>NC_042620.1:364334860-366796627 GCF_901001135.1 Rhinatrema bivittatum | reverse complement strand
TCTCTATCCTCCTCCTCAACCACCACCAACCACACACTCCTCTCTCTCTCCTCTCCCACCACCACCACCACCAACACACTCTCTCTCTCCTCCTCCTCACCACACCACCACCACCACACACTCCTCCTCCTCCTCCTCCTCCTCCTCCTCCTCCCCCCTCCTCACACAGATGGACAAACAGTTGACTAACAAACTTGCACTCAAACACAGATTACAAAAGACACAAGGTAAAGGGTAACAAATTATAACAGAAACACAGGACAGCGCACTCAGTATTCAATTCTCTAAACCACTTCTCTATACCACCAACACCTACCTTCTCTATCCAACACTCCTTCCAAACCTTCAAAGGAGGAGGGGTAGGAAGTCAGGTTTCATTTTATATCGCGTACCGCGGCAACGGCGCGGTACGCGATATTATTTTGAACTTTTCATCGCGTACTGCGATATTTGTTTCGCCGCACGCGAAACAGCTTCGCCGCACGCGAACCCGTTTCGCCGCACGCGATCGTAGCGCGTGCGGCGAAACATTCGCGAACCACGAAAAAACACCTATTTGCATGGGCCACGCCCCCGATTTCTATCGCACGCGGTAACAATGCGTTACCACTGCGATAATGGAAAATGAGGCCCTTAGTATGTATATAATATGTACTCTACACTTAAGCTGCATAGTTCCAATTTCCTTGATTCTATAAATTCTCTATATTTAGAATGTATTTAATAGGTAGCTAAGCTGAACTCCCACTCTCCCTATTCTTAACTCATATTGTCCGATTTTATTTCCTGTAAATTCTCTATATATAGCCTGTTTCTAATATGCATTCAAACTGTTCTAGGTTGTTTGTATTTTCTAGTTCTCTATCAAGCGCTATATAAGTGTAGTTTTACGTTTAATGTAAACCGATGCGATATTCCCAATGAACGTCGGTATATAAAACCATTAAATAAATAAGTAAATAAATAAATATAGCATATTGCTAGATTTTCACGTGAATGGTCTAGGTACTTCTATGAATTTATGGTGAGCTGTGGGGAAGATGTGTTTATATAAATCTTTTCTTTCTGTTTAGCATAGGATGGATTAGCTACTGGTGTGATGTACCTTGCCATTCTTACTTACCACGAACAAAATAATTGCTTCTCCTGTGTCATTCTAAAAAATAAAAAACAAGGAAAAGGAAATCATATAACAAACACTAACATCTCAAACTTTACTAGATGTTATTCAAATGTAACAAAAAAACAAAAAAAAGCATGCACAGATAAGACATCAATTACTGATGATCTAACTCCCCACATTTAATTCAAATTTATTTCAAATAGGAAGAGTTCTTATGGGGTGGGCAGGAGAATTCTCCCAAGTGCCTCTTCAGGGGTAATATAGTAGTTATAGAGAAACATTTAGCCTTGGTGAGTTGACTTGATCATTACCATCAGTCAGGCAATTATTACAATCAAGTGAAAAGTGTAGCATGAAAAACCTGTTTCTGATCACACAGTAGAGTGGGCAGATGATTACCACTACTTTGGTAACTCCTGTCAGTCAAAGGAACAGCACTGAGGAAACGTCCATAAGGAGACCGCTGTGAAGGAGTAAGTATATAAGTGAGAATGCCGATCTGCATTAATGTACCAGCTGCAACAATCTATCCCAGGCTACCTTAGGGAAAAGCAGGAAATGAAAGTGGATCAGGGAATAGTTTCTCTGCCGAGTCCAGCAGAAGAGAGGCTGGTGATGACCCAGGACTAGAGAGAGAGAAGTCAGAAGAAAGGGAGATCAAAGAAACCTGTTGAAATAAATCCTAGGAAAGGAAATGTCTCCAGTCAAATCACTGGCTATTGTTACCTGGCTTGGACTTATTTGTGTTGCTGTAGAGTGATTTACGTTGCCTTGCTATCAACTTGGGATATCAACGATGAAATGTGTATGTGTGTGCTTGAGCAAGTGACCCACCTGTTTTATGACCCTTTTTGCTGGGCTCTAGCAGGAAACATTTATTTATTTATTTACAATGAATTGTATCCCACACCCTCCAAAGTTTGGGGCAAGTAACAATGTTACAAACATAATTGATAAAAAGAATGAAATAAAACAAACAAAAATAAACATAAATGACAAGAAGTGGGTGCCCCCCGTCTCTTGTCATATTTGCTACACCAGACTAACATGACTATCCCGCTGGAAAAAAAAATAAACATTACAATGACTGGATTCTATAGCCAGTGGATGTTGGGCAGTACGTGCAAAAATCAATTTTAGGTGAATACCTGGCTGGTATTAAACATTTGTTTAAGGTCGAAAGCGACCTTAAACAATGTTCTTTTTTAAAGCAGATTTAAAGCCTTCGAGTCACTGAGGGAGAGAGTTCCAAAGTGTTGGACTAGCAAATGAAAAGTTTCTTTCTCATGTCATTGACAGCCTGGCTGCATGAAAAGAAGGGATTCCACATAACATCCAGAAGATCTACATATGAAAGTATTCCTTTCTAGAGGCCATCCAAGATGAGACACATAGTAGCACTGTAAATTATGGCCCTTAAAAACTAAATGGTCCCTCCAGTCTACCCAGCAACGTGTTCAGGGTTGTAACTGCCGCTCAAAGGGGCTGATGCAATAAATATGAGCAAAAAGCGGGCGCTGAACAGTCAGCATCCGCTTTCTTAACACACTCCCAGGTGCCCCCCCCCTTGGGGGGGTGGCATGCAATATTTAAATTAGGGGGTCACGTTAGCAAGGAGGCGCTAGGGTTGCTTGTGTGCCCCTAGCGCCTCCTTGCTAACGAGAACCCGATCTACATTGGCCCTTTGCCAGTTAGGAAAACAGTCGCCGAGTTTATCGGCGTCGATTTACCTAAATGCCGCACGGCCTCCTACTTAATATCGCAATGATATTAAGTAGGAGGCAGTACAGAAAAGCAGTTTTTTCAGCTTTTCTGTACTAGTTTTAAGAGCACTCAGCTATTAACGCCTGCTCCAAGCAGACATTAATTTCTGATCGCTAAATGTGCGTCCTAGATGACTTTTTTTTTTTTTTTGCATTGGGAGTGAATGCCTAATAGCCTCATTCACATGCATTTGCATGTGATGAGCGCTATTAGATTCACTCTGTATTGGACACTCATTGTACAGGTGCTAATCCCCTTATTGCATAAGGGGATTAGTTAGTGCCTATACAACCCATGTCCAACTGCAGGTTATACTCGGCTGTGTGCACTCTATTGCATCGGCCCCTATGTAGGTTACTTCCTTGTTGCCTTGTTTGGTGTTTTGTTTTTTTTTTTAATTTATTTATAGAATTTTGACCAACAAAATCAGGTACATTATTTCAGGAAAAATACAAGTAATTTTGCAGCATCGGCATATCAAATTAACCATGCATGGCCCATATAAGAGGAAATTTAATACAAGAAACAATTACTGCCTACTCTGCGTAATTACTATGTAATATTAATGAAATGAAAGACAATACCTACTAAGCATAATTTAAGAAAAAATCATATACAATTTTTCTAATGAAATAAATAGGACCAGAGATAGTGGTAGCACCTATTTTTACTTATACCGTAATCAAGATAACTTCTAATTGAGTTTACAAGGGTCTAGAGTCCAAAAAATTTCGTAACTGATCAGGTTCAAAGTATACATTTTTTACACCCTGTCTATTCACTAAGCATTGGCATGGGAACTTAAGACTAAACTTAGCTCCCATACCTACTACTTCATCTCTCATTGAAAGAAACTTTTTCCTCTGTTCCTGTGTGGAACGTGTAATATCTAGGAAAATCCATATAGACTGACCCAGAAAAAGTGATTTCCTATTACGGAAAAAAGCTTTTAATATCATTTCTCTATCCTGAGCAAATACACATTGTATAAACAAAGTTCCTCTCTTGTTTATCTTTAATTCCACTGAGGTTTCAAGAAATTGAGTTAAATCTAGCTCTAATTCAGGTTCATTTTCTGTAGATGTTACAGGGGTAACCTTAGTCATATAGATTTTAGCTAATGTGGGCATCAATTCCTTAGGAATTCTTAACACTTCCATTAAGTATTTTTTAAACGTTTCTAGAGGAGTTATTTTTTCATAACATGGAAAATTAAGAATACGAAGATTTAAATATCTAATGGAATTTTCTATATTTTCCAATTTTCTTTGATGAATCGTATCAGATTTTATCAATTGTAGTTGAGTATTCTGCATAATAGTAACTTTCTGATCTAATTTTGCTATATTTTCAGTATTTAAGGAAATATTAGATTCCATAGGCTGATTTTTCCCCACTAAACTAGAAGTAACATCTACCAAGGAAGAAACAGATTTTTCCAAAACCATTATTGCAGTCCATATGAAGTCCATTGTAACCGAAGTAGGCTTTGGGATAGCAGGGCGTATCAATTTTTGCTCCAATCCTTGACTCTCAATATGATTTCTTAATTCCCCCGATGTTATTTCTTTCTCTTTGGGAGTAGAGGCTTTTACTGCAAGGGGAGTTGTTGTAACTTCCCCCTGTACCAAGCCCTCCGTGAATCCCACTGCTCCAGATTCAGGGAACAACACCCCTGAGGGAAAGGGGGGGTAGACGGAGCTCCGGGACTCAAGGTGACCATGTCCGGCGAACAGTCCAGTTGCTCCTCTGGATTGGTCGCCAAGGACTGCCGCGGAGTCACAGTGGCACCTACCGGGAGCATGAACCCCTCTATCTTCAATTGTGACATATCTGAGGTAGGGACACTGGTTTCCAGCTCCCTAATCCTCGCTTTTCTCTTAGAATGCGGCATAGGTAATAGTGAAGGTTCGGGGAACTTCTTTCTGTATCTCTGGGACCATTTAACTTATAGCTGTAGGAATTGCCTGACTGGGGTAGTAGAGAATAGGAGAGAGATTTAAGTATTCAAAGAGTCTTTTACTTACAAAAATCCAAGAATAAGGGGAAAACAGATGTATTCAGTCCTGCTCCAGAGCAAAGCCGCGCGCGCCAAAGGGGCGCGCGCGGCTTTGGCAGCGCGCCGGCGGCAGCTGCGCCGCAGGAAGGGGCGGTTTTATAGCCTACCGTCCCCTTCAGGTGACGTCAGCGGCAGACTCCGGTCAGGCGGGTCAAGACCTCTCCCTCCGTGTTGGAACAAGCAGGTGCCGTATAATGCGAATGCCTCGGGTTCTCTCTCCTCCTTCTCTCCCCCAAGTTCAATCGCAGGAAGGGGCGGTTTTATAGCCTACCATCCCCTTCAGGTGACGTCAGCGGCAGACTCCGGTCAGGCGGGTCAAGACCTCTCCCTCCGTGTTGGAACAAGCAGGTGCCGTATAATGCGAATGCCTCGGGTTCTCTCTCCTCCTTCTCTCCCTCAAGTTCAATCGCAGGAAGGGGCGGTTTTATAGCCTACCGTCCCCTTCAGGTGACGTCAGCGGCAGACTCCGGTCAGGTGGGTCAAGACCTCTCCCTCCGTGTTGGAACAAGCAGGTGCCGTATAATGCGAATGCCTCGGGTTCTCTCTCCTCCTTCTCTCCCCCCGCCTTGTTTGGTGTTATAACTGCTGTTCCATGCAGGTTATCCCTTTGCACATCTGTTCTTTGTGTTCAGATGTTTATACTTTTTTCTGGATAACATGAATGTCTTCAGTCATCAATTGCATCCAGCATGACTGTACTGTGCATGAGAAAGAAGAAATCCCAATGGCATAAGTAACTTCCTCAATGAGAGGCAAATCCTATCCAGATAACCAATCTTTATACATTCCCCCTAAGCCTGTCTCTTTAAGATAGTAATTGAGGTATGAGCAAGGATTATTGATTTCTTGCCCTTACTTCCCACCAACTTCCAGATGGGAATATGCTAATTTTGCATTCTCTGCTCAGTAATTCCAGATAATGTCAATGTCAAGGATATGGAGGATCACGCGTAGTGTACCAAAGCCAGTTATGCAATTTGGAGTAAGGATTAGTCTAAAAAGCTTTATAAAGTGGGTTTATGTAGCTCAAGATATGCAAGGCCTCATATGGTTTTAATATGAGATGATATTTTTATTTCTCAAACTTGATCAGCAACTTTTTGTCTTATGCATGTCTAAGACATGGATTGGGGTAAATTGAGTATTATGTTGTGACAATACTATTTTAGTGGAAACACATTAGTATTTATTGGTAGCAATGCCTATGAAATGATGAGTTGCTTTTTCATACCAGCAGCTTGATGGATTACATTATGATAAGTCATATTCTGTTATGCCAATCATGTAAATTTTGTTTCTCTCCTGTAGACTTCTGGCATGTGCTTGAATTAGGTGACTAATGCAAAGATGTGCAAGATATACAAGATATAAATAAAAATTATCTCCTACCCTTTCTTTCTTGGCAGTAGTTAGGAACAATGTTCAATGGTGCATATGGTTTTAATGAATCACATTCTAAAATTAGAAGCAAAAATAATTGCATATGGAGAAATACCATGTGAAACAAATGGGAAAAATAGAAACTTTTTTACTTTTTAAAAAATATGATTTAAAGGCTTATGATAATTTTTTTCTGAAACATCAGTTTTAGCAGAGTTTTTAATTTTCATCATTGGACGTTTTGCATTCTATTACCATTCATTCTAATACGCATGTCTCTGGAACCTTAAATGTGCATCCCTTTGAAATTTTACACATCAGGAATATTTTGAATTAAAACAAATCTGCATTCTTCTACTCTGACAGACTATGAAGGTAAAACACTTTGTCTAATATAAAGAGAAAAGATCTGGAGGTAAATATGGACTGCTGCGTGTCCCCTTGAGTTTCAACACTTTAAAATAGATTTTGGGAACACAAATGAGCTAAGTAATGTGAATTATTTACTCTCCTTCTTGCAAATGGCAATTGACCGTCTTGTGACAAAAGAGAGAGATAAGTTACTTATTTCTGGTAACAAATTTGGTACAATCCCCAGTAAATATGGAAAACTGATAATATATTGTTTTCTAGAGTGCTTGTTAACTTGACATGGCAAATAACGTCTTATTCAATTTCATTATTTATCTTCTTAGTTTAGAGAAACTAATGAAACTAAAATGGACAATTGTGTCACCTATTACTTTGGTATTTTTTTCTAAGAGCTTGCAGCCTCAAGGTCAGGAACAACACATGTTTAAAAGGAATCATGATTTTCAGGCACTGAAAGTGCATTAAATCTCTCTAGAGCTGTCCTAAAATCTCAAGTCTTTCCCTTGTGAGACTATTATTTTTCAGTGTCTTGTTAGACCTGCTTTGCACCTAACCCTATGAACTGTTATGGCTCTGGGTAACTGTGTCCTTGCTTTGCACTCTTTACTTCTCATGATTAGACCTGGCATCTTAAATTAATTTTTGTTGCAGGCTCTGCCTTATGTGCTGAGTGTTTGAAATGTGTTCCAGCAAGGTGGGGCCTTAACAGTTCAACAGAGCAGATGAACTGTAGAGTTGGGAAAAAAAGGCTCTTGATACTGATTTGGACTCACAGCTGCTGTTACACAGATGTTATGGTTAGTGTGAAATAATCTTGCGTATGACAGACAAGTACATCACCACGTTAATTTCATAATGAAAGAAACAAAAACAACAAGTAAGACTGTATAACTGAACTCTTTTGGCCAAATTTTGGCAAAACTGTAAAATTAGTTTTTCTAAAAATATATTTGGAATACTATAAAAGGGTACTTTTCAAAACCATTCCCACAAGTGAAACAGTGCCTTCCTCGTGAAAATGGGCTTTTACAGAAGTGTCTGTGTGTATGTATTTTTACCCGCAAGGAGCAGAGCCATCCCCAAGAGCAGGGCTGGAGGAGGGTTTGCACTTACACATATATGGCTAAATTTTCAAACAAACGCGTGCATAAAAACAAGGAGATACGCACGTGGTCAGGCCGCATGCGCGCTGTGGGGATTTTTAAAGGGCCTGCAGCACTTGCGTATCTCCTTGTCGACCTCAGCGCCGACAGCGCAGCCTAGCAAAAGTTAAAAAAAGCTGCAAAGTAAAGGGAACCGCGCCGAGACCAGCTTAATCCCGCCCACCAGCCAGCGCCTCCAATCGGAGCTCGGCCTGCGGAGATTTAAAAATCAGTGCTCTGTGCGGCTCTGCCTTTTCCTCTTCGTCCACCGCTGCAATCGCCGGGGAGGGCCTGTGCGATCGGCGCCGAGCCCCACCGGGGGAAGGCCAGGTAACCACGCTCCCCACCCGGTCGACCTCAGCGCCGACAGCGCAGCCTAGCAAAAATTTAAAAAAGCTGCAAAGTAAAGGGAACCGCGCCGAGACCAGCTTAATCCCCGCCCACCAGCCAGCGCCTCCAATCGGAGCTCGGCCTGTGGGGATTTAAAAATCAGTGCTCTGTGCGGCGCCGCACGCCGAAGGAGCGCGACAAAGGGGCAGGCCCCTTTGTGCGCCCCTTCGTGCAGCCCCGAAGGAACCCCGAGCAGAGCCCACCTCCTACAGTCCTGTACAACTGTTATCGCCTCAGCTGCTGATTTACTACGAGTACCCCTCATCACCCCCTTACTTCGACATCTCTCCACCTTGGACCTACCTATCTAGCTTCACACCGAGACCTCCCAGCAAGCAAAGATTCACCTTTTTCAAAATACCCAGGAACTTTCGCCAAGATACGACATCATTTATTTATTTATTTTATTTAAGAGTTTTTATATACCTTCATTAAGTTATTCACCATCATAATGGTTTACAATAGTGCACCAGTAAAAAATATATTGGTCGTACATTACATAGGTGGTGCCAGTAGTATTCGGTAACAATAAGGCGTTTATTAGGGGGGTTTAAGTGTTTCATAGCAATATGTCCTGAAGGTTGCCTACAGTTAAAAAAAATGTTGGAATAATTCAGTAAGGATTTATAAAATTAGGCATTTAGTGCTATATTCCGTATACCTTTTACTTCATATCCCGCATCAGTTTTCTTTCTTGAAGGCTTGTATGTAAAGCCAGGTTTTGAGCTGTGTTTTGAAAAGTTTATGATTGCTCTGGAGTCTAAGGTCAAGAGGCATGGAGTTCCATAATATGGGACCGGCTAGAGACAGAGCTCGCTCCCTTACTTGGGTCATACTTGGGTCATACAACCAGATGGTAATCCTTGCTAGAAAAACCCATGTTTGACAGAGAAAGAAAGTTACAAACCTGCAATTGGTGATCTCCAAGAACAGCAAGCATCCATCCAGCCTCACCAGCCTTCACCCAGTCTCTCCAGCATCCATCCAGCCGCTCCAGCATTCATCCTTCCAGCCTCTCCAGCATTCATCCAGCCTCTCCAGCAACCCTGTCCAGCCAGACCAGCCTCTACCACCAACCTCCAACTCTCCTCCCCACACCATCCTCTCTGCACCATCCGAGTAGGTAACATGCTATCATCTATCATCGCCACTCACACCTCTCCAAACTTTCACAACAGACCTTGAATCAGTCAACGAGATCACTCATCCCAATCATGCTCTCACCCTTGACCCAACTATTAGGACTCACGATATTCTCCCTAACCCTCTTCAACGCTCAGTCCCTCACAAAGAAAACGCACATTCTTCACGATTACCTGCTCGACTCCAATACAGATGTATGCGCTATCACGGAAACCTGGTTAAAAAACACCGACACCGCACTGATAAACCAGTTACCTATTCACCTTTATGACGTCTTCTCAATTATCAGACCCAAAAAAAGAGGGGGTGGTCTGCTCCTAGCAACCAAGAAAGAACTGAATCTTAGACAGCAACCTGTCAAGACCTCCTCCAAAAAACTAGAACTCTGATTGTTCAAATCAAAACATATTCAAATTCTCCTTGTTTATGCTCCACCGGGATCACTAGTCTCTGATGCCTCACCCCTCATAGAAACCATTGC
The DNA here is from genome assembly GCF_901001135.1 of Rhinatrema bivittatum. Classification (NCBI taxonomy): domain Eukaryota; kingdom Metazoa; phylum Chordata; class Amphibia; order Gymnophiona; family Rhinatrematidae; genus Rhinatrema; species Rhinatrema bivittatum. The sequence goes on along the minus strand of NC_042620.1, from coordinate 366,786,773 downwards.
TAAATACATTAACATGGACTCACCTGCCATGATTCTGGGGGACTTAAATCTACATGTTGACTCCTCCCCGATCCCCCCTAACTGCGAAACCATCTTATCCACACTCCAGGCAATGGGCTTTGAACAAATCGTCAACAAACCCACCCATAAAGCTGGACACACACTAGACCTCATCTTCCTAAACTCACACTTATCATACACTAACACTCCAGACTGCACCCCAGTCCCCTGGTCCGACCATTCACTCATATCAGCTACCCTCACGACTCGAGGAAACCCCTCTCAATCACAACCTCACTCCACCATCCATCTCAGAAGAAAATGTCCCTCCGATATTCTCAGTGAACATCTTTCCAAGGAACTCCCCAATATGGACACCTCCAACCCCAACTCAGCCCTTCGATCCTGGCGCAATATCACAGAGTCTATAGCCAACAAACTTTGCCCCAAAGAGACGAAAACCATCAATTGGACTTAAAAAAGGAAGCAACCTTGGTACTCACCGGAACTTAAAACGAATGAAGCAAGACCTCCGACACAAGGAAGGCTCTTGGCGGAAGTCCCCCAACTCCACAACTTTGTCCGATTACAAACGTAACATGCATCTTTATAGGATTTCTCTTCTACAAGCAAAAAAAGACTATTACGCCAGCAGAATCCATGATATTCAGTACGATGCGAGGGCCCTCTTTTCCTATGTATCTCAACTCACTAAACCCTCTACTCCTACCATTCCTGATGATCAGGCTCAAACCAAAGCCAATGATCTTGCACTCTTCTTTCAGGACAAAATTGCTAACACGCTAGCACTTCTCCCTACTAACCCAACACCCCCAGCTCTAACCTTCACCACCACATGCTCCCCAAGAGCTACCCTAGATTCCTTCGAGCCCACCACCTCTCTGGAGATAGACTCAACACTCAAGAAGCTGAAACCATCCAGCCACCCGATGGACCACATCCCAACGAAACTTCTGCTCCTTATCCCAGGCACCATCTCTAGATCTCTGGCCGACATCATTAACTGCTCCCTAGCCCAAGGAGTATACCCGGATGACCTCAAAACAGCATCTATTAAACCTCTCTTGAAGAAACCCAACCTGGACACTAATGAGCTCTCCAACTTCCGTCCCATATCCAACCTCCCGCTGCTAGCAAAGCTCACCGAGAAGGTGGTGAACACACAGCTTTCGGACTACCTGGAGGAACACAAAATCCAATACCCTTCCCAGTATGGCTTCCGCAAGTCTTCCAGTACCGAAACCCTCCTCATCTCGCTAACAGACCACATCATCATGGGCCTAGATAAAGGGATTTCATTCCTGCTAGTTCTCTTAGACATCTCCACGGCGTTTGACACCGTGAACCATAGCATCCTTCTCAATCGTCTCTCAGTCATTGGATTATCTGGACACGCCTTCCAATGGTTCAGCTCTTTCCTCAACAATAGAAGCTCCAAGATCACTATCAATAATAAAGAATCTCCTAACTTCAAATCTACTCTAGCTGTCCCCCAAGGCTCCTCTCTATCCCCCACCCTCTTTAATATCTACCTACTGCCTCTTTGCCAGCTCCTCACAAACCTTAACCTTATTCACTACTTATATGCTGACGACGTTCAGATCCTGATCCCTATAAAAGAATCCCTTCCAAAAACGCTCTCCTTCTGGGAGAACTGCCTTAAGTCCATCAACCACTTACTCACCAGCCTGAACCTGGTCCTCAATGCAGCCAAAACAGAAATCCTTCTCATCTCCACCGACCATTCTACCAGCCATGATCAGACAACCTCTATCCCCCAGACCACTCAAGTAAGAGATCTAAGAGTCACCATCGATAACCATTTGAACCTAAAAAAATCAATCAACAATATCACGAATGATTGTTTCTTCAAGCTCCAAGTTTTGAAAAGACTCAAACCCCTCCTCCATCTCCAGGATTTCAGAACTGTCCTTCAGTCAACAATATTCTCCAAAACCGACTATTGTAACACTCTCCTCTTAGGACTCCCGATCTCTGCCACTAGACCACTACAGATGCTCCAGAACTCAGCAGCCAGGATATTAATCAACACCAACCGGAGAATTCACATCACTCCTATACTTAGAAACCTACACTTGCTACCTATTAAATACAGAATTTTGCACAAAGCACTCACCATTATCCACAAATCTATACACAACCAACTACCTTTAGACCTTCAGTTCCCACTCAAACTATACACATCAGCAAAACCCATCAGAGCGGCACACAAAGGAACACTCCAAGTCCCCCCAACCAAATCCTCTCGTCTAACCTCCACGAAAGAACGGGCATTCTCTACAGCTGGCCCCATCATCTGGAACAACCTACCGGCTGATCTAAGGCTGGAACCCTACCTGATTACCTTCCGGAAAAACTCAAGACTTGGCTTTTCATCCAAGCCTTCCCTTAAGCCTAACATTGCAACAGTTCTTTCATTTAGCCCAATAGAGTAAATGACTGACCCAGCCACTGTATACTCATATGTTCTAATTCTCCAGTTTTTTCTGTCCTTTATTTCCTGGCTACTCTAGCCCCCAAGTTCATTCTCCCTGTTATTTGTATCTACGCCTCGGCCTTCCTTTTATATGGTTTTTGTTCAGTTAACCCCAAGTTTGATGTAAACCGGCCTGATATGAAGCTTGTCATGAAGTTCGGTATAGAAAAATGGTAAATAAATAAAAAAATAAAAATGTTGCCAAAGACTGGTGGAAGCAAAAGGGATGGGGCGGGGCTGGCCGGGACAGCCGAACCTACTGCAGCTCAGCAGCGTAAGTAAGTTTTAAAACAACAACAACAAAAGGTTAATTAGGGGGTTTAGGGGTCGGAGAGGAGAGGAGAGGAGAGGGAGGAAGGCTAGGTAGGGAGTTAGGGACGTTCCCTCCCAGTTCCTTTCTTAATTGGAGTGGACTGGGAGGGAATTGGGCCAAGGCCCAATTACATAGCCGCTTGTGCTTTAAAAATTTCCCCCTCTGGGGTAGATTTTCAAAGGGGTACGCACGTAAGATACGTGCGTACCCGCTGAAAACCTACCCCAAACCCCCCCCCCCTGCGCGCGCCGAGCCTATTTTGCAAAGGCTCGGCGGCATGCGCAAGCCTCGGGACGCGCGTAAGTCCCGAGGCTTGCATGGAGGGGCATGTAGGGGGGTGTGCCGGGAGTGACGCAGCGTTTCGGGGGCGTGCCGGGAGTGTTGCGGCGTTTCGGGAGCGTGTCCGGGGGCATGGTTCCGGCCCGGGGGCGTTCCAGGGGCGTGACAGCAGCCCCTGAACTAGCCCCCAGACCGGAACATGAAGCGCGGCAGCCAGCCCAGCGCGCGCAAACTTACGCCTGCTTCAAGCAGGCGTAACTTTCGTGATAGAGGTAGGGGGGAGGTTTAGATAGGGCCGGGGGGGGGGGGGGGTTAGGTAGGGGAAGGGAGGGGAAGGTTGGGGGGAGGAGGAAGGAAAGTTCCCTCCGAGGCCGCTCCGATTATCTATTGAAATCCCGCATACTCTTATTTGCGCCTGGTGCGCGAACAAAAGTACGCATGTGCGCAGATTTATAAAATCTGCTCCTCTGCGCGCACGGGCATTGGATTTTGTCGTGCACATGTTATAAAATTGGTAAATCTTTTAAAATCTAGCTTATAGAGGATAACTGAAAGTTATCAAAATCAGTATCAAGTAGTTGGATTCATCAGTAAGAGCTCGTATATGTGTGAATATGGCCTTGTACAGATCTACCCTAGTATTTTATGTAGATCAAGATTTTAAAATATACTTAAATCTTCCCTGAAATATTTATGCATATGTATAGATACACAAAAATATAGAACTAACTTAGTTGGATAGCCGAATAAGTCTCAAAAAGCACTCAAAAAGTGCTTTTTGAGACTTATCAGGCTATCTTACTTAGGCCTGGATTTATCAAAATGCACTAAATACTGCATGTGATAGGAAAAGGGGTGTGTTTTATGGTAATAGGCAATTTTTAAGCTCTCGGAGAGCCAGCCTAGCTCTCAGGGCCCTTCTACAACCACGGGGGAGGGTGGGGGTAATAGAGAGAGAGAGAGAGAGAGAGAGAGAGGGAGAGGGAGAGAGAGACTAGCCATTATGCCCTCTTATTAGATAAGTATTTATACCTCTATATGAGGCCCACCTAGTCACTTGAGGTGAGCTTTAGGTATCAGTGTAGGGGTTAGGGGCCACTTTGATATTCAAAGTGAGACGTACGAATAGAATAGTGCTCTCTTGTGAAGATTTGATGACCTTTGGAGTGAGGAAACTCACATAAAGATGAGATTTGTGCAATGTTCTCTCAACCTAGCTTGATGTTCCAAGCTAGGTTGTTAGAACACACTTAGAACACACTTGGAACATCAAGCTAGGTTGAGAGAACATTGCACAAATCTCATCTTTGTGTGAGTTTCCTCACTCCGAAGGTCATCTTGGCCAGAGAAGCAGTCCTGTGCTTTTTTCCTTATGTCTGCATATGTTTGTTGTCGTCTGAATCCAATTTCCCTTTTTCCCCTCTGCCATCAAAGTGAAGAGCAGTAATGTTGTTGTGTCAAAAGCATCAAGGCTTATGCTAAGGGATTAACCACCACCAAACAGGTTACCCCCATGCACCCTTTTGTTCATTTCTGTCCTCTAGCTATTAGGGATCCACAGTGTTTAACACATGGCCCTGTGGCACCCCTACTGGGTCTGGCCACTAGATGCCACCATCCCTGTCCTTAGAACACACTTAGATAGGAGCCATCCATCCCTTCAGGCCCTCCCTCCAGGAGGCTTTGGATTGGGTAACTCAGGGTTATTTAGCCCAGTCATTTCAGCACTCAGGGGAAATCAGAGAGAGTAGCTGCAGAGTAAGAACATAAGAACATAAGAACATAAGAAAATGACATACTGGGTCAGACCAAGGGTCCATCAAGCCCAGCATCCTGTTTCCAACAGTGGCCAATCCAGGCCATAAGAACCTGGCAAGTACCCAAAAACTAAGTCTATTCCATGTAACCATTGCTAATGGCAGTGGCTATTCTCTAAGTGAACTTAATAGCAGGTAATGGACTTCTCCTCCAAGAACTTATCCAATCCTTTTTTAAACACAGCTATACTTACTGCACGAACCACATTCTCTGGCAACAAATTCCAGAGTTTAATTGTGCGTTGAGTAAAAAAGAACTTTCTCCGATTAGTTTTAAATGTGCCCCATGCTAACTTCATGGAGTGTCCCCTAGTCTTTCTACTAGGGATGTGAATCGTTTTAGGACGATTAAAATTATCGTCCGATAATTTTAATATCATCTTAAACCGTTATGGAACACAATACAATAGAGATTCTAACGATTTATCGTTATAAATCATTAGAATCGTGAGCCGGCACACTAAAACCCCCTAAAACCCCCCCCCGACCCTTTAAATTAAATCCCCCACCCTCCCGAACCCCCCCCCCCAAATGACTTAAATAACCTGCGGGTCCAGCGGCGGTCCGGAACGGCAGCGGTCCGGAACGGGCTCCTGCTCCTGAATCTTGTTGTCTTCAGCCGGCGCCATTTTCCAAAATGGCGCCGAAAAATGGCGGCGGCCATAGACGAACACGATTGGACGGCAGGAGGTCCTTCCGGACCCCCGCTGGACTTTTGGCAAGTCTCGTGGGGGTCAGGAGGCCCCCCACAAGCTGGCCAAAAGTTCCTGGAGGTCCAGCGGGGGTCAGGGAGCGATTTCCCGCCGCGAATCGTTTTCGTACGGAAAATGGCGCCGGCAGGAGATCGACTGCAGGAGGTTGTTCAGCGAGGCGCCGGAACCCTCGCTGAACGACCTCCTGCAGTCGATCTCCTGCCGGCGCCATTTTCCGTACGAAAACGATTCGCGGCGGGAAATCGCTCCCTGACCCCCGCTGGACCTCCAGGAACTTTTGGCCAGCTTGTGGGGGGCCTCCTGACCCCCACGAGACTTGCCAAAAGTCCAGCGGGGGTCCGGAAGGACCTCCTGCCGTCCAATCGTGTTCGTCTATGGCCGCCGCCATTTTTCGGCGCCATTTGGAAAATGGCGCCGGCTGAAGACAACAAGATTCAGGAGCAGGAGCCCGTTCCGGACCGCTGCCGTTCCGGACCGCCGCTGGACCCGCAGGTTATTTAAGTCATTTGGGGGGGGTTCGGGAGGGTGGGGGATTTAATTTAAAGGGTCGGGGGTGGGTTTTAGGGGGTTTTAATGTGCCGGTTTTGCGATTTTTCGATTTTTCACAATTTTTCACGATTTTTCACGATATTTTACCCCCCCAAACGGCAACAATACGATTCCCTCCCCCTCCCAGCCGAAATCGATCGTTAAGACGATCGAGGACACGATTCACATCCCTACTTTCTACTATCCGAAAGAGTAAATAACCGATTCACATCTACCCGTTCTAGACCTCTCATGATTTTAAACACCTCTATCATATCCCCCCTCAGTCGTCTCCTTTCCAAGCTGAAAAGTCCCAACCTCTTTAGTCTTTCCTCATAGGGGAATTGTTCCATTCCCCTTATCATTTTGGTAGCCCTTCTCTGTACCTTCTCCATCGCAATTATATCTTTTTTGAGATGCGGCGACCAGAATTGTACACAGTATTCAAGGTGCGGTCTCACCATGGAGCGATACAGAGGCATTATGACATTTTCCGTTTTATTCATCATTCCTTTTCTAATAATTCCCAACATTCTGTTTGCTTTTTTGACTGCCGCAGCACACTGAACCGACAATTTCAATGTGTTATCCACTATGACACCTAGATCTCTTTCTTGGGTTGTAGCACCTAATATGGAACCCAACATCGTGTAATTATAGCATGGGTTATTTTTCCCTATATGCATCACCTTGCACTTATCCACATTAAATTTCATCTGCCATTTGGATGCCCAATTTTCCAGTCTCACAAGGTCTTCCTGCAATTTATCACAATCTGCTTGTGATTTAACTACTCTGAACAATTTTGTGTCATCTGCAAATTTGATTATCTCACTCGTCGTATTTCTTTCCAGATCATTTATAAATATATTGAACAGTAAGGGTCCCAATACAGATCCCTGAGGCACTCCACTGTCCACTCCCTTCCACTGAGAAAATTGCCCATTTAATCCTACTCTCTGTTTCCTGTCTTTTAGCCAGTTAGCAATCCACGAAAGGACATCGCCACCTATCCCATGACTTTTTACTTTTCCTAGAAGCCTCTCATGAGGAACTTTGTCAAACGCCTTCTGAAAATCCAAGTATACTATATCTACCGGTTCACCTTTATCCACATGTTTATTAACTCCTTCAAAAAAGTGAAGCAGATTTGTGAGGCAAGACTTGCCCTGGGTAAAGCCATGCTGACTTTGTTCCATTAAACCATGTCTTTCTATATGTTCTGTGATTTTGATGTTTAGAACACTTTCCACTATTTTTCCTGGCACTGAAGTCAGGCTAACCGGTCTGTAGTTTCCCGGATCGCCCCTGGAGCCCTTTTTAAATATTGGGGTTACATTTGCTATCCTCCAGTCTTCAGGTACAATGGATGATTTTAATGATAAGTTACAAATTTTTACTAATAGGTCTGAAATTTCATTTTTTAGTTCCTTCAGAACTCTGAGGTGTATACCATCCGGTCCAGGTGATTTACTACTCTTCAGTTTGTCAATCAGGCCTAGCACATCTTCTAGGTTCACCGTGATTTGATTCAGTCCATCTGAATCATTACCCATGAAAACCTTCTCCATTTCGGGTACCTCCCCAACATCCTCTTCAGTAAACACCGAAGCAAAGAAATCATTTAATCTTTCCGCGATGGCCTTATCTTCTCTAAGTGCCCCTTTAACCCCTCGATCATCTAACGGTCCAACTGACTCCCTCACAGGCTTTCTGCTTCGGATATATTTAAAAAAGTTTTTACTGTGAGTTTTTGCCTCTACAGCCAACTTCTTTTCAAATTCTCTCTTAGCCTGTCTTATCAATGTCTTACATTTAACTTGCCAATGTTTATGCTTTATCCTATTTTCTTCTGTTGGATCCTTCTTCCAATTTTTGAATGAAGATCTTTTGGCTAAATAGCTTCTTTTTCCTCACTCTGGTAGGGCCTCCCAGCTTCACCCTAAGGAGTTTATTTTAGAATTGACAACTCCCAGCGCACTCCCTGCCAGAGGGTCCTTCTTATAGTTTACAGTGAAATGGACTTTTAAGCCTGATATCCCTTTGGGGCAAGAGGCTCTCTTCAGTGGACCAAAATACCTGTGAACCTGACCTACTCCCTAGGAAGGCAAGCACCAGTGATGGATCCTGCTGTGAGAGTCAGCGAGGGCAGAGAAGTTCTCCAGATTAGGACAAAGTATTTTTTGGAATTGTAGAGCAATGGGGAGGTTTCTGGATCCCCTTCCCCACTGGGATTGCAGTGCTGGCAATAGCCTGGCCCCCAGATGTTTCCACCAGAGAAATCACCTATGTAACAGCTAAAGAGAATGAACAGCTGAATCTGAGGAAGAGCAAGAGAAGGAGATCCCGTCCGGATTTCCCCCCAAGGAATCAGGACATTCCAGGTGTCCATGGGAAAGTAGATATCTACAGGTAGGAGTTTTGCAAAGCAAAGGGGATCCTTCCACTAGGATTCCCACAGCACAGCTGCTGGGGGATTAAGCACATTTAAAATCACCATGGGCTCATCCCAGAGGTCTGTAATAAGCACTCCTACCTACACAGAAAGAAACCTTATAACTACAGTCAGATGTACACTCGTCATTCAGGACAATGGACTTTATTTTACTTTAATAATCGGTACGGTTTATTTTAACACCCAGTCCCGGTCCTGTCTGAATTCTTAAAGCCTCAGTAGTATAATGGGTACACGATCAATCAAACTGATCGACAGGTGAGCTAAGGATGACAGCAGCCAATCAGCGTTCATTTCCGGTCTAAGCCCAGCCCACTCCCCATAGAAGTGAATGGGGGCATAACCATGCCTCCCCTGCCTCCTCCCACACTCAACCCTGCCCCTCCTACCCCTGGCTGCAACCCTCCCACCCATGGCCCCACCCTAGCTCCACCACAGACCCCCGCCCATGCTTCTCCCCCAATAGAGGTGAATAGAGAGGCCCCTCACACTTCCTGCCCCAAAACCGTCCCCCCTATGATGACACTGGTGGCCCTGTCCACACCCCACCCCAAGCCACACCCCCTATGATGTCATGGGTATGACATCACCGGAAGTCCACCCCCGAAAAAACACGCCCCGTAGAACATCATCTGGCTGCTTTTGATGATCTCACCGGAAGTACAATCCAAACCCCCCAAAAAATGCGATCCAGGAACATCCTGATGCTTTTTAATGATGACGGAGCCGGAAATATGCTTTTTTCTAGCCCCCTCTGTTTTTTAAAAATGTTAGAAGTGGTGAGGTGGCAGGAAAACTGTGACTCATTCTGTACACAAGGATTTGTTTTTAAACAAGTGATTGCTTGGAAGGTGGTGAATGCATGAACTGCAGGCAATATATTTTACACACAGGCACGATCAAACTTGCAAGACAGGTTTTGCAAGACTGGAGAAGTCTGTGGGTAGGCTGTCATTCAAACCCCCAAGCCAAACTCCCAATGATGTCACAGGTATAACATCACCAGAAGTCCACTCCTCACCACACCCCCCAAAAAACACGCCCCCTAGAACGTCAGGAGAAATGTCCCTAACACTTTTTAATGATGACAGAGCCTGAAGCATGCTGCTTTTTTTTTCTAGCCCCTTGTGTTTTTAAAACTTACTAGCGGTTAGGTGGCAGGAAGCTTTCTCTCATTCTGTACACAGAGACAGGGAGAATCTCCCCCCTTCCCTCCTCCCCTCACTGTAGATAGGCATGCCCCAACCCCCAATCCTGGCAGAGTGAAATCTGAGCAGAGTATAACAGCAGGGGGTTGGGTGTGGGTCTGCAAAGGTATTTCTTTTTAAAAAACAGACCTCTGTGTTTATAGCCATTTAAAACAAGCATGCATCAACAGATTTTAAAGAAAATTTATTATGACCCAGCCGCTATAGGTAGCTTTGCTGGTATAACGCCTTTTAAGACTGTTAAAACATGTACGCCGGCTGTGACCAAGAAAGAGGTGATTGATTGGCTTACAGAGCAAGATGCTTATTCGCTAAACAAGCCTGCTAGGGTACGATTTAAAAGAAATAAAACCATAGTGTCTGATGTGGATGCGGAATGGCAAGCAGATCTGGTTGACCTGATCACCTTGTCTGGTTATAACAGAGGCTACAAATACATTTTGACGGTGATAGATGTTTTGTCAAAATACACATGGGCTGTGAGCCTAAAAACAAAAACAGGTTGTGAAGTGGCTGAGGCATTTGAAAATATATTTAAAGGTGGCCGTGTTCCCAACAAAATACAAACAGACAGAGGTATAGAGTTTTTAAATAGCTCTGTGAAGAGTTTGTTAAAATACAGAGGCATTCATCATTTCATGACCAACAACGATGTTAAGGCAGCGGTTGTGGAGAGATTTAACAGGACTTTAAAATCCAAAATGTGGCGATACTTTACAGCGCGCAACACTTTTCGATTTGAAGATGTGCTTCAGGCTTTTGTGAATAGTTATAATCACAGTTTTCACAGAACAATACAGGCCCGCCTCAAACTCTCTGCAGTTCTGGAAAGTAATCTACAGCAATAACAACAAACATGAACCTGCTAAGCCTTTTTTAAAAAAGGGGGATCATGTTAGACTGTCAAAAACTAAAGGGAAGTTTGAAAAAGATTATGAACAAACATGGACAGATGAGATATATATAATAACTGACGTCTTAAACAGGGGGTCAGAAAACAGTGTACAAGATATAAGATTATGGTGAGGAAGCCATTCAAGGTTCTTTTTATCCTGAAGAATTACAGAAAGTCAACCCTCAACAGGATAGAATATATTGCATTGATTCTAAACGTAAAAGGGCAAGCAATGCTTTGTGAAATGGCGAGGATGGCCCAAAAAATTTAACAGTTGGATAAAAGCATCAGAGATTCAAGATGTTTGATTTGAAAAGGCCTTGGATTCGTTTATCACGAATTAGGCAATTTCAACGAAATTGCCTAATTCGTCCTAATTCGGGGGATCCAAACCCCAACACGGATTTTCCCCAAACTGCGAGGAAAATTCGTTGTTCGGGTTAGCACGAGGGAGAAGGGCACCTTTATTTTAAAAAAAACAAAACTAACCCACCCCAACCCTTACAATTTAGTTTATTAGAACCCCCCACCCTCCGGACCCCCCCAAAACTTACCTAAAATCCGTGGTGGTCCAGCGGGGGTCCTGGAACCATATCCTGCACTCGCGCCATTGGCTGCCAGTATTCAAAATGGCACCAATAGACTTTGCTTACAAATGGCTGCGGCCGTCCATTGCTCCTTCCATGTGACAGGGGCCGACCAATGGCACTGGTAGCCCCTGTCACATGGTAATGGCAAAGGGCCACCGGCGCCATTTTGTTTCCTGGCAGCCGATGGCCCGAGCATGGGAGATTGCTCCCGGGACCCCCGCTGGACCACCACGGACTTTAGGCAAGTTTTGAGGGGGTCCGGAGGGTGGGGTTTTGTAATAAACTAAATTGTAAGGGTTGGGGTGGGTTTTTCGTTTTTGAAGAAAATCGCCGAACAAAAAAAACCCCGACCCATTGGAAAGTGAAGTTTTCCATGGGTCGCCCGAGCCGAAGCCTGAGCCGACATGCAAAAACTAAACACGTCTCTAAACTCTGCCTAGTAATGCCTCTGTGAGAATATTTCCACAAAACACCAGCTCTAATTTCACCACACAATTAGCTAGGCCTTTGGACCTACAGGGTCTATGGGAAGGGAGGCTGGTGGAAATACAGTACCCGAATACATGGGATAATATTAAAGAAGACCATAAGTCTGTGTCCACCATGGGTGAAGAAAGCAGGGAGCATCACTTTGTTGTACGAAGAGGGTATTATGCAACCGTTCAAAACCTGGCAGACCAAATGAACCACGACATGAACAGTCTCCTCAAACCCATGCCACCATGAATCATTTATGACCCCAATATCCGAAGAATCAAATTATTGTCAGAGGACAATGCAGTAATTTCCGCAGGGGGTGACTTAGCGACCATTTTGGGGCTAGAAGCTAAAGCGAATATGAAGCGCTCGCTTTATCCAACGGATATCACAGGCGGGTTTAATACCCTATTCCTGTACACAGATATCATAGAGCACCAGCTGGTGGGAGACCATTTTGTGCAGCTACTTCGCTGTGTTCCAGCTAAAGCGGGTAAGGATGAGTTTATCACCTTTACTTATGATAAATCACATTATGTTCCTGTGAACAAGCAGCACATAGACACCATAACATTTGAAATAAAGACAGACCAGAACCAACACGTCTCATTTCGCTATGGGAAAGTGATCCTTAAGCTACACCTGTGACCCCGGAAAACTATTTTTTAAAATTGTTGTGGTTAAAGACTACGGGGTCCATGGCGCATACAGAAATTACTATGCAGTATAGGCCGGTCATGGCCTTTCAGGTTATTACGGCGCCGGCGTCCGATCCCAATACTCAAAATGGCGCCGATCACCTTTGCCCTCACTATGATGGCTATCGGCGCCATTTTGAGTATTGGGATCGGACGGCGATTTTGAGTTTCAAAATGGCGCCGATCGCCGTCATAGTGAGGGCAAAGGCGATTGGCGCCATTTTGAGTATTGGGATCGGACGCCGGCATGCAAGAAGGTCGCTCCCGGACCCCCGCTGGACTTTTGGCAAGTCTTGTGGGGGTCAGGAGGCCCCCCCAAGCTGGCCAAAGGTCCCTGTGGGTCCAACGGGGGTCCCGGAGCGACCTGCCATCCGACACCAGGACTCAAAATGGCGCCGAAAGCCTTTGCCCATACTATGTCACAGGAGCTACCGGTGCCATTGGTCAGCCCCTGTCACATGGTAGGAGCACAAGATGGCGCCGGTGACCATGTGATATGGACTGACCAATCGCACCAGTAGCCCCTGTGACACAGGCTATCGGCGCCGTGATGAAACCAGCAAACGAGTGCAGTGATGGCTTCCTGACTCCCCACTGGACCACCAGGGAGTTTTGGTAAGTCTTGGGGGGGTCAGGAGGGTGGGGGGTTGTAGTTAATTTAATTTTAGCTGGGACAATAATTTAACTCGCCGTAGTAACGTATTTACAGATCGACAACTTATTGAATTCTCCATACTTCCGCATGAAACGGAAATGACCCCCCCCACGAATACTTATCACGTACACAACGAAAACTTTTTGCCTGCACATCCCTAGTGAGGGTCCTCTCAAAACACAGTTTACAAGTGGTCTGTTTTATAAAGACACAGCCGGAAACCACGAGGTGAGAGATGAGGGGTCCTGAAATACCTGTTTTACAGAAAGAGCTTTTTATACAGCAGTTAGCCATAAAGTAGAGCTTCTGGGACATTTACATAGCGATCTGTTTTTTCAAGAAAAGCTGCTCATAAACGGCGTGGATGTGAAAATTCAACTAACACGGAACAAAGATATGTTCTGCTTAATGAGCAGAGATGCTGGTGAGAAGTACAAACTTCTTATTTTATCTGCAGCCCTCTTTTGGGCCGATTCAGTAAAGTCCGCGGGAGAGCGGGAGAACGCCCACTCGTCTGTGTGCAAGATTCAGTATTTAAATTAGGTCCGGCGGTAGAAACGGGCAAAAGGAGGTGCTAGGGACACTAGCACATCCCTATCGCCTCCTTCTGCCCCGGAGTGGAGGCTGTCAGCGGGTTTGACAGCCGACGCTCAATTTTGCCAGCGTCAGTTCTCGAGCCTGCTGATAGCCACGGGCTCGAAAACCAGATGCCGGCAAAATTGAGCATTCGGTTTTCGACCCGACGGCTGACGGCTGAATTCAACATTTTTTTTTTTAATTTTTTTACCCTTCGGGACCTCCGACTTAATATCACCATGATATTAAGTCGGAGGGTGCACAGAAAAGCAGTTTTTACTGCTTTTCTGTGCACTTTCCTGGTGCCCGAAGAAATTAGCGCCTACCTTTGGGTAGGCGCTAATTTCTTAAAGTAAAATGTGCGGCTTGGCTGCACATTTTTCTTACTGAATCACGCGCGAATACCTAATAGGGCCATCAACATGCATTTTCATGTTGAGGGCGCTACTAGGTTTGGCGGGTTGGATGCGCATTTTCCACCCCTTACTGAATAAGGGGTAAGGGAAAACGCGCGTCCAATGGCTGGTTAACAGTGCGCTCTGTCGGAGCGCACTGTACTGTATCGGCCTGTTTGTAAGGAGAGTGAAAGTGTCCCCGGGAGTGCACTAATGTCAAATATGCCATGGACTGTGCTAGTCTGAAAGTCTTTAGCATACCGGTTGGCAACCGTGTGACTATTATTTATTTATTTATTTATTTATTTATTTATTATTTTTATATACCGACATTCGATCCAACAGGAAAACCTCTTTTTGGGGCAGCTACCCAAAATTATCGTATTGGGCTTTGTGGATAATGACTCTTTCAGCGGTAATTATTCTAAAAACCCCTTAAATTTTAAACATTACGATATTAACTTTGCTGCACTGTATGCGGATGGTGAGCAATTCCCTGGGAAACCTCTCCAACCGGATTTCGATAATGGCTGTTGTGTCAGAGAATACATGCAGCTGCTTCAAGCGACGAGTAAACATTTGAAAGGCAGTGCTCTCTTGATTGATCGTATCGAGTTTTACCAAGGTTATACTTTACTGGCCTTTGACCCATCACCCAACCAAGAGTGCGCGGACCACTACTCTTTGATTAAAACCGGCAATCTGAGGGCTTAAATCTGTTTTGCCAAAGCTTTGCCACACACGGTGAATATGATTGTGTATGACATGATAGAAATTAACCACAGAAGGAATATCCTTTTTAATTATCTATGATGATGATTAACACCATACAGATCTTCCGTATTTTAAAGAAGGATCCGTATGTTACAAAATCTTTTGAAGACGTCCTGCCCAGCGACACATATCATATTTGTGAGTCGTAAGGGTGCCAGTGACCCCCTTTTGGGAGATAATTTAGGTCAGTTGACGAGCGAGATACCCGCAGATGAGCATATTTATTTATTTATTTATTTAACATATTTCTATACCGGTCTTCATGAAGGGATTCATATCAGACCGGTTTACATTGAACTTAGGGGTTTAACTAGTTAACCAAACAAACCAAACCAAACATATCACAGAGTTTGTTTCGGCTGGGCCCAAAACATATGGCTACAAACTGTCCAGCTAAAGACCTGTATGAAAGTGAAAGGGTTTACGTTAAAATGTAGAAAGTTGTAAAAAGATCAGTTTCACTAATTTGAAATATCTCGTCTGACTATAAAACTGAGGCTGTGGATAAGAGTCCTAAAAAGATACAGGTACAACAATCTGGGATCATAAGAAACAAAAAGACCTGGTCGATAGAGACCGGCCTACTTAAGAAAACACAGAGGGTCGTATACAATAAAAGGATGATAAAAGAGGGATTTAACACACTGCCCTATGGATATTGAATTTGTGGATGTGCACTGGAGACACCCCTTTTCGTGTATTTTAGCCGGACCGTCAAATAGAGGCAAAAGCTTCTTTGTTAAAAACCTGCTAGATTACGCGGTGCGTGTGTTGACTGACATATCTATTAATATTGTATGGTGTTATAGTTGCTGGCAACCTTTGTATAAAGAAATTTTCTGTAAATATCCTTTTATTACCTTTATGGATTCTTTGCCTGATACTTTTAATGATGATCAACTGTTTCCAACCAATAAAATAAATATGGTTATTGTAGATGATTTGATGGCTTCTGCTTGTAAAAGTGATGAAATCGAGAAAGCCTTCACACAATATGTGCATCACAGAAATCTGATCATGCATGTGTGTAAAATACATTGCCTGCAGTTCATGAATTCACTACCTTCCAAGCAATCACTTGTTTAAAAACAAATCCTTGTGTACAGAATGAGCCACAGTTTTCCTGCCACCTCACTGCTTGTAACTTTTTTAAAAAACAGAGGGGGCTAGAAAGAAACATACTTCCAACTCTATCATCATTAAAAAGCGTCAGGATGTTCTTGGGTCACATTTTTTGGGGGTTTTGGATTGCACTTCTGGTAAGATCATCAAAAACAGCCAGAGTCCATTAATTCTGTCGTCATTAAAAAAGCACAACCTTCTACCCTGTTTACAACTGTATTCCAGTGTACCGTCAATGTGTACCACAAAATCACAGGACCCTTTCTGATGACATTCTAGGGGGCATGTTTTCGGGGGGTGGTGAGGAGGTAGACTTCTGGTAATCTCATAACCGTGACATTATAGGGGGTGTGGCTTGGGGTGGGTATGGGTGGGGTAACCAGTGACATCATAGGGGGATGGTTTGGGGGCAGGGTGTGGGAGGGGTCTCTCTATTCACTTCTATTGGGGGAGGAGCATAGGCGGGGTCTGGGGTGGGAGGGATGTGGCCAGGGGCAGGAGGGGCGGGGTTGAGGGTGGGAGGAGGCAGGATGGGGTGTGGATATACCCCCATTCACATCTATGGGGAGTGGGAGGTGAGTGGGCAGGGCATAGACTGGAAGTGAACGCTGATTGGCTGCTGTCATCCTTATCTCACCTGTCAATCAGTTTGATTGATCATGTACCCATCGTACTACTAGCCTCTCAAATCATGGGAAACATTCAAAGTACAGCACACACACTGGTGACCTCTTTTCAACATCTGGGCCATAAGCGAGAGCTTCCCCCCATAAAAAGAGTCCCCCCAGTGATTAAGAATCAGCATGGGAATGAATAGCTAGCTGGAGCAGCCCCAGAAGAGATAAGATTTTGTGCCCATGGGACTTAAAACACCCCGCTAACGGTTACACCCCTTTGAATTCTTTGGCTATTTTGCCTGTACCACCTCCTCTGGAAGGGCATTCCAGGCATCCACCACCCTCTCCATGAAGAGATATTTCCTGAAGTTGGTTCTGAATGCACCCCCCTCTCCTGAATTTCATTTTGTGACTCCTAGTTCTACTGTTTCCTTTCCAATGGAAAAGGTTCGAAGTTTGTGCATCATTAAAACTTTTCAGAAGGTCTGTATCATATCTCCCCTACACCTCCTCTCCTCCAGGGTATACATATGTAGGTCCTTCAACCTCTCCTCATAAGTCTTGAAATTGAGACCCACATCATTTTGATCACCCTTCTCTGGCCAGCTGCCATCCTCTGTGTATCCTTTTTGAGATACAGTCTCCAGAACTGAAGACAGTACTCTAGATGAGGCCTCACCAAGGACCTGTACAGGGGCATTATCATCTCCTTTTTCCTGCCAGTTATTCCTCTCTCTATGCAGCCCAGCATCTTTCTGGCTTTAGCTATAATCATGTCACAAAGTGTCTGGTGATCTGAAGATGGCGAACCACAAGAAAATAATTAATTTTGGTTCATTCATTCGGTTTGTTGGGACCCATATCCATTTCATTAGTTTAAACAAGAAAAAAAAGTGTTTATTTTTTTCATTACTTTTGTTTTCCATTAAAACCTATGGGGAAGCATCACAGTCTATTCTGGGTTCCAGATTAGTGATTTTTTTTTTTTTAAATCAATTCTAATGAAACTTGTGAGAAGAAGAAATCATTAGAAGGGGGAAAGAACTGCAAGGTATTTAGAGTGTGGCAAAGTGACATAAAAAGTGGCATAAATAGCAGCCTAAGTCTGTGCAAATGGACAAAGGGGTACCAGGGTTAGAGGATTGGCAGGAGTTCTCTAAAACAATGTGAGCAGAGCAAAGAAGG
This sequence comes from Rhinatrema bivittatum, assembly GCF_901001135.1. Lineage (NCBI taxonomy): Eukaryota > Metazoa > Chordata > Amphibia > Gymnophiona > Rhinatrematidae > Rhinatrema > Rhinatrema bivittatum. The sequence continues at coordinate 366,768,958 of NC_042620.1, read as the reverse complement.
AGGAAGAGCTGGAAGAATGCCGAGGTGCAAAAAGAGGATGTCAGACTAGCTATAGTGTCAAGAGCACTTGATGGCATCAAGAAAGGCAAAGTGGCACCAAAAGTGGAATCAGCATCCTAAGGGACCATAAACGGGGTACGAAGCAGAAAACATGGCAGGAAAAATCCCAAGGTTCAGATGAAGGGACCAAGAAATAGAAAGCGTAATAACAAGATTTCAAAAGCATAGGAGAGGTGCACAGCAGCACCCTCCCCACCCCCAGATTGGCAAGAAAACGTCAAAGTATAAATGCTGGAGTATGTGAGGAAGGTGCAGTGGCAGAAAGAAATTAAAGAATCCCAAGGAGTAAAATCTGCACATGGCAGCAAGGGCGAGTGGCACAAAGGTATAGGATGTGGATCATAGCATTAAGGCAGATGCGGGTCATTCCGTTGGAGCATACAGACAAGCATAGAGGGGGATGGCTCTTCCTGTCGAAGTATGGCTGCACCTGAATGATCCACCAGTTCTGTAGGATATGTTTCTATCACAGAGAAAACCACGGATGTTATAGGTAGCGAGGTACCCAAGTGTGCAGTACAGTGTAACTGCAAGTGGGCTATGAAACAAGTTAAATGTTCATGGAGCAGTGTCACAAGTGTGCAAAAGAATGGATAGCCATGGCAAGTGCAAGAGATTTCTAGAAGGTGAGTACCATAGATGAAGAATGGTATTAAAATCCTGAGGAATGTTCCATTAAGATGGCAAAGCAATGTATGGCTACGGCAAGACAACAACTGGGCAGATACTATAGGGGAAGTGGATTAGGGAAGAAGCTTGAACACAGCTGGAGTAGGAGGAAGCTCCTCAGGTACCAAGATGGCATGGAATGGCAACGGCAGCAGCAGTGGTGCTGGTATTTTTATTTTATTTTTTATGTAAAGCTTTCCTAGACCGGTATTTGAGGGCACATCATATTGGTTTACAGATATCTTGAACGAAATACAGAGAACAGGGAGAGCAAAACTTGGAGGTGGAATAATGTTTGATTACAATGAACAAGATTGAGTTACTTACGAGGAGCATGATTGGCTTGCAAATAGTGCAACATGATATGAGGGCATTAAGAAGGAGAGATCGTAAAGCCTGGATGGACAGGCACAGCATTCGAAGATAGATGTCAAGCCCACGTAGGGACATAAGGCCTAGATGGACAGGCACAGCATTCGATGATAGAGGTCAAATCCACATAGGGACATAAGGCCTAGACGGACAGGCACAGCATTCGAGGATAGAGGTCAAGCCCACGAAGGGACATGAGGCCTGGATGGACAGGCATGGCATTTGAGGTCAAACCCTTGTAGAGACATAAAGCCTGGAAGGACAGGCACAGCATTCGAGGATAGAGGTCAAGCCCACGTAGGGACATAAAGTCTGGACAGACAGGCACAGCATTCGAGGTCAAGCCCTTTTAGGGACATAAGGCCTGGACAGACAGGCACAGCATTCGAGGATAGAGGTAAAGCCAATGTATGGACATAAATCCTGGTCAGACAGGCACAGCATTCGAGGTCAATCCCACATAGGGACATAAGACCTGAACGGACAGGCACAACATTCAAGGTCAAGCCCACGTAGGGACATATAGCCTGGATGGACAGGCACAGCATTCGAGGTCAAGCACCTTTAAGGACATAAGGCCTGGATGGACAGACACAGCATTCGAGGTCAAACCCTTATAGAGACGTAAAGCCTGGACGGAGAGGCACAGCATTCGAGGATAGAGGTCAAACCCACGTAGGGACATAAGGACTAGACGGACAGGCACAGCATTCGAGGATAGAGGTCAAGCCCATGTTGGGACATAAAGCCTGGAAGGACAGGCACAGCATTTGAAGTTAAGCCCACATAGGGACTAAGGCCTGGATGGACAGGCACAGCATTTGAGGATAGAGGTCAAGCCCACATAGGGACATAAGTCCTGGACGGACAGGCACAGCATACGAGGATAGAGGTCAAACTCACGTAGGGACATAAAGCCTGGATGGACAGGCACAGCATTCGAGGTCAAGCCCACATAGGGACATTAGGCCTGGATGGACAGACACAGCATTTGAGGTCAAACCCTTGTAGAGACATAAAGCCTGGATAGACAGGCACAGCATTCGAGATCAAGCCCACGTAGGGACATAAGGTCTGGATGGATAGGCACAGCATTCGAGGTCAAACACCTTTAAGGACATAAGTCCTGGACGGACAGGCACAGCATTCGAGGATAGAGGTCAAACCCACGTAGGGACATAAGGACTAGACGGACAGGCACATAGGGACATAAAGCCTGGAAGGACAGGCACAGCATTTGAAGTTAAGCCCACATAGGGACTAAGGCCTGGATGGACAGGCACAGCATTTGAGGATAGAGGTCAAGCCCACATAGGGACATAAGTCCTGGACGGACAGGCACAGCATACGAGGATAGAGGTCAAACTCACGTAGGGACATAAAGCCTGGATGGACAGGCACAGCATTCGAGGTCAAGCCCTTTTAGGGACATAAAGCCTTGACAGAGGCACAGCATTCGAGGACAAGGCCACATAGGGACATTAGGCCTGGATGGACAGGCACAGCATTTGAGGTCAAACCCTTGTAGAGACATAAAGCCTGGATAGACAGGCACAGCATTTGAGATCAAGCCCACGTAGGGACATAAGGCCTGGATGGATAGGCACAGCATTCGAGGTCAAACCCTTTTAGGGACCTGCATGGACAGGCACAGCATTCGAGATCAAACCTTTGTAGAGACTTAAATTCTGGATGGACAGACACAGCATTTGAAGAGAGAGGTCAAGACCACGTAGGGACATAAAGCCTGGAGGGACATGCACAGCATTCAAGGTCAAACCCTTTTAGGGACATAAGACCTGCATGGACAGGCACAGCATTCGAGATAAAACCCTTGTAGAGATGTAAAGCCTGGACGGACGACACAGCATTCGAGGATAGAGGTCAAACCCTCATAGGGGAATAAATCCTGGACAGACAGGCACAGCGTTAGTGGTCAAGCCCTTTTAGCGGCGTAAGGCCTGGACAGACAGGCACAGTATTCAAGGTCAAACCCTTGTAGAGATGTAAAGCCTGGATGGACAGGCACAACATTCTAGGTCAAGCCCACGTAGGGGACATAAGGCCTGGATGGACAGGCACAGCATTCGAGGTCAAACCCTTGTAGAGATGTAAAGCCTGGACAGACAGGGACAGCATTCGATGTCAAGCCCTTTTAGGGACATAAGGCCTGGATGAACAGGCACAGCATTTGAGGTCAAACCCTTGTAGAGATGTAAGGCTTGGACATACAGGCACAGCATTCGAGAATAGAGGTCAAGCCCTCGTAGGGGCGAAGAGCATGGACGGATAGGAATAGGATTCGAGGCTAGAGGTGAAACCCACATAGGGACATAATGCCTGGATGGACAGGCAGAGCATTCAAGGTCAAGCCCACGTAGGGACATAAAGCCTGGATGGACAGGCACAGCATTTGAGGTCAAGCCCTTTTAGGGACATAAGGCCTGGATGGACAGGCACAGCATTCAAGGATAGAGGTCAAGCCCACTTAGGGATATAAAGCCTTGACAGACAGGCACAACATTTGAGTTGAAGCCCACATAGGGACATAAGGCCTGGACGGACAGGCACAGCATTTGAGGTCAAACCCTTGTAGAGATGTTGTAAAGCCTGGATAGACAGGCACAGTATTCGAGGAGAGAGGTCAAGCCCACATAGGGACATAAATCCTGAATGGACAGGCACAGCATTCAAGGTCAAGCCCACGTAGGGACATAAGGCCTGGATGGATAGGCACAGCATTCGAGGTCAAACCCTTTTAGTGATATAAGACCTGCATGGACAGGCACAGCATTCGAGATCAATCCCTTGTAAAGATGTAAAGCCTGGATGGACAGATACAGCATTCGAGGAGAGAGGTCAAGCTCTCCTAGGGGCATAAATCCTGAACAGACAGGCACAGCATTAGAGGTCAAGCCCTTTTAGCGACATAAGGCCTGGACGGACAGGCACAGCATTCGAGGAAAAACCCTTGTAAAGACTTAAAGCCTGGATGGACAGGCACAACTTTATAGATCAAGCCCAAATAGGTCATTCGAGGTCAAACTCTTGTAGAGATGTAAGGCTTGGACATACAGGCACAGCATTCGAGAATAGAGGTCATGCCATCGTAGGGGCGTAAAGCCTGGATGGACAGGAATAGCATTCGAGGATAGAGGTCAAACCCACATAGGGACATAAGGCCTGGACGGACAGGCACAGCATTCAAGGTCAAGCCTACGTAGGCACATAAAGCCTGGATGGACAGGCACAGCATTCGAGCTCAAGCACCTTTAGGGACATAAGGCGTGGATGGACAGGCACAGCATTCGAGGTGAAACCCTTGTAGAGACGTAAATCCTAGATGGGCAGGCACAGCATTCGAGGATAGATGTCAAGCCTATGTAGGGACATAAAGCCTGGAAGGACAGGCACAGCATTTGAAGATAGAGGTCAAGGCCACGAAGGGACATAAGACCTGGATGGACAGGCACAGCATTCGAGGATAGAACTATGCAAGCTCCAAACATCTGAAGTCAGCTTTTTATGTTCTTACATTCCAAATGTTGCAAAACAGGAAAAGAATATTCTGGAAATAAGTGATGCAGAAATGCATGAAACTGAAATTAGAAATATCAGAACTAAACTCAGACAGGCCTGGACAGTGGATGGACAGGCACAGCATTTTATTTATCTTGCCATTCACATGGAAAATTTGGAAACACAAGCAAAGGCAGGTTTATTTAAAAAATACTAGCATTTCCATCGACTCTGGTGCCAGTCTTGAGCGGTGAGGGCTCATGGTATCCCCTGTCATTGAAAATACACATTCACTGGGAACAGTGGTTGGTGGACATGACAGATATCACTGAGACACTTTGACTTGGTGTGGCCAGACAGTGGACTTGTGTGCCCAATATGCCAGCGGATCTGTCTGCATGTCCTCTGTGGGCTCTGAGAGATACTGTGTCACTGACAGTTGTGCTGGTGTCTCCTTTGCTTGGGTGGGCTGAGAGTCACTCATGCCAGCTGCTTTCTCTCTAGCCCATAGCACAAAAGATGAATCTTTATGGGCAACATGCCTTTGGCGTACTGAAGTGGAGGAGGAGGAGGAGGAGGTACTAGCTGTCGCTGACAGAGTGCTGCTCATGCTTGGGCTAGCACAACTCTCTGAAGTGCCTGCTGCTGTTTCCTCCTCCGCTTCATGCCTAATATGTCTCTGCCTATGGCGCTCCTGATCACAGACTTTTGCTAACAGCAGGTCCTTCACAAATGAGAGACAACTGGACTGTAGGGCGAGTTTCCCTTTCACATGGGGATCACAGACTGTGGCGAGCATGTATGTGTGCTCTTCGGTTGAAGGCCTTAATCTCTCTTGCACCTGCTGCTGCAAAACATCCAGACAATGCAGCATCTCTGCTCTTATTCCCTCTTCCTGTTTAAAGCCCTCCACATTTTCCTCCAGGAAATTAACTATAGGGATGATGTCAGCCAAGGTGGCACATCTGGAACCTCAGCTCCTCTGTGACATCCTTGAAGGGCTGCAGGACTTTTATCAGCTGACTCATGACTAACCAATCAAGATGCCCCTAGGGGATTCTGCACACCTATGTCCATTGAACCAGAAAGTTCATGAAGGGTGTCTGTGGCTCCACTAACCTCTGCAGCATCATATAGGTGGAATTCCACCTGTGGCAATGTCTTGAATGAGACACTTGTGAGGCATCTCCAAATCGGTCTGCTTTTGTCGGAGAAACCTGCCCTGCCTTCACACTTATGTGGAATTACCCTGCTATATCCCTGCACTGTTTAGTAAGTCCTGCAGGTATTCATTCTCTTGGTGCTTGGACTCCAAATTCAGAGTTGCCGTCACTACCAGGTGCAGAGTGTGTGCAAACATCGGGATGTTCTGAAAGTGCCCGTTGTTTATTGCCTTTACCATGTTTGCACCATTGTCTGTGACAAAGAACCCTGCCTGAGGATTCCTGTCTCGCTGGTGTAGTTTCCAGCCATCCAGCATCTCTTTGATGCATGCTAGAATATTGGCAGCGGTATGGATCTGGTCTATCAGGTGGATGTGCAGTAAAGCCCACCTCCACCCTGATACTTGTTCACTAATAGAGCTGCTGCCTGCCCCTGCTTCAGTCAGGTCCCATCAGTGTGCTGACATGGAGAGGTAAGAGTGTGCAGCATTCATGGTAGTCCAAATATCGCTGGTGAAATGCACACTCCCCTCTGCCTTAGCTAGCAGCGCTTGGATGCGACTGCAACACTGCTTGTACAGGCTGGGGATGACTTTTCTGCTAAATGTGGGTTCTGGAGGGGACTTTGTATTTTGGAAGTACGACCTTCTGAAAATGCTTGAAACCCACATTCTCCACTATCTGGAATGGCTGGTCATCAAGGGCAATCATTTCCCCAGTGCTTCTGGTTACAACTTTTGAGGCTTCTTGCCTCCCAGCCCAGGATAGCATTACCGCACTCCACCCCATTTCCTCCATGGTGGGTTGTCGCTTCTGCCACATGGCAGGGGGCTCCTGGCCTGCCACCTGAATGTTTGAAGGGGCTAAGGGCGTGGGGTGAGTCTGCTCCTTTTCAACCACTTTACGCTGCCTGGAAAAAGGGTTCCCCTGACTGATACTGCCACCATCCACAGATGGCAGTACTGATGTTGGGTGTTGCCTCTTCATATGATGCGTCATGCTAAAATTAAATAGATGACCCAATGTGCTTGCCTTTGCTAATAGCCCTGCCACAGTAATTACACCGAGCAAAACGTGGGTCCTCCGTCACTTTAAAGTGGCTCCAGATAGCAGATGTCTTTCATGATGCCTTCGGGGGTGGATGCTGGCACTGGAGTTGAAGTAGTGGGTGCACCCTGAGAAGCAATGCCAAAGGCGTCCGTCACACTCTGTGCCTGTGCTGACTGCTCTTCCTCCTCCTCATGTTCATCAGTTTCATCACTCTCCTGCAGCACTGAAATGGAGGCTAAGACAGGACTAACAGATCCTCCTAAACCTTCGTCAGCTATTACTTTTTCCATTTCTGAGGAGAATCCCACACAAGATGATTCTTCATCGGAATCAGAAGCAAACAGTGCCTGTGCTACATTATCAACACTAAGTCAAGACTGTTGTTGCACTGCTGCTTTGGGTGTCACCATTTTGTCTTGCATGACTCAGCCTCCCCTTCCCTCACCTCCAAAACTACAGTGTCATAAACAGGTGGTGGTGATGCATCATCTTTAGATTTCATTTTTTTTTTGGATGGAACTGCCTGCCCCTCCAGAGATTTTAGATTGGAACAGGTCCCTTTTTAAATTTAATGGGGGAGTGGCACTCCCTTTTCAGGTGCCTCATCTCCCAGTTAAAATCAATCGTCCATGTCTAGCTTTCCCTGACATTATGGATTTAATGTCACTGCCTACTAGGGATTTCAGTTAGAGGTATTATTTCCAAAAGAGGCCCACTGGGGATTTGGCTTCACAGACCACCGCTGTTCCAATATAGGTGAGTCTGCTAAACTGCCTGCCACAGGCAGAGTGCCTTGATGTGGGGTGAGTGTGGAAAACTGTCCACAGACACCCATGAGCAGGCAGTGCCTTGCCTCCTTGGCTTAAAAGAGCACTGCTGTACCAATATAGGTGAGTCTTGAAACTGCCCACAGACCCCCACTGCACTGCCTTGCCTCCTTGGCTTAAAAGAGCACTGCTGTACCAATATAGGTGAGTCTGGAAAACTGCCCACAGACCCCCACTGCACTGCCTTGCCTCCTTGGCTTAAAAGAACACTGCTGTTCCAATATAGGTGAGTCTGGAAAATTGCCCACAGACCCCCATGAGCAGGCAGTACCTTGCCTCCTTGGCTTAAAAGAGCACTGCTGTACCAACCAATAAAACAAAGTGCGGTCAAAAAATAGTATGGGTAGTTAGCGGCATCACTGCAGCCAAATCGAACAAATATATTTTCCAATGGAAAATTATATCACAGTAGCTAGCAATTGAATACAAATTTGAGACATTCAGCCACCTCCCCACACCATCCCCGCCAAGAAAGTGCATGGCATGCCACGTGCTTACCATATAAATAGTGCTGCGTTATCAGGAATAGCACCGCAGAGCACTGAGTGAGAGCGGTGATTGGCCGCATTAGAGAAATGCTTAGCTCTGATAGGTTGTACTCTGGTCTCCCTGCCAACCTGTCTGACCCACTCTATGACAGGGCTGTGAGGTCACTTATGACTCACAGGAAAGGGCTGGTTTTTGCTATGGATACTCCCCCCATCGCCTTCTCCTATTTCAAATGGCCACTAAGAAATCAAATCACTGAGAGCCAAAAGAATGAAACGTATCACATGATTGTTTTCATGGGGGATTGCGATCTGCTTTGTGAACCCACGAATAAAATGGATAGGGACGTATATGTTGTGGATTGCCAATATGTTGCAAACGAATGCACATCCCTATTATACCCCAGTGGTTGTGCTTGGAAGATGGCAGGCAGAATAAGGATGTGAACAACCCCCTGTGTTGGTGTTGGGATATGGAAGGTTATTGTTGGATGTCATGCCAATGCACTGTAGTGGATCTAATGTTGTTGTGGACATGTAAGGAAGAAGCAGGAGTAATGTAACCCCAGTGTTGTTGCTGGGGATGTGTAAGGAGGAAGCAGGTGGACTGAAGCCCAAGTTGTCTTGATGGGGACAAGTCAGGAGGCAGCAGGCTATGACAAGCCCCAGATTTCTTGATGAGGGTAAGTTAGGTGAAAGTAGGCTGTGTTAGACCCCGTGTTGTCATTGAGAAGGTGACAGGAGGCAGCGGGATGTGACGGGCCCCATAGTTTTTGATGGGAACCAGTTAGCAGGTGTGATAGGCCCCAGTTTTGTTGATGGGGACTGTCAGTAGGTAGCAGGATTGGTTAGACCCCAGTGATGGTAAACAGGGCAAGTCAGGCAGAAGGTGTCAGTGTATGCTGGCTGCAATGATGTTACTAGTGTAGCAACCCCTCAAGTATTATGCTGCCAAGGGAGAGGGGCTACACAAGAAGAATAACCACCACCTGTACCCATGGGTATGAGTATCAGAGTGGGGGGTTGCGGGTTACTTTTGCGCCTCTGGGATAAATGATCCAAATGCCCTGATCCTCTCTTCTAGGGATCTCTGTGGTTCTCACCCCACACCTGGGAACAGTGTACAGCACAAAAATCACCACTTTATTGTAAACATTAACTTCTTTTACTATGAACAGGTATGCAGAACAATACAGAAATGATAAAGCAAAAGAAAGGAAAATAATTATTAATGGCATGCATCCATAAGCCTGACAATCACAAATTGGCCAAATATTTGTATAGTAAATTAAGCAATCTGCCCAGTCAACCAGGGCTATGAGCAACTTGAATTATCAGTAGCAGTCTGTGGATTCTCTTGCACAGACTGCCCCTATGGAAAACCTGAGGGTTACCCAAGACCTTAAGGGTAAATGTCATACCAGTGCACAAAATAATGTTTTACTGTTACTCTCATTAGTCTCCAGTTCAAGGAGTGTATACACCCCCAAAAAAGGAAAAATCACAAGAATGTTGGGCCCAGGTATAACTAAGAAAATGGTTGTTAAATCATAGTCAATGCAGGCTGTGTAAGTTGAAAAGTAATGTCTCTCTCTGGGGAAGCTCCAAGCTTATAGAGGCTCCAAACCAGGGGAAAACAAGCTGGTTCCCTGCACTGATGCAGGGATCTAGAAATTCAGGGTAGGCCCCTACTTGGTTGGTAGCAAACAGCAGGGGTTTATCGTGTAGCTCACTGATGCAACAGGCTGGGCCCCAGAAAGACAGCTGGAATTGCTGTATGGCTGCTGAGCAAAGTAGGATTACTTAGCTGAACAAGGTCCTGCAGGAGGAGGATGTAAACTCTCAGCTTCTGGACTCTCCTTCTGCTATGCTCTGTCTCCTGGTAGCCATGGGCGAAGGGCAAGGAGGGATCCTAGCCCAAACACAGCTATCTGCTTTTCTTCCCCTGCTGCTCCCTCTCTCTGATCTCACATGCAGCGTTGTGCCTTTTTGCTTGATCCTCACTGATTGGTCTGATGTTCTCTCCTCTCTCCGTGTGGTTCAGATGGCTCCCCATTGGCTCATTTTAGTACCTGAACCCCATGTGCCTCTTGTAATCTGATAACATCTGCTTTTTACAACAGCACAAGTTTCATGCTGGATTTAAATTGAAACAGTTTTATTATGACATCTCTCTGCTCCACAGGGAAAAACAACAGTGCCCAGTTGTCCCCTTGCTGCAAATCTGGGATACAGTTGTCACCAGTCCAGTTATTATCTTTTGTTCTTTTATTTTTCTTATCCATGGGTTACACCATACCTTCCTGCGCCAGGTAAGGTCTGGGGGGCAGGGACCCAAACCGGGCAGTCTGGCCACATCTCCCCCCCACACACACTTAATCGGAGAGTGTGCCCCCAACACTTCTGAAAAGGAAACCAGGTTAACATGTATTAGCTATCTAATACACATTCTGTACTGACTAGCCAAACAGGAATATTCACATTATTGAATTCAAATCAAACCCACTGTTCTTTGTATAATGGCCACTTCACCCCAGGAGGTGGTTTGCAGTGGGATATTGGAAGGCACCCCTAGTGTATCATACGTAAGCTTATGCACAGGTCTAATTACTCTTTTCAAGGATTGATTACCTTCCTCCCCATCAGTGTTGACCTGGGTGTCTGGCTCACCCTCAATAGTGATAACTTGGTGGGAAACATCCAGGGCTACCTCGAGTGTTCACTAAGTTCTCATCTTGCCCCCGGAGGACTTCTCCACTTGGAAACTCCTCCTCCCCATCCAGCAGCTCTGCAGCGAGCTCAGGTGCCATCATGTCGGACAGGGCAGCGGGTTCAGTGGGGTGCCCCCCCCACAGGTCTGATACATGGAGAGCAGAGAAATTACAGAGGGAAGTGTTTGAATTGGTGCCTGGTGGGGGGGGGGGGGGGGGGGGGGGGGGGGGGTGAGCTGGCCTTCCTCCTGTTTGATTTTGGAATGCCCTCGGTGACTTAGCTGCTGGGGCTTAGATGAAGAGCCTCACCAACTTGACTGAATCATAACTCTCCCCCCTTGGAAAGGCAGCAGAATATTCCAACTCTAACTGAGAGTCCTCACTGTCTGATAGGTCTGCATAATGGCCCGGGGTAACCTCTAGGGGTGTGCATTCATTTTCGACGTATTGGCAATCCGCAACGTATATGTCCCGATTCGTTGTATTCATGGGGAAGCGAAACATATCGCGACTCCCCAGGAATATAACGTATCATCCGTTTCATCCATTTGGTAGCGCGTGCTTTCTTCGCTGCCATTTGCAATCGAAAGATGCCATTTGGGTGTATCCAGAGCCAAAAAACCAGCCCTTTCTGTGAGTCATTAGTGACCTCATGGCCCTGTCAGAGTGGATAGGACAGGTTGGCAAGGATACCGGAATGCAGCGTATCAGCGATAACATTTTGTGAAATGCACTGAATGTAGCCAATCGCGCTGTCATTCAGTGCTCGGAGACGATTTTCCTGAGGACCCAGCGCTATATATACTTAAGCATGTGGCATGTCATGCACTTTCTTTGCAAGGATGGTCTGGGGAATTGGTCTCTGCAGAAGGTGGCTGCACTCAGAGCTAGTCTGAGTTCAGAAATCTATATTAAATTGCTAGCTAGGCTAGTTACTTAAGAGAAAAAGATAGTTCTTTATTTTGCTGCAGCCCTGTTTGTTTTTTAAGCAGTTTATCTAGGTGATCTGAGACGATCTCTCTGTGCCAGAGAGAGAAGCTGCTAGCAGTGCCATTTTGTTTAATTCACCCTCTGGCTAGGCTGCAAGCAAGCAACATTTGGGTGTTGTGGGCTGGGAGAGATATATTCAATTTTTAGCTAGTTTGCTAGAATTTCCATTGGAAATATATTTCATCAATTTTCCTGCTGTGCCAACAATTCCAGCTTTTTTAAACTGGGTTTTGTTTAATTCAACTCACTCAGTCTTTCTGTGCACTGGGCTTCAGTGAGCTGGCAGTTTAGCAGACTGAACTATATTATTGGGAGAGTCTGTGCAGTGAAATCCCCAGTCTGCCTCTTTTGTGCTTACAAACAAGCTGTGTGTGTATACACACCACACACATTGCATTACTGCATAGTAGGGATGTGAATCGGGTGCCCGATCGTTTTCACGATCGGGTTCATCTGGCGGGGGAAGAAAAATCGTGATCGGCATAATTTTTTTAGTAAAAAAATCGTTTTTCCCGAATAGTGCACACTAACGCAAGATAGTGCGCACTAACAGAAGGTTAGTGCGCACTATTGGAGCATTAGTGCACACTATCAAAAATTGTTACTTAATGGATTAAAAGTAACATTTGAGGAAATGTTTGTTAGCTGGATGTATCATTCTGCATCCCCATTAGCTGCCACCACCTTGGAGACAGCCAATGGGAACGTAGAACCATATATTTAACTAATTTATTATTGTGCGCACTAAATTTATTTATTTATTTAATGCGCACTAAGCCGCGCATGCTTGGTGCTGTTCCCCGTGGCCATTTTGCTACCAGATAGCATGCACTAGCCAGTAGCCAGCCACAAGAGAAATAGAAAAGTGCCAGCAGGCTGCAGCAGTGACCAAGGAAGTAGTGCAGAGCACTGCCAACTCCAAGCAGTAGCCACTAGCCTCAGCCTGCTCTGTAAATTTAACCACTGTAAGTATAATAAATTAATAATAAACTTTTTAATTTAGTTTTCTATAGTATGTTAATGTTTTGAAGCTCAGGTTACAAGTTTCTTTATTACATGTTTTTGTTTTCACTAAAGTAGCAATATAAATGAAGAGAAGTGCTTAATTTCATTTTATTAAAGTTTCTTTAGTTTAATACACAAAGTAACTTCAATTTATTTTATGCTACTCTAGTGAAAAAAAAGTTAACAACAGAACTGCGAACTTGGGCACAGTTTTCTCACCAATTTTATCTGCATGGCCCATCGAAACTGAACAGACAGCTGTCCCTTCAGGACTGCCTGGCCATTCACCCCCCTCCCCCTCTCCCATATACCAGCCAGTGAATGGTGTGGGTGTGGGGGAGGGGGGGGAGGGATGTGAAGGGGGGAGACAGCCCCTGCATTCAGCTCTGATTTTCTGAAGAGAACTGTCCTTCAAAGACAGGACCTGCCTGTCCTTCACCCCCCCCCCCCCCATCCCATATACCAGCCAGTGAATGGTGTGGGTATGGGGGGGGGGGGAGGGATGTGAAGGGGGAGAGCAGCCCCTGCATTCAGCTCTGATTTTCTGAAGAGAGCTGTCCTTCAGAGACAGGAACTGCCTGGCCCTTCACCCCCCCTCCCCTCTCCCATATACCAGCCAGTGAATGGTGTGGGTGGGGGGGGGGAGGGGAAGGAATGTGAAGGGTGAGACAGCCCCTGCATTCAGCTCTGATTTTCTGAAGAGAACTGTCCTTCAGAGACAGGAACTGCCTGGCCCTTCACCCCCCCCCCCCCCTCTCCCATGTACCAGCCAGTGAATGGTGTGGGTGTGGGGGGGGGGGGGGTGGAGGGATGTGAAGGGTGAGACAGCCCCTGCATTCAGCTCTGATTTTCTGAAGAGAGTTGTCCTTCAGAGACCAGGGAGTCTTGCTTGGCCCTTCACCTCCCCCTCCCCCTCCCCTTCTCTCTCCCATATACCAGCAGTGAATGGGGGGGGGGGGGGGAGGAGAGGGAGGTGAAGGGGTGGGATACTTCAGCCCTTTGCATTCTGAGCTTCTGAAAATACTTTTTTCATCTTCTTTTTTATTTTCTCAATGTAGATGGATCGTGATAGGGAGTCAGATTCAGCCCAACCGTCCTCCTCCAAGGTGGCAGCTGATACTAGGTCCAGGAAGCCCCGCTTCACACAGGCTGATGTGGACCTCCTAGCCCGGCTACTCCTCCTGGATAAGGAGAATCTATACACCCTCCCAGGCAGCAGGCCTAACCTGCAAAGGGAGTCTGCTGCCTGGGTGGCTCTCCAGGAGGAGTTCTGCCGGAGATCCTCTTACCCGCGTGAGATTGAAGATCTCAAGAAGAAGGTGAGAGATAATGTTATCACTAGTGGTATATTAATATTATTTATATTTATTGTTTTGAAATGGTATTGTATTTGGGGAATTTGGAATGCCCATTGAGAAGATAGCTAAGTATTTTTTTATTACTGAATTTTATATATTGCATAAAAAAATAACCTAGTAGGTCAAGGCAAAACTTGGGCATGTTGTGTTTGTAATTAATTTATTAATCAATCAATGTTATTCTATTTCCTTTCTCCCTCTCTCAGGTCGGCATCTGAGACTTCACGCGGGTGATTGGCTTCAGGAGATCCGCAGGACTTTATTGCGTCCTTTGCCTAGTAGGTTGTTTTGAGAATACTGCACAAGTACACAAATATTATTCAATTAATTGTAATGGAATTTGTGTTTAATAATGTTTGTGTCAGATCTAATTCCTCTTTTTAAAATTTTAACTGTTGTTCTCTGAATTTTGATCTGGGTCTTCATACAGAACCACACACAGCAGGGACGAGGCGGGGCTTCCTGGGCCCATTAGCTGCCAGCAGAGAAGGACGGAGGGAACAGTCACTGGTGGGCCAGGTAATATTAGATAATTGAGCCCTGACCAACATGCTGCAAATGTGAATGGGGGGGGGGGAATGTGAGACTGAGGGAAGGAGGTATCAGTCAGTGAGAGGGGAGGGAGGGCAGTGGGAGAAAGAGGATGAGTGAGGAAGAAGTGTAAAAGAGTGCCATGTTCAAAAACGAACTAAAAAACATTTTTTTTTTAATATAGTCCATTTTCACGGGCTTAATGGCTTGTATTTTGGGCCACAGGTAGTAGTAGTGTGTCTAGTATCTGTCTGAGGCTGAAAAACAAAATTATTGTTTGTGATCAGTCAGTTATATAGGGTGGGATAGATGTATGTTATCTATGTTATATATGATATATAATATTATCTAATTATCTAGAATGATATCCCTCCACTCTCCCTCTCTGATGTTGTAGAATATAAACTCATTTTTCTAAAACCCTGTAATTTAGTAAACTAAGGGGGTCAAATTTATTTTAGGTGGTGCGGTAAATTAGGTGGTGCGGTAGAAATTTAATATTTAATATTATAAACTTGCTGGTGGGCGTACGCGTACAATATTTGCTTATTTATTTCACATGTATTGTTCTATATTCTTATGTTGCATTTTTTTTACATTTCTTTACAGGGCAAGAAGAGACAGCCACCACCACCACTGGTGCCACAGCCATCAGTGCCACAGCAGCAGGTCCAAGCACCAGCAGCACCACTGCTGCTTTACTCCCTGCAGGATCTCCTCCAAGCTGTGTATGCACTGCGCATGCACAGTTTACCATGCTGAAGGAGATCCTGCAGGGAGTAAACAGCCTCAGGGCTAATTTTGATACTCATTCTAAGGATGTGGAGAGGAGGCTGTCAACCATGGAGGAGGCCATTCAGGAGCTGAGGGCACAGGTATCTCCTCCTCATGAGATGCCTCATAAGGAGGAGATGCCAGTGCCCTCTGCTCCAGAGCAGGATCCTCCTCCTGGGTTGCCATCCTCCTCTCCACATCCTTGCAATGATTGAGTAATGAGTATCAAAATTAGCCCTGAGTGGGGTGCTAAACCCATGATTTTTTATTTTTTTATTTTGTCATTTTAAAAAGTTGTATTTTTATAACAATATTATTTATTTTCGTTTATTTTTTAGTTAATAAAATATTTTTAATTTGAGAAATATTAGTGGACTCAATTATTATAATGTGACACTGACAACTGTCCTGTGCTTGATTACGTTCATAGATGTCTTTCTGTATTTATATTATTTTTATTACTGTACTATATTTAAAGAAGTTATTGAACTTATTCTTGATTATTATTATTATTATTATTATTATTAAATGAAGTTAGTATGGTACTAAATTTACAGAGAACAGATATGTACGTAATTGTATTATATATAATCCAACAAATTTCAGTGTTTTTTTAAATTAGTATGGCACTCAGTCATACACATTCAGAAATAAAAATTCAGTCTGGTTAAATTAGCACAAGTTTGTATACTTGTGAGCAGTAGTGCCAACATCAAGGTTTCAACCATGGCTACTGACCATTCACACATCTTTCAAACGGGCCAATCCAATATTCATTGTGCAGTGCACTGTGGGTCCAGATTTTAAAAGGGTTACGTGCATAAGTTATGCACGTAACCCTTTAAAACGCCCCTGCGCGCGCCGAGCCTATTTTGCATAGGCTCGGCGGCGCGTGCAAGCCCTGGGCCGGGCGTAAGTCCCGGGGCTTCGCTAAGGGGGCATGTCGGGTGGGTGGCACAACATTCAGGGTGTTCCTGGGGCGTGTCTGGGGCGTGGTGCCGGCCCAAGTGCATGGCCGAGGCCTCCGGACCAGCCCCCGGGTCGGGTGATGGCGCTAGCAGCCCGCTGGCGCGTGCAGAGGCAGGCATAACTCTGCTGACAAAGGTAGGGGGGTTAGATAGGTCGGGGGGGGTGGGTTAGGTAGGGGAAGGGAGGGGAAGGTAAGGGGAGGCGGAGGGCACATGCAGCGCGCGCCGGACTTGGCGCCCGCGAGTTGCACAAATGTGCACCCCTCTTGCGCGCGCTGACCCCGGATTTTATAAGATATGCGTGGCTACGCGCATATCTTATAAAATCCAGCGTACTTTTGTTCACGCCTGGTGCGCGAACAAAAGTACGAGCGTGCGCTGTTTTTTAAAATGTCCCCCTGTGTGCAGCATTGGTGCATTCAGTCTATTGGAACAAGTACAAAGCATGACCAAGGCAGTCATTTAAAGCAGCAAATGTAATGTCTGTGTGATCCTAAAGTAGGATAAGAGAAAGCAGAATCTTAAAAAAAAAAAAATCCTTCAGAAATACACAACTGCTGGGGGCTCAGGTTTCTTCTAATATTACTTTTGCATTATTTCTGAAGGTCTTTGCACTGTTACTACTTTATTGCATTGGCCTTGAAAATATTTCATAATTCATTCACACAAGTATTTTGTTTTGGAAAAGACTGAGACTCTGGTGGGAAGGAAGTGTACGCTGGGGGAGGCAGAGGAAGGAACCAGGCTGGGTCCGGCCTCGGAGGTGGGCAAGAGTATGGGAGTGAGAAGCCTGTGTGCACAGACTAGAGCAAGGCCTCACTTCTATGGTGTGGGGACGCAGCAAGACGGGGCCTTTTCTCACCCCATGGCTTGCTTGTGGCTCCTGGACTGGCTTCTACCGGGGGCCGCAAGAAGCAGTGGCGGCACCGTGGTGTGTCACCTGGACAGGAGGCAGTAGGGATGTGAATCGTTTTTGAACGATTAAAATTATCGTCAGATAATTTTAAAATCGTCCAAAATCATTAGAGTGCACAATACAATACAAATGCCCCCGATTTATCGTCAGGGGCATTGTATTTATCGTTAAATAGGGGCGCGGAAAACCGGCACACCAAAAAAACCCTAAAACCCACCCCGAACCTTTAAAACAAATCCCCCACCCTCCCAAACCTCCCCCAAAATGTTTTAAATTACCTGGGGTCCAGTGGGGGGGTCCCCGGCGCAATCTCCCGCTCTCTGGCTACTGCTGCATTAAGAGAAATGGCGCCGGTGGCCCTTTGCCCTTATCATGTGACAGGGCAAAGGTAGCGCTGGTGCCATTTTGGTTCCTGGCTCCCAACGTCACGCGTGCAGGAGATCGCCCCGGACCCCCGCTGGACCCCCAGGGACTTTTGGGCCAGCTTGGGGGGGCCTCCTGACCCCCACAAGACTTGCCAAAAGTCCAGCGGGTCCGGGAGCGACTTCTTGCACGCGGCCGTATTGCCAATCTTCAAAAATGGCGCCGGCGCTACCTTTGCCTTCACTATGTCATTTTGGGGGGGTTCAGGAGGGTGGGAGATTTGTTTTAAAGTTTCGGGGAGGGTTTTAGGGTTTTTTTGGTGTGCCGGTTTTCCCGCCCTCCCCCGATTTACGATTTTTAACGATTTAAAAAAAAAAAAAACAAAAACACGACGATCAGATTTCCCTCCCACCCCCAGCCAAAATCGATCGTTAAGACAATCAATCACACGATTCACACCCCTAGGAGGCAGTAACAGGGCTGTCTGGCTGACTTCTGCAAAAAAAGAGCCAGTACGGGACACATGATGCTGAACGCTCCATCCTGTTGTGTCCCCAAATGACCTTGCATCCCCATCCTAGACAAGAGACTCACTCCTCCTCCCAGTCACAGCAAATTTTCAGATTCTCAAGCAGCGGAAGGTTCCTTTTGATGAAAACCAATTCCTCTACTAAGTCTGGATTCAAACATGCATGGTGTGGACTCACAATGTTCCCTGTCAATGAAAATACTCTTTTACTTTGCACACTGGTGGATGGGCAGGAAAGAAAGTGTTGTGCTACTATGGTAAGATTAGGCCACATTGAAGCTTTTTCTGCCCAATATCTCAGGGGATCTGACTCCATGCTCTGAACTGGCTCAGAGAGAAAATTCTTCACATGAATTTCTGCAACCTTCTCTTGCAGGTATTGCTGCTGGTTAGCAGCACCAGTCACAATTCTGCCAAGTCTTGCTCTTGCTTTTGAAATAGCACCAATTTGATGAAATTTGGGAGGAGAATGGGGTATCATCATGACAGGGGAGCAGCTGGTGGAACTGGAAGCAGTTGAGCAGGATGGAGAGGGAGGAGTTGAAATCTTTTCAACCATTTTAATCAACTTATGTTTCCAGTATTCAAGAGTATTGCACTTGAGAGCAAAATTGCCTTTCACACGTGGGTCGCACATAGCAGCTAACACAAAAGCACAAAGGCAGCAATCAAGGAGGCATGAGACAATGTCCAAAAGACAGCAGGCAGGGAAGGCAATATAGAGGCAGAATGCCCGAAGGCAATACAGCAAGGCAGAAGCCCAAAGGCAACACAGAGGCAGAATGCCCAAAGGCAAGGCAGAAGCCCAAAGGCAAAACAGCAAGGCAGGAAGGAGGCTAGAGCAGGGAGCCCAAACAAGCTCGATGCCGAAGCACTGAAGGATTGGGTAGGCAGAGTTATAAAGGAAGTCCAGAACATAGAGCAGATGACTAGGATGGATTGGGCCAGCCAGGAGAGCATGCTCTTGAGGGACCTCTGGTGGTGAGGAGGCTTCACAGCATCCATAGTCGTAACACTTATGTCTTAAAAGTTCTTAAAATTCCCGTGGTGTTATGCCCGTTGGTCGCAGATGGCTGCGACCACTTGTACTTACAGCCTGCACTGTTTTCCTGCCCTCCATGCCTCGGGACTCCTCGTGGTGGTCTGGTCATCGCACGCCACACCCACTTCGATTCCGGGCCCTCCTAGGCACACGCACATGCCACCGGGCCTTCCTTTCAAGCCTCTTCTGTGGGAACCTCGGGGGCGTCCCTGTTTGATGATGTTATCAGACCTGTGTATTTAAGCTCTACCTTTGCCCTCAGCTAGCCGACTTGCAAACAAGTTCCATACGTCTCTCAACTACTGCCTTCGTGTTCCTGTGACTACGGTATTGGGCATGGACGTGGATCCTATCTGGTACCCGTTCCTCGGGGGTCAGTGTGCGCATAGGGGACTCACTCTCCTAGCCTACCCCGCTCCTCGGGCTAGCTCCGTGCCTCCTGGGTCCTGCCTTCCAGGCCTCCCGCTCCTCGGGACCATCCCTGGAACACCTCTACAATCCGTGAGTTCTACAACAGGGCTTCCCCGCTCCTCGGGGTATTGCTTGCGACCTATAGAAGTCTGCCTGCACTTCCCCGCTCCTCAGGGACGCGCCTACATGTTACTCAAGTGACTGCCAGAACTTCCCCGCTCCTAGGGGTAGTATTCTCCTGCTTCTCTGTGACTGTTAATGCCTCCCCGCTCCTTGGGGTCACGTCTACATACTGTATAGAGACTGCCAGCACTCCTCCACTCTTCGGGGCTATGCGTACGTCACCAGTAGAGGCTTGGCTCGGGCTTCCCTGTTCTGTGGGTTGGCCTATGCCATTGCATCATCATCCTCTATGCTGCGCAGCTCCTCCCCTCGGGATTGCCTCTCCAGAGTACCTCCTGCATGGCCAGTCTTGTGCCTCCTGCTCTGCAGCCTGTCTGGCACCTCTCCCTTCGGGGTCCCTGCCCAGGTACTGCCTCTAGCCTGCCTCTCTACTGGGTATTCTCCTGGCTCCTTGTGATCTCTCCATAAGCTTCACCCAGAGCTCCCTGCTGTATCTGACCTCGCTTCCCAATGGTGTGGACCTGTGTGGTCCCTCCCCACAGGTGGTAACAACTCGCATCTCGGGCCAAGGGCCCACATACCCACACACCCACAAACCATAACACATGGGTATTGTGCCCTTGAAAAGGCTTACCACCGGCACAGTTTCTGTTACTGTGGGAAACTGCTCATCTTCTGCATTAAGTGGCCCAAAATGAAAATGCTGGTTAGTACAATGGAAAATCTAATTCATTAAAAGTCTCTCATCCCAGGGGGGCGCTCTTGAGCAGCGTCCAAGATGGCTGCCTAACTTAGGAGCTCTGCCAGATATCACTCATTATTACTAGGAACCAGCTGATTTTTCTGCTTTCACATATCAGCATTTGATCTATTTTTCCTCCTGAAGATGTCCACTACCAAATCGGGGAAAATTGAAGCGGCCTTTGCCACAGCAACCGGCTCAAAATGAGCAAAACAGGACCCTCCTTCCCTGGACAAAGCAGTCACGCCAAAAGCCATGGCATCAGCAGAATTAGTTCTGCTGGAATTAAAGCAGCTCAAGGACATGCTGCAACTCAACATTGATGCTACCACGGTGACCCAGCAAATGGCTAATTTCCAGGTACTTCTTGATGATGTCGAGGCACAGGCTCCTCATTACTGCTTACCATGGTGGCCCACCCTCGCATAACCACTGAAATGGAGCAAATACAGCGTGATGTTGAAGATCTGTCAATAGAAACCGTCGAATAATCTCTGAATTCTAGTAATCCCTGAAGGAGCGGAAGGCGCGGATGCAGTCGCCTTTATTTCTAATTTCATTCTGTCTTTTTTTAAGATTAAATTTGACCAGCCCTTCAAAGTTGAGCGGGCCCATCTGATCCCTACCAGACTGGTGCGTGACTCTCAACACCCGCGGCCTATTATCTTCAAAGTGCTGCACTACCCGCAAGTGCTTCTCATCTTGACTGCGGCTAAAACTCAAGCTCCCTCTCAATATCAAGGGAATAATATTATTTTGGTCCGAGATTTAACCAAAGCTACAGCAGCGAAACATAAACAATTTCGAGCCTTGCGCCCGCAACTACGATCTCTCGGGGAGCAATACGGCTTCTTATATCCTGTGCAGATGAAGGTCACCCTTCATAATCAAACGAGGATTTTTCACCAGCGGCTGCCTTGGAAGAATTTCTGCAATCACAGTCTGCCCCAGAAATGATTACCCTGAAAGTTGATATTTTTATTTATTTTTTTATTTATTTAAACTCTTTTCTATACCATCGTTAAGCTAGAAGCCATCACAACAGTTAACAATAAGGCACTTAAAAATGAAGCTTTATTTAACATCTAGTCAGGTGCCTGTAAGGAACGGTACAAAGTTTCATAATAGCTAGCTATAAGATGCTAGGTGAGGTTGTGTGTTTTAGGTTTATCAGGTCGGTTCCAAATTATTAATAATCTACATATTATCTGTTACTGCTTAAAAGTAAAAAGTAAAAAACACTCGTAATGAGTAGGGTGTTGTGTCAGGGCACAGACTCATCGCTTTCTGCAATTCTTTGGATTCTACTCACCCTTCTCTTTGTGGTATGCTTGTTTAAATAGCCATGTTTTAGGCTCTTTTTGAATAATTTGATGTCTTTTGCAGTCTGATTTCTGATGGCATGGTGTTTCCATAATGTAGGGCCCTGCTAATGATAGGGCTCTATCCCTTACTTGAGTTAGTCTTGCAGTTTTAACGGAGGGAATCGTTAGTAATGCCTTGTTTGCGGATCTCAGGTTCCTGTTGGGGCGTGTACTTTCAGTGCAGTGTTTAGGCTATTCTGTTTTTTTCGACATGGATTAATTTATGTATGGTACATAGTGATTTGTATTGTATTCTCTGTTCAATGGGTAGCCAGTGTAGTTCAATTAGGGTATCAGTGATATGGTCCCTTCTACTTTTTCCAGTCAGAATTGTTGCTGCTGTGTTTTGCAGTATCTGGAGTGGTCTAATTGTTGTGTATGGTAAGCCTAGGAGTAGGGTATTACAATAGTCAGTGCTTGCAAAGATTAATGCTTGTAGCACTGAACGGAAGTTGTTTGTAGTTAGCATGGGTTTTAATCTCCTAAGAGTCATAAGTTTGTTGTAACCTTCTCTTATTTTAAAGGATATATGTTGTTTCATATTCAGTTCAGTGTCAATCATCACTCCTAGGTTGCGTACTTTTTCAGCTAGTTCAATCTTTTGGTTTGTTTTGAAGTGTAATAGGATTTTGGATGATTTTTAGATTTTTTCTTTCTAGATGAAGGAATTCTGTTTTCTCTATGTTGATAACTAACCTCCATTTGGTTGAGAAGCTGTTTGATAATATCTAGATACATGTTGGCTAGGTCAAGAGTTTCTTCTATTGTGTTGTCAATGGGAAGGATTAATTGAATATCATCAGCGTATATGTAATGTGTTTATGCCCAGTCCAGCTAATAGGTGGCATAGTGGCAGCATGTATATGTTAAATAGTGTGGCGGATAGGGCCGATCCTTGTGGACTCCTGTTTGTAGTTCTATATTATTTGATATTGTATCTTTGATCTGTACTTGGAAGTATCTGTTATTTAGGTATGATTTGAACCACTTCCTGCTATTAAGTTCACTTAGAGAATAGCCACTGCCATTAGCAATGGTAACATGGAATAGACTTAGTTTTTGGGTACTTGCCAGGTTCTTATGGCCTGGATTGGCCACTGTTGGAAACAGGATGCTGGCTTGATGGACCCTTGGTCTGACCCAGTATGGCATTTTCTTATGTTCTTAGGTTCTCAACATAGGTAATGATGTTTCAAATTATCCGCATATGCGGATGATGTTCTTCTTTTCCTTACCAATCCTGACTCCTCTCTTTCCTCTCTATTTCATCTTATCTCCACCTACTCCTTAGCCTCTGGGTATAAGATCAACTGGCATAAAACTGAGTTGCTCCCCCTCAATTTGCTGGGCTCACTAGTGGATTTATCTCGCTTTCCTATACAAAAAGTGTCGGGTGGTCTTAAGTATCTGGGTATATCGATTTCATAAGGACATTCTTACTACCACCGGTTACTGTGAGTCATCTATCCTACAAATGATACGAGAGGCTGCCTACAAATGGTCCTCCCTTTCTTGGAGGGGCCGCTTAGACACTATTAAAATGGTGCTTGCCCCCCGGATCACGTATATCCTCGTCATGATTCCCATGATCTTCACCAAGGATTTTTATAAGCATGTGAATAGACTATTAACTAGATTTCTCTGGCGTAATAAAGTCCCATGTATTGCCTTGCATAAATTGAAGTGTACTACTCAACAAGGAGGGGTTAATTTTCCTGTTTTACCTCTATCATTTGGCCTTTATTCTTCAGCATGGACACCATTATTTTGCTCCCAGTCTTAATACATTTGAACATCCAAGATGGCTTCTTATAGAACAACAGCTACTATCTCCTGCCCCCGTTGGAATACTTTCCAGGGATTTCCTATCATTGCAACCCGGTTCTAATCCTATTGTGTACCCCTTACACCGGACTCTGCAAGAGTTTGATACTCTGCACCCCAATAATACACCTGTGTGGGGTGGAATCGCTTTTCAACCCAATATGGTGCAATCCCAAGATAAAAACTGGTGGTCCACTCACTGAATTGGCCGATATGGAGACGACATGGTATATGGTTTCTCTCCTCCTTGTTCCACAATGGTTCCTTGCTCTCCTTTGAAACATTACAAGAAACGTTATGGGCTTCTGACATCTCAGTTTATACCTGGCTACAGCTTCGAAATGTTCTATCTACTCTTTCTCTACCTGACTTGTACTCTGAGGAGTACCCCCTATGCTTTCTCTATCAGACTTATGGTATACTTGGTCATCTTGCCTCACGGATTTATAAAACTCTCAAAACTTTCCCGATTTTCCAATCATGCTATTGGCCTTCAGTCTCTTTGGTCGCAGGATCTCGGAGTATCCTCAGATTCAGTGAACTAGAAACACCTATGGAAGGTTTTGGCCCGCATATCACTTTCTTTCCAGTCTAACTCAAACTTCCTTTTCATCCTCCATAGGGCGATATGGACCCCATGGAAATTGCAATCATGCTGGACTTCTCTCCTCTCACAATTGTTGATCCTGTAATAGGAGTAGAGGTACCCTGTCACATGAAATTATATTTTTTGCCCATTTGTATCCCAATTTGGACTCAGATTTGGGATACTAATCTCCATTATTCTGGGATTTCTCAACCCCACACATACTCCATAGTTATCTTAAGAGGAGCGGATCCATCTCTCACCCTTCCCCTTGCTTGCGCGTAAATTACTGGATTTTTTGCTAACTAGTTGTTGCGATCCCCCTGTTGCTGCGCTACAGGTGGTCTCTTACCTTCCTCCCGGAGGCCGCTTCGAAGCCAGGGCCTCTCCTGTGCACCATCCGGGACTTGCTCAGGGCCTGAGAGGCCTAGCTGTTCCTGTGGCTTGCATGCCTCTGCGTTTGGACTTCCTGTTTGGTGACGCCCTTCTCCTAGGGGCCGGCCCGCAGCTCTCCACCTTATTTATAGGACCAAGCGATGGGCGGTCCTGGCAAGCTCCTCCCAGGGAGTTGCCTTCTACCCTCCAGTATATAAGGATTTCCTTGTCATTTGCAACTGGCCTGCAGATTTGTGCATTACAGTTGCCTGTAACCTTGCGATCCAGGTCCTCCATGTATTGATGGCTCCTTGTCCTGTCTCGGTCCAGATATCCACTACCCTGATGTGTTCCTGATGTCTGCCTTGATGTGTTCCTGATGTCCTGTTCCAGTTCCGGTTGTTCTGCCCTATGTCCTCGTCTGGTTCCTGAGCCTTCTGGTCCTGTTGGGGGCCCTGGAGTGGCCAACAGGAGGGATTCGTCCCCGGGCTCTTGAGCTTCTGTTTCTGCCAGCCGACGGGGCTTCGGATGTCATTGGTCCCGGCATCGGAGTTCCTTCTCGACTGGACCTTTCCTGGTGCACCCTCCTTTCCTCAGCTTGGTCCGCGACCAGCCTTCCTGGGCTGTGTAGGGCGCGTCTGGGACGGGGTGGTCCACGACTCAGTCCCACGGGTGGGCTGAGTAGGGCGCCCTGATGGACCGTGCCATGTCTTCCTTCCAGCCCTCATCTTCGATGTCTGCACTAGCCTTGTCTACGATGTCTGCACCTGCCTTGTCTACGATGTCTGCTTCAGCCTTTGCCCTGATGTCTCCAACGTCTTGCTTCAGCCTGCCTAGGATGTCTGCTTCAGCCCCCGTCTGACATCTTCAGTGTAAAGGACTCTGTCTGCCCTCGCCTCTGTCCGGCCTGCTGCCCATTGCCGTTCCCAGTGGCAGGTCCGAAAAGGCCGGGAACAGTCGGAGGCCCGTTCATCAGTCAACTTCCCAGTGTTGGCTACCATGGGCGTGCAGGTCCGGCTGTGCCTGCTTCTGTACCCGCCTGGCTCACCATGCCTGCCCAGCTCACCTCCCACGGTGTGGCTGGGGCTCCTCCCTAGCTTTCGCCGTGGCCCAAGGGCTCACCACCAGCTCGTTTGTGCTGTGTGCTATGTGGATGCTCGTTTGTGCTGTGTGTTGCTCGTTTGTGCTGTTTTCCCTGTGTTGCTCGTCTGTGCTGTTTTCTGTCTTTCGTTTGTTCTGTTCTGTTCCCGCTTGTTGTTTTCCGCTTGTGGGCTCCCGTCCTCCTCGTTCCTGTGTTTTTGTTTCCCCCGCTTCCTGTCTCTCGCCCTTCGCTCTTTCATTCACCCTTCGCTCTTTCGCTCTCCGCTCTCTCGCTCTTTGCTCTTTCGCTCTTGGGCTCCTTCGCTCTCTGTTTCCTTGCTCTCCGCTCCTTTTGTTCTCCGTTCCCTTGCTCTCCGCTCCTTCGTTCTCCGCTCCCTTGGCTCACTGCTCTCCTCGCTCTCTGTTCCTCCTTGCTCACTGCTCTCTCGCTCTCTGTTCCCTTGCTCACTGCTCCCTCGCTCTCTGCTCCCTGCTCCTCCGCTCCCCCTCGCTCTCCGTTCCCTTGCTCCCTCTTTTGTATTTGTGGGTGTCGGGTCGGCGCGTCTCCGTTCGTTCGGTCGCGGCTGCCTTCGCGCGGTCACTGTTTCATTCGGGTCGCTGCTCGCGCGGTCTCCGTTCGTTCGGTCGCTGCTCCCGCGGTCTCCGTTCGTTCGGTCGCTGCTCCCTCGGGTCCCGTGCTTCCTCAGTCTCTTGTTCCCTCGGTCTCGTGCTTTTGGTCTCTCGTCGTGTTGCTTGCTTGTTGTGGTGCGTGTTTGCTTGCTTGTTTGTGGTGCGTGTTTGCTTGCTTGCCTGTGGTTGGTTGGTTGTTTTTCCTCGCTTGTTTTTTGTTTTGGTCCCTCTGAGGGGGGGGATTCTTTGAGGGGGGGGTACTGTTGCGATCCCCCTGTTGCTGCGCTACAGGTGGTCTCTTACCTTCCTCCCGGAGGCCGCTTCGAAGCCAGGGCCTCTCCTGTGCACCATCTGGGACTTGCTCCAGGGCCTGAGAGGCCTAGCTGTTCCTGTGCTTGCATGCCTCTGCATTTGGACTTCCTGTTTGGCGACGCCCCTTCTCCTAGGGGCCGGCCCGCAGCTCTCCACCTTATTTATAGGACCAGCAATGGGCGGTCCTGGCAAGCTCCGCCAGGGAGTTGCCTTCTACCTCCAGTATATAAGGATTTCCTTGTCATTTGCAACTGGCCTGCAGATTGTGCATTACAGTCGCCTGTAACCTTGCTGATCCAGGTCCTCCATGTATTGATGGCTCCTTATCCTGTCTCGGTCCGGATATCCACTACCTGATGTGTTCCTGATGTCTGCCTTGATGTGTTCCTGATGTCCTGTTCCAGTTCCGGTTGTTCTGCCCTATGTCCTCGTCTGGTTCCTGAGCCTTCTGTCCTGTTGGGGCCCTGGAGTGGCCAACAGGAGGGATTCGTCCCCCGGGCTCTTGAGCTTCTTCGTTCCTGCCAGCCGACGGGGCTTCGGATGTCATTGGGTCCCGGCATCGGAGTCCTTCTCTCGACTGGACCTTTTCCTGGTGCACCCTCCTTTCCTCAGCGTGGTCCGCGACCAGCCTTCCTGGGCTGTGTAGGGCGCGTCTGGGGACGGGGTGGTCCGCGACTCAGTCCCACGGGTGGGCTGAGTAGGGCGCCCTGATGGACAGTGCCATGTCTTCCTTCCAGCCCTCATCTTCGATCTCTGCACTAGCCTTGTCTACGATGTCTGCACCTGCCTTATCTACGATGTCTGCTTCAGCCTTTGCCCTGATGTCTCCAACGTCTTGCTTCAGCCTGTCTAGGATGTCTGCTTCAGCCCCCGTCTGACGTCTTCAGTGTAAAGGACTCTGTCTGCCCTCGCCTCTGTCCGGCCTGCTGCCCATTGCTGTTCCCCGCGGCAGGTCCGAAAGGGCCGGGAACAGTCGGAGGACCGTTCATACAGTCAACTTCCCAGTGTTGGCTACCATGGGCCGTGCAGGTCCGGCTGAGGGTCGGACTCTGTGCCTGCTTCTGTACCCGTACCCGCCTGGCTCACCATGCCTGCCCAGCTCACCTCCCACGGTGTGGCTGGGGCTCCTCCCTAGCTTTCACCGTGGCCCAAGGGCTCACCACCAGCTCGAGACGACTGCGCCCGCGCGCGCTCGTAACACTAGTGGCGCTCCACAATATTCTAGCTAACTGGAAGAGAAGTGATATGCTCTCCGAACATTTATGGTGGAACTCCGTCTGCCTTTATAGCAAATATGAAAAGGCAATGGCCATTAAATTTCATAGAATGTCTTCCTGGTGTCCAGGTGTGGAAGCCGCTTGACGACTATATTACCTCTGTATCTTCTTAATATGGGTGCTATATAAGATATTGGTCTTCTTTATGACATTGCTATTCTGTCATGTTACTCCTATATAGTTGGGATGTCAATCATCTTTCCTTTTCTATCTCCTTCCTCTCCTTTTTCATTCCTCTCTCTCTTTTTATTTCTTTCTCTCTCTATCTCTGACTGGTTTGCTCATACGCTTATTCAGCTTTTCCTCATCTAATATCTTTTTCTTTTTTTCTTTGTCCTATTTTATCTCTATCCTTCTTTCTCCTGGTCACATACAGTTTTAGTTCATAATTCTCTGTTGTTGGTTCAATTATATGGTGTTTATTGTTAGCGGAATGCTGTTTCTATTTGTTCATGTTGATGTACGTGACCACTTGAAAACTTCAATAAACAAAATTAAACAAAAGAAAGTCTCTCATCCCCCTACCCCATTGTTGTCAATTCTCATTACCGGTCCTATTTCTCACCCTGCACACTCTCCCTTCCCTCCACACACCCTGCAACCTCCTCCAACCTTCTCACTGATGACCTCTCTAATCAGGCAGGAAGAAAATAGAAGGCCTAATTGCCTCCTGCTGGTGTTCCCCTGAAAACTCAATGCCTTCATCGTTTGATTCACATGTGCTATGGGGCATTTAATACTTAGTAGCAACTGGCAGGAAGCAAATAAGCTACTTTGCCCTTCTCCTGCTGGCAGGGTTTGGGTGGGTCAGCGTGAAGATTGGGGAGTTAGGGCAAAGTTTGTGGGAGTGAGGGAGGTGAGGAACAGCCTGTACGGGGAAGTAGTTAGCATGGTCCTTCCCAAAGTCATCACCTTATGTGAAATTGCACTACAGGAAACATGCTTTAATAAATGTACTAGATATCCAAATTATGTAAATATGGGGATAATAAGATGATTTTGTCATTATCTCCTATTTATATGTTTTGCATACTTAGTCACATGTTATGGAGGCCACATTTGTTCTAAGTAGCCTGCTTTTAGCAGTCTATGAATTAAGGAGGCTTAATCCATAGACTTTTTACCACAGTTATTGCTGGTAAATAATAGAGCAGGGCAAGTCAGATAATTTCCTGGGGGGTGGAGGGGGCTGTCAAAAGTCCAGGTTTCTCTCTTGGCTCTCAGAGTCAGATGCAAGCTGAGTCAAATTAATTAGCACAGAAAAACACTCAACGGGGGATGGTATAGTGCTGGCAAGGCTATTTTGTCTTTTTCTGCTGTTGTCTGCTATGTTAGGATGTGCTAGGCATCTATTAAACAGTTTGCTAACTTTCCCTGCTTTATTAAAGACAAACCCCCAGTTTCATTTTACAGCAATGTTTTAAAAAAGTTGCAGGGCAAAATAGCACTGCTAATGAGAACCTGGGTCAGAGCGATTAACGAAGGTCAGCATTGCACAATATCTATGGCTATAACTGAGCAAGGCAAGGAAAAGGATTATCAAGAAACATTTTCATACAGAATGTCCAAATACATTTAAAAAATAAATAAAGATTAGACTGACAAGCACCTTTTTAACATCCTCTCTATGTAGTTTCAGAAATTCAACTTTAGGTACAAAAGAGTTAATTTTCCAGAACTCAAGTATCAGTTTCTCTCTGTTTCAACAAAGAATTGACATTTCTAATTACAAAGTTTTACATACCAGCAAGTGAATTTACCCCCAGCTGGGAAAACATGGCTTAGCAAGACTTTTACATCCGCCCTCATTGATCTGGAGATTATCTCATGTTTGAGACTGTGCACCTTCTGGGAGCCACAGGGAGGGGAAACAAATGTGGGAAAGTGTGTGGAAATTCTTCCTTTCGCTTCAGGATTAGATAGATCAAATCTAGCAAGCCGGAGGCAAGGGAGATGAATTTTTTTTTTCTTTGTCAATAGTGCAGAATCTATAAAAACTTAAGAAAGATTTTTCCACCAGTCTGTAGAAAAGAGTAGTGCCAAGGATTTGTTTATGGACAATCTTTTCTTATGCTCATTTAAAATGCGTATCAGCAAATTGTCTTCCAGCATGCAGGATAGAATATAAAAGGATTATTTTTTCCACAGAATATATTAGCCTTGTTTGACAGATTTCAATTGCTTGTTTCTATTAGAAATGGACACGTTGTCATTTCTTGTCCTTAATTCAGACCCGTGTAGACCTCCCTTTCCCCTCTCTTCTTTAGGAAAAGCATAATGGGGGGAGTTTCTTTCCCACTGGGGAGATAGGAAAATAGACTTCAGGGCCACTGCCCTACTGATGGGGGATAAAGATCAAAGGGGACAAAGGTCATCGGGGGTCATATTCAGACGCTGTGTGGCTCTGCTGGTTAGTTGGATAAACTTATTTGGTTAACTAGCACCATACATTCAGTGGTACAGTCTTAAAGTTAGCTGGATGTTTAACCGGCTAACTTTAGGACAGTTCACCTTAGTCACACATACAAATGGCCTCTTACTAAATACAAAATAAGTGATCACAAATTAGAAAACAAATGGATATAAAAACTCTAATGGTAACCCCAAGTAGCCAGATTCTCCGTGCAACATAACACTGGAGAATGAGAAACAGAAATGCCTTTCCTCCTATACTAAGCAGTAGAGATGTGAATCGGAACCGGAATCTGATTGGTTCCGGTTCCGATCCAAATCTTAAAATTTTTATCGCCCAGCCCGATTTGAGTTCTGATTATCGGCTGCGCCCGATCCGATAATCAAAACACCCTCCCGAAGCCCCAAAAAAGGTTTTAAAATTACCTGGTGGTCCAGCGGGAGCACGGGGAGTGATCAACGGCTCTCAGGCCATCGGCTGCGTTAATAAAAATGGTGCCGATGGCCCTTTGCCCTTACCCTGAGACAGGGCAAAGGTAGCGCCGGCGCCATTTTGAATATTGGCAATACGGCCTGAGTGCAGGAGATCGCTCCCGGACCCCCGCTGGACCCCCAGGGACTTTTGGCCAGCTTGGGGGGGGCCTCCTGACCCCCACAAGACTTGCCAAAAGTCCAGCGGGGGTCCGGGAGCGACCTCCTGCACTCGGGTCGTATTGCCAGTATTCAAAATGGCGCCGGCGCTACCTTTGCCCTCACTATGTCATAGGGGCCGATGGTCGGGGCCATAAACATGCATTTGAATGTTGCGGGCGCTATTAGGTTCGTGGGAGGGGGGGGGGGGGGGGGGGGGGAGGGTGGGGGGGGGTTGGTCACGCGTTTTTGACGCCGGAGCGCACTGTACTGTATTGGCCTGAGAGTTTGGTGAAATTTCAGCCAACATTAGGTTCTTTAGTTTTAGGCGGAAAATCCATCTAACTTGGTTCCTAAAACTAAAGCACCTTATTTTAGGCTTATAAAAGTAGGGGGTTGATACTCAGTCGATGAGCAGCTAGGTAAGTAGGCTGAATACACTTATCCAGCTAAATTAACCGGGATATTCACTGGCATGGCCAGCCCTACAATGCAACCAGTTAGCCAGCTAGGTTAACTGACTAACTCTGAATATCAGACTTATCCGGTTAACTTATCCGGCTAACTCCGCTCCTCCCTGGAATGCTTCTTGCCCTCCTTGGAATGCCCCCAACATATCCAGCTATATTCTAGCCCCACTCATTTTTTAGACAAATTTAGGAACTCAGCCCTTGCCAGTTTTAAAAGGGAAAAATTATAGGTAGGCCTTAGAGGCCTACCTATAATGGCACCGGCACCGGCCGTACGGCAAAACGATTCAACTGCAGGAGGTCGTTCCCGGACCCCCGCTGGACTTTTGGCAAGTCTTGTGGGGGTCAGGATGCCCCCCCAAGCTGGCCAAAAGTCCCTGGGGGTCCAGCGGGGGTCTGGGAGCGATCTCCTACACTCCTGACGTCGTTTTGCCGTACAAAATGGTGCCGGCCATACGCCGTATGGCCGGCGCCATTTTGTACGGCAAAACGATTCAACTGCAGGAGGTCGCTCCCGGACCCCCGCTGGACTTTTGGCAAGTCTTGTGGGGGTCAGGAGGCCCCCCCAAGCTGGCCAAAAGTCTCTGGGGGTCCAGCGGGGGTCCGGGAGCGATCTCCTACGCTCCTGACGTCGGGGGACAAAAAAAAAATTGGCGCTGGCGCTACCTTTGCCCTGTCATATGACAGGGCAAAGGTAGCGCCGGCGCCATTTCTACAACGCACAGCAGGCCCAAGAGTAAAAGATCACACCGGGACCCCCGCTCTGGACCCCAGGTAATTTAAGGCATTTTGGGGGGGTTCGGGAGGGTGGGGGATTTATTTTAAAGGTCGGGGTGGGTTTTAGGGATGTTTTAGTGTGCCGGTTTTTCCGCCTTCCCCCTTCCCCTCCCCCTTCCCCCGATTTACGATTTTTGACGATAAATCGGGGGAATTCCTATTGTATTGCGCTTCTAACGATTTTTGACGATTTAAAATATATCGGAAGATATTTTAAATCGTCAAAAAACGATTCACATCCCTAATAGCAGCTAAGAACTAATCTACCCCATTTACTTCTGTGTCCCTTGCACAAAACTGTATTTCCAGGTGCTTCTTTATGGCTTGAGGATCACGTTTATGGTTGTACTGCAGTGTGCCTTTAAGCCTCTGAAGAATAGCTGGTGAGACCCCTTTGTATGTATTAGAGAGAGACCCCTATCAGTCTTATTCCTAAGAATGCAGGAAGCAGCTGAGGGGTAAATATCTCTAGCCTCAGCCATGGAAATTCAATTTATCCCATCCACTTTGAGGCTGGAAATGTCCAGTGTTCCCTTGGAGGAAGATGCAGTACATACTACAGAATTTCTTCCTTCCAGGAGTCATTTCTGAAAATAGTATCTGGGGACTCTGAGTAATTTCCTGCTGTTGCATTGAGAGGGAGCCAGGGACCTTCTGCCATTTGGTCTTTTCTGGACTTTTCTAAATTCTAAGAGTCACCGATCAGCTCATGCAAGAAGGGACTCAGTCCACAGCTGTAGATACCCAAAGAGTGCTTGCGCATCTGAACACTAAACTGGTTTAGTCCTTCCTAGAAAAATACTACAAAGGTGGTAGGTTGGATTGCTGTTAGTATTTTTACTGCAAAGTTCCTGTGAAATGTAGTGGAAATACTGTTTCCTCTAAAACAGACCTGCTTTTGGACCCACAGCTGAAGTAGTGAATTGGAATTGGAATTTATTTCACAGTCAAATGCTTACCTACAGGAATCCAACAAGTGACTTTTCTAGTTGTTCCAGAAATCTAAATTATCTGAGAGAGGAAAGAAAACCCATTCACAGAAAGGTCTGGTCAGCTTTGCTACAGAAAATATACCCCCACCCCGCAGTTCCACTGCAACACCTGATTGTCTACAGATTGTTAAGAATCTTTGAACCTGTGTTTGGCAGTTACAGTTCTTTTTGCAATTGCCATGAACCCTATTTGATCTCTGGCTTCCTCTCACTTTTCAGCAGTTAAGGAACTTTGTGCTTATCCCATGCTTTCTTGGATTCTATTGCTGTTTTTCTCTCTACCTTCTCTGCTGGGAGGCCATTCACCCATTTTATATCCCTGGTCCTGGGCAGGGGACCATGCACCAGGGTTTCTTCTGGAACCCTGCAATTAAAATGAGTCTTGAATCCAGTCACTAAGTTTCACCTGTGAGCGATGGCCTTAACTCACTCCCTCTCACGCCCCCATCCCCCCCCCCCCCATGAGGCAGTGAATGATGCTTCTGCAACTTCTCCAGCCCCAGCCAATTCAGGGAGTTGAAAACTTGAATCAGTGATCAAATTGGGAAACTTCGGAATGGCAATGTATGGCACTGAGCCATCCTGGGCTTCTATACCTTGAGCCTTCATTTACAACTACCAGAGTTTTATCTCATATTTTTATATTCCCCTCCCAATTCAGCCCAGCCATTGCAGAGATGGTTCTTGGGCAACTCCCTCTGGATCCTGACTAGCATGGATCTTGAGCTTGACCACTAGAAGGAACTGTTGAGCAAAGACTGAGGCTCCCTTCCTTTTTCAGATTATGAGCCCTACCACCTCTACAGCATACCTGGAATGAGTTGACCCAAGGAATGGGACCCAGGTGTCCTGTATGGCAATGTGCAGCTCCTGCTACTGAGTCACCGGGCCAGTGAAGAAACCTTCTGTGCTAGCCCTGGTTTAGGCAGATTTTGAAGGTGCTCAAATACACAGGCCATAAAGGAGCCTGCCTCTGCTTGCTCTAGAGCCATGTGCTGGCACAGCTTCATAGGAGAATCGTTGTAGCATTCTGTCTATGGGTGGCACAATCCTAAATCCAGCCCTGGCTCAATGAGTCATGCATCTAGAGTCATGACTAATATAAATGTTGGAGCGGCTCCTTTGTTTACAGAAAACATAGAATCAGAATCTGTGTCAGCAGAAGAGATAATAAAAGTGAGGATATTAAAAGCAGAAGCTGCATTTGGGAGTGATGATCACTATATTTCCATGTTAGGGTCCATGCCCAAAGTGTTAGAACTGAAAGAATTTCAATATTTTATGTGGGTGAACCCAAAGATAAATCATATAGTAAATATAATTTCTCATGTGCTACTCCCCACCCCAAGCATAGGGCTAATTCATAGTTCGGACCAAGGGGGGGGGGGGGGGGGGGGTCACACAAACAAAACAAATAGATTTCAGGAAATGTATTAATTATAATAAACATGACTCAAATTGAAAAGGCTGTGAACAAACACAATTAAGTGTCAAATCATTCTCTAGAAGCCTTGAGATCACATTGTAACTCTCATCTTTTAGAAAATAGAAATCTTAATGAGCTTTACTATATTTTTTGTTTGAAGGAGATGGAGAGTTTTTGAAACTCTAAAGCATTGGTGGTTATTTAGGAAGATTCAGATAAAATATTGTGTCAGCAATAAAGTTATTAGGTTTCTAATGCTATTAAGAAAAACTTGGGAAACTTGGAGAAGGAAATCCTGGAAGAGTTTGCTTTTAGATGGTTTCAGAAGTGACTCTGTCTTCTGACACATACTTCAAAGAAAAAATAGAAAATATTTCCACCGACTTTTCATTACTCCCACTTCCTGTATCTACTCTACCTCAAATAACCAGCTCTTTATCTGAATTTGACAGAACAAACCCCAATACTATAATAGAGATGTGCTTCGTTTTTTTCTGCCGGGTCGTTTTTTGACTCGGATACTTCGTGGTATATTTTGGGTTTTCTCGTTGCGTTTTTCAAAAAAATGCAACGAGGAAACCCGAAACCTGGCCAAAAAACGAAACGGCAAAGGAAGCTTAAAAAAACCCACCCCAAGCATTTAAAATCAGTTTTCTACATAAATACAAACTACCCCCCCCCCCATCCCGATCCCTCCCCAAGACTTACTAAGTACATCCCTGGTGGTCCAGCGGGGTCCCGGGTTCCATTTGCCCTCCGTGCCCATGCTACTGCAAGCCGTGCTCTTTAAAATGGTGCCGAATAGCCTCTGAACTACCATGTCACAGGGGCTACCGGCGCCATTGGTCAGCCCCTGTCACATGGCCATCGGCGCCATCTTGTGCTCCTGTCATGTGACTGGAGCTGACCAATGGCGCCGAAAGCCTCTGTGACATAGTATGGGCAAAGGCTATCGGCGCCATTTTGATTACTGGCAGCCGACAACGAAATCGCTTTCGGACCCCCGCTGGACCCCCAGGGATTATTGGCAAGCCTTGGGGGGGTCAGGAGGGGGCTCTTGACCTCCCCAAGGCTTGCCAATAATCCCTGGGGGTCCAGCGGGGGTCCGAAAGCGATTTCGTTGTCGGCTGCCAGTAATCAAAATGGCGCCGATAGCCTTTGCCCATACTACGTCACAGAGGCTTTCGGCGCCATTGGTCAGCTCCAGTCACATGACAGGAGCACAAGATGGCGCCGATGGCCATGTGACAGGGGCTGACCAATGGCGCCGGTAGCCCCTGTGACATGGTAGTTCAGAGGCTATTCGGCACCATTTTAAAGAGCACGGCTTGCAGTAGCATGGGCACGGAGGGCAAATGGAACCCGGGACCCCCGCTGGACCATCAGGGATGTACTTAGTAAGTCTTGGGGAGGGATAGGGATCGGGGGGGGGGGGGGTGTTGTATTATAGTTTATTTAAATGTTTGGGGTGGATTTTAATTTAAAAAAAAAAAAGTGTCCCTCTCCCCATGCAAACCCGAAAAAACGAAATTTCCCCGAAATTCGGGGGAAAATTCTTTTTGGGTTTTGGGGCCTCCGAAACCACAACGAGTTAGGAAATGTCGTTGAATTTCCTAATTCGGGCGAAAAACGAACCACATCTCTATACTATAATGTGCATTTTAACTAAATTTAAAGCATCCAATAGCCCCTTTAATCCTTGTCCTGGATACTTGTTAAAAAACATTAAGAACACATTGCCATTTCTATATCAGACATAGTAAATGCATCACTCTCCCAAGGTATTTTCCCATCTGCCCTAAAAAAAACATTCATCCTACCTATTCCAAAAAAGAAAAATCAAGACCCCTCTGACATCAAAAATTACTGTCCAATTGCCACCCTCCCATCAATAGCCAAAGTGCTAGAATCCGTTGTTCTGTAACAATATTCTGACTATATACAGGAAAACAATATTCTACACAACAGCCAACACAGATTACATCATGATCTTACTAGACATCTCAGCTGCATTTCATAGGGATGGCAGAAGGAAACATTTTGTTTCGATTCGGTTTTTTTTTCGCCGGGACCCACATTAATTGCATTAGTTTCATAGGGGGGAAAACCAATTTGTTGATTAGTTTATTCGTTATCCATTCTCCCAAAGTCAATGGGGGGAGGTATTTGCAGCCTATTTTTAGCTGCAGAATTGGGGTTTTCTTATCAATTCTGATGAAACGTCTAGGGAGCAATCATCAGAACGAGGAAAGAGCTCCAAGGTACTTAGACCGTGGCAAAGTGGCAACAAAGTAGCTTGAATAGCCTAAGGCACTGTAAAGGGGCAAAGGGGTACCAGGAATGGTAAGAGTGATTTAACAGAGGTGCAAAGCAGCAGCAAGAGTGTCAAAAAAACACCACAGCTTCAAAAGAGAGTATCGAT
Source organism: Rhinatrema bivittatum (assembly GCF_901001135.1). Classification (NCBI taxonomy): domain Eukaryota; kingdom Metazoa; phylum Chordata; class Amphibia; order Gymnophiona; family Rhinatrematidae; genus Rhinatrema; species Rhinatrema bivittatum. The sequence goes on along the minus strand of NC_042620.1, from coordinate 366,731,770 downwards.
AACAATTGCATGAACCCACAAAGGCAGCACAACAGGCAAAGTGGCAAGACAAGTGGCATCAACATCCTACAGCACAATGAAGTGGGAACATAGCAAGCAGAAAGAGTGTCAGAAAAAACCACAAGGCACCGATAAAGGGACAAAGCAGCAGAAACACTAGCACCAACACACTGAGAAACCATGATAGTGACAAGAACACCACAAGGAGTAGAGTGAGTCATCTGGTGTATGGCAGCAAGGCAGAGTGGCAGAAAAGGGGCAAGGCAGGCTGCCAGAGGGGAGGTAGTCTGGTCCCTGTGGTTTTGAAAGGGGCAAGACAGGCTGGCCCCAGGGAGAGTTCCCTTTCCTTTGCACAGGAAAGGGCTCCCTAGAATGGGTTCACCCCTACAGTGGGGTGTTTTTGTTGGCATCTAGTGAGCTCTTGCTGGTCTTTTAAAATCTGGTGGACGTAGCAGATATACAAATGAGAATTTCAAGACTGAGGTGGAGGAGGTTTCCATGTGAACAGTGGTTGTGATTCAACATGGGTCAACGGGTACTAATAGATAGGCTGGCTACACCCGGGGAGAGTTCCCTTTCCTTTGCGCAGGAAAGGGCTCCCTGAAATGTATTGGCCCCTAGAGTGGAACATGAGCCTTCAAGCGTGGTGAGTCGATATGGAGGAGGTTTCCATGTGAACAGCAGTTCAACATGGATCAACAGGTGCTAAGAGATAGGCTGGCTACACCTGGGGAGAGTTCCCTTTCCTTTATGCAGGAAATGGCTCCCTGAAATTAGTTGGCCCCTAGAGTGTGGTGGTTCTGTTGGTGTCTAGTGAATACCCAGAAGCTATTACCTGCTTATGCACTTCAGCTGATGGCAAAGGAACTTGAAGAGCTCTCAGAAATAAGAAAACTGCTACTCAAGTCCAAATCTATAATATCAACCTATGTTGACTTTGTAGTTCACACAGTGCCTCTGTAAACTATGGGAACACAGAGGATGAACTAATGTACAACTACCACCATTTTTCTATGGCACTAGAAACATTAATGTTGGCACCTAAGAAAGATTTAGGGAAAATGGCCCATATTATAAAGGTCATGAAAACTATTGAGCATATGAAATATGCAAGCTCCAAACATCTTAAGTCAGCTTTTTATGTTCTTACATTCCAAATGTTGCAAAACAGTAAAAAGAATATTCTAGAAAGAAGGAATGCACAAATACATGAAACTGAAATTAGAAATACTGCAACTAAACTCAGGCACAGCGTTTGAGGTCAGGCCCTTGTAGTGACATATGGCCTGGATAGACAGGCACAGCATTTGAAGTCAGGCCCTTGTAGGGACATATGGCCTGGACAGTGGACAGACTGGCACAGTGTTTCAGGTCAGGTACATGTGCTGATATTATCTGTAGCATAGGAGGCAGTTGGAGCTGCTGCAAGGCTTTCAATTGCTTTTATTCATCTTGCCATTCTCAGGAAAAATTTGGAAACCCAAGCAAAGGCAGGTTTATTTTAAAAAACACCAGCATTTCCATCAACTCTGGTGCCAGCCTTGTGCGGTGAGGGATCATGATATCCCTGTCATTAAAAATACACGTTCACTGGGTACACTGGTTGGTGGACATGACAGATATCGCTGAGCCACTTTGGCTAGGTGTGACCAGACAGTAAACTTGTTGCCCAACCTGGTGCAGCAGGAAAGGATCCTGTAGCAAGGACCTGCTCTCCAGATGATGTATTGTCCTTTCACACCGAGGATATCTCCCCAAGGCCTACTGCCCAGGAGGGAAGGGTTAGGTCGGCCATCATAGTTTGGTTATTAGGAATGTAGACAGCTGGGTGGCTGGTGGGCATGAGGATCGCCTGGTAACATGCCTACCTGGTGCGAAGGTGGCGGACCTCACGCATCACCTAGATAGAATTTTAGACAGTGCTGTAGAGAAGCCAGATGTAGTGCTACATGTGGGCACCAATGTCATAGGAAAATGTGGGAGGGAGGTTCTGTAAGCCAAATTTAGGCTCTTAGGTAGAAAGCTTAAATCCAGGGTAGCATTTTCTGAAATGCTCCCTGTTCCACGCACAGGTCACCAGAGGCAGGCGGAGCTCCGGAGTCTCAATGCATGGTGCAAGGAAGAGGGATTCAGTTTTGTTAGGAACTGGGGAACCTTTTGGGGAAGGGGGAGTCTCTTCCAAAGGGATGGGCTCCACCTTAACCAGGGTGGAACCAGACTGCTGGCACAAACCTTTAAAAAGGACATAGAGCAGCTTTTAAACTAGAACAAAGGGGAAAGCCGACAGTCGCTCAGCAGCGCATGGTTTGGAGAGAGTTATCTTCAAAGGATACTAATGATGCATTAGAATTAGGGCATCTCGACAGTGAGGTTCCAATAATAAGAAAAGTAGTCCAAGTGCCTGTAACTAAAAACTCACCTGAGCTAAAAAAATTCTAACTTATCCCTATCAATTAAAAAGCAGAATGAACATACAAGCAAAAAACAAACTTTGAAATGTTTGTATGCTAATGCCAGAAGTCTATGAAGTAAGATGGGAGAATTAGAATGTATAGCAGTGAATGATGACATAGACTTAATTGGCATCTCAGAGACATGGTGGAAGGAGGACAACCAATGGGACAGTGCTATACCAGAGTACAAATGATATTGCAATGACAGAGAGGAGCACCCAGGAGGCGGTGTGGCGCTTTATGTCTGGGTTGGCAAGAGTCCAACAGGATAAACATCCTGCATGAGACTAAAGGCACAATTGAATCTTTATGGTTAGAAATCCCTTGTGTGTCGGGGATACTGATAGGAGTATACTACCGTCCACCTGGTCAAGATGGTGAGACTGACAGTGAAATGCTAAGAGAAATTAGGGAAGTTAACCAAATTGGTAGTGTGGTAATAATTGGATACTTCAATTACCCCAATATTGACTGAGTAAATGTATCATTGGTACATGCTAGAGATATAAAGTTCTTAGATGGAATAAATGACATTTTTATGGAGCAATTGGTTCAGGAACTGACAAGAGAAAGAGCAATTTTAGATCTAATTCTCAGTGGAGCACAGGATTTGATGAGAGAGGTGGTGGGGCCGCTTGGCATTAGTGATCATAATATTATCAAATTTAAATTAATGACTGGAAGGGGGACAGTAAGCAAATCCACGGCTCTCGTGCTAAACTTTCAAAAGGGAAACTGAGAAAATGAGAAAAATTGTTAGAAAAAAAATGAAAGGAGCAGCTACAAAGGTAAAAAGTGTGCAAGAGGCATGGTCATTGTTAAAAAATACCATCCTAGAAGCACAGTTCAGATGTATTCCACACATTAAAAAAGGAGGAAAGAAGGCAAAACGATTACTGGCATGGTTAAAAGGGGGGGAGAAAAAGCTATTTTTCCCAAAAGATCTTCATTCAAAAATTGGAAGAAGGATCGAACAGATGAAAATAGGATAATGCATAAGTGTTGGCAAGTTAAATGGAAGACACTGATAAGACAGGCTAAGAGAGAATTTGAAAAGAAGTTGGCTGTTGAGGCAAAATCTCATAGTAAAAACTTTTTAAAATATATCTGAAACAGAAAGCCTGTGAGGGAGTCAGTTGGACTGTCAGATGATCGAGGGGTTAAAGGGGCACTTAGAGAAGATAAGGCCATTGTGGAAAGATTAAATTATTTCTTTGCTTCGGTGTTTACTGAAGAGGATGTTGGGTAGGTACCCGTACTGGAGAAGGTTTTCATGGATAATGATTCAGATGGACTGAACCAAATCATGGTGAACCTAGAAGATGTGGTAGGCCTGATTGACAAACTGAAGAGTAGTAAATCACCTGGACCAAATGGTATACACCCCTGAGTTCTGAAGAAACTAAAAAATGAAATTTCAGACCTATTAGTAAAAATTTGTAACTTATCATTAAAATCATCCATTGCACCTGAAGACTGGAGGATAGCTAATGTAACCCCAATATTTAAAAAGGGCTCCAGGGACGATCCGGGAAACTAGAGACCGGTTAGCCTGACTTCAGTGCCAGTAAAAATTGTGGAAAGTGTTCTAAACATCAAAATCACAGAACATATAGAAAGACATGGTTTAATGGAACAAAGTCAGCATGGCTTTACCCAAGGCAAGTCTTGCCTCACAAATCTGTTTCAATTTTTGAAGGAGTTAATAAACATGTGGATAAAGGTGAACCGGTCGATGTAGTGTACTTGGATTTTCAGAAGGTGTTTGACAAAGTTCCTCATGAGAGGCTTCTAGGAAAAGTAAAAAGTAATGGGATAGGTGGATTACAAACTGGCTAAATGACAGGAAACAGAGAGTAGGATTAAATGGACAATTTTCTCAGTGGAAGGGAGTGGGCAGTGGAGTGCCTCAGGGATCTGTATTGGGACCTATACTTTTCAATATATTTATAAATGATCTGGAAAGAAATACGACAAGTGAGGTAACCAGATTTGCAGATGATACAAAATTGTTCAGAGCAGTTAAATCACAAGCAGATCGTGATAAATTGCAGGAAGACCTTGTGAGACTGGAAAATTGGGCATTGAAATGGCAGATGAAATTTAATGTGGATAAGTAAAAGGTGATGCATATAGGGAAAAATAACCAATGCTATAGTTACATAATGTTAGGTTCCATATTGGGTGCTACCACCCAAGAAAGAGATCTAGGCTTCATAGTGGACAGCACATTGAAATAGTTGGTTCAGTGTGCTGCGGCAGTCAAAAAACAGACAGAATGTTGGGAATTATTAGAAAGGGAATGGTGAATAAAATGGAAAATGTTATAATGCCTCTGTATCGCTCCATGGGTAGACCACACCTTGAATACTGTGTACAATTCTGGTCGCCACATCTCAAAAAAGATATAATTGCGATGGAGAAGGTCCAGAGAAGGTATAGAGAAGGGCGACCAAAATGATAAGGGGAATGGAACAGCTCCCCTATGAGGAAAGATTAAAGAGGTTAGGACTTTTCAGCTGAGCAAAACGCAGGTCCTCCGTCACTTTAAAGTGGCATCAGATCGCAGATTTCTTTTGTGATCCCTTCTCTATAGCCTTCGGTGTGGATGCTGGCACTGGAGCTGAAGTAGTGGTGTGCCCTGAGAAGCAATGCCAGGGGCATCAGTCACATACTGTGCCTGCGCTGACTGCTCTTCCTCCTCCTCATCATCAATTTTATCTCTCCCCTGCAGCACTGAATTAACAGGATTATTTCCAAAAGAGGCCTACTGGGGATTTGGCTTCAGAGAGCACCGCTGTCCCAATATATGTGAGTCTGCAAAATTTCCCACAGATGCAGTGCAGTGCCTTGATGTACACTACAACTGGGACCGCTGTATGTGCACACACCAAACTTGTAATTACGAAACAGGCCTACTGGGGATTTGGTTTCAGAGAGCACCGCTGTCCCAATATATGTGAGTCTGCAAAACTGCCCACAGGCTCACGAGGCAGTGCCTGGATGTACACTACAACTGGGACCGCTGTATGTGAACACACCAAACTTGTAACTGCAAAAGAGGCCTACTGGGGATTTGGCTTCAGAGAACACTGCTGTCCCAATATATGTGAGTCTGCAAAACTGCCCACAGGCCCACGAGCCAGTGCCTGGATGTACACTACTACTGGGACCGCTGTATGGGCCGGATTTTAAATGCCCTGTGCGTGTAAATCCGGCCGGATCTACATGCGCAGGGCCCTCGCGTGCCGGCGTGCCTATTTTGCATAGGCTGCCGGCGCGCGCAGAGCCCCGGGACGCGCGTAAGTCCCGGGGCTTCATAAAAGGGGCGTGTCGGGGGTGTTCCGTGAATGATGCAGCATTTCGGGGGCGTGATGCGGCGTTTCGGGGGCGGGCCCGGGGGCATGGTCGAGGCCTCCGGACCAGCCCCGGGTCGGGTGATGGCGCGCCAGCAGCCCACTGGCGTGCACAGATTTACGTCTGCTTTCAGCAGGCATAAATCTGCCAACAAAGGTAAAGGGGGGGGGGGGGGTTAGATAGGGCCAGGGGGGTGGGTTAGGTAGGGGAAGGGAGGAGAAGGTGGGGGGAGGACGAAGGAAAGTTCCCTCTGAGGCTGCTCCGAAATCAGAGCGGCCTCGGAGGGAACAGGCAGCGCGCGCTGGGCTCGGCGCGCGCAGGTTGCACAAATGTGCACCCCCTTGCGCGTGCAAATGCCATGTCATTGCCAAATTGGCCAATTGAGCGTTCATCTGTTAATCTGTATGAGAGGGTTGCGCCATAGAGGAGCATATCTAGATAAACGCCAGGGATGCTTTTTAGGCGGGTGAGTTGCGTCCAGCTCTATCAGTACTCGGTGGAGGGAACATATTACTAGCTTCGAGGCAGGGCACCGGGGTAAAGGGATGCCAGGGAAAAAAATCCATTGGGGCCGGGTTCAACAAATGACGCTCTATAGCAAGCCACCTTGGAGGATCAGTAGAGGAGAGATTAGGGGCACAATAAACATTATTTTATTTATTTATTTATTTAAGTTTTTTATATACCAACATTCAAGACAAAAGTCCCATCATGCTGGTTCACATGAAACAGGAGTGCAAAATAAACTTAAACTTGAACAATAGTGCGGAAAAGCAGTTACATGAAACAAGGAAAAATAGAACTTGGAGTGAGAAGGAAAAAGGAAAGGAAAACCAGCTAATTACATATAATTACATTGTAAGAGGTAGCTAATAGTGATATTGATGGTGATGTGTGTTGATTGTTAGGAGTTAAATAATATTGGCGTTAGGAAAAGCCTGCTGCAGTATAAAAGCCTTGCTGCAGTATAAAAGCTTGATGATAGGAATAGAAATCAGGGAAATTCACACCTCCTTGGTGTTTAGCCCTTTTCAATTTTGGTAAAGCAATGCGAGGGGTTTTATTTTGCCATAAAAACCATGTCAATAGTTGTTAGTGTTCGTGGTAGTTGTGGGTGGATCCTTGGGCCGGTAGCAGATGACCACACCCCCAGGGGAAGATCCCGAGAGGGACCACCGGTCAGACTCAGAGTATGGAGACAGACACACACTAGTTCTTTTATTAAATAGTATATCGAACCACCAGAGGTGGCAGTAGTGAGCTGGAAGTACCCGGCTGGGCTGTAGTCCCTCAGATACTGGAACAGCGATCCTGGATAACTGAGCTGTAGAGAAACTGAATATAGTGAGTAGGCAGGGTATGCAGAGTTCAGGAACAGAACCTTGATGGTAACACTCACACAATAGTCTCTTAGAAGCAGCCCAGGAGCTAAAATGAAGTTGGCCCTCGAGGAGCGAGTACCTGGTTCCAGGGAACGCTTTGAGAGAGAGAGATGGTAACTCACTGGTGTTGTAGGCAGCAATGACTTCCTGGCAGAAGTGGTATTCAGTAGCAAGTCTGTGAACGTGGGCCCTCGAGGAGCAAGTACCGGTTTCAGACTGCGATCTGAAAAGCAAAACAGAAAGCAAGGCCCACGAGGAGCGGGTACCCCTGGTAAGTCCGAGGAGGCAGAGTAGCAAAGTATGCGGAGAGCAAATCCCATCCGCTGATACCTGGAGGAAAGCCCTTGCTAACTCGATTCGTTAGCGATTTCAGAGACCTTAAATATCCGGTGGGGATGACGTCACCTCAGGGAGACGCCCCTGATGTTCGCGCCACTGTTGGTACATGAGTAAGGGCCACGCCGCGCGCATGCCCTTAGGTTGCTGGAAAACATGGCAGAGTGCAGCGTCCAGCTGGTCCGGGGACGCCGGAGGGGAACGGCAAGATGATACCACGGCAGCCAAACTTCCAACAGGCAAAGAGGGAGTCGACAAAGAGATAAGGTGGGCGTAGCGGAGACGTCGGGCAGCGACGGTCGCAACAATAGTTGGTCTACATGTTTGTAAAATTCCTGGGAGCTAAAGTCATCTTTATGGTGTCTAAGCGTCCCCACCAAGAAAGGTGTAAGGGGGTCCATTTTAGTACTGTTTTACAAATTTGTGTAAGTATATGAGACTCACAGTGACCAATAGTAGTAGAGGTATCGATATAGACTTGAATTCCAAAGTATTTAAGATCTTCGGCTACTTTTTGCAATGGGAAATGGGATAAATCTATAAGTGAGCCTAGTGAGTTCAGTGGAAGCAACTCCGTTTTATGCCAGTTAATCTTATACCCCGACACTAATGAGTATGTAGAAATAAGATGAAACAAATAAGGTGAAACAAAGAAGAGAGGGAGACTTCAGGATTGAGCATAAAAGGAAAGACATCATCAGCATAGGCAAAGTGTTTAAAGGATTCATCACCAACAGTTATACCTGTAATCGTATCTGTTTGCCAGTCAGGTTGAAAAGAAGGGGGGACAGCGGGCATCCTTGCCGTGTGCCCAGCTGAAGGTGAAAGGGAGGATAAGCACGATTGTTAACATAAAGAAATGCAGAGGGAGATGAGTATAGCAGCCATATCCAGGAGAGAAACACATGGCCAAAACCAAACCATTTAAGTGTAGCTAGTAAAAAGGGCCATTCAATGCGATCGAAGGCCTTTTCTGCATCTAAAGAAATGGCCACCGCAGGGGAAGTTAATTTGGCTGAATGCTCTAGGATGTGCAAGAAAAGGCGGGTGTTGTGGGCAATTAATCGTCCTTTAATAAAACTGGATTGGTCAGGATGGACAAGGGAGCACATATGATGAGATAATCGAGTGGCTAGGATTTTGGCAAATATCTTATAATCAGTATTCAATAAGGAGATTGGTCTGTAGTTAGAAATTTGGGTAGGGTCTCTCCCTGGCTTTGGAAGGACTACTATTCAAGCCTCTGTGAAAGCAGATAACCCAGTAGGAAGAGAAAGAAGAGAAGAAAAATAAGTATGCAGGCGCGGCACCAACACAGACTTAAGAGCATGGTAAAAGTCCGAGGAAAAACCATCAGGGCTGGGTGCCTTCCCACTTGAGAGGGAGGAGATGGCTGATGCAATTTCTGCTTGAGTGATGGGGGCATCCCATGCTGCTGATTGAGTTTCCGTGAGTGTAGAATGGTTCAGCGGATCCAGAAAGTCATGAATCTTATCCAAGGAGTGATCAGTTTCTGACTGATAGAGGGTTTCATAAAAAGATCGGAAAGCGAGAAGAATGTCCGTGTCCTTAGTCAAGGGAATCTGAGCAGGCGACATCACTGTGGTAATGCGCTTCTTTTCTTCTCTTTTTTGAGGTAAGAGGCCAGCAGGTGACCACACTTATTTTTCTCTGCATTATATAGATTTTTAGTGCGAGTAAGGCCCAGTTGAACTTGTGAGCTCAGATGCTGATTATAGCGATAGCGAGCTTTCAGTAGAGATGTGAGAGAGACTGATGTTGGCGAAGCGATATGAGCTTTTTCTAGTGTGGTAACTTCTTGTTGCAATGTTAGTAGAGTAGCAGCCTGGGATTTCTTAAGCTTGATTATATGGCTGATTATCATTCCCCTGATAGTGGCCTTGAAAGCATTCCAGACAGTGGCCATGGAAACATCTGGTGTGGCATTGAGCCACTTTCGGATAGTAGAAAGACTAGGGGGCACTCCATGAAGTTAGCATGGGGCACATTTAAAACTAATCGGATAAAGTTCTTTTTTACTCAATGCACAATTAAACTCTGGAATTTGTTGCCAGAGGATGTGGTCAGTGCAGTTAGTATAGCTGTGTTTAAAAAAGGATTGGATAAGTTCTTGGAGGAGAAGTCCATTACCTGCTATTAAGTTCACTTAGAGAATAGCCACTGCCATTAGCAATGGTAACATGGAATAGACTTAGTTTTTGGGTATTTGCTAGGTTCTTATGGCCTGGCAACTGGATGCTGGGCTTGATGGACCCTTGGTCTGACCCAGTATGGCATTTTCTTATGTTCTTATGTTAAGTATTCCATAGTCTGAGCTTGGAGATCAGCAATGAAAGAGGAATCAGCCAGGAGGGAAGGATTGAAGTGCCATCTATAATCTGACTGGATCGAAGAATGTAGGTGGAGCATAAGCTCTACAGTTGCATGATCTGAGACCAGGATCGGGCAAATGGAGGCCGAGTGTATTGAGGAAACCAGTTGTCTAGATACAAGAAAGTAATCGATCCTTGAGTATGATGAGTGAGGGAAGGAGTAAAATGTAAAATTTGGTCTGATCACTCCTTGAACAAGACCAAACTATCACTTCCCCAAAGCTCCTTGTCCACGCCCCGTCAGCCCATATCTTTCAAATTTCGCAAATCCTGTGATGTAGAGACCATCACGCTAGCATGCTCGGACATAGACAAACAAATTGACCTATCATCCCCAGATAATGCATTCTCCTCCTGGGTTAACCTTACACTCAGCATTGCCAATGAACATTGCCCCCTAATAACAAAAACTATCAACCCCAACCGAAAAAATAGGAAACCATGGTACACGCCTTTCCTCAGAAATCTCAAAATCCAACTCAGAGCTTCGGAAAGGTCATGGCGCAAACACCAATTCCCCGCAATCAAAACTCTCTACTATCAACGCATGCATGAATATAGAAATTCCATCCTACATTCTAAACGGGAATACTACGCCAAAAAAATTAATGGTCTGCAATACAACCCCAAGGCTCTTTTCACTATGGTCGCTGACCTGACTTCTCCCATACACACGCAACAACTAGCTAACTCCTCGACAAATCGTTGCAACGAATTAGCTCAATTTTTTAAAAACAAGGTATCATCCATCACGGCACAGTTCTCGCACAACAACCTCAACATCTGTCTTCCCAATATCAACTCTCCAGTCTCCCTTTCCTCGTTTGAGTCCTCATCTTCCCTAGAAGTAGAGAACATACTTAAGAAAATGAAACCATCAACACATCCCTCTGAAACTATTCCCTCTAAACTCCTACTATCTATACACAATGTAATCGCCAAACCCATTTCAAATATTCTCAACTGTTCCCTAGAGCATGGCTTTGTCCCGAATTTTCTGAAACAAGCTATAGTTAAACCGCTACTCAAAAAATCCAACCTTGACCCCACCACCCTTTCTAATTACAGACCGGTGTCCAACCTACCCCTCCTAGCTAAAGTTCTTGAGAAGCTGGTGAACTCACGCCTGTCCGATCACCTTGAACAGAACAACATCCTCCCTCCTACCCAATATGGTTTCAGGAAGCATTTAAGTACTGAAACATTGCTCCTCTCCCTGCACGATACCCTTATCAAAGGAACCGACTCCGGATCCTCCTACCTTATTGTTTTACTTGACATCTCGGCTGCGTTTGACACAGTCAATCACGATGTCCTACTCAACATACTCAGAAATATTGGGATCACTGGCAAGGCCATTGACTGGATTCAATCTTATCTCCAAAATCGCACTTTCACTGTCACAATGGACAACAATGAATCTGATCCCATCAGTCTTCCCCAAGGTGTACCCCAAGGTTCCTCACTCTCATCCATGCTATTTAATATATACATGCTTCCCCTTACCACGCTTCTCACTAACCTGCACATCAAGCATTTTATTTATGCTGACGATGTGCAAATCATCTTCCCTTTCTCTGACACCATCCAAACTGCTTTACACAGCTGGGAATCCTGTCTTTCCTCTATCAACCAACTCCTAAATTACATGCACCTAGCTCTTAATTCCAACAAGACTGAGCTATTAATCATATCTAATAGGCAACCGATCCCAGACATCCCTCCTGCTTACTCAGCTACCAACTTCCCATCGCACACTCGCAACTTAGGAGTTATTATTGATAATCACCTCTCATTTAAACCATTCATCAAATCCATCATAAAAGACTGCTATTTTAAACTCCAAAGAATAAAGAAACTCAGACCCCTACTACACTTCAATGATTTCCGTACAGTCCTCCAAGCTATCATTTTATCGAAGATTGACTATTGTAATGCGCTCTTACTTGGCATTCCTGCAACACACACTAAGCCACTTCAACTCCTACAAAATGCCGCCGCTCGGATATTGTCAAACACAAAGAAAAGAGATCACATCACCCCCACACTTATTGAACTACACTGGCTCCCTATACAGTCACAAATTCTTTATAAAACACTCTCGATCATACATAAGAGTCTAGTAAATTCCAACCTCAACTGGCTTAACCCCCCCCCCCCCTCTTACCTCGTACCTCCAAGAGACCTACACGCCCAGCTCTCCAAGGAACACTCCGTGCCCAATCTATTAAATCTTTTAAACTCTCCTCCACTATTAACAGAGCCTTTTCTCTTGCCGGCCCCACCATATGGAACTCACTGCCTCATGATATCCGCATAGAGACCTATACCCCCAATTTCAAAAAGAAACTTAAAACATGGCTCTTTCAGCAAGCCTACTCCATCTCACCCCCTATTACATAAAACCCCCCTATGAATGTTATACTGATATCTTGGTATGAACGCCTTTATGTCTGATGATTTTGTACTTTGCAATTTCATGTATATAGTTATAGTTATATTCCATAGCATCTACCCATTGATGCCTGTCATATGTAAGGGCTCCTCCCAAAAATTTATTTATATGTTGCCTAGTTCATCATATTATATTATGTTATCTGTTATATGTTATATGTACGGGCACTGCCCAATGGTTTTTTGTTCACTGTGAACCGATACGATGTGCGAACGGATATCGGTATAAAAGAAATGTTAAATAAATAAATAAATAAATAAATAAATAAATGTATAGTCTTTATCTGTAGGATGCAGCAGCCACCATGCATCTGCCGATCCCAAGGACTTAATCAAATGCTGTAAAGCTTTACAGGAATTCGAGATGTGAGGTCTTAATGTGGTTTTCTTATCCTAAAAAGGGTCCAGAGGCTGATTGAAATCACTGCCAATAATGGTTGGGGAAGAGTCCAAATCTAGTAAGCATGCAAAAGTAGAATGAAAGAATTCCGGGGTATCTGCGTTAGGAGCGTAAATGTTGAGAAAAGTATAAGAGTGATGAGCAATTTTAACTTGAGCTAGGATCCAATGACCTTCTACATCGGAGGTTTGATGTGTAATTTGAGCATCCAAGCATTTATGAAGAAGGATAGCAACTCCTCTTTTTTGTATTGCTGGGCTGTAGAGAACCTGGCCCACCTATTGTTGTTTTAACTTGAGAGACTCGGGTGATGAGAGATGTGTCTCCTGAAGGAAAGCAACGTCCGCATGTAAAGATTGTAGATAAGTCAGTATTTTCTTCCTTTTAATAGGGTGGGAGAAGCCGTTGACTTTTAGAGAGATGATATTAATAGCTGTAATGGAGGATGCCATGATGATTGCTGGTTTGGGAGTATAGGATGGTAAAAATCAGTAATAGTGCAATTAGATACATAAATTGGCTGCAAGAGGAAAATTAAGCTCCATACAGTATTAAAAACCTTAATGGAAGGGGGAGAAGAAAGAGAGGGTGAGAGATGAACAGAGAAAGGAAGATAAGCCAAGAGAAAAATCTTGAAAGCCATAACGGCTATATGACACCAAAGAGTCTCTTGTCAAGCCAGAGGCTGCCACAGGTTCAGTGCACCTGCCAGACTGTGACAGGAGTGAATACAGTAACCCTATATATAATAAAAAAAACTGATAAGGGTAGTAAACTGACACTCGCCAGCATAATCTACCTCCAAGGTGATAAGCCCATGAATGAAACATCAGGGCAATGCATGAATAAACAGGAACCAAAATAGTCTATAGTCCAGATCAGCCAAAGTATGAGCAAAAATGAGTCCAGTCTCCAATGAAGGAAACCAAGAAGGGAATCTAGAGATTGACATACAGTGATTTAAAAACCTACTCAAGTGACCATAGAAGAGGTAGGTTCCTGGGTCTTCAAGAATTCTTCAAGCGCTGCAGGTTAATGAAAAATCCTGGTTTGATTTTGGTAACTAACTTTCATCTGCGCCGGATAGAGGAGACCATATTGAGCTCCTAAGGATCACAGTCTTGGTCGCAGGGCCAGAAAGTTTTTCCTCTTCATGGCTGAGGCCTTAGCGAAATCCGGAACCAGCAAAATATTGTTGCCTTGAAATTGTAGCGGAGCCAGGCTTTTCGCTGCGGTTAGTATGAGGAGGGCCTGGGGATATCGGAGCACTTTAAAAATAATAGGCCACAGGTGGCAAGAATCGCGGAGTGGCCTAGTTGGAACCCGGTGCGCCATCTTAATTTCAAAGGGACGATCAAATTTAATTTTTAAGCAAGATGGAATAAAGTAGGAGAAATGCCATCAGATCGGATCCCTCAGTTCCTTCTGGAACGCCTAAGAGCCGGAGATTATTTCGCCTATTTCTGTTAGAGAGGTCTTCAATCTCAGATTGTAATTGCTCCAACTCACGGTTGAGTCGTGGCAGCGCCGCAGTAGTGAATAACAATGAAGAAGTTTGTGCCTCGACATCCTCTAGCCAGGTCTCAAAGCTGGCCATTTGCTGGGTTACAGCATGCAAGTCATTCCGGCTAGCTGCAGTCGCATCATTATTGAGCTGTAGCATATCTTTAAGCTGCTTCAACTCCAAGAGGACCAAATCTGCTGACGCCATTGTTTTTGGCACAGATGATTTCTCCGGAGTGGGAAGATCTTGTTTAGCTCGTTTAGAGCCTGAGGCTGCAGCGAAGGCTGCTTCTATCTTCCCCAATTTGGAGGAGAACATCTCCAGAATGAGCTGGTACATTTTCCGATCAAGTGCAGTTAAGAACTAAGTGGGTTTCAAGTTTATATGAGCAAGGTCTGGTGGAGCTCCAAAGTTAGGCAGCCATCTTGTTTGCTGCTCAAGAGTGCTCCCCCAAATTGATTCATTTAATCGTATTAGCAATATATAAAAACTTTTAATAAATAAATAAAATAATTGTTTAACTCAGGATAAAACCTTGTTAGCAAAAGGTTTATCCCTACAGGAAGATTTTGATTGGGTAATAGCATCTGAGAAGATCCAGACATGCAAAGCATGGCCCTTCAACAAGGACATACCCTTTAGTAAGGTTCTCAATGGGGCTTTACAGATGGTTGCTGAAAATAGGGCTGATGCAAAAAAGTTTGCTCACCCTAGTGCACAGGTTTATGTGCAGTTGGATGTGCATTTTGGACTCGGTAGACTAGTATCCAATACAATAAGGAGATTAGCGCATCCAAAACATACGTCGCCGATAGCGCTTACCACATGTAAATTACATGTAGTTGAGGCTATTAGCTATTACCCCCCAATGCAGAAAATGGCTGAGCACCAAACGAACACTTTTTAACACAGAAAATTTAACTTCAGCCCCGGCATTGGCATTAAGTCAATCTGCGAGTCAAGGGCTCAGAAGAAATTTAAAAAATAGTGTCCTGTGTGGCTCCTACCTTTATTCTTATGCTTGTGGTGTTTAAGAATAAAGGTATAATGTAATGGCTTGATGAAAAAAAAAATTCTGGACACATAATATATATGCACAATAGACATGCTTCGGGCCGGTTTCGCCCCTTGCTATTGTGCATGTATATTTGACGTCCAGAAATCAAACTGAAGTGGGATAAAATGGACATTTGTGCCCGTTACAATTGTGGGTACACAGAGATGTCTCCTGGTGCCCAATGCATTTGAATGCTAGAGATGCATAATTCTTCCCTAACATATCCTTTTTAATATAACGGCTCATTAAAATATAGAATCAGGCACCCAGGAGAGGTGGCTATCTGCGCGTTAGGGAAACAGGTGCTCAATACGTTTTAACGTGCGTGTTATTGCATAAGCCTGAATTTGTTTATCAGTGGTGGAGTACCAGACTGCTCATTGAATCTTAGAAATGTTTTTAGAATCAATCTTTCAGACTTTTCAGCTGTGTAAGAGACTGGAGCTACCAAAAAGCTGCAGACAAACAGCATTCTAAGAAGAAAAAAAATAATTTGTGTAATGTTAAAATTTAGACACCAGTCTGCCTTCTTTGGTCACATTACAAAATAATCTCAGAGGGACACTCGGATCTCTTCAGAGAAGTGACTAGTTCCATAGTACATCTTGTATAACAAATATATCTAACGTAAAATTCAGTTTAAAAATCCCAGATTAATAATGAACTGAACTGCTGCCTGTTGGTACAAAATGGAATTAGGCAGGCCTCTGCCCTCTCAGGGAAATTCTTTTGACAGAAAAACAGAACCCAACTTATCTGCTTAGGCTGAAGTTTCTATATTTATGAGCAGTAAGAGAAATGTAAAGGTATTCTAGAGCTTTTGAAAGCTATCAACTGCAAAATAATTTAGGAAAAAGTTTATCAGGCAGGATGCTGCAGAGGAACATTTTGCAATCCCAAAAGGGTAGAGAGTCTCAACTATTGCGCAATGATGACTCTTAACAAGAAGCCAGACATGGGGCAGAGGGAGGGAACTACAGTCTGTGGTTCTCCTGGTTGAGGACTGCCAAAGTAATAGAAGGGAGGAGGGGAAGGCAATTGTTAAAAATAGTGGAACATGCTCAGGTAGTCTGAATGGAAATTGATGGTGCCATAACTCCAGGAGAGGCCAGTTTTAGTAGAGCAGGAGAAAACTGCAGAACAAAAGAAAAAGCATCATTCCGTAAACTGGGGCTCAGAAGCCAAGCTCTTCTGAATGTGTCTGAGAAATAGAAGTGGCGTATTATTCTGTTGAAAGTTTTGGAGGTATCCTTCTGAGCAATGGGGTAGGGAGGCAGAAAAGACAATATGGCAGGGTGGCAGATTACACAGCCTTTATTCTTTGGTGAACTTGTTTGTCTTCGCTCTCTCATTCAGAGGCTGTTTTTACCCATAGTGCTTTGCATTATTTGCAAAACTTGTATAGCACTACATACATAAACTAATATCAATGTGATGTGCGGCTAATCTGTGGCCCATAGTGTTTCAAATTTTACTTATTAGAAGTTTTTATTTTACTGTTTCCATATAGAACAATGACTTATGATCACAATAAATTGTACCAAAACTATACATTGTACCAAAACAAAAGTCCTAAGATATTTCTAATACTATGCAAATAACATATATTGACTAATTCATTTTTTTTTAACTTTTACTCACATCTATTAATGAATATTACATATAGCCCTAAATGTATTTCCTTTAGGACTTTTTGTTAATAAGTTACCTCTCTAGTTCTACCTCTCAGGCTCAAAAACAGAGCCCCCTCCATCTGCAGCGCTGTTGTTGCAACTTGTTACTCTTGTTGTCCCCCTCCCCTCTCCCTTCTCTGTATTTTCCATCTATTGTTGAGATGTAAACCGATATGATGTGCATTCTAATGTCGGTATAGAAAAGCTGTTAAATAAATACATAATTTTTTTTTTTATTTCTTATATACTGCCTTCTGATCCAAGAACCAATCAATTCTATTTACAATCAACATACTGTTCTCACAATCGTATGCCTTTGCTTGAATTGTAAAACAGTCAGTTTCCTTTCCCAGCTTCAAATACCAGAGAACTTAGTTCTTGAATGCCAAATGACATTTATTAGAAAGCTGAACAGTTCAAACAGTGGATGTCAGGGTATCAAGAATAGCTGCACAAACAGTAGTATTCAGCTGGTAAGTTTCTGGAAGCCCAGTAAATAAATAAAAGCACTTCTACACACAGTTAAAAGTCACCAAATAACATATATGCTTCCTTTTCATTTTTTTCTCATACTTAAGTCTTAATTTAAATAAAAGTACAGTATATCTTATGTATGGATTTCTATTAATCATAGAAATAGAATTTCCAATCCACGTTCCATATAGTGTATATTATTTGAATCATGTAACCGAAAAGCTTTTGGCACCTTCTAGATAATTTATAAACCAATCCAAACTTATTTACGTGCCTATCTGTAAACCGTTGTGATGGTATATCAGTAAACATGGTATAGAACATTTTTTAAATAAAATAAATAAAATAGTAGTGGGATACAAATAAATAGGTGAAAAAGTTGTACTCTAAGGAGCCTGTAGAGAAGGACTCAGGAAGAGCTGTTAGCTTGCCAAAAGCCTTGTGTGAAAATCTCCACAGGAAATAAACTGTCACAGGCATTCCTTGGGGTAAGGGACCAATAGGGAAACTCAGACAGAGAGACAAAAGAAAACAGTATACATCCAATAAATAGCTCAGAAATATTCAAACAATAACCAATCAGAAAACAGATCTCTACAATATGCAGAGAATCTAACTTGTGCAATATCACAAATTGACACCGGGTGGCAGCATAATAAAGAAACATACATATAGGGGCAGATCTTAAAACATAAGCGTGGGTGTAGATTTGTTCGTGCAACCTGGCGCGAACAAATCTACGCCCAATTTTATAATATGCACGAGCTGCCACGCGCATGTTATAAAATCTGGGGTTGGCGCTCGCAAGGGGATACACACATGTGCACCTTGCGCGCGCCGAGCCCGAGGGGATCCCCAATGGCTTTCCACGTTCCCTTCAAGCCTGCTCTGAAATCGGAGCGGCCATGAACTTTTTTCTGTCCCCCCCTCCGGCTTCCCCTCCCTTCCCCTATCTAACCCACCCCCCCGAGGCAGGCGTAACTTGCGTGCGCCGGCTAGCTGCTGGCACGCCATTCCCCAGCCCGGGGGCTGCTTTGGAGGCCTCAGCCATGCCCCGGAATGCCCCTGGGCCGGCACCACACCCACGGCCCTGCTCCCAGAATGCCCCGAATGCCGCGCCGCCCCTGGCATGACACACAACACGCCCCCGACACACCCCCCAAGCAAGGCCCTGGGACTTACGCGCGTCCTGGGGCTTTACGCGCACCAGCGGCCTATGCAACATAGGCTCGCCGGCACGCAAGTTCCCTGCGCGCATAAATACGGCTGGATTTACGCACACAGTGCTTTTAAAATTTACCCCATACTGTGAAGACAGAATAATCAGTCTAAAACAAAATATGTAAAAGTTTAATACAATAAAAAAAATGAAATAAAATCCTCAGCCACAATTACCCAGTTGACACATCAAGCTATGATAGTTAAAATAGGCCACATTGCCACATATAGGGGCAGATTTTTAATCCTACGTGCGCGGGGTACATTTGTGCGCACTACCCAGCGCACACAAATATACACCCAATTTTATAACATGCACACGCTGCCGCGCGCATGTTATAAAATCCAGGGTCAGCGCGCACAAGGGGGTGCACACTTGTGCACCTTGTGTGTGCCGAGCCCTAGGGGAACCCAGATGGCTTTCCCCATTCCCTTCAAGGTCGCTCTGAAATCCCCTATCTAACCCCCCCCCAGCCCTACCTAAATTCCCCCACCTTATTTTATTTTTTCCGCCTGCCTTTTGTAGGTGTATCCTGTGCGTGCCGGCAGTTGCCAGCACGCGACCCTCTGGCATGGCCGCTGTGCCGGAGGACTCGGGATCGCCCTGGACCACCCCCGGATCGGTGCCATGCCCACGCCCCGCCTCCTTCCCACCCCTTTTTCAAAGCCCCAGGAAATACGCGCATCCCGGGGCTTGTCCATGCTGCCAAGCCTATACAAAATAGGCTCAGCATGCGCAGGGGCAGGTTTTCGGGGTTACACGCGTAAGTTACACTCGTAACCCTTTGAAAATCTACTTCCTTTATTATTATTTTTTTTTTTACTGTAGTAATTTCATGCCCTTGACTATTAACCACAATTCTAGTACAGGCAAAAATATTTATATAATTCCCTTCACTAATTGTACACAAGAATCCTATAATAGTCTTTAGCTAATTTTTTATGCTATTCCCAAGTTAAGGCTAGCTGAAAATCATCTAGAACTGCATGCTGCTCACAAATGTGCATTTCTCTGATTATATACCTCATTCATCATTTTCCACAGCGGATATAAGAAAATAATTTTGTAGCATAATAGTTTAAAGAGTATATATAGTCATCCCATTATCATCTAATTACATGGTAATTGCTTGCTTTTTGCAATTATATTTTAAATGCTTAAATAAATATGCGTGTGTAGGTGGCTCAGTAGTTAGAGTAAGGGACGGAGAAACCAGGGTTCAAATCGTACTTCTCCTTGTAACTATGGGCAAATCAATATTTTCCATTACCTCAGGTGCCCAGTAATCAGAGTAGTAGTGGGATACGAATAAATAGGTGAAAAAGTTGTACTCTAAGGAGCCTGTAGAGAAGGACTCAGGAAGAGCTGTTAGCTTGCCAAAAGCCTTTTGTGAAAATCTCCACAGGAAATAAACTGTCTCAGGCATTCCTTGGGGTAAGGGGCCAATAGGGGAACTCAGACAGAGAGACAAAAGAAAACAGTATACATCCAATAAATAGCTCAGAAATATTCAAACAATAACCAATCTGAAAACAGATCTCTACAATATGCAGAGAATCTAACTTGTGCAATATCATAAATTGACACCGGGTGGCAGCATAATAAATAAACTTATACATATAGGGACAGATTTTAAAAAGTTGCGCGAGCGCGTACTTTTGTTCGCGCAGCAGGCGCGAACAAAAGTACGCCTGATTTTATAAGATACGCGTGTAGCCGTGCGTATCTTATAAAATCTGGGGTCGGCGCGCGCAAGGCTGCGCAAAATCGGCAGCCTGCGAGTGCCGAGCCGCGCAGCCAGCGGCCTATGCAAAATAAGCACGCCGGCGCGCGAGGGCCCTGCGCGCGTAAATCCGGAAGGATTTACGCACGCGGGCCTTTGAAAATCTGCCCCATACTGTGAAGACAGAATAATCAAAATGTAAAGCCGCACATTACCTGTTCAATACTATATCTATTGTTTAATGTAACGCCTTACGGCGAAAGTTTTGTTCTTTGGAAACCGTCTTGATTTGATTTGTATATCGAGAAAGTCGGTATATAAAAACCCTAAATAAATAAATAAATAAATAAATAAATAAAAAAAGAAATAAAATCCTCAGCCACAATTACCCAGTTGACAGATCAAGCTATGATAATTAAAATAGGCCACATTGCCACATATAGGGGCAGATTTTTAATCCTATACACGCGGAGTACATTTGTGCGTGCTACCCACTCTCAGGTCAATTTTAAAAGCATTGCTCATGCAATGTGGGCCACTCATAAGCAATGCAGATTTTAAAAAGCTGCAAAATGCACACGTATATACTCGTGTGCTCCTGAGGAATAAGGGGACGGAAAAAGGGCGTGACATGGGTAGGGCATAGACATTCTGGGGCGCGGCTAATATTTATGTGCATAACACCAAAGTTTGAAAATGATACCCACAGCACACACATGCTAGATATCTGCATAACTTTACGACTACTCCTGATAAGGAGCAAATCTGTAGATCTCAAGTTTTAGAGCTTATAAGACTGGGTGAGGTGTCTGGGTCAACCGGGCAGTGTGCAGGATGAAGGACCAGAGGGTTCTAAAAGACCTCACTATTAACTGGACAAACTAGTGGACTAAAGGCAAAACTGGGAATGTGCCTCGCATGAGCATGTTTTAAAATTTGCTTGCATACATGCGTAAAAGCCGACACGGTCCCTACAAAGACACGTGTGCACTAGCTGTGCTTGAGCAACCTCTTAAAATTAGGAGCATACTTATGCGTGATAGGTGCATTTTAAAACGTATGCGCGTACGTGTGCGCACAATTAAAAATTCCAACATATCCTCACTCGCGTGCTGATATGCACATGGGGGGGGGGGCGCATGTATGCTTGTTTTAAAATTGACCGCATAGATTTTAAACTCCTTGGGATATGGACTTACACCTGAATATTTATTACATTATGCAATCCCAATAACACTGCAAAAACAAGTATTATTATCATTATTTAATGTGTGTGTCTCTCTCTCTCTCTCTCTCTCTCTCTATATATATATATATCTATATATCAAAGCAACAGTTTGCCTTCCTTTAAGCTAAGCTATTGAAATAAAACATATTACTCGGTTAATTATATTTAAGGTTCCACAGTGCATTTTTTGTAATTTTAAAATGTTTCTAATTGCTATACATTTAAAATAGAAAATAATATAAATTTTTTCATGATCACCCTCCCACTTTTTCTTTCTGGAAGCATTAATATAGAGAAACTGTGTGCAAATCCTTATTCATATTTATAGTTTAAACTTCCCATTGCCTGGACAAAAATATTTAATATGTTATAACTCTTAAAAAAACCACGAGTTTTGCAGCATTCCAAATTTCCAAATCTTAACACCTTTTCATCAATTAAGATTAATTCCTTAAGGTTCACGCTCTGGAAATTCCTGGTTCCCTGACATGTCAGGTTGTGCTTGATTTTTTTTTTTTTGAGCTAGAGGCAATCTCTCAAGAAACCCCAGTCTGACACAATCAAATAAGCCTCATCAAAGTGTAACTAATCAAGAAATCCACACTTAATCACATCAGCTCTAATGGCTAAAACCAGACAGATTCTTGATCAGTTCAATGCTGTCTGTTATTCAAAACATTTCACTGACAGTAGTCAATGCAGATTTTTACCAATAAATCATACTTGGTTTGAAACACAGATATAGCTTTATGTTCCAAAACTAAAAAAAAAAAAAAGTTGTGTACATTGAGGATAGGGTACTTTGATCTCAAATGTGTATCCTGTGGAACTTTCAAATGCAAATATATTTTAATGCCATAAATTGTTAGGACTGATAGGTTAATTAAGGGAAAAGTATTCTGTCTAAATAACTAGGGGGCTGATACAATATGGTGCACTGAATCGAGCGCACTGTTAATGTGCAGTTGGGCACAGGTAAAATAGGCGCTAATCAATCTCCTAATGCAATAAGGGGATTAGCGCCTATTCAACATGCGTCTGAGGGGTTGCGTAGTGGTGTGAAGGGATGAGCGGGTGTGCAGGGATGAGTAGGTGTGCAGGCTGGAGGAGGTTCCATGTATTGGGGCATGGGGAGGGCTGTGGGGGGCATGGAAAAATATGGGAAATGATGCAGGAGTATAGACACTTCTCTTATTACATACTCCACTTTCTAATCCTCCTTACTCTCTACTTCCTGACCCTTTCTTCTTTCTCTCTCCAGCATATGTTCTCTGCACTTGTCTGTTGCCTGCCCTCCCCCTCCCTTTCTTCTCCCTCTAGTCTCTTGATTTATCACTGAGCAGCTGCTAAGGCTCAAGTTTCACAGGGTTCCTTTGCATGTTCCTGCTGTACCTGCTGCTCACCCCTCCATACTATCATTGATTCAGGAGATGCTATAAAGCCTTGGTAGGCATTTGAAAGTTTCATTTGCCTGCTTCTTGTTTGCTATTTCTGTCAGCCCCTTGCTAATTGCTATGCATGTGTGCCCCCCCCCCCCCCCTTGGTCTGGGCTATGAATTACCCCTATCCCCTTGGGGTTGGGAGTACCACATGAGAAATTATATTCACTAATATGATTTCTCTTTGGGTTCATAGCCTGAGTGGGGGATGAGACAATTCTGTGCCCTTCCCAGACAACCTCTCACTTGTGGCACCACAGACCAGATAAAATCATCTCACCAGAGTAAAACAGTAATTAACCCTTTTACTAAAACTGTGTAATTAGACAGTAATTCCAACCAGAACATTAAATGGGAAAAGTACAGTAAGGAAATATACTATAAACTTGCAGGTTTCTTATTTTAAATCAGTAATGCAAAAATAACACTGGGTATGGCCTGTTAGCCAGGACAACTGACATACTCATATGGATAGTTAAAAAAAAAAAAAAAAAAAAAAAAAGCAATTCTTATAGAGACTGGGGGGGGGGGGGGAACCTATGAAGTACACATCTTTCAAAATTTGTCGTTACCCCTGAGTACTCAAAATGTGAGGGAGGAGGGAAACAGATCCACCTTAATGTCATCAGTTTGTAAAGGCTGCATCCTGTCCCAAACACAAAATTGTGTGAAAAAAAACAAGAAAATGAAGTCCCTTTTGATGGTGGAGCTGGCTAGCTGACAAACCAAATATATGATAACTGCAGTGTATGGAAGGTCTCTCTCTCCTGGAGAGCTTCCCCAAATAGTTTACTTGGTATTAAACAGAAAGAGGACTTGGTTTCAGTCTCTTTCAGAAAGACCACAGTCCACCAGCTTCTTTTTCTTAGCACTATCTCATGTGGTTGTACCTGCCAGCTAGGGTTTATGCTTGACTTCAGCTGAAAGCAGTTAAGATGAGATACTGAATTTGTGACAAAAGGCAAGGAAATAACCCTCCTCTGCTAAGAAACTCTCTATGCAAAGTTTAGATTACTTAACTCAGTCTCTTTAGGAGAGTGATCCAGCCATATGTTCCTGGGCCTGGATATCTCTGGAAAGAAAGTATCTGTGCTACTCTGTCCCTTGTTGTGATTTTACATATAGCTCAGCTATGAAACAAGAACAGCTGTCTGTCTCTCTCTTTCCTCAGAGCACAGACTTCTGTCTTTCTCTCTCAAAAATTAGGTCTTCAGGAGAAGTATTGATTGCAGAGCTACCAGATTCACTCCTAGACTCCTGGCTTCATCTCCTGGCTGACCATGCCCCTTACACATAGAGCCAGCTAATTGTGCTTTTTCTTCCTTTTTCTTCATTAAATGGTCTCCCAGAATTCCTTTGCCTTCCTCCTCTGCTGGATATGTAGTGTTGTTCTGTGGGCAGTCTAAACAGTATAGCCCTTTTCCCATCTTGTTAACAATGAGGACTAGATGCTGGTTCTTGCAGAACATTTGTCATTCACAGGAGAGCATAGGGATTTAGGCTTTTTAAAAATGTTTTCACCTTGGCTGCAGTTGGTTGCACTTTCTGAAAGGTTGAAAAAGCCTTTTTTGGCAAGTCCAAACCACATCACCAAGATCCAGATGCAGCTCTGTCCACAATGTAAGGCTCCAACACATGATAAACTCATGAGGGAGGAACCTGGCTTATAGAAACTTGTTACATTACCCCCCCCCCCCCCCCCCACACACACACATTTAATTGGGGATCGTGTCCTTATGTCTCTGAAAAGGAAATGGGTTAAAACAACATTTGTCTAATACAATTAAATCCCTAACTAATAAAACAGCAACATTAACATATTTCACTTTAGCAAATTTATTTATTGACATTTGATCTCAATTGAGATATCACTCTGGTTTACATTCAGGTACTGTAGGTATTTTTCTATCCCCAGAGGGCTTACAATCTAAGTTTTTGTACCTGAGGCAATGAAGGGTAAAGTGACTTGCCCAAGGTCACAAGGAGCAACAGCTGGATTTGAATGCTGGTCTCCTGGTTCATAGTCCACTGCTCTAACCACTAGGCTATTCCTCCTCCCTTCAAACCTAGAAATCTACCTTCAAACCTAGAAATCTTTTTATACTAGCCACTATCCCTCCATCCCCCCGGAGACTGCTGGCTGACGAATTACTGAGGTTACCCCAAGTCATCATAAGTGAGCTTCTACACTGGCTTAATCACCCTTACTGGGGATCATCCTCTGTACCATTGCTATAGCAAAGGGCACCAAGTGCTACCTGGGGTACCCCACTGGGTTCTGCATGTCCATGTGTTTTTACTCTGCCCAAAACCCCATGCCCCCCATTCATTAGCTCTGTCAGGTATTCGGGGGTCCCTGATGCTGGAGGTTCATCTAGCTCATCAGGGGTAGCCCTAACAAATTCAGGCATAGGCAGCAATGAGGTTACAGGAGGAGGTGCTTCAATTAGTGCAAGGTGGAGGGATTAGCAGGACCCTCACCTATCTGAGGGTATGGGGCTCCCAGTTGTTTAACTAATGGTATTTTTTTGGGGGGGGGGAAACCTCACCAACTCAATGGTATCAGAACTCTTCCTTTATGAGAATGCAACACAATATCCCATCACTGACTGAGAGTCCTCACAGATGGTTCTACTAATTAGTTTGGGGAACCTTTATGCTCACAGGTTTACTAACCTGTTGGCCACTCAATTGCCATTGACTATGTTGATAGGGTGCAGATGAGGGAGCAGTGTCAAGTGAGAGCAATCGTACCTCTGCCCTAGGGGAAGCAGGTGATACCGGTGTAAAGTTCTTTCAAGGCCTTGACCACTTTCTGGCCATACTTGGTAGACTAGACAGGTAGGTTTGGTAACTTGGAAAAAATGAGATATGGTTCTTTGTGCCACCAATTGGCAAACTTATGCTTTCCCAGGATACCTAATGCTTTCATTAGTACCTGATCCCCATCACTTAACACTGACATCATATCAGACTTTGTTACTGGCATTTCGGCCTCCTCCAGCTTCAGAGACTGCTTGGTAGGCCAGGTTTAATTGCTCCTTCAAGTCCTCAATATGCTTGAGATGGCTTCTTGTGGAGTTGCCATCGGGGGCACTCCAAAGCATTCATCCACTGGCAACCAGGTTTCTCTACCAAACATGTAGTAGGGAGAATATCCAGTAGCAAGTTTCTTTGTACAATTATAGGCATGAACCAACATGCTCGCTGTTGAGGATCTAGAATATCCAGCATGTTTAATAGGGTTCAATTGAATCACTCAGGCTGAGGATCTCCTTGAAGGTGATATAGTGTAGTATGTGATTTCTTGATTTCATTAATCTGACACATTTCTATAATCAGGCAGCTCCTTGATCTGAATGGATACGATTAGGGAATCCATAATGGATGAAATATTTCTCCCATAGTACCATGGCCACAGTAGTTGCATGCTGATCTTTGGTGGGGAACGCCTGGGCATACCTAGTAAAGTGATCAGTAACTACTAGCATGTTACCAATATTGCGGCTATCATGTTCTAGGAACATAAAATTGATGCAAACCAGTTCAAGGGGGCCCTTGCTGATGATATTAGTCAAGGGGCAGCTCTAGTAGGCAGGGTCTTCTGCATAATGCACTTCCTATTGGTCTTTACATATGCTTCCACATCTGCTGACTGCCAAAGCCAATAGAATCTGGTGCTTACTAATTCAGTAGTACAATCTATTTCCATGTGTCCAGTATCATCATGCAAGCTCCTTAGGACACACCTTCAGAACTTCTGAGGCAATATTAGCTGTTTCTTTATTTTAGTTGCAGGGTCTTGAATAATTTGGTACAGCAAGTCATCAGTCATCATTATGTGATCCCACACTTTCAGCAACAGGAGAACAGCTGGGTGCTGTGACACCACAGATGTAGCTGGCATGTGGTACTTCTTAGCTTGCCAGACAACCCCCAAGGCCAGGGCCACATTTTTTAAATTGTTGAAGATCAGCTTTCCATAACGAGGGTATCCCTTCTCCTTTCAGACTGGCAACTCTGGTGTAGGCAACTGGCAAAGCAGTGAAAAATGTGACCAGTGAAACTATTGATTCTACATCATCTGGGGTTGATACAAGGCTTTTATGCCATTCTCTAGCACCTATATCCATTGGTCTAAGTCTTCCTTACTGTGGACCCTTCATGACACCATGACAGAACACCAGCATCAATGTTGGCCTTACCAGGATGATATATTAAGTCAGGCATATGTGGCTAAAGCAGCCAGCCATCGGTGCCTTGTTCCATTGAGCTTAAGAGTGGCGAGTACACAGGTCAATGGATTATTGCCTGTGCCCACAGTGAACTTGGCACCATATAGGTAATTATGGAATTTATCCACTATAGCCCATTTCAATGCTGTGAATTCAATCTAATGCACTGGATACTTTTTCTCAGATTCAGTCAGATTCCTACTCGCAAAAGCAAAAGGCTGCATGCAATTGGAGTGCTCTTGGTATAGTACGGCGCCCAACCCCTCCAAGCTAGCATCAATATGCAGGATTATGGCAGATGGCAAAAACCAACACAGGGTTGTGCATTAGTCGATAAATGATTCCTCTGAAAGCCTCTTCACAGTCTGTGGTTTATCTGTTACCGAAAGGTTCAGAGGACTTGAAATACTGCATTCCTGAGGCAGGGTCCTTGGACTTATCTTTTCTTTCTGGAGGGTAACCTCTTATGAGATCTGTCAAGGGTTGTATTATCAAGGAATAGTTCTGAATAAATCTCCTGTAGTAAAAGGATCTCAGAACCTTCAAATAAGTAGGCTTCGACCATGTAGCCACAGCTGCAATCTTGTCAGAGTCAGTAGTGATGCTCTTCTCTGACACAATTTCCCCCATGCATTTCACCTGAGGCAGGTAGAACTGACACTTTTCCAGGGACAATGTTAGCCCCTGAATTCCAACCAATTCAGGGTTTTCATCATCCTGGCCTCATGCTCTTCTAATGTCTTTCCAAAGACAATGACGTCATCTAGGTACACCAACACTTCAGGCGATTCATGTCTCCCACAGTGTTTTCCATAAGCCGCTGGAATGTATTCAGAGCTCCTGTATCTTCTTGGGGCAGCGGCTTCAACTGGTAGAAACACAGGGGACAGATGAAGGTGTTTGTTTCCTTATCACTTTCTTTCATGGGTATCTGATAATACCCACTTCTTAGATTTAACACAGATAACCATTTGCTTCCTGTCCGACAATCTAATATTTTAGTTTTGATTTGATTATGCTTTTTGTATTGATTTTAGTTGTTTTATATCTGAACAGTCTTATTGCAATTATTATGTATGTTTTAATGTTCATTGCCTAGACTAATTTTTGAGTTAGGTGATTCATAAATCTCAGTAAATGTAAATGTAATATATCATCTATCCTCAGCAAAGTACACTGGTCTGGAATAGTTATTTTGTTCAAATTCCAGTAGTCTATGCCAATGGTTCTCAACCGGTGTGTCGCCAAGAACACGCAGGTGTGTCGCCACACTTCCCGGTCCCGCGCTGACCCAGCTGCTCCCCGGTCCTCCTCCGCCCGGGCTAAAAATGCTGTCAGCCCGGGCGGAACGTGGCAGGACAGCTGGAGTCAGCGGTATCGGCATGGTCTCTTCTTCCCGCCGCGGCCCGGAAGAGGAAGTGGTGAGCAGCGGGTGCATGCACGGGAAGAAGAGACCATGCTAGTGTGGTCAGAATCGGCCCGAAGAACAGAAGAGAGGCGCGATCTGAAGAATGTGCAGCGCGGCTCGGAGGAAAATGAAGAAGAGCATTAACCCCCGCGGCCGATGGGACTCCTCCTTCGCGAGGGCTGAAAATGAAGGTTAGGGTTAGGAGAAGGCTGCTGTTGCCGCTAGTTCCAGGGGGTGGGGGAGTGGGGGAGAGAGTGAATGAGCAATCAAGCAAGCATGTGTGTTTGAGATCCTGTGTGTGAGAGTGAGATAGCATGTATGTGTGTGATTGAGAGCCTGTATATGTGAAAGAGAGTATGTCTGTGATTGAGAGCCTGCCTGTGAGAGAGAGAGCATGAATGTAAGTTTACGATTGGGAGCCTGTATGCGTAAGTTTATGACTGAAAACCTGTTTGTGTGAAAGAGTGTGTGTGTATGATTGAGATCCTTTGTGTGTGAGAGAGATCATGTGTATGTATGATTAAGAGCCTGTGTGTATAAGTAAGAGAGAGAGCATGTGTGTCTGTGTGTGAATGAGAGATGGTTTAGGTGAGGGAGCATGTCAGTATGTGATTGAGAGCCTGTGTATAAAATGAGAGAGAGAAAGCATGTTTGTAAGCATGTGAATGAGAGTATGTGTGTGAGAGAAAAAGACAGTGTGTATGTGTGTGATTGAAAGCCTGTGTGTGTAAGCGTGAAAAGATAGACAGCATGTGTGTAAATGTGTAATTAAGAGCCTATATAAGTGAGAGAAAAAGCATGTGTATATGTGAGTGACTGAGAGCATGTGTGTATAGGTGTGTAATTGAGAGCCAGTGTGAGAGAGAGCGCTGGTATATGACTGAGAGAGAGGAGAAAGTTCCAAGCAAACAACCCCTCCTCCTGCTAATTCAAAACAATCTCAGGTCAACTGGATATCAAACGTTTCCAGGTATGCAGAGCAAAAAAAATTTTGTATCCTTATTTTTCATTACTGGGTCTTTGTGTCTGCCATTTTGAAATATTTTATTGGTATCTAGAACATTTTTATATGAGTTTTTAATTATTGGATATTCCACTCATCAGCTGTTTCAAAATAATCTGTTCTTTTTGTTAGTATGCTTTTACTGCTACTGATTTTATATTTCTTGATTTGTTTTATAAGGATGGGTGATGTTTCTTTTTTCCTTTATTACAGTGCATACAGAGACTCTGG
Organism: Rhinatrema bivittatum; assembly: GCF_901001135.1. Lineage (NCBI taxonomy): Eukaryota > Metazoa > Chordata > Amphibia > Gymnophiona > Rhinatrematidae > Rhinatrema > Rhinatrema bivittatum. The sequence continues at coordinate 366,701,801 of NC_042620.1, read as the reverse complement.
CTTGTTGCAGTTTCCAATTCAGTTTTGTCTGCATGCTTCTAGTTATGCATTTTGGTCTCTTTATTCTTTGTTAGGTGAGGTTTCCTGCTGGCGTGTAGTTTCTGTGTAGGGCTCTATAGCAGCCTGACTTGGTCCGTTTTCCTAATAGGAGATGTATTGGTGTCTTAAGGCCTGGTGTAATATTTCAGTGTTGCCTTTTCTTAGGTAAGGTGATTACTGTTTAAGTGCTGGAAATTGGTGCTGTTTTGGTGTGGGATGTTTACTATTTATGCAATTTCTGTTCAGACAGAATATGTATCTTTTCCTTGTGTCATTTTAAACAATAAAAATAATTACCGGTCCTTTACTTTTTATTTCCACCGTGAATTGTAATGAGCAGTGTGTCACACATATGAGCGTGGCCTGTCAAGTGTGTCACGATGGGAAAAAGGTTGAGAACCACTGGTCTATGCACATCCAAACTGTCCCATTCTTCTTCCTAGCCACCACTAGGGGGGAGGAATAGGAGCTTCTTGATTCCTGTATTATTCCAGCAGCCAACAAATCCTGTAAATGCTTTTCGATATCCTCAATGTGACCTTTCATGGAAAGGATGTGTGTCATGCAGGGATATGGGGTGCTCTATTCCTTTGGTCAACCCCACATCCCACTCATGGGTGGAAAACACATTGCCAAGTATAGAAAGTTGCTAAATTAATTGTTCTTTCCACTGTGGGTGTGTGTGTGGGGGGGGGGGGGAATCAGGGAGTATTGGAAGTTAAACAGTGAGATTATTGGGGTGGGGCCCTTGTGTGTGGAATCTTCTTCTGCCATGGTGTCTGCAGTGTAATTTCGAGCTACCTCAGAGCCCTTGTCCAAGGTGATCTCTTTTTTTAATTCATTTTACATTCAGACCCACAGCTGGTCACCCTTCAAACTTTGGGTGAGTATAACCTCTTACTGAACTAGTAATTCTCCAGGCAGCTAAGTATTTGTGGAGACTTCCACCATTACAATTTGTACCTGCCTCTGGGGAAAGCTTCGGGTTGCAGGTAACAGATAGGGTAGGTCCAGGAGGTAACTTAACTGGATGGGGGAATACACCCCAAACTGGATCCAAATCCTCTTCAAGCATTAGGAGTTTGGCGATGTTCCCTGGTGGTAGGCTGCTCTTGATATCTCTTAGCCAGCCAATGGAACAAACTGGCATTAGTTCCAGTGATGAAGAAAGTATTGTCTTGGGGCACACCAGTGCCAACTCATTACTTGTCTTTACCCCTGAGTATTCAAAAACTGGTGGGGTGATACAGATCCACTCCAGTGTCTCAAGTTTGTAAAGGGTACAACTTGCCCCAAACACAAATTTGTGTAGAAAAAAAAATCAAGAAAATGAAGACGTCCCTTTTGATGGTGGAGCTGGCTAGATGACAAACCAAATAGATGAACACTGCAATGTGTGTGTGGAAGGTCTTTCTCTCTCCTGGAGAGCTTCCCCAAATTGTCTACTTGGTACTAAACAGAAAGCAATCCTGGTTTCTTACAGAAAGACTATGGTCCATCAGCTTTTCTTTTCATGCCCTATCTCGAATGGCTGTGGCAAAGGTTTATGCTTGACTTTAGCTGAAAGGCTGAAGCAGATAAAATGGGATACTGAATTTGTGACAAAGGGCAAGGAAATAACCCTTCTCCATCCTCTGTTCTCTGTGCAAAGTTTAGGTTACTTAACTCAGGAGGACAATCCAGCGATGTGCTCCTGGGCCAAGATATCTCTGGAAAGGAAGTCTCTCCGTTCATGGGTCCTATGTCCCTTGTTGGGATTTTCCATGTAGCTCAGCTATAAAGCAAGAACTGCTGTTTCTTTATTTCCTCAGAGCACAGACATCTGTCTTTCTTAATAATTAGTTCTTCAGGGGAAGAACTGCCAGATACCCTGCTCTCCTCTTCTCCCCTGACTCCAGCTCCTGGCTGTCCCTGCCCTTCATGCACAGACAGAGCCAGCCAATTTGCACCTTTTCTTCTTCTTTAAATGGTCTTCCAGCATTCCTTTGGCTTCCTCCTCTGTTGACTATGTAGTGCTGATCTATGGGCAGGCTACATTACAGCCCTTTTTTCAACTTAACACTGTGAGTGCTGGATGCTGGTTCTTGCAGAATATTTGTCATTTACTGGACACATTTTTATATTCCTTCACTTTGGCTGCGGTTTACAGTCTCTTCAGGGTTGAAAAACCCTTTATGGCAGGTCCAAAACACAAAGCTCAGTCCACATTGTAAGGCTCCATCACATGATAAGCTCATGGGGGCAGGAACATGGTTTATAGTAGTTTGCTACGTTTACTTCAACACAGGCCACAAAAAATGTCATACATGCTAAAAAGAATTTTGTGAAGGGATATAAAGGATATTGGATCTCCTTACCACAGTTGCAGAACTCAGCAGGTATCCATATGTAAAACATAAGTACAGAGAGGGTCATTTTAAATAGTGTACATAACTCAACATATACATGAAGAAGTAGGTGCACCTAAATTTATGCCTGTATTTTAAAAATATGCAGTGGGAGCCATACAGTACAAGTATATAAAATACAGTATATGCTGGTTATGCTAATTTTACACATACAACCCCTGTGTAAGTCTTTGAAAATTGATCTGTCATTATATTAGTGGTTGTAGCATCCGTCATACAGCAAGTTGCTTTGCTGATTTCACTAGAGCAGTTTGAGGTATCAGGACCAACACTGTAGGAGGGAAGAAAAGCCACTATATTGTGTGGGTTCCCCTGTGACGTGTCTGAGAATCTCTTCCTGTTTTTTTGTGAAAGAACTTGTGACTGATAACATTGTTGCAAATGGTCTCTTGAGAATACTGTGAATGAACTTAAAGCAATGTTTAAAATGAAGAAACTCTCAGTGTGCGTTATAGCACATGAGGCAGGAAGAGACTCTACTCTAATTTACTCTTGAGGAGTAAGAATGAGTACAGTATAACTATTAAAGTCTATTTGCAATGCTGTAGAATCGGCCTTCAAGCCACTCTGGAAGGCTATGGCCCTTTTTAGTCATCTAATTTATTATTATTTTTGTAATTAGCTGTGCAAATAATCTTTGGAAATATTTAGTTTACAAAGGAAGAATGCATTTCCAAAGCACATGCTGGTATGGAGTGTCTGAATAACAACTGATCAGGGCAACCTGACCTAACCCAGACTCTGCACACAGATGGACCAATTATTAGCCACAAATCTCCTGTGGGGTCTTCTCACCAGGCAGTGTGTGTGAGGAGGGAGGTCACAGGTGAGCTAGCTGTTTACTGAATTTGTACCTAATTACTCTTTTGAGTCCTTTCATTAAGTACACCTTTCATGTGATGCACTAACCTTCTCTGCCCAGAAATAAAGCCTAATGTGCTGAAAGGTCTTCGATTTATGATTATATCAAATTGGGATCTGCAGAATAACAAGGTAGCTCTGTTTGACGGAGGTTTTGCGCAGCACTGCAATGGAAAGACTTCCTTCTTGTTCTGCCATAAATCCAACATGCACCTGATGCCCTGCTTATCTGAACATATCGCCTGACAGGACCATTTGCATGTCTGTAGACAAAATTCTAGTTTTTCACCATGTATACTAAAGTAGGTAGTTTGGCATATTTATGACCAAGCTGTCACTATTTTAGATAAGCCAGCTATTCAGTGAATTTTTAGAATTTTACATAGGAAGATGAGTTACATTTTCATTGTACTATTCAGCACACACTCTAACAAAAGACATAGCATGTTAAATTAGCTCATCAGAAAATATGCCCAAATAATACTCTTTTTTTTTATCCTACAGTTTTTTCCTGCTCCTTTGGGCCTGCAACTCAGTCAGGACCAGGGTTGAGATGGAACATCTCCCCCCCCCCCCCCCCCCCACACACACACACTCACTCTACCAACTGGGCCGATGCAATAAAGTGCGCTCATCCGAGCCACTGTATAACCCGCGTTCGGATGCGCGTTGAATAAGCGCTAATCCCCTTATCCAACGCGGAGTGAGTCTAATAGCGCTAATCACATGCAAATGCATGTGATTGAGGCTATTAGTATTCACTCCAGATGCCAAAAAAATATGCGTCTAGGACGCACATTTAGCGCTCAGCACTTAACGCCTGCCTAGAGCAGGCGTTAACAGCTGAGCGCATGTAAAACAAGTACAGAAAAGCAGAAAAAAATGCTTTTCTGTACTTGTTTTGAAATGCTTAAAGAAATTTTATTAAAAAGAAACAAGGTTTAAAAAAAACAGTTGAAAGTCGGATGCAGGAAATGGACGCTCAACTGACAAGTGTCCGTTTCCTGAACCTGGCAGATGGTCGAGATAGGAAAACCAACGCCAAACAGTGTGTCGGTTTTCCTAACCGGCAGACGGCTTGCACATACCTAGTGCCTCCTTGCTAACGTGACCCCCTAATTTAAATATTGCATGACACCCCCCTGGGGGCATTAAGAAAGCGGGCGCTGACTGTTCAGCACCTGTTTTCTATGCAAATTTATTGCATCGAACCCAATATATGTAGTCTGTTGTTTTTCGCAGTGATTGTCTTGGGCCAAAGGCCATGCACCAGGACTTCCTCTGTAATTGTGGGCCCTGAATCCAGCCACTAGATGCAATGAGCAGAGCTCCCTCTCCCCCCCTTCAGCCCCAGCTGACCCAACTCAGGGCTCAAACCATCGAGTCAGTCCACAAACGTCATTTCCACTTCGCTTTTTGCTGATTGATGTTATTACTCTTTAATTAATGGAGAAGAGTAATTAGCAAAGGGGCCTTTCCTCTTTCAGGAGACCACTAATAGTGGTTTACCTGACAATGTTGCTCTCAGAATGCGCATAACCAGCAAATAAAGTTGTGTGAATATCTTACAGATTTCTTTCTGTGCTCTTGATGGAATACATTGTGCTCACAATCCCGATCGCGAATCCTAGCACTTTCGGTGCTTTGAAGGCTGTATTGAGCACAGGCACCTCAAGCAGGAACTTTAGCACCCTTCCGTCTCTGATGGGTATTCTACGATCGGGATTGCAATCACAACATTTTCAATCAGGAGCACAAAAAAGAAACTTACAAAGTTAAGTGCTGTTCACACAGTTTTGCATAAGAACATGTCATACTGGGTCGGACCAAAGGTCCGTTTAGCCCCAACATCCTGTTTTCAACAGTGGCCAAGCCAGGACAAAAGGACCTGCGAGGATCCCAACTTTTATTTGCGTATGAAAATTATCTTTAAAAAGAGTTTAGCACAGGACCAATAAATATTTCATAATAGACACTGGAACACAAAGACTTGAGATCATTGCCTATGTTGCAGGCAGCTTCCTTTAAATTAATATATGATGGTCATTGTCACTTTTAAATGTCTAAATATAATTAAACACATAATCCAGAGTGGATATTTATTTTGCCTCTTTTGAGTTCTTTCACTCTTCAAGATTTTCTCAATTAAGTAGGAGTTATTATAAGAACAGAAGGGGCGGCATATTGAAAGCACATTCTGCGCTCAATAGCTGGTTAAGTAAGACTTACTGGCTAGGACTTAAGTAGGGCTGCTGAATATCCTGATATATATTCAGGGGCCCACTAGATAGTCACATAGAAAATGGGCGGGCAGTGGGTACATCAGAGCGGTGCTATTTATTCGGTTAACTTAACTGGATAAGTAGCGATATTCACTCCTATCCAGTTATGTTAATCGGATAAGTTAGACAAGCCATAGAGCTGGTCTAACTTAGCTGGATATAACATATCCGACTAAGCAGAGATTTGTGCATGCATATTCAGCGGCATAGCCATGCTGCTGAATATCCCTTGTAACTTAGCTGGATATGTTATATTTGACTAAGTTACTTAGCCAGATATGGCTGAATATCAGGCCCAAGATGCACAATGCTGGTTCAAAGCAAAGGTCCATCAAGCCTAGCAACCTTTCTCTGACAGTGGCCAACCCGGGCCATTAGGAAGTGTGCAGGAGACTTCACTAAAAGTAAATCCAATTCCTTCTTACTCGCTCACAGGAATAAGCAGACTGTTATCCCTGCTCAATAATAATTTATGGAGTTTTTGTCCAAGAACTTCTTCAAGAACTAGACTGGGTGACTAGGGAGTTGGATCAAAGAAGAGCGCTTGACATCATCTACTTGGATTTCAGCAAGGCTTTTGATACGGTCCCGCACAAGAGGCTGGTGAATAAAATGAGAAGCTTAGGAGTGAGTGCCGAGGTGGTGGCCTGGATTGCAAACTGGTTGATGGACAGAAGACAATGTGTGATGATAAATGGAACTTACGCTGAAGAGAGAGCGGTGTTAAGCGGAGTGCCGCAAGGATCGGTGTTCAATATCTATGTGAGCGACATAGCGGACAGGATAGAAGGTAAGGTTTGTCTGTTTGCGGATGACACTAAGATCTGCAACAGAGTGGACATGCCAGAAGGAGTGGAGAGAATGAGACGGGATTTAAAGAAGCTGGAAGAGTGGTCGTAGATATGGCAGCTGAGATTCAATGCCAAGAAGTGCAGAGTCATGCATATGGGGTGTGGAAATCCGGAAGAAATGTATTCGATGGGGGGTGAAGGGCTGATGTGCACGGAGTAGGAGAGAGACGTTGGGGTGATAGTATCTAACGATCTGAAGACGGCAAAACAATGTGACAAGGCGATAGCTAAAGTCAGAAGAAAGCTGGGCTGCATAGAAAGAGGAATATTGAGTAAGAAAAGGGAAATGATGATCCCCTTGTACAGGTCCTTGGTTAGGCCTCACCTGGAGTACTGCGCTCAGTTCTGGACACCGTATCTCTGAAGAGACAGAGACAGGATGGAGGCGGTCCAGAGAAGGGCGACCAAAAAGGTGGATGGTCTTCATCGAATGACTTATGAGGAGAGATTGAAGAATCTAAATATGTAAACCCTGGAGGAAAGGAGGAGCAGAGGTGATATGATATAGACTTTCAGATACTTGAAAGCTTTTAATGATCCAAAGATAACAACAAACCTTTTCCGTTGAAAAAAAATCAGCAGAACCAGGGGTCACGATTTAAAACTCTAGGGAGGAAGTATTTTTTCACGGAGAGGGTGGTGGAGGCCTGGAATGACCTTTCGGAGGAAGTGGTGAAGACCAAAACTGTTAAGGAATACAAAGGAGCGTGGGATAAACACTGTGGATCCATAAAGTCTAGAGGATGTGAATAAAGAGTGGGTGGCTCATGGGAACGATGGCTACTACCTGGTGATAATACCCTTATTCAATAAACATACAAACGGTTAATGTGACTCCAACATTGCTCTAAGCTTCAGCGGCAATGAGGAAATGTGGAAAAAAGGATTTGCATTCACAAAAAAGCGGGGAGTAGCTTGCTTGTTACGGCAGTTACTACCCCAAACCAAATAAGCCTGATACTTCACTTTCAGTGCATATAAAGCATAGTTCTCTGCTTCAATGGCAAGAGAGAAAGACTGACACTGCACTTTTAATGCATATCCAGCATAGCTCTCTGCTTCAACGGCAGGGGAGTAGGGGTGTGCATTTGTTTTCACCATATCGGCGATCTACAATGTATATTGCACTTTTCGTTATATACGTGGGGAGGGGAAACGCATTGCAACTCCCCACGAATATAACTTATTATCCGTTTAATGCATTGCATGGCGCGTGCTTTTTTTCGCCACCATTTGCAATGATTTCACAAAATGTCAGCGCTCATACCCTACATTCCGGTATCCATGCCAACCTGTCTGACCCTTTCCTGTGAGTCACAGTGGCTCACAGGAAAGGGTCGGACAGGTTGGTATGGATACCGGAATGCAGCATATCAGCGCTGACATTTTGTGAAATGCATTGAATGCAGCCAATCTCGCTGTCATTCAGCTCTCTCGTAGGATTTTACTGATGAGCCAGCACTATATATAAGAACATAAGAGCATAAGAACATAAGAACATGCCATACTGGGTCAGACCAAGGGTCCATCAAGCCCAGCATCCTGTTTCCAATAGTGGCCAATCCAGGCCATAAGAATCTGGCAAGAACCCAAAAACTAAGTCTATTCCATGTTACCGTTGCTAGTAATAGCGGTGATTATTATCTAAGTCAACGTAATTAATAGCAGGTAATGGACTTCTCCTCCAAGATCTTATCCAATCCTTTTTTAAACACAGCTATACTAACTGCACTAACCACATCTTCTGGCAACAAATTCCAGAGTTTAATTGTGCGTTGAGTGAAAAAGAACTTTCTCCAATTAGTTTTAAATGTGCCACATGCTAACTTCATGGAGTGCCCCCTAGTCTTTCTATTATCCGAAAGAGTAAACAACAGATTCACATCTACCCGTTCTAGACATCTCATGATTTTAAACACCTCTATCATATCCCCCCTTAGCCGTCTCTTCTCCAAGCTGAAAAGTCCTAACCTCTTTAGTCTTTACTCATAGGGGAGCTGTTCCATTCCTCTTATCATTTTGGTCACCCGTCTCTGTACCTTCTCCATCGCAATTATATCTTTTTTGAGATACGGCGACCAGAAATGTACACAGTATTCAAGGTGCGGTCTCACCATGGAGCGATACAGAGGCATTATGACATTTTCAGATGGACTGAACCAAAGCACGAGGCATGCCACACACTTTCTTTACAGGGGTGGTGTGGGGAGATGGGCTTTGTGGAAGTAGGCTGCACTGAGAGCAGCCTACTTCCACAATTTTTGCTAGTTAGGAAAGAGAAAAAAGCTAATTATTCTTTATTTGGTTGCAGTGTATGTGCCAGCTAGCCCTGTTTGTGTTTATTTGAAGCAGTTTATTATTTAGGTGATCTGACTGACACGCTGTACCAGGGAGAGAAGCTGCTAGCAAGCACCATTAGGGTGTTGTGGCTGGGAGAGATATATTTTCATCCATTTTCTTGGTGTGCCAAAAATTCCAGCTTTTTTAAAATGAGTTTGTTTAATTCAAGTCACTCAGTCTCTCTGTGCACTGGGCTTCAGTGGGCAGTGGGTAATTTAACAGACTGAACTTCATTATTGGGACAGTCTGTGCAGTGAAATCCCCAGTCTGCCTCTTTTGTGCTTACAAGCAAGCTGCATGTGTGCGCACACCACACATATTACATTAGTGCATAGCAAGGCACTGTGACAGTGGGCAGTGGGTAGTTTAACAGACAGAACTTTATTATTGGGAGAGTCTGTGCAGTGAAATCACCAGTCTGCCTCTTTTGTGCTTACAAGCAAGCTGCGTGTGTGTGCACACCACACACGTTACATTAGTGCATAGCAAGGCACTGTGACAGTGGGCAGTGGGTAGTTTAACAGACTGAACTTTATTATTGGCATGGTCTGTGCAGTCAAGTGCCCAGTCTGCCTCTTCTGTGCTTACAAGCAAGCTGCGTGTGTGTGCACACCACACACATTACATTAGTGCATAGCAAGGCACCGTGACAGTGGGCAATGGGTAGTTTTACAGACTGAACTTTATTTTTGGGACAGTCTGTGCAGTCAAGTGCCCAGTCTGTCTCTTTTGTGCTTACAAGCAAGCTGTGTGAGTGTGCACACCACAAACGTTACATTAGTGCATAGCAAGGCACCATGCTAGTTAGGTAGTTTAACAGACTGAACTTTGTTATTGGGATGGTCTGTGCAGTCAAGTGTCCAGTCTGCCTCTTTTGTGCTTACAGGCAAGCTGCGTGTGTGTGCATAGAGATGTGCTTCGTTTTTTTCTACCAGGTCGTTTTTTGACTCAGATACTTCGTGGTAAAATTCAGGTTTTCTTGTTTAGTTTTTTTGAAAAAAGAAACGAGGAAACCCGAAACCGGCCCAAAAAACAAAGCGGGAAACGAAGCTAACAAAAACCCACCCCAAGCATTTAAATTCATTTTAATACATTACATACAACCCCCCCCCCCCCCCCACCATCCCGATCCCTCCCCAAGACTTACTAACATCCCTGGGAGTCCAGCGGGGTCCCAGGTTCCATTTGTCCCTCCGTGCCCGGTGTGCTACTGCAAGCTGTGCTCCTCAAAATGGTGCCGAATAGCCTCTGAACTACTATGTCACAGGGGCTACCGGCGCCATTGGTCAGCCCCTGTCACATGGCCATCGGCGCCATCTTGTGCTCATACCATGTGACAGGGGCTGACCAATGGCGCCGGTAGCCCCTGTGACATAGTATGGGCAAAGGCTATCGGCGCCATTTTGATTCCTGGCAGCCGACAACGAAATCGCTCTCGGACCCCCGCTAGACCCCCAGGGATTATTGACAAGCCTTGGGGGGGTGTCAGGAGGCCCCCCCAAGCTGGCCAAGAGTCCCTGGGGTCCAGCGGGGGTCCAGGAGTGATCTCCTGCACTCGTGCCGTCGGATGCCAGGAATCAAAATGGCGCCGATAGCCTTTGCCCATACTATGTCACAGGGGCTACCGGCGCCATTGGTCAGCCCCTGTCACATGGTATGAGCACAAGATGGCGCTGATGGCCATGTGACAGGAGCTGAACAATGGCGCCGGTAGCCCCTGTGACATAGTAGTTCAGAGGCTATTCGGCACCATTTTGAGCACGGCTTGCAGTAGCACACCGGGCACGGAAGGACAAATGGAACCCGGGACCCCGCTGGACCCCCAGGGATGTTAGTAAGTCTTGGGGAGGGATCGGGATGGGGGGAGGGTGGTTGTATTATACTTAATCTTAATGTTTGGGGTGGTTTTTAATTTTAAAAAAAAAATGTGCCCCTCTCCCCACACAAAACCGAAAAACAAATTTTCCCCGAAGTTCGGGGAAAATCCTTTTCGGGTTTCGGGGTCCCCGAACCACGATGAATTAGGCAATTTCGTTGCAATTGCCTAATTCGTGATAAACGATTGCACATCTCTAATACCACACACCTTACATTAGTGCATAGCAAGGCACCGTAACAGTGGGCAGTGGGTAGTTTAATAGACTGAACTTTATTATTAAGAACATAAGAAGAACATAAGAAAATGCCATACTGGGTCAGACCAAGGGTCCATCAAGCCCAGCATCCTGTTTCCAACAGTGGCCAATCCAGGCCATAAGAGCCTGGCAAGTACCCAAAACCTAAGTCTATTTCATGTAACCATTGCTAATGGCAGTGGCTATTCTCTAAGTGAACTTAATAGCAGGTAATGGGCTTCTCCTCCAAGAACTTATCCAATCCTTTTTTAAACACAGCTATACTAACTGCACTAACCACATTCTCTGGCAACAAATTCCAGAGTTTAATTGTGCGTTGAGTAAAAAAGAACTTTCTCCGATAAGTTTTAAATGTGCCCCATGCTAACTTCATGGAGTGCCCCCTAGTCTTTCTACTATCTGAAAGAGTAAATAACCGATTCACATCTACCCTTTCTAGACCTCTCATGATTTTAAACACCTCTATCATATCCCCTCTCAGTCATCTCTTCTCCAAGCTGAAAAGTCCTAACCTCTTTAGTCTTTCCTCATAGGGGAGTTGTTCCATTCCCCTTATCATTTTGGTAGCCCTTCTCTGTACCTTCTCCATCGCAATTATATCTTTTTTGAGATGCGGTGACCAGAATTGTACACAGTATTCAAGGTGCGGTCTCACCATGGAGCGATACAGAGGCATTATGACATTTTCCGTTTTATTCACCATTACTTTTCTGATAATTCCCAACATTCTGTTTGCTTTTTTGACAGCCGCAGCACACTGCACCGACGATTTCAATGTGTTATCCACTATGACACCAAGATCTCTTTCTTGGGTTGTAGCACCTAATATGGAACCCAACATTGTGTAATTATAGCATGGGTTATTTTTCCCTATATGCATCACCTTGCACTTATCCACATTAAATTTCATCTGCCATTTGGATACCCAATTTTCCAATCTCACAAGGTCTTCCTGCAATTTATCACAATCTGCTTGTGATTTAACTACTCTGAACAATTTTGTGTCATCTGCAAATTTGATTATCTCACTCGTCGTATTTCTTTCCAGATCATTTATAAATATATTGAACAGTAAGGGTCCCAATACAGATCCCTGAGGCACTCCACTGTCCACTCCCTTCCACTGAGAAAATTGCCCATTTAATCCTACTCTCTGTTTCCTGTCTTTTAGCCAGTTTGCAATCCACGAAAGGACATCGCCACCTATCCCATGACTTTTTACTTTTCCTAGAAGCCTCTCATGAGGAACTTTGTCAAACGCCTTCTGAAAATCCAAGTATACTATATCTACCGGTTCACCTTTATCCACATGTTTATTAACTCCTTCAAAAAAGTGAAGCAGATTTGTGAGGCAGATTTGTGAGGCAAGACTTGTTCCATTAAACCATGTCTTTCTATATGTTCTGTGATTTTGATGTTTAGAACACTTTCCACTATTTTTCCTGGCACTGAAGTCTGGCTAACTGGTCTGTAGTATCGGGATGGACTGTGTAGTGAAATCCCCAGTCTGCCTCTTTTGTGCTTACAAGCAAGCTGCGTGTGTGCGCATACCACACACGTTACATTAGTGCATAGCAAGGCACAGTGACAGTGGGCAGTGGGTAGTTTAACAGACTGAACCTTGTTTTTGGGATGGTCTGTGCAGTCAAGTGCCCAGTCTGCCTTTTTTGTGTTTACAAGTAAGCTGCGTGTGTGTGCACACCACACACCTTACATTAGTGCATAGCAAGGCACTGTGACAGTGGACAGTGGGTAGGCACTAGTCAGTGACATTAAATCCATAATGTTAGAAAAAAGATAGATGTAGTCGAGTGTTTGGGACTGGCAGAGGAGGCACTTCAAAGGACACTAGTGCCACTCTCCCATTAAAGTAGGGGCAGGCAGTTCCATCCCTAAAAAAATGAAATCTGACCATGATGCATCGCCATCGCCACCACCTGTTTCTGGCCCTGTAGTTTTGGAGGGGAGGGAAGGGGAGGCTGAATCATGCCAGACAAAATGTCGACACCCAAAAGCAGCAGGGGGACAGAAGTCTCGACTAAGACTTAGCTTTGACAATGTAGCACAGTCACTGTTTGCTTCTGATTCAGATGAAGAATCATCTTGAGTGGGATTCTCACCTGAAATGGAAGAAGTAATAGGTGACAAATCTTTGTGAGGATCAGTTAGTCCTGTCTTAGCCTCCACGTCAGTACAGCAGGGGAGAGATGAGGAGAGATGACGAGGAGGAAGAGCAGTCAGCACAGGCACAGAGGGTGACTGAGGCCCCTGGCATTGCTTCTCAGGGTGCACCCACTACCTGAGCTCCAGTGCCAGCTTCCACCCCCAAGGCTTTAGAGAAGGGAGGATCATGAAAGACATCTGCGATCTGGAGCCACTTTAAAGTGACGGAAGACCTGCGTTTTGCTCGGTGTAATTACTGTGCCAGGGATATTAGCAGAGGCAAGCAAATGGGACATCTATCTAATTCTGGCATGACACATCATACGAAGAGGCAACACCCAAAAAGATTACTGCCATCTGGGGATGGTGGCAGTACCAATCAGGGGACCCCTTCCAAGCAGTGTGCAGTGGTTCAAAAACAGCAGAGTCAGCCCACGCCCTCATCCCCTTTTATCAATCAGGTGGCAGGCCAGCAACCCCCTGACATGTGGCAGAAGCGACAACCCACCATGGAGGAAATGGGGTGGAGTGCGCTAACGCTATCCCGGAGTAGGAGGCAGGCAGCCTCAAAAGTTGTAACCAGGACCATTGGGGAAATAATTGCCCTTGATGACCAGCCCTTGCAGTTAGTGGAGAATGTGGGTTTCAAGCATTTTCTGTAGGTCGTAGTTCCAAATTACAAAGTCCCCTCCAGAACCACATTTAGCAGAAAGGTAATCCCCAGCCTGTACAAGCAGTGTCGCAGTAGCATCCAAGCACTGCTAGCAAAGGCACAGGGGAGAGTACATTTCACCTGTGTATCTGGACCGCCATGAATGCTGCACACTCTTACCTCTCCCTGATAGCTCACTGGTGGGACCTGGATGAGGCAGGGGCAGCCAGCAGCTCTATTACTGAACAAGTATCAGGGTGGAGGTGGGCTTTACTGCACACCCACCTGACCGACCAGGCCCATACCGCAGCCAATATTCTAGCATGTATCAGACAGATGCTGGAGGGCTGGCAACTACACCAGTGAGACAGGAATACTCAGGCAGGGTTCTTTGTCACAGACAATGGTGCAAACATGGTTAAGGCAATAAATGATGGGCGCTTTAAGAACATTCGATGTCTTGCACACTCTCTGCACCTGGTAGTGAAGTGGATTCCAATGACAAAGAGAATGAATACCTACATAAGTTAATACAGAAGTGCAGGAACATAGCAGCGCACTTCCACAGAAGTGTGAAGGCAGGGAAGGTTCTCCGACAAAAGCAGACTGATTTGGAGATGCCTCTCAAACGTCTCATTCAAGACATTGCCACCTGGTGGATTTCCACCTTTATGATGCTGGAGAGGTTCGTGGAGGTACAGACACCCCTTCATGAACTTTCTGGTACAATGGACATAGGTTGAGCAGAATCCCCTAGGGCATCATGATTGGTTAGTCATGAGTCAGCTGTAAAAATCCTGCAGCCCTTCAAGGATGTCACGGAGGAGCTGAGTTCCAGTAATGCCACCTTGGCTGACATCATCCCTATAGTTAATCTCCTGGATGAACATTTGGAGACCTTTAAAAAGGAAGAGGGAATGACGGTTGAGGTGCTGCATTGTCTGGACGTTTTGCAGCAGCAGGTGCAAGAGAGATTGAGGCCTTTAACAGAAGAGGACACATACATGCTCGCCACAGTCTGTAATCCCCGTGTGAAAGGGAAACTCGCCCTACAGTACAATTGTCTCTTATCGGTGAAGGAACTGCTGTTAGCAAAAGTCCATGAACAGGAGCGCCAAAAGCAGAGACAGATTAGTCATGAAGCAGAGGTGGAAACAACGGGCATTTCAGAGAGTTGTGCTGCTAGCCCAAGCAGGAGCAGCACTGGGTCAGCGACAGATAGTACCTACTCCTCCACCTCAGAACGCCAAAGGCATGTTGCCCATAAAGATTCATCTGTTGTGCTATGGGCTAGAGAGAAAGCAGCTGGCATGAGTGACTCTCAGCCCGTCCAAGCAAAGGAGACACCAGCACAGCTGTCAGTGACAC
The DNA here is from genome assembly GCF_901001135.1 of Rhinatrema bivittatum. Classification (NCBI taxonomy): domain Eukaryota; kingdom Metazoa; phylum Chordata; class Amphibia; order Gymnophiona; family Rhinatrematidae; genus Rhinatrema; species Rhinatrema bivittatum. Next base: position 366,686,702 of record NC_042620.1, on the reverse strand, counting down.
GGTATCTCTCAGAACCGATAGAGAACATGCAGACAGATCCACTGACATATTGGGCACGCAAGTCCACTGTCTGGCCACACCTAGCCAAAGTGTCTCAGCGATATCTGTCATGTCCACCAACCAGTGTGCCAAGTGAACGTGTGTTTTCAATGACAGGGGATATCATGAGCCCTCACCGCTCAAGGCTGACACCAGAGTTGATGGAAATGCTAGTGTTGTTGAAAGTAAACCTGTCTTTGTTTGGGTTTCCAAATGTTCCCTGTGAATGGCAAGATGAATAAAAGCAATTGAAAGCCTTGCAGTAGCTCCAAGTGCCTCCTATACTCCAGATAATATAAGCACTGCAGCACATGACCCTGACCTGAAACGCTGTGCCTGACCGTCCACTGTCAAGTCCGTACATCCCTACAAGGGCCTGAACTTTAACGCTGTGCCTGACCGTCCACTGCACACTCTTACCTCTCCCTGACAGCACACTGGAGGGACCTTTCTGAGGCAGGGGCAGCCAGCAGCTCTATTACTGAACAAGTATCAGGGTGGAGGTGGGCTTTACTGCACACCCACCTGACGGACCAGGCCCATACCGCAGCCAATATTCTAGCATGCATCAGACAGATGCTGGAGAGCTGGCAACTACTTATGTCCATACGTAGACTTGACCTCTTTCCTCGACTGCTCTGCCGGTCCATCCAGGCCTTATGTCCCTATAAGGGTGTGACCTCGATTGCTTTGCCTGTCCGTCCATGCCTTATATTCCTACAAGGTTTTGACTTAGATTGCAAGCCCTCTGGGGATAGGGAAATACCTACAGTACCTGAGTGTAATTGACTATGAAGTGCTGGAAACGTTTGAAAATAGGAATATAAATAAATTAAGAAAAAAAAATTGCTGTGCCTGTCCATCCAGGCTTTCAGTCCCTACGTGGGCTTGACCTCTGTCCTTGACTGCTGTGCCTGTCCATCCAGGCCTTGTGTTCCTACAAGTGTTTGACCTCTGTCCTTGAATGCTGTGCTTGTTTGTCCAGGCCTTATGTCCAGTCCTAATGGCTGAACCCTCACAGCATGAATCCTTAAATAAAACAGTTTTCTTTAGTTTCAGGGCAGAGAAGAGAACTTCCTCCATCTTGCTTATGAAGTCATGATCTGTTTGCAAATGCTTAAATCCTAACAATTTGTACCATTATACACTCTAGTGGCCAATCCATTCCAGGAAGCCCTTTTCTGCTCAAAGAAAGGGAACTCTCCCTGGTGTTGCAGCCTATCTCTTAGTACCTGTTACCTATTTTCACAACGAGAAAGAATCTTCAGGTTACTAAGACTGTGGCAAGCACAGTGAGACCATGCTCGCAGTAAGACCCTGCTCCAGATCGGCATGCTTTGAAGGCTCGTGCTCCACTCTAGGGGCCAACCCATTGCAAGGAAGCCCTTCCTGCTCTTAGGAAAGGGAACTCTCCCCGGTGTTGCAGCATATCTCTTAGTACCTGTTGACCCATGGTGAACTGCTGTTCACATGCACCCTCCTCCACCTCAGCCTTGAAATCTCTCGTTTGTATATCAGCTACATCCACCAGATTGTAAAAGACCAGCGAGAGCTCACTGGACGCCAACGGAAACACCCCATTCTAGGGGAAAACCATTCTAGGGAGCCCTTTCCTGCGCAAAGAAAAGGGAACTTTCCCCGGGTGAAGCCAGCCTGTATCTACCCTCTGACCCATGTTGAACCGCCATTTGTTTACATGGTAACCTCCTCCGCCTCAGCCTTGACAATTCTCGTTTGTATATTCATTTGTATTCACCAAAATGCCAGGAAGAGTAGAGATGATAGCACATATCAAATCTTGATTCTTCTAAAGTATAATTCATCTGTATATACTCTCTTCTATCTGTGTTGCAAGGTGCCAAACATACTTTATTAGTACTTCTTCTTAGCTTCGGAATAGTAAAGTTCGTCAAAGCCTCTGTTTCTACTAACACAACAGCTGGCATTTGGGATTTTACTTCACTTGATGAAGTCCTTTTTATTAGTGTTTTACCTCCAGTCGTTTCTTCCATTTTAAAATCAGCCTTTTTCTATGCCAAGCAGTACTCTTACTGCTTTCCAGCCTCCCTGTCTTTTGTAAAGGATATTCTCACACTAAAGTCCCTCGGGGTCCCGTGTGTAGCCAGCCTATATCTACCCTCTGACCCATGTTGAACCACTGTTTAGGGGCGAACCCATTCTAGGGAGCCCTTTCCTGCGCAAAGGAAAGGGAACTCTCCCCGGGTGTAGCCTGCCTGTATCTACCCTCTGACCCATGTTGAACCGCTGTTCACATTCACCCTTCTCTGTCTCGGCCTTGAAAACTCTCATTTGTATATCAGCTACTTCCACTGGATTTTAAAAGACCAGCGAGAGCTCACTGGATGCCAATGGAAATACCCCACTCTAGGGGCGAACCTATTCTAGGGAGCCCTTTCCTGCTCATAGGAAAGGGAACTCTCCCCGGGGCTCTTGTTTGAATATTTGCTACTACCACCAAAATCGGCACCCGCAGATGCTCCACCCCACCCAGGCATAGTTCATCATGTTTCAGGTCCTAGCACTCGTGTTAGACTCCCTGGTCCCTGTTTCAAGATGGGTTGGGTGCACAGTACGCCCAGTTGATAGTCCCACCACATGCTGTGCCTCATCTTGACTTGCCTCCTTGTCTTTCCCTTATCAAACCACAGCGACCTGACTACCAGCCTGTCTTGCCCCTATCAACTTTCTGCCACTCTACCTTGCTGCCAATCACCAGATGACTCACTCAACTCTTTGTGGTGTTCTTGCCACTATCATGGTTCCTCAGTGTGTTGGTGCTAGTCTTTCTGCTTGCTATGTTCCCCCTTCATTGTGCTGTAGGATATCAATGCCACTTGTCCTGCCGCTTTGCCTGTCGTGCTGCCTTCGAGGATTCATGCATCTCTTATCAGTGCTCTCTTTTGAAGCTGTGGTGTGTTTTTGACACTCTCGCTGTTGCTTTGTGCCTCTGTTAAAGCACTCTTGCCACTTCTGGTACCCCTTTGCACCTTTACAGTGCCTTAGGCTATTCATGCCACTTTGGTGCCACTTTGCCACAGTCTAAGTACCTTGGAGCTCTTTTGTTGTTCTGATGATTGATCCCCAGAAGTTTCATCAAAATTGATAATAAAACCCCAATTCTCCAGCCAAAAATAGGCTGCAAATCCTTCCCCATTGACTTTAATGGGAACCGGAAAACGAATGTACGTATCAACGTATCGGGGCGTCATACATCCGAATGCAACGAATACGCCCCACGATGAATACGTATCCCAAATGCAATGAATACTTTCTGGCTGCACATCCCTACAGGGGAGCAAGACTGATACTTCACTTTCAATGCATAGCCAGCATGGCTCTCTGCTTCAACAGCAGGGGGGGGGATGAAGAAACATGGATCTATATTCAGGCAACAACCAACAAGGACTGAATTACATAGACTGAATTACATAGTCTGAATTACAAGCTACACCCATACATAAGCATGGGTGTAGCTTGCTTATTGCGGTGGTTAATACCCCTAACTAATTAAGCTATTTCACTTAGATGCAGTTCCAACACTGCTCTCTACATTTATTTATATATATATATATATATATATTTATTTAAAGCTTTACTATATCGACATTCTTGATACAATCAAATCAGGTTGGTTTATAGGGAACAGAGGCATTAAAAACGATAACCATAACCAGAAGGAGCAAAAAGTTACAATAAAACAGGGGAAACTACCTGGGAAGATGAAAAAACAGAGGAGGGGAAGAACTCAATAAAATGAATACAACTGAAGAGAAGGAGGGTGCTAGAGAGGCCTCTATCTGATCTATGGCATGACAAAAGTATGGTAATGCCAGCCTTGATTAGGGGAAGGCTTGTCTGAATAACCATGTCTTAAGTTTTTTTTTAAAAGTCAAAAGACAAGATTCCTATCTGAGGTCCGGGGATATGGCGTTCCAGATAGAAGGTCCCACTGTCAAGAAAGCTCGTTCTCTGATGGTTGATTGGTGAACAGCTTTGTTAGGAGGGGCTTGTAGAGATCCCTTATAAGCTTGTCTAATGGGTCTGGTCGAGGTGTGAAGTTTGAGTGGAAATTTCAGGTCAAGGGGGACCTGGTGGTGGATGCTTTTGTGGATAATAGTGAGAGATTTGTGAAAGAATCTAAAGCTAACTGGGAGCCAATGCAGATCCCTGAGGATCGGCGTAATGTGATCTCTCCGATTGGTGTTCATTAGTATTCTTGCCACTGTGTTCTGGAGCATCTGAAGGGGTTTTGTGGTAAATGCTGGGAGACCTAGGAGAATAGCATTACAATAATCTATCTTAGAAAACAGAATAGCCTGGAGAACAGATCTGACATTGTGGAAGTGTAGTAGAGGCTTGAGTCTTTTCAGCACATGTAGTTTGTAGAAGCAATTCTTGGTAGTGTGGTTTATGAACTTCTTTAAACTCAGATGTCTATCGATTACAACTCCCAAGTCTCTAGCTTGTGTGATTTGAGTGTTAGAGAGTGACTGCTGATGGAGGTCACCATCTTCTGGAGTGATAAGAAGGAGTTCCGTCTTGGCAGCATTAAGCACCAAGTTAAGGCCAGTAAGGAGGAGGTTAATCATTTGCAGACAGTTGTCCCATTGCTTGAGTGATTTTGCCAGAGATTCGGTTACGGGGATCAAAATTTGTACGTCATCCACGTATATGTACGTATATATATATATATATATATATATATATATATATATATATATATATATATATATATGTAACGAACACATTACCAGACTCTTTAAGATCCATATCCAACTCCAAACACTTCAAAAAATCCCTAAAAACACATTTATTTCAATCTGCTTTCCATATATCACACACTAAATAACATAACTACTTCTCCATCACACAGGGCACAACATTATTATATATTGATTTATTTTTTATGTAAACTATTCATTGTTTTAGATTTTTATTTTTATTGTATATTTTTGTAATTTTGAGCTTTTATAATTTGATAATCTTTATGTTCTTTTAAATTTAAATCTTTATTTACATTTGTTTTTTATTTAGTTATGTAAACCGTTTTGATTAAACACTGTTTATAAAGACGGTATACAAACACTTTTAAATAAAATAAATAAATGTAGTATTTCAGATTTAAAGTCATGAATAATTGGCAGAGGGGAAGGAGGTAGACATTGAACAGGGTGGGAGATAGAGAGGAGTCCTGGGGAACTCCAAGTGGAGAGTTAATGTGTGGAGATTCCTTATTATTGACTTTGACTTTATAGCCTCTGTCCCTGAGAAATGAGTCAAACCATCTGAGTGCTGATCCTGTTATCCCTATGTCTGATAGCCGCTCTATCCCATTAATGCCCAAATCTTACGTAGTGAAGCAATATTGGTTTAGCTTAAAGTTTGAAACACATGACATGAGAGGATCACTTGACTGAACAATTTTTTTTAATATTTGTCACGTCCACAAGATGGCGCTTCGTTCCCATTTGGTAATAATGGGCACATATGGTACTATGTTCCCATTTGGGAACAACACTGTTTTAATTATGAACTAATGACATTAAAATCATAGACTCAAGTATTTTAAGCAGTTTTGATGGAAAACTATCTAGTAACTACAGACAACCATTTAATTAGCAGTTTGTTTGATCCAATGATCATTGGGTATGATACTGCTGTTCACAATGAAGATGAAGCGGAACCCTGCACTTGGTGCACACCAGGCGGGAGTTTTTCTTGCACATCCTACATCTTCCTTGTTTCTCTGATGGAGTAAAGTGATGATTATAACCATCAAACCTCACATCACTGACTGGTCTACTGGAAGGTCCAGATTTTGATGGTGTGCGATGTTCTGAACGCTGAAGCAGGGTGCGAACAATGTGCCGACGAAACTCCAGGTGATCAAATTTACCTCCTACTTCAACATGAAGATGCCAAGCTGCAACAACTGCCATGTTGATGACGTTGACAAATAGAGGCCACCACCATTTCTTTGAACGAAACACTGGATGGCAGTTTGCCATAAATCTGTCCAATATGTCCACTCCTCCCATATGGGTATTGTATAAGCCAATTACCGCTGGCTGTGGAAGGTCAACTGGACACTTTCTGGCTTTGCTCCACCTTCTTGCTTTTCCCATTGGTTCTATGTTGTTGTAGTTTGAAGCTACAATAACACACTGGTTGTCATGCCATTTCACTGCCAAGACATGTCCTTCGCATATGGCATCAAAGCAGCCTCTCTCCTTCTTTTTCATTTGGCTTGTCTCCATCAATGAGCACTGCTTCAACCTATTTTTGCGAACAGTTCCAGTGGCCTTGATGTTTTGCTTTTGCAGTGCCAGAAGAAGATCATATGAGGTGAAGAAGTTATCAAAGAATACCTCATGGCATAATGGATTTTCTATGGCTGCCGCATCCTTTAGTATAGCTACAGTTCCAGGCACTTCATTTGGCAGAGCCGAAGGCAGTAGATCATCTTCATCAATCACTTCTTCATCAGACACATTATCTACTTTATTTGGAGGTAGCAACACTATGTCTCTTATGTCATCACTTTCTATGGCTTCGTCGATAACGTCGGCTAAACGTTCATATTCTTCTAAGGATTCACCATCTTCACAACTTTGATACTCATCTAAAATGAATGTTAATGCTTCTGCACTGGAAAGTCATTTCTTAGACATTCTGTAAAGATATAACAGCATATTGAATATTAAATCACTTAAATATAAGGATGTTCCCAAATGGGAACATAGTCACAGTTGTGCCCATTGTTCACATTTGGGAACATCACTGAATTGATGCAATTTGCATATCTATAAACATTTTCAATTTTAAAATAAATAAAATCAAAATGATAACTAAACACTTTTGTATAGTTTTCCAGCAAAATTTGTAAAAAATATTTTATTCTTACCTGCAGAGGAACTTTTTAACCAAAAACACACATGGCTGTTGTAAAAGGTCAACTTTCAAGATGGCTGCCGCAAACACAGATTGACTAAATATACCTCAAATGATACCAATGGATGCAAAAAGTATTTAAAAACAAAGAATTAGAGTCAATATTGGAATATCTTACTTATTACAAAAATATTAATGTGAAATTTCAATGCTCCCAAATGTGGGCATTGGGCACTAAAGGGATAAGATGGAGTGATTAACTGTATCAAATGCTGCGGAGATATCGAGGAGCACTAACAAGAAGGAATGTCCTTTGTCAAGGCCCATGCTGAGGTGGTCTGTGAGGGAGATGAAGAGGGTTTCAGTGCTATGTGATTTACGGAATCCGTATTGTGCAGCATGGAGAATTTGATGTTCTTCAAGATACTTGTTTAGTTGGTTGTTAACCACTTTTTCCATGAGCTTGGCTACAAACGGCAGGTTGGAGATAGGGCAGAAATTGTTAGGGTCTCCAGGGTCCAGGTTCGGTTTCTGAAGTATGGGTTTAAGAGTGGCCAGTTTGAGAGCATCTGGGTAAATTCCTTGTGAACGTGAACAGTTAATAATATTGGCTAGATGTTTGGAGATAGAGTCTGGTACTAGAAGTAGTAGTTTGGCCAGAATTTGGTCGAGAGGGTGTGAGGAGGGATTCATTCTCTTAAGAATGGTTTCAATCTCCATAGCAGAAGTGGGTTTGAAGGATTCCAACAAAGCTTCCAAGTTGGAAAAGGAGGGTGAGGAGATGGGTGGCGTATTAGGGCTGGGTGGCAGTCGTGTTAGAATGTTGGAAATTTTATTCTGGAAGAAGAGTGCCAGATCATTGGCTTTAGATTGTGCTTGGTCATCCGGGAAGGGTGGGGTGGCAGTTTTGGTGAGTTCCGATACATAAGAGGGCCTTCACGTCGAATACCAGGTCGTGGATTCTAAGGGCGTAGAAATCCCTTTTTCTTCGTAGTGTTGCGTTTCTGTAATAGTGAAGAGCAGCTTTATATGTAGCTAGAGTGTGAGGGTTGGGGGTCTTCCGCCATTTATTTTCTTTCTGTCTGAGGTCTTGTTTTAATAGTCGGAGCTCCTTTGAGAACCAAGGTTGTTTATTTTTTTGAGTAGGGTTAATAATCTTTGTCAATAGGGGGCATACACTGTTTGCTACTGCTACATTAATGGCGGGGGTGGAAGGGAAATAGAATAAAAAAGGTTACTAAGAGCCAAGAGTAACAGATAAGTATGAGAGAGAAAAAAAAAAGTGTGAAAGCTTGCTGGGCAGATTGTCTTCTTCTGCCGTCATTTCTATGTTTCTATGTTTCAAACCTAGTTATGCTGGATACCTTGACCATATCCTCTGAAAACAGCTTATTAGTGATTTTGTTCTGTTTTTTTCATTTTTGCAGTTTGCTTATATTCAGATTTTGATTTGTTTAATATTTATTTTGATTTATTTCATTTACTAAGTCCCTCCCTCCCTGAAAAAATAAACAAAAACAAAGAAGCAAAACAAAACCATCCTCACCTTCTGTGGGAGTTTCCATAGTAATGACAGCAGAAAAGGACCAAATGGTCCATCCAGTCTGCCCAGCAAGCTCCTTATGATAGTTTCTCCCACGCCATCCAGATTACCTTCAAATTACTGGTAAGGGTAGTAACTGCCGCTCTGTGCAGTTATGCCCAAGTCTTATAATAACCCATAAAATTTTACTGCTAGCATCATATTTTAGTGGGTGAGTAGACTTCCTGAAAATTCAGACAACACCACTTGACATGCTTTGCTTATGGACTCAGCCTTAGAAGCAGCCCTGTGCTTTTTCCCTTATGTCTGCATATCAGTACCCCCAGACCATAAAAGTCAGGGCCCAGCGTTGGTTGTTGTCTGAATCCAATCCCCCCACCCCCCGCCGTAATCTCCAGTCACTCCTGTTCTCCTGGCTCCTGCTACCAGCTGGAATTGAAACCAGCACCATTTTGCTGTATGTCCATACTCTGCATGGCCATACAACAACATGGCTCTGTCCTTATGATTGGCTGATGCTATTTTCAAACTGGTAGCCCACGGGGTTTGGTCCTGGCCCTTTCTATATCAGAGACTCTGTGGAAGAGATAAGTTTGAGCCAGGGAGGGGTGGGAAGGTTCAGTGGAGGGTGGGGTAAGGCAAATGTTCTGGGGTTTTTTTTCAGTTACTTTCTCAAACCAAAGTAATTGGGGCATAGAGAGAGATAAGAGAGAGAATAAGGAACTGTAGCATGAATGCACATGCATGTGAGTAAGAACATAGAACTTTCCAAACAAGATTCTTATTTTTTTTTTATTTTATTCTTTAGGATTATTCAGTGGCTCATCTCAGAGTTCATTCCCAGAAAAATGTAGGCAATTTTCAAAGAGTTGCATGCATAAAAATTATCATATTCGCATGTAAGTAGCCTGTAGTCATGCAATTGCAGTTTTCTAAAAGTCTAAAGTAGGCGTGTACTTTACATTTCATGCACATATATATGAGTGCAGAAAATGGATGGCCTAAGGGTGTTCTGAGGGGGGGGGGGGCAACATTTATGCACAAAGTTGCTATTTTAAAAGACACATGCATATATTTTATTTATTTATTTATTTATAGATTTTTTTTTATATACCGACATACACTGGGAGTATCACATCGTTTTACATTAAAACATGAACTTAGCTTAATAATGCTATACAGAGAACTCTTCATAAATACGAGTAACATGAATTAATTAAAAATTAACATGAATTAATTAAAATGCAAACAACAAGAACTTAACTTGAAGCGAATAACATGAGCTTAGCTTACAGCAATTTCCCATCTAATTTTCTACCTTTTGCATAATTGATAATAGACTTGCTTATTGTATAGTATTGCCTGGGTGGGAGGTGTGGGTGAACTGGGGGGGGGGGGGGATTCAGCTGAAGAACCATGAGGGTCTCAATGACTTGGAGAAGGACTGGGCGAACTTGTGGAATAATTGGTAAACTGGTTAATTTAAATTTTGCACGCATGGTTTAAAAGATGCTGACTTACATGCATAAATCAGATTTTACAAGAATACGTCTAACTTTATTTTCAGGTGTAAAATATACACACTTTGGGCTTGATTTTCAAAAGCATTTTGTTACCGTTTAGCAAAGCTCCAGCAGGCTTCCGTGGTGTGCAGCTCGACTGCATTGCTCGGCTCGGTGCGGCACCACGCAACTCGTGGCTTGACTCCGTCCCCTTTTTGTCATGAGCAGCTCAGCCGGAAGTTCCCACAGTAGCATGGGAAAAACTAGTATTTAAAGAGATCTCTCCAGCACAGCATTGCCTCGTCTACAGGCTTGCTTGTGCTGGAGCTTCGGTGGATTTCCCTGCCTGGAATCTTGTCTGCAGCTTGTCCTGACCCAGATTGCTTCTCGGACCTGTTTGCCTTGCTCCCTGCCTCTCGGATTAGTTTGCCCTAGAACCTTTGTCTGCTGCCTGCCCCGACCCGGACTGTCTCTCTGACTTGTTGCTTGCTGACTGCCCTGATCCGGATTGTGATCTGGACTTGCTTATCAGCCTCTTAGATTGCATCATCTGGACCTGCCTGGGTGCTCATCCTCCTGTGTCCCTGATCATCTTACAGAAAAAGGTAAGACGATCCTCTACTTTTGGTTCCACTATCAGATCCATAACAGTTAACCGAGGCCATGGAGCCTGTAGATCTGACCGCCTTACAAGCCATTCCCGGATTAGTCTCCCGAATCCAACAACAACAAGGAGTACTTGATCAGGTGACAGGAGTTCTGGAACATTTAGCTGCTCGAATGGATGCTTTGGCATTGGCTCCACCTGGGACTCTACCTGCCACCACACCGCCATCTGCCGTCTTACATCTTCCACCTCCACCTCGTTTTAATGGAGCTCCTTTGCAGTGTCAGGGCTTCATAAATCAGTGCCGCATGCACTTTTCACTCCAAGCCTCACTATTTCCCTCAGACAAGACTAAAGTCACCTTTATTTTGTCCTTAGCCTGGGCATCCCCGTTATGGGAGAGAGATGATCCCATTTTGAATAATCTGGACCAATTTTGGAAAGATTTCCACCTTATCTTCGATGAGCCAGGACATTTGACTTTGGCAGCCTCCGACCTACTTCAGATCCAGCAGTGTTCCCGTTCAGTAGGGGATTATGCCATTCTATTCCGGATTTTGGTGGTCAAACTTTGTTGGGGTGAGGTTAGCCTTACTGCTATCTTTCACCAGGGACTGTCTTGGCCCATCAAGAATGAGTTAGCAGTCCGGGAACCACTTGAATCCCTGGAGGAACTGATACATTTGGCAATTCGCTTGGACCTACGATTCCCGGAGACTGCTCGGGAATGTGCAACTGTCCGATGACCCTTTCGCTTAGCACCCACATTTCAACGGCCACTTGAGACACCCAAGTTCTTGGAACCTTAGCCTAGTCTTGAAGAACCCATGCAAATTGACCGGTGTCGACTCTTGCCTGAGGAGCAGCAGCGTAGAAAATTAAATACTCTCTGTTCTGTGCCGAAGAGGACATTTTGTGAACAGATGGCCTAAGAAGTCGGGAAATTCTTGGACCTAGGCTCGGACCGAGGCCTTCTTGGGTCCCACTGTTCCCTCTCCATAAATATTAATTCCTGTTCCCCAGGAAAAGAGCCTGTTCATCTTCAGGCCTTCTTAGATTCCGGGGCGGCCGGCAATTTCATAGAGGAAAACCTAGTCCAGCTTCATCACATTCCCACTGAACCATTAGAAACTCATCTCTCCATTTTTTCAGTGTCGGGGCAACCCTTGGGGATCTGAATCTCTAGTATCACTAAACCAGTTAAAATGAATTCAGGAGTGTTACACCAGGAATCCATTCAGTTCTATATCCTCCCTCTGTTAATCAAGTGATCCTAGGTCTGCCCTGGCTAAGATTACATCAACCCCATTTGGATTGGAAATCCCTGCAGTTAGCCAGTTGGAGCCTGTACTGTCATCAAAATTGCTTAATGCAAGTTAAACCTTGCCAGATCAGTTCTGCGATAAAGTGCTCTGGCATACCACACCAGTACACTGAGTTCGCAGACGTCTTTAGCCAGCAGCAAGCAGAGAAGTTACCACCCCACCGGCCCTATGATTGTGGAATAGATCTACTCCTCAGTCAGTCTCCTCCCAGAGGAGAGATTATACTCTTTCAGAGCCTGAGTCTGAAGCCATGACTCAGTATATCCAGGAGAATCTGGATCGGGGATTCATCAGACCATTCTCCTCTTCAGCTGGATCCGGGTTCTTTTTTGTCAAGAAAAAAGATGGGTCTCTGCAACCATGCATTGATTACAGAGGGTTAAATAACATTATCAAGAAAAACCGGTACCCAATTCCACTTATTTCCAAACTATTTGATCGAGTTAAAGGGGCTCAGATTTTTACTAAACTTGATTTAATCCGAATTTGGGAGAGAGACGAATGGAAATGGTTTTAACACATGAGAATCTGGTAATGCCATTTGGGTTTTGCAATGCCCCAGCCATATTTGAAGCCATGATTAACGATGTCTTCTGAGATCTCCTTTATTCCCCTGTCTATCTGGACGATATACTAATTTTTTCAAGAATGGAGGAACAACACCAGGACCATGTGCGGCAGGTACTCCAACATCTCCGAGAGAATAAATTACATGCCAAACTAGAGAAATGCTTATTTCACAAAGAGGAGTTACCATTCCTAGGATACATTGTCTCCAGAAGAAGTCTATCTATAGACCCAGAAAAACTCAAAGCTATCCTGGAATGGCCACAACCAGTGGGGTTCAAAGCATTACAATTATTTTTAGGCTTCTCCAATTATTATTGACAATTTATTCCAGCATTTTCTACCCTGGTGGCTCCACTCACCGCCTTGACTAAGAAAGGAGCCCCTATTCACAACTGGCCGCATGATGCCATCCATGCTTTCCAATGTTTAAAGGAAGAATTTGTAAAAGACCCCTGTCTATGACACCCCGACCCGACTAAACCTTTCATCTTGGAAGTTGATGCTTCAGCTCTAGGAGTAGGAGCCATTCTTCTAAAACCATCTGCTTCAATGGCTGGGGAGAAAGACCGATACTTCACGCATATCCAGCATACCTCTCCTCTTTAACGGCTGGGGAGAAAGACTGATACTTCACGCATATCCAGCATAACTCTCTGCTTCAATGGCAGGGGGAATGAAGAAAAGTGGATCTATATACAGACAACAGCCAACAAGGACTGAATAATATAGTCTGGGTAAACAAATAAGCATGGGTGTAGCTTGCTTATTGAGGCGGTTACTACCCCTAACTAATTAAGCTAGATATTTCACTTAGATGCAGTTCCAACACTGCTCTCTACATTAATGGTGGGGGTGGAAGGGAAATAGAACCAAAAGGTTAATAAGAGCCAAGAGAAACAGATATGAGAAAAAAAAAAGTGTGAATCTTGATGGACAGACTGGATGGGCCGTTTGGTCTTCTTCTGCTGTCATTTCTATGTTTCTATGTTTCTATGAGATTCTGGAAAATTACCTGTGCATACTTTTCCAAAAACCTTTCTCAGACAGAAAAAAAATTACACTATTGGAGATCGGGAACTCCTAGCAATAAAATCCTTTTAGAAGGAGCCAGACATACTATTACTATTTACACTGACCATAAACATTTAGCATACCTGTCACAGGTTCAGCATTTGAATCCTCGGCAGGCTTGTTGGGCACTTTTTTTCAGCAGATTTAATTTCAACCTCTATTTCCGACCCACACAGAAGAATCTACGAGCAGACGCCCTCTCTAGAAGCTTTAGTCCTGATGATACTCCTGATCCACCTCGGCATATCATTGATAGAGATGTGCAATCGTTTATCACGAATTAGGCAATTACAAAGAAATTGCCTAATTCGTCCTGGTTCGGGGGCCCCGAAACCCGAAAAGGATTTTCCCCGAACTTCGGGGAAAATCCATTTTTCGGGTTTGTATGGGGAGAGAGGCACTTTTTTTTAAAAAAAATTAAAAACCACCCCAAACATTAATTATAATAACACCCCCCGCCCCCCCCCCATCCCATCCCAATCCCTCCCCAAGACTTACCAACATCCCTGGTGGTCCAGCGGGGACCCGGGTGCGATTTGTCCCTCCGTGGGTGCCCAGTGTGCTAGTGCTAGCCACGCTCAAAATGGTGCCGAATAGCCTCTGAACTACTATGTCACAGGGGCTACCGGCGCCATTGGTCAGCCCCTGTCACATGGTAGGAGAACCGACCAATGGCGCCGAAAGCCCCTGTGACATAGTATGGGCAAAGGCTATCGGCGCCATTTTGATTATTGGCAGCCGACGATGACATCGCTCCAGGACCCCCGCTGGACCCCCCAGGGATTATTGGCAAGCCTTGGGGGGGTCAGGAGGCCCCCCCAAGCTGGCCAAAAAGCTTGCCAATAATCCCTGGGGGTCCAGCGGGGGTCCGGGAGCGATGTCGTTGTCGGCTGCCAATAATCAAAATGGCGCCGATAGCCTTTGCCCATACTATGTCACAGGGGCTTTCGGCGCCATTGGTCGGTTCTCCTACCATGTGACAGGGGCTGACCAATGGCGCCGGTAGCCCCTGTGACATAGTAGTTCAGAAGCTATTCGGCACCATTTTGAGCGTGGCTAGCACTAGCACACTGGGCACCCACGGAGGGACAAATCGCACCCGGGACCCCGCTGGACCACCAGGGATGTTGGTAAGTCTTGGGGAGGGATCGGGATGGGGGGGGGGTGTATGTAATGTATTAAAATTAATTTAAATGTGTGGGGTGGGGGTTTTTTTTAGCTTTGTTTTCCCGAGTCGTTTTTTGGCCCGGTTTCGGTTTTCCCCGTTTAGTTTTTTTTTTTTCAAAAAAACTAAACGGTAAAAACCGAACTTTACCACGAAGTATCCGAGTCAAAAAACGACCTGGTAGCAAAACACGAAGCACATCTCTAATCATTGATCCAGCCCAAATAATGCTCGCCGCCACCTTCATGGTGCCCATAGGTAAGATGGTGGTACCCAAACGTCTGAGGCAGAAGGTCCTTCGATGGGCCCATGATTCTCATCTAGCCGGGCACCCTGGAATACCACAAACCAGAGATCTGGTCTCACAACATTATTAGTAGGGATGTAAATTGTTTTTTGACGATTTAAAACAATCGTCAGATATATTTTAAATCGTCAAAAATCGTTAGAGCCACGATACAATAACAATTCCCCCGATTTATCGTCAAAAATTGTAAATCGGGGGAGGGGGGAGGGCGGGAAAACCGGTATACCAAAACAACCCTAAAACCCACCCCGACCCTTTAAAAGAAATTCCCCACCCTCCCGAACCCCCCCAAAATGTTTTAAATTACCTGGGGTCCAGTGGGGGGGGGGGGGCCCGGCGCGATCTCCCACTCTCGGGCCACGGCTGCGTTAAGAGAAATGGTGCCGGTGGCCCTTTGCCCTTACCATATGACAGGGCAAAGGTAGCGCTGGCGCCATTTTGTTTCCTGTGACCTGACGTCACAAGTGAAGGAGATCGCTCCCGGAACCCCGCTGGACCCCCAGGGACCCCCAGGGACTTTTGGCCAGCTTGGGGGGGCCTCCTGACCCCCACAAGACTTGCCAAAAGTCCAGCGGGGGTCCGGGAACAACCTTCTGCACTCGGGCCGATTTGCCAATATTCAAAATGGCACTGGCGCTCCATTTTGCCCTCACTATGTCGACATAGTGAGGGCAAAATGGAGCCGGCGCTAACTTTGCCCTCACTATGTCGACATAGTGAGGGCAAAATGGCACCGGTGCTACCTTTGCCCTCACTATGTCGACATAGTGAGGGCAAAGGTAGCGCCGGCACCATTTTGAATATTGGCAAATCGACCCGAGTGCAGAAGGTCGCTCCCGGACCCCCGCTGGACTTTTGGCAAGCTTCATCTGCTATCCACTCTACGCATTCATGATGTTTTCCATATTTCACTTCTTAAACCAGCAATTCCTTCATGGCCCTCTAGGAAGACTAGGACTAACACCTCGATTGTGGAGAATGATTGTGGAGAATGATACACAATTCGAGGTCGAGGAAATTTTGGATTCCAGAAGAAATAGAGGAACTCTACAGTATCTGGTCTCCTGGAAAAACTACAGGTCAGCTCACAATATACAGGCTCCCCGTCTGCTCAAAGAATTTCATCAATGCTTCCCCCTTAAGCCCAGACCTTGACTCTGCCCCCTTTTTGTCATCAGCAACCCGGCCAGAAGTTCCCACGGTAGCGTGGGAAAAACTAGTATTTAAAAAGATCTCTCCAGCACAGCATTGCCTCAGCTATAGGCTTGCTTGTGCTGGAGCTGCGGTGGATTTCCCTGCCTGGAACTTGTCTGCTGCTTGTCCTGATCTGGATTACTTCTTGGACCTGTTTGCCTTGCTGCCTGCTTCTTGGATTAGTTTGCCTTGGAACCTTTGTCTGCTGCCTGCCCTGACCCGGATTGTCTCTCAGACTTGTTGCTTGCTGCCTGCCCTGATCCGGATTGTGACCTGGACTTGCTTATCGGCCTCTTGGATTAGATCATCTGGACCTGCCTGGGTGCTCATCCTCTGTGTCCAGTATCAACCCTGATCATCTTACAGAATAAGGTAAGGCGGTCCTCTACTTTTGGTTCCATTATTAGATCCGTAACATATTACACGCCTAAAACTGGGTTTTACACATGTACATGCATGTTACTCGTGTAAGTGGGCTTTTGAAAACTGCTATAATATATGCCATTGAATTTTCCTTAGGATTTATCTGCATAAATGCACTTTACTCATGTAAATGGCTTTTGAAAATCCCTACAATAGCATGTTACATTTATGCACATAACTCCTTTGAAATTTCACCTGATAGATGAATTTTCAAATCTTTTTTTTTCCCTTCATATGAAAGATAAAGGCTTGAACTGACAATGAGGCTGGATGGTTCAGAAGAACCATCTTAACTCTATTCCTTCCACTGCAACCAAAACACAAATACAATAAATTCACTTGGAGGCAGAATGGGAAGGATAACATCCTTATTTTATTAAAAGAAGTCCACAGTGCAATCCTGGACACAATGCCTTTTGAGATCATTCTGCTATCTTTCTCTCTGTCCTCATTCTGACTGTGTTAATACTGGATCATTCTCTGCTCTTTGATATCATCACCCTATCATTCCGCCACTCTACCCTCCAGCGGTCAATTTTCATGCTATTTTTTTTTTTAGCTGAACAGATGATACTTTTAGGGAGAGTGAATACATCCTTGTCAGCTCATCAAGGTTCATTTCATTTTTGTACTCGATTTTCCCCCTAATGCATGCCATTCTTCTTGAATGGCCCTAGCACTCTTCCTTGGAAACCTTGACTGGTGTCATTTCAGGTATTTGTTATTTCCATAGGAAAGGAATATGCTTCTTGGCACTTTTTCTGAATTTATATTTGATTTAGATTTTTATGCTCTGTATCGTGTGTGCTTGGCTAAAATTCTTGCTAGAGGGTAACTGATAATACCATTTACAATTATATTCTAATAACACTTGTATTTTTTGCTACCTTTAGAAGATAATTTATTGGTTATTAATCTGACTTCAGAGATCTTAAATGCTCTGTTTAGCTTCATGGTCAGCTTTTATTGCTTAGGGGAAGACAGCAAGCCACTTGCACTACAGCAGGAAGATTCTGGTTTTAATAATTGAATCTTAAGACTAGTTGTGTATTTTTGTGGTCAGTTCTCTCAGAAAGCACAGAATTGTTAGCCTAGAGGCAGCCAATTCTGGTCCTCAAGAACCACAAACAGATCTGGATTTTGGGATATCTATAATGAATATGCATGAGATGGATTTTTGTGCATTGCCTGCATTGTTTGCAAATCTCTCATGCATATTCATTATGGATATCCTGAAAACCAGGCCGGAAACTGTGCACACATGGACAGCAGCACACTGTTTTGAAAATCTACCCCTAAATGAATAACAAAATGGCTATTGCTTGAAAAAATTCCCCCTGATGCAGTGTACAAAACACAGACCAGTGTTGGGGAGTTTTGTTCTACTCAGGAATCAGATTTATTTATTTATATAATTTTATATACTGTTGTTAAGTTAAAAACCATCACGACGGTTTACAAATAAGGCACACAAGAATAACATTAAATATCTAAAAATACTAAAACATTAAAAGTGCCAGTCAATTAAAAATCGGTTACAAAAATAGTCTAATGTATATAAAACAGCTAAAACTGAATCAATTTCCTACTTTTTACTGCATTTAAAAATTCAAACTATTTTAAGATGGCTGTGTAAAATAAGATAAAATCTATAAAATGTATAAAACAGATATCCTATTATGTAATACAGATTTCTTCAAGGTGCTCAATCACATCAAATAGTCAAATAGTCAAATAGTCTGCCTGTCATATGCACGGCCTTTCTTTACTTTTCCTCAAACCCACTCTGAAATGCCTATTTAAAGAGCCAAGTTTTAATAAAGCCTTTAAATAGCTTACAGTTTCTCTGTAGTCTTTGCATATGTTAGTTTTATATGTATAGTTTTATTTGCATATGAAAAGTAAAATAAAAAAATGTGAAGTCTTATGGGCTGATGATTATATATAAGGCAAATGAAGGTATTTTATACCCGGAGTGCCAAGTATGATGGCCACATAAATTTATTTTGGGAAGTTTGTTGTATGTTTGTATGCATGTTCTTCCTATTTTTGCAACCACCTATGCTATATTAGCAATCTTCCTTATTATGTCCAGTAGGGATGTGCAGAGCAAAATTTTATGTTCATATTTCTTATGTCCGAAAGTGGGTCCCACTTGCGGCCAATATGGACATAAAAAAAATCTAATGAGTTGGGTATATGTACATATGTCGCCCATTAAAGTCAATGGGGGAAGGATTTCCAGCCTATTTTTGGCTGCAGAATTGTGGTTTTCTTATCAATTGGCCCAGGAGAGAGTTCCCTTTCCTTTGTGCAGGGAAGTACTCCCTGGAAAGGGTCCACCCCTAGAGTTGTGTGTACCCGGTGTTTACATTGGCGTCCAGTGAATATCGTTGGCGTCTAGTGAATTCCGTTGGCGTCTAGTGAATTCAGACGGTACTTACGCACTTCAGCAGATGACAAAGGAATTGGAGGATCTCTCAGAAATAAGAATACGTGTGGGAATACAAGGTCTGGATGAACAGGCAGGCACAGCAATGGAGTTAAAACAGCAGTAGGAACACAAGGCCTGGATGAACAGGCACTTCATTCGAGGACAGAGGTCAATCCCAGCTAGGGACACAAGGCCTGCATGAACAGGCACAGGAACTAGGTTAAAACACTGGTAGCTCGCCAGCATCTTTCTGATGCATGCTAGAATATTGGCAGCGGTATGGGCATGGTCCGTCAGGTGGGTGTGCAGTAAAGCCCACCTCCACCCTCATGCTTGTTCAGGGAAGGACTCCCTGGAACGGGTCCACCCCTAGAGTTGTGTGTACCCGGTGTTTACATTGGCGTCCAGTGAATATCGTTGGCGTCTAGTGAATTCCGTTGGCGTCTAGTGAATTCAGACTGTACTTACGCACTTCAGCTGATGACAAACGAATTGGAGCCTAGGATCTCTCACAAATAAGAATACGTGTGGGAACACAAGGCCTGGATGAACAGGTACATCATTCGAGGACAGAGGTCAATTCCAGCTAGGGACACAAGGCCTGCATGAACAGGCACAGCAACCAGGTTAAAACACTTGTGGGAACACAAGGCCTGGATGAACAGGCACAGCCACTGAGTTAAAACACCTGTGGGAACACAAGGCCTGGATGAACAGGCACCGCCACTGAGTTAAAACACCTGTGGGAACACAAGGCCCGGAAGAATGGGTACAGCAACTGAGTTAAAACACCTGTGGGAACACAAGGCCGGGATGAAGAGGCGCAGCAGTCGAGCACAGAGGTCGATCCCAGCTAGGGACACAAGGCCTGGATGAAGAGGCACATCATTCGAGGACAGAGTTCAATCACAGCTAGGGACACAAGCCGCGGAGGAAAAGACACTAACCAGGATCCTCCAAGCCCTCATTTTCTCCAAATTAGACTACTGCAACTCTACATTTCTTGGACTCCCTTCCTCATACACAAAAACCACTCCAAATGGTTCAAAACGCAGCAGCCCGTCTACTAACAAACACTAGGAAAAGAGACCACATTTCCCCAGTCCTAAAAGACCTCCACTGGTTACCAATTCAGTTCAGAGTCATTTACAAATCCATCACCTTGATATACAAAATCTTTCACCAACACACCATAATCGACCTACAAATTCCTCTCCGTTTATACAAATGCACAAGACCGACCAGGGAAGCCTACAGAGGATGCCTCCTTGTTCCACCCTCCAAAACCACTTATCACAGCACCTTTAGAGATTGAGCCCTTTCCACAGCAGGTCCACCGTTATGGAACTCCATCCCCCCAGATCTCAGAAATGAACCTTGCCTCCTAACCTTTCGGAAAAGACTCAAGACATGGCTTTTCAGGCAAGCCTTCCCGAACTGCACCTAACACACACCATCAATAAATTCTCAGCTCAGAAGCTGTATATATTGGACGCCATATTTGTAATGTACTCTTGTATATTTTTATATTCTACACATGTATATAATTAACCTCCTCTATCCCTCTTTATTTCTTACACTCCCAGTTCATAGCCCCAGTTAATTGTAACTGCATCTCTTCACCACGTGTATTTATGTTATAGGTTGTTTTCTTTGCACCCCTGTTTTCTGTAAAGCGACATCATGTGAACGATTTCATGAATGCCGGTATAAAAAAACCTTAAATAAATAAAATAAATAAGTAAGTACCGCAAGGGAAAGTTGAAAACAACTTTGAAGAGGGAGTTCAAGAGGGCGTGAAATTGTAAAGAGGTAAATGGGTGGGGTCCGTGCAGTCCGCCCGCAGGATTCAACCCGGCGGGTTCGGTCGGACCGGGGTTTCGGCGGATCCCCCACCCCCACCCCTTTCGCGGGGGGTGGGGGAGGGGCGGGGAACGCCTCCCGGACGGCCCCGGCCCCCGCAGGGCGCATTTCCTCTGCGGCGGTGCGCCGCGACCGGCTACGGTTCGGCTGGGAAGGCCCAGGGGGGGCAGGTGGCCCGCTGCTCCAGCGGCGCGTGTTATAGCCCCCCCCTCCCGGCGTTTCCTCCTTCCCCTTTGGCAACTGTTAACTTGTCTTAACCTCATTCACTACATCTATGCAGACGATGTTCAGATTCTTATTCCCATAACAGAATCTATTAACAAACTTGGCTATTCTTACAAGCCTTCCCTGATCCTTCAAACTTTCACTAGATAAGTAAAGCTACTCAGCTTTCAATATGGAACTTCGCCCCTCCAATATTCTCCTCATTTAGCTACCCTACTTATGCACTTCAGAAAATGACAAAGGAATTGGAAGATCTCTCAGAAATAATAATACGTGTGGGAACACAAGGTCTGGATGAACAGGCAGGCACAGCAATGGACTTAAAACACCAGTAGGAACACTAGGCCTGGATGAAGAGGCACATCATTCTAGGACAGAGGTCAATCCCACCTATGGACACAAGCCGCGGAGGAAAAGAAACTAACCAGGATTCCCTCCGTAACGGCGAGTGAAGAGGGAAGAGCCCAGCGCCGAATCCCCGCTCGTCCGGCGGGCGCGGGAAATGTGGCGTACGGAAGATCGCCTCTCTGGCGCCGCTCGGGGCCCCAAGTCCTTCTCATCAAGCCTCAGCCCGCGGACGGTGTTAGGCCGGTAGCGGCCCCCGGCGCTCCGGGACCGGGTTTTCTCGTAGTCTGTTTGTTTGGGAATGCAGGCCAAAGTGGGTGGTAAACTCCATCTAAGGTTAAATACCATTTCCGGCGCGTGTTATTGCCCCCCCCCCCCCCCCCCGGCAGCAGCTTCGCCGTTTCCCCCGCCGTTTCCTCCTTCCCCTTTGCCAACTGTTAAGTAGTCAACCTCATTCACTACATCTATGCAGACGATGTTCAGATTCTTATTCCCATAACAGAATCTATTAACAAAGCCATCGCACTTTGGAACAACAGCTTACAAGCCATCACTAATCTCCTCAACAGTCAAAGCATGAGATCTTATTAAGAAACTGACATTATCCTCAACAAATTCTTACTCCTAGCAAAACCTATACCAAGTAAGTACACAGGGGTCTGTATTTTCATACCCCATTGCTTGCTGTTTGAATACCGCTCTTGCCGTACCGACCCGCAGGGTCCACCTAGGGACACAAGCTGTGGAGGAAAAGAAACTAACCAGGATTCCCTCAGTAACGGCGAGTGAAGAGGGAAGAGCCCAGCGCCGAATCCCCGCCTGTCCGGCGGGCGCGGGAAATGTGGCATACGGAAGACCGGCTCCCCAGCGCCGCTCAGGGGCCCAAGTCCTTCTGATGGAGGATCAGCCGGCGGACGGTGTTAGGCCGGTAGTGGCCCCCCAATAAAACCACCAAAGACTGCTTCTATAAACTGCAAGTTTAAAAAAGGATAAGACCACTCTTCCACGCCAAACACTTCAGAACCATCCTCCAAGCCCTCATTTTCTACTACTGCAACTCTACATTACTTGGACTCCCTTCCTCATACACGAAACCACTCCAAATGGTTGAAAACGCAGCAGCCCGTCTACTAACAAACACTAGGAAAGGAGGCCACATTTCCCCAGTCCTAAAAGACCTCCACTGGTTACCAATTCAGTTCAGAGTCATTTACAAATCCATCACCTTGATATAAAAAATCATTCACCAACACACCATTATCGACCTACAAATTCCTCTCCGTTTATTCAAATGCACAAGACCGACCAGGGAAGCCTACAGCGGATGCAATGCCGGTATAAATAAATAAAATAAATAAATAAAATCAATAAGTACGTAAGAGAAAGTTGAAAATAACTTTCAAGAGCGAGTTCAAAAGGGCGGGAAACCGTTAAGAGTTAAACGGGTGGGGTGCGTGCAGTCCGCCTGGAGGATTGAACCCGGCGGCGGGTTCGGTGGGACCGGGGGGGGTTTCGGCGCATCCCCCACCCCTTTCGCGGGGGGGCGGGGAACGCCTCCCGGACGGCCCCGGCCCCGTCCAGGAATAAAAAAATAAAGTAAATCAATAAAATCAATAAGTACGTAAGGGAAAGTTGAAAACAACTTTCAAGAGCGAGTTCAAAAGGGCGGGAAACCGTTAAGAGTTAAACGGGTGAGGTGCGTGCAGTCCACCTGGAGGATTGAACCCGGCGGGTTCGGTGGGACCGGGGGTGGTTTAGGCGCATCCCCCACCCCTTTCGCGGGGGGGCGGGGAACGCCTCCCGGACGGCCCCGGCCCCGTCCAGGAATAAAAAAATAAAGTAAATATATAAAATCAATAAGTACGTAAGGGAAAGTTGAAAACAACTTTCAAGAGCGAGTTCAAAAGGGCGGGAAACCGTTAAGAGTTAAACGGGTGAGGTGCGTGCAGTCTGCCTGGAGGATTCAACCCGGCGGCGGGTTCGGTGGGACCGGGGGGGGGGTTTTCGGCGCATCCCCCACCCCTTTCGCGGGGGGGCGGGGAACGCCTCCCGGACGGCCGCAGGGCGCATTTCCTCCGCGGCGGAGCGCCGCAACCGGCTCCGTGTCGGCTGGGAAGGCCCAGGGGGGGCAGGTGGCCCGCCGCTCCGGCGGCGCGTGTTATAGCCCCCCCTGGCAGCAGCTTTGCCGTTTCCCCCGCCGTTTCCTCCTTCCCCTTTGCCAACTGTTAAGTAGTCTTAACCTCATTCACTACATCTATGCAGACGATGTTCAGATTCTTATTCCCATAACAGAATCTATTAAGAAAGCCATCGCACTTTGGAACAACAGCTTACAAGCCGAAGCCACCACTAATCTCCTCAACAGTCTAAACCTGGTCCTCAATGCCTCTAAAACTAAACTCCTCTTCATTTCCTACAAGCAAGAAAACCTCCCATCTCAGATCCATCACAAACACCTTCTCACCCACAATCATGTGAGAGACCTGGGAGTAATTATAGACAACCGTCTTCACCTAAAGAATATGATCCAAACCACAACTGTAAGATATAATATTATATCTTAATGGGCCTCGACAAAGGAAACTCTTTCCTATTGATCTTGTTAGACCTTTCCGCAGCGTTCGACATGGTCAACCACGCCATCCTCCTAAACCAGCTTTCTTCCATAGGAATCAGCGGCACCGTCCGATCCTGGTTCAAAACGTTTCTCAATAACAGAGGTTACAAAGTTAAACTCCAAAACAAGGAATCCTCAAGATTTGACTCTGTCATAGGAGTCCCTCAAGGTTCTTGATTATCTCCGACCCTATTTAATATCTATCTTCTTCCTCTCTGCCAACTTCTTACCGACCTCAATCTAAAGTACTTCCTTTACGCAGATGATATTGAAATCATCATCCATATCAAAGACACATACTCTAAAACTCTTGACTACTGGGAAACATGCCACCAGAAAATCAAACAAGTAGTAAACAACCTACACCTCATCTTAAACTCATCCAAGACAGAAATCCTACTTATCTCTCCTGAAAACAATATCTCCAACACTACTCTTCCCACCAACCTACCTACCACACAAGTTACAGACTTAGGAGTGATAATAGACAACCGGCTAAACTTCAAGGCACATATCAACAAAACAACCAAAGACTGCTTCTATAAACTCCAGGTTCGGAAGAGGATAAGACCTCTTTTCCATGCTCAAGACTTCAGAACGATCATCCAAGCAGTCATTTTTGCGAAATTAGACTACTGCAGTTCCCTATTGCTAGGTCTGCCCTCATCCTATTCCAAACCACTACAGATGGTTCAAAATTCAGCAGCCCGATTACTAACAGGCGCAAGAAAGAGAGACCACATATCTCCCATTCTGAAAGAGTTACATTGGCTACCCGTCCACTTCCGTATCATCTATAAAGCCATATGTGTCATCTTCAAAACTATTCATCAACGCATCTTATGCACTTTAGCTGATGACAAAGGAATCGGAAAATCTCTCAGAAATAAGAATACGCGTGGGAACACAAGGTCTGGATGAACAGGCACATCATTTGAGGACAGATGTCAATCCCAGCTAGGGACACAAGCAGCGTAGGAAAAGAAACTAACCAGGATTCCCTCAGTAACGGCGAGTGAAGAGGGAAGAGTCCAGCGCCGAATCTCCGCCACTCCGGGTTCGGGGATCTGAACCCGACTCCCTTTCGATCGGCCGAGGACGACGGAGGGCATCGCCCGTCCCTTCCGAACGGCGCTCGCCTATCTGTTAGGACCGGCTGACCCATGTTGAACTGCTGTTCACATGGAACCCTTCTCCACTTCGGCCTTGAAGAAGAATGCTCAGTCTGTTTAAAAGAACAAAATTAACGGACCCACTCAAGGACTATGCTCAGTCTGTTTAAAAGAACACAATTAACAGACCCACTCTGAAGGTCAATGCTCAGTCTGTTTAAAATAGCAATATCAACAGACCCACTCTGAAGGACAATGCTCAGTCTGTTTAAAATAAGCAAATGGAACTGCCCAGCTAGGAACACAATGCCTGGAGGTACAGGCAGGAACAGCAACGGAGTTAAAACACTTGTGGGAACACTAGGGCTGCACAGTAGATGCCGGTCAGACACAGCGATTCATGTCAAGAACATGTGCTGCAGTGCTTACTGCTTACATTATCTTGAGCATAGGAGGCAATTGGAACTGCTGCAAGGCTCCTTTCAATAGCTTTTATTCATCTTGCCATTCACAAGGAAAATCGGGAAAGCCAAGCAATGGCAGGTTTACTTTCAAAAACACTAGCATTTCCATCAAGACCGGTGAAAGCCTTGAGCGGTGAGGGCTCATGATATCCCCTGTCATTGAAAAAACACGTTCACTGGGCACACTTGTTGGTGGACATGACAGATATCCTTCAGCCACTTTGGCTAGGTGTGGCCAGACAGTGGACTTGTGTGCCCAATATGCCAGCGGATCTGTCTTCTTATTCTCTATCGGCTCTGAGAGATACCGTTTCACTGACAGCTCTGCTGCTGTCTCCTCCTGTGCTTGGGAGGGCTGAGAGTCACTCAATCCAGTTACTTTCTCTCTCGCCTGTTGCACTACTGATGTATCTTTATGGCCAACATGCCTTGGGCGTTCTGACGTTGAGGTGGAGGCACTAGTAATAGTATCTGTCACTGACACAGTCCTTCTCCTGCCAGGGCTAGCAGCAGCACAACTCTGTGACGTGCCTGCTGTTTCCACCTGTGCTTCAAGCCTAATCTGTCTCCGCCTATGGTGCTCCTGTTCACGGACCTGTGCTAACAACAGCTCCTTCACAAATGACAGACAATTGGTCTGTAGGGCGATTTTACCTTTCACACGGGGATCACAGACAGAGGCGAGCATGTATGTGCTGTCCTCTGTTAAAGGCCTTAATCTGTCTTTCACCTGCTGCTGCAAAACGTCCACACACTGCAGCACCTCAGCAGTCATTCCCTCTTGCCGTTTAATGCCTTCCAAATGGTCATCCAGGAATTTCACTATAGGGATGATGTCAGCCAAGGTGGAACTTCTGGAACTCAGCTCCTCCGTGACATCCTTGAAGGGCTGCAGGATTTTTAACAGCTGACTCATGACTAACCAATCGTGATGCCCTAGGGGATTCTGTACACCTATGTCTATTGTACCAGAAAGTTCATGAAGGGGTGTCTGCAGCTCCAATAACCTCTCCAGCATCATAAAGGTGGAATTCCACCGGGTGGGAACGTCTTGAATGAGACGCTTCTCGGGCATATCCAAAGCAGTCTGATTTTCTCGGAGAACCTGCCCCGCCCTGACACTTCTGTGGAAGTGTGCTGCTATGTTCCTGCACTTGTGTATTAACCGACGCAGGTATTCAGTCTCCTTGTCCTTGGACTCCAAGCCCAAACCTGACTTCACTACCAGATGCAGAGTGTGTGCAAAACATCGGATGTTCTTAAACCGCCCATCGCTTATTGCCTTAACCATGTTTGCACCGTTGTCTGTGACAAAAAAGCCTGCCCGCGTTTTACTGTCTCGCTGGTGTACTTTCCAGCTCGCCAGCATCTTTCTGATGCATGCTAGAATATTGGCAGCGGTATGGGAATGGTCCGTCAGGTGGGTGTTCAGTAAAGCCCACCTCCACCCTGATGCTTGTTCAGTAATAGAGCTGCTGGCTGCCCCTGCCTCTGCCATGTCCCACCAGTGTGCTGTCAGAGAGAGGTAAGAGTGTGCAGCATTCATGGCGGTCCAGATATCGCAGGTGAAATGCACTCTTCCGTCTGCCTTACCTAGCAGTGCTTGCACGCGACTGACACAGTGCTTGTACAGGCTGGGGATGACCTTTCTACTAAATGTGGTTCTGGAGGGGACTTTGTAATTTGGAAGTACGACCTTCAAGAAACGTTTGAAACCCACATTCTCAACTAACTGCAGGGGCTGGTCATCAAGGGCAATCATTTCCCCAATGCTCCTGGTTACTACTTTTGCGGCTGCCTGCCTCCTACCCCGGGATAGCGTTACCGCACTCCACCCCATTTCCTCCATGGTGCATTGTCGCTTCTCCCACATGTCAGTGGGTTTCTGGCCTGCCGCCTGACTGCTAGAAGGGTATGAGGGCGTGGGCTGACTCTGCTGCTTTCCTACCACTGCACCCTGGTTGGAAGGGGAAGGGGTCCCCTGACGGAAAATGCTACCATCCCCAGATGGCAGTAATCTTGTTGGGTGTTGCCTCTTAACATGATACTCCATGCCAAAATTTGACAGATGTCCCAGTTGCTTGCCTCTGCTAATATCCCTGGCACAGTAATTACACCGAGCATAACGCGGGTCTTCTGTCACTTTAAAATGTGCCCAGATCGCAGATTTCTTTTGTGATCCTCCTCTCTTTCCCGCCCTGGGGGTGGATGGTGGCACTGGAGTTGAGGTACTACTGGGTGTGGGTGGTGCACCCACTGCACCCGGCGAAGCAATGCCAGCGGGGGCAACAGTCACCCTCTGTCTCCCTTCTGACAGCTCTTCCTCCTCCTCGATATCAGTGGAATGTCTCCCCTGCCGCAGATTTCTGGAGGTGGAGGCTAAAACAGGACTAACTGACAATTCTACCGAAGATTGCTCAGGTATTACATCTTCCGTTTCTGATGAGAATCCCATCCAAGAAGATTCTTCTTCAGAATCAGAAGCTAACAGTGCCAGCGCTACCTTGTCACCGCAAAGTTTTGCAGGACACTTCTGTCCCCTGGCTGCTCTTGGGTGTGTAACTTTTGTCTGGCTAGACTCTGCCTCCTCTTCACTCTCCTCCAAAACTACAGTGCCAGAAACAGGTGCTGGCGATTGCAAAGTTTCATGGTCTGATTTCTTTTTTTTTGCCATGGAACTGCCATCCCCTACAAAGACGTTTGATTGCGACAGTTGCCTTTTTACCTGTACTGGTGGTGTTGCACTGGTGTCTTTTGCGGTGCCTCCGCTGCCATTCCCACTAAGTCGCTTGCATCTCCCTTTCCCTGACATTATGGATTTAATGTCAATGAGTACTAGTGGTAACACTGCCCACTGTCCCACAATAATAATGTTCGGTCAGTTTAAAATAACTAAATTAACAGACCCACTCAAGAAGAATGCTCAGTCTGTTTAAAATAACAAAATGAACGGACCAAGTCAAGGAGAATGCGGTTAAGTCTGTTTAAAAATAGCAGATTGAACAGACTCGCTGAAGGCCAATCTTCACTCTGTGTATGCCCACTGCCTGCCTGGCAATGCACGGAATGTGTCTGTCTGTGTGTGTGCAGTGAGTGCACAGAGAACAAGCTTCCTTTTCAGTAGATATGAGGCAGGGTACTCCCAGCCCTGGAACTGCTGCCCACCCAGCACTGAACCACTCAAGGAGAATGCTTTTAAGTCTGTTTAAAAATAGCAGATTGAACAGACTCGCTGAAGGCCAATCTTCACTCTGTTTACAATGCCCACTGCCTCACTGCCTGCCTGGCAATGCACGGAATGTGTCTGTCTGTGTGTGTGCAGTGAGTGCACAGAGAACAAGCTTCCTTTTCAGTAGATATGAGGCAGGGTACTCCCAGCCCTGGAACTGCTGCCCACCCAGCACTGAACCACTCAAGGACAATGCGGTTAAGTCTGTTTAAAAATAACAAATTGAACAGACTCGCTTAAGGCCAATCTTCACTCTGTTTATGCCCACTGCCTGCCTGGCAATGCACGGAATGTGTCTGTCTGTGTGTGTGTGTGCAGTGAGTGCACAGAGAACAAGCTTCCTTTTCAGTAGATATGAGGCAGGGTACTCCCAGCCCTGGAACTGCTGCCCACCCAGCACTGAACCACTCAAGGAGAATGCTTTTAAGTCTGTTTAAAAATAGCAGATTGAACAGACTCGCTGAAGGCCAATCTTCACTCTGTTTACAATGCCCACTGCCTCACTGCCTGCCTGGCAATGCACGGAATGTGTCTGTCTGTGTGTGTGCAGTGAGTGCACAGAGAACAAGCTTCCTTTTCAGTAGATATGAGGCAGGGTACTCCCAGCCCTGGAACTGCTGCCCACCCAGCACTGAACCACTCAAGGACAATGCGGTTAAGTCTGTTTAAAAATAGCAAATGTAACAGACTCGCTGAAGGGCAATGTTCACTCTGTTTACAATGCCCACTGCCTCACTGTCTGCCTGGCAATGCACGGAATGTGTCTGTCTGTGTGCACTGCAGTGCACATAGAACTAAAGTAGATATGAGGCAGAGTACTCCCAGCCCTGGAACTGCTGCCCAGCCAGCACTGAACCACTCAAGGAGAATGCTTTTAAGTCTGTTTAAAAATAGCAGATTGAACAGACTCGCTGAAGGCCAATCTTCACTCTGTTTACAATGCCCACTGCCTCACTGCCTGCCTGGCAATGCACGGAATGTGTCTGTCTGTGTGTGTGCAGTGAGTGCACAGAGAACAAGCTTCCTTTTCAGTAGATATGAGGCAGGGTACTCCCAGCCCTGGAACTGCTGCCCACCCAGCACTGAACCACTCAAGGACAATGCGGTTAAGTCTGTTTAAAAATAGCAAATGTAACAGACTCGCTGAAGGGCAATGTTCACTCTGTTTACAATGCCCACTGCCTCACTGCCTGCCTGGCAATGCACGGAATGTGTCTGTCTGTGTGCACTGCAGTGCACATAGAACTAAAGTATATATGAGGCAGGGTATTCCCAGCCCTGGAACTGCTGCCCAGTGCCCACCCAGCACTGAACCACTCAAGGACAATGCGGTTAAGTCTGTTTAAAAATAGCAAATGTAACAGACTCGCTGAAGGGCAATGTTCACTCTGTTTACAATGCCCACTGCCTCACTGTCTGCCTGGCAATGCACGGAATGTGTCTGTCTGTGTGCACTGCAGTGCACATAGAACTAAAGTAGATATGAGGCAGAGTACTCCCAGCCCTGGAACTGCTGCCCAGCCAGCACTGAACCACTCAAGGAGAATGCTTTTAAGTCTGTTTAAAAATAGCAGATTGAACAGACTCGCTGAAGGCCAATCTTCACTCTGTTTACAATGCCCACTGCCTCACTGCCTGCCTGGCAATGCACGGAATGTGTCTGTCTGTGTGTGTGCAGTGAGTGCACAGAGGACAAGCTTCCTTTTCAGTAGATATGAGGCAGGGTACTCCCAGCCCTGGAACTGCTGCCCACCCAGCACTGAACCACTCAAGGACAATGCGGTTAAGTCTGTTTAAAAATAACAAATTGAACAGACTCGCTTAAGGCCAATCTTCACTCTGTTTATGCCCACTGCCTGCCTGGCAATGCACGGAATGTGTCTGTCTGTGTGTGTGTGTGCAGTGAGTGCACAGAGAACAAGCTTCCTTTTCAGTAGATATGAGGCAGGGTACTCCCAGCCCTGGAACTGCTGCCCACCCAGCACTGAACCACTCAAGGAGAATGCTTTTAAGTCTGTTTAAAAATAGCAGATTGAACAGACTCGCTGAAGGCCAATCTTCTCTCTGTTTACAATGCCCACTGCCTCACTGCCTGCCTGGCAATGCACGGAATGTGTCTGTCTGTGTGTGTGCAGTGAGTGCACAGAGAACAAGCTTCCTTTTCAGTAGATATGAGGCAGGGTACTCCCAGCCCTGGAACTGCTGCCCACCCAGCACTGAACCACTCAAGGACAATGCGGTTAAGTCTGTTTAAAATAGCAAATGTAACAGACTCGCTGAAGGGCAATGTTCACTCTGTTTACAATGCCCACTGCCTCACTGCCTGCCTGGCAATGCACGGAATGTGTCTGTCTGTGTGCACTGCAGTGCACATAGAACTAAAGTATATATGAGGCAGGGTATTCCCAGCCCTGGAACTGCTGCCCAGTGCCCACCCAGCACTGAACCACTCAAGGACAATGCGGTTAAGTCTGTTTAAAAATAGCAAATGTAACAGACTCGCTGAAGGGCAATGTTCACTCTGTTTACAATGCCCACTGCCTCACTGTCTGCCTGGCAATGCACGGAATGTGTCTGTCTGTGTGCACTGCAGTGCACATAGAACTAAAGTATATATGAGGCAGGGTACTCCCAGCCCTGGAACTGCTGCCCAGTGCCCACCCAGCACTGAACCACTCAAGGAGAATGCTTTTAAGTCTGTTTAAAAATAGCAAATGTAACAGACTCGCTGAAGGGCAATGTTCACTCTGTTTACAATGCCCACTGCCTCACTGTCTGCCTGGCAATGCACAGAATGTGTCTGTCTGTGTGCACTGCAGTGCACATAGAACTAAAGTATATATGAGGCAGGGTATTCCCAGCCTTGGAACTGCTGCCCAGTGCCCACCCAGCACTGAACCACTCAAGGAGAATGCTTTTAAGTCTGTGTAAAAATAGCAAATGTAACAGACTCGCTGAAGGGCAATGTTCACTCTGTTTACAATGCCCACTGCCTCACTGTCTGCCTGGCAATGCACGGAATGTGTCTGTCTGTGTGCACTGCAGTGCACATAGAACTAAAGTAGATATGAGGCAGAGTACTCCCAGCCCTGGAACTGCTGCCCAGCCAGCACTGAACCACTCAAGGAGAATGCTTTTAAGTCTGTTTAAAAATAGCAAATATGAGGCAGAGTACTGCCAGCCCTGCCTGGCACTGCCCAGGATAAAATGTACAGACTCACTCAATAAGAATGTTCTTTTTTTTTTTTCCCTAACAAAGAATCTGTTCTGTGTTGTCTATCAAATCTGGTTCTGTTCTGTGTTGTCTATCAAATCGGGTTCTGCTATCTTCTCTGCCTCAGCCTGCCTAAGCCCACCCTGCACGATCCCGATCCCACCTCCCCACTGAATCGCTGACAATGTCCGTCAGTCCTCGTGCTGCTGCTGCTTTTATAGTGCTGCTGGCTCGTCAGGAAATCCTCAGAGAAGCACGGAATGACAGCGCGATTCGCTGCATTCAGTGCTTCTCTGAAAAGGTGAACGCAGATTCGCTGCGTTCCGGTATCCATGCCGACCTGTCCCACCCTTTCCTGTGAGTCACTGAGACTCACAGGACAGGGTCAGACAGGTTGGCATGGTTACCGCAGGGGCGCCGCCATTTTCAGGTAATCCGGGGCTCCGAGCTCGAGTCGCAGGTAATGGCGGCGAGAAAGCGCGCGCATGGCGATTCGCCGTATCCGACATATCTATGTTCATTTATGTCGGAAATCTGCTCGTATACGCCCCATCTTTTTTTTAAGTAAAAAAAAAAAATTGAGTTGCGTTTTCCATATGCGGTCAATCCGAATGCACATCCCTAATGTCCAGTAGAGATGTGCAGGCAAAAAGTTTTCATTGCGTACGCGATAGGTATTCGTGGGGGGTCAATTCCGTTTCATGCGGAAGTATGGAGAATTCAATAAGTTGTCGATCTGTAAATATGTTACTACTAAATTAACTACAACCCCCCACCCTCCTGACCTCCCCCCCCAAGACTTACCAAAACTCCCTGGTGGTCCAGCGGGGAGTCAGGAAGCCATCCCTGCACTCGTTTGTGGTTTCCTCACGGCGCCAATAGCCTGTGTCACAGGGGCTGCCGGTGCCATTGGTCAGCCCCTGTCACAT
This sequence comes from Rhinatrema bivittatum, assembly GCF_901001135.1. Taxonomy (NCBI): domain Eukaryota; kingdom Metazoa; phylum Chordata; class Amphibia; order Gymnophiona; family Rhinatrematidae; genus Rhinatrema; species Rhinatrema bivittatum. The sequence continues at coordinate 366,653,612 of NC_042620.1, read as the reverse complement.
GGTCACCGGCGCCATCTTATGCTCCTACCACGTGACAGGTCATGTGGCAGGTGGTCGCTCCAGGACCCTCGTTGGACCCAACCGGAACTTTTGGCCAGCTTGGGGGGGCCTCCCGACCCCCACAAGACTTGCCAAAAGTCCAGCGGGGGTCCGGGAGCGACCTCCTTTCACGCCGTCCGTCCGATCCCAATACTCAAAATGACGCCGATCGCCACCATTTTGAGACTCAAAATCGCCGTCCCGCCAATACTCAAATGGCGATCGGCGCCATTTTGAGTATTGGCGGGACGGCGATTTTGAGTCTCAAAATGGCGATCGGCGCCATTTTGAGTATTGGGATCGGACGGACGGCGTGAAAGGAGGTCGCTCCCGGACCCCCGCTTGACTTTTGGCAAGTCTTGTGGGGGTCAGGAGGCCCCCCCCAAGCTGGCCAAAAGTTCCGGTTGGGTCCAACGAGGGTCCCGGAGCGACCTCCTGCCACATGACCTACCTGTCATGTGGTAGGAGCACAAGATGGCGCCGGTGACCATGTGACAGGGGCTGACCAATGGCACCGGCAGCCCCTGTGACACAGGCTATCGGCGCCGTGAGGAAACCGCAGACGAGTGCAGGGATGGCTTCCTGACTCCCCGCTGGACCACCAGGGAGTTTTGGTAAGTCTTGGGGGGGTCAGGAGGGTGGGGGTTTTAAATGTTTATTTAGGAGGCCGAATAAAACGGATATCTGTTGAATATGTGGGGAGTCCCGATGCGTTTCGCCTCCCCACGTATTTTTCAGATTGCAAAAAATAAGTTGCGGATTACAAATACGTGGAAAACGGATGCACACCCCTAATGTCCAGGGAGGAGTAATTTGTTTTGAGAATGGCATCCCTGAATCATTTTGAAAAGTTGGCTCCTCTATTGAGAACTCGCATGATAATTATGAGTTTGGATGGAAAATGGGATGTGGATGCATCTTCATTGTGATATTAAATGGAAAAAGGCAATATTACCATGTTTAGGCCCTAAATTTCCTTAATATGTTGTTTCAAACTGTAAAGTACTATTTTCTCTTTATTTTTAAGAATCAACTCTCTTTCTCCACATCACAGCCCCTACTCCCTTCTAAAGATATGGAACTTCATACTCTTTCCTTTTGGCTAAATAGGTTTATGTTATTAAGAATTCCTGATCAAAGTTTGAACTAGGTCCAAGATGATGCTAGGAGTGTAATGCATGAAACCCATTTCTTCTAAGACTCAACAGGGATGTGGGTTCTTAGCGCCGAGTTGTGGTTGATGCTGCCTGGTGGGCAAGCGCACTAGGCCTACACCATCCACTGACGAAGAAGCCCGGAGGTGGGAGTGGCTAGAGATTTGCCTATACCAGCCACCTTCCCTGCAGGTTGAACCCTTGGTTTCTGAGGCCGGCAGGTCTTAGGTGGGTCCCTAGGGCAGACCTGAGGCGAGTCCAAGGCGAGGCTATGTCTAGGCAGGCAGCAGACATTGAGGACAGAAGACAAGCCAGGGGTCGAGGCGGGTGGCAGACAGAAAAAAAATCAGCAGTTTCCCTCTCAGTCCTTTTCAAAGAGTTCAGAACAAAGTCAAATTCTATGTACAAATCTTTCTTTACCCTTAGATTAGGCCCAACTTACTTAACTTCCACAACAGTTTAAATCCATTTTGTTACTCATACCTTTTCGAATGACTGCAAGGTTAACTCATTCCCTCTTCTGTAGATTGAATGCAGCTCTACAACCCTGCTCAGAGACTCCAATCAGGCACAGGTTCTTTTCTGCTGGTCCTGAAGGCCCTCCTTACAGTTCCATGATTCACTCTGCAACTCCAGTATTCAATTCTTCAGTTGTCTTTTCTCTTTACTCAGGCTTTCCAAGACACCTGGGGGGTATCTCTTCCCAATTCCTTCTCTTTTCCACTGAAACCCCGGTAGGGGGTCAGAGCTGCCTCCTTCTGGCTTGGTGACTCTGAGGGAGCCCTCGCCTTTGCTCTTAGCAAGGTAATATACAATTTCCAAAATCTGGCCCTTAGGAGTTGAATCAGTCTGACAGTCAAAGTGTTACCATACACTCCCTCTGACCCCACACTTTCTGGAACCTCTCGTCTTTCATCATCCCTTTCGCAATTTCCTTTAGGAAGAAACAGCAAACTCTCAACATTATACACTCTGCAATCTTTTCTGTGGCACACAGGGCCCACATAGAAAAACATTTTAGCTATCAGATTCTCACTAGGGCGCCTTTTCTTTTATCGTACTAAGAGAGGTGCTGACAAGGGAGAAAGAGATCCCTTTTAAAACGCATTGCAAATGCTGCTGTTTTGTCTAATGGATTCATGAAACTTCTATTCAAGAAATAGGGCCAGGCAGGCAAAATCCACCAGCAGAGCCACTCAGAGGTTGTTACAGATATCTATCGATTGCTGGGTTGCATTAGATTTTCTGTGGATTTCCATGGATTTTTTTTCTAACACACCAGGATGAAATGTATTATGTTTGAGTTCAGCCAAAACTCTTTTGCACATCCTCAGTCTAAAGTTTGGCTACTTGTTTGTGTGGCACCCCTATGGGTTGGCCACTAGATGCCACTGGGTTCCTGCTTAGAACTCTAATACTATGAGCCTTCCATCTCTCTCAGCCCCTCCAACCCAGAGGTCTGTGGTTGGTCGCCTGTTCCTATTCAGTCCTGCCATTTTAGAGTTCTGTGGAGTCATTTCAAGTTAGCATTAGAGCTGAGAGGATGCAAGTTTTCCAATCCCTGATGAGGTCTGTCAGCCTCACCATGAACTTTATTGTTGAAGAGGTACCTCTCTGTGCACACCCTGCCAGAGGGCTGTCCTGTATTTAGTTGCAGTGAGATATATTTTTGCCAGATTCCCTTTGGGGCAAAAGGGCTCTCAACCAAAAGACCTGAAGACCTGTGAGCCCACTCTATACCCTAGGTGAGGCAAGCAGCATTAACAGATCAACCATGTGAGATTTGTGATGGCCAGGATGTATCCTGACTTTTTCAGAAGGGATTCCTGCTTAAACCTTGCACCCTTTGGAAAAGGCTCCTCCTGGGTACAAAGGACAAGGGCTAAAGACCTAATCTATACCCTAGATGGGGTATGCACCAGTGATAGAAAACAATTATTCACTTATGTAATACAATGTAATACAATGCGCTCAGCAAAGCACACTGTTAATCCGCAGATGGACACGGGTTGTATAGGCGCTATCTAATCCCCTTATGCAATTTTTGCGCTCAGGAATTAACGCCTGCCAGGAGCAGGCATTATTTGCTGAGCACTCCCAAAATTTGTACAGAAAAGCAGAAAAAAACTGTACATCATTGTGATGTTAAGTAGGAGGAAAAAAATCTTTAAAAAACTTAAAAAATAAAAGTGCCCTTGTTGGGTTCAGGAAACAGACGCTCAGTTAACAAGCGTCCATTTCCTGAACCCCTGGCTATATGCTGATTAGCAAAACGGATGCCGATAAATTTGGCATCTGTTTCCTAACCGGTGGATGGCCGACCATGCGTGGGCTCCCTAATTTAAGTATTGCATGGTTCCCCCAGGAGGGATGCCTGGGGGGCATGTTAGGAAAGCGAGAGCTGAGTGTTCAGTGCCCTCTTTCAGCGTCCTTTAATTGCATCGGCTCCTCAGTTTGTGGAGAGGTTTTTTGACTCAACCTCTTCACAGGGTTCCAGGGATGGCATAGCCTGTTTCCTACATTTAGATACTTTTTGTGCAACAGAGTCACCAGTACCAACATCAGGAAAGGAGGATCAAGATTTTGCGAGTTTCCATTGGGATCTCAACTCCATGGGACCAGGACATGCTCGCTAATTGTGAATGAACTGGACTCAGGTAGGATTTTTCCGTGTTTAAGAGGACCCATCCAATAGGATTCCCATTTGGCCTGCTGGGAAAACTTTGTGCACTTTAAAATCACCATGGGAAGCTTCCACCCTTATACCTGAGATAAAGGACACCTACCCAGAAGAGAAAAACACCTTTGTATATCAGTCAGCTGTAAATTCATCTTTATTGAAAATGGACTTTATTTTAATCGTTAAAGAATCAGTAAACATTTAATTTAACACCAAGTGCCTTGACCTGCTTGGTTTGTCCCAGCTTCTCATAGCCTGGGGTGCAGCATCTAACATTATACAGAGAGAGAGCCATAAGTGAGAGCTTCCCCTCCGCACGAAAAGGATTCCATCCTTGGGACAGGGAGTAAAGTTATGGGAGACGTGCTAACTGGAACAGCCCCGAAGAATAAATGTTTGTGTGCCCTTGGGACTTAAATCCTCCCAGCAAGGATCAATTTCCAGTTTCAGGCTAATAATCATTGTACCTATGTATCAAATCCTCTATTTAATTGCAGAAAGTGTAACTATAAATAGGTCATGCTACATTAGGCGATATATGGGACACTAGGAATGCACCTTTATGGCATGTGTCATATGATAACAAATTCATTTAGCTTGCAGGCACTGCAAACAGAAGCTCTAAACTAGAGGAAAATAATTCAGCAATACAAAGTTTTAGCAAAGATAAATAAAGACAGTTAAGCAAAGGTCAGGAAAAAAAAAGCAAGCTTCTTTAAGAGAGAAACCAATAAACTAGCAATCTTGAAAGATCTTCTCCAAACAAGAGCTGTTTTTCTCTTTTCCCAATGGAACAGAGGTCAAAGAAACCTTAAACTCCAAGGTTCTCACAGTCTGGGCACAGGCAGTTCCAGACAGGCGAAGGAAGAAAAGGGGCACAGTGACAATGAGAGAAGTATTTCAGAGGTTATGAAATAGCTTCTTCAGAAAAAGAACATTTAAAGGTACAGGAACTTCATAAAACAGACAGCATGGGCACGCAAACTCTCTCTTTAGGATTTATGCTCCTATTTATCAATAGTAGAAGACTTTCATGCATCTGTGATTATTGCTTGCAATAAAACTGCTGAACTACTGCAGCTAGATACTTCAATATCAATCTCTCCTTTCTATTTTGCCTAACATTTTTTGTTTCGTTTTATATAAAGGAAAACATAATAAACCAAAGCCCAACAATTGGTGGAAACCAAAATAATATATAAAAAGCTTGTCACACAAAGCTTCTCAAGATACAACTTGCTGAAAGTGTAGTCTAACAACACATAGAGGGCAATTTACAGAAGTCATTTAGCTGGATAAATATTGATTTATGTCTGAAAATTGCCTAGTCCTTACCTCACTAATAGTATGTGCAGGGATTAACAACACGTGTACTTAAGTTTTAGCTGAGTAAAAGGTCGTCAGGCATGGGGGCATATTTAGCCCAGGAAGGGAAATAACTTGTGTAGATTATATTTTCCAGTCTAATGCGTAAAAGCACCTGCAGAAAAAGCATGGGTGCAAATTTCTGCAGATACTTTTTTCCCAGAACAATTTTCAAAGGGAAAACCAGGGCAAAGGCCACAAGTAGAAATACCCATGGGCATTGCATGTATGTGGGGCAATTCCCCAAAATGCAAAACGGTGATCAAAACATGCGATTGATTCATGATGTGCACAAAATAATGGGAGACAAAAGACATATTAATCAATTCAATGACTAGACAAAACATAAATATCTAGAAATATAAAAATCATAGAATCAGGGGGGCGCTCTAGCGCTGAGTCAAGATGGCCGCCTGAACCTTTTGCTCCGTGAAGCTTCTGCTCCTTTCACCGCACAGAGCCTTCGTTCCTACTGATTTTTTTTCTGACAATCTCTCCCATTATTTATAAGGATGTCTGCCTCAAAATCGGGCAAGATTGAGGCAGCGTTTGTAGCCGGGGTGGGCACGAAACGGGCTAAACAGGACCCACCTTCACCGGACAAGGCCCCAGCCCTGAAAACCATGGCGTCTGCAGAATTGGTTCTCGCCAAACTTAAACAACTAAAAGATATGCTCCAACTAAACATAGACACAACGGCGGCCATCCGTTCAGAATTGCAAACTGTAACAGCCCAAATGGGGTCTTTTCAACTTAAACTTGACGACTTAGAAACACAGACTTCATCTTTACTAGTGGCTACGGCGCCATTACCGCGCCTTTCTAAAGATGTAGAGAGATTGCAGCAGGAAATTGAGGACCTCTCCAATCGAAACAGACGCAGTAATGTGCGCATTTTGGGAGTCCCAGAAGGAGTCGAAGGTACGGATATGATTGCCTTTCTTTATGAATGTATCCCAGCTCTGCTGCATATTACATTTGAACATCCTTTTGAAATAGAACGCGCCCATCGGGTCCCCTCTCGACCTCCAAGGAACTCGCGGTTCCCTCGCCCGATCATATTTAAGACTTTGAGATATCCTCAGGCCTTATTTATCTTAACAACGGCTCGGAGCAAGGCTCCTCTTATGTTCCAAGGCAATTCTATACTCTTTGTCCCTGACTTGGCGAAGACTACAGCAGAACACAGGAAGGCCTTTCTAGCTATGCAACCGCGACTACAGGCCATGGGTGCTAAGTATGGGATACTATATCCAGCTCAACTTAAAATTACAGTACATAATCAAACTAAGGTTTTCCATAATGTGTCTGAAGCAGAACAATTTCTTGCACAACAAGAAGTACCTTCTGGAATGATAACTTGATTCTTTCTTTGGACTCTGCTCAGCAGTTTTTTTCTCATACTTGGTTTTTTTTAATCTAATATTGGCTTTTTAGCTGGGACCATTTACCCTGTTATCAAGGACTTCTGTGTTATGGATTTTTGACAAATTCAAAAGTTCCTATGTTAATGAAGCCTCTTTTCTGTGACATAAAGAGGATGAAGATCTACTGCATTCTAATGTTGGGCCTTGCCCTGTTTCAATGTTTATCAGGGGATATCTATCTTCATATAGGCGGAACATGCCTGATATTCTTTTTCTTATTACTTGTCGGACATGGCACTTTTTATTTTCTTTTCTTCAAATAAGTGAGAACATAATAGTTTGGCTCTGTGCTGGTGTTCTTACAACCTTTTAACAAGATTCTATGGATGTGGAAGGCTAGGAGTCATCTGCCCACCTAGAGGCTCTTTACTTTATTTTCTCCTGGCTTGCGGTGTTTCACTGTCTGGCTTCTGCTTTCAGCTCTGATTTGTTTTCCACTCTTTTTTTTAGATCTCAATACATCTATGTCTGGAAGCTACGTCTTTGCTTGATATTTCTCTCTGCTTTCTCTCTTTCCTCTATTCTTTTCTCTTGACTCAATAGTTCAAGCTTCTCCCAGGACTCATGATGGCAGCCAGATTATATTACTTTTTTATCTCATCTATACATCATGGCTACTATTATTTACACTTTTACTTTAGTCTCATTAAACGTTAATGGTTTTTCACACCCTATCAAGTGGAAAAAAATCCTTACATATTTACAAACACTGAATGCTGATATTGCTCTAATTTAGGAAACTCACCTATCTCGGACTGAATCAGTCAAACTGCAACAACAATGGGTCGGTCAAGTCTACTTTAGCTCAGCTGTAAAAAAAAAACGGGGTACCGCTATCCTACTTCATAAACGTCTGGGAGCTCAAGTATTATAATAAGCGGCTGACCTGGACGGACGGAGGAACCTCATTCAGATCTCACTGCAATCTGAAAAATTCACGATTCTTAATCTCTACGCACCCAATCAAGATGATCCTGTCTTTTTCCAGACGGCATTTATGCAATTACTGTCTTTGAATCCTACTCATTACATTGTGGGTGGAGATTTTAATCAGCTCATGGACCCAATTCTGGACAAACGGTCTTCTGCTAAATCCCTACTCTCTAAAGCAACACAGACTTTAAATCATTTATCTCGTACATATGGTCTTTCAGACCCTTGGAGGTTGTTTCATCCTACAGCCATCGACTATACCTTTTTCTCATTCCCTCACTCCTCTTACTCGAGAATTGACTTTTTTCTTGCATCCACTACCTTGATTTCTAGAATCCGGTCTTCTACAATACATCCGATTTTAATCTCAGATCATGCAGCAGTTTCTATCACCTGTGCCTATCAGTCGCCTATACATATAGACCAACAATGGCGTTTCAACTCATCTTTGCTTTCGGATCAAGATTTTCTCTCTTCATTTCCTTCCAAAATTGCGGCATTCTTTCAACTCAATGCTACTGCCGATGTCCCTATTCCCACAATCTGGGTGGCTTTTAAGACTACTATCAGAGAAGAAATTATAAGCTATTCCATACACAAACATAAATCTCAAAGAGCTGAATTGAACAAGCTATATCAAGAAGTAGATAGGTTGGAAAAGGCTCATATTCAACAGCCTAATCCTTCTACCTTAGCCAAGCTATTGAAAGCTAGATTTCACTACAATCAATCCCTTAGTGCGCAAGTGAAGCTTCATTTATTCCAAAATAAGGCCCGCTATTATGCAGAGAACAATAAATGTGGTCATCTTCTTTCTTCTCTACTTAAGAAACGAAAAGACAAAAAGAGAATTGTGAAAATCCAATCTTCTTCCAAACAAACTCTGACAGCAGATGGTGACATCTTACAAGCTTTTCGAGATTATTATGCGTCACTTTACCAGTCGGAAGTCTCCTTATCTCCCACACGTATAAGAGACTTCTTGTCAACCTTACCTCATCCCATGCTTACAGATATACAGAGATTGCAACTGGATAAACCCATCCAACTCACCGAGATATCGGAGGCTATTGCATCATTGACTTTCGGCAAGGCCCCTGGTCTGGATGGATTTACCACAGACTTTTTTCAAGCATTCCAACAAACTTTGGCTCCTCACCTTCTGTCTTACTTTTCCTCCATGCTCGAATGTCCACAGTCCTCCTCATCGTTCACTGAACCTTGTGTGGTAGTGCTTCCAAAGCCAGGAAGAGACGATGCCTTTACCTCTAATTATAGGCCCATATCCCTCCTTAACACAGATTATAAGATTTTTGTAAAAATTCTGGCCACTAGATTGTCTCATTTACTGCCGACTTTAGTCCACCTAGACCAATCTGGATTCATTAAAGGTCGACTCATCACCAATAATACTCGACTTTTTCTGCATCTCCATCATTCTCAATTTCATAACTCTTCACCGGTGGTGGATGCAGAAAAGGCCTTCGACGGAATCGAATGGTCTTATCTGCTCCAAGTTTTAACATGGTATGGTATCGGTCCTAGTTTTTTGTCTTGGATTGAACATATTTACCACCTTCCCTCAGCTTTTTTATATATCAATAATCCAAAATCTAATCATTTTCTGCTTTTTAGGGGTACGAGGCAAGGCTGCCCGCTTTCCCCATTACTATTCAATCTGGCTTTGGAACCACTGTTAACAGCAATTCGACATGATCCTGAGATTACTGGCATCACTGTGGGGTCCGACATGTTTAAATTATCAGCGTATGCTGATGATGTTCTCCTTTTTCTTACAAATCTGTCTTCTTCTTTGCCTAAACTCTTTCATCTTATCTCTGAATATTCTTCTTTATCTGGATATAAAATTACCTGGCATAAAACGGAACTCCTCCCTCTTAATTATGCTGGCTCCATAATAGACCTCTCACAATACCAGATACAAAAAGTGAATAAAGGTCTTAAATATTTAGGGGTCCGATTTTATATGGATCCGGATGACACGCTCACTCACTGTGAAGCCACTATTTTGCAACAGGTTAGAGAGGCTACACTTAAGTGGTCCCCCTTGCATTTAACTTGGTGGGGTAGATTAGACACTATCAAAATGGTCTTAGCACCTAGAATCACATATATCCTAGCAATGATACCCATTTTCTTTTCCCCTGATTTTTATATGCAGGTCGACCGGCTTTTAACGTCATTTTTATGGAATTTCAAAACCCCCAGAATAGCTCTCCATAAACTGAAGGCTAGCAAGCAAGAAGGAGGTGTCAATTTCCCTGACTTTTATACCTACCATCAGGCCTTTATTTTACAGTCTGTTTTTTTTTATTTCTCTCGATTTTTCCATACTTTAGAGTGTCCGAGGTGGTTCTGCTTGGAATGTAATTTACTCGCACCTTTACCCATATTTTGAGATATGCATATGTGGTAATTTGTTGTTTGAAATATATTAAGTTTTTTGTGAAACTGACACATATTGCAATGGTGGTTATTTCTCTTCTAGTTGTTTTATCATCGTTGGCACATTATCTGATTTGAGTGGATCAAACATTATTAATGATTTGAATTTTGGAGGTAAAGTATTGTCTAAAGGTTATTGTCTAACGTCACTGTTATTTATTTATGTATTTATTTCTATGTGTATTTATGTATTTTAACTTTTTTATTGAAATTCATTAGTCTGATTTTAAATTTAGATCTTTATAATGTTTAAAAAAGATGTTTATTGATTTATATAAATTTCTTTTTAATATTTATAAGATCTTAATAATATATCTATTGTGAGATATTTATTTGCTCAATATCTATTGTGAGATATTTATTTGCTCAATACTGATTGTTTATTTGTAGCCCCTGAGGCAGCGGCTAGAAGGCCGCGAAACTCGGCCAGAGTCGGGCAATTTATCTGGAACGTCTCTGCATCAATAAAGTATTTGGAAAAGATAACGGCATCTATTCCTTTTGTGTTCACCTGACGGTATCATAGATCGCCTACCTCTTTGTTTTCTTGGACTTTTCCCAGGGATACTTCTGTCCCCCAAGAAAGTTTCCAACCTATTGCTTCACTCCTTACATAGAGCTTTTGGGGAATTAGAAAAGGTCTGCCCGCCAATGGATTACTCCTGGCGTTCATCGAAATGTGGCCCACTATGGGGTAACTCTCTCCTCCGTATTGATAATCAACCAATTTATTGGTCTATTTTGGAGTCAGGCATCAATATGGTGTATCTCAGATGTGTATGAAAATCATGTTTTACATTCCTTTGCATTTTTGCAGGATTCCTTTTCCCTCCATCGTTCTCAGTTCTTTGCTTGGTTGCAGCTTAGGAATATCCTTTTAACCATTCAAGGTCAATCTATCTACCCAAGGAAAACCCCCTACTTATTTATTTATTTATTTATTTATTTTTAATTTTTATAAACCGAGATTCCTGTATGAGATACAGATCATCCCGGTTTACAGGGAACTGCAACTTAGCTCAAAGAAAATACATAGAACAGGTATTGTTCTATGTATTGCCTCTACTAGTTTTGGTATACCTCTACTTCCTAGAGGTATACCAAAAATATGGGCCTCAGGGTCATTTAGCGTCTCATTTGTATAAGTTGATTAAACACTTATCCTCAGGATTTTCTCCAACTACACTCTCTACAGTTTGGTCGGAGGACCTATCTATCTCTATCCCTTCGGAATCCTGGAAATATGTTTGGAATGTTACATTGCGCATTTCTCTTTCTTCCAGCTTAACTCAATCTATGTTTTTTATAATGCATAGAGCATTGTGGACTCCTTGGAAGCTCTATCGGGCTGGAGTTCTCTCCTCTCATAATTGTTGGTCATGTGCATCTCCCAATGCTACATTGCAACATATGCTATATTCTTGCTCCTATACCTTTAAATTTTGGACTCAAGTGTGGCAGACTATATCTGCTATTTTCAAGTTTACAGTCCCAATATCTTACTCAATAACTATTTTGAAAGGTGTGCATCCTTCCCTCTCTCTTTCAGCCCCTCAATGAAAACTTCTTGACTTCCTTTTTACAGTTGCGCAACATAACATTCTCTCTAACTGGAAAATGAGTGACTTGCTCTCTGAACACCTATGGTGGAATTCGGTATGTTTGTATGTCAAATATGAAAAAGCTATGGCGATTAAATTTAGACGGTTGTCTACCAGGTCACAAGTGTGGAAATCATTAGATGTTTATCTCAGTTTGAACCCTTAACTCAATATCTGCCTTGCTCCTGTCTGCCTGTTGACTACCCTTTTGAGTCTTCTCCTTAACTTCTCTCTCTCTTTCTTTGCTTCTCTCTTTTCTTTTCTTCTATCTCTACTGTTCATCATTCTGACTCTATTCTGTCTCTTATTGACGCCATCTTTATGGTAGTGTATGATCTTTTTGGCAATGACGTGTTTTTTGGAGATCTTGATTGCATGTCTTTTGTCAATATTGTAAATATCTTATCCTGTTATTAGGACTCATTGTGTCCATTGCCTAATGTTCTGTATGGCTTCTGTTCAAAAATCTTAAAAGATTTCAACTAAAAAAAAAAAAAAATCATAAAATCAGATCTATCAGGGAGTCTACTCCAGAAAAGCTGGCATGTTTCAATAAAGGAACCTGTATCATAAGATATCTTTCATATGGATGGAGAATTAATATTGTAACACTCATTTTTACATTATTTTCTTGTTTTTTTTTTAAATTTTGAATACATTTTATGAAAATGAAACTGCTCTTTTATTTTCAGTTTGCCTGCCTATCCATCCATTTGTCTATGACACCTGATGTCACAGGCAGGGGACCAGCAGCACAGGCGAACAAAGCAAAATAAATAAGTGGTGGAATGAAAGCCTGCCACAGAAGATGACTGGCAGGATTGACAGAGAAATTCAGTCAGGTAAAATTTTCAGTTAGCCCTGATTCCAGAGTTAAACAGATGAAAGTTCTAGAACAGGAAACAGTGGAAATATTTCAAGATTTGTCACTAACGACTATCTGGAAAAGAAGGACCTTCAGAGAGTTGTTCCTGGTGCTTAAGAAAGAAAACCTGCACTATAAGTGGCTGTTTCCTTTTGGCCTACAATTTACTATACAGGGGTAACCTCTCAAGTTAAAGCAGTGGAGGAGGTTGAAAAGATTCTACAGGCAGCGGGCCTGATGAAAAAAATGAATGACAGTGCTGGTTCATCATCCCCATTACTAAACAGAGGGATCAGTTCCAGATGGAAGTGGGTGCAGTATGGAGAAAACAACTGCAGAGGGAGGATCTTCCCCTGCGAAAGAATCTGCAATTTGAGGGACACTTTGGAGGAGGAAGATTGCGGCTGGATGAAAGTGAATTGGGCCTATAGTGGCTCTATATTGCCAGTTAAATTTTGCCTTGATTAGGTTTATTTCCAAGAGGTAATTTTATACCAAGCTATGGAGTGTTATTTTGATTCAAGGATGGTCATTTATATTCTGGTTTTATTGCATAAAGGGGGTGGGAGAGTGAGTTACATGTAGCGGTTATGGGATCAAGTGTCGTTATTCCTCAGGATATTGATTGGAGAGGTATGGGGTGAAGGGAGGAAGGGGAAGAAGGGGGGAATTGGGTGGGAATGTAGAGTTGAGAGAAGTGTTTGGCAGAAGAAAGCTAACAGGGAACTGAAGTGGGTTGCTTAAATGGAGGAGAGGGTGGAATGATCACTTGGTTCAGTTGGGCCAGAAGTACTAGAGAGTATCATAGTGTCTTGCAAGATGGGGGAATGAAAGATTTTATCCTGGAATCTCAAGGGATTAAATACTGGTGCTAAAGGGAAATTACTCTTAAAAGATGCAATCCGCATGAAGGTGGATATACTATATTGGCAGGAAACTCACCTGAAGAAAAAATATGAGAGGCTGATGATCTCATATCATTTTTCTCAACAATATTTTGCTGTGGTGACAGATGCAAATAAGTATAGTGGGGTAGGAATTCTTTTTTCTAAAAATGTGTTTGTGGATGTTTTATCAACTATCACAGATGAAGAGGGAAGGTTCTTAATTGTAAAATTCAGAATGCAGAAGGACATATTTATATTGGTGAATCTTTATTGTCCCAATATGACGCAGGGAGCTTTTTTGGAGAGTCCATCACAGACATGACAGCAGTGGGCAGAGGGAAATATTTTCATTAGGGGAGATTTTAATCTTACAAGGTATCCCTATCTGGGTAACAGAGGCAGTCACATGGGAGCCTCTAAATTTAATAAGGAAAGGTTGAAAGAGTTTATATTGGAATAGGGATTGATAGACATATGGTGGCTGATGCATCCTACTGTTGCGCTAGAGGTGGACCCTTGGCCTGGTGCAGGATTGGTACGGCCCTCCGGTCGGACCCGGAGAGCACCTGCCACCAGGAGGCGGAGCACAGGAGGAGACAGAGGCTAGCTGGAGCTTCACCAATAGCAACCCGGGGTTCCCTCAGGTTGAGCCCTTGGTTACCCGGGTGGCCTGGTCTTAGGAGGGCCTCGTAGGATCTCCTAGAGAGGAAGTGCAGAGTGATAATAACCTGGGTTAAATAATTAAATAATGAAAATTAATGAAACAGTTTTGCACAAGAGAAGGAATGAGTTTTTGTTTTTAACAGGCAAAACAGGCCTTGCATGAGAGACGCCAGCTCAAGGCCTAGTGCACCAAGATAACGGTACTTTACATCATTAGTTTAGGTAAAGGTTCAGTAATGCTGTGAGTAAAACAAAAGAGGAAAAAAAAAAAAAAAGAAGAAACGCTGTCAGCCATACATGTACATAATGTATCTTGTATCTTGTATTAGGAGAGGAGAAGAGAGAAAGCATGACAGGTTAGATAGTACTTTGCTGTTAGATATACTATGCTTCTAAGACAGATTAATTATATATTCATTTCTTGCATTTTACTAATAAATAGGGATGTGAATCGTTTTTTAACGATTAAAATTATCGTCCGATAATTTTAATATCGTCTTAAATCGTTATAGAACACGATACAATAGAAATTCTAACGATTTATCGTTAAAAATCGTTAAATCGTGTTAGTGCGCACTAACGGGAGTTAGTGCGCACTAACTCCGAGTTAGTGCGCACTAACTCGAGTTAGTGCGCACTAACTGAAAATGATACAAATTGACACTTTCCAGGTCAGTAAAGGTCAGTTAGGAATGAATATGTGTTCCTATTGGCTGGCTGCCCTCTTATCTATTGATGTTAACCAGGTTCCCACTGAGGTGATGGTTGGGGGGATGGGAAATGGAAATGGAAACTCAGGAACACTAACAGAAAATGATACAAATTATTGACACTATCCAGGTCAGTAAAGGTCAGTTAGGAATGAATATGTATTCCTATTGGCTGGCTGCCCTCTTATCTATTGATGTTACAAAGGTTACAACTGAGGTGATGGTTGGGGGGATGGGAAATGAAAACTGTTGGTAGTTGACAAAAAAAGTAATGTGATCAGACAATATGACTAGAACCTGTGCCCTATTCCTGATACCAGGGGTGTTGTGATCTTCCTGCACTCAGTGCCCTATCCCTGATACCAGTCTGAGACAGCTCCCTCCCTGCATTACTAGTGAGAGGCTGGCTTCACAGACAGGGGGGAGCTGCCTGACCCTCACTCCTGACTTCCCCCATGTCCCAGCTAGTGAATGGTGTGTGGGTGAGGGGGGGGGAGGATGGTGAAGTCTGAGACAGCTCCCTCCCTGCATTACTAGTGAGAGGCTGGCTTCACAGACAGGGGGGAGCTGCCTGACCCTCACTCCTGACTTCCCCCATGTCCCAGCTAGTGAATGGTGTGTGGGTGAGGGGGGGGGGAGGATGGTGAAGTCTGAGACAGCTCCCTCCCTGCATTACTAGTGAGAGGCTGGCTTCACAGACAGGGGGGAGCTGCCTGATCCTCACTCCTGACTTCCCCCATGTCCCAGCTAGTGAATGGTGTGTGGGTGAGGGGGGGGGGGGAGGATGGTGAAGTCTGAGACAGCTCCCTCCCTGCATTACTAGTGAGAGGCTGGCTTCACAGACAGGGGGGAGCTGCCTGACCCTCACTCCTGACTTCCCACATGTCCCAGCTAGTGAATGGTGTGTGGGTGAGGGGGGGGGGAGGATGGTGAAGTCTGAGACAGCTCCCTCCCTGCATTACTCTCTCGCCGCGATCGCTGCCACCGCGCCACTCGACCCGGACCCCAGCTGCAGGCCTGCGCAGCCGGCGCTGAAGCCCGTCGGGGCAAGGCCGACTTAAAATCACAGCACTCACCTCCGGGGCTCCAGCTCCGGCCACGCGGCTCGTCCCGGCGCACCCCCCCCCAACTAAGCAGCCTATCGGGGATAGGCCGGAAAGGACGTCAGCAGACGAGGTAAGCGGGGGATTTAAACCCCAGCCACTCCTCCGTCCACCTCTCTCGCCGCGATCGCTGCCACCGCACCACTCGACCCGGACCCCAGCTGCAGGCCTGCGCAGCCGGCGCTGAAGCCCGTCGGGGCAAGGCCGACTTAAAATCACAGCACTCACCTCCGGGGCTCCAGCTACGGCCACGCGGCTCGTCCCGGCCAATCAGAGAGCGGCAACAGAACTTTAAATCCCAGGACATCACCGACGGCGTCGCGCGCCCGAAGGAGTGCGACCTAAGGGGCCTGCCCCTTAGCGCGCCCCTTGGAGAGCCCCAGGGCCAGGGCCCTACCAGCTTAGATTTAGTAGTGGTACAACGTAAGATCTTCTCACCTCTGACTAACCCACCGACCTTTCACGCGGCCTCACACATAAAGGAGCACCCGCTAAGGGAGCTGAAGGGTTGAACATCGCAGCAGACACCAGGCACATTGGGGTAATCCCTGCCTCTCCAACACTCATCGAGTCTCTCCAGCATTCTTCCAGTCTCTACAGCATCCAACACTCATCCAGGCTCCCTCATCCAGCCTCTCCAGCACACAGACTCACCACCCAGCATCCAGCCGCACCAGCATTCCAGCATCCAGCCAGCATCCAGCCGCACCAGCATTCTTCCAGCACTCATCTTCAACCAGCCTCTCCAGCACACAGACTCACCACCCAGCATCCAGCCGCACCAGCATTCCAGCATCCAGCCAGCTTCCAGCCGCACCAGCATTCTTCCAGCACTCATCTTCAACCAGACTCTCCAGCACACAGAATCACTACCCAGCATCCAGTCTCACCAGCAATCCTCCAGCCTTTCCAACAATTACCCAGACTCTCCAGCCTCTAGCCTCTTCTACTTTCATCCAGACACTTCAGCATTTAGCTAAACCAGCAATCAGTCCCTCCAGCGATTACAGCACTAGAGCATCTTCTCTCGCAACTTCCCCAGTCAATTACACCACAAAGATGCATAGCTACCCTATACCCACAATCTGGAACAAACTCAGGTCACACACAAATCCTGCATATCATCACATTGTACGACAACAAAGGCTTATCCCAATAATTATATCACCAATTACACAATTCCTAGGATTCTCTCTATTTACTCTAACCCTATTCAACGCTCAGTCTCTCTCCAAAAAAACACACATCCTCAATGATTATCTTATAGAAGTCAACCCAGACATCTGTGCCATCACAGAGACATGGCTTAAACAGACAGATACCGTACTAACAAATCAGCTTCCCACACAATCTTATGACCTCTTCTCAGTCTCCAGACCCAGAAAAAGGGGTGGAGGGCTCCTCCTGGCAGCAAAAAAGGGTCTAAACATATCCTTACAATATACAAATACATCCTCTAAACTGGAATTCTCCCTCTTCAAATCTGAACAAATCCAAGTAGCTCTCGTCTACGCCCCACCAGGGAACTTGGAATCAGATCCCTCTCTCCTTATCGAGCTTGTAGCCAAACACATTAACGCTGACAAACCCGCTATAATCCTGGGAGACTTTAATTTGCATGTAGACGCTTCCCCACAATCCATCAACTGCGTAACAGTCCTCTCATCACTCAGTCACCTGGGTTTTACTCAAATCATCAATAGTCCCACCCACAAGGCAGGCCATACACTGGACCTCATCTTCATTAACAAGAGCTTTACCATCCACTCCAACCCCACGTGCTCGCCAGTTCCCTGGTCAGACCATAGGGTCATCTACACGACACTTGAGATCAACAATCCACCACCTAAAGACTCTACCAAATCCACCATCCATTTCAGGAAACCATGTTCACTAGATCTCCTTAGTGAAAAGATATCAGAATCACTAAATCAACTTGATTTCACAAACGCAACCACAGCAACTACCTCATGGATCAATCTCAACAATAAAATTGCAGATCAAATCTGTCCAATGTCAACCAAAACCATACATCCCACATTAGACAACAGAAAACCCTGGTTTACCCCGGAACTTAAATCACTCAAGCAAACACTAAGGAACAAAGAACAAAGCTGGAGAAAAAACCCGACCACTTCGACACACACAATATACAAATCCCTCCTCAACACTTACAGGAACGCTATACTCAGGACAAAGAAAGACTTTTATGCAAAAAAAATTCACAACTTCATTTTTGACTCAAAGGCACTTTTCTCATACGTCTCCTCATTAACTAAACCATCTCCTCCCTCCATTCCCGACTACCAAGCACTCAATAAAGCCAACGAACTCGCCAATTATTTCAAGACAAAAATCACCAACCTCACCTACTCTCTCACAACCAACAATATTCCCCCAACCTACCATCTCATATCCCTACCTCAACAAAATGCTAGTCTTGTTTCTTTTGAACCTACCTCTTCACTGGAGATAGAAAATACCCTCAAGAAAATCAAACCATCATCCCACCCATCGGATCCATTACCAACAAATCTGCTCATCTCCATACCGAACACAATCTCAAAACCAATTTCTGATATAATTAACACATCACTTTCTCAAGGCCAAGTCCCCAACCAGTTAAAACTGGCCATCCTCAAACCACTACTAAAAAAACCAAACGCCTCTCCATCAGACCCAGCGAACTTTCGACCAATCGCAAACCTACCTCTCATAGCCAAATTGATGGAGAAAACGGTTAACAAGCAACTGTCAGAGTATCTGGAAGATCATAACATTCTGTCCCCGGCACAATACGGATTCCGAAAACTCTTAAACACCGAATCTCTCTTACTATCACTTACAGACACAATCCTCGTCAACCTAGAGAAAAAACAATCCTACCTCCTTATTCTTCTAGATCTATCCGCTGCCTTTGATATGGTAAAACACACCATACTTATAAACCAACTAGCCAACATAGGTATCAAAGGCTCAGCTCTCAGCTGGTTTCAGTCCTTCCTAAGCAACAGATTCTATAAAGTCAGGATAAACAACAAGGAATCACTTCCAGTTCTTTCAGATCAAGGAGTCCCTCAAGGATCTTCACTCTCACCCACCCTCTTCAATATCTATCTCCTCCCTCTCTGCCACCTGCTCTCAAACCTCAAGCTTATCCACTACCTCTACGCAGATGACATCCAAATCCTTATCCCGATTTCAGAATCCCTTCAAAAAACGATCAGCTACTGGAATGACTGTCTACAGCCAATTAAAGACTTACTCTCAAGCCTCAATTTAGTATTGAATGACAACAAAACCGAAATGCTCATTATCTCCCAAGATCCCCTCACCATCTCTTCAAGCTCCTCTCAACCAAACTCAATTAGCAAGTTCTCACCAGACGTCAGGGATCTTGGAGCCTGGCTAGACAACAATCTAAACCTAAAAAAGTTTGTAAACAATACTGCAAAGGACTGCTTTTACAAACTTCAAGTCCTCAGAAAGCTAAAACCCCTCCTGCACTTCTCTGACTTCCGGCTAGTACTTCAATCCATCATACTATCTAAGCTCGATTATTGCAACTCCCTCCTTCTCGGTCTACCCTCAAATACCACCAAACCCTTACAAATGGTTCAAAACGCCGCTGCCAGAATACTTACTAACTCTAATAAAAGAGATCACATCACTCCAATCCTTCGTAACCTACATTGGCTTCCTATTAACCACAGGATCCTCTTTAAAGTGCTCACAATTATTCACAAAGCAACATACAATCTTGCTCCGATCATGTTAAGCACCCAACTCCAACCTCATACTTCATCCAGACCAATTAGAAGCGCATACAAAGGCACATTGCAAGCCCCACAGGTAAAACCATCACTGAGCAAAAGAGCATTATCTTCAGGAGGCCCCCACCAATGGAACGCGCTCCCCCCAGATCTCAGGCTAGAACCAAGTCATCAGGAGTTCAAAAAAAAGCTAAAAACATGGCTTTTCCGTCAAGCCTTCCCAGACATCTAATGCTACCTAATCAAGTCTTTTAACCCATATCATGGGTTATTCTCACTGTTTTATGCTATTAAGATTAAGATTTTGTCAACTGTACCTAAATTTTTGAGCTCTTTCATCTTTTGTATTTACCGTATTCACTTTTCATTTACTCTATCCCTCTTTATTTATTTTCTATATAATATTTAATTACTATATTACTATGTTTAATTGATTATCTATTCTATTGGTTCCATCATTATTGTTATTGTTCTATTGTTACCTGTTCTATTGTTTCATTGTACCTGTTTTATTGTTCAATTGTTCTATGTAAAGCCCCCTACTCTTTGGGCATTTAAAAGTTGTATGTAAACCGGATTGATTTGTAGTTCCTACAAGAACTTCGGTCTATAAAAATTAAAAATAAATAAATAAACAAATAAAATTACTAGTGAGAGGCTGGCTTCACAGACAGGGGGGAGCTGCCTGACCCTCACTCCTCCGGGGTATTGTGATCTTCCTGCACACAGTGCCCTATCCCTGATACCAGGGGTGTTGTGATCTTCCTGCACTCAGTGCCCTATCCCTGATACCAGTCTGAGACAGCTCCCTCCCTGCATTACTAGTGAGAGGCTGGCTTCACAGACAGGGGGGAGCTGCCTGACCCTCACTCCTGACTTCCCCCATGTCCCAGCTAGTGAATGGTGTGTGGGTGAGGGGGGGGGGAGGATGGTGAAGTCTGAGACAGCTCCCTCCCTGCATTACTAGTGAGAGGCTGGCTTCACAGACAGGGGGGAGCTGCCTGACCCTCACTCCTGACTTCCCCCATGTCCCAGCTAGTGAATGGTGTGTGGGTGAGGGGGGGGGGGGGAAGGATGGTGAAGTCTGAGACAGCTCCCTCCCTGCATTACTAGTGAGAGGCTGGCTTCACAGACAGGGGGGAGCTGCCTGACCCTCACTCCTGACTTCCCCCATGTCCCAGCTAGTGAATGGTGTGTGGGTGAGGGGGGGGGGGGGAGGATGGTGAAGTCTGAGACAGCTCCCTCCCTGCATTACTAGTGAGAGGCTGGCTTCACAGACAGGGGGGAGCTGCCTGACCCTCACTCCTGACTTCCCCCATGTCCCAGCTAGTGAATGGTGTGTGGGTGAGGGGGGGGGGGGGGGAGGATGGTGAAGTCTGAGACAGCTCCCTCCCTGCATTACTAGTGAGAGGCTGGCTTCACAGACAGGGGGGAGCTGCCTGACCCTCACTCCTGACTTCCCCCATGTCCCAGCTAGTGAATGGTGTGTGGGTGAGGGGGGGGGAGGATGGTGAAGTCTGAGACAGCTCCCTCCCTGCATTACTAGTGAGAGGCTGGCTTCACAGACAGGGGGGAGCTGCCTGACCCTCACTCCTCCGGGGTATTGTGATCTTCCTGCACACAGTGCCCTATCCCTGATACCAGGGGTGTTGTGATCTTCCTGCATGCAGTGCCCTATCCCTGATACCGGGATGTGTGCAAGAAGATCCCAACACCCCCGGTATCAGGAATAGGGCACTGTGTGCAGGAAGATCACAACACCCCTGGTATTAGGGATAGGGCACTGTGCAGGAAGATCACAACACTCCTGGTATTAATAGGGATAGGGCACTGTGTACATGAAGATCACAACACCCCTGGTGCCAGGGATAGGGCACTGTGTGCAGGAAGATCACAACACCCCTGGTGTCAGGGTTAGGGCACTGTGTGCAGGAAGATCACAACACTCCTGGTATTAATAGGGATAGGGCACTGTGTGCAGGAAGATCACAACACCCCTGGTGCCAGGGTTAGGGCACTGTGTGCAGGAAGATCACAACACTCCTGGTATTAATAGGGATAGGGCACTGTGTGCAGGAAGATCACTACACCCCTGGTGCCAGGGTTAGGGCACTGTGTGCAGGAAGATCACAACACTCCTGGTATTAATAGGGATAGGGCACTGTGTGCAGGAAGATCACAACAACCCTGGTGCCAGGGTTAGGGCACTGTGTGCAGGAAGATCACAACACTCCTGGTATTAATAGGGATAGGGCACTGTGTGCAGGAAGATCACAACACCCCTGGTGCCAGGGTTAGGGCACTGTGTGCAGGAAGATCACAACACTCCTGGTATTAATAGGGATAGGGCACTGTGTGCAGGAAGATCACAACACCCCTGGTGCCAGGGTTAGGGCACTGTGTGCAGGAAGATCACAACACTCCTGGTATTAATAGGGATAGGGCACTGTGTGCAGGAAGATCACAACACCCCTGGTGCCAGGGTTAGGGCACTGTGTGCAGGAAGATCACAACACTCCTGGTATTAATAGGGATAGGGCACTGTGTGCAGGAAGATCACAACACTCCTGGTGCCAGGGTTAGGGCACTGTGTGCAGGAAGATCACAACACTCCTGGTGCCAGGGTTAGGGCACTGTGTGCAGGAAGATCACCACACCCCTGGTGCCAGGGTTAGGGCACTGTGTGCAGGAAGATCACAACACTCCTGGTATTAATAGGGATAGGGCACTGTGTGCAGGAAGATCACAATACCCCTGGTATCAGGGTTAGGGCACAAGTTCTAGTCACATTGACTGATCACATTACTTGTTTTGTCAAGCTACCAACTGTTTCCATTTCCCATCCCCCATATACTGTCAGTGGGAAGCTTGGTAACATGAATAAATAAGAGGGCAGCCAATAGGAATACATATTCATTCCTAAACTGACCTTAACTGATCTGAAAAGTGTCAAATTGTATCATTTTCAGTTAGTGCGCACTAACTCGAGTTAGTGCGCACTAATCGGAAAAAACGATTTTTAAACTAAAAAATCGTGCCTAACACGATTTTCTTGCCCTGCCACACGATTTCTATCGTTAAGACGATATGGAAAACGATTCACATCTCTACTAATAAAGATTATTCATTAAGACAAGAAGTTTTGAGTTATTACAGAAGGGCAGGCCTTCTGCCCCAGAGCATAGACTCCGGAATTGAACTCTCTGCGTGCTTAGAGCATTCAGATAATGATTTGAACTCCCTGAAAAAGTAGGTAATGATACTTTTGAAATCCCAGAGTATCACAGCACTCTGGTAATGAACAAGAGGAGTGCCCACCATGGACAAGGGTGCACAGTCGATGTCCAAATCAGAGTGTCCAGAGGTCACAGGAGGCCAGACAGAGAGTCCGAGTGGATAGCAAGGATCAAGGCCAGAGTAATAGTTCAGAATGGTCAGCCAA
Organism: Rhinatrema bivittatum; assembly: GCF_901001135.1. Lineage (NCBI taxonomy): Eukaryota > Metazoa > Chordata > Amphibia > Gymnophiona > Rhinatrematidae > Rhinatrema > Rhinatrema bivittatum. The sequence goes on along the minus strand of NC_042620.1, from coordinate 366,630,504 downwards.
AGCAGGGGTAAGTACCTGTAGTCAGGTCAGGCAGAGGTCACGTTCCAGGCAGCGATCAGGAGTTGTCAGAGAACAGGCAGAGGTCAGGTCCAGGCAGCAATCAAAAGTAGTCAGGAGCAAGCAATGGTCAGTACCGTGAGATCAGTCCGAAGGGTACTACCAGGGATGGAGAGACGAAGAAACAGGAGACGCTGGAACAGGAGACACAGGAGACGCTGGAACAGGAGACACAGGAGATGCTGGAACAGAAGACGCTGGAACAAGAGATGCTGGAAGGCAAACTAGACACATCGGAGTGTACAACCCGATTGCCAAGGCACCCTTCAGGGGAACGGGCCTTGCCTTATATAGCAGGCTTGTGTGATGTCATCAGGGAGTGCCGGGTTCGGGTTTCCCTCGCTTGGCCCTTTAAATAGGGCAACGTCGGCCGCACGTGTGCCTAGGGGCAGGGCCGAGGAGCAGGAAGACGCGGAGCCCCTACAGGAGCTCCTCTGTGAGGCGGAGATGGTAAGCGGGGGAGCCAGGGATGCTGCGAACTTGCTGCGGCAGCAGAGGAAGTAAGCCCGGAGCTTATGGATGGAAGGGAGAGGTGAGCAGGACTGGCTGCGGCTGGGAGCGTAACAGTACCCCCCTTCTAGGCCTCCCCCTTGCCGGCCTGGGCTTGTCAGGATGGGTCCTGTGGATCTCTGTGAGGAGATTCTTGTCATATATGTGGTGGGAGGGCTACCAGGAGTTCTCTTCCAGACCGAAGCCCTCCCACGACAGGAGATATTCCCAATGACCTCTCTTTCGCCGGACGTCCAGAACCTCCTTTACCTGAAGGATGTCCTCTTGTTCAGCAGTGAACTGTGACAGAGCAGGAGGCCAGCAAGAAGGCCAGTTCAAGACCAAAGGTTTCAATAAGGAGACATGGAATGTATTGTGGATTCCCATGGAGGTAGGCAGCTGCAGCTAAGTCACTGCTTCTATTCTTCGTATGATTGGAAATGGTCCAATGAACCTGGGAGCCAATCGCTGAGATGGCAGACGTAACTTGATGTGTTTTGTACTGAGCCAAACTTTCTGGCCTAGTTGGAACAGAGGTGCAGTGCGGTGGTGGACATCAGTAAAACGTTTGGCTTTCTCGGCTGCCTGACCCAGTCTATCCTTGACCTAATTCCACAGATGGCTAATCGTCTGTGCCGTGGACTGGGCTGCAGGCAAGGGTACGGAGGGTGGTACTGGAAGAGGTAAGCGTGACTGGCGACCGAATACCACAGAGAAGAGAGAAACGTCGGTGGCAGAGGTGAAATGTGTATTGTGGGACAACTCAGCCCAGGGCAAGAGGTCGGCCCAGTTGTCCTGTTGATCATTTACGTAGGCTCTCAGGAAGGTCTTTAATGAACGGTTTGTCCTCTCGGCTTGGCCATTCGCTTGAGGGTGATATGCCGAGGTCAGATTCAGGGTGATGTTAAACTTTGTGCACAGAGACTTCCAGTACTTGGCTGCGAATTGTGGTACGTGAGCGGAAACAATCTCCTTGGGTAATCCATGTAGTCGGAAGACATAATGCAGGAAGAGTTTTTCCAATTCAGGAGCCAAAGGGAGGCTCTGTAGTGGAACGAAGTGGACCATTTTTGAAAAGTGGTCGATAATAACCCAGATGACCGTATTGCCTTTTGATGGGGGCAGATCGACGATGAAGTCAGTAGAGATGCTTGAGGGTTCGGTGGGAGCCAGAAGAGGCTGGAGAAGGCCCCAAGGGTGGCCGGTTGGAGGCTTGTGCTGTGCGCAGATAGGGCAGGAATCTACATATCTGCAGGAGTCCTTAACCATTCTGGGCTACCAGTAAATTCTTCTTAACATCTCAAGGGTCCGAGCTCGGCCGGGATGGCCAGCCAACTTTGAATCATGGGCCCAGTGGAGGATGCGCTCTCGGAGATGGCATGGGACCACCGTCTTCCCAGCAGGCACTGAGTGGGTAATGGCGAGGGTTATACAGGCTGGGTCAATGATGTGGTTGGGAGTTTCAGGCGTATCTTTGCTTCAAGAGAGCGAGAGAGAGAGCATCCACTCGGGTGTTCTTTGCTGTGGGGTGGTAGCAGAGTTCAAAGTTAAAACGTTCAAAGAACAGCACCCAACGGGCCTGTCTGGAGTTCAATAGTTGAGCCTCCTTTAAGTGTTCGAGGTTCTTATGGTCTGTAAAGATCATGAATTTATATTGGGCTCCTTCTAACCAGGGGCGCCACTCTTGATGAGCCAATTTCACAGCTAAGAGCCCACGGTCACCAATCATGTAATTCTGTTCTGCAGGCGAAAACTTGTGAGAGTAGAAGGAGTAGGGTACTAAGACCCCCTGGAGAAATATTGGCTCAGGACAACCTCTGCCACAATGGCGGAGGCATCGACTTCGACGACGAAGGGACGGTTAGGATCTGGGTGGCATAGACAAGGTCCAGTGCAGGAGGCCTCTTTCAAGGCGTGGAAAGCAGATTGAGCCTTGGGACTCCAAACTCAAAGCTTGCTACCTTTCCTAGTCATGGCCTATCGAGCAGCTAGAGTGGAGTAGTTAGCAATGAAGTTCCTGTAATAGTCTGTAAATCCAAGGAATCTCTGTAAGGCGCAGAGGCCTACTGGCTGGGGCCAATCTCGAATTCCTTGGAGTTTCTCAGGATCCATGATGAAACCACGATTGGAGATAATGTAGCCCAGAAATGGGAGATGGGTCTGTTTGAAGATACACTTCTCTAATTTTGCATAGAGATGATTGGCTCTGAGACATTGGAGGACTGTCTGAATGTGTGAATGGTGGGACTTCAGGCCTTTGGAAAAGATTAGTATATCATCTAGATATACCACGACAAATTGATTCCTGGCAGGAGCCAGATTCTTCTTCGTGAAAAAGAAGGATGGCAGTTTACGTCCTTGCATCGATTATTGTGGCCTAAATGCCATGACCCGCAAGGATCATTACCCTCTGCCACTCATTAGCGAACTCTTTCACTGCCTCCAAGGAGCCCAAATATTTACAAAGTTAGATCTCCGAGGGGCATATATCATCCATTGTACCTGAAGACTGGAGGACAGCTAATGTAACCCCAATATTTAAAAAGGGCTCCAGGGGCGATCCGGGAAACTACAGACCGGTTAGCCTGACTTGAGTGCCAGGAAAAATAGTGGAAAGTGTTCTAAACATCAAAATCACAGAACATATAGAAAGACATGGTTTAATGGAACAAAGTCAGCATGGCTTTACCCAAGGCAAGTCTTGCCTCACAAATCTGCTTCACTTTTTTGAAGGAGTTAATAAACATGTTGATAAAGGTAAACCAGTAGATGTAGTATACTTGGATTTTCAGAAGGCATTTGACAAGGTTCCTCATGAGAGGCTTCTAGGAAAAGTAAAAAGTCATGGGATAGGTGGCAATGTCCTTTCGTGGATTGCAAACTGGCTAAAAGACAGGAAACAGAGAGTAGGATTAAATGGACAATTTTCTCAGTGGAAGGGACAGTGGAGTGCCTCAGGGATCTGTATTGGGACCCTTACTTTTCAATATATTTATAAATGATCTGGAAAGAAATACGATGAGTGAGATAATCAAATTTGCAGATGATACAAAATTGTTCAGAGTAGTTAAATCACAAGCAGATTCTGATAAATTGCAAGAAGACTTTGTGAGACTGGAAAATTGGGCATCAATATGGCAGATGAAATTTAATGTGGATAAGTGCAAGGTGATGCATATAGGGAAAAATAACCCATGCTATAGTTACACAATCTTAGGTTCCATATTAGGTGCTACAACCCAAGAAAGAGATGGTGTCATAGTGGATAACACATTGAAATTGTCGGTTCAGTGTGCTGCGGCAGTCAAAAAAGCAAACAGAATGTTGGGAATTATTAGAAAGGGAATGGTGAATAAAACGGAAAATGTCATAATGCCTTTGTATAGCTCCATGGTGAGACCACACCTTGAATACGGTGTACAATTCTGGTCGCCGCATCTCAAAACATAGAAACATAGAAACATAGAAATACGGTCTCAAAAAAGATATAATTGCGATAGAGAAGGGCTACCAAAATGATAAGGGGAATGGAACAGCTCCCCTATGAGGAAAGACTAAAGAGGTTAGGACTTTTCAGCTTGGAGAAGAGACGGCTGAGGGGTGATGTGATAGAGATGTTTAAAATCATGAAAGGTCTAGAACGGGTAGATGTGAATCAGTTATTTATTCTTTCGGATAAAAGAAAGACTGGGGGGCACTCCATGAAGTTAGCATGTGGCACATTTAAAACTAATCGGAGAAAGTTCTTTTTTACTCAACGCACAATTAAACTCTGGAATTTGTTGCTAGAGGATGTGGTTAGTGCAGTTAGTATAGCTGTGTTTAAAAAAGGATTGGATAAGTTCTTGGAGGAGAAGTCCATTACCTGCTATTAATTAAGTTGACTTAGAAAATAGCCACTGCTATTACTAGCAACGGTAACATGGAATAGACTTAGTTTTGGGGTACTTGCCAGGTTCTTATGGCCTGGATTGTCCACTGTTGGAAACAGAATGCTGGGCTTGATGGACCCTTGGTCTGACCCAGTATGGCATGTTCTTATGTTCTTATGGTGCGGATCCAGCCGGAAGATATCTGGAAGACCGCTTTCAATACTAGGGATGGCCACTACGAGTATGTAGTAATGCTGTTCGGACTTTGTAATGCCTCTGCAGTCTTTCAGTGCTTGATGAATGAGATCTTCCGGGACCTACTCTATTCATCAAGCGCTGAAAGACTGCAGAGGTGTTACAAAGTCTGAACAGCATTACTACATACTCATAGTGGCCATCCCTAGTATTGAAAGCAGTCTTCCAGATATCTTCTGGCTGGACCCGCACCAGATTGTATGCCCCTCGGAGATCTAACTTTGTAAATATTTGGGCTCCTCGGAGGCGGTAAAAGTGTTCGATAATGAGTGGCAGATGGTAACGATCCAGCGGGTCATGGCATTTAGCCCATGGTAATCGATGCAAGGATGTAAACTGCCATCCTTCTTTTTCACGAAGAAGAATCCGGCTCCTGCTGGGGAATTGGAGGGCCTTATGAAACCTTTATTCAGGTTCTCCTTAATATACTCAGACATTGCTTGAGTTTCAGGCAGCGAGAGAGGGTAGGTTCTGCACTTGGGAGGCGTGGTTCCTGGTAGGAGCTCAATGGGGCAATTGAGTTTATGAAGTGGAGGCAGGATATCTGCATTTTGTTTGGAGAACACATCTTGAAAGTCAGAAGATTGGACCGGTAACCCGGTAAGGGTTGTAGAGTTCAAGATGGTGACCGCTGGAGCCATCTGTCGAAGACAGCAGTTCTGGCACTGGGATCCTCACTGAATCAGCTGTAGGGATTGCCAGTCTAAGTGAGGTCCATGGATCTGGAGCCAAGGAAGTCCTAGAATTATCGGATGCGTAGAACACTTTAAAAAGTACAGGGAGATCTCCTCTTCATGGAGGGTTCCCACGGAGAAGCAGAAGGCCAAGGTGCGATGAATGATGCATCCGGGAAGGTGTTCTTCCTGGATGGATGTAATGTGAAGGGGCACCTCCAGAGGCTGAAGAGGAATCTGGAGCAGGGAGACAATGTCGTCCAGGATTAAGTTACCATTTGCGCCAGTATCCACGAGCGCGGTTGTGGCAAAGGAGCGTGACTCCAAAGAAAGAGACACCGGAAGAAGCAATTGAGGGCCAGTAACAGTAGCGCCCAAGCTCAGGACCCATGCCGAGCTCAGGCTCTGCAGTTTCCCGGATGTACAGGGCAGGATTGTCAGAAGTGTCCGGAACCATCAAAGTATAGGCAGAGGCCTTTCTTGCGATGAAGACGCTCCTCAGGAGACAAGCATCCGCGATTGATCTGCATCGGTTTTTCTGATGATGGAGGAGGTGCCGGTAAGGCCTTCAACTGGGGACTGGTAGCACAGACTGGGCATAAGGCTGGTGGCTGGGAGACCTTTACCCCCTTGTGTCGCTGACGTAGACGATGGTCAATTTTTCCAACCAGGGAAATCAGGCCATCTAGGGATGTAGGAATCTCGCGAGCAACCAGCTCATCCTTGAGGGCAGGAGACAAGCCATCCAGACAGTCCTCTTGCCACTTTGGTTCTGTGGCTAGTGTCCTAAATTCCACTGAATTTGGTGAGCGAATGAGAGCCTTGACGGAGGTGAAGAAGCTGATGACCCATAACTGCCTGTGTTGGATTCGTGGACCCTTGAGCCGATCGGAACCGAACGGTGAACTGCTGCAAGGTAGCAGCAGTGGCCCCGACCGGGAGGCGGCAAGGACGGAGATGTGGCTGGCCCGAGGAGGGCCCTGGGAAGCCCTTTGCGACCAAGGGCTTTGGCAAGGAAGCAGGGAACGGATGGAGCTGACACAGTGAGGAAGTCTTCGCCCTGGAAGCCGAGCCTCCCCCGAGAGGAGCTCGTAGGAGTTCGGCCGCTGGGACTTAGGAGATTCACCCTGGAAGCCGGAGTCCCCCCAGGAGGCGCCCGTAGGGACCCGGCCGCTGGGACTTAGGAGAGCCCGCGGGGGCAGAGTCAGACGGGATCCAAGGTCGAGTGCCAGAGGGTCGTTGCTCACCAGTCCGGAGTCAAGTGCCAGAGAGTCGCCACTTGCCAGTCCAGGGTCGAGAGCCTGAGAGTCGTCGCTTGCCAGTCCAGGGTCAGAAGCCAGGGGATCACCGTGAGCCAAACCGGGGTCAGAAGCCAGAGAATCGTCGTAAGCCAGTCCAGTCGGGAGCCAGGGAACACCGTAAGCCAATCCGGGATCAGGAACCAAGAAGACCAAGAGAGCACAGGAACGCAGCAACTGGAAGCAGGGAAACCTGGGACCTCGTTGCAAGGCAAGGAGAAGGTCTCGGTGCAGGGTTTAAATACCCTGAGAGCGTTTGATGTCATCCAGAGGCAGTGCTGCAGTTTCCCGCGCTGGCCCCTTTAAAATCCGGGGCCTGCCGCGAGCGTGGCTAGGGGGCGGGGCCTAGCCGCGGAGAATGCCGGCAGCCAGCATGGCGCGGGGGCGCCATTCTCGGGGCCTGCACGGCCCGACCGCGGCTCGGGGGAGCCCGGATTTGCGACAGGACCGGAGGGGGACCGCGTCGAGGTGAGTGGCGATCCCGGGGACGGCCCGGGATCGCAACAGTACCCCCTCTCCTGCGCCCCCTCCCCGGAGGCCGGGGCTTGGCCGGATGGACCAGATGAAACTGGCGGAGGAGGTCCTTATCCAGGATGTGAGAGGAGGGTTCCCACGAGTTCTCCTCAGGTCCGTACCCCTCCCAAGACAGGAGGTATTCCCAGCGATGACGACGGAACCGGACATCCAATACCTCCTTAACCGTGTACGTGGCTCCAGGGTCAGAAGCGACATTAGAGGGCTCCGGAGGTACAGGTCGAAAGTGGGAGAGGACCACCGGCTTGAGGAGAGAGACATGGAAGACGTCATGTATGCGAAGGGTAGATGGAAGACGTAGGCGGTAGGAAACCGCGCCAACACGTTCGGCTACCCGGAAAGGTCCAATGTAGCGAGGCGCTAGCCTCATGGAAGGGATCCGGAGCTGGATGTTCTTAGTGCTGAGCCATACCTTTTAACCGGGCAGAAACACTGGAGCGGGTCGCCGAGACTTATCCGCGTAAGCCTTGAACCGGGCGGCGGTGCGGTGGAGCTTCTCTTGTGTGGAGTGCCAAAGCTGATGAATCTGGCTGGCCGTCAGTTGCGCCGCTGGCGAGGAGGTAAACACTGGTAATGGTAGTGGAGGTTTGGGAACCTTTCCATAAACCAGTTGGAAGGGAGACTGTAGCGTGGCGGAGTGTCGATGGCGATTGTAAGAGAACTCGGCCCAGGGGAGAAGAGCAACCCAGTTGTCCTGCTGCTCTCCTACAAAGGCTCGGAGGAACGCTTTCAGAATTCGATTCGTGCGTTCAACTTGGCCATTGCCCTGGGGATGAAACGCCGTGGTTAAGTCTAGCTGAACCCCAAATTTCCTGCAGAGTGCCCGCCAGTATTTTGCCGTGAATTGGGGCCCTCGGTCCGAGGCAATATGTAGAGGCAAACCATGCAGTCGGAAGATATGCTGGATAAATAGTTCAGCTAACTCAGGAGCCGTAGGTAACTTGGCAAGTGGCACAAAATGAGCCATTTTCGAGAAGCGGTCAATGGTGACCCAAACCACAGTCTTACCCTGGGACGGGGGCAGCTCAACGAGGAAGTCCGTGGAGATGTGCGTCCACGGCTCCGTGGGTACAGGGAGTGGTTGGAGAAGTCCCTAGGGACGACCAGGCGGGGGTTTTTGCTGCGCGCACGTAGGAGAGGATTGTACGTATAGGCGGACATCCTCCTTCACCCGTGGCCACCAATAGAACTCCGTCAGTAATTGAAGAGTCCAGGCGATCCCGGAATGACCCGCCGTCAGGGAGTCGTGTGCCCAGGCTAGGACCTTCCTTCTAGCACGTACCAGGACTACCACCCTCCCCGCCGGTGCAAGTTCGGTGGCTGTCAGTTGGATTTTAGCCGGGTCCAAAATGTATTGAGGGGGTTCGGAGGTGTCCTCAATCTCAGTAATGCGTGAGAGGGCGTCTGCCCTAGTATTCTTGGCCGCTGGTCGATACCGAAGGGTGAAATCGAACCGGCTGAAAAAGAGGGACCAGCGTGCCTGCCGGGGATTAAGCCTCTGCGCATGGGACAAGAACTCTAAGTTTTTGTGGTCCGTGTAAACTACGATCGGATGTTGGGCCCCCTCCAGCCACTGGTGCCATGCTTCAAAGGCCAACTTAATGGCCAGTAGCTCCTTGTCTCCGATGCCGTAGTTTCTCTCGGCAGGTGAGAACTTGCGGGAGAAGTAGGAACATGGCCGAGTTTTACTGTCCTTGGAAGTCTGGGACAGGACGGCCCCCACGGCTACATTGGAGGCATCCACCTCCACAATGAACGGGCGTAGAGGGTCCGGGTGTCGGAGGCAGGTGTCCTGGAGGAAGGCCTCTTTGAGATCGTGGAAGGCCTGTACAGCAGTTGGAGGCCAATTCCGGGCATCGGCACCCTTGCGGGTGAGCGCCGTTAAAGGCGCCACTAAAGAGGAGTAATGCGGGATAAAGTGGCGGTAAAAGTTGGCGAAGCCTAGGAAACGCTGGAGCGCCTTTACTCCCACAGGTTGCGGCCAGTTCCGGATAGCCGCGACTTTATCGGGATCCATGCGGAAGCCGGTAGAGGAGACGATGTAACCCAGAAAGGGCAAAGCTTCCTCCTCGAACTGGCATTTCTCCAGTTTAGCATATAGTCGGTTCTCTCTTAACCTTAGCAAAACCTGGCGCACATGTTGACGGTGTTCCTCAAGGTCCCGGGAATAAATCAACACATCGTCGAGGTAGACAATGACTGAGGTATACAGAAGATCGCGAAGCACCTCGTTCATTAGGTTTTGGAACACGGCTGGGGCGTTGCAGAGACCGAATGGCATGACGAGGTACTCATAATGACCGTCCCTGGTGTTAAAGGCGGTCTTCCACTCATCTCCCGGCCGGATCCGTACGAGGTTGTACGCTCCTCTAATATCTAGCTTGGTAAAGATGCGGGCCCCCTGCAGACGATCCAGAAGTTCCGGAATCAGGGGCAAGGGATAGCGGTCTCGTCGGGTGATCTGGTTCAGGCCCCGGTAATCGATACAGGGCCGAAGAGACCCATCCTTCTTGGCCACAAAGAAGAAGCCGGCTCCTGCCGGGGACTTGGATGGTCTTATAAAGCCTCGGTCTAGATTCTCCTTAATGTAGGCAGACATGGCCCGGATCTCCGGCAGGGACAGAGGATAAACTCTACCGCGTGGAGGCGTGGTGTCCAGCAGCAACTCAATCGCACAATCGAAGGGGCGATGCTCAGGTAGTAATTCAGCCTTCTCCTTAGAGAAGACATCCCGGAAGGCCTGGTACTGGGGTGGCAGCGTCAGCAGGGCTGCCAGAAGCGGAAGCGTCTGAAGCGGACGAGCAGGAAGACAGCGACAGGCACAGCCTGGACCCCAAGACGTGATCTGAAGCGAGTCCCAGTTGATCACTGGAGAATGTTTCCTGAGCCAGGGCAGTCCTAAGACAAGTGGGTGAATGGACTTCTCCAGGATGAGAAAAGAGATCTCCTCTTTATGAAGAAGTCCGACCTGAAGCTGGAGTAGTTGTGTACGAGTGGTAATGGTCCCTGGGAGAGGGATCCCCTGGATGGACGATACCCGCAAAGGTGGTTCTTGAGGCACGACTTTAAGCTGCAGTTGTTTTACCAGATCTTGGAGGATGAAATTCCCCCCGGACCCAGAGTCGATCAGTGCCAAGGTATCGAATCCCCCTCCTGGAAAACAGAGTCTCGTTGGGATGGTACATGGGGAGTTCAAAGAAGTGCTGCCTAGAATCAACTCCCCACTCGACTCTAGGTTCGGCCGTTTCCCGGACGCTCTGTGCAGCAAGCCAGAAAGTGCCCCTTACCACCGCAGTAGAGACACAACCCCTGCGAGCGGCGGCGCCTCCGTTCTTCGGCGGATAGCGGACCCCAACCCAATTGCATGGGCTCTTCAGGGGGGAGGACCGCTGCCGCCGGGGGTGAGGCTCGGACCCGAGGTGGCGTGATTCGATGAGCGGCCTGCCCCTGGGCGGACCTTCGCTCCCGGAAGCGGCGCTGGATGCGTCGGTCCACTCGCCCGGCTAGCTCTATAAGCTCTTGCAGATCGTCCGGTAGGTCTCGGGCTGCGAGTTCGTCCTGAAGTCGGGGTGAAAGACCCTCCAGGAATATTCCATGTAGGCTGTCCTCACCCCAGGCCAGTTCAGAGGCAAGGGTCTGGAACTCCATTGCGTATTCCTCTAGGGGGCGACTGCCCTGTCTCAACTGGAGTAATTCAGAGGCGGCCGTGGAGGCGCGGGACGGTTCGTCAAAAATCCTCCGGAAGGCCTGGACGAACTGCACAAGGTTATTCTGGCGCTCCCAAAGGGAGGAAGCCCAGGCCAAGGGTCTCCCGTCAAGGAGGGAAATAATGTAGGTCGTCTTGACCCAGTCCGTGGAGAATTGTGCTGGCAGGAGGTCAAAGCGGATGTAGCATTGGTTGAGGAATCCTCGGCACGCCTTCGAATCTCCAGAGTACCGAGGCGGTGATGGCATCTGTACCGGGGCAGGGAAACCCGCATTGGCCTGAGACAAGGATGCTGCGGAGCGAGCTGCGGAGGCCCCTTCAACACGATCCGCCAGGCGTTGCACGGTGGACATCAAGGTCTCGAGGCAGAACTGTTGTTGTTGCAGCTTCTTGGCTATGCCCGGAATAGCCTTGAGGCCGGCAAGATCCGCCGGGTCCATGGCCTTGCAATCTGTTGGATTCGTGGACCCTTGAGCCGATCGGAACCGAACGGTGAACTGCTGCAAGGTAGCAGCAGTGGCCCCGACCGGGAGGCGGCAAGGACGGAGATGTGGCTGGCCCGAGGAGGGCCCTGGGAAGCCCTTTGCGACCAAGGGCTTTGGCAAGGAAGCAGGGAACGGATGGAGCTGACACAGTGATGAGGAAGTCTTCGCCCTGGAAGCCGAGCCTCCCCCGAGAGGAGCTCGTAGGAGTTCGGCCGCTGGGACTTAGGAGATTCACCCTGGAAGCCGGAGTCCCCCCAGGAGGCGCCCGTAGGGACCCGGCCGCTGGGACTTAGGATAGCCCGCGGGGGCAGAGTCAAACGGGATCCAAGGTCGAGTGCCAGAGGGTCGTTGCTCACCAGTCCGGAGTCAAGTGCCAGAGAGTCGTCGCTTGCCAGTCCAGGGTCAGAAGCCAGGGGATCACCGTGAGCCAAACCGGGGTCAGAAGCCAGAGAATCGTCGTAAGCCAGTCCAGAGTCGGGAGCCAGGGAACACCGTAAGCCAATCCGGGATCAGGAACCAAGAAGACCAAGAGAGCACAGGAACACAGCAACTGGAAACAGGGAAACCTGGGACCTCGTTGCAAGGCAAGGAGAAGGTCTCGGTGCAGGGTTTAAATACCCTGAGAGCGTCTGACGTCATCCAGAGGCAGTGCTGCAGTTTCCCGCACTGGCCCCTTTAAGATCCGGGGCCTGCCGCATGCGCGCGGCTAGGGGGCGGGGCCTAGCCGCGGAGAACGCCGGCAGCCAGCATGGCATGGGGGCGCCGTTCTCGGGGCCTGCACGGCCCGACCGTGGCTCGGGGGAGCCCGGACTCGCGACGGGACCGGAGGGGGACCGCGTCGAGGTGAGTGGCGATCCCGGGGACGACCCGGGATCGCAACAGCCTGTCGGCCAGTGTCCTCAAAGGTCCACTTGAAAACGGTCATGAAATGGGAGAGGTGACGGAGAATATCATCTGAACGCTGTCAGAGAGGGGAAGCCCATGCCAGGGCCTTCCCTTCAAGGCATGAGAGGATAAAGGTTATATTAGTGGTCTCACTTGGAAACAATGCAGGCTGCAGTACAAATTTCATAAAGCACTGCTTGATGAAGCCTCGGCAGAGGCTTGGATCCCCATTGAAACGAGGTGGAGCTGGAAGGGCCAGGGATGCCCATGGAGGCGGGGTTTGAGTCCAACCCTCTGAATTGGCCATGACAGTGACCTGAAGCTGAGACCGTAGTCTTTCGATGGATGACGTTCTCGGAAATGGGCGGCTAGGCCAGGGATGGCATGCAAGGCAGGAGACTCCGCCGAGTCCATGGCCTTGGCAAACTATTGCATTGGAGGTGGACTCTTGGCCTGGTGCAGGATTGGTACAGCCCTCCGGTCAGACCCGGAGAGTGCCTACCACCAGGAGGCGGAGCACAGGAGGAGACAGAGGCTAGCTGGAGATTTCCCAATAGCAACCCGGGGTTCCCTCAGGTTGAGCCCTTAGTTACTCGGGCCGCCTGGTCTTAGGAGGGCCTCGCATGATCTCCTAGATAGGAAGTGCAGAGGAGTGCCCACCATGAACAAGGGTGCGTGGTCGATGTCCAAACCAGAGTGTCCAGAAGTCACAGGAGGGCAGAACAGAGAATCCGAGTGGATAGCGAGGATGAAGGCCAGAGTAATATTTCAGAATGGTCAGCTGAAGCAGGGGTCAGTACCTGTAGTCAATCCAGAAATAGTCAGGTCAGGCAGAGGTCATGTTCCAGGCAATGATCAAGAGTAGTTAGTGGTCAGGCAGAGGTCAGTTCCAGGCAGCGATCAAGAGTAGTCAGTGGTCAGGCAGAGGTCAGTTCCAGGCAGCGATAAGGAGTAGTCAGAGAACAGGCAGAAGTCAGGTCTAGGCAGCAATCCAGAGTAGTCAGGAGCAAGCAGTGGTCAGTACTGTGAGATCAGTCCAAAGGGTACTACCAGGGATGGAGAGATGAAGGAATTGGAGATACTGGAACAAGAGACACTGGAACAGGAAACACTAGAACAGGAGACGCTGGAAGGCAAACTAGACACATCAGAGTATACGACCCGATTGCCAAGGCACCATTCAGGGGAAAGGGCCTTGCCTTATATAGCAGGCTTGCGTGATGTCATTAGGGAGCACCGGGTTTGGGTTTCCCATGCTTGGCCCTTTAAATATGGCGACGTTGGCCACGCGCACACCCAGGGGTGAGGCCGAGGAGCAAGAAGACGCAGAACCCCTATGGGAGCTCTGCTGTGAGGCCAGCATCGGAGACGGTGAGTGGGGGAGCCGGGGACACCGCAATCTCGCTGCAGCAGCAGAGGAGGTAAGCCTGGAGCTTGTGGATGGAAGGGAGAGGTGAATGGGAGCGGACGCGGTCAGGAAGCATAACACCTACAGAACAAAATTACACTTTTTTCTCTAAAGCACATCAGATTTATACCAGAATAGATTATTTTTTGATAGATAAAACACTGGTAAATAATAGAGATGTGCTTCGTTTTTTTCTGCCGGGTCGTTTTTTGACTCGGATACCTCGTGGTAAATTTCGGGTTTTCTAGTTTCGTTTTTTTGAAAAACGAAATGAGGAAACCCGAAACCGGGCCAAAAAACGAAATGGCAAAGGAAGCTTAAAGAAAACCCACCCCAAGCATTTAAAATCAGTTTTCTACATAAATACAAACTACCCCCCCCCCATCCCGATCCCTCCCCAAGACTTACTAAGTACATCCCTGGTGGTCCAGTGGGGTCCTGGGTTCCATTTGCCCTCCGTGCCCGTGCTACTGCAAGCCGTGCTCTTTAAAATGGTGCCGAATAGCCTCTGAACTACCATGTCACAGGGGCTACCGGCGCCATTGGTCAGCCCCTGTCACATGGCCATCGGCGCCATCTTGTGCTCCTGTCATGTGACTGGAGCTGACCAATGGCGCCGAAAGCCTCTGTGACATAGTATGGGCAAAGGCTATCGGCGCCATTTTGATTACTGGCAGCCGACAACGAAATCACTTTCAGACCCCCGCTGGACCCCCAGGGATTATTGGCAAGCCTTGGGGAGGTCAAGAGCCCCCTCCTGACCCCCCCAAGGCTTGCCAATAATCCCTGAAGGTCCAGCGGGGGTCCGAAAGCAATTTCGTTGTCGGCTGCCAGTAATCAAAATGGCGCCAATAGCCTTTGCCCATACTATGTCACAGAGGCTTTCGGCGCCATTGGTCAGCTCCAGTCACATGACAGGAGCACAAGATGGCGCCGATGGCCATGTGACAGGGGCTGACCAATGGCGCCGGTAGCCCCTGTGACATGGTAGTTCAGAGGCTATTCGGCACCATTTTAAAGAGCACGGCTTGCAAGTAGCACGGGCACGGAGGGCAAATGGAACCCGGGACCCCGCTGGACCACCAGGGATGTACTTAGTAAGTCTTGGGGAGGGATCGGGATCGGGGGGGGGGGTGTTGTATTATAGTTTATTTAAATGTTTGGGGTGGGTTTTAAATAAAAAAAGAAAAGTGTCCCTCTCCCCATGCAAACCCGAAAAACGAAATTTTCCCGAAAGTCGGGGAAAATTCTTTTCGGGTTTCGGGGCCTCCAAAACCACAACGAGTTAGGAAATTTCGTTGAATTTCCTAACTCGGGCGAAAAACGAACCACATCTCTAGTAAATAAGGGAGAAGCAGAGATAGAGCTAATCACGTGGTCAGATCATTCCTCAATATGGATATCTCTAAGTCTCTCAGTAGGTAAGAAATTCAGGAGATTAAACAAGAGTATTTTAGAGGATTCTGAGTTCTGTGGTCACTTGTGCCTGCAAATTTTCTCTCATGCATATTCATTGTGGATATCCTGGAAACCTGACTGGCTGGGGAGTCCCCAGGACAGGGTTGGAAACTACTACTCTAGCAGCTAGAATTCACTGGTTAGTGAGATCCAGGGGTTACAAGTGGGAGATCAGGAATACAAAATGTCTATGTTCGGGGATGAGGTGCTCTTTACAGTTGTAAATCTGGATTAATCGTTACCACCTTTGATGGTGGAGTTGGTTAAATTTAGTGGGGTCTTAGGTTATAAAGTAAATTCAGAAAAATCAGAACTATTGAATGTTTCTCTTTCAGATGAGCGAATGGTAATCATTAATTTAAGTTTTCTTTTAAAATAGCAGTCAGAAGTGAAATATTTAGGAGTAAAAGTAGGTACTACTCTAGAGGGCTTTTTTTTTTTTAACTTGACTTATGATTCATTGTGGAAAAAAATAGATGGGGATCCTCAGAGGTGGGATAGGGGAGACCTGACCTGGTTGGGTAGAATAGCCGCTATAAAAATGAATATTCTGCCTAGGTTTAGCTATCTCTTTCAAACTCTTTCAGTATTCATAGCAGAAGCTTGCTTCACGCTTTGGCAATGCAAATTATTTTGATTCATATGGAAAAGAAGACCGCCGAAGGTAAGCTAAAAATAGGTGGGGGGGGGGGGGAGGGCTTGGGAGTTCCTTGTTTATTGTGGTACTTTGTTGCAGCTCAAATTAAATTTATTTTAGAATGCCACAGGAGAGTAGGAGAAAAAAGGTGGATAGCACTTGAACAATCTATGCTAAATGGTGTATCACCAGGTGTTTTAGTCTGGCTTCCCGGAAAGGTGAGAATGCTATCTGCTATGGTATCTCCAAACATTAGGGATGTGCAGCCAAAAAAATTTCGTTGCATTCGTGATACGTATTCGTCGGGGATCATTTCCGTTGCATTCGGACGTATGGAGAATCCGATACGTCGATATGTCAATACGTTTTCCGGTTCCCATTAAAGTCAATGGGGGAAGGATTTCCAGCCTATTTTTGGCTGCAGAATTGGGGTTTTATTATCAATTTTCATGAAACTTCTGGGGAGCAATCATCACAACAACAAAAGAGCTCCAAGGTACTTAGACTGTGGCAAAGTGGCACCAAAGTGACATGAATAGCCTAAGGCACAGGAAAGGTGCAAAGGGGTACCAGAAGTGGCAAGAATGCTTTAACAGAGGCACAAAGCAGCAGTGAGAATGTCAAAACCACACCACAGCTTCAAAAGAGAGCACAGATAGCAGATGCATGAACCATCAAAGGCAGCACGACAGGCAAAGCGGCAAGACAAGTGGCATTGACATCCAACAGCACAATGAAGGGGGAACATAGCAAGCAGATAGACTTGCACCAACACACTGAGGAACTATGAGAGTGGCAAGAACACCACAAGGAGTTAAGTGAGTCATCTGGTGTATGGCAGCAAAGCAGAGTGGCAGAAAGCTGATAGGAGCAAGACAGGCTGGCAGAGTGGAGATAGTCTGGTCCCTGTGGTTTTGATAGGGGAAAGACAGGCTGGCCCAGGAGACAGTTCCCTTTCCTTTGTGCAGGAAAGGACTCCCTAGAACAGGTTCACCCCTAGAGTGGGGTGTTTCCGTTGGCGTCTAGTGAATACTGTTGGCGTCCAGTGTATACTGTTGGCGTCTAGTGAATACCGTTGGCGTCTAGTGAATTCCGTTGGCGTCTAGTGAATACCGACTGTACTTACGCACTTCAGCTGATGACAAAGGAACTTGAAGAGCTCTCAGAAATAAGAATACTGCTACTCAAGTCCAAATCTGCAATATCAACCTATGTTGACTTTGTACCGTACAGTGCCTCTGTAAACAATGGGAACACAAAGGATGAACTAGAGTACAACTACCACTAGTTTTCTATAGCACTAGAAATATTAATGTAGCAACAAACAGCTTGGGAAAATAGCCCGTATTATGAAGGTCATGAAAACTATATCCTAGCTCCAAGCTGGACAGACAGGTACAGCGTTAGAGGTCGAGCCCTGGTAGGGACATAAGGCCTGGATGAACAGGCAGAGCAATCCAGGTCAAACACTTGTAGGAACACAAGGCCCGGACTGACAGGCAAAGCAGTCGAGGACAGAGGTCAATCCCACCTAGGGACACAAGGCCTGGATGAACAGGCACAGCAGTCGAGGACAGAGGTCAATCCCACCTAGGGACATAAG
This sequence comes from Rhinatrema bivittatum, assembly GCF_901001135.1. NCBI lineage: Eukaryota > Metazoa > Chordata > Amphibia > Gymnophiona > Rhinatrematidae > Rhinatrema > Rhinatrema bivittatum. Next base: position 366,613,143 of record NC_042620.1, on the reverse strand, counting down.
GCCTGGATGGACAGGGATAGTAATTTTTTTTTCTTAATGTATTTATATTCTTATTTTCAAACATTTCCAGCACTTCATAGTTGATTACACTCAGGTACTGTAGGTATTTCCCTATCCCCAGAGGGCATACAATCTAAGTGAAACCCTTGTAGGACACAAGGCCTGGATGGACAGGCACAGCAAACGAGGACAGAGGTCAATCCCACCTAGGGACACAAGGCCTGGATGAACAGGCACAGCAATCGAAGTCAAACACTTGTAGGAACACAAGGCCCGGAGTGACAGGCAAAGCAGTCGAGGACAGAGGTCAATCCCACCTAGGGACACAAGGCCTGGATGAACAGGCAAAGCAGTTGAGGACAGAGGTCAATCCCACCTAGGGACACAAGGCCTGGATGAACAGGCACAGCAATCGAAGTCAAACACTTGTAGGAACACAAGGCCCGGACTGACAGGCACAGCAGTCGAGGACAGAGGTCAATCCCATCTAGGGACACAAGGCCTGGATGAACAGGCAAAGCAGTCAAGGTCAAACATTTGTAGGAACACAAGGCCTGGATGGACAGGCACAGCAATCGAGGTCAAACACTTGTAGGAACACAAGGCCTGGATGAACAGGCACAGTAATCGAGGTCAAACATTTGTAGGAACACAAGGCCTGGATGAACAGGCACAGCAATCGAGGTCAAACACTTGTAGGAACACAAGGCCTGGACTGACAGGCAAAGCAGTCGAGCTCAAACACTTATAGGAACACAAGGCCTGGACTGCCAGGCAAAGCAGTCGAGGTCAAACACTTGTAGGAACACAAGGCCTGGATGAACAGGCACAGCAATTGAGGTCAAACACTTGTAGGAACACAAGGCCTGGATGAACAGGCACAGCAATCGAGGTCAAACACTTGTAGGAACACAAGGCCTGGATGAACAGGCATAGCAATCGAGGTCAAACACTTGTAGGAACACAAGGCCTGGATTGACAGGTAAAGCAGTCGAGGTCAAACACTTGTAGGAACACAAGGCCTGGATGAACAGGCACAGGAATCGAGGTCAAACACTTGTACGAATACAAGGTCTGGATGAACAGGCAGAGCAGTCGAGGTCAAACACTTGTAGGAACACAAGGCCTGGACTGACAGGCAAAGCAGTCGAGGTCAAACACTTGTAGGAACACAAGGCCTGGATGAACAGGCACAGCAGTCGAGGTCAAACACTTGTACGAACACAAGGCCTGGACTGACAGGCAAAGCAATCGAGGTCAAACACTTGTACGAACACAAGGCCTGGACTGACAGGCAAAGCAGTCGAGGTCAAACACTTGTAGGAACACAAGGCCTGGATGAACAGGCACAGCAATCGAGTTCGAACACTTGTAGGAACACAATGCCTGGACAGTTGACGGTCAGGCACAGCGATTCATCTCAGGTACATGTGCTGCAGTGCTTATATTATCTGGAGCATAGGAGGCAATTGGAGCTGCTGCAAGGCTTTGAATTGCTTTTATTCATCTTGCCATTCACAGGGAAAATTTGGAAACCCAAGCAAAGGCATGTTTACTTTCAAAAACACTAGCATTTCCATCAACTCTGATGCAAGCCTTGAGCGGTGAGGGCTCATGATCAGAGCCTTCTCTACCTCAGGACCCACTGAATGGAACAATCTCCCACCGGACCTTAGACAAGATCCTTGCCCAATATCCTTTAAGAAAAAATTAAAAACATGGTTATTCAACCTTGCATTTCCAGATTCTGCATTTAACTAATCACTTATTTCTCTTGGAATGCTTTAGGACATTTATTACTATGCATTGTAATTATTTTTCTCTCTGTTCAGTTAAATTTTAAATTTTAACTATGTTTGCCATGTTTACCATTTGTTCTTAGTTCTATGTATCGCCGTTCAGGCAGTTTCTTGTTCCTTGTAAACCGGTTTGATTTGTATTTAATGCAGGAAGATCGGTATATAAAAACCAAAAATAAATAAATAAATAAATGATATCCCCTCTCATTGAAAAGACACGTTCACTGGGCACACTGGTTGGTGGACATGACAGATATCACTGAGCCACTTTAGTTAGGTGTGGCCAGACAGTGGACTTGTGTGCCCAATATGCCAGTGGATCTGTCTGCATTTTCTATATCGGCTCTGAGAGATATCGTGTCACTGACAGCTGTGCTACTGTCTCCTCCTGTGCTTGGGCGGGCTCAGAGTCATTCAATCCAGCTGCTTTCTCTCTCACCCGTTGCACAACTGATGAATCTTTATGGTCAACATGCCTTGGGCATTCTGACGTGGAGGAGGAGGTACTATCTGTCGCTGACACAGTGCTGCTCCTGCTTGGGCTAGCAGCACAACTCTCTGATGTGCCTGCTGTTTCCACCTCTGCTTCAAGCCTAATCTGTCTCCGCCTATGGCGCTTCTGTTCACGGACCTTTGCTAACAGCAGCTCCTTCACAAATGACAGACAATTGGTCTGTAGGGCGAGTTTACCTTTCACACAGGGATCACAGACAGAGGTGAGCATGTATGTGCGGTCGTCTGTTAAAGGCCTTAATCTGTCTTTCACCTGCTGCTGCAAAACGTCCAGACACTGCAGCACCTCAGCAGTCATTCCCTCTTCCCGTTTAATGGCCTCCAAATGTTCATCCAGGAAATTAACTATAGGGACGATGTCAGCTAAGGTGGCACTTCTGGAACTCAGCTCCTCCGTGACATCCTTGAAGGGCTGCAGGATTTTTACCAGCTGACTCATGACTAACCAATCATGATGCTCTAGGGGATTCTGCACACCTATGTCCATTGTACCAGAAAGTTCATGAAGGGGTGTCTGCAGCTCCAGTAACCTCTCCAGCATCATAAAGGTGGAATTCCACCGGGAGGCAATGTCTTGAATGAGACGCTTGTGAGGCATATCCAAATCAGTCTGCTTTTGTTGGAGAACCTGCCCCGCCTTGACACTTCTGTGGAAGTGTGCTTCTATGTTCCTGCACTTCTTTATTAACCTATGCAGGTATTCATTCTCCTTGTCATTGGACTCCAAGCCCAGAGCTGACTTCACTACCAGGTGCAGAGTGTGTGCAAAACATCGGATGTTCTTAAACCGCCCATCGGTTATTGCCTTAACCATGTTAGCACCATTGTCTGTGACAAAGAACCCTGCCTGCATTTTCCTGTCTCGCTGGTGTGGTTGCCAGCCCTCCAGCATCTTTCTGATGCATGCTAGAATATTGACTGCGGTATGGGCCTGGTCCATCAGGTGGGTGTGCAGTAAAGCCCACCTCCACCCTGATACTTCTTCAGTAATAGAGCTGCTAGCTGCCCCTGCCTCAGCCATGTCCCACCAGTGTGCTGTCAGAGAGAGGTAAGAGTGTGCAGCATTCATGGTGGTCCAGATATCGCAGGTGAAATGCACTCTTCCGTCTGCTTTAGCTAGCAGTGCTTGCATGTGACTGCAACACTGCTTGTACAGGCTGGGGATGACCTTTCTACTAAATGTGGTTCTGCACGAGATTTTGTAATTTGGAAGTATGACCTTCAAAAAACGCTTGAAACCCACATTCTACACTAGCTGCAAGGGCTGGTCATCAAGGGCAAACATTTCCCCAATGCTCCTGGTTACAACTTTTGAGGCTGCCTGCCTCCTACCCCGGAATAGCGTTACCACACTCCACCCCATTTCCTCGATGGTGGATTGTTGCTTCTGCCACATTTCAGGGGGTTGCTGGCCTGCCGCCTGACTGCTAGAAGGGTATGAGGGCGTGGGCTGACTCTGCTGCTTTCCTACCACTGCACACTGGTTGGAAGGGGTCCCCCGACTGGAACTGCCACCATCCCCAGATGGCAGTAATCTTGTTGGGTGTTGCCTCTTCGTATGATGGTTCATGCCAAAATTAGATAGATGTCCCATTTGCTTGCCTCTGCTAATATCCCTGGCACAGTAATTACACCGAGCATAACGTGGGTCTTCCATCACTTTAAAGTGTTTCCAAATCGGAGATGTCTTTCGTGATCCTCCCCTCTCTAAAACCTTGGTGGTGGATGCTGGCACTGGAGTTGAGGTAGTGGGTGCACCCTGAGAAGCAATGCCAGAGGGGGCATCAGTCACCCTCTGTGCCTGTACTGACTGCTCTTCCTCCTCCTCGTTATCACTGTCATCTCTCCCCTGCTGCACATTTGTGGAGGCTGAGACAGGACTAACTGATTCTACTGAAGATTTGTCAGCTATTACTTCTTCCGTTTCTGATGAGAATCCCACACAAGAAGAATCTTCATCTGAATCAGAAGCAAACAGTGACTGTGCTACCTTGTGGACGCTAAGTGTTAGTCGAGACTTCTGTCCCCCTGCTGCTTTTGGGTGTCTACATTTTGTTGGGGATGACTCTGCCTCCCCTTCCCTCTCCTCCAAAACTACAGGGCCAGAAACAAGTGGTGGCGATGGCGATGTATCATGGTCGGATTTCATTTTTTTTGGCATGGAACTGCCATCCCCTACAAAGAGTTTAGATTGCGACAGTTGCCTTTTTAGCTGTACTGGTGGTGTTGCCCTAGTGTCTTTTGAGGTGCCTCCTCTGCCAGTCCCAATCACCCGATTACATCTCTCTTTCCCTGACATTATGGATTTAATGTCACTGACCAGTAACACTGCCCACTGTCACGGTGCCTGGCTGTGCACTAATATGTGTGTGGCGTGTACACAGAAGCTGCTTGCTTGTAAGCACAAAAGAGGCAGACTCCCTGGGCACTCGACTGCATAGACCCACTCAATAATAAGGTTCAGTCTGTTTAAAATGCCCACTGCCCACTGTCATGGTGCCTGTCTGTGCATTAATGTGTGTGGCGTGCACACAGAAGCTACTTGCTTGTAAGCACAAAAGAGGCACACTGCCTGGGCACTTGACTGCACAGACCCAGCCTGTTAAACTTCCCAGTGAAGCCCAATGCACTGTGAGACTAAGTAATTGGAATTAAAAAAAGCAGGAATTTTTGTCACTCCAGAAAAATGGATGAAATTGAAAATAATATATCTCTCCAAGCCAGCCCAACACCCTAAATGGTGGTCAGTGCTAGCTGACCTAGCACAGCTTCTCTTCTCAGTCAGACATGACCAAAATATTAAATAAACAGCTTGAAAGAAACAGGACTAGTAGTAGCTGTAGCTGACCCTGGCACTGCAGCAAAACAAAGAATATTTTTTTCTCCTTTACTAGTAGCTAGCCTATCTCTCTTAGTTCTGCCTCCTCCCTCTTCCACCCAGCAGCCCACCTTCCCACAGCATCGCTGGAAATAACTGCGTGGCTCCTCGTGCTAATGTTTATATACTGCTGGCTCATCAGTAAAATACACAGAGAGCACTGAATGACAGCGGTATTGGCTGCATTCAGTGCAGCTCAGAAAATGTCAGTGCGATACGCTGCGTTCCGGTATCCATGCCGACCTGTCCGACCCTTTCCTGTGAGTCACTGTGACTCACAGGAAAGGGTCAGACAGGTTGGCATGGTTACCGCAGGGGCGCCGCCATTTTGTGCAAATCAAAAATCATAGGTAGCAAGCAGCTAATGGGGGCGAAGAAAAGCGCACGCTGCTGGCCGCGCCGAATTAAACAGAAAATATGTTAAATATGTGGGGAGTCGTGATGCGTTTCGCCTCCCCACATATTTAACAGATAGGACAAAATACGTTGTGGATCACAAATACGTGGAAAACGGATGCATACCCCTACCAAACATAGAGTTAACACTAAAAAATTTAGGTTAGGTGGAAGGTATGTTTTGTGAGGGACATCTTTCATAGAACATCTTTATATTTTACCAATTTCTCCCAAGGTTGATGTATGCTACTTCAAAGAACTGGAAGGAGAAGTGGTGTAGTAGGTTAGAACAAATGTGGAACGGCAAGCAGGTGCTAGAATTCTTGATGTTATAAACAGGTTTTGGCCTTTCACAGGCAGCTCATTATTTCTATCTTCAAGCACATCATTTTATGAAGCAAGGAGAGATGTTAGAGGCGTTGAGGAGAGTGAAATCCTTGTTTGAAGGATTTTGTGATAAGGCAAAACGGGTGACCAGAGGGATATTTAAAATTTATGGTTTATTAAATAAAGATCTTAAATGTAAGTCAACACATATATCTGTGTGGTAAAATAATTTGAATGTATCTTCGGGGGAAAATACTTGGGATATGTGTTTTCTATATACTAAAAGGAGTTCTATTCCTGCTTCAATTGCGGAAAACAGCTATAAAGTCCTATTCCAATGGTATTTGACACCAGACAAGCTACATTCTTCTTACCTCACTCTGACTGATAAGTGCTGGAGAGATTGTGGGTTATTGGGAATCTACTTCCATATGAGTTGTGTGGGAGGTGGACCCTTGGGCCGAGGTGGAGTTGACGCAACCTGTAGGTAAGGAACTACTGGTCCCCACCATCGGCAGGTGGCGTGGGCTGATAGGCAGAGGCCGCTGGAGCTTCATCTTACCAAACCTCATTCCCCGTGGGTTGAGCCTTTGGGTGCCGGGGCCGGCCGGACTTAGGTGGGCCTCTGTGTGTAGTTGCAGTAGGAGTTGGTTCAGCCCAGAGACAGCAGATAAGAGATGGTACAGTCTTACTCCTGACTGGGTAATGTCCTAAACACTCAAGCGTCAATGGAACGAAGGCAGGCAGGGGCGCTCGAGGAAAGGTAGGCCGAAGCAGAAGAGGTATCCAATGATAGGCTTGAGTCAGGGCTGGTGGCAATCCGAAGGCAGAGGCAAGCAAGGATGAGGTCTGATTATGGAGATAGTCAATAGCATATTCAGGCAAGCCGAAGGTCTGAGTCTGGAGATAGGCAATGCGTAGTCGGACAAAGCAGAGGTCTGGGTCTGGAGATAGGCAACAGCATAGTCAGGTGAAGCGGAGGTCTGGGTCTGAAGATAGGCAGTAGCATAGTCAGGTGATGCGGAGGTCTGGGTCTGGAGATAATCAATGGCAACATCAGGCAAAGTAAAGTCCAATTCCGTGTAGCCAATCCAAAGCATAAGCAGGGTAGGAATGAAGAGACAGGAACCAGGAACAATGAGGAACAGGAAAGCAGGGTTGAGATGAATCACTACGAGGCAGTGAGTATTCAGCCAGTGAGGGGACCTGTTGCAAAGGCAATGCTAGGGAGCAGAGCTTGAGCTTAAATACTATGGTTAGGTTGATGTCATCATCCGAGGCCACAGCTAGGTTCCTGCCGTGGTCCTTTCATAAGAGTCAATGATGCGCACTTGCACCTGGGGAGGGGTGCGGCGCAAGTCGCAGTGTCTCTCTGCGGGCCACTTGGAGAGGTCCGATGAGCAGTGGAAGCAGAACTGGGGACGCCAGGGACTGTGGCAGAGCTGGCAGCACTGGGGGAGGCCCGAGAACAAAGCTGACGGCCCACCACCACCAGCGAGGAGGAACCAGAGGCTGGAGTCACCGTAGAAAGGTGAGGGGGCCGTGCCACGGGTCTGTCGCGGACAGCATGCATAACAGTACCCCACTTTACGCCCCCCTCTTGGAGGTTGGAGTTTGCCCGGATGGGCATAGTGAAAGTTCAGGAGACGAGTTTTGTCCAGATGTTCTGATATGGCTCCCAAGAATTTTCTTCGGGTCTATAACCCTCCTAAGAAAGGAGGTATTCCCACCGGCTGTCCTTACAGCGGACGTTGAGGACTTCGTGAACCTTGTATGTCATATCAGTTTCAGCCATGAGTGGAGGTGGTTCAGGAGTCATTCTGACAGGCCAGGATAGGACCACAGGTTTTAAGAGAGATACATGAAACGTATTATGTATTCCCAGCGTAGGAGGCAGCCAAAGCTGGTATGTAACTGGTCCAATATATTGGGTGGCCGTAAAAGGTCTGATATACCTTGGAGCGAACCGTTGAGAAGGTATTCTGAGTCGTATATACCGAGTACTTAACCAGACTTTCTGGAAAGGAAGAAATTCAGGACCCGAGCGTCGGTGACTGTCAGTAGTTCTCTTGGCCCGGAAAGTGGCTTGATGTAAGCGAAGATTCGTCTGTTCCCATAAAGTCTTTAGGGTATCTGCAGTAGCCTGCGCTGCAGGGGACGGCACCAACAAAGGTATGGGCAGCGGAGGCCGTGGTTGTTTTCCATAGATGATAGAGAATGGTGACATGCCTGTAGCAGTGGCGATGTGGTAGTTGTGAGAAAACTCCGCCCAAGATAACAGTTTGGACCAATTGTCTTGGTGGTCATTGAAATAGGCACGTAGGAAGGCCTTCAAAGAGTGATTGATTCGCTCGTCTTGTCTGTTGGCTTGGGGGTGATAAGCAGTTGTTAAACTGATATTAATACCGAATTTTCGGCAAAGAGCGTGCCAATATCTAGAAATGAACTGTGGATCTCTATCAGAGACAATGTCCTTGGGTAGGCCAAGCAATCTGAAGATGTGGTGGAAAAATAGCATGCCAATTCTGGAGCAGATGGTAGGCCCAGTAGAGGGACGAAATGGGCCATTTTTGAAAATCGTTCTATGGTTACCCATATCACGGTATGACCCTTAGATGAAGGTAAATCCATGATGAAATCTGTAGACAGGTGGGTCCATTGTTCCTCAGGAGCTGGAAGTGGTTGCAGGAGATGCCAAAGTCAACCGACCGGGGGTTTTTGCTGTGCATAAGTGTTACAGGATTCAATGCACGCTTTAGCATCAGAGACCATAGTAGGCCACCAAAAGAATGGCTGGAGCAGTGCCAAGGTTCGTGCTTGTCCTGGGTGACCAGCAAACTTAGAATCGAGTGCCCAGTGAAGGACCCTTTCTTGGAGTCGTCGGGGCAAGACAGTCTTCCCAGCATGGACTGGGTGAGTAGCCATATAATAGACAGGCTGGGTCTATTATATGGCTAGGTTCTTCCGGAGTGTCTTCAGGCTCGATAGAGCTTGATAGGGCATGTGCCAGGAGGTTTTTATTGGCTGGATGGTAAAGGAGCTCAAAATTGACCCTGGAAAAGAACAGAGCCCATTGGGCTTGATGGATGTTGAGACGCTGGGCATGGCTCAGATGTTCCAGGTTCTTATGATCGGTGAACAGAATGAACTTATGTTGCACACCCTCTAGCCATACTTGCCATTCTTCGAGGGCCAATTTTATGGCAAGAAACTCATGATCTCCTATACCCTAGTTCTGCTCCGCAGATGGGAATTTGCGGGAGTAGAAAGAGCACAGGATTGTAGTACCAGAACCAGTATGTTGACTCAGGACAGCTCCAGCCCCAATAGCGGAGGTGTCCACTTCCACTTGAAATGGACGGTTCGGGTCTGGGTGATGTAGGCAAGGACCCCACCTGGAAGGCTTCTTGAAGGCGGTGGAAGGCTGCAACGGCTTCTGGAGTCCAATTTTGAGTACCTTGACCCTTACGAGTTAGGGCTGTCAAAGGAGCAGCCAGAGTGAAATAATGTAGGATGAAATGTCGATAGTAATTTAGAAATCCAAGGAAGCGCTGGAGGGCTTTAAGACTCATGGGCTGTGGCCAATCCTGGATTCCTTTCAACTTAGCAGGGTCCATAGAAAATCCTCGTTGGGAGATAATTTATCCGAGGAAAGGTAGGCTGGATTTCTCAAACAAGCATTTGTCCAATTTTGCAAACAAGTGATTTTCGCGAAGGCGTTGGAGGATGGTACTGACATCAGTGCGGTGTGTGGCCACGTCTTTAGAAAAGACAAGGATATCATCCAGGTAGGCCACAACCTTGGTATACAGTAAATCTCTGAAAATTGTGTTCATTATTCGTTGGAAAACTGCGGGCGCGTTACAGAGGCCAAAAGGCATCACCAGGTATTCATATTAAAAGCAGTCTTCCAAATGTCGTCGGGGTGGATCCGTACCAAGTTATACGCTCCATGTAGGTCCAATATTGTGAATATAGATGCTCCCTGTAAGTCTAAGTGACCCATCTTTCTTGGTAACAAAAAGGAATCCCGCCCCAGTAGGAGAGGTTGAGGGGCAGATGAATCCTTTTGCAAGATTTTCTTGGATGTACTCCATCATAGCCTTTGTCTCAGGTAGAGAGAGAGGGTAGGTGCAGCCTCTGGGAGGCTGCACCTACCTTATGCACCTATCTTATGCACAGCAAAAGGTATGCTGTGCATAAGGTACCTTATGCACATACCTTATGCACAGCAAAAACCCCTGGTCGGTTGACCTTCTGGGTGGTTCCTGGAAGAAGATCAATAGGACAATCGAACCTCCGAAGATGCAGAAGAAGGTCTGCATTTTGCTTGGAAAACACATCTTCTAAATCTGCATAAGGAGCGAGTATACCAGAAGAAGTAGCAGCCAAAGGAACCACAGGTAGCGGTACCACTTTCTGAAGACAGGACTGGTGGCGGGTGGGACCCCACTCCACCAGTTGCAATGAGTCCCAATTAAATTGGGGAGAGTGCTTTTGTAGCCAGGGGAGTCTGAGGACTACCAGATGGATGGATTTCTCCAAGACTAACAGTTCAAGTTCTTCTGTATGTAGGGTGCCAGTGCGCAGCTGGACTGCTTCCGTGGTAAAAAATATTCGGCCAGGAATGGCTTTCCATAAATAGATACTATACACAAGGAGGACTCTAGCGAATGGGTCTTTATACCCAGGAGCTGGACAAGATCCTTGAGAATGAAATTACCTTCTGCTCCGGAATCCACCAGAGCAAGAACTGGAAAGGACAGTGAATCCCAGATCAAGGTGACCGGTTCAAATAATTGAGGGGCCAGAGAGGTCGCGCCCAAGTTCAGGACCCCTACTGAACTTAGGCTGGGAAGTTTCCCGGATGGACAGGACAGGTCTGTAGATGGTGGCCAGGTGGTCGGCAATACAGACACACACTGGTTTGTCTCCGCCGGAGGCGCTCTTCCGGTGTCAGCCGCCCACGACCTAACTGCAAGGGCTCTTCTGTTTTAGCCACAGTATTGAGTCTGCTCGGGGCAGGTTTGATGGTCAGTGGTGAACAGGATCGAACCCAAGAGGGCTTCTTGGGCATCCGACTCAGTGATGCTCTTGGAGACGGTGCCTGATTCGGCCTGTCAATGCTATAAAGTTCTCGAGAGAGGAAGGGAGCTCCCTTGCAGCCAGCTCATCCTTCAGCTGTGAGGAAAGTCCATCCAGGTAGATAGCTTGAAGGCAGTCTTCCTGCCAGGCAAGCTCAGAAGCCAAAGTCCAAAACTCGATGATATAGTCAGAGACTTTTTTGACCTTGACGAAGATGTAATAAGCTGGTGCTTGCCATGGTAGGCCACCCAGGATCATCGAAGGTCCGTCAAAACACAGCCACAAACTGAGACAACTCCCTTAGGAGGGAGTCCAACTATTCCCACAAGGGGGAAACCCAAGCCAACACCTTCCTTTCAAGACGAGATAGGATGAAGGTGACTTTAGTCAATTCATCCTGGAAGACGAAGGGCTGCAGAGTGAATTGCATATAGAATTGGTTGATGAACCCTCTGCAGAGTCTGGAGTCACCGTTGAAGCGTGGGGGTGCTGGTAGGGCCAGCATGGCTCGAGGCATTGATGGTGATGGCTGTGGATAAGGTAGAGCCGATGTAGAAACCGGATTACTGGTGAGGGCATCAAGCCAGGCTTGAAGATGGTCCACGGAGGAGGCCAATGCCTCAAGAAACTGCTGCTGTTTTTGTACCTTGGATGCCAGGCCTGGGATGGCCTGGAGGGCACGCGGCTCTACAGAGTCCATGGCCTTTCCAACCTGTTGCGTCGGAGGTGGACCCTTGGGCCGACGTGGGGTTGATGCAACCCATAGGTAAGAACCTACGGGTCCCCACCATCGGCAGGTGGAGTGGGCTGATAGGCAGAGGCCACTGGAGTTTCACCTATACCAGCCCTTGTTCCCCACAGGTTGAGCCTTTGGGTGCCGGGGCCAGCAGAACTTAGGTGGGCCTCTGTGTATAGTTGCAGTAGGAGTTGGTTCAGCCCAGAGACAGCAGATAAGAGATAGTACAGTCTTACTCCGGACTGGGTAATGTCCTAGAAACTCGAGCACCAATGGAAAGAAGGCAGGCAGGGGGGTGCTCAAGGAAAGATAGGTCGAAGCCTGAAGAGACCACGTCCAGGGAGTAAGCAGAAGAGGTGTCCAATGGTAGGCTTGAGTCAGGGCTGGCGGCGATCCAAAGGCAGAGGCAAGCAAGGCTGAGGTCTGATCACAGAGATAGTCAAGAGTGTAGTCAAGCAAAGCTGAGATCTGATCACGGAGATAGTCAATAGCATAGTCAAGCAAACCTGAAGTCTGATCATAGAGATGGTCAATAGCATAGTCAGTCAAGGCGAAGTTCTGGGTCTGGAGATAGGCAATGCGTAGTCGGACGAAGCAGAGGTCTGGGTCTGGAGATAGGCAATGCGTAGACGGATGAAGCATAGGTCTGGGTCTGGAGATAGACAATAGCGTAGTCAGGCGAAGCGGAGGTCTGGGTCTGGAGATAATCAATGGCAACATCAGGCAAAGTAAAGTCAAAGTCCGTGTAGTCAATCCGAAGCATAAGCAGGGTATGAACGAAGAGACAGGAACCAGGAACAACGAGGAACAGGAACACAGGGTTGAGATGAATCTCTAGGAGGCAACGAGTACTCGACCAGTGAGGGGACCTGTTGAAAAGGCAATGCTAGGGAGCGGAGCCTGAGCTTAAACACTATGGTTAGGTTCACGTCATCCTCCGAGGTCGCGGTCCCTACTTAAGTGATGCGTGCGTGTGTGCCTGGGGAGGGGTGTGGTGCGAGTAGCAGAGTCTCTCCATGGGCCACGCGGAGAGGCCTGACGAGCAGTGGAAGCAGGACCAGGGACGCCGGGGACTGTGGCAGAGCTGGTGGCACCGGGGGAGGCCCGAAGATGAAGCTGATGGCCCACCACTGTCAGGGAGAAGGAATCAGAGGCTGGAGTCATTGTAGAAAGGTGAGGGGGTAGTGCCATGGGTCTGCTGCGGATGGCAAGCATAACAGTATGTGATGGGATTACCCAAAAATTGCCCTCATGTAGGATGAAGTTATAAGATTAATTTTCCAGATAATGGGAAAAATGATTCCTAGGGATCCTTTGTTCTTTCTTTTGAATATACCAGTTATGGCAGAGAGTGATATTGTCTTGATATTTCTCAATGTTATGGATCTGCTCCTGTGAAAGGAGGAGTTAGCAATCTGTTAGAAGTTTGCTCCTGTAGAAGGAGGAGTTAGCAATCTGTTAGGAATCGGTTGCTGGATACTCCTGTTGGAGGAGGAGTTAGCAATCTGTTATGGAAACTACTCCTGTAAAAGGAGGAGTTAGCAATCTGTTAGAGGTTTGCTCCTGAGGAAGGAGGAGTTAGCAATCTGATATGCTCAGCTCCTGTAGAGGGAGTAGTTAACAATCTGTTAGAGGTTAGACTGCGGAGCTAGCAATCTGTTATGAATCTGTTGCTGAAGACTCCTGATGGGGAAGGAGTAGAAATATGTTACCAGCGGAGTGCTTGGAGAGGGCACTCAGCTGTAGTGGAATGTAGATAGGTGAATCCTTGGGCCGATGGCAGATGATTGCGCCTACAGGAGGATATCCTGAGAGGGACCACCGGCTAGGCTTGGGTATGGAGACAGACACAGATAATTCTTTTATTAGACAGGATAGTAGAACCACCAGAGGTGGCAGTAGTGAGCTGATATGCCCGGCAGGGCTGAAGTCCCTCAGGTACTGGCACCACGATCCCAAGGTTGCTGAGCTGTAGAGAAACTATAGATAGTGAGTAGACAGGATATGCTGTGTTCATAGCCAGAACTAGATGACAAAACTCACATAAGGTGATAAAACTTCCACAAAACATAAATCGCCATGGTTTAATTTTGATCTAAAAAATAAAAAACGTCTTTTAAGACATGCTGAGAAAGCCTGGAGAAAAAATCCCTCGTCAACTTCTAGATAGATACAAAACATTACTTTACATCTATTCAACTGACATTAATACGGCCAAGAGAGATTTTTACTCTAAAAGAATTCACGAATATCAATACAATCCAAAAATACTTTTTGAATATGTATCTAATTTAACTCTCCCCATTAATCACGATTCTCAAATTGATAAACCTTCGATATCTTGCCATGAATTTGCAAACTGTCTTAATGACAAAATATCGAAGCTTGACACAATAAATTTCAGTTGTATTTCTGATTTGTCTTCACACACATCTTCCATTACTTCTGATTGGTCACATTAGGAGACCATTGCCCCCTCTGAAGTAGAGTCCATCCTCCATAAAAGGAACCCGGCTGCACACCCACTTGATCCTATCCCTATTAAATCCCTAAAGCGAATTCCAAACTGTTTAGCTAGGCCTATCACTGATATAGTTAACCTGTCTCTTGCTCAAGTTTTTCTCCCAAATTCACTCAAATGTGCAGTTGTTAAACCAATTTTTAAAAAGCCACATTTAGACCCATCTATTTTAGCAAATTACAGACCCATTTCCATTTTACCTTTCCTTAGTAAAATGATAGAAAAAATAGTTAATTTACAACTTACTGAATTCTTAGAAAATAATAATACTCTACTTCTGGCCCACTATGGCTTCAAAAAAGGACATAGCACTGAAACACTTTTAGCTACTCTGGTGGATAATATTCATCATGGTTTCGATAAGGGAATCTCTTTCATCTTGATTCTTTTAGACATCTCTGCTGCCTTTGACTCAGTCGACCATAAGTTACTTCTCCATAGATGAATTGAGATTGGTATAAATGGTAGTGTTCTGAAATTGTTTCAGTCTTTTCTATCTAATCGCTCCTTCAAAGTATCGTACAATAACAATACTTCGGATCTCTCTCCTCTCCCACTATGTGTCCCTCAAGGTTCATCCCTTTCTCCCACCCTTTTCAATATTTACATGCTTCCTTTATGTCACTATCTAAATAAATTAGGACTCTCATATTTCCTTTATGTGGATGATGTCCAAATTTTGTTACCCATCAAAGATAACATCCACAGTACATTGTCACAATGGGAACTATATCTTTATGATATCAATAATATCTTATCTCAAATGGCACTTTCACTCAAGCATAACAAAACAGTTTCTTCTTCTCTCCAAAACGTTAATGGCACCACATATAGATCCATCAGTACTCTCTAATTATAGAATATCCACATCAGTTAAGGACCTTGGAATTACCTTAGATAAAGAACTTAATTTCAAAGCTCACATAAAAAATCTAATTAAAGGTTTTTATAAACTTCAAGTTCTAAGAAAATTGAAACCGTTACTACATCCTCCTGACTTTAGAACTGTACTACAAGCATTAATTTTTGCAAAATTGGACTATTGCAACTCCATTTTTATAGGATTGCCTGCTTCCACAATTAAACCGCTTCAACTGCTTCAAAATGCTGCCGCTAGAAAATTGGAACACATCTCTCCAATTCTGCGCCAATTACATTGGCTTCCCATCGCTTTTAGATCACAATATAAGATATTTATGCTTATTCATAAAGCATTGTACAATGATGACTCATCTTGGTTACAAAAACCACTATATCATTGTATTTCTACTAGAAATCTTCGTTCTACAGACACTGGTTTACTCTCTATTCCCTACAGCAAAAAAATTCTCAAAACAGCTACTATAAATCGGGCCCCCTCTATAATTGGTCCTACTCTATGGAACGCACTACCAACGCCACTAAGGACTGAACCTTCCACATCTACCTTTAGAAAAAACCTTAAAACATGGCTTTTTATCAAAGCTTTCCCCCAATAAACTCGATAGATTTCATCCCCTTATATACGGTTTGTTCCTTTTATTCTCGATGAGATACTGAATTTTGGTTTGATAATGATAGGTTATTATTTTATATAGTTCTATATTAATCTATTGATAATTATTAGTTGGGGTTTTTTTTTTGTTTGTTTCTTATTCCACATGCTGTTTTTGAACTGTTATACTGTATTAGGTCTTCAATAATATTTGTTGACAATTTGTTTCAATGTAAACCGATGTGATATTTTGAATTGAATGTCGGTATAAAAAAGCAAATAAATAAATAAATAAATAAATAAATAAATAATAATAAGGTCTTAAGGAAGCTCAGTAGCTGGAAAGGGTTAGGCCCTCGAGGAGCGAGTACCTGGTTCCAGGGAAAGCTCTGAGAGAGTGATGGTAACTCACAAATATCTGTATCTGCAATAGCTTCCAGGCAGTAGAGAATCTTCAGAGTGTCCAGAAACATGGGCCCTCGAGGAGCGAGTACCGGTTCCTATCTGCAACCTGCTACCACTTCTTGTTGGGCCTCTCCATTGATCCTTAAGTAGGGACCGTGGTGGGAACCTAGCCGCGGCCCCGGATGATGATGTCAACTTAACTACAGAATTTAAGCTCAGGCTCCATTCCCTAGCATTGCCTTTGCAACAGGTCTCCTCGCTGGTTGAGTACTTGTTGCCTCCTAGAGATTCATCTCATCCCTGCATTCCTGTTCCTCGATGTTCCTGGTTCTTGTCTCTTCGTTCCTACCTCATTTCATTCCTCAGATTGACTATATGGAACTGACTTCGCTTTGCCTGACTTCACCATCGACTCTCTCCAAGCCCGGATGTCTGCTTCACCTGACAACGCCATTGATTCTCTCCAAGCCCGGACTTCCACTTCGCCTGACCACGCCATTGACTCTCTCCAAACCTGGACCTTCACTTCGCCTGACTACGCTACTGCTTATCTCCAGACCCAGTTCTCTGCTTCATCTGGCTACACTACTGCCTATCTCCAGACCCAGACCACGCTACTGGCTATCTCCAGACCCAGACCTCTGCTTCGTCCGACCTCGCTATTGCCTATCTCCAGACCCAGACCTCTGCTTCGCCTGACTACGCTTTTGACTATTTCTGTGATCAGACCTCTGCCTTGCCTGACTATGCTCTTGACTATCTCCGTGATCAGACCTCAGCCTTGTTTGCCACTGCCTTTGGATTGCCGCCAGCCCTGACTCAAGCCTGCCCTTGGACACCTCTCCAGCTTAATCCCTGGATGTGGTTTCTTCAGGTTTCAGCCTGCTTTTGCACGAGCTCCCTCTGTCTGCCTCCGTTCCATTGGTGCCTGAGTTTCCAGGATATTACCCAGTCCAGAGTAAGACTGTACCATCTTTTACTTTCTGTCTCTGGGCTGAACCAACTCTCACTTCGACTACATACAGAGGCCCACCTAAGTCCTGCCGGCCCCGGCATCCAAAGGCTCAACCCACGGGGAAAGAGGGCTGGTATAGGTGAGGCTCCAGCGGCCTCTGTCTATCAGCCCACGCCGCCTGCCGACGGTGGGAACCCGTAGGTCCTTACCTACGGGTTTCATCAACCCCACCTTGGCCCAAGAGTCCACTTCCGATGCAACACACAGTCCATAGTTTTTTTGTTTATCTTTTCCATATTCCTCTTTATTCTGTGTTGCCATTCTAATTCTCTGCTATGCTCTATGGAGTTTTCATTTTTGGTGTCCTCAGTCCTTTAAATTACTTGTCTACCTCTGCACATAGTGATCATCTCTAGTTTGTTATTTTTCTGGCATTATGTCCCTTTTGGTAGGAATCTCTCAGTAATGATTTTCACTGTACAATATTTTAACCAATTTATTTCCATGATATCAATAGGTAGTCTTGTTATGAGATTATGGCCTTATTGATCTTACTTATAATGTTTTTCACTTTGGGTATCAGGTTTAGGTAATTTTTCCCTCTCCTGGACCCTAACATACTTAACCATTTCCACATAGGTCAGAAGCTCAACCACCCACTTCTCTAACTCCTGGTCTCCATCCTGTTTGTCTTCCTCTTTCTCTTCTCCTATCCTATGTTGCAGCATTATCATTCGCTGGTATCTCACCTGTTGCAGCCTCCAGTTGCTCTGACTATTCCAGCACCTCTCTTCATAAGTTCCTTGGATGTTCCTGTTCCTTTCTGCTGTTGTTCCTTTCCCTTTCTGCATCAACTCTCAATTAAGAACATAAGAACCTGCCATACTGGGTCAGACCAAAGGTCCATCAAGCCCAGCATCCTGTTTCCAACAGTGGCCAATCCAGGCCATAAGAACCTGGCAAGTACCCAAAAACTAAGTCTATCCCATGCTACTGTTGCTAATAATAGCAGTGCTATTTTGTAAGTCAACTTAATTAATAGCAGGTAATGGACTTCTCCTCCAAGAACTTATCCAATCCTTTTTTAAACACATCCTCTGGCAACAAATTCCAGAGTTTAATTGTGCGTTGAGTGAAAAGAACTTTCTCCAATTAATTTTAATAAGAACATAAGTTGTCACTTACATACTTCTTTGCTTTGATTTTTTCAAATAAAGATCTTAAGTTTGAAGCTTTTATTTGGATAGATTCCCTCTTTCTTCCACTTTTTGGTGTGCTTTCTTTGGTAAACCCTCTTGATTTAAATATAGGGTGTGTACACGGCCTGTGCATTCCATTAGGAGAACTAGGCGGTCACCTAGGGTGCCAAACATTAGGGGGCACCGAAGAGCAGCCATGTGGGGCCATGAGTGAAGCCTTGCCTGCTCGCGGCAAAGAGGAGTAGAGATTCGGTGGGCCGCAAGCAGCGCCCAACCTGCTCGCTGCCCAGAGAAGCACATGCACGGCGGGTGCAAATGGGGGGGGGGGGGGGGGGGGCGTCAGGTGCAAGGCAGAAGGTTTACCTAGGACGCCTAATACCCTTCCATCTGCCTGGGTGTGTGGCATAAAAATAGCAGTATATTATCTCCTATTTATCTTTGGGGTGCAGGTAAATGTATTGTATCCTTTTAATTTTTTCATTAACTTCTGTGTTCTCTTTCCTGCTGCAGTGGGGCCATGAACAGGTTCACCATAGCCTATCACAGCACCTGAAGAGTCTTCACTATTGCTACCACCATCATTAGCCCTAGTGGGCACCTTTTTATCTGGGGCAACATGCAACCATTATGAATTTTTCTTTTTCCTTCCTTTCACATTTCAATATTAGTGACTATCTTGCTGAGATTTGGCATAAGTGTTATACGGTGAGATCACCATGTGAAGGTATTTAGCAGGGGCATTGTTGTTAGCACCAAACATACAGGACTAATGTCCTGAGTCCAAGCATCAGTACCCTTCTGCTAATTTTATTATTTTTTTATCCCCAATTTATTCTGCCTGCAGGCAGCTGCAACATCCATTGTTGCTGCGCTCCTCTGTTCTGCTCCACTCTGAGATCAGGGATGGTCTGAGAGAGTCAAGGCTGCTTGTGCTCCACTGGGTCCCCACTCCCTACTGACAGAAGAGACAAGACTGCTGCATTGCCTGGGCCTGCATGCCCAAAGGAAGAGACTGTCAGCGAGGCCTGTGCAGCTCAAGGAGGCTGAAGATGTGTTACCTGGGCCTACACATCAAAAGGAGAAGGCTGAAGTTATGTCAGCTGGGGATGTACAGAGAAAGGAGGAGGCTGCAGCTGTTCAGCCAGGCCCTTTCAGGGAAAGGAGGAAGTTACTGTGTCAGCTAGGCGCATGTGAACCAAGGAGAAGATTGCTGTGTCAGTTGGGCCAGTGCAGCTCAAGGAAGGGACTGCTGTATCAGTGGGGCCACTTGACTGAAAAAAGAAGGCTTCTGCTGCCTGCATCTTGCATGTTCTGGAAAGAGAGAGAGAGAGAATGTGTATGGGTGTGTGAGAGATAGAGAGCATATATATGTATGTAAATGTGTATGAGAGACAGAGCGTGTGTATGTATGTGTGTGTGTATGTGTGTGTGTGGAGGAGGCTGCTATTGCCTGTATGTTCAAGGGCGAGAGAGCTTGAGAAGGAGCATGCATGTATGTGTGAGAGAGGGCATGTGTGTGCATGTGTACATTCGAAATGCAGAGAGCATGAGTGTATATGTGAGTGAGTGTGTATGTGTGTGTGTGTGTGTGTGTGAAAGAGATAGAGAGTGAGTATGTGTGTTTGGAAAGGACACTGCTCAGGCCCAAAGAAGAGGACATTGTTGCCTGTATGTTCTGTGCAGAGAAAGAAAGCATATGTATATATGCATGCATATTAGGGAGAGCATATGGGAGAGAGAGAGCATATGTGTGTTTGTATTTGTGAACACATATAAGAGAGTGAATGTGTGGATAAGCGTGTGTGTGTGTGTGTGTGTGTGTGTGTGTGTGTGTGTGTGTGTGACCAAGACAGAGGGAAGAAAATTTGTATACTATCCTCCCCCACTAATCCATGACAATCTCAGAATGAGTAGAAATTAAAAGTTCCCAGGTGGAGCCAGGGCTATATTTTTTTATTCTTAGTTTTCATTATTGGGTGTTGTTTGTTTGGTCTGCTGTTTTGAAATATTTTATTGGTGATTGGGAAATTTTTAAAAATTGTTATATTTTAATTATTGCATATTACTTTTGTTAGCTGTTTTGAAATATGTATTCTTCTTATGATATTTAATATTCCTTGACTTTAGTTTTGATGTTTTATGAATAATGATGATCTTTCTGTTTTTCCATTATTGCACAGTATACAACATTGGTTTGCTGTGGTTTCAAGCTGAGATTGATGCTTCTCTTCATATTTATGGTCTCTTTAATCTATGTTTGGTAAGAGTTTCTATTTTCTGACTAAGACAAGGTATTCTGCTGGTGTTTAGTTTCTGGGAAGAGAGCTATAGCAGCTTGGCTTATTCTATTTTCCTGATAGGAGGTGTACTGATTTTTTAGGGCCTAGTGTAATATTTGTTGTTTTTCATAGGTAGGATTGTTACTATTTGAGTGCTGGCAGTAGTGCTGTTTTGGTGTAGAAGGTTTACTGTATTATAATTATAATTTACTTTTTTCAGAGGATTCAGTGTCAGTTTGTTTTCAGCATCCAATTTGTCTGCACAATTTTTAAATCTCTTCAATATTGTAACCGAAAGGCTATATATGTAAGTGGTCATGTGCAGTGCTATGTCTCGGTCCCTCAATCAGCCGTACCTTAAGAAGAGATCAGTGAAGTGTTTGGATGATTGATACACTCAATATTTCTGTAATGGGAAAAATGAGCAATGCATCCACAATGCAAATGCGCACACATTTAATGGAATGCCTCCATCAATGCAGATTATGCTCCATTTTTTTTTATGATGTTTCAAATTGACTCATGAGTGAATCACGCATCATTGATAGCCCTGTAGGTTCTATTGTTCCATTGGTAGATCATCTATTGTGACTCACTTGGGGATGTTAGAATAGAAGGCATTAGAGGGAAGAGAGAGAGAAGGCAGGGTGAGAGAGAAGGCAGGTTCAGGGGTAGTGGTAGCACAATTGTGCAAATTTATGCAAATGAGGGGAGGGTCAGTTATCTCTCCTCTCCCTTGGTCCTGTTCTGTGGAAAAGTTGTGTGTGTGTGTGTGGGGGGGGGGGGGGGGGGGGGGAGGTGGAGAAGAAAAGAAGCTATGGGCCCAATAGCCAGATCTATGAAGAACCTAGTGAATCCCTTGGTACCAGTGGCATGCAGTGACATTCTAAGCAGGGGATTCAGTAAATATACAACATCCCCACCCCCACATAATCACATAGAAACATAGAAATGATGGCAGAAGAAGACCAATCGATCCATCCAGTCTGCCCAGCAAGCTTCACACTTCTTTTTTCTCATACTTATCTGTTTCTCTTGGCTCTTAGTAACCTTAGGTTCTATTTCCCTTTCACCCCCACTATTAATGTAGAGAGCAGTGATGGAGCTGCTTCCAAGTGAAATGTTAAGTTTGATTAGTTGGGTAAGCGGCAGCATAGCTCTCTGCCGTTGAAGCAGAGATATGCGTAAAGTATTAGTTTTTCTTCTCCCCTGCCGTTGAAGCAGGGAGCTATGCTGGATATGCATTGAAAGTGAAGTATGCCTTGAAAATCACATTAACTATCATCATGTTTCCACTTCTCCTGCCTGATATAATTGCCTAACTTTCCCTGTCCCCACTACTACCATCCCTGCCCCTTCATCCCAAAGAGAGGTATTTAGCATCTCGATAAGTGAGACTGAAGGCCAAATAGTTACATTTTTCTGGTTGTTTGTCTGTGGTATAAATCTGGAAATATTTAGTATTATATGATTTTACAAATGAAAGAAGCAACCCAAAATTATATTTAGCTTTCTTTAATTTCTTTTATATTGCAATTCTTAATCCCACACAAAAAAACCCTCTAGGCCCTTTCCTCCCTTCTCATCATCTTCCTAGGTCCTCACCTTGCCCGAGCTCCTCCCATGCACTTTCCTAATAACAGTTTTTACATGAAAAATGACATTCAATGTAGAGTCTTCTGAGGTAAAAATATCACATACAACATGTATATTATATTTACATGCCCTACTGTGGTATCAACCAGAAAACTTTGCAAAACAGTAAAAAAAAGACACTTGGATCCCAAAAGATATTAGGCCTATTGTTATAAGGGTTGTATGTGGGCTTGGCCCACAGAAAGCCATGAGTAAACTGAATTACTCTCACAATATAGTAAGCACTAACTACCAGCAGTCATTCCTACCTATGAAAAAGCAACACTGCAAATAAATCAACAATATACCTCCTATTAGGAAAACAGTAGAGATGTGAATCGTGTCCTCGATCGTCTTAACGATCGATTTCGGCTGGGAGGGGGAGGGAATCGTATTGTTGCCGTTTGGGTGTGTAAAGTATCGTGAAAATCGTTAAAATCGTGAGCCGGCACACTAAAACCCCCTAAAACCCACCCCCAACCCTTTAAATTAAATCCCCCACCCTCCCGAACCCCCCCAAATGCCTTAAATTACCTGGGGGTCCAGCGGCACACTAAAACACGGCAACTAAAACCCCCTAAAACCCACCCCGACCCTTTAAATTAAATCCCCCCCCAAATGCCTTAAATTACCTGGGGGTCCGTAGCGGCGGTCCATAGCTTAAATTACCTCCGTAGCGGCGGTCCGTAGCTAAATCGGGGGAAGGGGGAAAGCAGGAAAACCGGCACACTAAATCGTGTAGTCTTCAGCTGGCGCCATTTTGCAAAATGGCCGCCGCAAAATGGCGGCAGGAAATCGCTCCTTGACCCCCGCTGGACCCCCAGGAACTTTTGGCCAGCTTGGGGGGGCCTCCTGACCCCCACAAGACTTGCCAAAAGTCCGAGCGGGGGTCCGGAACGACCTCCTGCGTCGAATCGTTTTGGTCTATGGCCGCCGCCATTTTGCAGCGGCCATTTTGCAAAATGGCGCCGGCTGAAGACTACACGATTTAGTGTGCTGGTTTTCCTGCTCTCCCCCTTCCCCCGATTTAGCTACGGACCGCCGCTACGGAGGTAAT
Organism: Rhinatrema bivittatum; assembly: GCF_901001135.1. Classification (NCBI taxonomy): domain Eukaryota; kingdom Metazoa; phylum Chordata; class Amphibia; order Gymnophiona; family Rhinatrematidae; genus Rhinatrema; species Rhinatrema bivittatum. The sequence continues at coordinate 366,589,884 of NC_042620.1, read as the reverse complement.
TTAAGCTATGGACCGCCGCTACGGACCCCCAGGTAATTTAAGGCATTTGGGGGGGGTTCGGGAGGGGGGGGATTTAATTTAAAGGGTCAGGGTGGGTTTTAGGGGGTTTTAGTGTGCCGTGTTTTAGTGTGCCGCTGGACCCCCAGGTAAGTTAAGGCATTTTGGGGGGGGGTTCGGGAGGGTGGGGGATTTAATTTAAAGGGTCGGGGGTGGGTTTTAGGGTGTTTTAGTGTGCCGGTTTTCCTGCCCTCCCCCTTCCCCCGATTTACAATTTTTTGACGATAAATCGGGGGAATTGGTATTGTATCGTGGCCCTAACGATTTTTGACGATTTAAAATATATCGGACGATATTTTAAATTTAGGAAAAAAAACCCAACTTCATGCAAATAAAATAGCTTTCAACAACTTTAGGTGCTTAATTTATATTTGTGATTGAACCAAACTTGCAAAAGAAAGTTTTGAGCAATGATCAAGTGGTACACTTCTGTAGTCAACTGTTGTTGCACGTCCCGTCCACACTGGGCCCACACCCGGGCCTGCTCACCTTGTTCCTGCGCTATCAGGCCCCGGGCCGTCCTCTCCCGCTGCCGCTGCAAGTGCCTCCCTTCTGCATCTCCCAGGCCCTCCACGTCGGGCCTAGCTCCATGCCGGGGTGTGGTGTCCTCTCTGGCGCTGGCCCCACCCCTAGGCATGCGCCCAGCCCTTTAAAGGGCCAAGGGCAGGAACCAGCTCCATGGCGCAGTCCGATGACATCACGTAAACCTCATATAACAGTGAGGTCCTGTCCCCCAGGACCTCACCTTGGCAATTGGGTCACTATGGTGTTATTTAATTTAATTTATTATTTTTATATACCAACATTTGATCTGAGATGTGGTTTACATTCAGGACTGTAGGTATTTCTCTATCCTGAGAGGGCTTACAATCTAAGTTTTTGTACCCGAGGCAATGGAGGGTAAAGTGAATTGCCCAAGGTCACAAGGAGCAACAGTGGGACTCACACCCTGGTCTCCCAGTTTGTAGCCCACTGCTCTAACCACTAGGCTATTCCTCCTCCTCCCTTATTTGTTTGCCTACTCTGTCTTCCAACGTTCCTTGTTCCAGTGTCCCCTTGTTCCAGCATCTCCTCGTTCCAACATCTTCCTGTTCTTGAGTCTCCGTGTGTTCCTGCATCCTTCCCAGGGAGTACCCCATCGGACTGACCTCTGGTACTGACTTCTGCCTGTCTGACCATTCTCTTGCCTGCTGTCTGGAACTGACCTCTGTCTGCCTGACCATTCTCTTGCCTACCACCTGGAACTGACCTCTGCCTGCCTGACCATTCTCCTGTCTGCTACCTGGAACTGACCCTCGCTTGCCTTGACTACGCTCGGACTAACTTAATTGATGCAGCAGTTACAACCCTTAACCATAAGCCTTATGCTCACCTTTGATGCAACTCCATCATTACTCTCTGCATCAATGACAGGGGATGGCAGGAAATTTGAATCAGTTACCAACAAGAGCCCTGGTGGTTGATGAAAGTATGGGAAAATAAGAGTGGAAGCTTGTTGGGCAGACTAGATGGGCCGATTAGTCTTTTTCTGCCGTCACTTCTATGTTTCTATGTTTCTATGACTGACCTTGGTATTGACCCTTGCTTTGACTGACTACCTCTGGACTGATACTCTGGTTCTGACCTTTGTGCTTCTCTAAGACACTCTCTTCTGCCCTACTGTGACTACCAGACCAGCCTGCTGGGAATCCACTTGTGGCTTCCACCCGACTAGTCCCGGAGGCGCTGCCTGTCTCACCCGGAGAACCTTTCTGAACTGTGACCTCCCAGAGGTCTCCGGAGTTTCCAGTTCAGGTCTAGTCCATCCTATCTGCGTTAGCCACGCACCCTTGCTCATGGTGGGCACACCTCTCTGCTACCTCTCCGAGAGACCATCTGAGACCCACCTAAGCCCATGTGGTCCAGGTACCCAAGGGCTCAATCTGCGGAAACCCCAGACTGTTACTGGTGAAGCTCCAGTTAGCCTCTGTCTCTTCATGTGCTCTGCCTCCTGGTGGCAGGCGCTCTCTGGGTCCAACCAGAGGGCCGTACCAATCCTGCACCAGGCCAAGGGTCCACCTCCAGCTCAACAACTGTATTAACATTTTGCTAAGTGTTTTGTCTAGGTTGCCCAAAACATATGCGTATACTGATCCATTGTACATGGAAGAAGAGGCATCCTAAAGCTGTTGAAAAGGATGTGCCTGCACCTGAATTGAATTTGTGAAGAGGTGGTTCAGTCTTATTAGTATAGAAAGAGAGCATAAAATAGTGAAATTTAGAACATGGTCCTTTTTAGATCACGTGGAAATAATATAGAACAAGATGTGTGTGCATTCATGTCTATGTTAAGTGTACAGGACATGAAGAAAGAGCTACTAGTTATTAGTTGTAGCTACATTTCTAGAGATGGTTCCAACACAAAATGCAGGCAGTGTTACTTAACTGAAACTCCTAATAGTTGGCATCGCAGAAAGCTTAATGCTACTCTTTAAGCCACAGTGGACAAGTGCAATGTGGACAAGTGCAAGGTGTTGCATTTAGGTAAAAATGACCCATGCTGTAGTTACACAATGTTAGGTTCCATATTAGGAGCTACCACCCAGTAAAAAGATCTAGGCATCATAGTGGATAATACTTTAAAATCATTGGCTCAGTGTGCTGCAGCAGTCAAAAAAGCAAACAGAATGTTAGGAATTATTAGGAAGGGAATGGTTATTAAAACGGAAAATGTCATAATGCCCCTGTATCGCTCCATGATAAGACCGCACCTTGAATATTGTGTACAATTCTGGTCACCACATCTCAAAAAAGATATAGTTGCGATAGAGAAGGTACAGAGAAGGGCAAACAAAATGATAAAGGGGTTGGAACAACTCCCCTAAGAGGAAAGGCTGAAGAGGTCTTGAATGAGTAGATGTGAATTGGTTATTTACACTTTAGGATAATAGAAGGACTAGAGGGCACTCCATGAAGTTAGCAAGAGGCACATTTAAAACTAATCAGAGAAAATTATTTTTCACTCAACGCACAATTAAGCTATGTTGCCAAAGGATATGGTTAGTGCATTTAGTGCAGTTGGGTTTGGAAAAGTTCTTGGAGGAGAAGTCTATTAACTGCTATTAATCAAGTTGACTTAGGGAATGGCCTCTGCTATTACTGGTATCAGTAGCATGGGATCTTCTTGGTGTTTGGGTACTTGCCAGATTCTTGTGGCCTGGTTTGGCCTCTGTTGGAAACAGGATGCTGGGCTTGATGGACCCTTGGTCTAACCCAGCATGACAATTTCTTATGTTCTTATGACTAGGGAGCAGCACCATGATGCTGAATGTTCTCAGCCTCTTTTCAGATATGATTTAAGCGGTGAGTTTGTGGTACATGTGGAAGATGGTTCTTTCTTGACCTTTTGACTGAGGCTGAAATCCCCACCATTGCAAAAGCAGGAAAACAAAATCCTAAGCTAAAACAAGCACAAAGGTAGCTGTAAACAAATTTTAGCCCCCTATTAAAGCAAAGGATATCATTTTCCGACTTGCCTATCTATAGATGACAATGTAGAAGAAAATGGGAAAAATACTGAGGCTGGATAAGGCTGTGCCCACTTGGTGTCTGTCTAATGAGACTTAAATAGGAAGGAACACCTAAATAAAGTAAAATATAAGTGATGGACACTTTGTAGGTGAGCGAGAGAAGGAGGAGGCAGTACAAGAGCTGCCATCTCATGCTTTTTTCTAAATACTCATTCTGCATTGATAAGAGGCTTTGAAATCCTCAGCTAAGTGTGCGGCAGTGGTCAGAAAAGCAAAGAGAATGTTGGAGAGTGTTCAGGAAGGAATAGGGAATAAAACTGTGAATATCACCAAATGACTGTGCATCACTCCGAGGTGCGACTGCACCTGAGTACTGTGAGCAGTTCTGGTTGCCTCATCTCAAGAAAGACATAATGGAGCTAGGAAAGATACAGAGAAGGGCAATAAAAATGATATTGAAAGAAGGCTCTTCATCCTGGAGAAGAGACAACTGAGAGGGGATGTGATACACAATCATGAGTGGTGTGGAGCCAGTAAACAGGGAATGGTTATTTAGTTATTCAATTTGGACTGGGGACACTCCATGAAATCAGCAGGTGTCAGATATCAAACAAATCACTCACAATCGAGCTGTAGAATTAATTGGAGAAGGATGTGATCAAAACATTAGCATTTGTGGATTTAAAGGGGGTAGAGAAGTTTCTGGAGGAAAAGTGCATAAGCGATGATGAGGCACTGCATATTTCTGAGAGTGAGCACCATGGAATTGGATCTATCTTTGGGATCTGCTGAGTTGCTTCCTAATGACCCGGATTTGCCATCAACTGAGAGAGGATGCTAGGCTTAATGGAACTTAGGTCTAATCTAGCATAGTTTGTCTTATGCTCCAAGCTGCAACACATAGTTGTGTGGTTAGTAGGGTAAAAGTCACCCAGAGAAGCTGGGAACTCTGCCGGGGGACCTGGAGTTGGGGCACAAAACCCAGAAACTGATTTAAACCCCCAAAGCACCTGTTGAGTTCGTGGACCCTTGAGCCGGCTAGAAGATGTTAGGATGCGCTGCGGAGAGGTCCACAGCGAGGATTGTAGCCAGGAGGCGGATCAAGGCCCGAAGACCGAAAGAGAGCTTCACCACTGGAAGCCCGAGATACCCCCCTCGAGAGAAGCCCTTAGGGACACGAGCTGCTTGGACTTAGGAGAGGCCTCCTGGAGACGAAAGTCCGAAGAGAAGTCTGAGTCAAAGCAAGCAGCGAGGAGTACATTGTAGAGATGGACTGATGATCGGGGCAGGCAGCAGAGAGCAGAAATCAGAGTTAAGCCAGGGATCGAGGTGGGCAGTGGAGCAGAAAATCCAAGGACGTACCGAGTCAGGAGCCAGGAAGACAAGCCAAGCGAAGCAGGAACAGGAGCAGGAGAAGATGGACCTGGAGACAGGATCAAGCTGGGATCGAGCTGGAATCAAGGACAAGCTGGAAGAGAGGAAAGTCTGGAACAAGCCGATGGCAGGATCAGAACTGGAACAAGGCTGGAGCAGGAACCAAACTGGAACAAGGCTAGAGCAGGAACAAGGCACAAGGCAGGAACAGGCAACTAGCACTCTAAATGAGTGGACCCATTGCAAGGCAAAGAAGAAAGCTGGCAGTCAGGTTTAAATAGCAGAGGGTGTCTGGCGTTATCTCTGGGGCGGAGCCAACTATCCCGCACTGGTCCTTTAAATTGCCTGCCCCTGCGCGCACGCTCCTAAAGGGGCGGGCCCAAGAGTTTGGAGTCGGTGGCATCTCCCACACATAGGGAGTGCTGCGAGATGGTCCCGACCAGGCCAGACGCCCGTGGGGATCACCGGACAACAACGCGGCAGGTAGGGGGACCAGCCACGGACCCCTGCGGGCTGGAATCATAACAGTACCCCTCCTCTTACGCCCCCTCCCCAGAGGTCTGGGCTTGGCAGGATGATCTAGATGGAATTGGCGGAGAAGATTCTTATCCAGAATGTTGGAGGAAGGCTCCCACGTGTTCTCCTCAGGGCCACAACCCTCCCAAGAGAGAAGATACTCCCAACGTCTATGGAAGAACCACACATCTAGGACATCCCGTACTTGATAGATGGTTTCTTCTGTTGCGACAGTCTTGACTGGTTCAGGGGTTCTGTTATGGAAGACTGATCAGACCAAGGGTTTGAGCAGAGACACGTGAAACACGTTGTGAATCCTCAATGTGGACGGAAGTCATAGGTGATAAGAAACCGTGCCTACTCGCTCTGTGATGACAAAGGGACCAATAAACTTAGAAGCTAGTTGCATGGAGGGGGTTCATAGCCGAATGTTCTTGGTGCTCAGCCAAACCTTATCTCCCGGAAGAAATACAGGAGCAGGACGTCGCAGTCTGTCTGCATGTTTCTTTGCAGCCACAGCAGTCTGTTGTAACTTCTTCTGAATAGATCCCCACAGATCTCGTAACTGTTGAGCTGTCAGTTGCGCCGCAGGAGACGGCACAGTTAGAGGCAAGGGTAGAGGAAGCTTGAGTTGTTTCCTGTAAACCAATTGAAAGAGAGATAGGTTGGTGGCTGAATGACAATGATGGTTTTACGAGAATTCTGCCCAAGGCAATAAAGCCACCCAGTCATTTTGCTTGTCTCCTACAAAAGCTCAGAGAAACGCTTTCAAGTTGAGATTATGTATTTATTTATGTATTTTTATGTACTGATGTTTCATGAGAACATATCACATCGGTTTCTATTAGTTAACAAATATTCATTTAAAAATACTTGCATTTCCACAATTAAATGAAATGAAGAAATTACAAAGTTTCATAATAAATTAAAAACAAATAAAATAGTAAAAATAATTAATCAAAATTTAAGGAGTAAAGATGTAGGAGAGTAAGAGCAGAGATAATACAAAATCTGAATGTATTTTTAGGGTATATAATCATTTGGTTAACACTCATGAAAGGCTTGTTTGAATAGCCATGTTTTAATACCCTTTTTTAATATTTTAATGTCAGATTCCAACCTTAGTTCCTATGGTAAAGAGTTCCACAGTTAGGGATCGGCTATGGAAATAGCCCTTTCTCTTACATTATTTAGATGAGCAATTTTAGGTGAAGGTATGGGCAATATCCCTGTACCTGCTGATCTTGTAATTCTTGATGGGATATGGAAACGTAATGTTGAGGTTAACCATTCTCTCTTTTCATTGTAGAGGTTCTCATGAATTAATGATAGAACTTTATGCTGTGCCCTGTATTTAACAGGCAACCAATGGAGGTCTTTTAATATTGGCGTAATATGATCAGATCTTCTAGTTCCCGTTATAAGTCTAGTTGCTGAGTTCAGCAATAATTGCAATGGTTTTGTAACATTCTGCTTGGCCGTTGTAACATTCTGCTTGGCCTTTGCCTTGTGGATGAAAGGCGGTAGTAAAGTCCAATTGGACCCTGAACTTTTTACAAAGTGCTTTCCAGTACTTGGCAGTGAACTGCGAACCTCGATCAGAGGCAATATGGAGTGGCAGTCCATGAATACAGAATAAATGTAGGGTAAAAAATTGTGCCAGTTCAAGGGCCGTCAGTAGCTTGGATAGAGGCACGAAGTGGGCCATCTTGGAAAATCTATTAATCGTAACCCATATCACGGTCTTCTCTTTTGAAGATGGTAGGTCCACTATAAAGTCAGTAGACAGATGGGTCCATGGCTCCGTTGGAATGGGTAATGGTTGGAGAAGCCCCCAGGGATGACCAGGCAAGGGTTTTTGTCTAGCACAAGTAGGACAAGATCTGACATACATTTGCACATCCTTCTTGACCTGAGGTCACCAGTAGTATCTGGTTAGTAGTTCCAATGTGCGAGCTGCTCCAGGATGCCCTGCAGTCAAGGAGTCATGAGCCCATGACAAAACTTTCCTCCGTAGGCGAATAGGCACCATGGTTCTACCCATGGGAACGACCTCAGAAGCCACAATGAGGACTTTAGCTGGGTCCAAGATATATTGAGGAGGGTTAGGAGCATTCTCTGTCTCAGTAGTATGGGACAGGGCATCTGCCTGAACGGTCTTTGAAGCTGGTCTGTAGTGGAGGGAAAAGTCGAACCAACTAAAAAATAGGGACCACCAAGCTTGTCGCAGATTGAGGCATTGAGCTCCACACAAAAAATCCAGATTCTTGTGATCCATATAGACAATAACAGGGTGTTGGGCCCCTTCCAGCCACTGACACCATTCTTCAAATGCCAACTTAATGGCCAATAGCCCCTTGTCCCCTATGCCATAATTCTTCTCATTTGGTAAGAACGTCCGAGAGAAATAGGAGCATGGTAACGATTGGTTTTTATTGGATACTTGGCTAAGGACAGCCCCTACCGCAAGGTCAGATGCGTCAGCTTCTACAATGAACTGACGCTGTGGGTCTGGATGATGTAGACATGTATCCTGAAGGAAGGCCTTCTTCAGCTCCTGGAAGGCAAATTGTGCTGCTAGGGACCAATTTTTGGCATCCGCTCCCTTCTTGGTAAGGGCGGTGAGTGGGGCCACCCTCTGTGAGTAATGTGATATAAACTGGCGATAAAAGTTAGCGAATCCAAAGAAGTGTTGAAGAGCCTTAACCTCCACTGGTCGAGGCCAATCCTTGATGGCTGCCACCTTGTCCGGATCCATGTGGAAGCCTGTGGAAGACACAATGTATCCAAGGAAGGGCAGGGATTCCTGTTCAAACTGGCACTTCTCTAATTTGGAAAAGAGACAGTTGTCTCAAAGTTTTTGTAACAACCTCCAAACGTGCAGGTGATGCGTAGTGAGGTCCTTGTAATAAATCAATACATCATCTAAATATACAATGATGGAAGTGTGTAGCATATCCCTTAACACTTTATTCATTAGGTTTTAGAAAACTGCAGGAGCATTGCACAAGCCGAATGGAATGACCAGATACTCATAGTGCCCGTCTCGCGTATTGAATGCAGTTTTGCATTCATCCCCTGGTTGTATTCAGACGAGGTTGTATGCATCCTGGAGGTCAAGCTTGGGGAAAATCTTGGCTCCCTGCAGCCGATCTAGAAGTTCTGGAATCAGCGGCAATGGGTATCTGTCACATCACGTGATGAATTTGAGGCCACGGTAGTCAATACAGGGTCTAAGCGACCCATCTTTTTTCGCCACAAAAAAAAAATCCAGCTCCTGCAGGAGAAGTGGAAGACCAGATGAAGCCACTATCTAAGTTTTCCTGGATGTAGCTAGACATAGCTCGGGTCTCTGGAAGCAACAAGGGATATACATGCCCCCTGGGGGTGTGGTAGCCGGCAACAAGTTTATGGCACAATCAAAGGGCCGATGTTCAGGAAGGAGTTCAGCTTTTTTCCTTAGAAAAGACTTCCATGTAGTCCAGATAGGGTTTAGGGATGATCAGAGGTGTAGTCAAGAGCGGAACACAGGGTCGCAGGACTGTAGCCAGGCATGAGGTAAAACAGGCTGGACTCCAGGATGCGATTTGGAGGGTATCCTAGTGGATAACTGGAGAGTGTTTCTGGAGCCAGAGCAAGCCCAAGACTATAGGATGAATAGCTCTCTCTAGTACAAGGAATTAAATCTCTTCAGTGTGTAGGAGTCCTGTATGGAGGGTTAGAGGCTTGGTGCTAGTAGAGATGCTCCCCAGGAGGGGAGTTCCATGAATCAAAGAAATTTGGAGCGGAGGAAAACGGGGTTGTACCGCCAGCTGTAGTTGCCGAACGAGGTCAGCAGGAATGAAATTTCCTCTGGCTCGAGAGTCTACAAAAGCCAAGGTTGTGAAGGACCCACCAGGGTATTCAAAGGGTAACTGGTACGGTACATTGGGGAGCAGGATTAATGCAACCTAGGGTCAGCTCCCCGACGATGCCTAAGTCCTGGCGTTTTCCGTCCATTCACCATATTGGACTAAGAAATGCCCTTTATTCCCACAATATGGACAAAGGCCTAGTGAGCGTCGACGTCTCCTCTCCTCCTGAGAAAGAGAGCTTCCACCCAATTGCATGGGCTCTAAACCTTGGCTGCTCAGGGAAGCCAAGGGAGAAGACATGGTCGAGAGAATGCAGGTGCCAGATTAACCGGTCTTCGAACTGACCTCCCTTCTCAAAATCATTGTTGGAGACGGCGATCGACCCTTCCTGCCAGGTCTATCATGCCATCTAGATCATCCGGCAGATCCCTGGCCACTAGCTCATCTTTAATGCGCGAGGACAATCCTTCCAGGAAAATGCTGTGAAGACTGTCCTCCCTCAATCCAACTGGGTTGCCAACGTGCAGAATTCGACCACATATTCGGCCAAGGAGCGGGAGCCCTGGTGTAGCCGCAACAACTCGGCCGCTGCCGTGGATGTACGAGCTGGCTCATCAAACACATGCTTAAATGTGGCACAAACTGTTGCAAGTTTCCAAGGATTGGATCATTGTGTTCCCACAATGGAGAGGCCCAGGCCAGAGTCTTCCCATCCAACAAGGACACAATATAACTGGTCTTCACCAGATCTGATGGGAACTGTGCTGGCAGTAATGTAAATAATATGTAGCATTGGTTAAGGAACCCACGGCACTGTTTTGCTTTGCCTGAGTACCGGGGTGGAGCTGGTAGCTGTGTGGAGAACCCTGGTCCGGGTCTTGGAACCGGAACGGGAGCAGGAAGTGGAGTGGAATCCAACCAGTTTGCCAGTCTCTCCACTGTCACTGCCAGGACACCTAAGCAATGTTGTTGCTGCTGCTGCAGCCACTGGGCAAAACCAGGAATGGCTTGAAGGCCGGCAAGGTCCGCTGGGTCCATGGCCTTGAAAACTGTTGAGTTCGTGGACCCTTGAGCCGGCTAGAAGATGTTGAGGATGCGCTGCAAAGAGGTCCACAGCGAGGATTGTAGCCAGGAGGCGGATCAAGGCTTGAAGACCAAAGGAGAGCTTCACCACTGGAAGCCTGAGATCCCCCCAAGAGGAGCCCTTGGGGACCCGAGCCACTTGGACAGGTGAGACCTGCTGAAGACAGTAGTACGAGGAGCGTACCAGAAGTCCTGAGCCGAGAGACGAGAGACGAGTCGGAGCCAGGAGACCAACAGGATATTCACCACTGGAAGCCCAAGATCCCCCCGGGAGGAGCCCTTGGGGACCCGAGCCGCTTGGACTTAGGAGAGGCCTCCTGGAGATGAAAGTCTGAAGAGAAGTCTGAGTCAAAGCAAGCAGTAAGGAGTACAACGTGGAGACGGACTGACAGTCGGGGCAGGCAGCAGACAGCAGAAATCAGAATTAAGCCAGGGATCAAGGTGGGCAGCAGAGCAGAAAATCCAAGGACATACCGAGTCAGGAGCCAGGAAGACAAGCCAAGGGAAGCAGGAACAGGAACTTTATTATGCGTTGAGTGAAAAAGAATTTTCTCTGATTAGTCTTAAATATGCTACTTGCTACCAGGCTATAATTTATTAAGGAAGGACAGAGAGGACAGGAAAGGGGGAGGAGTGGCTCTTTATGTCAGAAACAATATCCAAGTGTATTCAAAATAACATCATAAGTAGAAGCTGTTATTTCTTTTTTCTTTTTTTTTAATCTTATTTTGTTAGGAGGAGACCTCATATATTCATACAGGGAGTGATGTATTCATGTACTCTCACTTTCTTGATAGTAATTTCCAAAAGACAGTTTCATTGGCATTTCATATTTGCCACACTTCAAGATATATAATCATTGGTCTCTAACCCTCTTTATCCTTCTTTTCTGTTTAAATTAACAAGCATAATCCATAACTTTTAACATTTTTCAGAAACAATATCCAAACATCTGAGCTGCAAGGAAGATGGGGCAAAGAAAAAGCACTATGGGCTGACGTAAAAAAGGATTATAGGGCAACCATTTTTATTGGAGTGGTTTACAGACCTCCAAATCAAATGGAAGAGCTTGACAAAGATCTGGTTGAAGACATCCAAAAGATATATCCGAAGCAGAAAGCCTGTGAGGGAGTCAGTTGGACCGTTAGATGATCGAGGGGTTAAAGGGGCACTTAGAGAAGATAAGGCCATCACGAAAAGATTAAATGATTTCTTTGCTTCAGTGTTTACTGAAGAGGATGTTGGGGAGGTACCCGTAATGGAGAAGGTTTTCACGGGTAATGATTCAGATGGACTGAATCAAATCACGGTGTACCTAGAAGATGTGGTAGGCCTGATTGACAAACTGAAGAGTAGTAAATCACCTGGACCGGATGGTATACACCCCAGTGTCCTGAAGGAACTAAAAAATGAAATTTCAGACCTATTAGTAAAAATTTGTAACTTATCATTAAAATCATCCATTGTACCTGAAGACTGGAGGATAGCAAATGTAACCCCAATATTTAAAAAGGGCTCTAGGGGCGATCCGGTAAAAAACAGACCGGTTAGCCTGACTTCAGTGCCAGGAAAAATAGTGGAAAGTGTTCTAAACATCAAAATCACAGAACATATAGAAAGACATGGTTTAATGGAACAAAGTCAGCATGGCTTTACCCAGGGCAAGTCTTGCCTCACAAATCTGCTTCACTTTTTTGAAGGAGTTAATAAACATGTGGATAAAAGTGAACCGGTAGATATAGTATAGTTGGATTTTCAGAAGGCGTTTGACAAAGTTCCTCATGAGAGGCTTCTAGGAAAAGTAAAAAGTCATGGGATAGGTGGCGATGTCCTTTCGTGGATTGCAAACTGGCTAAAAGACAGGAAACAGAGAGTAGGATTAAATGGGCAATTTTCTCAGTGGAAGGGAGTGGACAGTGGAGTGCCTCAGGGATCTGTATTGGGACCTTTACTGTTAAATATATTTATAAATGATCTGGAAAGAAATACGACAAGTGAGATAATCAAATCTGCAGATGACACAAAATTGCTCAGAGGAGTTAAATCACAAACAGATTGTGATAAATTGCAGGAAGACCTTGTGAGACTGGAAAATTGGGCATCCAAATGGCAGATGAAATTTAATGTGGATAAGTGCAAGGTGATGCATATAGGGAAAAATAACCCATGCTATAATTACACAATGTTGGGTTCCATATTAGGTGCTACAACCCATGAAAGAGATCTAGGTGTCATAGTGGATAACACATTGAAATTGTCAGTGCAGTGTGCTGCGGCAGTCAAAAAAGCAAACAGAATGTTGGGAATTATTAGAAAAGGAATGGTGAATAAAATGGAAAATGTCATAATGCCTCTGTATCGCTCCATGGTGAGACCGCACCTTGAATACTGTGTACAATTCTGGTCGCCACATCTAAAAAAAGATATAATTGCGATGGAGAAGGTACAGAGAAGGGCTACCAAAATGATAAGGGGTATGAAACAACTCCCCTATGAGGAAAGACTAAAGAGGTTAGGACTTTTCACCTTGATGAAGAGACAACTGAGGGGGGATATGATAGAGGTGTTTAAAATCATGAGAGGTCTAGAATGGGTAGATGTGAATCGGTTATTTACTCTTTCGGATAGTAGAAAGACTAGGGGGCACTCCATGAAGTTAGCATGGGGCACATTTAAAACTAATCGGAGAAAGTTCTTTTTTACTCAACGCACAATTAAACTCTGGAATTTGTTGCCGGAGAATGTGGTTAGTGCAGTTAGTATAGCTGTGTTTAAAAAAGGATTGGATAAGTTCTTGGAGGAGAAGTCCATTACCTGCTATTAAGTTCACTTAGAGAATAGCCACTACCATAAGCAATGGTTACATGGAATAGACTTAGTTTTTGGGTACTTGCCAGGTTCTTATGGCCTGGATTGGCCACTGTTGGAAACAGGATGCTGGGCTTGATGGACCCTTGGTCTGACCCAGTATGGCATTTTCTTATGTTCTTATGGGAAAGAAGGGAAAAGTGGTGATTGTTGGAAATTTTAATCTGCCAGATGTAGACTGGAGAATCCCTTCTGCAGAATCTAACAGTAGTAGAGAGATAGTGGGTGCCCTGCAAGGGGCTCTGTTCAAACAAATGGTAATGGAACCCACGAGGGAGGGAGCTATACTCGATTTAGTTCTCACTAATGGAGATAATGATTCTAATGTCCAGGTAAGTGCCCAACTCAGCACCAGTGATCAGCTTGATTCGCCAACAACAATTTTTTTTTTCTTCTTAATTGGGTTTCCTTGGCTAAGTCTGGATATATCCAAACCTTTTGCCCCAGGTATAAAGAGGTTCTTTTCACCAAAAACAGTTTCAAAATCTTATCCCTTTCAGATGAAAGGTTAAATTTAACCATAAGAGTGCCTCGTTTTTCAACCTGGGAACTTATGGAGGTTTCTATTAGTTCTGTTACATTCAGAGATGTATCAACCACTCCCTGATGTAAAATTTCCTCATTATTCTAACTAATAAAGTAAACACTTAATACTGATGGAATATTCTCTGGGGTTAAAGCCAATACCTCCAGAAAATAATTCCTCAATTGTTCTCAAGGGGATATCAATTTACATTTTGGAAAGTTGATAATTAAGGGGGTCATTTTTCAAAATGAAGAAGCGGTATAAATGTATCTGTAAGTCAAAGTCATCGCATCTGGTAGTTGGCACATACGACAATCCTTTTTCAAGTATCCTTAATTCATCTTCTATTAGGGCTCGAGAAGATAGGTTAAATATCGCCATAGAGTTCATTGCCACGGATCTTGCTGCTGGCGCATGTTGCGTGTGGAGCATTGCGGTTGAGAAGTATAGGGGCGGCCCCGAGAGCTGGACCCTTGATTGTTGCATTGAGTTTGAACCGAGTCTAAAAAAGATGCTGCAATAGATGAGTAAGGTGCAGAAGATGTAACTGGATGAGTTACCGCTACTTGATGTTCTCATGTAACCATCGTTGTCTGTGGTGGAACATTCTTCCCCGGAAGAGTCGTCCGAGGAGGTTTGTGCAAAAGACACTTTTTCTGTCAGTTTGAGGACATCCATTGATATACAAAGCCTTTCTTGTAGTCAAATTTGTCTCTTTGGAATTTTTTTAATTTTACAGCTTTGAGATCTTTTTTAAACTTCTCTAAGTTTTCATCAAACTCAAGCCGCTGTAGTTCCAAAAGAGACCCGGTTTTTATTGATTGTATTTGTGCTTCCAAATCAATCTTCAAAGATGATATCAAATCCTTAGTTGTTTCGATAATCAGCACCATCAAATCAAAGGAACATTTGTTCAATATTTGGTTCCAACGTGTCAGAAATGCTGAATTATCAGTATGGAGACGTGACTCCTTTTGGATACGTAGATTGATCAGCAGTTTTGGCGCATTTGTTGATACCTTTAAATACGTTTCAGTGTAACTGCTGTACGCGCTCCCTGCCATACACTATGTAAACTTCTGAAAGTTATGTTAAAACTACTATGTACAAGTTCTGTTTTTTCGGCTTTGGTGTCTTTATCTAATATAGTCCCTTTGATGTTTTATTTTTAGATTTGTGATCTCTTCCTGTCCCTCCCGACGCAGCCTCAGCGAAACATGGGTCCGTGTCGGGGGACCCTATGAATGTTACTATTATTACAGTTGTAATGGAGTTGCCACGTGAACAATAATAAAGAAATTATTTTGAAACTTATAATGGACTATATAAGTCTTTCCTGCACTCTTCGGGCTTGCTATATTTCTGATTTGCACAATCTCAGAACTTAAGTTAAATGAATTTACATGTTGGATAAACACATTAGATGAACATTTGAAATTTACAAAGTAATCAGTTGTTAATTTCATATTTGGATGTACAAATTTATAATTTGCAAGGACAATTCAGTACTACATAAGAACATAAGAACATGCCATACTGGGTCAGACCAAGGGTTCATCAAGCCCAGCATCCTGTTTCCAACAGTGGCCAATCCTGGCCATAAGAACCTGGCAAGTACCCAAAAACTAAGGGGTAGATTTTCAAATAGCGCGAATTGGCCTACTTTTGCTGGCGCATCAGGCGCAAGCAAAAGTAAGCTGGATTTTAGTAGATACGCGCGGAGCCGCGCGTATCTGCTAAAAACCTGGATCGGCGCGCGCAAGGCTATTGATTTTGTATAGCCGGCGCGCGCCGAGCCGCGTAGCCTACCCCCGTTCCCTCCCCTCACCTTCCCCTCCCTTCCCCTACCTAACCCACCCACCCGGCCCTGTCTAAGCCCCCCCCTTACCACAGAGGGAGGCGTAAATCCCCGCGCGCCAGCGGGCCTCTTGCGCGCCGGGACGCGACCTGGGGGCGGGTACGGAGGGCGCGGCCATGCCCCCAGACCGCCCCAGGTCGTAGCCATGCCCCCGTACCCGCCCCCAAAACGCTGCCGACACGCCCCGACAACGCCGCTGCGCTCGGTCCCGCCCCTGACACGCCCCCGACACGCCCCCCTCCGAAAACCCCGGGACTTACGCGAGTCCCGGGGCTCTGCGCGCGCCGGTAGGCCTATGTAAAATAGGCTCACCGGCGCGCAGGGCCCTGCTCGCCTAAATCCGCCCGGATTTGGGCGGATTTAGGCGAGCAGGGCTCTGAAAATCCGCCCCTAAGTCTATTTCATGTTACCATTGCTAGTAATAGCAGTGGCTATTTTCTAGGTCAACTTAATTAATAGCAGGTAATGGACTTCTCCTCCAAGAACTTATTCAATCCTTTTTTTTTAATTGTTTCTTTATTAAGTTTTGTTATAAAGTACAACACACAGGAAAAAACACTGATTCAACTGCAATATCTCTCACATTCCTGTGCATCCCCCTCCCGAAACCGTATTTAGAATTGTAGAAAAGTAGAAAATGTAGAAAAAAAAACCCTTTCCCCCCCTCCCCAGTAGTGGACGTCTCATTGGATGGAGTCTCAATCCGCCGTTCAAGATGAAGATGAAGGTTGATACACAGTCTGGGTAATTTGTGTGATAGAATCTCTCATGGAAATCGAGAGTTAACACCAGTATCCCTTCCATATGGCCTCGCATAGTGTGAAAGCTTTCCGAGACCTGGCTACAGCAGTCATATATTCAAATTGCATATGCATGGTCACACGATTTTTCCAGTGTGATACTTGTGGTCTATCCTTGGAAATCCAAGTAGCCATAATAGTTTGTATACCGATTAAAAGCGCTTTACCTAGAAACAATTCTTGAGGTTCTGAAAGGGATGTCGCAATACTACTGAACAAGCGGAATAAACATATTCTTGGATCCCGGGGTATGTGACAGTCCAGCATCAGTTCCACCTCTTGTAAGAGTTCTGTCCAAAAACTGGCGATCACATCACATTCCCATATACAGTGGAAAAAGGTTCCTTTTTCCTGATCACATTTTAAATAAACATCTGACGCACAAAGTTTTGCAGCAAATATCTTGGTAGGAGACATATACATACATTGTAATACTTTATAACCACTTCCCGCAGACTTGTATTCTCTGAAAACACATCCCATCCCTTTATGATCTGCCTAATGTCCTCAGTGGATAATACAAGATTAGCCTGTCTCACCCATTTACTTTGGATATTAGCCAAAAGAACATCATTAGGCATAGAATTCATGTTTCATATATACAGCGCTAGTATTGATTTTTTTCCCCATTTGCAGATGATATGGATCCGACCCTGTAGGCCATAACTGTTGTATGTAGTGGTATACTTGCATATACCCATAAAACTCCCTTGAGTCTATACTAAAGTGGTCCTTAAGATCTTGGAAGGATTTGATCGCTAAAGTGTGGGGGTCTAGGAATTGATATAAATTGGTCAGGCCCCGATCCACCCAGGTACATAAGAACATAAGAACATGCCATACTGGGTCATATCGGCAAGGTCATACCGCCCGGAAACTGGGGGTTCCCTAGCAGTGTTAAAAAAGGCATGTATATGCCCTTCATTCCCAATTTGTTCATACAGAGAAACCTCCACGCCGCCCTTCCTGACTCAAAAATCAAGCTTTCTCTTATTGGCCTAGGCAGGGCTGATCCCTTAACCTGAAGAATGTTCCCGGGCCTTAGAGGGGAGCACCAATCATTAATAAATGAAAGGGGCGTACATATACTGGTATTATTCAGCCAATCATATATATGCCGGAGAATACACGCAAACAGGTCAATCCAGTAAAGTGCGGCCGCGTTTACCCCGCTCCTAACCCGCTTTCTACTCACTTTCCAGCCGCGTTAGCCCTTCCTGCGATCCACAATCCCCTTTAACCTACTCTTACCGCGTCCTTAAATCCCCGGGTAACCCCTTCCGCACGCGGCATGTATATTACATGTAAACGATCGAATTAGCTATTCCCTACCATCCAGTAACGCACGCCCCGACTATCGCTTTTTTACCCTGCCATTTTGCCGCGTGTTTAACCTGCTAACTTACCGCCTACACTTACCCCTGCGTTAGAGGCAGGGGTAAGGGTAGGCGGCAAACTTTCCCCCAGCCCCCGCTCACCTGCCCTGGCCACGTCCATGGGTGCTGGTCTCCGGGGCAGCCCCAGTCCTCTCCCTTCCTCCCGAAGCAACAAAAGCGAAAAAAATTGAAAAAGCGAAAAAAAAAAAAGCGAAAAAAAAGTTGCAAGAGAGAGAGGGGAGAGAAGACGGGCAATCCTACGCTCGGGATTGCCAGTCCTCTCTCCCCTCCTCCCGAGGCAAGGTGCGAAAAGCAGCCTTGCTCCGGGAGGAGGGGAGAAAGGACTGGCAGTGTAAAGCGACGAAGCGACTTACTTTTTTTGCAGCCCCTCTCCGGAGACGGACATCGGCGAGGACTACCGCGGCTCCCCTGCCTCCAGCTGACTGCGAAGATAGACGCCTGTACGGGTGAAAGCGGCCCCTGTTTGTGCAATTGGGCCGCTCAAGGCGTGACGTCACGATCCGCCCAAGGCCATGGCTTCCGATTTGTCTGTGTTGATTTTTAGACCTGCAAAGGCACCAAAAGCAAGCTGATGTTGAAGCACGTATGATAAGGATTTTTGGGGCTTAGTTAGGAACACCAAAACGTCATCTGCGAATGCAGACACTGTAAAAACTTGGCGTCCCACCTGAAACCCTGTAATCCTCGGATCCGCCTCTATCTTTTGCAATAGTGGGTCTATGGATAACACGTATAATAACAGGGAAAGTGGGCATCCCTGTCTTGTGCCTCTATAGAGACGGAAGTCCTCAGATACCTGCCCATTGGCCCAGATCGCAGAATACGGGTCATTGTATAAAATAGTAATATTCTCTACAATTGTCCCCCGTAGGCCATATCGAGCCATGACTGAGAACAAGTACGGCCAAGAGACCCTATCAAAGGCCTTTTCCAAATCAAAGCCTAGCACAATTGCCTCCTGTCCCCGTCGTTGACATGATTCCATGGCTATAAAAAGCTTAGTCATGTTTGCACTAATAGTCCTCCCCTTAACAAAGCCGGCCTGTTGAGCCATAATAATAGAGGGGAACACAACACTCAGGCGACCGGCCAAAATCTTGCCGAATAATTTTGCTTCAAAATTTAACAACGAAATTGGCCTATAGGAGGCAGGGAAGGAGAGATCTTTGCCCGGTTTTTCAAGGACAGTGATGTAGGCTTTCGTAACCCCCACTGGAAATCGCCGCCTCTGTTGTGCGTCTTGAAAAAATTTTAACAGGGCCCCTGACGCTTGATGTAATAATACTAGAGATGTGAATCGTGTGCCGATCGTCTTAATGATCGGGTTCGGCTGGAGGGAGAAAAAAATCTGATCGCTGGAGATATGAATCGGAATTGGTTCCGATTCACATCGTTAATTTTTTTTTTTAGTTAGGCCCGACCCTTTAAAATTGACCCCTTATCTTCCCCCCCCCCAAACCCCTCCAAAACTTTTGACGAGTACCTGGTGGTCCAGTGGGGGCGCGGGGACTGATCTCCCGCTCTCGGGCCATCAGCGCCATTTTGGCTGGCACTCAAAAATGGCACCGATGACCCGATTTAAAAAAAAAACACCCAACCCTTTAAAGATGACCCCTTAGCTTCTCCCACCCTCCCGATCCCCCCAAAACATTTTAAAATTACCTGGTGGTCTAGTGGTGTTCCCGGGAGCGATCTCCCGTTCTCGGGCCGTCGGCTGCCAATCATAAAGATGGCACCGATGGCCCTTTGCCCTTACCATGTGACAGGGTATCCGTGCCATTGGCTGGCCCCTGTCACATGGTAGGAGCACAGGATGGCCGGTGCCATCTTGCCAGCCAGTGCTCCTACCATGTAACAGGGGCCGGCCAATGGCACGGATACCCTGTCACATGGTAAGGGCAAAGGGCCATCGGCGCCATCTTTGTGATTGGCAGTCGACGGCCTGAGAACGGGAGATCGCTCCTGGGAACACCACTAGACCACCAGGTAATTTAAAAATGTTTTGGGGGGATCGGGAAGGTGGGAGAAGCTAAGGGGTCATCTTTAAAGGGTCAGGTGGGTTTTTTTAAATCGGGCCATCGGCGCCATTTTTGAGTGGCAGCTAAAATGGCACCGATGGCCCGAGAGCGGGAGATCGGTCCCCGCGTCCCCACTGGACCACCAGCTACTCGTAAAAAGTTTTGGGGTGGTTCGGGGGGGGGGGGGGGAAGGTAAGGGATTAGTTTTATAGGGTCAGGGTGGGTTTAGGGGTTGTTTTGGTGTGCTGGTTTTCCCGCCCTCCCCCCAAATAACTCCCGTTAGTGGAGTAACGATTTTTCACGATAAATCGTGAAAATTTCTATTGTATCGCGCACTGTACCGATTTTTGACGATTTAAAATATATCGGACGCTTTTTTTAAATCGTCAAAAAACGATTCACATCCCTAAATAATACTTTGTAATATTCGGCACTCATCCCATCTGGGCCGGGAGCCTTATGTCTCTTACTACCCTTAATGGTTTCAATGAGCTCTTCTAACATGATTGGTGCATTCAAGCGCTCCAGCTGTTCAGCGTTGACCTGGGGAATGGAAAGATCTTTAAAAAACTCATTTTCCTCACTACTGCCACCTACTCTATCTTCTTTGTATAGGGCCTCATAGAAGGTCCGAAATTTCACATATACCTCAGCACTAGATGTGATGGGGTCTCCCTTTTCATTTTTAAGTTTATCAATATATGTTTTGCCCCGTTGCATCCATACCAAATTTGCCAATAGCCCCCCCCTGTTTTATTTCCAAATCGAAAAAATGTATGGGCATCTTTATGGAGCATTTTTTGTGCTCCAGTATGTAATAGCGTATTTAAAGTACTCAGGAGAGCTTTATACGCCTTCTGAGTCTCACTATTCTTTTTGTGCTAAGTTTTGTTTTGCCATGCCCAATCTCTGTTCCAGGAGGAGAATATTTTTATGCATCACCTTGGTCTGAGCTATTTGATAGGAAGTTATGTCCCCCCTCAGTACCGCCTTACTGGCTTCCCAGAATAAACTTGGGTCGTCTAAGTGCCCTTGATTGTTGATTGCATACTCATGCCATTTTTTTCGTAGGTACTCCTGAAAGTTCTTATCGTCCACCATCTGTGATGGAAATCGCCATAAGTGGGTTGTCTCAGTCCTACTCCCCAGTAAGTCAAGCCACACCATAGCATGATCAGATATCGCTACATTCCCAATCTGCACATTCTGAGCTTTAGGAAACAAGGTATCTGAGACAAGAATATAATCAATCCGAGACATGCTGGCGTGGGCCCTCGAAACGTGCATGCAATCACATTCTGTGGGGTGCAAGGTGCACCATATGTCCAAGAGGTGGGGTTTTGTACATAAATATGCTATCCCCCTTTCCAGTGAGGTCTTAATATTAGGTCGTGCTTGAGATCTGTCAAGGCTTTGCTCATGTACACAATTAAAGTCTCCCATAAGGATGAGTGGGCCTTTTTGAATGGGAAGCAATCGACCCACCAGGCTTTGGAAGAATTGGTGTGAGTACATATTTGGGGCGTACGTAGAGCAAATAGTCACTTCACTGCCCTGTAACTTTCCTGTAAGTATAAGAATTTGTCCTGTATCATCAGTAACTTGCTGGGAGAGCTCAAAGCATACATTTTTGTGAATTAAGATAGCTGTTCCAGCTTTGCGACCCACTGCAGGAGAATAAAAGCAGTAACCTACTCATCCTCATTTTAACTTTTTACTCTCATGGTCAGAGAGATGTGTTTCCTGTAAAGCTACGATTTCTGTTTTTTGTCGACTGAGCGCACTCAGCACCTTTTGTCGTTTAATAGGTGTACTCAGTCCCCCCACATTCCACGTACAATACCTCAACTTACCCATCCCCCATGTGATCATATGGCCACATCACTTGCAGCATTTGCCAATTTGTAGCTAGAGGCCTCCCAGCCTGGACCTCCAGCCATCTCTCATCTTGAACCTTGCATTCACAAAAAAGAATCCACCGTACCCCTATATGTCCACCATTTATACAGTAAGTATGACCCCCATCCGGATAACCGATCCCTAGAATCCCTCCCTCGCCATTCCCCCCTACCCTCCCCTCTCTCTCCCCCATAGCCCCATTCCCCATTCCCCACCCCAAAACCTCTTTTCCCTATCCCCCCATTAACCCATAGTAACAAGAATAGAACAGCGGCCCCTCTTAATCGGGGCATGAGGTCAGTGTCTAATGTGTTCAGGTGTTGCCCCCATATCCCTTGCCTCGTACCACACCATTTCCCTGACCTACATCGCTAAGCCTTTAGGTATCATAATGAAACAGTAATATTTATAACCAACAAACCACGTAAACAAAGATGATGCATGCTGCCGCCTCAAACTCACAGCAGCCATCAGTACATAGTTAAGTCCATACTATCGTTTCGCTACCGCTTGGATCCTAGCATACTCAGTCCTGTCAGCGCTGTCCCTCCAGGCTGGCCAGCCATTCCGCAGCTTTATCCGGACCTTCAAATGAAAATACCTTCCCATCTCTCCAGATTTTCAGGATGGCAGGGAACAGAAGAGAGAATCAAATGTTCTTGTTGAATAAGTCATTGCATGTGGGTGAAAATAATTTTCTTTTAGCAGCTACCGCTGCTGAGAAATCCTGGAAAATAATTATCTTCTGATTTTGGTATTTAAGATCTTTTTGCTTTCGGAACGCTGTCAGGATCATTGTCTTCTGCGTCCAATCTAGGAATCTTGCAATCACCAATCTGGGCCTACGTTCAGATTCACGCCTGGGCCCTAGCCGGTGTGCCCTTTCAATGGTCAATTTTCCTGCGAGCTCCGGGAGCTGTAGAGCTTTTGGTATCCAACCTTCCAGCACCATTTTCAACTCTCCCTCACTAATTGCTTCGGGTAGCCAAAGGAATTTTAAATTGTTCCTTCTGCCCCGATTTTCTAAATCCTCTACCTTATTCACTGCCGCTTTTTTTTCTGTTTCCAGGGTGACCACGCATGTGGTAAGAGCTTGTGCGTCCTCCTCCACCACCGCTACCCGCCCCTTTACAATGTCTGTTCTTTTGCCGATATCCTCCATAGATTCTTTGAGCACCTGGAAGTTTTCCGAAATTCCTTCGAATTTGGGCTCGAGACCCTTGAGCATCGCGTCCGTGAGCCTGGAAATCGTCAGGTCATCCAGGCCCAATCCATCGGTATTGCTGCGTGTGTCGGTCATTTTGAGCTCCTGCTCTCCACTTTTGGTTTTATCTTATTTCGCCGGTTTCGCCGCCACCCCTACTTTAGTCAGTGTACTGGTTGGCTGCAGAAACGTTCACAGGCCGAGTGTCTGTAAATTCCGCCTCCAGGCGTCAAGGTTTATGGCTCTTTTTTGCGATTTCAAGGGGCAACACCCTGAGCCGCAGCGAGACCAGCCATCCGGCTCACCGCATCATGTGACCTCTATCCAATCCTTTTTTAAACACAGCTATACTAACTGAACTAACCACGTCCTCTGGCAACAAATTCCAGAGTTTAATTGTGCATTGAGTGAAGAAGAACTTTCTACGATTAGTTTTAAATGTGCCACATGCTAACTTCATGGAGTGCCCCCTAGTCTTTCTATTATCTGAAAGACTAAATAACTGATTCACATCTACCCGTTCTAGACCTCTCATGATTTTAAACACCTCTATCATATCCCCCTAAGCCGTCTCTTCTCCAAGCTGAAAAGTCCTTCCTCTTTAGTCTTTCCTCATAGGGGAGCTGTTCCATTCCTCTTATCATTTTGGTCGCCCTTCTCTGTACCTTCTCCATCGCAATTATATCTTTTTTGAGATGTGGCGACCAGAATTGTACACAGTATTCAAGGTGGGGTCTCACCATGGAGCGATAAAGAGGCATTATGACATTTTCTGTTTTATTCTCCATTCCCTTTCTAATAATTCCCAACATTCTGTTTGCTTTTTTGACTGCTGCAGCACACTGAACTGACGATTTCAATGTGTTATCCACTATGATGCCTAGATCTCTTTCTTGGGTTGTAGCACCTAATATGGAACCTAACATTGTGAAACTATAGCATGGGTTATTTTTCCCTATATGCATCACCTTGCACTTATCCACATTACATTTCATCTGCCATTTCGATGCCCAATTTTCCAGTCTCACAAGGTCTTCCTGCAATTTATCACAATCTGCTTGTGATTTAACTACTCTGAACAATTTTGTTATCATCTGCAAATTTGATTACCTCACTTGTCGTATTTCTTTCCAGATCATTTATAAATATATTGAAAAGTAAGAGTCCCAATACAGATCCCTGAGGCACTCCACTGCCCACACCCTTCCACTGAGAAAATTGTCCATTTAATCCTACTCTCTGTTTCCTGTCCTTTGGCCTGTTTGTAATCCACGAAAGGACATCACCACCTATCCCATATCTTTTTACTTTTTTTAGAAGCCTCTCATGAGGAACTTTATCAAATGCCTTCTGAAAATCCAAGTACACTACATCTACCGGTTCACCTTTATCCACATGTTTATTAACTCCTTCAAAAAAGTGAAGCAGATTTGTGAGGCAAGACTTGCCTTGGGTAAATCCATGCTGACTTTATTCCATTAAACCATGTCTTTCTATATGTTCTGTGATTTTGATGCTTAGAACACTTTCCACTATTTTTCCTGGCACTGAAGTCATGTTAACTGCTCTGTAGTTTCCCGGTTCGCCCCTGGAGCCCTTTTTAAATATTGGGGTTATATTAGCTATCCTCCAGTCTTCAGGTACAATGGATGATTTTAATGATAGGTTACAAATTTTTACTAATAGGTCTGAAATTTAATTTTTGAGTTCCTTTATAACCCTGGGGTGTATACCATCCAGTCCAGGTGATTTACTGCTCTTCAGTTTATCAATCAAGCCTACCACATCTTCTAGGTTCACCGTGATTTGGTTCAGTCCATCTGAATCATTACCCATGAAAACCTTCTCCAGAACGGGTATCTCCCCAACATACTCTTTAGTAAACATCGAAGCAAAGAAATCATTTAATCTTTCCATGATGGCCTTATCTTCTCTAAGTGCCCCTTTAACCCCTCGATCATCTAATGGTCCAACTGACTCACTCACAGGCTTTATGCTTCGGATATATTTTAAAAAGTTTTTCTTGTGAATTTTTGCCTCTATGGCCAAATTCTTTTCAAATTCTCTCTTAGCCTTTCTTATCAATGTCTTACATTTAACTTGCCAACGCTTGTGCATTATCCTATTTTCTTCTGTTGGATCCTTCTTCAAATTTTTGAATGAAGATCTTTTGGCTAAAATAGTTCTTTCACCTCCCCTTTTAACCATGCTGGTAGTCGTTTTGCCTTCTTTCCACCTTTTTTAATGCGTGGAATACATCTGGACTGTGCTTCTAGGATGGTATTTTTTAACAATGACCACGCCTCTTGCACACTTTTTACCTTTGTAAATGCTCCTTTCAGTTTTTTTCTTACAATTTTTCTCATTTTATCAAAGTTTCCCTTTTGAATGTTTAGCACGAGAGCCGTGGATTTGCTTACTGTCCCCCTTCCAGTCATTAATTCAAATTTGATCATATTATGAGTACTATTGCCAAGTGGCCCCACCACTGTTACCTCTCTCACCAAATCCTGTCCTCCACTGAGAATTAGATCTAAAATTGCTCCCTCTCTTGTCGGTTCCTGGACCAACTGCTCCATAAAAATGTCATTTATTCCATCCAGGAACCTTATATCACTAGCATGTCCGATGATACATTTACCTAGTCAATATTGGGGTAATTGAAGTCTCAATGTACATATAGTGCAGGAGGATGTGTAATCCTGACAAAACTGATTCAAACAGTCTTACATAACAGAATGTCTTTTATTTTTCCAATATGGCAACTCCACAAGGTTATACGAGCACCGTATGGGGGACGCCATTAAGCCGGTGCTCGTATAACCTTGTGGAGTTGCCATATTGGAAAAATAAAAGACATTCTGTTATGTAAGACTGTTTGAATCAGTTTTGTCAGGATTACACATCCTCCTGCACTATATGTACATTGCGATTTCGCTTGAAGTGCAGTCCTTGCTCATTATTTGTTTTGTGGTAATTGAAGTCTCCCATTATTACTGCACTACCAATTTGGTTAGCTTCCCTAATTTCTCTTAGCATTTCACTATCAGTCTCACCATCTTGACCAGGAGGACGGTAGTATACTCCTATCACTATAGTCTTCCCCGTAACACAAGGGATTTCTACCCATAAAGATTCAATTGTGCATTTAGTCTCATGCAGGATGTTTATCCTGTTGGACTCTAAGCCATCCCGGACATAAAGCGCCACACCGCCTCCCTGGTGCTCCTCTCTGTCATTGCGATATAATTTGTATCCCGGTATAGCACTGTCCCATTGGTTATCCTCTTTCCACCATGTCTCTGAGATGCCAATTAAGTCTATGTCATCATTCACTGCTATACATTCTAATTCTCCCATTTTACTTCTTAGTCTTCTGGCATTAGCATACAAGCATTTCAAAGTTTGTTTTTTGTTTGTATTTTCATTCTGCTTTTTAATTGATAGGGATAAGTTAGAATTTTTTAGCTCAGCTGAGTTTTTAGTTACAGGTACTTGGACTACTATTCTTATAATTGGAACCTCACTGTCGGGATGCCCTAATTCTAATGCATCATTAGTATCCTTTGAAAATACCTCTCTCCGAACCATGCACTGCTGAACGACTGTCTGCTTTCCCCTTTGTTCTAGTTTAAAAGCTGCTCTATCTCCTTTTTAAAAGTTAACGCCAGCAGTCTGGTTCCACCCTGGTTAAGGTGGAGCCCATCCCTTCAGAAGAGACTCCCCCTTCCCCAAAAAGTTCCTCAGTTCTTAACAAAACTGAATCCCTCTTCTTTGCACCATCGTCTCATCCACGCATTGAGACTCCGGAGCTCTGCCTGCCTCTGGTGACCTGCGCGTGGAACAGGGAGCATTTCAGAGAATGCTACCCTGGAGATTCTGGATTTAAGCTTTCTACCTAAGAGTCTAAATTTGGCTACCAGAACCTCCCTCCAACATTTTCCTATGTAGTTGGTGTCCACATGTACCACGACAGCCGGCTCCTCCCCAGCACTGTCTAAAATCCTATCTAGGTGACGCATGAGGTCTGCCATCTTTGCACCAGGTAGGCATGTTACCAGGCAATCCTCTCGCCCACCAGCCACCCAGCTGTCTACATTCCTAATAATCAAATCACCAACTATGACGACTGACCTAACCCTTCCCTCCTGGGCAATAGGCCTTGGGGAGATATCCTAGGTGCGAAAGGGCAATGCATCAACTGGAGAGCAGGTCCTTGCTACAGGATCCTTTCCTGCTGCATCAGGTTGATGCTCTCCATTCATGAGACCTTCTTCCTCCAAGGCAGCACCAGGGCTGCCAGTTTGAAGTTGGGAGTTGGCTACTATGTCCCTGAAGGTCTCATCTAGATACCTCTCTGTCTGCCTCAGCTCCACCAGGTCTGCCACTCTAGCCTCCAGAGATCGGACTCGTTCTCTGAGAGCCAGGAGCTCTTTGCATCGCATGCACATGTACAATTTCTCACTGGTGGGTAAAAAATCATACATGACACTCAATGCAAAAGACTGGGAAGGCCCCCTCTTGCTGCTGGACTGCTGCCTTCATCTCAAATTTGTTCAGTTCCTACTTAAGTTTTAGGTTGCTATGGGAGTAGAAATGTGTCTAATTAATGTCCTTTAAATGTATTAGTGAATTCACTATATGTCTGGTATTTTCCTACACGGGAATGATCAAACTCTCAATAAGGTGTTTTGTTTTTTTTAAAGTGGCACCTGCCTATAAATTAAAGGATGAGCTGGGGTGGGTGGGCGAGGGGTGGGAGGGTTGGGAAATACAGTCTAACTTCAGTTAGTCAGCCAGTTATTCAGCCTATTGATATAAACAACTTGTTGAAATCCCAGAGTCATCACCCTAAGGTCTGGATTTTCTAAGGTCACAGACCTTTGAAAATCCGGTGGTAATGGGGGGTGGGGGGGCAGGCCTGCAAAAGCTGGCAGCGATCGCACCTCTGTGGTGCGATCACTGCCGGCTTTCGCACCCATTAGCACCACCATGAAAGGTGGTGCTATTGGGTGCGCTGCTGGCAGCGATAAGGTGTCCTACCTTTTCGCCATCAGTGAAGTCGTTGCGGAGTCCGCCCCTAGGCTGACCCGACTCCTCCCCTTCTGTTGTGGACTCCACCCCGATTTAGATATCGCACGCGTAAAGCATCTTTTCGTGTGTGAAAAGTCCCTTTTCGCATGTGATACCTTTGGAAAATGACCCCCTAAGTGATTTAAATGGGGATTACCACGAAGCCAATTTTTTTAGCATTAGATGAATTTGTTCAGATTTAGAAATGCTTAATCAGTAGGTGGACATACTGGCAAATAGATTTCAACAAAGGGTTTATCCAGCAAAGGCTATCAATCAGGCATGGAAATGTGCCCACTTTTCAAATCGCTAAGACCTATTAGAATATAAATCATGCCAGGATACTTCAAGATTGTTTCATGTACATAAGTATACTACCATGGCCGTGACAGTTGTGGCATCAATTAAAAATATTGGCATGTTCTAGCACTTCATGAAATATTTAAAGAACAGCCTTTAACCACCTTCTCTCATGAGCAGAATATTAGAGACCGTGTGATCCATTCTCATTTTTCCAGATTGGATGTAATAGTAACCAAAGAAGAATATGTTCAGTGTTATTTTTGCAATGTTTGCATTTCTACAATCACAGGCGAATAGTGAACTGATCCAGTATCAGGTTATCATGTGAAAAGAAGATTGATAATTAATTATAATTCAACTTTTGTGGTATATGCTTTATTTTGTCCTTATCCTAAAGTTTATATAGGTCTGACCAAAAGAAAGATGAAAGATAGACATAGAACATTAGTCCTGTTTACAAAGAGCCATGCTTAATAGGGATGTGAATCGTGTGCCTGATCATCTTAATGATCGGGTTTGGCTAGAGGGAGAAAAAAATCTGATCGGTGGTGATGTGAATCGGAATCGGTTCCGATTCACATCGTTAATTTTTTTTTAGTGAGGCCCGACCCTTTAAAATTGACCCCTTACCTTCCCCCATCCTCCCGAACCCCCCCAAAACTTTTTACGAGTACCTGGTGGTCCAGTGGGGGCGCGGGGTCCGATCTTCTGCTCTCGGGCCATCGGCGCCATTTTGGCTGCCACTCAAAAATGGCACCGATGGCCAGATAAAAAAAACAACCCACCCGACCCTTTAAAAATGACCCCTTAGCTTCCCCCACCCTCCCGAGCCCCCCAAAACAATTTAAAATTACCTGGTGGTCAGTGGTGGTCCTGGGAGCGATCTCCCGTTCTCGGGCCATCGGCTGCCACTCATAAAGATGGTGCCGATGGCCCTTTGCCCTTACCATGTGTCAGGGTATCCATGCCATTGGCCGGCCCCTGTCACATGATAGGAGCACTGGATGGCGGCGGCCATATTTACGATGGCAGTGGCCATCTTTAAAGATGGCGGTGCCTGTCTTTATGATGGTGGCGGCCATCTTTAAAGATGGCGCCGGCCAGCCAGTTCTCCTACCATGTGACAGGGGCCGGCCAATGGCACAGATACCCTGTCACATGGTAAGGGCAAAGGGCCATCGGCGCCATCTTTATGAGTGGCAGCCG
This sequence comes from Rhinatrema bivittatum, assembly GCF_901001135.1. Lineage (NCBI taxonomy): Eukaryota > Metazoa > Chordata > Amphibia > Gymnophiona > Rhinatrematidae > Rhinatrema > Rhinatrema bivittatum. The sequence goes on along the minus strand of NC_042620.1, from coordinate 366,560,339 downwards.
ACGGCCTGAGAATGGGAGATCGCTCCCGGGACCACCACTGACCACCAGGTAATTTTAAAATGTTTTGGGGGGCTCGGGAGGGTGGGGGAAGCTAAGGGGTCATTTTTAAAGGGTCTGGTGGGTTGTTTTTTTTTATCGGGCCATCGGTGCCATTTTTGAGTGGCAGCCAAAATGGCGCCGATGGCCCGAGAGCGGGAGATCAGTCTCCGCGCCCCCACTGGACCACCAGGTATTTGTAAAAGGTTTTGGGGGGTTCAGGAGGGTGGGGGAAGGTTTTATAGGGTCGGGGTGGGTTTAGGGGTTGTTTTGGTGTGCCGGTTTTCTCGCCCTCCCCTGATTTATGATTTTTCATGATAAATCGGGGGAATTTCTATTGTATCGCGACTCTTAACGATTTTTGACGATTTAAAAAATATCTGACGATTTTTTTAAATCGTCAAAAAACGATTCACATCCCTAATGCTTAATGCACTGATAGAACAAGATTACATAGAGAACCATCATTCATTTAATCATTTACAATTGACAATACTGGAACAGGTCTCAGAATCACCCTGTGGGGTGCATTTCAAAATTGTTTGCCAAAAGGTTTAAATGAAGATGTAGATTGGATATCATTATCTTAAATCCATCTAATGTTCGGATGGTAGAATTATGACTGTTCATTGTGTTGATTTTTTGAGTTCATAGTTCCTTGGCAAGTATTGGTTAAAGTTTGGATATTTGTTGATTGGATGTTTTCATGTCACATGGGTTCCTTAAATACAAGAGTTAAAGAACCAGTGTTTCAAGCCATGGCAGTCACAACTGCTTGTTTCTTTTTGCCAGAGCCACCAGAACAAACATTGGGCCAGATTTTTAAACCTACGCGTGGGTGTAGATTTGTGTGCGCAACCCAGCACGCATTAATCTATGCCTGATTTTATAACATGCGCGCGTAGCCACGCGCATGTTATAAAATCTGGGGTTGGCACGCGCAAGGGGTGCACACTTGTGCACTTTGCGCACGCTGAGCCCTAGGGGAGCCCCGATGGCTTTCCCTGTTCCCTCCACCCCCTACCTTCCCACCCCTTCCCCTACCTAACGCGCCCACCAGCCCTATCTAAACCCCACCCCCCCGAATTTGTGGATGAAGTTGCGCCTGTCTCCGGGCAGGCGTAGGTTGCGCGCACTGGCCGAGTGCTGGCGCACAAGCTCCCAGCACGACCGCTGTGCCAGAGGCTTTGGTCTTGCCCCCGCCCTGGCCTGCCCACTCCCCGCCCATTTTTTCAAGCCCCCGGACACATGTGCATCCCGGGGTTTGCGCGCATCGCCAGGCCTATGCAAAATAGGCTCGGCGCATGCAGGAGGGTTTTCACAGGGTTACTCGCATATATTACGCTCGTAATCCTTTTAAAATCCGCCCCATTGTGTTGATCCCTGAGGAACAAAAATTCTTCAAAACATGGTCCTGTCGGGTCTTTCCACTTGGCAGACGCTTATTGAATTAAAAACTTCATGAAAGAAAAAAATGTTTTTTAAGGAATTTTTCAAAAATTAAAAAAAAATGTCATTAAAATATTGGAATACGGAGTGGTTGTGGTGGTATTGATGATTAAATGTTGGCACCCAAGCCTGGGTGGATTTAGAGCAGCTTTATATGAAATTTCCACCTTCCACTTTAATTAACTTCATATTTTGTTTTCTGCATGAAACATTTTTTGAACAGCTATTCATCAAAGTTATTGTTTGAATTATGTATTAATATTTATCACTTCTTTGTGGAGATTTAATTTTATGAAATCACCTGGAGTAGATAAATTACAATGCAGAGAATGGTCATAGGAAGAAGCCACCTACAATGAGTGTTTGGCTAAAATGAAGTGCTTCATGTGATATTTGTCTTTGTTGTTTCAGTACATTGTAATGAATATCTGACTTATAACATAAAATAAAACTCCTTGTGCCTCTGTGAGGGAAAAAGTGTCAAGTCAGTAAAGCTTTGTGATTTTCCAACACAAGAAAATGTGAGAGCATTGTAATGTGTCTCAACATGCATATTACCTTAATCTAGAATGGCATGCTGCCTTTCAGTATTTCACATGTTAGTTTATGTCCTGAGATAAAGTAGAAGGTACAACTATATATTTTATACAGTCTAAATGTAGAGTGTTAAAGACTTGCTTTTCAGAGGGGTAGCTGTGTTAGTCTGGTGTAGCAAAAATGACAAGAGGTGGGTGGCACTTTATAGACTAACCAATTTATTGAGGGCTGAGCTTTCGAGGGCAGAGTCCACTTTGTCAGATATATGAAGTATAGTACAGGCAATGGGAAATATATATGGGGATGGGGTGGGGAGGATACAGAACAAAGAGTCTCCTTTGGTTGTTAGCTCATTTTCACGCTAGGATCTACTGGCATATCAAATGGATATTTACAGATGTCTATGTAGAGGCTCACACAGTGCCTCGCAGAATTCATTTACATGCTCCAGCCCATATGGGAGAGATTTCCTAAGATTACTAAGGAGTAATCTTTGGAAATATTTCTTTACAGAGAGAGTAGCAGATGTGTGGAACATCCTCCCAGTGGTAGTGGTGGAGACAAAAACAGTTTCCGAATTCAAGAAAGCATGGGATAAGAACAGGAGATCTCTAAGGAAGTGATGAGAATTATAATGCTAAATTAATTAGCTGAATGGGCAGACTGGATGGGACATACAGTCTGTCTACCCTCATGTTTCTATGTGCATGGAAAACAAGTTAATTTTGATTCTTTTTTTAATTCATTTTTTTGTTTCAATTTATTGGTTATATTTGTTTAACTGAAATGTCACTCCTCTCATCTTCCTAGAGCACACTTACCTCTTCTGCAGGGTTCTCCAATGTAGAAAAGGGCTAGCTCCAGGTTCGAAAATTGTACCAGCTGGTTCTGAGTCAGGTGCCATTTTTTTGTATACCCGCATGCTGTGCTGTTAGGGGGTAATTTTCAAAAGGAGTTACATGCGTAAATGTAGCTACTATTGTAGCAATTTTCAAAAGCCATTTACTCAAGTAAAGTGCACTTATGTGAGTAAATCCTATAGACAAGTCAATGGCATATATTGTAGCAATTTTCAAAAACCCACTTACTCAAGTAAAGTGAATTTACTCCAGTAAACCTGGTTTTTACTCGAGTAAATGCTTTTTAAAATCAGGCCCATAAGGTCCATATTAATGCGTTAACTTTATCACAAAAGTGTAACAACCCTCCCCCTCCTCAAGATGTAGTAAAGTTTTATGTTAATAGGTCTGGATTCTCTTTTGCAAGCTTTAATGCACAGCATTTTTCAACATACTTATAGGAAATGAACTATTTTGCATCTTATTTCCTGACATAGCTTGTTGCATTAAATACTCACGGGCTAATTAGCATGCATTCAAAGTGCTGTTAACATGCATAAACTAGATTGCGCTCAGTAACAATGCTCTAAACACCTGTCAGTGCTCTTTGACTGAACTGAGAATCCATAAACCTTGTCTTTACAAGAATGGCTAACAAAAAGAACTCAAGTTAATTAAAAGATGTGCGATAGGAATCTCCTAAGGTGTGTACAGGCATCATAAAAAGGAACGTGAGTTCTTCAGAAGATGAAGTGACTTTGTTAAAAAGAAAGCTATATCCAGAAGGTGATTATCCTGGTCACAGAGATGATAACATTAGCACTTTTGGGCTGTTGCACATGCTAGTCATACCCTTTAATGACTGTGTTTTTCAAATCCTTAATGTTGCTTAACAGATATGAACATTTTCATAGAACATTGATTTAGTGAAATGAAATATTTTTGATCACAGCAATTTGAAACTGAGCAGATGAGATTCTTTGATGATTCTCAGCATTGCCTGAATCAAACTGGATATTTTCAAATTGTGCTCATTACATTTTTTGACTGCAGATATCACCTTTAATGTATGCTTCACTAGTTGCTGGGGGTTGAAAAAAATCATTACTAATTGATATGCCTTAATAGCCTGAGAGATTTCAGAGTTGGATGCGCCCAAGAGAAATGCTGAGAAGTAGATATTTGATTCTAATTATGCCTGAGTAGGTACATGCAGAAAGTAGCCCCTTCATGACAACTATCTATAATGATAGCCTAGGTTTTCCACTAATTTGACACTATCACAAAACACTGCTTCAGTGAAGATGTGAATGGCAAAGGAATTGTATAGACCTCATTCTATAAGATAGTGCATTCATTTGACCCATTTTCCTAAGATTGTCACAGCAGAAAAGTCTAAGATTCACAAATATATCTGTTAATTATGCTACCTTGCTGAATATTTTGGCCCTTCACCCTCAACATTTTTATTTCTCATTTTTCAGAAGGACAAGTATGCTAATATGGTCAGCCCTGCTTCATATCTGTGGGGTCATAGTGCCTAGACCTGAGTCTTGGATTGCTTTCTTACGAGTGCTTAGATTAGTTCTTCTGTTGCTAGTTGATGCTGTTATTTTAGCGTGCTATACAAAAAACTCAGTGGTGATTTGACCTTATTCAGTCAAGAGCTTCAGTCATTTTGCCCACGTACAAAACAATGCTTACTGACTTAGCTGAAGCCATTCCAAGAGACTAAACTAACAATCCATTAAAATAAAAAAGCAAAGCAAAATATAAAAGTTATTTTCAGAATGTTTTTAATTTTAAAACTTGTTCCACATTGATATGCAAAATGAATTCTAAGCATTGTACCCTCTGGAAAAAAAAATTGCATTATCATTAGCACTGTTAAGCTTATTATTATTTTACTATTTAGCATTTTACAGCTGTTCTTATCATTTGAGAGGCACATGTATGCATCTTGCAGACAGAAATAGAAAAGGCCAGACGCACTATGAGAGTTCTTGCATTCTTTGTCTAGGGGAGAAAGGTTTAGAGCCAAATTTTAAGATTTATGTGCGGGCGTAGATTTGTGCATGCAACCCGGCGCACACAAATCTACGCCCGATTTTATAACAGCGCGTGCAGCCGTGCGCATGTTATAAAATCCGGGGTCGGCCTCAGGGGGAACTTTCCTTCTGCCCCCCCCCCCCCCCACCTACATTGCTGTTGCATTGGTACCTTGGTACCATTCAATTTGTCCAGTACAATATAGATTTATTTATTTATTTATAACTTTTATATACCGAGGTTCAATTAACAGAATTAATTATCATTTCGGTTTACATTACAACCAGCAAACGACAACAATGACATACTCTTGTCTTACATTGAACAAGGTGGAGAAACCTGGATAAACAACTTGGGATAAAACAGTGAAAGTGTTTTGAATTACATTGAACAGAGTGGAGATAAAACTTGTAAAAACAACATATGGGAGAAGGTGAAGTGAGAGCGTGGTGAGATGTAGTCGAAGGGTGAAAAAACCGGTATGGCGGGGTTGGTTAAAGGGGTGAGAAGGGGGATGAAAATGGCGGCTTTGTTACAAATACTTAGGATACTTGAGGGAACGCTTAGGTCAGGACAGACAGGTGGAGCTGAGGAGGAAAAGAGTGGTTATGGGAAAGCTTGGCCAAACAGCAGTGTCTTAAGTCTCTTCTTGAAGGTGATTGGACATTGTTCAAGCCTTAGGTCAGGTGGGAGCAGGGGCCGATATAGATGGTTACACCTTGCCTGCTCCGGGCGCGGTCTCCATCCAATAGGGTAGGGGATCAGAGTTTTCACATTGTTCAAACAAGGTTCTCCAAATAGGAGCATATCCAATATACAATTGTGTCTGGACGTATTGAATTTGTTGGGTGAGAAAAATAATCTGCAATCGAACCTGCAGCCAATTAAACAATACTGAGACATTTTCCATGACCTGTACTTGTTGGTCAAATAATTTCTGATGAGTATCAGACTGTGCTTGCAAATAGTTCAATGTTTGGTGAAAAAGATTTGCATTATCCGGTATCCAGTTGGCCATAAAGTTAATAGCCCTACTCATGTCCGTGCCGGCCCGAGCGACCTTACCCGCTAGTACTTCAACATCTGTACTGTTAAGAACTCCAACACCTAGGCCAGCACTTCCTAAAAGAGTATCATACCATTCTCGCCTTCGCCTTCCAGTCCGGGGAATGGGGGAAAAAGATATATTAAAATACAATTTATGAACGGTTTTATAAAATACTATTGTAGCACAGGTTTCTGGTAGGCGAATTAATAATTGTTCCCGGAATCGGGGCTGGGACACCTGACTCATGATCCAATAGTATGTAAACGTTTCAGATGTACTATTTGTCTTGGATTCCATGCAGCCAAGTATCCAGGCCGGTTTGGAAACATTAATGGTAGGTAATGAAACAGAAACATTGTCGCGTTGGTATCGTAGTGCATGCTGAGTGCCCGTAAAGCAAACATAATCAAAATTTTTACACACATATTCTGTAGTGTTACTAAGCTCTAAAGTCGCGTTCGCATTATGTTGGTACAACCAAACATACTGTTTGATATTATTAAGAGCTATAGCGTACGGAGTAATATTCTCTATCGTAAAGTTCCATAAGTTACAGTTGTCACAGGTTGCATTGCCGAATAACTTCCACGTCGTCCGATTTGATGCCTGGATCAGTGATAACAGTTTGTGAAATCCACCTTGCGCTGAAGAGGGTGTGTTTCCAACGGCCAGGGCCCATATGACCAGGAGGGCTAGCAGCTTCGGAACCTGTGTAGCACAAACATTTTATGGTATTACTCTCTGAGTTTGCATCGGATACTCGGCACTTGTATCCAATGATCAGCTCCTTCAGGAAGTACTGTGAGCACTGCATCCTTTCCAACTGCAAGGATTTCACCTTTTTCTGGACCTTTGTTATGAAAAAATATCCAGATTTTGGCTCCTGGATGAAATTTGGGGAGTACTTCCTTTAGCGAGGTGCTCCCGAAGGCGCCCACCCCTCTAGGAGTTTTGCTCAGAATTCTCCGTCCCATAGGGGTGGTTACATGTGGAATGATTATTGTGTCATTTTGGTCTGTACGGGAACATATAGTTCCTTGTTTGTCGGTAATCGGAATCAATAATGCCCCCAAGTATTATAAAGCCTTGTTTCGCCCAACTGGATTTAATTTGCAACCAACCAAAATGTCCAGTGGGGATACTGCATCCTATTTGTAAATCATTTATTTTATTTATTTATTTTAGTTTTTTCTATACCGGCATTTGTGAGAGTATCACATCATGCCGGTTTACAATAAACAGGGGGAGTGATAAAGTTACAGTGAACAAAATAAATAACATGTGCTGAACGAAAACAATTAGTTACAATAAAACAGGGAAAAGTACAACTGGGAGCAGAGAAAAGTGATAGTAAATTTAACAGAATGTATTAACTGAAATTTGACGGGGTACATTTACAGAGTTTATGGTATTTACTAGGACATGTCCATTTGGTATTTTGTAGTTTTTGAGTAAGGGTGGAGACTGGAAGTTATAGTTTTCTGTGTAAGGGTAGTGATTGGAAGTTGGTTAGAGGTAGTTAAGATTTATTCCGAGTCTGGGAAGGCTTTTTTAAATTGCCACGTTTTGAGTCTTTTCCTGAAAGTTGGGAGGCAAGGTTCCTGCTGCAGCTCCGGTGGGATGGAGTTCCAAAGAGGAGGTCCTGCTGTGGAGAATGCCCTGTCTCTGAGGGTTATATGATGGGAGGTTTTGGAGTGAGGTACCTGTAGAAATTCCTTATAGTACTCTCTTATGGGTCTGGAGGATGTATGTTTTTTGAAAGGGATTTGTAGGTTGAGCGGGGCGTATTGTTGGATAGCTTCATATATTATGGTGATGGATTTATATAAGATTCTATAATGAATCGGCAGCCAGTGTAGGTCTTTGAGGATTGGGGAAATGTGATCTCTTCTCCGTGTATTTGTCAATATTCTGGCTGCCGTGTTTTGAACCATCTGAAGGGGTTTAGTATGCGATGATGGGAGACCTAATAATAAAGAGTTGCAATAGTCTAACTTAGAGAAGATTATTGCTTGTAAGATTTTCTGTAGTCATGATTGTGGAACAGTGGTTTTATTCTTTTTAGGACATGCAGTTTATGAAAGCAGTCCTTGGTGGTTTGGTTTATAAAAGCTTTTAGGTTTAGCCGATTATCAATGATCGTATGGAAAGGATTTGTTCGGGGGAAAAATTACAGCTATAGTGTTTGTCAAATCATATCCTGCTGCTTCAAAACTATTACGTTGGGGGAGTTCAGCTTTCCTTTCTGCAGTCACCCAACAGACTATATTTCGGATTTGAGAAAGCTGTTGTGTGTTACCTTGATACATTCTTTGAAAAGGTGTTTTGCCATCTCCCTTTAACGGCCGACTGTTAAGTAACTGTAAGGCCGTGGAGAGTACGTCTTTCCACCCTTTGAAAGAGGCTGACTTTGTCAGCGTACGGAGCATATTCTTTAACAACCCGTTCATTCTCTCAATTCAGCCAGCCGCCTGTGGATAATAGGGTATATGGAATATCCATTCTATGAAATTATCTTGGGCATATTGTTGGACTTTATGTCCGGTGAAATGGGTACCCCTATCACTCTGTATCTGTTTTGGTAACCCATAATACCGACTCATTTCACAAAGCTATTTAAGGGTTGCTTTTTGATTGGCGTCTGGGGCTGGGACCACCATTAGTACTCCACTGCACGTGTCTACTGCAGTGCATATGTAAAAATCACCACCGCTTCTTCTGAGTGGACCAATAAAATCTATTTGCCAAATCGAGGCGGGTGTTAGGCCACGATGTATGTGCCCTTTCTCTATTGCTTGCAAGGATCTAGGATGGGTCATTTGACAGTATTCACATTGTTTAATCACATTTTGGAAGTCCGAGAGGGACCCTGGTATCCTGTAAGTAGCCTCCGCCCCCAGATGACCACTTTTGCTGTGCGCCCATTGCCATAAACCTTTTTCTCCACCACATTCCTCAGTAATCTCTGCAGTTTGGATTTTTGCATGCTTATCTGCAACAGAGTTGTACACGTTAGGTAATGAACTATCTTTGACATGTGCATCAACGTGAAAAACCGTTACTTCTTTATCATGGCATATCTGCCAGATCTTTTGCCATAAGTCTGCTCCCCACACGGGTTGGTGATGTATTTTCCAATCATCCTGTTTCCATTTTGACATCCATAGTGTCAGCCCCTTCATCAATGCCCAGCTGTCAGTGTATCAGTGACATTGAGTGCCTGCATAATGTAGGGCCATCCATATGGCATATAGTTCTGCAAACTGGCTAGATTTCCCTTTTCCTTCCTCATTATATACTTCGTGAGGGTTAAAAATAGCCACTTTCCACATCCTTTCACTACCTTTCATTCTAGCTGATCCGTCTGTGAACCATGCATACTGTCTAGAATCTGGCGATAATTGGTCAAATGGAACTCCTATCTTTACTAGAGATGTGCAATCATTTATCACGAATTAGGCAATTACAAAGAAATTGCCTAATTCGTCCTGGTTCGGGGGCCCCGAAACCCGAAAAGGATTTTCCCCGAACTTTGGGGAAAATCCATTTTTCGGGTTTGTATGGGGAGAGAGGCACTTTTTTTTTTTTTTAATTAAAAACCACCCCAAACATTAACTATAATAACACCCCCCCACCATCCCATCCCGATCCCTCCCCAAGACTTACCAACATCCCTGCTGGTACAGCGGGGTCCCGGGTGCCATTTGTCCCTCCGTGGCGTGCCCAGTGTGCTAGTGCTAGCCACGCTCAAAATGGTGCCGAATAGCCTCTGAACTACTATGTCATAGGGGCTACCGGCGCCATTGGTTAGCCCCTGTCACATGGTAGGAGAACCGACCAATGGCACCGAAAGCCCCTGTGACATAGTATGGGCAAAGGCTATCGGCGCCATTTTGATTATTGGCAGCCGACAACGACATCGCTCCCGGACCCCCGCTGGACCCCCAGGGATTATTGGCAAGCTTTTTGGCCAGCTTGGGGGGGCCTCCTGACCCCCCCAAGGCTTGCCAATAATCCCTGGGGGGTCCAGCGGGGGTCCTGGAGCGATGTCGTCGTCGGCTGCCAATAATCAAAATGGCACCGATAGCCTTTGCCCATGCTATGTCACAGGGGCTTTCGGCGCCATTGGTCGATTCTCCTACCATGTGACAGGGGCTGACCAATGGCGCCGGTAGCCCCTGTGACATAGTAGTTCAGAGGCTATTCGGCACCATTTTGAGTGTGGCTAGCACTAGCAAACTGGGCACGCCACGGAGGGACAAATGGCACCTGGGACCCCGCTGGACCACAAGGGATGTTGGTAAGTCTTGGGGAGGGATCGGGATGGGGGGGGTGTATGTAATGTATTAAAATTAATTTAAATGCGTGGGGTGGGTTTTTTTTTTTAGCTTTGTTTTCCCGCGTCGTTTTTTGGCCCGGTTTCGGTTTTCCCCGTTTAGTTTTTTTTTTTTTCAAAAAAACTAAACGATAAAAACCGAACTTTACCACGAAGTATCCGAGTCAAAAAACGACCCGGTAGCAAAACACGAAGCACATCTCTAATCTTTACATGAGACGAAGGTAGGGTTAGTTTATCTAAACCATTTCCCTCTCCCTCATTGGGAATATCTGCAATTTGTTGATGTAACATCGAGTGACCCGTTGGCCCATTTTTTGCTCTATCCTGAATATACCATTTCCATTTGACAACAGAAGCTTCTTGTGCGTATCCAATTCTATGCGTATGAGATTACTTTGTACCCATTGCATTATGGGAATCAGGGGACGCATTAACACATCATGACCCTGTGTTAATTGGTCAGTGTCAATTAGAGCCCAATAGCATGCTAATAACTGCTTTTCAAAGGCGGAGTACTCCAAGCTGCATCTGGCAACTTTTTGTTCCAGAACCCTTTTCCCATCCTGTTTTTGCCATAGACTCCAATCAGCATAACATGAGTTAAATGACACTTGCAGTTCCACTGGGCCCTCCTTCAGGGGCCATAAATCTAGTACAGTCTGAATAGCAACTTTCGCCTGGTCAAATGCATCCTGATGTTCTTTTCCCCATTCAAATTTCTCCTTCTTCCTCGTAACTCGATACAAGGGAGCTAATATCGGCCCCGTGTGGAATATGCTGTCTCCAAAATCCAAATAGCCCAATAAATTTCTGTGCTTCTTTCTGAGTGTGTGGCGGGGTAAATAACAACACTTTGGGGCAGATTTTAAATACTTGCGTGAGCGCGTACTTTTGTTCGCGCAGCAGGTGTGAACAAAAGTACGCTGGATTTTATAAGATACGCGCGTAGCCGCGCGTATCTTATAAAATCCAGGGTTGGCGCGCGCAAGGGGGTGCACATTTGTGCAACCTGCGTGCGCCGAGCCCAGCGCGCGCTGCCTGTTCCCTCCCCCCACCTTCCCCTCCCTTCCCCTACCTAACCCACCCCCCCCGGCCCTATCTAAACCCACCCCTTACCTTTGTTGGCAAAGTTACGCCTGCTTTCAGCAGGCGTAACTTTGTGCGCATCGGCCGGCTGTCCCGCTCCGTGGTCCGGTCCCAGGGGCTGTTTCAGAGGCCACGGCCACGCCCCCAGGACAAAACCACGCCCACGCCGCCGCCCCTGAAACGCCGCACCCCGCCCCGTAAACGCCGCGTCATCCCGCCACACCCCCACTACGCCCTCAACAGGAAGCCCCGGGACTTACGCGCGTCCCGTGGCTCTGCGCGCGCCGGCAGCCTATGCAAAATAGGAGCGCTGGCGCGCGAGGGCCCTGCGTGCATAAATCTGGAAGGATTTACGCGCGCAGGGGTTTTAAAATCCGCCCCTTTATCTTTAGCTTTCGGCAAGATTTCTCATTTTCCCTCTGACATTGTATTCCCAAAAATTTTACCATGTTACTAGGTCCTTGTATTTTATTCATATTAATCTTCCATCCCTTTTGTTCCATTGTTTCAACAACTTGCGCTAACACCTTTGTTACCTGCTCTTCAGTTTCTCCTTGCACGAGTATATCTTCTATGTAATGTGTCAGCTGCACCGGTGGCGGACAGGCGTACGTCTCCAGGCCCTCTGCCACTTTCCTATGACATATCGTGGGGCTATGTAAGTATCCCTGTGGTAGCCTGGTAAACGTGTAATGTCTCCCTTCACAGGTAAATGCAAATTGTTCCTGATTTTCCTTGCAAATGGGTATAGTAAAGAAAGCATTTGCCAAATCAATTACTGCATACCACCTCCCAGGGTATGTTTGAATCTTTTCTACCAGAGTAATTATGTCTGGAACTGCTGCGGTTAAAGGGGCAGTGTTCTTATTCAGAGCCCTGTAATCCACAGTCATTCTCCAGGAGCCATCCGGCTTTTTTTACGTGCCAGATGGGATTGTTCCAGCCACTCGTAGTGGGGATAATTATCCCTGCATCCTGTAAGTCTTTTATTGTCTCGGTGATCTCTTTGTGTCCTCCCGGTATTCTATATTGTTTTTTACATACTGGTCCTGTTGTTACAGGTAACTTAATGGGAGGCCCTATGGTTCTGCCCACTGTTACTGGGTGGGATAGGTAGGTAGGTCGATTTTGTTCAAATGCTACTTTATGAACAGGGGCTTGTCCAAACATCATAAGCCCACACATAGTGTTTAACTTCAACCTCTGTAACAAATCCATCCCAATTATGTATTCCTTAATAGGTACCATTACTACTTTTGCATGCGGAATTTTATATCCTTCCACTATTAGGGATAATATAGTCCGTTTATCTACCACCGTCTTTCCTCCTAGACCTGCCAATTCCACCTTCTTCCCTCCATGTTTATGTGGGTTTCCATATATTAGGGTGGCCTCCGCCTCTGTGTCTACCAGTGCCATTACTTGCTGTACCCCATTATGCCATCGTATCTCCAGCCCTATGTGAGGGCGGTTATCAGTAGTAATGGCAGCGATATGGGGGTTTGGCCACTTTCCTATTGTGCCCAGGATAGATCGGGATATAATCTCGAATCCTGTGCGCTAGGTGTCACACTAGAGGAAAATGGGTTGGTCAAATTTGTCTCCTGTTCCTTTGTCTCATGCAATAATTGATTCACTTTTTGTAACAGTACCTGAGTCAGTTCTTTGTCTTCTCCGCCCTTTTCCGTATATACCTTTTTCTGCCTCCCCTTACATTTTTGCAAGTACAATTTATACATTTCCTTGATGGGGATACCATCAATTTTTCCTTTGCCACCCCTGCGGCTATCAGAGCTGCAAACATATATCATCTAGATATTCGTGCCTCAGTGTCTCGATTTGTAAATCACGGAACCCCTTTTGGGCCCCCTCACTTCTTTCACTCCTTTGAGTGCCCTTACCTCCCACATCATATATTTCCAAATCCTGTACCTCCCGAATCGAGACAATTAAGTCTCCAATAGTTTTCCTAGCGTTATTAATGAGGAAAGTCATCATTATTGATTTATAGGTGGGGGATACATTTTTCATAATCTCTGCAAGGGCAGTTCCAGGCAACTCTAATTTTAAGAAATCACCCGCTAAATCCCCCACTTGCATGGTCAATTCCTTAATACATTGTATAATATCCCTGATAGTATGCAGGGTACGATTGCTCTGTGGCCAATCAGTGATGGTAGCATATCTCCGCTTGGTAGAGGCAGAGATGGCATTGAATAATGTAGTCATCTGCCCCCCTTGCCATCCTAGCATGCGTAAGGCTGCCCATACCTCTGGGTCAGTACTGATCATAGTAAATTGTTTAACATCAGCCTGGTCTATGTTAATATCTCCTGCGCCAGACTCATATAGCCTTACTAGCCATCTACAAATCGCCTCATTGGGCTTTTGTCCCATTCTTTCCAATATCTCGCTAATTTCGTGCTGAGAGAAATCTTCCATTACTTGTGTGCCTTCTTGCTCCACTACCTGTCCATCACTTCGCTGTAAAATGCGCCTCCGGACAATGGGACATGTTTGTTCTACGGGAGGCGGTTCTGCAGCAGCCTCAGATTCACTGTCCGTAGAATCCCATATATCTCCGTCCCATATCTCCGGATCCCAGTCTGACTTTGTAATACATGCTCGTATTTTAGTATGATTTATTTTTCCCTTACGTTTCCTATATTTGTGTTGAGCCACCCTTACGGCGGCCCTTTCAGCAATAGACTGAAAGTGCTCTGCCTTTTGCTTGTAAGTTTCTAGATGACATCGTAACATCACATTATCTTTTAGCAAGTCATCTAGTTATTTTTCTATCCTGACTATTCGTTCTTGTAGTACGCCTTTTTGTTCGTGGCAGGTTCGGTAGCCAGATAGAATTACCCATCCCCGTCTCCCAATACATCCAAGCTCTTTTCCTACTACCACCGGTATTTTTTGTAACTGATTTACAATATCTAGCGGCTCACTTCCTATATCCCATGCTTCTGCTAGTCCGGTATTTGTTGCCCATTCCTGAGCGAGTACTTTGTATAGCATTTTTTCCCAGCCGGGAATTGCCAAATCAACTGGACCAGCCGGTACATTTTTGTCTTTGTTATTTTTCTTTTTAAATATAGACATCCTGCTGACTACGCCAAATGTAAGGAATATAGAATACTCCTTGTCTGGAACCACTTATCTACGAGGTCCCAAAAAGAATGCAGTCAGGATGTATAAAACAAGAATTTATTTATAAAGGATTGAAATGACATACACACACAATCATATCACAAAGCAATGTAATAGACTACATGCTTTACCAGTAGTACTTGTTTCAAGACCTTATGTTTATAAAGGATTGAATCGACATCCACACACAATCATCATATCACAAAGCAATTTAATAGACTAGATGCTTCACCAGCTGTACTTGTTTCAAGACCTCACCGTCCAATTTCCTCAAGCCGAGAAGCCGGGGCTGCCATCAGGAGTGGGTACTGCGGGAATTCCCAATGTGCATCCAGGTTGCAGGATCTGCTTCTGACTTTGCCCAGGCTGCTCTCTATATTTAAACAGGTGTGTTTGCGAAGAGGCTCATGATTACTAACCCCCAGGGGAGTGATAGCATTGTTACTGGAAGCTCGAGCTGGCTGCATCAGCAGGATTGCACAAGGAGGCCACTCTTGTCAAACTGCTATTGCCCAGCACGTAGCCTTCTTGCACAGTACTTAGAATTTCCCCTTCAGTTTGTAACCGTAAATGCATGGGGAAAGCATTCCAAAGCTTAGATCCAGCTATTGATACTGCCTGTTCCTTTATTTGGCTTAACCGGGCCGATTTGATGGTCGGTATTGTCAAAAGGTCTTTATTTATTTAATGCTTTTCTATACCTTTATTGGCCAATCTTAAGTCTCTTTGCGGAGCATGTATTCTTATTGCAGTTTTCAGCCATTCTGTCTTGTCTCCATATATTATATTGTGGAGATGCATGCAATTTTGTACTGTATTCTATAGTTTAATGGCAGCCAATGCAGTTGCTTCAAAATTGTAGTTATATGATCTGCTTTCCTACTGCCAGTCAAAACTCAAGCCGCCGTATTCTGTAATATCTGGAACGATCTTAACTTTGATTGTGGTAGACCAAGTAAAAGAGCATTACAATAATCCATACTGGCGAATAATAAAGCTTGTAAAACAGATCTAAACTCTTGAAAATCTAGTAGAGGTTTAAGTCTTCTAAGTGTTAAGAGGTGGGTAGCTTTGTGCATTAGTACAAGGATTCAAAGAAGACGAAGAGGGGATGCTTCACACTGCTGCTGCTTACAGCTGCCTACTGCTGCTGCCTACAGCTCGTGACCCCCAGCTGCATCGGTGGTAAGCACTTGTGGAAATAGTTCTGCATGGACTCGGGTCTGGGAGCATCTACACATCTGGCCTGCATGCTTATGGATAGTTTATAGAACAGACAGGAGACTAGGATGGATGTGAAGGGAAGATGGAATTAGAGTTGCCTGTGCTCCATTTGCTCTGCAAATACATGAAAGACTTTCATTTTCCATTTCTGTTGCTTTGGTTCTTTTCAGAAGGATTACATTAGAATTCATGAAGTAAAAAAAAATAATGATAAAACAAAGATCTTTCTTTGCATAGGACAAGACTAAATTGTTCATACTTCCATGTTGACTGTACACAACCATTGTTAAAGCCTCACTTTTGCAACAATGAGCCTTTTTTTAAAAAAAGATTTTTTTCATAGACAAATGATGGTAAAAAAAAAAAAGTCCCTTTTGAACCACACATGATGTGTTTTCCTTTTAAAAACAAACTCTTGAACAACCTTGCATATTTACTTTTTCCTAAGAGATTTTATATATGCTTTTGTTTTTGGCTGTTGTTTTGTTCTGTCAGATGTCACAAGTCATTGCACAGAAGGTGAGTGAGTCAGAGCACAAATACCACAATAGAGAACTGCTGCTTGAAGAACTTCATTCTGAAAACCCCATGCAGTGTGTATGATGACAGTCTGCAACACTACCTGGGCATTCTGTTTTATATCTGCACTTCCCATGCATTCATTGTTCCAGTAGTAACACTAATTAATTGCCAATCAAAGATTTTTAGGGCTGGAAATATGGGCAATGGTTGTTTGTTTATAGATTTATCACCAGTTTTCTCCCCATTGCTCTAAACAGCTTACAGCATATTGCAACATCAAAATTAACATTCCATCCAAAAACTTAAAAATAGCTAACACAATAAAAGCAATAAACAAAATTTTATTTGGCTAATCAAATAGAAACAAACTACACAGACTGTACATAAAAACAAACTCACCTAAAATTCTAATTTCAAATAAAACATAATCAATGTTCAGATCAACTATGTATGCTTATTGTATCTCTTAATTTAGTATATAATTATTTATTATTTATTTATTTATTTGACAGTTTTATATACCGACCTTCATAGTAAATAACCATATCGGATCGGTTTACATTAAACAAGAATATAACTGGGGTAGCAATTCAAGTCAACGAAAGGTAAACAATAGGTAGGAATGAGTCAAAAGTTACAATCAACAGGGTAAGAGAACTTGGAAGCTTGCAAGAAGCTGGAAAGAAGACAAGGCAGGAAATAAATACAAAGTGATACCATAGGGCGTATGGGTTAAAGCTTAATGGTGCTTTAATCTGGAAGAGTCAGAGTCCATTCGTGAGAATAATCACCATGACGGGTAAGCGAGAAGGACAACTAGTGATTGTCTGGTGGGTCGACGAAGGCTTGGTGAAAGAGCCAGGTTTTAAGTCATTTTCTAAAAGTTAACAGGCAAGGCTCCACTCTGAGGCTTGATGGGATGCTATTCCAGATAGATGGGCCAGCTATCGAAAAAGCTCTGTCCTTGGTCATCGAGAGTCGTGAGGCTTTAGTAGGAGGAAATTTCAGAGTGCCTTTGAGAATATCTCTGGTTGGTCTGTTAGAGGAGTAGAGTTTGAATGGGATTTCCAGGTCGAGTTGAAGATGATGATGGATAGTTTTATGAATTATTGTGATTGATTTGTATAGAATTCTGAAATTAACTGGTAACCAGTGTAGGTTCCTGAGGATGGGAGAGATGTGTTCGCTGCGGCTGGTACTGGTCAGCAATCTCGCAGCCGCATTTTGTAACATCTGCAATGGTTTGGTAGTGGATTTGGGGAGGCCTAGGAAAAGGGCACTGCAGTAGTCTATTTTGGCGAACAGTAGCGCTTGGAGGACTGTCCTGAAGTCGTGGAAGAATAAGAGTGGTTTAAGACGTTTTAGAATCTGTAATCTGAAGAAACAGTCTTTGGATGTTGTGTTGACCATTTTCTTAAGGTTTAGTCGATTGTCTAGTATTACCCCAAGGTCTCTAACCTGCTTGCAGGTAATGTGAGAGATGTGTGGTGATGGTGGGGAGATATTGATTTTGTTTGAGGAGATGAGGAGCAGCTCTGTCTTAGAAGCGTTGAGAACCAGGTTTAAGCTGTTGAGTAGGTTAGTGATGGATAGAAGGCAGTTATTCATTCGCCTTTGAGATTGATTCTGTTATTGGGATTAGAATCTGTACGTCGTCTGCGTACAGATAATGGATTAGGTTGAGGTCTGTTAACAGTTGGAAGAGGGGGAGGAGGTAAATATTAAAGAGGGTAGGAGATAGGGAGGAACCCTGAGGTACGCCAAGAGTTGATTTAGTTAGGGGTGACTCTTTATTGTTGATTTTGACTTTGAAAGTCCTATTGCTGAGGAAGGACTTGAACCAGTTGTGGGCAGATCCGGAGATGCCGATGTCTGTTAGGCGATCCAGCAGGATGGTATGGTTGACGGTGTCAAATGCCGCTGAGATGTCTAACAGGATTAGCAGAAAGGAGTGTCCTTTGTCTAACCCCATGATAATATGGTCAGTAAGTGAAATGAGAAGGGTTTCCGTGTTGCGTGATTTACGAAAACCATATTGCGATGGGTATAGGATCTTGTGGTCTTCGAGATATTCGGAAAGTTGGGTGTTTACCAGTTTCTCCGTTAGTTTGGCAACGAATGGGAGGTTCGAGATGGGTCTGAAATTAGCTAATACATTCGGATCTAAGTTGTGTTTCATGAGGAGGGGCTTGAGTGAGGTGGTTTTTAGACTGTCTGGGTAGCTTCCTTGTGTTAGAAGGCTGTTTATGATACTGGTCAGAGGTCCTGAGATCGCATTTGGGATGAGAAGCAGGAGTCTCGATGGGATGTTATCAGCCGGGTGGCTTGATGGTTTCTGCCTTTTTAAAAGGGATTCAATCTCTTTAGTGGAGATTGACTCAAAACTGTCAAATTTAGGTCTAGTAAGAGACTGGGGATTCTCACGTGACTTGGGAGGTGTAGTATTTGAAGGCAGGAGGGCAAAAGTATTTAAGATCTTCTGTTGAAAGAATGAAGCGAGCTCATTAGCCTTGTAAAGAGCATGTTCATCTGGAATAGGTGGGGGGGGGGGGTAGATTTGGTGATTTGTGTCACGTAGGCGAATAGGGCCTGGGCATCATATTGGAAATGGTGTATTTTGTTTGCATAGTATTCCTTTTTTTTCTGTAGAATGGCGGTCCTGTAGTGATGTAAGTATCCCTTGTATGTAGAAAGGGTAGATGTGTTGGGGGTTTTGCGCCATCTATTTTCTTTATGGCGTAAGGTCTGTTTCATTTGTTTAAGTTCAGCGCTGAACCAGGGTTGATTTCCCTTTTTTGTTGGGTTGATTGATTTGGAGACTATAGGGCACCATTTATTTGCGACAGCTTCTGTAATCTTTTGCCAGGAGGAAAGGGCTGAGTCGGGGTTAGCTAAGTCTAAGTTAGAGAGTTCTTTGGAGAGCTGATCGCTGAGTGTATCCGATGGACATGCTTTCCTGAATTGAATGGTGGAAAGGTGTGGGGCGGTGTGTGTCTGTTTGTGTGTGGAGAAGGAGGATTCTATCAGGAAATGATCTGACCAAGGGATTGGGGTACAGGAAGGTTCTACTTTGCAAGTGAAATTGGAGTTGATGAATATTTGATCCAGAGTGTGTCCAGCTTTATGTGTGGGGCTGTTGATGGTCGGAGTAAATCCCATAGCGCCGAGTGTGGTGAGGAGGGCTTCGCAGTTTGCAGAAAGAGGTGTTGCGTTTGTATGGAGGTTGAAATCCCCCATGATCATTGTTGGAAAGTCTGAGTTAATATGTTTCACGATGGATTCTATAAGGGGTGATGGGTCCGTTTCTAGAACTCCTAGGGGAGCGTAGACTAAGAGTATTTGTAGATGTTTTGACTTGACTAGACCCATTTTCAATTTGGACTCTGTCTTGATTGAGAGTGCGGTCAGTCTGAGTTCTTTCTTGGAGGCTAGAAGAAGTCCACCTCCTCTTTTTTTGTGTCTATGGAAGGTGAAAATGTCATATGTCTGGATGGGTAGTTGGTTGGTTAAGGCTATGTCCGAGTTTTTTAACCAGGTTTCTGTGATGGCACAGATGTCTGGGTTGGAATCCAAAAGGTAATCATTGAGAATATGTGTCTTCTTAGTTAAGGATTGCGCATTGAAGAAGGTGATTGAGAGATGTCTTCAGACCATGGACCGGATTTTAAATGCCCTGCGCACGTAAATCCGTCCGGACTTACGCGCGCAGGGCCCTCGCGCGCCGGCGCGCCTATTTTGCATAGGCCGCCGGTGCGCGCAACGTATACCTAAACCTCACCTCGAGTTACTCTACTCTACTTAGGTATCTCTACCTGGGTAACATCAAGCTAGGTGGAGAGAACATTGCCCAAATCTCATTTTTGGGTGAGTTTCCTCACTCCGAAGGCCATCAAATCTTCACAAGAGACCACTGTTCTGTTCGTACGTCTCACTTTGAATGTCAAAGTGGCCACTAACCCCCTACACTAATACCTAAACCTCACCTCGAGTTACTAGGTGGGCCTACCATAGGGATACAAATACCTATCCAGGGAGAGGACATTATGGCTAGGTGCTATCTCTCTCTCTATTTCTCTCTCTTTCTTCAAATCAACTAAAACAGGCCTTGTAGGAAACATCCCAAAATGCAATAAAACCTTACCACCCCATAAAAAATTTGCATCATACCATATGATATGGTGCTATCACATGCATTACAGATGTTTTCACATGCAATAGGCCCTTAACACATGCAAAATTGCCTTAGCGCATTTTGATAAATGACCCCCTTAAGCAGAAAGCACTATAAAATGTTACAGCTAAAGGAAATTTTCAGGGAACCCCTTGAGGTAAAGCTTAACTTTCATGGAGGAGATAGGTGAAAATTCAGCTTAGTGGGGGATTAATAAAGTCAACATAGACATCTACATAGCACATTCTGTGACTGCATTCCATTTCCATTGATCTCTCCATTGTCCTTGACTTTATATCAAATCAGCTTTCCTTCTTTCAATTCTAGTGAAATGTGTTGGAGTTTCTGGAGCATTTGGAAGAGCAGAGAAACTGAACTACTGAAGATAAAGTCAACTGTATATTTTTGTTTGTGAATATTGTAGTGGTGTGTTCATTTTTAGCACTTATGTTTTCTCTTAGTGTAATGTAGAGATGTGAATCGTGTGCCGGATTGTCTTAACGATCAGATTTGGCTGGGGGGGGGGGGGGGAATCTGATCGTTAAGATATGTGAATTGGAATCGTTTCCGATTCCAATTCACATCGCTAATTTTTTTTTTAGGGAGGCCCGCGCCGCTTAAAAAAAAACCCACCCGACTCTTTAAATCGACCCCCCTTTGCCTCCCCCACCGTCCTGACCCCCCCCCCAAAACCTTTTAACATTACCTGGTGGTCCAGGGGGGCCTCGGGGGACGATTTCCCATTCCCAGGCATCAGCAGCGCTAAAAAAAATGGCGCCGATGCCCCTTTGCCCTTACCATGTGACAGGGTATCCGTGCCATTGGCCGGCCCCTGTCACATGGTAGGAGCACTGGATGGCCGGCGCCATCTTTAAAGATGGCGCCGGCCATCTTTACTCATCAGCCCCTATATACTATACTCTATAATAGGGGCCATCTTTACTCATCAGCCCCTATATACTATACTCTATAATAGGGGCTGATGAGTAATGATGGCCGGCGCCATCTTTAAAGATGGCGCCGGCCATCCAGTGCTCCTACCATGTGATAGGGGCCGGCCAATGGCACGGATATCCTGTCACATGGTAAGGGCAAAGGAGCATCGGCGCCATTTTGTTTTAGCGCAGCTGATGCCTGGGAACGGGAAATCGTCCCCCGAGGCCCCCCTGGACCACCAGGTAATGTTAAAAGGTTTTGGGGGGGTCGGGAGGGTGGGGGAGGTTAAGGGGGGTCGATTTAAAGGGTCGGGTGGGTTTTTTTTTATCGGGCCATCGGCGCCATTTTAATTAGTGGCAGCCAAAATGGCGCCGATGGCCCGAGAGCGGGAAATCACGCCGGAACCCCCCCCCCCCCCATTGGACCACCAGGTAATTTAACATTTTGAGGGGGTTCGGGAGGGTGGGGGAGTGTAAGGAATTGGTTTTAAAGGGTCGGGGTGGGTTTAGGGGTTGTTTTGGTGTGCCAGTTTTCCCGCCCTCCCCCAAATAATTCCCGTGCCCTATTTAACGATTTAGGACGATTTATGACAATAAATCGGGGGCATTTGTATTGTATCGTGCACTCTGACGATTTAGGATGATTTTAAAATTATCTGACAATAATTTTAATCGTTCAAAAACGATTCACATCCCTAGTGTAATGTCACATGTAGGAAGTAGTGGAGTGCAGGCAGACAAAGTGATAAGTGCTGGTCGGAGGCAAGACCTCCACAGTAGTGTTCCGATATCAGAAGCAGTGGGATCGGTGGGGTTCCCTAGATCCTGCCATTTGATGAAGAGGAATTGATGGCAACTGGAGCAACAGGGCTAGCAGGGTTGCCCAGGTCCTGCCAGGTGATGAGGAGCCAGCTGCAATAGAAGCAGTGGGGCTGGTGGGGTTCCCCAAGCTCCACCAGCTGAAGATGATGAGAAGCTGATGGAAGCTGAAGAAGTAGGTCTACAGGGTTCCTTAGAGCCTCATCAGCTGACGAAGAAGGGGAAGAGATTCCTGCAGCATAAGTAGCAGGGATGGTGGGTTCTCCAATTCTTGCTAACTGATAAAGAGGAGATACTGCCAGCAATGGATGCACTAGGGCTGGCAGGATTCCCAAAGCCCCTCCAGTTCAAGAAGAGGAGATTGAGCACATTGGAGGAGGAAGAGAAGCTACAGCCCCCAGAGCCTGATGTCATCCTCAAGCTCTCTGCTATTTCTATATACACTCCCAACAAACATACCTACATCTACCCCCACGCATGCTCTTCTACCTATAGCACCCCACAAATACCCCTTCCCCACTCCTACACATATCGTACTCACACATCAACCACACCCCCAACCCACAAATTCCCCACAAACCCACACCCTTCGCCGAAGCACCATCACATCTTAGCAGACACCCTTACCCCCACCTCAGTCATCCACCTCTCTTGACAAATAAATTCCCTATCACTTACACACAACCAACCCCCAGATGCATACCTACCTCATCCCCAGCAGACATCATCACTTATCCCACAGACTCATCACACCCCACTCCCACACATCCATCCATGCCCTGTACCCAAGCACATACACCCCCACCATATAGCACCCACACCTTATTTATTTATTTATTTGAAAAATTGTATACCACACAATCCCAAGTCCTCGGTGTTTTGCAATTTAAAAAATACATAAAATTTGAATAAATACGGTTGGTATTACAATTAAACATAAAATATATAATTGGTCGACAAAGATAGTAAAAATATATAATTGGTCGACAAAGATAGTAAAAAACTTAAAACGGTTTTGTCATTAGGCCATTTCATAAGTAATGTTTTTAAAGGTGGATTTTTTTAGCAGTGGCTTAGCCATGGGTGGGCCTGGGTAGGCCGTGGCCCACCCACTTTGGGTTCAGGCCCACCCAATCAGCATTGCCTGGTGGCCCTAGAAGAGAGACCCTATCACAGGGCCGCAGCAAACATGCTGGGGAAGAGGAGGGAAAGGTCTGTGAGGCCGCCGATGGACCCCATCCCTCCAGTGGCCAAGAAAAGGAGGAAGACCGGGAAGTTGGCAATCAAAGAAAATAAAAAACCTCACCGGAAGGCACCCATTTTGCTCATCCACGTGTGCCAGCCTTGTGCATTCAAAACCCGTGTGGCCAGTAAGTGCTTTATGCTGATCTTGTGCATCATGAGATTAGCATAGAGGAGTGCTAGCCATGCGAGTTTTAAATACTGTGGGCAGGCACATGAGGAGCAGCAGCAGAACAGGCTCCTTCTTTTGCTACTGCCCATGTTTTGTGTTTGTCTGTGTGTGTGTTTGTGTGTGAATATGAATGGTAGCTTGCCTGTGTGTGTGTGTGTGTGAATGTGAATGGTATCCTGTCTGGGTGTGTATGTGTGTGAATGAGAGTCTGCCTGGGTGTGTGTGTGTGTGAATGTGAATGGTATCCTGTCTGGGTGTGTATGTGTGTGAATGAGAGTCTGCCTGCGGGGTTGGGGGGGTGCTTGAATGGGAGCCTGCCTGGGTGTGTATGTATGTCTGTATGTGAATGGGAGCCTGTCTGGGGTGTTTCTGTGTGTGTGTGCACATGCATGCATGAGAGCCTTTCTGGGATGAGCAGGCTGTATCTGAGTATGAAAGGGAGCCTGCCTGGGCTGTGTGTGTGTAAATGGGAGATTGTCTGGGATTTGTATGTGTGTGAGAAAATGGGGGGGGGGGGGGGGGTGCAGGAGGATTCCAATCTTCCAACAGCTGAAATGAAGATGAGGGCCTGGAGCTTTTTGTAGATTCCAACCAAAAAAGAGCTGGAGATGCCTGCGGGTTTGTTTGAAAGAGAGTGTATGTATGTATGGGTTTTTGTGTGTGTGTGTGTGTGTGTGTGTATATATATATATATATATATATATAAGAAAGAAAGGGGAAAGCTTGTGCATCCCATTCCCACTACTCCATGCAATCCCAGGGTGACCTGAAATCATAAGTTCCCAGGTTTGGAGAGTATGAATTTTTAAAATTATTTTTAGTTTTATTTGCTGTCTGCTGTTTTGAAATATTTTATTGGTGTTTTGGACATTTAAAAAAATTGGTACATGATTTTTAATTATTTGATCTTTTATTCATCAGCTTATTTGAAATATTATTAGTATGTTTTTAGTATTATGATTATGTATTTATTTTATTTTTTTATTTTATTGTTTGATATTTGAGGAATGGTGATGGTACTGTTTTTCATTGTTGAACTGCATAGAGAGTCTGTCTTTTTTTGGTTTTCATTTCAGTTTTTGTCTGTGCTGTGCATTTGTGTTTCTCCTTTATGATTGCTCTGTTCTGGATTTGGTAAGGGTCTGTGTATGTTCTACATTTGTGATTGAGGAGAGGCATTTTCTTAATAGGAAGTGTATTCGGGCTTTCAGAAGGTCAAGCCCACACCCAACATACATCACAACAGGCCTGATAGCATATGGGTTCCAAGTGTCTTTTTTGCAGGGATTTTTGGCTGGCATCACAGCAGTGCATGAAAATATAATGTAAGTGATATTTTTACTACAGAATACTATACTTTGATATTTTTCATATAAAATATAAATGCTTAACTGTGTGTGTGGAATGGGGTAGGGAGGGGCATGCATTGTGCAAGGCTACAAGGTTCGCCTGGGGCACCTAATACCCTTGCACCAGCCATGGGTATGGTGGGGGTGGGGGTGGTGTCAGATTTTAAAGTTTGTATCACTGAAGGGAGTTGGGCTTTTTTTTGGGTGGGTCCGCGACAGAGAATGAATGAACAGGGATTGGGGGACAGCACAGTAATTGTTCGCACAGGGCAGCAAAAAAACAACCTCGGTATATAAAAAAAAATCGTAAATAAATAAATAAATAAATAAATGTCAAATCTGCAAAGGACCTGTGGGCTTCTGTTGGAATCTGCCTGGCAATGAAGAAAATAAGAGGCTGAGCAGCCACTGGCGAAACTCAACCTACCGATCGCCGAAAAATAAGCAAAGGCCCTGCGGGCTGCTGGCAGATCCCAACCTGCCCGGCAGCAAAGAAAAAAAGAGACTCAGTGACCAGCATTGGAACTTAAGCTGCTGACAGTCAAAGAATAAGCAAAGGCCAAGGGGCCACTGGCAGAGCCCAACCTAACTGGTGGCAAAGAAAAGACCAAGTAGCAGCCAAAGAACAAGCAAAGACCTCATGTGCTGCCAACAGAGCCCAACCTGCTAGCAGCTGAAAAACAACAAATGAGCCATGGGCCTCCATGGAGCTCAACTAGCTGGTTGCAGAGAAGCAATGAAGGACTTGCCCATAGAGCTGTAGCGTGCCTATGGTCAAAATGGTCACGACCATAGGTGCCAGTACAGCTGCTATGTGTTGATGAGAACAGTGCAGTAGTGGGTCTTTAGCAAAAGAGAACTGAACTAAATCACGATGAACCTGGAAAACGTGGTAGGCCTGATAGACAAATTGAAGAGTAGTAAATCTCCTGGACCAGAAAGTATACACCCCAGGGATCTGAAAAAACTAAAAAATGAAATTTCAGACTTATTTCAATTAATTTATAACCTATCATTAAAATCATCAAATGTATTTGAAGATTGGAAGCACCATATTTAAAAAGGGATCCAGGGGTGATCTAGGAAACTATAGACCGATGAACCTGACTTCAGTGCCAGGAAAAATCGTGGAAACTGTTATAAAGAATAAAATTACAAAACATTTAAATAGACATGGTTTGAAGGGACACAGCCAACATAGATTTATCCAAAGGAAGTCTTGTATCACAAATCTCTTATATTTTTTTGAAGGGGTGAATAAACATGTGGACAAAGGTAAACCAGTAGATGTGGTGTATTTGGATTTTCTTAAGGCATTCGACAAAGTCCTGCATGAGAGGCTTCTATGAAAACTAAAAAGTCATGGGATAAGAGGCGATGTCCTTTTGTGGATTGCAAGTTGGTTAAAAGACAGGAAACAGAGAGTAGGATTAAATGGTCAGTTTTCACAGTGGAAATAGGTAAACAGTGGAGTGCCTCAGGGATCTGTACTTGAACTGGTGCTTTTTAATATAATTATAAATAATCTGGAAAGGGGACGATGAGTGAGGTGATCAGATTTGTGTATGACACAATATTATGCAGAGTAGTTAAATCTCAAGCAGATTGTGATGAATTGCAGGAGGACCTTGCAAAACTGGAAGATTGGGTTTCCAAATGGCAGATGAAATGTAATATGGACAAATGTAAAGTGATGCATATAGGGAAAAATAACCCTTGCTGTAGTTACACAATGTTGCGTGTCCTGCCTGCGGCAGGCCCACAACCGGGCCTATTTATCTCCGGTGCCCGGCTCCTGGATCCAGCCCGTCCTCACTGGTGGCAGTAGGAAGCCATCTGTGCTTCCGCACCCCCGTTGCCTCCTTGGCAGTTCCTGGCTCCTCTGCAGACCTCCCCACATGTGCCGCAGAGAGACGCCGCCGTCCAGCGTCTTGTTTGTCCCAGGCACGAGCGCGCCTTGCCGACATTTAAAGGGGCCATGGTGAGAAACCAACCCGCGGCCCCGTATGATGACATCAACTGGCCCTGCTACTTAAGGCAAGGCCCGCCACTTGTTCCTTGCCTTGGCAACAGGTCTTCACGCTTGTCATGTGTTCATTGCTTGTCCTAGTTGCTGACTGTTCCTGGTTCCTGTTCCTGTCTTCGTTCCTGGTTCTTGTTACTGACTTCGTTCCTGGTTACTCCCTAGCCTTGCTTAAACTGACTACTGACTTTGACCCTTCCTTTGTCGGACCACGCTCAGGACTGATTACTGGCTTTGACCCTTGCTTTGTTGGAACTATGCTCAGGACTGGCTTTGACACATGCTTTGTTGGAACTCTGCACCTTGACTAAATCTGCTGCCTGCCCCAACTCCAACTGTTTCTGATTATGCCTTTGGTATCTCCCTGGATTTGGCTCTCTCAGGCTCTGACCATCTACTACCCTGGCGTCAACCATTCTTGTTCCTGGCCCGTCCTTGGTGCCCGGGTCTCTGGATCCCTGCCTCGTCCGGACCTTCTTCAGTCCCTCCGATACCTCTGCTGGTTCCTGGCTACCTGTTATAACATCCACTGGGAGTCATCTGACAGAGGCCCGCCTAAGGCCAGACGGCCCCTGCACCCAATGGCTCAACCTGCGGGGAACATGGGCTGGTATTGGCAAAGCTCCAGTTGTCCTCCGTCTCCTAGTCTGCTCTGCCTCCCAACAGTGGGGACCCATAGGGCTTGCCCTACAGGTAGTGTCAACCCCACCTCGGGCCAAGGGTCCATCACCAGCGCAACAGGTTGCCAAGGCCATGGACTCGGCGGAGCCTTCCGCCCTCCAGGCCATTCTGGGCCTGGCTCTGAAGATCCAGGAATAGCAGCAGTTCCTAGAGGCACTGGCCTCCTCTGTCAAACGCCTCCATGTCCGGCTAGATACCCATGCTGGTCCTACAGCACAGACTTCTGCACTGGCCATCTCTAATCCTTCACCCCTCCAGGGCTCTGTTGGCCCTACCCACTCTACCCCATTTCAATGGGGACCCTGGGCTCTACAGAGGGTTTATCAACTAGTGCTGTATGCAGTTTGCTCTGCAGCCTTCCATCTTCATGAAGGTTACCTTCATTCTTTCATGTTTGGAAGGCAAGGCGCTGGCATGGGCATCTCCCTTGTGGAAGCGTTCAGACTCTCTCCTCCAAGAGCTGTCGCATTATCGCTTCTACATATCCTGAGCTACAGGGTATTGCCTCAGCTACTCAAGGTTCTCTGCTTGGTTCCTGTATCTCGGACCTCATCTACCTCGTCACTTACAGTACTGTCATGCTTGGCATACCCCGCGCTGCGGGCCACTACTGGATCGGCACTTCTGAGGTATCACCCCCTATCTGCAGGAACCTCCTGGTGTACCCCACACTGTGGGCCACTACCGGACCTCCTCATCTGCAGTACCACCTTGGGTATATCTTATTGCTTAAGAACTGTGTTTATTGTAATTCCCGCTCCTCAGGTTATGCTTTATCTTTTCTCTCTAATAAAGTCTCTCTCACAGCTGTGTCCTATGTCGCTGAAACCACGCCCACCAACGGTGAGGCTCACGGGGCTCCTCCCTATGGGCGGAGACATCTCTCACCTCGGCCCGGGGTTCACAAGTTCCTACAAACCATAACGCCTCTCTTTGCCAGCCTTGAAATTGCCACACTTCTAGCCTTTGGAAGAAGTCCCAAAGGTACACGAGCATTTACCTTCACTTCAGTAAACTCTGATGTTGTTGCTGTTGTTATGGCTTTTGCTATTGCACTGCCATTGATAAGAGCTGGAGGGGGAAACCAATCTAAAGAGGGTAGGGCTGTTCAGCATGGAGAAGAGATGGCTAAGGGGAGATATGATGAAGGTGTTTAAAATCATGAGAGGTCTAGAACAGGTAAATGTGAATCAGTTATTTACTCTTTCGGATAATGGAAGGACTAGGGGGCACCCTATGAAGTTAGCATGTAGCACATTTAAAACTAATAGAAAATTATTTTTCACTCAACACACAATTAAACTCTGGAATTTTTTGCCAGAGGATGTGGTTAGTGCAGTTATTGTAGCTGGGTTTAAAAAAGATTTGGATAAGTGATTGGAGAAGTCCATTACCTGCTATTAATCAAGTTGACTTAGAAAATAGCCACTGCTATTACTTGCATCAATAGCATGAGATATATTTAGTTTTTGGGTACTTGGCAGGTACTTGTAGCCTGGATTGACCACTGTTGGAAACAGGATACTGGGTTTGATGGACCCTTGATCTGACCCAGTATGGCAATTTCTTATGTTCTTATTTCCTAGGCCAGTGATAGCGAACTCCAGTCCTCGAGTGCCACAAACAGGCCAGGTTTTCAGTATATCCATAATGAATATGCATGAGAAAGATTTGCATACAATGGAGGCAGTGCATGCAAATCATTCTCATGCATATTCATTGTAGATATCCTGAAAACCTGGCCTGTTTGTGGCATTTGAGGACTGGAGTTCGCCATCACTGTCCTAGGCTTAACAAAGTTTCTCCAACTGCGGGCCCATGGCTATGGAAGATGTTACCAATGGTTAGGTTTCAATATTATTCTTTCTCTTAATTATATTTTCTGGGGATACAGGTCAGCAAACACTAAAGATGTGCATTTGTTTTATCCAAACTGATAAAACTCAACAGGCAGGAGTGACGGAATTGCTTTTGCCTTTATTCTTTGGAGACCCCTTACAGAATGGGTAGTATGGGCTGTGTGGGCTAGGAGGATAGTGGTGGTAGTGGTGGTAGGGGGGCATTTCTTGTTCTTTATTACTTTTTTTTTTTTAATTTTAATGTTTCAGTGTAGAAAATGAATCAAACCTAAATAAACATTAAGTGAACCATAAGCAGAAGGAAAAAAAATGAAAACAATGAACTGAAATAAAAATGTTTCCTTTGAATAAGCTTGGCAAACACCATAAGAAACCAGCAGGGTCCAAGAAGCAAAGCCAGCTAGAATTGCATGTCTTCTATCTTGTAAGGGTGTGCATTCGTATTGACCGCATATGTAAAATGCTACGCATATTTTTTTTTTAACTTAAAAAAGTGATGAGACATAAACGATCGGATTTCCAACATATCCAACATAGCTATGTTGGATATGTTGGAAATCGCGATTGTTGATCCAAAATTAAAAGTTAAACCCCTCACCTTCCTTAATCCCCCCCCCCCCAAAGACTTACCAGAACTCCCTGGTGAACTAGCGAGGAGTGAGGACGCCATTCCTGCAATCCTTTGCGAGGAGCACGTGACGTCGGCCCCACGTCGAGTGACGCGGCGTCACGTGATTCCCCGCGGGGTCGCGCCGGAACGCTCGTTTGGCCCAAAAGGAACTTTTGGCCAGCTTGGGGGGGGTCAGGCGGCCCAAAGTTCCTTTTGGGCCGAACGAGCGTTCCGGCGCGACCCCGCGGGGAATCACGTGACGCCGCGTCACTCGACGTGGCGCCGACGTCACGTGCTCCTCACAAAGGATTGCAGAAATGGCGTCCTCACTCCTCGCTGGATCACCAGGGAGTTGTGGTAAGTCTTGGGGGGGGGGATTAAGGAGGGTGAGGGGTTTAAATTTTTATTTGCACATATGGACATATACTCAACTCATTGAATTCTGTTTATGTCAATATTGACCGCAAATGGGACCCCCTTTGGACATATGGACATATGGACATAAACTTTTGCTCTGCACATCCCTACTATCTTGACATGCTCCCACACTTTGGTGATTTTAAATTGCAGACTTTACAGGAAGGGCAAAAAGATTGAGTGGCAACAGCTATTCTTTTCCTCTCAGTGCATCCCATTTATTTGTACATGGCATGATTATCTCCATGAAAACTGACATGAGTTTTCATATAGAGCAGCAATAGCAGGAGATCTATGGGGCATCCTAGCCTAGAATATTTAGTAGGAGCTATGCCAGCCAATGTGTATAATGTCTGTACTGTAGAAATGGTCAGAGGCAATTTTTTTGGAGTGGTTCATTCATTTGTTTTGTAGGATTCATCCATTCATTTTGTTTTACATTGAAGTTAGTGGAGGAAGCAAACCTAAGGCTCCATTGTTTTCAAAGTAAAACAAAAAACAGGCTGGGGCTAAGTCCCTGGCCCTGAGCCCGAGGCTCAGGTGAAATGCTAGGGCCCTCCCTGAGGCCAAGTCTCATTGCAAAGCCCCAGGTCTAGGTCTAGCTGAACACCAGGGCCTGGCCCAAGACTAGTTCCCATTGTTCGGATCCAAGCGTAGGCCTAGAGCTATCAGCAAGACCTGGCCCTAGACTGGGTCCCGTTGCCAAGACCCAAATCTGGGCCCAGGCCTGATGCCAAAACCTGGGCCAAGGTTGGGTCCTGTTGCCAAGACCAAAGCCTAATTCTGCCGGAGGCCCCCCTCCCCCCCCCTTTTTTTTTTTTTTTAATTGTTATAACTGCAGGAGGAATAGCCTAGTGGTTAAAGCAGTGGGCTACAAACCAGGAGACCAGGGTTTGAGTCCTGGTGTCACTTCTTGTGACCTTGGGCAAGTCACTTTACCCTCCATTGCCTCAGGTACAAAACTTAGATTGTAAGCCCTTTGGGGATAGAGAAATACCTACAGTACCTGAATGTAAACCAATGTGATATCTCAGAATGAATGTTGGTATATAAAAATAGCTGAAAATTATTGGGTCTTTTCGTTGGAGATAATTTTTGGTTCATTTCATTTGGAACAACTGAAAATGGCCTCATTTCATGCATTCTGTACATTTGTTCTAAATGAATGCCCATCCCTACTGTGTTTTAAAGGGTGGCAGAATGCTTGCAGGAGTGAATTGTGTGAAGTCAGAACCTCCTCTATTATGGCATGACTGCTAGGGATAAAGGGTAAATAAAACAGTTGATGAATCCTTTTTTTCTGTGACAGGTGAGACTTCAGGCTGGTGCAAGGGTATTAGGTGCCCTAGACAAACCTTCTGCCTTGCCCCCCCCCCCCCCAACCCCGACTCCTACCTCATTCACGTCTGCCGTGTGTGTGCTTCTGTGGGCTGCGAGCAGGATGGGCACTGCTTGCGGCCTGCTGAATCTCTATTCCTCTTTCGCGCAAGCAGGATAGGCTCCGTTTGTGGCCCCACATGTTTGCTCTTGGCACCCCCTAATAGTCGGCACCCAAGGCGACTGCCTAGTTTGCCTAATAGGATGTGTCAGCCCTACCAGTGCTCCTAACCTTGCTGGCCTGTGTGCAAGGAGGGGGAAGTGGGTTTGCAAGACTATGAGGGCATGGCAGCAGAGAAGAATTAAGGATTGCATGATATGTACAAGGGTAAAGTGTAAGGCTAATGTCTTGTGAATGCTGTCTCTTCATGGAGAGGACAGTTATGAATGAAGGATGATAAATAAGGAATGCACAAAGAGGAACAAGGGTGTGTGCTGATGAATGAAAAGTTTAACTAATCTTGGTGGAATTTAAGCACGTGAATTTCCAAGTCCACATGCCAGTTACAGTTATGAAACCTTGGCAAAGTTATGCTTTCAGCAGGAGAAAACAACCAGAGCTATACCTTAATGAATTAAAGGACCTTATTTAAAATTAACATTTTCCCATCCTGTGCCTATGGAAAAAAATCTTTACTAAATAAGACCCAAAAAGTCTTATTTATCTCCCATTCTGTGCCTATAGGAAAGACATTGGATGAATTGGGTCCAAAGGAAGCTCCTTAAGACATGGAATAATATGTAATTACTACCCTTCTTCTACCTTCATCCCCTGGGCAAGTTAATATGAGAGAACATGGAAGATTGTTTCCATCATTTTATCCAGGTAAGCCAAATGTGATTAGCTCATAGTTCTCCTACTGCTATACTTTAAATAGTACTTGAAATAATTGAATCAATTGAGAACTGAATTTTCTCATTTTGTAGCAAAAAGTATTTCTCAAAGTAAATCCCCTTGAGGCTTTTTGTTGTGGTTTTCTCTTCCATGTAAGGTTTTGCACATTGCACAATGACTGATTAGCCATCCTTGACAGGTCTTAGAAAATCTTCAAGTAGACTGAACATTCTTATTGATTATCTGATACATGGCCTGAGTATTTTTCCCCACGCTGATTGTTTTTCAGTAAGCATTTTGGAGAGAGCTGCAGTGTGCCACATTATCAATTTATACAATCCATTTTGATATAATTCAGTCAGTCTAATTTAGTTGTTTAGCTATCAATGAATATAACCAGTAAAGCGAGAAAGCATATGATTAGCATACAACATCTACTATTTAAATTATATTTAAACAGATGAAGTTAACTTATTAAGAAGGGTCTTCAGAGCAGTCTGAAATTTTTACATATAATACTTCCCCTCTTGATTGATCATCCTAATAAAAAATTGTGAAGCATAGTCGTGCCTGCTTCAGAGTACTTATATAGTAATTCTGTTTCCCATACTTATTACCACAAAAGAAAAAAACCAAAGGCCTTTTTTCTGAAATTATTCTATAGTCATATCGCTTTGCAACCTCATCCTTCCATTTTGCAAATTTTAGCTTAGGCTGGGCAGACTTGTAACCCTTTCCAGACCTTCGTATTCAAATGCTCCAGGACTGTGACACAGCCTGCAGCAGTAACTCCATGTGAAGTAGCCAAAGTGCAATAAGTGTCAGCCTTGGTTGATAGCACTTTTAACATTCTCTGAAGACTCTAAATATGAGTGCCTGCTTATTCCAAACTGGACTTGCTTGGAAGGTATATCCAGTGCTGTTTCCTCTCTGTGTTTTGATGGCAATACACCTGATGTTCTGGGTCATGGGGTTGTTTTTTTCTATTCCATTATAAAATCACCCCAATTAATTTTTTTATATAGTATGATCCAATATAACATGCTACTGATGACTGAATCAAGCCTTTAGGGTCTATGAAGAAGCATGCATAAGAGAACCCCAGAACAGTGTGTAAAGGAGCAGCCCCAACCATCTCTGGGCCCAGTCCACCTTAAGACAGAGGATTATGGGTATCAGGTGGCTCTCAGAGCAAGATATAGTGCAGGCTCAGAAGGGAGAGGTGTGAAGAAGCCAGCTCTTTCCCAGAATGGTGAGTAAAGATAGGCAACAGTCTTGAGATAGAAATGCTTAAATGT
This sequence comes from Rhinatrema bivittatum, assembly GCF_901001135.1. Lineage (NCBI taxonomy): Eukaryota > Metazoa > Chordata > Amphibia > Gymnophiona > Rhinatrematidae > Rhinatrema > Rhinatrema bivittatum. The sequence goes on along the minus strand of NC_042620.1, from coordinate 366,526,269 downwards.
TTTGTGACTAAGAATGCTTGTGAATATTGAAGCACTGTAAATAAAAAGCACTGAGAAAAGTGTTAACTGCTCTCGTGTTGTGCCACATATGGTGTCAGCAGTGGGATTTTCTGCACTAGACAAGGTCCAGCCAGAAGCCCATGCCTCCAGAGAAAAAAAAGAAAAGGAAAATAAGTTTTGTTTGAAAGCCTGTTCTACATAGCAGTGCTCAAGCCTCCAGGATAGGAGAAGAGAGGAGAAGAAGAGGAGGAAACATTTTCTCCATTGTTTGAAACCTTGTGTTACTTAAGAGGACATAGCTGAGTGATGCAACACAAGCACACACAGATAGAAATCAGAAAACATTAATTTGTGCAAGAGAAGCACGCAGAGAAAAAAAAAATGTTCCCGGGCCTGGCTGCAAAGGCAGCTCACAGTTATGTTTAAAACCAGCCAGCAAGTAGTGCTGCCTGTATATAGAAAAGAAAAAAAAATAAAGTCAGTTAGTGCTAGATAAGCCAGGGTTTTAATTATTTTTTCCCATCAGAAGAAAAAAAAAGGAACGAGAAAGTTTGTGTGTTTGAATGGGACCTGGCCCTTGAAAGAAAAGTTTTGCTGCCAGTGTGTCTCCTAAGAGAAGAGAGAAAGTGGGATTGCAACAAGGCATGGTCCTTAAAGGAAGAACTCTGTACTGTTTTAAAGGGAAAATTTGTGGCTGGGACTATAAGCAGGGCAGCCTAAAAGTCTCTACCAGGATCCAAGAAGGATAAGGAAGCTTGGTATTTAGCTTTGCAGAAAGGCAAAAGTGACTGCAGCACCAGAAACAGCTGGCATAGACCTTTCAGTGGCAGAATCAAAAGCTGATCCAGGCCCTGAGAGAATGGCAACAGTCATCAGAACTACAGAAGCAGCTGCAAACCACTGAGAAAGAAGGAAGGACTGAGGAATTAATATAGCCAGGAAAGCCAGCCTTAGTACAAGAGCCAGAGAGCCCATTCCAAGAAATCCAGGCCACACAGAGAGGCAAATGGCTAGAGCTGGTGGCTAAGAGAGAAGAGAGTGCAACATGTGCATTAAATGACATAGACAAGGAATGTGCAGTACAGGGCCAAGGAGAGCCAAGGCAAGGGAGCTCATTGTAGAGCCAACGCAGACTGGCCTGAAAGACACACTGCAGATTGGCCTGAAGGAGGCAGTGCAACCTTGTTAGAGAAACAAGATAAAACTTATTGTTTTATCTTGTATCTTCGGTTTAACCAGCGGGCTGAGAAGGAGCCTGCACCGGGGAAGAGCTGGTGGAAATACAGGAGGCAAAAGCATTGCTACCAGCTGGAGAGCAGCAGCAATACCTTAATGAGCAGTGGTGTGGCCTTATCATGGCTGAATCACTCCCCATGTACTGTGCAAAAGGGGGTGCTGAGGCCCGAGAAAGAAGGCCAGGAGTGCCACTGGGACAGCGGCAGCTGCCTTGAGCCAGGATGACCAGCTGGCTGAAGAGGAGTTGGAGTTTTGGCTCACTAACCACCAGGGGGTGGAGGTGGCAGAGGAGGCCAAAGCTGAGAGCAAGAAAGGGACAAGAGTCCTTGAAGCCCAAGCCAGGAAGAATTGGGAGAAAGTTGGAGGTCCCAGTGGTCCAGCTTAAAGAGGACAAGCTGCAAGATGAGACTAATGAACTGAACAATATAAAGAGTGGGATTCTGAGACTAACCAAGGGAGGGTGGTCCACAGAAACAAGAGAGAATTTTTGAGTTGATGAAAGAAAAAGTGAGGTTATACAGGGAACCCTCAACTGAGATCCCAGAGGGCTGAAGGGAAGGATAACTTGGGTAAAAGTGAAAGGAGCCCAGCTGTAGTGGATTCCCTTGAGTGAAGCAGTCTCTGATTTAGGACCTTGTAAACCAATTCTGGCAAGGCTCAGAGAAGGAAAGAGAAAGCCCCAGCTTAGCGCAACGGTGATGTGGCTTTCCACTGCGGGTCCTGGCCCTCGTAGGAGTAGCCACTCAGCCTGTCAGAATTGAGTTGGGGGAGGTTATTTATTTATTATTTTTTTTATTATTTTTTTTATTATACCGAGTTTCATGATAGGAATCACATCAACCCGGTTTACAATTAACAATGTGAGTAAAGGCAGAGAGTAACATAGTAAAACATTTCCCAATTCAACGTCACATATAGAATGAAACTTAACAGATATAATAACAATATTTAGGATGTGAGAAAGTTACAAAAAACAAGGAAAAATAACTAGGATCTGAAAGGGGGAGGAAACTGAAGGAAGAATATTAACATTTTAGCCAACTGTGTTATGTGAAGGAGCATGCCTGAGGGAACCCCAGAACAGTGTAAAGGACCAGCTCCAGCTGTCTCTGAGCCTGGCCCATCTTAAGACAGGGGATTAAGGGTAGCAGGTGGCTCCCAGTGCAAGATATAGTGCAGGCTTAGAAGGGAGCAAGGAAGAGGCCTGGGGAACCAGCCCCTTCCCAGAACAGTGAGAAAAGATGGGAAGCAGCCTTGAGATGGAAATGCTTAAATGTTTCATTACTGCTTGTGAATGCTGAATTTTGAAGCACCTTAAATAAAGAGAACTGAGAAGAGCCTTGACTACTCTCATATTGTGCCACAGGGTCAAAGTGCATCTACCCACAGGGTCAAAGTGCATCCACCCAGGAAAAAGATCTAGGCATCATAGTGGATACTACTTTAAAATCGTTGGCTCAGTGTGCTGCAGCAGTCAAAAAAGCAAACAGAATGTTAGGAATTATTAGGAAGGGAATGGTTAATAAAACAGAAAATGTTATAATGCCTCTATATCGCTCCACGGTGAGACCGCACCTGGAATAATGTGTACAATTCTGGTCGCCACATCTCAAAAAAGATATAGTTGCGATGGAGAAGGTACAAAGAAGGGCAACCAAAATGATAAAGGGGATGGAACAGATCCCATATGAGGAAAGGCTGAAGAGGTTAGGGCTGTTCAGCTTGGAGAAGAGACGGCTGAGGCTGAGGGGGGATATAATAGAGGTCTTTAAGATCATGAGAGGTCTTGAACGAGTAGATGTGAATCGGTTATTTACATTTTCGAATAATAGAAGGACTAGGGAGCATTTCATGAAGTTAGCAAGTAGCACATTTAAGACTAATCGGAGAAAATTCTTTTTCACTCAACGCACAATAAAGCTCTGGAATTTGTTGCCAGAGGATGTGGTTAGTGCAGTTAGTGTAGCTGGGTTCAAAAAGGTTTGGATAAGTTCTTGGAGGAGAAGTCCATTAATGGCTATTAATCAAATCTACTTAGAGAATAGCCAGCCACTGCTATTAATTGCATCAGTGGCATGGGATCTTCTTAGTGTTTGGGTAATTGCCAGGTTCTTGTGGCCTGGTTTGGCCTCTGTTGGAAACAGAATGCTGGGCTTGATGGACCCTTGGTCTGACCCATCATGGCAATTTCTTATGTTCTTATCAGGCCGATACAGTACAGTGCGCTCCCCTTATTCAGTTGAAAACGCGCGTCCAACCCACCCGAGACTAATAGCGCCCGCAACATGAAATGCATGTTGATGGCCCTATTAGTCATTCCCGCGCGATACAGTAAGTAAAATGTGCAGCCAAGCCGCACATTTTACTTTAAGAAATTAGCGCCTACCCAAAGGTAGGCATTAATTTCTGCCGGTGCTGGGGAAGTGCACAGAAAAGCAGTAAAAACTGCTTTTCTGTGCCCCCTCCGACTTAATATCATGGTGATATTAAGTCGGAGGTCCCAAAAGTTAAAAAAAAAGTTAAAAATTTAAAAAATAAAAATTTAAAATCAGCCCGCTGCTCGCGGGTTGAAAACCAGATGCTAAATTTTACCTGCGGCCGGTTTCCGAACCCATAGCTGTCAGTGGGCTTGAGAACTGACGCCGTCAAAATTGAGCATCGGCTGTCAAACTCGCTAACAGAAGCCGCTCCTGTCCAAAAAGAGGTGCTAGGGACGCGCTAGTGTCCCTAGCGCCTCTTTTTACCGCAGGCCCTAATTTAAATAAATTAATTTACTGAATCGCGCGAACAGGAGAGTGGCCTGTGTGCTCGCCCGCTCTCCCGCAATTTTTACTGTATCGGCCCGTAAGTTAGCTTACTGAGGGTGCCACATTGTTGGGTCAAGCTATATATTATAAAGCTCATGGTTGCTTGACATTTATTTTGAGGAGGAGGGGAATCTGCTGAATTTCTTTTTATAACCTAGGTATTTCTAATTTTTAGTTTTATAGTTTCTGGCTTTATTTGCATTTAAGTCTAAAATATATATACAATAAACAGAATTAATGCAATCTGTAAAGGTACATAGTTTGGAACAAGCCCAATAATATATTCGTGCTTTTGCCAGCAAAGTTATGTTTAAATAAATTCTTAGCTTCATAATAAAATGACGCTTCACCCCTGGTCGAATTAACCTCTTCCCTCATCAACTTTGACTCGCAAGCTATCATACTAGGTGATTTCAACATGCACGTAGATAACCCTACCCCTTCACCTAACTGTGAAACATTACTCACAGCCTTCTCAGTGCTAGGCTTCACTCAATTAGTTAACAAACCCACCCACAAAGCCGGCCACGTTAGACCTGATCTTCGTTAACGCTGCAATCAAGCCCGTATCTATCCCAGATTGCACAAAGGTCCCGTGGTCAGATCACTACCTCATAACAACTTAATTCTCTATAAAAGATACTAGCCCGGCTTGCATTCCTTCGCCCTCCTTCACATACAGGAAAACTTGCTCCCCAGAAGACCTCAATAATCACCTATCATCACAACTCTACCAACTGGACCTCACAGATCCGAACTCAGCACTTAGATCATGGAATACAATCACCGAAACGATAGCTAACAAGCTATGCCCTTCAATTACAAAAAAACCACACCAGAACTCCTCCAAAAGACAGCCCTGGTTCTCCTCAGAACTAAGAAAGCTCAAACTCCAACTAAGACAAAATGAGGCTAAATGGCGCAAAAACCCAGGAACCAACACCCTTTCAATCTACAAATTATCTCTGCATCAATACAAATCAAGCACCTTAAGATCCAAGAGGGACTATTACGCCTCGAAGATACACGACCTTGTATTCGATGCCAAAGCCCTCTTCAGCTATGTAGCCAACCTCACACAATCAAACCAACCAGAGATTGCACATGACCAAGCTCAATCGAAAGCGGAAGAATTAGCTCTATTCTTCAGCAACAAAATCAACACTCTTCTATCTCAGCTCCCCATTAACCCCACTGTTCCACTATCCACTCCTCAACCCTCAATCAACTACACTCAGTTAGAAGAACTTGACACAACTTCATCCATGGAGATCCAAGGAATTCTAAGGAAAATGAAACCTTCCTCCCACCCTTCAGATCACATCCCAGCTAAACTACTACTATCAATTCCAGATTCAATCTCCAAAACCCTGGCAGATATCATAAATTGCTCCCTCACACAAGGACTCTACCCTGACAACCTCAAACTAGCCTCACTCAAACCCCTCCTCAAAAAACCAAATCTGGACCCAAACGATCCTAACAATTTTAGACCGATAGCCAACCTCCCCTTCATAGCCAAGATAATGGAAAAATTGGTAAACTCACGACTCTCAAACTACCTTGAAGACAATAACCTACTATTCCCATCACAATACGGATTCCGTAAAACCTTAAGCACGGAAGCCCTCCTCATCTCTATGACTGACCACATCATCTTAGGCTTAGACAAAGGACAATCCTTTCTTCTGATCCTACTCGACCTTTCGTCTGCATTCGACACGGTCAATCACTCTCTTCTCATCAACCAACTAACAGCCATAGGTATCTCTAGCACTGCCCTATCTTGGTTTAGAACCTTCCTCAGCAACAGAGGATATAAAGTTAAGATTCATAATAAAGAATCCTCTCTTCACCCCGCATCAGTAGGAGTCCCTCAGGGCTCATCCCTGTCTCCTACCTTGTTTAACATTTATCTGTTACCCTTATGTGAACTTCTCACTGACCTCAATCTCAAACACTTCCTCTACGCTGACGATATTCAGGTCCTGATCACCATCAAGGAGTCACTCGCAAAAACACTGTCTCACTGGGAAAACTGCCTACAAAATATCAAACAGCTTCTCACAAGTCTCAACCTGATACTAAATTCATCAAAAACGGAACTTCTTATCATCACACCAGAAAACAGCCCCCTCACACACACTCATCCAACCTTACCAAACACTACACAAGTGAGAGACCTAGGAGTTCTAATTGACAATCACCTAAACCTGAAAGCGAACATCAACAAAACCACCAGAGACTGCTTTTATAAGCTCCAAGTGCTGAAAAGAATACGACCTCTCTTCCACACACATGACTTTAGAACGATTCTACAATCAATCATTTTCGCAAAGCTGGACTATTGTAACACCATCATGCTTGGTCTCCCTTTATCACACACCAAACCATTGCAAATGGTCCAAAATGCCTCAGCCCGTATACTCACTAACACCAGGAGAAGAGAACACATAACCCCTATCCTGATGGGCCTCCACTGGCTGCCTATCCACTTCAGAATAATCTACAAGGCCATTCTCACCATTTTCAAAAACATCCATCAATCAGCCCCAATCGATCTCCATATCCCCCTCAGATTACACTACTCAACAAGACCGACAAGAGATGCTTACAAAGGATCACTTCAAGTACCTCCAGCCAAATCTACCAGACACATCACGCATAGAGATCGGGCCTTCTCCACAGCTGGTCTAACTTTATGGAACTCCATTCCCCCGGATCTTAGAATGGAACCCAGCATCTCAACATTTAAGAAAAGACTCAAGACGTGGCTGTTCACGCAGGCCTTTCCTAACTCCAACATTACTTAACTCCCTTCAATCAGCATACTTCGCTAGTAATAGCATTAATAGTCACCTCTTATAATGTTTTTGTATATATATATTGTCGCGGGCACCTCTGGAGTTCTCACCAGCGAGATGTAGTTCCTTCTCTCACAGGGCTGTCCTCCCTCTAGGCATCACGGCAAGGCTGAAACGGCTGGGCTCTGCTGCAAATTCAGACACTCTGGCATTTCTTTAAAACAGTTAGGAGCCAACCTTTTGAGCGAGGTTTCCCCTTCTGTCTCGGACTGGCCCTCATCCAGTCAGGTCTTTTTACTGAGCTCTCACCGAGAGGCAATTATCAGTTCTTCCCCCTCCTCCACAGAGGAAGGATTCACAAACAAACATATAATAGTTTATCAAAATCCAGGCTTTTTGTCCTTTCCTAAGATTGTGCAGAAATTGTAATTCACTATTGCCTCTGCACTGAAACCGAAATGTCTGTAGTCAGGCTTCTAACCTTGCACTGACTACCCAGCGTGGGGATCCAGCATCAACTCACCCCTTCTCCCCTATAGTTGTGCTCCCCGTCCTGTCTCACCTCTATCTCTTGCGGTAATCAACCGTGTCCTCCGTATAAGTGTGTAGTGAAACCAGGTAACACCACCGCTGCATGACACACTCATTCCGTCTCCATGTCAGACCCAGATGAATCCTCAGAAGGCAGCTCCCAGTCCATCTCCTCCTCACTCTCCATGCTACTGCTCTCTGAGCTTTCTTCCTCACTCCTGGACACACCCTCGGCTTCCCACAGCATGCTCTCAGCTGCCTCCAATTCCTCCAGATTACCCTCGGCTTTCACCTCAGCCTCCTTCTGGTTAGGAGCCTTCCCCTGCCGCTCTGGGATTCTGGGAACTGTAGTCCATACAGGGTGTCTCCACGCCCCCTGCTGTTTCCCCTTGGTATCTTTGTACCACTGCTTAGCGGGGACCTGCAGAATATCCTGCCGTGCTAGGAGTTTGTTACTCTTCTCCTGACAATATATATCTGATCTTCATTTTCCTTCTTACCCCAAGTAATTGATTCCCTGTTACATGTAACTGCTTTTCTGCTTTTCTGCACTATTGTTCAAATTGTAAAGTTTATTTTAATTGCACCCCTGTTTCTTGTGAACCAGCATGATGGGACTACCGTCTTGAATGTTGGTATATAAAAAAACTTAAATAAATAAATAAATAAATAAATAAATAAATAATACAATGATGGAAATTATGCATTCTTGTTGACTGCAGAGACATCTGAAGATGAGCCCAGCAAGATGCAAAAGCTAACTTTCAATAAGATCTATGTAAAATTTCCTTTGGTTGGCCAAATAAAATTTATCACAACCTCCACAGTATCCTTTCATGCATGCATTTTATTTTTCAGACTATGCCACAGCAGTTTGGCATCATATAATACAGGTAATGACACCACAGTTACATTAATTAGTTTTGTATCAGGTTAATATTTAATAATTTTTTCCTCCTGGTGTATCAGAAAATAAAGTGGCAAGCAATCCAGTCCTGATGTGATGATTCTTGTTTTAGTAACAGCTGTCTTTTTCTTTTTCTTCACAGATTGAGTTGTTCATAGTGGAACAGATGGTGAAAATATTACAGATCTGCAGGTGCTGCCTGAAGACAACTATGGAAAGTGTTTGCCTTTTTTTTCCCTTTCCTCCAGATTTTGCATTGCTTTCAAGTAACTTGCTCACAGTGATCAGCCATAATAAGGAGGCACTAAAAGAACTGTGAATTTCTGTGCAAAGCGAGATTATCACATTTCCCAATGGAATCGCAGCATGGTGATGGTCATTGTCTGCTATGTCCTACCCAATCTCCTTTCGCACCAATAGCTGCATTGCATTTACCTTTCTTTCTTTCAGTTGTTCTTCGGATGCTATCCTAAACCAGGATGGTGCACAACAAAATGCATACAGGTTACAACTGCCACAAAAAAGCGTATGGTGTGAGTGGCTAGCTGAAGAAATGTGGGGAAAAGAGACTTGGCCATAGCCGCAGCAAGTGGCAGGGTAAAGCCAGGACAAGCCCGGGTAGCCTAATTTCCAGCTCATTACAATTACCACTAAGCTACTCCCTCTCTCAAAGTTCTGGTACACATCAGAGAGCAGTTAGCAGCTTTTTGAACAGCTGTAGCTATAAAATTAACAACACTAGTGTGTCTGCTCTCTGGCTTCACATTGTAAATAAATGATTAAAGCATTTTTCTGAAATCCTTTCTTTTCCATGATTGGTCTTATAGCACTGTCCCTCTAGTTTTTCTACTTAATATAAACTAGTTTACATTTCCAAGGAGCAGTGACTGCCATGGCCAAGTAATAAAGGGAGTTTCCTAATCCTGCTTTGCCTTACAATGGAGGAATCCATCAAAAATAAGTAATTTGATGGCATAGGACTGTTAGCAGATTGTGCCTTGAGCTCCAATTGTTCTCTCCTGAATTTTGTCTTTTCCTTCAGTAATCATAGTGAAATAGGAGCCTATAGCCTACTCCTCCCTCCCCCCCGCCCTTTCTCCGGTCTAAGGGAAGTGTTTGCTGGCAGTGATCTTGCAGAAGTTTCCTGACGGACTTAGATGGTATACTGAACCCCAGGGATCAGGTGCTTCCCCCGTCCCAAGTAGTGTGATAAAGCTGAACTTGTTGCCACTCGGACTGGCCCAGAAGCAATGTTTATTTATTTATTTATTTAAAAGCTTTTATATACCGAAGATCATGTACTAGTACGTATCGCTTCGGTTTACATATAACCAGGATTGGAATTACCATATACATGGTGTACATAGAACAAAAATGATAAACAATGTATAATAATAATTAATAATAAACAGTAATCAGTGGACAATAAACAGTGAACAGGCAATAAGCAGGTTAAACAAAGAACGTGGAGAACATTGGAGGTATTATGCATGGGAAACAAATGTTACAGTTTGCGTGTGGGCTTTAGATTATTAGCATGTGACTTTAGGTGAAGGCCCATATGTTGGCCCATATACGTACCTGGAAACTTTCAGGATTTCATCCTGAGATGCAGGGAATTTGCATCAATTGCAGGGTCTCAGGGGAAACACTAGAAATCTCAGGGCCCCTCTATATAGAGTTCAGCCACTTCCCTTCCTCAGTAAACCTGCAAAGAACAGGGAGCCTGGAGCAGAGGCTGCAAGCAGCATGTGGGGAGAAACTGGAGAGGGGCTGCAACACACACAGAAACCTCAGTCTGCAGCTGTGATTCCAGGGCTTGGGAATCACTCGGCTAAGGGCAGAGTGAGGATGCATAAGTCATGAAGCTGAGACTTATAGGGGGAGGGAGCAAAGAGAGTGCTGGGGTCAGGGAGAGATGGGGAAGTATGCTGGGTCATCTCAGGAGGGGGACAGGTGAGGGTGGTGGGGAGGAGAAAGAAAGTGTGGATTGATTGGGGGTGGGATGGAAGAGAGAAAGCTGATACATATTATTCCATCCCTCCCCTTCCCCCCAACCCTCTGCTAATCAACAGCAATCTCAGGGTGATCACAACTCAAATGTCCCAGGTATGCCCATAAGTGTCTTATGGAGGGTTGAACTTGATGGAACCCTGGTGGTTCCTTTCCAGGCCCGGAAAGGAGTGTGGCAGATTGGGACTATGGAATGAGCTCTGGCGTCAATGGCAACTGGATGAGTGAGTTGAACTTGGGGATAGCCATTTAGGATAGTCCATCCGATGCCAACCCTAGCACTTTGACTGGAAACTTTACTGATCCTGTGTCACCAGTTTTACAGTCACAGAGCAGAGAAGTGTTTTGAAGAACCAAGAAGTAGTTGGAAACCCTGCTTGACAGGGACCAAACTTCAGAGGCTGCAGAGCACTGACCACATGTTCCAACATCTGGTAAATACACAAATTCCTGCTGTGGGGTGCAGGGTTCACCTGTGAGCCCCAGGAGATCTCTAGGAACAAAGCAAGTCCACACAAGGTGTTGTGTTCCAAGTAAAAAAAAAAAAAAAATAGCACAACAGTTCATAAAATTCACAGACGTCACAAATCCAAAATGTCATCACTCACTATCTGCTCATGCTCCTTGAGTAAAGTCAGCTAGAATAATATTCCCCTTAAACTCCCACCAAGGCCTCTGTCTTCCTCAAGCCCAGCTGACATTTAGGAAACTCCTTCTCTTGCATCTAAATCACTTACTGTACGTAGGCTTCCTCAGTCAGATCCTTTCTCTGTAGGAATAGGAGTTCCAGTCTTCCCAGATGGCCTTTCTCTAGTGAAACCTTAGAGCCCCTTGACTGCCTTCCCTCACTCCCTATAAGATGTTTGTCACTCCAACTGAGAACTTGACTGACTCCAGAACTCCTTCCTATGACTCATAAAACCAAAATTTATACTCTGTACCTCCCTAACCCATTCTTTAGAGGATGGACCTTTCTATCACTCATTTCACCTAGACCACCTGAGCTTCCCATTTCTGGAAAAGTCTCTCTTTGCAAGACTAGTAGGTCCTAGACAGCCATATCTAGTCATTCTAGACTCAGTCTGGATTGCTATTGCCATACTGGACAAATCTGTAACAAACTGTATTGTAAATCACTTTGGAGCATTTGCGCATGTGCATCCTGCAGGCACTCAGTTGATTCCTTCTTCCCGCTCCCCCCCCCCCCCAACTCCAGTTGCTGGTGTTGCTACTACAGATGGAGTACAGAGCTGCTGGCTTTTGTGGGCCTCTTCCTGGCCCTTGCTTACGAGTGCATGCATATATGCAGGCAGATACAACCAATGGGAAATCAGGAAGAGAGCCACATGAGTAAAGGACATTACAAAACTGCAGGAGAACCCAGAGAAACCAAGAGAAAAAGTCATGAACTGTTACTGTGCTTACTGCTAGAGCTGTAAGTTATTAATTTCTTGTGTATTTTGTGACAGGTAAGGATGTTTTTTTATTAGTTAGAGGCAGCAGAGTCTGGGGCTTCTTAGGAAGGTGATAGGGACACTGCAGGGAGGAGATCCTGGCACCTAGAGAGAGAAACCCGTGCTGGAAGAAGAGGGAAGTAAACATCCTAGTGAAGAGGCTGGGAGAGGCGACCAGGAGCGGCATCTGTGCCCAAGGTGGCTGAGGGTAGCCACCCATACATGCCAGAGTTATGACCGTTGGTTGCAGATGGCTGCAACCGCTCTTACTCACATCATGTGCTGCCACCCTCTTTTCCTTGGATGAACTCACGGCTGTGGCTAGCCGCTTCCAATGCATATTGCCCTGTTCCAGGACTCCAAATGGCGGCAGGGATGCCGCCGACCGCCATGTCTCCTCTGGACCTTCCTAGGTGCACGCGCATGCTACTCAGCCCTCCTTTAAGGACACTAAGGTGGGAACCTCAGGGGCGTCTCCTCCTGATGACATCACTAGCCCTGGACTCTTAAGCACTACCGGGGCCTGGCTCTAATCGACTTGGCAAAGAGTTCCATCATTGCTGTTTCCTGTTGCTGTCTCCTCGGACCATGGTTCCCATATCCTGCACTTCCTGGCGTGAGACACTCTTTGGGTATCCGCTCCTCGGTGACTCAGTCCTGTCTCTGGCTATACACTCCTCGGAAGGCCCTGTGCCTCGGATGTCTTGCCTGCCAGCTTCCCCGCTCCTCGGGGTCGCTTCTGGAACTACACTGCCTCTTGGAGACTCAGCGTTGGTGTACCCCGCTCTGCGGGCCATTGCCTTTCTACTTCAGTGACTGTGCCCCGCTTCCCCGCTCCTTGGGGCAGTGCCCTGTGTTCTTCAGTGACTGTGCCGCGCTCCCCTGCTCCTTGGGGCAGTGCCCTGTGTTCTTCAGTGACTGTGCCGTGTTTCCCCGCTTCTCGGGGCAGTGTTCTGTATTCTTCAGTGACTGTGTCATGCTTCCCCACTCCTCAGGGCAATGCCTTGTGTACTTAAGTGACTGTGCCATGCTTCCCCGCTCCTCGGGGTAGCGCCTTGCTTCACTTCAGAGATTGTGCTTTCACTTCCCTGCCATGTCGGCCTATATCCAAGAAAACCTGCAAAAAGGGTTCATTAGTCTTTCTAAATCCTGGGCTGGCACAGGGTTCTTGTTGTTGGAAAAAAGACTGATCTCTTTGCCCTTGTATCGATTACAAAGGTCTCAATGAAATCACCATCAAGGATCACTACCCTCTACTGTTGACAACCAAACTGTTCGACAGACTCCAGGGGACCAAGGTGTTTACTAAGCTGGACTTGAAGGGAGCCTACAACTTGGTTCAAATTCATCATGGAGATAAATGAAAGACAGCTTTTAACACCTGTAATGGACACTTTGTCATGCCTTTCGGACTGTGCAATGCACCAGTGGTGTTCCAGAATATGTTGAATGATATTCTGGGAGACTTACTATACTAGTGCATAGCTGTATAATTATTTATTATATACCAACATTCAATCTGAGATATCACATCAGTTTACATTCAGGTACTGTAGGTATTTCCCTATCCCTAGAGGGCTTACAATCTAAGTTTTTGTACCTGAGGCAATGGAGGATAAAGTGACTTGCCCAAGGTCACAAGGAGCAACAGCAGGACTCAAACCCTGGTCTCCTGGTTCATAGCTCAATGCTCTAACCACTAGGCTATTCCTCCTTGCTGATTTTCTCTCAGGATCTCCAGACCCACCAGACCGATATAATAAAGGTACTACAAAGGCTACGTGACAATTGCCTTTATGCGAAGCTCGAGAAGTGCGCTTTTCACCAGGAGTCAGTGCCATTTCTGGGGTACATTGTTTCCAAGAATGGCTTCCAGATGGATCCTCAAAAGCTGAAAAGCATTCAAGATTGGCCTGAACCCACTGGCTTAAAAGCCTTATGTTGTTTCCTCAGCTTCACAAACTATTACCGTACCTTCATCAAGCACTACTCCACCTTAACAGTACCACTCACGGCCTTGACTAAAAAAGGGGCTGATCCATCGCGATGGTCTGCTGAGGCTGTTGCAGCTTTCCAAATTCTCAAAGAAGCCTTCCAAACCAAGCCTTGTCTTCGTCATCCTAATCCTCAGCATCCTTTCATCATCGAGGTCAACGCCTCCAATGTTGGCGTGGGAGCAGAACTAAGCCAATATAGTGATGCCAGTGTTCTCCATCCCTGCTCGCTCTTTTCACGACGTTTCTCTCCCGCCGAGAAGCATTATGGAATTGGAGATAAAGAATTATTAGCTATAAAATTGGCCTTTGAAGAATGGCGTATTTGGCTGGAAGGTGCACAGCACCAAATAACGGTGTATACCGATCATAAAAATTTGGAATATCTACGACACGCTCAATGCCTTAATCATCGGCAAGCGAGGTGGTCGTTGTTTTTCAACTGCTTTGACTTTTTACTGAAATACTGCCCTGCAGAAAAGAATATCAGAGCAGTCGCTCTTTTGCGCTCCTTCTCTACTGTGGACATACCTGACGAGCCTCATCATATCATCAGTCCGGAGAAGGTGGTGCTAGCAGCCACTCACGCCGTCCCCGCTGGAAAGACAGTGGTGCCACTGGGAATGAGAAAAAAATTATTAAAGTGGGCACATGACTCCCGTCTGGCCAGCCACCCCGGGCAAGAACGTACATTAGCTATGCTTCAACGTTTCTATTGGTGGCCTACCATGAAGACTGATGTCTAAGCCTATGTGGCTTCTTGCGTCACCTGCACAAGACAAAAACCTCCTGCTGGACATCCCTGGGGTCTTCTCCAACCTCTGCCTGTACCAGAGGAACCTTGGTGCACATCGCGACCGACTTCGTAGTGGACTTACCCCCTTCTGCCAGAAACAATGCGATCTGGGTGACAGTCGATCGATTTTCGAAAATGGCACATTTCGTGGCCCTGCCAGGATTACCATCTGCTGCTGAACTAGCCAAATTATTCATGAAGCACATCTTTTGACTCTACGGCATGCCCAAATCACATTCTGTCTGATAGAGGCATCCAGTTTACTGCAAACGTCTGGAGAGCTCTGTGTCGGAAGTTCGACATCGCATTGGTCTGACCTCGGCCTATCACCCGCAGTCCAATGACCAAACAAAGAGAATGAATTGGACGCTCAAACAATTCTTACGATCATATGTGAATACTAAACAAAGTGACTGGGCAGAATTACTTCCTTAGGCTGAATTCGCCCTAAACTCACATCCAGCTGCTGCCACGGGATCAACACCCTTTCAAGTGGTGTATGGCCGCCAACCATTACCTCCATTATGTCTACCACTCTCCGTGACATCTCCAGCAGTTTAATCCACTGCAATGGAATTGTAACAATTGAGGAGACAGACTAAGTATCTACTTCTCAAGGCAGGAGAAAGAGCTAAGAAGACTTACAATGCTCACCACAGAAAAGCTCTCCAATTTCAGCCTGGGGACAAAGTATGGCTTAGTACAAAGTTCTTCCACCTAAAGCTGCCCTCTGCACGCTTTGCTCCTCAGTATGTCGGATCTTTTGCCATCCTCCAACATCTTGGGAATTTGGCCTACAGTTTGAGGCTACTGCCATCTATGAAGATTCATAATGCCTTTCACGTTGCCCTACTGAAACCTCTCATATTGACTGAATTTTCCAGCAAAACTCCGGAACCAACACAACTTGATGCAGAAGAAGATATTGCATATACCATTGTTGACAACCTGGATGTACGCAAGAGAGGTAAACGATGGGAGTACCTTATCTCTTGGAAAGGATTCGGAGAGGAGGAGAACTCCTGGGAGCCCTTAGTCAATATCTTGGATAAAGGTATGCATTGTTTCCATCAGTCTCATCCTTGGAAGCCGAACCCCCCTAGGAGGGCCCTTGGAAGGGGGGTACTGTTGTGCCCATTGGTCGAAGACAGCTGCACCCTCTATTGCTCACCTTTTTTCTACCTGACTCAGTTCATTTCGGGAAGATGGCTACCTCCGCTTCTCCTCACTGTACCCTCCGGAATCCCCGGTCCGGCATGGGTGATTGTGTTCGCCATCTTTCTCCAGGAGTCACCTAGGGCACGCACGTGCAGCCCCGTCCTTTACGTGTATCATGGCAGGAACCTTGGTGGTGTCCCCACTGCATGACGGCACTAGCTCTGGTATTTAATCTCCGCTCACGATTCTTTCTATGAGTTAGCAAGGAATCCTCCATGCTGATCTCTCCATGTTACCAGATGCTCCCGCTCTATGTACTCTCGCTCCAGGATGACTTAGGTACCTGCTTCTCGGGCGCCTTGCCTCACTTCTCCTTACCCTCTGGGGTTACCTCCTACCAACTAGGACGCCTAAGGTACCCGCTCCTCGGGGGCCTTTCCGTGCTCCTACCTACCCTTCAGGGTTGCTTACTCAATACCAGTACGCCTACGGTACCAGCTCCTCGGGGGCCTTGTTTGTCTGGGACCTCCGCTCCTTAGGGGTTCCTTTCTACTACAACTACCAGCATCAGAGTGAGTACTACCTCTCCTGTTCTGTTTCTGCATTGTCTCATCTCTCTCTCCATAGATCCTCGGCCTACCCCACACTGCGATCACTACCGAATCTATTGGCTTTTTCATCTAAGCTTGGGTTCTCGGCCTACCACACTTCACGGACCACTACCGGACCCATCTCCCTCTTGGTCCTTGTGAGACTGTGGAACTTCCTTTTCCACCCTGCAACCTACTGACAGAACATTACCCTCTGGTTCCTCCTCTCTTGGCTGGGGTCATCACCCGTTCCTCGGGTTACCATCTACGTTGCAGTACAATAAAGCTAATTCTCTGTGTCCATCTCTGCCTTGAACTAGCCATCTCTTACAGCGACCAAGGGCCCACGCTTCAATGTCCAAAACACAACAGAGAGAAGGTGTGGCTCAGCACCTGTATTATCCGACTAAAACTGCTTTCGGCCCTCTTCGCCCCCAGTTACATTGGACCTTTTCCCGTGCTTCACCAGCTGGCCCTAGTTACCTACAGCCTTCGACTGCCTCGTCTCTTAAAATCCATAATGCCTTCCATATATCACTACTAAAACCTCTGATACTGTCTGACTTCTCAAAGAAATCACCAGAGCCCCAACCTCTGTCATTGGAAGCGGACATCACTTTTCAAGTCAAAGATGTCTTGGATGTCAGGAAGCGTGGAAAGAGGTGGGAGTATCTCCTCTCGTGGTAGGGCTTTGGGCCTGAAGAAAACAGCTGGGAGCCTGCGACCAACATCCTTGACAAGGATCTAATCAGGCAGTTCCATGCCATTCATCCTAGAAAACCCAAACCCCCCGGGAGGGGGGACCTTAAGAGAGGGGATAATGTTATGACCATCAGTCGCAGATGGCTGTGACCGCTCTTACTCACATCATGTGCTGCCTCCCTCTCTTCCTTGGGTGAACTCGCGGCTGTGGCTAGCTGCTTCCGACACATATTGCCCTGTTCCAGGACTCCACATGGTGGCAGGGATGCCACCGACCACCATGTCTCCTCTAGACCTTCCTAGGTGCACGTGCGCGCGCTACTCGGCCTCCTTTAAGGACACTAGGGCGGGAACCTCAAGAGCATCTCCTCCTGATGACATCACTAGCCCTGGAATCCTAAGCACCACTGGGTCCTGGCTCTAATCGACTTGGCATCAAGTTCCATCATTGCTGTTTCCTGCTGCTTTCTCCTCGGTCCGTGGTTCCCTTATCCTGCACTTCCTGGCGTGAGACACTCTTTGGGTATCCGATCCTCGGGGACTCACTCCTGTCTCTGGCTATCCATTCTTCGGAAGGCCCTGCGCTTCGGAAGCCTGCCTGCCAGTTTCCCCACTCCTTGGGGTCGCTTCTGGAACTACACTGCCTCTTGGAGACTCAGCATTGGTGTACTCCGCTCTGCGGGCCATTGCTTTTCTACTTCAGTGACTGTGCCGCTCTTCTCCACTCCTCAGGGCAGCACCCTGTATTCTTCAATGACTGTGTCAGGCTTCCCTGCTCCTCGGGGAAACGCCTTGTGTTCTTCAGTGACTGTGTCACGCGCTCCCCCACCCCTCGGGGCATGCCTTGTGTACTTCAGTGACTGTGCCACGCTTCCCCGCTCCTCGGGGTAGCGCCTTGCTTCACTTCAGAGACTGTGCTTTCACTTCCCTGCTCCACGGGGTAGCGTCGACATGCATTGCCAGAGACCCCTTGGGCTTCCCTGCTCTTCGGGTAAGTCTAAATCATTTCTTCCGTGCTGACTCACCCCGTGGCTCCACCCCTTGGGGTTATCCCCTCAGCACTCCTCCATACCCTGCCTTGCATTCCCCACTCCTTGGGCTCTGCTCTGCACTTCACCACAGTGAGTTCCTACTCTGGCACTTTCATCCACACCTCAATCTCTCTCTTTTTCCTGTACTCTCTGGGCTGTGTCATCTACTGGTACAAACCTCGCCTCCTGACGGTGAGGCACAGTGGGGCTCCTCCCCGTGAATGGTACCAACTCTCACCTCAGGCCAATGACCCACGAACTTATGGATCCTAACAGCCGGTGCCCATGACTGGTCACTGTTGTAAGTAAAGCCAGTCAGCCAGACCTAGCCATCATCCTCAGTGCCGTGGAGCAGTGTAGTGCAAAGACACTGAATTGCCCATTGCTTTGCAGAGCTGTTGAGAACCAGCACCATGTGTAGCAGGCTCAGCTTGGGTTGTTATTGTCTGTGTAAACTGTAGGGGATGTGCAGAACAAAAAAAAAATATTAATTTCAATATGAAACATTTTTTTGTTTATTTGTGTCATTATTTCATTTGTTTACAATTGAAACCTTTGGGAGAAGTATTACAGACTATTATGGGCTCCATAATAGTGATTTTTTAAAATCAATTATAATGAAACTTGTAAGAAGAAATCATCAGAAGGGAGAAATATTTATTTATTTATCTATTTATTTATTTGAAGGTGCTTATTACCTGCCCTGCCTTTGTTCAGAACGGGGTACAATGCGGGGGGGGGGGGGGGGGAGAGGACAGGCATCATGGAATTGAGATCAGATGTGAGAAGGTGTCATCAGAAAGGGGAGTAGAAGGTTAGGTAGCATCCCCTGACAGGGGACCAGTTGAGGGTAGTCCGTTGTCATCTTGGTTCGAGAATGCTCTCTTGAAGAGGAAAGTTTTTAGGGTTTTTTTGTGAAAAGTATTCTTTCTCAAAGACATCTTATTGTCTTTGGTAGGCTGTTCCATAGGAGTGGTCCAGCAGAGAAGAAAGCGTGTTCTCTGGTTTCCACTAGATGTGTGAGTTTTGAGGGTGGAGCATCTAGTAGCATCTGGTTAGATGATCTTAGCTTTCTGATTGGGGTGTGGATTTGTATTGTTGAGGAGAGCCAAGGGGAGTTTAAGTGATCATTGGGGAGTGGATGATCATTGCCAGTTTATATTGTATTTGGAAGGAGATAGGGAGCCAGTGAAGAGATTGTAGAATAGGAGAGATGTTCTCTTGCATGTGAGTGCTGGTAAGGAGTCTTGCTGCCATGTTTTGGATGATCTGTAATGGACGGGTGGCATATAGGGGTAGGCCTGTCAGGAGAGAGTTGCAGTAATCTATCCCTGAGAATATTAGGGATTGGAGGACAGACCTGAGTATTAGAGGAGAGGTTTAAGATGGCATAGTAAGCGCAGTTTATAGAAGGAGGAATTGGTGATATTTCTTATATGGTTACCCATGAAGAGGAAGGGGTGACTCCTGAGTTCCATACACTTTGGACGATAGGGATGGGATGAGTATCAAAAGTGATATGGTTGGGAGTATTGACTACTGGATGGCTTGAAAGACAATGATGTCTGTTTTGGACGTGTTGAGCGCTATTATAATACAGTGTAGCCATTTTTGGATCATTGTAAGGCAGTTGTTGAGGAAAGATTCAGTCAGAGCCCATGTTTCCTTGAGTGGGAAAAATAATTGAATATCATCTGCATAGATGTTATACTGCACTCCAAGGTCATCAAGGATGCAGCACAGTGGAGTTAATTAAAGGTTAAAGAGGGCAGCAGAGAGTGTGGATCCTTGGGGCATTCCAGAAATCAAAGGCATTAGTGAGGAGGTAGAAGAGTCAATTTGGACTTGATGTGTCCTGTTGCTAAGGTAAGATGAAAACCAGTTCAACACTATACCGGTTATTCCGAAGATGCATAACCTTGAGAGTAGGATGGAGTGATTAACCGTGTCAAATATAACGGAGATGTCGAGTAGACATAGGAGGAACGAGGAGCCATGGTCAAATCCATATCTCACTGTATCAAACAGTAGGAGTTCAGTGCTGTGGTGCTTCCTGAAAGTGAACTGGTATTAGTTGAGGATATTATTTGAATCAATGAAGTCACAGAGTTGTTGGAGAACTGCAGTTTCTAGTCCTTTGTCCATGAAGGATTGGGTGGATATTGGACAGTAATTGGAGGTGATAGCTGGATCCACTGTCGATTTTTTGATTATGGGTCGGACTGAAGTTTGTTTCAGGGTACTTGGAATAGTGCCATGTTGTAGTGATGAGTTTATGAATTTAGCGATGAATGGAGCAATATCTAGTTTGATCAGTTTGAGTAAGAACGGGTTGGATGAGGGTTTCAGGTTGTCGATGATCTTTGTGGTCTCTAATGTAGTGATGTCTTCAAAATATTCCCAAGTTAAGCCTAGAAATTTTGGATTGCTGTTGGATTCATCGGAGGTGGAATTATTGAAAATACTGATGACAGATAACAGATGCAGTTTTGTTAGAAAAGTGGGTGGCAAATGTCTCCGTGATGCTCAGGGATGTTAGCAAAATGGCATCAAAAGTGGTATAAATAGTAGTGTAAGGCTCCGCAAAACGGTTCCAAGATTAAGGGACATTATCACCCCAAGGTCTCTCTCCTGCTCCGTGCACATCAGTCCTTCTTCCCCCATCAAATACAGTTCTTTCGGATTTCCACACCCCATATGCATGACTCTGCACTTCTTGGCGTTGAATCTCAGCTGCCATATCTTCGACCACTCTTCCAGTTTCCTTAAATCCCGTCTCATTCTCTTCACTCCTTCCGGCATGTCCACTCTGTTGCAGATCTTAGTGTCATCCGCAAAAAGGCAAACCTTACCTTCTATCCCGTCCGCAATGTCACTCACAAACAGGCCGATTCAGTAAAGTCTGCAGGAGAGCGGACGAATGCCCGCTCTCCTGGTGCGCTCACCGGCTACTCGCCGGTGCGTGCAATTCAGTATGCAAATTAGGTGGTGCAGTAGAAACAGGCAAAAGGAGGCGCTAGGGACACTAGCGCATCCATAGCGCCTTCTTTTAGCCCAGAGCGGCGGCTGTCAGCGGGTTTGACAGCCGACGCTCAAATTTTCCTGGCGTCGGTTCTTGAGCACGCTGACAGCCATGGGCTCGGAAACCAGACGCCGGCAAAATTGAGCGTCCGGTTTTCGGCCCGACAGCCGCCGGCCCATTTTAACATTTTTTTTCTTTTTTTTTTAACTTTTTTTACACTTCGGGACCTCCGACTTAATATCGCCATGATATTAAGTCGGAGGGTGCACAGACAAGCAGTTTTTACTGCTTTTCTGTGCACTTTCCCAGTACCGGCAGAAACTAGTGCCTCCCTTTGGGAAGGCGCTTATTTCTTAAAGTAAAATGTGCGGCTTGGCTGCACATTTTACTTACTGTATCGCGCGGGCATACCTAATAGGGCCCTCAACATGCATTTGCATCTTGAGGGCGCTATTAGGTGCTGCGGATTGGACGCGCGTTTTCCTCCCCTTACTGAATAAGGGGTAAGGGAAAACACGCGTCCAAGGGCAGGCTAACAGTGCGTTCCCTCGGAGTGCACTGTACTGTATCGGCCTATATGATATTGAATAGGACCGGTCCCAACACCAATCCTTGCGGCACTCCACTCAACAGCGCTTTCTCTTCAGAGTAAGTTCCATTCACCATCACACATTGTCTTCTGTCCATCAACCAGTTTGCAATCCAGGCCAGCACTTTGGCACTCATTCCTAAGCTTCTCATTTTATTCACCAGTCTCCTGTGCGGGACCATGTAGAAAGCTTTGCTGAAGTCCAAATAGATGACATCGAGCGCTCTTCCTCGATCCAATTCCTTGGTTACCCAGTCAAAAAAGTCAATCAGCTTTGTCTGACAGGATCTTCCCCTGGTGAATCCATGCTGCTTCTGGTCCAGCAATTCTCCCGACTATAGATAGTTCACTATTCTTTCAACAGTGACTCCATTACTTTTCCCACCACCGAGGTGAGGCTAACCGGTCTGTAGTGTTACGTTCATGCCTATTCTCGCCCTAGCCCCACCCTCTCTACCTATGTGGTGACTCTCTTTGGCTCAGACTGATGCAGCCATGGCTTCTCCCCGCCTCTTTGTCCCGGTATCCTCGGGCTGGCTTGACGCTACGGATCCGCCATGTTCCTAATGACGTAAGGGCGTGCGCGCGTGCTCCAGACTTTGTACCAGCAAGGGCTGGCGAGCTAGCAAGGAACTCCAACGGGACTTGCTTCGGCAGTCCACGCTACTTGCAACTACGTTCCGAGTCAGCAAGGGGAATTCTTCTCCACTGCTCGGCCTTTTCAAGCTTACCAGGAGTACCCGCTCCTCGGGGGCTCCGCTCTCTCTATTCTTGATTTCAGATTGTTGGACAGGATCCGGTACTCACTCCTCGAGGGCCTACGTTCCTGAAGACTCAGAAGACTCCTATTGCCTGGAGGCGATCACAGATGTGAACACAGTGAGTCATTTTACAGACAGGAACCGGTACTCGCTCCAAGAGGGCCTTTGTTCCTAATCGCTAAGGCTCCCTTCAGTCTAAGACGTTATCGCAGGTACGGAGATCATGAGTTACCATTGTAGATTGCAAATAGGAATCGTTACTCGCTCCACGAGGGCTTGTGTTCCTAATTCCTTTCTCATACTCTATTTTTCCTCAGAAGATATTGCATACCTATATCTTATGGATTATTATTACAGATTAACAGACAGAAACCGGTACTTGCTCCACGAGGGCCTACGTTCCTACATCTCTCCTAGCCTCTCTTCTATTCCAGAAGCCATCCCATGCACAGTTATTGTGAGTTCTATTTCAGACTGCTTACAAGAACCAGTACTCACCTGCGGCTCCTGTTCCTGAATACTGAAGACTCTCTGTTGCATATAGAAGACATTACAGAGATCTACAATTGTGAATGTATCATCTATCACTGGTTATGCCCAGCATACCCTATCTACTCACTACCTATAGTCTCTCCTTACAGCTCAGTAACTCAGAGATCGTTGTTTCAGTATCAGAGGGACTTCAGCCCTGTCGGGCATATCAACTCATTACTGCCACCTCTGGTGGTTCTACTTCCAGTCTAATAAAGAACTATCTGTGTTTGTCTCAATACTCCAGCCTAGCCGGTGGTCCCTCTCAGGATCTCCACTTGAGGGTGCTGTCAACTGCCATTGGCTCAGGGATTCACTATTTCTACTGTGTTATTCCTACACTAATCGAGCGGTATCATCATCTACCACTCTGTGGGAGCCAACCCACATCAGACTATCCCTCCTCTCTCTGCAGAAGCTGATCCATATCAGATAGCTATCTCCCCATGGGAATCATACAGGCTGCTGGTACATCTTTCTACAGGAACAAAGCATAACAGTTGCTACTCCTTCCCTCTGGAAGAGCAGAGCACTAACAGATTGCTACTCCTTAGCAAGATCGGTAACAGAGTGCTACTTCGCCCCCTGGCGGGGTGATCGCTTATAGATTGTTAACTCCTCCTTCTACAGGAGTATCCAGCATCCAGATTCATAACAGATTACTAACTCCTCCCCTCTGGGGGAGCAGATCTATACAGATTGCTAAGTCCATGAATCCGGCTATTTAGTATTGAGAAGATATGGAGAAATTCAACTTTAGTTATTCTGGCAAGAAGGATTGGTGAAGATTTGGAGAGATTAACTTCTTTAAAATTTCGGCCTTCAAGAAAATAATTTGGAGAAGCCTAAATTTCAGTGACTTCAGCATCCAAGAGAAGCGTTAGAAAAGCAGTATTCCTGGGGATTCAGCTAAAGGTATTTGAAGTTTGTGGCCTATGGACTCGGCTCATCTTTCTGCCTTACAGGCTATTCCAGGCTTAGCCCAACACCTTTCAGAACAGCAAGAAACCCTGGAGAAACTTACTGCAGCTTTTCACCAGCTTCATACGCAGAAGACTCAAAGCACAGCTTCTATACAAGAAGTCCAGTTACCAGAGGTTTAACTTTAAAGTCAGCTGTACCACTGGCGGCGCCTGTTCGATTCTCCAGAGAACTCCAGAAGACTCGAAGCTTCTTGAACCAGTGCAGCTTACAATTCGCCATTGAATTTAAAACTTTAGCAGCAGAGCTTCGCTGGGACCCTAGATGTCTGAAGACACTCTTTTGCAGAGGCCTGGACACCCGCATAAAGGACGAGCTGGCTGCTCATTTATTTATTTATTTAGTTAGTTAGTTTTATATACCGTCATTCGGTGCAGCCATCATAACGGTTTACAAAAATCAAACAGAGAATAAACCATTAAAAACATTGATACATAAATTAATAGTGGGAAAGAAGAAGGGATCAGGGAGAGGTTGGTGGAGAAAAAGGGAGCATAAGGAAAAGAAGGGAAAAGGATTATGGTAACAGTATTGGTATTTAAACATCTTCGGGATGGTCTTCTAGTGTTGTTAATTATAAGTTCATATTGCTATTATAATGGTCATTGCCAGATGATATTTCATTATCTCTTTTGCATGAGTATGGTTGGTAGTCTTGGTTAAAATTAGATTGTTGAAATAAATAATCGTTAATGTAGACTTTATGAAAAAGAAAAGTCTTTAGATCCTTCAGACACCTGATTCGCTGGAAGAATTAATATCCTTAGCCACTCGGACTGACGGGTGGCTCCGAGACAAGGTAAAGGAATCCCGGCCTAAGGTGTTAACTAGGTTAAAGCAAACCAGTGCTCCTGCACTATGAGGGGGTACAGCACCTCCTGCTGTAGAGAAGAAGGAATTGATGGATTCTGGTCACAGACACGACTTCTAAAGAGAGAAGATATAGGAGGAAGAACGGCCTGTGCATGTATTGCGGCCAGCCAGGCCATGATGTTTCTGCTTGCCCTATTCGTCCGGGAAACGGACAAGCCTGAGTCCCATGGGAGGACTGTTCTTGGGCTATACAGCAATATCTCCTCCACTCTCTCATCCAGCCTTAAAGAACCCTGAACCAGTGACGGTTCGAACCTCTGCCCTGAAGGACTCAAGGGCAAGAGACTACTCCAATCTCAGATGTTTTGTGGAATACCTGAAGAGTCCATATGGTAAATTTGAAGATCCACTATTGTATCACAATCTGAAGTGGGCCTTGGACGATTCTTTTCACCACCACTTCTTTTGAGGATCTTATCAACATCACCAGCAGTTTTTCTATTACCTGCTGTTTTACCTAGCGGTTGCTATGTGCACCATAACTAGGTGGCGCTCTACGTCTTTAATGTCTTCCTGGACTACTAAACTGAGATATTCACCATGTTTTCTCCACTCTGAAGTCACGCTGAAGCACTTCAGCACTGTTGATTCCAAAGAGGAAAAAGATATCTCTCATTACCAGCCTGACTTTCTGCTGGTGCCAGCATCAGTTCTAAAGAAGAAGACTTTTCTAGCTACCAGCGTTCGCATTTGGTTTTCCGGAAGTCGTGCCCGCAAGCCTATGGCACTATTGATACCAAAGAAGAAGATTTCTCTCATCATCAACTTTATGTTTTGTTCATCCGGAAATCGTGCCACAAGCCTATGGCACTGTTTGATTCCGAGGAAAAAGATATCTCTGTCTATCAACTTAACGTTTGGTTGCTCGGAGGTCATGCTGGAGATTTACAGCAGTGCTGATTCCGAAGATGAAGATGTCCCCATCCATCAGCCTATTTGCTTTGCTAGTATTGCCATCCTCTCTCTTCCAGCATCCTGCGGAAGAGCGACTTAGAAGTTGATTAAGGACCAGTATCTACATCACCACTTCCACTGAAACCTCAGTGATGTCC
Organism: Rhinatrema bivittatum; assembly: GCF_901001135.1. Classification (NCBI taxonomy): domain Eukaryota; kingdom Metazoa; phylum Chordata; class Amphibia; order Gymnophiona; family Rhinatrematidae; genus Rhinatrema; species Rhinatrema bivittatum. The sequence goes on along the minus strand of NC_042620.1, from coordinate 366,500,437 downwards.
ATGGCAGCCCATCTCATTGCTGCTGACTTTATTATTCATCCTGTGAGATTCTTCAAATCTCATCATCATCTACCTGTCATCATGTTACTAGCTTGACAACAAGAATTTGAGACCTTGGATGTTTGAACAGAGACTGAACTTGTTTGCCTGAAAAGGCTTTGGCTTCGAGACCATCTTTGGGAGCCTCAGACCTATTGGATAAGAGATGCTCATCAGTTCCACCTTGTGCATCTCTGGTACTAAACTGGTACCCGAAGAGGAGGCCACCCTTTGAAGGGGGGTACTGTTGCATTCGTGCCTATTCTCACCCTCGCTCAACCCTCTCTACCTTTGTGGTGACTCCCTTTGGCTCAGACGGACAGATGCAGCCATGGCTTCTCCCCGCCTCTTGATCCCGGTATCCCCGGGCTGGCTTGACACTACGGATCCGCCAAGTTCCTGATGACGTAAGGGCGTGCGCTCCAGACTTTGTACAAGCAAGGGCGCAAACCTCGGGGGCATCCCCCCGTGATGATGTCATCCGTTTTCAATTTAAAAGGTCCTTGTTTGCTAACTACTAGCGAGTTAGCAAGGAACTCCATCGGGACTTGCTTCGGCAGTCCACGCTTCTTGCAACTACATTCCGAGTCAGCAAGGGGAATTCTTCTCCACTGCTCTGCCTTTTCAAGCTTACCAGGAGTACGCGCTCCTCGGGGGCTCCACTCTCTCTATTCTTGCTTTCAGATTGTTGGATGGGATCCGGTACTCACTCCTCGAGGGCCTATGTTCCTGAAGACTCAGAAGACTCCTATTGCCTGGAGGCGATCGCAGACGTGAACACAGTGAGTCATTTTACAGACAGGAACCGGTACTCACTCCACGAGGGCCTTTGTTCCTAATCGCTAAGGCTCCCTTCAGTCTAAGACGTTATCGCATGTACGGAGATAGTGAGTTACCATTGCAGATTGCAGATAGGAATCGGTACTCGCTCCACGAGGGCCTGTGTTCCTAATTCCTTTCTCATACTCTCTTCTTCCTCAGAAGATATCGCATACCTATATGTTATGGATTATTATTACAGATTAACAGATAGGAACCGGTACTCGCTCCACGAGTGCCTACGTTCCTAAATCTCTCCTAGCCTCTCTTCTATTCCAGAAGCCATCCCATGCACAGTTATTGTGAGTTCTATTTCAGACTGCTTACAAGAACCAGTACTCACCTGCGGCTCCTGTTCCTGAATACTGAAGACTCTCTGTTGCATATAGAAAACATTACAGAGATCTACAATTGTGAATGTATCATCTATCACTGGTTATGCCCAGCATACCCTATCTACTCACTACCTATAGTCTCTCCTTACAGCTCAGTAACTCAGAGATCGTTGTTTCAGTATCAGAGGGACTTCAGCCCTGTCGGGCATATCAACTCATTACTGCCACCTCTGGTGGTTCTACTTCCAGTCTAATAAAGAACTATCTGTGTTTGTCTCAATACTCCAGCCTAGCTGGTGGTCCCTCTCAGGATCTCCACTTGAGGGTGCTGTCAACTGCCATCAGCTCAGGGATTCACTATTTCTACTAAGTGTTATTCTTACACTAATAGAGCGGTATCATCATCTACCACTCTGTGGGAGCCAACCCACATCAGACCATCACTCCTCTCTCTGCAGAAGCTGATCCATATCAGATAGCTATCTCCCCATGGGAATCATAAAGACTGCTGGTTCATCTTTCTACAGGAACAAAGCATAACAGTTGCTACTCCTTCCCTCTGGAAGAGCAGAGCACTAACAGATTGCTACTCCTTAGCAAGATCGGTAACAGAGTGCTACTTTGCCCCCTGGCGGGGTGATCGCTTAAAGATTGTTAACTCCTCCTTCTATGGGAGTATCCAGCATCCAGATTCATAACATATTACTAACTCCTCCCCTCTGGGGGAGCAGATCTATACAGATTGCTAACTCCTCCTCTCTGGGGAGCTGGTCTCTAACAGATTGCTAGCTCCTCCCCTCTGGGGAGCTGGTCTATAAAATGTAGTTACCAGCCTCTTCTCTGTTCCCACTCTTGTGAAGCGGGACCACCACTGCTCTTCTCCAATCATTCGGCACCACTCCCGTTTCTAGGGATCTATTGAACAGGTCACACAGTGGACCCACCAGCACATCTCTGAGCTCCCTCAGTATCCTGGGATGAACCTCATCAGGCCCCATGGCTTTGTCCATTTTCAGTTTCCCCAGCTCTTCCCATACATTCTCTACTGTAAATGGAGTTTCATCTACTCCATTCCCCTCCAATTTCTTGTTAACTAGCAACAGTCCTTCTCCAGGGTCCTCTTAGTGAACACAGAACTGAAGTATTTGTTTAATATTTCTGCCATTTCTTCATCTCTCTCCACACATTGATCCTTTTCACCTTTCAATTTCACTATACCACTTTGAACTTTTCTCCTTTCACTGATGTATCTGAAAAATGTTTTGTCACCTCTCTTTACCTCTTTGGCAATCCTTTCTTCCGCTTGACTTTTTGCCATCTTGATTACTTTGTCTCCCTCAGTTCTACCAGATATTCTTTTTTGTGTTCCTCCCTTTGGGATCCTTTACATTTCTTGAACGCTGTTCTATTAGCCTTTATTTTGTCAGCCACCTCCTTTGAGAACCAGATAGGTTTCATTCTTCTTTTGCTTTTCTTTACTTTTCTAACATATAGATTATTTGCCATGGCAATTGTTCCTTTTAGTTTGGTCCACTGTTGCTCCACATCTCTCTTGTTCTCACAGCCTACTAGTTCTTCCTCCAGGTATTTCCCCATTTCCTCAAAGTCTGTGTTTTTGAACTGTAAAAACTTCTTTTCCATATCCTTTTTGTGATAATAAACCATACCGTTTGATAATCACTGGTGCTGAGGTGGGCGCCCACCTGGACATCAGAGACATTATCTCCATTTGTGAGCACTAAATCTAGTATAGCTCCCTCTCTCGTGGGTTCCATTACCATTTGTTTGAACAAAGCTCCTTGCAGGGCATCCACTATTTCTCTACTATTGTTAGATTCTGCAGATGGGATTCTCCAGTCAACATCTGTCAAATTAAAGTCTCCAACGATCACCACTTCTCCCTTCTTTCCCATCTTTTGGATGTCTTCAACCAGATCTCTGTCAAGCTCTTCCTTTTGGTTTGGTGGCCTGTAAGCTACATCAATAAAAATGGATGCCCCATCTTTTTTTAGGTTGGCCCATAGTGCTTCTTCATTGCCCAATCTTCCTTGCAGCTCAGATGCTTGGATATTGTTTCTGATATAAAGAACCACTCCTCCCCCTTTCCTATCCTCTCTGTCCTTTCTTAATAAGTTATAGCCCGGTATTGCCATATCCCACTCATGAGATTGTGTGAACCACGTCTCCGTGACAGCAACAACGTCCATGTCCGCCTCTACCATTAGGGCTTGCAGATCTGGGATTTTATTGCTCAAACTATGATCATTTGTGTTCATAGCTTTCCAGCTTTCATTGTTCAGGTTACTGTTGTTCCTGGACTCCATTTGTGACCTCTTTAGTTGAGTTTTGTTATCCACTTCTCCCTTTCCTTTTGCATTTGTGCAAGGGAAAGGATTAGTGCCTGATGACAGATTCATCCAGCACAATGAGCTTTTTCCTTTCATTATTGATCTGGAATTTCTCCATGCATTAGGTTTCTTCTTTCTTTTCAGTTAACACTTCAATTTTTTTCTCAAGAACTTCTTCAGTATTTAATACAGAGAAGGCTTTTTGTATTTGTTGCACTTGATGCAGTGTATGTCTCTGCATCACAGGTCTAATTCTACCAGAGCCCACTGTAATCATGTTGTTTATTGAGTTCCCTCGTGCCCTGTGTGAGTGTGTGTGTGTGTATGTGTGTGTGTGTGTGTGGGGGGGGGGGGTAGACTTGTGGGCTGCACAGCTGTCAAGAACGGATGCCTGTGGGTCACAGGTCTCATCCTACCTGAGCCCACTGTAAATCTCTTTTTCCTTGACTTTTGTTTTTTGGTTTTTTTTGTGATAATTGGGTGTTCCGGTCCCGGTCGCTAGCCTAGCGACCGGGTCCTTAACTCCATTTCCGGGCTGGAAGCCGCAACGGGGTCCGTTGGGTTTGTGGTCTACTAGGCCGCATTGCGGCGGTGTCTCCACGAGGGAGACGCAGCCGAGGCCCAATTCTAACTCTGCCCCTCGCTGTGGATGCACGCGAGGAGGGACCTTTTAAAGGTCCAGCTCACGGAAGTCAGGGACGGCCCCTGGATGATGTCAGATGCTGGCTAGCTATTTAAGCCGGCATCTGTCAGCTAGCTATCGCCTTGCAACGAGGTTCCTCTGATGAGTGTCTAGTTGCTTCCTGCTCCAGCTGATCCTGATCCTGTTCCAGTTGTTCCTGCTGATCCTGATCCTATACCAGTTGTTCCTGCGATCCTGCTCCTGTTGCTGTTGCTCCATCGATTCCTGCTCCAGTATCCCTTGTTTTTATTCTCTGGCTTCTGACCCGGCTCCGTCTCCGTTACTCCAGTCTGCTGCCTTCCTCGACTTCCGGTATTGTCTTCTCATCTCTTCTTCTGCCGTCTCCTAAGTCCCAGCAGTCCAGGTCATCATGGGCTCCTCCCGGGGGGATCTTGGGCTTCCAGGGTGAAGACTTCCTCATTTCTTCTGGACTCACTATTGTCACCTAAGTCCCAGTGGTACGGGAGCTCATGGCTCCTCCCGGGGGTACCACGGACTTCCAGGGTGAAGCTTCTTCACAGTTTCTTGTCTGCAATCCGCCAACCCGGCCTTCTCTGCTGCAGAGTTCCCTTTCCAACTCTTCTCCGCACGGCCGGCCCAAGGGTCCACATCTCTGGTCACAACAATGGGGAATTAATTCTTGAATATTGTAAAGTGGGTGAAGCTTTCTTCATTGATGCTAATTTAGCTTTAACTTCAGCCAGCTCCTTTTCCAAGGAAGAGAGTTCTGAACAAATGGGGCAAGTCCTAAATTTCCAGATGATTTAGCTCAGAATAAAGGCTCCACAATAGTTACATTGGATTTTCCTCATCTTGGTAATTTATTTGATGGTTAACACCTAAGGAAATACCAATTTACAATTTTATCTTGATGCCAATTATGAATTTAGGTAGTCTATATTAGAAAAACAAACCTAGGGGTGGGTGGGTAGAGAGGTAGAGTATGAGGGAGTTAAACAGTTAAACTTTGGTCAAGCTAGGTACAACCGGACATTTCTGGAAGTTTAGTTTGTCCTTGTTTTAAATTGTTTACCCAGCTCTTTATGCCCCAATATTCATATCTAAACAGAGATGGTTAGTGACAGCTAAAACTAAATAAGAGATAGATTCTATCAGATAAAAAAAGCTATAATGCTTTTTTTGTTTTTTGTTTTTTGTTTTTTTTTAATCTTGAACACAACAGCAGAGAAACCCAAAAAGCAACTTAATATACACTGTTTATATCTGACTATACTGAAATGAAGTCACAGACAGCAAAATATTATACACAGAAGTCTTCTACAATAATTTAAGAATTAAGCAGGAATGACTTAGCTGCCCAGGGAATAGTCAGCCTCCAAGCTGTGCACTGCTCTCAATGGATGTACTGATTTTCAGAATAGACCAAGCCCAGATAGTAGGCTGAAGAGGCATCACAGAACAGGCTGGAGTCAGGGCTGGCAGCAATCTGGAAGCAGTGGCAAGCAATGCTGAGGTCTGAACACAGAGATGGTCAAACATAGTCAAACAATGCTGAGGTCTGGGTCTGGAGAGAGGCAACAACGTAGTCAGTCAATGCAGAGGTCTGGGTCTGGAGAAAGGCAATAGCATAGTCAGGCAATGCAGGAGGTCCGGGTCTGGAGAGAGGCAACATCATAGTCAGGCAATGCAGAGGTCTGGGTCTGGAGAGAGGCAACAGCATAGTCAGGCAATGCAAAGGTCTGGGTCTGGAGAGAGGCAATGGCATAATCAGGCAATGCAGAGGTATGGAGAGAGGCAACAGCGTAGTCAGGCAATGCAGAGGTCCGGGCTTGGAGAGAGTCAATGGCGTGGTCAGGCAAAGCAAGGTCAAAGTCCGTGTAGGCAATCTGAGGAAAGGAGAAGAGCAGGAACATAGAGACAAGGAGTCAGGAACCAAGAACAATGAGGAACAGGAACACAGGAGAGAAGAATCTCTGAAGAGGCAGTAAGTACTCGACCAGTGAGGAGACCTGTTGCAAAGGCAAAGCTATGGAGCGGAGCCCGGGCTTAAGTACCGATGCTCCACTGACGTCATCATCTGGGGTCGCGGCTAGATTCCCGCCGTGGGCCTTATTTAAACACTGGTGATGCGCGCGCGCCTAGGGAGGGGCACGGTGCCATGTAGCATCGTCACTTTACGGGCCACACGGAGAGGCCCGACGAGAAGCAATGGTCGTGGTGGCTGGACCAGGGATGCCAGGTGCTGTAGCTGAGCCGGAGGCAACAGGGGAGGCCCAAGGACGGAGCTGGTGGCCCACCACTGCCAGAGATGAGGATCCAGGAGCTGGAGTTACTACAGAGAGGTGAGAGGGATGTGCTGTGGGTCTGCCGTGGACAGCACGCGTAACAGTAACCCCCCTTTACGCCTCCCCCTTGGAGGTCGGGATTTGCTCAGAAGGGCATGATGAAAGTGCAGGAGGACAGTTTTGTCCAGGATGTTTTGAGCTGATTCCGAGTTTTCTTTGGGACCGTAACCCTCCCAGGAAAGGAGGTATTCCCACTGGCGGCCCACCGGAGGCCCCTATGGTGGTCATCGAGGACTTCATGTACTTTGTAGGCCTTATCAGTCTCAGCCACCAATGGAGGTGGTTCAGTGGCCTTTCGGGAAGGCCAGGACAAGACCACTGGTTTTAGAAGAGATACGTGAAACAAATATGTATTCCCAGGCTTTAATTCAAGCTAATTAACACCTATACATGGTTTCCCACTACATGAATATTTACTTATCCTATGTATATTTTATGACTATATATTTATAAGGCAGTTTTTTATTTCTTGTAATTAATGTTATTTAATTTTAGTTTTATGTAGAAGTTATTTAATGTTAGTTTTATGGATAAGTAACAATATTAGAGTTAAGGTCCGATGTATTTTATTTTACATTTTATCATGTTTTAATGTAAGAATGATGATTATATGTTATTGAATGCTGAATTTTCTAAATTTTGTTAACCGACAATGCTGAATTTTTACTCATTGTAAACCGACATGAAATCAATATGAATGTCGGTATATAAAATCAATTAAATAAATAAATAAATAAATACATACATAAATAAATAAATAAATAAATAAATAAATGTAACTGGTCCAATGTGTCGGGTGACCTAAAAAGGTCTGTACCTTGGAGCAAACCTTTGGGAAGGTATCTTGAGTCAGATATACTGTGTGCTCAACCAGACTTTCTGACCAGGAAGGAAATCAGGGGCTCAGCGTCGATGACTGTCAGCAGAACTCTTGGCCCGGGAAGTGGCTTGATGTAACCAACTATTCATCTGTTTCCATAAAGCCTTGAGGGCATCAGCTGTAGTCTGCGCAGCAGGGGACGGTACTGATAATGATATGGGTAATGGTGTTCGTGGTTGCTTCCCATAGACAATAGAAAATGATGATGTTCCTGTAGCAGTGGCGATGTGGGAGTTGTGAGAAAACTCCGCCCAAGGAAGGAGTTCAGACCAATTGTCTTGGAGGTCATTTATGTAGGCGCGGAGAAAAGCCTTTAAAGAGTGATTCATACACTCAGCTTTTCTATTGGCTTGAGGGTGGTAAGGGGTTGTTAGACTGATGTTAATGCCGAATTTTCAGCAAAAGGTGCGCCATTATCTAGCAACAAATTGTGAACCTCTGTCAGAGACAATGTCCTTGAGTATGGCATGTAATCTGAAGATGTGATGAAAGAATAGGTGTGCCAACTCAGGAGCAGATGGTAGGCCCGGTAGAGGGACGAAATGGGCCATTTTTTAATATCGATCTATGGTTACCCATATAACGGTATGGCCCTTGGATGGAGGCAAGTCTATGATGAAATCCATAGACAGGTGGGACCATGGTTCCTTGGGAGCTGGAAGTGGCTGAAGCAAACCCCAGGGTTTCTGTTGCACACAAATATTATAGGATTCAATGTATGCTTTTGCATCAGAGACCATAGTGGGTCACCAGAAGAACTGCTGGAGCAGCGCCAAGGTTAATGCTCGCCCTGGGTGACGGGCAAACCTTGAGCCATGTGTCCACCGGAGGACTCTTTCTTGGAGCCATCGGGGCACAACCGTCTTCCCAGTGGTTCTTAGTATTCTCAAACTCCTATCGCCATTTTATTCCATACTACTCAACCTTGGTTGCCTCTCTGACTGCATTGACTCACAAGGGCCAAGACACTCAAAATTGGACACCGGAAGCCATCACCGCCTTCTATCACCTTAAAGAAGCTTTCCAGGCTGGGTCTTGTCTTCATCACCCTGACCCAAACTGCCCCTTTCAGGAAGAAGTGGATGCCTCCGCGACCGGAGCTGGGGCGGTCCTGAGCCAATGCACTGCTTCTGGATCAATAGCGGACAAGCATATACAAGCTGGATCTATTATATGGCTGGGTTCTTCTGGAGTATCCTCAGGCTTGAAAGAACATGATAGGGCATCTGCCCGGAGGTTTTTCTCAGCTGGACGATAACGAAGTTCAAGTTGAATCTGGAAAATAATAATGCCCATCAGGCCTGACGGGTGTTGGGATGTTGAGCGTGGCTTAAATGTTCCAAGTTCTAATGGTCAGTGAATACTATGAATTTATATTGAGTGCCCTCTAGCCACGGGCGCCATTCTTCAAGGGCCAGTTTGATGGCAAGTAACTCGTGATCTCTGATACTATAATTTTGTTCTGCAGACGAGAACTAGTGAGAGTAGAAGCCGTGCGTTGGCTCAGGACCGCCCCAGCTCCGGTCGCGGAGGCATCCACTTCTACCTGAAAGGGGTGGTTTGGGTCAGGGTGAGGAAGACAAGACCCAGCCTGGAAAGCTTCTTTAAGGTGATGGAAGGCGGTGATGGCTTCTGGTGTCCAATTTCGAGTGTCTTGGCCCTTGTGAGTCAATGCAGTCAGAGGGGCAGCCAAGGTTGAGTAGTGTGGAATAAAATGGCGATAGGAGTTTGAGAATACTAAGAACCGCTGGAGAGGCTTAAGACCCATGGGCTGCGGCCAATCTCGGATTCCTTTTAACTTGGCAGGGTCCATAGAGAATCCTCATTGGGAAATAATATACCGTATTTTTCGGACTATAAGGCGCACCGGATTATAAGGCGCATTATCAATGAGGCCTGCTAAGGCGTCCAGGTTCATATATAAGGTGCACCGAATTATAAGGCGCGGCTCAGAGCCTTTTTTTTAATCGGTTGCGCCGACCCTTTAAAACTACGGTACTTTTTATTATCCCCCTAACTAAAACCAGATAGTATTATTATAGGATGCGGTGATTTACAAAAGCATTTCCCTGGGTTAACAGCTTGACTGAAATTTGACTGCTTTGTACCCGGTCAGAGCATGCACAGGACCAACAATGCACGTACCTTTACACATTGGGAAAAGCAGGCGGGCTCAGAGATGGGGTTAGGCTGGGGGCGGGGGAGGACAAGAGCATGCGAAGTGTTGCATTTTCAAAACTACATAGACTGTTTGTGTTTTGGAGGGGAAAATGTATCTTCAGAAAAAGCAGCTGCAAATCTCTGTGGGCAATAGCCAAAGGGAAAGTAGGCAGATACTTGCCCTTTGAGAACTGGTGCAAAGACCGCTGATTAAAGCACCCCTGGGCTTTCCAAGTATCTGCATAGTTGCCCCCGGGCGCAGCAACAGGCAGATCGGCAAGGCCAAGAAAAAGATTGCCTTTAAACACGCTGATGCTCCTCCTCCTTCCTGCCTGTGCATCCCCGGAAGTAAACGTTGCCGGAGCCGCGTGGGCAGGAAGGAGGGGAAGCATCAGCGTGTGCAGAAGTGGAGCAGCACTTGCGTTTACAGACCGCCGCAAATCTCAAGTCGCAGCGGCCCGAGAAGAAGAAGAGGCCCGGTAGCAGGGCCACTGCAGAGCCCATCCTGCGGCGACCCGCAAAGAGGAGGCCTAGAGGTGAGTGCGAGCCTGTGCTTGAGAAAAATTCATATATAAGGCGCACCGGATTATAAGGCACACTTCCGATTTCTGAAAAAATCGTAGGTTTTTATGTGCGCCTTATAGTCCGAAAAATACGGTACCTGAGGAAAGGCAGACTGGATTTCTCAAATAAAACTTATCCAACTTTGCAAATAAGTGATTCACTCTAAGGCATTGGAGGATGGTACAGACATCAGTGCAGAGTGTGGCCAGATCTTTAGAATAGACAAGGATGTCATCCAAGTAAACTACAACCTTGGTATACAGCAAATCTCTGAAAACTTCATTCATCATTCGCTGGAAAACTGAGGGCGCGTTACAGAGACTGAAGGGCATCACTAAGTATTCGTAATGCCTGTCTCTGGTGTTAAAAGCTGTCTTCCAAATATCGTCAGGATGGATTTGTACCAAGTTGTACGCCCTGCGTAGGTCCAACTTAGTGACTATGGAGGCTCCATGCAGGTGATCGATTAGTTCCAAGATCAGCGGCAGCGGGAACTTGTCTTTATGGGTAATGGAGTTCAGGCCACGGTAGTCGATTCATGGCCTGAGAGACCCATCCTTCTTGGTCACAAAATAGAATCCTCCCCCGGCAGGAGATGTAGAGGGACGGATAAATCCATTCACAAGATTTTCTTGAATGTACTCCATCATTGCCTTTGTCTTGGGAAAAGACAGGATAGGTATGCCCTCGGGGAGGCATGGTCCCAGGTAGGAGATCTATGGGACAATCAAACCTCTGAAGAGGTGGAAGGAGGTCTACTTTTTGTTTGGAGAATATGTTTTCGAAATCCGCATAGGGAGCGGGTATGCCTGAAGAAGTGGCAGCCAGAGGAACCACAGGTGGCAGAACCACCTTACATAGACAGCACTGGTGGCAGGTGGTACCCCATTCCACCAGTTGAAGTGAACCCCAATTAAATTGGGGAGAGTGACGTTGGAGCCAGGGTAGTCCTAAGATCACTGGATGAATGGATTTCTCCAGTACTAGTAATTCAATTTCTTCCATGTGGAGAGCGCCAGTGCATAATTGAACTGGCTCTGTGGTAAGGAATATTCAACCGGGTAATGGTTCCCCATAAATGGAAGCTATGCACAGGGAAGTCTCCAGAGGGCGGGTCTTTACACCCAGAAGTTGAACTAGATCCTTGATGATAAAATTACCTCCTGCTCCAGAATCCACCAGAACAAAGACTGGAAAGGACCGGGAGTCCCAGATCAGGGTGACCGGTACAGACAATTGAGGGGCCGGAGAGGTTGCGCCCAAGTTCAGGACCCCTACTGAACTTAGGCCGGGAAGCTTCCCGGACGGACGGGGGAAGTCTCTAGATGGTAGCCAGGCGCTCCGCAATACAGACACAGACCAGTTTGTCTCCGCTGGAGGCGCTGTTCCGGGGTCAGCCGCCCACGGCCCAGCTGCATGGGCTCTTCCATCTTGGCCACATTAGGGACCCCACCGGAGGCAGGGCTGGTGGTTGTTGGTGAACGGGATTGAACCTGAGAGGGCTTCTTGGGCAGCCGACTCTCCTGGTGATGCTCTTGGAGACAATGATCAATTTGGCCCGTTAAGTCTATAAGGTCCTCAAGACGGGAAGGGAGCTCCCGTGCAGCCAGCTCATCCTTCAGCTGCGGGGAAAGTCCATCCAGGTAGATAGCTCATAGGTAGTCTTCCTGCCAAGCGAGTTCAGAAGCCAAATTCCAAAATTCAATAGTATAGTAAAAGAGACTTTGACCTTGACGAAGGTGTAACAAACTGGTGCTTGCCACGGCATGCCACCCTGGATCATCACAAGTCCTTTGAAAGACAGCAATGAACTGGGACAACTCCCTTAGGAGAGAGTCTGATTGTTTCCACAGGGGAGAAGCCCAGGCCAGCACCTTCCCTTCAAGACGAGACAGGATAAAATGACCTTGGTTAATTCATCCTGGAAGATGGAGGGCTGCAGAGCGAACTGCATATAGCATTGGTCGATGAACCCTCTGCAGAGCTTGGAGTCATCGTTGAAGCACAAGGGAGCAGGTAGCGCCAACATGGTTTGAGGCATAGAAGATGATGGCTGTGGATGAGAAGGAGCTGGTAGTGGAACCAGATTGCTGGTGAGGGCGTCAAGCCGGGCATGAAGACGCTCAATGGAGGAGGCCAGTGCCTCAAGAAACTGCTGCTGTTCTTGTACTTTGGATGCGAGGCCAGGAATGGCTTGGAGGGGCAAGCAGTTCTGCCGAGTCCACGGCCTTTGCAATCTGTTGTGTCGGAGGTGGACCCTTGGGCCGAGGTAGGGTTGATGCAACCAGTAGGTAGGGATCTATGGGTACCCACTGTCGGCAGGCAGAGTGGCTGATGAAGAGAGGCCAGCTGGAGCTTTACCAATACCAGCCCTCTTTCCCCGTGGGTTGAGTCTTTGGCTGCCGGGGCCTGCTGGACTTAGGTGGGCCTCTGTATGTCATCGATGAGATCGTGATCAGCGCAGAGACAACAGAAGGGAGATGGTACAGTCTTACACTGGACAAGGTAGTGTGCTGGAAACCCGGGCGCCAAAGGAACGTAGGCAGACAAGGGGCACCCGAGCAAGAGCAGGCCAAAACCTGAATAGACCAAGCCCAGGTAGTAGGCTGAAGAGGTGTCACAGAATAGGATTGAGTCAGGGCTGGCGGCAATCTGGAAGCAGTGGAAAGCAAGGCTGAGGTCTGAATACAGAGATGGTCAAGCATAGTCAAACAAAACTGAGGTCCGGTTCTGGAGAGAGGCAACAGTGTAATCAGGCAATGCAAAGGTCTGGGTCTGGAGAGAGGCAACAGCGTAGTCAGGCAATGCAGAGGTCTGGGTCTGGAGGGAGGCAATGGAATAGTCAGGCAATGAGAGGCTTCTAGGAAAAGTAAAAAGTCATGGGATAGGTGGCGATGTCCTTTCGTGGATTGCAAACTGGCTAAAAGACAGGAAACAGAGAGTAGGATTAAATGGGCAATTTTCTCAGTGGAAGGGAGTGGACAGTGGAGTGCCTCAGGGATCTGTATTGGGACCCTTACTGTTCAATATATTTATAAATGATCTGGAAAGAAATACGACGAGTGAGATAATCAAATTTGCAGATGACACAAAATTGTTCAGAGTAGTTAAATCACAAGCAGATTGTGATAAATTGCAGGAAGACCTTGTGAGACTGGAAAATTGGGCATCCAAATGGCAGATGAAATTTAATGTGGATAAGTGCAAGGTGATGCATATAGGGAAAAATAACCCATGCTATAATTACACGATGTTGGGTTCCATATTAGGTGCTACAACCCAAGAAAGAGATCTAGGTGTCATAGTGGATAACACATTGAAATCGTCGGTTCAGTGTGCTGCGGCAGTCAAAAAAGCAAACAGAATGTTGGGAATTATTAGAAAAGGAATGATGAATAAAACGGAAAATGTCATAATGCCTCTGTATCGCTCCATGGTGAGACCGCACCTTGAATACTGTGTACAATTCTGGTCGCCGCATCTCAAAAAAGATATAATTGCGATGGAGAAGGTACAGAGAAGGGCTACCAAAATGATAAGGGGAATGGAACAACTCCCCTATGAGGAAAGACTAAAGAGGTTAGGACTTTTCAGCTTGGAGAAGAGACGACTGAGGGGGGATATGATAGAGGTGTTTAAAATCATGAGAGGTCTAGAACGGGTAGATGTGAATCAGTTATTTACTCTTTCGGATAGTAGAAAGACTAGGGGACACTCCATGAAGTTAGCATGGGGCACATTTAAAACTAATCGGAGAAAGTTCTTTTTTACTCAACGCACAATTAAACTCTGGAATTTGTTGCCAGAGAATGTGATTCGTGCAGTAAGTATAGCTATGTTTAAAAAAGGATTGGATAAGTTCTTGGAGGAGAAGTCCATTACCTGCTATTAAGTTCACTTAGAGAATAGCCACTGCCATTAGCAATGGTTACATGGAATAGACTTAGTTTTTGGGTACTTGCCAGGTTCTTATGGCCTGGATTGGCCACTGTTGGAAACAGGATGCTGGGCTTGATGGACCCTTGGTCTGACCCAGTATGGCATTTTCTTATGTTCTTATGTTCTTAATGCAGAGATCTGGGTCAGGGGAGAGTCTATGGCGTAGTCAGGCAATGCAGAGGTCCGGACTGGGGGATGCCTCTGTCGAATTATGGATACACCTGGCTGACTCACTAGTCCATTAGGATATGTTTGTGTCACGAAGTAAGCCACACACGTCATAGGTAGGTAGTAGTTAGGTACCCAAGTGCACAGTACAGTGGAACTGCAAGTGGGCCATGAAATCAGTTAAAGTTCATGGAGCAGTACCAGAAATGTGTAAAAGAATGGATAGACATGGAATGAGCAAGAGACAGCAAGAAAGTGAGTATCAGAGATGAAAATGGTATTATGTTTAAATGTTTTTATTGATTTTTTAACATCAGTAATTAATACAACACTGAGGAGGGCGGGTTTCTGAGCCCCCCTCAGAACTAAACGCTGAACAGATAACAAACATCAGGTTGTTCCCTCCCCTTCCCCCCCACTCCACAGGAAGCAGTTAGGTGGGCTACAAGCCATCAGATCGAAATATTCCATCTAGTACATCACACAGTGCCAAACCTGGTGGTTAATCACTGATTACAAGACTTCGGATTCGATGCGGGAGAGACTGAAGGTAGGCCTGCCAAACAGCAAGGAAGCGCCGCCTACAGCGCGGTGATTGTCATGAGGCCAGGCATTCCATCGACATCATAGCATGCAAACAATTTCTCCACACCCAAAAGGACAGGATATCTGAGGATCGCCAAACTGAAAGAATTACCTTTTTACCTATTAGACAAGCTTTACGCAAAAGCATGTGCGAGCCAGAATCTCGGATCCAAATCGGGGATATACACCCAAACAACAACCACAGGGGAGTCACTGGAAAAGCGACATCTAATAAATAAGACACGCCCACCAGCATGAACGAACAGTCAATCAGTCCACAGAGGGACTTTTAAAATTCTTTTCCCTCCGGCGCCGCGCGCCGAAGGAGCGCAACAAAGGGGCTTGCCCCTTTGTGCGCCCCTTCGTGCAGCCACTGAGACTTAGAAGAAAGACAAGAGAAAAACATTAAAACTCTACCTTCACCAGAAAAATTCAACTACTAACCTTCTACAAACTCAGGTACACTAATTCAATCCCTGATCTCTCCAACCCAACCGAGTTCTATCATGTTGTCCTCTGCTATACCAATCATCTTTAATAACAAGAGAAATCCAACAAAAAAGTATGGCTCTAATTCATCCCAACAACACAACAGGATTATCCCAATCATGCTCTCACCCCTTAATCAATTTCTGGGCTTCTCTATTTTCACAATTTCTCTTCTAAATGCGCAATCCCTCTCCAAAAAAACTCATCTCTTACATGACTATATCACAGAAGAGCAACCTGACTTATTTGCCATCACAGAAACTTGGTTGAAACCAGAAGACACAGTCCTTCTCAACCAACTTCCAATACAATCTTATGACATATTTTCCATCCCTAGATTAAAAAAAAGATGTGGTGGTCTTCTACTTGCAGCCAAAAAAAAATTTAGATTATCGCTTCAAGTATCTAGTTCTTCTCAAACTTTCAAATTCGCTGTCTTTAAATCCTCCCAATTGCAAATTGGCTTCACCTACTCCCCTCCTGGATGTTTAGATTCAGATCCTTCGCCCTTAATAGAACGCATAGCCAAACACATAGACTCCGACTCACCAGCTGTATTGATGGGAGATTTCAACATCCATGTTGATGCAACACCACGCTCATCCAACTGTGAAGCCTTCCTCAGCTTCCTCAACTCCATGGGTTTCAAACAACTCATAAACGAACCCACTCACAAAGCTGGTCACACCCTTGACCTAATTTTCATAAATCAAAACTTCACCCTCAATTCCAACATTTCCTGCCTGCCAATACCTTGGTCCAACCATAAGTTAATCAACTTATCTTTACTAAACCACCAAACAACTCCTAAGGCCCCCCAAAAATCCACAGTCCAATTCAGAAAACTCTGCAACCCAGATACCCTCATTCCCCATCTAACTCAAGAGCTAAACCTTCTGGACCTCGCAGACGCCAACACAGCTTTAGCCTCCTGGTCCAAAATCACAAACAAAGTTGCAGACCTTACTTGCCCGCTAATCACCAAAACCATTCAAACCAACAAGGATACAAAAAAACCTTGGTATACTCCAAAGCTCAAATCTGTAAAGCGTGAACTTAGGTATAGAGAAAAGGTTTGGCGCAAGAACCCTTCAACCTCAAACCTCTTGGCCTACAAAACCCTAATGCATCAATACAGGATCTCCATTCTTCGGACTAAAAAAGACTTCTACTCTCAGAAAATTCATAACTTTATATTTGATCCAAAAGCCCTCTTTGCCTTAGTGACATCCCTCACCAAACAACCCCCCTTTGCTTTTCCGGATGATAACGCAGTAAGTAAAGCCGCTGAACTTGCCACTTATTTTAAGAACAAAATTCCTAACCTCCTGGACCCTCTCAAGAAAATGAAAGCCACTACCCCACCTCATCTTCTCCCCTCCCCTCCACAAATCACCACAAGCCTTGATATCCTTGAACCTGTCTCCACATTGGAAATTGAAAACGTTCTAAAAAGACTTAAACCTTCATCCCACCCACTAGACGCAATTCCAGCTAATCTCCTTATCTCAATTGCCAAAGACATCTCATATCCTATATCACAGATCATCAATGCCTCCTTATTACAAGGCCTCATCCCCACCCCACTCAAACTAACCATCCTGAAACCTTTGTTAAAAAAACCCAAATATTTCCCCAGATAACCCAGCCAACTTCCGCCCTATAGCCAATCTTCCGATTATCTCCAAAATCATGGAAAAATTAGTTAATAAACAACTCTCCGAATACTTAGAAAACAACAACCTCCTCTCAACATCTCAACTTGGATTCCGCAAATCTAGAAGCACCAAATCCCTCCTTTTATCACTATCAGACAATATTCTCTCGAACCTAGAGAAAAAACATTCCTGCCTCCTCATTCTACTCGACTTATCAGCAGCTTTCGACACAGTGAACTATGATATCCTCCTAGATCGGCTAAAAGAAATTGGCATAAAAAACACTGCACTCAAATGGTTCTCATCTTTCCTCCAAAATAGATTTTACAAAGTCAAGATCAACAGCAAAGAGTCACCACCTTTCAGATCCACCATGGGAGTCCCGCAAGGTTCTTCTTTATCTCCAACATTATTCAACATTTATCTTCTCCCTCTATGTCAGCTCCTTTCCAAATTTAATCTTACACACTATATTTATGCAGATGACGTCCAAATCCTTATCCCTATTAAAGATTCATTACAAAACACCTTACAATTCTGGAATTCCTGTCTTCTATCTATAAATAACCTCCTAACAAATCTTAATTTGATACTCAATTCCAACAAGACAGAGTTCCTTCTCATCACTCCAGATGGCAACTACTCTTCACCCAACACACACACCTTATCTCCTCCAATCTTTTCCACCCAGGTCAGAAATCTTGGGGTCACCATGGATAACCTGCTGAACTACAAAAGTTTCATCAATAACACTATAAAAGAATGTTTCTTTAAACTTCAAGTATTAAAGAGACTAAGACCCCCCCTATATTTCAAGGCCTTCAGATATGTACTACAAGCAATCATATTCTCGAAAATAGATTATTTATTTATTTATTTATTTATTTATAATTTTTATATACCGACATTCTTACATTAAAATGCAAATCATACCGGTTTACATAAAACAGAAAAAGCAGGAAAAAATATTTCCATAGTCAAAAAAAATATTACTGTAACTCTTTGCTGATTGGTCTACCCACAAACACTTTGAAACCTCTACAAATGTTGCAAAATGCCACTGCAAGGATTCTAACTAAATCTAACAAAAGGGACCACATTACTCCCATCTTAAAGAACCTTCACTGGCTCCCTATCAAATATAGAATACTCTATAAAACCACATCAATAATCCACAAAGTCATCAATAACTCCACTCCAATTGACCTCACCATCCCTTTACAGCTTCACATCACCTCCCGTCCGACGAGATTAGACCAGAGAGGCATGCTAAGGGCCCATCCGTTCAAAACATCACTAAGTAGAAGAGCTCTTTCCACCGCTGGCCCTAAACTTTGGAACTCACTCCCTCCTGAACTTAGAATTGAACAATCGACACCCACCTTTAAAAAGAGACTCAAGACCTGGTTGTTCAACCAAGCATTCTCTTAATCCCAATAACCAAGCTTTGAATCTCCATGACCGCCGACTTCAGTCTCAACAAAATCAGTACCAGCAATTATGTTCACTTTTCCTCAAAATATATTGTATTTAAATTATACTCTCCTTGTTCATTTAAGTTATTATTATTTAATTTTTCCAAGTTCAATTTACCTTGTTCATTGTAAGACATTATGCTATATACTGTCAATTCAATTGTTGTAATGTAAACCGAAATGATTAGTAACTCTGTTACCAGAACTTTGGTATATAAAACTGTTAAATAAATAAATAAATGTAGTCCACCACGCAGCGCCAAAAGTGCAGTATGGGGGAGCAGGACCAAGAAACATGGGGCAGAGTACCTGTGGCATGTCCACAGCGGGTGCAACCCGCCGACATCGCTATAGTAAAGTGAAATGCCACTTGTGGCGACACATACGCCCGACTCAAAAATTTAAACTGTAATTCTCTGTAATACACATTGACCGAGATCCTGGCTATGCGCCGAAAGCATATCTTTAGGATGGCCCGTGTGACAATGAAGTCACCATCACTATTCCAACGAGATTCCAGTATTGAGCATATGTCTACCTCAGAGTGCTTTCGCATATATTTATAATAGGTCGACAAGGATGGGCCCTCGTTCTTGTCAAAATGAAACATCTGATCCAGGGTATGGAGCACTAAGGGATTCTTATGAGCGTCAGAAATGGCCCTGGTATAATGTCCAATTTGTAAGTATGAGAAAGTGTGTGTGACCCCTAGTCCATAAATTGCCTGGAAGTCTTGAAAGGGAATAATCATTCCATCTTGCATGAGCAAATGGCCCAAGCGGGTGATACCCTGGGATTCCCAAACCCTAAAGCTGGAGGACTGTGTTCCGAGTGTGAATTCGGCATTCCCTGACACTGGAAGAAAATAGGCACACAAGGCAGGTATCTTTAATAATTTTG
This sequence comes from Rhinatrema bivittatum, assembly GCF_901001135.1. Lineage (NCBI taxonomy): Eukaryota > Metazoa > Chordata > Amphibia > Gymnophiona > Rhinatrematidae > Rhinatrema > Rhinatrema bivittatum. The sequence continues at coordinate 366,481,090 of NC_042620.1, read as the reverse complement.
TCATTCTCTGCCAGGTCAGGCAAAGCGGACGTATAAGAGCTGCGTGCTTGAGAAAGGATGAGAGATGTGTAGGCTTAGCCTGAAGCACATATGCCAGGACCACAGGAGCCATCAAGGCAGCATCAGAATACAATGGGGTATAGACTGGCTTATCCGTCAGCCAATCTCTAGTAGGGGTGTGCATTTGTTTTGAACGCATATGTAAAACGCAACTTATATTTATAAAAGAGAAAAAAAAGGTTTGAGGAGAAACGCATCGCGAGTTCCAACGTATTCAACATAGCTATGTTGAATACGTTGAACCTAAATAAACACTTAAACCCCCCACCCTCCTGACCCCCCCAAGACTTACCAAAACTCCCTGGTGGTCCAGCGGGGAGTCAGGAAGCCATCCCTGTATTCCTTTGCGAGGAGCACGTGAAGTCGGCGTCACGTCGAGTGACGCCGACTTCACGTGCTCCTCCGCGCCTCCGCTCCGGGACCCCCGTTGGACCCAACCGGAACTTTTGGCCAGCTTGGGGGGGGGGGTCAGGAGGCCCCCCCAAGCTGGCCAAAAGTTCCGGTTGGGTCCAACGGGGGTCCCGGAGCGGAGGAGCACGTGACGTCTGCGTCACTCCGACGTGACGCCGACATCACGTGCTCCTCCGCACCTCCGCTCCCGGACCCCCGCTGGACCCAACCAGAACTTTTGGCCAGCTTGGGGGGGTCAGGAGGCCCCCCCAAGCTGGCCAAAAGTTCCGGTTGGGTCCAACGGGGGTCCCGGAGCGACCTCCTGCCACATGACCTACCTGTCACGTGGTAGGAGTACAAGATGGCGCCGGTGACCATGTGACAGGGGCTGACCAATGGCACGGCAGCCCCTGTGACACAGGCTATCGGCACCGTGAGGAAATCGCAGACGAGTGCAGGGATGGCTTCCTAACTCCCCGCTGGACCACCAGGGAGTTTTGGTAAGTCTTGGGGGTGGGGGAGGATTAAGGAGGGTGAGGGGTTTAAATTTTTATTTATGGAACCGGTGAACGTATGGACAGACCCTCAACTTATGGAATTCTCCATATGTCCATATTGAACGAAATCGACCCTCAACTTCAACTTATCAACTTATCAACGGAAACTTTTTGTCTGCACATCCCTAATCTCTAGAAATCCATAAGTTGGAAGCCAAATTATAAGTGGCCAGATCCGGAACCCCCAAACCATCCCTCCCCCATCCCGCCTTTAACCAAGATAAAGGGATGCGGGATTTCCCCCCTTTCCAAATGAACCACCAGAGTGCACTATCAAGTCTACAGAGGTCCATCTTTTTTAATATAATTGGTAAGTTTTGTAATAAATAAAGCCACTTGGGTAGTATGGTCATTTTTAATAAATTTATCCGGCCAATCAAAGAAATGGGTAGATTACGCCAGTTGGTCAGATTATCTATTGTGCTCTGCAATAATCCAGGGATATTAGCCTGATATACGAGGTCTGAATCTAGTGGGAGAAACACCCCCAAATAACACAAACGATCAGTAGCCCATTGTGGTGGAAAGGTACCTGGCCAGTTAGTTTGCAAGGTAGCCGGGTATGCCAGCACAGAGAATTTAGACTCATTCAATCTTAGACCAGAAAACTCGCCAAAGGCCACCATTAAATGCAGTAGAGAAGACAGGGATATCTGAGGGTCTGTAATAAAGACCAACAAATCATCCACAAAGGCCACTCCTTTAAATATACGCGAGTCAAACCGTACTCCCCGAATTGCTCGACAGTGATGAATGGCCAGCAAGAGAGGTTCCAATTGCAAAACAATAAGTGTGATAACGGAGCTCCCGCACACCTCAAAATGTTCCGACCATGCCCCATTCGCCAGGATGGCGGCCTGAGGGTCAGTATATAATAATTTCATCGCCTGAAGGAAGAAACCAAACCCCATGTGTTCCATGGGGTTTGATGGTTAGCACCACTCCACCCTGTCGAATGCCTTTTCGGCATCAAAACTGATAACCAAATGAGGGATATCCATCTGTCTGCACATTGTCATGGCAGTCAGCACATGGCAAATATAACCAATGCATAACGCTGCCGGACAAACCCCACCTGGTGATCACCAATAAGAGTGGGTAAAGTAGTTGCCAGGTGGTCCGCCAATATTTTAGCCAAGAGTTTATGATCCAGGTTTAACAATGATATCGGGCGGTATGACTCGGGTAACAGAGGGTCCTTGCCCGCTTTAGGTATTAGTGTGATTAAGGCCACATTTTCATGGGACAGGAAGGTACCACAAATGATCAATTTGGAGAATCCTGCAGCCAATTGACCTGAGATCAGGTCTACCAGAAGCTTAAAAAACTCGGCCATATAGCCGTCGGGTCCCGGTGCCTTAAAATTTGGTGCTCGGCCGATAGCCAAACGGACCTCTTGCTCCATTATGGCCTGGTTAAGCATTTCCCATTGCGCACCAGACAAACAGGGAAGAGGCACTTCGGAGCAAAACTGCATACTTGCCACCTCACTCCCACCCTCCAAAGCATACAGACCTGAATAGAAATCCCAAAAACCTTTTAAAATGGATGGGATGTCCCTGACTACCATATTAGGCGATGTTCTCAGTGCCAGGATGAATCTCTTCGTCCTTGTGGACCGAATTAAATTAGCCATCAACCGCCCCATTTTATTACTATATTGATAGAGATGGAACTGACAATAAATATAGCTTTTCTTCGCCCGTTGCTGTATGAGGGAATTGAGAACCGCTTGCAGCGAGCGATATGCAGCCCTTGCCTCGGCGCTCTCGGCTGTCACCAAGTATGCTCGGGCTCTATGCAACTGCCCATTCAGTGTCAAAGTACATTTATCTAAAATCTGTTGACTGTGTGAAACATATGATATAATATCCCCCCTTAAAACTGCCTTTGCAGTATACCAAAGTAGGGCTGGCTGGGAGGCTTGGGCTTGGTTCAGAGACATAGTCAGTCCACTTGGCCCTAAGATACTCCCTGAACTTCATATCAGTGGCCAAAAAATAAGGGTACCGCCAGAGCTTAACTGGGGGCTGGCAACCGGTGAATTGGAAATCAAGCCAAATGGGTGCATGATCAGATATAACAGTATTATCAATTCCCGCGTCCTGAATATAAGGGAATGCATGGCTACTAACTAGGAAATGGTGGGTAAAATCACGATCCATAGGGTGCAAAATGTGCCATACGTCCGACAAATGGAGGGCAGTTTCCAAAAGTTGAGGGCCACGCCCTATGCCCCGCTCCCGTCTCCGCGATGCAGAGGCATCTAGAACTGTGTCCCGGATAGTATTGAAATTTCCTCCTAGAATCAGGGTATCGTTGAGAAATGGGATTAAATGGGAATAAAGTTCCCTGAATAAACTAGGGCTATATATATTAGGGATGTGCAGAGCAAAATTTTATGTTCATATTTTTTATGTCCGAAAGGGGGTCCCACTTGCGGCCAATATGGACATAAAAAAAATCCAATGAGTTGGGTATATGTACATATGTGCAAAAAAAAATTTAAACCCCCTCACCCTCCTTAATCCCCCCCCCCAGACTTACCACAACTCCCTGGTGATCGAGCGAGGAGTGAGGACGTCATTTCTGCAATCCTTGGCGAGAAGCATGTGATGTCGGTGGCACGTCGAGTGACGCGGCGTCACGTGATTCCCGGCGAGTTCGCGCCGGACGGCTCGTTCGGCCCAAAAAGAACTTTTGGCCAGCTTGGGGGGGCCTCCTGACCCCCTCAAGCTGGCCAAAAGTTCTTTTTGGGCCGAACGAGCTGTCCGGCGCGAACTTGCAGGGAATCACGTGGCGCCGCGTCACTCAGACGCGGCGTCACGTGATTCCCGGCTCGTTCGCGCCGGACGGCTCGTTCGGCCCAAAAAAAACTTTTGGCCAGCTTGGGGGGGCCTCCTGACCCCCCCAAGCTGGCCAAAAGTTCTTTTTGGGTCCGAACGAGCCGTCCGGCGCGAACGAGCCGGGAATCACGTGACACCGACGTCACGTGATTCCCGGCAAGTTCGCGCCGGACGGCTCGTTCGGCCCAAAAAGAACTTTTGGCCAGCTTGGGGGGGCCTCCTGACCCCCTCAAGCTGGCCAAAAGTTCTTTTTGGGCCGAACGAGCCGTCCGGCGCGAACGAGCCGGGAATCACGTGGCGCCGCGTCACTCAGACGCGACGTCACGTGATTCCCGGCAAGGATTGCAGAAATGACGTCCTCACTCCTCGCTCGATCACCAGGGAGTTGTGGTAAGTCTGGGGGGGGGGATTAAGGAGGGTGAGGGGGTTTAAATTTTTATTTTGGCTCAACAATCGCGATTTCCCACATATCGAACATATCTATGTTCGATATGTGGGAAATCCGATCGTTTATGTCGAATCAATTTTTTAAGTAAAAAAAAAATATGAGTTGCGTTTTACTAATGCGGTCAATCCGAATGCACACCCCTAATATATATTAGGGGCATAGATATTGCAGAGCACAACAGTCTGACCATATAATTCAGCAACCAGAATAAGGTATCTGCCTTGTGAGTCCACAATTTCACTATTGATTTTAATTGGAAGCTTCTTATGTATTAGGATTGCTACTCCCGCTGATTTCGAGGAAGCTGAGGCACACCGCACCTCCCCCACCCAGTCACGATGTAGTTTGGCATGCTCTGCTACAGAAAGGTGTATCTCCTGTAAACAGGCCACTAATGTCGCATTTTTCTTTAGCAAAGAAAGTACCTTAGATCACTTGATAGTATTCCAAGATACAAACATCGTGTGACTACTCAGAACATAAGAAGAAAAAGGAGATCAAATGTGATCTTCAAGAAATTGCAGGCGAGAGCCCTCCCAGCTGAGGCTCTCCCTAACACTGAGAGGAGAGGATCACCTTGCTGGTGGCTGAAAGGAATCAGTAAGTTTTTGCTTGGGACATTGTCTTTTTTAAAAGTATTGGGGCAAAGTTAACTATTTGGGGATATTATTTAGTGTGTTTGTGCCTTTAATAGTCAGAAAGGCAGTGAATAAACAAGTTACACTGTTTGCATTTTTAAATAGTCAGTCAATAAGGTAGCAGTAGGTAGGCATTGAATAAACAAGTTAGACTGTATTTTTAGTCAGTCAATAAGGTAGCAGTAGGTAGTGTGTTTATTTTTAAAAAGTCTGCAGAACTGAGTGTTCTCCAGACTTTTAAAGAGTTGAGTGTTTGTATTTAATACTAACTGAGTGCTTGTATACCAAAGTAAAAAAGTTGAATAGTTCAGCTCAGTTACTCACCTTGGAAAGGTGTTGAGGTAGTGTGAATGGGTTTGAATAGGGACCAACATTTGTTAATCAAGAGAGCAGTGAGTCACTCAGGCTGACTAACTGAAGTTAGACTGTTTGTATTTCCCAACCCTCACACCCCTCGCCCACCCACCCACCCCTAGCTCATCCCTTAATTTATAGGCAGGTGCCACTTTCACAAAAAAAAAAAAACATCAACAAAAACTTTATTGAGAATTCGATCAGACCCCGGTAGGCCACTACCAGACACATAGTGAATTTAAAGGAAGTTAGACACATTCCTACTCCCATAGCAACCTAAAACTTAACTAGGAACTGATCAAAATTGAGATGAAGGCAGCAGTCCAGCAGCAAGAGGGGGGCTTCCCAGTCTTTTGCATCAAGTGTCACATGTATGATTTTTTTACCCACCGGTGAGAAGTTGTACATGTGCATGCAATGCAAAGAGCTCCTGGCTCTCAGAGAACGAGTCCGATCTCTGGAGGCTAGAGTGGCAGACCTGGAGAAGCTGAGGCAGACAGAGAGGTATATAGATGAGACCTTCAGGGACATAGTAGTCAAGTCCCAACTTCAGACTGGCAGCCCTGGTGCTGCCTTGGAGGAAGAAGGTCTCATGATGGGAGAGCACCAACCAGGTGTAGCAGGAAAGGATCCTGTAGCAAGGACCTGCTCTCCAGGTGATGCATTATCCTTTTGCACTGAGGATATCTCCCCAAGGTCTACTGCCCAGGAGGGAAGGGTTAGGTCGGCCGTCATTGTTGGTGATTCAATTATTAGGAATGTAGATAGCTGGGTGGCTGGTGGGCGTGAGGATCGCCTGGTAACATGCCTACCTGGTGCGAAGGTGGCGGACCTCACGCGTCACCTAGATAGGATTTTAGACAGTGCTGGGGAGGAGACAACTGTCGTGGTACATGTGGGCACCAACGACATAGGAAAATGTGGGAGGGAGGTTCTGGAAGCCAAATTTAGGCTCTTAGGTAGAAAGCTTAAATCCAGAACCTCCAGGGTAGCATTCTCTGAAATGCTCCCTGTTCCACACGCAGGTCACCAGAGGCAGGCAGAGCTCCGGAGTCTCAATGCGTGGATGTGACGATGGTGCAAGAAAGAGGGATTCAGTTTTGTTAGGAACTTGGGAACCTTTTGGGGAAGGGGGAGTCTCTTCCGAAGGGATGGGCTGCACCTTAACCAGGGTGGAACCAGACTGTTGGCGCTAACCTTTAAAAAGGAGATAGAGCAGCTTTTAAACTAGAACAAAGGGGAAAGCCGACCGTCGCTCAGCAGCGCATGGTTCGGAGAGAGGTATTTTCAAAGGATACTAATGATGCATTAGAATTAGAGCATCCCGACAGTGAGGTTCCAATAATTAGAAAAGAAGTCCAAGTGCCTGTAACTAAAAACTCACCTGAGCTAAAGATTTCTAACTTATCCCTATCAATTAAAAAGCAGAATGAAAATACAAACAAAAAACAAACTTTGAAATGTTTGTATGCTAATGCCAGAAGTCTAAGAAGTAAGATGGGAGAATTAGAATGTATAGCAGTAAATGATGACATAGACTTAATTGGCATCTCAGAGACATGGTGGAAAGAGGATAACCAATGGGACACTGCTATACCGGGGTACAAATTATATCGCAATGACAGAGAGGAGCACTCGGGAGGAGGTGTGGCACTTTATGTCCGGAATGGCATAGAGTCCAACAGGATAAACATCCTGCATGAGACTAAATACAAAATTGAATCTTTATGGGTAGAAATCCCTTGTGTGTCGGGGAAGACTATAGTGATAGGGGTATACTACCGTCCACCTGGTCAAGATGGTGAGACGGACAGTGAAATGCTAAGAGAAATTAGGGAAGCTAACCAAATTGGTAGTGCAGTAATAATGGGAGACTTCAATTACCCCAATATAAACTGGGTAAATGTATCATCGGGTCACGCTAGAGAGATAACATTCCTGGATGGAATAAATGATAGCTTTATGGAGCAATTGGTTCAGGAACCGACGAGCGAGGGAGCATTTTTAGATCTAATTCTCAGTGGAGCACAGGACTTGGTGAGAGAGGTAACGGTGGTGGGGCCGCTTTGCAATAGTGATCATAATATGATCAAATTTGATTTAATGACTGGAAAAGGAACAGTGTGCAAATCCAAGGCTCTCGTGCTAAACTTTCAAAAGGGAAACTTTGATAAAATGAGAAAAATTGTTAGAAAAAAACTGAAAGGAGCAGCTACAAAAGTAAAAAATGTCCAAGAGGCGTGGTCATTGTTAAAAAATACCATTCTAGAAGCACTGTCCAGATGTATTCCACACAATAAGAAAGGTGGAAAGAAGGCAAAACGATTACCGGCATGGTTAAAAGGGGAGGAGAAAGAAGCTATTTTAGCCAAAAGATCTTCATTCAAAAATTGGAAGAAGGATCCAACAGAAGAAAATAGGGTAAAGCATAAACATTGGCAAGTTAAATGTAAGACATTGATAAGACAGGCTAAGAGAGAATTTGAAAAGAACTTGGCTGTAGAGGCAAAAACTCACAGTAAAAACTTTTTTAAATATATCCGAAGCAGAAAGCCTGTGAGGGAGTCAGACCGTTAGATGATCGAGGGGTTAAAGGGGCACTTAGAGAAGATAAGGCCATCGCGGAAAGATTAAATGATTTCTTTGCTTCGGTGTTTACTGAAGAGAATGTTGGGGAGGTACCCGTAATGGAGAAGGTTTTCATGGGCAATGATTCAGATGGACTGAATCAAATCACGGTGAACCTAGATGTGGTAGGCCTGATTGACAAACTGAAGAGTAGTAAATCACCTGGACCGGATGGTATACACCCCAGAGTTCTGAAGGAACACCACTGAGTAAGACAAAAAAAAAAATCAACCTGAGAATTGCCTGCACCCACTGCCTTTATGAAATCACCCACTCTCTCCTCCCCTCCCAACCCCCCACCCCACCCCACCTCCTCCTTCTCCCTACCCTCCCTCTTCCCTCCCCCACCCTACTGCCCTACCCCCAACCTCTCCAGTCACCTAGTTCAGGTTCCTCTAACTCCAACCATTCCCAGTCTTTCATGACTTCCATAAGGGAAGTGTGGAGATCATGTTTAGATGTGCCCAAGACCCTCCTCACATCTCACCTCCATCCCGAAGTAAGGATGGCAAGACCCTAGACTGCTAAGAAAGGCACATTTTCTGCAACTATCAACCAGGAACATAAAGCAAGGGATCACTTCCCCCAACATGTAAGATCCCAGTTTATGTAATGTAAGACCTTTCTGGGATCTTACATGACATAAACTGAGCCGGTTATTCTAGGTGTCCGCCACAGGTCCAGTTACTCTTGTGCACAGGAGTATGGCATTTCAATCCCTGATGAGAACTCTAGAACCAATCCTAGAGTAGCTAGTTGCTGGTAAATGCTGAAAGCAAACCTCCGAGCCTTGATGGATATGCAGCAGGGAAGGTACCTTAATATTTCCCAGTGGTGTAGTCCAACTGACGGCCATGTCCCCAAATGTGTTGCAGTTACTCCATACCGTCATTGATAGAAACAAAAATTGCAAGAGAAAAAAAATAGTTCCCAAGGCTCACAAGTCCAGATTCCGCACCTTACAAAGACCCAAAAGCAATGGGAACAAATTAAGTCATATAGTTGCAGAGCCGTAGCACTGAGTGAGTAACCCCGCAGTCTCAAGCCGGGGAAAGAAAGGAAAAACAAACATGTTGTCTCTGGCTATGCCAGTGCTCCTGAAAAAACATTAGGACCGCTTTAGGACCGCTGGTCCCACAGCAAGTCGGAGGACACTGGGCTCGTGAAACTTTTTCTACAAGGCATGTCACGGCATTTCAAGAAACAATAGAATCCACATTCGCTAGCTCCACCTAGTCGAAGTTGTGAATTTTATTGGCGTGCCAGATCCGTAGACGTGCAGGAAATATCAGGGCAAATTTAATGCCACGATTATGCAGGGATGAACAGAGAGGGGAAAAGCCTCGGCACGCCTCTGATACCATGGCTGAGAAATCTTGAAAAATCCTGATGGGATGAGATTGGTAAAGTAGCTCCGACTTTGAACGGGAGGCCCTCCAAATCTCTGCTTTGTGTGCAGAATTTAAGATTTTGGCAATAACAAGCCAAGGGCGCTCTGAAGCCAGAGCCCACCCCCCCAGCCGATGTGCACGCTCCACCACCAGCTTGCCCTGTAAGTGTGATAAGGCTAACACCTCTGGGAGCCAGGACTCTAGCAGGGAACACAACGAGCATTCTATGTGTTCGGGAAAACCCAGAAACCATTAGGGATGTGAATCGTGTCCTCGATCGTCTTAACGATCGATTTCGGCTGGGAGGGGGAGGGAATCGTATTGTTGCCGTTTGGGGGGGTAAAATATCGTGAAAAATCGTTAAAAATCGTTAAAAATCGAAAAATCGAAAAATCGAAAAACCGGCACATTAAAACCCCCTAAAACCCACCCCCGACCCTTTAAATTAAATCCCCCACCAAATAACTTAAATAACCTGCGGGTCCAGCGGCGGTCCGGAACGGCAGCGGTCCGGAACGGGCTCCTGCTCTGAATCTTGTCGTCTTCAGCCGGCGCCATTTTCCAAAATGGCGCCGAAAAATGGCGGCGGCCATAGACGAAAAAGATTGGACGGCAGGAGGTCCTTCCGGACCCCCGCTGGACTTTTGGCAAGTCTCGTGGGGGTCAGGAGGCCCCCCACAAGCTGGCCAAAAGTTCCTGGAGGTCCAGCGGGGGTCAGGGAGCGATTTCCCGCCGCGAATCATTTCGTACGGAAAATGGCGCCGGCAGGAGATCGACTGCAGGAGGTCGGTCAGCGAGGCGCCGGAACCCTCGCTGAACGACCTCCTGCAGTCGATCTCCTGCCGGCGCCATTTTCCGTACGAAAACGATTCGCGGCGGGAAATCGCTCCCTGACCCCCGCTGGACCTCCAGCGGGGGTCAGGGAGCGAAAATGGGGGTCAGAAAATGGCGCCGGCCATACGCGTATGGCCGGCGCCATTTTCCGTACGAAAACGATTCGCGGCAGGAAATCGCTCCCTGACCCCCGCTGGACCTCCAGGAACTTTTGGCCAGCTTGTGGGGGGCCTCCTGACCCCCACGAGACTTGCCAAAAGTCCAACGGGGGTCCGGAAGGACCTCCTGCCGTCCAATCTTTTTCGTCTATGGCCGCCGCCATTTTCGGCGCCATTTTCCAAAATGGTGCCGGCTGAAGACGACAAGATTCAGAGCAGGAGCCCATTCCGGACCGCTGCCGTTCCGGACCGCCGCTGGACCCGCAGGTTATTTAAGTTATTTGGGGGGGGTTCGGGAGGGTGGGGGATTTAATTTAAAGGGTCGGGGGTGGGTTTTAGGGGGTTTTAGTGTGCCGGCTCACGATTCTAACGATTTATAACGATAAATCGTTAGAATCTGTATTGTATTGTGTTCCATAACGGTTTAAGACGATATTAAAATTATCGGACGATAATTTTAATCGTCCTAAAACGATTCACATCCCTAGAAACCATAAGTTATCACATCGGGCCCTACTTTCCAAGTCATCCACTTTAGCCTGGAGGGCCTTCAGAGTTTTATCTTGAGCGGCCATCTTGGTCATGTTAGTACTCGTGGTATCTTTGAGCTCAGATACCCTCGCTTCCACCCTCTCCAGCCACGGAGGCAGGGTGGCCAGAGATTCACGGACTTCTCCCAGCTGAGCAGTTATGAGAGTCCATTTCTCATTGAGTGCCTAATGTATTGCGTCCTTAATGTCGGCAATGGTAAGCGGTATGGGGTGGAGGGTGAAGATTCACGGTCTGACGCGGTCGCCATTTTGGAATCCTGAGCCTGCAGCATGTCTGTTCCTTTTTTACCACTTTTAGACGGCTTCAACAGTGTTGCCTTACTGTGAGCCCGAGCCGTGGACATATGCCCTATCCTCGTTGATGTGCTACTCTAAAAAATCAGGTCTTGCCGCGGTCAAATTTCACGCGATTAGTGAGGTAGGAACGGAGCCAGGAAATAACACGACTTCCCAGCTACCACATCACGTGACCTCTCATGAAAATGGTATTAAAATCCCGAGTAGTGTTTCAGTAAATTTGCAAAGCAATGTATGGCTAGGGCATGATGAAAAGTGGGCAGTTACTGTAAGGGAAGAGTATTTGTCAAGAACCTTGAAAATAGCTGGAGTAGTAGGAAGGAAACACCCTCAGGTACCAAGACCGGCTTGGAATGGCTGCGGCAGCAGTGGTGCTGGTATATCCTAAGAACTTGGGTATGCAGTGAGAAGGGTATCCATATAAAACCTCCAATGGTGTTTGCCAGTTCTTGCACATGCAGAGTGAGCAAACACCGTAATGTGGTACGAATGTCTTGGAGCAGGGCAGCAGAAATGGTGTCTGTTAATAATTTTAAAAAATCAGAATGGTAGGTGTAGAACAATACAGTGAGAAATATAGCTGTAATACCCCAAAGCTGTGGTGTTGTCATTTTTAGCATTTGAGAAATATCTTTGTGGGAAGAAAATGTAGCATTCTCAGGGATTGCAAAGTTTATTGGAAATAATAATTAAGGATGAGCCTTGCTAAGACTGTTTTGATATGGTTGGAGGATTAAATGCTAAAGCTGAAAGTATCAGGTCCCAGGAATTGTGGCTGCAGCAACACAGGCTTATGTAGGCTTTGTCATGTCTGAATGGATATGGTCGAGTATAGCATGCTGCAGCTGAAATTATAAGGCTACAGTAATTATGGTTTGAAAATGGCATACTGCAGTTATAAGAGTCAGCCCTCAATGGTAATGGTTGGAACATAGCATGCCGCAGCTATGTTAGGACACAGTTTTTATGGTTTGAAAATTGAATTCCGTAGCTGTAAGTGACAGATCTCAGTGGTAATGGTTGGACATGTCCATTGCAGAAAGATTAAATGATTTCTTTGCTTTGGTGTTTACTGAAGAGGATGTTGGGGAGGTACCCATACTGGAGAACATTTTCATGGGTAATGATTCAAATGGACTGAATCAAATCACAGTGAACCTAGAAGATGTGGTAGGCCTGATTGTCAAACTGAAGAGTAGTAAATCACCTGGACCGGATGGTATATACCCCAGAGTTCTGAAGTAACTGAAAAATGAAATTTCAGACCTATTAGTAAACATTTGTAACCTATCATTAAAATCATCCATTGTACCTGAAGACTGGAGGATAGCTAATGTAACCCCAATATTTAAAAAGGGCTCCAGGGGTGATCCGGGAAACTACAGACCGGTTAGCCTGACTTCAGTGCCAGGAAAAATAGTGGAAAGTGTTCTAAACATCAAAATCACAAAACATATAGAAAGACATGGTTTAATGGAACAAAGTCAGTAGGGCTTTACCCAAGGCAAGTCTTGCCTCACAAATCTGCTTCACTTTTTTGAAGGAGTTAATAAACATGTGGTTAAAGGTGAACCGGTAGATGTAGTATACTTGGATTTTCGGAAGGCGTTTGACAAAGTTCCTCATGAGAGGCTCCTAGGAAAAGTAAAAAGTCATGGGATAGGTGGTGATGTCCTTTTGTAGATTGCAAACTGGCTAAAAGACAGGAAACAGAGAGTAGGATTAAATGGACAATTTTCTCAGTGGAAGGGAGTGGGCAGTGGAGTGCCTCATGGATCTGTATTGGGACCCTTACTTTTCAATATATTTATAAATGATCTGGAAAGAAATACGACAAGTGATATAATCAAATTTGCAGATGATACAAAATTGTTCAGAGTAGTTAAATCACAAGCAGATTGTGATAAATTGCAGGAAGACCTTGTGAGACTGGAAAACTGGGCATCAAAATGGCAGATGAAATTTAATGTGGATAAGTGCAAGGTGATGCATATAGGGAAAAATAACCCATGCTATAGTTACACAATGTTAGGTTCCATATTAGGTGCTACAACCCAAGAAAGAGATCTAGGCGTCATAGTGGATAACACATTGAAATCGTCGGTTCAGTGTGCTGCAGCAGTCAAATAAGCAAACAGAATGTTGGGAATTATTAGAAAGGGAATGGTGAATAAAACGGAAAAATGTCATAATGCCTCTGTATTGCTCCATGGTGAGACCGCACCTTGAATACTGTGTACAATTCTGGTCGCCGCATCTCAAAAAAATATAATTGCGATGGAGAAGGTGCAGAGAAGGGCTAACAAAATGATAAGGGGAATGGAACAGCTCCCCTATGAGGAAAGACTAAAGAGGTTAGGACTTTTCAGCTTAGAGAAGAGACGGCTGAGGGGGGATATGATAGAGGTGTTTAAAATCATGAGAGGTCTAGAACGGGTAGATGTGAATCGGTTATTTACTCTTTCGGATAATAGAAAGACTAGGGGGCACTCCATGAAGTCAGCATGTGGCACATTTAAAACCAATCTGAGAAAGTTCTTTTTCATTCAATGCACAGTTAAACTCTGGAATTTGTTGCCAGAGGATGTGGTTAGTGCAGTTAGTATAGCTGTGTTTAAAAAAGGATTGAATAAGTTCTTGGTCGAGAAGTCCATTACCTGCTATTAATTAAGTTGACTTAGAAAATAGCCACTGCTATTACTAGCAACGGTAACATGGAATAGACTTAGTTTTTGGGTTCTTGCCAGGTTCTTATGGCCTGGATTGGCCACTGTTGGAAACAGGATGATGTGCTTGTTCTTATGTTCTTATGTTCTTAATAGCTATGTCAGACCTCAGTGGTAATAGGTGGAATATGGCATGCTGCAGCTATGTTAGGCCACAGTGTTTATGTTTTGAAAATGGTATGCCGCAGCAAAGTGTTAGGCCATAGTGGCTATGGTTTGTTAATGGCATGCCATAACTGTAAATTACAGAGCTCAGTGATAATGACTGGAGTTGGAGTATAGCATGTTGCAGCTGTAAGTGTCAGGCAACACTGGTTAGGGTTGGAATAAGACAGGCTGATAAAGGATAACTTATTCTTCAGTGGTGGTTTTTGGAGAAGAGGCAGAGGATCTCAGTGGAGTCATTCCCCAGTGATGTTTTGCATACACCACTCCTGAGGCATGACTTCACTATCCTCCCTTGCTTGCTTCACCTTAACAACTGTTCGAGGTGAAGCAGGCAGGGGAAGTCAGTAGAATCAGGCCTCAGTGGTAGTGTTTGCCAAACATCACCATTGAGGCATGACTTTACTGACCTCGATGGTGACATTTGGGGAAAAAGAGGCAGAGGAACTCTGCGGAGTCATGCATTAGAAATTGAATTTGGGGAAAAGGTGGCAGAGGAACTCAGCAGATTCATGCCTTAGAGGTTGCATTTGGGAAAAAGGAGGCAGGTGAAATCAATGAGTCATGCCTCACAGATTGCATTTGGGGAAAAGGAGACAGAGGAACTGAATGGAGACATGCCTTGGAGGTTGCATTAGTGGAAAAGAAGGCAGAAGAACTGAGTGACATGATGCCATGCAGGTTGCATTTGGGAAAAATAATTCAGAGGAACTGAGTGGAGTCATGCCTCAGAGGTTTCATTGGGAAAAAGGAGGCAGAGTAACTCAATGAAGTCATGATTCGGTGGTGGCACAAGCAGGCACAGGACTGTAGTGGAATCATGAACCTGCAGTGGTGCTTGGAACATAGCAGGCAGACAAAAGATGTATCAAACCATTGAGGTTGAATGAATGTAAGGCAGTGTAAGGCTACTGTAGGATGTGTTGCCAGACCCCTGTGCTGTTTGTGTTAGTGTATGGTAGTAAAAGGCTATTAATGGATGTGCTGTCAGACCCCTATAGTGTCAGGTCCCAGTGTTTTTGGGGGACATATCAGGAGGAAGCGGGAGGACTGAAGCCCCAGTGTTGTTGATAGGGGCATGTCAGGAGGAAGCAGGATGATTGAAGCCCTAGTGTTGCTGTTAGGGACATGTCAGGAGGAAGTAAGCTGAGCCAGACCCCATTGTTGTTAAAGGGGGTGTGTCAGGAGGAACAAGAGGATTGAAGCTCCAGTGTTATTGCTGGGGACATGTCAGGAGGAAGTAAGCTGAGTCAGACCCTATTGATGTTGAAGGGGATGTGTTAGAAGGAAGCAGAAGGATTGAAGCCCCAGTGTTGTTGCTGGGGACATGTCAGGAGGAAGTAAGCTGAGTCAGACACTATTGATGTTGAAGGGGATGTGTTAGAAGGAAGCAGAAGGATTGAAGCCCCAGTGTTGTTGCTAGGGACGTGTCAGGAGAAAGAAACCTGAATAAGACCCCATTGTTGTTGAAGGAGACTTATCAGGAACAAGCAGGAGGAGTCAGGCCCCAGTGTTGTTGTTGTCAGGGATGTCACAGCAGGAAGCAGGAGGATTGAAGCCCCAGTGTTGTTGATGGGGACATGTCAGGAGGAAGTAAGCTGGGTCAGATCCCAATGTTTTTGAAGGAGATGTATCAATAGGAAGCAGGAGCATTGAAGGCCCAGTGTTGTTGCTGGGGACATGTCAGGAGAAAGTAAGCTGAGTCAGACCCTATTGATGTTGAAGGGGATGTGTTAGAAGGAAGCAGAAGGATTGAAGCCCCAGTGTTGTTGCTGGGGACATGTCAGGAGGAAGTAAGCTGAGTCAGACACTATTGATGTTGAAGGGGATGTGTTAGAAGGAAGCAGAAGGATTGAAGCCCCAGTGTTGTTGCTAGGGACGTGTCAGGAGAAAGAAACCTGAATAAGACCCCATTGTTGTTGAAGGAGACTTATCAGGAACAAGCAGGAGGAGTCAGGCCCCAGTGTTGTTGTTGTCAGGGATGTCACAGCAGGAAGCAGGAGGATTGAAGCCCCAGTGTTGTTGATGGGGACATGTCAGGAGGAAGTAAGCTGGGTCAGATCCCAATGTTTTTGAAGGAGATGTATCAATAGGAAGCAGGAGCATTGAAGGCCCAGTGTTGTTGCTGGGGACATGTCAGGAGAAAGTAAGCTGAGTCAGACCCCATTGTTGTTGAAGGGGACTTATCAGGAGGAAACAGGAGGATTGAAGACTTAGTATTGATGTTGGGGATGTGACAGGAGGAAGCAGGAGGATTAAAGCACCAGAAGTAAGCTGACTCAGACCTGAGTTTACATCATGTCAAGTTAGGAGGCAGCAGGGTATGACAAGCCCCAGTTTTCTAGATGGGGAGAAGTCCAGAGGTAGCATGTTGTGACAGGCCCCAGTTTTGTGGATGCAGACAATTCAAAAAGAAGGAAGGTGAGACAGACCCCAGTTTTCACAATGAGGTCAAATCAGGAGGCAGCAGGGTATGACAGGCCCCAGAATTTCTGGATGGGGACAAGTCAGGAAGAAGGAAGGTGAGTCAGAAACCAGTTTTAATCATAAGGTCAAGTCAGGAAGTAGCAGGGTGTGACAGGCCCGTTTGTTGCTGGGCACAAGTCAGTAAGTAGTATGTTGTGGCAGGCCCCCATGAGGTGGCAGGATTGATCATACCCAGTGATAGTAGACACTAATAGGACAAGGCAGGCAGATTGTGTCAGTGCAACTTGGCTCCTGTGATGTTGGTAAGGGCAAAGCAGGTGGATAGTGTCGGTGCATGTTGTTCCCTGTGATGTTTTTGGAAACATGGCAGGAGGAATCAGGTTATGTGGCCCAACTGGTGGTGTTGGGTAACAGCAGGACTCAACATTGGTGTGTTGTGACCCTTGGATTTGATTTTTGGGCCAGGGAGGCATCAACAGTGTAGTTGTTGAAGTGTGGCCCAACTTGTACAAATTAGGGATGACCTTTCTGTTGAAAGTGGTCCTGCAAGGCACTTTATAGTTTGGCGCTAAGAGCTGCAGCAAATGCTTGAGACTCATGTTCTTCATGATCTGCAGGGGCTGATCATCTAAAGTGATCATCTCACCTATAATCCTAGTCACCACTTTGGATGCTGCCTGTCTCCTTCCTCGTAACAGTGCCACTAAACACCACCCTATTTCCTCCATTGTGAGCTGTCATTTCTTAGATATAGCTGGGGACTGTTGCTGCTGGCCTGCCAACTAACTGATACAAAGAGCTAAAGTCTTGGAAGCAGCTTGAGGAACACTCGTCCCCTTCAAATTCTAGTGTCCTCTGTCTTGGAGAAGGGGCTCCCTGACTACTGTTATTTCCTTCCCCAGGTCATAAGCCTTCTCATAACACTTGTCCTTGCCTCATCCTCCACGGACCTTCTCTTCCTAAGCTCAGATGCCTAAGCACTTTTTCTTACGCTGACTAAGCTATTTAATATATGTATATTAGTTTCATTAAATCTATGGTAACCCTCCGCTACCCTCCCCCCCCCCCACCTTCCAACCCCCTTCCAATCCCTCATTCCTACCCCCTCCCTCGGAATACCTTGTTACCCCAAAAAGCCAACTCATCAGTTCTTACCAGTTTTGACACATTACTCCCCATGCTTAAGCTGTATCCAAGTTTTTCTCTCCCCCTGTTCTATGGAAGGCAACTTTGTCACTGTTTTATGGTTGCAATGTAAACCGGAGTGATAATTAACTCTGTTATTTGAACTTCGGTATAGAAAAGTTATAAATAAATAAATAAATATTGAAGGGGATGCTGCTTCTTCAGGTGATGCTCCATCCCAGAATTATTTAAGTTGCCCAGTTGATTCCCTTGACTGATGTCCTTTGCACAGTAGTTACAACGTGCAAAGCGTGATTCCTCCCTAATTTTAAAATGGCTCCAGATCACAGATTTCTTTCATGATCCCTTGCTTCTGTCTGCATCATTGGGGGTGGATGATGGTGGCACTGAAGTGGCGGTAGAGACAGATGGAGCCTGAGGAACTGGGGCAGTCGATTAATTCATCCTCTCTTCCTGTTAGAATCCAGCTGCCTTCCCAAAATCCCCAGCTTTGGATGCTCACTGGGCTTGCCTGCCATTGGCGTGGGCCTTGAGGTCATGCCGAATCACAGGGGCTCACTCATTTGCTGTTCCTGTTTGTCAGTCCAAGGGCTTTAAAGTGGCCGAGGGATACCCCCAGAAACGAGCAGAGGGCTGCCTGGCCCTGACAGCTTGCCAAGGCCAAGCGTCTGGTGAATGCATCCCCATGATGGGCCATTGCTGATTTAAGCCACCAGATGCATGAGCAAAAAACAGAACTGATTGGTGTCCTGTACCAGTTCATGCAACAGGCTCAGCAGATTTTATCAAGTAAAAAATTCATTATGGACCTTGTCTCAGCACCTAGATATTATGCTGTTGCGTCCGTTGGTCGCAGACGGCTGTGACCTTTGCTGCTCACATCTTTTTGCCCTGTAGCTCCAAATCTGGCAAAGATGGCCACCACTGCCTCTGCACGCCGACTTCCCTGGCGATCCCGGGGACTGCGTGGGCGATCCACGTCGCCATCTTGAATTTGGTGTAACATAGGGCACGTGCGCGCCTGCCTCCGTCTTATCCACATCATGGCGGGAACCTCGGGGGCGTCCCCTCCACATGATGTCACTGCCTACGTGTACTTAAGCCTACTGGACCTTCCTATCAATGAGTTAGCAAGGATTCCTTCTTGCTCAATTCTTTTTCTCAGAGACGCTTTGCTATTCCTGCGTTCCAGACTGAGTGACTCAGGTATCCACTCCTCGGATAGCTTTGCTGCACTCAGGGCTATCCGCTCCTCGGAGAGCCTTCTCTGCGAGTCTCACCTTCACCAGCTTAGTGAGTACTAGGGATGTGCAGACCAAAAGTTTAAGTTCATAAGTCCATAAGTCGAAAGGGGGGGTCATTTGCGGTCAATATGGACATATGGAGAATTCCATAAGTTGAGTCTATATCCATATGTGCAAATAAAAATTTAAACCCCTCACCCGCCTTAATCCCCCCCCCCCAAGACTTACCAAAACTCCCTGGTGGTCCAGCGGGGTCAGGACGCCATTTCTGAACTCCTTTGCAAGAAGCACGTGACGTCGGCGCCACGTCGGAGTGACGCGGCGTCACGTGATTCCCCTCGGGTTCGCTCCCGGACCCCTCGTTGGGCCCAAAAGGCACTTTTGGCCAGCTTGGGGGCCCCCAAGCTGGCCAAAAGTGCCTTTTGGGCCCAACGAGGGGTCCGGGAGCGGAACCGCGATGGACCACGTGACGTCGGCGTCACGTCGGAGTGACGCGGATGTCACGTGATTCCCCACGCGTCCGCTCCCGGACCCTCTCGGAACTTTTGGCCAGCTTGGGGAGTTTTGGTAAGTCTTGGGGGGGGGGATTAAGGAGGGTGAGGGGTTTAAATTTTTATTTAGATCAACAATCGCGATTTCCAACGTATTCAACATAGCTATGTTGAATACGTTGGAAATCCGATCGTTTACGCCTCATCACTTTTTTAAGTTAAAAAAAAAATAAGTTGCGTTTTCCATTTAAGTTCAAAACGAATGCACACCCCTGGTGAGTACGTCTCGCTATTTCTTCGGACGACCCTTCAGTGTTCCTGCTCTGGGTCTCCACTGCTGCTACAACGATATCTCTTCTGCAACACCACGAAGTGAGTACGAGACCTGATCTTCAGCTCTGCTTCTCTCTTGCTCTGCGGATCCTCGGGTTACCCCACTCTGTGGACCACTACCGTATCCACGCTGTCTTCTGCCTGCTGCCAACATCTATCTCTGGCCTACCCCGCACTGTGGACTTCTACTGGAGCTACCACAGACAAGAACAACAAAGAAGCACGCATTTCCCGGGTTACCCCACTCTGCAGACCATTACCAGAGAATCCATCTCATGACTTCCTACTCCAGAACTGAGTTTACAATCCCGCTCCTCAGGTTTCTCTTGCCTTATAATAAATATATCTCTGACTCATGTGTCCATCACTGCTGAGACCCCGCCTGTTATGGAGAGTCCCCACAGGGGACCCCTTGGGTCGTGGGTGGAGTCAGCTCTCTCCATGACCCAAAGGGCCTACAAACCAAGTTCAAGTATAACAGATTGCTAACTCCATGGACACAGCTCATATCTCAGCCTTACAGGCCATCCCTGGCCTGGCCCAATGGATTTTGGAGCAACAGAGGACTTTGGACTACCGCCTTTAATCAGCTGAACACCAGACTGAATACTTCTCCTACTTCTGACTAGAATGCATTGCCCCCGGTGGTTACCGGGCGTACTACAGTTCCTTTGCCTGCCCCTACCTGTTTCTCAGGAGACTCCCTGTTGTGTAGGGGCTTTCTAAATCAGTGCTGTATGCACTTCTCCTTACAACCGCTGTACTTCCCTACTGAAGTCACCAAACGACGTATATCTTGTCCTTCTTGGATGGAAAAGCCTGGGCTTCACCATTATGGGAACGCAATGATCCAGACCTGAATGACTTGCCTGGCTTTCTGACTCTCTTCATGTCTGTATTTAATGACCCCGCACTCCAGTGTATAGCTGGTTCAGCCCTCCTACATCTCCAACAAGGGACTAAGCCACGCCCGGACTACATAATCACATTTAAAACCCTGACTTCTGAACTTCTGTGGGATTTGGGTTGTTTACAAGCTATCTTCTTAGAAGGCCTCAACTCCCGTATAAAAGAAGAACTTGCCGCACGTGACTTGCCTAACACTCTAAGTTCTCTTATTGACTTCGCTGGATGGATTGACCGCCATATTCGAGAGCGATCTGCTGAGGTAAAACCTCTCATGAGTCACTCCTACAGAGGTAATCGCCCTCGCTCCTTACCTCCAGCTCCGGTCCAGGCATTACCCAATCCTGAAGAAGAAGATGAACCCATGCAATTAGGCCATAGCCAGTTAATCGCCAAAGAGAGGCACTTTCGCAAGAAGATGGGCCTCTGCATGTATTGTGGAAGAACTGGCCATGCAGTCCAAACCTGTCCCATCTGTCCGGGAAACATGTAGACCTAGGATCTGCCGGAGGACTCTTCCTAGGTCTGACTGTACCATCTCCTCCACTGACTCCATCATCTCTGGGCCTCTCAAATTCACCACACAAGCACTAGTCGATTCTGGTGCAGGTGGGAATTTTATTCTGAAAAGATTGGTAGAGCACCGAATTCCTACCGAACCAGTACCCACACCGCTGCTTCTCTCTTCCATACATGGCGAGCCTTTGCCAGGAGACGTCTTGCTTACCACACAACCCATTTGTCTATGCACTGGGTCCCTGATACCGAGACCATCACATTTCTGATCCTCGAGATTCCCCATAGTGCTTGGCATCCCATGGTTACAAGACCATTCTCCCCAGTTCAACTGGTCTTCAATGGAATTATCACAATGGGGCCCAACCTGCCATGACAGATGTTTGAAAAAAGTAACCCCATTACCATGTATGGTCACCACTACTGGTCTTCCTGGATTACCGCTGCAGTACACGTCATTTCAAGATGTATTTTCCAAACAAGCAGATGATGTACTTCCACCACACAGATCATTTGACTGTACAATTAACTTGAAGCCCGATACAGAACCACCCAGAGGAAGAGTTTATCCACTCTCAATATCTGAGACTGAGGCCATGTTGGACTATATTCAAGAAAATCTACAGAAAGGATTCATTAGACCATCTAAGTCACTGGTGGGAGCCGGATTCTTTTTTGTCAGCAAGAAGGATGGATCCCTTTGTCCTTGCATTGACTATAGAGGTCTGAACAAAATTACCATCAAGGATCGGTATCCTTTACCATTAATTTCAGAGTTGTTTGACCGGCTCCAAGGTGCAAAGATCTTCACAAAGTTGGATTTAAAGGGTGCTTAAAACCTTGTCCGCATTCGTCAAGAGGACGAGTGGAAAACGGTCTTTAATACTCGCGATGGCCACTTCGAGTATTTAGTGATGCCATTTGGCCTGTGCAACACCCCGGCCATATTTCAAAATATGATGAACGACATCCTGCGAAACCTATTCTATCAGTGTATGGTAGTATACTTGGTTGACATCCTCATCTTTTCCAGTGATGTCCAGAGCCACCAAGCAGATGTCATTAAAGTCTTGCAGAGGCTGTGAGATAATAGTCTATACACCAAGCTCGAAAAGTGTGCTTTCCACCAGGAGTCTGTTCCCTTCTTAGGGTACATTGTGTCCAACAAAGGCTACCAAATGGATCCCCAGAAGACAAAAAGTATACAAGACTGGCCTCAGCCTACTGGTATTAAAGCTGTCCGTCACTTCCTGGGCTTCACTAATTATTATCGCACATTCATCAAGAACTACTCGACCTTGACAGCACCACTTATTGCCATGACTAAAAACGGAGCCAGCCCTTCACTGTGGTCTCTGGACTCCGTCACTGCTTTCCAAGCCCTTAAGGAGGCATTCCTCAAGAAACCTTGTTTACGTCATCCTGACCCTCATCAGCCATTCATTGTTGAGGTCAACGCATCTGATGTCGGCATAGGGGCCGTGCTCAGTCAGCACAGTGATACGCATACTCTTCATTCCTGCTCATTTTTCTCTAGATGCTTTTCTCCAGCCAAGAGAAATTATGGCATCTGCGACAAAGAGTGGCTCGCTATCAAGCTTGCATTCGAGGAATGGTGCCCCTGGCTAGAAGGTGCACAACACCAGATAACAGTGTTCACTGATCACAAGAACCTGGAATTTCTACGTCATGCGCAGAGACTCAACCATCGTCAAGTACGATGGTCATTATTCTTCAACCGATTTGATTTCTTGCTCAAATATCGTCCTGCTGATAAAAATGTCCGGGCGGATGCCCTCTCATACTCTTTTAGACATGAAGATGTTCCTGACGCACCCCATTACATCATCAATCCAGAAAAGATAATTCTGGCTGCTACCCATTCTGTTCCAGCTGGTAAAACAGTGGTTCCTCAGACACTATGGAAGAAACTTCTGAACTGGGCTCATGACTCCCGGTTAGCTGGTCATCCTGGACAGGCCCATACTCTTGCCACCCTACAATGCTTCTATTGGTTGCCGTCTATGAAAAAAGACATCCAAGCATACATTGAATCCTGCATTACCTGCGCCAGACAAAAGCCTCCTGTCGGTCGCCCCTGGGGTTTCCTACAGCTGTTACCTGATCCGGACGAACCATGGACACACATCGTAACTGATTTCATCATTGATTTACCGCCTTCAAGTGGGAACAATACTATATGGGTCACTGTGGACCGCTTCTCAAAAATGGCGCACTTCGTGGCATTAGCCAGACTACCATCTGCCCCAGAACTTGCCAAGATGTTCATATGGCATATATTCCACCTGCATGGCATGCCTAAACACATTGGGTAGATCTTAAAAAAATACGCGCGCGCGTAATTTTGTTTGCGCAACCGGCGCAAACAAAAGTAAGCCAGATTTTAAAAGATACGCGCGTTGCCGCACGTATCTTTTAAAATCCGGGGTCGGCGCACGCAAGGCTGCGCAAAATCGGCAGCCTGCGTGTGCCGAGCCACGCAGCCTGCCTCCGAAATCAGAGCGGCCTCGGAGGGAACTTTCCTTCCGCATCCCCCCACCTTCCCCTCCCTTCCCCTATCTAAGCCACCCCCAGCCCTACCTAAATCCCCCCCCCCTATCTTTGTTGTACAAGTTACGCCTGCTTGAAGCAGGCGTAACTTGTGCACGCCGCCTCGTCAGCCCCCGGCACAGGCCGCAGTGCCGGGGGACTTGGGACCGCCCTCCCGGCCCACCTCCGAAGCCTTGCAACACCCCGGACCCGCCTCGGACCGCCCCCTGACCCCAAGCATGCCCCCAGGACACGCCCCCGGTCTTCGGACACGCCCCGGACACGCCCCCTCCCACCCCTTTTACGAAGCCCCGGGACTTACGCGCGGCCCAGGGCTTTACGCGTGCCGGCGGCCTATGCAAAATAGGTGTGCTGGCGTGCGAGTGCCCTGCGTGTGTAAATCCGGAAGGATTTACGCGCGCAGGGCTTTTAAAATCTACCCCATTGTTTCCAACAGAGGTGTTCAATTCACCGACAAGTTCTGGAGGGCGCTGTGTCGTAAATTTGAAATTGCCTTAGAACTGACATCAGTGTATCACCCCCAATCAAATGGGCAAACAGAGAGAATGACTCGGACTCTCAGTTCATTTGTGCCTATGTCAACTCTAGGCAGAGTGATTGGGCAGAACTATTACCCTGGGCTGAGTTTGCCCTGAACTCTCATCCTGCTTCTGCCACTTGATCTACTCCATTCCAGATCGTTTATGGTCATCAACCATTACCATCTCTTCCAATACCTTTGTCAGGTACATCACCAGCAGCTCAGGCTACAGCTGAAGAGATTCACCAACTCTGGACTCAAACTACCTTTTGCACAAAGCAGGACAATCGGCCAAAAAAATGGGCTCATCACAGAGCAGCACCCCAGTTTGAGCCTTCAGTCAGATTTGCTCCACGCTACATTGGACCCTTTGCTGTCCTTCGCTGCCTAGGTCCCTTGACCTACAGTCTGAAGTTACCTTCATCCATGAAAATACAAAACACTTTCCACATTTCACTTTTGAAGTCTCTCATCCTCTCAGAATTCTCTCACAAGACTCCAGATCCACAGACTCTTGTGGCTGAAGAGGACATCGCATACAAAGTGGATGACATCTTGGATGTATGTAAGAGAGGAAAGCATTGGGAATACCTAATTTCCTGGGAAGGATACGGACCAAAAGAAAACAGCTGGGAACCTGCTGTCAACATCCTTGACAAAGACATGATACACCAATTCCATCTAACTCATCCTAGGAAGCCGAAACCCCCTGGGAGGGGTTCTAAGAATGGGGGTACTGTTGCGCCCGTCAGTCGCAGACAGCTGCGACCTTTGCTGCTCACCTCTTTTTGCCCTGTAGCTCCGATTCTGGCAAAGATGGCCACCACTGCCTCTGCACGCCGACCTCCCTGGCGTTCCCTGGATGGCGTGGGCGATCCCGGTCGCCATCTTGAATCTGGTGTAATTTAGGGCATGCACATGTGCGCCTGCCTCCGTCTTATCCATGTCATGGTGGGAACCTCAGGGGCGTCCCCCTCCTCATGACATCACTGCCTACGTGTACTTAAGCCTGCTGGCCCTTCCTACAAATGAGTTAGCAAGGATTCCATCTTGCTCAATTCCTTTTCTCAGAGATGCTTCGCTTCACTATTCCTGCGTCCAGACTGAGTGACTCAGGTACTCTCTCCTCGGGGGCCTTGCTGCACTCAGGGCAGTCCGCTCCTCGGAGAGCCTTCTCTGCGAGCCTCACCTTCACCATCTTAGTGAGTACCTCTCGTTATTTCTTCAGACAACCCTTCTGTGTTCCTGCTCTGGGTCTCCACTGCTGCTACAATGATATCTCTTCTGCAACACCACGGAGTGAGTACGAGACCTGATCTTCAACTCTGCTTCTCTCTTGCTCTGCGGATTCTCGGGTTACCATGCTCTGTGGACCACTACCAGATCCACGCTGTCTTGTGCCTGCTGCAAACATATATCTCCGGCTTACCCCATGCTGCGGACCACTACCGGAGCTACCACGCACAATAATTACAAAGAAGCAAGTATTTCCTGGGTTACCCCGCTCTGTGGACCACTACTGGAGAATGCATCTCATGTCTTCCTACTCCAGAACTGAGTTTACAAACCTGCTCCTCAGGTTTCTCTCCTGTATAATAAATATATCTTTGACTCCTGTTCCATCACTGCTGAGACCCCGCCTGTCGTGGAGAGTCCCCACAGGGCTCCTACCTGTAGGAGGAGTCAGCTCTCTCCATGACTCAAGGCCCACAAACCAAGTTCAGGTATAACAGATGCAAGTCCCATGTCTGGCACCTGCTCCAGTGCCTGTCCTGGGGGGGTTGGTGGTTCTGCACCAGCACCCATCCAGGCTGTGGAATCTATGCTTCAAATTCCTCCACTTCCAAGGTATAGAGGCAATCCTTAGCGGTGCAGAGGATTTCTCATTGTCTGCAAGATGCAGTTTTAACTTCAGCCAACTTGTTTTTTTTCTGACCTTGTTAATATTACCTATATTCTTTCCTTTTGGACGGCCCTACTCTTGCCTGGGCTTCTCCCTTTTGGGAACAAGATGGTGTACTTCTCAGAAATCTGGATAACTTCATGCAACAATTTGGCTTGATCTTTGACCAGCCTGGACGTGTGTCATCGTTTGCCACAGAGCTGCTTCATATCCACCAAGGCCCACACTCAGTTGGCAAGTATGCAGTTGAATTCTGTACCCTAGCTTCTGAACTCAGCTGGGGTGAATATTAGAGATGTGCATTCTTTTATCACGAATTAGGCAATTTCAACGAAATTACCTAGTTCGTCGTGGTTCGAGGCATCTGAACCCCGAAACGGATTTTCCCCGAACTTCGGGGAAAATTCGTTTTTTGGGTTAGTGCAGGGGGGAGGGGCACATTTATTAAAAAAAAAACCAAAAACACCCCAACCCTTCAATTTTACTTTATTACAAACCCCCCCCCCCCCCCCCCCCCCACCACCACCATCCCGATCCCTCCCCAAGACTTACTAAAGGCTCTGGTGGTCCAGTGGGGTCCCTTGAGCGATGTCTCACTCTCGGGCCGTCGGGCCTACCACGAATCAGTATTCAAAATGGCGCCGGAGCCCTTTACCCTTACTATGTCACAGGGGCCGACACATGGCACAGGTAGCCCCTGTGACAGTAAGGGCAAAGACTATTGGCGCCATTTTGAATACTGGCAGCAGACAGCACGAGTGCAGGAGATCGCTCCAGGACCCTCGCTGGACCACCAGGGACTTTTGGCAAGTCTTGGGGGGGGGGGGGACTCCTGTTGGTTGTACTCTGCGGCTGCTACTAGTGCCTGCCCTTTCCCTCTCCTCTGACACTGCAGGATCTGGCTGAGATACTGATGAAACTGGCATATCCTCCCCAAATCTCAATTTTTTGCGGCTTGGCATGCGTGCCTCTCCTGATGACATTTTGGATTTGAAAAAATCCCTCTTTATTTTGGTTGGGGGACTCATTGCTGTCTTGCAAGGAAATCCCCTATCAATAACTGTGGGCTTCTTGCATCCTCTAGTACTACTATCTTTGCCTGACATGATGGAATTTTATCTACTGCAGTGCTGGACAAATGATCTTTTAATCTTTATTTCTTTAAATTAAGTAGACGTGTGTGTGAGACACACAGACACTAGTGTGACTACAGTGATCCATCTGTGTGTAACAGTGAACAAAACACAGAGAGAATGCACTACAGTATAACTATTTTAGTAATTTGCTCTGTTGACTAGTGCACTGCACACACAGACACAAACAGCAAAGAGTGATATAGTGCACTAATACAGTGGTTCCCAACCCTGTCCTGGGGACATCCAGCCAGTCAGGTTTTCAGGATATCCACAATGAATATGCATGAGAATAAATTTGCATGCACTGCTTCCATGCATATTCATTGTGGATATCCTCAAAACCTGACTGGCTGGGGATTCTCCAGGATAGGGTTGGGAACCGTACACAGCCGTACACTACAAATTAAATTAATCCACAAACTGGCTGACTTGTACCTGTGTTGGTGACTGGCACAGACTGCTCTCTATGTAAATGCACTGACTCTTGTGATGAGGTATCCTGCTTGCCCACCAGGGAAAACCTGGATTGGCTAACTCCAGGGAAAGCCAGAAGCAAACCCAGCAAACAAAGGCCCCAGAGAGACAGGTGGGGAAACTACCTTTCCCAGTGTTGGGTATGAGGCATAGTGTGGACTCTTAGTCACAGTGGTGATGACTCCTCCCATGGGAAGGGGCCCCGTAGGGAACCACAGCGATAGGCTATACAGAGAGCAGGCATTGGGGATAGAAAGCTTTATTGTACTGCTGTAGAATGATGGTAATGGTGCAGTAGGATATGGCACAGAAGTCCAGCAAGATGCCAATACGTTCAGACAGCCTCAGATGACTAGGTCTCATCCAGATGTAGAAAGTTGGTAGTGTTCCGCAGAGCGGGATAAGACGAACCTGGTGGGTGGAATTGGAGAGCTGGATCATAGAGGTACTCACTGAAGAGCAGGAATCCCCCTGGTGGTTGGTGAAGGTGGGATCCGAGGTCCATGGTGCAGGACACTCTGAACTGGATAGGCCCTCGAGGAGTGAGTACCTGGAAGCACAGAATCCTGAAAAGAGAAAAAAGACCCCCGAGGAGCGGCTGTCTAGTTAGTGGAAAAACCCCGAAGGGTAGTTGGACGTGAATGCCCCAGAGAAGCGGGTGCCCAGAGCTTCTTCAGGAGTGAGATACCCCGGAGGGTAGCGAGGAGTCTAAGCGTGCAGCTTAGAGTGGTCAGAGTAGCTAAACTGAAGTCCTTGCTAACTTGTTCGTTCTGACTAGAGCGGAGGCTTAAATACCTGGAGGTATGAATGTCATGTGGTGGGGATGTGTCCGAAGTTCCCGCCATGACATGTAAGAAAAGCGAAGGAAGGAGAATGGCGGACGGGGATGCCCATGCTGAGTTGGAGGAGCTGAGGGTTTCGGCACTCGGCACCGGAGGCAGCCATCTTACCCATGGAGAAAGGCAAAAAAGGGGTGAGGCAGAGCGGTCGCAGCCGTCTGCGACTGCCATCCATTGCTCCTACCATGTGACAGGGGCCGACCAATGGCACCGGGAGCCCCTGTGACATAGTAAGGTCAAAGGTATTGGCGCCATTTTGAATACCTTCAGCCGAGGGCATGAGTGCAGGAGATGGCTCCTGGACCCCCCGCTGGACCATCAGGGAGTTTTGGTAAGTCTTGGGGGGTCAGGAGGTTAGGGGGATGTAGTTAATTCAATTTTAGCGGGGAAACAAATAAGAATGAACACATGAATGTATCGGGGGCCCCCCTTGCCGAATGCAATGTATCTGCCCCCCGACGAATATGAATTTTGAATGCAATGTATGGCGTCCCTCTGCACATCCCTACAGATTACCTAATCACCGAAGGATAGCAAAGGGTCCCACATAGCGAGGTGCAATACGTGCTGAAGGTAGTTTAAGATGGAGAAACTTGGTACTTAACCAGACTTTGTCTCCAGGCTGAAACTGTGGTGCCTCTCGATGGTGATCATCGTAGATCTTCTTTGCTTTCTGTCCTGCTCTGAGAAGTAGCTCCTTCGTTTCCTTCCAAAGTTGCGATAACTCTGCTGCTGTAGTCTGGGTGGCAGGAGAAGCCACAGAGAGTGGAATTGGGAGAGGAGGAAGCGGTTGTAGTCCATAGATAAGTTGGAAGGGGGATAACCCTGTGGAAGTAGCAGGATGTAACTTGATGGCAAATTCTGCCCATGGCAGTAGTTCAGCCCAGTCACTCTGCTTTGAATTGACATAGGATAGCAGAAATTGTTTCAGCGTTCTGTTCATTCTCTCAGTCTGTCCATTAGACTGAGGGTGGTAAGAGAGGTTAAATCTAATGTGATGTCAAATTTTTGGCATAAAGCTCTCCAAACTTTAGCAGTGAATTGTACTCCTCTGTCAGATAATATATGCTTAGGCATCCCATGAAGGCGAAAGATGTGTTTAATAGAGTTTTGCTAACTCCACAGCGAAGGGTAATCCTGGTAGCGCTACAAAATGTGCCATTTTGGAGAAGCGGTCAACTGTGACCCAAATGGTGTTGTTTCCGTTGGATGGTGGCAAGTCTACCACAAAGTCAGTCACTATATGTGTCCAGGGTTCATCCGGAGTTGGTAGAGGTTGTAACAAACCCCAAGGACGTCCGGCCAGCGGCTTTTGCTTGGCACAGACAGCACAGGAACCCACATAAGCTTGTACATCTTTTTTCATGGTTGGCCACCAATAGTACAGCTGTAGCATAGCCAAGGTATGACTCTGTCCCTGATGGCTGGCCAGACGGGAGTCATGTGCCCACATCAACAGCTTCTTCCTTTGATTTCTGGCCACAACCATCTTCCCTGCGAGTACTGCATGGGTGGCTGCAAGGACCACTCTCTCAGGGTCAATAATGTGATGGGGATTCGTCTGGCACATCCTGAGGGGAGAAGGATCATGACAGGGCAAAGTTCCTCATGAGAGGCTTCTAGGAAAAGTAAAAAGTCATGGGATAGGTGGTGATCTCCTTTCGTGGATTGCAAACTGGCTAAAAGACAGGAAACAGAGAGTAGAAACTACAGACCAGTTAGCCTGACTTCAGTGCCAGGGAAAATAGTGGAAAGTGTTCTAAACATCAAAATCACAGAACATATAGAAAGACATGGTTTAATGGAACAAAGTCAGCATGGCTTTACCCAAGGCAAGTCTTGCCTCACAAATCTGCTTCAATTTTTGAAGGAGTTAATAAACATGTGGATAAAGGTGAACCGGTCGATGTAGTGTACTTGGATTTTCAGAAGGCGTTTGACAAAGTTCCTCATGAGAGGCTTCTAGTAAAAGTAAAAAGTAATGGGATAGGTGGATTACAAACTGGCTGACAGGAAACAGAGAGTAGGATTAAATGGACAATTTTCTCAGTGGAAGGAAGTGGACAGTGAAGTGCCTCAGGGATCTGTATTGGGACCCTTACTTTTCAATATATTTATAAATGATCTGGAAAGAAATACGACGAGTGAGATAATCAAATTTGCAGATGACACAAAATTGTTCAGAGTAGTTAAATCACAAGCAGATTGTGATAAATTGCAGGAAGACCTTGTGAGACTGGAAAATTGGGCATCCAAATGGCAAATGAAATTTAATGTGGATAAGTGCAAGGTGATGCATATAGGGAAAAATAACCCATGCTATAATTACACAATGTTGGGTTCCATATTAGGTGCTACAACCCAAGAAAGAGATCTAGGTGTCATAGTGGATGACACATTGAAATCATCGCTTCAGTGTGCTGTGGCAGTCAAAAAAGCAAACAGAATGTTGGGAATTATTAGATAGGGAATGGTGAATAAAACGGAAAATGTCATAATGCCTCTGTATTGCTCCATGGTGAGACCGCACCTTGAATACTGTGTACAATTCTGGTCGCCGCGTCTCAAAAAAGATATAATTGCGATGGAGAAGGTACAGAGAAGGGCTATCAAAATGATAAGGGGACTGGAACAGCTCCCCTATGAGGAAAGACTAAAGAGGTTAGGACTTTTCAGCTTGGAGAAGAGATGGCTGAGGGGGGATATGATAGAGATGTTTAAAATTATGAGAGGTCTAGAACGGGTATATGTGAATCGGTTATTTACTCTTTCGGATAATAGAAAGACTAGGGGGCACTCCATGAAGTTAGCATGGGGCACATTTAAAACTAATCGGAAAAAGTTCTTTTTTACTCAACGCACAATTAAACTCTGGAATTTGTTGCCAGAGGATGTGGTTAGTGCAGTTAGTATGGCTGTGTTTAAAAAAGGATTGGATAAGTTCTTGGAGGAGAAGTCCATTACCTGCTATTAAGTTCACTTAGAGAATAGCCACTGCCATTAGCAATGGTAACATGGAATAGACTTAGCTTTTGGGTACTTGCCAGGTTCTTATGGCCTGGATTGGCCACTGTTGGAAACAGGATGCTGGGCTTGATGGACCCTTGGTCTGACCCAATATGGCACTTTCTTATGTTCTTATGTTCTTAGTAAATAACCGATTTACCTGTTCAAGTGCTTTCATGATTTTGCAGACCTCTATCATATTCCCCCTCAGCGATCTCTTCTCCAAGCTGAACAGCCCTAACCTCTTTAGCCTTTCCTCATAGGAGAGACGTTCCATCTCCTTTAACATTTTGGTCGCCCTCTCTGTACTTTTCCCAATGCAACTATATCTTTTTTGAGATGTGGCGACTAGAATTGTACACAGTATTCAAGGCATGGTCTTACCATGGAGTGATACAGAGGCATTATAACATTTTCCATTTTATTCACCATTCCCTTCCTAATAATTTCTAACATTCTGTTTGCTTCTTTGACTGCCACAGCACACTGAGCCGATAATTTAAATGTATTATCTACCATGATGGCAAGATCTTTTTCCTGGGTGGTAATTCCTAAGATAGAACCTAATATGTGTAACTACAGCAAGAGTTATTTTTCCCTATATGCATCATTTTGCACTTGTACACGTTAAATTTCATCTGCCTTTTGGATACCCAATCTTCCAGTCTCACCAGGTCCTACAGCAGTTTATCACAATCCGCTAGAGATTTAATTACCCCAAATAATTTTGTGCATTCCACAAATTTGATCACCTCACTGTTACGATTCCTGCCCGCGGAGTTACTCTCCGCGAGCAGGCCTCTCCACCCACCTTTTCCTTGACACGGCAGGACGCCGCTGTCTCCGCCCTCCG
The DNA here is from genome assembly GCF_901001135.1 of Rhinatrema bivittatum. NCBI lineage: Eukaryota > Metazoa > Chordata > Amphibia > Gymnophiona > Rhinatrematidae > Rhinatrema > Rhinatrema bivittatum. The sequence goes on along the minus strand of NC_042620.1, from coordinate 366,448,682 downwards.
CGGTTGGGCCAATATTTTAAATCGTCAAAAATCGTTAGGGCCACGATACAATAACAATTCCCCCGATTTATCGTCAACAAATCGTAAATCGGGGGAAGGGGGAGGGGAAGGGGGTGGGCGCGAAAACCGGCACACTAAAATACCCTAAAACCCACCCCCGACCTTTCAAATTAAATCCCCCACCCTCCCGAACCCCCCCAAAATGCCTTAAATTACCTGGGGGTCCAGCGGGGGTCCGGAAAGGCCTCCTGAAATCGAATCGTGTTGTCTTCAGCCGGCGCCATTTTGCGCCGCCATTTTGCAAAATGGTGGCGCAAAATGGCGCCGGCCATAGACCAACACGATTCGACTGCAGGAGGTCATTCCGGACCCCCGCTGGACTTTTGGCAAGTCTTGTGGGGGTCAGGAGGCCCCACCAAGCTGGCCAAAAGTCCCTGGGGGTCCAGCGGAGGTCCGGGAGCGATCTCCTGCCGCAAATCGTTTTTCGGTACGGAAAAACGATTCGCGGCAGGAGATCACCGTCGGAGTGAGGAAACTCACTCCAAGAAGAGATTTGGGCTACATTCTCTCCACCTAGCTTGTTGTTGCCCAGGTAGAGTGTCCAGCAAGCTAGGTGGAGAGAACGTTGCCCAAATCTCCTCTTGGAGTGAATTTCCTCACTCCGACGGCCAGCAAATCTCATGTGGAATGCGAAAGTGGCCCCCAACCCCCGACGCTCATACCTAATCCCCACCCCGAGTTAGTAGGTGGCCCTCCCATAGGGATTAAAATACCTGTCTAGGGCATAGGCACTATAGTAAGGTTCTCTCTCTCTCTCTCTCTCTCTCTCTCTCTCTCTCTCTCTCTCTCTCTCTCTCTCTCTCTCTCTGCGGCGCCACACACAATAAACTGGTTCCTGCTTTACATATGCTCCACCCCCTGAATACCAAATTACTAATTTGCATTTGCCCTTAGGCTTAAAAAATAAAAAAAGCAAAACTGTTTCAGATTGGAACTATTCTAGTCTTCATGCTTAAATTATGCTTCAAAAAAAACCAAACCCACCTGGCATCAGTATCTTAAATTTGTGATTTTGCTGAGATGAACATTTTAAATACTTTAATTTTTTTTTTTTTTACTTTAGTATTTGTCTCTACCCACTTTAGTATTTGTCTCTACCCACTTTGTTAAATTTTATTTTCCAGCAGAGGGATTCTTAAAATTTAGTAATTTCATCTTCCATCCAACTTTTCAACAAAATCAGCACAAAAGTTGAGGTATATGTATTATCACTCTTCATTTTTTTTAAACTGGCAGATTCCTTTCTCACATACACATTACATACACACATACACTGAAGCTCCATTCCTTTCTTACATATACATCACATCACATCACATACACACATACACACACACAGAGAAGCTCCATTCCTTTCTTACATACACATTACATCACATACACACTCAGAAGCTCCATTCCTTTCTTACATACACATCACATCACATACACACATACACACACACAGAAGCTCCATTCCTTTCTTACATATACATCACATCACATCACATCACATACACATACACACACACACACACAGAAGCTCCATTCCTTTCTCACATATACATCACATACACACACAGAAGCTCCATTCTTTTCTCACATACACATCACATACACACACACACACAGAAGCTCCATTCCTTTCTCACATACACATCACATACACACACACACACACACACAGAAGCTCCATTCCTTTCTTACATATACATCACATACACACACACACACACACACAGAAGCTCCATTCCTTTCTTACATATACATCACATCACATCACATACACACATACACACACACAGAAGCTCCATTCCTTTCTTACATACACATCACATCACATACACACACAGAAGCTCCATTCCTTTCTTACATACACATCACATCACATCACATACACACATACACACACACAGAAGCTCCATTCCTTTCTTACATATACATCACATCACATCACATACACATACACACACACACACACACAGAAGCTCCATTCCTTTCTCACATATACCTCACATCACATACACACACAGAAGCTCCATTCCTTTCTCACATACACATCACATACACACACACACACACAAGCTCCATTCCTTTCTTACATATACATCACATACACACACACACACACACACACAGAAGCTCCATTCCTTTCTTACATATACATCACATCACATACACACATACACACACAGAAGCTCCATTCCTTTCTTACATACACATCACATCACATACACACACAGAAGCTCTATTCCTTTCTTACATATACATCACATCACATCACATACACACACAGAAGCTCCATTCCTTTCTCACATAGACATCACATACACACACACACACACACAGAAGCTCCATTCCTTTCTTACATATACATCACATCACATCACATACACACATACACACACACAGAAGCTCCATTCCTTTCTTACACATCACATCACATCACATACACACACACAGAAGCTCCATTCCTTTCTTACATACACATCACATCACATCACATACACACATACACACACAGAAGCTCCATTCCTTTCTCACATACACATCACATACACACACACACACACAAGCTCCATTCCTTTCTTACATAGACATCACATACACAGACACACACACAGACACAGACACACACATACACACACAGAAAGAAGATCGGCGCAGCCGGTCTAGCTGATCACGTGGCCGAAGAAAGGAAGATCGGTGCAGCCGGAGACCAGCCGCCGAGACTTAAGGGGCGCCGTGGCAGGCAGACAGCTCCCGACTCTCCCTGCCGCCCCCCAAGTGCCACCCTCCCGACGCTCCCCTAGTGGTCCAGCGAAGGTCTCGGGAGCGATCTGCTGCTCCCGGGGCCTCCGCTGCCACTATGTAAAATGGCGCCGGTGACCTTTAGCTCCTACCATGTGACAGGGGCTGAAGGCCACCGGCGCCATTTTGCTTAGTGGCAGCGGAGGCCCCGGGAGCGGCAGATCGCTCCCGGGACCTCCGCTGGACCACTAGGGGGTCGTCGGGAGGGTGACACTTGCGGGGCAGCAGGGCGAGTCGGGAGCTGGCTGCCTGCAGCGGCGCCCCCTAAATCTCAACGCTTGATCTCCATCTAGGCGAGTCGAAGGCTGGCAGAATTTTGAAAGGGCACTTTTTGCCCTTTCAAAATTCTGCTGCCTGCCACGGCGCCCCCTAAGTCTCGGCGCCCTAGGCACAGGCCTAGCTCGCCTAGTGGCTCTGCTGGCCCTGGGTTTTCCATAACCAATTGTGTGTTAAGTCTGAGGACATCTTGTATTGATTTGTTGCAAATTTGCAACTGTCTGTCATCAGGGGACCAAACTGCCCTACTTGAAAACATCAGAAATGCAAAACCAAATGATCTCACAAAAGCAATGCAATATGATCCTTGTGGAAGAACTAGATAGATTCAGCGTGTTAGGAGGAACGCAGAACAAGCAGATTTTGTTATGGTTGTCCCATATTTCTTAATGCTCTTTACACAGTGTATAGTAACAAACACACCTGTTCAGATCAGCTTAAGGAACTATGTCAGAAGGGTCAATGCAGGGCCAGTGCAAGGGGATTTGGCGCCCTAGGCGAGCCTTCTTCCTTGCGCCCCCCCCCCCCCGGTCTCGGCCCCGACTCCTACCTCATTCTCAATCACGCCCGCTGACTGGGGTTTTCTGGGTCGCGAGCAGATTGGGCACTGCTTGCGGCCCGCCAAATCTCCACTCCTCTTTGCCACCACTTGCAGCCCCATATGGCTCGCACCCAGTGGCGCACCAAGGGTCTCCGGCGCCCAGGGGCCAATGCATTTGTGTGCCACAGAAAATCAGTGGCATCTCTAGACAGAAGAATTTGTTTTGGGTGGGGGGGGGAGCCAAAATGACATTTCTTCATCTCACCCACCTCTATAGCATGGATCCTGCTTTAAAATTGGTTATAAAAAAAAGTGTTGTTAAAAAAAGTCCAAAGGGTCCTCTGCATTATTTTAAAAAGCTGGCCAGTTTCACACTTCTAGTAAAACTACTATAAAATTATTTGATAGCCTCATTCAACTAATTCTATATGGATTATGAGAGTGAAGTCTGGAATATATAGGAAGGGACAGAATGTCAATACAAATCCTGCACCTCCAGTTCTGTATCTCTGTGCATCCACTGAAATTCCCCCAAACAATGGAGCTTGGATGTTTCCCTTACAGCTCATCATATTAAAATATATTTTCAAATTCTGGTGTCACCTCACAGTAACAGCAGCACAAACACCTTCCACTGCCAGACACATTGTGAACTAACACAAAGCACCGCAAAAAAGACACCCAAAATCTATACTGCAATCCCATCATAACATAACAGTAATAACACCAAGGACTCAAACAACAATACCCTACCTGTGAATAAGCAAGGGTAAATATTACACTGGGTCCTAGAATACCAATACACCACCTACTGAGGAAACAAAACAAACCCGATTGCTATAGATCTCTATACAGACACTATATGATAGCAGAATCTCTCATCATGGTCACACACACACAGAGCAGAGACAGACCCTCACCAAATACAGAATACAAAATAAAGGAGCACAAATTAGAAAAAACTGAAATGGAAACCCCAAGAAGCCAGACTCTGTGTATTAGCAATGGAAAAACAGAACAACCATTCCTCATAAAACAAATAAAATCAAGAAACAAAGCATCAGTTATAATAGTAAAACCATACTAATAAAATATTTTAAAACTACTGATAAATAGAATTTCTATTAATTAAAATCATATATATTTTTTACAATTTCCCAAACACCAATAAAATATTTCAAAACAGTACATATATCAAATAACACACAATAATTAAAACTAATAAGGATTTTAAAAAGCCCCTGCTGTCCATACATGGGAGCTCTTGATTTCCAGTCACCCTGATATTGTCGAGGATTAGGAGGTTATCCTCTCTCTCTCACACATACTCACATGTCCATTCTCTCTCACACATACACTGTCACATACATACACATTCATGCTCTTATACCCAACCATAACCTCTCGCTCTCACAGACACTGACACACTCAGGCACTCTCTCCCCCTCCACACACACCCCCACACAAACTCTTACTCCCCTGGATTTTCTCATACACACTCATGCTCTCACTCTCACTGGCTCCCTCACATACACACAAACACACACTCCCAGGCAAGCTCCCACTCGTTCTCACACAGACACACACACACACAGGCAAGCTCCTAGTCATTCTCACACTGAACCCCAGGCAGGCTCCCATTCATTTTCACACCACTCCCTCCCCATCCCCCAGGCATGCACACATTCAGTCTCACACACACAGACCCCCAGGCAGGCACCAATTTATTCTCACACACACACATACACCACAAACAGGCAGGCACCTATTCTCACACATACAAACCCCAGGAAGACACCCATACATTCACAGACACACCCTCAGGCAGGCACCCATGCATTCACACACATACACCGCCAGACAGACTCCCATTCATACACATGCACACAATAAAGGCAGAGACCCCCTCTCTTTCTTTTGCCAGCAACCTCAGAGCCTCTCTCATTCTTCTGCTGCCACTGTCACTGCTGCTCTATGGCTATTGCGGAGGTGCTGATTGCTGCTATTGGCACTGAAGCCCATTCTGCTGCCTCCTCTGTGCAGGCCCCATGGGCTTCCAGTTCCTCTATGCTGATCTCGTACATTGTGAGATCCGCATAGAGAAAGTGCTACTCTTGCACATTCCCAAAGATTACATGTTCCAATCAGTAAAAAGTAATTTATTTCTTTTTACATTTGCTGTCTGATCTTAGTTTTCTAATCGGTTGGTCACAGGCTTTTTTTTTTTTCCACCTTCCCTTTCTTATTTTTTTGCCAATTCCTTTTATAACATATTTCTTTTCTCTCCATCTGTCTGCTTCCCTCAAACACACAGTCAGGTTCTCATTCTCACATGCTTTCTCTCTCTCACATACACAGGCACTCATTCTCACATGCTGTCCCTCATACAATCATTTATACACAGTCTCTCTCTTGCACATGCTGTCTAACTCTCACTCCCACATGCTGTCTTGCTCAAGCACAGGTTCTCACTGTCACATGCTCTCTCTCATACAATCATTCCTACACACAGGCTCTCACTGTCACATGCTGACTCACACACACAGGCTCTCTCTCACTCCCACATGCTGTCCTGCTCAAGCACAGGCTCTCACTGTCACATGCTCTCTCTCATACAATCATTCCTACACACAGGTTCTCACTGTCACATGCTGACTCACACACACAGGTGCTCTCTCTCACTCCTACATGCTGTCTTGCTCAAGCACAGGCTCTCACTGTCACATGCTGTCTCACACACACAGAGGCTCTCCCATGCTGTCTCTGCAAACATTCAGGTCTTCACTCCCACACACAGTCTCTCAACTCATCTCATACATACACACTGTACAAACCCTCAGTCTCTCTCTCACCTCTGGGCCTCCTCTTCACGGGCCACTGCAGGATGGGCTCTGCAGCGGCCCCGGTCTTCTCGAGCCGCGCTGATCCTCTTCTGCACGCGGCTGATGCTCCTCCTCTTTCCTGCCCGCGCGGCTCCGGCAGGAAGGAGGAGGAGCACCAGCCAATGCAGGAGCTTCTCCTCCTTCCTGCCCGCGCGGCCCCGGAAGAAAAATGTTGCCGGAGCCGCGCGGGCAGGAAGGAGGAGGAGCACCAGCCAATGCAGGAGCTTCTCCTCCTTCCTGCCCGCGCGGCCCCGGAAGAAAAATGTTGCCGGAGCCGCGCGGGCAGGAAAAAGGAGGAGCACCAGCCAATGCAGGAGCTTCTCCTCCTTCCTGCCCGCGCGGCCCCGGAAGAAAAATGTTGCCGGAGCCGCGCGGGCAGGAAAAAGGAGGAGCACCAGCCAATGCAGGAGCTTCTCCTCCTTCCTGCCCGCGCGGCCCCGGAAGAAAAATGTTGCCGGAGCCGCGCGGGCAGGAAAGAGGAGGAGCACCAGCATGCTTAGACGCGACTGTACCACGGTCCTGCCGATCTTCTTGCTGTGTGTATCCGGCACACAGCATAGCAGTAGTTCACCGCTCAGCCGCCATTGGGATGACGTCTACCGGCGGCCATTGGCCATCAGCGGCTCGGCGCCCCCTAATGCTCAGCGCCCTAGGCGATCGCCTAGTTCGCCTAGTGGTTCCGCCGGCCCTGGGTCAATGTAATGTAAATGTAAATTTGTTTGGCTTTTTGCTTTTTGTATGACTCATATCATATATGGTTGGTCCTCTACAGTGGTTTCATATGTTTATGAGGCGGTGTCTATTTGGGGCCAGCAAATCAGGCAATTGCCTAGCACACAGCAAATTTGGGGGCAGCACTAGGGGCTTCAATTGTGCATGAACACACAAGGCTCTTCCCTAATGAGTCTATTGGCCAGGATCCCAAATCTTAGGCATTAGAGACCTGTCCTCTGCTTCCTGCTCCACTTCCTCTCTTCCCAAGCAATGTGTAGGGAACAAGAGGGGAGGGATAAGCCTGGAATAAACAGCAAAGCAAAGAAGAGCTGCTCTGTTCCTTTTCCAACCTCTCCCCTCCCGTCATTCAGGGACAGGTGGGCATGACCCTGAAGTAGAAGCTACAGAATGAAGAATAGCCACTGTGCTCTTTAATCTAGCCCCCTCCCCTCCTGTTTCCCGCTTTCCCTTCTGTCCTGCAGGGAACATCAAGGAAGGGAGGGACGTTGGCTAGAGTAAACAAGTTTTTGTCTGAATATTTCTATTTATTTATTTTTATTTATACTTTATTAATTTTCTATAATGATTACATCATGAAACTTTTTAGAAATATGTATCACAATCTTAAAGCAACATCTAAACTTCACAATTTGGTCCAATATAATTATTGTTGTTCTACACATGACATAATTGGGGGAGAACACCAAGAAAAACTATTTGTTTATCAAAATATACTATCTCATATAAACCCAATCAACTCCTTGGGTTGTAATTCAATACAAATAATAGGAGGAAGGAGCAGTTACTTTATTTTAATGACCTTTTATCTCCAAATTCTCAGCTAAGTCTCAGCCATTAGGAATGTTTCTAAATGGACTGGATCCACAAAACCAAATTTTTTCCCTTGGTAATTTACATAACAAACACAAGGAAACTTTAAAAAGAAAGTCACCCCCAAAGCCACTACTGATTTTTTAATAACATGAAGCTCTTCCTCCTGGCCTGAGTGACTCGGGATTCATCTGGGAAAACTTGTATTTTGTGCCCACAAAAAGATACATTCTTAATCCTGAAAATTTTCCTGAATAAATTATCCTTGTCTGATTCAGAGAGGAAGGCTACAAACAATGTTGCTCTTTTACATTTATATCTATAGACTCCTCCAAGAAGGTTGTTATTCCTAAACTTGGAGGAGCTTCTAGATTAATATTTTGCATTTCCCCATTCCTCTCTGATTTTTTGGAAAAATAATACATTTTTTTATAATCTAGGAAATTCTATATTTGGTGAGGGTTTTTCAGTTATTCTGCTAATGTAGTTTCTGTATATTCCAGCTTGTTCTGTTTTCCAAATAGGAAGTATATTGCTAATAATAAATGTGGAGGTCAGAATTCAGTAATACAACCAATGGACTTGTTATCTGGCTAAAGTATCATTTTTGTACCTTTAATGATAAATTCACTTAACACAAATCACAAATTAATGTGGCACCCCTACAGGCTGGCCACTAGATGTTAACATGTGCCTATAGATGATAACCAGTTAGAAGGAATTCCACAATTCAACTCCTCCTCTAGAGGCAACTTGAGTGGGTGGACCTTGTCTATAAGTAGGGGCTAGCTAGAGCAATAGTGTGGGTGGTAATTTGGATTTGGGAAAGTAAGGAGCTCTTGTATTTTTTTTCCAGAGAGAAGCCTACTCCTCAATAAGGGGAAGATTTTAAAAGCCCTGCGCATATAAATCCAGCTGGATTTACGCGCGTGGGGGGGGGATGTTACACGCACCCCCGCCTATTTTGCATAGGCCCGGCGACACAACGTGCACATAAAGTGCAGACTCTACAAATGCCAATGTATTTTGTATCTGCTGTTTCATGCTCATAGCAGAGGGGGGCGAAATATCACATGCACTTTTGAAAATGCCATATACTCATGGGGGTAGATTTTACAAATTTGTGCACACGCATACTTTTGTTCGCGCACCAGGTGCAAACAAGAGTATGCAGGATTTTAATAGATACGCGCATAGCCGTTAAAATCCGTGATCGGCGCATGCAAGGCTGTGCAAAATCAGCAACCTGCGTGCGCCAAGCCTGCCTCCGTTCCCTCCGAGGCCGCTCCGATTTCGGAGCGGCCTTGGAGGGAAATTTCCTTCCACCCCCCGCACCTTCCCCTCCCTTCCCCTCCCTAACCCACCCCCCCAGCCCTACCTAAACCCCCCTACCTTTGTTGCACAAGTTACGCCTGCCCGAGGCAGGCGTAACTTGGGCGCGCCGGTCCGGCCGCCGGCGTGTGATTCCCAGGCCCAGGATCCATTTCAGAGGTCTGGGCCATGACCCCGAAATGCCCCTGGGCCGGAACCACACCCGCGGCCCCGCCCTCAAATGACACGCCACCACGATATGCCCCCTGACACGCCCCCTGACACGCCCCCCAGGAAAGCCCCGGACTTATGCGCGTCCCGGAGCTTGTGCGCGCCGCCGAGCCTACTCAACATAGGCTTGGCGCGTGCAGGGGGAACGTCGGGCAGGTTTTCGGGGGGTACGCGCGTATCCCTTTGAAAATCTGGCCCATGCTGTTTTACTCCCCTGATTTAAATATGCCCAAAGGAACGCCTCCCATTTTTTTTAATGCAGCTACAAGTATGCATATTGTAGATTCTGTGTGTGCTTTTTAGCCACTCCAAAGAAGGTAATTTTCAGGCCTAGATTTTTGAAGACACCACGGCGTCGTGAATCGCATGGTACAGGAGGGCAGCGAAGCGAGGGGGGTGGGCCAGTGATAGCCGGCAGTGATCGCACCTCTGCGATGCGATCGCTGCCGACTTTCACACCCAATAGTGCCATCGTAAAAGGTGGTGCTATTGGGCACGAAATTGGAAGTGAAAAGGCTCCTTACCTTTTTGCCATCCACGCTGTCTTCACAGTGTCTGCCCCGGTGCCGCCCTGACTCCTCCTGCTCCGGTCTTGACACCACCCCTTTTTAGTGATCGAACGCGAAAAGGGACTTTTTGCATGCGAAAAGCCCTTTTCGTGTGCGATCGCTTTGAAAAATGACCCCCTTACCTAGTTAAAGGGATTTGGAAATTGTCCGCCTCTTACTTGTGATTGAGACCTTTCTTGAGTATAGGGACCTACAGCTTTTTAACTCATTCTCTTGTGATGAACAGATTAGACTACTGCAACACGTAATATCATTGCCTTTGCTCATGTGCTATATGTACCATTGACAGCAAATTCAAAACACAGTTGCTAGACTTATTTTTGGGACGTGAAAATATGACTACGTGACATCACTCCTGCAAAGTCTGCATTGGCTTCCTGTCTCTCCGAGGGCCCAATTTAAAATAGGACATCTTGTTTTTAAAGCTTCCATTATGGAAGTCCCTCTTATTTAGCTAAACTGTTAATCCCTTTTTCACCGGCTCATTATCTTCACTCCATGCAACAGGAGCTTTTAAAAGTCTCTAGTTTTAAAAAAATTAGGCTAGAAAAAAACAAGGGAAATGCCTTTTTGTTTTTTAGCACCATCATTCTGGAATTCTCTTCCTCTTGTCTTGCATCTTCAAAAAGATTATGGCAAATTCAGAAAGGCTCTAAAAACATCACTCCTGCAAGGCCTGTGTAGTAAAACATTTGCCTCTTCACTTTATTTGTTTTCCTTAATTAGGAATAACATTCTTGTTTTTCCCCAATTTTGAAGTGTTACTTTTTTTAATTTTTAATTGTATTTATATATTCTATTTTTATGTAGTTATAATTTTATTTTAGTCTTGTTTTAAATTATATGAATGTGATTGTTTTTTACTCCAACCTCCGTCTATTCCAGACGAACAAGCACTATCTAAGGCTAATGAACTTGCCTCTTTTTTTCAACAGAAGATCCTGAATACGCTCGCCCTTCTACCTCCAAATACTATACCTCTCACCTCAGACGAGAATCCTCACTCCCTCATGACAGCCAAGCTCGACAGCTTCAAATCAATATCCACCAAAAAGATTGAATCCCTACTAAAAAGACAGAAACCATCTAGCCATCCAGCAGATAATATCCCATCGAAACTCTTGCTTCTCATTCCAAACATGATCGCAGGACCTTTGACAAGTATCATAAATTGCCTTCTAACTCAAGGGAGTTACCCAGACAGTCTAAAAACCGCGGCACTCAAACCCCTCCTTAAGAAACACAATTTAGACCCTAATGAACCAGCCAACTTTAGACCCATCTCCAATCTCCCATTCCTAGCCAAACTAACGGAGAAGCTGGTAAACACCCAGCTTTCAGAGTACCTAGAAGATCATAATATCCTATACCCTTCACAATATGGCTTCCGCAAATCACGCAGCACGGAAACAGTCCTCATTTCACTTACAGACCATATCATAATGGGTCTAGACAAAGGCTACTCCTTTCTATTAGTCCGGCTAGACATCTCGGCGGCATTTGACACCGTCAACCACTCCATCCTTCTGGATCGCCTAGCAGATATCGGTATCTCCGGATCAGCCCACAGTTGGTTCAAGTCCTTCCTCTGCAATAGAACCTTCAAAGTTAAAATCAATAATATAGAATCACCCTTAACAAAATCCACTCTTGGTGTACCACAAGGATCCTCCCTATCTCCAACCCTCTTTAATATCTACCTCCTCCCCCTCTGCCAATTGCTAACTGACCTTAATCTAATTCATTATCTGTACGCAGACGACGTGCAGATTCTAATCCCTATCACAGAATCTATCTCAAAAGCGCTCTCCCACTGGAATAACTGCCTTATATCACCAGCCTCCTCAATAGATTAAACTTGGTCCTTAATGCCTCGAAGACGGAGCTCCTCCTCATCTCTTCAAACGAAGAAAATATCCCCCCATCATCCCCACACAACTCCGACATCACCCATAAGCATGTGAGAGACCTTAGGGTACTTCTAGATAATCGACTAAACCTAAAGAAAATGGTCAACACCACATCCAAAGACTGCTTCTATAGACTCCAGGTTCTAAAATGACTCAAACCACTACTATTTTTCCAAGACTTCAGGACAGTCCTCCAAGCGTTACTATTTGCCAAGATAGACTACTGCAGTGCCCTTTTCCTAGGCCTCCCCAAATCTACCACCAAACCACTGCAGATGATACAAAATGCCGCAGCGAGATTACTGACCAACACCAGCCGTGGAGATCACATTTCACCCATCCTCAGAAACCTACATTGGTTACCAGTGAATTTTAGAATCCTTTACAAATCAATCACCCTAATACACAAATCCATCCATCATCAACTCCAACTCGACCTCAAAATCCCCTTCAAACTACACTCCTCCAACAGACCAATTAGAGATATTCACAAAGGTACTCTGAATTTCCCCCCAACTAAAGCCACACGCCTTTCCTCGACCAAAGACCGAGCGTTTTCAATAGCAGGACCATCTATTTGGAATAACATCCCCTCAAGCCTCAGATTGGAACCCTGCCTCTTAACTTTCAGGAAAAAACTTAAGACGTGGCTCTTTCACCAAGCCTTCTCTGATCCTCCAGACAATCACTAGTCGCCATTTTTCTCACCTGGTCCAATGGTCTTTTATCCTCTCGAACGATGGACTCTGGCACTTCCAGGTTAAAGCACCTTAAGCTTTAACCCATATTCTTTATTGTATTATGTTACAATTACTTCCTGCCTTTACCTTCTTCCAGCTATTTAAGCTTCCAAGTTTCTACTCCTTGTTAAATGTAACTTTGCCTTATTCACCTCTATTGTTAATTACTTTAGTTATTGCTTCAGTTATACCCTTGTTCTATGTAAACCGATCCGATATGGTTATTACTATGAAGGTCGGTATAAAAAAGTGTTAAATATAGCAGTAATGAAGAGGCATCAGACAGCTTTCATGGCAGGCAGGCAGAGAGAAGGCAAAGAGGCAAAGAGGGTTTGCCCTCACAAGCCTCTTCCTTTTATTGTACATTCATACAAAGGCAGATGATGTGTCATTACATGATTGGCTACTTTCCCATAGCAACAGAAGAGTCATTACACCATTGGCTTTGGCTCAGGGGGTGTGCACGGATCATATCATTGGCTGCTGAAATCTATACCTCCTGACTTTGTCCTGCCTCTGACTAGGGAAAACCCAGCCCTTCTTTCAGGCTAACAGGATTAATTATAGGCCAGAGAAATACATGAAGTCAGGTATCCTCTCCTAGGCAGAGACTTAAGCACAAGTGATGCTTTTATTCAGGCAAATGTCAGGGAGAAGGGAAGTTAGTGTTTAAACCCTGAAATGGCTTGCTGGCAAGCGCATATTTCCCACATCTCACCCTTTCTGTTTTTGTTTAGGCAGCTCAGTAAAGCTTTAGACCCTTACTGAAATCTGTTATGTCTTGGTATGGGCTGGAAATAGGGGAAGAGGGATTATGGAGAGAAGAAAGCTGATTCGGCGTGGTGTGCCAGCTGCCGATGAGCTTCTGAATCTCCATATCACCCAGAGCTGGTGCAGGTGGTGTGCCAACGCTGCAGGGCTCGTGATTCCCTATTAGGCATCTTACAAGACATCTTTGTATTCGGGCTGAGAGCAAGGTTTCAATATGGATATGAGGTTGGGTATGCACTGAATACAGCATCACAGGCAAATAATTAAGATAATTACAGTAATTATAATAGAAATCACCCTTTTGAGACCAGAAATATCAGGGAGCCAGGACCATAGCCAGTCCCATGGAGAGTTTGGTATTCTGTCTGAAAGTGGTGCATCAGCAACCATGGTTTCTATCTGCTCTATGGTATGTGTGAGGTTTGCTTTATAGTCTGATATGTACACACAGCAATGAGATCCAATTAATGCACAAACACCACCCTTTAAGGCTAAGATGGTTTCTAAGATATAGCTGTTCTGAATGCTACTTCTCTAATCTGAGAAACTTCTGTTGTGAGTAGTTTTAATGCATGGACTGTCTGATTAAATAGGGCAGTCGTCCAGTTAGCTAGGACGTGTAAGTCTCTGTAATTCATAGCTGTCCCCATTGGGGGAAACAGGCTTCTAGCTATCTGAGTTTCTTTATACTTTTCTATGGGATTATTTATCGCCTCCCTTTTTTTACGGAGCCTTGCTTTGGGTAAATTTTTGACTGCATAGTATGAGGGGAGGATGTAGCCTAAACTGCATCTGTCTTTCCATCTTGGGGAAATGTACATATATGCTCTACGCCCACATAACATCCATATGTTTCCTAACAGATTAGTGGACATGTCATTGGTTATCATTTGGGCTATATAACTACAAAAGGTAAATCCTTCATCCCCTCTATACTCTCTGTACTTGCTTGGGTCTCCCACTGCACATCCTGAAATCTGCCAATTGCATACATATGTGGTATAATAATGTAAGTGTTCAGTGATTAATACAAAGGTTCAGTTACAATATGGATATTTCCCACCTGAATTCCCTTTCCCATCCCCTGTATCATATGCATCATTAGTCCCAACAAAGAGCGGCAGTCTCTTGAATACAGCTACCAATGTGTAGTATGGTAGTATTAACTGGAGAGTTAATGAAAACCTCTCTGTAAAGGATAATTAGTCCATACTGTAAGGTTAAATGGTACAGCATGCATCAGTAGTTCTCCGCAGGCTTGGGTTGGCATGTGTGTGCAGATCCAACAGTCTGTTCGATTCAACAGGTGTGAAAAGTTCTGTGCAGAGGATGTACATGTTGTCCTGTCAGAGTCCTTGTTCTGAAATCGCCATAGCTGGAGAAATAAGGCAAAGGAGGAGGATGCAGAACACAATTGTTAATGAGTTGGCATTCAGGCAAGAAAAAGCGGCTAATAAGTTCTCTGGAGTTTTCTCAAGGCCTTGCTGTTCTAAGAGTTGTGCAGATTGGTTGGATAGGGCCTTGATCTGTCCCCAGGTCATGTGGTGCTGCTTTTTGCGAGGAGTCCGGTCTCTGTCCTTCTGAGGGCTGTGGAGGCTCAGGGAGAAGTTGGGGATCGGGTCCTGTAGACCTGGACACCTTTCCATCGTTCCACAGCTTGATTGGACCTGTGGAAGCAAGCAGAGAAACATATCCTCGTTCCCCATTTTAAGGGAACGGGACCGTACCAGACATTGAATATTCTATACAAAACTGATGGCTGTGGGTGACTAACCCTAGTCCCATAATGATTACTCATGGCTGTGTTCTTATGTGAACCTGATATGTTTAGATGATTTAAAGTAAACAATACTTTGTTCAGCCAATCCTGTTTAGGGGAAAATCCAGGGGCAATCCCCCCTTTTTCTTTTTGTTTGGTCCAGAGCTCTTAAGCGTATGGTTGGCTCTCTCCACAATGGCTTGCCCTGTGGTGTTGTAGGGGATGCCAAATAAGTATTTAATGTTCAATTATTGACAAAATTCATGCAAAGGAATGGCTGCAATAAGCAGGGCCATTTTTAGTTTTCAGAACGTAACCCCATTATCAAGAACGTTTTTATGCAGTGATCAATTTTCATTCAGTAAAATAGCAATAAATGTAAATTAATCGTTTAAAGGAAAAGTCATTTGTAGTAAGCTGAATCAGAAATGACAAGTATATTAGACATTACATTAAACATATGTTACACAAGACTGACAGATATTCATTCATCTTGCAAATATTAATTTACACAAAACTGACACATATTCATCCATCCTGCAAATATTTCTTTCATAGTCTTCTTGGCATCTGGGCAGACAACAGATAACACATAATTTGAGCTAAAAATCTTATCAAAAAGTTATCAAAAACAAAATTAGATCAAGGATCAAAAGTCAAAAGTGAAAAGGTGTTAGAAAAATGTTAAAATAAACTGCAAAGTGTTCATCTTCACATCTCTTCATGGCAGCGTCAATCTGGAAAATATTAAAAACTGGCATACAGCAAAAAATTACTAAGGTAAGGATTAAAGTGAAATTCTTACATTTTTAACCTTGAAGAAATCAATTCTATTATTCAATTTAATAAAATCAATTTGGATTTGCAAGAAAAGGCTTGGGAGGGATTGCTTTAGATGTAGCAACCTCTATCAGTAAAAATTTTAAGGTTCAGAATTCTGTATAAATTTTGTGAAAAAGAAAATAAAACTGAAGTGTCCTTAATACAGAAGGTCTGTAGGCCTGAAAAATAAAAACTATTATACAACAGAATTATTAAAACAATAATATAATATAACTTGTAGAATAACATAGCGCCTCCTAGTGGAGACCCCATCATTACTTTATAGATTGCAACTATTGTTCCAGGTTGCAATCAATAATACTCTGAGCTTAAATTCAATGTGGAATATCAGAATAGAATTTCTTCTTATAATTATTAGAATAGGAAATTAAACACGCTGTTTGCTCAGCTCTGTCTGCTGCATGCTAAAGTTTGAAAGTATTAAAAGATTAAAGACATATAGAAAGTAGAGAGAGAAATTGCAGGACTAAGTCCAGGTTTTTTTCTTTCTTTTCAAAAGTTCTCCCTCCCTCCCCCATGAGTGGATAGCAAGAGTTACAGAAAAGGGGGGGAGGAGCAGTGTTTTTCAAAAGAAAAGAACTGCACCCAAGGAGTTAATCCTTCAGTCAATAGGAACTGAAAGATAGCTTTGTTTAACAAATTAGATAACATCGACCACAGACAATGGCTGGCTGATTCTTTGCAGACAGACACCTCTTCAATTCACTTTAGGGATAATCACAGTAAGAATACAAGTTCTGTGTGCTGGCAATTCAAACTGTAAACTTAAATCTCAGAGAAATGGAGTCATTTTAAATGTGAGCCAAATAAACTTTGCAAAAGGGAAACTTTCACATGTAATTTATACAGTATATTATTCAAATTTCAGTACAGTTTGTAACATAAGGTTCAGCATTCACTTTGTGGGGGAAAATACTCTCAAAGTATGCAGATTTTTTTTTAACTGAATTTCAAATAGAAACTACTCCTTAAGCATGCAGTCCCTCTGCAACTGAACATCGAAGACCAGGAGAAACCATTTTTTCCAAATTTGTACTGTCTGCACAGTTACTTTGCCTAATCTGGTCTGCAAGAGGTCATTGAAGTGTATAATTAAATCAATTTTTTCATAGTGATATTTTCTTTGCTTGTAACGCAGGAGTCTAATTAAATCCTTTTTTTCATATTGATATTTTCTTTGCTTGTAACACAGGAGTGCAGCTGCCTGGCCCAAGGTCTTACACGCTGATTTCTTTGAAGACCTGGGGGCAAAGCCACTGCTCATGGCATTCCGGGCTGCACTCAACTCTATTGCTGCCACACCTAGTTCTTTGTTTCTTTCTGTAATGGGAAAGGCTTGAATCCCTTTCAATAATTCCTCCCTTGTGAGATTTCCATGTTCAAGGTGGAATCCCATGCTGACCGCTGCACATAAATTGTTACCGGGAGCAGTGGTTTGAGATGGTAATTTACCTGCACAAATTGATGATGCAGAATTAATGACTGTCTCAGGCAATGGCAAATGAATGTTCAGGGAGTGGTTAGTGGGGGAAGGGGGTTGCAGGCAAGATGGAGGAAGGCTAGTTTTTCTGACCTCAGTGTTTTCTATTTCCTGGGGTCTTTTCTCTGAGGTGGATGCAGAGGAAGCCACAGGAGCCATGTGAGTGTGTGTCCCCAGATGTTCTATTTCATTTTCTGTCCCCCTTTGTTCATGGTTCTTTTCTGTGATGGGGAAGGCTTGAAGTCCTTCTAATAATTCTGTTTCTGTAAGGTTTTCTTTCTGCAGTTTCTGCTGAAATTCAATGCTAATCGCCCCACCCAGGCCAGGTGGTGGCTCTATTGTTCTCAAGGGTTGCTTTTCTGAAGAGGTGTGAATGGGCTTGGGTGTGGGTAGCTGATACAAAGAATTTGCTGGCTCTGAGGAAGACTGAGAAGATGGGGGAAAGGTATGTCTGCCTGCTTCTAAAAGCACATGGTTTGAAACTGCTGTTTTTAAACCTTTTTTTTCTATATGTTCGATGGCCTCCGTACATTTTTGCCAAATTAATCTTTGCTTTATGGGAGCTCTGGGAGCCGTATGAAGATAATTGCCGATTGAAATCCAATTCTGGGTATTTAGAGTTCCAGACTCCATGGAATACCAAGGGCAACGGCAAGCTATTTCACTTATTAATTTTTCTAAGTCCCCCAGGCTGACTTGCACTATTTTTCTTCTGGTGATGAAATAATGATTATTGATGATTTGCTGCAGCTTCCTGGCATGTAGCCTCTGCTGTATAGTCAAATCATTGCCCATGCTTACGAGTGTGGGGAACAAACTTGCTAAAAAATACTTAAATATACTAAAAAGTACTTTAATATACTTACGATTAGCAGATCTGTTGAACGGTACGTACCTTTAAGCTATGACCAGCCGAAATAAGCATGGGGTTTATCATCACGTCGCAAGGGTCACCAGATATAGGAGTAATGAAGAGGCATCAGACAGCTTTCATGGCAGGCAGGCAGAGAGAAGGCAAAGAGGCAAAGAGGGTTTGCCCTCACAAGCCTCTTCCTTTTATTGTACATTCATACAAAGGCAGATGATGTGTCATTACATGATTGGCTACTTTCCCATAGCAACAGAAGAGTCATTACACCATTGGCTTTGGCTCAGGGGGTGTGCACGGATCATATCATTGGCTGCTGAAATCTATACCTCCTGACTTTGTCCTGCCTCTGACTAGGGAAAACCCAGCCCTTCTTTCAGGCTAACAGGATTAATTATAGGCCAGAGAAATACATGAAGTCAGGTATCCTCTCCTAGGCAGAGACTTAAGCACAAGTGATGCTTTTATTCAGGCAAATGTCAGGGAGAAGGGAAGTTAGTGTTTAAACCCTGAAATGGCTTGCTGGCAAGCGCATATTTCCCACAGTTAAATACATAAATAAATAAATATTGTAAGATTCCCCATACTGGGTCAGACCAAAGGGGTCTTGAGTGTGACTCCCCCATTCTGGAGGAGCAGATGGTGGACTTTAGCAATATATAAACCCCTGCCACCATCTTTAGGGTGTAGATTTCTTTTGTGGCTTGCTTTTATATGCTTAGATTCATTTTCTTGAGTTGCCCTGTTGTGGTTCTGCCCTGCTCATACAGTTCCCATTTTTTATTTTTTCCAGGGAATAAGGACTCTGAAGGGTTTTCTTCACAGAAGCCTGGGTAAAGAGACTTGGAGCAGAGTACCTTGCCCTTCTTTATTTATCCAAATTTTTTTGATTACTTTTTGAGAAGGAAGTTTTCCTACCCTCCCTGTCTCTTACTGAGTTTCCTTTTTTTAAGTAATATTTTGTCTGTGTTTTTGTCAGCTGACAACCCAAGGGCCTAGAGTCTTCTTATAATTGTGTTTCTATGGATGTGGAGTCTTTGATCTAGAAATTACTTAAGGAGTAGTTGTATCATCATTTCAATGAGGAGAAATGGATTCCGATCCATATCTGGAGTGAAAGCATTGAAGGTATCATTCAAAAGTATTTTTCTGATGACCCTAGTGTCTTACACTTGGGAGGAGAGTGCCCAATCAGTGCTTCCAGAAAGAAACATAAAATATTTATGAAGACTACAGGAGAGGTATGTGAATTGGGATTAAATTTCTACCCATTTCACAGTGGGAAGAGGCTTGAGTTTTTCCTTTGGAAAATGGTTCCAGTCAGCGCTGTGACCAGCACTATAGTGATATCTAAATGGCGCCGGTCTTTAGGCTGACTGACACCATTTTGTTGTACAGCCCTATAAACATATGGCTATGGCTATACAACAAAATGGTGCTGGCTGGCACTGGGACCTGCACCATTTTGATGTTGCTATGGTGCTGGTTTCTTGGATGGCCCAGAGTGGGCATCACCCCTTTCTCTATTCAGGATCCTACAGAAGGGGATAAGTGTGAGCTGGGGAGGTCCACAACTCCAGGAGTTATTTTCTGGGCTGGGAAAGGGTTTGGAGAAACCCAGGGAGGCCCCTGGGAAGCTGCAGAAAGGTACATGGAGGTCCCAGCGCGCTGAGGAGGCCATGTACAAACAATGAACTGAAAATACCTGAAGGCCATTTTTTGTTCATGTTTGTAATTTGTTTTAAAAGAATGCACATTCCTATAACTGAGAGATGCAAGACTCGCTCACTAAATTCCCTCCTCCACCCCCCCCCCCCCTCACTCCCTTTACTTCCTCCCTCGTTCTTCGCATTTACCTTCCCACAAATACACAGACAACTTAGATTGGGTAATAAAAGGTCGCAGTTTAATTATAAGACCCGAGCCCTCAACAATTTAACACAATACAACATTCCCCCCCCCCCCCCCTATTTTGCCACCTATCGGGCTCCCCACCTCTTCCAGTGGTAGAGCTCCAGGTGCCGTAACCTCTGAGCATCGGCCCCCCTCTTGCTCATTGTCCATCTTGTGCAACAGCCCCCCCGCGCTGCACGAGATTCCCCTCTTTTTCGGATTTTAACTAAACAATCAAATGCGATAACATTATCTGGGCTCGGGTTTTCCGCCCACTGCGACAAATGCACATCCTTTATTTAACATAACATTGTCAATTACAAAATGGGAGGGCGGGCGGGAAAGCTCAACTTGTTGCCTCTGCCGCTCCTCACTCACTGCGTGCCTAACGGTCACGCAGCCCCCACCATCCCATAATTTCTCATCTCCATAGCTTTTGAATTACTCCTATCCCATAGGTTGACCTATCCTTCTCCTCACCCTGCTTCTATCCCCTCCCCCCCACTTCACAGTTCCACTCTCTCTTGCCTCCAGTTATAGGCGCAGCGCGAGACTAGCTCACTCTGCTTCCACTTAGGTTCATCCAATAAAAAAAGTATCAACTCTGACTTGTTTTATTTCTACATTACATATGATACAAACTGCACCTTGTAATTTCTATTTATTTTTTTGGAGTGCATTCATAGTTTGAATCCTATGCTAGAAAAAGGTGGGGTACAAATAGAAAAAGAATGACATTTCTCTGAGAAGAAATTTATTAGGTGGGTTATAAGGGATTTTAGGCTTTATGAAGATGACATCCAACTATTTTTACCATGATTGTCTATTACATTGGGGACTATGTCTAATTGTTTATGGGCAGTGGGTCAGTGGTTTTCTCATAAGTTCTCCCTTAATTGAAAGAAAATGGAGGCATTATTGATTATTCATTCTTGGAAGGTTGAGCCTGTGGGTTGCCTGCCGATACAAATATCACAGGGAGTAAGGGTTTTAAGGGCATTATTGGATTCTGGGCTGTCTATGAAAACCAAATGAGAACTGTAGCTAAAATGATGTTGGTTTTTTTTAAGGGTGCACCTAGTGCGTAGATTGAAGTCATTTTTGGAGTTTAGATATTTTACATTAGTCATGCAATTGAAGGTGTTGTCTAGGGTTGGACTATTGTAATCTGTATATCTGGGTCTGTCTGCTTCTTTGACTTCTGTTCTGCAGATTATTCAGAATGCAACAGTTGTGTCATCTTCTGGCATAGTTACCAGGACTGTTTTCCTTTGATTTTAGAGAAATTTCATTGGCTCCCAGTCGGGTAGAGAATTAATTTTAGTGATGATTTTAAAGTACTGGGGGAAAACTGCAAGATATCTGCATTCAATTCTGCCTTCTTATGAATTGACCTGATCTTCAAGCTCAGATAGACACTATTTGCCTTCCCTTAGAAAGGCAAATTTGCAGGTAACCTAGGGTTGTGCATCCTGGCCGCGTAGGTGCCACGGCCGGGCCTGCTCACCTCATGCTGCCTTCCACAAGTGCTAGCCTGGCTGCTGCCACCAATCCCCGACGTCCCCGTCGCTCACCACAGCCTTCTTCAGCATCCTCGTTCCTGCAGGCCTTGCAGCAGAGCTCCCGACGGGATTCCGCATCTTCGGCTGCCTCGGCCCTGCCCCTAGGCACATGCGTGGCCGACGAACAGTCTTTTAAAGGGCAAGCGCGGGAAAATCGAGGGAGGTGCATTTGGATGACATCACAAGAGCCCTGTATATAAGGCAGAGCTCAAACCCCAGATCCCTGCCTTGGCAATTGGGTCAACACCGTTGGTGTACTAGTTTGCCTTCATGTTCCAAGTGTTCTCCTGTTCCAGCGTCTCCGTGTTCCTGTGTCTTCCATTGCCAGTGGCTCCGTGTGTTCCTGTATCCTTCTCAGGTAGTTCCTTTTCAGACTGACTTTTGGTACTGACCTCTGCCTGCCTGACCATTCTCTTGCCTGCTGCCTGGAACTGACCACTGCCTACCTGACCATTCTCATGTCTGCCGCCTGGAACCGACCCTCGCTTGCCTTGACCTCACCCGGACTGATTCTGATATTAACCTCTGCTTTGGCTGACTTCTCCTGGACTAATACTCTGGCTCTGACCTTTCGCTTCATTTGGACACTCTCTTCTGGTCTACTGTGACCATTGGACCAACCTGCTTGAAATCCAACCGTGGCTTCCTCTTGGCTAGACCCACAGGCGCTGCCTGTCTCACCCGGAGTACCTTCCTGAACTGTTGCCTCCCTGAGGTTTCCAGAGCTTCCAGTTTGTGTCAGGCCCATCCACCCTGCATCAGCCGCGCACCCTTGCTCATGGTGGGCACACTCCTCCACTACCTCTCTGGGAGACCACCAGAGGCCCACCTAAGTCCAGGCAGTCCGGGTACCCAAGGGCTCAACCTGTGGAAACCCCGGACTGTTTTTGATGAAGCTCCAGTTAGCCTCTGTCTCCTTGTGTGCTCCGCCTCCTGGTAGCAGGCGCTCTCTGGGTCTGACCAGAGGGCCGTACCAATCCTGCACCAGGTCAAGGGTCCACCTCCAGCGCAACAGGTTGCCAAGGCCATCAACTCGGTGGAGTCACTGTCCGAGAGCAACAACGGATCCTGGAAGTATTGGCTTCTTCTGTGGAGAAGATACGTTCCCAATTGGAGGAATCTATCATGGCCAACTCAGGGGGTCTTACCCCCACCTTACCCTTATGGGCACCGCTGGCCCTCCTGGTCCACCCCATTTTAATGGGGAACCGCGCCTTTGTCGAGGCTTCATAAATCAATGTTATATGCAGTTTTCCCTGCAACCCTCGCTGTTTCCTGACGAAGCAACTAAGATCACATTCATCCTTTTGCGCCTCAGGGGAATGCCCTGGCATGGGCTTCCCCACTTTTGGAGTGTTCCTATGCCATCCTTCGCCAGCTCCCTCAATTCATCTCTGTCTTCTGACATACCTTCGAGGACCCAGGCCAACAGGCGGTCGCTGGCCACCACCTACTCCACCTCTGTTAAGGCTTGCACTTGCTCGCTGAATATACAGTGGAGTTCAGAACACTAGCTATCGAGTTAGGTTGGCAAGAAGACTGCTTAAGGGCACTCTACCTTGAGGGACTGCCTCCGGCCCTTAAGGATGAACTGGCCACTCGCAAGATCCCCGTATCTCTGGAAGACCTGATCTACCTGGTCGGTAGAATTGACTACCATCTCCGACGACGACATCAGGACGAAAGGATCCTCCGATTTCCTACCCCACGACCATCACATGCAGTGAGTCCTCCGTTGAAGGCCTTACCAGCTCCTCAGCCACCTGAGGAGCCCATGAAAATCAACCGAGGTTGCTTCACTCCAGAGGAACGTTTATGATGCAGAAAAGCAGGTCTCTGCTTATATTGCGGCGTTTCTGGACATCTTCTTCAGACTTGCCCTGTGTGTCTGGGAAACTCCAAAGCCTGAGCCCAGCGGGGTCCCAAGCTTGGGCGCTACTGTTTCTGTCCCTCAATTATTGCTCCCTATCTCCCTCCTGGGGGAACACGTTCTTTCGCTACCACCGCCCTCGTGGACACCGGGGTGAGTGGAAATTTTATTTTGGAAGATATAGTCAAGCTTCTCCAGATACTGGCCCAACCACTGGAAGTACTGCTCCATATAGCCTTGATCTTGGGAGAGCATCTTCCCGGACGTATCACACACCGTACCACGACCATTCGCCTCACTGTAGGAAACCTCCATGATGAGGAAATCTCTCTCCTTATCCTGAAACTGTCCACACACCCCGTAGTCCTTGGACTTCCCTGGCTCCAGTTACATCCACCCCACTTCGACTGGCAATCCCTGCAACTAACTCAGTGGGGCTCTCAATGTCAAAATCGCTGTTTATGGCAAGTGTCTCCATCTGTGACCGTTCTAAACTCTACAACCCTTCCTGGGTTACCTGCGCCATACTCGGAATGCAAAGATGTGTTCTCCAAACAAAACGCTGACATCCTGCCTCCAGTCCAAGAGTTTAACTGCCCCATAGAACTATTACCCGGAACCATGCCTCCCAAGGGCAGAACCTATCCCCTTTCACTTCCTGAAACATGAGCCATGTCAGCGTATATCAAGGAGAATTTGGATAAAGGATTCATTAGAACCTCTAATTCCCCGGCAGGAGCCGGGTTCTTCTTCGTAAAGAATAAGGATGGCAGCTTGAGACCTTGCATAGACTACAGAGGGTTGAACGTAGTAACTTGTAAGGACCGTTACCCACTGCCACATAATAGTGAACTATTTGATCGTCTGCAGGGTGCACAAATCTTCACGAAATTGGATCTCCGAGGAATGTATAACCTTGTACGAATCCAACCAGAAGACATATGGAAGACCGCCTTCAACACAAGAGATGACCACTGCGAGTACGTAGTAATGCCATTCGGGCTTTGCAACACCCCTGCAGTATTTCAACGCTTAATGAATGAGATCTTTCGGGACTTTTTATACTCCTTTGTCGTCATATATCTGGACGACATAATAATATTCTCCAAATACCTTCAGTCCCATCATTCCCATGTCCAAACAGTCCTCCAACGTCTCAGAGACCATCACCTCTATGCGAAATTAGAGAAGTGTATTTTTGAACAACCCAGTCTTCCATTTTTAGGCTACATCATTTCCAACCGTGGCTTCACCATGGACCCCGATAAACTCCAGGGTATTTGAGATTGGCCTCAACCAGTGGGTCTCCATGCCCTACAAAGATTCCTTGGGTTTACAAACTACTATCGAAACTTTATCGCTAATTACTCCTCTCTGGCTGCTCCACTCACCGCCATGACTAGGAAGGGATGTGACCTCCGAGTGTGGAGTCCCAAGGCCCAGTCAGCTTTCCACGCCTTGAAAGAAGCCTTCTATACTGGTCCATGTCTACGTCTAACCGTCTCTTCATCGTCGAAGTTGACGCATCCGCCATCGGAGCAGGAGCGGACTTGAGTCAATATTCCATTAAAGGAACTTTAGAACCATGCTCCTTCTACTCACATAAATTCACCTCCACTGAACAAAATTATACTATAGGGGACCGTGAACTCCTAGCAGTGAAACTAGCCCTCCAGGAATGGCGCCACTGGCTGGAAGGGGCACAACACAAATTCACAATATTTACTGACCACAAGAATCTAGAACACCTAAAGGAGGCCCAGTTACTTAACCCCAGACAAGCCCACTGGGTCCTGTTCTTTGAAAGCTTCAACTTTGAGCTCCGCTATTGCCCGGCAGCTAAGAACCTCCGGGCAGATGCGCTCTCTCGCTCCGTTGAGCCAGAAGATATACCCAAGACTCCTAGGCACATCATCGATCCAGCTTGCATATCAATTGCAGTGACCACCACAGTACTAGCCGGGAAGACGGTGATCCCCCACAACTCTGTGAGCGCGTGCTCCATTGGGCTCATGACTCTAGACTGGCTGGTCATCCCGGTCGAGCCCGGACTCTCGAGATGCTTCAAAGGCACTATTTGTGGCCTAGTATGATAAAGGACTCCTGCAAATACGTGGACTCCTGTCCAGTTTGCATGCAGCAAAAACCCCCGACTGGCCGCCCATGGGGGTCTCTTCCAACCTCTTCCTGTGCCCACCGAACCCTGGTCAAGTCTCTAAACTGATTTTATCATGGACCTGCCTCCATCAAAAAGAAATACTGTAATCTGGGTCATAATTGACCGCTTCTCAAAAATGGCCCACTTTGTCCCATTACCTGACCTCCCCTCAGCTCCAGAACTTGCTAGGCTCTTCTTAACCAACCTATCATCTGCATGGACTACCACAAGAAATCATCTCCGATCGGGGGCCTCAATTTGCTGCTAAATATTGGAGATCCCTTTGTAAAAAGTTTAATATTACATTAAACTTAACCTCAGCCTATCATCTGCAAGCAAATGACCAAGCCGAAAGGACAAATCGTTCCTTGAAAACATTCCTGCAATCATATGTCAATGACCAGCAAGATAACTGGGCTGACCTTCTGCCATTGCAGAACTATCCCATAACACCCACATCGCCTCTACTATGGATGTCTCACCATTTGCGGTGGTCTTTGGCCGCCAACCACACCTACCCCTGCTGGTTCCACTCAGTGTACCTTCACCTGCAGCCCAGTCTACAGCACAAACTATACGCAGGCTCTGGAACCAAGTAAAAGAGAGACTAAGCCAAGCAGCCGAGTGAGCCAAACGTTTTACAGCCGTTCATCGTTGGGCCGCACCGCTGTTCCGGCCAGGCCAGAAAGTCTGGCTGAGTACGAAGCACATTCAACTACGACTGCCGTCTCAATGGCTAGCCCCCAGATTCATCGGTCCATTCCCTATCTTGAGATGCATTGGAGTAGTCACTTACCAGCTACAACTCCCTGCCTCCATGGGAATCCACAACACATTCCACGTGTCATTACTTAAGCCTTTAGTCCTGTCCTGGCCTTCCAAAGGCCTCCTCCTCCTACTCAGCATACGGCGGAACCTGAAAACACCCTGCAGGTCAAGGAGGTCCTTGACGTCCAATGCCACCATGGTCATTGGGAGTACCTCCTGTCATGGGAGGGTTTCAGCCCAGAAGAAAACTCTTGGGAACCCTCTCACAACATCTTTGATAAAGAGCTGCTTCAAGGATTCTATCGAGACCACCCAGAGAAACTTAGACCAGTAAGGGGGAGGCCTAGAAGGGGGGGTACTGTTGTGCATCCCTGCCGTGTAGGTGCCACGACCGGGCCTGCTCACCTCGTACTGCCTTCCACAAGTGCTGACCTGGCTGCTGCCGCCAATCTTCGACATCCCCGTCGCTCACCATGGCCTTCTTCAGCGTCCTCATCCCTGCAGGCCTCTCAGCAGAGCTCCCGATGGGGCTCCTGGTCTTTGGCCACCTCAGCCCCGCCCCTAGACGCATGCACGGCCGATGTATAGTCTTTTAAAAGGGCAAACGCAGGAAAACCAAGGGAGGTGCATTTGGATGACATCATAAGAGCCCTGTATATAAGGCAGGGCTCAAACCCCTGATCCCTGCCTTGGCAATCGGGTTGACACTGTTGGTGTACTAGTTTGCCTTCGTGTTCCAAGTGTTCTCCCGTTCCAGTGTTTTCCTGTTCCAGTGTCTCCTGTTCCAGGGTCTCCGTGTTCCTGTGTCTTCCGTTCCCAGTGGCTCCGTGTGTTCCTGTATCCTTCTCAGGTAGTACCTCTTCGGACTGACCTTTGGTACTGACCTCTGCCTGCCTGACCATTCTCTTGCCTGCCGCCCAGAACCGACTACTGCCTGCGCGACCATTCTCTTGCCTGCCACCTGGAACTGACCACTGCCTGCCTGATCATTCTTGTGTCTGCCGTCTGGAACTGACCCTCGCTTGCCTTGACTACGCCCGTACTGATTCTGGTATTGACTCCTGCTTTGGCTGATTTCTCCTGGACTGGTACTCTGGCTCTGACCCTTGCGCTTCACTCCGACACTCTCTTCTGGCCTACTGTGAACATTGGACCAACCTGCTTGGAAACCAACCGCGGCTTCCTCTTGGCTAGACCTACAGAGTACCTTCCACAGAGTACCTTCCTGAACTGTTGCCTCCCTGAGGTCTCCTGAGCTTCCAGTTCAGGTCTAGCCTATCCACCTTGCATCAGCCGTGCACCCTTGCTCGTGGTGGGCACATCCCTCTGCTACCTCTCCGGGAAACCACCAGAGGCCCACCTAAGTCCAGGCAGTCCGGGTACTCAAGGGCTCAACCTGCGGAAACCCCGGACTGTTATTGGTGAAGCTCCAGTTAGCCTCTGTCTCCTTGTGTGCTCCGCTTCCTGGTGGCAGGCGCTCTCTTGGCCTGACCAGAGGGCCGTACCAATCCTGCACCAGGCCAAGGGTCAACCTCCAGCGCAACACCTAGACTAGGTCATTTTTCTGTATTTGGTCCTAAGTTATGGAATTGTCTTGCTGCAGGAGTTTCATTAGGACTCTGGCCTTCTTTGCTTTGGAAAGCAGGTCATTCATGCATTTTTAGAGACTTGATCTGTTTGGGGTTTGGGAGGAATCATTTTGGGCTGTTTGCAGTTTGGAGTTTATTTTGTGCTAGATAATTGTACAGTGAAGATCATGATTGTTTTTAGGATTTTGTGTGGTTATATATGTTTCTTTTGGTATGGACTGTCATTGGTGTGTCATGATTGTATAATATGTTTCATTATTTTATTTAATGTTTTATATTTTGTAAGCCACTGTAGGCATTGTTTTCTCTGGATTAGTGGGAAATAAATGTGCTAAAATGAATAAATAATTAATTTCCAAAGAACAGAGTTAGCACAACCAGAGGAAACACATGCTTTTCCAATTGTGCGTGCTAATGTAACTCCATTTAGTTTTGAAAAGAGTCTTTCTAGGAATTGGTGGAGAGCATACTTTCTGTGTCTGTCCAAACATAAAGGAGTGGAGTTCAAGCTAGCCTTGGGAGTTAGTCGGTTATACCTTGCCCAATTAAAACTGGTCCCTTCTGATTCAGATTTAACTGATTAAATGTGCAAGTGCACAAATTGAAGCAGTTAATAAAAATGGGAGGCCATGGAGATGAGGATAGGTCAGGGAAAAAGTTGGTATTCAAGTTTTGACCTGCTAGATTTAGCCAGATTTTCAGATGGAAACCTAGGTGGCTAGGTACAGCTGAAAATTTCACTAAAAATAACTGATTAAAAATAACCAGTGTTCTTTGCTGCTGTACAGGTTTTGGAACAAAAGTAACAGCTATGATAACTCAACTGCATATGACATACTCACCATCGCCTGGTTATTGGCAAATTGTCTCTTCAAATTCTCATTCTTCATCCTGATAACATGAAGCAAACAGTTTCTCGAAGGCTGCTACGAAGATAAGCACAGCTAACAGTGAATAACATTTTCAGTGGACAGCTTACAAAAACACTGAAACAAAGTTTGGCCTGATGTCAAGCCTACGATATGAGCTAAACAAATTTTCACTCTTGCTACAAAACAGAAGCTGTAAGTCATAAACTGAGCATTTCTGTAAATTCTCCTGCAAGATTAACGTGATTGAAAACTCAGCTTGGGTTGATAGATGGCAGTCTAGAATAACTGCAATAGTAAAAGTTATTATTTAGTAGGCATGTGCATTCGGATTGACCGCATATGTAAAACGCAACTCAAATTTATTTTTTAACTTTAAAAAAAATGAGGCGTAAACGAGCAGATTTCCGACATATTGAACATAGATATGTCGGATACGGCGAATCGCCATGCGCGCGCTTTCTCGCCGCCATTACCTGCGACTCGAGCTCGGAGCCCCGGATTGCCTGAAAATGGCGGCGCCCCTGCGGTAACCATGCCAACCTGTCTGACCCTGTCCTGTGAGTCTCAGTGACTCACAGGAAAGGGTGGGACAGGTCGGCATGGATACCGGAACGCAGCGAATCTGCGTTCACCTTTTCAGAGAAGCACTGAATGCAGCGAATCGTGCTGTCATTCCGTGCTTCTCTGAGGATTTCCTGACGAGCCAGCACTATAAAAGCAGCAGCAGCACGAGGACTGACGGACATTGTCAGCGATTCAGTGGGGAGGTGGGATCGGGATCGTGCAGGGTGGGCTTAGGCAGGCTGAGGCAGAGAAGATAGCAGAACCAGATTTGATAGACAACACAGAACAGAACCAGATTTGATAGACAACACAGAACAGATTCTTTGTTAGGGAAAAAAAAAAAAAAGAACATTGTTATTGAGTGAGTCTGTACATTTTATCCTGGGCAGTGCCAGGCAGGGCTGGCAGTACTCTGCCTCATATTTGATATTTTTAAACAGACTTAAAAGCATTCTCCTTGAGTGGTTCAGTGCTGGGTGGGCACTGGGCAGCAGTTCCAGGGCTGGGAGTACTCTGCCTCATATCTACTTTAGTTCTATGTGCACTGCAGTGCACACAGACAGACACATTCCGTGCATTGGCAGGCAGGCAGTGAGGCAGTGGGCATTGTAAACAGAGTGAAGATTGCCCTTCAGCGAGTCTGTTAAATTTGCTATTTCTAAACAGACTTAACCGCATTGTCCTTGACTGGTTCAGTGCTGGGTGGGCAGTGCCAGGGCTGGCACTGGCAGTACTCTGCCTCATATCTACTGAAAAGGAAGCTGGTTCTCTGTGCACTCACTGCACACACACAGACAGACACATTCCGTGCATTGCCAGGCAGGCAGTGAGGCAGTGGGCATTGTAAACAGAGTGAAGATTGCCCTTCAGCGAGTCTGTTAAATTTGCTATTTCTAAACAGACTTAACCGCATTGTCCTTGACTGGTTCAGTGCTGGGTGGGCAGTGCCAGGGCTGGCACTGGCAGTACTCTGCCTTATATCTACTGAAAAGGAAGCTGGTTCTCTGTGCACTCACTGCACACACACAGACAGACACATTCCGTGCATTGCCAGGCAGGCAGTGAGGCAGTGGGCATTGTAAACAGAGTGAAGATTGGCCTTCAGCGAGTCTGTTCAATCTGCTATTTCTAAACAGACTTAACCGCATTGTCCTTGACTGGTTCAGTGCTGGGTGGGCAGTGCCAGGGCTGGCACTGGCAGTACTCTGCCTCATATCTACTGAAAAGGAAGCTGGTTCTCTGTGCACTCACTGCACACACACAGACACATTCCGTGCATTGCCAGGCAGGCAGTGAGGCAGTGGGCATTGTAAACAGAGTGAAGATTGGCCTTCAGCGAGTCTGTTAAATTTGCTATTTCTAAACAGACTTAACCGCATTGTCCTTGACTGGTTCAGTGCTGGGTGGGCAGTGCCAGGGCTGGCACTGGCAGTACTCTGCCTCATATCTACTGAAAAGGAAGCTGGTTCTCTGTGCACTCACTGCACACACACAGACAGACACATTCCGTGCATTGCCAGGCAGGCAGTGAGGAAGTGGGCATTGTAAACAGAGTGAAGATTAGCCTTCAGCGAGTCTGTTCAATCTGCTATTTTTAAACAGACTTAACCGCATTGTCCTTGACTGGTTCAGTGCTGGGTGGGCAGTGCCAGGGCTGGCACTGGCAGTACTCTGCCTCATATCTACTGAAAAGGAAGCTGGTTCTCTGTGCACTCACTGCACACACACAGACAGACACATTCCGTGCATTGCCAGGCAGGCAGTGAGGCAGTGGGCATTGTAAACAGAGTGAAGATTGGCCTTCAGCGAGTCTGTTCAATCTGCTATTTTTAAACAGACTTAACCGCATTGTCCTTGACTGGTTCAGTGCTGGGTGGGCAGTGCCAGGGCTGGCACTGGCAGTACTCTGCCTCATATCTACTGAAAAGGAAGCTGGTTCTCTGTGCACTCACTGCACACACACAGACAGACACATTCCGTGCATTGCCAGGCAGGCAGTGAGGCAGTGGGCATTGTAAACAGAGTGAAGATTGGCCTTCAGCGAGTCTGTTCAATCTGCTATTTTTAAACAGACTTAACCGCATTGTCCTTGACTGGTTCAGTGCTGGGTGGGCAGTGCCAGGGCTGGCACTGGCAGTACTCTGCCTCATATCTACTGAAAAGGAAGCTGGTTCTCTGTACACTCACTGCACACACACAGACAGACACATTCCGTGCATTGGCAGGCAGGCAGTGAGGCAGTGGGCATTGTAAACAGAGTGAAGATTGCCCTTCAGTGAGTCTGTTAAATTTGCTATTTCTAAACAGACTTAACCGCATTGTCCTTGACTGGTTCAGTGCTGGGTGGGCAGTGCCAGGGCTGGCACTGGCAGTACTCTGCCTCATATCTACTGAAAAGGAAGCTGGTTCTCTGTGCACTCACTGCACACACACAGACAGACACATTCCGTGCATTGCCAGGCAGGCAGTGAGGCAGTGGGCATTGTAAACAGAGTGAAGATTGGCCTTCAGCGAGTCTGTTCAATCTGCTATTTCTAAACAGACTTAACCGCATTGTCCTTGACTGGTTCAGTGCTGGGTGGGCAGTGCCAGGGCTGGCACTGGCAGTACTCTGCCTCATATCTACTGAAAAGGAAGCTGGTTCTCTGTGCACTCACTGCACACACACAGACAGACACATTCCGTGCATTGCCAGGCAGGCAGTGAGGCAGTGGGCATTGTAAACAGAGTGAAGATTGGCCTTCAGCGAGTCTGTTCAATCTGCTATTTTTAAACAGACTTAACCGCATTGTCCTTGACTGGTTCAGTGCTGGGTGGGCAGTGCCAGGGCTGGCACTGGCAGTACTCTGCCTCATATCTACTGAAAAGGAAGCTGGTTCTCTGTGCACTCACTGCACACACACAGACAGACACATTCCGTGCATTGCCAGGCAGGCAGTGAGGCAGTGGGCATTGTAAACAGAGTGAAGATTGGCCTTCAGCGAGTCTGTTAAATTTGCTATTTCTAAACAGACTTAACCGCATTGTCCTTGACTGGTTCAGTGCTGGGTGGGCAGTGCCAGGGCTGGCACTGGCAGTACTCTGCCTCATATCTACTGAAAAGGAAGCTGGTTCTCTGTGCACTCACTGCACACACACGGACAGACACATTCCGTGCATTGCCAGGCAGGCAGTGAGGCAGTGGGCATTGTAAACAGAGTGAAGATTGGCCTTCAGCGAGTCTGTTCAATCTGCTATTTTTAAACAGACTTAACCGCATTGTCCTTGACTGGTTCAGTGCTGGGTGGGCAGTGCCAGGGCTGGCACTGGCAGTAGTCTGCCTCATATCTACTGAAAAGGAAGCTGGTTCTCTGTGCACTCACTGCACACACACAGACAGACACATTCCGTGCATTGCCAGGCAGGCAGTGAGGCAGTGGGCATTGTAAACAGAGTGAAGATTGGCCTTCAGCGAGTCTGTTCAATCTGCTATTTTTAAACAGACTTAACCGCATTGTCCTTGACTAGGTCCGTTCATTTTGTTATTTTAAACAGACTGAGCATTCTTCTTGAGTGGGTCTGTTAATTTAGTTATTTTAAACTGACCGAACATTATTATTGTGGGACAGTGGGCAGTGTTACCACTAGTACTCATTGACATTAAATCCATAATGTCAGGGAAAGGGAGATGCAAGCGACTTAGTGGGAATGGCAGTGGAGGCACCGCAAAAGACACCAGCGCAACACCACCAGTACAGGTAAAAAGGCAACTGTTGCAATCAAACGTCTTTGTAGGGGATGGCAGTTCCATGGCAAAAAAAAAGAAATCAGACCATGAAACTTTGCAATCGCCACCACGTGTTTCTGGCACTGTAGTTTTGGAGGAGAGTGAAGAGGAGGCAGAGTCTAGCCAGACAAAAGTTACACACCCAAGAGCAGCCAGGGGACAGAAGTGTCCTGCAAAACTTCGCGGTGACAAGGTAGCGCTGGCACTGTTAGCTTCTGATTCAGAAGAAGAATCTTCTTGGATGGGATTCTCATCAGAAACGGAAGATGTAATACCTGAGCAATCTTCGGTAGAATTGTCAGTTAGTCCTGTTTTAGCCTCCACCTTCAGAAATCTGCGGCAGGGGAGACATTCCACTGATATCGAGGAGGAGGAAGAGCTGTCAGAAGGGAGACAGAGGGTGACTGTTGCCCCCGCTGGCATTGCTTCGCCGGGTGCAGTGGGTGCACCACCCACACCCAGTAGTACCTCAACTCCAGTGCCACCATCCACCCCCAGGGCGGGAAAGAGAGGAGGATCACAAAAGAAATCTGCGATCTGGGCACATTTTAAAGTGACAGAAGACCCGCGTTATGCTCGGTGTAATTACTGTGCCAGGGATATTAGCAGAGGCAAGCAACTGGGACATCTGTCAAATTTTGGCATGGAGTATCATATTAAGAGGCAACACCCAACAAGATTACTGCCATCTGGGGATGGTAGCATTTTCCGTCAGGGGACCCCTTCCCCTTCCAACCAGGGTGCAGTGGTAGGAAAGCAGCAGAGTCAGCCCACGCCCTCATACCCTTCTAGCAGTCAGGCGGCAGGCCAGAAACCCACTGACATGTGGGAGAAGCGACAATGCACCATGGAGGAAATGGGGTGGAGTGCGGTAACGCTATCCCGGCGTAGGAGGCAGGCAGCCGCAAAAGTAGTAACCAGGAGCATTGGGGAAATGATTGCCCTTGATGACCAGCCCCTGCAGTTAGTGGAGAATGTGGGTTTCAAACGTTTCTTGAAGGTCGTACTTCCAAATTACAAAGTCCCCTCCAGAACCACATTTAGTAGAAAGGTCATCCCCAGCCTGTACAAGCACTGTGTCAGTCGCGTGCAAGCACTGCTAGGAAAGGCAGACGGAAGAGTGCATTTCACCTGCGATATCTGGACCGCCATGAATGCTGCACACTCTTACCTCTCTCTGACAGCACACTGGTGGGACATGGCAGAGGCAGGGGCAGCCAGCAGCTCTATTACTGAACAAGCATCAGGGTGGAGGTGGGCTTTACTGAACACCCACCTGACGGACCATTCCCATACCGCTGCCAATATTCTAGCATGCATCAGAAAGATGCTGGCGAGCTGGAAAGTACACCAGCGAGACAGTAAAACGCGGGCAGGCTTTTTTGTCACAGACAACGGTGCAAACATGGTTAAGGCAATAAGCAATGGGCGGTTTAAGAACATCCGATGTTTTGCACACACTCTGCATCTGGTAGTGAAGTCAGGTTTGGGCTTGGAGTCCAAGGACAAGGAGACTGAATACCTGCGTCGGTTAATACACAAGTGCAGGAACATAGCAGCACACTTCCACAGAAGTGTCAGGGCGGGGCAGGTTCTCCGAGAAAAGCAGACTGATTTGGATATGGCAGAGAAGCGTCTCATTCAAGACGTTCCCACCCGGTGGAATTCCACCTTTATGATGCTGGAGAGGTTATTGGAGCTGCAGACACCCCTTCATGAACTTTCTGGTACAATAGACATAGGTGTACAGAATCCCCTAGGGCATCACGATTGGTTAGTCATGAGTCAGCTGTTAAAAATCCTGCAGCCCTTCAAGGACGTCACGGAGGAGCTGAGTTCCAGAAGTTCCACCTTGGCTGACATCATCCCTATTGTGAAATTCCTGGATGACCATTTGGAAGGCATTAAACGGCAAGAGGGAATGACTGCTGAGGTGCTGCAGTGTGTGGACGTTTTGCAGCAGCAGGTTAAAGACAGATTAAGGCCTTTAACAGAGGACAGCACATACATGCTCGCCTCTGTCTGTGATCCCCGTGTGAAAGGTAAACTCGCCCTACAGACCAATTGTCTGTCATTTGTGAAGGAGCTGTTGTTAGCACAGGTCCGTGAACAGGAGCACCATAGGCGGAGACAGATTAGGCTTGAAGCACAGGTGGAAACAGCAGGCACGTCACAGAGTTGTGCTGCTGCTAGCCCTGGCAGGAGAAGGACTGTGTCAGTGACAGATACTATTATTAGTGCATCCACCTCAACGTCAGAACGCCCAAGGCATGTTGGCCATAAAGATACATCAGTTGTGCAACGGGCGAGAGAGAAAGTAACTGGATTGAGTGACTCTCAGCCCTCCCAAGCACAGGAGGAGACAGCAGCAGAGCTGTCAGTGACACGGTATCTCTCAGAGCCGATAGAGAACACGCAGACAGATCCGCTGGCATATTGGGCACACAAGTCCACTGTCTGGCCACACCTAGCCAAAGTGGCTGAAGGATATCTGTCATGTCCACCAACCAGTGTGCCCAGTGAACGTGTTTTTTCAATGACAGGGGATATCATGAGCCCTCACCGCTCAAGGCTGTCACCGGTCTTGATGGAAATGCTAGTGTTTTTGAAAGTAAACCTGCCATTGCTTGGCTTTCCCGATTTTCCTTGTGAATGGCAAGATGAATAAAAGCTATTGAAAGGAGCCTTGCAGCAGTTCCAATTGCCTCCTATGCTCAAGATAATGTAAGCACTGCAGCACATGTTCTTGACATGAATCGCTGTGCCTGACCGGCATCTACTGTGCAGCCCTTGTGTTCCCACAAGTGTTTTAACTCCGTTGCTGTTCCTGCCTGTACCTCCAGGCATTGTGTTCCTACTGGTGTTTTAACTCCATTGCTGTGCCTGCCTGTCCCTCCCGGCCTTGTGTCCCTAGCCGGGATTGACCTCTGTCCTCCAATGATATGCCTGTTCCTCCAGGCCTTGTGTCCCTAGCTGGGCAGTTCCATTTTGTTATTTTAAACAGACTGAGCAATCTTCTTGAGCGGGTCTGTTCCATTTTGTTCTTTTAAACAGACTGAGCATTGTCCTTCAGAGTGGGTCTGTTGATATTGCTATTTTAAACAGACTGAGCATGGTCCTTCAGAGTGGGCCCGTTCATTTTCTTATTTTAAACAGACTGAGCATTCTTCTTCAAGGCCGAAGTGGAGAAGGGTTCCATGTGAACAGCAGTTCCACATGGGTCAGCCGGTCCAAAGAGATAGGCGAGCGCCGTTCGGAAGGGACGGGCGATGGCCTCCGTCGTCCTCGGCTGATCGAAAGGGAGTCGGGTTCAGATCCCCGAACCCGGAGTGGCGGAGATTCGGCGCTGGGCTCTTCCCTCTTCACTCGCCGTTACTGAGGGAATCCTGGTTAGTTTCTTTTCCTACGCGGCTTGTGTCCCTAGCTGGGATTGACCTCTGTCCTCAAATGATGTGCCTGTTCCTCCAGACCTTGTGTTCCCACGCGTATTCTTATTTCTGAGAGATTTTCCGATTCCTTTGTCATCAGCTAAAGTGCATAAGATGCGTTGATGAATAGTTTTGAAGATGACACATATGGCTTTATAGATGATACGGAAGTGGACGGGTAGCCAATGTAACTCTTTCAGAATGGGAGATTTGTGGTCTCTCTTTCTTGCGCCTGTTAGTAATCGGGCTGCTGAATTTTGAACCATCTGTAGTGGTTTGGAATAGGATGAGGGCAGACCTAGCAATAGGGAACTGCAGTAGTCTAATTTCGCAAAAATGACTGCTTCAATGATCGTTCTGAAGTCTTGAGCATGGAAAAGAGGTCTTATCCTCTTCCGAACCTGGAGTTTATAGAAGCAGTCTTTGGTTGTTTTGTTGATATGTGCCTTGAAGTTTAGCCGGTTGTCTATTATCACTCCTAAGTCTCTAACTTGTGTGGTAGGTAGGTTGGTGGGAAGAGTAGTGTTGGAGATATTGTTTTCAGGAGAGATGAGTAGGATTTCTGTCTTGGATGAGTTTAAGATGAGGTGTAGGTTGTTTACTACTTGTTTGATTTTCTGGTGGCATGTTTCCCAGTACTCAAGAGTTTTACAGTATGTGTCTTTGATAGGGATGATGATTTCAATATCATCTGCGTAAAGGAAGTACTTTAGATTGAGGTCGGTAAGAAGTTGGCAGAGAGGAAGAAGATAGATATTAAATAGGGTCGGAGACAATGAAGAACCTTGAGGGACTCCTATGACAGAGTCAAATCTTGAGGATTCCTTGTTTTGGAGTTTAACTTTGTAACCTCTGTAATTGAGAAACGTTTTGAACCAGGATAGGACGGTGCCGCTGATTCCTATGGACGAAAGCTGGTTTAGGAGGATGGCGTGGTTGACCGTGTCGAACGCTGCGGAAAGGTCTAACAAGATCAATAGGAAAGAGTTTCCTTTGTCGAGGCCCATTAAGATATAATATTATATCTTATAGTTGTGGTTTGGATCATATTCTTTAGGTGAAGACGGTTGTCTATAATTACTCCCAGGTCTCTCACATGGTTGTAGGTGAGAAGGTGTTTGTGATGGATCTGAGATGGGAGGTTTTCTTGCTTGTAGGAAATGAAGAGGAGTTTAGTTTTAGAGGCATTGAGGACCAGGTTTAGACTGTTGAGGAGATTAGTGGTGGCTTGTAAGCTGTTGTTCCAAAGTGCGATGGCTTTGTTAATAGATTCTGTTATGGGAATAAGAATCTGAACATCGTCTGCATAGATGTAGTGAATGAGGTTAAGACTACTTAACAGTTGGCAAAGGGGAAGGAGGAAACGGCGGGGGAAACGGCAAAGCTGCTGCCATGGGGGGCTATAACACGCGCCGCCGGAGCGGAGGGCCACCTGCCCCCCCTGGGCCTTCCCAGCCGACACGGAGCCGGTTGCGGCGCTCCGCCGCGGAGGAAATGCGCCCTGCGGCCGTCCGGGAGGCGTTCCCCGCCCCCCCGCGAAAGGGGTGGGGGATCCGCCGAAACCCCGGTCCCACCAAACCCGCCGGGTTGAATCCTCCAGGCGGACTGCACGCACCCCACCCGTTTAACTCTTAACGGTTTCCCGCCCTTTTGAACTCACTCTTGAAAGTTTTTTTCAACTTTCTCTTACGTACTTATTGATTTTATTGATTTACTTTATTTTTTTATTCCTGGACGGGGCCGGGGCCGTCCGGGAGGCGTTCCCCGCCCCCCCGCGAAAGGGGTGGGGGATCCGCCGAAACCCCGGTCCCACCGAACCCGCCGGGTTGAATCCTCCAGGCGGACTGCACGCACCCCACCCGTTTAACTCTTAACGGTTTCCCGCCCTTTTGAACTCGCTCTTGAAAGTTTTTTTCCACTTTCCCTTACGTACTTATTGATTTTATTGATTTACTTTATTTTTTTATTCCTGGACGGGGCCGGGGCCGTCCGGGAGGCGTTCCCCGCCCCCCCGCGAAAGGGGTGGGGGATCCGCCGAAACCCCGGTCCCACCGAACCCGCCGGGTTGAATCCTCCAGGCGGACTGCACGCACCCCACCCGTTTAACTCTTAACGGTTTCCGCCCTTTTGAACTCGCTCTTGAAAGTTTTTTTCCACTTTCCCTTACGTACTTATTGATTTTATTTATTTATACCGGCATTGCATCCTCTGTAGGCTTCCCTGGTGGGTCTTGTGCATTTGAATAAACGAAGAGGAATTTGTAGGTCGATTATGGTGTGTTGGTGAATGATTTCTTATATCAAGGTGATGGATTTGTAAATGACTCTGAACTGAATTGGTAACCAGTGGAGGTCTTTTAGGACTGGGGAAATGTGGCCTCCTTTCCTAGTGTTTGTTAGTAGACGGGCTGCTGCGTTTTCAACCATTTGGAGTGGTTTTGTGTATGAGGAAGGGAGTCCAAGTAATGTAGAGTTGCAGTAGTAGAAAATGAGGGCTTGGAGGATGGTTCTGAAGTCTTTGGCGTGGAAGAGTGGTCTTATCCTTTTTTAAACTTGCAGTTTATAGAAGCAGTCTTTGGTGGTTTTATTGATATGGGATTTCAAGTTTAGTTAATTGTCGATTAGCACACCTAGATCCCTCACATGAGTAGTTTGTAGGTTGGTTGGGAGACAAGCTGTGAGATTGTTGTCAGGAGTTATGAGTAATACTTCAGTTTTAGAGGAGTTTAGTACCAGATTTAGGTTTTTGAGGAGGCTTTTGATTTCTAGGTGACAGGAATCCCAGTATTCGAGGGTTTTTGTGTATGATCCTTTGATGGGGATCAGGATCTGGATGTCGTCAGCATAGAGAAAGTGTATTAAATTGAGGTTGGTAAGGAGTCGGCAGAGTGGTAGGAGGTAATTATTAAAGAGTTTAGGGGATAAAGAGGAACCTTGTGGGACTCCGATGGCCGAGTCGTGGCGTGGTGATTCTTTGTTCTGGATTTTTACCTTATAACCTCTGTTGGTTAGCAACAATTTGAACCAGGCGAGCGCCAATCCAGAGATTCCGATTGCTACTAGCTGTTTCATCGGTCTCGTGCCAGTATTCAGCCTTACACGGAGTTTACCACCCGCTTTGGGCTGATTTCCCAAAGAACCCGACTCAGAGAAGACCCGGTCCCGGCGCGCCGGGGGCCACTACCGGCCTAACACCGTCCGCGGGCTGATCCTCCATCAGAAGGACTTGGGCCCCCGAGCGGCGCTGGGGAGGCGGTCTTCCGTATGCCACATTTCCCGCGCCCGCCGGACAGGCGGGGATTCGGCGCTGGGCTCTTCCCTCTTCACTCGCCGTTACTGAGGGAATCCTGGTTAGTTTCTTTTCCTCCACAGCTTGTGTCCCTAGGTGGTCCCTGCGGGTCGGTACGGCAAGAGCGGTATTCAAACAGCAAGCACTGGGGTATGAAAATACAGACCCCTGTGTACTTACTTGGTAGAGGTTTTGCTAGGAGTAAGAATTTGTTGAGGATAATGTCAGTTTCTTAATAAGATCTCATGCTTTGACTGTTGAGATTAGTGATGGCTTGTAAGCTGTTGTTCCAAAGTGCGATGGCTTTGTTAATAGATTCTGTTATGGGAATAAGAATCTGAACATCGTCTGCATAGATGTAGTGAATGAGGTTAAGACTAGTTAACAGTTGGCAAAGGGGAAGGAGGAAACGGCGGGGGAAACGGCGAAGCTGCTGTCAGGGGGGGCTATAACACGCGCCGCCGGAGCGGCGGGCCACCTGTATATACAATATATACAGCTTCTGAGCAGAGAATTTATTGATGGTGCGTGTTAGGTGGAGTTCGGGAAGGCTTGCCTGAAAAGCCATGTCTTGAGTCTTTCCAGAAAGGTTAGGAGGCGAGGTTCATTTCTGAGATCTCCCCGTGTACAACATTTTGAATTAAACATGCCACTTTATATTGTATGCGATATTGGATGGACATGCACAGCATTCCAGGTCAAACCCTTTTAGAGACGTCAAGCCTCGACAGACAAAGTAAAGAGTAAGAAATTGTTGAACTTGGAGGTGGACCCTTGTCCGGGGGAAACGGCGAAGCTGCTGCCGGGGGGGGGGGGGGGGGCAATAACACGCGCCGGAGCCGGTATTTAACCTTAGATGGAGTTTACCACCCACTTTGGCCTGCATTCCCAAACAAACAGACTACGAGAAAACCCGGTCCCGGAGCGCCGGGGGCCGCTACCGGCCTAACACCGTCCGCGGGCTGAGGCTTGATGAGAAGGACTTGGGCCCCCGAGCGGCGCCAGAGAGGCGATCTTCCGTACGCCACATTTCCCGCGCCCGCCGGACGAGCGGGGATTCGGCGCTGGGCTCTTCCCTCTTCACTCGCCGTTACGGAGGGAATCCTGGTTAGTTTCTTTTCCTCCGCGGCTTGTGTCCATAGGTGGGATTGACCTCTGTCCTAGAATGATGTGCCTCTTCATCCAGGCCTAGTGTTCCTACTGGTGTTTTAAGTCCATTGCTGTGCCTGCCTGTTCATCCAGACCTTGTGTTCCCACACGTATTATTATTTCTGAGAGATCTTC
Organism: Rhinatrema bivittatum; assembly: GCF_901001135.1. Taxonomy (NCBI): domain Eukaryota; kingdom Metazoa; phylum Chordata; class Amphibia; order Gymnophiona; family Rhinatrematidae; genus Rhinatrema; species Rhinatrema bivittatum. The sequence continues at coordinate 366,407,064 of NC_042620.1, read as the reverse complement.
CAATTCCTTTGTCATTTTCTGAAGTGCATAAGTAGGGTAGCTAAATGAGGAGAATATTGGAGGGGCGAAGTTCCATATTCAAAGCTGAGTAGCTGTACTTATCTAGTGAAAGTTTGAAGGATCAGGGAAGGCTTGTAAGAATAGCCAAGTTTGTTAATAGATTCTGTTATGGGAATAAGAATCTGAACATCGTCTGCATAGATGTAGTGAATGAGGTTAAGACAAGTTAACAGTTGCCAAAGGGGAAGGAGGAAACGCCGGGAGGGGGGGCTATAACACGCGCCGCCGGAGCAGCGGGCCACCTGCCCCCCCTGGGCCTTCCCAGCCGAACCGTAGCCGGTCGCGGCGCACCGCCGCGGAGGAAATGCGCCCTGCGGGGGCCGGGGCCGTCCGGGAGGTGTTCCCCGCCCCTCCCCCACCCCCCGCGAAAGGGGTGGGGGTGGGGGATCCGCCGAAACCCCGGTCCGACCGAACCCGCCGGGTTGAATCCTGCGGGCGGACTGCACGGACCCCACCCATTTACCTTTTTACAATTTCACGCCCTCTTGTACTCCCTCTTCAAAGTTGTTTTCAACTTTCCCTTGCGGTACTTACTTATTTATTTTATTTATTTAAGGTTTATTTATACCGGCATTCATGAAATCGTTCACATGATGTCGCTTTACAGAAAACAGGGGTGCAAAGAAAACAACCTATAACATAAATACACGTGGTGAAGAGATGCAGTTACAATTAACTGGGGCTATGAACTGGGAGTGTAAGAAATAAAGAGGGATAGAGGAGGTTAATTATATACATGTGTAGAATATAAAAATATACAAGAGTACATTACAAATATGGCGTCCAATATATACAGCTTCTGAGCTGAGAATTTATTGATGGTGTGTGTTAGGTGCAGTTTGGGAAGGCTTGCCTGAAAAGCCATGTCTTGAGTCTTTTCCGAAAGGTTAGGAGGCAAGGTTCATTTCTGAGATCTGGGGGGATGGAGTTCCATAACGGTGGACCTGCTGTGGAAAGGGCTCAATCTCTAAAGGTGCTGTGATAAGTGGTTTTGGAGGGTGGAACAAGGAGGCATCCTCTGTAGGCTTCCCTGGTCGGTCTTGTGCATTTGTATAAAAGGAGAGGAATTTGTAGGTCGATTATGGTGTGTTGGTGAAAGATTTTGTATATCAAGGTGATGGATTTGTAAATGACTCTGAACTGAATTGGTAACCAGTGGAGGTCTTTTAGGACTGGGGAAATGTGGTCTCTTTTCCTAGTGTTTGTTAGTAGACGGGCTGCTGCGTTTTGAACCATTTGGAGTGGTTTTGTGTATGAGGAAGGGAGTCCAAGAAATGTAGAGTTGCAGTAGTCTAATTTGGAGAAAATGAGGGCTTGGAGGATCCTGGTTAGTGTCTTTTCCTCCGCGGCTTGTGTCCCTAGCTGTGATTGAACTCTGTCCTCGAATGATGTGCCTCTTCATCCAGGCCTTGTGTCCCTAGCTGGGATCGACCTCTGTGCTCGACTGCTGCGCCTCTTCATCCCGGCCTTGTGTTCCCACAAGTGTTTTAACTCCGTTGCTGTGCCCGTTCCTGCAGGCCTTGTGTTCCTCTGGGGATAGGGAAATACATACAGTAACTGAGTGTAAGCAAGTATGATTTGCATTGAATACAAGAATGTCAGTATATAAAAATGACAAATAAATATAAAAATAAATGAAGTGCTATAAACTTTAAAAAAAAAGAATATAAATCCATAAAAAAAAAATTGTACTATCCGAGTATCAGTGTTCATCCATGTTCCTACTGGTGTTTTAACTCCATTGCTGTGCCTGCCTGTTCATCCAGGCCTTGTGTTCCCACAGGTGTTTTAACTCAGTGGTGGTGCCTGTTCATCCAGGCCTTGTGTTCCTCTGGGGATAGGGAAATACCTACAGTACCTGAGTGTAATCAAGTCTGACGTGCTAGAAACGTTTTCGAATAAGAATATAAATACATTAAAAAAACAAATAATTACTATCCGAGTATCCGTGTTCATCCAGGCCTTGTGTTCCCACAGGTGTTTTAACTCAGTTGCTGTGCCCATTCTTCCGGGCCTTGTGTTCCCACAGGTGTTTTAACTCAGTGGCGGTGCCTGTTCATCCAGGCCTTGTGTTCCCACAGGTGTTTTAACTCAGTGGCTGTGCCTGTTCATCCAGGCCTTGTGTTCCCACAAGTGTTTTAACCTGGTTGCTGTGCCTGTTCATGCAGGCCTTGTGTCCCTAGCTGGAATTGACCTCTGTCCTCGAATGATGTACCTGTTCATCCAGGCCTTGTGTTCCCACACGTATTCTTATTTGTGAGAGATCCTAGGCTCCAATTCGTTTGTCATCAGCTGAAGTGCGTAAGTACAGTCTGAATTCACTAGACGCCAACGGAATTCACTAGACGCCAACGATATTCACTGGACGCCAATGTAAACACCGGGTACACACAACTCTAGGGGTGGACCCGTTCCAGGGAGTCCTTCCCTGAACAAGCATGAGGGTGGAGGTGGGCTTTACTGCACACCCACCTGACGGACCATGCCCATACCGCTGCCAATATTCTAGCATGCATCAGAAAGATGCTGGCGAGCTACCAGTGTTTTAACCTAGTTCCTGTGCCTGTTCATGCAGGCCTTGTGTCCCTAGCTGGGATTGACCTCTGTCCTCGAATGAAGTGCCTGTTCATCCAGGCCTTGTGTTCCTACTGCTGTTTTAACTCCATTGCTGTGCCTGCCTGTTCATCCAGACCTTGTGTTCCCACACGTATTCTTATTTCTGAGAGATCCTCCAATTCCTTTGTCATCTGCTGAAGTGCGTAAGTACCGTCTGAATTCACTAGACGCCAACGGAATTCACTAGACGCCAACGATATTCACTGGACGCCAATGTAAACACCGGGTACACACAACTCTAGGGGTGGACCCTTTCCAGGGAGTACTTCCCTGCACAAAGGAAAGGGAACTTTCTCCTGGGCCAATTGATAAGAAAACCACAATTCTGCAGCCAAAAATAGGCTGGAAATCCTTCCCCCATTGACTTTAATGGGCGACATATGTACATATACCCAACTCATTGAATTTTTTTTATGTCCATATTGACCGCAAGTGGGACCCCCTTTCGGACATAAGAAATATGAACATAAAATTTTGCTCTGCACATCCCTATTATTTAGAGCTCTATATTTAAACCCCATTTCCTCTTTTCCACATGCACTGTCCTTTGTTGTCATTCCCTTTCCCAGTATGCCAGTAAAGAGACCTTACTTAATCATGAGCCTGAATACTTATAAAGTTACTGTTTATAGGACATTCAAGGAAACCTTTATTTTCTTCACATCTGCACAGAATGGGAAAAAGAGTGCTCTTTGACTAAGGATCCAAGGACCTGATTCATTAAGCTTCCCCCCCCCCCCCCCCCCATCGACACAGAATAGGAGAGGTAAAGGGCCTAAGTGTAGAGGGGATGACCATTTCTCTGCCCCTCACAAACATGCAGAATATGGCTTTAATTGGTGTGAGTGGCCTTAGCATGACAGAGGTCTCAACAGACTCTGCCCGTTTATAATGACAGAATAGTGGTAGGTAAGAGCACCATTCCCTACTGGGAGGGGTGAAGTAGTGATATAAAAATCCCTGCTCCCCACTGGAAGCAGGAGTCAGCTTGGGAGACTATCAAGGACTGGGAGAAAGATTCTAAGACCTAGAGTCCTAGGTTTGTCTAAAGCCTCTCCCACAGAGGGGCTTCATAGGGTTTGTCTCTCACAGAGAGAGGGTCCTGAGAGGCTGGTGATGAGGAGAAATGTTACAGGGCAGAAGTTCCTGGGAATTGAGGGGATTGCCGAATGGAAGGGCATCCAGCCTAGAAAGGTCTTCAGAGTCAAAGACTGATCCCACTATCATCAGCCTATGACGCCAAGCAGTGTGAGAAATGATCTGTATGGTAGAGGAGATGAGAAACAGCTATATAGGTTCTGGGAGGGCCCAGGGAGGAGAGAGGTGCTGCCTCAATGGGGAAGAGTCTGTGATTTAGTGTTTTTGTATATTTTGGATTTTGTTGCAGTATTGGTGCACTACTCAAGTGTGCTAATTTGGATTTTGCCACCGGTGTTGAGTGAAGACTTTATTTGAAACAACAGTGCTGGGCTGAAGAGTTATTTTTTTCCAACTGTGAAGAGGTTGACGTGTAGAAGAGCCCTTGAGTGTAAGTAAATAACCTAAGACGGTAACTTTCAATTGGGCATGTGGGTGCACAATCTTAGAAAATGGCGCAGGCCATCCATTGCTCCTTCCATGTGACAGGGGCCGACCAATGGCACCGGTAGCCCCTGTCATATGGTAAGGGCAAAGGGCCACTGGCGCCATTTTGTTTCCTGGCAGCCGACGGCCCGAGCATGGAAGATTGCTCCCGGGACCCCCACTGGACCACCATGGATTTTAGGCAAGTTTTGGGGGGTCCGGAGGGTGGGAGGGTTGGAATAAACTAAATTTTAAGAGTTGGGTGGGTTTTGTTTTTTTTTAAATAAAGGTGCCCTTCCCCCCCGCGCTAATCCGAACAACAAATGTTCCTCGAAGCTCGTGGAAAATCCGTCTTGGGATTCGGGTCGTGCCTCCATGTCGAATTGGACAATTTCTTTGAAATTTTCCAATTTGGCAAAAATGAATGCACATCTCTAGTGTACATATACGTGTATGCGGGTACATGGCCAGATATGCAGCAATTTTATATCCACGCATGCTATAAAATAGCCTTGGCGTGCGTATGTGTGTGTCTAATTTTAAGCTTGTGTCTGCACGGTTATGTAATATCGTGTTTGAGCCATGCTAGTGAGGGAATTTTATAACAGGCGTGTGTCCCCTCCATAACCATTTTCACCAGTTTGTCCACTCTACAGCTAGATCCTCCAAACACCCCTGGTTCTTTAGCCTGCACTCCTCCCAGTTAACCCACACCCCTCAAAACCTCAGAGATGCCTGGAAATAGTTTTATTAAGACTTACACCTCCTCAATAGCAGAAGTAAATTTGCACTGAAATACTTGGGTGAGCATCCAGGCTTATAGTTACTTGGCGCGCATCTCTTGGTTCCGCCCTGGAACACCCAAGCCACGCCCACATGCATTAGGACTTATGCATGCATGTGGGTGGCATATAAAATCGGGTGGACACGCGCATGTCCTATATGCATACACATAACCCAATTTTTACGCATGCCCAGCTTTTAAAAATTCACCTTTAAGGTCCTTGAAAACTTGTGTTTTCCCCTCTTGTGCAGGAACCCTGGAATGGTCATGAGGCCTTGTGTAGTCCATGGCCCTTCCCATATTCCCCTTTGCTCAAGCTCATAAGTAAATAAGAGTGCCGAATGTTAAGGTATTGTTAATTGCCTTCTAAATGGAAGTAGTCTGCATTCTGACTTTCCTGTGAATACACTTTCCCTGCTATTATCTTCCCCTTTTCCCCTCCTCATCCCATAGGCCAAATGGCTCAACAATTATATTTCTTCTCCTGGTGCATCACAATGTATTGCTTCTGTTGGAATTGAAATTGCCAGCTATGAAGGTCTAGAAAGAGATGAGCTGCAGTCACTCAAAGATTAGACGGCTAAGCAATGTACATCACTAATAAATTCTACTATGTATACAGCTACACAAGAGTTCATATAAAATAAGCTTTCTCCTTTCACCCCTATATTTAATAGAACTTGGATTTCCATTGCCACTTTCTTTGTTGTTGTGCAAGTACTGAATTTGCGTGTTGAACTGTGTGCAGTTCATGTGGAGCTCTAGTCTCCGATGTATGGTTAAATGGATTCCAGCTTGTTATTATGTGCCCTTTGACTTTTTCTTTTTAAATTTTCAGAGTTGGAAAATAACAACATTTCCTACCATTTACGCTGACAGAGTGTTAGCCCCCATCTGTGACTCTCTGATTTACTGCACCTTAGCCCGGTACCTCTGAGAAAGAAGTGGAATCACACATCGCAGTTTGTTCTAAATTGTCTGGCATGTTAACCGGCATGTATTAATCCACAGAGGAGTAAATTCTGCAGCAGGCAGAGTGAGATGTAAAATTGTTATGCTGCAAGTCGCTGTGCAAAGATATCAGTAGGGGTTAATGGAAATCTTGCAGCATTAGGTGAGTTTTTCTCTAATGGATCAGGTTGTAATAGCTTTTAGTGCTTTTAAAGCAGTTGCTAATTCCCTCTTTCAGTTTTGTACATTACTAAAAGAGCATGCTCTCTCTTTTTCCCACCTGCTTCTGACCCCATCTTTTCTCTCCTTCTTCTCCTTCTGTAAGTCCCAAAGTGATACAAATTTGCAGAAGAAATTTATAAATCTATACTTTACTTATTGTACGCAGTCTTTTAACCAGTCCTTTAGCTAAGTCGATATACTGTAAAAGCTTTAGGAGCTACTGCCAACTATAGGCAAGAATGAATTTCAATGTGGAAAAAAAGTGAATTTGAAGGTTTGGTTATTTATTTTTTATTTTATTTAAAATCTTTTAATATACCAATACTCAAGGCAAATATCTTATCATACCGGTTTACAGTAAACAAGGGGTAACCAGCAATATAAGAGAAAGTTACATAGAACAGGGTGATAAATTCAGGACAACTAAGAGAGGTAGAATTAGCTTAATATAGCGCTACTATAGAATAAATAACAATCAATGTATAATAGTGACTAGGCGAAGGACCTAGTGGGTACTCAAACAAACAGTTCTTCAAGAAGTTTGATATCTGTACAGGGCGGAGAAAGAACAGAGAGGATGTTGAGACAAGGAGGAAGAGGGTATAGAAAAAGGCGTGGCAGGGAAAAGACAGAAAGGAGGGGGGAGGGGGAACAGAGGGCTGAGAAATTAGCAGGGAGGCTTGTAATATTACAGGTTAGGAGCGGGAGAGCAGTCAGAGTTATGAGAGTAATTAATGGAACATTGTAGTTCTGACGGAAATTATGAAAGAAGATTTATGTACAATCCCTTATTTGAGGTGTGGCCAGTCAAGGGAAGGCTTGTTTGAAAAGCCAGGTTTTCAGTTTCTTTCTGAAGGTGAAAGGGCATTGTTCCTGGCGAAGCTCTGTTGGTAATGCATTCCATTGAGAAGGTCCGGCAGTGGACAAAGCACGTTTTTGAATGGAGGGGTGAAGTGAGGATTTAGTAGGGGGTGCGTGAAGAGATCCTTTATATGCCGTTCGGATCGGTCTCATGGAGGTGTGAAGGTTGAGCAGAATTTTGAGTTGGAGTGTGGATTGAAGGTAAATGGTTTTGTGAATAATGGTCAGGGTCTTAAACAGGATTCTAAAGTTGATGGGAAGCCAGTGTAAATTTTTGAGGTTAGGTGTGATATGGTCTCTTCGTCTTGAATTGGTTAGGATCCTCGCTGTGGCATTTTGGAGCATCTGTAATGGTTTTGTTGTGGAGGCAGGAAGGCCGAGGAGTAACGCGTTACAGTAATCAATTTTTGAAAACAGTATGGCCTGAAGGACTGAGCGATAGTCATGAAGGTGTAGGAGGGGTCTGAGATGTTTTAGAACATGTAGCTTATAGAAGCATTCTTTTGTGGTGTTGTTTATGAACTTTTTGAAGTTCATTCGGGTGTCTAGAATAGCTCCGAGGTCTCTCACATGGTTCACTGATGGTATGATGGGGTTGCTGATGAGAGGGTTGCAGTCATTGGGGGAGATGACGAGGAGCTCTGTTTTGGAAGTGTTGAGGACAAGGTTGAGGCTAGAGAGGAGAAGATTGATGGAGTGAAGGTATCTGTTCCAGAAATTTAGGGTTTTGGAGATAGGATCTGTGATGGGGATCAATATCTGCATGTCGTCAGTGTAAATGAAGTGTGTCAGGTTAAGACTTTCTAGGAGCTGGCATAGGGGTAGCAGATAAATATTAAACACTGTAGGGGAGAGAGACAAACCCTGAGGTACTCTGTGAGTGGAAGATATGGGGTGGAATTCTTTATTATTTATTCTAACCTTGTAGTTCCTATTATTGAGGAAAGATTTAAACCAGTTGAGGGCGGTGCTGGAGATGCCGATGTCCGTAAGTTGGTTGATGAGGATTGAATGGTTCACTGTGTCAAACACTGCCGAGATGTCGAGTAGAGCCAGTAGAAAGAAGTGGCCTTTGTCTAGGCTCATTAGGATGTTGTCTGTTAGGGAGATTAGGAGGGATTCCGTATTTAGACATTTTCAGAATCCGCACTGGGAAGGGTAGAGAATGTTGTGGAAGTCTAGGTATTCGGAGAGTTGGTTGTTGACTAATTTTTCCATTAGTTTGGCGATAAATGGTAAATTGGCGATTGGATGAAAGTTTGCGGAGTTAGCTGGATCCAGGTTGGGTTTCTTTAGTAGAGGTTTGAGTGAAGCAAATTTCAAGGAGTCGGGAACAGTTCCTTGGGAGAGGGAGCAATTTATAATATCAGCCAGAAGTTTGGCTATGTTGTTTGGGATGGTAAGTAAGAGTTTAGTAGGTAGGTGGTCAGATGGATGGGACGAAGGCTTCATGTTCTTGAGTATGGATTAAATTTCAAGGAAAGATGTGAGTTCGAAAGATTCAAGTAAGGGTTTATGGATAGATGGGGGTGGGTTGTACATGAGAAGAGGCTGTTAGATGTGGTCAGAGGTGTGAGTAAGTTGCTGATTTTCTTCTCAAAGAATAAAGCCAATTTGGAGGATTTATTTTGGGCTTCTTCTTCTGGTGTGGTTGGTGGAATAGGTTTTATGAGAACTGAGACATATGAAAATAGTACCTTTGGGTCATAGAGAAAGTTATGAATTTTTATGGCGTAAAAGTCTCTCTTGGTGCATAATATTGTGTTCCTATAGTGGTTCATGGAGGCTTTGTAGGTAGTCTGTGAGGCGAGTGTAGGATCCTTGCGCCAACGTTGTTCCTTGTGTCGTGGGTCTTGTTTGAGCTTCTTGAGTTCTGTAGAGAACCAGGGTTTTTTGATAAGTCGGGCTGGGTTGATTTCCTTAGAGGTCATGGGACAAATTTTGTTTGCTACAAAGTTTGTGATGTTGAGCCATGAGGTCGTAGCAGAGTCAGCGTTGGAGAGGTCCAGGTTAAGTAGATCCGTGGGGAGGTGGGAGCCAAGGTTGTCCATGGAGCATGGTTTTCTGAAGTGGATTGTAGTTTTGGGGACGAAGGGAGTCAATTTTTTTCTTATAGACAGTTGAGTGGAGATCATCGAATGGTCTGACCAGGGGGTGGGGGTGCAGGAGGGAGGGGCGGTAGGCAAGACGGATTCATTTATGAAAATAAGGTCCAAGGTATGGCCAGCTTTGTGAGTGGGTTTATTTATAATTTGCTTGAAACCCATGGCCAATAAGGAGGAAAGGAGGGCTTCGCAGTTAGGTGTCGGTATGGGGGAGTCCACATGGATGTTGAAATCACCTAATATGATAGCCGGGGAGTCCGTGTTAATGTGTTTGGCTATGATTTCAATGAGAGGAGAAGGGTCAGATTCTAGAACCCTTGGGGGGGCATAGATTAGGCAGATTTGTAATTGGTTAGATGTGAATAGGCCAATTTCTACTTCAGAAGCTGATTTCAGGGTTTGAGAAGATAATCTTAGTTCTTTTTTTGCTGCTAACAAGAATCCGCCCCCTCTTTTTTTAAGTCTGGGTAATGAGAAGATATCGTAGAGTTGTAGCGGCAGTTGGTTTGTTAGAGCAATATCTGTGTTTTGCAACCAGGTTTCGGAGATGGCACAGATATTGGGTTGGGAGTCCAACAGGTAGTCGTTGAGAATGTGGGTTTTTTTAGTGAGGGATTGTGAGTTAAGACGCGTTAGAGTGATTAGAGAGAGACCCAGGAACTACGTTAGAGGAGAGGTCATGATAGGAATAAGAAATCTCTTTGGGCGCTGATAAGTAGAAGTAGGTAGTTTACCTCTGTTAAGATAGGGGTGTGTGATAATAGGGATAGGAAACATTTGTATCATGGTGGGTTTTTGTTTTGATGGTGGGGAACCAGGAAAGGATGCGGGAGAGTGTTGCAGGGGAAGTGGAGGCTCCCCCGAATGGGTAGTGAGGTGCGGGGACAGGCTGTAGTACTCAGAGGCTGCACAAAGGGGGCATATCTGGACAGGTGCCTGGGTGGTGCTCCTGTTGTTTAAGTACAGCTCTTGTCCCATGTCGCCATCTGGAGAGTGTTGGTGGGTGTGGTCAAAATCTGTTGCAGTGCGGGAGCGAGAGAAGCGATAGAAGTGGCTTGAAGTGGGGGTTTTCCTCCAGGTGAGGCGGGGGGGGGGGGGGGGGGGAGCCGGGGTCGCTGCAAACTCCTTCGGGAGCTGGAAGTGACTAGAAGAATGTTGGAAGAGGCTGGCTGAATGCTGGGAGAGGCTGGATGAATGCTGGAGGCTGGAAGAGGCTGGATGAATGCTGGAGGCTGGGAGAGGCTGGATGAATGCTGGATGCTGGAAGAGGCTGGATGAATGTTGGGAGAGGCTGGATGAATGATGGACGGGAGATGGAAGAGGTTGGATGAATGCTGGGAGAAGCTGGATGAATGCTGGAGGCTGGAAGAGGCTGGATGAATGCTGAATGCTGGAAGAGGCTGGATGAATGAACCCTTTTATTGCTGTTCAGATTGAAGTGTGCCCCTGAGATGTATTTTATACAACACTGATGATGACATTGACATGTACAAAACCAGTTCTTTCAAAAATCTCATTTAAGCAGAGATGTGTGGCCTGATGTTTCAGGTTTGTCTGATTTATCTTCTTTCGGGTAACAATATCTGGAAAAGCTAAGAGAAACTGGAGTAGTAGTCAGGAAAGCAAAGAAGCAAATGGAAGAAAAAAAAGCAAATACAGTAAAAATGAGGGACAAGAATTTCTTTTAGATATATTAGTGACAAGAGGAAGTCCAAAAATGGCACTGTGAGACTCAGAGGGAAAGGAAAGAAATATAAAGAGGCTGATGAGGAAAAGCTAGAATTGCTTAACAAATATTTCTGTTTGGTGTTCATTGAGGAAGGGACAGGGCACAAATAGGGTTAAAAGAGAGGCAAATCTCAAATGATTTACAGAAAAGTGTGTTTGTGAGAAGCTATTTAATCGAAAAGTACATAAAGCAACAGGGCCAGCGGGACATCCAAGGGTATTAAGAGAACTTAAGTTATTTTCAATGATTCTTTAGTGTTGGGAGTAGTTGGGAGACTGATGGATGTGGTTCCTTTTCACAAAAGTAGGAGGGAGCTACAGCCTGTGGTGCATAATTTAATGTAATCACGGCTAAAACAGAGTATAGTGCAGCTTCTAGAATCCCATGGATTACAAGATCCGAGGCAGCATGGTTTTATTAGAGGTAAATCTTGTCAGACAAATCCGATCAATTTCTTTGATTGGGTGACCGGAGAATTGGATCGGGGGAGAGCGTTAGATATAGTCTACATGGATTTCAGTAAGGCCTTTCACACTGTTCTGCACAGGGAACTTATAATTAATTGAGCATCCTTGGTGTGGACCTAAAGTAACTGACTGGGTTAGAAACTAAGTGAGAGGCATCAAAGAGCAGTGGTAAAAGGAGTTAACTCTGAGGAGATGTGCATTACTAGTGATGTGCAGCAGGAGCAATTCTTTTCAGCATTTTCATAAGTGATATGGTGGAAGGATTATTAGGAAAGGTTTGTAGTTTTACAAATTATATCAAATCTACAATAGGGTAGACATCTTGGAAGGTGTGAAAAACATGAGGAATGGCCTAGAGTCTGGGCAGTTAAGATTTAATGCTAAAAATTCATATATTTGGGCTGCAAACAGCCAAGGGAGCAGTACAGTATAGGGGGTGAAAGTCTTCTATGCACAAATTAAGAGTGGGATCTGGAGGTGATCATATCTGGTGATCTCAAGGTGTCCAAACAAGTGGAGAAGGTAAAGGCAAAAGTCAAAAAGATTCTTGAGTGCATATGGAGAAAAATGGTCAGCACAAAGAAAGAGGTGGAATATGTGTACAATTCTGGAGACCACATAGTCAAAAGGTTATAAACTGAAAAGAATCTGTCCAGAGGGTGCCAAATAAATTATCACTGAAAGACGCTTGGTAGGTGCCAGATTTTCAGACCATATAATATCCATTTTATATGAACTGGCTTCCCATAGAAGCCAGGTTAAAATTTAAGATTCTCTGCTTTTGCCTTCAAATGTGTGAACAGACTGGCCCCTGAAAACCTCTTGCAGCTCATAACTCCCTACGTCCCTTCTAGAGAACTCAGTTCTTCACAAAGGGCCCTTCTTGTCAACCCCTCCCTTAGCTGCTGACTCCCAAAACTGTCCTACACAAGAAAGAGAGCCTTTAGCTGTTATGCTCCCAAGCTCTGGAATGAGGTTCCACAGCCCATTTGCCTTGAATCACACTACCTCATCTTCTGGAAGAGAGCTAAAACCTGATTGTTCAACCAGACCTACCTCCTGTTCAATCCACAATAACACCAATCTACCTGCTCAAACCCTTCAATCTGCTCAACCAGTCCTCATTCTAATCATAGAGCAACTCCTGTGGAATTAGTCTCTTTGCCTCACACTACCAGCAATTCCAATCACTGGCAAGGCATGCAGGCCCATGATTTGATGTCATTACCTTTAAAGTATTCTGCACCCTGCTCACTGGCGACTTGTCCCCAAGTTGATGAAATATTAAATATCAACTAAAAATACAAAGAAAAGGCCTCAGAACTCAGTTGTCCTCCTACTCTCACAATCACTATTGTCCAGTTGACTCATGTAATTTGTTGCCAGGGTGGTTAGTGCAGTTAGTGGAGCTGGGTTTAAAAAAGGTTTGGATAAGTTCTTGGAAAAGTCCATTACCTGCTATTAATCAAGTTGACTTGGAAAATAGCCACTGCTATTCCTAGCATCTGTAGCATGGGATATACTTAGTTTTTGGGTACTTGCCAGGTACTTATAGTCTGGATTGGTCACTGTTGGAAACAGGATGCTGGGCTTGATGGTCCCTTGGTCTGATCCAGTATGGCAATTTCTTATGCTTATATCTTTGTTGTAAAGCATAGGGGGGCAGACTTAATATAAACCTATACACCTTAGAGGAAAGGCAAAATAGGGGAAATACATCAGACAGCCCATTCAGTCAGTAATCCTCTTGAGGATGATATTCAGTGCCACTTAGCTGGATAAGTCCTTACTTATCCAGCAAAGTGGCTGTGACTGAATATCTGGCTGTGTTTAGCGGCCACCATGTATGAGGACAAGTACTTAGCTGAATAAGTATTTAGCTGGACAAGTATTTATCCAGTCAAGTGGTAGGCAGGAAATTGACATTTCGAGAATGAGCTACTTAGCCGGCTAACTTATTGCCTGATTCACTAAGGTTTTTCTCCCAATTTTTGACCAATACCTTGATGAATCAGGCTCTTAGCCGGCTGTTTAAAATTATCCAGTTAAGTTAACCAAATAAGTTAGAACTGCTCAATAGCAAGTCTAAAGTTAGCCGGATAAGACTTATCCAGCTGGATAAGACTTATCCAGCTAACTAGCAACTTATTCAGGGATATTCAGCAGCATAGCACCCTCCAGTCTTCAGGTACAATGGATAATTTTAATGTTCCCACTGGAATTTTTGACATTCCAGTGGGAACACTGAGAGGAGAGGATCACCTTGCTGGTGGCTGAAAGGAATCAGTAAGTTTTTGCTTGGGACATTGTCTTTTTTTAAAGTATTGGGGCAAAGTTAACTATTTGGGAATATTATTTAGTATGTTTGTGCCTTTAATAGCCAGAAAGGCAGTGAATAAACAAGTTAGACTGTATTTTTAAATAGTCAGTCAATAAGGTAGCAGTAGGTAGTGTGTTTATTTTTAAAAGTCTGCAGAACTGAGTGTTCTCCAGACTTTTAAAGAACTGAGTGTTTGTATTTAATACTAACTGAGTGCTTGTATTGAAAAAAAAAAAAAAAACCGCACAAAAAAAAACCCCCACCCCAAAAATAGCCAGAAGCAAGAAATAAGCTAGGAGCAGTGTATACCTAAGTAAAAAAGTTGAATAGTTCAGCTCAGTTACTCACCTTGGAAAGGTGTTGAGGTAGTGTGATTGGGTTTGAATAGGGACCAACATTTGTTAATCAAGAGAGCAGTGAGTCACTCAGGCTGACTAACTGAAGTTAGACTGTATTTCCCAACCCTCCCACCCCTTGCCCACCCACCCCTACCTCATCCCTTAATTTATAGACAGGTGCCACGTTCACAAAAAAAAAAAAATCAACAAAAACTTTATTGAGAATTCGATCAGACCCGGGTAGGCCACTACCAGACACATAGTGAATTCACTAATACATTTAAAGGACTTTAGACACATTCCTACTCCCATAGCAACCTAAAACTTAACTAGGAACTGATCAAAATTGAGATGAAGGCAGCAGTCCAGCAGCAAGAGGGGGGCTTCCCAGTCTTTTGCGTCGAGTGTCACATGTATGATGAGAAGTTGTACATGTGCATTCGATGCAAAGAACTCTCAGAGAACGAGTTCGATCTCTGGAGGCTAGAGTGGCAGACCTGGAGGAGCTGAGGCAGACAGAGAGGTATATAGATGAGACCTTCAGGGACATAGTAGTCAATTCCCAACTTCAGACTGGCAGCCCTGGTGCTGCCTTGGAGGAAGAAGGTCTCATGATGGGAGAGCAACAACCAGGTGCAGCAGGAAAGGATCCTGTAGAAAGGACCTGCTCTCCAGGAGATGCATTGTCCTTTCACACTGAGGATATCTCCCCAAGGCCTACTGCCCAGGAGGGAAGGGTTCGGTTGGCCGTCATAGTTGGTGATTCGATTATTAGGAATGTAGATAGCTGGGTGGTTGGTGGGCGTGAGGATCGCCTGGTAACATGCCTACCTGGTGCAAAGGTGGCGGACCTCACGCGTCACCTAGATAGGATTTTAGACAGTGCTGGGGAGGAGCCGGCTGTCGTGGTACACGTGGGCACCAACGACATAGGAAAATGTGGGAGGGAGGTTCTGGAAGCCAAATTTATGCTCTTAGGTAGAAAGATTAAATCCAGAACCTCCAGGGTAGCATTCTCTGAAATGCTCCCTGTTCCTCGCGCAGGTCACCAGAGGCAGGCAGAGCTCCGGAGTCTACCATCCATTGATCTTTCTACACCTAATTCCGCTATCCAATCATGGTCCAAAATAACAAAAGAAGTAGCAAACACACTTTGCCCACTGACCACCAAAAAACAGTCTTCAAAGGCATCCAAAAGACAACCCTGGTTCAATGATGAACTGCGAAATCTCAAAAAACTACTTCGGCAGAAAGAAAGAAAATGGCGTAAAGCCCCCTCTCCGGCCTCACTTTCAGACTACAAACGCACACTCCACCAATACAAAATCAGTACACAGAAAACAAAAAGAGACTACTATGCCCGTCAGGTTCATCACATCATCTATGATTCGAAAGCGCTATTCGCCTTCGTTTCCAATCTCACTAAACCCATTACTCCTGATATACCACCTGATCTTTCTCAGACCAAAGCAGACGAACTGGCTCTTCATTTCAGCAAAAAAATCTCTGAACTCCTTAATCAATTGCCATCAACCACTAGCTCTCAAGACAATACATACATTCTCCCTAACAAAGATATCCAACTTAACGCATTCGAACCCATCACTGCCACAGAGATACAATCGGTGCTGAAGAAAATGAAACCTTCAACACACCCGTTTGATCAAATTCCCTCCAAAATGCTACTTCTCATTCCTGATATTATATCAAAATCACTTGCTGAAATTATAAACTGTTCCCTGTCCCAGGGTATCTACCCAGATGAGCTAAAAACAGCTTCAATCAAACCCCTCCTAAAAAAATCGAATCTAAATCCAAATGATCCCAACAACTTTCGCCCTATTTCCAACCTTCCATTCATAGCCAAAATAATGGAGAAATTGGTGAACACTCAACTTTCCAACTACTTGGAAGACCACGGAATTCTGTCTCCAAACCAATATGGCTTTCGAAAAGCTGCAAGCACAGAAACACTACTTCTTTCACTCTCAGACTTCCTCCTCTCCGGAATCGATAAAGGCAAAGCATTTTTACTAATTCTCCTTGACTTCTCGGCGGCCTTTGATACCGTCAACCATTACCTCCTGCTAAAACAACTGGCAAATATTGGAGTGACAGCTACTTCACTAACATGGTTCAAAACCTT
Organism: Rhinatrema bivittatum; assembly: GCF_901001135.1. Taxonomy (NCBI): domain Eukaryota; kingdom Metazoa; phylum Chordata; class Amphibia; order Gymnophiona; family Rhinatrematidae; genus Rhinatrema; species Rhinatrema bivittatum. The sequence goes on along the minus strand of NC_042620.1, from coordinate 366,390,902 downwards.
CCTGGAAAACAGAGGTTACAGGGTTAAAATACATAATACAGAATCCCAATATCACCCCTCCACCAGAGGGGTGCCACAAGGTTCTTCCCTGTCACCCACCCTATTTAATATATACCTTCTACCACTTTGTCAATTACTCACAAAATTAAACCTGAAACACTTCCTCTTCGCTGACGACGTACAGATAGTGATCCCTTTAAAAGAATCAATCTCGATAACAATGGAATACTGGGACAATTGCCTACTAGAAATCAAACACCTCCTCAACAGCCTAAATTTAGTCCTCAATGCGTCGAAAACGGAATATCTCCTTATAGCACCTGAAAACAACAATACACTTTCAAAGCCTCCAACACTCCTACAAACCACCCATGTAAGAGATCTAGGAGCCTTCTTAGATAATCGTCTTAGCCTCAAACCATTCATTAACAGAACTACCAAAGACTGCTTCCACAAATTACATATCCTGAAAAGAATAAAGCCACTTTTCCACGCGCATGACTTTAGATCAATCCTGCAAGCAATAATCTTCTCCAAACTAGATTATTGCAATTCTCTTCTACTAGGCCTCCCAGCTTCCTACCATTTGTAGAGGCTCTACAAATGGTACAGAACACAGCAGCCAGAATCCTCACAAACTCTAGAAAAATCGACCACATCTCTCCCATCCTCAAAGACCTTCATTGGTTACCGATCCACTTCAGAATTATGTATAAAACCATCATGATTATCTACAAGAACATCCATCAACACACTCAACTCGACCTACAAATCCCTTTTAAAAAACACACATCAGACAGACCCATCAGGGAACACTACAAAGAATCACTACAGGTTCCACATGCCAAAACCTACCATCATAAATCCTACAGCTCAAGAGCTCTCTCATCAGCAGGTCCAATCCTTTGGAACTCCATCCCACCGGACTTAAGACAAGAACCAAGCGCTCCAACTTTTAGGAAAAGACTAAAAACTTGGCTTTTTAAAAAAGCTTTCCCAGATCTGGATTAAATTCCCCACTCATCATCAGCATAAACACAAAAGTTAGGAACTGTAAAAAAATAAATCCCACTAACTTCACACGCAGTCACACCAAATTTTTATTATACTTCACAACAATATCATATCTGATCATTTTCCTACACACCTATATTTTATATTTTATAATATTATACATATTTATTAATTGATACAGCTGGTTAAAATGCTAATAGTTGTTCTACAATTCCTTCCCTTTCATATCCAAGTTATTTTTCCATGTTTTTTGTAACTTTCTCACATCCAAAATATTGTTATAATATTTGTTAAGTTTCATACTATATTTGTTGTTGTATTGGGAAATGTTCTTTACTTTGTTACTCTCTGTCTTTACTCACATTGTTAATTGTAAACCGGGTTGATGTGATTCCGATCATGAAACTCGGTATAATAAAAATAATAAATAAATAAATAAATAAATAAATGCGTGGTGCAAGGAAGAGGGATTCAGTTTTGTTAGGAACTGGGGAACCTTTTGGGGAAGTGGGAGTCTCTTCTGAAGGGATGGGCTCCACCTTAACCAGGGTGGAACCAGACTGCTGGCACTAACCTATAAAAAAGGAGATAGAGCAGCTTTTAAACTAGAACAAAGGGGAAAGCCGACAGTCACTCAGCAGTGCATGGTTCGGAGAGAGGTATCTTTAAAGGATACTTATGATGCGATAGAATTAGGGCATCCCGACAGTGAGGTTCTAATAATTAGAAAAGTAGTCCAAGTGCCTGTAACTAAAAACTCACCTGAGCTAAAAAATTCTAACTTATCCCTATCAATTAAAAAGCAGAATGAAAATACAAACAAAAAATAAACTTTGAAATGTTTGTATGCTAATGCCAGAAGTCTAAGAAGTAAGATGGGAGAATTAGAATGTATAGCAGTGAATGATGACATAGACTTAATTGGCATCTCAGAGACATGGTGGAAAGAGGATAACCAATGGGACAGTGCTATACCGGGGTACAAATTATATCGCAATGACAGAGAGGAGCACTCGGGAGGAGGTGGGGCGCTTTATGTCCGGGATGGTATAGAGTCCAACAGGATAAACATCCTGCATGAGACTAAATACAAAATTGAATCTTTATGGGAAGAAATGCCTTGTGTGTCGGGGAAAACTATAGTGATAGGGGTATACTACCATCCACCTGGTCAAGATGGTGAGACGGACAGTGAAATTCTAAGAGAAATTAGGGAAGCTAACCAAATTGGTAGTGCGGTAATAATGGGAGACTTCAATTACCCCAATATTGACTGGGTAAATGTATCATCGGGTCACGCTAGAGAGATAACATTCCTGGATGGAATAAATGATAGCTTTATGGAGCAATTGGTTCAGGAACCAATGAGAGGGAGCAATTTTAGATCTAATTCTCAGTGGAGTACAGGACTTGGTGAGAGGGGTAATGGTGGTGGGGCCGCTTGGCAATAGTGATCATAATATGATCAAATTTGATTTAATGACTGGAAGAGGAACAGTGTGCAAATCCAAGGCAGGATTAAATGGACAATTTTCTCAGTGGAAGGGAGTGGACAGTGGAGTGCCTCAGGGATCTGTATTGGGACCCTTACTTTTCAATATATTTATAAATGATCTGGAAAGAAATACGATGAGTGAGATAATCAGATTTGCAGATGACACAAAATTGTTCAGAGTAGTTAAATCACAAGCAGATTGTGATAAATTGCAGGAAGACCTTGTGAGACTGGAAAATTGGGCATCCAAATGGCAGATGAAATTTAATGTGGATAAGTGCAAGGTGATGCATATAGGGAAAAAAAAAACATGCTATAATTACACAATGTTGGGTTCCATATTAGGTGCTACAACCCAAGAAAGAGATCTAGGTGTCATAGTGGATAACACATTGAAATCGTCGGTTCAGTGTGCTGCGGCAGTCAAAAAAGCAAACAGAATGTTGGGAATTATTAGAAAGGGAATGGTGAATAAAACGGAAAATGTCATAATGCCTCTGTATCGCTCCATGGTGAGACCGCACCTTGAATACTGTGTACAATTCTGGTTGCCGCATCTCAAAAAAGATATAATTGTGATGGAGAAGGTACAGAGAAGTGCTACCAAAATGATAAGGGGAATGGAACAGCTCCCCTATGAGGAAAAACTAAAGAGGTAGGACTTTTCAGCTTGGAGAAGAGACGACTGAGGGGGGATATGATAGAGGTGTTTAAAATCATGAGAAGTCTAGAACGGGTAGATGTGAATCGGTTATTTACTCTCACGGATAGTAGATAGACTAGGGGGCACTCCATGAAGTTAGCATGGGGCACATTTAAAACTAATCGGAAAAAGTTCTTTTTTTACTCAACACACAATTAAACTCTGGAATTTGTTGCCAGAGGATGTGGTTAGTGCAGTTAGTAGACATGTGAATCGTGTGCCCGATCATCTTAACGATCGGGTTCGGCTGGAGAGAGAAAAAAATCTGATCGCTGGAGATGTGAATCGGAATCGGTTCTGATTCACATCGTTAAAATTTTTTTAGTGAGGCTCGACCCTTTAAAATTGACCCCTTACCTTCCCCCCCCAACCCCTCCAAAACTTTTTACGAGTACCTGGTGGTCCAGTGGGGGTGTGGTGACTGATCTCCCGCTCTCGGGCCATCGGCGCCAGTTTGACTGCCACTCAAAAATGGCGCCGATGGCCCAATTAAAAAAGATGGCGCCATCAGCAAGTGCTCCTACCATGTGACAGGGGCCGGCCAATGGCACGGATACCCTGTCACATGGTAAGGGCAAAGGGCCATCGGCGTCATCTTTATGATTGGCAGCTGACGGCCCGAGAACGGGAGATCGCTCCCGGGACCACCACTAGACCACCAGGTAATTTAAAAATTGTTTTGGGGGGATCGGGAGGGTGGGAGAATCTAAGGGGTCATCTTTAAAGGGTCAGGTGGTTTTATTTTTTTAATCGGGCCATCAGCGCCATTTTTGAGTGGCAGCCAAAATGGCGCGGATGGCCCAAGAGCAGGAGATCAGTCCCCGTGCCCCCACTGGACCACCAGGTACTCGTAAAAAGTTTTGGGGGGGTTCGGGGGGGTGGGGGAAGGTAAGGGATTAGTTGTATAGGGTCAGGGTGGGTTTAGGGGTTGTTTTGTTGTGCCGGTTTTCCCGCCCTCCCCCCAAATAACTCCCGTTAGTGGACACTAATGGGAGTAACGATTTTTCACGATAAATCATGAAAATTTCTATTGTATCGCGCACTGTACCGATTTTTGACAATTTATAAAATATCGGACGATTTTTTTAAATCATCAAAAAACGATTCACATCCCTAGCAGTTAGTATAGCTGTGTTTAAAAAAGGATTGGATAATTTCTTGGAGGAGAAGTCCATTACCTGCTATTAAGTTCACTTAGAGAATAGCCACTGCCATTAGCAATGGTAACATGGAATAGACTTAGTTTTTGGGTACTTGCCAGGTTCTTATGGCCTGGATTGGCCACTGTTGGAAATAGGATGCTGGGCTTGATGGACCCTTGGTCTGACCCAGTATGGCATTTTCTTATGTTCTTATGTTCTTATAGCAGCATTATCTAGCTAACTTACTTATGGAGGATTTATCATTCCATTATAAATATAGCAGAATGATGAGCCATGCGGAAAAAAGGGGCGGGTGGGGGGAGATAGTGAGCAGGCGGTTGCATCGCGGCAGTGCAGTTTTGCCTGCTGCATTTGTGGGCACGCTGTACACTGTCTCCCCTGTAGCGCCAATGAAATAGCTGTACCTATTTCTGGCACTAATGTGGGCGATAATGTGCGATATATTATCGCCTGCAGCACTACAGGCCCCTAAATTTTATTAATCTTGCTTAAACCCCACCCAAACCCCTCCCCTTTCCCTCATTTAAATTTTCAACTCGCGATTCAGTAGTTATCACTTGTGTTAGGCAATAACGCCCTAACGCTTGCGGTAATGGCCCATCACAATTTGAAAAATGATCCCCTCAGACAGTTCCTTTGAATATCTACCTCTTTGTGATAAAAAATAAACTTAAGGTACCATTATAAGTTTAAAAAAAAAACTTTTAAAATTGCAAAGCTGATCAGCTAACAAAACTAATGGAAAACAAAATTACTATATATCTGATGCTGCACTTATCTATAGTCCTCATTTCACCAGAGCTGTTTCAGGGTGAACTGACAAAAAAGCATTTTTCCCACAGAATCAGAAGACCAAGTCTCTCAAGGCTTAAACAAACAGCAATCCCACTTTTGATCTGTGCAGAGCTAGAGGCTTATAGCCAGTCAGCACAGTCCTTTCAGCTACCTCATTTATCCATCAACTTCCAATAAAGATGTAACCCTTTGCTGGGGTTTTGTTGGTTCCCCTCTGGCCATAAAAGTATTTTTAAATTTGGGGCTGCTCTTGGCAACTCTTCCCCTCCTTCCTGAACTTTCCAGGGAGTTGGCTCTTTCTATGGGGAAGAGGAAAACCTCTGTGGCCCAGATGATAAAGAATCTCTTCTATGGTGTTGTGACAGACAGGCTGGACTCAGACTGGGGGTTCAAATCAAATTTACCGATCATTTCCAAAAGGTCAATCACTGTCCCACAGACATTCAACAACTGAAACTGTACAATTGAACTATTTACATGGGGTCTCTGCTGGAGTGCTGCTGTCCATCTCTCCAGCTCCTGGGAGGAAACTTGCAACTGCCTTCTCATCTGTGCAACAGTCCAGTAGAGGGCCAAACCTAGTGGGGGGATCCACGCCATGAAAATATCCTACCTGAGTCCAAATTTCAGTCTGAATCCCACAGCCTGTATCCTGATCCCTTTGGGTTGGAGAGCCGATTGGGGGTCTCCCAAGGCTTGATGCTGTAACCTTGAGGGACCTCTCAGGGAGAGTGGCCAGATGTTCCAGTTCAGCCCACAGCTCTCTGTCTCCTTCACCAGGTTGTGCAGACGAGTGGGAGAAAATGCCACATAAACAAAAAGGGGGAAAAAATCCAAAAATCTCTATCCAAAATATCTCACATTGGGTTGGACTGTCAATGGTCTTGCTTCCTCTAGAGAGTAGAAGGGGTTGCTAACAGGTCTCCAGCACCTGCTCTCAGGATTAGAAGGGATTTCTCCTTTCCCAAGGCACAGGGTATTCTCCAGAATAAGAAAAACGTATCAAAAGCTACAAAGCATTCACGCTCTACAAAAGGGAGGCAGACCCTCTCAGAAAGGGAGTGCACTGAGAAGGGATCTCTTCTAAATACAAGAAAAATGCCAAGCTGCATTAGTGGGCCCAACTCAGCAAGGAGAAAAGAAAAACAGCTCCTTACTCTCCTCTAAACCCAACTCAAAATTGAACTAACACTCTATCTCTAGCATCGCCTATGCCCCTGGTCACAAAGAGAAGGGCAATATCGCATCAATTCAGATGAACAAAAGAACCTTACCAAATATGTCTTCAGAGATTGGAAAATGAAGTTCCATTTCAAAAAGTGAAATCTATCTTGATGATTAAGAGATTGATTTAATCTGTCCAACTATACTCTTTCTCAAACAAAAGATTATGCTCCAGTCAATAAAAGAATTTAATCCCCGAGGCTAAAGGGAATGCAGTCGGTATATCCATTGCTGTTCCCAATACACTTCTCTGGTCAGAAAATGAAATCCCATTTCAATAAGCAAAATCAGTCTTGGAGATTAAAAAAGACTACATTCAATCTATCCAACTATCCTCTTCTGCAGTCAAAGGATCATGCTCTATTAAGTAGAAGAAGTTATTCTTCAAGGCTAAAATATCCATTGCTGTTTCCTAAGAATCAAGTGGTTCCGATTGCCACCCTGAGGATGAGGAGCAGAAGGTCAATAACAAAACAGTATAACTGAAAAAGAATAAAGAGATGTGAGACCACTTGTTGATTCTTGAGGAACAGAAATGGATAAATACCAACTGCAGTCCCTTCAGGCAAGTAACAGAGACAAAAGTCAGCTTTAAGCCAACCGGTGCTATATGCTGATAGTAGGGATGTGCAGAAGGAAAACATTTGTTTCAATTCGGTATTCATTTCACTGGGAACGAAATCCATTGCATTCTTTCATAAGGAGGAAACCAATTAGTTGATTAGTTTTATTCGTTTTCTGATTTCCCATTAAAATCAATGGGGAAGTATTTGCAGCCTATTTTTGGCTGCAGAATTGGAGTTTTCTTATCAATTCTGATTAAACTTCTGGGGAGCAATCATCAGAATGAGAAAAGAGCTCCAAGGTACTTAGACTGTGGCAAAGTGGCACCAAAGTGGCATGAATAGCCTAAGGCACTTTAAAGGGGCAAAGGGGTACCAGGAGTGGCAGGAATGGCAAGAATGCTTTAACAGAGGTGCAAAGCTGCAGTGACAGTGTCAAAATCACACCACAGCTTCAAAAGAGAGACCGATAACAGAGGCAAAGCAGTAAGACAAGTGGCATCAACATCCTACAGCACAATGTAGGGGGAACATAGCAAGCAGAAAGACTAGCACCATCACACTGAGGAACCATAATAGAAGTGGGCAGCCATCTTGTGCGCCACACGAGAGCGCCCTCCTCAAAAGAGAAACTTTGATTAAATGATAAAAATAGAAAAAAACTGAAAGGAGCAGTTACAAAGGTAAAAAGTGTGCAACAGATGTAGACATTTTTAAAAAATGCCATACTAGAAGCACAGTTCAGATGTATTCCACGCACTAAGAAAGGTGGAAAGAAGGAGTGGAGGAGTAGCCTAGTGGTTAGAGCTATGAACCACATCTCAAAAAATATATTTTTTGCACTGGAGAAAGTGCAATGGAGACTGACCAAATTGATAAGGGGCATGGAATGGCTGCCCTATAAGGAAAGGCTAAAGAAATTAGGCTGTTCAGTTTGAAGAAGAGATGACTGACGGGCATATATGATAGAGGTCTACAAAATCATGAAAGTACTTGAACTGTTTAATATAACTTGGTTATTTACTCTCTCAAATAATAGAAGGATAATAGTTGAGCTCCGGAATTCATTGGCAGAGGTTGTGGTTACAGCAGTTAGTGTAACTGGGTTTGAAAAAGGTTTGGATAAGTTCCTAGAGTTAAAATCTATAAATTGCTATTAATTAATAGCTTGAGATCTACTTAATGTTTGGCTACTTGATATTAATTAATAGCTTGAGATCTACTGAATGTTTGGGTACTTGCCAGGTACTTATGACTTGGATTTGCCACTATTGGGAACAGGATGCTGGGCTTGATGGACTCTTGGTCTGACCCAATATGGAATGTCTTATATTGTTATGTTATGTTCTTGTTCTTAGAAAAGACATCAGAGAATTTGATGTACTTTGGAAGGATGCCTAGAGAGATGGATGTACAGGAGGGCCTTGGTATTTCTACGCTGTCTCCAATCATGAAATGTGATTGTTGGGGCCCCACTTGGAAAGCTGCAAGGAAGCCCAATCAAACTGAGGCGAATGGTGTTGGAGCCAGGGCAGCCATAGGATTATGGGGTGGATGGCTTTGTCAAGAACATGGAATGTGATTGCCCATCTGTAATGTCTTTGAGGCTGTGGTGAGGGTGATCCTACTAGATAGCGGATCTCCATGGATGGAGGAAATGATTAGTGGAACATCCCTGGAAAAAGTCTGTATCTGGAAGTGGTCCACCACGGCCTTCATTAAAAAGTTCCCGCCAGTTCCAGAGTCCACAAGAGCTGGGGTGGAGAAATTCTGATCCTAAAGGAGATTACTACAGGAAGGGTAAGTTGGTGAGCTGGAGTTCTGAAGCCTAGGGTCAGCCCCCCACTGGATCTTAGACCCAAAAGTTTCTGATCGGGCACTGGGCTATATGATACCCTGAGCTGCCACAGAAGAGGCACAGCATAGACTGGTGATGCCGAAGGCATTCCTCCGGAGAAAGGCATCCCTTTCCCAGCTGTATAGATTCCTCAGTGCAAGCTACTAGAGAAGGATGCAAGATGGGTGGAGATGGCAGCCATTCCAGGAGATGGCGATCTATTCTGCTGGCCAAGTCAATGAAACCTTCCAAGGACACCTAGAGTTTGTGAGCTGCCAGCTTGTCTTTTATTCAGGACAACAGCCCCTCGAGGAAGATGGGGCTTAGGTAGTCCTCTCTTCAGTTGAGTTCACTAGCTAAGGTCCAGAATTATCTAGCATAGTCCATTAGGGACAGGGACCCATGGAGGAGATCTGTGCCTGATATATCCTGGTGGACAGGATCATCAAAGACAGTTTTGAAGGCTGAGAAGAATTGCTGAAGATCTCAGAGGATCGGGTCTGCTCATTCCCAAAAGAGTGAAGCCCATGCTAGGACCTTGCCATCAAGATAGGAAAGAATGAATGTAGTTTGATTGAGTCCTCTGGGAACAGGGCTGGTTGGAGGGAAAAGTACATATTGTTGCAACTTGATGGAAAACTGGATATAAGAACATAAGAACATAAGAAATTGCCATGCTGGGTCAGACAAAGGGTCCATCAAGTCCAGCATCCTGTTTCCAACAGAGGGCAAACCAGGCCACAAGAACCTGGCAATTACCCAAACACTAAGAAGATCCCATGCCACTAATGCAATTAATAGCAGTGGCTATTCCCTAAGTAAATTTGATTAATAGCCATTAATGGACTTCTCCTCCAAGAACTTATCCAAACCTTTTTTGAACCCAGCTACACTAACTGCACTAACCACATCCTCTGGCAACAAATTCCAGAGCTTTATTGTGCGTTGAGTGAAAAAGAATTTTTCCAATTAGTCTTAAATGTGTTACTTGCTAACTTCCTGGAATGCCCCCTAGTCCTTCTATTATTTGAAAGAGTAAATAACCGATTCACATCTACTCATTCAAGACCTTTCATGATCTTAAAGACCTCTATTATATCCCCCCTCAGCTGTCTCTTCTCCAAGCTGAACAGCCCTAACCTCTTCAGCCTTTCCTCATAGGGGAGCTGTTCCATCCCCTTTATCATTTTGGTTGCCCTTCTCTGTACCTTCTCCATCGCAATTATATCTTTTTGGAAATGCGGCGACCAGAATTGTACACAGTATTCCAGGTGTGGTCTCACCATGGAGCGATATAGAGGCATTATGACATTTTCCGTTTTATGGGGAGGCACTTCGGGTTAGTCCCGATGTGCCGAAGTTAACAAGAGCTCGAGCGGCACGAGCAAGCATCGCGGGAGAAGGGGGGGTGGGGGGGTGGGGGTATGGGAGTCGGGGGCCAATGGTAGCGCAGCAAGTTTGAATTGCTGCGTTACCATTGGGTAGTCAGCGAACAAGAGGGAGGTGGGAAAGAAAAAGCTGGCAGTTGGGAATTCGGCAGCGGAGCAGCGGCAGGAATTTTGCTGAGCTGCGCTGTGAATCCTCAACTGCCGGGCCTGTGCGGGTTTTTTCGGTGCGGTTTTTGTTTTCCTGCGGTCTCTGATCTTTATGATGAAGGGAGCGAGAGTTAAACAGGCGCCTAAGCAGTGAAGCAGAATGCCTGCTGGTCCCACGGCTAGAACGCGGCGTGTAGGGAGGGTGCTGGGTCCTAGAGATGCCCCGGCTGGGTCTCCGGTGAGTTCAGGGGGGTTGGGTGCCTGACAGCCTGCGCCTCCTCGTGCCCCCTTACTAGCACCTCCCCCCCCTGTTTTTCCCCTGACGGATTCGGGGGAAGAGCGGGCCCGAGCCAGACACCCCCCCCCCCCCCGAGGGAGCATAGCCCGCCTTTTTTCCCGTCCCCTTCGGCGGCACCCCCACCTCCTGGGATGCCTGCTGGCTTACCTCGGGCAGCTTCTCCTCCACCTTCGGGTATACCGGTAGCAGGTCTGTGCGGGGCGGGGATGCCGGGGGTGCATGGGGATAGCGCTCCAACGGGTAAACCGATGCGCCCTAGGCAAATGCGCGCGCGCCGTTGGTCCCACCCTTTTTTGGGAGTGCAGTCTCCGGTGACGGGTTTAAGGGGCAGATGCTTTCCTCTCCCCCGATTTGACCCGTTTTCACAAGGCAGATGCCACATTTCGGTCTCCCCTGTGTCCCAGGGCCCGAGGAGACATATAAGCAGTAGGGGCAGAGAGGGGCAGAGCGGCAGGGGGTTTGGATTAGGTACGAAGGTTAACATCAGTTTGCCCACCCCCCCAAGCAATGGCAAATCTCCTGCTACTACCCAGGTCAGGTCTAGGGATTTTATTAGCCCCCACCCCCCCTCAGCTACTGGTGAAGCCATTACTGCGGCATTGATAGCAGATATTTTAGGTCACATGGCTAGATCTGGGTATGGTTACTTACCAAATCCCATTGGGTCAGGTCCTAGTGTAAGTCAGGGCATCGGTGGTTGGCAGGGTGGTATGTGTGTCCCATCAGGGGATCAAGTTTTTCCTTTAAATTCTGGGTCGTCAGGGGATTTTGTGGTGGGTTTTCAAGCTGGCGAACTACAAAAAGGGTTTTCTCAAGGAAGCGGGATATGTACAGGGGAGATGGGGCTGGGAGTGGGGCAAACCAGATTGAGGGGTTTTTCCACAGATGATGATGATGATGAGATTCCAGGTCCGTCAAGCCGGGAGGCGTGGAGAGAGCGTGAGGTTTCGGCGCAAAGACAGGCGGGTGCGAGTCCAAAGCAGGGTGTCAGAAAAGATTTGACGGAGGGATGGCATTTTGAGGCTTCCAGAACGCAGGATGTCAGTTCTTTAAGAGAAGAGCAAGGCGCAGGTAAGGGGGTAAAGACTCCGGAAAGGAAGGGACATGGGAGGAAGAAGAGGTCTCACTCGAGCTCCAGTTCGAGTTCGTCGACCGCTTCTTTGTCTTCTAGTGACAGAAGATCAAGTCGGTTGGTGGCTTTAGATGAGGGTCCCAAATGTGATGTCGGGCATCCGGCACTGGCATCACTTACAGAATTGTGGGAGGAAGTGCCAGCTCGGTTAGTGAAGCGCATAAGAAAGAGAAAATTTGTAAATATTTTCAAATTATTGGAAGGGAGAAGGGGTGGGCGGAAGGCGTCCAAAAAAGGCAAAAAAAGGAATAAGAAAGAGGGATCGGGACCCAGAATTGCAAAAAATATTGTAAATTGGGTTCGCGGTTTTTTGCACTTGGCAAGCGTGGTAAGTCATTTTGATCCATCCCAATATGGAGCGTTGCTATCATATGCAGATAGCATCTTAGGGGCCTTTAAGGACTATGAAGGTTGGGCATGGCTCAATTATGATGATAAGTTCCGGGACAAAATGGCGGGAAATAAATTTATGTCGTGGGGTTCACAGGACATTCATCTGTGGCTTACGCAGATGACTAATAAGGGTACCAGTTCGGGCAAAGGGGGTACAGTAGGAGCAGGGGTAGGCGCTAGCACGGCTAACCTGCAAATGGGAGGTAATAAGGGTTCTTCCTTTCGTCCCGGAACTTTTCGCAAAAGTGAGCCTGTTACCAAAGGAGTCAGGGGAGGAACAGACATTTGTTGGAGATTTAACAAGCTTACATGCTTGTTTCCCGAATGCAAATTTAAGCATGCATGCGCCACATGCGGGGGAGCTCACTCCGCCCTTAAGTGCCAACAAGGGCAAGGGTTGGGGGGTGGAAAAGGTACCAAGTAATCTCTGTTTACAGACCAAAGCGAACTCGCCCATAGTTTTGGTCGCTTTGGAAGAATGTTTGCAGTTTTATCCTGATAGAAAAGCAGCGGTTCTGTTACAATCGGGTTTTACTAGCGGTTTTATTATCCCTTATGAGGGTCCGGGGGAGGGAGGGACAGCGAGGAATTCTAGGTCTGTATATAGGATGGCAGAGGTGGCCCGAGCAAAGTTGCAAGACGAAATTCAGTTAGGAAGGATATTAGGGCCTTTTCAGAGCAGACCTTTTGAGCGCATGCATTTATCACCATTGGCGGTCATCCCTAAGAAGATTCCGGGAAAATTCAGATTAATTCTCAATCTGTCCCATCCTGAGGGTTCATCGGTTAATGATTTTATTCCCAAACACGCATGCACTGTTAAATATGCATCTTTTGATGAAGCCATTGCGTTGGTGCGCAAAGCTGGCCCGGGTGCCTTATTGGCAAAAGCGGACATTGAATCTGCTTTTCGGTTATTACCTATACATTAGGGGTGTGCATTCGGATTGACCGCATTAGTAAAACGCAACTCATATTTTTTTTTTACTTAAAAAATTGTTTCGACATAAACGATCGGATTTCCCACATATCGAACATAGATATGTTCGATGTGTGGGAAATCGCGATTGTTGAGCCAAAATAAAAATTTAAACCCCCTCACCCTCCTTAATCCCCCCCCCAGACTTACCACAACTCCCTGGTGATCGAGCGAGGAGTGAGGACGCCATTTCTGCAATCCTTGGCGAGAAGCATGTGACGTCGGCGGCACGTCGAGTGACGCCGGCGTCACGTGATTCCCGGCTCGTTTGCGCCGGACGGCTCGTTCGGCCCAAAAAGAACTTTTGGCCAGCTTGGGGGGGTCAGGAGGCCCCCCCAAGCTGGCCAAAAGTTCTTTTTGGGCCGAACGAGCCGTCCGGCGCGAACTCGCCGGGAATCACGTGACGCCGCGTCACTCGACGTGCCACCGACGTCACATGCTTCTCGCCAAGGATTGCAGAAATGACGTCCTCACTCCTCGCTCGATCACCAGGGAGTTGTGGTAAGTCTGGGGGGGGGATTAAGGAGGGTGAGGGGGTTTAAATTTTTTTTTGCACATATGTACATATACCCAACTCATTGGATTTTTTTTATGTCCATATTGGCCGCAAGTGGGACCCCCTTTCGGACATAAAAAATATGAACATAAAATTTTGCTCTGCATATCCCTACTATACATCCGTCGTGTTTTCCGTTGTTGGGTTTTTATTTTGAGGGTTGTTACTTTATAGATCGTTGTTTACCGATGGGCTGTGCGGTTTCGTGCGCCTTTTTCGAAGCCTTTAGTACCTTCATTCATTGGGCTGCCAAACGTTTTAATGCATGCAGTGATTCCTTACATTATTTGGATGATTTTTTGTTTGTAGGGCCTAGAAATTCAAGTTCTTGTCAGAAGCAGTTAGCAGGTTTTATGATGACGGCTCAACATTTCGGGGTTCCGATAGCGAAAGATAAAACGGAAGGGCCTTCTACAAAATTGATTTTCTTGGGCATAGAGTTGGACTCGGTGGCAATGGTTTCTCGGTTGCCACGTTAAAAAATTGAACATTTAAAAGATTCCATAAGCATGGTGAGGCGATCTGCGAAAGTTACTCTGCGTCAGTTACAATCCTTAATAGGTTCACTGAATTTTGCTTGCCGCGTAATACCTATGGGACGGGCGTTCATATGGCATTTGTCGGCCAGGACAGTTGGCATACGTGCGGGTCATCATTTTATTAGGGTAACGAAAGCAATGAAGGAGGAATTGGCAATATGGGAGAGTTTTTTGCAATCGTTCAATGGGATTCGTATAATGCAGGAAGAAGAGATTTCGAATATTGACTTGGAATTGTTTTCAGATGCTGCGGGTGCGACCGGCATGGGGGTGTATTTTCATGGGAAGTGGTGTGCCGCACCCTGGCCTGCGCAATGGGTTTCAGAGGGTATGGTGAAGAACATTACCTTTTTAGAACTGTTTCCCATTATTGTAGCATTGACTATTTGGGATGCAGAGTTGGCTAATAAACAAGTGGTGTGGTGGTGTGACAATTTGGGGGTTGTTCAAGTGGTAAACAAACAAGCCGCAAAATGTCCTCGAGTTTCAGCCTTGTTACGTGAAATGGTAATGTTATGTTTAAGATGGAACGTCACTGTTAAGGCGAGTCATGTACCAGGGACAATGAACCTCATAGCGGATGCTCTCTCTCGTTTCAAGTGGGATGCCTTCCGAGCAGAGGCTCCGCACGTGAATCTGCAGGGAGAATTAGTCCCGGGACATCTATGGAAGCTTGGCATGAAGAACAGAGGAAATTGATCAGGCAATCGTTGGCTCCAGCGACATGGAACGCGTACATGGCAGGAAGAGGATTAGTGTCTCATTTTTTGTTATCCTTGGGATGGGCTGGGGGGGAGGTAAGGGAGTGGGATGTGGTACAGTTCATATTTTGGGCCAAGGCTGCAGGTTACTCAGTGGCATCAGTGAGGAGTCAGTTGGCGGGTTTTGTTTTCTTTCAAAAGCTGGGGGGCTGGGGCAACCCAACCAGCAGTTTT
Organism: Rhinatrema bivittatum; assembly: GCF_901001135.1. Classification (NCBI taxonomy): domain Eukaryota; kingdom Metazoa; phylum Chordata; class Amphibia; order Gymnophiona; family Rhinatrematidae; genus Rhinatrema; species Rhinatrema bivittatum. Next base: position 366,375,741 of record NC_042620.1, on the reverse strand, counting down.
TTAGTGCGAAAACTTTTGGAGGGTTGGAGTCGGGGGGGGGGGGGGGGTACCGGTAAGGATAGAAGGCGGCCCATGCGGTACACGGAATTGATTGAGGTTGCGGAGAGTTTGAGTTGGGTGTGTAGTTCGGAATTTGAGAGGGTGTTATTTTGCTTAGCATTTTCGTGGGTGTTCTTTGGTGCTTTCAGATTAAGTGAATTGGTCGCGAGGTCAAAATCTGAAGGAAGTGCGTCGGGTTTGTTAATGGATGATGTACGAGTTTACGAGCATAAAGTGACAATTTATATTAGAAAATCCAAAACGGATCAGAAAGGAAAGGGGGCCTGGATTTCTTTGATACGAGCAAGCAATGAAACGGTGTGTCCTGTTAGGGCAGCTTTGAAATACATAAGGGTCAGGCCGGTTGGGGTGGGGCATTTCTTGGTTCATGATAATGGTAGTCTGCTAACAATGTATCAATTTGAAGCTGTATTGCGCAGGTCGGTGGAATTTCTGGGGTGGGATGTCAGACGATATACTTCGCATTCTTTTAGGATTGGAGCGGACACGACGGCTGCGGAGTTGGGGTGGTCCGCTCGAAGGATTCAAGCTCTGGGTCGCTGGAAGTCGGACGTATTCAGGAGATACGTGCGAAAATAGTGGTTAGGTCGTAAGGTGATGAAATTTATCTGCATGACGGTAATGCAAAACATTTTGTCTTTCAGAACTGGTCGGGGTCGGCTTGCATAGTGAATGTGCTTGGGTCATGGGCCATTCTTTTGTGCATCGAGCGCAATGGAGAGCTTGGAAGAGGCCGTATGGCAAAAATTTGAACATTGATCGTAAAGACTTGATTGTGCACTGGTTTGGAAAAGGGGGAATGAGGTGGGGAGAGTTATGTGACTTCTTGCAAGGCAAAATAGTAGGCTGGGGTGTCCCAAAATTAATACTAATACATCTGGGGGGTAATGACATTGGTAAGTTAACATGTAGGGATTTAATTAAAATAATCCGTAAGGATTTAGCTTGCTGGGCAGACTGGATGGGCCATTTGGTCTTCTTCTGCCGTCATTTCTATGTTTCTATGATTTCGCTTTTTTGATGAATCGTATGCCAAATACAAGAATAGGCTGGTCAGATATTATAATTCGGATCAAACACAGGGATGAACCGATTTGGCGTAATGGGGTCAAGAAGCTGAACAGGCAAATTGGAAAATGGTTAATCAGAGAAGGTGGTTTTTGGATTCGACATCAATGGTCCTGGGAAGTATTAGGAGGTTATTTTCTTGGGGATGAGGTGCACCTTTCTGACGTTGGAATGGATTTATTTAATAATGCCTTGGAAGAAGGTCTCAAACAACAAATCTCCTAATTAATGGCCGCAGTGGGGGAACAAAGGCAAACTAGTTGTCTTTGTTTGTGGCGGAAAACCCGAGCCATATGTTGTAATGTATTGTTTGAATCGTGAAAGACATTTGGAGGGGGGGTGGGGTAATGCTCGTGTAGCTTGGGGCTGCTACACGGGAAGGCCTAAAGAGAAAAGGGGGGGGGGCCGATGCTTAGGCCGCAAGCTTACCCTCGCTGGTGCCATGGCGGGCTAAGTGATGGGGGGGGGGGGGTAACGCCGGCTTACCATTGGGCCGCGATGGTAAGCGAAGAGAGGCATGCGGCAAAAGGGGGGGGGGGGTAAATTACTTTGGATTGATGTTAAGTTAACGGCTCGGGTTAGGTTTAATAAACTGCGGCCTATCGATTTTAATGCCACACTTGTTTCCTGTGTATTTTGTGAAATAAAAGAGAGAGGAAGGTGAGTGATTGTGGGAACGGCTGGTCTCGAGTACCTATGTTAGGGGAGGCACTTCGGGTTAGTCCCGATGTTCCGAAGTTAACAAGGACTCGAGCGGCGCGAACAAGCATTGCGGAAGAAGGGGGGGGGGTATGGGAGTCAGGGGGCCAATGGTAGCGCAGCAAGTTTGAATTGCTGCGTTACCATTGGGTAGTCAGCGAACAAGAGGGAGGTGGGAAAGAAAAAGCTGGCAGTTGGGAATTCGGCAGCGGAGCAGAGGCAGGAATTTTGCTCCCCTCCCTCCCTCCCTTCAAAAAAAATAAATAATAATATTAAAAGGTTGTGTTATGTTTTTAAAGCATATGTTATTTTAGTTAGACACTTGTCGCAGTTTAGGCGGAAAACCCGAGCCATATGTTGTAATGTATTATTTGAATCGTGAAAGACATTTGGAGGGGGGGTGGGGTAATGCTCGTGTAGCTTGGGGCTGCTACACAGGAAGGCCTAAAGAGCAAGGGGGGAGCCGATGCTCAGGCCGCAAGCTTACCCTCGCTGGTGCCGTGGCGGGGTAAGTGATGGGGGGAGGGGGGGTAACGCCGGCTTACCATTGGGCCGCGATGGTAAGTGAAGAGAGGCATGCGGCAAAAGGGGGGGGGGGGGTAAATTACTTTGGATTGATGTTAAGTTAACGGCTCGGGTTAGGTTTAATAAACTGCGGACTATCGATTTTAATGCCACACTTGTTTCCTGTGTATTTTGTGAAATAAAAGAGAGAGGAAGGGGAGTGATTGTGGGAGCGGCTGGTCTCGAGTACCTATGTTATAACCATTCCCTTCCTAATAATTCCTAACATTCTGTTTGTTTTTTTGACTGCTGCAGCACACTGAGCCGACAATTTTAAAGTTTTATCCAGTATGATGCCTAGATCTTTTTCCTGGGTGGTAGCTCCTAATATGGAACTTAACATCGTATAACTACAGCAAAGGTTAGTTTTCCCTATATGTATGCAACACCTTGCACTTGTCCACATTACATTTCATCTGCCATTTGGATGCCCAATCTTCCAGTCTTGCAAGGTCCTCCTGTAATGTATCACAATCCGCTTGTGATTTAACTACTCTGAATAATTTTGTATCAAACACAGATTTGATAACCTCACTCATCGTATTCTTTCCAGATCATTTATATATATATTGAAAAGCACCGGTCCAAGTACAGATCCCTGAGGCACTCCACTGTTTACCCTTTTCTACTGAGAAAATTGACCATTTAATCCTACTCTCTGTTTCCTGTCTTTTAACCAGTTTGTAATCCACGAAAGGACATTGCCTCCTATCCCATGACTTTTTAGTTTTCTTAGAAGCCTCTCATGAGGGACTTTGTCAAACGCCTTCTGAAAATCGAAATACACTACACCTACTGGTTCACATTTATCCACATGTTTATTAACCCCTTCAAAATTATGAAGCTGATTTGATAGGCAAGACTTCCCTTGGGTAAATCCATGTTGACTGTGTTCCATTAAACCATATCTTTCTATATGCTCTACGATTCTGAACTTGAGAATGGTTTCCACTATTTTTCCTGGCACTGAAGTCAGGCTCACTGGTCTATAGTTACCTGGATCGCCCCTGGAGCCTTTTTTAAATATTAGGGTTACATTGGCCACCCACCAGTCCTCAGGTACAATGGATGATTTTAATGATAGGTTACAAATTTTAACTAATAGATCAGAAATTTCATTTTTTAGTTCCTTCAGTACCCTAGGATGCATACCATCCAGTCCAGATGATTTGCTACTCTTTAGTTTATCAATCTGGCCTACTACATCTTCCAGGTTCACAGTGATTTTGTTCAGTTCGTCTGACTCATCAACCCTGAAAACCATCTCCGGAACTGGGGAGATACCATCCAGAACTGGTATCTCCTCAACATCCTCATTAGTAAACACAGAAGCAAAGAATTCATTTAGTCTTTCTGCAATGGCCTTTAGGGATGTGAATCGTTTTCCATATCGTCTTAACGATAGAAATCGTGTGGCAGGGCAAGAAAATCGTCTTAGGCACGATTTTTTAGTTAAAAAATCGTTAAAAATCGTTTTTTCCGATTAGTGCGCACTAACTGGGAGTTAGTGCGCACTAACTGAAAATGATACAATTTGACACTTTTCAGGTCAGTTAAGGTCAGTTTAGGAATGAATATGTATTCCTATTGGCTGCCCTCTTATTTATTCATGTTACCAAGTTTCCTACTGACAGTATATGGGGGATGGGAAATGGAAACAGTTGGTAGCTTGACAAAACAAGTAATGTGATCAGTCAATGTGACTAGAACTTGTGCCCTAACCCTGATACCAGGGGTATTGTGATCTTCCTGCACACAGTGCCCTATCCCTATTAATACCAGGAGTGTTGTGATCTTCCTGCACACAGTGCCCTATCCCTAATACCAGGGGTGTTGTGATCTTCCTGCACACAGTGCCCTATTCCTGATACTGGGGGTGTTGTGATCTTCCTGCACACAGTGCCCTATTCCTGATACCGGGGGTGTTGTGATCTTCTTGCACACATCCCGGTATCAGGGATAGGGCACTGCATGCAGGAAGATCACAACACTCCTGGTATTAATAGGGATAGGGCACTGCATGCAGGAAGATCACAACACTCCTGGTATTAATAGGGATAGGGCACTGCATGCAGGAAGATCACAACACCCCTGGTATCAGGGATAGGGCACTGTGTGCAGGAAGATCACAATACCCCGGAGGAGTGAGGGTCAGGCAGCTCCCCCCTGTCTGTGAAGCCAGCCTCTCACTAGTAATGCAGGGAGGGAGCTGTCTCAGACTTCACCATCCCCCCCCCCCCCCCCCTCACCCACACACCATTCACTAGCTGGGACATGGGGGAAGTCAGGAGTGAGGGTCAGGCAGCTCCCCCCTGTCTGTGAAGCCAGCCTCTCACTAGTTATGCAGGGAGGGAGCTGTCTCAGACTTCACCATCCTCCCCCCCCCCCCTCACCCACACACCATTCACTAGCTGGGACATGGGGGAAGTCAGGAGTGAGGGTCAGGCAGCTCCCCCCTGTCTGTGAAGCCAGCCTCTCACTAGTAATGCAGGGAGGGAGCTGTCTCAGACTTCACCATCCTCCCCCCCCCCTCACCCACACACCATTCACTAGCTGGGACATGGGGGAAGTCAGGAGTGAGGGTCAGGCAGCTCCCCCCTGTCTGTGAAGCCAGCCTCTCACTAGTAATGCAGGGAGGGAGCTGTCTCAGACTTCACCATCCTCCCCCCCCCCCCCCCCCACCCACACACCATTCACGAGCTGGGACATGGGGGAAGTCAGGAGTGAGGGTCAGGCAGCTCCCCCCTGTCTGTGAAGCCAGCCTCTCACTAGTAATGCAGGGAGGGAGCTGTCTCAGACTTCACCATCCTCCCCCCCCCCCCCTCACCCACACACCATTCACTAGCTGGGACATGGGGGAAGTCAGGAGTGAGGGTCAGGCAGCTCCCCCCTGTCTGTGAAGCCAGCCTCTCACTAGTAATGCAGGGAGGGAGCTGTCTCAGACTTCACCATCCTCCCCCCCCCTCACCCACACACCATTCACTAGCTGGGACATGGGGGAAGTCAGGAGTGAGGGTCAGGCAGCTCCCCCCTGTCTGTGAAGCCAGCCTCTCACTAGTAATGCAGGGAGGGAGCTGTCTCAGACTGGTATCAGGGTTAGGGCACTGTGTGCAGGAAGATCACAACACTCCTGGTATTAATAGGGATAGGGCACTGTAAGAGATGACTGTAGTAGATTGAATAAAGATCTGATGTTTCTGCTCTCCTCACACCAAACAAAAACAACACACAAGCAGAGAAGCCCTTCTTACAAAGCTGAGCTAGTGAGTTAAGTAGGAGGAAAAGTAAACATACTTGTGCCAGTGTGGCTACTTAAAAAATACACTTACCAACAATCAATTACATATATTTGAACTGTGTACAGTTCCAGCCAGGACCACCTTTCTAAAATGCACAGTGATTGGCAAATTCAACATGCACTAGCATTTCAGGTGCCTGCTAACAAAAATAATAAACAAACAAGTTCTAGTCACATGAGTGCTGATCATTACATTACTTTTTTTGTCAAGCTTCCAACTGTTTCCATTTCACATCCCCCCAACCATTACCTCAGTATTAGCCTTGGTAACATCAATAGATAAGAGCACAGCCAGCCAATAGGAATACATACATACATATTCATTCCTAAGTGACCTTTACTGGGAAGTGTGAACACTTTGTTTCATTTTCTGTTGGTGTTCGTTAGTTTCCAGTTCCATTTCCCATCCCCCCCAACCATCACCTCAGTGGTAACCTTGGTAACATCAATAGATAAGAGGGCAGCCAGCCAATAGGAACACATATTCATTCCTAACTGACCTTCAGTGACCTGGAAAGTGTTTATTTGTATCATTTTCAGTTAGTGCGCACTAAATCGAGTTAGTGCGCACTAACGGGGAGTTAGTGCGCACTAACTCGAGTTAGTGCGCACTAACACGATTTAACGATTTTTAACGATAAATCGTTAGAATTTCTATTGTATCGTGTTCTATAACGATTTAAGACGATATAAACATTATCGGACGATAATTTTAATCGTTGAAAAACGATTCACATCCCTAATGGCCTTATCTTCCCTAAGAACCCCTTTAACCCCTCTGTCATCTAATGGTCCAACCGACTCCCTCACAGGTTTCTTGCTTCGGATATATTTTAAAAAGTTTTTATTATGAGTTTTTGCCTCTACGGCCAACTTCAATTCAAATTCTCTCTTCGCCTGTCTTATCAATGTTTTACACTTAACTTGACAATGCTTATGTTTTATCCTATTTTCTTCAGATGGATCCTTCTTCCAATTTCTGAAGGATTTTTTTTGGCTAAAATAGCCTCTTTCACCTCACCTTTTAACCATGATGGTGATCGTTTTGCCTTCCTTCCACTTTTCTTAATGTGTGGAATACATATGGATTGCGCCTCTAGGATTGTATTTTTAAACAATGTCCATGCCTGTTGAACACTTTTAACCACCTTTGCAGCTGCACCTTTCAGTTTTTTTCTATTTTCCTCATTTTATCAAAGTTTCCCTTTTGAAAGTTTAGTGTTAGAGCTGCAGATTTACTTATTGTCCCCCTTCCAGTTATTAGTTTAAATTTGATCATGTTATGATCACTGTTGCCAAGTGGCCCCACCACCATTACCTCTCTCACCAAATCCTGTGTTCCACTAAGAATTAAATCTAAAATAGCTCCCTCTTTTGTTGGTTCCTGAACCAATTGCTCCATGAAGCAGTCATTTATTACATCCAGGAACTTTATGTCTCTAGCAAGTCCTGATGTTACATTTACTCAGTTAATATTGGGGTAATTGAAATCTACTAAGGAAACATGGTGCAGGGCAAATCTCAATTCCACCAGAAATTCCAATTTCTAAATTTCTTGTTTATTTCAAAATATTCAGCATTTCAAGATGTTCAACTGGCAACTCCACAATTGATAACAGTCACTTGTCAAAGTCCCCCGACACGGTCCCGTGTTTCTCTATGGCTGCATCGGGAGGGACCCAGCATATATAAATATAATCTGCAATGAAGTATACATACAAATAAATAGTGGAACACATTGGCTACTTAAATCTATTGACATAAAGCACACATACCTTCAACATCAGTTAGTGGAGCGCGAACGCCCTCAAAAGTGACAGCCATTTAAAAGAGAAGAAAGGCGCGAAAACGGATGATCGAACATTGTTCCATCTTCTGGTCACTTAGAATGGATGAGCCCCTGGTGTCCCACTGGTCCCACAGCGCACATTCCATCTCTGATCTCTCCTTCTCAGTATTGGAGGTGGTTACCCGCCCATCTCGGGGGGGGGGTGTCTTCTCTGAGATGCTGGGTCGGAGAGAGCAGAGATGGATTTTTATCCTTGATACCGTTCACCCCAAAGGACTTAACAAAGATATTGAATGGTATCTTTTTGACTGAGTGAGTGAAGCCATTCTGTTGTGATTGGTTGAGATGGATCTCACGAGAGGTTCCGTTTTCGCGCCTTTCTTCTCTTTTAAATGGCTGTCACTTTTGAGGGCGTTCGCGCTCCACTAACTGATGTTGAAGGTATGTGTGTTTTATGTCAATAGATTTAAGTAGCCAATGTGTTCCACTATTTATTTGTATGTATACTTCATTGCAGATTATATTTATATATGCTGGGTACCTCCCGATGCAGCCATAGCGAAACACGGGACCGTGTCGGGGGACTTTGACAAGTGACTGTTATCAATTGTGGAGTTGCCAGTTGAACATCTTGAAATGCTGAATATTTTGAAATGAACAAGAAATTTAGAAATTGGAATTTCTGGTGGAATCGAGATTTGTCCTGCACCATGTTTCCTTAGTACTTGCGGATGTGCAAGGTTTTGCTTCTTTGGATTCTTCGGGTAATTGAAATCTCCCATTATTATTGCACTGCCAAATTGGTTAGCTTCCCTGATTTCTCTAAGTATTTCATCATTTGTCTGACCATTTTTACCAGGTGGACGGTAGTATACTCCTATCTTTATACTCTTACCCAACACACATGGGATTTCTACCCATATAGATTCTACTGAGCATTTAGTCTCTTGTATGATCTTTATCTTGTTGTACTCTATACCCTCCTGGACATAAAGTGCCACACCCCCACCAAGTTGATCCTCCCTATCATTGCGATATAATTTGTACCGGCTGTCGTGGTACATGTGGACACCAATGACATAGGCTGCCGTGGTACATGTGGACACCAACAACATAGGAAAATGTGGGAGGGAGGTTCTGGAAGCCAAATTTAGGCTCTTAGGTAGAAAGCTTAAATCCAGAACCTCCAGGGTAGCATTCTCTGAAATGCTCCCTGTTCCATGCGCAGGTCACCAGAGGCAGGCAGAGCTCCGGAGTCTCAATAGACGATGGTGCAAGGAAGAGGGATTCAGTTTTTTTAGGAACTGGGGAACCTTTTGGGGAAGGGGAGTCTCTTCCGAAGGGATGGGCTCCACCTTAACCAGGGTGGAACCAGACTGCTGGCGTTAACCTTTAAAAAGGAGATAGAACAAAAGGGAAAGCCGACAACAGCGCATGGTTCGGAGAGAGGTATCGTCAAAGGATACTAATGATGCATTAGAACTAGGGCTTCCCGACAGTGAGGTTCCAATAATTAGAAAAATAGTCCAAGTGCCTGTAACTAAAAACTCACCTGAGCTAAAAAATTCTAACTTATCCCTATCAATTAAAAAGCAGAATGAAAATACAAACAAAAAACAAACTTTGAAATGTTTGTATGCTAATGCCAGAAGATGGGAGAATTAGAATGTATAGCAGTGAATGATGACATAGACTTAATTGGCATCTCAGAGACATGGTGGAAAGAGGATAACCAATGGGACTGTGCTATACTGGGGTACAAAGTATATCGCAATGACAGAGAGGAGCACCCGGGAGGAGGTGTGGTGCTTTATGTCCGGGATGGCATAGAGTCCAACAGGATAAACATCCTGCATGAGACTAAATACAAAATTGAATATTTATGGGTAGAAATCCCTTGTATGTTGGGGAAGACTATAGTGATAGGAGTATATGACCATCCAACTGGTCAAGATGGTGAGACGAACAGTGAAATGCTAAGAGAAATTAGGGAAGCTTGGTAGTGCAGTAATAATGGGAGACTTCAATTACCTCACTATAAGACGTTGTGAAATTCCAATTTTTTCTTCAATGTGCAATGTGCAAAACTTCATATATATTACTTTTTACTAAGGACCATCATAACACCCGCCGGCATACCAGCAACTTGAAATGCTGCACTGGCTACCCATAGCAGACATAATGGGGCGGATTTTAAGAGCCCTGCTCGCGTAAATCCGCCCGGATTTACGCGAGCAGGGCCCTGCGCGCCGGTAAGCCTATTTTACATAGGCCTACCGGCGCGCGCAGACCCCGGGACTCGCGTACGTCCCGGGGTTTTCGGAGGGGGGCGTGTCGGGGGCGGGCCCGGTCGTCGCGGCGTTTCGGGGGCGTGTCGGGAGCGTTTTGGGGGCGGGTACGGAGGCGTGGCTACGGCCCGGGGCGGTCCGGGGGCGTGGCCGCGCCCTCCGTACCCGCCCCCAGGTCACGGCCCGGCGCGCAGGAGGCCCGCTGGCGCGCGGGGATTTACGTCTCCCTCCGGGAGGCGTAAATCCCCCGACAAAGGTAAGGGGGGGTTTAGACAGGGCCGGGCGGGTGGGTTAGGTAGGGGAAGGGAGGGGAAGGTGAGGGGAGGGCAAAGGAAAGTTCCCTCCGAGGTCGCTCCGATTTCGGAGCGGCCTTGGAGGGAACGGGTTAGGCAGCGCGGCTCGGCGCGCGCCGGCTATACAAAATCAATAGCCTTGCGCGCGCCGATCCAGGGATTTTAGTGGATACGCGCGGCTCCGCGCGTATCTACTAAAATCCAGCGTACTTTTGCTTGAGTCTGATGCGCAAGCAAAAGTAGGCTGATCGCGCTTCTTTTAAAATCTACCCCAATTTGTTTTAAGATGCTGACATTGCTTCTTAAGGCTTTCTATGTGGATGACTATCTGCTGGCTGATTTGTACAGCAGTATCAATGTGCTCAAGCTTTATGTTCTGCTGAGAAGAAATTATCAGTTGTGCCCAATTTTAATGCCTTTTGTACCCAGGAAACATGCAATAGAGCATTTTCAATCATAGGGACTTTTAAGTGAATGCTTTGACTAGCCAATTAAGGGAAGAGGAATAATAATGTTTTTTTAGGAAGAAGCTTACAACTGACATTTTTAACCAAGCATATTTGCAATTAGTTTTATTTTATTGGTTTTATTGTCTTGTTTGTTATATGTAAATTGTGAATGTTTGTACTCCACACCAGCCATCTGTTTATGATGCAATAAATAAATAAATAAATAACCACCTGCATTGCTGCAAATTCAATTACCTGTGGATTTTTGCACCGAATTTTAAAGGGAAAGTAGATATACTTTCCCTTTGAAAATTACCTCAGAAAAACACTGCTCATACATTTACACTTGCTAATTTGTGCAGGTAGTTTTTCAGGGAAAAATACTCACATACTTCTGAAAATTCAAAAGTCTGTGCATAATGCAAACCCCTCCTTAACCCTGCCCCTGGAAATACCTTTGCGGGTACACTTAACGTGCAGTACAGGTACTATGCACATAAGTTTACCCACACACAGGGCTATCCATTTCCACAAGTAAAACACTGTTTACCTATGGAAATGACTTTGAAAATTACCTCCTATTGATAAGCCACTGGCCTACACCAGGGGATTCTTGGTACAAGTCCTACCTGGGGTGTTATATTTCAAGAACAGTAATGGAATTCAAGAAAGGCTGGGATAGGCGCAGAAGAGCCCTCATTGTGAAAACATGAAGGGCCTATAGCATTGCACCGGGAATGAAATTGGGCAGACTAGGTAGGGGCCTAATGGTCTTTATCTGCCATCATATTCTTTGTTTCAAAAGTTTTGAAAATAAATAATTGGAGCAAGATGAATTGTTAACAACAAAGTGGTAGGCAATTCTTACCAATCAAAAATGTAATACAATTCTGCAGAAAACTTCCATATTCATACTGTGTAACTTTTCCAGATCTGAAAATTCTCTCCTGTGCCTAAAGATGGTAGTTATATAGCTGTGTGGGTAGAGCAAAAGTCTGTAGGTATCTTTTATATGCAGACTTTTGCCCACATTTTCAAAGCTTTGGAAAGGTGAGAGAGCATAAATTAGGTTTGGAAAGGCAATTAAGGACAAAAAAGGCATCTTTCAAAAATAGAAATAGAAGAAAATACGGAAGAGCATAAGCGCTGGCAAGTTAGATGTGAAAAAGTAATTAGACATGCTAAGAGAGAATTTGAAAAGAAGCTAGCCATAGAAGTAAACAAGTACATGGGAAGCAAAAAGCATGAGAGGGAGTCAGTTGGGCTGCTAGATGACCTAGAGGTAAAAGGAGGTGATTAGGGAGGGCATGGAAACAGCAGAAAATCTAAATGAGGAGTATGTCAGGGTTATACCCACACTGGAAACATTTGTTGATGTTAATGACTCTGAGCAACTAAACAAAATCACTGTGAAACTGGAGAATACAATAAATCAGATTCACAAACTAAAGAATAACAAATCACCTAGACCGATGGTATTCAACCCAGAGTTCTGAAGGAAACATGAAATTTGCAGACCTGTTTTTGATGATTTTCAACCTTTTAATACAGCCAGGGTACCTGAAGACTAGAAAGTTACCAATGTGATGCTAATTTTTAAAATGGGTCTAGGGATGAACCGGGAAACTAAAGACCAGTGAGTTTGACGTCTGTGCTAGGCAAAATGGTAGAAGCTATTTTTAAAAACAAAATTACTGACCATATAGATAGACATGGTTTAATGGGGAAGAATCAACATGGATTTGCAAAGAAAGTCTTGCCTTGCCAATTAACTAGATTTTTGTGAAGGTGTAAATAAGCATGTGGCTAGAGTGTATTTGGATTTTCAGAAGGCATTTGACAAAATCCCTCCTGAGAGACTCCTCAGGTAATTGGGATTGTCCTTTTGTGGATTGGTAATTGGATAAAAGACAGAAAACTCTGATTGGTCAATTTTCCAAATGAAGAAAAGTCATTTGTGGAGTGCCCCAGGGATCTGTACTATATAGCATATATATTCTTATCTGTACTATATAGCATATTCATAAATGACCTGCAAAACGGGATGAGTAAGTAATCACATTTTCAGTAATTAAACTTTAATAATCCCTGTCCATCAGGACTTGATAATGTTGCATGAATGTGATATCATCTGAACAGCTGTACAGCTCCTCACTTCAATCCAGTAAACAGAACATCGTGTTACAGAATATATTTCTGATCTCTGACCCCAGGACAAAGAACACTATATGCAGCCTTATCAATGCACGGGCTTGTTATCCTAAAACAGAAAACATCCCAAAATTATATTTTCCTTCTTGCAAATATTGATCTAGATTGAAGTGACAAATTGGATTATTAGTTTTTAAAAACTTTTTATAAACATGTCCCTCTTCCTTCAGAATGAAATTTCTTTCTTTTTCTGTTTTTTAGGCTTGGCAGTTTCCTCCTGATCCTTTGGGTTTCCAATTCAGCCAAAATTAGATTCTACTAGGGCTGTAGCAACTAACTGGTACTTTTTTGCTCCTATTACATAATCGCTGCCTTCTTTGTAGCTCAAGTATGCAGTGACAATCTGTTGGGTATCCCAGCCGTGGCAACCCATGACCAGGTCCCCTTATCTGCACTGGCAGACATCTGTTCTGGGCTCCCCCTCCGATGGCCTGGGGTGACCTGGCCCCAAATCTTGCGGCGGCATCTGGCCCACACACCTTAGGACGCTGCCGACTTCCTCCCAGCGTGCGCTCCCTTAGGTGCGTGCGCACGTCACTCGCTCCTACTTAAAGGGGCCGTGATAGGAAACCTCGGCCCAGCCCCTGAAGATGACGTCACAGCTCTGTCCTATTTAAGGCCGGCTCAGCTTCCTGCACTTTGCCTTGGCAACAGGTCGTACTCACTGAGTGTGCTGTTGCTGCATTCCTGATCCTGAGTTCCTGCCTGTGTTCCTGATCCTGAGTTTCTGCTTGTGTTTCTGATCATGAGTTCCACCTTGTGTTCCTGATCCTGTGCTCCAGTGTGCCTTCCTGCCTTCCAGTCTCACCCTCCTGTTCCCGTGCTCTGGCCCGGTTCCCCTCCTGCTCCTCGGACTGACTACCTAGTTCTGACCCCAGCTTGGCTTCCCGTCTTTGCTTGTCCGCTGCCTGTCCTGACCTCTGGCTTGTTTCACCGTGCTGCTTGTTCACTGCCTGCCCTGACTCCTGGTCTGCTCATGGCTTCATCTGATTTCCGCCTGCCTCACCTGGACCTCCTGATGCCGCCTTGCCTTCTCCTTGGAATCCTCAATGCGAGAAGACCCGCACCTAAGTCCTGCCGGCCCCGGCACCCAAGATCTCAACCTGAGAGGAACGAGGGCTGGTATAGGTGAAGTTCCAGCTGGGTCTTCTCCACCAGTACTCCCTCCCGGTGACAGGGACCACTGGGGGGCGTCCCTCGGTGGTGGCTCCAAGTCTCGTCCCGGTTCAAGGGTCCACACACCTAACACAGTCCTTGGCCATGGGCCACAGGCTGCAGCTTCCTCGGGCACCTGTACCTTGAATCTGACCACTAACTAGTTTTATTTATTTATTTATATCCTACTTATATTCTACCAACCTCTCAGTAAATTTCAGTCACAACAACCAAAACATATCAAGAAAGACAAAACTCGAGAAAGGCAAAACAAACCTATTTACTCCTATTTTAAAAACAAACTATCCACTAACCTCCCTAACTACACAACACTAATGGGAGAACAACCCTCAAGTAGCAATCTTGCCAATGAGTCACTTTTTTTTCCAGTAAAGACAGATAGTTACGATACTCCCTAAGATCTAATGGGAAAGCATCCCATCATTGAGGGCTTGCAATTGAAAAGACCTTCCCAGGTGTGTTCTCCCCTCATCCCTTTGAAAGCCATCAATCAGGCTCCAGAAATATGCTCTCAGGCCCATTTGTTTCTGAGATGACTGTAAGTTGGTTTCTGAAGGACAATTGCTCAAGGCGGGGTGCAACAGGTCAATAGGTGCATACCCAGGAAAAATAATTTTCTAAAAAATGTCTATCTCCCCCAAATGTGGGGAAGAGCGTACGCGCTATGGAGAATGCACATACTTTTAACCACAGAGAAAGGGAAAGGATTAAGGTGCATCCCCTTCCTCCCCCAAATTATGTGCAGGGTTTTCATTTGAAAACTGCCTTGCAGAGACCCACAGCTACTTTGTTCTTGGCCTGCAAGTTATCTGCAGGGACTGAAAATAGCCCCCTAAGTATGTGTGTGTGTGTATCTATCAATCTGGTAACATGGAATAGACTTAGTTTTTGGGTATTTGCCAGGTTCTTATGGCCTGGATTGGCCACTATTGGAAACAGGATGCTGGGCTTGATGGACCCTTGGTCTGACCCAGTATGGCATTTTCTTATGTTCTTATGTACCAGCACTAGTGTTAGTAGCAGCATTGATTTATATTGCACTTTTCTTTTGTTAAACTGAAAGGCTGGTCTTGCTGGGCTTGATGGACCCTTGCTGGGCTTGATGGACCCTTGGTCTGACCCAGTATGGCATTTTCTTATGTTCTTATGTTCTTATGTACCAGCACTAGTGTTAGTAGCAGTATTGATTTATATTGCACTTTTATTTTGTTAAACTGAAAGGCTGGTCCAGCGATCTTTTGTTTGCGCACCAGGCGCAAACAAAAGATTGCTGGATTTTATAAGATACGCGCGTAGCCGCGCGTATCTTCTAAAATCCTGGATCAGCGCGCACAAGGCTGCCGATTTTGGGCAGCCGGCACGCGCCGAGCCGCGCAGCCTGTCTCTGTTCCCTCCGAGGCCGCTCCGAAATCGGAGCGGCCTCGGAGGGAACTCTCTTTCGCCCTCCCCTCACCTTCCCCTCCCTTCCTCTACCTAACCCACCCCCCCTGGCCCTATCTAAACCCCCCCCTTACCTTTGTCCATAGATTTACGCCTGCGAGAAGCAGACGTAAATCTACGCGCGCCAGCGGAGTGCTGGCGCACCGTGCTCCAACCCGGGGGCTGGTCCGAAGGCCTGGACTACGCCCCCGGGCCGGCGCCACGCCCCCGGTCCCGCCCCCGAAACGCCCGCGTCATCGGGTCCCGCCCCCGACACGACCCCTTCCGATAACCCCAGGACCTACGTGCGTCCCGGGGTTCTGCGCGCGCCGGCGGCCTATGGAAAATAGGCGCACTGGCGCGCAAGGCCCTGCTCGCGTAAATCCAGGCGGATTTAAGCGAGCAGGGCTTTGAAACTCCGCCCGAGAAAGGGTGGTGAACGGGTGGAATGACCTACTGGGTGGAGATGGTGGCAACAAAACCAGTAACAGAATTCAAGAAAGCCTGGGATAAATACACATGATCCCTAGTTACATCTGGACTCTACTGCATTGCAGCAAGACTGATATGGGGCAGACTGGACCAGCCTTTCAGTTCTCATCTGCTGTCATATTCTCTATTCCTATATTAGGATCATCAACCAGTTAGTGGCTTTTGAACTCTGCCGGCATCTTATTGTGCCCGATTGCCTGCATTCTTTTGCCAGCTGAAGATATAGTAGTTTGTTATTTTTAAATGTAAAAGTACTTAGTGTAACTGGATTATCCCCTGCCCTAATAGCTATCATCCGGTCCCCATTTAAATTGCCAAGGTTCCCATTCATATCATTATTCATAGAAGATCCCCAAGCATGGTGACATGATGTTACTATTACCTTGTTACCAAATGAAACACCCGCCCCCCCCCAAAAAAAAAAAAAAGCCTCCCAGAAATCTCAGATATCCAATGACCAAAATTTCAAAACCCTATTTTTCCTGTAACTATCAGTTCTAACTGGAGAACGATCATCATTATTTTGGTTGTTAGCACATTCAGTCCTTTGTCACATATGTAATATTGCCTCTAGGCAGACATGGGCTATTATCAGATGACTCTGGTCGACCACAGTGAACTTCTGCCTTATCCTCTCATTATTTCGTATCAGTTATGCCCATATTCATCACTGGATCCTTTGCTATTTTAGCCATCCTAAATTTGATAAGAGTCTGGTTGATGTTTTCATCGTAAACCTCCCCTTTACATAACAGGTCTTTGAAAGGGTTATGCTAATAGCCAGGAACTACCTTTTGTGAAAATCTCAGAATATAACAACATTTTCCACTGTGACAGATGGTTTCACTCTGCCTCTGTTTATCAGCGCTTCAAACAGATAGTTTGTCAGAGAAAACTTCTATCAAATGTCAGATGTTATAATAATGGCAGAAGCACTCCTGGGGGTCGGCAGTGTGGCAGATAACAGCAACCCACAAAGCCTGAAGCAGATGCTGAGGTAGAGCCAGACGTTAATAAATGTGTGCTCCCAGTTGGGGAGAGGAGCTAAAAATCAAGACTGGCTGCAGAACATTCCTGCTTATGAAAGATGGCAAAATACTGTCTAAAAATTCAAGGTCTGGCATTTGCTCTGCAGTGTCCTAAGGTGATGGCCTCTATTATCAGATGACTTGTGTGGGAGTGATGATAGGTTATTTGTTGAAAGCAGATTTTACAAAACTATTTTACCCTTTTAGTTGTTTCAGCTCCAGGCTGAAATATTTACAAAATCAAACATGTATGTAGTCACTCCATATGGCTTAGCTCAGAAATGAAATAACTCAAGCAAGGATGAGGAAACCAGTCTAAATTAGTGCTGATCTCCCCAGTCCTCCTGCAGAACAAGGTTGGAAACAATTTGATCCAGAAAAACATAAACTGTTTTCTGATGTCCTAGGCCTTGACCCAAAATGAGGTCTGTAACAATTTTCTGACCCTTAATGATGTGTGGCTCTGACAAAAGAGCCCTTCCCCTTATTAAACTATCAAGAACTAGGGATCAGTGTTGCAGTTCAAGTTCCATCACAAATGCATCTGAACTAGGGGGCTTAATTTAGCTGAGAGTGACAGATGTCCTGTCCTGATGATTAGTTAAAATCCATGCCCACTTGTGCTATGTTGTTCATCTCTGATTCCATTTTTAACTTGGCTTACTTATTTGGACAAAACAGTTTATAAGCCACTCACATTTGGAGCTGTGAAATACTGATATCCAATATCAGCATTTGTCACCACCCTACTTTATCTCCTGTCTTTGATTCTCCTTAGCCAACAGAAGAACAGTTATCCTCAGCGCATAGAATCATAAAAGATGCCAGTAGATAAGGACTACTTGATCCACCCAGTCTGCCACTTGTGCTTCCCTATTGCCCCTCAACAAAGATTCGGGAGCCAGGGCCTGTCCAAGGCCCTCCAACCCTTCTCCTGCCAGCAAAAGCAGTTTCAAGGCTCGGGCCTACCTGGCTTGAGTCCAGTTCCTGGACCTTACCCCAGTGATATGGATGGGGCAAGGTGAGGTCGGCACCATTTTGGAAAATCTGACTGGGATAGATGTGAAGGTGTACCCATTCCTGAGACAGGATCAATGACAAGGTAAGGGGGGGGGTCTCTAGAGGGGGACCGTGGCATTGGGGGGGCTTGTCTGTTGGGGGAGGGTGAGGGTGGATCTGGCTATCAGAATGGACTGCCACTATTGGGTGGCTGGGGAAGGGGGGCCCTTTAAGATGATGGAAGATCCTTGAGGTCAGGGCTGCCGTCGCATTAAAGGTCCACTCACCATGGTCTTTTGTGTCGCGGTGTTTGGTCATGACACAAAAGAATGCACCTTGGAGCTGCAGTGTGTTTTGGGGGAGGGGCCCCACTACCTCGGCAACACCCCCTTAAGATAATGGGACCTGTCCTGCGAAAAAGCATAGTATTTTGATGAATCTAGGCCTTGGTTGGAAAATTGATTCTTGTTTTCACATCGTTGTTCATGAATGAATCAATACCTCTGCACAATCTTAGCTCTTTTAGCTGCCGCACGCATATTATAAAATCTAGGGTCGGCGCGCTCAAGGTGGTGCACAATTGTGCAACTTGCACGTGTCGAGCTGCGCAGCCTTCCTCCGTTCCGAGGCTGCTCCGAAATCGGAATGGCCTAGGAGGGAACTTTCCTTCCGCCCCCCCCGCACTTTCCCCTCCCTTTCCCTATCTAATCCGCCCCCCCAGCCCTATCTAAAACTCCCCCCTAACCTTTATTGTAGAAATTATGCCAGCCTCTGGGCAGGCGTAACTTGCACGCACTGGCTCTCCAGCCCCCGGCACAGGCCGCTGTGCTGGAGGACTTGGGACCACCCCCCTGGATCGCCCCCGAACCTCCGCCATGCCCCCCGACTGCCCCCGGACCCCCAGACCCGCCCCTGGACCACCACCACGCCCCCAGACCACCCCCTTCCCGCCCCTTTTTCGAAGCCCTGGGACATACACGCTTGCCGGGGCTTGTGCGCGCCACCGAGCCTATGCTAGATAGGTTTGGCGCATGCAGGAGCAGGCAGGTGCGGCTTTTCGGGGGTTATGTGTGTAACCCTTTGAAAATCTGACTCATAGTGCCTTCTCCAGTATGCGTTACCAAAAAAAGGAAGAAAAATCCATAAACCATTATTAGCCAGTGGTAAAGCCACTGAGCGAGAAGGATTGGATCTGTTCTTTGGGACCCTGCTGGGAATTTTTGGCCTGCAGGAGACAGGATGCTATGCTTGATGGACCTTTAATCTGACCCACTATAGCATTTCTTTTCTTTCTTAATCTACTGCCACCTTCTTCTTTTTATATCCAACCCCATCCCTTCCCTCCCCCCCCCCCCCCTGTCCCCCTTTAGCCTTTTTCTTAAAGATATGGCTCTTTTCCTTCTTCTTGCTGCTGGAGCCATTGATAATCATCCTTCAATAGGGATGAGCATTCGGGAGAAATGAAATAGGAAATGATACAAAGTTTTCTATTTTGTTTCAGACTGTTTGCAAAATCTAACAAATTAAACGGATGAAATTTTGCCAGAAACTCATTTATTTCTGGAAACCCATTTAAAAAAAAGTACTTAGTCAGGCCTAGGCCTATGCAAGGCCTAAGCTTTGCCCAGGCCTAGGCTATGCATTGGCCTGGGCCCTGGTGCCAATGCATAGGCCTAGGCCATGATAAGTCACTGTGACTTCGGCCTAGGTGCTACACAAGGCCCCGTCTGCAGATCTCCCCAGGACCAGGTAATTGGTGGCCAAGGAAGATCCTGTTCTTGCATTTTTCTGGGTGGAGGGATGGGTTGGGGCACAGGAGGCATCTGGAGGCCCTGTTTAGTTTTAAAAAAAAACCCAAAATATAGTAAACGTTACACGAAATTAAATTTGTGAGGTACCCCCCAAAAACAAACCTAAATACAAAATAAACATTTTTTCCTTTCCCACCCCTAGCCTTCACTGCTGTCATGGTTCTGAGATTTAAAATAGGACCATATGGTTGGCAGCAATGAAGGTAGATCAGCAGCAGCTCCAGCAATCAAAAGAGATGCTGCATCCTTAAGAAGAGGATTGCAGCAAAGGGGGGGAGGGGGGGGACAAAAGGGGAGCAATGACTCAGGGGGATGGTGAGTGGAAAATGTCAGGAGTTGAGGGGTGGTGGGTAGAGGAGGAGGAGGCATCATTGACCCAGTGAGAGGAAAAAGGTTTGGGTGAACAGAGTGCCAAGAGAAAAATTGTGCGACACTAGCGGTGGCCATGGAATCCTCAATCTCAAAAAATTTGTATTTGTCATGGAAAGCACAGAGCAAGAATAGTATCAGTTTGGAAACAGCCATGGATACTGAAGTAAGGCTACCAAAGATGGAGCCTTTACAGCTGCAGATAATAATTATTTCAGTGTTTCTACACCTATTGCAATATTTTAGTAATCAACAAAACCGTACATATTGCTTGTCGTTATCTTTGTTTACTGGGTGCTAATTAGCCTAAGCTCAGCTCTACACCTTTCTTGTCTATTTGCTATTTGAAGTAAGCTGAGAAAAAATTGTAAATGCAATCCTGACAAAGTATAATTGGAAAGTGAAAAGAATTCATCTCTTTTTTTTTTTTTTTTTTAATAATAATAATTGTGATGGTCAATTATACTAATTTTACCTTGGTGATAATTGTCACTAATCTTTAGCATATCAGGTGAGTCTTGTTCCTATTTTCTCTGCAGCTATAATTATTTCATAAAATATTCAAGTCGGCCCATAGCCAAGTAATAACAAATGTCAAATGACACATTATGAAGATTCATTTTAACTGGGAATTTTAGATGGAAATCTAATTCACTTACTGTGGTCAGCGTTACACACTGACTTTCACCTTTTAAAGCAAAGAAGCAATCTGCAATTAGAATCTGCAATGTTATTAAGGGGTAGTATTGAAAAAAAATGAACAGCAATATTGCATCAAAAACAGTCACTTTAATTGTTCACATATTGGGTCATCTCCAAATATAAGAATATCTTGATGAAGATTAAAAATAGTTATTCATAGCAGGGAAAAAAAATGCCAAATTTCAGGTGTTGCTTCTAGCCAAGATTTACTAGGGGGTGTTATGGTAATTTAACTTCACTGGAGCAGTAGATTCTTCACTGCATAGTATTATATAATTATGGATAATTGTTGCGGTCCCGGTCGCGGCACTCGCGACCGGGGCCTTACCTCTTGGCTTCTGGCATCGGGTCCAGTCTCGCTGGAGAGCTTCACCGGGTTCCGGGCCTGTTCGGCGGCATCCCCGCGGGGGGGACGCCATCGGGGCGCCCAAGCCAGCCGCCCTCTTCCTAGGCGCACGCACGCGCAAAGAGGCCAAAGATATAGGCCCTTTCCCGCCACTCACTGCTCCACCCGCTCCCGTGATGTCAGACGCCGGCGGGTATATAAGGTCGGCACCTGCCTCTAGCAGATGCCTTGCAACAAGTATACCTTGCGGTTCCTAGTTGCTGCGTGCTTTGGAGTTCACTAACTTCTCGCTTGTAGCCTGCTTCCATTCCAGCCTGGTTCCTGCTTCTGTGTCTTGCTTCAGTTCCAGCCTGGTTCCTGCTTCTGGGCCCTGCTTCGTGTTCCAGCCAGGTTCCTGCCTCAGTATCCTGCTTCTGTTCCAGCATGGTTCCTGCTTCTGTGCCCTGCTTCAGTTCCAGCAGGGTTCCTGTCTCAGTATCCTGCTTCTGTTCCAGCCTGGTTCCTGCTACTGTGTCTTGCTTCAGTTCCAGCCAGGTTCTTGCCTCAATACCCTGCTTCAGTCCCAGCCTGGTTCCAGCTTCCGTACCTTGCCTCAGTTCCAGCCTAGATACCTGCTTGACCCTGGTTCACTTTCTCAGCGTCCTTTCTCACCTAAGTCCCAGCGGCCGGACTCCTATGGGCTCCTCCCGGGGAGTCTCGGCTACCATGGTGAAGACACCTCTTCAGTTCTCCTAGCTCTAATCCCTTGACTCCCACAGGCTCCTCCTGGGGAGTACGGGCTCCCGGTGTGAAGGCCACCTCCTTCACCCGGCCTGGTGTCTGCCTCCTGGCCTGCTCCCCCTCCCTCGGACACAATAGTCCACCTTACCATAGTCTCCGGCAGGCCGGCCCAAGGGTCCACTAAACAGTCAAATCGCAACAGATAATGGTAAACGTAAGTTATGTAGCCTTTCATTTTCCATTGAAGTCAGCCATGAGGCAGAAGACTGGAGGATGGCCACTGTAATACCAATTTTTAAAAAGGTCTCAAGAGGTGATCTGGGAACTACAGATGAGTGAATCTGATATTTGGGGCTGAGCAAAACTGTGGGTACTAGTTTAAAGAAAAGAACAGGATATATGGATAGACATGGCTTAATGAATAAGAGCCAGCATGGCTTTAGCAAAGGGAAACCTTGCCTTTCCTATCTAGTATAATTTTTTGTAGGTTTAAATAAATATGCAGATAAGGGCAAGCCAGTCAATATAGTATATATAGATTTTCAGGAGTCATTTGACAAATTCCATCTGAGAGACTCCTCAGGAAATTAAAAAGTCATGGGATATGAGGCAATGTCCTACTATGGGCTGCTAACTGGTTAAAAAGACACATGGAGAAAGATGAACAGTGGAGTACCCCAGGGACCAGTGCTGTTTAACATTTATATAAATGATTTTGAAAAGGAAGCAAGTAGTGTAACATGTTCAGTTTGTCAAATGACACACAATTATTTAAAGTTGTTAAAATATGAATGAACTGTGAGGAACTCAAAAGGACCTTGCAAGCTTGTGGAACTGAACATTCAAATATTAAATGAAATTTAATGCGGACAAGTACAACATGGTGAACGTAGGAACAAATCCAACTCTAGGTACACAGTGCTGGGTTCCATATAAGGAGTCACCATCCAGGAAAAGGATCTTGGTATCATTATAGAGAATACATTGAAATTGTCAGCTCAGTGTGCAGTGGTAGTCAATAAAGCAAACAGAATGTTAGGAATTATTTGGAAAGGAATGGTGAATAAAACAGAGAATATAAGAACATAAGAACATAAGAACATAAGAACATGCCATACTGGGTCAGACCAAGGGTCCATCAAGCCCAGCATCCTGTTTTCAACAGTGGCCAATCCACGCAGTACACAAGTACACAAATACACATGATTTGACTACATCTTGTGTACTGTGTGTAGCTTGGGTCATCATATCTAATGAAAAATCTATTTATTTATTCTATAACTAATGTTTCTCTATAGACCCAATGTGACATTAAAAAGAACATACCATGAATCATTAAAATAATAAAGCAAAGCAAAACTTGCAGTAAAACTACAAACTTAAAAACAATCACGTACATCATGCAATATAATCCACATAAAATATGGTGGAACTAGAAAATGTACAGAGAAAGATAACACAAATGATAAAGGCATAGAATAGCTCCATTAAGAAGAAAGCTTAGGCTTTTCAGGTTAGAGAAGAGGTGACTGAGAGGGGATATGAGAGAGGGTCATAAAATCATGAGTGATGTGGAACAGGTAAATAGGGAAAGGTTATTATTACTCTTTCAAACAGTTCTAAGGTTAGGTGACACTCCATAAAGCTAACAAGTAGAAGATTTAATAATAGCTGGAGATAGTATTTTTTCACTCTATGCATAGTCCTGTGGCATTTGTTGCCTGAGGACGAGATCAAGGCATTTAGCATAGCTAATTTTAAAAGGATTTTGACAACTTCCTGGAGGAAAAGTCCACATACCACTATCAGTCAGACAGATTTGGGAAAGCCATGCTTATCCCTGGGAATGAGCAACAAGGAATAGGTTTACTCTTTGGGTTCTGCTGGATATTTGTGACCTGGATTAACCAGACAAACCCAGCTGCACGAGTGCCTACATTTCCGCTAGTAGGACTTCCAATTATTACTGTACTTGTATCCTGCCATACAGACTCTGTTGCTAGTTGATTTTATCATCACAGCCTGACAGACATGCCTGCTTGTCTATCAGGACTAGAAGGATAAGGTCATAAATACATTAATTTCAACCTATAAATCAACTGGATTTAACATCAAAGAGCTGTAAAGAACTTTCCACTCATTTTATCAATTATTAGTAAAGTTCAGTAGACTGTTGGAGATTCTCATGCTGTTTACAATGGATTTAAGGGCAGTGTAATTGTTGAATAACGCAAAAGGGCCTTAATTTTAAGCTTTCCTCCACAGGGAAGCCTGGACAGTCAGATTTATTGAGCACCTTGGATAATTTTGAAAATAAGGCCTGCACTATTATTGTATACCCTTGGGTCCATTCTTCGTTTTCTCATCTAAGGGTTACATATTAGGCTGGTACCAAAAAATAATTTTGGTTAATTTTTTCTGTGGTTTCAGGGGTAGGCCATTTCGGGTCTACCCCCAAATCTTAAGTTTTTAATTTGTTTCATTAAAAAAAAAAAAAAAAGCTGCGAGAAACTGTCCCCAACCCTTCTCCTTTTTTTACACTATTCAGTGCTGACAGCTTGCTTTAACCTGGACTTACCAAAATGTCCTTGGTGGTTTAGTGGGGGCTCAAGAACAACCTCCCACTCTGGTGCCTGGCCACTACCATTATTCAAAATGGCAGCTGTTCTTTGTCCCCTCATGTGATAGGGGCTACCAGTGTCATAAGGTAGCCTTTGTCACATGGGCTGACTGACACCATTTTGAATAATGGCAGCTGCTGGGCCCAGGAGCAGGAGGTCGTCCCGGGTCCCCACTAGACCCCAGAGATATTTTGGTGAGTCTAGGGTGACTCAGGAAGGTGGGCTAAGATGGAACAGCTTGTCAATGTTGAATTGTATATAAAAGGAGAAGGTTTGGGGTGGGTTCTCACAGTGGTTTTTTTTTCAATTACTATAGCTTCTTTAAAAAAAATGAAATTACCACATGAAATTTTGTGGGTTTTTTCTTTTGTTTTTATAATCCATCAAAATGCAACAAAATAAGAAATTTCATCTTTTCATTGAAACAGGTTGTAAGGGATTCTACAGAAAACTTCCTCAGACTACCTTAAAGGACTGGACACAGCTGACTCACCTGGTCCTCCGTAAGATACAGACCTACAGGGAATCCTGGGTGAAGGGAGGTACCCTTCAACAGAGTATAAGAAGTCAGAGCTTAGAAGGTTTAAACAGGCCCTGGGGAACAGACAGGAACCCATTCTATGCAAAGATCTGTTATGTGTGATATCTGTGTGCTACCTGAACTTAAGGTAAGCTGCATTTAGTTGTTTGATTTTTCATTCACTGTAAATAAACCTCACATAAAGGAAACAGCCAGAGTTTGCCTTCTTATTCCTTCTGGATGTTTCCGAAGCCGCTATCACCAGGTTACCACATATGGTGGTAGTGTTGGGATCTTTTGCCTCAGCGAGAAGCACAGGCAAGAGCCCACAGCCACAGCAGCAAAAGAAAAAAAAATCCCTGCAGTTTTTTTTTTTCTTTTTTCTAGGGCCTCCCATTTCCACTTACCTAACCTTTGCGCAGCAGACCAAGGGGGCTAACCCTACCTGTGTAGTCAGGGGTCAAGCAGTGAGTAAGGGCCGGATAGGCCAGCAGTACTTTTTTTGCTCCCTACCTTTCCCCTGAGAGGTCTGTAGTTTGTAGCAGCTCAGTAAACATGGAAGTTGAAGCAGGTGATCCAGGTCCTTGCTACAGGGCAGCAGCAGTTACAGAAGAACCTGCAATTGCAAATTAATCAGCAGTAGGCATTGTGAGAGCAGGTGATGCAGCAGCATATGGTGATAACTCAGAAAGTGCAAACCACTATAACCAGTCTACCTCCCATGTCACCAATACTACTTAAGATGACCCCAGGAAAAGACCCCAATGGCTTTCTGAAAAACTTTGAATCCACTGCATAACTGGCAGGCTGGCCAGAAGATTGGTGACCTACCTATCTGGGGATTCTACTCACCAGCAGAAGTCAAGATACCTTCCAGATCGCCCATCCAGAAAAGAAGGTCACATACCAGAAAGTCAAGGCCACCATCCTAGAGAGAGCAGGACTCACCCCTGAAACCTGCCGACAATGATATCTGCGGGGAGTTCTGCAGGCAGGAGAAAACCCAAGCAACCTCCTCTACAGACTTATAGATGTCACTTGGGAGTGGCTGCACCCTGAAGGGAAGAGGTAGAGGTAGAAGTAGAACAAGACCTGTGACTCTGAGACACTTAGTTTCCCAACTTTGAAGCATCCTGAGTGTCCGCCCCCACTCTGACAGAGAAGCCAGACATCCAGGATTCAGAATCCCAGGAAAAAGTGGAGGTAAAGTAAGTCGGCTTTGGCAGGAAGGCCTGTGATGAAGAGATACTCACTCTCCCTGCTGGTACCCTTACATAATGCATTTTCTGCATTGGAAAATGAAGAAGTCCAAATAACAGACTATGAAATGATGTCTGAAAGCTAAGTAGTCACACAATGCACCCCGAAACTCTTCAACATGATTAAATGTCCTGCTGGGAGATTCAGTCAACACAGGAATCAATTTAGGAACTCATTATGATGAGGACACAATGGTTAAATGCCTTCCAGCATCCTTAGCTAACAGAAATGTAAACAAGGTGGTCAACAATTATAGAATAAATCTGATATCAATGTTATAATCCATCTGGGGACCAATTTCCTTACTAGAAACAATGCCCATAAAGTACAGAAAGATTTCCAAAATCTAGGGAAAAAGATTAGACACACATAGCAAAGACTATTTCCTTTCAGAAGGTTTATCTGATCATGGAAAGGGAAAGGAAAGGTTATGCCATATAGATAACTTCAATGCCTGGCTCAAAACTTGGTGTAAAGAATGTGGATTTGGATACATTGGAGGCTGGGGACATGTATGGAGCATTAAAAGATTATATGGTAATGATGGCTTACATTTGTCAAGGATCACACAAAGAAAGCCCAATATGTAGCAAAACGAAACAGTCTAAATATGATTCAGCACGTATTGCCAATAATACTAAATTCACAAAAGAGATATAAACATATATTTGGGACCATCATACAACCCTTTTTGTCTTTTAGAGCACAACTATGTTCCATCAATGAACTGACAGGGTCTCATTTAATCAGTGGACCTTACTTTTTATGAATTGAATAACACCATAACGTGAAAAGAGTGAAAAAATCAATTACTTCCCCTTTTTTTTATAAATTGTAGTCTTGTAAATTCCAACACGATATCATGTTTCGCTACAGCTGCTTCAGGGGCTGAACAGCAATTTTCTGTATTGAATTTTTGGTCCCTCAATTATTTCTGAAAGAATACAACAAATGTTTAACGTCTCATCACGCAACTTAAAACAAAATAGAAAGGAGGGAAAACTTAGTTCAGGTTCCAATAATTTCTGCTTCAAAAGTACTGTGGCGTCAAACTTAAGGACACTGAGCCATGAGGTGCTAGAATGATGGGGCTTTTAAACCATCCTCGTGATCGCACATAAGCCATTGCGCGTAATGTGCTTTTTCAAATTTAATTAACAAAATTGGGAAAAGACCTAATCACTTAATGACCATCCACTCAATTTCCTTGTTAAGGCCCAACGGGGTTACTGTATGTAATCTATAAATCCATTTCTGTTCTTGTTGAACCAATCGTAAGGCTCTATCCCCACCTCTCCAATGAGCTGACACTTTCTCTAAAATTGTCCATCTACAATCCTGAAATACATGATTGTTCTTAAGAAAATGATCAACAAGAGGTGCCTCCACCTTCTGCATTTTTAATCGTGACTTGTGTTCAGTCATCCTAACTTTAAATTATCGCTTTGCCATCCCCACATACATAAGATTGCATGGGCATATAATGCAGTATTTTACATGTTGATTTGCATGAGAATTCTGAAGATAACAGTACATTATAGCCTTGAAAAATATGATGGTCCACATCTAAAAGTTTCAATTGACATAAGTTGCAGGAGCATTCATGATTTTCTATAGATGTCGTGCTCGGATTAAAGTCACTAGATCGTGCCACTTGGTCTCTAATATTGCATCCTTAAGAGTAAGCTATGCGTAACTGTGTAGAAAATATTGGATGAACACACTGTAAGGCTCACCACTTGCCAATGTTTCCTGACAGCTTGACTGATAGATGCAGCCATTGGTAAATGTTGCAAGACTAGGGTTTGGTGGTTCAAATCCCCTGTGGGTGATGACTTTAAAAACAAATTTTCACAGTGGTTATATAATGCTCTTCAGTAAGCTGATTGAATACAAGAGAAGAGATAATCTCTGTCCAAAAAACAAATGGCCATATCTTTAGCTCGGCTCTTAAAATCATCTCGTTCCAATCATATTCGACGTAATCAAAGAAATTGGCTAATTGGAAGACTATGTTTGAAAGATGTCGGATGAGCACTGTCAAAATGAAATAAATTATTACGCTCCATGAATTTTCAATGTATACTTGTCTTAAGGGAATTAGTCTGTTTAATGATCAGGATGTCTAAGAAAACATTCTCGGACACAGCAGACTTAAAGCAGCTACTAGAATAAAACAAGGAGATATTCTCAAACGTGCCAGCTCATACCCACCTAGTGCAGCATGTTGAACTACAATGACCCTATTGGATTCTGAGGCCAGGTACCATGTCATTGAGACCTAAGTAAAGGAATATAGCACCGGCATGGGTTATAGAGGAGTCCTCACCCATAGTATTGTCAAATCCAGTTGAGAGCATAAGGTTCTGCATTGACGTTAGAAAACTCAACAATGTCTCAAAGCTCGACATGTACCCAGTGCAAAGAGTGGATGAACTGATTGAGCATCTGAAATCATCACAGTTCATCTCTAACCTGGACCTTACAAAAGGGAATTGGCAGGTGTCTCTCATGCCAACGGTGAAGGAAAAGACTGCGTTCTTGACCCCAGGGGGACTTTTCCAGTTCACTGGTCTCTCTTTTGGACTCCATGGCACCCCTTCATCTTTTCAATGCTTGGTCTACTGCCTTTCTGCCCACATCACGGGTACACAGCCACCTACACGGATGATATTGTGGTGCACAGCCCACAGATTGGAAGGTACATCTAAGCCAACTCCAGGCCATGCTAACCAGTTTGAGAAAAGCAGGACTAACAGTTAACCCCAAGAAGTGCTTGCTGGGTTGGCAAGAATTCCAGTATTTTGGCTACATCCTGGGGAAGAGAAAGCTCCATCTACAGATTGGGAAGATCGAGAACATCACCCAGGTGCCAGTCCTGCAAACAAAAGTGAAAGTGAGAGCGTTCCTAGGCCTTATGAGATACTATGGAAGGTTTAACCCCCAATTACATGAAGAAGGCAGAGCCTCTTACAAGGCTGCTGTTGAAGAAAGCACCAGAGAATGTCCAGTAGTTAGCTGAAGCAGAGAAGGCCTTCAGGGCTCTGAAAGAGGTGATATGCTCTGAACCGAACCTGATAATTTGGACATTACCAAATCCTTCACAATGCAGTCCACTGCCTCAGAAGAAGGCTTGGGAGCCATCTTAGCCCAAGAGAAAGATGGTCAAAAACATCCTATGGCATATATGAACCAGAAGTTGATGCCACAGGAAAGGTGTTACTCAACAGTTGAGAAAGAGGGCTTGGTAGTCAAGCGGGCCTTAGAGGCCTTGTGCTACTACTTGCTGGGATGGCAGTTCATGCTCATAGCCAACCATCAACTGCTCCTATGGATAAATAGAAATGAGTCAAATGCAAGAGTGGTGGTTCCTGGCCCTACAATCCTTCAACTATTGATTATGGCATACGGCAGGAAAGGAAAATGCAAATGCAGATTTCCTGTCCAGAGATGTGTCCCTTGTCCCTTGTACTCATCCTGAGGAGGAGGGTATAGGTAGTCTTTAGGAAACTACTTTAAAGGATCAGACACAACTGTCTCTCACCGTCAACCTTAAGATCCAGACCCACAAAGAATCCTGGCTGAAGGGAGGAGACCTTCATCAGAATATAAGAACTCAAGGCTTAGAAGGGTTAAACAGGCCCTGGGGAGCAGACAGGAACCAATTCTATGCAAAGACCTGTTATTGATGTCTGTGTGCTACCTGAACTTAAGGTGAGCTGCATTTGTCTGATTGTCTTTCACTGTAAATAAATTACACATTAAGGAAACAGCCAGAGTCAGCCTCTTTATTCCTTCTGGCTGTTTCCCAAGCCAATATTGCCAAGTTACCACACAGATTTACTTCTTGCACTTTTCAGATATTAATGCACAAGAAGTA
Source organism: Rhinatrema bivittatum (assembly GCF_901001135.1). Taxonomy (NCBI): domain Eukaryota; kingdom Metazoa; phylum Chordata; class Amphibia; order Gymnophiona; family Rhinatrematidae; genus Rhinatrema; species Rhinatrema bivittatum. The sequence continues at coordinate 366,345,679 of NC_042620.1, read as the reverse complement.
ATGTTCAAAAGCCATTTACATGCATAAATGGATATTTACCCCATACATCAACCATCTGAAAACTGGCCTTCATCTCATCAAGTAAAAAGTAGAGATGTGAATTGGAACCGGAATCGGTTCTGAGTCCGGTTCCAATTCACATCGTGTTGTTTTTTTCATCCGGCCCGATCGCAGTTTTGTTTATCGGCTGCGCCCATGGTAGGAGCACTGGATGGCCCGTGCCATTTTTAAAGATGGCGCCGGCCATCCAGTGCTCCCTCCATGTGACAGGGGCCTGCCCATGGCACTGATACCCTGTCACATAGTAAGGGCAAAAGGGCCATCGGCGCCATTTTGATTAGTGGCAGCCGACAGCCCGGGAGCGGGAGATCACTCCCGGGACCCCCACTGGACCACCAGGTACCTGTAAAAAGTTTTTTGGGGGGTCAGGAGGGTAGGGGAAGCTAAGGGATTAGTTTTAAAGGGCCGGGGTGGGTTTAGGGGTTATTTTTGTGTGCCGTTTTTCCCGCCCTCCCCCAAAACGATAAGAGAACCCCCACGAACAATTTCGTGGGGTTTTCCTATCGTTTTGGGGGAGCCCCCGATTTCTGACGATTTTGAAAATATCATACGATATTTTCAATCATCCGAAGCCCGATTCACATCCCTAGTAAAAAGTATGTGTGTTTTTCCACAATGCATGTACTTTTACCCTCACTGAGCAGAGTTGTTTCCAGGGTTGGGATTAGAGCAGGGAATGCTTCAACATGTATACTTTTGCATTTTTAAAAATACCTGTGATTAGAAGGCAAGTGCAGATAAGGCAAGTGCAAATTTCTGCCAGCACTTTTTTTCCCAAGCGATGAAAAGTCAGAGGATTTAAGTATGTGGAATTTGCAAGCACCTGCTGTGTTTTATAAATTATCCTCTGTATGTATGGGAGCAAAATCAGTGAATAAAAGAAAATAATTAAAATGTTTAATTGATGGAACATATGTGACGGCAATTTACAAATGCATTTATCAGGGTAATATGGCTAGACTGGGAACTGCCTTCCTCAAATGCAGCAAAAAAAAAAAAAAGTCTGAGTGGTTACCACAGCATATGAACTTTTAGCTACGGGAGGGAAAGGTGTTGCTTTGGTTTGCTTGGGGCTGATGGAGGGGAGGTCAGGGAGGAAACAGGTCAAGTAAATTTGATTTTCATCTACCCACATACACTTTTGTCCCCTCCGCTGCCTGCACACATAGCAAGATTTTAGCCTGAGTAACATTGCACTTGCTAATTGTCAAAGAGAAGCTGCTCATATCATTTCTCTTTGAAATTGTTCTTAAATTGTGTGCATTGAGAGAGCCTGTGTAGTTTGCACCTGCACTGACTTTTTGAAAATTCTCCTCCCCCTCTCTATGTGCACTTTTTTAGCTGCTGAACAGTTTTTCATTAGGCAGTAGAGAAAAAATAGTGTGATTATTGCAGGATATATTATATAGATAGGCTATGGTCATTGTCATATGAAGGACAAAGTCTACAGCTTCCTGAACCTTCCTTTAGAGATGGCCGTAAATGCAAAGCTGCTGTACTTTTTAAAGATTCCACAATCTAGCATTCTTATCTGCATTATTCCATATTCTCTTCTAGAAAGATGTTCCCCCCCCCCCCCCCGACTCCACTTCAGGATCAAGTGCTCACTTCGCTTTTGTTCTATAGTCAGCATTCTGATTAGGTGATCAGTCTAAGAGTGCTTTGGTTGTATGTAAAAGAAAACATCTGGGTAAGATGTTACTGGCCTAGAAACTCTTTGCAGACAATCAAATTGACTCTGGGAGCCATGATTTCCTTCTTTTCTACTCGACTTGCGCTAGTCTCTCCTGCTTGCCTCCCACACCTGAAAGATTACATTTGGAGACAGCGTGTTGGAATTAATTGGCCACAGCTTTTATTTACTTTAACAAATGATTTAAAAACAAACAACATACTGATAACAACCCACCCGAGCCAATGCCTTGCCTTTTCTTCTGGGACCACGCCTCCCCACGCGCCTGCTACGCTCAAGCAAGGCGACATCCTTTTAGGCCCAGCCCCCCACCGCATTGGGAAGCAAGGGGGCCCTGTCTCTGGGTGTGGTCCCCACTCCTCTGGCAACATGCCTTTTCATCAGTCACGCAGCTGATCTAGTTCCAATTCGTTCCTATTGGCCCAGGTACCGGCCCGCCAGTATTGCATTATCCCCAAGCTGCGACTTTATAACATTACATAACTAACAGTACATCCCTAAAAAACATTTTTTGTTAATGGGTGGGTGGGTGGGAAAAGCCGATCGTGAAAAGGGGCTGGCTGCAGCGCAGCTGGTGCCTTTTATCCTCTGGCCGGAGTCATCAGCCTGCGACGGCCTTCCCTGATGACGCTGGCTCCCCAGAATGCCCACAACAGACGGGCCTTGCCTCATGACGTCATCAGGGTGAGCCGAGGTGCCGGCGTCTTACCCCGATGATGTCATCCCCGCAGAAACACTCCGCCGGATCGTCTGCCCCTTATATTTCTTTCGGGCCTGCCCTGGTTAACGCTCACTTGAACATCGCTGAAAATTAATATCTCATTAAGGGAACTCGATCTTCATGGACCAGTAAATGATTCCCCCTTTTGGGCAAACCATCTGGTATATTTCTAAATTAGCCAATGGGCAAGTAACCTGATTATTTAGCCTTCTTAATGTCACTGTAGCTCCCCTCCCAGATTGATCTGTCTTGGACCAAGGTATTAATATTAGGGATGTGAATCGTTTTTTGACGATTTAAAATATCGTCCGATATATTTTAAATCGTCAAAAAATCGTTAGGGCCACGATACAATACCAATTCCCCCGATTTATCGTTAAAAAATCGTAAATCAGGGGAAGGGGAGGGCAGGAAAACCGGCACACTAAAACCCCCTAAAACCCACCCCGACCCTTTAAATTAAATCCCCCACCCTCCCGAACCCCCCCCCCATGCTTTAAATTACCTGGGGATCCGGCGGTGGTCCAGAACGGCGGCGGTCCGGAACGGCCCCCTCAATAGAATCGTGTTGTCTTCAGCCGGCGCCATTTTTCAAAATGGCCGCCGCAAAATGGCGGCGGCCATAGACAAAAATGATTCGACGCAGGAGGTCGTTCCGGACCCCCGCTGGACTTTTGGCAAGTCTTGTGGGGGTCAGGAGGCCCCCCCAAGCTGGCCAAAATTTTCCTGGGAGTCCAGCGTGGTTCCGGGAGCGATTTCTTGCCGCGAATCGTTTTCGTACGGAAAATGGTGCCGGCAGGAGATCGACTGCAGGAGGTTGTTCAGCGGGGGTCGACCTCCTGCAGTCGATCTCCTGCCGGCACCATTTTCCGTACGAAAACGATTCGCGGCAAGAAATCGCTCCCGGAACCACGCTGGACTCCCAGGAAAATTTTGGCCAGCTTGGGGGGGCCTCCTGACCCCCACAAGACTTGCCAAAAGTCCAGCGGGGGTCCGGAACGACCTCCTGCGTCGAATCGTTTTTGTCTATGGCCGCCGCCATTTTGCGGCGGCCATTTTGAAAAATGGCGCCGGCTGAAGACAACACGATTCTATTGAGGGGGCCGTTCCGGACCGCCGCCGTTCTGGACCACCGCCGGGTCCCCAGGTAATTTAAAGCATTTGGGGGGGGGGGGGTTCGGGAGGGTGGGGGATTTAATTTAAAGGGTCGGGTTGGGTTTTAGGGGGGTTTAGTGTGCCGGCTCACACTTTTAACGATTTTTCACGATAGTTTACACACCCAAACGGCAACAATACGATTCCCTCCCCCTCCCAGCCGAAATCGATCGTTAAGACGATCGAGGACACGATTCACATCTCTAATTAATATCCTGAGGGTATTATCTAATAATATAACATTCCGTGACAGCATCCCTGTGGGGCCTGAATCACGCTTAGATGCTGTTACTAGCTCCCCTATGCGCAACGCCCCAAAAAATGCGAGTGAAAAGGCTAGCCGAAATAAATGTGCCTCGTATTGTGAATCGCATACCTTGCGCAGAACATGCCATAATTGCACCAATAGATTGAGTGTGATGTGGTGTCTCCTGTCCTTGGCTTCCATTTTTCTGCCCCAACCTTTCATCGTTTTTGGAGCAGAAATCCTTTTGTTGGGTCGCCCCAACCTTGTGCTCCCATGAAAAATGTCAGGCCTGCTAACTGCTTTATGAACATGCCCCTTGATAAGCCTGCATCTTTAGCCATGAAATGTATGCTACTACCAGCTCTTCCACCACTGGTCCCACTTCCCAGCCATGCTGGTTTAGGAAGGATCATACTCTCTCGTATCCCCTGCAGTAAGCATCCCATGTGGTGGGAGCCACTGATCTCCGTAAGAGGTCTATGGTGGTTGGAGACCAATTGTCCATAAATGGTCCGGCACCAGAGTCCCCACCTCATCGGCATTGGCTACCTGTTTCTGGAATAAAGACCATTTAGCATGGGATAATGAATCTGCTATGCCATTGTTAATCCTTGGCACAAGACACGCTTTTATCATTGCATTTATGCGTAAACTACTCAGGATTATTTGCCTTAGCAGATGTGTTACCTTGGGACATTTTGTTATCTGTCGATTTATGACATGCACGACAGCTTGGTTGTTGCACCAGAAAACAATATGTTTTCTGGTGCAACAACCATATGGCTGTTACGACTGGGCTCCGGTCAGGAGTCGTGAACACCACCCAGAAGGGTGGCTCCAGGTTGAGAGAGACAGGAATGGCTAGAACAGAGTCTGGGTCCAGGCTGGGTCAGGGCAGGCGGCAAGTAGCAGTGTCTGGGTCCAGGCTGGGTCAGGGCAGGCGGCAGATAGCAGTGTCTGGGTCCAGGCTGGGTCAGGGGAGGCGGCAGATAGCAGTGTCTAGGTCCAGGCTGGGTCAGGGCAGGCGGCAAGTAGCAGTGTCTGGGTCCAGGCTGGGTCAGGGCAGGCGGCAAGTAGCAGTGTCTGGGTCCAGGCTGGGTCAGGGCAGGAGGCAGATAGCAGTGTCTAAGTTCAGGCTGGGTCAGGGCAGGTGGCAAGTAGCAGTGTCTGGGTCCAGGCTGGGTCAGGGCAGGCGGCAGATAGTAGTGTCTAGGTTCAGGCTGGGTCAGGGCACAGTAAGCAGGGCAAGGCAGGTCAGAAGGCCCGTAGGCCACACACACACAGAGGGCCCGTAAGCCACACACCGTAAGCAGGGCAAGGCAGGTCAGAAGGCCCGTAGGCCACACACACACAGAAGGCCCGTAGGCCACACACCGTAAGCGGGGCAAGGCAGGTCAGAAGGCCCGTAGGCCAGGTATGGAAAGCAAGGAAGAAGGCCCGAAGGCCGCGCAAGGCAAGGCAAGGAAAGGCCCGAAGGCCGCGCAAGGCAAGGAAGGCTAGAGCAGGGAGCCCAGGTGAGCTCGATGCCGAAGCACCGAGGGAACTGTCAGGCAGGGTTATAAGGGCAAACCCAGAACATAGAGTGGATAGGGGAGATGGACTGGGCCTGTCAGGAGAGCCAGCACTAGAGGGACCCCTGGTGGTGAGGCGGTTGCACTGCAGCCAAAGCTGTAACAGTACCCCCTCCTCAAGGCCTCCCCCTCCTCCTGGGTCCCATCTTAGCAGGGGGTACTCAAAAATGAAATCAGACCCCTCCGAGGGCGATGCGGCAGGTTCAACTCGTTCCCGAGGCAGCAAAGCAGTCCAGAACCCCTTCTGGGGTAAGGCGTCAGGCTCGGACCCCTCCTGGGACGACAGCAGGGCCAGTCCGGACCTCTCCGGGGGCGGCAGCTGGACCGGTACGGACCCCTCCGAGGGCAGCAGCAGCTGGAGCGATTCAACAGGCTCAGATGGCTGAGTCAGAAAGTCTGTCATTGGGACCAGTTTGAGCCCCTCCGGGGGCGGCAGCAGGACCGGTTCGAGCCCTTCCGGGGGCGGCAGCAGGACCGGTTCGAGCCCCTCCGGGGGCGGCAGCAGGACCGGGTCAGCAGGCTCTTCTCGGGGTAGTGCAGCAGGCTCGGGCCCCTCTCGGGGTGAAACAGCAGGCTTGAACACCTCTCCGGGCATTGTAGCAGGCTCGGACCCCTCTCGGGGTGTTGTTGCAGGCTCGGACCCCTCTCGGGGCGATGAAGCAGGCTCGGACCCCTCTCGGGATGTTGTAGCAGGCTCGAACCCCACTCGGAGCGTTGTAGCAGGCTCGGACCCCTCTCGGGGCGTAGTAGCAGGCTCGGACCCCTCTCGGGGCGTTGTAGCAGGCTCGGACCCCTCTCGGGGCGATGAAGCAGGCTCGGACCCCTCTCAAGGCGATGAAGCAGGCTCGAACCCCTGTCGGGGCGATGAAGCAGGCTCGGACCCCACTCGGGGCGATGAAGCAGGCTCGAACCCCTCTTGGGGCGATGAAGCAGGTTCAGACCCCTCTCGGGGTAAAACAACAGGCTTGGACCCCTCACGGGGTGAAACAGCAGGCTTGGGCCCCTCTCGGGGTGATGTAGCAGACTCAGATGGCAGAGCAGCAAGGTTAGAAGTAGTGTACATGGAAGACACAGATTGTACTGCCAAGGGCTTGATACCTCGAGCCAAAGTCTGAAGCTCCTGATTTTGTTTCTGGAGGAGCATTTTAGAGAAGGCACAGGCAGTTCTAGGACGTCTAGGGAAGGTGCTCGTTACAGGCTGTTCAGCAGCTGTGGGAAGCAGAGCCCTGCTCGGGTTAATTAGTTCCATCTGTTTTTGTGCTTGAGATTCTAGAACGGAAGTCCTAGAAGTTCTCTTGACCAGGTAAGTTTTTGGTTTTCCTGAAGTATAAGTTGCTTTTTGGTGAGAAGTTTTGTGAAAAGTTATGCTACAATCTTCTGTTAGTAAACTGTCCAGGGTGAAAACATTCCTAGCTGAGCCAGAAGCAGGGCAGAGTGTAATAGCACTGGCTGAATCTTTTTGAGGAGAAGGTGGCCCGTTAGCTGTTCAGCGGGGGCAGGGTTTGTCTGGAGGCAAAAGACAAGGAAGACAGAGACACTTCCACCAGCCTGGTTTGGGAGAATTACAATTAAGGCATTCTTGGTATACAGACACCTTTCTTTTGTGACAGTTGCTGCATATCCAGTGCTCCTGGTCCGAGAGCTGACAAGCTAAACAGTTCAGGTAAGTAGGATAATTCAGAGTTTGACAAAAGGTACAGTTAATAAACCGTGAAGACTCACCGTCTGAAAACTGAGTCCTTTCTGTCTCTCCCAATGTGAATGGCTTCGGCATACTGTTACGACTGGGCTCTGGTCAGGAGTCGTGAACACCACCCAGAAGGGTGGCTCCAGGTTGAGAGAGACAGGAATGGCTAGAACAGAGTCTGGGTCCAGGCTGGGTCAGGGCAGGCGGCAAGTAGCAGTGTCTGGGTCCAGGCTGGGTCAGGGCAGGCGGCAGATAGCAGTGTCTGGGTCCAGGCTGGGTCAGGGCAGGCGGCAAGTAGCAGTGTCTGGGTCCAGGCTGGGTCAGGGCAGGAGGCAGATAGCAGTGTCTAGGTTCAGGCTGGGTCAGGGCAGGCGGCAAGTAGCAGTGTCTGGGTCCAGGCTGGGTCAGGGCAGGCGGCAGATAGCAGTGTCTAGGTTCAGGCTGGGTCAGGGCACAGTAAGCAGGGCAAGGCAGGTCAGAAGGCCCGTAGGCCACACACACACAGAGGGCCCGTAGGCCACATACCGTAAGCAGAGCAAGGAAGGTCAGAAGGCCCGTAGGCCACACACACACAGAAGGCCCGTAGGCCACACACCGTAAGCGGGGCAAGGCAGGTCAGAAGGCCCGTAGACCACACACTGTAAGCGGGGCAAGGCAGGTCAGAAGGCCCGTAGGCCAGGTATGGAAAGCAAGGAAGAAGGCCCGAAGGCCATGCAAGGAAAGGCCCGAAGGCCGCGCAAGGCAAGGAAGGCTAGAGCAGGGAGCCCAGGTGAGCTCGATGCTGAAGCACTGAGGGAACTGTCAGGCAGGGTTATAAGGGCAAACCCAGAACATAGAGTGGACAGGGGAGATGGACTGGGCCTGTCAGGAGAGCCAGCACTAGAGGGACCCCTGGTGGTGAGGCGGTTGCACTGCAGCCAAAGCTGTAACAATGGCCAGCGCAACCCAAATTGGAAATAGCTCGAGGAATGTTATGTTTCTTGTTATTCCTTTCTGGGCCCATGATAATGGCCACTGTGCAGCGGACTATGAACTTTGGAAATATACGCCGAACCCCCAGCCTCCCGAAGCATCTGAGTGAATGACCAATTCGTGGCTTTACACTGGGGGGTCCTGCCATATGGATATTCTATTGTAGTCTCTCAAGAAGGTCGACCAAATAGCTAGATCTCTCTTATTGTCTTCGATATCCTGATAAAATGATGTGGTTTATGGACTCTGGCTGTCGCGGCTGCTAACCTGCGCAAGAAAGCTCTTCCCATTGGGATCACCCTGCAAGCGAAATTAAATACTCCTAAGATCGACTGGACTTCACGCAGATTAATCTTCTTAACCTGCAGAGTGTTTCTCAATAGTTCCCGCAGTTTTTGAAGCTTGTCCTCCGGGAGCCTGGATATCATTCTTTCTGAATCCAATTCAATGCCCAGGAAGCGCATGGTGATATTCGGCCCCTCTGTCTTTTCTTGTGCTAGTGGTACGCCAAACTCCTCTGCCACTTCCTGGAACGTGCGCATGAGATGAGCCACTGCCTCTGTCCCTGCTGGACCGACGAACAGGAAGTCATCCAGGTAATATATGATATTATCCAGCCCTGCTCCTGATGTGGATGGCCTTGTTGTTCGGACTTGTCCTCCCGTATCACTCGCCTTGTTGGTCATCTGTTTCAGCCATAGGTTCATGTCTTGTGTTCCCCAAGACATCTGTCCATTCTCTTCCATTCAAACTTGGAAGTGCTCATCATAGTTCAACCAAGCCCATCCGTATTCTTGGTAAGCTTCTAGAATGGTGTCCCCATATGTAAGCACAGGTCCGCATTGTGATGGGTCATCGTGCGTAATCACACTCATCATGCGAAAGTATGCTCGCGTCCAGTTCAGGATGTTGTGTGCTATTTTTTTGTTGTCGTCTGGTGGGGGATCCATGCTCCTACTCCGCTTCCTATCTTGCAGCCCTCTCCTTCCTTCCATGAGTCTGAAAATGTCAATGTACTTCCTTCTCTTTATCTTTTTTCGCATTTTCTTTGGCACACTTTCCAATAGCAGTATGTTCAATGTCGTGAAAGTCGTTGCTGCCGCTCCTTGCACTGCTGTTAGCTGGTTTGGGCTATTCTCATCCGTGCTGTCCGAATCTGAAGAAATACTACTTTCACTGAAGCTAGAACTGTTCCTCCTTCATCGCTTTCCTTTTCCCTTTTTTTTTTAATGCCTGCGCTGCTGCTGTACCTGGGGGAACTGTGAAGAGGAAAAAACTTGCGCAGACAACTCACCCTTGTTTAGCTCGTGTCTCACGTCTGTTGTTCCCTCATCTTGAGGATGATCCTCCTGTGTTGTCATCTCCGCTGTCTCTGCTCTGTGGGTGGCTGGTTCCTGATTCCGGCCTTCCCTGTGTGCCAACTGTGGCGCCATACCCGGATTGCTCTGCCATCTGTTGCTCTCCGTACGAACCAGTGCCTTGCTGCCACTGTTCGCCGCTGGAATCTCCTCTCTTCCCTGTGTCCTCCTCCTTGGTGTCCTCCTTGGCTGGTATGTGTATCCTGCTGCCCTGGCCAGAACCCGAAAGGGTATATCAGGTATGGGATTCCTCCCGGGTAGGCCATAGGAGGCCATTGAGGGAAAGGATTATAACCAAGGATGTTACTGGGGGTGTTGGTTTTCCCATTGCTGCTGCTCTGAGGCTTCCACGAGCATAGGGGCCATGGGGGGGGGGGGGGGGGGGGGCGGGATCCATGGTATGGGGAACCCGTGCCCTGCTGCTGCTCCTTATTAGAAGGTGTCTCGGTCATGTGTAACTGTCTCTGAGGTGCACTAAGGGTGCCCCCATCTCGCGCCACCTGGCTCGTGCTTTCTGACTGGCTGCCTTCCATGACCGGGTATCCGCTAGGCCCCTGTGACTGCCGCTGCTGCCCCTGGGATGTAGTTGGGGTGGCTTCTTCAGTCCCTCTCTGTCCGGTCAGGTTGGTAATTTCCCTGGTAGCAACCGCCTGCCATCCCATCTCTTCCTGTGAGGGGTTCCTCACTGGTACTTCTGCCTCCATCATACCCCAACTCCCCCTGACTCGGGAACCGCGGGTTCTCTGCTACCCCCCATATTGGGTTTTGGGTCCCCGTCCCATTTTTTTTTTCCCAAAAGGATTGTCCCACGTGTCCCTCTTTCAGGTTACCTTCTTCTTTGCTGGGGCTGTCTACTTTTGTCTTGCTGCTGCTGTGCCTTCCTCCTGGTTGCTGGGCAGGCTTGCGCCTTTATTTTCCTTTTTTTTTTTTTTTTTTTATATGGTGGCGGGGGTGGGGGGCAGGCGGTGCCTGAGGGCTGATGGGTCCACCTGGTCAAGGCCTCCTTAGTTCGTCTGCCTGGAGCCCTCCTCTTTCTTCCCGGTGAGAAACCAATTCAATTTAATTTTTTTTTTTTTAAACAGGATGTCAGCCTCCTCCTGATTTCATCGTGCTGTCCCTTCTTCTTTCCTTTGCTGCTTCGCCGCTCCGCCACTGTCCGGGTGCTATCCCGACCTGCCGCGCTGCAGCCAAAGGCTGATTGCAAAAAGGGGCCAGCTGCAGCATGGCCACTGCCCTTTATCCTCCAGCCAGCATCATCCCCCCGGAACGCACACAACAGGTGGACCTTGCCTCCCAATGTCATCGGGGCGAGCCGAGGCACCGGCAACACACCCCGATGACGTCACCCCTGCAGATACACTCTGCTGGATCTTCTTTCCCCCGGGCCCCAGGTAATTTGCGGGCCCCTTATATTTCTTTCGGGCCCACCCAGGACAAGCAACAATAAGCTTTTCCACCTTTCCCATATGTACTTTTGGTCATCAGCTTTGTGAGCATAATTAGTAACATTGTAGGTGATGGCAGAAAAAGACCAATTGTCCACACTGCCAAGAGCATACCCCAGCTACCAGCTGTACAGCATGACCTCTGGTGAGATATCTTTCTTTATCCAGGATAGATTTTGTTCTTTCCTCATTTGTAGTCCACCATTTTTTTAAATTTTTTTTTATTCATTACTCAATTTTACAATCAAGAAAATGTATCACTTGACATAGAATTTGAAGTCAATCATCACATCTTAAATAAAAATAGAATATACAGCTTTATCTTAACACAAGAAAGAAACTGATCCATAACTTCAAGTTAAGTCCTAAAGAAAAGGAAAATCCTAATTAAGTTTATATAAAATACTATAATAGTTTAATTAGAAACCTTTTTATATTATTAGCTAAGCCTTCTTTATTCTGGAGAGACCTAACCTTGTATTGGAGATACTCATACACTAGACTCTAGATACCACTTTTCTCACTATCCTGTTCTTTTTCTACTTTCTTTTTTTCTAAAAATTGAGCTAATTGAGAGGGTATAAAGAAAATAAATTTAACACCTTTATAAGAGACCAAACATCAACAAGGAAATTTTAATTGAAATGTAGCCCCCAACTGTAAGGCTAAGGGGGCCTAAGAAGTAGAAATTGCTTTCTCTTCTTTTGGATGGTTTTAGACACATCAGGGAATATCCTTATATGTAGACCTAAAAAAGTCTGCATTCCATTTTTGAAGAATAAATTTAAAACCCAATCCCTGTCATAATCTAAAGTAAACATAACAATCATAGTAGCTGGTTTGGCCAACTCTGTATCAGAAGTTTCTAACATCTCAGTTATATTTAACCCAGAAACTTTTTCTCCTTGATCACCCTTTGCCTCTCCACTCTGTGTTTGTATTATTCCAGTTTTCTGATCTCTATACGGTATAAAAAAATACTCTAGTAACTGGTGGTATATTCTCTTCTGATACATTCAATATTTCTCTTAAATACCTTTTATACATCTCCTTAGGTGGAATAAGAGGCAACTATAGGAAGTTTACAAAATGCAAGTTTCTCCCTTTCAAAATATTTTCTATATTTTCTAATTTAACTTGTAAATTTAAATTATCTTTGACTAAAGCATTTTGTAAATTTTTACTAGCCTCCACTTCATTCTTACTTTGAGTAATGAAACTAGATGTTGTTTTTTCTAAAGTATAAATACGATCTTCATGTTCTTGCAATTTCTCAGAATAAGAACTAATCTGACCAGAAATAAACCTCCCCAATCCTCTATAGCCTCCCAAAGTGAGTCTAGTGTTATATTATTAGGTTTAGTCATTTGAAAATCAAACACTGCCTTTATGGGAGTAGATATCTTTTGCCTAGGTACTCCTTGCTCTCCCAAGGCTATGCCACCTGCAATTTCACCGCTACGCTCCTGAGTGGTGTTATCACTGAGATCTCTCGGAGTTGGATTCCCTGGTAGGCCATAACCTTTGTCTGCAGCTTCGGAAGACACTGTGGCCACTTCCTCAGCCGAGCCTCTCTGCGATGCTGGATTTTCAGGAGCTTCCCTCCATAGCAGCGAAAGTGAGATGTCAGAGCCTGGGGAGATGCTTTGCTCAAGAGCAAGAGCATCCCCCCAATGCGGCTCAAGCGCCGATTGTGGCCCAGCTTTGATAACATGAAGGTCCATTGGGCCAGTCATAACGGGATCTAGACTAGCTACAGGGCAAGCACATTCTTTTGCCCGTCTTTTTCTGGCAGTATGAGGCATTACTATTTTAATTCAACTTTAGAGGAAAATCAGGACCTAAATTATTTAAACAAAATTTCTACACTGTTAATAGGATTTTCCTAATCATCAGTCATCAGTCGTCGACACCCAAAGGAAAGTATAAAACTGGACTTTTAGCGGTGCGTGCCGCCGCTGGCACATCACCAAAGCCGTGCATGCCTAAGGGGCGCGCGGCTTAGTTTTTTATTTGAAGCTGTTCTGATGAAATAGATGGACCATGAATAAGGTACTCCTTTTATGATAATATATTTGAATTGTACACTCCTACCTTTCAATCTCCATGATGTAGTCCACCATTTTTAGCAGATAAAAGATCCTCAAACTAGTTCATTCCCAGTACCCCTATCTTTCCAACTCTAGCCCACAATATAAAGAGCAACCAATACTAGTGTGTCTAGGTGTTACCCATACATCTAGCCTTCTAAGTCCCCTGTGTAGTCTGCCAGAAGACCTGTCTACATGAGTGCCAGTGTTTTCTTTATGCCTTCTAGTTATTATTGCATTGAAGCCTTTATTTACACACGCTTTTCCTCTAATTGTAATTGATGGCAGATAAGGACCACGTGGCCCCAACTAGTTGCCCCGTCTCCTATGTCGTCACAGGCCCAAAATTATTTCCAGTCATCTCACACTCTCTCTTGCTTGCCAGCACCCTCTGCATCTGTTTGAAGAATGCTTGAATTTGATTTTGTGTTCGATTGAAGATCAAGGCACTAAATCTTATTGTTGTGCTAGCTATTTTATTTTCCCTTATAGCAATTAAAGAATAAGAAGGTGTGACTTTTATTCACCAATCATTCTTGCATCCAGTAACTTAATTTTTATTTATTTATTTATTTATTTATTTAACTCTTTTCTATACCGACATTCATGATTATTACCATATCACATCTGTTTACATAGAACAAGGGGTTATAATTTTAACAAACCATTTAGACAAGAAGCAAAGTTACAATCAACAAGGTGGAATAAACTTGGGGGGCTAAGATAGTCAGAAAAAACATAGGACAGAGGAAGACAGTTAACAAGTAAAATTAAGAATTAAAAAAAATAAACGTATTAAAAATACTTAGTAGGTGGGGTTCCTAGCAGCATATACAGCGAAGTATGGCTAAAGGGCCATTTGCAAGTTTCGGAAAGTTTACGGGAAGGCTTGAAGGAATAGCCAGGTCTTGAGTTTTTTCCGAAATGTTAGATGGCAGGGCTCCAGTCTGAGGTCTGTGGGCATATTAGTCCAAATGGCAGGGCCCGCTGTCGAGAATGCCCGGTCTTTAGTCGTTGTATGGCGTGTGGCTTTGGTAGGAGGGTGCTTGCAGAGTTCCTTTGTATGCTTCTCTGATGGGTCTATTAGAGGTGTGGAGTCTGAATGGGATTTCAAGGTCGAGCTGTAGTTGATTGTGGATGGTTTTGTGTATAATGGTGAGGGACTTGTGTAGGATTCTGTAATTTACTGGGAGCCAGTGTAAGTTCTGGAGGGTGGGTGTGATGTGTTCTTTGCGGTTGGTGTTGGTCAAGATTCTAGCCACGGCGTTCTGGAGCATCTGTAGTGGTTTGGTGGTGGAGATGGGGAGTCCAAGGAGGAGAGCATTGCAGTAGTCTATTTTGGCAAAGAGCATGGTTTGAAGGACTGTCCTAAAATCATGGAAATGAAGGAGGGGTTTGAGCCTTTTCAAAACTTGAAGTTTATAAAAGCAATCTTTGGTTGTGTTGTTAATTGATTTCTTTAGGTTTAGAAGGTTGTAAAGGAGTACTCCGAGGTCTCTTACATGTGTAACCTGGGTGTTGGGGTGGGTCTGTGGGGGGAGGTTATCGTGGTTGGGGGAGATGAGGAGTTCGGTCTTGGCAGCATTAAGGACCAGGTTCAAACCGGTGAGAAGGTGGGTGATGGATTGGAGGCAATTTTCCCAGAAAATGAGTGTTTTTGAGAGGGATTCTGTTATGGGGATCAAAATCTGCACGTCATCCATGTAGAGGTAGTGTATTAATTTTAGATATGTTAGTAACTGGCAAAGGGGGAGGAGGTAAATATTGAAAAGTGTAGGTGACAGAGAGGAGCCTTGGGGTACACCAATCGATTTTATGCTGGGTGATTCATTGTTGTTGACTTTGACTTTGAAGCTTCTGTCGCCGAGGAAGGAGTTGAACCATCTGTGGACCGATCCTGATAGGCCAATGTCTGAGAGGCGATTTAGAAGGATGGTGTGGTTCACGGTGTCAAATGCTGCCGAGATATCTAGAAGGGCTAGTAGGAATGAGTGACCTTTGTCTAGGCCCATGATGATATGGTCTGTAGTGGGGTAAGGAGGGTTTCCGTGTTGTGCAATTTGAGGAAGCCATATTGAGACGGGTATAGGATTTTGTGTTCTTCCAGGTACTCTGAGAGCTGAGTATTGACCAGTTTCTCTGTCAGTTTGGCCAGAAATGGGAGATTAGAGATAGGGCAGAAGTTGGAGAGATCTCTTGAGTCTAAATTAGGTTTCTTGAGAAGGGGTTTGAGGGAGGCAGTTTTTAGACTGTCAGGGTAGATTCCTTGTGCTAGAGAGCAATTTATGATATTGGCCAACGGTCTGGTGTCCGGAATAAGTAATAGAAGTTTTGTTGCAATATGGTCTGCCGGATGGCTGGATGGTTTCAGTCTCTTAAGTAGGGATTCTATCTCCAGGGATGAAGTTGGTTCAAAAGTGTCGAGATTGGCTCCGGAGTGAGTGGGGATGTTGGAGGTTGTGGGGGGAGAAGTTGTGTTGGTGGGGAGGAGTGCGAGAGTGTTTGAAATTTTTTTCTGAAAGAAGACTGCAAGCTCGTTAGCTTTGCTTTGTGCGTGTTGTCTGGGATAGTTGGGGCAGATGCTTTTGTGAGTTGGGAAACGTAAGAGAACAGGGCCCTGGCATCAAATTGGAGGTCATGAATTCTATTGGCGTAGAAGTCTTTTTGTCCATAGAATGGAAGTCCTGTAGAGGTGGAGGATGCTTTTGTAATCTGAAAGTGTAGTAATGCTGGGGGCCTTGCACCATTTGCCTTCTTTGTGTCTGAGGTTTTGCTTCATCAGCTTAAGTTCAGGGGAGAACCAGGGTTGTTTTCCTTTTAGCGTCAGATTAATTATTTTGACCACTGAGGGCATAGTTTATTCGCAACTGCTTCTGTGATATTGTACCAGGATAGCAGGGCTGAGTTGGGGTTGGTTACATCCAAGTTAGTAAGTTCCTTGGATAAATGATCACTGAGCATGTCAGATGCACATGATTTCCTGAAGTGGATGGTTTGGACATTCTTTGGTAGTGAGGGTAGTGGATATCAGTGAGTGGTCTGACCAAGGGACTGGGGTGCAGTCCGGGGAAATAGAGTAAGATAGGTTGGAGTTTATGAAAATGAAGTCGAGCGTATGCCCTGCTTTGTGGGTAGGTTTGTCGATGATTTGTTCAAAGCCCATGGCCCTGAGAGTAGTGCGGAAGGCTTCACAATTGGGGGAGGGTGGTGTGGCATCGATGTGGAGGTTGAAGTCCCCCAGGATCATGGCAGGAGAATCCGTGTTGATGTGTTTTGCTATAGCTTCTATGAGGGGGGAGGCATCTGCGTCTAGTACTCCTGGCGGGGCATATACTAGCAGAATTTGAAGCTGATTAGATTTGATAGACCTAGTTCAAGTTTGGAAGCGGACTTTATTGGATGTGAGATGAGTCTGAGTTCTTTTTTGATGGCTAAAAGAAAGCCGCCTCCTCGTTTTTTGTGTCTGGGGATTGAGAAGATGTCATATAGGTGTGTGGGTAATTGATTTATCAGGGCAATGTCTGAGTTTTTGAGCCAGGTTTCTGTGATGGCACAGATGCCAGGCTTTGAGTCCAGTAGATAGTCGTTAAGGATGTGTGTTTTCTTTGTCAATGACTGTGCGTTGAAGAGGGTTTGAGAGAATATCGTGAGCCCCAGAAGCTGAGTCAGGGGAGAGGTCATGATTGGAGTGAGAGATCTGGATGTACGAGTCGGGAGCTGTTGAAATGAATTTATGCAAGAATGGTGGCGATGATATATGATGGGGATAGGGTGGGTTAGCATCTTGCTTCTCGAGGTGAACAGTTGGAGAGGTTCGTCTGGAGGAAGTTAGGTTCCAGGTGCTGGTAGATTCTTGGAGATCCGATTTTCTTTGTCTTATGCCTGTGTTAGGTTTATGTTTGAAATCTGTGAGCATTGGGAGGAGTAGGAAATGTTGATATCTAGTTGCGAATTGTTCCGTGGAGTGGGCTCTGTTGAGGTTTGGGTGAGAGAGGCACTGGCAGTTGGTTCTGGCACGGTTCGCACTAAGGGGCGCACAAAGGAGCAGGCCTTTTGTCGCGCTCCTTAGGCGCACGACGCCTGATGCCGTCGGGCCCTTTAAAGGGCTCTGTCGGCGCAGTGGCAGCGTCACTGGGAGGTGGGCAGGCTTACCGCATTTAGTCGAGGTTTTCTTTTTTGTTTTCTTTTGTTTTGTTTTTGTTCCCTCTGCGCCGGTTAGGGGTCCAGGGCTGGCCCGAGGTAGCCTCCTGCACGGCCGCTGTCTCCCTTGCCTCCCCTGACCCCGATGGGTCAGCGCCGATCACGCGGGGAGGAGGGCCGGATGGGAGATGGCCGACTTGGTGCCGTCAGGCCCTCTAAAGGGCTCTGTCGGTGCAGTGGCGGCGTAACTGGGAGGTGGGCGGGCTTACCGCGTTTAGTCGAGGTTTTCTTTTTTGTTCCTTCTGCGCCGGTTCGGGGTCCGGGGCTGGCCCGAGGTAGCCTCTTGCGTGGCCGCTGTCTCCCTTGCCTCCCCTGACCCCGATGGGTCAGCACCGATCGCGCGGGGAGGAGGGCCAGACGGGAGATTTTTTCCTTGGATTGGTTTTGCATAGCAGGAAAGTCCAAATCTTATCCTCTAGAGCTGCAAACTGGTCTGTTTCTCTGTGTAAACAAAATATTCAAATCAGGCATGCTGTTATTTAAATCAAACATATTATATGCAGATGTGTCCCATGAATATTCTTTGCAGCACTCTGAAAAACAGATTTGCTTGCATCCCTTCTGTACTGGAGTTGGCTCCATGAAGAGCAACTTCACCTCTTAATTATTACCAGGGGGCTGGTGTTCAGCTAGTAATTTTAGGTACATTTTCAGCCCACAACTCTTTGCAGTTGAAAATCAGCAACCTTGGCAGCTGATATAACTGAGGCCTGCATTTGACCAACCAGAGTTAGCTGGATACATTTATTCACCTTGCACTGAAAATCAGGGTAGATGACTAAATCGTCCACCACCCCGGGGAATTCCTGTAGGGCCACCTGTTATCTCAGTGGCTACATTTAGCTGTTGAGAGGGCAAAATACTTCCTTCATAGGATCTCAATTCCTATTTAATTAGGAGAAATAATGCCAGAACAATTAAGAATGGAGGCTCATGTTGCCATGATGCCAGCACTGTTCCTGACTGAACTGAAAGAAGAAGTGGAAAGGAAGAACAACCAAGCCCCCAAACAAGAACTTTCTATAACAAATTTCACTGCAGTTCAATAAATTTAGATGGATTGCATCTTGTGCTGCTAGAAGGAAAAGGAAATTATGCAGATTGAGTTATGGTAATGTAAAGAGTTTGGATCCTTGGACCGACGGGGGGGAGAAGCACCAGTGTCGAGGAGCCCCACAGGTGCCTGCTGTCGGCAAGTGAGGCTGGAGAGACCTGAGACCCTGCTGGGGCTTCACCAATACCAGCCCTTTTTCTCCTCAGGTCAAGCCCTTGGGTACCTTGGACAGATGGACTTATGTGGGGTCTCAGGCAGGCAGCCTATCTAGTAGTCAGGCAGGCAAGGGTTAGGTCCGAAGCAGACAGAAATCAGAAACTTGGAAACAGGTGAGTGGAGAGTCAAAAGACTAGCAGGAGCCAGAAGTAGCCAAGGCAAGGCCTGAGGAGCAGGCCTTGCTTTAAATAGTTGGAGGCCTGGGAGGAGGAGTCTTGACCCCTCCCATGGTGACCCCTGAAAAGTAGTACATGGCATGCATGCACACATGCGCACCTGAGAGACTCAGGGTCAGGAAGAAGGCCTGAGCAGGGCCCGACAGTGTGCTGGTCAGCACGTGGCATTGGCGTGGTGTCCCGGGAGAGAGGCAGTGGCGGAGCGTGTTGGCCACAGTTCCCAGCCGCAGCAAGACTTCTGGGGCTGAGGAGGCAGAGTCGGCCATGCTGGTAAGGAAGGGAGACCGGTTGCGGGTCTCCGTGGCCAGCTCCCATAACAGTACCCCCTCCTCTAACCCCCTCCCAGTGGTCTGGGTTTCTTGGGGTGATCCTTGTGGAATTAACTGATCAAGTTCTTGTCGAGGATGTTGGTGTAGGGCTCCCAGGAGTTCTCTTCTGGGCCAAAACCCTCCCAAGAGAGCAGGTACTCCCACTTTCAGCCCTTTTTTCGCACATCAATGATCTCCTGGACTTGAAAGCTGGTCTCTTCTGCTGAGACTTGCGGGGTCTCAGATGTTTTCCTGGAGAGCCAAGTCAGTACCAGGGGCTTCAGCAGGGAGGTGTGGAAGGCATTTTGGATTTTGAGGGAGTACGGTAAACGTAGTTGATAGGTCACTGATCCCAGCTGCCGGAGAATGGGGAATGGCCCAATATAGCAGGGCGCAAGGCTAATAGATGGAACCCTCAGCCGAATGAAGCAAGTGCTTCATTCGGCTGAGGGTTCCATCTATTATTGGGGGGGTAGGTCGACAGTGGCGGGGGGGTAGGTCGACAGTGGCGATCAGCAAACGTTTTGGCCAAGTTACCCGCCACCCGCCACCCGCCACCCAGTTGACAGCCTTTCAAACTCTCGGCTCTCAACTGGGTGGTGGGAGAAGGAACAGAGAGAGGCAAAAGTAATGGGGGAAGCAGTTGCTTGCCTTAGACAATTTGGAACAGGGAGGTTCCCGTGGCCGTGCAGGGGCGAGTGTTGTGAAAGAACTTGGCCCACAGGAGCAAATCAGCCCAGTCATCCTGGCAAGTGTTGATTATACACCCAAAGGAATTGTTTAAGGGACCGATTGGTCCATTCTGCTTTTTTAACAAAGAGTCTGCCAGTATTTGGCAGTAAATTGAGGACCACGATCCGAAGTGATATGCCGTGGAAGTCCGTGGAGTTGAAAGACGTGCTGCATGAATAATTGTGCTAGTCGGGGGGCCGACGGGAGGCTGGGCAGTGCAACAAAGTGGGACATTTTTTAAAAGCGATCAACAGTGATCCAAATGATGGTATTTCCTCCGGAGGGCGGCAGATCCACAAGGAAATCAGTCGAGAGATGTGTCCAGGGTTCGCTGGGTGGTGGAAGGTGTTGCTGGGTGCAAGTTGGGCAGGAGGCTACATATGCATTGAAATGTTGGCGCAAACCGGGCCACCAATAGAACTGCTGTAACGTGCCGGGGTCCTTGCTCGACCTGGGTGTCCGGCGGAAGGGGAGTCGTGCCCCAGTGTCAGAACTCGATCTCGGAGTCTGCATGGTACCACCGTCTTCCCCAGTGGAACTGTTTGTGTTGCCACGATGATAACCCATGCTGGGTCGATTATGTGTCTCACCGGTTCAGGTTGCTCTTCAGATGAAAATGAATGAGAGAGGGCATCTGCGCGCTGGTTTTTGGATGCTGGACAGTAACGTAGCTCAAAATTGAAGCGTGTGAAAAAAAGAGCCCAGCGGGTTTGGCTGGGGTTGAGGCATTGAGCTTGCTGCAGATCCTCCAAGTTCTTATGGTCTGTGTAGACCGTTATGTAGTGCTGAGCATCCTCCAGCCACTGGCGCCATTCTTCAAATTTATTTATTTAAAAACTTTTCTATACCGTCGCTTAGTGATATACCATCACAACGATTTAGAAATAGGCACATAAATAAAATCGAAATGGATTGTACTTTAAACAGAGGGTGCCGCAGTTGTTCAGATACATGATTCAGTTTAACGGCCAAGAATTCTTATTCACCAATGGTGTAGTTCCGCTGGGCTGGAGTGAATTTCCTAGAGAAGAATGCACATGGATGTAAGGACCCAGCCGGATCGAGTTGGCTCAGAACCGCTCTGACTCCTTCAGAGGAGGCGTCCACTTCTACAATGAAGGGGAGCCGAGGCTCTGGGTGGTGAATGCAGGGTCGGTGTGGGAAGGCACGTTTAAGGGCCTGGAAGGCATCCTGTGCCTCAGCTGGCCAATCCTTCATGGGAGCCCCCTTTCGTGTTAAGGTGGTTAAAGGGGCAGCCAGTTGGGAGTAATTTCTGATGAAGCTACGATAGTAATTGGCAAACCCCAAGAACCATTGGAGACCGCGTAACACCTTCGGTCGAGGCCAGTTCAGGATACTCTTACGTTTGATTGGGTCCATACTAAAACCACGATTGGACACTATGTACCCCAGAAAGGGCAGAGAGGCCTTTTCGAAAAGGCATTTTTCCAGTTTGGCATACAAGTTGTTCTCTCTCAGGAGTTGCAACACTCGGCAGACGTCTTGGTGATAAGTTTGCAGGTTCTTAGAATAGATCAGGATGTCGTCTAGGTATACAGCAATGCAGATGTACAGTAGGTCAAGGAGAATCTCATTCATTAGGTTCTTGAAGACGGTGGGTGTGTTACAGAGGCCAAATGGCATGACTAGGTATTCATAATGGCCATCCCTGGTGTTGAACGTGTCTTCCATTTGTTGCCTTCCTTGATTCTGATGAGATTATATACTCCTCGAAGGTCCAACTTAGAGAAGACCTGGGCCCCCTGTAACTGGTCGAATAGCTCGGTTATCAGAGGCAGTGGGTACCGGTCCTTGTCTGTAATGGTGTGTAGGCCCCGGTAGTCAATACACGGATGGAGAAAGCTGTCCTTTTTCCCCACGAAAAAGAAGCCGGCCCCAGCTGGAGAGTTGGAATGACTGATGAAGCCCTTCTGTAGGTTCTCCTGGATATAGCCGGACATAGCTTGAGTTTCAGGTGCGGACAGAGGGTACATCCTCCCACACGGTGAGGAGGCAAATTATTGGCCACCTTCTTTGAAAATACATCGAAGTATTGGGCGTATTGCGGAGGAAGGCCCTCGGGAGCCTCGGAGCAGTTGCTGGTGGGGTATCTGTGGTGGCTAGAATGCATTTTTGGTGACAGGGGGAGCCCCAGTGGTCGAGTCGCAAGGGGGTCCAGTTAAAGTGGGGGTTATCTTGCTGCAACCAAGGGATACCCAGGACCACTGGGTGAATGGCCTTTCGAATGATGTAGGAGATTCGTTCTTGATGGCCAGGTTCAATGTGCCATTCTAGAGGAACAGTCGTGTGCATGATCCTCCCTGGCAGAGGATCCCCGTGGATCGAGGAAAGTACAAGCGAGACTGGGCAAGGCCGAGTAGAAATTGAAAGCTGGTCCGCAATCTCTTGCATGAGGAAATTTCCGCTGGCCCCTAAATCTACCTGCGCTAACATCGGAAAGTCGCGGCCTTGTATGACTAGAGTCACTGGTAAGGTTAGTAGAGGGACTGGTGAGATGAGGCCTAGGTTCACTTCCCCGGTGAACCCTAGGTCCTGGAGTTTGATGGCTGCACAGGGCACTGGGCCAGGAGGTGCCTGTAAGTCCTTCAATATAGGCAGAGACCAGCTCACTGACATCATTGGAATTCTTCAGGAGATAATGGCCCTCAGCCCTACTGCATGGGCTTCTCAGTCGGAACCTCCACTGGAGACTGTGTGCGAGAGCCGGGCAAGGAAGGGTGCGGCCGACTGGACCTGTTGGAGCGTCATCTGGCACCAGCAATTTTGAGGGACCTTTCTCAGAGGCGGTGGTTGAATCTTCCCTGCTAAATCAATTAGCGCATCCAGGGATGCCAGAAGGTCACGGTCACTAGCTCATCCTTAATTTTGGGTGAGAGGCCATCCAAAAAGATGGTACGAAGGCATGGTTCCTCCCTATGGAGCTCTGTGCAAAGTGTTTGGAACTCCACGGTGAAGTCCATTAAAGACTGTCCTCCCTGCCGGATGTGTAAAAGCTCCGTGTACTGACATGAGTCTGCCGACTGGGAGTCTCGAAGATGGCCCGGAAGCGTTCCAGAAACCCCAAGAGGTCCAGTAGAAGTGGGTCCGAATGCTCTCACAGGGGCGATTCCCAGGCCAGGGCTTTTCCCTTGAGTAACAACAGGATATAGGTCATCTTGGTCAGGTCATCAGGGAAGAGGGTGGATTACAGGCAGAAGTGCATGTTACATTGGTTGAGAAACCCACGACACTGCTGTGGGTCACCTGGGTAGCAGGGTGGAGCCGGTAAAGGAACTACCAGGCGGGAAACAGGGACAACCGCTTCGAAGCCAGGTGCTGGAGGAACGTGGGTGGAGGTGGAAGCCACTGAGTCCAACCAGGCATTGAGGTGCTCCATCAATGCTGCTAAGGATTCCAGGTCCTGCTGAAGGATTTTTTGTGTGAGTCCCGGGATTGCCTGTATTGAGGAAGCCCCTGCCAGATCCATGGCCTTGGCTAGCTGTTACGGGTGTGGGTTCTTGGACCAATGGGGGGAGAACCACCAGTGGTGAGGAGCCTACAGGTGCCCGCCATTGGCAGATGAGGCTGGAGAGACCTGAGCCCCCACTGGGGCTTCAACAATACCAGTCCTCATTCCCCTCAGGTCCGCTGTGTGACCTGTCCGCTGTTGTGATGGATGACACATGGAAGAAGACACGTCAGGCAGAGTTCTCAGGAAGGCACCCCGAACGCAGTCAGAGTGCTCTTTTTATTATACAGAGTTTACAGAATTCCACAGCATATTTTATTTATTTATTTATTTATGGTTTTTATATACCGGAGCTCCTGTATACAATACATATCGCTCCGGTTCACAGAGAACAGTAATAATTACTGCCGGGTGGCAGTTTACGTGGAACAGTTTACAAGGAACAGTTTACGAGGAACAGTTAACATGGCCATTTGCATGGAACAAATCAGAATACTCAATCTAAGTAATAAGAAGACAGAAACTAATTAGTCTCAACTTTAAACATATAAATAGGGCAATTTATAATCTTGGATAAGTACATTAGAACCAAAGGGCAGGGGTTGTTATATCTTCTAGTTCTTAGCTCTCTGGGAATGCTTGCAGGAAGAGCCAAGTCTTTAGTTTCGCCTTAAAAGTAGTGTGGCACGGCTCAAGGCGGAGGTCTGGTGGTAGGGAATTCCAGAGGGACGGGCCCGCAGTTGATAGAGCGCGTTTTCTTAGGGAGGATTTTGCGGGCTGGGTAATCATTCTATTTTGATATGCTCTTCTAGTCGGCTTATCTGAAGTATGTAGTTGCAGTTTGAAGGTTAAGTTGAGTGGGGATAAGCTGTGAAGTGCCTTATGCATCATCATGCTGCTTTTGAACTGTATCCTGTATTTAATGGGGAGCCAGTGGAGGTGCTGGAGGATCGGGGTGATGTGGTCTTTTTTTTTGGCGTTGGTGAGTATTCTTGCTGTGGAGTTTAGTACCATCTGGAGGGGTTTGGTGGAGCAGGCGGGGAGTCCCAGCAAAAGAGAGTTGCAATAGTCCAGTTTCGGGAGAATGATGGCTTGGAGTACTGTGCGGAAATCTCTGTAGCGTAGAAGTGGCTTTAGTTTCTTTAAAACTTGTAATTCGTTATATCTGTTCGATGTAAACTTGTAATTCGTTATATCTGTTCGATGTAAACCGCCATCCCAGGCGCCTGTTTCAGTTACACTGTAAACCGATGTGATATCCCGGATGAACGTCGGTATATAAAAATTTTAAATAAATAAATAAATAAATAAATAAATAATTTAAAGAAGCATTCTTTGGTGGTGTTGTTGATGAAATTATTGAGGCTGAATCTGTCGTCTAGTATTACACCCAGATCTCTGACTTGCGGTGAGGTGGTGTATCCTAAGGTGACTGGAGAGTTGTTAGTGGTCAGCAGGGTAGATTTTTCCGGTGCTATTATCAGGATTTCCGTTTTGTTAGTATTCAGAACCAGGTTGAGGCTGGTCAGAAGCTCTTTTATGGTGGAGAGGCATTTATTCCAGTAGGACATGGTCTTGTGTAAGGTGTCCGTTATGGGGATGATGATTTGAATGTCATCCGCGTATATGAAATGGTTAAGCTTGAGGTTGGTGAGCAGGTGGCAGAGTGGGAGAAGATATATGTTGAAAAGGGTGGGGGAGAGTGAGGATCCCTGTGGTACCCCCATTTTGGCTTGTATGGGATGAGATTCCTTGTTATTTATTTTTACTCTGTATGTTCTGTTCTCCAGGAAGGATTTAAACCAATTGAACGCTGCTCCTGTGATGCCGATATCTGTGAGTCGTTGTAGTAAGCTGGTGTGATTCACGGTGTCGAATGCTGCTGATAGATCTAGGAGTGCGAGAAGGCAAGGATGGCCTTTTTCAAGATTGAAGATAATGGTGTCAGCTAGGGTAGCTAATAGTGATTCGGTGTTCTTTTTCTTCCGGAATCCAAATTGGTTATTGGTGAGGATATTGTTGTCATCTAGGAATTCAGAAAGTTGTCGGTTAACCACTTTCTCCATAATTTTGGCTAACATAGGAAGGTTTGCTATCGGTCTGTAGTTGGCAGGATCTGTCGTGGGAAGGTTAGGTTTTTTGAGGAGAGGTTTGAGCCTTGCAGATTTGAGTTGATCGGGAACTTGTCCTTGGGCAAGAGCGCGGTTAATGATATCTGCAAGTGGCTTGGCCACGGTGTCAGGGATGGAACTCAGCAGGTTTGATGGGATATGGTCTAGGGGGTGAGAGGACGGTTTTATCTTTTTGAGAATGTTTGCTATTTCCAAGGCGGATGTCGGTTCGAGCGAAGTAAGCTCTGCAGTGTAAGTGTTGGGTTGAGGAGCTGGGGCTATAGATGCTTGCGAGCTGTGGAGGCTGGTGCTGTTTGTATGCGGGGGTGTCCCTTTGAGAGGGGCAATGAGTGTGGTAATTTTATTATCAAAGTAGATGGCTAGATCATTGGCTTTTTTGTGAGCTTGGTCATCAGGGATGCGCGGACCAGGAGGTGTTGTGAGGGCTGAGACATAGGCGAAGAGTGCTCTAGAATCAAATGAGAAGTGGTGTATTTTTTTGGAGAAGAAATCTTTCTTTGTTTTGTTGATTTCGTTTCTGTATGTGTTGAGACATGATTTGTAGTTAAGGAGGGATGCCTTAGTTGGGTTTTTTCGCCATTGGTTTTCTTTGCTTCTAAGTTCGTGTTTGCGTGACTTCAGCTCTGTAGTGAACCATTGGTTTTCTTTGCTTCTAAGTTCGTGTTTGCGTGACTTCAGCTCTGTAGTGAACCAAGGCTTCCTGTTGTCTTTGTCTGGGTTGATGATCTTTGTTTTCATGGGACATAGCTGGTCGGCTACCTTTTTAGTGATGTTGAGCCATGAAGATATAGCTGAGTTGGAGTCTATTCAGCATACTATTGGTTATACTGCTACGTGCTAATACATGCTGCCTGCGTGCTGCATGCATGCCTTCATTGCTATTGGTTACTACATCTTATATTGTGCGCGTGATAGCCTTGTGCCAGTTTCTGGGTGAAGCAAGCAACCTCCTCGTGAAGAGGTGGGGGCTGTCTGTGAGCCTAAGATAAGGAAGTGCAGAGATCTGAGGAATGCTGACACAGTCAAGCTCAGTGTGTGTTTAGTGCAGATAAGGAAGTACAGAGAAATCTGCGAAGTGTCGATGCAGCAAGGCCCAGTGTGGTCTGCCAGCTACTGAGCAAAGCCTTTGTCTCCACAGTCCACTGCGTGACCTGTCCGCTGCTTGACCTGCTGCGTGACCTGTTCAATAGATCACTAGAAACGGGAGTGGTGCCGAGTGATTGGAGAAGAGCGGTGGTGCTCCCGCTTCACAAGAGTGGGAGCAGAGAGGAGGCTGGAAACTCCCTCGGTGGTGGGAAAAGTAATGGATTCGCTGCTGAAAGAAAAATAGTGAACTATCTACAGTCAGAAGAATTGCTGGACCAGAGGCAGCATGGATTCACCAGGGGAAGGTCCTGTCAGACAAATCTGATTGACTTTTTTGATTGGGTGACTAGAGAATTGGATCGAGGAAGAGCGCTCAATGTCATCTACTTGGATTGCAGCAAAGGTTTTGATACAGTCCCGCACAGGAGGCTTGTGAGTAAAATGAGAAGCTTAGGAGTGAGTGCCGAGGTGGTGACCTGGATTGCAAACTTGTTGATGGACAGAAGACAATGTGTGATGGTAAATGGAACTTACTCTGAAGACAGAGAGGTGAAAGTGGAGTGCTGCAAGGATCAGTGTTGGGACCAGTCCTGTTCAATATCTTTGTGAGCGACATTGCGGATGGGATAGAAGGTAAGGTTTGTCTTTTTGCAGATGATACTAAGATCTGCAACAGAGTGGACATGCTGGAAGGAATGAAGAGAATGAGATGGGGTTTAAGGAAGTTGGAACAGTGGTCGAAGATATGGCAGCTGAGATTCAATGCCAAGAAGTGCAGAGTCATGCATATGGGTTGTGGAAATCTGAAAGAACTGTATTTGATAGGGGGTGAATGGCTGATGTGCACGGAGCAGGAGAGAGACATTGGGGTGATAGTGTCTAACGATCTGAAGTTGGCAAAACAATGTGACAAGGTGATAGCTAAAGCCAGAAGAATGCTGGGCTGCATAGAGAGAGGAATATCTAGTAAGAGAAAGGAAGTGATGATCCCCTTGTACAGGGCCTTGGTGGGGCCTCTCCTGGAGTTCTAGAGACCGTATCTCCAAAGGGACAGAAACAGGATGGAGGTGGTCCAGAGAAGGGCGACCAAAAAGGTGGATGGTCTTCATAAAATGACTTATTAGGAGAGATTGAAGAACCTAAATATGTATAAACTGGAGGAGAGGAGGAGCAGGGGGCGATATGATACAGACTTTCAGATACTTGAAAGGTTTTAATGATCCATGGTCAACAAAAATCCTTTTCCGTTGGAAAAAAAATCAGTAGAACTAGGGGTCACAATTTGAAACTCCAGGGAGGAAGACTCAGAACAAATGTCAGGAAGTATTTCTACACGGAGAGGGTGGTGGATGCCTGGAATACCCTGCTGGAGGAAGTGGTAAAGACTAAAACTGTTGTTAGGATTAGAAGGTATGAGGGCCCTGGGCCGAGGTGAGAGATCATACAATCATACAGCCCACAGGGAGGAGCCCTGTGAGCCTCACCATTGGGAGGCAAGGTCTCAGCAGATGTCAGACACAGCTGTGGAATAGAGTCTTTATTAGAGAATAGAGAGGCACTGCCAGTGAAGCGGGGAGTGTAGGAGAAAGTCACAGAGTCTGTGCAGTGGGGTATACCCAAGGGGAATACCTCAGTAGAATATGTGGCAATGGTCCACAGAGCAGGGTACTGTTAAAAGAGGGGCTTCCCCTCAATCTAATTATAGAATGAATACCAGCCTCAGACGGTAATAAAGAAAGAGGTTTATTAATAAAAGTAATTAATAGAGGAATGCAGAAAGTTTCCTCTATGGAGCAGAATATACAGAAAGAAAATAATACAAGCAAAGGTGTACAGTCTGTTTAAAATCTGCTCAGAGCTTCAAGATGTGTGCTTCAGCTTATAAAGGGTCTGGGGTCTGCTATTATCAGTCATCTGCATAATCCACACCCTTTACCTTTAATAGCCAATCAATATATATGTTAACATGTGTACAGCAGCTTGCTCTTACTATAGGCCACAGGCCTCTTCTTATCAGTTAGAATAACAAACTTAGTTCCATCCTTCCAGGAATGATGTCATCTGTGCTGGATGATTCTCTGGCAAGTTCAATCATCCTAGTGCTTCACAGTGCTATAACTACATATGTGCAGGATATATGCAGTTCACTATTCTACAGTACCCTGGTGAGGCTCCTCACTAGAGATGTCACAGTAGTGGTCCGCAGCATTGGGTACACTGATGAGGCTCCTCTAAAGAGATGTCACGGTAGTGATCCACAGTGCAGGGTACACAGGTGAGGGTTCCTCACTAGATATGTCACGGTAGTGGTCCACAGCATGGGCTACACTGATGAGGTTTCACACAAGGATGATACGGTGGTGGTCCGTAGAGCAGAGGTACTCACAGTAGTAGAGGTTCCAGGGGAAGTCCCGGGAAATGAAGCAAAATATAGTTCAAGGCAATAGGCCCTTCGAAGAGCAGATAGCCAGAGACGAGGAAGGGCCCCCGAGGAGCGGGTACCGAGAGTGTCTCACACCAAAGGAGCAGGAACTGGAATGGGAGGTCCGTAGCAAGCAAAGCGGATTCATCAATGAGGGAACTCGTTGCCAATTCGTCAGTAGGCAGGGCCAGCTGGCTTAAATGTCCTGGAGGACTGATGTCATCCGGAGGGGACTCCCGCGAGGTTTCCGCCATGACATGCTTAAAACTGACCTGTGCGGCAGCTGATTCCGGACAAGAGAGCTATACCTGTGAGAGCCCCAGAGACTTGCCAACTAACTTCTCCCGCCGACCCTGATGTCATCAAGGGGAGCCACAGCGCCTACAAAACCGGTGCCACAGCGGCGTTCAAACTTCAGCTGATTCTGGACAAGAGAGCTATACCTGGGAGAGCCCCAGAGACTTGCCAACTCCCACCGACCCTGACGTCATCAAGGGGAGCCGCAGCGCCTACAAAACCGCGCCACAGCGGCGTTCAAACTGCAGCTGATTCCGGACGAGAGAGCTATACCTGGGAGAGCCCCAGAGACTTGCCAACTAACTTCTCCCACCGACCCTGACATCATCAAGGGGAGCCGCAGCGCCTACAAAACCGGCGCCACAGCGGCACGCTGCTGCCGCCGGTGCGCCGCCAAAGCCGCACGCACCGGCTTTGTCCAGCTTAGTCCGGATTAGTGAGGATTAGTGGAGAGAATCTCTGTCCGTATATTGGCTGCCACAGGGGCTAATAAATAACACAGTTTGTTGACCATAAACGAGACTCCTGCTTGAAAGGAGTTAATATTGCCATTAGTTTTTTATTATGCCTCCAAAACGTAAGGGGAAGGTAAGGATATATCCTCCGGCGCCCCTTCCATCTCCCATTCAGCAGGAGATTGATATATGACCGCATCTGCTCTGAAAAGTCCAGCAACCAAGGATATTGCTGATCCAGATCATTTGGGAGGAAGAACTGGATCTATAGAGGAGGCATCGCTGAGTCCAAATCTAGGGCTACCACCTTTGCATAGGGCATGTGAGGCTTCCCCTGAGAATATCTTGGATCAGCTAAGTTTGCCAGGATCCAAGTTTCTCTTGGTAAACCCTGGTGACGGTAGCCCAGTTGCGGATGGAGCTGAAGTGGATTCGATAGGAGTGTTGGAGGAGCAGATACCCCAAGCGACCGCTACCGGAGGAATAGATCTGGCTGCCAGAGGTGAGACCTTGGAAACTTTGACACACCCTACAGTGGTA
The DNA here is from genome assembly GCF_901001135.1 of Rhinatrema bivittatum. NCBI lineage: Eukaryota > Metazoa > Chordata > Amphibia > Gymnophiona > Rhinatrematidae > Rhinatrema > Rhinatrema bivittatum. The sequence continues at coordinate 366,315,593 of NC_042620.1, read as the reverse complement.
ACACTGGAACTATTGTGGAATTTGATGGCTGTTATGGCTACTAATATGAAGGGGTTAGAAACGAAGATGGATTCTATTGCAGGGAAAAGTCAGCAGGATATATCAGTAATTCATAATGAGGTTAAAAAATCTGAGGAAAGAATTAAAAACCTAGAGGATACAGACAAAAAGAATTTAGAATTTCAGGCAGCAGTAGCAAAAGACAGAGAATTATTATCTAGACGATTGGAAACCTTTGAAAACATCTCCAAACGTCTAAATCTAAGATTACTTAACTTTCCTAGAATAGTTGGACAGATTCCGATGGAGATGTTTAAAAAATTCTTAAGGGAAGTTTTGTCTTTTTCTGAAGATGAATTACCACTTATTAGTTTCTGTTATATTCTTCCCAAGAAAAACTCAAATTTGGAAACAACGGAGTTACCTTTTCAAGGGAATCTCACCAACTTTCTAGAAAACTCTAATCAAATTATAGATCGGGGTGTATTACTTGTTGCCTTTGTAAATTTGCTTGACCTGAATAAGGTTATGAAAAGATATTTTTCCAATTACCCTATTTCCTTTTATGATAATTCAGTAAAGATTTTTCCTGATCTATCATTTGCTACACAGCTTAGAAGAAAGGGGTTTTTGGTCTTCCGTCAGGAAGTGATATCTATGGGATTTTCATTTATCCTGAGATTTCCCTGTAAATGTCTATTAAAGAAAGAGCAAGATTATGTATTCTTTCTACCTAATCATTTGAAAAATTTTATAGAGCAGAGAAGAATAGTCACCTCTTCCCCTCTGTCCAGTGAATAAAACAGTAAATGTCAGAGCAGAACTGTGAATGTTAATTTATATATTGACAAGATTTCTTAGAATCTCCCTATTATTACATAGCCTCTGGTTTCCTATTATTGTTGTAAGAAAAAATTTCTATTGATGATGTCAAGATAAATAAGTATGATTACTTAAGAAAAGATGTAGGTATTGAGTTTGAAGGAGTATCAAACTGTACCGAGTTTGTTGTTCTATTTCTGTATTATAGTGAAAAATCAATAAAGATATAAATTAAAAAAAAACAAAAAACTGACCTGTGCGCGCGCGCCTAGGGGATTCAGAGGGCAAGATGGAGGTCGGTAGCGTCCGCATCGTCCAGGGAGGCCCGGGAACGGTGGGCAGGCCGGCGATAGCTGGCGGAGGCCGCAAGTCTTCCTCACTGAATCAAAGCTGCAAAAAAGGAGGTGAGCAACAGAGGTTACAGCCGTCTGCGACCGGGTGTAACAGTAACCCCCTTCTTAGGGCTCTTCCCCTGGGGTTTTGATTTTCTTGGGTGAGAAGTATGGAACTGTTTGATCAGCTCTTTATCGAGGATGTTAACTGCAGGCTCCCAAAGGTTCTCTTCGGGGCCAAATCCTTCCCACGAGATCAGATACTCCCAACACCATCCGTGCTGCTTCACGTCCAAGATGTCCTCAACCTGATACGTTATATCCTCTTCAGCAGCCAGAGGTTGAGGTTCAGGCGGTTTCTTAGAGAATTCCGACAGGATGAGCAGCTTTAATAGTGAGATGTGGAAGGCATTGTGGATCTTAAGTGATGTGGGTAGATGAAGGCTATAAGTGGCCGGGCCCAGCTGGTGAAGTAAGGAGAAAGGCCCAATGTTTCTGGGAGCGAAGTTAGCTGAGGGTAATTTCAAACGAATAAAGTGGGTGCTGAGCCACACTTTATCTCCTGGGTTCAACTGAGGAGGTGCCCAATGATGGGCATTGTAGAATTTCTTTGCCTTTTGACCAGCATGCTGTAGAAGTTGTTTGGTGTGTTCCCAAATTTGGTGTAATTCTTGTGCCGAGGCCTGTGCTGCTGGAGATGACACAGACAGGGGTACTGGAAGAGAAGGCAGAGGATGGCATCCGTGAACTATTTGGAAGGGCGAAGAACCAGTAGAAGCAGACTGGTGGGAGTTTAAGGCAAACTCAGCCCAGGGTAGTAAGTCGGACCAGTCATTTTTACGAGAGTTCACATATGCCTAGAGAAACTGCTTTAGAGTACGGTTCATCCTCTCTGTCTGTCCATTGGCCTGCGGATGGTAGGCTGATGTGAGATCCAAGGATATATCGAATTTCTTGCATAATGACCTCCAGAATTTTGCCATAAATTGAACCCCTCGATCAGAGAGTATGTGTCTTGGGAGTCCATGGAGACGAAAAAAGTGGTGATTGAACAATTTTGCTAACTCTGGGGCTGAAGGTAGAACAGGTAATACCACAAAGTGAGCCATCTTTGAAAAGCGGTCCACGGTGACCCAAATGGTGTTGTTATCACTGGATAGAGGTAAATCTACAATGAAATCCGTGGCTATATGTGTCCACAGCTCACTAGGTGTAGTAAGAGGTTGAAGGAGCCCCCAAGGGTGGCCTGCCAGGGGCTTCTGCTGGGCGCAAATGGGGCATGATTCTACATATGTTTGAGCGTCTTTTTTCATGATGGGCCACCAGTAGAATCTCTGCAGAGTGGAAAGAGCTCTAGCTTGTCTGGGGTGGCCTGCGAGCAAGGAATCATGCGCCTAGTGGAGGACTTTCCTTCTGAGTGGTCAGGGAACCACCGTCTTCCCGGATGGGACCGTGTGCATGACAGAGAGGAGAACTCTTGTGGGATCGATAATGTGCTGTGGGACATCTGGAACATCTTCCGTGGTGAACGAAAGGGAGAGTGCATCGGCTCTGGTGTTCTTGTTGTCTGGCTGGTATCTCAAGAAAAAAATTGGACCAGGTAAAAAAAAGAGACCAGCAGGCCTGCCTGTGATTCAGGCAATGAGCATGGTGTAAGTACTCGTGGTTCTTGTGGTCAGTGTATACTGTGATTTGGTGTTGCACTCCCTCGAGCCAGGGACGCCACTCCTCATAGGCCAGTTTAATCGCCAGTAATTTCTTGTCCCTGATTCCATAATTACAATCTGCCGGGGAGAAGTGTCGGGAAAAGAATGAGCATGGGTGCAAGGTGTGATTGGTTGAATGCTGGCTGAGGACTGCACCAACCCCGACGATGAAGGGTCGTTGGGGATCTGGGTGACGTAAACATGGTTCTTGTAGGAATGCCTCTTTGAGTTCTTGGAAGGCGGCCACGGCTTCAGACAACCACTGGAAGGGATTGGCTCCCTTTTGAGTCTTAGCTGTGAGTGGGGCGGTCACTGTTGAATAATGGTGGATGAACGACCTGTAGTAGTTAGTAAAAGCAAGGATTCTTCAAAGCGCCTTAAGACCCGTTGGTTGAGGCCAATCTCGAATACTCTTGGTCTTTTGTGGATCCATCTGGAACCCCTAGCTTGAGATCACATAGCCCAAAAAAGGGATAGATGACTGGTGAAATGAGCATTTTCCATCTTAGCATATAACTGGTTATCCCTTAAGCGTTGTAGAATGTTGGTGACATCTAAGTGGTGGCTCTGAAGGTCTTGCGAAAATACCAGGATGTCTTCCAGATAAACCACGACACAACTGTAGAACAATGTCTCTGAAGATTTCGTTCATCATATTCTGAAATACTGCTGGAGCATTGCAGAGGCCAAACGGCATTACCAAATATTCAAAATGGCTATCGCGGATGTTAAATGCGGTTTTCCATTCGTCGCCCTGGTGTATCCTAACCAAATTATAGGCTCCTCTGCGGTCCAATTTGGTAAAAATCTTGGCTCCTTGGAGCCTGTCAAAAAGTTCAGAGTTTAATGGCAGGGGGTAGCGATCCTTCTGGGTACTCTCATTTAAGCCACGGTAATCTATGCACGGCCGAAGGGAGCCATCCTTTTTTCCCACAAAAAAGAACCCGGCTCCAGTGGGAGACTTAGAAGGTCGAATGAAGCCTTTTGCCAAATTCTACATAAGAACATAAGAAAATGCCATACTGGGTCAGACCAAGGGTCCATCAAGCCCAGCATCCTGTTTCCAACAGTGGCCAATCCAGGCCATAAGAACCTGGCAAGTACCCAAAAACTAAGTCTATTCCATGTAACCATTGCTAATGGCAGTGGCTATTCTCTAAGTGAACTTAATAGCAGGTAATGGACTTCTCCTCCAAGAACTTATCCAATCCTTTTTTAAACACAGCTATACTAACTGCACTAACCACATCCTCTGGCAACAAATTCCAGGGTTTAATTGTGCGTTGAGTAAAAAAGAACTTTCTCCGATTAGTTTTAAATGTGCCCCAAGCTAACTTCATGGAGTGCCCCCTAGTCTTTCTACTATCCGAAAGAGTAAATAACCAATTCACATTAGAGATGTGAATCGTGTCCTCGATCGTCTTAACGATCGATTTCGGCTGGGAGGGGGAGGGAATCGTATCGTTGCCAATTGGGTGTTTAGAGTATCGTGAAAATCGTTAAAATCGTGAACCGGCACACTAAAACCCCCTAAAACCCACCCCCGACCCTTTAAATTAAATCCCCCACCCTCCCGAACCCCCCCAAATGCCTTAAATTACCTGGGGGTCCAGCGGCGGTCCATAGCTAAATCGGGGGAAGGGGGAGGGCAGGAAAACTGGCACACTAAAACCCCCTAAAACCCACCCCCGACCCTTTAAATTAAATCCCCCACCCTCCCGAACCCCCCCCCCCCAGATGCCTTAAATTACCTGGGGGTCCAGCAGCGGTCCGGAACGGTCTCCTGCAATTGAATCGTGTTGTCTTCAGCCGGCGCCATTCTGCGCCGCCATTTTGCAAAATGGCGGCGGCCATAGACCAACACGATTCGACTGCAGGAGGTCGTTCCGGACCCCCGCTGGACTTTTGGCAAGTCTTGTGGGGGTCAGGAGGCCCCCCCAAGCTGTACAAAAGTCCTTGGGGGTCCAGCGGGGGTCCGGGAGTGATTTCCTGCCGCGAATCGTTTTCCGTACGGAAAATGGCGCCGGCAGGAGATCGACTGCAGGAGGTCATTCAGCGGGGGTTCCAGACCTCAGCTGAATGACCTCCTGCCGGCTGAAGACAACACGATTCAATTGCAGGAGACTGTTCCGGACCGCCGCTGGACCACCAGGTAATTTAAGGCATTTGGGGGGGGGGGTTCGGGAGGGTGGGGGATTTAATTTAAAGGGTTGGGGGTGGGTTTTAGGGGGTTTTAGTGTGCCGATTTACGATTTTTTGACGATAAATCGGGGGAATTGGTATTGTATCGTGGCCCTAACGATTTTTGATGTTTTAAAATATATCGGACGATATTTTAAATCGTCAAAAAACGATTCACATCCCTAATTCACATCTACCCGTTCTAGACCTCTCATGATTTTAAACACCTCTATCATATCCCCCCTCAGTCGTCTCTTCTCCAAGCTGAAAAGTCCTAACCTCTTTAGTCTTTCCTCATAGGGGAGTTGTTCCATTCCCCTTATCATTTTGGTAGCCCTTCTCTGTACCTTCTCCATCGCAATTATATCTTTTTTGAGATGCGGCAACCAGAATTGTACACAGTATTCAAGGTGCGGTCTCACCATGGAGCGATACAGAGGCATTATGACATTTTCCGTTTTATTCATCATTCCTTTTCTAATAATTCCCAACATTCTGTTTGCTTTTTTGACTGCCGCAGCACACTGAACCGACGATTTCAATGTGTTATCCACTATGACACCTAGAACTCTTTCTTGGGTTGTAGCACCTAATATGGAACCCAACATCGTGTAATTATAGCATGGGTTATTTTTCCCTATATGCATCACCTTGCACTTATCCACATTAAATTTCATCTGCCATTTGGATGCCCAATTTTCCAGTCTCACAAGGTCTTCCTGCAATTTATCACAATCTGCTTGTGATTTAACTACTCTGAACAATTTTGTGTCATCTGCAAATTTGATTATCTCACTCGTCGTATTTCTTTCCAGATCATTTATAAATATATTGAACAGTAAGGGTCCCAATACAGATCCCTGAGGCACTCCACTGTCCACTCCCTTCCACTGAGAAAATTGCCCATTTAATCCTACTCTCTGTTTCCTGTCTTTTAGCCAGTTTGCAATCCACGAAAGGACATCGCCACCTATCCCATGACTTTTTACTTTTCCTAGAAGCCTCTCATGAGGAACTTTGTCAAACGCCTTCTGAAAATCCAAGTATACTATATCTACCGGTTCACCTTTATCCACATGTTTATTAACTCCTTCAAAAAAGTGAAGCAGATTTGTGAGGCAAGACTTGCCCTGGGTAAAGCCATGCTGACTTTGTTCCATTAAACCATGTCTTTCTATATGTTCTGTGATTTTAATGTTTAGAACACTTTCCACTATTTTTCCTGGCACTGAAGTCAGGCTAACCGGTCTGTAGTTTCCCGGATCGCCCCTGGAGCCCTTTTTAAATATTGGGGTTACATTTGCTATCCTCCAGTCTTCAGGTACAATGGATGATTTTAATGATAAGTTACAAATTTTTACTAATAGGTCTGAAATTTCATTTTTTAGTTCCTTCAGAACTCTGAGGTGTATACCATCCGGTCCAGGTGATTTACTACTCTTCAGTTTGTCAATCAGGCCTACCACATCTTCTAGGTTCACCATGATTTCATTCAGTCCATCTGAATCATTATCCATGAAAACCTTCTCCATTACGGGTACCCTCCCCAACATCCTCTTCAGTAAACACCGAAGCAAAGAAATCATTTAATCTTTCTGCGATGGCCTTATCTTCTCTAAGTGCCCCTTTAACCCCTCGATCATCTAACGGTCCAACTGACTCCCTCACAGGCTTTCTGCTTTGGATATATTTTAAAAAGTTTTTACTGTGAGTTTTTGCCTCTACAGCCAACTTCTTTTCAAATTCTCTCTTAGCCTGTCTTATCAATGTCTTACATTTAACTTGCCAATGTTTATGCTTTATCCTATTTTCTTCTGTTGGATCCTTCTTCCAATTTTTGAATGAAGATCTTTTGGCTAAAATAGCTTCTTTCACCTCCCCTTTTAACCTTGCCGGTAATCGTTTTGCCTTCTTTCCACCTTTCTTAATGTGTGGAATACATCTGGACGTTGCTTCTAGAATGGTATTTTTTAACAATGACCACGCCTCCTGGACATTTTTTACTTTTGTAGCTGCTCCTTTCAGTTTTTTTCTAACAATTTTTCTCATTTTATCAAAGTTTCACTTTTGAAAGTTTAGCACGAGAGCCTTGGATTTGTACACTGTTCCTTTTCCAGTCATTAAATCAAATTTGATCATATTATAATCACTATTGCCAAGTGGCCCCACCACCGTTACTCTCTCACCAAGTTCTGTGCTCCACTGAGAATTAGATCTAAAATTGCTCCCTCTCTCGTCGGTTCCTGAACGAATTGCTCCATAAAGCTATCATTTATTCCATCCAGGAACGTTATCTCTCTAGCGTGACCCGATGATACATTTACCCAGTCTATATTGGGGTAATTGAAGTCTCCCATTATTACTGCACTACCAATTTGGTTAGCTTCCCTAATTTCTCTTAGCATTTCACTGTCCATCTCACCATCTTGACCAGGTGGACGGTAGTATACGCCTATCACTATAGTCTTCCCTGACACACAAGGGATTTCTACCCATAAAGATTCAATTTTGTATTTAGTCTCATGCAGGATGTTTATTCTGTTGGACTCTATGCCATCCCGGACATAAAGTGCCACACCTCCTCCCAAGTGCTCCTCTCTGTCATTGCGATATAATTTGTACCCTGGTATAGCACTGTCCCATTGGTTATCCTCTTTCCACCATGTCTCTGAGATGCCAATTAAGTCTATGTCATCATTTACTGCTATACATTCTAATTCTTCCATCTTACTTCTTAGACTTCTGGCATTAGCATACAAACATTTCAAAGTTTGTTTTTTGTTTGTATTTTCATTCTGCTTTTTAATTGATAGGGATAAGTTAGAATTTTTTAGCTCAGGTGAGTTTTTAGTTACAGGCACTTGGACTACTTTTCTAATTATTGGAACCTCACTGTTGGGAGGCCCTAATTCTAATGCATCATTACTATCCTTTAAAGATACCTGTTACAGTTTTGGCTGCAGTGCAACCGCCTCACCACCAGGGGTCCCTCTAGTGCTGGCTTTCCGGACAGGCCCAGTCCATCTTATCTGTCCACTCTGTGCTCTGGGTGTGTCCTTATAACCCTGCCTGACAGTTGCCTCGGTGCTTCGGCATCGAGCTCACCTGGGCTCCCTGCTCTAGCCTTGCGCGGCCTTCGGGCCTTTCCTTGCCCTGCGCGGCCTTCGGGCCTTTCCTTGCCTTGCGCGGCCTTCGGGCCTCCTTCCTCGTTGTTCTCACCTGGCCTACGGGCCTTCTGACCTGCTTGCTCTGCTTACGGTGTGTGGCCTACGGGCCTTCTGTGTGTGTGTGTGGCCTACGGGCCTTCTGACCTGCCCTGCTCTGCTTATGGTGTGTGGCCTACGGGCCTTCTGTGTGTGTGTGTGGCCTACGGGCCTTCTGACCTGCCTGCTCTGCTTACGGTGTGTGGCCTACGGGCCTTCTGTGTATGTGTGGCCTATGGGCCTTCTGACCTGCTTGCCCTGACTACGGTGTGTGGCCTACGGGCCTTCTGTGTATGTGTGGCCTACGGGCCTTCTGACCTGCCTGCTCTGCTTACGGTATGTGGCCTACGGGCCTTCTGTTTATGTGTGGCCTATGGGCCTTCTGACCTGCCCTGCTCTGTTTATGGTGTGTGGCCTACGGGCCTTCTGTGTGTGTGTGGCCTACGGGCCTTCTGACCTGCCCTGCTCTGCTTATGGTGTGTGGCCTACGGGCCTTCTGTCTGTGTGTGTGGAGCCTACGGGCCTTCTGACCTGCCTTGCCCCGCTTATGGTGTGTGGCCTACGGGCCTTCTGTGTGTGTGTGGCCTACGGGCCTTCTGACCTGTCTTGCCCTGCTTACTGTGCCCTGACTCAGCCTGAACTTAGACTCTGCTCATTGCCGCCTGCCCTGACCCAGCCTGAACTTAGACTCTGCTCATTGCCGCCTGCCCCGACCCAGCCTGAACTTAGACTCTGCTCATTGCCGCCTGCCCTGACCCAGCCTGAACTTAGACTCTGCTCCTTGCCGCCTGCTCTGACCCAGCCTGAACTAGACACTGCTTATTGCTGCCTGCCTTGACCCAGCCTGGAACCAGACACTGTTTCTAGCTTCCTGTCTCTCTCCACCTGGAGCCACCCTGCTGGGTGGTGTTCACGCCTCCTGACCGGAGCCCAAGCGTAACAGTATGCCGAAGCCATCAAATTTCCAGGGGAAGAGATAGGTCTGTGTCCTGCTGGTGAGTCAATTTTTCACTAATTCAAGATGCCTCCTTCTTTAAAGTTTTATACCTGCAATTCCTGTCAGACTTTGAATTATCCAAGCTATCAGAACTGTCTAGCCTGTGAACTTGTTGGTCAGGAACACTGGTCATGCAATAATTGCAACAAGAAAAATGTCTCTGTCTATCAGGAATGTTTGAACTGTCTGGCTCCTAAACCAGGGTGGTGGAAATGCTCCTGTCTTCCGTGTTTGTTACCACCAGGCAAACCCTGCCCCCGGTGTTCTGCTCTAGGACCAGCTGTGCCATTAAAAAAAGCTATCAGCTCTCCTAACCAGTATTCTGTTTCTGGCTCAACTAAAACAGACATTTTTGCTGGCAGTTTGTGGATAGAAAAACCCAGGACTTACCTGGCCAAGAAGGCTTCTGTGACACCAATGCTAGAGCCTCAGGAACAGGTTTCTCTCAAACGGAGAGAGTTGATTAACTCTAGCAGGGCTCTGCTTCCCACAGCTGCTGTTGAGACACTAACGAGCACATTCCCTAGACGTCCTAGAACTGCCTGTGCCTTCTCTAAACTGCTCCTCCAGAAACAAAATAAGGAGCCTCAGATTGTGGCTCGAGGTATCAAGCCCACAGCAGTGCTACTTGAGTCTTCTATGTGCACTGCTTCAAACCTTGCTGCTCTGCCATCTGAGCCTGTTTCATCACCCCAGGGGGGGGCCAAGCCTGCTGCATCGCCCCAGGAGGGGGCCAAGCCTGCTGCATCGCCCCAAGAGGGGGCCAAGCCTGCTGCATCGCCCCAGGAGGGGGCCAAGCCTGCTACATCGCCCCAAGAGGGGACCAAGCCTGCTGCATCGCCCCAAGAGGGGGCCAAGCCTGCTGCCTCGCCCCAAGAGGGGGCCAAGCCTGCTGCCTCGCCCCAAGAGGGGGCCAAGCCTGCTGCATCGCCCCAAGAGGGGGCCAAGCCCGCTGCCTCGCCCCAAGAGGGGGCCAAGCCCACTGCATCGCCCCAGGAGGGGGCCAAGCCCGCTGCATCGCCCCAAGAGGGGGCCAAGCCTGCTGCATCGCCCCAAGAGGGGACCAAGCCTGCTGCATCGCCCCAAGAGGGGGCCAAGCCTGCTGCATCGCCCCAAGAGGGGGCCAAGCCTGCTGCATCACCCCAAGAGGGGGCCAAGCCTGCTACATCGCCCCAAGAGGGGGCCAAGCCTGCTGCCTCGCCCCAAGAAGGGGCCAAGCCTGCTGCATCGCCCCAGGAGGGGGCCAAGCCTGCTGCATCGCCCCAGGAGGGGGCCAAGCCTGCTGCATCGCCCCAAGAGGGGGCCAAGCTTGCTGCATCGCCCCAAGAGGGGGCCAAGCTTGCTGCATCGCCCCAAGAGGGGACCAAGCCTGCTGCCTCGCCCCAAGAGGGGACCAAGCCTGCTGCATCGCCCCAAGAGGGGGCCAAGCCTGCTGCATCGCCCCAAGAGGGGGCCAAGCCTGCTGCATCGCCCCAGGAGGGGGCCAAGCCCGCTGCCTCGCCCCAAGAGGGGGCCAAGCCTGCTGCATCGCCCCAGGAGGGGGCCAAGCCTGCTGCATCGCCCCAAGAGGGGACCAAGCCTGCTGCATCGCCCCAAGAGGGGACCAAGCCTGCTGCATCGCCCCAAGAGGGGGCCAAGCCTGCTACATCGCCCCAAGAGGGGGCCAAGCCTGCTGCATTGCCCCGAGAGGGGGCCAAGCCTGCTTCATCGCCCCGAGAGGGGTCCGATCCTGCTACAATGCCCGCAGAGGTGTTCCAGTCTGCTGTTTCATCCCGAGAGGGGCCCGAACCTGCTGCACTACCCCGAGAAGGGCCTGCTGAACCCAAGAGGGGGCCAAGCCTGCTGCATCGCCCCAGGAGGGGGCCAAGCCTGCTGCATCGCCCCAGGAGGGGGCCAAGCCTGCTGCATCGCCCCAAGAGGGGGCCAAGCTTGCTGCATCGCCCCAAGAGGGGGCCAAGCTTGCTGCATCGCCCCAAGAGGGGACCAAGCCTGCTGCCTCGCCCCAAGAGGGGACCAAGCCTGCTGCATCGCCCCAAGAGGGGGCCAAGCCTGCTGCATCGCCCCAGGAGGGGGCCAAGCCTGCTGCATCGCCCCAGGAGGGGGCCAAGCCCGCTGCCTCGCCCCAAGAGGGGGCCAAGCCTGCTGCATCGCCCCAGGAGGGGGCCAAGCCTGCTGCATCGCCCCAAGAGGGGACCAAGCCTGCTGCATCGCCCCAAGAGGGGACCAAGCCTGCTGCATCGCCCCAAGAGGGGGCCAAGCCCGCTGCATCGCCCCAAGAGGGGGCCAAGCCCGCTGCATCGCCCCAGGAGGGGGCCAAGCCTGCTGCATCGCCCCAAGAGGGGGCCAAGCTTGCTGCATCGCCCCAAGAGGGGGCCAAGCTTGCTGCATCGCCCCAAGAGGGGACCAAGCCTGCTGCCTCGCCCCAAGAGGGGGCCAAGCCTGCTGCATCGCCCCAAGAGGGGGCCAAGCCTGCTGCATCGCCCCAAGAGGGGGCCAAGCCTGCTGCATCGCCCCAGGAGGGGGCCAAGCCCGCTGCCTCGCCCCAAGAGGGGGCCAAGCCTGCTGCATCGCCCCAGGAGGGGGCCAAGCCTGCTGCATCGCCCCAAGAGGGGACCAAGCCTGCTGCATCGCCCCAAGAGGGGGCCAAGCCTGCTGCATCGCCCCAAGAGGGGGCCAAGCCTGCTACATCGCCCCAAGAGGGGGCCAAGCCTGCTGCATTGCCCCGAGAGGGGGCCAAGCCTGCTTCATCGCCCCGAGAGGGGTCCGATCCTGCTACAATGCCCGCAGAGGTGTTCCAGTCTGCTGTTTCATCCCGAGAGGGGCCCGAACCTGCTGCACTACCCCGAGAAGGGCCTGCTGAACCGGTCCTGCTGCCACCCCCGGAGGGGCTCAAACCGGTACCGCTAACAGACTTTCTAACTCAGCCATCTGAGCCTGTTGAATTGCTCCAGCTGTTGTTGCCCTCGGAGGGGCCAGATCTCATCTTTAAGTACCCCCTGCTAAGATGGGACCCAGGAGGAGGGGGAGGCCTTGAGGAGGGGGTACTGTTACAGTTTTGGCTGCAGTGCAACCGCCTCACCACCAGGGGTCCCTCTAGTGCTGGCTTTCCGGACAGGCCCAGTCCATCTTATCTGTCCACTCTGTGCTCTGGGTGTGTCCTTATAACCCTGCCTGACAGTTGCCTCAGTGCTTCTGCATCGAGCTCACCTGGGCTCCCTGCTCTAGCCTTGCGCGGCCTTCGGGCCTTTCCTTGCCTTGCCCTGCGCGGCCTTCGGGCCTTTCCTTGCCTTGCCTTGCGCGGCCTTCGGGCCTCCTTCCTCGTTGTTCTCACCTGGCCTACGGGCCTTCTGACCTGCTTGCTCTGCTTACGGTGTGTGGCCTACGGGCCTTCTGTGTTTGTGTGGCCTACGGGCCTTCTGACCTGCCCTGCTCTGCTTATGGTGTGTGGCCTACTGGCCTTCTGTGTGTGTGTGTGGCCTACGGGCCTTCTGACCTGCCTGCTCTGCTTACGGTGTGTGGCCTACGGGCCTTCTGTGTATGTGTGGCCTATGGGCCTTCTGACCTGCTTGCCCTGACTACGGTGTGTGGCCTACGGGCCTTCTGTGTATGTGTGGCCTACGGGCCTTCTGACCTGCCTGCTCTGCTTACGGTATGTGGCCTACGGGCCTTCTGTGTATGTGTGGCCTATGGGCCTTCTGACCTGCTTGCCCTGACTACTGTGTGTGGCCTACGGGCCTTCTGTGTATGTGTGGCCTACGGGCCTTCTGACCTGCCCTGCTCTGTTTATGGTGTGTGGCCTACGGGCCTTCTGTGTGTGTGTGGCCTACGGGCCTTCTGACCTGCCCTGCTCTGTTTATGGTGTGTGGCCTACGGGCCTTCTGTGTGTGTGTGGCCTACGGGCCTTCTGACCTGCCCTGCTCTGCTTATGGTGTGTGGCCTACGGGTCTTCTGTCTGTGTGTGTGGAGCCTACGGGCCTTCTGACCTGCCTTGCCCCGCTTATGGTGTGTGGCCTACGGGCCTTCTGTGTGTGTGTGGCCTACGGGCCTTCTGACCTGCCTTGCCCTGCTTACTGTGCCCTGACTCAGCCTGAACTTAGACTCTGCTCATTGCCGCCTGCCCTGACCCAGCCTGAACTTAGACTCTGCTCATTGCCGCCTGCCCCGACCCAGCCTGAACTTAGACTCTGCTCATTGCCGCCTGCCCTGACCCAGCCTGAACTTAGACTCTGCTCCTTGCCGCCTGCTCTGACCCAGCCTGAACTAGACACTGCTTATTGCTGCCTGCCTTGACCCAGCCTGGAACCAGACACTGTTTCTAGCTTCCTGTCTCTCTCCACCTGGAGCCACCCTGCTGGGTGGTGTTCACGCCTCCTGACCGGAGCCCAAGCGTAACAATACCTCTCTCCGAACCATGCGCTGCTGAGCGACTGTCGGCTTTCCCCTTTGTTCTAGTTTAAAAGCTGCTCTATCTCCTTTTTAAAGGTTAGCGCCAGCAGTCTGGTTCCACCCTGGTTAAGGTGGAGCCCATCCCTTCAGAAGAGACTCCCCCTTCCCCAAAAGGTTCCCCAGTTCCTAACAAAACTGAATCCCTCTTCCTTGCACCATCGTCTCATCCACGCATTGAGACTCCGGAGCTCTGCCTGCCTCTGATGACCTGCACGTGGAACAGGGAGCGTTTCTGAGAATGCTACCCTGGAGGTTCTGGATTTAATCTTTCTACCTAAGAGCCTAAATTTGACTTCCAGAACCTTCCTCCCACATTTTCCTATGTCGTTGGTGCCCACATGTACCATGACAGCCGGCTCCTCCCCAGCACTGTCTAAAATCCTATCTCTTGTATATATTCATACATGGCCTTTGTCTCAGTCAGAGAAAGTGGGTATACCCTTCCTCGGGGAGGCTCAGTGTTGGATAATAAGTTTATAGCGCAATTAAATATTCAGTGAGGTGGTAAAGTGTCCGCGGCTTTCTTGGAGAACACGTCTTTAAAGGAGGTGTACTGCAATGGAAGACCCAGAATGGATGTTGTTGTAGCTAGACAAGGTATCGGGGACACGACCTCCAAGCACTTCCCATTGCAGGAGTTGCCCCAGTGGGACAATTGTAGAGTGCCCCAATTGAACTGTGGTGTGTGCAGTTGTAAGCATGGCAGTCCGAGAACCACAGGGTGTATAGCCTTATCCAGGATCAAGAAAGAAATGGTCTCCGTGTGCAGTGACCCGGTGCCAAGTTGGATGGGGACCGTGGAGAAGATAACTTTGCTGGTAATGGTTCACCATGAATAGAAGAAAGTAGCAATGACGCAGGAGTCCAGACAGTGGGGATCCGAAGGTGTTCCATGAATTGTCTGAGTATAAAATGTCCACCAGCCCCGGAGTCCACCAGTGCCAGGGTGTGAAATTCCAGAGCATCCGAGTTGATAGAGACTGGCAGTGTCAGTGGAGGAGAGGGTGTGGTCAGGCCTAAGAGGAGTCTTCCAGCAGATCCTAGGCCTGGGAGTTTCCCGGACAGAGTGGACAGGAGGGTACCGCATGACCCAGTTGGCCACAATACAGGCAAAGACCCAGTCCTTGCCGATGGCGCTTCTCCTTTGCGGATAGATGGCTGTGACCCATTTGCATCGGTTTCTCTTCCTTGGTGCTTGGTATAGGAGCAGTCTGGGTGGATGGTGTTGGTTGAATGCATGGTGCACCTGAAGACATCGTCTTGGATCCCCTAGCCTCTTGTGATCGCTCATGCAGACGGCAATCAATGCGACCGGCAAGGTCAATGAGAGAATCCAAAGTCTCAGGGAGTTCTCGTGCTGCTAATTCATCCTTGATGCGTGAACTTAGGCCTTCTAGGAATATGGCACGCAAGCAGCCCAGATCCCAATGTAATTCTGAGGAGAGAGTCCTAAACTCAATGACATAATCGGTCAATGACCTGGCACCTTGATTCAGATGCGGGAGCATAAATCCAGCGATGGTCTTGCGACCAGGGTCATAAAATACAGAGCAAAATAGGGCAAAGAAGCCCAGCAAGTCGTTGAGGATAGGATCTGTTCACTCCCAGAGGGGTGACACCCAGGCCAAAGCTTTTCCGTCCAGGAGGGACAAGATGTACATAGTTTTGGACACTACGTCGGGGAAATATGCAGGTTGTAGAGAAAAGTGCATGCTGCACTGGTTCAAAAAGCCCCTATACAAGGGGTCACCTGCAAAACAAGGGGGTGCCGGCAAGGGAACTGGAGGCCAGAACGGTGATGCATGTGAAGCAGGGCTTGACTTGACAGGAGATGGGACAGAGTCCAGCCGATTATTCAAGTGATTAATGGCGTTAGCTAAAGTCTCTAATACCTTTTGCTGCTCTGTAATTCGTTGGGCCATGCCAGGGATGACCTGAATCACCGAGACCCGTACTGGGTCCATGGACTTGGCAATTTGTCAGGATTAGTAGGTATGTGGGCCCTGGGCCGAGGTGAGAGATGGTACCACCCACAGGGAGGAGCCTGTGAGCCTAACCGTCGGGAGGCGAGGTCTCAGCAGATGTCAGACACAGCTGTAGAATAGAGTCTTTCTTAGAGAATAGAGAGGCACTGCCCAGGAAGCGGGGAGTGTAGGAGAAAGTCACAGAGTCTGTGCGGTGAGGTATACTCAAGGGGAATACCTCTATAGAAGATACGGCAATGGTCCGCAGAACAGGGTACACTGTTGAGGCTCCTCACTAGAGATGTCAGGGTAGTGGTCCGCAGCACAGAGTATACCGGTGAGGGTTCCTTACTAGATATGTCATGGTAGTGGTCTGCAACGTGGGGTACACCGATGAGGTTTCACACAAGCATGATACGGTGGTGGTCCGTAGTGCAGAGGTACTCACAGTAGTAGAGGTTCCAGGGGAAGTCCCGGTAAATGAAGCAAAAGATAGTCCAAGGCAATAGGCCCTCCGAGGAGTGGATAGCCAGAGACGAGGAAGGGCCCCCGAGGAGCAGGTACCCATAGCGTCTCACGCCAAAGGAGCAGGGACTGGAAAGGGAGGTCCATAGCAAGTGAAGCAGATTCAGCAATGAGGGAACCCGTTGCCAAGTCGTCGGTATGCAGGGCCAGCTGGTTTAAATGTCCTGGAGGACTGACGTCATCCGGAGCGGTTCCCGCCATAACGTGCTTAAAACTGACCTGTGCGTGCGCGCGCCTAGGAGATTCCAAGGGCAAGATGGCGGTTGGCAGCGTCCGCAGCATCTGGGGAGGCCTGGAAATGGTGGGCAGACCAGAGATAGCTGGCAGAGGTCGCAAGTCTTCCCCATGGAGTCAAAGCTGCAATAAAGGAGGTGAGCAACAGAGGTCGCAGCCGTCTGTGACCGACGGGCGAAACAACTGTGAAGGATTTCAAAGGGGCATGGGATAAACACTGTGGATCCTTAAAGGCCAGAAGATGGGAATGAAGAGAAGAGCGATGGTGGTGGCTTGCTGGAATGGAGGCTACAACCTGGTGATTACTACCCTTACTCAATAAGCCTTCACAAGGTTAATGCAACTCCAACATTGCTCTCTGCTTCAACAGCAAGGGGAAATGTGGAAAAGAGGATTTACATTCAGACAACAAAGAACAAGGACTGAACTACACAGTCTGGGTAAACAAATAAGCATGGAGGTAGCTTGCTTACTGCGGCAGTTACTACCCTAAGCCAATTAAGCCTGATACTTCACTTTGAATGCATATACAGCGTTGCTCTCTGCTTCAATGGCAGGGAGGAATGTAGAAAAGAGGATTTACATTCAGACAACATCAACAAGGCAGTCTGGGTAAACAAGCATCGGGGTAACTTGCTTGATGCGGCATAACCATTAAGGCTTATGCTCACCTTTGATGCAACCCCAACATTACTCTCTGCATCAATGGCAGGGGGTGGCAGGAAATTTGAATCAAACAGTTACCAAAAAGGTCCCTGAACTTGGTGGCCGGTGAAACAGATAAGTATGGGACAATAAGTGTGGGAGCTTGCTGGGCAGATGGACGGACCATCATTTCTATGTTTCTAAGGCAGGCAGCGAAACTCATGGTCAGGCATGCAGGGTTCTTGGCAGGCAGTGTATCTCGTAATCAGGTGGCAAGGGTCTTGGCAGGTGGTGTTTCTCGCTGTCAGGCAGGCAAAGGTCTAGGCAGGCGGCGTATCTCGTAGTCAGGCAGGCAAGGGTCTTGGCAGGCGGCGTATCTCGTAGTCAGGTAGACAAGCATCTTGGCAGGTGGCGTATCTCATAGTCAGGCAGGCAAGGGTCTTGGCAAGTGGAATATCTCGTAGTCAGGCGGGCAAGTGTCAGGTCCGAAGCAGGCAGGAACTTGGAAACAGGCGAACGGAGAGTCAAAAGACTAGCAGGAGCCAGGAGTAGCCAAGGCAAGGCCTAAGGAGCAGGCCTTGCTTTAAATAGTTGGAGGCCTGGGAGAAGGAGTCTGACCCCTCCCGCAGTGAGCCCTGAAAAGGGGTCACATGGTGCGCGCCTGGGAGACCGAGGGTCAGGAGGAAGGCCTGAGCAGGGCCCGATAGTGTGCCGGTCAGCGCGTGGCATCGACATAGCGGCCTGGGAGAGAGGCAGCGGCATAGTGCATCAGCCATGGTTCCTGGCCACGGCAAGATTTCCGGGGCCAAGGAGATGAAGCCGGCCATGCTGGTAAGGAAGGGAAACTGGTCGTGGGTCTCTGCGGCCGCCTCCCGTAACAGGTAACATTTTTAATACATTTTCAAAGGGTTATGCTCGGAAAATTAGCATGAACACGTGTATGTAGCCTATGTTATTTTATAAACAAAAAATGTACATGTATTTTTGGTGTCATGTACATATTTATTGGTGCAAGGAGACGTCTACAGGCATTCTGGGTCAGGGTCAAGAGGTACATATGGAAGTTGTTATTTTATAAGAGATTTATGCAAATATATTAGTCAACGTTTCCATACAATTTTACATCTGGTATCATGCCTGGCCTGTGCTCTACCCTAGGCTAATGTGTCAGCTTTGTGTAGGCAGAGGCTGAGGTTGCAGTGACCTACTGTGACCTTGGTGAGACCTTGGTCTCGCCAGTGGATCACCACTGGATTAGGTAAGTGGGGGCCGGGAGGGATCCTGGCTCCGGAATTTTTCCAGATGGGTGGGATGTCTTGGGAGGCCCAGTTTTTGTTTTCTTGGCAGGTTTTTTTTTTTTTTTCATGTTTGATTTTTTTTCACATGCATGAAACGAATCAAACATTCCATGAACCGAAATTTATGGGGGAAAAAAATCCTTCTGAAAATGAACCAAAAAACAAAAATGATTTTTTTTTTCCCTGAACACCCCTAGCAGCTACCTGCCACACAGTTGTATAATATAATAGGATAAATCTCTAAGTATCCAAGTACACACGCAAATCCAGTAACACAAATAAGTTTGAAAGTTATCTTCCTTTTGAGTTGATGATAGATAAGCTTAATAGATGTTTAAAAGTAAAGTTTCAATTTCATTTATTTGGCAATTAGAATTGTAGGGGGGAAATTTTCCATTTTTCAAAGTTTGTGTGTTCTTTTTCACCTGCATACGTTGCACCAAATTTCCAAGGGAAAGTAATTGCACATTTTGCCTTTAAAACTTATGTATCTGAAGACTTCTGTATCTGCTTTTGGGGTAGGTAGATTTTTCCTGCAAAACAATGTGCATAGACTCAAAAATACAATCTATATGAGTAATTTTCCAATCCTGCCTAAAACACACTGCCAGCTACATCTCTCCCCTTATTCAGCTAACAGCAAATTCACTTTCAGGTGGATTGAAAGAGGATAGATCTCAGTCAGCCAATTAATGTGAGTAAATCACTTTTTGCCCAAATAATGGTTTTGAAACTTGCTTTCAATGAGACTTTAGTTTTAGGCCAGCAAAAATAATTTACTCTGTGATTTTGTGGCTTTTGCTTTTTGCTATTTATTTATTTTTTTCCCTTTAATCCACTGATGGCCAGTATACAAGATCTCTCAGATTCTTAGAAACCTGGACCATCTACCCATCCCAAATGGATAAACTCAGGACTATCGCTGGGCTACATGGTTACCCGTCAAGATCCCCCTGCTGATCTGGGGGATACGGGAAATTTCACTTTAGAGATATTATTTTTGTGTATTGTTTAAGAATTTTATTATGAATGGATATGAAAAATGCACAAAAGGATAATAGTTAAAGTTGAAATCTTGCCGATTGATGCTACTGCTTGTTGTGTCTTTCATGACTTGTCCAATACATACGCACATATTTTCTCTGCAAAGATTAAAATCCATCTTTTGTGCCATTCTTGCTTTGCTGATTATTTTTCTCATACTCCTTTAGTTATGGCTCCAATAATTCAAGTTGAAAACTATTCCTCCCCAGATATGGAGGCAGCTTGAACCTAATTTGAACTGACTCCCTTGCCCCTCCTGAGAAGTAGAATAGCATTATAAGTATTGATTATTTGTACATTTCATCACATTGGAGGCTGCAGGCTGATATTAATAAACAGAGTTCACCTTGTAGCTTTAAAAATTGCTGATCAGATGACTATCTTTCTATTGTTAAGGGGGGAAGGTATGGTCAATGCTCATCCTATGAACTCTAGTTTGTATATATCTCTAGACTAGGAATCTGCACTTGCTTAAAATAAATGTGCATTGTGGACTGAGAACTGGTTATAAGATAGAAAACAGAGAGGGCTGTTGCGCTGGAGGTGGACCCTTGGCCTGGTGCAGAGATTAGTATGGCCCTCCAGTCAGACCCAGAGAGTGCCTGCCACCAGGAGGCAGAGCACAGGAGGAGACAGAAGCTAGCTGGAGCTTCACCAATAGCAATCCAGGGTTCCCTCAGGTTGAGCCCTTGGTTACCCGGGCCGCCTGGACTTAGGTAGGCCTCACAGGATCTCCTTGAGAGGAAGTGCAGGGGCGTGCCCACCACGAACAAGGGTGCATGGTGGATGTACAGAGTAGAAGGCCCAAAGGGCACAGAAGGGCAGAACAGAGAGTCCGAGTGTATAGCAAGGATCAAGGCCAGAGTATGTCCAGAATGGTCAGCCGAAGCAGGGGTCAGTACCTGTAGTCAATCCGGACGTAGTCAGGTCAGGCAGGGGTCAAGTTCCAGGCAGCAATCAGGAGTAGTCAGTAGTCAGGCAGAGGTCGGTTCCAGGCAGCGATCAAGAGTAGTCAGGAACAAGCAAAGGTCAGTACCATGAGATCAGTCCGAAGGGTATTACCAGGGATGGAGAGACGAAGGAACAGGAGACACAGGAGACGCTGGAACAAGAGACACTGGAGAGGCTGGAACAGGAGACACTGGAACAGGAGACGCTGGAAGGCAAACTAGACACACCAGAGTGTACGACCCAATTGCCAAGTGGTGTCTGACCACTTCCTTAAGTATACACATCAATCAGGGTGTGCCGCGGAGCTGAGACCCGTCCATGGCCCTTTAAGAGGCCGGGTGGTCCACATGTGCGTGCCTAGGGGCGGGGATGATGCCATGGAGGACACAGAGCCCCGCCATGAGGCCTGGTGGGAGGTGGAAGGCCCAGCGGTCGCCACCATGGGACGCCGAGCTGAGCTAGCAGCAGCAGCGGTGGAGGACGACCCGGGACTCCTTGGAGCAGAGGTGAGGTGAGCAGGCCCAGGCACAGGCCGATCGCGGACAGGACACGCAACAGTAACCCCCCTCTGGGCCTCCCCCCTCCTTGGTCGAGGCTTGTCTGGGTGAGCCTGATGGAAGTCTCACAATAGTCTTATCAAGGATATTCTGTGAGGGTTCCCAAAAGTTCTCTTCGGCCCCAAATCCCTCCCAGACAAGAAGATATTCCCAACGGCCTCAACACCAACGGATGTCAAGGACCTCTCTTACCTGGAGGGTAGCGTCTTGTTCTGCGGAGACTTGTGGTGGAGCTGGTGGATGTCTGGTAGGCCAGGACAATGCCAGGGGCTTCAGGAGGGACACATGAAATGTGTTGTGTATACCCATATTGCAAGGAAGCTGGATGTCTTAAGTAACTGGCCCTATACATCTGAGAATCAGGAATGGCCCAATGTATTTGGGGGCTAAACATTGAGACGGGAGCCAAAGCTTGATGTGTTTGGTACTCAGCCAAACCTTCTGGCCAGGTCGGAACAAGGGTGCAGTGCGACAATGAGGTCCGTGAGTCATTTAGCACTTTTGGCTGCATGGGTTAATCTTTCTTTAACTTGATTCCATTAGCAACGTATTGTCTGTGCTGCGGACTGAGCCATGGGCAAGGGCACTGAAAGCAGCACTGGAAGAGGCAGGCATGGCCAAAGACCACCGAGAAGGGTGACATGTCAGTGGCAGAGACGATGTGAGTATTGTGGGATAACTCAGCCCATGGCAAGAAGTCGGCCCAATCATTCTGTTGATCGTTGAAATAGGACCTCAGGACATCTTTAGTGAGCGGTTAGTCCTTTCGGCTTGGCCGTTCGCTTGAGGGTGATAGGCTGATGTCAGGTTCAGAGAGATATCAAACTTGGTACACAAGGATTTCCAGTATTTGGCGGTGAATTGTGGCCCATGATCAGAAACAATTTCTCTGGATAGTTCATGTAAGCAGAATACATTCTTCAGAAAGAGCTTTACCAATTCAGGAGCCGAAGGGAGGCTTGACAGAGGAATGAAGTAACCATTTTCAAAAAGCGGTCGATAATAACCCAGATGACCATGTTGCCCTTTGACAGGGGCAAATCGATGATGAAGTCAGTTGAGATGCTTGATCAAGGTTTGGTGGGAGCCGGAAGAGGCTGGAGGAGTCCCCAAGGGCAGCCGGTTGGAGGCTTCTGCTGTGCGAAGATGGGGCAGGAATCTACATAACTGCGGGAGTCCTTAACCATGCTGGGACACCAGCAATGTCTTCTTAAAATCTCAAAGGTCCAAGCTGAGCCAGGATGGCCAGCCAACTTCGAGTCGTGGGCTCAGTGGAAGACCCACTCCTGGAGATGGCATGGGACTATCTTCTTTCCAGCTGGCACTGTGTTGGTAGCTGTGAGGGTTATGCAACCTGGGTCGATGATGAGCCTAGGAGTTTCTGGCATGTCCTCTGGCTCGAGAGAGCGGGAGAGAGCTCTCTCTGTTGGACAGTAGCGGAGTTCAAAGTTAAAACGTTCAAAGAACAGCACCCAGTGGGCCTGCATGGGGTTTAATAGCTGAGCCTCTATTAAGTGTTCGAGGTTCTTGTGATCTGTAAAGATCGTAAATTTATGCTGGGCTCCTTCTAACCAAGGACACCATTCTTGAAGAGCCAATTTTACCGCTAAGAGTTCACGGTCCCCAGTCGTGTAGTTTTGCTCTGCGGGGGAAAATTTGTGTGAGTAGAAGGAGCAGGGTACTAAGACCCCTTTGGAGGAATATTGGCTCAGGACCGCCCCTGCCCCAATGGGGGAGGCATCCACTTCGACGACGAAGGGGCAGTTAGGATCCGGGTGACGTAGGCAGGGTCCGGTGCAGAAGGCCTCTTTCAAGGTGTGGAAAGCAGCTTGAGCCTTGGGACTTCAGACTTGAAGGTTACTACTTTTCCTGGTCATGGCCATGAGTGGAGCAGCTAGCGTGGAGTAATTAGTGATGAAGTTCCTGTAATACTTTGTAAATCCAAGGAATCTCTATAAGGCACGGAGGCCTACTGGCTGGGGCCAGTCTCGAATGCCTTGGAGTTTCTCAGGGTCCATGGTGAAACCACAATTGGAGATAATGTAGCCCAGAAATGGAAGACGAGTCTGTTCGAAGATGCACTTCTCTAATTTTGCGTAGAGACAGTTATCTCTAAGACGTTGGAAGACAGTTCGGACGTGTGAATGGAGGGCTTCAGGACTTTGGAAAAGATCAGTATATCGTCTAGATATACAATGACAAGTGAATATAGTAGGTTCCGGAGGATTTCATTCAAGTGCTGAAAGACCGCAGGAGCATTACAAAGTCTGAATGGCATTACTCTGTACTCATCCCTAGTATGTACTCGTCCCTAATATGTACTCGTCCCTAGGATTGAAAGTGGTCTTCCAGATATCCTCTGGTTGGATCCGTACCAGATTGTATGCCACTTGAAGATCTAACTTAGTAAAGATCTGAGCTCCTTTTAGACTATTGAAAAGTTTGCTGATGAGTGGTAGTGGGTAACAATCCTTGCATATCATAAGAACATAAGAACATAAGAAAATGCCATACTGGGTCAGACCAAGGGTCCATCAAGCCCAGCATCCTGTCTCCAACAGTGGCCAATCCAGGCCATAAGAACCTGGCAAGTACCCAAAAACTAAGTCTATTCCATGTAACCATTGCTAATGGCAGTGGCTATTCTCTAAGTGAACTTAATAGCAGGTAATGGACTTCTCCTCCAAGAACTTATCCAATCCTTTTTTAAACACAGCTATACTAACTGCACGAACCACATTCTCTGGCAACAAATTCCAGAGTTTAATTGTGCGTTGAGTAAAAAAGAACTTTCTCCGATTAGTTTTAAATGTGCCCCATGCTAACTTCATGGAGTGTCCCCTAGTCCTTCTACTATCCGAAAGAGTAAATAACCGATTCACATCTACCCGTTCTAGACCTCTCATGATTTTAAACACCTCTATCATATCCCCCCTCAGTCGTCTCTTCTCCAAGCTGAAAAGTCCTAACCTCTTTAGTCTTTCCTCATAGGGGAGTTGTTCCATTCCCCTTATCATTTTGGTAGCCCTTCTCTGTACCTTCTCCATCGCAATTATATCTTTTTTGAGATGCGGCGACCAGAATTGTACACAGTATTCAAGGTGCGGTCTCACCATGGAGCGATACAGAGGCATTATGACATTTTCTGTTTTATTCATCATTCCTTTTCTAATAATTCCCAACATTCTGTTTGCTTTTTTGACTGCCGCAGCACACTGAGCCGACGATTTCAATGTGTTATCCACTATGACACCTAGATCTCTTTCTTGGAGTTTAGCCCACGGTAGTCATTGCAAGGACGTAAGCTGCTATCCTTTTTCTTCTTCACAAAGAAGAATCTGGCTCTTATGAAAGCTTTACTCAGGTTCTCCTTAATGTATTCAGACATTGCTTTAGTTTCTGGTAGCAAGAAAGGGTAGGTCCGGCCCTTGGGAAGCCTGGTACCTGGTAGGAACTCAATGGGGCAATTTAATTCATGGAGTGGAGGTAGGATGTCAGCGTTCTGTTTAGAGAATACACCTTGGAAATCGGAATATGGAGCAGGTAACTGGGTAAGGGTTGTGGAGTTCAGGGCAGTGGCTGCTGGAGCCACCTGTTGCAGACAGCGGTCCTCGCACTGGGGTCCCCACTGAATCAACTGTAGGGATTGCCAGTCGAATTGGGGTCCATGAACCTGGAGCCATGGAAGTCCTAGGATTACCGATGTGTAGAATGCTTTAGGATGTATAGGGAGATCTCCTCTTCATGAAGGCTATGGTACGATGAGTGATGCATCCAGGGAGGTGCTCTCCCTGGATGGATGCTATGCGAAGGGGCACCTCCAGAGGCTGAAGAGGAATTTGGAGCAGGGTGACGAAATCGTCCAGAATGAAGTTACCACTTGCGCCAGTATCCATGAACGCGGTTTTGGCAAAATAACGTTACTCCATAGAAAGAGACATGGGAAGCAGCAATTGAGGGCCAATAACAGTAGCATCCAAGCTCAGGCCCTGCACTGGGCTCAGGCTCTGCAGTTTCCTGGACGTACAGGGCAGGATTTTCAGAGGTGTCCGGAACCACCACAGTATAGGCAAAGGCCTTCCTTCTTGCGACGAAGGTGCTCCTATGGAGACAAACGCCCGCAATTGATCTGCATCGGCTCCTCTGATGATGGAAGAGGTGCCGGTAAGGCCTTCAACTGGGGACTTGTAGCATGGACTGGCCATGAGGCCGGCAGCCGGGAGACCTTTACCTCCTGGTGTCGCTGATGAAGGCGATGATCAATCTTGCCAACCAGGGAAATCAGGTCATCTAGAGATGTAGGAATCTCATGAGCAGCCAGCTCATCCTTGAGGGCAGGAGACAAGATAGATTGCCTTTAGGCAGTCCTCTTGCCACCCCAGTTCTGTGGCTAATGTCCTGAATTCCACAGTGAATTTGGTGAGTGAACGTGAGCCTTGACGGAGGTGGAGAAGCTGATGACCCGCAACCGCCTGTCAGCGGGGGTCCTCGAAGATATACTTGAAAACCGTCATGAAGTGGGAGAAATGATGGAGGATATCATCAGAACACTCCCAAAGTAGGGAAGCCCATGCCAGGGCCTTCCCTTCAACGCATGAGAGTATGAAGTTAATCTTGGTGGTCTCACTTGGAAACAATGCAGACTGCAGTGCAGTGCATAAAGCACTGATTGATGAAACCTCAGCAAAGTCGAGGATCCCTGTTGAAATGGGGTGATCTGGGAGGGCCAGGGATGCCCGTGGAGGCAGGGTTTGAGTCCAACCCCCTGAGTTGGCTCTGACAGAGTCCTGTAGCTGAGACCATAGTCTCTCCATGGATGAAGCCAATGCTTCAAGGATTTGCTGTTATTCTTGGACATGGGCGGCTAGGCCAGGGATGGCCTACAAGGTGGGAGACTCTTCCAAGTCCATGGCCTTGGCCTGGTGCAGGATTGCTATGGCCCTCCGGTCGGACCCGGAGAGCCCCTGCCACCAGGAGTCAGAGCACAGGAGGAGACAGAGGCTAGCTGGAGCTTCACCAGTAGCAGCCTGGGGTTCCCTCAGGTTGAGCCCTTGGTTACCCGGGCTGCCTGGTCTTAGGTAGGCCTCACAGGATCTCCTTGAGAGGAAGCGCAAGGGTGTGCCCACCACGAATAAGGGTGCGCGGTCGATGTACAGAGCAGAAGGTCCAAAGGGCACAGAAGGCCAGAACAGAGAGTCTGAGTGTATAGCGAGGATCAAGGCCAGAGTATCAGTCCAGAATGGTCAGCCGAAGCAGGGGTCAGTACCTGTAGTCAATCCGGAAGTAGTCAGCTCAGGCAGGGGTCAAGTTCCAGGCAGCGATAAGGAGTAGTCAGTAGTCAAGCATAAGTCGGTTCCAGGCAGCGATCTAGAGTAGTTGGAGAACAGGCAGTGGTCAGATCCAAGGAGCAATCAAGAGAACAAGCAAAAGTCAGTACCATGAGATCAGTCCAAAGGATACTACCAGGGATGGAGAAACAAAGGAACAGGAGACGCAGGAACAGGAGACACTGGAACAGGAGACACTGGAGAGGTTGGAACAGGAGACGCTGGAAGGCAAACTAGACACACCGGAGTGTACAACCCGATTGCCAAGGTGAGGAAGTGATGTCTGACCACTTCCTTAAGAATTCACATCAATCAGGGTGCGCTGTGGAGCTGGGACACACTCTTGGACCTTTAAGAGGCTGGTTGGTCTGTGCGCATGCGCACCTAGGATGCCGAGCCCTGCCGTGAGGCCTGGTGGGAGGAGGAAGGCCCGGTGGTCACCACTGCAGGACGCCGAGGCTGAGCCAAGCTAGCAGCAGCAGTGGGGGAGGACGATCCAGGATTCGGAGCAGAGGTGAGGTGAGCAGGCCCTGGCGCGGGCCGAGCGCGGACGGATGCGCAACAAGGGCTAAATGGTTAATTTTCTCAGTGGAGTGCCCAGGGATCTATACTGGGACCACTACCTTTTAATATATTTATAAATGGCCTGGAAATGGGAACAACAAGTGAGATGATCAAATTTGCCAATGACTAAGATTATTCAACATTAATAAATCAGAAGAGGACTGTGAGAAATTGCAGGAGGACCTTGCGAGCCTTAAGAGACTGTGCACCAAATGGCAAATGGCATTTAATGTGGACAATGCACATAGGGAAGAGGAACCCAAATTATAGCTACATGATGCAAAGTTCCACGTTGGCAGTCACCGTGTTGAAATCCTCTGACCAGTGTGTGGTAGCAGCCAAGAAAGTAAATAGAGGCCAGCAATGTTCATTTTGTTTTCTTGCTTATTTTGCGAGTACAATTTAACTCTGTAACAAGTATTTAACCTGTTCTACTCATGGGTATTGGCGTTCCATTTGAAGTTATTCCGCTTACCTTAACCCCTGCAATGAACCTAATCATGAAGTTAGTGCAGCTGCTTGGTATAACTTCCAGTTTCACTTATACTTAAGATCTCGTTCTTTGTTTTTAACTCAAGACAACTACCTCTTAAAGTATGAGACAAACTGTCAGCAGTCCCACTGAAAACAGAAATTGAGGAATACAGAGCTAGAATTCCATTACAGTCCTTAAAAAACCCCATTATCATTGAGGAATAAAGCAAAGAAGCAATTTTTAGGCACATTTTGCAGAAAGCGAGAGCTATAGCTATCTGTCCATCATCCATCTATGCAGGGGCGGTTCTATAATGAGGCAGGGTGAAGCGCCCGCTTCAGGCGGCAGAATTTTGAGGGAGGAGGGAGGATGGCCACCGCCACCAGAGGCCAAGCTGGCGACATAGAGGAGGGAGGATGTCGCTGCTACCACCAGAAGCCAGGCCGGTGGCATGGAGGAGGGATGCTGCTGCCGCCGCTGGAAGCCAGGCTGGCAACGTGGAGGAGGGAGGAGGGATGGGGGGGGGGGGGTAAAGCAAGAGGTAGCGGGGTGAGGGGGCACCATTTCATCCCTCACCTCAGGCGGCAGATTGCCTTGAGCCGCCCTTGCATCTATGCAGTGAGGTGTCTGGTGGCCATGCACGGTCATAAGGAAGGGGAGGAGAATGGGAGGAGCAGCAGGAGGCTGTGGTGCCATTACTCCTCCCTGTTTCTGGAAAACCAATGGCAACACAGGACCTGGGAGCATGGCGTGCAGAATGGGGTCAGCTACCCAGGCCATGACTGTAACAATTTTTAACGGGCAAAGAGTCAGAGTCCCTCTTATCTCCATTGTCAATCTGTGTCAGTGGCGCAACCATGGCAGAAGTGGTGCCACCGCTATCTCCTTCAGTAGCTGGGCTGAAAAATAAATGCTCTTTCTCCTTCTCCCCCATCTTTGCTGCTTTCTGTCACTGCCGGGCTGAGAGATCCACAGCCTTTTCCCCCTGCTGTTTGCCATGCCATCGTGTCCACCACCTCCTTCCACTGCTAGGCTGGAAGCGAGAGCTACCTCCTTCCACACCTGCTTCCTGTTGCCATCTCGTCTGACAGCCCTGAGGTGAATAAGAGAGTCAAATGGAGAAGAATGGAGAGAGGGTGCCTGCACTAGAGGTTCTTCTATTGCCTGGGAGCCATAAGAAGAGGGGAAGGAATGTGAATGCTGCTGGGTAGGAAGGAGGGGGGGAATGAGATGGGAGGCTGGGCAGAAGTAGGAGAAAAGATGGTCAGGAGGATAAGGGGCAGAGGGAGGCATAGAGAGAGAAGGCTGAAGTGTAGGGGCAGAGCTTGTTTTGTTTGTTCGGTCCTCCTGTTCCCTCCCTGGGAAGGACTGCAGCAGTCTGTGTCACCACTGCTGCTGGTGTTCCTCATGTTTGCAGGCCGGGCAGCAGCACAGGATGTCAGAGAAGCAGCGGGAGGCCTTGCTGCCACCATTGCTGCTCCCCATGTTTGCCAGCTTTGCAGCATTTTTAGGAAGGAGGGCTGCCAGGAGAGGGTAGTGAATTTTACTTTTGCCGACCTTTAGCATGTGCTTTGTATAACTTGTTGCTGATAAAGATGTTTGCACAAGTGTGTCTTACTTTTCCAGATTTGATGATATAGACTGGGAGATGTTATTACTTTTAATGAAGCCCCCTACAGGGCTTCTTCATCTGAGTGACAACCCCCAGAATTATAGCAGCTAGTGCTCTACTATACAAAGAGCAAATTTTATGGAGCACCACGGGTATGCGGTGTACAGTGAAATTAGGAAACATGACTTCTCCCCTGAAAAGCTTGCTATTCACATTTTTAAAAAAGTATTTATGATCCAATTATTATTCAGTTAAATGAGGCAAGGAAGAAGTCACAGAGAGTCCCAGATATCTGTATCTTAACATAAGATCACATTTGCATGGTTTACGTTTGAATTTTGATATTTTTTCAAACCCACATTTTTTGAAATGGAACATCGGAGCATAAAAGCTTATAACGCCCATGTAGTCTTTCTATTTTTTATTAATCTTTTGCCATAGCCCAGTCTCTACTCGCAATCTGGGTTCACCATTACATACTTATTAACCAATGATTAATGGTCCCTTCTCTTAAAATTGTTTGCTGCTTATGTTTGATTAATGTACAGAGTCTTATTGTGTTTCAATGCTCTGGACCGCCTGAATGTTAGCCAAGTTCAACCTGCACCCTTAGACTTTTTGGTAACACTCAAAGCAAGCATAAGCATCCATTGAGAATGAACTGACTTTATTAAGAAAGAACCTGAATTGGAGCATGTGGAATTAAAACTGAGCAACATCGATATGAATGGCAAAAAAACGCTTCAAGTCAGAAGAGAAATGCAAAGAGATGGATTGCTTTAATTAACTCACTATAGGCTGCAGCTCTAATTCTTACATAGGTATCTCTGAGTGTTTTGTTGACCATTAAATTCAACTTTCTTGATCTGTGATTAGAAATCATAGTTTGGACCGAATTTGGATCTGGGTCATAGTTTGCAATCGAGCCAAAAATATTAAAAGTCAAAGTATTGATGAGTGGGCCATTGTAGTGTTGGGTGAGATGGGTAAGTGCGAGAGAGAGATATAGGGATTTAATTGGACATACCTTCAGAATTATTCTACATGTAGGTGAATATTGAACTCATTATGGAATGCTCCAGCATCCCTAGGCTTTAGGTAAGTAGTGCATAATATATGATGCTCATATTGAATAACATGTCTAAAGAAAAAAAAACATGAATAAAGTAGATGAAAGAGGTAAAACTGATGACATAGTATTAGAAGCTCTTGTAGAGAAAGATTAAGGATTCAGAGATAGATGAAGGTTGAGAATATAAAGAAAGTACAGAAACATTCGATATGATTCAGAAACTTTTTTATTTTAGGCATCAATTTATATAAACATGAGGAAAGAACATATTATACAAGTCCTTAATATTCAGAATAAGAAAAATATAAAATTCCTAAGTCTTGAAATGTGAATGTACAAGGAGATTCAGAAAATAGGATGATTTCTAAAACTGGGTCCATAGATTTTGCAACAACCTCCTTTCTACCCACCATACCCCACCTCCCAGTGGACAACCATAATAGATGGCAGTTTAAAACAATTATGTTTACAAAATATGCAGAGTATATATATATATATATATATATATATATATATATATATATATATATATATATATATATATTACCATAATGTATTTTTAAAAAGACAATGACAAATATTGTTGAAATTAATGATAATGAATACATTTGTTTTTATGGATAAGCTACTTTTGGTGTGTTCCTCGGCCGTGGAAGGCTACGACCGCGGTCCCCCTACCATGCCTGCAACGGCGACCCGCCGCGGGAACTCCAGGAGAAGCCCCGGATCCGATGCCCTTTGCTCCGCATTGAACCCCAGTGCTGGTCGCCGGGTGGGGAGCCGTCCCTGCTTCTCCCTTGCGGCGTCCAGCGGTGTTTCCTCCGCGGAGGAAATCCAAGATGGCCGCCGCCATCCTTAGGCACGAGGCCGCGCCTCCTTGTCAGATTTAAAGGGACCTGATCCCTTTAACTACACTCACCTGTTTCCTATGAGCCAGAGCAGAGGAAGTATAAAAGGAGACTTCCTCTGCCCATTCCTTGACTTGCCAACGTCCTTTGTTTGTCAGGTCTGCTTGCTTCGGTGAGTCTTTCTGTGATTTGGATCCTGGTTCCTGGTTCCTGTCCTGTCTTGGTGTTCCTGACTTCGGATTGGCAAGCGGTGATTCCTGGTGTGTGACTTCGGACTGGCAAGTGGCGATCCCTCGGTATACGACCTTGGACTGGTAGTGACCTTGGACTTCTTCTAGACCATCGTCTCCAAGGACCACCTAAGTCCCAGCGGCTCGGGTCCCTACGGGCTCCTCCCGGGGGGACCGCGGGCTTCCAGGGGTGAAGCTCCAGTCAGCCCTTGCATCAAATGCCTGACTCCTTGACCTCTCAAAGGTCCACCTAAGTCCCAGTGGCCCGGGTCCCTACGGGCTCCTCCTGGGGGGACCGCGGGCTTCCAGTGGCGAAGACACTGTTCCTTTCCTCGACGTCACGACTCTTCGTCTGCCTCCACAGTCACTCCAGTCTCCAGTACCAAGGGTCAACTGGTCACGTCTTCTGTTCCTGCCTCGCCACCCGACGGGAGAACCTACGGATCTTCCTCCTAAGGTATACCATCCTCCCGTTGGCCCAAGGGTTCACAAGCCTGAGCATAACAGATTGCCAAGTCCATGGACCCGGCCGAGGTATCTGCCCGCCAGGCCATTCCTGGAATGGCCCAGCATCTGAAGGATCAGCAACAGACCCTGGATGCTCTTGTCTCTGCTGTGGAGGGCCTGAACCAATGCCTCGAGGCGTTAGGGCCCATGAACCCCCACGCTGCCGTCCCTGCCCGTGGCTCAAGGAGACCACCCTACTCAGCGAGGCGCCGTCCAGGCCACCGTGGGCTATCTTGGGCAGGTAATTCCCACGCAACTCCCAGCACCCTCTCGATACGCTGGAGATGCGAAGTTGTGTCGGGGATTCCTCAGCCAGTGCCAGGTCCGCATTTCCTTGCTGACCACGCAGTTTCCTAGTGACCTGGTCAAAACCAGTTACATCATGTCCCTTCTTGATGGAAAGCCCTTGATCTGGGCCTCTCACCTTTGGGAGAGGAGAGACACAGTGTTTAGAAACTTGAATCAGTTCCTGTCTGCTTTCTGACAGATTTTTGATGAGCCTGTCCGCAAACCCACTGCTGTCTCAGAATTGCTCCGATTGCGACAGGGTACTTGGACAGTGGCCGAATACACAACAGAATTCTGCACCCTGGCCGCAGAGCTGAATTGGAGAGAAGATTGCCTCCACGGGATCTTCTTGGAAGGGCTAGCCTCGTACCTTCAGAATGAGCTAGCAGCAAAGGAACTCCCAGACGACCTCAATGGCATGATAGAATTGGCCAATCGAGTGGATCGTCACATGCGGTTTCGCATTCCAGAAGTAAAGGCAGCGAGAAGGCCCTCGCCTTCCTCCAAAAGTGCATCAGGAGCCTTTTGAACACCCGCCGAGGAGCCCATGGAGTTGGGCCAGGGAAGAGTCTCTCTACAAGAGCGCCGGCGGCGGATGAAGGAAGTACTTTGTTTTTACTGCGGAGCAGCGGGCCATCAAATAACCGCATGCCCGACACGGTCAGGAAACTCCCGGGCCTAGGACCTGAAGGAGGTCTCTTCCTGGGCCGTACTTCACCTGCACCTCCACTAACGCTACCAGTGGCGTTAACATCTGCTGGCGGTGAGTTCCATACCTTAGCCCTGGTGGACTCCAGCGCTGGCGGCAATTTCATTATGAAGAGCCTGGTGGAACATTTAAAAATCCCACAAGTTCATCTTCCAGCTCCTTTGGTCATCTCCTCGATCCAAGGGAAACCTCTCCCGGAATGCGTGACACACACCACGGTTCCCGTCTCATTGAGAGTTGGAATCCTTCATCGGGAACAGATGTATTTTATGTTTTGGAGTATTCCATACATCCGGTTGTCTTGGGCCTTCCCTGGCTTCAGGAACACGAGCCTCAGTTCAACTGGAAGACCTTGCAGCTATCTCACTGGGGGCGGAATTGTCACGGCAATTGCCTCCAATCAGTGACTCTAGTTTCATGTCCCATTGCCTCCACCAGTCTTCCGGGCCTGCCGGCCTCCTATGCCTCGTATGCGGATGTTTTTTCAAAACAAAAGGCCAAGACACTTCCACCTCATCGATCTTTCGATTGCGCCATCAAACTCCTCCCGGGCACTGAGCCTCCTCGGGGGCGCACCTATGCCCTTTCGCCTGTGGAGACGCAGGCCATGGCAGAGTACATCAAAGAACCTGGAGAGGGGCTTCATTTGGAAGTCAATGTCCCCAGCAGGGGCGGGGTTCTTCTTCGTTGGAAAGAAGGACAGAAGCCTTCGCCCCTGCATTGACTACCGGGGCCTGAATGCTATAACGGTCAAGGACCATTACCCCATGCCCCTCATCTCCGAGCTCTTCGATCGCCTACAAGGTGTGAGGATTTTCTCCAAGTTAGATCTCCGAGGGGCCTACAACCTGATCCGAATCAAGGAGGGTGATGAATGGAAGATGGCCTTCAATACCCGAAATGGCCACTAGAAGTATCTAGTGATGCCGTTCGGTCTCTGTAATGCTCCAGCGGTGTTCCAGAACACCATGAAAGAGATACTCCGTGATCTCTTGACCAAGTGCATGGTCGTGTACCTGGATGACATTTTGATTTTCTCGGACTCCCTGACCGCCCACCATCAGCACGTCGTCCAGGTATTGCAATGCCTCCGAGAACATCAGCTGTATGCAAAACTTGAAAAGTGCCTTTTTGAGCAGGAGTCCCTTCCCTTCCTGGGGTACATCATCTCCAGTGAAGGATTCAGTATGGACCCCCAGAAGCTAAAAGCCATTCGGGAATGGCCGCAGCCATCCGGACTAAAGGCACTCCAACGGTTCTTGGGTTTCGCAAATTATTATCGATCATTCATACCACATTATGCGTCCATCGTTGCCCCGATGACCACCCTGACCCAGAAAGGCGCGGACCCTAAGAAGTGGCCTCCGGGAGCGGAGATCGCCTTTCATCGTCTCAAGGAGGCGTTCCTGCAACAACCGTGCCTTCAGCATCTGGACCCACAGCGGCCGTTTGTCGTCGAAGTGGATGCGTCCTCGGAGGGCGTAGGGGCCGTTCTGAGCCAGACTTCAGAGAATCACAAGCTACGCCCATGTGCCTTCCTCTCTCATCAGTTCTCCCCAGCAGAATGGAACTACGCCATCGGTGACAAGGAGCTCCTAGCCATTAAGGTGGCCCTAGAAGAATGGCGCCCTTGGCTCGAGGGGGCACAGCACCAGTTTACGGTCTACACGGACCATAAAAACCTCAAATATCTGCATTGAGCACAGCGACTAAATCCCCGGCAGGCACGTTGGGCGTTATTTTTCACCCGTTTTAACTTTGTCCTGCGCTATCGACCTACCGGAAAGAATCTCAAAGATGACGCCTTGTCACAGATCTTTGAGTCTACAGAGAATTCTGATGAACCGCAGTTCATCATCGAGCCGTCTCACATCCTTCTGTCTGCTTCCACGACCATCCCTCCCAGGAAAACTCTTGTTCCGCCGCACTTGCAGAAACAAGTCCTGGCATGGGCTCACGATTCCTGCTGTTCCAGTCATCCTGGACAATCCCAGACCTTACAGACTCTGCGCCGATACTATTGGTGGCCTAAGGTCAACAAAGATGTCCGGGCGTACGTACAGTCCTGCCAGTCATGTGCTCGCCACAAGAGGATCCCTGGTTCGACCCCAGGCTTGCTTCAGCCCTTACCAGCACCTTCAGAACCATGGACCCATATGGCAACTGACATTGTGGTCGATCTGCACTCTCCAGTGGCAACACGGTCATATGGGTGGTTGTCGACTGGTTTAGTAAAATAGCACACTTTGTGCCACTCCCAGCCTGGCCAGCACCACAGCTGGCCCAGCTGTTCATCCAGCACATCTTCAGGCTACATGGCCTACCAAGAAGCAACCTTTCAGATAGAGGGCCTCAATTTACTGCCAGGTTTTGGAGGGCCCTCTGCCAGAAGTTCGACGTTACCTTAGACTATACGTCTGCTTACCACCCACAGAAACAGACCAATGTTCTTGTGGAGAGAACGAACCAGACCTTAAAGCAGTTCCTCCGTATTTATGTCAATGAGAAACAGGTTGACTGGGCTAGCCTGCTACCCTGGGCAGAATTTGCACTTAATTCTCATCTCTCCATGGCTACTGGGTCCTTACCATTTCAGATAGTGTATGGGAAGCAGCCACACCCGCCGCTGCCAGTTCCCATTTCAGTTATGTCCCCGGTAGCCCAACTCTCTGCAGACGAATTACAACGCCTATGGATCTCCACGCAATGCGCGCTGATCAAAGCCAGTCAGGCGGCAAAGAGGTATGATGATCAGCGAAGAATACCATACCCCGCCTCTCAGACCGGGTCAAAAGGTATGTCTGAGCACGCAGTTCATCCGCCTGAAGCTGCCACAAGCGAGACTGGCCCCGCGATTTATTGGGTCATTCCCCATCATCCGACAGGTTGGTGCCGTTTCATATCAGCTTCGTCTTCCGCCTTCCCTCAAGATACACAACACATTCCATGTTTCCCTCTTGAAGCCTCTGGTATTATCATGGCCTTCCAGCACGCCTCCGACTCCCCAACCTATTGCCTCCGAAGATGACCTCACCTATCAAGTCCGGGAGGTCTTGGACGTGAAGAAGCATAGGAAGAAATGGGAGTACTTGGTAGCGTGGGAGGGGTTCGGCCCCAAAGAAAACACCTGGGAGCTGTTGGCCAACATCTTGGACCGGGGTCTGCTTGAGCAATTCCACAAAGACCATCTGTCTAAGCCCAGACCTCCGGGGAGGCGCCCTAAAGAGGGGGGTACTGTTGTGTTCTGCGGCCGTGGAAGGCCACGACCACGGTCCCCTACCATGCCCTCGATAGTGACCCGCCACGGGAACTCCGGGAGAAGCCCCGGATCTGATGCCCGTCACTCCATATTGAACCCCAGTGCTGGTCGCCGGGTGGGGAGCCGTCCCTGCTCCTCCCTCACAGCATCCAGCGGCGTTTCCTCCACGGAGGAAATCCAAGATGGCCGCCACCATCCTTAGGCACGAGGCCATGCCTCCTTGTCAGATTTAAAGTGACCTGATCCCTTTAACTATACTCACCTGTTTCCTATGAGCCAGAGCAGGGGAAGTATAAAAGGAGACTTCCTCTGCTCATTCCTTGACTTGGCAACGTCCTTCGTTCATCAGGTCTGCTTGCTTCAGTGAGTCTTCCTGTGCTTTGGATCCTCGTTCCTGCGTCCTGGTTCCTGGGTCCTTTCCTGTCCTGTCCTGTCTTGGTCCTGGTTCCTGACTTCGGATTGGCAAGCGGTGATTCCTGGTGTGTGACTTCGGACTAGCAAGCGGTGATTCCTGGTGTGTGACTTCGGACTGGCAAGTGGCGAGCCCTCGGTATACAACCTCGGACTGGTAGTGGTGACCCTCTGGCACGTGACCTCAGACTTCTTCTGGACCATCATCTCCAAGGGCCACCTAAGTCCCAGCGGCCCGGGTCCCTACGGGCTCCTCCTGGGGGGACTGCGGGCTTCCAGGGGTGAAGCTCCAGTCAGCCCTTGCATCGAACGCCCAACTCCTTGACCTCTCAAAGGTCCACCTAAGTCCCAGCGGTCCGGGTCCCTTCGGGCTCCTCCTGGGGGGACCGCGGGCTTCCAGTGGCTTCCTCGACGTCACGACTCTTTGTCTGCCTCCACATTCGCTCGTCTCCAGTACCGAGGGTCAGCTGGTCACGTCTTCTGTTCCTGCCTCACCACCCGACGGGAGAATCTATGGATCTTCCTCCTAAGGTATACCATCCTCCCGTCGGCCCAAGGGTTCACAGGCCTGAGCATAACAACTTTTTTTTTTTTTTTTACTCATATGGATAATAGGTAATTCCACTAATTGCAGTATTTACCAAATGGAACCTGGGACACCTAGTTAGTTTTCGAGCAATGGCTATCTTCTGTGGAGGAACTGACATGCTCGTATCCAGTTATAATTGAGGAAAATTGCTTGAGAGGATTCTGACAGTTCAGAAATTAGGCCAATTAGTTAGCCAGCTCTGATCCTCCAGTGATTCATGATTGCCTCCTTTTAATTCTCCTGTCACTTATGCAGAAAGGTTAAGAATAGATTAGCTTTCTCCTAGCCACTGCCTGCGCTTTGCTAGGGTTATACTTTTCATTAAATTGTAATTTATTTGCATGTCATACTTGACTTTAGCAGTCTGTTGCTTTAGGAAATCCAACTTTACGTTAGCGTAAAATATTTTTTTAACAAACCTGAGTTACTGTGCAGGCCTGTGAATTCAATGAACATGTTTTAATGATGTTTCTCTAGTTTCTTCCTTAACTGCATGTATTCACAAAAATATTTGAAAAACTGGAAGGGCTAGGTCCAGAAGTGCTTATAGCCAAGATGCTGAGTGTTAACGAAGGCAGAAGAACTGCACAGGCTACAGCAGAACAAGCCACATTAAGATTTTGAGCACTGCGTCGTGTGCATTAACCAAATTCTCTGTCAAATACCTTGTGTATTAGGGGTGTGCGCTAGATATTTTGGCTTCATTGGTGGGAAGAGTTTCATTCTTTGATTTTATTTGGTTGAAAGGTTTTTGTTTTGTTTTGTTATGGGGCTCTAACCCCGTCTACAAAATATGCCAGCATTTTAAAAATACCAAGGGCATGGGATTTTTAAAAACCCTGCCTAAACCTTTTCCTATCCCCGCCCCTCCTGATTCTCCCAACTTAACCTGTAGTGTCTGAGGTCCAAAGAGGAACAGGAATAAGCCCCCGTTGCTGCCACCCCATTGATTCCATATTTCAAAATGGGACAGAATTTTTGGGGGGCAGGCGGCACCAGCAGGAACAGGAGATTGCTTCCTGCCACTCTTTGGACCTCGGACTATGGGGGGAGTTTGGCGTGTCCTTGGGGAGGAGTTTTGGGAGGGCCGTAGAAGAAAGCCAGGGAGTAGACTTTTTAAATTCAAGTGGCTTGGAATTTTGAAAATGGGAGCCCCAAAATGAAAGAAAACAAACCCAAAAAAAGCAAACAAAATTTTGTTTGTTTTTCTCTTGTTTCACGCCTAAAATGAAGCGAAATAGGAAATACAGTTGACATTTCCTGTTTTGTTTGAAATGAAGGCAGATCTGCAGGGTTTATCCTCTGTCATACCAGTTTTAGCTAGATAGGCTGTTTAGAGTCACCTTATCGGAACCACAGGTAACCCTCAGCCATTCTTAGTGCACTCACTGGTTCCCTTCCATTACCACACCCTCTAGAACTGGCCTACTAACCTCCCTCGCCCCAACCAGACTTTCCTCAGCAAAGTGATTCCCCTGTACTTGCCTGCCAACTTAGCCACCAGCTCCTCCCTAGTCTTCTCTCAAGGCACTGGAGAAAAGCAGCAGAAGCAGCATTTAAACCCATGTACGCAGCTTGATTATCTTTCCGGCCAAACATGGTGGGGAATGTGGTTCAGAAGGTTACACATCTTAGGATGATGTCTTCCTGAACTGTCTATGCCATGGTGGATTTTAAACTGCACTTTTTGAGGACATTTTCAAAGCTGTATATACCCTGTCTGAAGTCTGCGATCCTCAGAATGGTTTAAAAGTACACATGGGGTTCGCAACTTGCGTACTTCTATCTGCAGAAGAGAACATTCTTGGAGCTTGCCTGGGTCAAAGTATATGTACACAATGTAATTTTCAAATTTTTGCAGGCATGCATTTACCCCGTTCATGGGTATCTTTGTTATCAGGTACCCGATACAAATGAATTTTCAACAGAAAAACTACACAGGTATTTTTTTTTTTATTGCCTACTATGTCCATGGGCTTTGCACATAACTGTACCCATTATGTACAAGATCATTTTGAGTCCTTTCACAGTTGCCTAATTATTTAATTGTGACTAACATCACAATGAAATTTGGACAGGAGGGAATTTGCATAAATTGCTAGAGGGCACACAGTGAGAATGGTAGAGATTATCTTGAAGCTTGCAGGTCTGGGCTCTGACTGGTAGGCTATAACGCTAGCCCAAATTCTTTCAGCTTTCAATAAATGCTGTCATGGGGTGCACTATATTCTAAGAATTCTAAAGGGGGGGATGGGGAGTGGTGCATCACATTAAGCCTAATATCCACCATGCAATCATCAGTTGATCTTTGTAGGTGCTTTATTGATCCTTGGCAAGAGACTCACTTGAAAATCAAACTATAATATTAGTGACTCGAGTACAGTCAAAAAAAGGGCATGCCTCAGGCATATTAAATCTTAATCACTGCTATTCCAGATACGTTAATTTGATGGCAGTAGGTTCTATGATTAGAAGATAATGTTATAAAACTTTGGTTCTGATTTCGTTTGTGCCATCCACTGTGGTACCCCTGAGCAAGTTAATTTACCTTCCCGTGCTCAAAATTGGATTATAATATAATTCTCTAATAGGGGGGAGAGACGCTGTATGATTTATATTATGTACACACACTATACTGAAAATATTTCAGTTAATTATTATAGCAATAATTAAGGATCAAATTAAAACTTCATATGAAGAAAAATAATTGACAAATCCTCCTCCCCAAAAACAAATCCCTTAAAAACCCCTATTTTAGCTAATAGATTTAAAGGTGTTCTACATGTAAAAATAGCATGTACATACACAATTAGTATGTAAACATGTTTGTGCTATTTATAAATGTTGAAAGCACATATTAATGGTCAGTTTCGCACATACATTTTATCAGGGAAAAAAAACGAGCAGTCTAGGGCCATTCTGCGGTGGGGTTCAGAAGTACCCACAGTAGTTACTATTTTGTAAGAGATATCTGTGTACACATTACCAAACTTATTTGTACACTTCTCCACCTGCTAATTGACTCATGCAAGTGAAATCTATTTCCTGCAGATATATAGTGGAAGGTCTGGATAACTGGTAGAGGTTCAGGGTGAAGTGCTAGAGGGTCTCTAGATGAACTAGAAAAGGACTGATTGAACTAGTGGAGGTATCAGCGACCTGGAGATTCCAAGTACATGTGCAAGTAAGTATTTTGAAGAAGGCATATGTGCATAATTTATAAAAAAAAATACATGATTCTGCGTTTAATTCTGGATGTTTATTTGCAAAGCTTCTGTAACATTCTGATCGGCCATGGAAAGGCCCAGAGACCAGCCGCATCTACCTCAGACACCACCAAGACTCCTGGAAGCTGCTGGGATTCCCCTGCGGCAGGGACACTGTCTTCTTCTGTCTTTCCATTCTTGGTCTGCCTTCCGCTAGACGTGTGCACACTTCTGCTGCATTTCAAGGCTCCATGGTGGGAAAATTCTCCCGGATGACAACAGGGTGGCTGGGTATTTAAACCCAAGACATGCTCTAGCTCAACTCCTCAGCAACAGGTCCCTCTGCCTTGCAGTGCATGATGTTATTGTATTCTGTGCCTTGCATCCTTGCCTCCTTGTCTTGTTGTTTCCTTCCTCCTTATCACATCTCTGCTTTGTCTCTGCCTTGCTTTGCCTTTGTCCTGGTCCCCGTGTCTTATCCTGTCTATCCTGCCACCTGGTACTGTCCTTTGCTATAGACCCAGACTACTCTCTTGCTTGCCTCCTGGTTGTTGCGCCAGAAGTGGACCCTTGGGCCGAGGTGTGGTTGATGCTACACGTAGGAGGGATCCTATGGGTCCCGACCATCGGCAGGCAGAGAGGGCTGATGGACAGAGGCCAACTGGTGCTTCACAAATACCAGCCCTCGTTCCCCGCGGGTTGAGCCTTTGGGTGCCGGGGCCGGCTGGAC
This sequence comes from Rhinatrema bivittatum, assembly GCF_901001135.1. NCBI lineage: Eukaryota > Metazoa > Chordata > Amphibia > Gymnophiona > Rhinatrematidae > Rhinatrema > Rhinatrema bivittatum. Next base: position 366,274,861 of record NC_042620.1, on the reverse strand, counting down.
TTATGTGGCCTCCATCAGTGGTCATCGATGGATGGATCGAGGTCAGCCCAGAGGCAGCAATAGGTGAAGGTATCAGTCCATACTGGACGAGGTGGAGTCCCGGAGACCCAGGCGCCAATAGGAACAGTCAGACAGACAGGGGGCGCCCGAGCAAGAGCAGGCCGAAGCCTAAATAAGACATGTCCAGGACAAGGGCTGAAGAGGCGTCATTGAGCAAGCTGGGTTCAGGGCTGGTGGCAATCTGGAAGCGGTGGCAAGCAAGCCTGAGGTCTCGATGAGGAGAGAAGCAAGTGGATGGTCAGACGAAGAAGATGTCCAGGGCTGGAGAGAGGCAACGGAGTAGTCAGGCAATGCAGAGGTCCGGGGCTGGAGAGAAGCAATGGAGTGGTCCGGCAATGCAGAGGACCCGGGCTTGAGAGAGGCAACGGAGTAGTTAGGCAAGGCAGAGGTCAAACCAGGTCAGGAATCTGAAGGGGATGAGGAAACAGGAACAAGGATACTCAGGATCAGGAACCAGGAACAGTAGAAGCAATGAGCTCTTGACAAGCAAGGGGACCTGTTGCAAAGGCAATCTGAGGTAGTGAGGCCCAGCCATATATACTGGAGCTCTGCTGACATCATCATCCGCGATCTGTGGCTAGGTTCCCGCCGTGGGCCCTACTTAAGGTCTGGTTGTACGTGTGTGCGCCTAGGGAGGGGTGCGGCGCTGGTAGGAATGGCGTCTCTCCGCAGGCCGTGTGGAGAGGCCTGGCGCGGAGCACCAAGAGCAGTAGCAGAGCCGGAGGCACCAGGGGCGGCCGAGGATGGAGCCGGCGGCCCACAGCCGCCAGAGACGAGGGACCAGGCACTGGATTACTCTGAAAGAGGTGAGAGGGCTGAGCCGCAGGTCTGCTGCGGCCAGTGCGCATAACAGTGCCCCCCCCCCCCTTGGAGGTCTGGGCTTGCCCGGATGGGCACGATGAAACTGGAGGAGGAGTTTCTTATCTAGGATGTTACAGGCTGGCTCCCACAAATTTTCTTCAGGGCCATAACCCTCCCAGGAGAGGAGGTATTCCCACCAGTGGCCCCTACGTCAGACGTCAATGACTTTGTGGACCTGATAAGTGATGTTGGTCTCTGCGACCAGCGGAGAAGGTTCTGGAGCCTTTCGTGAAGGCCAGGATAGGACCACAGGTTTTAAGAGGGATACGTGGAACATATTGTGGATTCCCAATGTAGACGGCAGCCGGAGTTGGTAAGTTACTTGTCCGACACGATGAATGAATGGAAAAGGTCCAATATACCTTGGTGCAAACCTCTGAGAAGGTATCTTGAGTCGAATATAATGGGTGCTTAACCAGACTTTCTGGCCAGGAAGGAACTCAGGAGCTGGGCGTTGATGGCTATCAGCAGATCTCTTGGCCTGGGATGCGGCCTGGCGTAAGCGAAGATTTGTCTTATTCCAAAGTGCCTTGAGGGCATCGGCAGTGGCGTACGCAGCAGGAGAAGGCACAGACAATGTTATGGGTAGCGGTGGTCGTGGGTGTTTCCCGTAAACGATGAAAAATGGCGACGTGCCTGTGGCAGTGGCAATGTGAGAGTTGTGGGAGAACTCCACCTAAGGAAGAAGCTGCGACCAATTGTCCTGACAGTCGTTTATATATGCGCGGAGGAAGGCCTTCAAGGAGCGGTTAGTATGCTCGGCTTGTCGGTTGGCTTGAGGATGGTAAGCTGTTGTCAAACTGATGTTAATGCCAAACATTTTACAAAGAGAGCACCAGTATCTGGCGATAAATTGTGGGCCTCTGTCAGAAACAATGTCCTTGCGTAAGCCGTGTAGTCAGACAATGTGTTGAAAGAACAAGCGTGCCAGTTCGGGTGCGGATGGTAGGCCCAGTAGTGGAACGAAATGGGCCATTTAGGAAAATCTGTCAATTGTAACCCATATGACCATGTGGCTTTTAGATGGTGGCAAATCCACGATGAAATCCGTGGAAAGATGTGCCCACAGCTCTTCGGGAACTGGAAGTGGCTGGAGTAAACCCCAAGGTCACCCGACTGGGGGCTTCTGTTTTGCGTAGGTACTGCAGGAATCGACATACGCTTTAGCATCAGAGACTATGGTGGGCCACCAGAAGAACCACTGGAGCAGCGCTCGCCCTGGGTGACCGGCAAATTTAGAGTCATGTGCCCACCGGAGGACTCTTTCATGGAGGTGACGGGGTACCACGGTTTTCCTCATAGGAACAGGATGAGTAGCCGAAAGACAAATGCAGGCTGGGTCAATGATATGACTGGGTTCTTCGGATTTGTCTTTGGGTTCAAATGAACGTGATAAGGCATCCGCCCTGAGATTTTTCTCTGCCGGGCGGTAGCGAAGCTCGTAGTTAAATCTGGAAAAGAACAAAGCCCATTGGGCTTGACGAGCGTTGAGATGTTGGGCTTGGCTCAAGTGTTCCAGAGGGATATTCACCACTGGAAGCCCGCGGCCCCCCCGAGAGGAGCTCGTGAAGACCCAAGCCGCTTGGACTTAGGAGAGGCCTCCTGGATGAAAGCCGGAGTCAGGAATCAGTGGACAGAAGCCGGAATCAGAAGCCAGTGGACGAGCCGAAGTCAAAAGCCAGTAGTCAGAAGCTGAAGTCAGAAGCCAGTAGTCGGAAGCCGAAGTCAGAAGCCAGTAAACGAAAGCCGGGGTCAAAAGCCAGTAGTCGAAAGCAGAAATTAGTAGCTCTCAACAGAGAGTGAACCTTGTTGCAAGGCAATGCATAGACCCAGCTGCAGGGTTTAAATACCCCTGCAGCATCTGACGTCATCTGTGGGCCGTCCTCACTTTTCCCGCACTGGCCTCTAAGTTCTGAGCCCCCGTGCACGTGCGCATCTAGTGGGCGGGGCCAGGTGCCAAGGATCAACGGCGTCTCCCTCAAGGAGGGAGCACCGCGGCAGAGGCCAGGAAGGGCCTTTCCGGCCAGGGAGGAGTAGCAGCGGCCCAGGCCGGCCCCAAGGTAGGTGAAGGAACTGGGGCATGGGCTGGGACCGTAACAGTCTGCTGTTTGAAATATTTTATTGGTGTTTGGTAAAGATTTTAAAATTTGCATGAGTCTTTAATTATTGGATATTCTATTCATCAGCTGTTTTGAAATTATTTTATTTGTATGATTTTATAATTATGATTAATGATTTATATATCTTGATTTTATTGATTTGTTTCACGAGGAATGGTGAAATTTTTGTTTTTCCATTGTTACACTGTATAGAGCAAGGCGTGATGCGTTTTACAGTTCAGTTTTTGTCTGCACATTTCTATTTATACTTTATGTGGCTTTATTCTGTATTTGGTGAGGGTTTGTGCTCTGCATGCAAAAACTGAGATGAAGCATTCTTTTAGCATGTGGTTTCTCTGTAGGGATCTGTAGTAGCTTGGCCTGTTCTGTTTTCCCGATAGGAGGTGTATTGATATTTTAGATTTTGGCGTAATATTTGTGGTATTATTTTTCATAGGTGGGGTTGTAATTCTTTGAGTGTTGGCAAATAGTACTGTGTTGATACGGGAGGACCATGCCAAAATATATCACAATAGGTATGATGCCATATGAATTCCACGATGCAAAGTTTTCTTGTTGGCATCACAACAGTGCATGAAATTATCACAATAACGTGTATATTAATTTTACCTCAGAATGTCACTTTTCATGTAAAATATGTTATAAATGCATAATTTAAAATTGTGTATGGGGAGGGGGCGCCAGACTGTAAGGTTTGCCTGGGTGCCTAATGCACCGGCCCTGGGCTCAAGACTGCCCCTGCTGCAATCATGGAGGCATCTCCCACCACCAGGAAGGGGCGATTGGGGTCTGGATGGTGGAGACAGGATCCTGTTGAGAAAGCCTCTTTGAGGCGATGAAAGGCGGAGACAGCCTCCGGGGTCCAGTTTCGGGTATCTTGACCCTTGCGGGTTAAAGCTGAGAGAGGAGCTGCCAATGTAGAGTAGTGCGGTATAAAGTGGCGGTAGTAATTTGTATGGGTTGGGGCCAGTCTTGGATTCCTTTAAGTTTCTTAGGATCCATCGAGAAATCTTGTTGGGAAATTATATACCCCAGAAAGGGCAAGCTGGATTTTTCAAACAGGCACTTGTCCAATTTTGCGACAGATGGTTCTCCCGAAGACGTTGAAGTATGTTACGAACATTGGTATGGTGTGTAGCCAGGTCTTTGGAGAAGACAAGAATGTCATCCAGGTATGCCACAACTTTGATGTATAAGAGGTCTCTGAAGATTTCATTTATCATTCGCTGGAAAACTGCGGGTGCATTGCAAAGGCTGAAGGGCATCACTAAATATTCGTAATGCCCATCCCTGGTGTTGAAAGCAGTCTTTCAGATGTCATCAGGGCGTAAGTCTAACTTGGTGAAGATAGAAGCTCCGTGTAAATGATCAAACAATTCGTATATCAAGGGCAGAGGGTACTTGACCTTGAGAGTAATCGCATTCAGACCGCGGTAATCAATACACAGTATTAAGGATCCGTCCTTTTTTGTGACGAAAAAGAACCCTGTGCCAGCAGGGAAGGTAGAGGGGCAAATGAACCCCTTTGCAAGATTCTCATGGATGTATTCCATCATGGCCTTGGTCTCGGGAAGAGACAGAGGATAGGTACGCCCTCGGGGGGGGGGGGGGGGCATAGTTCCAGGTAGGAGGTCGATGGGATAATCAAATCTCTGAGGAGGTGATAGGAGATCCTCCTTCTGCTTTGAGAACACATCTTCGAGTTCTGCATAGGGAGCAGGTATGCCTGAGGAAGTGGTCACCAGAGGAGCCACTGGTGGGGGCGCCACTTTCTGTAGACAAGTCTGGTAACAGGAGGAGCCCCATTCTGTCAGCTGCAGAGACCCCCAATCAAATTGGGGGGAGTGGCGTTGGAGCCAGGGTAGTTCCAGAACTACCAGGTGGATGGATTTCTCTAGAACCAAAAGTTCAATTTCTTCAGAATGGACAGCACCAGTGAGAAGTTGAACAGGCTCTGTGGATAAAGAGACTCGACCGGGTAATGTTTCTCCATAGATTGAAGCAATGCACCAGGAAGTCTCGAGAGGATGAGTATTGATACCCAAGAGTTGAATTAAGTCCTTAAGAATAAAATTATCACCTGCTCCAGAATCTACCAGAGCAAGGACAGAGTCCCAGATGATAGTAACAGGCATGGATAGCTGAGGGGCCGAAGATGTAGCCCCCATGTTCAGGACCCCAACTGAACTTGGGCCAGGAAGTTTCCCGGGCAAGTCTGTAGGTGATGGCCGGGTGCTCCGCAGTACAGACACAGGCCTGTTTGTTTCCGCTGGAGGTGCTCTTCCGGGGACAGACGTCCACGATCCAACTGCATGGGTTCGTCAGACTTAGCCACAGCAGAATTCCCACCAGTAGTGGAGTTGGTAGCAGGTGGTGAGTTGGAACAGACCCGAGAGGGTTTCTTGGACATCCGATTCTCCCGGTGACGCTCTTGGAGATGATGGTCAATTCAGCCAGTTAGATCGATAAGAGAGGGAGGGAGCTCTTGTGCTGCCAGTTCATTCTTTAGTTGTGGGGAAAGCCTGTCCAGGTAGATAGCTCACAGGCAGTCTTTCTGCCAAGCGAGTTCAGACGCTAAAGTCTGGAATTCAATGGTATAGTCGAAAACGCTTCTTTGACCTTGTCAAAGGTGTAAGAAGCTAGTACTTGCCACAGCATACCGCCCAGGATCATCAAAGGTTCACTGGAACATGGCCACAAACCGAGACAGTTCACGTAGGAGTAAGTCCGATCGCTCCCACAAGGGAGAAGCCCACGCCAGTGCCTTTCCTTCTAGGCGAGTAAAGATGAAGTTGACCTTGGTGAGTTCATCTTGAAAGATGGAGGATTGAAGAGCAAACTGCATGTAGCATTGATGAATGAACCCTCTACCCAGTTTGGAGTCACCGTTGAAACGAGGCGGGGCTGGCAGGGCCAGTAAGGCTCTGGAGAAAGAAGTAGACAGCAGGACGAAGAGGAAACCGTCGCTGGAACTGCGTTGCTAGAAATGGCATCTAGCCGTGTATGCAGACGCTCGAGAGAAGAGGCCCGGGCGTCGAGAAACTGTTGCTGTTCTTGTACCTTTAAGGCCAGGCCAGGAATAACCTGGAGGGCACCACGGAGTCCATGGCCTTTGCAATCTGTTGTGCCAGAGGTGGACCCTTGGGCCGAGGTGGGGTTGATGCTACCCGTGGGAGGGATCCTATGGGTCCCTACCATTGGCAGGCAGAGAGGGTTGATGGACGGAGGCTGGCAGTTACTTCACCAATACCAGCCCTCATTCCTCATGGGATGAGCCTTTGGGTGCCGGGGCCAGCTGGACTTAGGTGGCCTTCGTCGGTGTCATCGATGGATGGATGGAGGTCAGCCCAGAGGCAGCAGCAGGTGAAGGTATCAGTCCATACTTGTCGCAATGAAAACACCTCAGACGGTCTTCAGGGTGAAGCGTGCTCTCCCAGGCTTTTGGGAAGGCTGCTCTTTTATTGTAAATGATCTCATAGCATTTGATATGATACATACGTCACATATTTTCCTGCTACAATGTTTTCCACCACAAGTGTTTATGCTAACCTTTTACTACGTGGGTGCAAGTGGGCAGTAGGTGCAAGCGGTCAGTCTTCAGGCAGGGAGGGGGGAGGTCATTAGCTGGTCATTTGTACTAAACTATCTAGGTGTGAAAGGCACATAAATGCAAGTAGGTCATGAGCTGCTGCAAGAGCTTTGCACTAAATATGTTTCCTGCTGACTTCCTGTTAGCTGGAGGCTGTTCATATGCTGCGGTCAGAGTATGACATTTTCTTTACACTAAGCGTAGGCCTAAGGAGAAAACAGTCAGACGTGGCAATGGAGTTGTTCTTCCCATGACGTGGTTTTCCAGCTGCCTGGAAAGCCAAACTCCTCCGCCACACATACTGGATGAGGCGGAGTCCCAGAGACCTGGGTGCCAATAGGAACATAGTCAGTCAGGGGGCTCCCGAGCAAGAGCAGGCTGAAGCCTGAATAAGACACGTCCAGGACAAGGGCTGAAGCGGCGTCATTGAGCAAGCTGGGTTCAGGGCTAGTGGAAATCTGGAATCAGTGGCAAGCAAGGCTGAGGTCTGGAGGAGGAGAGAAGCAAGTGGATGGTCAGACGAAGCAGAAGTCCAGGGCTGGAGAGAGGCAACGGAGTAGTCAGGCAATGCAGAGATCCAGGGCTGGAGAGAAGCAACGGAGTAGTCAGGAAATGCAGAGGTCAAACCAGGTCAGCAATTTTAAGGGCAGACGAAGGAATAGGAACATAGGGATGAGGAAACAGGAACAAGGATACTCAGGATCAGGAACCAGAAACAGTAGAAGCAATGAGCATTCGACAAGCGAGGAGACCTGTTGCAAAGGCAATTTGAGGTAGCGGGGCCCGGCCTTATATACCAGAGCTCCGCTGATGTCATCATCTGGGGCCTGTGGCTAGGTTCCCGCCGCGGGCCCTACTTAAGGTCTGGTTGTGCAAGCGTGCCTAGGGAGGGGTGCGGCGCTGGTCAGAACGGCATCTCTCCGCGGGCTACGTGGAGAGGCCTGGTGCGGAGTGCAGTAGCAGAGCCAGAGGCACCAGGGGTGGCCCAAGGATGGAGTTGGCAGCCCACTGCCGCCTGAGATGAGGGACCAGACACTGGATTACTCTGAGAGAGGTGAGGGGGCCAAGCTGCGGGTCTGCTGAGGCCGCCACGTGTAACACTGGTACTGACCTTTACTATGGACACCGGCTTCTCCTTGAACTCTGCCTGCTCTAATCTCAGCTTGTACCAGGATCCTGTCTCCTCACTGCCAGCACTGCCCACTGCCCATACCTGGACTCTCTGACCACTCTTTAAGGGACACTCACCTAAATTCTGCCAGCCCCTTGAACCTAAAGGCTCAATCTACAGGGAACAGGACTGGTATACATTAAGCTCCAGCTCTAGTCCCAATAGGGGCATGTCTGCCAGCTGACAGCCTAGGAGGTGTTCCTACTAGGCTATGTCAACCACACCATAGCCCAAGGGGTCACATCAGTGACAGTTTGCTGAGGACATGAGTTCTATGGACTTGTCCTCAGTTCAGGCTATTTCTGGGTTGGTCCTCCAGGTCCCGCAACAGCAAGACTAGCTCAACAACATGACCAGCATCCTTCAATGCCGGGCGGCCAGAATGGAGTCCATGCAGAACTGGCACCTGCACTGGCACCTCCCCCAGCCACCCCAACTTGGGCAATAGGACCCAGGCCACATCTCCCGCCACCGCCCAGGTATGAGGGCAAACCTAATCACCGCCTGTTTCATCAAACAGTGCAGAATTCACTTTGAATTGCAGGCCACCAGTTTTCCCTTGAATAGTACCAAAGTAACTTTCATGCTGTCTCTATAGGCAGTCCTGCACTAGCCTGGGCATCGCTGCTATGGGAGTGAGACGATCCATTGATAGGAAAACTGAACAACTTCCTCCACCTATTCTGATAGGTTTTTGATGAGACTGGTTGGGCCTCATCTGCATCAATGAAGCTGCTCCACATCAGGCATTGTGGGCAACTATGCCATTCAATTTTGCACCTTGGCCATTCAATTCTGCACTTTTGGCTTTACTTTGACCATTCAATTCTGCACCTTGACTTCACCTTGGCCATTAGGCAAAGACAACCTGACTACCATCTTTAAGTAGGGGCTGGCGGAGCATATAAAAGATGAGCTGGCAGGTTGGGATTTTCCACCCACATTAGAGGACTTCATCACCCTGGCCATATGGGTGGACTCTGGTTCCAGGAGTGAGCCCGTGAGAGGAAGGCATCCTGTTGGCATTTCAAACTGGCACCTAATTTCCAGTGGCCTCTGATCACCATGATGTACATGCCAACTGCTGTCTCCTCAGAAGAGCCCATGAAACTTTGGAGATCCCAACTCTCTGAAGGCAACTCAACCTCTGTCTTCATTATGTTGCTCAGAGGCACTTTGCCTGCCATTGTCTCAAAAAGGCAGGAAACTTAAGAGCTTAGGGTTGGTCAGAGAGGCAACTCTAGACTGGCCTTCGTCTTCTCCACAGCTTGTGGTGCCAGTTCACCTCCCAAGATATCGAGGTGAAAACTAAGGCCTTTTTTGGATTCTGGAGCTGGAGGCAACTTTATAGATGTAGCATTGGTCTTCCAACACAACCTTCCTATGGTGTCCTTGGATAAAGCAGTGACCATCCAGTATATGGCAAATCTTTTCTTGGCCACCTAGTGGCTTCCATTCCTATTATGCTCCAGATAGGATTCCTGCACCAGGAGATTATCTCCTTCTGCTTTCTACCCAAGACCGTCAATCCCATCATTCTCGGATTGCCCTGGCTCATGCTCCACAATCCCTCCATAGATTGGAGGGGGGGGGGGGGGGGGCTCTACAGATTGCCCGCTGGAGATTTTCCTGTGAAGAACATTGTCTCTCCCGGGTCCTCCCATCGGTCACCCTAGCTTGGGCACAGAATCCAGACCTTTCAGGCCTTCTCCATCAGTATGCAACCTTTGCCAATGTTTTAAGTAAGCAGCAAGCAGAAACCCTGCTCCCTCTCAGGTTTTATGACTGTTCAATTGACCTCCTCCCAGGTAATATGCCCTCCTACTGGCAGGGTCTACCCTCTCTCAGAAACCACAGCCAAGACTAAGTACATCCAGGAAAACCTAGAGCAGGCTTTATCTGCTCTTCTTCATCTCCTGCAGGGGTAGGATTCTTCTTTGTGGGCAGAAAAATAAAAATGGGCTGATGCTCTTTTGCTGTCCTTTGAGACTGAGGATTCCTTAGAACCTCCTTGCCACATTATTGACCCAGTAAAAATTGTGGTTGTGGTAGCAGAACCTGTCCCACCAGGGGGACAGGTACTGTTACCGCAAGAGAGAGTACCGCTAGAGAGAAAACTTAAAAGGGCCTACAATTTCCTGTCTGGCAGGGCACCCTGGAGTCACTAGAATCTTGGAGCTACTTCTTTTCCATTACTGGTGTCCTCATGTAAAGCGTAATGTACAGCACTATGTAGAATTCTCCTCAATTGTGCAATCCATAAGAGTTCCCATGCTTGCCTCTGGGGTTGTTACAGCCATTGTCAGCTCTCGAGGAAGCCTGAACCCATCTGGCCATGGACTTCAACACTGACCTTTCCCTCTCTAATGGCTGCACCTCCATCTGGGTCAGTTTTCTAAAATGACTCACTTCACACCACTTCTCCACCTTAAATCTGCACCAGAATTAGCCTGTCTCTTTATTTCAGCATATCTTTTGCCTTCACAAATTACTTAACAATATTCTCTCTGATCGAGAAGTACAATTCAACATTTTGTTTTTGTAAAAGTCTATGCAAGAACTTTGGAATCCTTTAGGATTTTATGTCTGCATATCACCTGCAAAGTATTGGACAGGTGGAGAAAACCAACTAGGTCCTTAAGGGCTTCTTGAGAGCATATGTCAACTAACGTCAGGACGACTGGGCATCTCTCCTTCCCTGGGTAGAATTCTGCTATAACCAATATAGGGAACGTTTTGGGATTGTCAACCTTCCAGATTGTATTTAGCAGACATCTGCAGGTACCACTACCTATCCCTGTATTGGTCCCATGTCCTGTAGCTAACACCGTGAGCCATGACCTTAAGGACTTGTAGCAGAATACTCGCTAACTCCTTACTTCAACTGCCTAGAGATACAAAAGACAAGCAGAAAAGACGCATCAACTACACCTCAACTCAAACCCGGGGAGTTGGTATGGCTGAGTACCCACAACCTATGAATCAAGAACCCCCCTGTCAAATTTTTACCTCGTTTTGTTGGGCCATTCCCCATCATTTGTCAGATTGGTCTGGTGGCTTATCAGTTGAAACTCCTACCCACTCTCAAAGTCCATGACATGTTCCATGTCGTGGACTTAAACCATTACACTTGCTGTGATCTTCACAACCCCCACCTAAATCTATTAAGGTTACATCTGAGAAGGATACAGAGAATGAAGTCCAGGAGATGCTTGACTCCAAAGGGATCTGAAACAGGCTTTACTACTTCATTTCATGGAAAGGCTTTGTCCTTGAAAAAAACTAGTGGGAACCTGCTTCCAATGTCCAAACCCCCCAAATCACAAAAGAGTTCCATCGACACAATCCCCAGAATCCAAAGTGAAGAGGCTTGGGGAGAGGGCTTTGAAGAATTTAAGGCCCCTCAACTGGCCATACCTACCTCCAACACTGCTGAAATACCTGGACACCACCAGGATTCTCCATCAGCAGGGACACCACCATAACCTGCCTTACCGCTCTTGTTGTGCACCCCTTAGGTGCACATGTGAATGCTTCTGCCACATTTCAAGACCCTGCAGCAGGAAAATCCTTTGCAGTGCTTGTGGATGACATCAGCTTGGCTGGGTATTTAAATTCCAGTCATGCTCTAGTTCAATGCCCCAACCACAGGTCCTTCTGTCTTGCAGTGCATGGTGCTATTGTATTCTGTGCCTTTTTTCCTTGTCTTCTCATTGATCCCTTGCTCCTTGTTTCCTTGTTACTTCTCTGCCTTGTCCTGCCTTGTCCTGCCTTGCCTTACCTGTCCAGCCTGCCTGTGTCCTGATCTCCTGTGTCTTGCCCTGTCCATCTGTCACTGCCTGCCACCTGGTACTGATCTCTGCTACTGACCCAGGCTACTCTCTTGCCTGCCGTCTGGAAGAAATTTCTGCTATGGACACCGGCTTATCCTTGTACTCTGCTTCTTCTGATCTCGGCTTGTACCAGGTTCCTGTCTCCTCGCTGCCAGCCCTGACCACTGCCTGTTCCTGGACTCTCTCTGACCATGCCTTAAGGGACAGTCACCTAAACTCTGCCAGCCCCTGGAACTCAAAGGCTCAACATGTGGAGAACGGGGTTGGTATAGGTGATGCTGTAGCTCCAATCCCAGTAGGAACGTAGCCACCCACTGTTGGCATGGGCCTATTACGTTTGCCTACTAGGATGCGTCAACCACACCACAGCCCAAGGGCTCACATCCATGACAGTTTCACAATTATTTCACACATAAAATGTGCACACATATGTTTATATAATGGTGAAGTAAGTGTTTACCTGCATAGAAAATATTAGCATGTACTGAAGCATACATGCATAGCTCTTACTACATCTGTATAAATAAAAATGTTAAATAGTTTGGACAAAATCACTAATCTCAGAAACCACTAAACCGATTGCTTTCAAATTTGGACAAAACCTTCATTTCGCATACAGGAAGGTTCTTCTGTACTTACATTATAGATATGTCACACCTATGACAGGTATAATAGGCTTAAAAATGTTTTCAAGAAAACAGCGACATCTGCTCGACATAAGCGCCATCTGTTACACCTTACACTAACACACGCTACACTAATCATTTCGCCAGTCCAGGTCCACGTTTCACTTCCATTTTAACACGTTCGCGCACTTTTTTCGCCGGAAGATAACTATTTTCTTTACAGATAAAATACACGACCACCCTCCTCACGCCCCCCACACACATGCCAAATTGATTTACTTCCCACAGCCTCCCAACACACACAAAACCACCCTCCTCACACCCCCCACACACATGCCAAATTTATTTACTTCCCAGGCCCACACAACACACACAAAACCTGACAGAAGTCCGGGAGGCTCCAGCGGGGGGCCAGGACCGGTCCGGGACACATCTCCTGCACTACGGCCATCAGCTGCCAGCACTCAACATGGCGCCGACGGCCCTTTCCCTTACTATGCCACTCGGGGACACCAATGGCAGCAGTAGCCCATGTGACATAGTAAGGGCAAGGGCCCCTCGGCACCATTTTCAGGACTGGCAGCCGGTGGACCTTTGCCCTTACTATGTCAGAGGACCTACCGCTGCCATTGCTCCACCCCACTGACATAGTAAGGGCAAAGGGCCGTCAGAACCCATTTCAGTGCTCGCAGCCGACGGACCAACGCCAATACATTGCTCCCGGACCGCTCCTGAACGCCCACTCCACCGACTGTCATTTTTATCAGGTCTCGGGGGTCTGGAGGATGGGGGGTGGTAATGAATTTATTGCGAACATCTTGGGGAGGGGGTTACGAGGGGGGGGGCAGGTTTCATTCATTCTGCAACTCTGGGGGGGCAGGGGGGTGGGCTACTGTTTTTCGCAGGGCTGGGGGAGGGGGGGCAGGTTGTTTTTTGGGGGAAGGGGGAGGTTCACACACAAATACATACACTAAACTTGCACGATCTCGGGAACACACCAAAATAGCCCTCCCAGACCACAAAACAAATTTGGAAGTGCAAATTTGGTTAGGCACTCCCCTATTTGGCTACATAACGCGCACAGACGCCCAGAGACAGACCACATGTAGCACCAACAATTTTAATTTCCCAGGTCTTGGGAGGGGGCAGGAGGGTGGGGAGTTATTATTTGATTTAAAGGGTTGGGATTGGGCAGTTTTTTTGGGGGTGGGGGGGTTCCCACAGAAATAGAAAGACAAAGGTTTTCTGATCTGAAGGGTAGGCAGTAGGCGGGGGGAGGTGTCAGTGAGGGGAGGGAGAATGAGGGGGGAGGTGAGTGTGAGGGGAGAGAGTTGGAGTGGGGACAGGGGAGGGAAGGGGGGAGTGAGTGACCAAGGGGGAGGAGGATGAGTGACTGAGGTAAATGAGCAAGGGGAAGGGGGAGGGAGGGTAAAGAACCTGACTCTGCCACTGCAACGCGTGGCTGGGTACCGCTAGTAGTTTATAAATTACTAGCATTAATCTTTGTGTGTCTATCTATGAGTGCGAATGATGTATCACACATAGGAAGTAATTTTCAAAGAGTCATGTGTGCATAAGTAGTCTGTACTCGAGCAATTGCTATTTTGTAAACATCTAAAGTATGAGTGTACTGTAGGTGTCATATGCAAATATATGTGCATAAAAAAGGGGCAATATAGGGGCATTCTGAGGCAAGGCCAATAGTTACGCATGCAAGTTGCTATTTTAAGAGACTTATGAGGGTAATTTTGGCAACTTACTTGCCTAATATTACACCTGCTAATTGTGTTTGTGTAGTAGTGGAAGGTCTGGGTGAACTGGGAGGAATTTGTGCTGAAGATCCAGGATGGTTTCAATACCCCAGAGAAGGACTGGGTGAACTGGTAGAGCAGAGCTTTCCAAACTTTTCATGTTGGTGACACACTTTTTAGACAAACATAATTTCGGGACACAGTAATTAGTCTACAAGCAAACCAGAGGTTAAAGGTTAAATGAACGAAATGTATTTCGACAATTTATGTATGTTTCCTTAAATATATACATAATAAAATGTTTCACGACACAACATATCTTGTGAAAACCTTTCGTTTATATTAAAAATATATAATATTCCAAGATTAATGTTATTGTTATAATTTATGAGTAACAATAATAAAACAAAGTTATTGTGTTATTCAATTTACCTCTTTAATGAGATATATGAGCTTGATGGGATGAACACAGCTTTTGAATATTTGGTGTTAATAAAAAAAGTCCAAAGGGTCTTCTGCATAATTTTAAAAAGCTGGCCAGTTTCACACTATATAATTATTTGATAGCCTCATTCAACTAATTCTACATGGCTATGAGAGTGAAGTCTGGAATTTATAGGAAGGGACAGAATGTCAATATAAATCCTGCACCTCCAGTTCTGTAACTCTGTGCATCCACTGAAATTCCCCCAAACAATGGAGCTTGGATGTTTCCCTTACAGCTCATCATACTAAAAGATATTTTCAAATGCTGGTGTCACCTCACAGTAACAGCAGCACAAACACCTTCCACTGCCAGGCACATTGTGAACTAAAATAAAACCTCGCAAAAAAGACACTCAAAATCTATACTGCAATCCCATTGTAACATAACAGTAATAACACCAAGGACTCAAACAACAATAACCCTACCTGTGAAAAAGCATGGGTAAATATTACACTGGGTCCTAGAATACCAATACACTACCTATTGAGGAAACAAAACAAACCCGATTGCTATAGATCCCTATGCTAGCAGAATCTCTCATCATGGTCACACACACAGAGCAGAGACAGACCCTCACCAAATACAGAATACAAAATAAAGGAGCACAAATTAGACAAAAACTGAAATGGAAACTCCAAGAAGCCAGACTCTGTGTATTAACAATGGAAAAACAGAACCACCATTCCTCATAAAACAAACAAAATCAAGAAACATAAAGCATCAGTTATAATAGTAAAACCAAACTAATAAAAGAATATTTTAAAACTACTGATAAATAGAATTTCTATTAATTAAAATCATATACATTTTTTTACAATTTCCCAGAGGTTATCCTCTCTCACACAGACTCACATATCCATTCTCTCTCACACATACACTGTCACATACATAAACATTCATGCTCTTATACCCACCATAACCTCTCACTCTCACAGACACTGACACACTCTCAGGCTCTAAGACACTCTCTCCCCCTCCACACACACCCCACACACAAACTCTTAGTCCCCTGGATTTTCTCATACACACTCTCTCTGGCTCCCTCACATACACACAAACACACACACCCAGGCAAGTTCCCAATCATTCTCACACAAACACACACACCCAGGCAAGCTCCCAGTCATTCTCACACACTAAAACTGACCCCCAGGCGGGCTCCCATTCATTTTCACACCACTCCCTCACCATCCCCCAGGCAGGCACCCATCCATTCACACACATACACCCCCAGGCAGGCACCCATTCATACACATGCACACACTAAAGGCAGACCCCCTCTCTTTCTTTTGCCAGCAACCTCGGAGCCTCTCTCATTCCTCTGCTGCCACTGATGCCGCATGGCTATTGGGGAGGCGCTGATTGCTGCTATTGGCACTGAAGCCCATTCTGCTGCCTCCTCTGTGCAGGCCCTGTGGGTTTCCAGTTCCTCCATGTTGATCTCGTATATTGTGAGATCCGCATAGAGAAAGTGCTACTCTTGACATTACCAAAGATTACATATGCCAATCAGTAAAAAGTAATTTATTTCTTTTTTTTTTTTACCTTTGCTGTCTGATCTTAGTTTTCTAATTGGTTGGTCCCAGGCTTTTTTGTTCCACCTCCCCTTTCTTATTTTTTTGCCAATTCATTTCATATTGTCTTTTTTTCTATTTCTTTTCTCTCCATCTATCTTCTTCCCTCAAACATACAGTCAGGTTCTCATTCTCACATGCTTTCTCTCTCTCTCACACACACACACACAGGCTCTCACTCTCACATGCTCTCTCTCTCATACAATCATTCATACAGTTAGTATAGCTGTGTTTAAAAAAGGATTGGATAAGTTCTTGGAGGAGAAGTCCATTACCTGCTATTAAGTTCACTTAGAGAATAGCCACTGCCATTAGCAATGGTTACATGGAATAGTCTTAGTTTTTGGGTACTTGCCAGGTTCTTATGGCCTGGATTGGCCACTGCTGGAAACAGGATGCTGGGCTTGATGGACCCTTGGTCTGACCCAGTATGGCATTTTCTTATGTTCTTATGTTCAGTCTCTCTCTCTTGCACATGCTGTCTGACTCTCACACACCCAGGCTCTCTCTCACTCCCACATGCTGTCTTGCTCATGCACAGGCTCTCACTGTCACATGCTGTCTCTCTCTCACACACACACAGGCTCTCACATGCTGTCTCTGCAAACATTGAGATCCTCACTCCCACACCCAATCTCTCAACTCACACAGGCACCCAATCTCTCAACTCATCTCATACATGCACACAATCTCTCAATTCAGCTCATACAGGCACCCAATCTCTCAACTCAGCTCAGCTCATACAGGCACCCAATCTCTCAACTCAACTAATACACGCACCCAATCTCTCAACTCAGCTCATACACGCACTCTACGGGTCCTCAGCCTCTCACTTACCTCTGGGCCTCCTCTTCACGGGTCGCTGCAGGATCGGCTCTGCAGCGGCCCTGATCTTCTCGGGCCGATCCGATCCGTGGTGGGGGCCCTGCTACCGGGCCTCTTCTCACCCGCTGCAACAACGCGGCTCCTCTTCTGCACGCGGCTGCTTCATCTCCTTCCTGCCCGTGTGGCTCCGGCAACATTTTTCTTCCGGGGCCGCGTGGGCAGGAAGGAGGTGGAGCACCTGCACGTTTAGACGTGCCCTTTTTCTTCGGGCCGTGGTGACGTGAACTCACCACGGCCTTACCGATCTTCCGGCTGTGTGTCTGCGGCACACAGCACAACGATTCTTCGCTGCTCAGCCGCCAGTGGGATGAGCTCCACCGGCGGCCGCATTGGCTCCCACTTGCCGGTGTGTCACGTGCACCGGGCTTGCGCGACACACCGGCACACCTCAGGCGACACACCAAAGTGTCGCGACACACACTTTGGAAAGCTCTGTGGTAGAGGAATCAGAAATCTTGTAATTTCAATTTCATGTGCATGTTTAAAAATATGCTGGCTTATATATATGTATATCTAGTTTTACTCGACCAAGTCCTACTTTTTTTCGCACGTAAAATATATGCATGTGTATTTTTACAATTGGTAGGAAAAGTATGCACGTTCAACACAGGATGCAGATATGAGAATTTTATAATACACTCGTATGTGATCTCTGCATCACCATGTACATGCATTTATGCTTTTAATGCAACTGCAACATTGTTCCCTGCTTAAACGGCAAGGGGATAATAGGAATTTGATTAAGATGACAACCGTGGGCCCTGACTTCCATGGTCTGGGATACTGTTACGCGGACATAAGGAAAAAAGCACAGGACTGCTTCTATGGCCAAGTCCTAAAGGAAATGAATAAAGCATGCATGGGGGTAACTTGCTGGTGCAGCGGTTACTACCCTTAACCAAATAAACCTTGATATTTTTGATGCAACTTAAACATTGCTCTCTGCTTCAACAGCAGGGAAAAAGGTGAATTCGATTTAGACAGCAATCATTGAGGGTCCCAACTTTCCCGAATTTTACGGCATGCAAAACTTATGAGCATGGTGGTAATCAGCATGTGCAGCAGTTACTAGGGATGTGAATCGTTTTTGAACGATTAAAATTATCGTCAGATAATTTTAAAATCGTCCAAAATCGTTAGAGTGCACAATATAATACAAATGCCCCCGATTTATCGTCAGGGGCATTTGTATTGTATCGTTAAATAGGGCGCGGGAAAACCGGCACACCAAAAAAACCCTAAAACCCACCCCGAACCTTTAAAACAAATCCCCCACCCTCCCGAACCCCCCCAAAATGTTTTTAATTACCTGGGGTCCAGTGGGGGGGGTCCCGACGCGATCTCCAGCTCTCTGGCCATGGCTGCGTTGAGAAATGGTGCCTTATCATGTGACAGGGCAAAGGTAGCGCCGGCACCATTTTGGTTCCTGGCTCCCGACGTCACGCGTGCAGGAGGTCGCTCCTGGACCCCCGCTGGACTTTTGGCAAGTTTTGTGGGGGTCAGGAGGCCCCCCCAAGCTGGCCAAAAGTCCCTGGGGGTCCAGGGCGATCTCCTGCACGCGTGACATCGGGAGCCAGGAACCAAAATGGCGCCGGCGCTACCTTTGCCCTGTCACATGATAAGGGCAAAGGGCCACCGGCGCCATTTCTCTTAACGCAGTCGTGGCCAGAGAGAGGGAGATCGCGCCGGGACCCCCCCCCCCCACTGGACCCCAGGTAATTTAAAACATTTTGGGGGGGTTCGAAAGGGTGGGGGATTTGTTTTAAAGGTTCGGGGTGGGTTTTAGGGTTCCGGACCCCCGCTGAATGACCTCCTGCAGTCGATCTCCTGCTGGGCCATTTTCCGTACGGAAAACGATTCGCGGCAGGAGATCGCTCCCGGACCCCCGCTGGACCCCCAGGAACTTTTGGCCAGCTTGGGGGGGCCTCCTGACCCCCACAAGACTTGCCAAAAGTCCAGCGGGGGTCCAGAACGACCTCCTGCGTCGAATCGTTTTGGTCTATGGCCGCCGCCATTTTGCGGCGGCCATTTTGCAAAATGGCGCTGGCTGAAGACTACACGATTTAGTGTGCCAGTTTCCTGCTCTCCCCCTTCCCCCGATTTAGCTACGGACCGCCGCTACGGAGGTAATTTAAGGCTACGGAGGTAATTTAAGCTACGGACCGCCGCTACGGACCCCCAGGTAATTTAAGGCATTTGGGGGGGGTTTCGGGAGGGTGGGGGATTTAATTTAAAGGGTCGGGGTGGGTTTTAGGGGGTTTTAATGTGCCGTGTTTTAGTGTGCCGCTGGACCCCCAGGTAATTTAAGGCATTTGGGGGGGGGTTCGGGAGGGTGGGGGATTTAATTTAAAGGGTCGGGGGTGGGTTTTAGGGTGTTTTAGTGTGCCGGTTTTTCTGCCCTCCCCCTTCCCCCTTCCCCCGATTTACGATTTTTTGACGATAAATCGGGGGAATTGGTATTGTATCGTGGCCCTAATGATTTTTGACGATTTAAAATATATCGGACGATATTTTAAATCGTCAAAAAATGATTCACATCCCTAACAAAGTGTTCCACCACAAGTTTGTGCCCAGACTTGTTATCTTTCAAGTTGTGAAGGACTAGACTGCAACTGACAGCATGATGTCTAAAGTTCTTTGATCTCAGTGCGAAAGTTGTGTGTCCAACACCAAAGATTTCAAAGTGACAACCTTGAAAGCAAGAGTTTCCTGGAAAAGGAAAAGGAAGTGTAACCCAGACATGTTCCCAAATCTTGTCCCAGTAGTTCCTTAGATTAGAACAAAGGTATAACATATGTGAGAAGGGGCTGCAAGACCAACATAGCTTGCTTGCAGAGGGAACAACTATGAGGGTTTTTGAAGCTCTATCCTTTTTCACTTAAGCTCATAAATCTCATGTCATAGGGTTGATGTGCCAGATGCTGTACAATTTTGATAGTTGCTTTGTGGACTGCCTTATTATGGAACCAAAAGAACTACTTTCCGCAAACCTGATTTTTGCAATTTAGAAAATCTGTCAGAAAATGACAGCAAAAATGCTATAATAGAAAAGAAATCAGTATACTGTAATTGTTTTACATTATTTATGCTCCATGGCTACAGGACGCTTAGAAGAAATAGTCTTGTTAATGCCCTTAATGAATTTTCATAAATGCAAAACATTGGAATAAAGAGTGATCGGAGCTTCTGTTGCTCTCAGATATACAGCTCCACCCTACCTTTGGAAGATGCCTGCTTTCACACACATGCAAGAGAATTTTTTCCGGTTAAAGGTGAGTTGAAGGAAAATGGTACCCGGGGGGACAATACATTACTTCAGTTTTACACATCTAAGCATTCTTGACTTATTTTTAACTACCTGCTGTAACTACATGACAGACAAAGAACTCCACAAATACCCAGCCAAGGGACAAATAAAATAAATCACTCATCCACTGTATCAATACAGATCAATATAAATCACTCTCACTCTCTGTTTCAATCAATTTTGCAACTACTTATGTATCGTACTAAAAAGTCACTGGGGGAAGTTTGACTGGAAACGCCTCTGTGAGAGAAGAGCTTGCTTACATTGCTATGAATACAGAAACACTGACATGAAATGCTTCAAAACTCTTTGAAAATTGTAATTGCCTCTTGCTAAGATTTGTACTGTTTGTTATTGGAACTTATTTATGTTGGTTGGTTTTCACTGAATTTAACTTTTTATGATTAATTTATTTGTTTTGTCTCATGAGAACACCGAGTAAATTGAGTCGAGAATAAGAATTAAAAAAAAATTAATTCCACATTTCACAAGTTTTGATTGTCACTCTCTTTCAAATGCACTTTGTATCATTCATTTGCTCAGCAAAGCGTTGGAAGGTTTTCTACAAGCAATATTGGTTAAAGATGGAACTAATATTTTAGCACGGTTTTATTTATAGTTAAATATAATTTATGCGTGTTTTTTAAAAACAGTTTAAGAATGAAAAATAAACCTACAGAAAGCACAAACTTTGTTTTGCTCAACTTTCTTCTAAATCATAACTTCTCAGAGAAACTCTTCCAATGCAGTTTCTAGGTATGCCTTGGTCACATCTGACTAGCCAATCTGATTGGTTGATTTGGAGCCTAAGTTCCCAAAGCCAGTCAAAACAGGCTGTCTGCAAATCACCCACCCTATACATAGGGTAAAAGTATGCACAGTAGAGATGTGAATCGTGTCCTCGATCGTCTTAACGATCGATTTCGGCTGGGAGGGGGAGGGAATCGTATTGTTGCCGTTTGGGTTTTAAAAATATCGTGAAAAATCGTTAAAATCGTGAGCCAACCCCCTAAAACCCACCCCTGACCCTTTAAATTAAATCCCCCACCCTCCCGAACCCCCCCCCCAAATGCTTTAAATTACCTGGGGATCCAGCGGTGGTCCAGAACGGCGGCGGTCCGGAACGGCCCCCTCAATTGAATCCTTTTGTCTTCAGCCGGCGCCATTTTGCAAATGGCCGCCGCAAAATGGTGGAGGCCATAGACAAAAACGATTCGACGCAGGAGGTCGTTCCGGACCCCCGCTGGACTTGGCAAGTCTTGTGGGGGTCAGGAGGCCCCCCCAAGCTGGCCAAAAGTTTCTGGGAGTCCAGCAGGGTTCAGGAAGCGATTTCTTGCCGCGAATCGTTTTCCGTACGGAAAATGGCGCCGGCAGGAGATCGACTGCAGGAGGTCGTTCAGCAGGGGTTCCGGACCACCGCTGAACGACCTCCTGCAGTCGAAAATGGCGCCGGCC
The DNA here is from genome assembly GCF_901001135.1 of Rhinatrema bivittatum. NCBI lineage: Eukaryota > Metazoa > Chordata > Amphibia > Gymnophiona > Rhinatrematidae > Rhinatrema > Rhinatrema bivittatum. Next base: position 366,253,142 of record NC_042620.1, on the reverse strand, counting down.
ATACGCGTATGGCCGGCGCCATTTTCCGTACGGAAAACGATTCGCGGCAAGAAATCACTTCCTGAACCCCGCTGGACTCCCAGAAACTTTTGGCCAGCTTGGGGGGGCCTCCTGACCCCCACAAGACTTGCCAAAAGTCCAGCGGGGGTCCGGAACGACCTCCTGCGTCGAATCGTTTTTGTCTATGGCCGCCGCCATTTTGCGGTGGCCATTTTGCAAAATGGCGCCGGCTGAAGACAAAAGGATTCAATTGAGGGGGCCGTCCCGGACCGCCGCCGTTCTGGACCACCGCTGGATCCCCAGGTAATTTAAAGCATTTGGGGGGGTTCGGGAGGGTTGGGGATTTAATTTAAAGGGTCGGGGTGGGTTTTAGGGGGTTTTAGTGTGCCGGTTTTCCTGCCCTCCCCCTTCCCCCGATTTACAATTTTTTAACGATAAATCAGGGGAATTGGTATTGTATCATGGCCCTAACGATTTTTGACGATTTAAAATATATCGGACGATATTTTAAATCGTCAAAAAACGATTCACATCCCTAATGCACAGTGATTGCCAACGCATGCTATTTTAACCCACAGAAGCCTCAAATGCAGGGTTAGGTCAGGGGAGGCAACAATGAGCACAGTTTCACATTTTCAAAACAGGGGGGGAAAAAAGTATCCATGGGATAGCAATGTTCAAAGAGGGAGAAAACATTCACTTTTCTTTTGAGAACTGGCATAAAGTCTGCCTGCAAACTTACCAGCGGACTTTTCAACTACTTGCATGGTTTTAAAAAGTGCCTCCTTTACTTCCACATGGACGGAAGAGTGGTAATGTGAGCAACTTTTTAGTTGTGAATCCCATAGAAAAGTGTCCTTTGTGAATATGCTTCTGTAAAGCAATTTAAAAATATACTGGTAATGATGTGCACTGTTTGGAAGTGTTCAACCTATGCAGTGATTCACATATTAGACCCCTACCATCTGCCCTTCTTTATGTGACTGTTACAGGATATGCACATGGTTTTTTTCCCCCACTATTTATTTATTTATTTATTTTTATATACCGACATTCATTGGTGTGTATGACATCAGTTTACATTATAACTCGTGAATAATATGACTAAGATGTCTTTTGTTAACATTATAACATTATGACTTACAGCATTATAACCTTATAACAGGGAAACAGGGGTAAATATTATTGTTACATTACAACATTATAACTTATGGCATTATAACAGGGAAACAGAGTAAATTAGTTAGAGAACTTTGGACTGAGTGGAGAACATCCACTGTGGCATCTTAACATCTTGGTAGTAACTAGAGACTTGATTATTTTTATTTGCCAAAGCTGACAAACAACATTTGCTAATAAAATGTATCTAAGTCCCACAATTTGAATGAATTGAGCCCTAAATGAATTGGCTATCCTTGCTAATAAAAAACTGACAGTAAATGTGAAACTAAAAGTGATGCTGAGAGATTGGCATATCCATGTGAACTATTCAGTAAAGAAGATATTAAAAGCAACTTGTCACCTGTCCTCCATTTAATAGATGTCACAAACATTCTGAAAGAAGCAGGAATATATTTAATGGATATGATTAATGAAATCTTGTTATTGTCATACAGTTATATAATGATAGCACTGCTGTAATAAGAGAGAATTTCAAAGATCTGAGTGAGTCATATTATTGACTTATGCTTATCGGGTCCTACATATTGTTACGCTTCCTGGCTGTGTACGCTCCAGGGCCGGGCCTGCTCACCTCTCCCAGCCGTCCACGAGCTCAGGTCTCCCTTCCACTGCCGGTCCTGGCTGTCCCTGTCACCCGGGTCACTCAGTGATGACATCATCCCTGCCTAGTATATAAGTGAGGCCCTGTCCCCCAGGACCTCGCCTTGGCAATCGGGTCGATCACTTCATGATAGCAAGTTTGCCTTCCTGCGTTTCATGTGTCTCCAGTTCTAGTGTCTCTGTTCCAGCATCTCCTGTGTCTCCAGTTCCAGTGTGTCCAGTACCAGCATCTCCTGTGTCTCCTGTCCCAGCGTCTCCTGCTCCTTTGTCTCTCCATCCCTGGTAGTACCCTTCGGACTGATCTCATGGTACTCACCACTGCTTATTCTTGACTACTCCTTGATTGCTGCCTGACCTGACCTCTGCCTGGAACTCTGACTTCTCTCTGATCGCTGCCTGCCCTAACCTCTACCTGGAATTCCAACTATTCTTGATTGCTGCCTGCCCTGACCTCTGCCTGGAACTCTGACTATCCTTGATTGCTGCCTGATCTGACCTGTGCCTGGAACACTGACTACTCTCGTCTGCTACCTGGAAACCGACCTCCTGCTTGACCTCACTACGTCTGAACTGACCTTGATATTGACCCTGCCTGGCTGACTATTCTGCATATAGACTCTGGCCTTGATTCTAGCTGGACATTCCATTCTGGCCTCCAGATTTCCTTATCTGAACACCGACCGCACACCCTTGTTCGTGGTGGGCACTCCTTTGAACTTTCTCTCTAGGAGACCCTGCAAGGCCCACCTAAGACCAGGCGGCCCGGGTAACCAACCTGAGGGAACCCCGGGTTGCTATTGGTGAAGCTCCAGCTAGCCTCTGTCTCCTCTTGTGCTCCGCCTCCTGGTGGCAGGCGCTCTCCGGGTCCGACCAGAGGGCCGTACCAATCCTGCACCAGGCCAATGGTCCACTCCCAATGCAACAGGTTGCCAAGGCCATGGACTCGGCGGAATCTCTCGCCTTGCAGGTCATCCCTATCCTAGCAGCTCATGTAGGAGAACAACAGCGAACCCTAGAAGCATTGACTTCTTCTGTGGAGAGACTACTGTCTCAACTTGATGAGTCTCTTAAGGCCAACTCAAGGGGCTGGGTCCAACCAGCACCCTCACGAGCATCTCTGGCCCTTTCTGTTCCACCCCACTTCAATGGAGTTCCACGTCTCTGTCAAGGTTTCCTCAACCAATGTTTCATGCAATTTACATTACAGCCTGAACTGTTTCCAAGTGAGAATACCAAGATCACTTTCATCCTCTCACGCCTTGAGGGGAAGTCCCTGGCATGGGCTTCCCCACTTTGGAAACGTTTGGATGACAATCTCCGTTATCTCTTTCACTTCATCTCCGTGTTCAAGTGAACCTTCCAGGACCCCGGCTGACAGGCGGTTGTGGGTCACCAGCTCCTTCATCTCCGTCAAGGCTCACATTCGCTCATCGAATTCACAGTGGAATTCAGGACATTAGCCACCGAACTGGGATGGCAAGAAGACTGCCTATGTGCAATCTATCTGGATGGCTTATCTCCTGCCCTCAAGGATGAGCTGGCTGCTCGTGAGATTCCCACATCTCTAGATGGCATCATCACCTTGGTTGGCAAGATCGATCACCGCCTACGCCAGCGACATCAGGAGGTAAATGCCTCTAAGCCTTCTACCATTTGCCCAGTTCATACCACCAGTCCTCAGCTGAAGGTCTTACCAGCAGCTCCATCAAAGAAGAGCCGATGCAGATCAACTGTGGGTGCTTATCCCGTGAAGAGCACTTTCGACGAAAGAGAGAAGGCCTTTGCCTGTACTGCGGCAGCTCCGGACATCTCTTACAAGCCTGTCCAGTTCGTCTAGGAAACTGCAGAGCCTGAGCCCAGCGGGGGTCCCGAGCTTGGGTGCCATAGTTGCTGGCCCCCAATTACTACTTCCTGTGCCTCTCCCCTGAGAGTCATAAGCCTTTGCCACCACTGCCCTTGTGGACACCAAGGCGAGTGGCAATTTCATCTTGGATGATATCGTCAAACTCCTCCAAATTCCGCTTCAACTTTTGGACTTTCCTGTCAGGATTGCATTCATCCAGGGACAGCACCTTCCAGGATGCATCACTCATCGTACCATAGCCTTCCGCCTTTCCGTGGGAACCCTCCATGAAGAAGACCTGCCTGACGAAACACCGAAGGCTCCTGCCTATTATCCGCTCTCCCTCTCTATCTCCCTGTCTTTCTGTCCCCTTCCTTCCCCTGTGCTTCCTGTCCCCTTCCTTCCCCTGTGCTTCCTGCCTCTTTCTTTTCTTTGTTTTTTTTCTCTGTTGCAGATGCTGTCACACGACGCCCCGAGGAACCCGGAAAACCAACCACGCTCCTCCCCCTTGGCTGATGCTTCTGATGTCACCGACGTCGAAAAGCGCGCCTAGAGGGGGGATTTAAATTGCAGGAAGTGAGCTGAGGAAGAAGTGCAACCGGCACCCTGCCGGCCAGCTGACCTGCATGACGAAGGCTTCTGCCTATTGTCCGCTCTCCCTCTCTACTCTATCTCCGTATCTTTCTGTCCCCTTCCTTCCACTGTGCTTCCTGTCTCACCTGATCGCTGCCTCTTTCTTTTCTTTGTTTTTTTTCCTCTGTTGCAGACGCCATCCCATGACGCCCCAAGGTGTTGTGTCCATCGGTTCCTGACACCCTCTCTCAGCCCTCCTTACCTCTTTGGCGCCTCCCTCTTCATCCGCGGGAAGATTGGCTGCCGCGGCGTCCTTCTGCCGAGGTCCTCCGGCGTCCCTGGACCGGCTAGACGCTGCAACCCGCCATGTTTCCTGGAGGCCTAGGGGCGCGCACGCGGCGTGGCCCCAAATGAAGTACCGGCGATGGCGCGAACCTCGGGGGCATCCCCCGAAGATGACATCACCCGCGACGGATATATAAGGTCTTAGAATTTGCTAACATGGGGAGTTAGCAAGGAAGGGATTGACTACGGACTCGCTTCGACTTTCCAAGCTACTCTGCCTCCTTGTAGTTAGCAAGGGTTACTCTACCTAAGCTCCTCTGCTTCCTCTGACTTACTAGGGATACCCACTCCTCGGGGGCCTCGCTCTCTCCTTTGTTTTTCAGGTGACAGTCTGGAACCGGTACTCGCTCCTCGAGGGTCCTCGTTCCCAGACTTACTCGGTACTCTCTTCTGCCTGGAAGTCATCACTGCCAACTACATCAGTGAGTTACCATCGCTCTCTCAGAGCTTTCCCTGGAACCAGGTTCTCGCTCCTCCAGGGCCTATACATTCCAGCTCCTGGGCTTCTATGAGACATTGTGTGAGTGTTACCATCTGGTTCAGTACATGAACTCTACATACCCTGCCTATTCACTATATTTCAGTTTCTCTACAGCTCAGCCTCCAGGGACCGCTGTTCCAGTATCTGAGGGACTGCAGCCCAACCGGGCATTCCAGCTCAGTACTGCCACCTCTGGTGGTTCAGTATACTGTCTAATAAAAGAACTGGTGTGTGTTTGTCTCCATACTCTGAGCCTGACCGGTGGCCCCTCTCGGGATCTTCTGCCGGGGGCGTGGTCATCTGCCACCGGTCCAAGGATCCACCCACAACTCTCCTAAATATCAACAGATTGCTAATCCCAAGCAGACTGTTAACTCCGAACTGAACAGATTGCTAATTTCCAAGCAGACTGTTAACTCCGAGCTGAACACAAGGAACCCGGAAGACCAACCACACTCCTCCCCCTTGGCTGATGCTTCTGACGTCACTGACGTCGAAAAGCGTGCCAAGAGGGGGGATTTAAATTGCAGGAAGGGAGCCGAGGAAGAAGTGCGACCGGCGACCCGCCGACCAGCTGACCTGCGTGACGAAACACCGAAGGCTCCTGCCTATTATCTGCTCTCCCTCTCTACTCTATCTCCCTGTCTTTCTGTCCCCTTCTTTCCCCTGTGCTTTCTGTCTCATCTGATCGCTGCCTCTTTCTTTACTTTGTTTTTTTTTCTCTGTTGCAGATGCCGTCCCACTCCGCCCTGATGAACCCGGAAGACCAACCACGCTCCTCCCCCTTGGCTGACGCTTCTGACATCACCAACATCAAAAAGCATGCCAAGAGGGGGGATTTAAATTGCAGGAAGGGAGCTGGAGGCACCACGCACCGAAGGGGCGCAACAAAGGACCATGCCCCTTTTATACACCCCTTCGTACACCCCAGAGGAACTAAGAACCAACATACATTCCACAAGCCAAAACCCGTCAACTTGGATCATGGACAAGGACGGTGAAGTATTAACTAAACATCCAATCATGGTCTGCCTGATTAAAGGTAAATATGAAAAAAAATATATTATTTAAAGAACAGATTTAGACATATAACAAAAGAGGTAAAAAAAAAATATCACAAAATAACCTTATACAAATAAAAAAAGGCACCTAGTGCTAAAAACTCAGCCATATATAACATGCTAATTTTAACATTCCTCTTAGTAAATGCACAATCGGTCACAAAAAAATTCCCAGTCATTATGAATTTACTATATGACAATAAACCAAACTTCATTGCAATAACTGAATCATGGTTAAAAAAAATCAGACGACGTTCTAAAAAATCAAATAGCACATAGAAATTATGAGGTGTTTTCAGTCCCTAGAATAAATAAGCGCGGAGGCGGGCTCTTACTAATCATTGAGAAAACCTTCAAATGTAAACTAATCCCAATAACACCACCCCTCCAAATCATGAAATTGCCATTTTTGAATCTTCCAATTTACAAATCTGCCTTATCTACTGCCCACCAAGCCTGCTAGAATTAAATATCTCACCACTAATTGAGTTTCTTTCAACACACGTAAACATCTCTAAGCCTACCATAGTGCTAGGAGATTTTAATCTTCACATGGACGTCCACCCATTATCAAATACTTTCCAGACACTAATAGACACCATGATAGCATTAGGTTTCTCACTAATAACAGACCAACCAACACACAAACCTGGACACTCTCTCGACCTCACCTTCATAAACCACAACTGTTTAGAACATGTTAAAACCAAATACACACAAATTCCCTGGTCAGTCCACTTCCTTATTCATTCCAACACCAAATTCCTTAAACCACAAATCAAACTAAATGATAAATCCACAGAATTTAAGTATCGTCCACCTTATAACATTGAAAAACTAATAGACAAACTAGAGGAAAAATTAACAGATATTGACTACAAATCCTGTAATGCTGCTACGGAAACATGGTTAGACTCAACCAAAAAAATAGCTGACGAAATAAACCCCATCAAATAAATATGTAAAAAAGAATCCAAACAAAATAACCCCTGGAATAACGAAAAAATAAAAGATGCAAAAAGAACTCAGGAAAACAGAAAAAAGATGGAGAAAACTCAAAACAACCGAAACCCTAACTAAATACAGAAAACTAGCTTATTACAAACAACAAATCTTTAATGCGAAGAAAGAATACTACAGCAGTAAAATAGAAAAATTTGCTAACAACCCAAGAACCTTATTCTCCATAGTATGAAACCTCACCAATGACAAACAAGAATCACCTCAAAACCTACCAGAATCAAAATACAACGAAATAGCCAAATTCTTCAGTGACAAAATTATGAACTTAAGATCCAAATTGCCAACCACCAAACAAGAAATTAAAATGCAAAAAAGAGACGTTAACCAATGGTCATCATTCATCGAAATATCAGAGCTAGAAGTAGAATCCATGCTAAAAAACCTAAACCCGGCTCCACACAAAATCGACTCAATACCAACACTTGACTTAAAAAAAACCAGCTAACACACAGGCTGATACAATACAGTGTGCTCCGACAGAGCGCACTGTCAACCTGCCCTTGGACGCTATCCTCAAGATCAAAATTGTAGAGCATATAGAAAGACATGATTTAATGGGACACAGTCAACATGGATTTACCCAAGGGAAGTCTTGCCTAACAAACCTGCTTCATTTTTTTGAAGGGGTTAATAAACATGTGGATAAAGGTGAACCGGTAGATGTAGTGTATTTGGATTTTCAGAAGGCGTTTGACAAAGTCCCTCATGAGAGGCTTCTACGAAAACTAAAAAGTCATGGGATAGGAGGCGATGTCCTTTCGTGGATTACAAACTGGTTAAAAGACAGGAAACAGAGAGTAGGACTAAATGGTCAATTTTCTCAGTGGAAAAGGGTAAACAGTGGAGTGCCTCAGGGATCTGTACTTGGACCGGTGCTTTTCAATATATATATCAATGATCTGGAAAGGAATACGATGAGTGACGTTATCAAATTTGCAGATGATACAAAATTATTCAGAGTAGTTAAATCACAAGCAGACTGTGATACATTACAGGAGGACCTTGCAAGACTGGAAGATTGGGCATCCAAATGGCAGATGAAATTTAATGTGGACAAGTGCAAGGTGTTGCATATAGGGAAAAATAACCCTAGCTGTAGTTACACGATGTTAGGTTCCATATCAGGAGCTACCACCCAAGAAAGAGATCTAGGCGTCATAGTAGATAATACATTGAAATCATCAGCTCAGTGTGCTGCAGCAGTCAAAAAAGCAAATAAAATGTTAGGAATTATTAGGAAGGGAATGGTTAATAAAACGGAAAATGTCATAATGCCTCTATATCGCTCCATGGTGAGACCACACCTTGAATACTGTGTACAATTCTGGTCGCCGTATCTCAAAAAAGATATAGTTGCAATGGAGAAGGTACAGAGAAGGGCAACCAAAATGATAAAGGGGATGGAACAGCTCCCCTATGAGGAAAGGCTGAAGAGGTTAGGGCTGTTCAGCTTGGAGAAGAGACGGCTGAGGGGGGATATCATAGAGGTCTTTAAGATCATGAGAGGTCTTGAACGAGTAGATGTGACTCGGTTATTTACACTTTCGAATAATAGAAGGACTAGGGGGCATTCCATGAAGTTAGCAAGTAGCACATTTAAGACTAATCGGAGAAAATTCTTTTTCACTCAACGCACAATAAATCTCTGGAATTTGTTGCCAGAGGATGTGGTTAGTGCAGTTAGTGTAGCTGGGTTCAAAAAAGGTTTGGATAAGTTCTTGGAAGAGAAGTCCATTAACTGCTATTAATCAAGTTTACTTAGGGAATAGTCACTGCTATTAATTGCATCAGTAGCATGGGATCTTCTAGGTGTTTGGGTAATTGCCAGGTTCTTGTGGCCTGGTTTGGCCTCTGTTGGAAACAGGATGCTGGGCTTGATGGACCCTTGGTCTGACCCAGCATGGCAATTTCTTATGTTCTTATGTTCTTATGTTCTTACCCCTTATTCAGTAAGGGGTGGAAAACGCGCGTCCAACCCGCGGAACCTAATAGCGCCCTCAACATGTCCGTAGCACCTCCTTTTGCCCATTTCTACTGCCAGGCTTCATTTAAATAGAGAATCACGTGCAAAGGCAAGTGGCCTGTGCGCGCACCGGGAGAGCAGGCGTTCATCCGCTCTCCCGCGGACTTTACTGAATCGGCCTGAAAGTCTCCCCAACTCTAGCTAGGATCATAAACCTATCCCTAGAAGAAGGAAAAATGCCAGATATACTAAAAGGGGCAATTATAAAACCAATCATAAAGAAAAAAAACAGTGACCCCATGATCCTGAGCAACTACCACCCAGTCTCAAATCTTCCCTTAATAGCTAAGGGGCGGATTTTCAGAGCCCTGCTCGCCTAAATCCGCCTAAATCCGGGTGGATTTAGGCGAGCAGGGCCCTGCGCGCCGGTGCGCCTATGTTCAATAGGCCTACCGGCGCGCGCAGACCCCGGGACTCGCGTAAGTCCCGGGGTTTGGCGAGGGGGGCGTGTCGGGGGGCGGGCCCGGTCGGCGCGGCGTTTTGGGGGCGGGCCCAGGGGCGTGGTTACGGCCCGGGGCGGTCCGGGGGCGTGGCCGCGCCCTCCGTACCCGCCCCAGGTCGCGTCCCGGCGCGCTAGCAGCCCGCTGGCGCGCGGGGATTTACATCTCCCTCTGGGAGGCGTAAATCCCCCGACAAAGGTAAGGGGGGGGTTTAGACAGGGCCGGGCGAGTGGGTTAGGTAGGGGAAGGGAGGGGAAGGTGAGGGGAGGGCAAAAGAAAGTTCCCTCCGAGGCCGCTCCGATTTCGGAGCGGCTTCGGAGGGAACGGGGGTAGGCTGCGCGGCTCGGCGCGCGCCGGCTATACAGAATCGATAGCCTTGCGCGCGCCGATCCAGGATTTTAGCGACTACGCGCGTATCTACTAAAATCCCTCGTACTTTTGCTGGCGCCTGATGCGCCAGCAAAAGTATGCCAATTCGCGCGGTTTGAAAATCTACCCCTAAATTAATAGAAAAAACAGTACAGAAACAGCTATCTGAACACCTAAACAATAACAACATGCTATATCCATCACAACATGGATTTCACAAGCAATTCAGCACTGAGACACTACTACTCTCCCTAACAGGAGGAGAGGTTTTGACAGCGGTAAACATTACATTCTATTAATGCTGGACTTATCAGCAGCATTCAAAACAGTAAACCATAAAATACTACTAAAAAGACTAGAAGAAATTGGACTACACAGCAAAACAATAAACTGGTTTAATTCATATCTAAACAATAGATTCTTTCAAGTCCAGATCAACAACGTATTATCAGAAAAAATCAAACTTGAAACAGGAGTACTGCAAGGATCAGCCCTGTCCGCAACACTTTTTAACATTTACATGCTACCCTTTTGCCATCTACTAGCAGGTCTGGGAATCATACATTACATCTATGCAGATGATATTCAATTAATTCTACCAATCGAGGACACATTAAAGAAAACATTAAACCTAGAGAACATGTACCTAGACATTATAAAACAACTGCTAAACCGAATGGAACTTGTGATTAATATTGAAAAAACAGAATTTCTACACTTAGAATGAAAAAATATCGAAATCATCCAAACTCCAATAATACTCAAAAACAACCAGAAAATCAAACTAGCTGAAAAAGTACGGAATCTTGGAATAGTAATGGATCCAGAAATCAATTTAAAACAACACATAACACTAAAAGTAAAAGAAGGCTATACAAAATTCATGACCCTCAGAAAACTAAAATCACTACTAACACCAGCTGATTTCAGAACAGTACTTCAGGCACTGGTTTTCTCCAGCACTGACTACTGTAATGCTCTTTTACTAGTGCTCCCAAATACAACACTAAGACCACTTCAAATACTACAAAACACAGCAGCTGGAATACTAACCAGAAAAAGAAGGAGGGACCATATAACTGAAACTCTAGCTGAATTGCATTGGCTACCTATTGAACACAATAAAACACAAAGCCTTATGTACCATACATAAACTAATACATGATGAAAAATCGGACTGGCTAAACACAGCACTACGAGTGCACGTCCCACACAGAAACCTTCGTTCAGCAAACAAAGCTCTCTTAAACATTCCTTCAGTAAAGACAGCGAGACTAACACAAGTCAGAGAAAGGGCACAACTTTAGCAGGCCCCGCTTTATGGAACACTATGCACCTAGAGATCAGACTACAAAGAGATCGCAAAACCTTTAAGAAAAGTTTAAAAACATGGCTTTTCAAACAAGCATTTTCTAAAGAGAACGGAGAATAGAAAATATACAGGAAAGGCAGAAGAGCACCAACACACACAACCTACGTAATTATATAACACAGAGAATATGAATTTTTACCTGTAAATAGTACCTGACAGGTACACTTGGTCATGAACTACATTACTAATAAATCAATTGTTTTTGTATTATGATATATTGTAACTGAACCTTTTGGCACCTGTTAGAATGTACGATAGTACCATTCACCAACCTTAATTTATGTGCCTACATGTAAACCGTTGCGATGGTATTTAACTTAGCGATGGTATAGAAAAAATTTTAAATAAATAAATAAAATTATACGTTCTGAAGTGTTCCACACATCCAGTAATCCTCCAGGTACATGGTCTGCAATTTGATTGGCAATCCCTACAGCTAATCCAGTGGGGACCCCAGTGTCAACACCGCTGCCTACATCAAGTGTCTCCAGCAGTCACCGTGTTGAAACCCTAACTGGGTTGCCTGCTCCATATTCAGACTTCCAAGATGTATTCTCTAAACAGAATGCTGACATCCTACCTCCTCTCTGGAAATGTAATTGCCCCATCGAGCTCCTACCAGGTACCACTCCTCCCAAGGGCAGGACCTACACACTCTCGCTATCTGAAACTAAGGCAATGTCTGAGTACATTAAAGAGAATCTGAACAAACTGGAAACTACACAGCACAGAAACCCTACTCTTATCACTATCCGACTACCTGATCAGAAGTTTAGACAATGGACTATCCCATCTGCTAATAATCCTAGACATATCGGCGGCATTTGATACAGTTAGCCATCAGATACTCCTCAAACGTCTTGATGAGATTGGAATTTCTGGCACAGCCCACAACTGGTTCACTTCATACCTCAGCAATAGGAATTATAAAGTCAAACTAGGCAACCATGAATCTAAGGAAATTCCCCTTGCTCATGGAGTCCCCCAAGGCTCCTCCCTATCTTCCACGCTATTTAATATTTACCTGTTACCCCTCTGCCAGCTCCTGTCCAACCTTAAGATGCCGCACTATCTGTACGCCGATGATGTACAAATTCTAATTCCTATCACCGACTCCATACCAAAAGCCTTTGATATCTGGCATGCCACACTCAACGCAATCAACAACCTACTTAATTCTTTACAACTTGCTCTTAATACTGCAAAAACTGAACTTATGGTTATAACTTCTCCCACACCATCCCTTACTACGCCGACAATGCCTATCACATTACCCCACTCCCTATTTTCCCATCAACTACGTGATTTGGGAGTAATACTAGATGACCATATGACATTCAAAAAATGTATCAACACAATTCTGAAAGAATGTTTTTTCAAGATCCACACAATTAAAAAATTAAAACCTCTACTGCATTTTGCTGATTTCCGCACCGTACTCCAAGCCATGGTATTCTCTAAAATTGATTACTGTAATGCGCTGCTATTAGGACTACCCAAAAATGCCATCAATCCGTTACAAATACTACAGAACACTGCCGCTCGCATCCTCACCAACACTACCTCAAAGGAGCATATTACACCTAACCTTAAACGACTACATTGGCTACCCATTCATTTTCGTATTCAATATAAGGTTTTAACTCTCATACACAAAGCCCTCCATAATTCCGAAATGAACTGGTTCTCTAATGCCTTACAATATCACACCTCCAGCAGGCCGATCAGAAACCCATACATGGCTACATTGCAATCCCCATCACCTCAACTCTATAAATATTCATCCACTAAAGCCCGCGCCCTGTCACTAGCTGGCCCTACTTTATGGAACTCTATGCCTACTGAACTACGACTCGAACAGTCCCCCAAGATTTTTAAAAAAAACCTCAAGACATGGCTATTTACCCAAGCCTACACTTGATCCCCTTGCTACTGCTCCTTTCATACTATCTACTTTCAATCACATTACATATTATCTCTCTTGCAACTCCTTCCCATTGATGCAATATTTCTAATTACGCCTGAATGTCTCCTCCTCTTTTCCTCCCCCCACTCCCTCCTCTGCCTCCCCCTCCCCTACCTGCCTTCTCTATAATCTTAGTTTTGCCGTTCACATTCCTTAGTTTTTTCACTGTTAGTTATCTATGCCTTAGTTCATTATTTTCTTTTATCTTGTTATATGTATAATGTTACACTTGTTCAATTACGTTTATACTAGTTCATAATTATTACTACCTTGTTCTATGTACTACGCTCTGTCGTGTTTTTGTTTCCTGTAAACCGCCGCGATATCCTTGGATGAACTACGGTATATAAAAATCTATAAATAAATAAAATCTATAAATAAATAAAGGGATTCATAAGACCCTGCGACTCTCCGGCAGGAGCCGGTTTCTTCTTCTTGAAGAAGAAAGATGGCAGTCTTCGCCCTTGCATCAACTACCATGGGCTAAACGCTGTAACCCGCAAGGATTGTTATCTTCTACCACTCATCAGCGAACTTTTCAATCGCCTCCAAAGAGCCCAGATCTTTACAAAGCTAGATCTCCGAGGGGCATACAATCTCATCAGGATCCAACCAGAGGACATTTGGAAGACTGCCTTCAATACCATGCATGGTCACTACGAGTATGTAGTGATGCCTTTCAGACTTTGTAATGCCCCTGCGGTCTTTCAAAGCTTGATGAACGAGATCTTCCGGGACCTACTATACTCGTGTGTCATTGTATATCTAGACAATATACTGATCTTTTCCAAGGATCTCACATCCCGTCGTTCTCATGTTCAGCCAGTCCTTCAACGTCTCAGGGACTCTCTATGCAAAACTAGAGAAGTGTATCTTCGAACAGACTAGTCTTCCATTTCTGGGATATATTATTTCCAATCGTGTTTTTACCATGGACCTTGAAAAGCTCCAAGGAATCCAAGACTGGCCTAAACCTGTAGGTCTCCATGCCCTACAAAGGTTCCTTGGATTCACAAACTATTACAGGAACTTCATCGCCAATTACTCCACATTAGCTGCTCCACTCATTGCCATGACTAGGAAAGGCAGTAACCACAAGGAATGGAGTCCCAACACTCAATCTGCCTTCCAGGCCTTGAAAGAGGCCTTCTGCACTGGACCTTGTCTACGTCACTCAGATCCTAACCGCCCCTTCATCGTCTAAGTCGACATCTCCGCCATTGGGGCAGGGTCAGTCCTGAGCCAGTAGTCCCCCAAAGGAGCCCTAGTACCCTGCTCCTTCTATTTGCACAAGTTTTCCCCTGCAGAGCAAAATTATATGATCAGAGATCGTGAACTCCTAGCAGTAAAGTAAGCACTCCAAGAATGGCATCCTTGGTTGGAAAGAGCACAGCATAAATTTATGATCTTTACGAATCACAAAAATCTTGAGCACTTGAAGGAAGCTCAATTGTTGAATCTCAGACAGGCCCACTGGGCATTGTTCTTCGAATGCTTTCATTTTGAACTTTATTACCGTCCTGCAGCCAAGAACATGTGAGCGGATGCTCTCTCCCGCTCCCTTGAACGAGAGAATACACCTGATACCCCCAGGCATATCATTGACCCTGCCTGCATAACCCTCACAGTCACCCATACTGTGCCAGCAGGAAAGAGAATGGTTCCACACTGCCTCCGCAAACGCATCCTCTGCTGGGCCCATGACTCGAAGTTGGCCAGCCATCCCGGCCGGGCTCGGACCCTTGAAATGCTAAGGAGATACTATTGGTGGCCTAACATGGTCAAGGACTCCCGCAACGACGTGGACTCCTGTCCCATATATGCGCAACAGAAGCCTCCGACTGGCCGTCCATGGGGACTCCTCCAACCTTACCCGGCGCCAACAGAAACCTGGTCGAGCATCTCCACCAACTTCATCACTGACCTACCTCCATACAAAGGCCACACAGTCATCTGGGTCATCATTGATTGATTCTCGAAAATGGGCCACTTCATCCCACTCCAGAAGCTTCCCTCTGCTCCTGAACTGGCTAAGCTCTTTCTCAAACACATCTTCTGCCTACACGGGCTACCCAAACACGGTCCGATCATCTCGGACCGTGGCCCACAGTTCTCCGCCAGATATTGGAGATCCTTGTGCAAGAAATTTGAAATCACCTTGAGTCTAACTTCCTCTTATCATTCCCAGGTGAACGGCCAAGCAAAAAGAACAAACAGGTCCTTAAAAACCTTCTTACGTTCCTATGTTAATGACAAGTGGTCCGACCTGTTAACTTAGGCTGAGTTATCTCACAGTACTCATGCCGCCTCCGCTACTGATGTATCATCTTTCTCTGTGGTATTTGGACGCCAGCCACGTCTACCCCTACCAGTTCCACTCTCAGTGCCATCACCTGTGGCCCAGTCAACAGCTCAAACAATAAGAAGGTTATGGAACCAAGTTAAAGAAAGGCTGGGCCAAGCTGCCGAACAAGCAAAGCGCTCTACTGATGCTCATCGTCGCACCACTCCCTTGTTCTGACCAGGCCAAAAGGTCTGGCTAAGCACAAAGCATATTAGATTGAGATTACCCTCTCAATGGCTGGCGTCAAAATTCATCGGGCCATTTCCAGTCCTTCGCCGTGTCGGAGCAGTAACATACCAACTCCAGTTACCAAGGTCAATGGGTATCCACAATACTTTTCACAAATCCTTGCTGAAGCCACTCATACTCTCCTGGCCATCTTGTAGGGCTCCTCATCCTCCACAACTTTCCGCAAAATCAGGAGACCCTACAAGTAAGGAAGTCCTCGACGTCAGGAAAAGGCACGGCCATTGAAAGTATCTCCTCTAGTGGGAGGGCTTCAGGCCTGAGGAGAACTTGTGGGAGCCCTCCCACCACATCTATGACAAGCAACTTCTCCAGGAATTCCACCGAGAACACCCTGACAAACCAAGGCCGGTAAGGGGGAGGCTTAGAAGGAGGGGTACTGTTGCGCTTCCTGGCCTTGTATGCTCCACATACGGGCCTGCTCACCTCTCCCGGTCGTCTACGAGCTCAGGTCTCCCTTCCATTGCCGGTCCCGGCTGTCCCCTCGACTTCGGCAACATCGCTGTCCTCACAGCGGAGCTCCCGCCAGGGAAACCCGGCTGGGTCGCTCAGTGATGACAACATCCCTGCCTTATATAAGCGAGGCCCTGTCCCCCAGGACCTCTCCTTGGCAATCGGGTCGATCACTTCGTGATAGCAAGTTTGCTTTCCTGCGTTTCCTGTGTCTCCTGTTCCAGTCTCTCTGTTCCAGCATCTCCTGTGTCTCCAGTTCCAGTGTCACCTGTGTCTCCAGTTCCAGCGTCTCCTGTGTCTCCTGTCCCAGCGTCTCCTGCTCCTTCACCTCTCCATCCCTGGTAGTACTACCCTTCAGACTGATCTCACGATACTGACCTCTGCTTGTTCTTGACTACTCCTTGATTGCTGCCTGACCTGACCTCTGCCTGGAACTCTGACTTCTCTCTGATCACTGCCTGCCCTGACCTCTGCCTGGAACTCCGACTATTCTTGATTGCTGCCTGACCTGACCTCTGCCTGGAACTCTGACTATCCTTGATCGCTGCCTGCCCTGACCTCTGCCTGGAACACCGACTACTCTCATCTGCTACCTGGAAACCGACCTCCTGCTTGACCTCACTATCAGCTCGATACTGTAAGGTGCGGTTGGAGATTAACTCGCTGTGGGCGCACAATTGGGACGCGTAAGGCGATCCTGCGATACAATCTCCAGTTTCACGCGTCCTTAGCGCTTCTTGAAACTGACCCGTAACCTTTCCCGCACGCAGCATGTAAATGATATGTAAATGAATGAATTAGCTATTTAATGAACGAATTAGCTATTCCCTCTGATACTGTGACGCGCGCTCCGACTATCGCTTTTTTTCCCTGCCGATTTGCCGCGCGTTTAACCTGTTAGTTTACCGCCTACCCCTACCCCTGCGATAGAGGCAGGAGTAAGGGTAAGCGGCAAACTTTCCCCCAGCCCCTGCTCACCTGCCCTGGCCGCATCCATGGGTGCCGGTCTCTGGGGTAGCCCCCAGTCCTCTCCCTCCTCCCGAAGCAAAAAAAAAGCGAAAAAAAAAAATCCAATGCGGCCCCACTTCGGCAGCTCCCCTTCGGCAGCCCCCCTTCGGTGGAGACGGCAGTGTAAAGCGAGACGGACCACGGAGGACCTTCGGCGGAGACGACACTGTAAAGCGAGACAGACCGCGGCGCAAGGAGAGGAGGAGAGAGAAGACGCAACTTACTCCAGCCAGCCCTCCTCCGGACAGCGGCTCCTCTGCCGGCGAAGATAGACGCCCGAACGGGTAGGCCCCTCGTGCAATTTGACCTCAAGGCATGACGTCACGACGTTTGGCGTCACGGCATGCGACGTCACGCCTTGAGGTCAAATTGCACGAGGGGCCTACCCATTCGGGCGTCTATCTTCACCGGCAGCTGGGAGGCAGAGGAGCCGCTATACGGAGGAGGGCTGGCTGGAGTAAGTTGCGTCTTCTCTCTCCTCCTCTCCTTGCGCCGCGGTCTGTCTCGCTTTACAGTGCCGTCTCCGCCGAAGGTCCGTCTCGCTTTACACTGCCGTCTCTGCCGTAGGGGGGCTGCCGAAGGGGAGCTGCCGAAGTGGGGGCTGGCTGAAGTAAGTTGCGTCTTCTCTCCTCCTCTCCTTGCGCCGCAGCCCCCCCCCCCCCCCTCCGGACATCGGCGACGACCGCGGCTCCTGCCTCAGCCTCCAGCTGTCAGACAGAAGCATCGCATGTGGGAAAGCGGCCCCTATGCGTGCAATTGGCTGCTCAAGACGTGACGTCACATGCCGTGACGCCAAACGTCGTGACGTCACGTCTTGAGCAGCCAATTGCACGCATAGGGGCCGCTTTCCCACGTGCGATACGTCTGTCTGACAGCTGGAGGCTGGAGCTGCGGTCGTCGCCAATGTCCGGAGGGGGGGGGCTGCAAAAGTAAGTTGCTTCATCGCTTTAAACTGCCCCGCCTCCTCCTCCCGGAGCAAGGCTGCTTTTCGCCCCCTGCTTCGGGAGGAGAGGAGAAGGGACTACCGTAGCAGGCCCGAGCCTAGGATTGCCCGTCTCTCCCCTCGCTCTCTTGCTACTTTTTCGGTTTTGTTTTTTTTTGCTTCGGGAGGAGGGGACAAGACTGGGGCTGCACCGGAGACCGGACGCGGCCAGGGCAGGTGAGCGGGGGCTGGGGGAAAGTTTGCCGAGCATCGGAGAACATAACTGTCCACTTCCTGGTACCTGTCATTTCAAATGTCATTTGAAATGACATTTGAAATGACAGATACCAGCGTGGCCGTGAAGCGTTAGGCCCGCACACCCAGGATACTGTATAGGCACTCAATACAGTAAAATGGGTTGCGCGGGCCTAACCTTCGCCTAACGCTTCGCAGACGCGGCATGCATTTGCATGCAATTTGAAGAGAGTATCGAGCGGTAGGTGAAGAGAACTGTGCGTGCGGGGAACAAGGGTGCGCCTGGCACTGCTGCACTCTTTGTAATGCGGCATAACTGTATCGACCTGTATGTCTGGACTGACCTTGCTACTGACCCTGCCTGGCTGATTATTCTGCATATAGACTCTGGCCTTGATTCTAGCTATACACTCAGACACTCTATTCTGGCCTCCTGCGACATCCATATTTCCTTATCTGAACACCAACCACGCACCCTTATTTGTGGTGGGCACTCCTTTGAACTTTCTCTCTAGGAGACCCTGCAAGGCCCACCTAAGACCAGGCGGCCCGGGTAACCAAGGGCTCAACCTGAGGGAATCCCGGGTTGCTATTGGTGAAGCTCCAGCTAGCCTCTGTCTCCTCCTGTACTCCGCCTCCTGGTGGCAGGTGCTCTCCGGGTCCAACCAGAGGGCCGTACCAATCCTGCACCAAGCCAAGGGTCCACTCCCAGCGCAACACATATGAAATCATGTTAGGCATAACACATACCATTAACAAACACGAATGCACGAGGGTCATTAACAAGTGTGCTAGAAGTGTTAGTGTTGCAGTATCATTGTTTTAAACAAGTACTAAACTAATGCCAATGCTCATGCTAACAAGTAAAATAAATGCAGAAGTCATCAGTAGTGCATGACACAATGGAGTGAATTTTCAAAGGTGTTCTGCATGTAGAAATAGTGCATAAGTAGCATGTTTGTGCGTATATATAAAAACATTGAGGGTATGCGTGCACTTTCAATTTCATGTATACATTTTGCCCGTGGAAAAAAGAGCTGGTCTTGGATTGCTCCAGGGTAGGGTTCAGAAGTATGCATGATAGGGATGTGCATTTGTTTCATACGTTTCCTATGCAAGCATGGAATACGAAACGTATGAAACATATGAAACGAATGCACATCTAATTGGCATATAATGGGAAACGTATGAAACAAATTAGACGAATGAAATGAATGCACATCCCTAATGCACGATAGTTGGTATATTGTAAGAGACCTACGCGTAGAAATTACTGAACTCAGTCGTATATTTTTACATATGCTGACCAAGTGAAATTGGACTTGTCTGTTACCTGCAGTTTTTGAATGGTAGGTCTGAGGTAATGAGTAGGGGTTCAGGGTGAAATCTAGAGGGTCTAGGTGAACTGGAGAAGTACCAGGTGAACTGGTGGAAGTATAAGTGAATTGGTGATTTCAAGTGCGCGCTTAAGTAAGTATTTTCAACGTGTTATATGCACATACTTTATAAAATACCTGCCTTCATATTTCATTTTTGGCATTTGTTTACGTTGTGTCATGATAATTTCACGTGTAAAATAATCACGACATGTTTATAAAATGCTTGGAAAAAGTATGCATTTTCTTGCATTGAAAATATTCACTCATACTGAAAATATACATATGTATTTTCAGAGCAGAAATACATGGTATTTTATAAACTGTGCAACTCCTGCCACACAGTTTATAAAATATTAGCATCTCCTTGTGTCCTCATACATTTGCAAATGTTATACCATGGCTAGGTTTGAAAGTTAGGATCCCTATGCATAAATGTATGTTAAAATTAGGGATGTGAATCGTTTTTTGACGATTTAAAACAATCGTCAGATATATTTTAAATCGTCAAAAATCGTTAGAGCCGCGATACAATAGCAATTCCCCCGATTTATCGTCCAAAAATTGTAAATCGGGGGAGGGGGAGGGCGGGAAAACCGGCACACCAAAACAACCCTAAAACCCACCCCGACCCTTTAAAACAAATCCCCCACGCTCCCGAACCCCCCCAAAATGTTTTAAATTACCTGGGGTCCAGTGGGGGGGGGGGGGGCCCGGCGCGATCTCCCGCTCTCGGGCCACGGCTGCATTAATAGAAATGGCACCGGTGGCCCTTTGCCATTACCATATGACAGGGCAAAGGTAGCGCCGGCGCCATTTTGGTTCCTGTCACCCGACGTCACAAGTGCAGGAGATCGCTCCCGGACCCCCGCTGGACCCCCAGGGACTTTTGGCCAGCTTGGGGGGGCCTCCTGACCCCCACAAGACTTGCCAAAAGTCGAGCGGGGGTCCGGGAGCGACCTCCTGCACTCGGGCCGTATTGCCAATATTCAAAATGGCGCCGGCACTACCTTTGCCCTCACTATGTCATACGACCCGACACCCCCCACTGGACCCCAGGTAATTTAAAATATTTTTGGGGGGGTTTCGGGAGGGTGGGGGATTTGTTTTAAAGGGTCGGGGTGGGTTTTAGGGTTGTTTTGGTGTGCCGGTTTTCCCGCCCTCCCCCGATTTATGATTTTTTGACGATAAATCGGGGGAATTGCTATTGTATCGCGGCTCTAACGATTTTTGACGATTTAAAATATATCTGACGATTGTTTTAAATCGTCAAAAAACGATTCACATCCCTACTGGATTCCATCATAATGACCCCTGCACAGATAACAAATGAGTCCACTGGGACATGAGTAGCTGAAACCCCAGGGTCTGCAAGAAAGATTTGTCTTTGCCTCACATTTCACCATATGGTAGGTCAGCCATTCATTTCACCGTAAAGTAGCTCATGCAGTTAACCCTATGGAGCTGAGATAAAACATAGCAGCTGCACTTCCACCATCTTTGATCTTCTGTAAGACCTTGAAAAGAGCCAATAAAAAAAAACAATACTGCAGCATACTTACAGGCCTCTTCAACAGATATACTGGAAGTAAGAACAAAGATAGATAATGTTTGATCATTTATAATTAACACATCTAAAACTTAATTGCTTTAATTATGGCACTCTCTGAACAGTTTGCCTTTGGAAATTTGGAGTTTGACCAACCTATTAGCAGTTAGCACCTCTGTACCTGCTGATTTTACACTTGTTTTATAGCAGGTGCAAAGTCAGCGCCATAAAGCACACATGGGCATTTCAAAATAAAATCTCTGCACATTGCTCATTTGTCCATTCCCCAGCTCTGCCCCTTTGCAGCACTGGTTACAGTAACTGCACTGTGAAACAACATGGGCATATTTACCTGAAAAGAGAAGCGGGAACAATGTTCATCCACTGACTCTACCTGGGTAGCTGTTTAGTTACCTGAGTAAAATAATTTGAACATTGTTCTTGCAGCGTCAAAAGCCAGAATACTGTTGGAAGGTAAGAAGGAGAGTTTGCAATAGATTCCAGGCACATATTTGTAATCTCTTCCACTTTTCAATAACCACATTAGCCATAACTCTACTCCTTCTGGACAATGAGGCGTGATTACACCTCTCTGTTTGCTAGATAACGAATATACAAAATTAATCATCAACAGGATTACTCAGTGTTAATTACATAGGCTTATTTTGCCCACTCAAGCTAATGCATTAAAGTATTTAATGTTTAGTAAACTGCTTTACTAAATGCTCCTTTGACTTTTATTGGTAATAAACATTAAGCATTTATGACCTGTGAAAGCCATATCCTATGCTAGTCTGTGCAGTTACTATTTACTGTTTGTTAATGAAACGCCATTAATGTCTTCTAAACAGCAAGTTGTTTTTGTTCTACTCTTTAACTTTTATTATTTAGTGTGCGTTAGTGTCATTTAGGTGAACAAATGTATACTAATTGCTTTTCCAGTTTTGGACTTTGACAATGGTCCTTGCATTAGATCTGGAAGATCCCAGATGGGTTCATAGCCTTATTAACAAGGACTCAGAATATGGATGTCTTCTTTTAGTTCCAAATGATCTTTTATGATTCTTTTGACAGCTGGCATAAAAATGTGATTTGTTTGCAATAGCTAATAAACAAGTAAAATGTACTATATCTATAAAATGTATTTGCAGATTTACATACTGCATACTGCTTAGCAGTATGTAAATCTGCTTATAAACTTAAGGCATATCAAATATGAATAAGCCAAGGTCAAAGCCAGGAATCCCGTTAGATAAAATAACTTCATCAAGGAAGAGTGGCAGAAGAAAGGGGGAGGATGTAAGAGGTCATTCAAAGAGCGAAATGAAGGATGTTGAGCTTCTTGAATGGAAGATTTAAGTGGGTGGAAGAGCTGAGAATTAACTGTAGAGGGTAAATGTGAGTGAGAAGGAAATCGGTGAGTAAGAAGCTCCCATACAGTACCTGAATGTAATCTGCTTTGAAGTGCCAAGAAGTGGAATATAAATCTAATAAATAAATAAGGCAAAACAAATGAACATTTTAATGTTAATGTGATTTAAGAGTAGTTGAATATTAAAATACTTAAAATATGTTGCTCTTTCCGGCTTTAGATTTCAGTAAGCTTGATTCTGTTTAATTGCACAAAAATGCTTCTACAGTCCCATTTGAAAAAGTTAGCTTAAAGTTTGTAAATACAGCTTTATCAATGCATGAAATAGATTAAAGGGCATGAATGCATAAGTTAATGGGCACTAAATATCACCCCACCCATCCCTATCTCAAATCTATACCTAAAGACTTGCCCAATTAAGGTAAGTGAGAATATTTACATAATAGGAGCCAACTCGTAATTTCAACAAATATTGCAGGTGCAAAATTAACCCTCACTCAAACTTCATATGGAGAATACTACATAACAGTATAACAAACAAAAAGTGCAAACTTAAATCTGACTAAAATTGAAACAAATAGTCTATTAGAGATCATATATAAACAGATTAGGAGAAATTACTGGTCATCAACTAAAGAAAACATTACTTTGTACTAGGAAGGGAGAATAAATGATTTAAGTAAAATTTTTGTCATTTGCAAACAGAATTTAAAAAATTAAGTAATTTCCTAGGGGAGCTTGATCGGTAGAATCATATTAGATCTTTGTGGTTATTATTTTTTTGGTCTGATTTACTTTTATACCTTAAGCAACAAAATTCTACAAGTGCAACCACACAAAACTATACAACTCATTTGAGAAATTGCAAGAGTATCTTGCAAGACTGGGACACTGGGCATCCCAATGGCAGATGTAATTTAATGTGGATAAGTGCCCAGTGATTCATGTATGGAAGAGCATCCCAAATTATAGCTACACACAATGCAAGGTTCCACATTAGGAGTCACCACCTAGGAAATGGATCTTGGTGTCATTGTAGATAACATGTTTAAATCCTCTGCTCAGTGTGTGGCAGTGGCCAAGAAAGCAAATAGAATGCTACAGATTATTAGGAAAGCAATAGAGAATAAAACAGAGAATATCATAATGCCTTTATTGATACATGGTTCATTTGCTCCTTGAATATTGTGTGCAATTCTGGTCATCCCCTCTCAAAGAAGATATGGCAGAAATAGAATAAGTACAGAAATGGGCAACTAAAATGATAAAAGAGGATGGAACAATTATCTTATGAGTAAAGGCTAAAGAGGTTAGGTCTCTTCAGCTTGGAGAAGATGCAGCTAAGGGGATATATGATAGAGGTCTATAAAATAGAAGAGTGGAATGGGTAAATGTGAATCAGTTGTTTACTCTCTCAAAAAGTGCAAAGACCAGGGAACATGCAATGACGTTACTAGGTAGTGCATTTAAAACAAATATAAAATAATTCTTACTCGATGGAATTTGTTGCTAGAGGATGTGGTAAATACTGTTAGTGTAACTGGCTTTAAAAAAACGTATGGGCAAGTTTTTGGAAGAAAAGTCCATAAATTATTATTAAAGTGGACTTGGGAAAATCCATTGCTTATCCCTGGGATAAGCAGTATGGAATCTATTGACCTTTTAGGATCCTGCCAGGTACTTGAGACCTGGATTATGTTATATTCTTATATATAAATTCATACTGTATTCTGAAAGGATAAGATAAACCACTTAATACTTCAAAGCAACACTTGAGCAAGCAAACAGGACTACAAACATGGATTATGTTATGACCCGGAAGGTGGACCCTTGATCCGAGGTAGGTTGGCACCACTTAAGAGAGTAAACTCACTCCCAAGTTCCTACCGTCGGAAGGCAAGGCTGGACTGAGAAGATCTTGTGAAGTTGAAGAGGAGAATCTGTTATGATAGTGGACCCTTGACCCGGGATGAAAGAACACCCACCTGAGGTATCACAGTGAACTTCACCTCCGGAAGGTGGAAATCCCATAGTACAGCCAACCACACGGTGACCTCAGTCCAGATACCCGGCACGGGTCAAGGCAGGTGGCAGGCAAACGCAAGGTCCAAAGTCCAATCTGGGATCGAGACAAGGCAGCAGGCAAAAGCAAAGTCCAAGGTCCAATCCGGGGTTGAGGCAAGGCGGCAGGCAAAAGCAAGGTCCAAGGTCCAATCCGGGGTCGAGGCAAGGCGGCAGGCAAAAGCAAAGTCCAAGGTCCAATCCGGGGTTGAGGCAAGGTGGCAGGCAAAAGCAAAGTCCAAGGTCCAATCCGGGGTCGAGGCAAGGCGGCAGGCACAAGGCAGGGTCAAAACACAGTCCAAAGAACAAACCAGGAACACAGGAGAGCAAGGAATACAACAAACACAGAGACCTGTTGTGAAGGCGTCCAAACCTTCACTGAGGGAGTTTAAATTAGGGATGTGAATCGTTTTTTGACGATTTAAAATATCGTCCGATATATTTTAAATCGTCAAAAATTGTTAGAGGCAATATTTAATAGGAATTCCCCCGATTTATCGTCAAAAATCGTAAATCGGGGGAAGGGGGAGGGGAAGGGGGAGGGCGGGAAAACCGGCTCACTAAAACAACCCTAAAACCCACCCCGACCCTTTAAAATAAATCCCCCACCCTCCCGAACCCCCCCCAAAATGCCTTAAATTACCTGGGGTCCAGTAGGTGGGGGGGTGTCCCGGTGTGATCTTTTACTCTCGGGCCTCCGGTGCATTGTAGAAATGGCTCCGGCACTACCTTTGCCCTGTCATATGACAGGGCAAAGGTAG
Source organism: Rhinatrema bivittatum (assembly GCF_901001135.1). NCBI lineage: Eukaryota > Metazoa > Chordata > Amphibia > Gymnophiona > Rhinatrematidae > Rhinatrema > Rhinatrema bivittatum. The sequence goes on along the minus strand of NC_042620.1, from coordinate 366,227,517 downwards.
CGCCGGCGCCATTTTGTTTTTTGTCCCCCGACGTCAGGAGCGTAGGAGATCGCTCCCGGACCCCCGCTGGACCCCCAGGGTCTTTTGGCCAGCTTGGGGGGGCCTCCTGACCCCCACAAGACTTGCCAAAAGTCCAGCGGGGGTCCGGGAGTGATCTCCTATGCTCCTGACATCATTTTGCCGTTAGAGGCGCCGGCCATACGGTGTATGGCCGGCGCCTCTAACAATTTTTGATGATTTAAAATATATCGGACGATATTTTAAATCGTCAAAAAACGATTCACATCCCTAATTTAAACTCCCTCAGTGAAGGTTTGGACGCCTTCACAACAGGTCTCTGTGTTTGTTGTATTCCTTGCTCTCCTACGCTCCTGACGTCATTTTGTACGGCAAAACGATTCGAGTGCAGGAGGTCGCTCCCGGACCCCCGCTGGACTTTTGGCAAGTCTTGTGGGGGTCAGGAGGCCCCCCCAAGCTGGCCAAAAGTCCCTGGGGGTCCAGCGGGGGTCCGGGAGCGATCTCCTACGCTCCTGACGTCGGGGGACAAAAAACAAAATGGCGCCGGCGCTACCTTTGCCCTGACAGGGCAAAGGTAGCGCCGGCGCCATTTCTACAATGCACCGGAGGCCCGAGAGTAAAAGATCACACCGGGACCCCCCCCCACTGGACCCCAGGTAATTTAAGGCATTTTGGGGGGGGGTTCGGGAGGGTGGGGGATTTATTTTAAAGGATCGGGGTGGGTTTTAGGGATGTTTTAGTGTGCCGGTTTTCCCACCCTCCCCCGATTTACGATTTACACGATATTTAAAAAAACAAAACCGCGACGATCCGATTCCCTCCCCCCCCCAGCCGAAATCGATCGTTAAGACGATCGATCACATGATTCACATCTCTAGTTTAAGTCTCCCTCCCTGATGACGTCATCTTCCGGGGCCGGCCTCGATTCTGCGACCCGGCCCCTTTAAGAGGCGGGGCCAGCCGCGGCTCTCCCGACGCTGCTCTCTGACGGCTAGATGCCGTCGCGCCGCTGCCCGTGCACTGCGGACCGCCGAGATGAGGACCCCGTCCAGCCTGCGTGGGAGAGGTAGGAAGGTCCGGTCGCATGCGGTCGCAATGGGACCTCACAACAGTACCCCCCCTCTTATGCCCCCTCCTGGACGGACCCGGTTTATCAGGATGCGTAAGGTGAAAGTGGTGAAGTAAAGACTTATCCAATATATTTGCCGCTAGTTCCCAGGAGTTTTCCTCCAGACCAAACCCCTCCCAGGCAATCAAATACTCCCATAGTCTGTGGTGGCGACGAATGTCCAGAATCTCCCGAACTTGATAGATGGTGTCTTCCTCAGATTCTACGGTTGAAGGTGAATGTGGAGTCTCATGAAATGAAGAAGAAATCAAAGGTTTAAGCAGCGAAACGTGAAAGGAATTGTGGATCCGAAGAGTAGAGGGAAGTCACAGTCGATAGGTTACTGGACCCAGACGTCTACTGATGAGGAACGGCCCGATGTACCTAGGAGCGAGTTGCATGGAAGGGACCCGGAGTCGTAAATGACGGGTGGCGCGCCAAACCCGATCTCCCGCATATCAATTGTGGAGTGGGCCGACGATGCTTGTCAGACATACGTTTTGCGGTCTCGGCCGCCCGGCAAAGCCGAGCATTGGTGACTTCCCAAAGTTCATGGAGCCGCTGTGCTGATAATTGAGCTGCCGGCGAAGCCACGGTAAGCGGTAGAGGTAGAGGAGGTCGTGGCTGTTTACCAAAAACAATCTGAAAAGGAGATTGTCCAGTGGCCGAGTGTACATGGGAGTTATGAGAGAATTTGGCCCAGGATAGTAGACTGGCCCAATCATCTTGACGATGGTTCACAAAAAGGCGTAAGAACAACTTTAATCCTCTATTGACTCGTTCCGCCTGACCATTCCCTTGCGGGTGGAAAGCAGTAGTAAAGTCTAGTTGTATGCCAAACTTCTTGCAAAGCGCGCTCCAGTATTTGGCCGTGAATTGAGGCCCTCTATTCGAGGTGATGTGAAGCAGAAGTCCCTGGAAACGGAAAATGTGTGAAGAGAATAGGTCCACCAATTCAGGAGCAGAGGGCAACTTGGGTAAAGGCACGAAGTGGGCCATCTTCGAGAACCGGTCGACTATGACCCATATTACCTGATTCCTGCCAGATAGTGGAAGGTCAACTACGAAGTCCGTGGGAATATGGGTCCAAGGTTCTTAAGGAGGCAGAAAGGGTTGGAGGAGGCCCCAGGGTCGACCAGGTAAAGGCTTCTGCTGTGCACACTTTGGGCATGAAGAAACATAAGCTCGCACATCTCCCTTCATCTGAGGCCACCAGTAGTAGCGAGATAGTTGCTCCCAGGTTCGTGCTCTCCCAGGGTGTCCTGCAGAAAGGAAGTCGTTTGCCCAGGAAAGCACTTTGGGACGAAGCCTAAGTGGTACTATTGTCTTCCCAGGGGGTACAGTTTCGGTGACCGCAAGCATCAGCTTGGCAGGATCTATAATGTAATTAAGAGTCTCAGGGGAGTCTTCTGTTTCATAAGACCTGGAAAGAGTGTCCGCGCGACAATTCTTGGCCGCTGGACAATATCGAAGTATGAAATCAAATCGTGAAAAGAATAATGACCAGCGGGCTTGGCGAGGATTGAGCCGTTGAGCTTTGTTGAGATATTCTAAATTCTTGTGGTCAGTGTAAACTGTGATGGTGTGTTGTGCCCCTTCTAGCCATTGTCTCCATTCTTCAAAGGCCATCTTGATAGCCAATAGCTCTTTATCGCCAATTCCATAGTTCTTTTCAGCGGGCGAAAACTTCCGGGAGAAGAAAGAGCAGGGGAATAACACCCCTCGGTCCGAATGCTGACTGAGGACTGCTCCAACAGCCACTTCGGATGCGTCTACCTCCACTATGAATGGTCGATTGGGGTCTGGGTGATGAAGGCACGGTTATTGTAGAAAAGCGTCTTGATATCCTTGAATGCTTGTACGGCTTCATGAGACCATTTCTTGGTGTCCGCCCCCTTCCTGGTCAGAGCAGTAATGGGTGCTATAATGTGGGAGTAATAGGGGATAAAGTTTCGATAGAAATTAGAGAAACCAAGAAATTGCTAGATAGCCCGAAGTCCCATAGGTTGTGGCCAGTCTCGAATACTGTCCACTTTCTCTGGATCCATCTGAAAACCAGTGGTAGATACTATAAACCCTAAAAAGGGTATAGATTGTCTTTCGAAGAGACATTTCTCCAGTTTCATGAATAACTGGTTTTCTCTTAGCCGTTGTAGAACTTGTCTAACGTCCTTGCGATGAGTAGCCAGATCCTTCGAGTAGATAAGGATATCGTCCAGATAAATGATCACTTGTTTATACAACATGTCCCGAAATACCTCATTCATAAGATTCTGGAAGACCGCAGGTGCATTACACAGGCCAAAAGGCATAACAAGGAATTCATGGTGGCCATTACGGGTATTAAAAGCGGTCTTCCACTCATCTCCGGGCTTAATTCGGACCAGGTTATAGGCTCCACATAAATCGAGTTTTGAGAAGACTCTAGCACCGTGCAACTGGTCTAATAATTCTGGTATCAGAGGGAGAGGGTAACTATCCTTGCGAGTGATGGCGTTGAGCCCCCTGTAGTCTATGCACGGTCTTAAAGACCCATCCTTCTTTGGTACGAAGAAAAACCCCGCTCACGCAGGGGACGTGGAGAGACAGATGAACCCCCGTGCGAGGTTTTCCTTACTTTAATCTGACATGGCCTGTGATTCAGGGCCGAGAGTGGGTATGGCTGCGTCCGCCTGCAGCCGACGGTCATAACACTAACTTTGTTAAAATAGGGGAATATCTCAAGGAATCATTAGCTGAATGAGAAAATCCAGGGGAAGTAGACTAGTGAGGAAACTAAAAGGAAATACTGTATTGTAAGTGCAGCTAACATTTTTGTTAGGAAAGAAATGGTAAGAGTTAGAAGAAGATGTTATAGTTTTCTACTATTTTCTAAAGAGAGTAGTTGAAAAGATAAGGAAAAAAGGTTAGTGTTGATATGATACAGACTTTCAGATACTTGAAAGGTTTTAATGATCCAAAGATAGCGACAAGCCTTTTCCGTTGGAAAAAAATCTGCAGAACCAGGGGTCACGATTTGAAGCTCCAGGGAGGAAGACTCAGAACCAATGTCAGGAAGTATTTCTTCATGGAGAGGATGGTGGATGCCTGGAATGCCCTTTCGGAGGAAGTAATGAAGACCAGAACTATGAAGGACTTCAAAGGGGCATGGGATAAACACTGTGGATCCATAAAGTCTAGAGGATATGAATGAAGAGAGGGTGGCTTGTGGGAATGATGGCTACTACCTGGAGATAATACCCTTATTCAATAAACATACACACAGTTAATGCGACTCCAACATTGCTCTAAGATTCAACAGCAAGAGGAAATGTGGAAAAAAGGATTTGCATTCACAAAAAAGCGGGGAGTAGCTTGCCTGTTAAGGCGGTTACTACCCCAAACCAAATAAGCCTGATACTTCACTTTCAATGCATATCCAGTGTGGCTCTCTGCTTCAATGGCAGGGGGAATGAAGAAAAATGGATCTATATACCTACAACAACCAACAAGGATTGAATTACATAGTCTGGGTAAACAAATAAGCATGGGAGTAGCTTGCTTGTTATGGCGGTTGCTACCCCGAATCAGTTAAGCCTGATACTTTACTTGAAATACATATGCAGCGCAGTTCACTGCTTCAATGGCAGGGGTTAATGAAGAAAAGTTGATTTATATTCAGACAACCAACAAGGACTGAATTGCACAGGCTGGGTAAACAAATAAGCATGGAAGTAGCTTAATTATTGCGGCAGTTACTACCCCTAACTAATTAAGCTAGATATTTCACTTAGATGTAGTTCCAACACTGCTCTTTACATTAATGGTGGGGGTGGAAGGGAAATAGAACCAAAAGGTTACTAAGGGCCAAGAGTAACAGATAAGTATGCAGGAAGGAGGAATAGCCTAGTGGTTAGAACAGTTGGCTACGAACCAGGAGACAAGGGTTTGAGTCCCACTGTTGCTCCTTGTGATCTTGGGTAAGTCACTTTACTTTCCATTGCCTCAGGTACAAAACTTAGATTATAAGCCCTCTGGTGATAGAGGAATACCTACAGTACCTGAATATAAACTGATATGATATGTCAGTAAATAATAATATATAAGTATGAGAAAAAAAATAAGTGCAAAAGCTTGCTGGGAAGAATGGATTGCTGTTTTGTCTTCTTCTGCTGTCATTTTTATGTTTCTTAATAAACTACAAGAGATTGCAAAAGGAGGAAGACAGGTAATATCTGGGAAAGCTAAGGAAAATGAGAAAGAAGCCAGGAGAGCAATGATGGAAATAGAAGAATAAATAGCTATTACGGTAAAACAGGATATGTTTGAAATATTGTAAGTAAATATTTCTTTTTCAGAAAGGATAGTAGATGCATAGAACAGTCTCCCTGTGGAGGTGGGGGAGACATGGACAGATTCTGAATTCAAGAAATTATGGGACAAGCACAAGGGATCTCTGAGGAAGTGGTGGGATTGTTAGAACTGAGCTCTTGGTATAAGGCTGTATGATCCTTTTTGCTGTCATGTTTCGATTGAAAAAATTTGTTTGGACCCATCAGTATTCTCCTGCTCCTTTGGGCTTCCAGTTTATTCAGAAGTGAAGTTGAGGTATAGCACCATAATTCTTCATTTGCTACTACCCAGACATGTTTTTCCCTCTTTTACATCACCTCATAACTCACTTATCCTAATCATTGCAATTGTTGGCAGGGGACCTTGTCTCAGGGCCCCTTCCAGATCTTGCCATTAAGAGTCCTAAATCTGGCCACTTGGTGTTGTTGCATGACAACTATACTCTCTCCCCTCCCAAGTACTATGAAGGGAGGGGAGAGAGTACCTCTGTGGCATTACAAGCCCTCAGTGGCTGGTCTGTGGAGCAGAGGCCCTGAGCTGGGAATCAAATCTAAGACCCTCCTCATGAGTGTGCCTAGCACTGCCATTGAACCACTGGGCTATCCCTATCATGGAAGACTTACCTTGATGTAAGGTACATTATAAGTTTTCTTATTGTGACACAGAACACTGCTACCATATAGTGGAATGACTAAAAATGACAATGTGTTACAAGAATCAGCATTAGTACTTTTAACTAGAGATGTGAATCGTGTGATCGATCATCTTAACGATCGATTTCGGCTGGGGGGGGGGAGGGAATCGGATCGTCGCGGTTTTGTTTTTGTAAATATCGTATAAATCGTAAATCGGGGGAGGGCGGGAAAACCGGCACACTAAAACATCCCTAAAACCCACCCCGACCCTTTAAAATAAATACCCCACCCTCCCGAACCCCCCCAAAATGCCTTAAATTACCTGGGGTCCAGAGCGGGGGTCCCGGTGTGATCTTTTACTCTCGGGCCTGCGGTGCGTTGTAGAAATGGCGCCGGCGCTACCTTTGCCCTGTCATATGACAGGTCAAAGGTAGCGCCGGCACCATTTTGTTTTTTGTCCCCCGACTTCAGGAGTGTAGGAGATCGCTCCCGGACCCCCGCTGGACCCCCAGGGACTTTTGGCCAGCTTGGGGGTCCTCCTGACACCCACAAGACTTGCCAAAAGTCCAGCGGGTGTCCGGAACGACCTCCTGCAGTCGAATCGTTTTGCCGTACGGCCGGCGCCATTTTGTGCAAAATGGCGCTGGCCGTACTTCAACACGATTCGACTGCAGGAGGTCGTTCCGGACACCCGCTGGACTTTTGGCAAGTCTTGTGGGGGTCAGGAGGCCCCCCCCAAGCTGGCCAAAAGTCCCTGGGGGTCCAGCGGGGGTCCGGGAGCGATCTCCTACGCTCCTGACGTCGTTTTTCCATACAAAATGGCGCCGGCCATACACCGTATGGCCGGCGCCATTTTGTACGGCAAAACGATTTGAGTGAAGGAGGTCGCTCCCGGACCCCCGCTGGACTTTTGGCAAGTCTTGTGGGGGTCAGGAGGCCCCCCCAAGCTGGCCAAAAGTCCCTGGGGGTCCAGCGGGGGTCCGGGAGCGATCTCCTACGCTCCTGATGTCGGGGGACAAAAAACAAAATGGCGCCGGCGCTACCTTTGCCCTGTCATATGACAGGGCAAAGGTAGCGCCGGCGCCATTTCTACAACGCACCGCAGGCCCGAGAGTAAAAGATCACACCGGGACCCCCGCTCTGGACCCCAGGTAATTTAAGGCATTTTGGGGGGGTTCAGGAGGATGGGGGATTTATTTTAAAGGGTCGGGGTGGGTTTTAGGGTTGTTTTAGTGTGCCGGTTTTTCCGCCCTCCCCCTTCCCCTCCCCCTTCCCCCGATTTACGATTTTTGACAATAAATCAGGGGAATTCCTATTGTATCGCACTTCTAACGATTTTTGACGATTTAAAATATATCGGACGATATTTTAAATCGTCAAAAAACGATTCACATCCCTACTTTTAACTACTGAAAAACCTGTCACAATATGATCAGAATAGTTGGGGAGGAAATTAATGAAACTCTATGGGAGCTTTGTATTTTCAGGATTGCAAGCTTATTCTCAAAGGAAAACCCAATGGTGTTTCCCTTTGAAGAATGTGAGATGGCGAAGGGATGTGGGTACTATAACATGAATGCCACTTTTGTAAACCGTTGTGATGTTCTTTTGGAATGACGGTGTAATAGGTATTAAAAAGATAAATAAATAATAATAAAATAATAAAAATAAATAGTTATCTGGGACTGAAGCAAGAGCAGGAAAGGCAGAGGCAGAGTTCCAGGGGTAGCAAGACTTTTTTCTTTAAAGAATTTGACCTGTCATTGAGGGTTGGTTTGGGTTTTTTTGTGTGTAACAACTGCTGCATTTGTAGGGAGGAGTGTGGAAAAGGGAGAGAGGGCTGTGAAAGCCCTGGTGCTGTTTGAGGCATGTTTGTGTTGTTTATTTGCTGCTCCGATGTCTGAGAATGTTGGCAAAGCCGGCAGGGCAATATCTGCTTTAATGCAGATGAAAAGAGGGTTTTCTTTCATCTGTTTGCTTAGGTTAAACACCCTCTAGCAGGAGCAGGGCACTCCTTGCTCTGATGCTGACTGCAGGGAGTGGGGGTAAGTCCCTGATTTTTGTTTCAGAGGCTGACCACTGCTGCCATCTTGTTTATTTAAAGAAGAGAAAGGAAATTGACAGTGGAGCTATGGGAGACCCTGATGGAGAAATAGAATGGGTAGGCCTCTGTGGTGACATCAGCAGGGCACCCGTAACTCCGAGAGGGGCGGACTATAGAAAAATTCTATAGCCATAACCAGGCCTAACTTGCTTTTGGCTTCCCTGGTTACAAGTGAAATGGTCAGTGATAGCTGAAGGACAGTTTAGAATTTCAGGATCTGAGGCATCAGTTAAGAGCCTGAAATCAAATATATCAGAACTGCTGTAAATGTACTCTGACTTCAAAGGCCTATATAAAGTATAATAAATACTTTTAAGTAATGAAAGAACACTCACACTGATAGGAAAGAATGAATGAATGAATGAATGAATGAATGAATGAATGAATGAGTGTTTGTAGGTTCCTGCTAAAGGTAAGATGTAATTTAGGGAAGTTTAAATATAAACTTTGTTGCTGTACCACATGTTAACACAGTAATTATTAGAATCAATATTAGATTGTGAGTGATCATGATTGTGATTATTGATGAACTCTGAAAAACTGAGAATTCAGAGCGCTTCATCAAAGGAAGTGGAGATCACATGAAAGAGACATACTCTATCCTGAGGAGTTGTTAAACATACTGTTGGATGACAGAGTAACTGTTAATAGCAACAGTAATAACAATTAGAGTTGAGCTTCGTTTTTTTGTACCATGTCGTTTTTTTGAGTCGGACGCTTCGGGGTAAAGTTAGTTTTTCCTTGGTTAGTTTTTTGGAAAAACGAACAAAAAACTAAGCGGGGAAAAATGAAATGGGCTCAAAAAATGATGCGGGAAAACGAAGCTAAAAAAAACCCACCCCAAGCATTAAAATTTACTATAATACATTAAATACAACCCCCCCACACCATCCCGATCCCTCCCCAAGACTTACTAACATCCCTGGTGGTCCAGCGGGATCCCGTGAGTGATTTCTCCCTCCGTACCGTCGGGTCATTTCAATTATTTTTTTTTTTTTACTTAGAAATTCAGTATCAATAAGCTGCCAAAGACATATTGAGGGAACACACTGACTAGCGTAAGGAAGATCTGGAGTGGTACAGTTGTAGGAAGGAAGTTTCTTTTTTTGATTTTGTTAAAGCATAAGTTAGTAGGTTAAAGGAAGAAGAGAATACAGAAAACAAAGAAGAAGAAAGAAGACAATACTGAAAAAATAAAGATAAGTGTATGCATACACCAACACTGAATGACATTAACATAAATGAGAAACTGCAAGGAGGCAAGTTTATACAGAATTTAAAGACAGAGAATAGACAAGAAAAAATACATTAATATAAAAAAAATGAAGAACACTTACCTTTTGGTTCTGGAATACTAAATTCATGTCACATCTGCCATACATAAAAGTGCACAAAGACTTAGAGCTCTTATTAATTTTATAGATAAGAAAATTAGTTTTAATAATTTTTAAAAGGAATGTTAAGTAAAGAGGAGAAAAAAAGAGTACTTATCTAACAAACATGATTGTAAAAATTTTAGAGTTTTATGTTGAAACATTTTTCTATTGATATTGAATAACTTGCATAAGAATATAAGATTGTTATAACAACAAATATATTTAAATTCATATAAATAAAAGAAAAAATTGAAAGGTATTTCCTCATTTACATTCTCTTATTGACCCTGCCTTTCACCTCTATCTCCAAGGGACGAGTTCAGGTGGAAGTAATTCCCAAGTAGTCCTGGTCAGGTGCCCTGAATGAAAGGAGGGTATTCCTCTTAATCACCCCCACTTGTGAAAGGGATTTTCCCTTTAAAAACATCCTAATTTTGAAACATCAGTACACTGAACCATATCCACCATGAAATGGGAGAAGGTCTCATAGCAAGAAGGGGGAGGTTAAAACGGTATATAAAATGCTTAAATAAGTAAATACTTATTTATTCTATTTTATTTATTTATTCACCTGCATATTTTGCACCTGCCTTGAAACAAGTGCAAAGGACTTGCAGAGATTTCAAAATGTAATCTGCGTGTGTACGTTCACTCCCCAGACCTGTCCCCAGCCATCTTTCCATGTAGGTAAAAGTGTGTGCACATGGGGGGAGGGAGTGGAGGACAGAAATATTCAAACTGTGCTTTTACATGGGTTAACATGTTTGCCCATGTAAAACATTTTCATTATTGCCCCCTCAAATTTCTAATTAGTTGAATTGTAAACAGTTTTGAGAATGTTCCCATCGAAATGGCATGCTACATATGTTGAAAATGATCTTGTCACTCTGTGACAAGATCATTGAATTGATAGCAATATTTATTTTTATTTTTTTTTAATTTGTAGACCATTTTTCCAATTTAACTCAAGGCAATTTAGAACATATTTTTTCAGGAATAAGTCCTGCCTCAAAGAGCCTGTAGTCTAAGCTAGTAGGTGTGGCAATATTCGATAAAGTGGCTTGCATAAGATCACAAGGAATATTTAGTGGGAAAAATGGGATTTGAACTCTTTATTCACAGCCCATTGCTCTAATCACTCGGCCACTCCTTCCCCTGTCCTACATAAGAGAATATGGCACAACGTGCCAGGTCAGAGTTAGCAGGGATGTATGCCATCTACTGTAGACACCAAATGGTAACAATCTTATTGTGCAGGACATGCTACAGTCTGAAGCAGAATATTTATCCAACAGAAGTTAAATCTCCTTATTTATGCCTTAAAAAGACAAATGCATCCTAGCAATGACCAATGGAATTAAAGGTTTTAAATCTTTAAGTATGAGATGCCATCATTTTTTCATAAAAAATGTCAACAGATTGATTATGAAAGTGTGCATAAAGTACATTATCTATAGTCTTTTGAGACAGGTTTACAGTGTATAATAAAATAAGCAAACATAACATCTTTGCATCAGTTTGTGTCCGCTCAGAACCAGCCAGATATTTGCATAGAAAATACAGCCACGTTTGGCTAGCTCTCCTGGCTGTAAAAAATGCAGAAAACTATTTTTCTTTGTGTACCATGTGTAGAACTCATTCATTAGCAAACTCTAAATGTGTCTTTCAATCTCTTTATATTGCTGGATATAAGCTGGAAGGAATGGAAAAAGGTGTTCTTATAATAAAGATGATAATTACAATAATAACAGTAAAAGTCAGGCAAAATGGAGTGTGCTATCAATTCTGTAATGCCACTCACACTCTGTGAATTTAAATGTTATGCTGCTCTGAAGGTTTCCTCTTTCAGGTACTTTAAAAGGACTGGTGTTTCTATTTGCCCAGTCCACATCACTATAATGCACCATGCGTAGAATGGAAAGTCTAATGATAAAAAGGAAGGTACACACACAAACACACACACAAAAAACAGACCAAAGCGAGAGAAGGCAGACATATAGACACATGAGGATTATATTGTTTTAGTCTGCCTACGTGTATCTCTAGGATTAGTCCATCCTTTAAAAGATGCTGAAAACGAAGAGGTCAACATTCAAAAGCCATTTAGACGTGTAACTAAACGTTATCCTTCTAAAAGGCAAAGTTTAGGTATATTAAACCCTTGTCTAATTAGATTTTAGTTGGATAAGTCATTATCCCGCTAAAATGTATATGGATAAAAAAAAGAGGCATTCCAGGAAGGAGTTTAAAATCTGCTATGCTAGATAACTATAACCAACTAACAGGGTCATTCATCAAAATGTGTCATGGCGTTAAAGCATGCGTTAATGCCATAATGCATGCAATAATAACGCTAGCGCACAGCATTAATGCAAATTTTTGGAAGGGGTGGGATCAGGGAGGAGTTTGGGTGGAATTTATGAAAATGAGGGGGCAATATCTCACCATGCGATAGCATAACACATCCTATCGTATGGTTTTAATGCTGAAAATAACTACACCTTTTTTCCTGGCATTAAGCTGTGAGATATGCCTGAAATGGCCATAACACAATTTGCGATACATTTTTAGAATTACATTTTGGCCATTTCTGGGCTTGGAAAGGGAAAGGGGAGGGGGGGAAGAGAGAGACAGAGAACCTCTGGGGAAGCCCTCACAGGGGCGGATTTTAAAACAATACGCGTGCCGGTACTTTTGTTCGCGCCACCAGCGCGAACAAAAGTACACCAGATTTTATAAGATACGCGCGTAGCCGCACGTATCTTATAAAATCAGGGTCGGCGAGCGCAAGGGGGTGCACAATTGTGCAAACTGCGCGCACCGAGCCCGGCGCGGCCTGCCTGTTCCCTCCGAGGCCGCTCCGATTTCGGAGCGGCCTCGGAGGGAACTTTTCTTCGCCCTCCCCCCACCTAATCCACCCCCCCGGCCCTATCTAAACCCCCCCCTTACCTTTGTCGGCAAAGTTACGCCTGCTGAAAGCAGGCGTAACTTTGCACGCGTTGCCGGCAGCCCCACTCCGTCCTCCAGTCCCGGGGGCGTGGTCCGGAGGCCTCAACCACACCCCCGGGCTGCCGTCACGCCCCCGGGCCCGCCCCCGAAACGCCGCGTCGTTCCGGGAACGCCCCCGGACACGCCCCCTCCCTCCCCGTTTCGAAAGCCCCGGGACTTACGCGCGTCCCGGGGCTTTATGCGCGCCGGCGGCCTATGCAAAATAGGCGCGCCGCTGCACGAGGGCCCTGTGCGCGTAAATCCTGCCGGATTTACGCGCGCAGGGGTTTTAAAATCTACCCCACATTGTGCAACTAGTTATATCACTATAGGAGTGCCATCTAATAGGGATGTGAATCGTTTTTTGACGATTTAAAATATCGTCCGATATATTTTAAATCGTCAAAAAATCGTTAGGGCCACGATACAATACCAATTCCCCCGATTTATCGTTAAAAAATCGTAAATCGGGGGAAGGGGGAGGGCAGGAAAACTGGCACACTAAAACCCCCTAAAACCCACCCCGACCCTTTAAATTAAATCCCCCACCCTCCCGAACCCCCCCCCCCAATGCTTTAAATTACCTGGGGATCCGGCGGTGGTCCAGAACGGCGGCGGTCCGGAACGGCCCCCTCAATAGAATCGTGTTGTCTTCAGCCGGCGCCATTTTTCAAAATGGCCGTCGCAAAATGGCGGCAGCCATAGACAAAAACGATTCGACGGAGGAGGTCGTTCCGGACCCCCGCTGGACTTTTGGCAAGTCTTGTGGGGGTCAGGAGGCCCCCCCAAGCTGGCCAAAAGTTTCCTGGGAGTCCAGTGGGGTTCCGGGAGCGATTTCTTGCCGCGAATCGTTTTCGTACGGAAAATGGCGCCGGCAGGAGATCGACTGCAGGAGGTCGTTCAGCGGGGGTTTGGGACCACCGCTTAACGACCTCCTGCACTCGATCTCCTGCCGGCACCATTTTCCGTATGAAAACGATTTGCGGCAAGAAATCGCTCCCGGAACCCCGCTGGACTCCCAGGAAACTTTTGGCCAGCTTGGGGGGGGCCTCCTGACCCCCACAAGACTTGCCAAAAGTCCAGCGGGGGTCCGGAACGACCTCCTCCGTCGAATCGTTTTTGTCTATGGCCGCCGCCATTTTGCGGCGGCCATTTTGAAAAATGGCGCCGGCTGAAGACAACACGATTCTATTGAGGGGGCCGTTCCGGACCGCCGCCGTTCTGGACCACCGCCGGATCCCCAGGTAATTTAAAGCATTGGGGGGGGGGGTTCGGGAGGGTGGGGGATTTAATTTAAAGGGTCGGGGGTGGGTTTTAGGGGGGTTTAGTGTGCCGGCTCACGATTTTAACGATTTTTCACGATAGTTTACACACCCAAACGGCAACAATACGATTCCCTCCCCCTCCCAGCCGAAATCGATCGTTAAGACGATCGAGGGCACGATTCACATCTCTACCATCTAATAGGTCAAAGTGAGGTGTTGGTGGTGCTTTAGGGTTTAGGGGCCAGTTTCTCATGTAGATTGAAATGTATGAACAGCACAGTACACCTTGATAAAGATTTGGCATCATTTGGAGTGGAAATTCTCACAAAGATGAAATTTTATAGTCCATCATGCTAGAGTAAGAGAACATGGTAGAAATGGTATCTTTATGAGACTTTCCTCACTCCAAATGATGTCAAATCTTCACTGAGTTGTACTAAGCTGGTCGTAGGACTCACTCTACATGAGAAACTGGTCCCTAAACCCCAAAGCACCATCAACACCTCATCTAGAGCTATTAGATGACCCTCCTATAGAGATATAAATGCTTCACTACTATACAGGCTTTTTTGATAGTCTCTCTGTCTCTCTCTCTTATATCCATCCATGTGTTAATAATGCATTTTGATGAATCTAGGGGTAGTTAACTGGAAAACTTTAGATCTGCTTTATGAAAAAGAATTTTCTCTGATTTGTTTTAAATGCATCCCTGCTAACTTCAGGGACTGCCCCTAGTCCTTATATTATCTGAAAGAATAAATAACCAATTCACATTTACACATTCAAGTTCTTTCATGATTTTCTAGACCTCTATTATATCCCCCCTCAGCTGTCTCTTCTCCAAGCTGAACCAAAAAGAGTGAGAATAATAACTCTTGTATGCTTGACTGTATCGGCAACTCTTATGTTATATTTAATGTAGCCAACACAAATTCAGAAATGCCCAGAAATTGTAGACGCACTGATTATAGATGATATTCGACTACTGTATATTTATGACCGTCATAATAGGCATCATCGTTTTAGCTCACGCATATCTCAACTCTGCCTTATATTTAATCATGTGGTCATTTCAGTTCTTATTTGAGAAAATTATTCCATTTTTTTCAAAAAGTTTTTTTTGCACTTAAAATTACTTCAATTAAAATTTATATGTGTGCCAAAAATCTGCACTTATCTTATTCTTTCATTCCGTCAACCTTCATAGTAGTCTTGCTTCAATTTGCAAATAACTAGATGACCCGGGTGAATGTTTTTTCTTCTTTTAATCCGTTTCTACTCCTTTTTGACAAATGGCGACCCAGCATTTTTTTGCTCTTGAACATATCTTCTCCAAGCTGAACAGCTCTAACCTCTTTACTTCTTCATAGAGGAGCCGTTCCATACCCCTTCCCTGTACTTTCTCCAGTGCAACAATATTTTTTTTTGAGATGCGGCATCCAGAATTGCACACAGTATTCAAGGTACAGTCTCACTCTGGAATGACCAAAATTCAAGTCCAGGGGTACCTGGGAAAAGAATCAGTTATGAAAAAGCCTAGACCAAATCCATGCTTTTAGTGGCTCCCTAAAAGTAACATAATTAGGATCAGAATGAATTTCTAAAGGTGTTGTATTCCATCAGTTCTTCAAACTTGTAAAAGCACCAAGAAAGAAGCCTTTGCAGTAGTAATGGGTATTGAATAGTAGAACAAGTCTCCATGTGCCAGCTAAGAAAAGTTTAAATGCAACCCTTGTATAACTAGGGACCATTGCTTTTAGATTTTATTTTATTTTTAGTTGGACTTTCAATGTTATAACAAAAAAAATAATCAGTGAAAAAGTGAAAAAGTGACTTTTATACTAATTTTTCTCCTGTATATTATAACAAAATCATATTTCTACAGATATTTTTTGTTAAAATATTAAAATTCCCAGGAAAAATAAATAAAAACTAAAAATGAAGGTCCCCGTATAAGCTAAAAGAAACAACTATTAATGACATTCATAATTGCGATTCAGAATTAATTTCGCCGGGACCCAAATCTGTTGCATTTGTTTCATAAAGGGGAAAATCAATTTGTTGATACATTGTATTTGTTTTCCTATTTCCCATTAAAGTCAATGGGGGAAGAATTTGCAGCTTATTTTTGGCTGCAGAATTGGAGTTTTCTTATCAATTCTGATGAAACTTCTGGGGAGCAATCATCAGAAAGAGAAAAGAGCTCCAAGGTACTTAGACTGTGGCAAAGTGGCACCAAAGTGGCATGAATAGCCTAAGGCACTTTAAAGGGGCAAAGGGGTACCAGGAGTGGCAAGAGTGCTTTAACAGAGGTGCAAAGCAGCAGCAAGAGTGTCAAAAATACACCACAGCTTCAAAAGAGAGCACCGATAACAGATGCATGAACCCTCAAAGGCAGCACGACAGGCAAAGTGGCAAGACAAGTGACATCAACATCCTATAGCGCAATGAAGGGGGAACATAGCAAGCAGAAAGACTAGCACCAACACACTGAGGAACCATGATAGTGGCAAGAACACCACAAGGAGTTGAATGAGTCATCTTGTGTATGGCAGTAAGGTAAAGTGGCAGAAAGCTGATAGTGGGCAAGACAGGCTGGCCCCAGGGAGAGTTCCCTTTCCTTTGAGCAGGAAAGAGGTCCCTAGAATGGGTTCGCCCCTAGAGTGGGATGCTTCCATTGGTGTCTAGTGAGCTCTCGCTGGTCTTTTAAAATCTGGTGGACATACAAACGAGAATATTCACGGCAGAGGCTTAGCAACAGTCAAGGCATGGAGAAGGCAGGCGTGGTCAGAGATAGCAATGGTCAAGGCATGGAGGAGGCAGGTGTGGTCAGACGTAGCAATGATCAAGGCACAGAGAAGGTAGGCATGGTCAGACGTAGCAATGGTCAAGGCAGAGAAGGCAGGCGTAGTCAGACATAGCAGAGGTCAGGCTTGGAGTAGGCAGGCGAAGTCAGGCGTAATGGAGGTCAGAACCAGGTAGACAATCCAGTAGACAGATGACATGAACAGAAGGAATAGGAACCAGGAATCACAGGAACAAAACAAGCGCAAGGCTACTAGAACTCGGAAACCAGAACAGGAGACCAAGGCAACCTGTTGCAAAGGCAACGCTGAGGAGCACTGCCTGAGCTTTAATATGTTGAGGGAACTGACGCCAACATCCGGGTCTGCGGCCAGGTTCCCACTGCGGGCCCTTTAAAGGTTTCACTGATGCACGCGCCTAGGGAGGGGCGCAGCGCAGCCGGTGGCATCTCTCCGTGAACCCTGTGGAGAGGCCCGATGGATGGAGGCATCCTGGCAGAGGTCCTGGGAAGTGGAGCAGGACTGGATGTGCTGGTGGAAGTCCAAGCTTGAGACTGGCGGCCCACCACCACCAGCAATGAGGAGCTGGAGCCTGAAGCTTGTATAGAGAGGTGAGAGGGCCACAGTGCAGGGCTGCCATGGGCGGCAAGCGTAACAGTATCCCCACCTTTAAGCCCCCCTCCTGGAGATCGAGGTTTGCCTGGATGGGCACAATGGAAACTTGAGAGGAGGGTCTTGTCCAAGATGTTGCGAGTAGGCTCCCACAAATTTTCCTCGGGTCCATAACCCTCCCAAGAAAGGAGTTACTCCCATCGGTGGCCTCTATGGCAGATGTCCAGCACTTTGTGGACCTTATACATGATATCAGTCTCTGGCACCAATGCAGGTGGCTCAGGGACCTTCTGGATAGGCCAGGACAACACTACTGGCTTAAGCAATGACACATGAAAGGTATTATGTATACCTAAGGAAGAAGAGAACCAGAACTTGTAAGTCACAGGTCCGATGCGTCGGGTAATTGGGAATGGTCCAATGAATCTTGGAGCAAATCTCTGCGAAGGAATTCGGAGTCTAATATTCTTGGTACTCAACCAGACTTTCTGGCCAGGGAGGAATTCAGGAGCTCCACGGTGATGACTGTCAGCAGTTTTCTTGGCCCGGGAAGCGGTCTGGTGCAGGCGAAGATTCGTCTGTTCCCACAATGTTTTATGGGTATACGCAGTAGCCTGTGCCGCAGCAGATGGCATGGAGAAAGGTATGGGTAGTGGTGTTCGATGTTGTTTCTCATAGACTATAGAGAATGGTGATGTTCCAGTAGTTGTGGCGATGTGAGAGTTGTGGGAAACTCTGCCCAGGATAACAGGTCCGACCAGTTGTCTTGTTGGTCATTAATATAGGCCCTCAGGAATGCCTTCAGGGAGCAGTTCATCCATTCAGCTTGCCCGTTGGCTTGGGCGTGGTAGGCGGTCATGAGGCTGATGTTAATACCGAACTTTCAGCAAAGGGAGCGCCAATATCTGGCAACGAATTGAGGACCTCGATCGGAAACAATATCCACTGGTAGGTCATGCAGTCTGAAAATATGAAGAAAAAAGACACGTGCTAGTGGTGGTGCAGATGGTAGGCCTGGAAGAGGTACAAAATGGGCCATGACAAAATCCATAGATAAATGAGTCCACGGTTCCTCGGGTGCTGGAATTGGTTGTAAAGTCCCTGAGGTCGCCCGACCAGGGGTTTTTGTTGTGCACACACATTGCAGGATTCGACGTATGCATTAGCGTCGGAGACCAAAGTAGGCCATCAGAAAAACCTCTGGAGCAGTGCCACGGTTCAAACACGTCCTGGGTAGCCGGCAAATTTGGAATCATGTGCCCAGCGAAGAACTCTTTCCCGAAGTCGTCAGGGCACCACGGTTTTCCCGGTAGGAACTGGATGGGTAGCAGACAAGGAAATACAAGCTGGGACGATGATGTGAGTTGGATCTTTGGGGATGTCTTCAGGTTCAAAAGACTGGGATAAGGCATCTGCCCAGAGATTCTTATCCGCAGGACGGATCTGGAGCTTGAAATTGAACCTTGAGAAAAATAAGGCCCATCGAGCTTGACGGGCATTGAGGCACTGAGTGTGACTTAGATGTTCTAAGTTTTTGTGCTCTGTGAACACCGTGAATTTATGCTGTGTGACCTCGAGCTAAAGGTGCCACTCTTCAAGAGACAATTTAATGGCGAGCAGTTCGCGGTCCCCAGTACTGTAGTTCTGCTCTGCTGATGAAACTTTTTGAGAAAAGAATGAGCATGGAGCTTTGGTACTAGAAGCAGTGCGCTGACTTAGAACAGCTCCAGCCCCAATGGCAGAAGCGTCCACCTCGACTAAAAATGGACGAGTCGGGTCAAGGTGACATAAGTAGGATCCCTTTTTGAAGGCTTCTTTCAAACAATGAAAAGCGGTAACGGCCTCGGGCAGCCAATTCCGTGTATTTTGGCCTTTTCATGTCAGGGCCATCAGAGGTGCAGCCAGGATAAAGTGGCAATAATAATTAAGGAATCCCAAGAAGCACTGGAGTGCTTTAAGTCCCACTGGTTGTTGCCAATCCCGGATTGCTCTCAATTTATCTGGGTCCATGGAAAAGCCTTGAGGAGAGATTATATAGCCAAGGAACGGTAAATAGGACCTCTCGAACAAACACTTGTCCAGTTTTGCAAACAAGTGATTTTCTCATAGGCATTGTATTACCATTCATTCATCGACTTGGTGGATGTTGAGGTCCTTCAAGAATATGAGGATATCGTCCAGATAGATCACAGCCTTGATATATAGCTGATCCCTGAAAATTTCATTCATCATCTGCTGGAATACAGCTGGTGCGTTGGAAAGGCCAAAAGGCATCACCAAGCATTCATAGTGTCTGTCTCTTTGTTCTGGCTCACATAAAACATCCATGTTTTATTACCCAGGCAGCTAAACTTTCCTCCCAATCAGTCCTCATGACAAAAATTCTGTAAAGTCTGAAATTGTTTACTGCACAAGTAAACTTTACTTACAATTGTTGCACTTCAGATGCAAGCCCCAGGCAATAATCTTTGGTAACCTAGGATAAAAATCTGTGAGCCTTTGTCTTTAAGAGGCCCCCCCCCCCCCCTCCACTTTCTCTCACCATCGGGAGAGCTTG
The DNA here is from genome assembly GCF_901001135.1 of Rhinatrema bivittatum. NCBI lineage: Eukaryota > Metazoa > Chordata > Amphibia > Gymnophiona > Rhinatrematidae > Rhinatrema > Rhinatrema bivittatum. Next base: position 366,207,718 of record NC_042620.1, on the reverse strand, counting down.
AATCCTATTCAACCTAACTTAAGTTATGGCAGGAGAAAGGAGAATAGAATTTCTTGTGTTGCAGGAGTTAGTTAAGAATAAGAAGAAAGAAAATGCCATACTGGGTCAGACCAAGGGTCCATCAAGCCCAGCATCCTGTTTCCAACAGTGGCCAATCCAGGCCATAAGAACCTGGCAAGTACCCAAAAACTAAGTCTATTCCATGTTACCATTGCTAATGTCAGTGGCTATTCTCTAAGTGAACTTAATAGCATGTAATGGACTTCTCCTCCAAGAACTTATCCAATCCTTTTTTAAACACAGCTATACTAACTGTACTGACCACATCCTCTGGTAACAAATTCCAGAGTTTAATTGTGTGTTGAGTAAAAAAGAACTTTCTCCAATTAGTTTTAAATGTGCCCCATGCTAACTTCATGGAGTGTCCCCTAGTCTTTCTACTATCCGAAAGAGTAAATAACCGATTCACATCTACCCGTTCTAGACCTCTCATGATTTTAAACTCCTCTACATTTCCCCCCTCAGTCGTCTCTTCTCCAAGCTGAAAAGTCCTAACCTCTTTAGTCTTTCCTCATAGGGGAGCTGTTCCATTCCCCTTATCATTTTGGTAGCCCTTCCCCATCGCAATTATATCTTTTTTGAGATGCGGTGACCAGAATTGTACACAGTATTCAAGGTGCGGTCTCACCATGGAGCGATACAGAGGCATTAAGACATTTTCCGTTTTATTCACCATTCCCTTTCTAATAATTCCCAACATTCTGTTTGCTTTTTTGACTGCCGCAGCACACTGAACCGACGATTTCAATGTGTTATCCACTATGACACCTAGATCTCTTTCTTGGGTTGTAGCACCTAATATGGAACCCAACATTGTGTAATTATAGCATGGGTTATTTTTCCCTATATGAACCACCTTGCACTTCTCCACATTAAATTTCATCTGCCATTTGGATGCCCAATTTTCCAGTCTCACATGGTCTTCCTGCAATTTATCACAATCTGCTTGTGATTTAACTACTCTGAACAATTTTGTGTCATCTGCAAATTTGATTATCTCACTCGTATTTCTTTCCAGATCATTTATAAATATATTGAAAAGTAAGGGTCCCAATACAGATCCCTGAGGCACTCCACTGTCCACTCCCTTCCACTGAGAAAATTGCCCATTCAATCCTACTCTCTGTTTCCTGTCTTTTAGCCAGTTTGCAATCCACGAAAGGACATCGCCACCTATCCCATGACTTTTTACTTTTCCTAGAAGCCTCTCATGAGGAACTTTGTCAAACGCCTTCTGAAAATCCAAGTATACTATATCTACCGGTTCACCTTTATCCACATGTTTATTAACTCCTTCAAAAAAGTGAAGCAGATTTGTGAGGCAAGACTTGCCCTGGGTAAAGCCATGCTGACTTTGTTCCATTAAAGCATTTCTTTCTATATGTTCTGTGATTTTGATGTTTAGAATACTTTCCACTATTTTTCCTGGCACTGAAGTCAGGCTAACCGGTCTGTAGTTTCCCGGATCGCCCCTGGAGCCCTTTTTAAATATTGGGGTTACATTTGCTATCCTCCAGTCTTCAGGTACAATGGATGATTTTAATGATAAGTTACAAATTTTTACTAATAGGTCTGAAATTTCATTTTTTAGTTCCTTCAGAACTCTGGGGTGTATACCATCTGGTCCAGGTGATTTACTACTCTTCAGTTTGTCAATCAGGCCTACCACATCTTCTAGGTTCACCGTGATTTGATTCAGTCCATCTGAATCATTACCCATGAAAACCTTCTCCATTACGGGTACCTCTCCAACATCCTCTTCAGTAAACACCGAAGCAAAGAAATCATTTAATCTTTCCGCGATGGTCTTATCTTCTCTAAGTGCCCCTTTAACCCCTCGATCATCTAACGGTCCAACTGACTCCCTCACAGGCTTTCTGCTTCGGATATATTTAAAAACGTTTTTACTGTGAGTTTTTGCCTCTATAGCCAACTTCTTTTCAAATTCTCTCTTAGCCTGTCTTATCAATGTCTTACATTTAACTTGCCAATGTTTATGCTTTACCCTATTTTCTTCTGTTGGATCCTTCTTCCAATTTTTGAATGAAGATCTTTTGTCTAAAATAACTTCTTTCACCTCCCCTTTTAACCATGCCGGTAATCGTTTTGCCTTCTTTCCACCTTTCTTAATGTGTGGAATACATCTGGACTGTTCTTCTAGAATGGTATGTTTTAACAATGACCACGCCTCTTGGACATTTTTTACTTTTGTAGCTGCTCCTTTCAGTTTTTTTTTAACAATTTTTCTCATTTTATCAAAGTTTCCCTTTTGAAAGTTTAGCACGAGAGCCTTGGATTTGCACACTGTTCCTTTTCCAGTCATTAAATCAAATTTGATCATATTATGATCACTATTGCCAAGCGGCCCCACCACCGTTACCTCTCTCACCAAGTCCATTGCTCCACTGAGAATTATATCTAAAATTGTTCCCTCTCTCGTCGGTTCCTGAACCAATTGTTCCAAAAAGCTATCATTTATTCCATCCAGGAACGTTATCTCTCTAGCGTGACCCGATGATACATTTACCCAGTCAATATTGGGTTAATTGAAGTCTCCCATTATTACTGCACTACCAATTTGGTTAGCTTCCCTAATTTCTCTTAGCATTTCACTGTCCATCTCACCATCTTGACCAGGTGGATGGTAGTATACCCCTATCACTGTAGTCTTCCCTGACACACAAGGCATTTCTACCCATAAAGATTCAATTTTGTATTTAGTCTCATGCAGGATGTTTATCCTGTTGGACTCTATGCCATCCCGGACATAAAGCGCCACACCTCCTCCCGACTGCTCCTCTCTGTCATTGCGATATAATTTGTACCCCGGTATAGCACTGTCCCATTGGTTATCCTCTTTCCACCATGTCTCTGAGATGCCAATTAAGTCTATGTCATCATTTACTGCTATACATTCTAATTCTCCCATCTTACTTCTTAGACTTCTGGCATTAGCATACAAACATTTCAAAGTTTGTTTTTTGTTTGTATTTTTATTATGCTTTTTAATTGATAGGGATAAGTTAGAATTTTTTAGCTCAGGTGAGCTTTTAGTTACAGGCACTTGGACTACTTTTCTAATTATTGGAACCTCACTGTCGGGATGCCCTAATTCTAATGTATCATTAGTATCCTTTAAAGATACCTCTCTCAGAACCATGCGCTGCTGGGCGACTGTCGGCTTAAAAGCTGCTCTATCTCCTTTTTAAAGGTTAGCGCCAGCAGTCTGGTTCCACCCTGGTTAAGGTGGAGCCCATCCCTTCGGAAGAGACTCCCCCTTCCCCAAAAGGTTCCCCAGTTCCTAACAAAACTGAATCCCTCTTCCTTGCACCATCGTCTCATCCACGCATTGAGACTCCGGAGCTCTGCCTGCCTCTGGTGACCTGCGCGTGGAACAGGGAGCATTTCAGAGAATGCTACCCTGGAGGTTCTGGATTTAATCTTTCTACCTAAGAGCCTAAATTTGGCTTCCAGAACCTCCCTCCCTCATTTTCCTATGTCATTGGTGCCCACGTGTACCACGACAGCCGGCTCCTCCCCAGCACTGTCTAAAATCCTATCTAGGTGAGGCGTGAGGTCCGCCACCTTCGCACCAGGTAGGCATGTTACCAGGCGATCCTCACGCCCACCAGCCACCCAGCTATCTACATTCCTAATAATTGAATCACCAACTATGATGGCCGACCTAACCCTTCCTTCCTGGGCAGTAGGCCTTGGGGAGATATCCTCAGTGCGAAAGGACAATGCATCACCTAGAGAGCAGGTCCTTGCTACAGGATCCTTTCCTGCTACACCTGGTTAGTGCTCTCCCATTATGAGACCTTCTTCCTCCAAGGCAGCACCAGGGCTGCCAGTCTGAAGTTGGGACTTGACTACTATGTCCCTGAAGGACTCATCTATATACCTCTCTGTCTGCCTCAGCTCCTCCAGGTCTGCCACTCTAGCCTCCAGAGATCGGACTCGTTCTCTGAGAGCCAGGAGCTCTTTGCATCGCATGCACATGTACAACTTCTCACCGGTGGGTAAAAAATCATACATGTGACACTCGATGCAAAAGACTGGGAAGCCCCCCTCTTGCTGCTGGACTGCTGCCTTCATCTCAATTTTGATCAGTTCCTAGTTAAGTTTTAGGTTGCTATGATAGTAGGAATGTGTCTAACTTCCTTTAAATGTATTAGTGAATTCACTATGTGTCTGGTAGTGGCCTATCGGGGTCTGATCGAATTCTCAATAAAGTTTTTGTTGATGTTTTTTTTTTTTTTTTGTGAAAGTGGCACCTGCCTATAAATTAAGGGATGAACTAGGGGTGGGTGGGTTGGGAAATACAAACAGTCTAACTTCAGTTAGTCAGCCTGAGTGACTCACTGCTCCCTTGATCAACAAATGTTGGTCCCTATTCAAACCCAATCACACTACCTCAACACCTTTCCAAGGTGAGTAACTGAGCTGAACTATTCAACTTTTTTACTTTTGTATATACTGCTCCTAGCTTATTTCTAGCTTCTGGCTACTTTTTTGTGGGTTGTTTTTTTTTTGTGGGGTTTTTTTTTTTCAATACAATGCACTCAGTTAGTATTAAAAAACAAACAGTCAGCTCTTTAAAAGTCTGGAGAACACTCAGTTCTGCAGACTTTTAAAAATAAACACACTATCTACTGCTACCTTATTGACTGACTAAAAGTACAAACAGTCTAACTTGTTTATTCACTGCCTACCTACTGCTACCTTATTGACTGACTATTTAAAAATGCAAACAGTCTAACTTGTTTATTCACTGCCTTTCTGACTATTAAAGGCACAAACACACTAAATAATATTCCCAAATAGTTAACTTTGCCCCTATACTTTTAAAAAGTCAATGTCCCAAGCAAACACTTACTGATTCCTTTCAGCCACCAGCAAGGTGATCCTCTCCTCTCAGTGTTTCCACCCGTGGCTCAGGCAATTACTCAGGAGTTACACCAGTTATGGAACCACACCAAACAACTGCTTCAAAAGGCTGCTCAGACCTCCAAAAGGTTTTATGACATCCATCATCGTGAAGCGTCACGCTTCAAACCAGGGGACATGGTCTGGTTAAGTACCTGCTTCATTCGACTCAAACTACCATCGGTCCGTTTCGTGCCTAGATACATTGGGCCTTTTCCAGTTCTTCACCAGCTGGGTCCAGTCACAAACAGTCTTTGCTTGCCCTCATCCCTCAGAATCCATAATGCCTTCCACATATCGCTCCTGAAACCTCTGGGCCTATCCGTCTTCTCCCAAAAGCCACCGGAACCTCAGAGTGATACTTGGTACTGACCTCGGCTTACCTCTGACCACGCTTGGACCAATTCCAGGAACTGACCTCTGCTTGCCTCTAACCATGCTTGGACTGATACCTGGTACTGAGCTCTGCTTGCCTTTGACCATGCTTGGACCGATACCTGGAACTGACCTCTGACCATGCTTGGACTGATACCTGGAACTGACCTCTGCTTGCCCCTGAACACGCACAGACTGATACATGGAACTGATCCTTGCTTTGGCTGACCTTACTCGGATGAATACCCTGTCTTTGACCCTTGCGCTCCATTTGGACACTCTCTTTGCTTCTCCTGAGACCACCAGACCCACCTGTCTTGATGCTGTTTGCGGCCTTCCTCGAGCTAGACTACTAGGCACTGCCTACCCTGCCCAGAGGATCTTCAGTTCCTGCCTTGTACCCGTGGTCTCTGTTCCGGTCTGTTCACCGTCAGCCACGCACCTCTACTCCTTGTGGGCACACCTCTTCACCATCTCTCTGGGAAAACCCCAGAGGCCCACCTAAGCCCAGGCAGCCCGGGAATCCAAGGGCTCAACCCGTGGAGCCCCTGGGCCGTTATTGGTGAAGCTACAGCTTGCCTCTGTTTCCTTGTGTGCTCTGCCTCCTGGTGGCAGGCGCTCTCTGGGATCCCTCAGAGGGCCGTACCAATCCTGCGCCAGGCCAAGGGTCGACCTCCAGCACAACAACAATAAGAAAAGACAGTCCCTGCTCAATAGAGTTTACAATCCAATAAGATAAACATACAGGGAAAAGACTGGGGCTTCATAAAGTAAGATAATGGTTAGGAAAATGTTAGTTAAGATTTAAAGGTAGCCTCAAAAAGGTGAGTCTTTACATGGGATTTAAACAAGGTGAGAGAAGGAGCATAAGACACTAGCTCAGGAAATCTATTCTAAACAAATCGCGCAGCCAAATGAAAAGCACAGAGTTGGGAATGGCTGTAGAGAAGAAGGGCACAGATATGTGTGCCTTGTCTGATGAACAGAGTGCATGAGGGAGGGGTATAGAGAGAGATAAAAGAGGAGAGGAAGTGAGGTGGTGTAGAGTGAAGGCTCTTTGCATCATCACTCCCCACTTTGGCTGGGATGGGGTGGGGGGAATAAATAAAAAGGGAATTATATTCAGATGACAACCAATGCTGGGCCCTGATTTTTAAGGCCCAGTGTATTAACATGCAGATATAAGGGAAAAAGCACAAGATGGCTTCTACGGCCAAGTCCCAAAGCAAAGAATTTCAAGCAGCATTGTCTGAATTATCAAGAAGGCTCCTCATCCAGTAAAAATGTTGCTAGCAGTAATTTGTTGTGGTTTGACAGTTGCTTGGTTTTGATTGTAAATATTACTACCCTTAAAATAAGGCTTGGGGCAACTGCATGGAGTAGCAGTTACTCCCTTAAGAAGCTTGATTGGCATACTTTTTTTTCCATCGTTACTATGTTATTTGTAGTGAGAAAGAGGAGCTTGAACTATATGCAGGAGCTAACAGGGAGCCAATGCAATGACTTCAGAAGAGGAGTTATATGAGTGTAGCAACTTTGGAAAATTATAAGTAGCACAGCTGAATTTAAAATAGATTGTAGTGAAGAGAGATGGGCTTGCTGGGACACCTAAGAGGAATAGGTTGCAATAGTCTAAGCAGGAGGAAATGAGAGAGTTGATAAGGGTTCTGGTAGTGTGTTCAGAAAGGGAGAGTTTTAGCAGAGTTTTGGATATGTGTAGAGGAGGAAAGAGAAGAGTTGAAGATGACCTCTAGTTTATGGGCTGAGGGGAACCACAAGAATGACCATGTTATCCACAGAAATAGACAAAGGAGGAAATGGGGAGGTGGGCTTAGGGAGAACGATATGGAGCTCTGTCTTGGCCATGTTGAGTTTAAGGTGGTGGTGGGACATCCAGACAGCAATATCAGACAAGCAGGCTCAGATCTGGGACAGGATTCTTGGTGAAATTTCAGATGTAGAGAAGTAAATCTTAGAGCCATTAGCATAACGATGGCATTGAAAGCCATGAGCGGAAATCAGAGTTCCAAGGGAATTCATATATAGGGAAGGCCCAGGACAGAACCCTGAGGCACACCAATTGATAGTGGAATCATTTCTTGGCTCTCCGTGAGAAATTGGCACTAATGAACAGTAAATGTGTGGAGTTGTTGAGAAGAGGATTGTTGGGAACATCAACTCCTTCTCACAGAAATCAACAATTTTTAAACAGTTTCCACCACATGCATAGCATTTATGCAATCTATAACTCTATCTCAACTGGATGTCCTTATCCATGCATTTAGGACCAGATTTACCAGGCATTTTCCCTATAGGCACATAAGGAAAGCCTTTTGGTACAGCTGGATCTTAATTTGTAAATGTCAGATTTTGAAATGTATTAAACATGAGAATATAGACCACACCTGGAATATAAGGTCCAGGAGGCTGAGGAACTAGAAAAGTTACAGAGAAAAAAAACTGAATTGATTAATTAAAGGGCTGCAGACAGGGGCATATTGCAGGAAAATATCAACCCAGGGGATTTTTTTCAGGGAATATAACTAACTTCCTTGTGCTTTCCCTGCTGCATGTGTTTCAACAGTTCCTAAAAGCATGACAAACTGACCCTTCAGAGGTACATCATGTGACTTAGAGCCTGACAGAACCTAAGCAAAAAAGTCCCCAACATATACCTAACATAACCTAAGCAAAAAAGTCCCCAACATATACTGTAGTTTACATTATATGTAAACTACAGTATATGGACCATACCCAAGACCAAGGTTGAGCACACACAGCTGGAGGCCCCTTTCCATCCATGCAGTCAGTAGTGCTCCCCCCCCCCCCCCCCCATCATCCAATATTAAAGTCTCTCCAAACAATCAGCTTTTGAATCAGTTGCCAAGTAATGACACAACTATACTGCCAGCCAGTGTCAGATACAAACACTCACAGTCTCTCAGACAAAACCCCCACACACACACTCTTTGACACCTACTTTGTGTTTGAGAAAGTGCATGGGTGTCTTTCTCTCTGACACAGACACTCAACACACATTCTCTCTCTCTGTGTGAATGTGTCTTGCCTGTGTCACAGAGAGTGTGTGTGTATGTGGATGCCTTTCTGTGTCAGAGAAAAAAAAAGATACCCACCCACACATACTCAGACACAAAGGGGCAGATATTCAAAGCACATTTAAAGCTAGATAGCTGGATAAGTAGGACATCTAGCTATGTAGCAGCCACTGACCATAGATTTTACAACAAAATAGACATACTGTAAGTACAGTCTTGAGGTAAAAATATCACTTACAACAAGTACATTATATTTACATGAATTGCTGTAGTACCAACCAGAAAATGCCACAAAAAGAAAAAAAGAGTAAAAAGACACTTGGATCACGATGTGGAGTGTGGCATCCTGGAGGTGCAACAAAATCGAGTAAGGCACGGGGGGGAGAAATGTTGCAGGCTGGTGAATCGGTGGGGCCTAAGGTAGGATCTGCGACAGGATATGTGTGTGCCGATAGCTGCAGAAGAGTGGTGTGGAGTTATCTTAAGAAATTCCTTGGAGCACACAATAAGGGACGATAGCGCCAATGGGGGGAGGGTGTAGCCGAATGTTCCCTTAAAGGGATTGCGAATTAAAGGAAAGGAGGCCCATACTGATCGCCGGTAGGAATTAAGTTGGGATACATGTTGATGGATGGTCCTGGCCACCCCCTCCCCCTTTTCTTTGAAGTTCACAGCGGGTTTTGTTTGGAAGAGGAAAGAAAAAGGGGGAGAAAGGTGGGGTCGAAGGCTCAGGGCAGTTTGGTGGTGTGGATAGCAGGCCTTTTCTGCATGGCTGGGCATTCCTCCTTGGTTCCATGGCTTCTCTCTCCTCATTTCTGGGGGGGGGGGGGGGGGGGGCGCAGTGCTAATCGGGACTACAGGGCAAGGGGCAAGGATGCTGCTTTTGTTTGAGTTACAGGGGCAGGGATGCTGGGCATTTCAGATGTGGTAGGGCAGGGATGGTGGCGGCCATCTTGGTTGAGAGCAGAACCTCATAGTCGGTGCTCCAAAGAGGCAGAGCCCATATTTGTTCAGGGAAATGAGAATATCGGCCATTTTGTGGGGGCAGGTCAGGGAAGCTGATAGCCAGTTATCCAGGTTAGCAGAGGATAAGATGCTGAGGCTGAGGGAGGCCATTCGGGACATGTGCCTGGCTAAGAAAGCAACAGTGCACCAGTTCCAATCCCTAACTGGGCTCCTAAGCTTTGCCTCCCGGGTGATCCCTATGGGTAGGGTTTTTGCCCACAGAATGGCTTTAGCAACAGTGGGGGTCACCAAAAAGTGCCACCATATCAGTTTCCTTCGCAATTAAAGAAGACATGCAAGTTTGAGAACATTTCCTGAAGGAATTCAATGGGATGGAGTTTTGGTAGTACCCCTCCCCCTGTGGAAGCAATGAATTAGAGTTATTCACAGATGCTTCCGGAGGGTCCAATTTCAGTATATATTTTAGGGGAGCCTGGTGTGCTGAGGTTTGGCCTCTGCACTGGCATGAGAGTGGGTTAACTAAATGATTTACCTTTTTGGAATTGTTCCCTATAGTAGTAGCCTTAATATTGTGGGGAGAACATTTGGCCAGGGCTGGCATTGTCTTTAGGTCTGACAACATGGCTTTAGTGGAGGTCATCAATAGGTCCTCAGCCAAGTCCGTAGGGGTGAATGAACCGCTTAGAAAGTTAGTGCTGACCTGCTTACAACACAATAATATTTATTTATTTAGTTTTATATACCGTCACTAGAGGACCATCGTAATGGTTCACAACAGTAAATAATCTGATCTAACTAGATAAATGAAGCTTGACCGACGTGCCCGCAAATGCGCAGTAGAGAGCAGCTCTACTGCGCATGTGCGGGCGAGCACGTCAGTCTTAGGCAGCGTCAAAAAAAACCAAAAAACATGGCGGCAGCGGTGGTAGCAGCGGCAGCGGGCAGCGGTAGCGGGCGGTGGTAGCGGGCGGCAGCGGCGGCGGTAGCGGGCGGCAGCGGCGGCGGTAGCGGCAGCGGTGGTGGGCGGTGGCGGTAGCGGTAGCGGGCGGCGGCGGTAGCGGCAGCGGGGGGCGGGCGGCGGCGGCGGTAGCGGGCGGCAGCGGAGGCGGTAGCGGCGGGCGGCAGTGGCGGCGGTAGCGGGCGGCGGTGGCGGGCGGCGGCGGTAGCGGCAGCGGGCAGCGGCAGCGGCCAGTAGCGAGGGAGGGAGGAGAGAGAGAGAGGGAGGGAGGGACGGACTAAGTGGGAGGGACGAAGAGAGAGAGTGGGAGGGAGTGACTGAGTGAGAGGGAGGGATTGAGTGAGGGGGGAGGGACTGAGTGAGGGGGAGTGAGCGGGACTGAGGGAGAGGGAGGGAGTGAGTGGGACTGAGGGAGAGGGAGGGAGGGAGTGGGACTGAGGGAGAGGGAGGGAGGGAGTGGGACTGAGGGAGAGTGAGAGGGAGAGAGGGGGAGGGAGTGAGTGAGACTGAGTGGGAGGGAGGGACTGAGTGAGAGGAGAGGGAGGCTGGGGAGGAGTGGGTGAGTGGGTGGGAGGGAGGTAGGGGAGAGAGAATGAGGGAGGTAGGGGAGAGAGAATGAGGGGGAGGTGAGAGACAGAGGGATGTAGCCCGTTTTAACGGGCTTAACGGCTTGTATACAAATAAATGAACCTAAAGTACCTAATTTATAACACAGGTAACTTTAAACTAATCTTTGGTAAAATATACCCTACAATCATAAAAGAAAAGCAGACTTAAAATTCTCTAATAACATCATAAAGCATCTTACATCTAATAATAACAATTAAGAGCATAAAATACAGGTTAAAGTATACAAATATAGAAAATAACTAGCTATATATTTGCTGCTGAGAACCATTTTGAATCTCCAGTATTGTCTCTATCTAAAATAATAAAACTTTATTTATCTCAATATAACTAGATCGGGATTTTCTCAGAGAAAAGACCTCAGTATTGGCAAGAGATCTGTTTAAAGTATACAAATAAACAAGCAAATTCATCAGGTTGTCGCTCCATACAAGCTAACTCTCATTAGGGTAAAAACTTAAAACACCTTTTATGGAGACCATGTGACCTCATGAGCGGGTAGGCAGCAGGCTTACCGTGCTTCCGGCTCCCCCGCCGATTTGCCGTTTTTTCCGGGCACTCAGAACACACCGTGGCGGCCCCCACTGACGTAGGGTCACTTCAAACTACCCTAGACCACTTTTTTGCCAGCGGTGACCCTGGGCACCCAGACGCCAAGATTGCTGCCGGACCCTCGAGCCCCGGCTCACTGACAGACAATCCCGATCTAGTCGGGGAAGTATCGATGGCTGTTGTTAAAGCCCTAGAACCGCGTTTCACAGACCTTGCTGACAAGATCACAGTGGGGAATGAAACGCTGCAAGAGATAAAAAATCAGGTCGCAGATACACAACAAAGGCTGGCAGATATAGAGACGGAGGCACAAAACATGATGCAAAAGCAAGAAAAGCTGCTAAAAACTGTGGCAGCCCTGCAAGACAAAGTTGAGGATCTTGAAAATCGATCCAGGAGGATCAATTTTAGGTTAGTTGGGATCCCTGAAGCAGTACCGGACAGAGAGCTGGCAAAATTATTAGAAACCTGGTTGCTGCAGGAACTAGGCCTGACAGAGCTGGCAGGCAGTGTGACTGTTGAAAGAGCACACAGATTAGGGACTAGGAAACCAGAGGCCACCAAACCCAGGGTTGTTATTGCCCATTTTCTGAATTTTTGTCATAAAACAAGCCATAATGGAAGCTTATCGCAAGAGCACACCTCTGACCTATGAAGGCAGCAGCATTCTGATTTTTCAAGATTATTCAGCTGCAGTGTCAGCCAAACGCAGGGAGTTCTCTCCCATTTGTGTGGATCTTTTCAATAGGAAGCTGAAATTTACACTTCAATTTCCCGCTCGACTGCGTCTGGAGTATAAAGGGACTTGGCAAAGTTTTGACTCTTTTGAAGCTGTGCAACAGTTTATTCACGAGAAGGTGGACTCAAAGTGAACTGGAGAATTTTTAGCTTCTCTTGCTATTTAAGTTCTCTGTTCTATACAGGTCTCTCTCATGTTATGGTATGTTCTGAATGGAAATCATTCTGTTAACATGCGTTTAGTTAAAGCCAGATGTGTATATCTGTTAGGCAGGGGAGCCGGTGCGGTTAATCGGGTGGTCTCATTCCTCCTTTTTATGGAGGACACAAGTGGATTATGCGGAAACGGTTGGGATCTTAGGGGTAAGGGGGGAGGGGAGGGGGTAGCGCTGAGTTACCATGGAGGGTAAGTCACACGTTGACTGAGAAACTTATCACTAGGGTGTTAGGTCCTGAGTTTCATTATGGGGACCAACAACTATGCAGAAGAGGGGCACCCCTAGGCTGGGAGGGGTTTGCCTCCATGTTAATAAGGGCAGAAAGTAGTTCTAAAACATTGGGCATGTGTCAGAAGGAATATGGCTGACAAGATACGTAGCATATTCTGAAATGTGGCAGGACTCAGCTACCAGTAAAACGAGCGAAAGTGCTTTAGTCGCTTAGAAGGTAGCACGCAAAAATAGCTTTCTTACAGGAAACGCATTTAACAGCAGCAGAAAGCAAAAAACTGGCCAGGGACTGGGTATCGAAAGTGTTTTATATTCCCCGGCACATCATAGGAAAGCTGGAGTAGCTATTCTGTTGGGAAAATACTGTCTTTGATGAAGCCCAGATGATCTCTGATGAGGAGGGGAGATACGTTTTAGTAGTGGGGAAATTATTTGGTGAGGAAGTAACCCTGTGCTGTGTTTATGCACCAAATTCCTATCAGCATAGCTTTTTTACAACTTTGGCTCACACTTTGACCTTGCATACCCGGGGCCTATTATTCCTGGCTGGGGACTTTAATCAAGTGATGGACCCGGTGCTTGACTGGTCCAATTCGGGACCTCATTTGCGGGTTAATGTACATAAGAACATAAGAAATTGCCATGCTGGGTCAGACCAAGGGTCCATCAAGCCCAGCATCCTGTTTCCAACAGAGGCCAAACCAGGCCACAAGAACCTGGCAATTACCCATTTCTTTGTCAGCAATTACACCTAGTAGACCCCTGGAGAATTTTTCACCCGGAATTGAGAGATTATACTCACATAGCTTGGGCCCATGTTTCCATGTTTCCATGTCCCACCTTGATTACATCCTAGTTTCCCCCCACCGTTTTAATAAAATTGGGATGGCAGAGATTAGGCTGGCGGAATGTTTGGATCATGCAATGATCTGGGTCAGCCGAGGTGACGCTTCCCAGCTCACCTGTCGGAAGTTAAAGGCTTTAAAGACTACATACTAGAAAAGTGGAAAGACTATGTTCATCATAACTCGCAACACAAAGATAATCCCGCATTATTTTGGGAGGCGGGAAAGGCCACAATGCAGGGGGAAGCAATCACGTATGTTATTCGACAGAAAAAGATAGCTAGCAAACAGCATGACAGTTCAAAATGTGAAGCGGAGGCTGATAGCACACCTTAATAGAACGACCAAACAGGAGTATCGGGATTTGCTGTATACTTTAAATTGCTATATTCACCGTACAACGCAGCAAGACTTGCTTCTCCGCTCCCATAAATTATATCGATTTGGCAATAAAATGGGTAAGCTTCTGGCAAACCAGGTTCAGGCACATAGGGGAACAGCATTCATAGCAGCCCTAAACGATGCTCATGGAAATAGGCACACGTCAGGTTCAAAGATTTGTAAACTCTTCAGGGACTTTTATGAAGCTCTGTATGAAGCAGACTCAAACCTCCAAACATCCGAAGCAGAAAGTAATTTTTTTCATACACTTTCCCTCCCCAGTTAACAACTGTGCAGTTACACTACCTGAACACCCCTTTCACTAATCAAGAAATCTGGGAAGGGATCGGGGTCAGCCAGTCCCATAAGGCTCCTGGCCCCAATGGTTTAAATGCTGACTTTTATACATTACTAAAAGTAGAGGTAAGGGACTCCTTACGGCAATATTTCTCGGCAGTGACCCATAATGGGTTCCCCAAAGAAGCCACCACAGCTTACATTATAGTCCTCCCAAAAAAGTGGTAAAGATCCACTAGGTCCCGCGTCCTATAGACCTATCTCCCTGTTGAATTATGATGTAAAGCTGTTTGCTAGGATACTGGCTATGAGAATGAGTGGAATATTGCCGCATGTAATCTTCGATAATCAAATAGGGTTTGTAAAAGGGAGGAAGGCCAGTCGCATTTACTTAGCCTTTGGATTGCAATGACACATTGCCAAACCCGTCACATCCCATCCCTGAGGATCTGTACTTGGACAGGTGCTTTTCAATATATATATAAATGATCTGGAAAGGAATACGACGAGTGAGGTTATCAAATTTGCAGATGATACAAAATTATTCAGAGTAGTTAAATCAAAAGCAGACTGTGATACATTACAGGAGGACCTTGCAAGACTGGAAGTTTGGGCATCCAAATGGCAGATGAAATTTAATGTGGACAAGTGCAAGGTGTTGCATATAGGGAAAAATAACCCTTGCTGTAGTTACACGATGTTAGGTTCCATATTAGGAGATACCACCCAGGAAAAAGATCTAGGCATCATAGTGGATAATACTTTAAAATCGTCGGCTCATTGTGCTGCAGCAGTCAAAAAAGCAAATAGAATGTTAAGAATTATTAGGAAGGGAATGGTTAATAGAACGGAAAATGTCATAAAGCCTCTGTATCGCTCCATGGTGAGACCGCACCTTGAATACTGTGTACAATTCTGGTCGCCGCATCTCAAAAAAGATATAGTTGCAATGGAGAAGGTACAGAGAAGGGCAACCAAAATGATAAAGGGGATGGAACAGCTCCCCTATGAGGAAAGGCTGAAGAGGTTAGGGCTGCTCAGCTTGGAGAAGAGACGGCTGAGTGGGGATATGATAGAGGTCTTTAAGATCATGGGAGGTCTTGAACGAGTAAATGTGACTCGGTTATTTACACTTTTGAATAATAGAAGGACTAGGGGGCTTTCTAAGAAGTTAGCAAGTAGCACATTTAAGACTAATCGGAGAAAATTATTTTTCACTCAACGCACAATAAAGTTCTGGAATTTGTTCCCAGAGGATGTGGTTAGTGCAATTAGTATAGCTGGGTTCAAAAAAGATTTGGATACGTTCTTGGAGGAGAAGTCCATTAATGGCTATTAATCAATTTTACTTAGGGAATAGCCACTGCTATTAATTGCATCAGTAGCATGGGATCTTCTTAGTGTTTGGATAATTTCCAGGTTCTTGTGGCCTGGTTTTGGCCTCTGTTGGAAACAGGATGCTGGGCTTGATGGACCCTTGGTCTGACCCAGCATGGCAATTTCTTATGTTCTTATTGGCTGTGGGTTTCGATGCTGAAAAGGCTTTCGACCGGGTGGCCTGGAACTATCTCTTTTTGGTACTGCAGAAATACGGGTTTCATGGGAATGTATTGCAAAATATCTCACAACTATATCAAAATCCACAGTCGATAATTGTTGCCAATGGAATGTTGTCTAGACCCTTTGAGCTTCATAGGGGAGTCAGGCAGGGATGTCCCCTATCTCCGCTGCTTTATATTCTCTCCTTAGACCTATTATTATGGGCAATCACCGCACACCCTTACATAGAGGGTTTTCGGGTGGGGAACTCCCATTTTAAGATTGCTGTGTTTGCCGACATGCTGGTTTTTGTAACGAACCCAAATATTTCATTGCGCAAGGATCTAGACTTACAAGCTCAATTTGGCCAATTTTCTGGTTTAAAAATCAATAGAGATAAGTCACAAGCGATAGATGTTACAGGTCAGGTCCATCTGAATTGGCCGGAGGAGTTTCCACTAAATTGGGTAGCCTCTGAAATGAAATATTTGGGCATACATATCCCAATTGATATTCATCATCTTTATGATGTTAACATCCATCCTTTACTCACAAAGATAAAACAGAAACTGAAAGAATGGGCGAACCTACCCCTATCAATATCTGGGAGGATACAATTATTCAAGATGATTGAGCTCCCGAAATGGCTATATATCATGCACATGTTACCCCTGTGAATTCGAAAGCCTCAGATTGCTGAGCTGCATAGCGCACTGTGGGGATTTATCTGGCGTTCCAAAAAAGCGAGAATCAGTCTGACGATGCTGATGAGACCGCTTAAAGCAGGGGGCTTGGCATGCCCTGACATCCATCTGTATAATGTGGTAGAGATGTGCATTCTTTAATCATGAATTAGGCAATTTCAATGAAATTGCCTAATTCGTCGTGGTTTGGGGGACCCAAAACCCGAAACGGATTTTCGCCGAACTTCGGGGAAAATTCGTTTTTCAGATTAGTGCGGGGGGGAAGGGCACATTTATTAAAAAAAAATAAACAAACCACCCCAACCCTTCAATTTTACTTTATTACAACCCCACCCCCCCCCCACCATCCCGATCCCTCCCCAAGACTTACTAAAAGCCCTGGTGGTCCAGCGGGGTCCCGCGAGTGATGTCTCCCTCTCGGATCGTCAGGCCTACCAGAAATCAAAATGAAGCCAGTGGCCCTTTGCCCTTACCATGTGACAGGGGCTACCGGTGCCATTGGTCGGCCCCTGTCACATGGAAGGAGCAATGGATGGCACATGCCATTTTCTAAGATGGTGCCAGCGTCCATTGCTCCTACCATGTTAAAGGGGCCGACCAATGGCACCGGTAGCCCCTTTCAGAGCCACCGGCGTCATTTTGATTTCTGGCTGGCCCAATGGCCCGAGAGGGAGACATCACTCACGGGACCCCGCTGGACCACCAGGGCTTTTAGTAAGTCTTGGGGAGGGATCGGGATGGTGGGGTTGTAATAAAGTAAAATTGAAGGGTTGGGGTGGGTTTTTTTTCTGATTCGGGGTTTTTTTTTCAATTTGTTTTTGGGTTTGGTTTCCCGATTCGCACTGCCGAAAAGCGACCCACGGGAAAACAAAATTTCCCACGAAGCGCCCAAACCGAAACCCGACCCAACACGGAAAAACAAAGCTCATCTCTATAATGTGGTCAATCTGATGTGCCATCTCAAAGACTGGGTTTGTGACACGCACATCTTCATACCGGCTGACCTCCTACAGGAGTGGTCCAAACCCCTGGGGATCGGTAAACTTCTCATGGCTTCCAGATCAGAACTCCCCTCCCACGTCCGGGATTTTCCTTACATCATGACTTGCCGCACAGCTTGGAAGAGACTATGCTCACAACTGCATGTTCCGTGGAAAACACTAACATTTGCCACCACAGCAGGACTCCCAAATTTCTCTCCAAGCTGGGAATGGTCAGTATTTACACACTGGAAGGCAGTACAAGTAACACACGTCCACCAGTTGTTCGACGCCAATGGGGACCACCTAGTATCTTTTACAGAGCTCCAAACCACATATGGCCAACCCCAGGGCAATTTCTTTGCGTATCTTCAAAAACATCATTTTCTTCGTGCATGGATGAAAACCAACTCCACCACTGCTACCCAGGACAAACTGACCCAATTTCTCTCACCACAGTCAATGGACGCAAAGTGTTCATTTATGACCAAACGACTGGCGCTCTTGGCTGAAAAAGATCGGATGCAGCACTTAGCGGATCAATGGACCCAAGATCTGGGATGCCAGATCTCTATGATTCAGCTAACGAAGTGTTTCAAAGGCATCCCCAGCTGCATAGAGAATGCACAATTGAGAGAAACCCAATATCTTACATCGCATATATGTCTCCCCATTAGCTTATAAATGAATGCTGGCCACTTCTGCGTCCTGTCTGAAATGTGGAGCGGAGAATGTTACATTAACAAATAATCTCTGGGACTTTAAAACTATTCGGCGGTTCTGGACTAAGATTTTGGAATATGTTGGACGCTTACTAGCACAGCCTCTGTCTCTGGAGGCAATACTCTGCCTACTGCACCTTTTCAATGACACAATGAAAAAGTCCATGTTGCAAGCACAGTGCTGCTTCATGCAATTTTCATGCAATTTTCACATAATGGCTTAGCAAAGATGCCCCGACTTTCTTACAATGGTGCTTACACCTTCACAAACTGGCAATCTATGAGCAGCTTTCGGCAAAAACCTCCACCTCTGCACAGAAATATGAGAGGTTTGTAGATATCTGGAATCCGTATCTACTATTTCTCCCTGAGCGTGCTAGAAGCAAAATCCTGGACCTCTGCAGTTAAGTGGGCCGAGTCTTGGCACGTGGGCCAAGACTCGGCCCATGTGCCACCTCAGCTAGGACCGGCATTGTGCATGACTTCTAATTATTGTACGGAGACGGACAGCCCAACTCACAGACATGGACCTCCAGGGTCAGCATAAAGGGGGAGGGGGGAGGACTGGGAGAGGGAAGGGAACCAGAGGTTTATGTACTGTACTGTTTTTCTAATGATTTATAATGTTCTGGTTACTTGGGGATGGTTTATATCTCGGTACCTATGTTTTTTGTGTTTATTATTTAATAACTCAATAAACAAAGATAAAAAAAAAAAACAAAACCACCTTTAAGATTGGCTAGAATAAGCTTCACTAAACAGCCAAGTTTCATGCCACGCATATCCCAGGTATTGAAAATAATATTGCTAATCCTCTCTCCCACTTTTTGTGGGCATCTTTCAGGTTCTTCGCCCTGGAAGCAGAGCAGTACACCACCCCAATAGCCGCAGAGGTATGGCAACTTGGGCCCCCAATGTTTGGGAGTTGATCCTGGGTTCTTTGGCTGAAAACACAAAGAGGAGCTACTGCCATGCCTTGTTTGATTTTCAGACTTTTCTGGCTGGGGAGAGTGAGGCTTTAAAGTGGCCTATACCTGTATACTGGCTAATGATGTACATTATGCTTTGGAAGGGTCAGGCCATTGCAAGATCCACAGTGGCAAATTGTCTGGCAGGCCTTTCCTTTTTTTCAAAAGCAATTGGCTATCTTGAGACCTGTATCATTTGGTCCTTTATCACCCCTAGGTGCATCTGGAGTGGGGGAGCACTCTCACCAGGCGGTAGATAGGGCAAAGCAAAAGATTAACAGATGGGTGTGCAGATTTATGCCCATTGTGCAGGGGTTGCACATACCCTACAATTTGATAGAAGAAAGCTGCCCTGGGTTATTCCGTTCAGATGGGGTGCATTTGTCAGACATAGGCTAGAACATCTTCAACAGTGGCATTCAAGATGTTCTAGAGTTAATGCTGGATAGGGATGACTGTAGCGCTTGGGTGGGGGTGGGGCCCTGGCAAACGAATGGTTGCCAAGGGGGCAGTGGCATGGTGACCAGCATTTAGATGGGCCCCTTCCCATCATTATGGTCATTGGGCCAAGGGCAGCAGCCCAGGGGAAGGGAAGGGGCAAGATAAATTAGGGCAAGCAGCCCACACAGCAGCAAGGTAGGAACCCCTGCGCTTCAACGGCATTCTGAGGAGAAGAAAAAGGGGAGAGCCTGAGCAGCACTCACCTGAGATCCTGTGACTTCTGTGGTCCAGCTCCCAGCAAGGCTTCGATGGCTGGGTTTAGTCGGTCAATGGCTTGTTTACCGATTGCATTGGGGCTGGTCACCTAGGGGTTATAACCTAGGGGTTATCCAGATGATAATTGTATTAGCCTGTTTTGTGTTGTTGTCATTACTGATATTGCTATTCTGCGGCCATATATATTTATCCCTGAATAAATGTGATTTGTGTAAATCATGTGTGGTTCCTTGCTAGTGAGGGGGAGCAGTTTCAAGAGGTTAAAGGGGAAGGGAGGTGGACGGGCACATGTTGAGTATAAACACGTTGAAGGTAGGGTTGCCAACTTTTAACTAGCAAATTTCTGAACACTTGGAGAAGCTGTTTAATATGTTCTCTGATGGATTTTACACACATGCAAACTTTTATTGCTACTCCTCATCATTAGAAAACCCTAGAAGCGTAGAATATAATAGCAGATAAAGACCCAGCTAGTCTGTATGATTACTTCCTGTTACCATATCATAGACCCCAGTTGATCTCTGACTTTTCTTTCACTTCTTTGCAATTAAGGATCCTCTGTACTTGTTCCATGCTTTCTTGGTTTTGCCCCCTACCACTGCCCTGGGAGGTTTTCCATGCATCCACCATCCTCCAGCTTTTCTGAGGATATTACTGAGTCATGCAAATATTTTCTGAGGTTATCCCTAGGTCTACTCCCTTGAAGCCTCATCATATGACCACTATTCTCCAAACCTTCTTTATTCCGAAAAATATTTGCTTTTATCAGCCCGGGGGGGGAGGGGGGCAAACTACTCCTTGTAAAATGTTGCAGGCCTCTCAGTAAACTGTGGGCTAACGTCTACGTAAATGACACAAAATAAATGTATTCAACACATACTTAATACGGAGGAGTTGCCAAAGCGCACACACTATATTGCAGAATTGAGGTGGGGGATTGGATGCTAACCTGTAAATAGAGGGCTAAAATCTGAACATTTTAGCGTTTGGTTTTTTTTAAGCACACTACCCCAAAAATCTATAGAGTAAAGAAAAAATCAGGACAGTTGGCAGTCCTAGTTAAGGGCTGTAATGGATCAGCAATTATGTTTTAAAATATTATTCCAGTAATGTGTATTATTATTGGTTGTAGTATTTCACTGTGTAGTATTTGCTGTGCTGGGGTTTCTGGATATGGCTTTTTATGCCTGTTTAATACTGTGTATACACAGGATGATTTCCTTGTGTTCTTTTAGTACAGCCCTGGTACAACTGAAACGTGTCTGTCACTCCCTACTAAGAAGAGAGCTCTGGAAAACACTATAATTTAAGATACATCGAGGTGGATGATGATGTACACGTTCAGCAATATTCTCAACAATGAGAAATGCATTACAAGTTAACATAGGCTCCTAAACATTCAAATTACAGCAATAAGAATGTAGCAAAAAAAAAATCTATCAAATTTTCTCTCCGACTACTCTTATTTGCCTTTCTGTAACAACATGTGCATTTTGAAAAAGGGAAAACGTTTGGGCAAACAGAAATTATAGAGCTGTCAGATCAGAGCTAAAATGCAGACATTATCTTTTTGAAGCTGAATCTGCTGGTGGTTAGATGTGCAGCAGGGTTCACTAATGGAAGGCCTACTGCCCGCTATTAATGGACTGCACCACACAATAATGATGCAGTAGGCGAATAGCGAGGTGCACTCTCTTCCCTAGTGAAGTAGTTCATTAAATTAGTGGTAAGAGTACTAGAGAAGGCATTATGAAAGGGACAGTACCATGTTGTAATGTAGTTTGATGGAACCTGTACAACAAAAGACATGCCAGATTTTGTAATAAATGGAGGTATTTCAGAGACAAACTGTAATTGAGATTCCTCCTGCTCAATTTACGTTGTGAGCTTATAGAAAAAAGTCCAGTTCCTCATTTTATTCCAACCAGCCTATTTACTGATCTTAATGGTTGTTTATCGAGTTTTATTTGGCATAATAAAGTACCGAGAATCTAAATTCAGGCTTTGTACAAACTGCCAAAATGAGGAGGGAGAATACATTTACCCAATTTATGGAGGTACTTCTGGGAAGTAAGAATAGTGTATATTAGTGAGCAGCTTCAGGCCAATCTGCAGAAAGAAAACCAGACAAAAGGTTTAGGTTTGGGAACCCTTCTTACATTAGACCCTATTAATCCAAGAAGTGTAGAGATTTGTAGACGCTGTCCTGTTACTGCACATATACAGTATAGGCAAAGTTTGGAGAGCAGTATGCAAAGCCATCATGGAGTGTAAAGCTGTCATATCCCCAGTTTACAGTTTGCATAGGAATCTGGATGAAATGCCCTGTTCCTTTTCTATTGATATGGAGATGTGGAGGGGGGTAATGGGATTAAATTTTGGGCTCAGATGTGGCAAGGGGACAACCGAATATCTTTCAAAGAACCATCTATTAAATATGACCTACCCAGTTACACGACATATATATACCTATAGATAAGGGCACTGATGGACAGGTTACCACTTTTGAATGAGCCTCGTAGGGCGATTAATCTTTTAGAGGTTCTTTTGAGCTCTAAAAAGAAAAAAGAAAATGGTGTCAAGTTTATATAGTGGAATTATGGAGGCTAAGGATGATTGTGATACCCCTGAAAAAATTGTTGAACAAAAGAATGCAGATTTAGTTTTGCTTTTCTCTGGATTGGGATGTAATATAGATACGGGCATGCAAGATTTCATTCTGTTGTAGAAGAAGATAGATTTTTATCTGGCTGCTTCACTGTACATATACATCTTCCCAGGCCCATCTCATTCTGGGCCTGGGAAGTGGGGGCTTATAGGTATTGCGATTCCACTTATGGGAACCAGCCCACAAGCGGCCTCTCACCTTCTCCGATGTCTTCAGCGGCCTGAAGGCCGCCGGAATTCCTGGGAGCCACGGACTGCCTTTTATCTTCCCTGCGGCAGGAGCCGCGGACTTCGGCCTCCTGCAACGGCACGAGGCCGCCAATAATTCAGGGCCTGCATGGCCCAGCTCTGGCTCCTCCTTTGATTCGATGTCAGCATCTGCAGGGCCGCTGTCCAGGGTCCTAAAGACTTCCTGTTCCTGCTTCCTTTAGGC
This sequence comes from Rhinatrema bivittatum, assembly GCF_901001135.1. NCBI lineage: Eukaryota > Metazoa > Chordata > Amphibia > Gymnophiona > Rhinatrematidae > Rhinatrema > Rhinatrema bivittatum. The sequence continues at coordinate 366,184,755 of NC_042620.1, read as the reverse complement.
ACGGGGCCACGCCTCTCTTCTGGCTTTAAATGGCCAGTGAGGGAGTGGGCCCTAGATGACCACTTCCTGGATCCGCCTTCTTCAGCCTACAAAAGACTCCTCAGGTCAATCCTTCCTCGCCTTCGCAAGGACCTAGTTCTTCCTGGAGCTGGTCTCCGAGGATCTCCATTTCCCGCTCCTGCCTGGCATTCCAGCTCTTCATGGGATCCCTCTTCGTTCCGTGTTCCGGTCTCTGCACTGATGTTTCCTTAATGTCCATGTTTCCAAGTTGTCCAGATGTTCTCCATTGATATTCTGTTCCAGCCTGATGTCTTCATCCTTGTTCTAGATGTTCTCCATTGATGTTCCATTCCAGTCTGATGTAGTCATCAAGATGTCCTCAGCTCCACTCTGACCCGTCCCTCGTGGTCCGTGACCAACCTGGCTGGGTTGAGTAGGCTACATAGTGGCCCAGTGGTCCGCGACCACCCCCGCTGGGGTGCATAGGGCGCTGGCAGGTCTTTCCATCCGATGGTGACAAAGAGTCATCTCGTCCTTCGTCTGACTTGCCTTGTTCCTGTTGATCTTGACTCTTCCATCTGATCTTCATCATGTTCCGGGTTCCAGAGTTTACCTCCTTGTGATCCGTCTTCAGTTCAACTTCGGGATACCTTCAGATGCGTCTTCCACGCCGGGTCAGAGGTTTCGTCCTCCTTCTATTGACCTGTCAGGTGCGTTGATCACGCCGGGTTTCTGAGGCTCAGTCCAGAACATGGCTACCAGGAGTCATGGCTGATTACCTTCATCTGTCTGTCCTGACATCCTTTGTCTTGGATTTCCAGTCCTTCTCTTCAGTACTCATTGCCATCTTGAACTCTAATGTATTTGAGTCGATGTCAGCTTTGCTGCTTCACCTTTAACGTGGTCCACGACCATCCTGGCTGGGATGTGTAGGGCGCATGGCGTAGCAGTGTTCCTTCCGAGTCCTTCCTCAAACACCTGAGTCTTTGTCTGAATCTTCGTCTGAATTCACGTCTGAGTCTGTCTGATAATGCCTGAATCTTCATCTTTCTCAATGCTTGAGTCTTCGTCTTCCTCAATGCCTGAGTCTTGTCCTTTGTCAGATGTCTTCGACCACCTTGTCCTCTGTCTGGCCTGCTGCTTCTTGCCACTTCCCAGTGGCAGTCCGAAAGGGCTTGGAACGGTCAGAGGACCATTCAGAGAAAACTACTGTGTTGGTGGTCTCACGGAAGCAGGCAGGTCCGGTAGAGGGTCAGGGTCTCCAGATTCCTCCAGTCTTTCCAGCAGGGACATCTCACTGCAAGGGCATACATCCACAGATCTCATTCCACAATGGGGAGCACCCCCTAGTGCTCCCTCCCATTGTGACAGCTATAATAGGGAGGGCCACCACCATACAAAGAGCCATAACTATCCCTGGGCTTCCCGCACAGACAGGAAAACACACATTTTCAAAGCCCTTAGGGTTTTTATTTGCACTCAGGGATTGATAGGCACACCAATTAATCTCGTCACAGTTAAAAAAATAACACACTTCAGCCCAGCACTGTTATGCAAAATAAAGTCTTTACTTAAAACTGATGGAAGACAAAAAATACAAAACCAGCACACTTCAGCAGTGCACCAATACTGCAACAAAGTAAAAATAAAAATACAGATCACCAAATCACAATCTATTCCTGTTGCGTCCATCGGTCTCAGTCGGCTTCGACCTTTGTGCCTCACCTTTCTCTCTGCTCTCCCCGCTAGCCTTGGGAAGATGGCTACTGCCGTGTCTACAAGCCGCTCTCTCCAGCGTCCCCGGAATGGCTATGGCAAAGCCTCACGCCATGTTTCTCCTAAGGGCCACCTTGGGTGCGCGCGCGCATGCCACCCACATCTTTATCCACGTCATGGCAGGAACCTTGGAGGCGTCCCTCTCGAGTGACTTCACGCCATCTGGGTATTTAGCCTGCCCTTGTTTGCTATCTCATTGTGTTAGCAAGGATTGGATTGCCTCCGGTCTGAGCTACTCTGCTGCTTCCATGCTGCCGCTGGAAGCTCTGTCTGCCCTTCGGGGTAATTCTCTAACCTGGGTACCCGCTCCTCAGGTGCCTTACTGGGATCAGGTACTTGCTCCTCGAGGGCCTGCTCTCCCTGCCTCGGTGCCTGTAACCAACTACTTCTGCCTGCTGGAATCGCCACCACACAGCTACCATCTAGTGAGTAATCTAACTTTGTCAGTCTGTCTCATCTACAGCTCTGCTGCTCTGGGAACCTGCAACCGGACTTCCCTATACCATCTCAGTGAGACGGGTCTCCTCTGCCAAGGATCCCTGGACTGCTATCTCTGGATTGCCTCACTACTGCCACCTCTGGTGGACCTCATCAGCTGTTTAATAAAAAACAAATCTCTGTGTTTGTGCGTCCTGAGTCTAGCCTGGTACTGTGGCTCCCCACAGGGCTCCTCCCTGTGGGCGTGCTCATCTCCACAGTACCCCAAGAATCCACTGAAACACCTCAAACCATAACAATTCCTTCTTTTCTCCAACCAGTTAGCTCCTTGGGGCAGGTACCCTTCTCTTCAATGGGCCCTCTTAGACCCTGCTGGGTAGCTGTTTCTCATCTCCCTCACAATACCTGTCTCTTCTTTCATTGCTGTTGAACAAGTAAACCCTTGGACCGAGACGAGGTCAACGCTACTGCAGGAGAACGCCCTGCAGGTCCTTGTCATTGGCGGGTGGAACTGGACAGTGTGGAGACCCAACAGGACCTTCACCACTACCAGCCCTCATTCCCCGCTGGTTGAGCCCCTGGGTGCTGGGGCTGGGTGGACTTAGGTGCATATCTCTGGTGATGACGTTTCCCACGACTGATATGGAAGAAGGGGATGTTCCAAGGGTCAGGGCAGGCAGCTAACAACGGAATTTGGCAGGTGGGTCAAGGGTAGAGGCAGTCGTCAATCAAGCAAGTCCAGGAAATGTACCAAGGCTGGGGCAGACGGTGATCAATCAAGTCCAGGAAACGTACCAAGGTCGGGACGGACGGTATTCCAGCAAATCCAGGAAGAGGTCAGAACCAAGAGTCAATCCAAGAAAGACGAGACAACGGGACAGGGGCAGGGGGTCAGGAATACAAAGTCAGGCAACCAGCTACTCATATGGAGTTCATCCTGTTGCAGAGGCCAGGAGCAAGGGCAGGGCCTGGCCTTAAGTAGTTTGAGAGCGCTGGCATCATCAGGGAGAACCGCAGAGATTTTCCCACCGTGGCCCCTTTAAGAAGAGGAGAGAGGCGCGCGCCCGCATGTCTAAGGTGTTGCGCTGGAGGTGGACCCTTGGCCTGATGCAGGATTGGTACGGCCCTCAGGTCGGACCCAGAGAGCACCTGCTACCAGGCAGCAGTGCATACAGGGAGACAGAGGCTATCTGGAGCTTCACCAATAGCAATCCGTGGTTTCCTCAGGTTGAGCCCTTGGGTACCTGGACCACCTGGACTTAGGTGGGCCTCCGAGGTTCTCCCAGAGAGGTATTGAAGGGTTGTGGCCACCTCGAGCAAAGTGCATGGCTGATGAAGACAGGGTCACCGGAGACCTCTTGGATGAGACAGGAAGTGAAGGTCCTCCGGGTGAGATAGGCAGCGCCTGTTGGTCTGGTCAAGCATCAGAGCAGGCCGGTCTGGTGGTCACAGAAGCGAACAGAGTGTCTGAATGTTGCGCAAAGTCAGAGTCAGGGTATCCATCCGAGGGTGGTCGGCCAAAGCAAGAGTCAGTTCCAAGATCAGTCCGTACGTGGTCAAGATGAGCAAAGGTCAGTTCCAGGTGGAGGTCAAGCGTAGTCAGAAGGCAGGCAGTGGTCAGTTCCAGGCAGCAGTCAAACGTAGTCAGAAGGCAGGCAGTGGTCAGTTCCAGGCAGCGATCAAACGTAGTCAGAAGGCAGGCAGTGGACAGTTCCAAGCAGTGGTCAAACGTAGTCAAAAGGCAGGCAAAGGTCAGTACTGTGAATCAGTCTGAGAAGGTACGACAGGAGGATGCATGAAGAGCAGGGATCAGGAGAGATGCTGGAACACAAGGAGGACCACAGGAATACTGGAACACGACAGGAATGCAGGAACACTGGAATGAGACTGGATCGAGGAAGCAGGAGAACACAGGATCAAGGAACAGCAAACTAACTACACCAAAGTGTCGACCCAATTGCCAAGGCGAGGTTCTGGGGACGGGACCTCACCTTATATACAGGAACTATGTGATGTCATCATCGGGCGCCACGGACCGGGTTCCCACGCTGGGCCCTTTAAAGGGACGGGTGGTCCACGTGTGCACGCCTAGGGACAGGGCCGACGCTGTGGAGGACGCCGAGCCCCGGCGTGAGGGGCGCTGAGAGTTGGAAGGCCCCGACAGGCCTGGGGAAGCCTGGGAGTGCCGTGAACAGTGGGAGATGGCCGCAGTGGCCAAAGACAAGGAGCCTAAGCTGGTGGAAGGGAGTGTGAGGTGAGCAGGTCCAGTTGCAGCACCAACACAGCCGGGACGTGCAACATAAGGGACTGCTGGCAGGTGCAGGAAGGTGGAGGTGGTTCCGAGCCATGAGAAAGAGGTGGAGCATTGGCAGTGGCAGAGGGACCAGATGCATGAGCCATGGGTTGGCAGCAGCTCCTAAGTGGTGGTGGGGGGTACGCGGCGAAGAGAGGTGAGCGTGGCCAGCTACGGGGCCCTGTGGCTTGCAAGCGCAACCATACCCTGTCCTCTAAATCCCCCCTCAAGGGTTTAAGTTTCTTGAGATGAGAAGCATGAAACTGAGTAGGCTCTTGTCTAAAATGTTGGCGGTGAGTTCCCAAGTATTTTATTTGGGACCATATCCCTCTCAGGATATCAAGTGGTCCCCCCTCTTGTTATGCCAGCGAACATCCAAAACTCTTTTACTTGATATAATTGGTCCTCTTCTGAGGCGATCTCTGGGGGTTCCGGAATCCGTCGAGGAGCCCAAGACAGCACTAAGGACTTGAGGAGGGAGACATGGAATACATTATGGATCCTTAGGGCCATAGGTAGGTGTAATTTATACGTCACTGGCCCTATCTGCCAAATAACAGAGAAGGGTCCTATGTAGCAAGGTGCTAGCCGCATGGATGGTATACTGAGATGAATGTGATGGGTACTTAGACAGACCTTGTCTCCGGGCTTGAGTTGTTGGGCTACATGTCGATGCACATCTGTTGTCTCTTTGGCTTTGAGATTGGCTTCTGTAACATAGCCTTGGTCCGGGTCCATAGCTCCTGGAGTTCGCGGGCAGTCAGTTGAGCTGCAGGTGACGGAACTGATAACAGGATGGGAATTGGGGAAACCAGTTGCTGTCCATAGACAATCAGGAATGGGGAGGCTCCAGTGGAAGTGCTGGTATGAAAGTTGTGGGAAAATTCAGCCCACGGTAAAAGGGTAGCCCAGTTGCCCTGATGCTCATTGATAAAGGACCTCAGGAAAGTCTTGAACGTATGGTTTGTGCATTCTGCCTGTCCATTAGCCTTGGGGTGATAAACCGTAGTGAAGTCTAACTTGATATTGAACTTCTGGCAAAGACAGTGCCAATACTTCACTGTGAACTGGGTGCCTCTATCCAAAAGAATGTGTTGAGGTAGTCCATGTAGTCGGAAGATGTGGGTGGTAAACAACTTTGCCAGTTCTTTTACAGAAGGGAAGCCAGGAAAAGCCATGACATGGGCCATTTTAGAAAAACAGTCAATAACAAACCAAATAAAATGGCAGCCATTAGAGAGGGGAGATCTACCCTGAAATTGGTGGACAATTGGGTCCAGGGTGCCTTGGGGGCTGGAAATGGCTGTAACAGCCCCCAAGGTCATCCCACCATAGGCTTTTGTTGGGCGTATGTGGGACAAGAGTCCACATAGGCCTTGACGTTGCTCTGCATCCACAGACACCAGTAAAACTGTTGGAGTAGTGCAAGAGTCCATACCTGACCAGGATGTCCTGCGATGCGAGAATCATGCGACATTTCCAGAACTTTCTGACAGAGATGAAAGGGCACGGCCATCTTTCCTGGGGGGGAGGGGGGGGACAGTCATGGAAGCAGTTAGGAGTATCTGTGCTGGGTCAATGATATGGCCCTGGGTTTCATGTGTATCCTCTATTTCAAAAGACCGGGAGATAGCGTCTGCTCACAGGTTCCTGGAGGCCGGCCTATATATTACCTCAAAATTGAAGCGGACGAAGAACAAGGACCATCGGGCTTGACGGGTGTTCAAGCATTGAGCATGGCGGAGGTGTTCTAGGTTTTTGTGTTCAGTATATACTGAGATACAGTGTTGTGCCCCCTCCAACCATTGTCGCTACTCCTCTAAGTCCAGTTTGATGGCTAGCAATTCTTTGTCTCCATAGTTTGCTCCGCCTTGTTGAACTTCTGAGAGAAGAAGGAGCAAGGTCGAAGAACTCCTTTGTCAGTTGGCTCAATACCGCCCCAACCCCCATAGAGGAGGCGTCGACATCTAGAATGAACGTGTATGTGGGATCAGGGTGGCAGAGGCATGGTTCCTGGAGGAAGGTTCGCTTGAATTTAAGAAAGGTGGTAATTGCCTCTGGGGGCTAGTCCTTGGTGTTTGCTCCTTTCCTGGTAAGTGCAGTAAGGGGCGCTGCAATCTGTGAGTAGTTGGGAATAAAGTGTCTGTAGAAATTTGAAAACCTCAAAAACCTTTGTAAGGGATGGAGCTGGAGGGTTGCAGCCAGTTCAGGATACACTTTACTTTCTCGGGGTCCATGCAGAAACCACGGCTTAAAATTATATACCCCAAGAAGGGTAAGTTCTCCTTTTCAAAATGCATTTCTCCAGCTTGGTGAACAGCTTATGGGTCCATAGTCTTTGTAGAACCTGGTGGACATTGAGACGGTGGAAAGGGAGGTCTTTGGAAAAGATGATAATATCATCTAGATAGACCACCACACATTTGTATAGCAGGTCCCTGAAAATCTCATTCATCATGCCTTGGAATACGGCGGGAACATTGCATAAGCTGAAGGGCATAACCAGGTATTCCTGGTGTCCGTCTTGCGTATTAAACGTGGTCTTCCATTCATTGCCTCTTTTTATCCGAACAAGGTTGTAGGCCCCAAATAGATCCAGCTTCATGAATATCCTGGCCCCTTGCAGTCAATCTAGTAGTTCTGAAATAAGCAGCAGGGGATATCGGTCCTTCTTGGTGATAGCGTTTAATCCCCTATAATCAATACAGGGGCATAATGTGCTGTCCTTCTTGGTTATGAAGAAGAACCCTGCACCTTCTGGAGATGTGGAGGGCCAGATGAATCCCTAGTTGAGTTTCTCCTGGATGTACTGGGTCATAGCCTTGGTCTCTGGAAGGGATAGGGGATACACCTTACCTCATGGTGGGGTGGTTTCAGGATTCAGGTTAATAGCACAGTCAATAGCTCAGGCAGGATCACCACTGCCTGTTTGGAAAAAACGTCCGTGAAGTCAGCATATTTTGGAGTCAGTCCCAGTGAGGTTGCGGCTAGTGGAACTGAGGGATGAAGTGTGACAGGAAGAAGGCACACAGAGTGACAATGAGGGCTACACCTTGTCAGCTGGAGGGATCCCCAGTCGAACTGAGGAGAGTGCAGTTGTAACCAGGGTAGACCCAGCACAATCGGGTGTACAGCCTTCTCCATGATATGGAAGGTTATCTCTTCCTGGTATAATATGCTTGTGTGGAGCAGCAGTGGCGCCATCATCTCAGTGATCCTCCCAGGCAGAAGTTCTCCGGAAATGGAAGAGATGATGAGTGGTGAGTCCCTGGGGACCATCCATAGGTTCAGGTGGCCCACTAAAGCCTTCATGATGTAATTTCCCTCAGCACCGGAATCCACCAGCGCAAGGGTAGGAAATTCGTCTCCATCTGTCATTATTGTTACAGGAAACATAAGTTGAGGAGCAGACAGTGTGTAGCCTAGGTTCATCTCCCCACTGAGATGCTCAGGCATGTCCCTGCTTCACAGGGCATTGGGCCAGCAGGTGCCCTTTTCCTGCGCAGTAAAAGCAGAGCCCCTGGGCATGGCGACGTTGCCAGCAATTCTGGCAGTTCCCAGGCTGCCAACTCATCTTTGATCTGAGAGGAGAGTCCTTCCAGAAAGATACTATGGAAGCTGTTCTCTCTCCAATTTAACTCCATAGCCAAGGTACAGAATTCAATGGCATAGTCAGCTAGGGTCCTTGTACCCAGTCGCAAATGCAGCAGGTCTGAGCCCACCATATCCAGATGGCCGGGCTTGTCAAAAACCTGCTTGAAGGACTTGACAAATTGAGGCAGGTCTTGAAGAAGCACATCTCCCAACTCCCATAGGGGGGAGGCCCACGCGAACGCCTTCCTGTAGAGGAGAGATAAAATGAAGGTCATCTTGATAGCATCGCTGAAGAACTGCGCGGGTTGCACCAAGATATGCATAAAGGATTGGTTTAAGAATCCATGGCACATCTTGTGGTCTCCTGAGTACCTAGGGGGTACTGAGAGATGGATAGTGGATACCACCAGTATAGAATTAGGAGCTGCTGGTGCCAAGGTGCTTGTCATGGCAGTGGTAGCATCAAGACGGGCTCTAAGGCATTCCATAGTGCCTGCCAGGGCCTCCAGAAATTGCTGCTGCTGCTGGATCTTTTGTGCCAGGCCCGGAATGTCCTGGAGGCCTGAGAGATCTGATGGGTCCAGGGCCTCAGCAAGCTGTTGAACAAGTGGACCTTTGGACCGAGACGAAGTCAATGTACCTGCATGGGGGAGCCTTCGATGGTGCGGAGACCCAACAGGACCTTCACCACTACCAGCCCTCGTTCCTTGCAGGTTGTGCCTTTGGGTGGCGGGGCTAGCTGGACTTAGGTGCAGGTCTCCGGTGATGAAGGTTCCCACGATGGACATCTGATGGAAGAAGTCGGGACATTCCAAGGGCCAGGGCAGGCAGCTAGCAATGGAATTCAGCAGGTGAGCCAAGAGTTGAGGCAGTTGTCAATCAAGCAAGTCCAGGAAACGTACCAAGGTCGTGGCAGGTGGTGATCAAGCAAATCTATGAAGAGGTCCAAGGTCAGAGCCAAGGAAGATGAGACAATGGGACAGGAGCAAGGGGTCAGTGACACGGGGTCAGGAACACGGAGTCAGGAACATGGAGTTAGGCAACCAGCTACTTGCACAGAGTTCAACCTGTTGCAGAGGCCAGGAGCAAGGCCTTAAGTAGTTTGGGAGCACTGGCGTCATCAGGGAGGACTGCAGAGGTTTTCCCACCACAGCCCCTTAAAGAGAAGGGGAGAGGCTCGCACACATGTGCCTAAAGGACTGCTAGCAGGTGCAGGAAGTTGGCAGTGGCAGTGGCGACTCTGAGCCGCGAGGAAGAGATGAAGTGGCGGTGGTGGCAGAGGGACCGGCTGCATGCACTGCAGGTCGGCGGCAACTCGTAAGTGGTGCAGGGGAAACATGGCAAAGAGAAGTTAGCGTGGATGGCCACTCCGTGGCCAGAAAGCACAACCACTGTTTGCAGTCATGGACTGATGACATTGGGATCATGAGTTTTTTGTTCGGCAAATATGGTGCACTTCTAGTAAATAGAATGCACCACTTGCTCATACATTTTAAAAAATGTGGCCCCTGTCATCCCTTGCTATCTGGTTAGTACCATATTAGAACATAAGAACATAAGATTTTCCATATTGGGTCAGACCAAAGATAAATCAGAACTAGTATGCTGTTTCCAACAGTGGCCAATACAGGTCACATGTACCTGGTAGGATCCTGAAAATTCAATAATGGACTGTGCCACAAAATATAGGCAGGATAAGCAGAGGATTTCCCCCGTCCATTTTAATAATGATTTATGAATTTTTCTTCCAGGAAGTTGTCTAAACCATTTTTAAATCCAGCTACACTAACAGCTTTTACTACATCCTCTGGCAATAAATTTCAGAGTTTAATAATGCATTGAGTAAAAAATATTTCTCCTATTTGTCTTAAAGTATTATCTACTAACTTTATTTTGTGTCCCCTAGTCTTTGTAATTTTAACGACAATTTCCGTTTATCTGCTCCACTCCATTCATTATCTTATAGACTTCTTTCATATCTCTTCTCAGCAACTTGAAAATGTTTTTTGAATTTTTGATTCTTCAGCAAGCTTCTTTTTAAATTCTGTCTTTGCCTTCCTTATCAGTGCTTTGCATCTAACATGACAGTGCTTATGCTGTTCCCTGTTTTCTTCATTCGGATCCTTTCTCCATTTTTTGAAAGATTTTTAGTTTACTAGAATAGCCTCTCTCACCTCATCTTTTAACCATGCCAGCAATCATCTGGCTTTCCTTCCATCTTTTTTAATACGTGGAATACATCTGATCTGGGTTTGCAAGATGGCATCATTGCCAAGTGGCCCCAACACAGTTTCCTCTCACCCTAAATCACGTGTTCCATTAAGAAGTAGGTTTAAAATAGCTCCCTCTCTTGTTGGTTGTTTTATCAGCTACTCCATGAAGCAGTAATTTATTTCATCTAGAAACTTTATTTCCTTAGCATGTCCTGATGTAACATTTACCCAGTCAATACTGGAATAATTTAAATCACCCATTATCAGTGGTGTACCTAAAGTATTTGGCATCAGGTGGATACTTCGTTTGGTACCCTCCCAGTTTCAATCCTCCAACCCCCAAGTGAGCTCCAGTTCCCTTCTCCCACACACAGACTCCCTCTCTCTCTTGCACATGCACATGCCTTCACACAGGCTCCCTCTCTCACACACACACATACAACCCTTCTCACAGGCTCCCCCTCTCTCACACACATACATCCTTCACACAGACTCCCTCTCTCTCTTGGACGCACACACACTCCTCACACAGGCTCCCCCTCTTTCTCACACACATACACACCCCCTCATACAGTCTCCCTCTCTCTCTTGCACACATACACACACACATACACAGACACACATCCTCACACAGGCTCTCTCTCACACACATACACACCCCTTCTCACATGCTCTCTCTTTCTCTTGCACATGCTCTTGCATACTCCTGCACACAGCCTCCTTCTCTCACACCCAAACACTCACCCTCAATACCATACACACACACACACACGCACACACACACAATGCTCCCAGTGTCTTACATACATACACATACATGTGCACTCCTATACACACATGCAAGCTCCAAATCATATGCATGCACCCTTATTCCCATACACACACACAAACACACACAAGCTCCCACTTTCTTACTCATATACAGACAGTGACACACACAAACCCCTTCCTCTCTCAATCATATAGGCTCATGTACATTTATTCTGGAATGTTCCTTCTTTAGCTGCAGGCAGGATAGACTCCATCTGAAGCTATCTGGCCATTCTCTTCTCACTACCCCTTAGTATGCCACTGCCCATTATTACTGTGTTGCTAATTTTGTTAGCTTCCCTAGTTTCTGTTTGCATTTTCTCTTCTGTTTCTTTTATGGCTGTAATACTTTATGACTGTAAAACAATATGGTGCTAACTGATGCAGTTTTTAAAGAGGACCAGGTGGAACAGGAGCAACTGGAGATTGTTCCTGTCCCTTTCAAGCTTGATGCACCACTATAGAAGGGGGTAAAGGAATGGCACAGGCCATGGGGAATGGAAGGGGTTCTATATGTTTGTTTCTTAATTTAACATGTATTTCAGTTTGTCAAATGAACTGAACTAAAATAAGCATTAAATAAATCAAATCTCCTAAAAAATAAACCCTTAAAAAAAAGAATCAAAATGAAAATCCTACGTCTGCAAATCCCTAGTATCCAAATCCTTCCTATTTCAAGGACTCTCTTTATGGCCTTGGACAACTTGAATTACTCAGCTATAATTGGGTAATAATATCTTACCACCTCTTCCTCATGTCTCATGGAAACTATTGTATCACAAATATGCTACTGGGGCATCCATTTTATAAGTGGTTATATCACTAGGAATGTTTCTAAATGTGTGTACTCATAATGTGCTTTTTGGAAGACTTTAGTTATGCTTGTATATATATTTAAACATCAGTAAAGATGGAAAATTGGGGGCAAATATTCAAATAGCCTGCATAGGTGTAAAGTAATTGTCACTTTCAGTACACACACTTTATGCAAATTTAAAAAAATACGGCAATTTCTCTTTCAAAATGAGTAAAGTATACACGTTAAAAGTGACTGTATACTTTTGTTTGCACCTGCTCATTTTTGTGGTCAGCATAGATGGAGACAGAGCAGCTTTTAAACTAGAACAAAGGGGAAAGCAGACAGTTGCTCAGCAGCACATGGTTCGGAGAGAGGTATCTTCAAAGGATACTAAAGATGCATTAGAATTAGGACATCCCAACAGCGAGGTTCCAATAATACGAAAAGTAGCCCAAGTGCTTGTAACTAAAAACTCACCTGAGCTAAAAAATTCTAACTTATCCCTATCAATTAAAAATCAGAATGAAAATACAAACAAAAAACAAACTTTGAAATGTTTGTATGCTAATGCCAGGAGTCTAAGAAGTAAGATGGGAGAATTAGAATGTATAGCAGTGAATGATGACATAGACTTAATTGGCATCTCAGAGACATGGTGGAAGGAGGACAACCAATGGGACAGTGCTATACCGGGGTACAAATTATATCGCAATGACAGAGAGGAGCATCTGGGAGGTGGTGTGGCGCTTTATGTCCGGGATGGCATAGAGTCGAACAGGATAAACATCCTGCATGAGACTAAATGCACAATTGAATCTTTATGGGTAGAAATCCCTTGTGTGTCGGGGAAGACTATAGTGATAGGAGTATTCTACCATCCACCTGGTCAAGATGGTGAGACTGACAGTGAGAAATTAGGGAAGCTAACCAAATTGAAGTGCGGTAATAATGGGAGATTTCAATTACCCCAATATTGACTGGGTAAATGTATCTTCGGTACATGCTAGATATATAAAGTTCCTGGATGGAATAAATGACATTTTTATGGAGCAATTGGTTCAGGAACCAACAAGACAGGGAGCAATATTAGATCTAATTCTCAGTAGAGCACAGGATTTGGTGAGAGAGGTAACGGTGGTGGGGCCGCTTGGCAATAGTGATCATAATATGATCAAATTTGAATTAATGACTGGAAGTAAGCAAATCCACGGCTCTCATGCTAAACTTTCAAAAGGGAAACTTTGATAAAATGAGAAAAATTGTTAGAAAAAACTGAAAGGAGCAGCTACATAGGTAAAAAGTGTGCAAGAGGCGTGGTCATTGTTAAAAAATACCATCCTAGAAGCACAGTCCAGATGTATTCCACACATTAAAAAAGGTGGAAAGAAGGCAAAACGATTTCCATCATGGTTGAAAGGGGAGGTGAAAGAAGCTATTTTAGCCAAAAGATCTTCATTCAAAAATTGGAAGAAGGATCCAACAGAAGAAAATAGGATAATGCATAAGCGTTGGCAATTTAAATGTAATACATTGATAAAACAGGCTAAGAGAGAATTTGAAAAGAAGTTGGTCGTAGAGGCAAAAACTCACAATAAAAGCTTTTTTAAATATATCTGAAGCAGAAAGCCTGTGAGGGAATCAGTTGGACCATTAGATGATCGAGGGGTTAAAGGGGCACTTAGAGAAGATTAAATTATTTCTTTGCTTCGGTGTTTACTGAAGAGGATGTTAGGGAGGTACCCGTACTGGAGAAGGTTTTCATGGGTAATGATTCAGATGGACTGAACCAAATCACGGTGAACCTAGAAGATGTGGTAGGCCTGATTGACAAACTGAAGAGTAGTAAATCACTTGGACCGGATGGTAAACACCCCAGGGTTCTGAAGGAACTAAAAAATGAAATTTCAGACCTATTAGTAAAAATGTTTAACCTATCATTAAAATCATCCATTGTACCTGAAGACTGGAGGTAGCTAATGTAACCCCAATATTTAAAAAGGGCTCCAGGGGCGATCTGGGAAACTACAGACTGGTTAGCCTGACTTCAGTGCCAGGAAAAATAGTGGAAAGTGTTCTAAACATCAAAATCACAGAACATAGAGAAAGACATGGTTTAATTGAACAAAGTCAGCATGGCTTTACCCAAGGCAAGTCTTGCCTCACAAATCTGCTTCACTTTTTTGAAGGGGTTAATAAACATATGGATACAGGTGAACCAGTAGATGTAGTGTACTTGGATTTTCAGAAGGTGTTTGACAAATGGCCTGATTTTACAACGTTAGCGCACGCTTGCGCTAGCAGCGCAGTCTTGCGTTATCAGTGCAAGCGTGCGGTAGCGATATGGGGGCGGAGTCAGCCCTGGAAGAGGAGGAGTCAGGGCGTCACCGGGGCCGACTCTGCAAAGAAGGCGCAGACGGCGAAAAGGTAAGGAGCATTTTCGCATCCTATTTTGCACCCAATAGCACCACCTTTCACGGTGGCGCTATTGGGTGCGAAACCGGCAGCGATCGCACCGCGGCGGTGCGATCGCTGCCGGCTAGCGCAGGACCGCCCCCCCATTTCGACCCCCCACCCCTCATTAGCGCAATTTTCTAAAGTATCGCAGGCCTGCGATACTTTAGAAAATGAGGCCCAAAGTTCCTCATGAGAGGCTTCTAGGAAAAGTAAAAAGTCATGGGATAGGTGGCGATGTCCTTTCATGGATTACAAACTGGCTAAAAGACAGGAAACAGAGAGTAGGATTAAATGGACAATTTTCTCAGTGGAAGGGAGTGGGAAGTGGAGTGCCTCGGGGATCTGTATTGGGACCCTTACTTTTCAATATATTTATAAATTATCTGGAAATATGACAAGTGAGGTAATCAAATTTGCAGATGATACAAAATTGTTGAGTAGTTAAATCACAAGCAGATTGTGATAAATTGCAGGAAGACCTTGTGAGACTGGAAAATTGGGCATCCAAATGGAAGATTAAATTTAATATGGATGAGTGCAAGGTGATGCATATAGGGAAAAATAACCCATGCTATAGTTATACAATGTTAGGTTCCATATTAGGTGCTACCACCCAAGAAAGAGATCTAGGCGTCATAGTGGTTAACACATTGAAATTATTGGTTCAGTGTGCTGCGGCAGTCAAAAAACTAAACAGAATGTTGGGAATTATTAGAAAGGGAATGGTGAATAAAACGGAAAATGTCATATAATACCTCTGTATCGCTCCATGGTAAGACTGCACCTTGAATACTGTGTACAATTCTAGTCACCACATCTCAAAAAAGATATAATTGCGATGGAGAAGGTACAGAGAAGGGTGACCAAAATTATAAGGGGATTGGAACAGCTCCCCTATGAGGAAAGACTAAAGAGCTTAGGACTTTTCAGCTTGGAGAAGAGACGGCTGAGGGGGGATATGATAGAGATGTTTAAAATCATGAGAGGTGTAGAACGGGTAGATGTGAATTGGTTATTTAGTCTTTCAGATAATAGAAAGACAAGGAGGCACTCCATGAAGTTAGCATGTGGCACATTTAAAATTAATCGGAGAAAGTTCTTTTTCACTCAACACACAATTAAACTCTGGAATTTGTTGCCAGAGGATGTGGTTAGTGCAGTTAGTGTAGCTGTGTTTAAAAGAAGATTGGATAAGTTCTTGGAGGAGAAGTCCATTACCTGCTATTAATTAAGTTGACAGCCACTGCTATTACTAGCAACAGTAACATGGAATAGACAGTTTTTGGGTACTTGCCAGGTTCTTATGGCCTGGATTGGCCACTGTTGGAAACAGGATGCTGGGCTTGATGGACCCTTAATCTGACCCAGTATGGCATGTTCTTCTGGGAAAAGGAGCATCTGCCCTTGTGAAAATCTCAGGAAAGGGGACTATTTTCCTTCCTATGGCGTAAATATGCACCCAGGAGTGCCCGCTTGCACTCCAGTTAAACATGGATTAAGTGAGGGCAATTTTTGACAGGCTAATTTATCTGGGTAACTAACTTTAAAACTTGACCTTTGCATGGATGATACATATTATAGCACTTAATCCATTTATCAGAAAAAAAAAAAGACCTGAAGTTAATTCCTGAAATGGTAAGATGAAAAGTGAGTCAAGAGGGTTTTTTTTTTAACTTGTTTAAATGAGGTGTGCAGTCAAAGACAAGCAGTTTCATATGTAATCCTCTCTCATCCCCCAAGAGCCACCTTTAGGCAAAACAGGCTGCAGACCCATCCATATCAGGGAGATAGCCACTGCTAAAAGGTCCAAAGGGAGTCTCACAATTCAGATAAGCTCCATCCACACCTAAAGTTGTGCTCCAAACAATAGAATTTATTTGAAAAAACAAAATAAAAATAGTTCAAAAACCAAAGTTTCAGTGAAAACAGCAAACCTTCAGCAAATACAATGCACAGTTCTTAGTACTCTCACAGTTCATCTGCCCCTTCCAAAATTCCCGCAGATATTACTTACTCATAAATTAAATCTTTCCATTTCTCTTCAGTTTAATTCAGCTCTTTTCTCCCGTACAGTCTCCCACTGAGGATCCTGATGTCCTTCAGGTTCCCAGAGAGGAAAGTGGTAATAGAGAACGACGACTTTTCTTTAAAGTGCCTCTCAGGCTGGGGCTTCTCCAGGCAAACATATTTGTACCCTCCCCGTGGGTCCCAGGCATACCAGAGTAGACTCTCTTCACCCATTCCAGCAGAACTCCTCAGACTCCCTCCAGAGATCTCCTTCAGATTCAGGCTCTGGTGGTTTGTGCCTCATGGGAAGCACCTGTTATAATCCACTTCCAACCCATCCCCCTATGGGGAAAGGCACCCATCATCAATCACTGTCCTCCTACCACTGGAAAGTTCCATATCTTAATAAATCGCTCTTTTCTATTGAACTCAGAAGGGTTTTATGCACATTAAAGAAAAAAAAAAACCCACAATGTTGAGTTGAGGGAAACTTTGATAAAATGAGGAAAATAGAAAAAAACTGAAAGGTGCAGCTGCAAAGGTTAAAAGTGTTCAACAGGCATGGACATTGTTTAAAAATACAATCCTAGAGGTGCAGTCCATATGTATCCCATGCATTAAGAAAGGTGGAAGGAAGGCAAAACGATTACTGCCATGGTTAAAAGGTGAGGTGAAAGAGGCTATTATAGCCAAAAAAAAATCCTTCAAAAATTGGAAGAAGGATCCATCTGAAGAAAGTAGGATAAAACATAAGCACTGTCAAATTAAGTGTAAAACATTGATAAAGTCCAAGAAAACAAACCGGCAACCGATCCAAAATGGCTGATAGCAACAATCACAAGGAGTAGAATCGGTATAAAAATGGACTTTATTGAATCCTGCCCGACTCTGGCTGAGTTTCGCTCATCAAGCTGCGTCAGGGGCTTGAGAGCCACTTGAGTTGGCTCAGATTAGCATGGATCTCTCATATCATACTTTAAAGAAACATCAGCAAAAACTAGCAGTACAAACTGTTGAGTCTGTTTTTACCAATGGAATCTCTTTTTCAACCAGCCACTTTTAACAATACCGTTGTAAACGCAATGGCGATTCAGTACTTACAAAAACTACTCGCTGCTCAAGTTTTTGTGTTGAGCAGCGAGTAGTTTTTGTAAGTACTCGCTGTGTTGTTAAAAGTGGCTGGTTCAAAAAGAGATTCCATTGGTAAAAACAGATTCAACAGTTTGTACTGCTAGATTTTGCTGATGTTTCCTCCAAGGCCGCTCCGAAATCGGAGCGGCCTCGGAGGGAACTTTCCTTCTGCCTCCCCTCACCTTCCCCTCCCTTCCCCTACCTAACCCACCCCCCCAGCCCTATCTAACCCCCCCTACCTTTGCTTCTGGCAGGCGTAAATCTGCGCGCGTGCCAGCGGGCTGCTGGCGCGCCATCACCCAACCCAGGGGCTAGTCCGGAGGCCTTGACCACACCCCCAGGCCGGCGTCACGCCCCTGACACGGCTCCCGCCCCGCCCCAAAATTCACGCCGCCCACCCGACACACCCCCGACACGCCCCTTTTCAAAACCCCAGGACTTACGCACGTCCCGGGGCTTGCGCGCGCAGGGGCCTTTTAAGAGGGTTACGCGCATAACTTATGCACGTAACCTTTTTAAAATCCGGCCCAAAGTTTGTTAAAGGGTAGATTTTATAAATTTACGCGCACGCGTACTTTTGTTTGCGCACCAGGCACGAACAAAAGTACACTGGATTTTATAAGATACGCACGTAGCCACGTGTATCTTATAAAATCCGGGGTTGGCGCACGCAATGGGGTGCACATTTGTGCAACTTGCGCGTGCCGAGCCCTGCACGCGCTGCCCGTTCCTTCCGATTTCGGAGCGGCCTCGGAGGGAACTTTCTTTCTACCCCCCACACCTTCCCTTCCCTTCCCCTACCTAACCCACCCCCCCGGCCCTATCTAGACCCCCCCACCTACCTTTATTGGAGAAGTTACTACTGCCTCCGGGCAGTAGTAACTTACGCGCGCCGGCACAGCAGGCCCCGACACAGGCCGCTGTGTCGGGGCACTCGGCCATGCCCCCAGACCACCCACACGCCCCCGGACATGCCCCTGATCCCAAACCGTGCCCCCTGGCCACGCCCCCGACCGCCCCTTTTTGCAAGCCCCGGGACTTACGCGCGTCCCGGGGCTTGCGTGCGCAGCCGAGCTTATGCAAAATAGGCTCTGCGCGCGCAGGGGGGGTTTGGGGTAGGTTTTCGGGGGGTACGCGCGTACCCCTTTGAAAATCTATCCCTAAATGTTTATTTTGGTTCAGCTGATTTGCTAAACTGAAAAAAAAATTAAATTAAAAAAAAATCTAAAAACTAATAGAAACAGCCCACCCACTGCTGCCCCCATGACACCCCTCTTGTAAAACTCAATGGCAATGAACAGCACCATTTTTAAAGAATACCCCTGGGCAACTGGGGATCCCTCTTGTCCTTTACAGCCTTGATGGACCTCTCCAGAAGGGATAACAGGCTGGTGGGAATTGCATTTTTTAAATTTCTCAGCAAATTTTCTGAACCAAAAAAACAAAATAAGTTTCAGGTTTTTTTCAGACAAGGTAGAGACATGGTTCATTTGAAATAATCCGAAGTGAAAAAAAAAGACCATTTTCTGTTTCAATTACAAATTTGTTTCAAATGAATGGACTACTAACTTCATTGGAGGCTGGCACCATTTTGCTGTATGGAGATTGTTGTGCTTGGAGTGGACCCTTGGCCTGGTGCAGGATTGGTACAGCCCTCCAGTTGGACCCAGAGAGCACCTGCCACCAGGAGGCGGATCACAGGAGGAGACAGAGGCTAAGAACATAAGAACATAAGAAAATGCCATACTGGGTCAGACCAAGGGTCCATCAAGCCCAGCATCCTGTTTCCAACAGTGGCCAATCCAGGCCACAAGAACCTGGCAAGTACCCAAAAACTAAGTCTATTCCATGTAACCATTGCTAATGGCAGTGGCTATTCTCTAAGTGAACTTAATAGCAGGTAATGGACTTCTCCTCCAAGAACTTATCCAATCCTTTTTTAAACACAGCTATACTAACTGCACGAACCACATTCTCTGGCAACAAATTCCAGAGTTTAATTGTGCGTTGAGTAAAAAAGAACTTTCTCCGATTAGTTTTAAATGTGCCCCATACTAACTTCATGGAGTGCCCCCTAGTCTTTCTACTATCCGAAAGAATAAATAACCGATTCACATCTACCCGTTCTAGACCTCTCATGATTTTAAACACCTCTATCATATCCCCCCTCAGTCGTCTCTTCTCCAAGCTGAAAAGTCCTAACCTCTTTAGTCTTTCCTCATAGGGGAGTTGTTCCATTCCCTTTATCATTTTGGTAGCCCTTCTCTGTACCTTCTCCATCGCAATTATATCTTTTTTGAGATGCAGCGACCAGAATTGTACACAGTATTCAAGGTGTGGTCTCACCATGGAGCGATACAGAGGCATTATGACATTTTCCGTTTTATTCATCATTCCTTTTCTAATAATTCCCAACATTCTGTTTGCTTTTTTGACTGCCGCAGCACACTGCACCGACGATTTCAATGTGTTATCCACTATGACACCTAGATCTCTTTCTTGGGTTGTAGCACCTAATATGGAAGGCTAGCTGGAGCTTCACCAATAGCATCCCAGGGTTCCCTCAGGTTGAGCCCTTGGTTACCCGGGTCGCCTGGTCTTAGGTGGGCCTCACAGGGTCTCCTAGAGAAGAAGTTCAAAGGAGTGCCCAGCACAAACAAGGGTGCACGGTCGGTGTTCAGACAAGGAGAACTGGAGGTCGCAGGAGGCCGGGCTAGAGTGTCCGAGTGTATAGCTAGAATCAAGGTCAGAGTCAATAAGTAGAATGGTCAGCCAGGCAGGGTCAGTAGCAAGGTCAGTCCAGATGTAGTGAGGTCAGGCAGGAGGTCAAGTTCCAGGCAGCAGATGAGACTAGTCGATGTTCCAGGCAGAGGTCAGGTCAGGTGGTGATCAAGGATAGTCAGAGTTCCAGGCAGAGGTCAGGACAGGCAGCAATCAGAAAGAAGTCAGAGTTCCAGGCAGAGGTCAGGGCAGGCAGCAATCAAGCAGTAGTCAAGAACAATCAGAGGTCAGTACCGTGAGATCAGTCCGAAGGGTACTACTGGGAATGTAAAGACGAAAGAGCAGGAGACGCTGGGACTGGAGACACAGCAGACACAGGAAACGCAGGAAGGCAAACTTGCTATCACAGAGTGATCGACCCGATTGCCAAGGCGAGGTCCTGGGGTTTCCCGCGCTAGTCACTTTAAAGGGAATGACGTCAGCCGTGCACACGCCTGGGGCGGGGCCAAGGAGATACTGGATGCGGAACCCCAGCGGGAGCTCTGCTGTGAGGCCTGGAATGCTGAGGGAGCCTGAGAGCAACGATGACGGCCGGGACCGGTAGAGGAGGTGAGATCGGAGTTTGCAGACAGCTGGGAGAGGTGAGCAGGCCCGGCCGTGGCACTTATGCGGCCGGGAAGTGCACAGAGATACCTCTGTGCAATAAAATAGCAGCCTCAGGGCCGCCCGATGCTATATTAAATATGGACCCAATGAGTCAGACTCACCTGGGACACACTCCTAAACAATTTGGATTTTTTAAGAGCTCTGAATGGTGTCTTGTGCAAGAGGGAGGGAAGGGTACATCCAGGTCGGAGAGAGTGGGAGGCATCTTTTTTTTTTTTTTACATTTTGTGGTACTAGCACTGTTTTTCCTTGGCAGGGGAAAGGGGAAGCCCACCCCTTTTCTTTCATGTTGTTTTTATTTTGTTTTGGTTAGTTTTTCATTAGTTTTTGGTTTATTTTGTTTCAAATAAAATAAACCGAAAGAGATTTAAGTGAACCCCCCGAAAAGCATGGAGATCTTAAACTAGATTCAGGATTTGAAATTTGCCAGCTCTATGGAAAAACTATTTTCATCGAAGTTTGAGAACCCTCATGAACCTTGGAAATTTTGAGAAACAAAGCAGGCTGAAATCCACCTGGTTCAAGTTCTACCTTAGACTATACTCCCTTTTTCAGACACAGAAACTTTTGCGGTCAGCGTTAAACCTATTTTTATCTTGGCCTTTAAACTGGTAAAGGATGTCTTCCCTTCTGATTCTGTTGCAAAAATCATTTTGAATACAATTTCCTTGGTGCAACAAAATTGCAGGATATCTATACTTCAGGTTAGCAGTATAAATGATAGTATTACACACAAAATATAAAGGTTTAACACTCTGGTAGCATCAAAGCCTGAAAGCAAGAGGATATTATATGCCAAGGGAAATAAAGAATGCCCACAAGAGAAAAAAAAATCCATTTAGGAATGTGAAAAAACATCTTAGCTGAATTGTTTCTTTGTTGAATTGGACCTTGGTTTGTTTCCTATCAGCTGCATTGTCCTGAGGCTCTTCTTGCAGTTTTCTTAGCCATCTTTCTGTCTCTTTGTGTGGTGATTAATAAAGGCCAGCCTTGAAGTTGATGGGTGGCCAAAGAAACAAAGAGGTGCTGCCGCTGCTGCTCAGGAAGTCACTTTGCAGTGAGTAAAAGGTCATTTTTTTTCCCACTCTGTAGGCGTCCTGTAGGGAATATTTATTGCCTATAAAATGCTGCATCTGCGACCTTTCTTGGTATTTTATCAATAACGAACAACTGAATAATTCTAGCATTGTTGAAAGTCACTCATCTATATTTAAACAGTTATTGAAAAAGAGATCTTTGTGCTTGAGAATATTGGTTCCACTAGTGCTTTTCTGTGCTGGCCTGAAGATTAGAGCCTCTAAAGCTGGAGACTGCAAAGAAAACCAGAAGGAAAAAAAAATTGGTTTTCTCGGCTATGCAATTATTATTCAAACGTAAGACCCTGTGGGGTGAAGTCATGGCATTTGCACAACTACATATCTGCCTGATGGCATTCAGAATGGCCAGTCTGACATTTTTTGATGAATATCAGCGAGTCATGTGGCTAACACGGGCCCCTCAAGTAGTAAGATAGGGAAACAGGCACCCACCATTGCAATATTCTAACTTAATATAAAATGAATATACTGTATATAGCACTTTCCTAATCATTTATTTATTTATTTATTTAGTAAAATATACATCACCGCGGTTTACAATTAACAATAAATTAGCAACAAGGCTTTACAAATAACAGAATTAATAATTATTAATTACATATAACAGGATTAACAGCAAACAGGCTATATCGATCGTAGACCATCCATAAGGAGAAAGTTTAACATACAATAATGATATTGTAGTAATAAAATCATTTACGAAACAACAATATAACAAACGAGAATATAATACAATAACGGTGCTGTGGGATAATACAAGTTCTAAATTGAATTGATAACACAATACAATATATCATGTTCAGGGAAAAGGGTGGGCGTAAGGGGGAGGAGGAATAAGGAGAGAGAAAGTGGGTAGAAGGGACATGGAGCTGGGAGTTATCTTGGTGAGGTAACTAGAGTGTCATATCAGTTTAATTGTATATCATAGTGTGAAAGCTAGTTGAAATAGCCATGTTTTGAGGTCATGTTTGAATTTCTTATGGCAGGGTTCCATTCGCAGATCAGTGGGCATCTTGTTCCATAAATTTATTCCAGCTATGGAGAATGCGCGGTCTCTTGTTGTCACGTGTTTGAAATGTTTAGTTGGCGCAGTTGCAAATTTAGCTTGATGGATACTTCTTATTGGTCTCTTAGAGGTGCGGAAAACAAACTGCTTTGAGAACCATTGCATCTCTTGGTTATAGACCGACTTATGAATAAGTGAGAGTACTTTAAAGCTAATTCTAGATGCTACCAGAAGCCAATGTAAGTACATGAGCGCTGGTGTAGTATGCTCATGATAGCGGGTATTGGTGATTAGTCGAGCTGCTGCATTCTGTAACATCTGTAAAGGTTGAATTGCGTTTTTAGGGAGACCTAATAGTAATGCGTTACAGTAGTCAATTTTTGGTAGTATAGTAGCTTGCAATACTGTCCGAAAATCTTGTGGATGTAGTAGGGGTTTAATTCTTTTTAGAGTGTGAAGTTTGAAGAAACCATTTTTTATTGTGGCTGATATGAATTTCTTTGTTGTAAATCCCTATCCATAGTGATTTACAACAAATATTAAACATAAATTGCTTAATATACTTAAATAAAAAATGTGGTCTGTGTGCTATGTGCCCGTATACTAGAAACATCAATAAATGTATACATCCCATTACAAAGCAAGTTTATCCATTCATATTTTGAAATGTCCATATAATTTATTATATGTAGGTGAAATCAAGCATATGGCCAAAACAAGACTTATTCAGCATCTGAGCTGCATCATAGGGTGGAAACTCCATTAATAGCCCATTGTTTGGAAAGGATGCATGTTTTTAAATTTACCCTGCTTAATATTGACCAGGTGAAAATTTATTGAAGAGGAAGGGATATGGAAAGTCAACTAGCCAAAAAAGAAAAATATTGAATTTATACTCTACAGTTAATCCCTTGGGTCTGAATACAGACTTAGAAACTTTTGGAGCACATTTCTTATGGTAATAGCCTATTTACCACAATGTGCATTATCTTAGCACTTCACATAGGGGTAGATTTTCAAAGGGTTACGCGCGTAACCCCCGCAAAGCTGCCCCTGCCCACGCCGAGCCTATCTTGCATAGGCTCAACGGTGCGCACAAGCCCCAGGACGAGCGTATGTCCCAGGGCTTTCAGAAATGGGCGGGCTGGGGTGGGGCTGGGGGCGTTGCGACAGGCCGGGGGCGTGGTAGTGGGCTGGGGGGCGGGGCCGGGGGAGTTTTCGTAGGTTCGCGCACCAACAGCCTGCCGGCGAACGCAAGTTACGCCTGCCTAAAGGCAAGGGGATTTAGTTAGTGCTGGGGGGTGGGTTAGATAGGGGAAGGGAGGGGAAGGTGGGAGGAGCGGTTGGAAAGTTCGAAATCGGAGCGGCCTCGGAGGGAATGGTGGCAGCCTGCGCGGCTCGACGCGTGCAAGTTGCACAGTTGTGCACCCCCTTGCGCGCGCCGACCCTGGATTTTATAACATGCACGCGGCGTAGATTTGTTTGCGCCGGGTTGCGCGAACAAATCTGCGCCCGTGCGCAGGTTTTAAAATCTGCCCCATAGGTATTACTGGAAAGAGAGAAGAGAGAGAGAGAGAGAGAACAGTTCTGTTCGTACATCTCACGCTGCATGTCAGTGGCCTCTAACCCCTACACTACTACCTGAACCTCACCTCGAGTACAATGTTCTCTCAACCTAGCTTGATGTTACCCAGGTTGAGCATCCATCAAACTAGGTTGAGAGAACATTGTACAAATCTCGTCTTTGTATGAGTTTCCTCATTCTGAAGGTCATCACATCTTCACAAGAGTGTACTGTTCTGTTCGTACATATCACTCTGCATGTCAGTGGCCCCTAACCCCTACACTACTACCTAAACCTCACCTCACGTTACTAAGAGGGCCTCCTATAGAGGTATAAATACCTAACTACTAGAAGGGCCTTATAGTTAGTCAGTCTCTCTCTCCCCCCTATTAATTAGATATGAATCATATTGGTTTTTCATAATTTATTTTGAACATTTTTGTTCATTGCAGTAGAGGGGTTTCTTTATTGGCTCCTCAAAAAGGCTGGATGTATTTGGTTATTGTTCATCACATGACATAGAACATGTATACAAACTTGTGATGTCATTCTTTTAATACCATATTTGAACTCCAGGCATTGGACATCAGACTATTTATTTATAACTTTTTTTATACCGAAGTTCAGGTAACAGAATTACTTATCACTCCGGTTTACATTATAACAAGTAGAAAACAATGACAACATATGTCTTACAATGAACAAGGGAGTGAACAACTTGGATAATATAACATAACTTAACTAGGAACAGTAGCAGTATGCACTATTAGAGCAAAACTAGCGCATGGGGAGGGAGGTTTGCTAATGGGGGGGGGAGGGGGAAGGAAGGTTGTTCATGGAGGGGGGGGAGGAGGGAGAAATTTCTTATTGATGAGTAAAAACATGAGCATAGGTTCTGGACGTCAACAGTATGAAAACAGTCTATGGGAGCTGTGGAAGACTAAGTAAGTTAAGGGAATGCTTGACCGAATAGCCATGTCTTGAGTCTTTTTTTGAACTTGTTGGGGCAATGTATCAGCCTTAGCTCCGGAGGAAGCAGATTCCACTGTTTGGGGCCTGCTGTGGATAGAGCTCTTTTACTTAAAGATGTTTTCATGGGAGGTGCATGTAGAGTTCCTCTTTGTGCTAATCTTAGCAGTCGGGAAGAGGTGTGAAGCTGAAGAGGGATTCTGAGGTCCAGTGGAGTTTTGTTGAATATGGCTTTGTGGGTGATTGATAGAAGTTTAAACAGGATTCGAGATTTGACTGGGAGCCAGTGGAGCTTCTTTAGAATTGGTGTTATATGATCTCTTTTGTTGGATTTAGTGAGACATCTTGCTGTAGCGTTCTGTAACAGTTGAAGAGGCTTTAGGGTGTAGACTGGGAGACCGTGAAGCAGTGAGTTACAGTAGTCCATTTTCGAGAAGATGATGGATTGTAACACTGACCTGAAATCGTGAAAATGAAGGAGGGGTCGAAGCCTTTTTAGAACTTGGAGTTTGTAGTAGCACTCTTTAACCATAGTGTTGATGAAATCAGAAAAGCTCAGATGGTTATCCATGACCACCCCAAGGTTTCTGATCCGTGGGGAGAGAACTGGGAGCGGCGTAAGGTGAGAGCTATTCAATGGAAGGTGAGAGCTATTCAATGGAAGGGTGCCATCTTGAGTGATCAGGAGGAATTCTGTCTTGTCAGTGTTGAGTATCAGGTTAAGGTTAGACAGGAGTTTGTTAATGGAGAGGAGGCAGGAGTTCCAAAAAAGTATGGTCTTTTGAAGTGATTCAGTGATAGGAATAAGGATTTGGACGTCATCTGCATATAAGTAATGGGTTAACTTTAGATTGGAAAGGAGATGACAAAGCGGGAGAAGATAGATATTGAATAACGTAGGGGATAGCGAAGAGCCTTGAGGGACCCCTAATGTGGTGACTCTTTGCTATTGATCTTAACTTTGTAGTATCTGTTCCGGAGGAAAGATTTGAACCAGTTTAGAGCTTTGTTTTTGATGCTGATCTCGGATAGTCTTTCGATGAGATAATCATGGTTGACCGTGTCAAAGGCGGCCGAAAGATCAAGGAGGATGAGCAAGCAGGGATATTTGTTTTCTAGATTCATGAGAATGTCCGGGCTTGGAGAGAGTCGATGGCGTGGGCAGGCGAAGCAGAGGTCCGGGCTTGGAGAGAGTTGATGGCGTGGTCAGGTGGAGCAAAGTCAAAGTCTGTGTAGTCAATCCGATATATGAAGCAGGGTAGGAACAAGGAGACAGGAACCAGGAACAATGAGAAACAGGAACGCAGATGTAACATATCTCTAGGAACTAGGGCAGAGAAATGTTGAATCATCATTGTGACATGAAAAGACTGACAATAGAGTGCTGTCTCTTTAAGAGCTGGGGGGGGGGGGAAGGAGATTCAAAATTGGATTGTATTGAGCATGTGCAACATACAGATCACTGCTACAGTCTGCACAGAGTTTCTGCCCTGCTCTGAATTAATAAATATTATCTGTGCAGATTAAGGTTCTCTTTTCTGGAACCCTGCTGTGGACGACTTGGGAGTAATTGAACTGTGCCCTGTCAGGATTTGAAGCTTTTCTTTCGGATAGAGGCTGCTGTATTGTGGATTTGACAGTTGAAGCAAAGAGCAGTACTGACGCCATCTTCAGCTCTAAATTCAAATGGACACACAGTAGGGTACAATCTGGGACTTTGCTTGTTCAGAGACTGCTTAAGGTCGGGTGCTATTATCACATGCTGATTCTGGTTGAAATACTTAACATGAGTTTATGACAAAGTTAAGTTTTCTCTTGTGCTATATACATGTGTTTATATGAAAAATGCAAATGCTTAAGAAGTGAACAGATTTATTTCAGTCATTCATCCCAGTAAAGATAAAACTGTTACTCACTAAAGAGCGTGTGGATTCATTTCTGATACTGGGCTGGGAATCAAAGTGCAGGTTTCAGACACAAGGAGTCATAAAGAAATTTGAACTTCAAGGGTTACACAGAGATTAGACGAATCTCTAGGAGGCAATGAGTACTTGAACAGTGAGGAGACCTGTTGCAAAGGCAACACTAGAGAGCAGAGCCTAAGCTTAAATACTGTAGCTGAGTTTATGTCATCATCAGGGGCTGCGGCTAAGTTCCTGCCGCGGTCCCTACTTAAGGATCAATCATGTGCGCGCACCTAGGGAGGGGTGCGGCGCGAGTAACAGCATCTCTTTGTGGGCCACGCAGAAAGGCCCGACGAGAAGTGGTTGCAGGATCGGGAATGCCAGAGACTGTAGCAGGGCCGGAGGCACCAGGGGAGGCCCGAGGTCAGAGCTGGCGGCCTGCTGCCGCCAGCGAGGAGGAACCAGAAGCTGGAGTCACTGTAGAAAGGTGAGAGGGTCATGCCACGGGTCTGCCGCGGATGGCACGCGTAACATTGTGAGCAAACATCAGGATAAAGGGGAGAATTTCAAAATTTCCTGGGGAGCTCTCAGCTAATATGAATCAATTTCATGTAGCTGCATCTCCAGCAAAAT
Organism: Rhinatrema bivittatum; assembly: GCF_901001135.1. NCBI lineage: Eukaryota > Metazoa > Chordata > Amphibia > Gymnophiona > Rhinatrematidae > Rhinatrema > Rhinatrema bivittatum. Next base: position 366,156,680 of record NC_042620.1, on the reverse strand, counting down.
CAGAAAATTTTGTGCTGAGTTCTTAAACAATCTCCAGCATAGTGCTAAAGGTCCATGAAGGTTTTGTGCCACAATTAGAAATCTTCTGCCAAGGGAAAGCAAATAGCGTCACAGCAAGTTCATGATCATTTGATCAGATGTCTGGGTGGCAGTACGTTTTGATGATAACTTTGATGCTAGCGCACATGTGTGCGTTTGCTGTCTCGCGTCCATTTTATTACATATGTACGTATATGCGCGCATGTTATAAAATAGCCTGGATGCGTACACATATGCGCATGATTTTAAATGGATGTTCGCATGTATAGCAAATACTATTTCTACCACATAAGTGGGGGAATTTTATAAGGGACGCCTGCCGACACCATAGCTAGTTTTCCAAGTTCATTCCCAGTTCACTCTAATTTAATAGCCTGCCTTTTCTCCTGTTAGCCCCAACCCTTAAAACTCTGCTGACTAGCTTAGCAGTAGTAAAGTTGCATGGCAGACAACCCTGGCATGCACTTGGGCGCCTAAGTATTTATGCACACATCTCTTGGCCTTCCCGTTACGCCCATGCTCATGCCCACTCCCTGCTCCTTTTGCAAACTTTTCCCTTGTACCCGTAGCAGGACTTATGTGCGTATCTCCTGGTTTTGGCGTGTGCTGGGCTTTTAAAATTCACCTCTTCGCTTTTAACTGGATCATGACATCACCAAAATAACTTTTACATATTTCCTAATTTACTCATCAAGTATTGAATATTGGGGTGGTAACTGATGAAGAAGATCATTTTCAAAACCAGTTATCTGGGTAAATTTACTGAGGTCAATATTTAAAGCCCTATAGATGTTAGCCCTCTAAATGGCAGGTTATCCATCTAACTCATAAATTACCCTTCTCACTCCATGTTAGTCATTTAAATGTTTACTTTTGAATGTTGACCTTGCTGTCTGAAAACTTCCCTCACTCAGTCCAGCTAAAAGTACATGTGAGGTCCACAGTGCCTGTACTTTGAGGGAGGTGTGGAGGGGTGGGGAAGGCATTCCCAGGAGCATGTTTAGCATGGGGTTGGAAAGCTACATGCATAGATTTGATTCTCAAATCTACACACTGGTGCCAGCAAAAATCTGCCTGCAGACAAATCTGGTACAAAGACCACAGGTCCCTTTGTACCTACTGGCAAGGTACACAGATACCAAGCACCTGCAGATGTTTCACTGAGGTGGGTTTTTGAAAATTCCTTCTCCTCTCCCAGTGGAGTAGCCATTGTAAGGACAATACTACTCTGCGACAGTACTTTCAAAGCTGCTTGTGGGTATACATGTGTGCACATTTGTTGGCCCATGCCCAGGGACGTAGCTATTTTCTAGCATAAGTGCGTATATATAGAAAATAGCCTGGCCACGCACATGTGTGCTCAATTTTAAGTGGGCGCGGGCCTGTGTGCACAAATCCCGCTTTTACTGCGTAAGTGGGGAGATTTTAAAAGGGACATGAGCTGAAGTTATTGCTACTAAAACCAGTTCATTCCTAGTTCACCTAATTAAGGGCTAGGAGTTCCAAACCTTCCTAGTTTAATAGTCTTCCTTCCCCCCTGTTAATCCCAATCTTTAAAACCCAGTTGATCTGCCTAGATTTTTTTTTATCACTTGCATATCATCCATAGCAGAAGTAAAGTTATGCGCCAGGAGATCCCGGCGTGCACCAGTGTGTGTAATTATTTACGTGCAAATTTCATGTTAAAATCCCAGAACACCCATGCCCTGCCCTTGCAATGCCCACACCCCAGCACTATTTGCAAACTTTTCATTTGTGTGCGCAGCGGGAGATACACATGAATAAGGGCAGCTCTTAAAATCCTCAGTGCACGCCGGCCCAACAAATTCACGTGTCCCCTGATTGATGTGCCTGTCGGGCTTTTAGAATTCACCTGTGTGTAGCTCACTTAGGATTAATACTGATAAATGTTTGGCCTACTGACAGCAACTCTACGGAAGCATCATAAGGAGATCTTCCTGCTAGTCACTTAATAAATGCATACTGTTATATTTCTATAGCACAGTTGTTATCTTTTTTTCCCCTTACTACTAAAAAGTGTTCATACAACGGAGGTGTAGAAAATGATCTCAACTAGTAATGTCATCAACGTATGGTATTTTATGACATTTATGGTCATGAGCAGGAGAAAGAATGATGTGCCAGCCACAGTGTTAAGATCATTTTCCCGTTTGGACCCTATGAGCATCAAATTAGAAAGAAAGTGTTTTCTCTGCTATAGTAGCATGGAAAGACCATATTCTTTTCGTAGTCCATGATTTCAGAAACTTGAGTTAATAATAGATTTTTCCACAGTATGAGGTAAAGTATTAAATCTGACACAAATGATAAATTGGATGTATTTCATCTAGAAGTACAGTGCAAAACAAGTAAGTATTTCTGTATTTTCTTTAAAGAACAAGATGCAGTTTTTGAATTATAAATATACTCTATTGTGTGGTTCAACCACCATTATTTTTCTCTGTCTCTTTTGTATATGTCTCACAGTATTGTTTGATATTGGGTTGTTGTTTTTGTCCTTTTCATGTCTCTAAGGAGAATTATATTATGAGTGCAAGAGACAGAACATTAATGAATATAAATCTGATGCCACCCAGTAAGCGCATGTGGTGAATTATAATGCTTTACATGCAATATTAAATTAGGGTGCCAAAATGATATTAAAGTGTCACATTGCTAATATTTAAATGTAGTAGCTTAGGGACTTAGGCTAAAGTGATGAGCAGCATCAAATACAATCATTAACAACTTATCCTTTCGGTCATTTGTAAAATGAATACAAGGCATCAAGGTAGACTGAGGAAATAAAATACAATAAATTATATTGTGCAAATGAAAGAAACGTCAAAAGTTGATTTCAGTTTTCATGCAGTAGTTAAAGAAAAAAAATAGCTTTGCGGTTACATATACCTCAAAAAAATCTTCGTTCCACTAATAAAGCATTACTACCAATACCCTCACTAAAATCAGCACGCTTGACACAAGTTAGGGAACGAGCATTGTCATTACCTGATCCCACATTATGGAATGGAATGCCATTAGAACTAAGAACTCAACAAAATCAAAAATCATTTAATGGAAAGCTAAAAACATGGCTCTTTAAACAAGCATTCTACAAAGAACAGGAGACATAAAGAATGGCTGTGCAGTTAAAGAATGACATAGTAATTTGATCATCTTGTATTATTGTTGAGATCGGCGGGTGCCAACCCCCACAGCCAACCACACCTACCGGCAGTGGCAGAGGCAGGTCTCTTCGGCAATCTCTGCTCGGTCCTCATCATTGTCTAAGGCAGCAGGGAGCCAGCAGCATGGCTCCCGCAGGGGCAGCCTTAGCCCCAATCTGACACAGGTGCTTGGCTCCTCCCCCCACTTATAGGAGCAGCAACAGGAAGTAGTTCCAGGCTCCCTGGAACTACTTCCTCACCCAGGACTATATAAGGAGGCTTCTGAAGGATTGCCAGTGCCTTGCAATAGGTCCAGCTTGGTGTGTCTCCTGCCTTGCTTGCCATGTGTTGATGTCTGCTTTGGATACTGGACTCTGCCTTGCCTGCCGCCTGCCTCTGACCCTGCTTTGGATAATGGACTTTGCCTGCCTCTGACCCTGCCTTGGATTTATTTATTTATTTTTAATTTTTATATACCGAAATTCGTGTATGAGATACAAATCAATCCAGTTTACATAGAACGGCTAATTGCCCGGGTCTTACATACCCGACCAAGGCTTTTTACATGGAACAGTAAACAGTGATTCTCCATAAACTATACAAATAACGATTTAAACAGTGAGTCTGAATATAACAAATTGATAATAAATACAAATTAATAACAGTTAATAATTACAAATAACAGTGGCTTGCCATAAGGATTAACATGAAGCAGATGAATAGGGTGGAGGGAGGGGGCAGAGGAGGATAAAGATGAGAACATTATATGGGAAGACTGCTAGATTGAGGTCTCGGGGGGGGGGGGGGGGAGAAAGAAGGAGGGCGAGGAAGGATGGTGAGGGGGAAGGATCGCGTCAAGCGAGATGGCGTTAGGAAGCTTAAGATTGAGGAATCAGATCATGACAACCTAGTTACATTATGTAATTGAGAACGCTTGACTAAAGAGCCAGGTTTTTAGCTTTTTTTTTTAAACTCTGGTAGGCTAGGTTCGAGGCATAGGTCTGGGGGGAGAGCATTCCATTGGTGAGGTCCTGCAGTTGAAATTGCTCTCTTCCTTAATAGTGTTTTTGCAGGGGGGGGGGGGGGCATACAATGTGCCTTTGTAAGCGCTTCTGATGGGTCTAGAAGGTGTATGGGGTCGAAGCTGTGTCCTTCACGTGATGGGCGCGATGTTGTGTATCGCTTTATGAATGATAGTGAGAGCTTTGAATAAAATCCTGTGTTTGATGGGTAGCCAGTGTAGGTTGCGGAGAATGGGAGTGATATGGTCTCTTTTATTGGTGTTTGTGAGGATTCTGGCGGCGGCATTCTGAACCATCTGTAGGGGTTTGATACTATTGGTGGGGAGTCCGAGTAGGATAGAGTTGCAGTAGTCGAGTTTTGATAAGATGATAGATTGTAAAAATAGGCGAAAGTCATTGAAGTGAAGGAGCGGTTTTAACTTTTTGAGGACTTGTAATTTTTAAAAGCAGTCCTTAGTGGTGGTATTTATAAATTTTTTTAAATTTAGTTGGTTGTCCAGCCATGTTCCTAGATCCCTGACGTCCGGGGCGAAATCAATGTTTAAGGTAGTGGAATGTGAGGAGCTGGATGGGTTGATATGCGAGTCGTGTGAAATAAGTAGCATCTCCGTTTTGTTGGCATTCAGAACCAAATTAAGGCTGGAAAGTAATTGTTTGATTGGTTGTAGGCAGTCCTTCCAGTAGGTGATGGTTTTTTGAAGTGACTCTGTGATTGGGATGAGAATCTGTATGTCATCCGCATAGAGGTAGTGAGTGAGCTTAAGATTTGAGAGAAGTTGGCAGAGAGGGAGGAGGTAGATGTTGAAGAGAGTGGGTGAGAGTGAGGAGCCTTGAAGTACACCCTGGTCTGACGGGACAGGCTGAGATTCCTTGTTGTTTATTCTGATTTTGTAGAACCTGTTGCACAAGAAGGACTTAAACCAGCTGGCAAAGTCCAGCTGGATACTGGACTTTGCCTTGCCTGCCGCCCGCCTCTGGCTCTGCTTTGGATACTGGTCTTTGCCTTGCCTGCCGCCTGCCTCTGACCCTGCTTTGGATACTGGACTTTGTCTCTTTGCTGCCTGCCTCGACTCCTGACTGTCTATACCACTGCCCTGCTGGTAACTCCGGCTGCTGACCCTGAGGTTCATCTCCCACCAACGAGGAACCATGGTAAGCCTTTTTTCCTTGTCATTGCGGCCCAAGGGTTCACCGATTCATTGAATCGTAACAGATTGCAAGGCCATGAACCTGATGGACCTCTCCAGTCTGCAGGCTATTCCAGGCCTAGCATTAAAGATACAGCAGCAGCAACAATGCCTGGACTACCTGGCGGCATCTCTGCAACATCTGAACTCTCGGCTAGACGCTTCTGGGCCCTCCAGTGGACCACCTATTGCTCCGGCACACAATACCTCTCCTGTGCAGCTACAGGCCCCTCCCCGGTATGCAGGTGATCCAGGTCAATGCTGAGGTTTTCTTAACCAATGCTCAATGCACTTTTCACTGCAACCCACACAGTTTCCTTCAGATACAGTTAAAACCACCTTTATACGGTCCTTGTTAGATGGCAAGACTCTGGCCTGGGCATCTCCATTATGGGAAAGAGGAGATCCCATTTTTCAGGACCTTCAAATGTTTTCTCCCAGTTTTTAAATGCACCTTTGATGATCCTGGGCGTTTGGCGGCCACCGGGTCAGATATTCTTCATTTATGCCAAGGTAGTCGTACACTATCCAATTACGCTATTGAATTTCGGACAATGGCTACTGAATTGAATTGGCGAGAGGACAGTTTACGAAGTATTTTTTTGGAAGGACTAGCCACCCGCATCAAAGATGAGGTAGCTGCTCGAGATCTCCCTGACTTTTTGGATGATTTGATTGATCTAGCAGGCAAAATTGATCGACGCCTTCAGCAATGTGCCAGAGAATTGCGCGGACCACGTAGACCAATCACTTTTGCACCCTCCTTCTCTCGGCCTCTGATGAGTTCTCAACCAATGGCTATGAACCCTCAGCCAGAAGAACCAATGCAACTAGGGAAGAGTCCTTTAACGACTGAAGAAAGATGGCATCGCTGAACCCAAGGTTTATGTTTATACTATGCTGGCAAAGGACATTTTTTGGCCAATTGTCCCAAGAAAGGGGGAAACTCCAGAGCCTAGAACCAACAGGGGAGATGGTTCTAGGTTGTACCGGCTCTGCTCCCCAGCTCATCCTTCTGGTAATGATAATTCAAAACCAGCAATAATTCTCAACATTAGCCCTTCTGGATTCCAGGGCAGGGGGAAATTTCATTATGAGTAATCTGGTCGAAGACCTTGGTCTACCTACCATGCCACAAGATACACCTTTGATACTTTCTTCAATATCCGGAGACCCACTCCCTGGACAAATCCTTCAGACTACTCTTCCACTGCGCCTAAGGACTGTATATTACACATGGAAGAGATTCCTCTTCACGTCATTGACAAAGCCGTTCATCCAGTCATTTTAGGAATGCCTTGGCTCCAAAAACATTCCCCTGCGATCAACTGGGAAACACTTCAGTTAACCAAATGGAGCTCACATTGTCAACAGCAATGCCTTCTTCTAGTGACACATCCTCTTACTGTATGTCTTGCTACCACCTCAGGAGACCTCCCTTCCCAATATTCCAGTTTCGCTGATGTATTTTCAAAAGAAAATGCAGAAATTATTCCTGAACATAGACAATTTGATTATGCCATCAACCTGATTCCCGGGACCATACCTCCTCGGGGAAGGGTATATCCGCTATCTCTCCCTGAAACTCAGGCCATGGCCCAATATATCCAGGAGAATTTAGACTGGGGATTCATTCACCCATCTACTTTACCAGCTGGAGCTGGTTTTTTCTTCGTGGCCAAGAAAGATGGTACACTACGGCCTTGTATAGATTATCGAGGATTAAATGCCATAACCAGGAAAGATCGCTACACATTGCCTCTCATTCCTGAATTACTGGACCGGTTACAGGGTGCCCAAGTGTTTACGAAACTTGATCTACGAGGGGCATATAACTAAGTCCGCATCAGGCCAGGCGATGAATGGAAGACTGCATTTAATACTCGGGATGGACATTTTGAATATTTAGTAATGCCTTTCGGACTGTACCTGCAGTCTTTCAGTCCATGATGAATGACATTTTTTGGGATCTATTATATAATAAAGTAGTAGTCTATCTGGATGATGTGTTCATATTCTCCCGAGATCTGCAATCTCACCGTGGTGATGTCCAACAAGTACTGCAACGCTTGCGAGCCCACAAACTCTATGTAAAATTGGAAAAATGCATTTTTGAAGCGGAGTCCTTGCTTTTTTTAAGGATACATTATCTCCAATACCGGGTTCCAAATGGATCCGGATAAAGTGGTCTGCATCTGGGAATGGCCCCAGCCTTCCAGTCTGCGCTCCCTACAACAATTTTTGGGTTTTGCCAATTTTTATAGACACTTCATTCCTCATTACTCTCAATTAGTTGTCCATTGACCGCACTAACTCGCAAAGGAGCCAATACCAGAGAGTGGTCTGTGGAGGCATTGGATGCTTTTTCCAGGCTTAAGAAGGCGTTCCTTTCTGAAACCTGCCTTTACCATCCGGATCCTGCACGTCCTTTTGTCTTGGAAGGAGATGCCTCTTCCACTGCCGTTGGGGCTGTCTTGGGTCAAATTTCACCCCTGTTACTATTTTTCTCGTAAATTTTCCCCAGCTAAAAAAGGATATGGTATCGGAGATAAGGAACTCCTGGCTATAAAACTAGCTTTTGAGGCCTGGCGACAATGGTTGGAGGGAGCTCAACACACTATTACGGTCTATACTGACCATAAGAATCTAGAACATCTCCGCCAAGCCCATCAAAACCCCCATCAAGTGCACTGGTCCTTATTTTTTAAACGTATCGATTTCCTGGTGAAATACAGGCCAGCCACCAAAAATGTCAGAGCAGATGCTCTCTCTTATGCTTCTGAGACCAAAGATCTTCCAGACCCACCGAGGTTCATTATTGACCCAGCACAAATCCTGATGGCCACTACCCATGTAGTTCCCCCAGGAAAGACTGTCGTTCCAACCCGGTTACGACAATGCTTGTTGAAATGGGGCCATGATTCTAAAGTAGCAGGACACCAAGGCCGAGCTTGAACTTTCTCACTCCTCAGAAGATATTATTGGTGGCCACAGATGTACCAGGATGTAAAAGCCTATGCAGACTCGTGCCCAACCTGTGCCAGGCAGAAAACTCCAGTTGGACGTCCTTGGGGCTTATTACAACCTCTGCCGGCACCCAAGGAGCTTTGGACTCATATTGCCACGGATTTTGTGGTGGAATTACCTGCTTCCATGGTAATCAAGTGATTTGGGTGGTCATTGACCATTTTTCTAAAATGGCCCACTTTATCGCTCTCCCAACCCTACCTTCTGCTCCAGATTTGGCCAAACTGTTTACAAAACACATTTTTCGATTACATGGACTACCTCGCCATATTGTGTCCGATCGTGGAACCCAGTTCACGGCCAAATATTGGCGGTCTTTGTGCAACAAATTTGGGGTTAAACTGGATTTTACTACAGCCTACCACCCCCAGGCCAATGGACAAACCGAACGAACTAACCACACCTTAAAAACATTTTTAAGAGCTTTTGTGAATGAATGACTGGATGATTGGGCCGACCTTCTCCCATGAGCAGAATTCTCCCATAACTGTCATGCCAATGCAGCTACGAGATCCTCCCCCTTTCTGTGTCTATGGGAGACAGCCACTCCCTCCCCTTCCAAACCATTATCCGTGCCATCCCCAGCTGCTCAGATGACAGCACAGGATCTCCATGAGCTACGGACTCAGATTGAAACCATGATCAGCAAAGCTGCCAGAGAACAAAGAATACTACAGACAAGCATCGGTGGCCAGCACCTCACCTTAAGGTTGGAGAAAAGGTTTGGCTTAGCACTCGCAACCTACGTCTACGTGTGCCTTCCATGAGGCTTGCTCTTTGCTATGTGGGTCCTTTTCCAATCTTGAGACAGGTCACTCCTGTCTCCTATCAACTATGTCTTCCTCCATCATTTAAAATTCATAATGTTTTCCATGTTTTGCTTTTGAAACCAGAGATACTGTCGTGGCCTGCACGAAAACTGCCCACTCCCCAGGAAATCTCCACGGAGGAGGAGGAGACGTACCAAGTCAAAGAGATCCTGAATGTCTGCCGTCATAAGAGAGATTGGGAATATCTCATAGCTTGGGAGGGGTATGGCCCAGAGGAAGATTCATGGGAGCCCATGAAGAATATACTCAACAAAACACTCCTTGTGGATTTTCATGCCAATCACCCGGAGAAACCTAGGCCTCCTGGAAGGGGTCTTAAAGGAGAGGGTACTATTGTGATCGGCGGGAGCCGACCTCCATGGCCGACCACAACTACCGGCAGTGGCAGAGGCGAGTCTCTTCGGCACTTTCTGCGCAGTCCTCATCATCGGCTAAGGCAGCAGGGATCCAGCAGCATGGCTCCCGCAGGGGCAGCCTTAGCCCCAGTCTGACACAGGCGCTTGGCTCCTCCCCCCACTTCTAGGAGCAGCAACAGGAAGTAGTTCCAGGCTCCCAGGAACCACTTCCTCACCCAGGACAATATAAGGAGGCTTCTGAAGGATTGCCAGTGCCTTGCAAAAGGTCCAGCTTGGTGTGTCTCTTGCCTTGCTTGCCTTGCGTTGATTTCTGCTTTGGATACTGGACTCTGCCTTGCCTGCCGCCTGCTTCTGACCCTGTTTTGGATAATAAACTTTGCCTTGCCTGCCGCCTGCCTCTGACCCTGCTTTGGATACTGGACTTTGTCTCTTTGCTGCCTGCCTCGACTCCGGACTGTCTATACCACTGCCCTGCTGGTAAATCCGGCTGCCGACCCTGAGGTTCATCTCTCGCTGACGAGGAACCATGGTAAGCCTTTTTACCTTGTCATTGCAGCCCAAGGGTTCACGGATTCATTGAATCGTAACAATTATCAAACACAAGAATACTGCTTTGACATTTTAATATTTTAGCTTTAATGTTACTTTTATGATTTTTATATATATGGTATTATCTTATAGATGATTTAGATTTTATGCATAGTTATGACATAAGATTTTGGATTTGTTTTTAACATTTTTATATTTTACTTTGTAACTGGATGTTTTAGGATGGCACTTTTAACTTTCATATTGTAATTTATTGGGTGCCTTACTGTAAACCGTTGTGATGGTCTACACTTATACAACGGTCTATAAAAGCTTAAAAATAAATAAATAAATCTTGCCGGAGGGAGAAGGGCTTTTTTGGCAGTTAGAGGAGGCTTGGGACAGAGTGTGAGACTGACTGTGTGTTGGTTATTGGGGAAAACAACTAAAATTTTGTGTTAAAAAAATTTTGTGTTAAAAAAAAACAGAATGGGGGGGGGGGGCAGCACAGCAATTTTTGGCACAGTACAGTAAAAATGCTAGTACCGGCGCTGACTAAGCCTGCAGGTAAGACATTGCCCCAAGTTTCAAAGGGAAAGTACACATGCACATTCCCGTTGATAGCTGCCACTGATACAAAGTACCTACTAATCTATGCACCTGCTTCTTGTGCCGGCAGAAGTTCTATGGAAAATACCATGCATAGATTTGAAAATATAATCTTACGTGCGTTATTTTCTGATCCCTTTCAAAAACATGCCACAGGGAATGCCTCCCCTAAATGCGGTAACATTAACTAAAAAAGCTCTTGTACTGGAAGAACAATGCACTCAATTTCAAGTGTATGGAGGGAGGGTAATATTCAGACATGCATCATTATTTACCTGGATAAACAGTTTTGAAAATTGTCCTTTCCAAGAACAGAGCAGTTTCTAACAATGGTTGTCAACCTTCTTTCCATCGTGACACACCTGAAGGACAATGCTGACATGGGTAACCCACTGGCCATTATAATCCTTGACGGAAATGTTAAAAAGCATAAGTATTACTTTTACTATTATGACACAAGGGGAAAGAGTAATTACATAAGCAGTAAATATCCCATACCAGAATAGCACTAACTGCCAGCACTCAAACAGTAACAACAAATATGTAACCAGAATCTCAAACACCAATACATCTTCTATTAGGAAAACAGAACAAGCCAGGCTGCTGTAGATCCCTATACAGAATCTATATGCTAATAGTATACCTCACCTCAATCACATGTGCAGAACACAAACAGTCCCTCTTCTAACACAAAATAGACTGTAAGGTATAAATAGTAGGGATGTGAATCGGGTGCCCAATCGTTCCCGCTTTCGGGTTCGTCTGGCCATGGGAAAATCTCGTTTTCCCATGGATCGATGTTTGTTTTTTTTTCGTGAAAAATCGGTTTTCACCTTAGTGTGCGCTAACAGGAGTTAGCACGCACTAACAAAATTGCAAAAAGTAACAAAAAATAACAAAAATAAACGTTTTTTTGTTAGTGGCACTAACGGGAGTTAGCGCGCGCTAACCCAAAAATGATTTTCACGAAAATTCGGGGGAAAAAGTGTTTTTCTTGTTTTAACTGATATATAACGAATTAAGAAATATCATATGATATTTCAATTCGTTATAAAAATGATTCACATCCCTAATAAATAGAGACATGCAGACAAAAACTGAACTGGATAGAGCAACAAACCACACTCTATGCAGTGCAATGGAAAAACAGATACATCACCAGTCCTCCTAAAAAAATCAAGAAATATTAAATCAATAGTAGTAACATAGTAATGATGGCAGAAAAGAACCAAATGGTCCATCCAACCTGTCTTGCCGTGGCCGGCCCGTGGAACGCCATGACCGGCAACACTTACCCCTTGGCCGGGTTCAGTTCCCCTTCATTTTCCCCTGAGCAGTGATCTGCGTCCTTCCTCGGCGTGGCGGGGAGCTGGCCCAACTGCTGCCAGCCACAGCAGCTACTAGTCGTGTGTGCGCACCACTCCCCCTGTCTTAAAGACGCCAGGGTAGAAGAAACCTGTCGTGGTCCTGGATGTGTGGCCAGCCCCAGGACCTACTTAAGGCAGCTCCTGCTGCCTCACCTTTCCCTCAGCAACAGGTCTTGCTCTGCCTTGAGCTGCTAGTTGCGTCTACTTTGTTTCTGCTCTATGTGGTCCTGTTCCTGCTTCTGCTTCGTGTGGTCATTCCTGCTCTGTGTGGTCCTGTTCCTGCTCCCGCTCCATGTGTTCCTGCTCCATGTGGTCCTGTTCCTGCCCCATGTGTCTCCGTTCCTGTTCCGGCTCCTTGTTCCCTTGTCTTACCCTTCTGGTTCTTGACTTGGTTCACCCCTGGATTCTGCTTTCGTCTGCTGCCTGCAACAACCGCTTGCCTGATCACCGTTTCTTCTGCCAGCCACCTGCCCCAACCTCTGGCCCATCCCTGGATCCTCCTATCTCACCACCAGCCCTGACCTCTGGATCACTTGACCTTGCCTACGCCTTCTGTCTTCAGGTTTGTCTTCCCTGGAGACACGCTCTTAAGTCCTGCCAGCCCTGGCACCCAAGGGATCAACCTGCGGGAAACGTGGGCTGGTATAGGTGAAGGTCCGGTTGGGTCTCCGCCACCTACATCCATCTCCCGATGACAAGGACCTATAGGAAGCCTTCTAAAGGTTGTGCCAACCTCATCTTGGCCAAGGGTCCACTTTTCCGCGTAACAGTTTGCTGAGGCCATGGACCCGGCGGATCTCTCAGACCTCCAGGCTATTCCAGGCCTATTATTGAAGATTCAGCAGCTGCAGCAGCTCTTGGAGTCATTGGCGGTCTCCTTACAGTGTCTGTATGCCCACCTTGATGTCTCCACCACCGCGGCCATGCCCCCAGCCTCGCCGACCCCTGCAGCACCCTCTCTCCGGTTACCAGCTCCCCCTCGATATGCAGGCAACCCCAAGCAATGCCAGGGATTTCTTAATCAATGCTTCATGCATTTCATGCTACAGCCTGCACAGTTCTCCTCAGACACCGTGAAGACCACTTTTATCCTCTCCCTCCTCAACAGCAAAGTGTTGGCTTGGGCATCTCCTCTATGGGAATGAGGGGACCCACTCCTTCAGGACCTGCAATGCTTTGTCCAGATCTTCAAGCAGACCTTCGATGAGCCTGATCGACTGGCCGCCACTGGCTTCGATATTCTCTACCTCCGCCAAGGACTATGCAATAGAGTTCCGCACCATGGCTACTGAGCTAAACTGGCGGGAAGACAGCCTGAGGAGCATCTTCTTGGAGGGGCTGTCCCCCTGCATCAAGGACGAACTGGCAGCCTGGGACCTCCCAGAATCCCTTGACGCCCTTATTGACCTGGCCGGCCAGATTGATCGCCTCCAGCAACACACCCGGGAGTTACGAGTACCGCGCAGACCCATCCCTTTGGCACCATCCTTCTCCAGGCCTCTGGTGGGAACCCTGCCTGCAGCCAGAACTATGCGGCAGGAAGAGACCATGAAATTGAGATGAAGTCGAGGAGAGGCAGTGCTGCCGGACCATAGGTCTGTGCCTACACTGTGCAGGGAAGGGGCATTTCCTGGCCCGGTGTCCGAAGAGGCCGGGAAACTTCCAGGCATAGAACTAGCTTGGGAGGTGGTTCTAGGTTTCACAAAGTGCATTCCCCAACTCATACTCCCAGTGGCCCTTCTCATGGACTAGCATGAGTTTCCTACCCTGGCCCTCCTGGACTCTAGTGCAGGGGGAAACATTATTTTGGAAGACCTGGTTGACTGGGGTCTACTCACAGTACTGTGAAGCACCCCATTGGTGAGCTCCTCCATCTTGGGTGACCCTCTCCCAGGGAAAATCAACAAGACCACTCTTCCCGTCCGCCTCCAGACCGCTTGCTGCACTACAAAGAACTGATATTCCACGTTATAGAGAGGGCCGTCCACCCTGTTGTCCTTGGACTACCTTGGCTCCAGCAACACTCCCCTGTTATAGACTGGGAGACACTCCAATTGGCTAAATGGAACCCTCAGTGCCACTGGGAATGTCTTCTTCCTGTCGGGCGCCCTCCTTTGCTACTTGCTACAGCTTTCCTGGGCTTACCTCCGCAGTACGCCAGCTACGCCGATGTCTTCTCCAGAAAGAGCACAGAGATCCTGCCAGAGCACCGGTCATTTGAATGTGCCATCGACCTGATTCCAGGAAACACCCCTCCGCGGGGAAGGGTTACCCCCCTGTCCCTTCCTGAGACAGAGGCCATGACAAAGTAGGGACCAGCTTCTACTTCGTGGCCAAGAAAGATGGCTCCCTTCAACCCTGCATCAATTTCCAGGGGCTTAATACCATAACCAAAAAAGACTCGTACCTCTTGCCCCTCTTCCCAGAGCTATTGGACCGCCTGCAGGGAGCCCGAATCTTTACCAAACTGGACTTCTGGGGGCATACAACCTGGTTCAGATTAAACCTGGGGACGAATGGAAGACCACTTTTAACACCCGGGACAGCCACTACGAATATCTGGTGATGCCATTCGGGCTATGCAACACCCCCTGTATTCCAATCTTTCGGGACCTACTCTATACCAGTGTGGTAGTCTACCTCGATGACATTCTTGTCTTCTTGAAGGACCTCCAATCTCACCATTGTGATGTCCGACAGGTTCTCCAACGCCTGCATGCCCACAGACTCTATGCAAAATTGAAGAAGTGCATATTTGAGGAAGAGTCTCTCCCCTTCCTGGGATATATTGTCTCCAGCACCGGCTTCAAAATGGACCCGGAGAAGTCCTGCCTCTGGGACTGGCGCCAGCCTTCTGGCCTTCGTTCCCTACAACGATTCTTGGGCTTTCCCAATTTCTATAATTTCATTCCTCACTACTGTCTGTTGGTCACGCCTCTCACGGCACTCACCAGGAAAGGAGCCAATGCCAGAGAGTGGCCTGCAGATGCTCCGACCGCCTTCACAGCCTTGAAAAAAGCCTTCCTTTCTTATGTTCTTATGTTCCTCTGGTAACCCTGCCTCCGTCACCCGGACCCCACATGCCCCTTCATCTTGGAGGTCAACGCTTCCTCCATTGCTGTCAGGGAAGTTTTAGGCCAGCTCACTGCTTGCTCTTCTTTTCTTACAAATTCTCTCCAGCGGAGAGGAATTATGACATCAGGGATAAAGAGTAGGGATGTGCAGACAAAAAGTTTGCGTTGATAAGTTGAAGTTGAGGGTCGATTTCGTTCAATATGGACATATGGAGAATTCCATAAGTTGAGGGTCTGTCCATACGTTCACCGGTTCCCTAAATAAAAATTTAAACCCCTCACCCTCCTTAATCCCCCCCCAAGACTTACCAAAACTCCCTGGTGGTCCAGCGGGGAGTCAGGAAGCCATCCCTGTATTCCTTTGCGAGGAGCACGTGACGTCGGCGTCACGTCGGAGTGACGCGGACGTCACGTGCTCCTCCGCGCCTCCGCTCCCGGACCCCCGCTGGACCCAACCGGAACTTTTGGCCAGCTTGGGGGGGCCTCCTGACCCCCCCCAAGCTGGCCAAAAGTTCCGGTTGGGTCCAACGGGGGTCACAGTCCCCCTTCCCACCTTATACCAGACTCCTCACAGTCCCCCTTCCCACCTTATACCAGACCCCTCACTTCCTCTGTACATAGTTAATTTATTAATCCTTTTTTTTTACATATGCTATATTTATTAAACCTTTTTATATATACCGTATTAAGTTATGCCATTCAAGCACGTTATAATTGTATAAAACCGTTATTGTAACATAACCAGTTCTCAGTTAAACTGTTATAATGTACTATGTCATTACAAGGTTCGCCTTAGACATATTGTTAGATGTAAACCGATGTGATATACCAATCGAATGTCGGTATAGAAAAATAAATAAATAATACAAATAAATAAATAAGTAAGTGTTTATTTAGGTTCAACGTATTCAACATAGCTATGTTGAATACGTTGAAAATCGCGATGCGTTGCGCATCATCACTTTTTTAAGTTTAAAAAAAAAAAAAAGTTGCGTTTTACATATGCGTTCAAAACGAATGCACACCCCTAATAAAGAGCTCCTGGCTATAAAACTGGATTTCAAGGAGTGGCAACAGTGGTTGGAGGGGCCCAGCACACTATCACAGTCTAAACTGACCATAAGCACTTAGAACATCTTCACTACGCCCAGCACCTGAACGCATCAGGCTCGTTGGTCCCTGTTTTTAGCCGCTTTGACTTTGCTTTGACTTTGCAGTAAAGTACAGGCCAGCTGCCAACGCCCTCTCCCGGTCTTTGGAGCACGAAGATAACCCGGACCCCCCCCCCTCGCCCCCGGCTACATCATTGATCCAGCACACATCTTGCTAGCCGCTTCCCAAGCTATTCCTCTGGGGAAGACAGTGGTCCCAACCCGACTCTGGCAACGAGTACTAGAGTGGGCCCATGACTCCAATGTAGCGGGGCACCCTGGTCGTGCACGGACTCTTTCTCTGCTCAAACAATACTATTGGTGGCCATTGATTGACAAAGACGTAAATGTCTATGTGTACTCGTATCCCACCTGTGCTTGTCAGAAGCCCTTGGTGGGATGACCTTGGGGGCTGTTACAGCCGCTGCTGGCTCCCAAGAAACCCTGGACCCACATATCTACCGACTTTGTGGTAGATCTCCCCTCTTCGAGCGACAACAGAATAATTTGGGTCATCACTGACCAGAGATGTGATTCGGCCAAACCTTTTGGTTCGGCCTTCATTATCGGCCTGCTGCGGGAAATTTCATTTTCCCTTGGTTCGGGCTGATTTTTTTTCAACTGCCCCGAAACAAATTTTCCCGAAATTTCGGGAAAATCCGCTTCACACATCCCTATAATCCCCCCCCCCCCCCCCCCAAGACTTACCAAAAGTCCCTGGTGGTCCAGCGGGGTCCCAGGAGCGATCTCCCCCTCTCAGGCTGTCAGCTACCAGTAATCAAAATGGCGTCGGTGGCCCTTTGCCCTTACCATGTGACAGGGGCTACCGGTGTCATTGGTTGGCCCGTTTCATGGTAGAAGCAATGGATACCCTGCTGGACACCAGGGACTTTCGGTAAGTCTTGGGGTTCGGGAGGGTGGAGGTTTGTAATTAATTTAATTTGAAGAGTTGGGGTCCCTGGAGCGATCTCCCCCTCTCGGGCTGTCGGTTGCCAGTGATTGTTTGGGGGGGGGGGGTTGTGCTCTTTCTCCCCCCCAAAACAATGATAGGAAAAGCACACACAATTTCATGGGTTTTCCTTTCATTTCATCAGGCCCCTGAAATGCAACAGAATAGGAAATATTGTCTTTATTTCGTATTTCATTGCAAACAAGTGCACATCCCTATCACAGACTGCTTTTTCAAGATGGCTTACTTCATCACCCTGCCAGCACTCCCATCCACTCTAGAGATGGCAAAGCTGTTCACCTCCCATATTTTCCGCCTCCATGGACTACTTCATTACGTCGTCTCTGACCGCAGGGCTCAATTCACCACTAAGTACTGGTGATCCCTGTGCCGTAAATTCAACATCATACTAGATTTCACCACAGCCTACCACACTCAGGCCAACAGCCAAGAGGAACGAGCTAACCATACATTGAAGACCTTCCTGCGGGCCTTTGTAAACGAGCGGCAGGACAACTGGGCTGATCTCCTTCCATGGGTGGAGTTCTCACACAACTCGCACCCCAATGCCGCTACTGGATCTTCACCCTTCCTCGTTGTGTATGGGAAACAACCGCTCCCTCCACTTCCAGTATCTCTGTCCATCCCATCTCCAGCCACCCAGTTAACTGCACAAGAGCCTCAGACATTATGGTCCCAAACCGAGACATTGATTTGCAAAGCTGCCCAGAGAGCGAAGGTCACTACGGATAGACACCAATGCCCTGCTCTGCAGCTCAAATTGGGGGACAAGGTATGGCTGACCACCTACAACATAAGACTTCAGATGCCCTCTATGAGGCTGGCACCCCTCTACATTGGCCCCTTCTCCATCCTGCGACAAATTACTCCAGTTACTGATCAGCTCTGCCTCCCTGCATCATTGAGAATCCACAATGTCTTCCATGTCTCCTTATTCAAGCCAGTGGTCCTGTCTTGGCCAGCCTGGAGATTGCCTGAGCCTGAGAGAATCTCCTCTGAGGGAGACAAGACATACCAGGTGAAGGAGGTATTGGATGTTCATTGCTGTAACAAGAAGTGGGAGTACCTAATAGCCTGGGAGGGGTATGGCCCAGAGGAGAACTCTTGGGAACCCAGATCCAACATCCTGGATAAAGGACTCCTCAAGAGATTACACACTACACACCCGAGGAAGCCCAAGCCCCAGGGAGGGGGGCTTTCAGGAGGGGGTACTGTTTCGGTGGCTGGCCGCGGAATGCCACGACCTGCCACACTTACCCTTCGGCCGGGTCCCCTTCATTTTTCCCCAAGCAGCGGTCCACCAGCCACAGCTGCCACTAGGCATGCGCGTGTGGCACTGCCCCTGTCTTAAAGGGGCCATGGCAGAAGAAACCTCCCGCGGTACCGGAAGTGTGGCCCACACCAGGACCTACTTAAGGCAGCTCCTGCTGCCTCACCTTCACCTCAGCAAGAGATCTCGCTCTGCCTTGAACTGCTAGTTGCTTCTATTTTGTTTCTGCTCCATGTGGTCCTGTTCCTGCTTCCGCTTTGTGTGGTCCTGTTTCTGCTCCCGTTCCATGTATTCCTGCTCCTGCTCCTGCTCCTTGTGGTCCTGTTCCTGCCGCATGTGTCTCTGTTCCTGTTCCAGCTCCTTGTTACCTCGGCTTGCCCTTCTGGTTCTTGACTTGGTTTGCCCCTGGATTCTGCTTTCATCTGCTGCCTGCCCTGACCGCTTGCCTGCTCACTGTTTCTTTTGCCAGCCACCTGTCCAAACCTCTGGCCCCTCCCTGTATCCTCCCATCTCACCACCATCCCTGACATCTGAATAGCTTGTCCTTGCCTACACCTTCCGTCTTCAGGATCGTCTTCCCCGGAGACCCGCTCTTAAGTCCTGCCAGCCCCGGCACCCAAGGGCTCAACCTGCGGGGAACATGGGCTGGTATAGGTGAAGGTCTGGTTGGGTCTCCACCTCCTACATCAGCCTCCTGATGATGAGGGCCTATAGGAAGCCTCCTATGGATAGCGCCAAGGGTCCACCTCTCCACGTAACAGTCTGCCCAGCAAACTTCTTATAATAGTATCTGCCATGCAGGTTACCCCATGTTTCTCTTGAGGATAACAACTGCTGCTTTGTGCAGTTATGTCCAAGCCTACGGATAATCCATAAAAAATGTACTGCTACCAACATTTTTACTGGGTGGTAAGCCTTTTTGAAAATTCAGATAGTGCTGATATTCGCTTGGCCTTAGAAGCAGTCCTTTGCTTCCTCACTTATGTCTGTGTATCAGTACCCCAGACCATAAAAGTCAGGGCCCGTGTTGATTGTTGTCTGATTCGAATTGTACCCACCCACATCCCCCCACCATCAAAGTGGAGAGTGATGTTGTGGTTGCATCAAAAGCATCAAGGCTTATTGGTTAAGGATAGTAATTCCTTGCCTTCTGGTAAGGGTAGTAATTGCTGCTCCATGCAGGTTACCCCCATGCTAATCATTTCCCCAGACCGTAAAAATCTGGGCCTTTGTTGGTTGTTGTCTGAATCTAACTACCCTTTTCCCCCTGCCATTGAAGTGGAGAACAATGTTGCAATTGCATCAAAAGTATCAAGTATTACCAGTTAAAGGAAGTAACTGCCGCACCAGCAAGTAACTCTCCTGCATCCTTTTCTTCATTTCCATCCTCTAGCCTTTAGGGATCCACGGTGTTTATCCCATGCCACTTTGAATTCTTTGACTGTTTTAGACTTCACAACCTTCTCCATTAAGAAATATTTTCTGGTGTTGGTTCTGTCTTTTCTCTTCTGGAGTTTCATTTTGTGACACCCCCCCCCCCCCCCCCCCAGTTCTACTGATTTCTTTCCAATGGAAAATGTTTGGCATTTGTGCATCATACCTTTCAGGTATCTGAAGGTCAGTATCATATCTCCCCTGCACCTCCTCTCTTCCAGGGTATACATATTCAGGTCCTTCAGCCTCTCCTCATAAGTCTTCCAATACTGACCCCACACCATGTTAGTTGCCCTTTTCTGGATTGCTCCATCATTTATCTTTCTGAGATATGGTCTCCAGATCTGAACTCAGTACTTCAGGTGAGGCCTCAAGTAAACCATACTACCAAAAAGAACAAATAATTTCAAAAAGGCTGATGAATAGAATGTCTAAAAATAAAATACTCATAAAAAATTTCAAGATACCAATAAAATATTTTAAAACAACAGTCACAAAGACCCAATAATTACAGTTAATAAGCATTCAAAAAAATATTTTGCTCTCCATACATAGGAACTTTTTATTTCCAGGTTAACAGTGGGGGGGGTGCTCAAAAACTGTCACACATACACACATACATGCTGTCTTTTTCTCTCACACACACACACACACACATGCTCTCTCTCATTTACACACATACATGCTCTCTTTCACACATATGCTCTCAATCAGAAACATTCTCTCGCACTCACACATGCTTTCAATCACACACATTCTCAATCACACATACTTTTTCTCTCTCACTTATACACATGCTCTTTTATTCACACAGACTCTCAATCACACACAGCTCTATCTCACATACATATACACTTTCAATTACATATGAACTCATGGTTTCTCTAACACGCTGTCAATCACAAACACATGCTCTCTCTCACATGCACATGCTCTCAATCACATGCACACACATATACACATGCTCTCACATAAGATATCACTCACACACAAGCTCTCACTCTGACACACGCACACATGCTCTCTATCACTTACATGCACACAATCACACACAAATGCTTTCTCTCACCACACACAATCTCAAATCTCACTCACACACACATGCTCTCTCTGTTTCTCACACACAGACTCTGAATCACACAAACACACATACACATATACTCTCTCTCACTCACTCACTCCCCTTTCTCTGCCCACTGAAGCACAAGTGGCAGTGGCAGCCTTCTCCAGCCCCGTGGCCCTAAGAATGAAGCGTTCCATAGCATGGAACTGTCACTGCTCTGCCTCCTATTGATGGTCACTGACTGCTCCTCTTCTTGCTCCAAGCCCACTCTGCTTGTGGCCAATGTTGCTGGCACTTCTGACTAAGGCAAGGTCTCTCCTACTTCCTGAATGTGTGGGCCCACTGCAAATCACTTAATCTTCTGGGCCATGGAGATGGAAAGAAGGAGAACCCATGCTGTGATTGCCACAACTTTCACTAATTTGCTGCCATTCCACTTGGGCTACAGCATTTTCATCCTAGGTGGAGGAACAATTCTCTGTGCCTCGCTAGGGCGATGGAGGGAAGAGCAGCTGGGCCACCAGGAAACAGGGAAACTTGGTATCTTGCTGGTGGAAGATGGCAACACACCAGCAATGTGCTTGGCAATATATTGGTTTATTGCGAAACATGTTAGGAACTACTGGTTTAGTATATCATGAACACCTTGTTAGCCGCCTTGGTCTATTTCTGATAGACATAAGGCTGATACTATTAGTTTTTATTTGCACTCAGTCCTAGAAGGCTCTGCTCTCTTCTCCTTGAAAAATGAATCCTGCTTACAGCAACGCAAGTGGATTGAAATGGCAGTAAGAAGATGCAACTTCACAAACTACTGCAGCTAGGTCTAGGTCTATCCTGTGATCAATTTCTCATAAACCACGAAGGCATTATTAAACAAGCATTATCTGGCCATTTAATTTTATACGTGAATTCGTACATCCATGCTCATCCTCACAATATCTAACAAAGTGTTTATCATTGACTATCCTACCAATTTTCTTTTCATTTTAAAATTCTTCTCATTGCTCCAAAGCTAAAAATGTTACTTGAATTTAAATTTATAACATAAATTTCATGAATATAAATGGAGTACTGAAATTCTATTCTCTGGTAAACAATAGGTCTTTATTCTCAATTAACATATTTAACAAGTACAGGATAAAGATTAGGTATTCCTTTCAAGACTAATTTACCCTGCTTCTCTACAAATGTGATTTCATTTATTTTTCTTCTGAAGACTCAAATCCCCAGGGCACACAAACTGCATATTTTCCTAATTGTAAAGTCATTTAAATTCTTTAGCACATCTGTTTATGAATATCTTTGTGGTAATAATTACTATTTACAAAGTTTTAACCAAAAATGTGAGATTTGAAATGAGATACACTAGAGATAACAGATTTTTACCTTCTGGTCATTACTGCCAGAATTTAATTTTTTTTTTTAAGTCTATCATATTTTAATGATCAGTGCATGCCATTTATATGGTTTGCTTTGAACTGAAAAGAGATGTAAAAAGTTGAGAGGAGATTAGACATGTTGCTTGCTGCGCCACCTAGAAAACAGCATGGGGCTACATATTATTCAGGAAGTATTTAATTCATAATCTTAATACTATAGTTGGGTCTATAGATAAACTCTAAAATGGTTGAAATTGGCTGATTTTGTACTCTAAAAATAATTACTAAGGCTAATATAAAACATTTATATCATCATTTTATGCATTTTGTTTGACCTATTTTATTGTGAAGACTTTGGACTTTCAGCAGGATGATGACCCTAAGCACAAAGCAAAAGCAACAAAGAGTGTGTTGTAAATCTGCTCCTGTGGAAGGAGGAGTTAGCAATCTTGTTAGGATCTGCTATGCTGATGGGAGGAGCAAGCAGATAGTGATTAGAGATGACTCCTAAGGAAGGAGGAGTTAGCGATCTAGTTAGAGACTCCATGAGGAGTTAGCAATCTTGTTATGAACTTGTTCCTGTAGAGGGAAGAGTTAGCAATCTGTAATGCTTCGGCTCCCGTGGTTGAAGGAGTTAGGAATCTGTACCAGTGGAGTACTTAGAGAGGGCACTCGGCTGTAGAGAAATGTAGATAGGTGGATCCCTGGGTGGATGGCAGATGACAGCGCCCCCACGAGGATATCCTGAGA
Source organism: Rhinatrema bivittatum (assembly GCF_901001135.1). Lineage (NCBI taxonomy): Eukaryota > Metazoa > Chordata > Amphibia > Gymnophiona > Rhinatrematidae > Rhinatrema > Rhinatrema bivittatum. Next base: position 366,133,454 of record NC_042620.1, on the reverse strand, counting down.
GGGACCACAGGCTAGGCTTGGGTATGGAGACAGACACAGATAATTCTTTATTTAGACAGGTAGTAGAACCACCAGAGGTGGCAGTAGTGAGATGATATGCCTGGCAGGGCTGAAGACCCTCAGGTACTGGAAGGATATTCCCAGGGTTGCTGAGCTGTAGAGAAAACTATAGATAGTGAATAGACAGGGTATGCTGTGTGGGCCTGCTCTCTGGAATTCAATGTCTGTGGAGTTACGCCAGGAAGATTGCCTTAAAACTTTTAAACAAAATCTCAAGACTTGGCTCTTTACTAAAGCATACCCCTAGGACCTCTCAGCACATTTCGCCCTCTCTCTATACCTCCCCTGTCCTCCCCACAGGAAATCGCATAAAATACTATGCCACTTCAATGGTTCTTAATGTTATACTGCACTTTTTTACTATAATATAAATAATTGATAAGTTCTGTTATTATCATATTACTGTTATTTTGTTAATATCTGCCTTTCATTTCTTATTCCTTATCCCCATGCATATTTATTATTAAGTTACTAATTCTTGTTCTGTGTAAAACGCTTCCAAGCGTATGTTCTCTGTTACACTGTAAACCGAGGTGATATTTCTGATGAACATCGGTATATAAAAATCTATAAATAAATAAATAAAAAAATACATAGCCAGAACTGGATGCCAAAAACTCACATAAGGTCTTAAGAAGCTTAGTAGCTGGAAATGGTTAGGCCCTCGAGGAGCAAGTACCTGGTTTCAGGGAAAGCTCTGAGAGAGTGATGGTAACCCACTATCTATCTGCGATAGCTTCCAGACAGTAGAGAATTTTCAGAGTGTACAGGAACATGGGCCCTCGAGGAGCGAGTACCGGTTCCTATCTGTAATCTGAAATAGTAACTCACAAATGTCCGTATCTGCGATAGCTTCCTGGCATTAGAGAATCTTCAGAGTGTTCAGGAACATGGGCCTTCAAGGAGCGAGTACTGCTTCCTAATTGTAATCTGAAATAGAGAAAAGAGACCGAGGCCCCCGAGGAGCGGGTACCTCTGGTAAGTCCGAGGAGGCAGAGTAGCTTGGACAAATCATTGCTAACTCGATTCATTAGCAAATACTGAGACCTTTTATCTTGGAAGTGGATGATATCAACTCAGGGGGACACCCCTGAGGTTCGCGCCCTTGCTGGTACATACTTTGGAGCGCGCACGCGCCCTATGTCATCAGGAACATGGCGGATCCGCAGCGTCATGCCTGTCCGGGGACACCGGAGGAAGAAGGCAAGGAGACGCCGTGGCAGCGAACCATCCATCAGACCCGGAGGGAGTCGCCACAGAGGTAAGGAGGGCGGAGTGAGGGTGTCAAGCAGCGATGGACACAACAGAGTGGCTCAGCAAGAAGAAAGCGAATGACTTTGAATGTTCCAGTCAAAACCCAGACCTGAATACAATAGAAAATCTCTGGCAAGACTTGAAGACTGCAGATCCCCAGTCAATTTGAAAGAGTTTGGAGCTTTTCTGCCAAGAAGAATGGGCAAAACCTGTACAGTAGGGATATGCATTAATTTAAAATGAAAGCATTTTTCATGCAAAAAAAGTGGAGTTTCAGTTCATTCCAAAGTAAACAAACTGAAAATAGACTTGCTCTGCTTGATTACTGCAACACTTTGTATTGTGGTCTTCCATATTGCACAATCAAGTCACTGCAATTACTAGGAAATGCTGCCGCTAGGCTCATTTCGGGCTGTTCACATCAGGATCATATCATCCCAGTGCTCTGAAATCTTTATCAGCATGCCTTGAAATCCAGAATTAAATTTAAAGTTGCCCTTCTAATTAATAATCTGCTAGTACTAGTCTTTCTTGGATTAATGCTCCTTTGAAACCTTATCCTGTAAAGATAATTACATTATTCATAGAAGGTGCTTTTAGAAGTTCCTTCTGTACATCAAGTACATCTCTCTGAGACCTATCAATGTATTTTTTCAGTGGCAGCCCCTGATTTTGGAATAGTTTGCCTTCTGATCTGACATCCATTTCATGCACTAAAATAAAAAAAAAAAACAATTAAAAACTTTTTATTGATGCTTATTCTTAGAATACCTTTATTGAATGAACTGCTTTAAGGGTTTTTTTTTTTAAAGTTAATTGTGCTTAGAGATGATTTTTATGATTGTTTTAAAGATTACTTAAGCTAATTGTAATGAAAGATTGTTTTCATTACTATAGTAATTTATTTTTTGTATGATATGGTTCATTATTGATCCAGTTATGTATGTTTTCTTGTTAACTGCCTAAATTTTATGTCTATGCAGCATATAAATAAATAAAACATAAACTATTCCATGGGCACTCTGCTGTTGCCAAGTCTCCTCCTGTCTCTCTGCTACCCTCCCATCACCTACCAATGAGCTAGAGCTAGGTCTCCCCAGTTACTACTTACCCATTCCATGGGGGTCTTCAGCGATGGACAGACTATATAGGCTACCTGGGCTGGGCTGAACTAAGCCTAGATGATCTTCCTGGGCCCCTCCATCCTCTACCTTCACAAATAAAATGAGGTCGGGTTTCCCCATAAGAACATAAGAAATGCCATTGTGGGTCAGACCAAGGGTCCATCAAGCCCAGTATTTTGTTTCCAACAGTGGCCAGTTCAAGTCACATGTACCTAGCAAGAACCCAAACATTAGATCACAAGCTACTATTGCTTATTAATTACTGTCATAGCAGTTTATGGATTTATCCTCTGGGAACTTATCCAAACCTTTTTTAAACCCAGTTACACAGAGAATTCATTGCCAGAGAATGCTGTAACCACATTCTCTGGCAATGAATTCCATAGCTTAACTATGCACTGAGTGAAAAATTATTTTCTTTGATTTGTTTTAAATTAGCTACTTCATGGCATGCCCCCTGGTCTTTTTATAATCTGAGAGAGTAAATAACCAATATACATTAACTTGTTCAAGTCCTTTCATGATTTTGTAGATTTCTATCATATCCCACCTCAGTCATCTCTTCTCTAAACTGAACAGCCCTAACTTCTTTAGCCTTTCCTCATAGGGCAGCCGTTCCATGCCCCATATTGATTTTATATTTATTTATTTGTGCATGTACTTTTTGAAAATTGCTTGGACCTCCACTAAGTTAGGCGATTCATAAATTTAATAAAATATAAATGTATATATCATTTTGGTTGCCCTTCTCTGCACTTTCTCCAGTGCAGCTATATACTTTTTGAGATGCAGTGACCAGAATTGCACACAGTATTCAAGGTGCGGTCTTACCATGGAGCAATACAGAGGCATTATGACATCCTCTGTTTTATTTTCCATTCTCTTCCTAATAATTCCTAACATTCTGTTTGCTTTTTTGATTTCCACAGCATATTGGGCCAACGATTTCAATGTATTATCCACTATGATGCCTAGATCTTTTTCCTGGGTGGTAACTCCTAAGATAGAACCTAACATTCTGTAACTAAAGCAAGGGTTATTTTTCCCTATATGCATCACTTTGCACTTGTCCACGTTAAACGTCATCTGCCATTTGGAAGCCCAGTCTTCCAGTCTCACAAGGTCCTCATGCAATTCATCACAATCCGCTTGAGATTTAACTATGCTGCATAATTTTGTGTCATCCACAAATTTGATCACCTCACTCGTCGTACCTCTTTCCAGATCATTTATAAATATATTAAAAAGCAAGGGTCCAAGTACAGATCCCTGTGACACTCCACTGTTTACCTTTTTCCACTGTGAAAATTGACCATTTAATCCTACTCTCTGTTTCCTGTCTTTAAACCAATTTGTAATCCATATAAAGACATGGCCTCCTGTCCCATGATTTTTAGTTTTCTTAGAAGCCTCTCATGCGAGACTTTGTCGAATGCCTTCTGGAAGTTCAAATATACCACATCTACCAGTTCACCTTTGTCCACATGTTTATTCACCCCTTCAAAAAAATGTAGATTTGTGAGGCAAGCCTTCCCTTGGGTTCACTGTGTCCCATCAAACCATTTCTATCTGAATGTTTTGTGATTTTATTGTTTATAACAGTTTCCTCAATTTTTCCTGGCCCTGACATCAGGCTCACTGGTATAGTTTCCCATATCACCCCTGGATCCCTTTTTACATATAGGGGTTTCATTGGCCATCTTCCAGTCTTCAGGTACATTGGATGATTTCAATGATAGGTTATAAATTTGTACTAATAGTTCTGAAATTTCATTTTTTAAGTTCTTTCAGAATGCCTGGGGGGAGGGGGGTGTATACCATCTGGTCCAGCTGATTTACTACTCTTCAGTTTGTCAATCAGGCCTACCACATCTTCCAGGATCACCGTGATTTGGTTCGGTTAATCAGAATCATCACCCATGAAAATCTTCTCCGGAATGAGTATCTCTCCAACATCCAATGTTGCGGAAATGGTTGCGTCCATTTCCGCAATGCAAAGGAACTGTTGTCCGACTAATTGCACTATCTTATAACTTGCTTAATCCATATACACTATGTAAATTTGTACATAATTCTTATCCTGTAAGCACCCTCTCCTGCTTTTGCCCTTCTCTCCAGTTAGAATTTGTTTAAACTATCTTTTCTCTAACAGCCTAGTTCCACATTCCCTGTTATAATGTAACTTTTCTTTGCTCTGTTAACTGGTTTCCCCCTAGTTTATTGTAAACCGGTATGATAGGACCTGGTCTTGAGCATCGGTATATTAAAAGAATTTAAATGAATAAATAAAATAAAATAAATAAATCCTCTTCAATAAACAGTTTCAGTGATGGGCAGACTATATAGGCTTTATGGCCTTTTTCTGCCATCATGTTTCTATATAGAAAGGTCAGGCATGATCCCCAGTTGCTCTTGCCTTACCAGCTCTTGCTCCACATCGGAGAGAACCAGCCCTGAGGCAAGTACCATTTTATTTATTTATTTGGGATTTTGTAAACTTCCTAAACCATGTCATAGGCAATGAACAGCATAATATACATAATTAAAAATCCTAAAACATAAACAATAAAAGACAAAGCATCATTAGCTCTGCACAGCAATAATATAGCTAAACAAAAACTGCAATTTCAAAAATGCCTAATGGAATAAATAAGTTTTGTGTTAAACTGCTTCATACAAGTCATTAAAGGCAGCTCATAGAGTAAGTTTTCCAAAGTGTAGGAGCTGCCATAGAGAATGCTCAATCTCTTGTCTCCATGAGATGGACATATCGAAGAGCTGGAACTTCAAACAATCCCATTTGAGAGGCTTGCAGGGCACGTGTTGTATTTTAATATGCACAAAGGAAAAGAAGCTGATTTAGGGTTCTTTTCAAGTTTTCTGAGTCACAATAGGCTCAAGGATCTCAAGTACATTGGGAAATCCAAGAGTTTTAGAACAGGGAGAGCTGTAATGGAAAATGCACAGAGAGGAAGAGTTGTTTATTAAATTCTCTCTGAAGCCTACTAAAGTGAAAAAAAAAACAATTAAGAGTAGTAGTCAAATACAATGGAGTGACTGTGTATGAATGAGCATTGTGTAGAGTAAAAAATAAAAAAGACAGGAATCCAGGTATGACCTAAGGCCTGGATTTTCTAAGGTTGCAGACCTTAGAAAATCCGGCGATAATGGGGGGTAGGGAGTGGGGCGAAGCAGGCCTGCGAAAGTCGGCAGCGATCGCGCCTCCGCGGTGCAATCACTGCCAGCTTTCGCACCCAACAGCGCCATCGTAAAAGGTGGTGCTATTGGGCACGAAACTGGTGGCAAAAAGGGCCCTTACCTTTTTCCCGTCAGCGATGTCTTCACGGCGTCCGCTCTGGTGCTGCCCCGACTCCTCCCTTTCCAGTGTGGACGCCACCCAGAACCCGCCCCGATCTAGGTATCGCACGCGAAAAGTTAGTTTTGATCTCCCAATAACTGGAATAATTATCCTATAGTCAATTTCATTATATAGGTTATGCATTTATTGTATAATTTTACTTGGAATAGTGTAAAGGATCTCATTTGAGGGCTTGATTGACAGGGATGTTTTTTTTTTTGTTTTCTTGATGTTAACAGGGTAAATATATAATTGAAATCATAAATCATTTCTGTATACTGTATTCAGGTAAATACTGCTTGATGTATTAACTATAAAATTTAATAAATATTAAATTTAAAAAAAAAGTTTAATTTATTGATGGCTAGCCCATGATGTTGTAACTTTCAGCTTTTATAGATAATTAATGTGATTGAATATCGAGTGTCAGGAAAAAGAAAAACCCCTGAGCTAAGAATGAGGCTGTTTGGATAAATACACTGTGTTACCTCCACACATGATAGAAACCCTAAGTTCCAGCTTAGAGAAGCATCTCTCCTGCTGGAGAAAAGACTATTCAGCTTCTATGAAGAAAATAATTGTGGAGAGAATTTGGTATTAGGGTGACAGAGTGTAGTGCCATGTTGTAGCACTGGCTGTGCACTAGAATATAACTTTCTGAGTAAGCCCGACTAAAACTGTTTCCTTTTAATAAATATATTGAGTATCCAGGCTCTATCCTGTTTGCAGACAGTAACTATGGGCCTCATTTTCCAAGCACTTTACCGCGTGCGATAAATTCGCAAATCGCGTTAACAGCTGTTAACGCGATTTGCGAATGCAAATTAGTCATTTGGTATTCAGGGGGCGGAGTCGGGGCGGAGCATATGTAAAGCGGGAACCTGTGTATCGTGTGCGGCGAAACAGCCGCAGTGTTAGCGCGGCTGCTATCGCGGCTAATAACTACAACTCCAACCTCGCATTATGGACTGCGTTACAGGCCTGAAAAGGATTACCGCCATCCACGATAGTCCCAGACAGCCTGTTTCAGGCTCGGGGGAGAGAGAGAGAGAGAGAGAGAGAGAGAGAAGTGATTTTTTAAAAATCTGTTGTCCTTGTCCATTAATTTATATTGGAAACACAAAAATAAAAATAAAAACACGTATATTTGAACATTTAAGCTATATCCAGAACTCAAGAAAGGAAGCCCCCATTGGTAGACCACAGATTTCAGGGTCATTTATCATTTTGCATTAGGTTCTTAACGCTAGTGATTGAAGCTAGGTAGAGAGTACATAAAGCTAGGTAGAGTGTACATTGTACAAATCAACTCCTCTTTTACCTTTCATAGCTCCAAATGACACAAAATCTTCAGTGGTCAACTTTGCTGTTCGTACCTCTGACTGTGTATGCAAAACTGCCCTCTTAAACAGTGGTATAAATAGTAAACTTACATATTGGTCTCACTCTCTCTCAACAGCATGTGCAATAAAAACCTTTTTGGCTGGCAACACACCTGTGGTGGATTAATCAGCATGTGATGCGAAAATTAGCGATGGTGCAATATGTGATGAGAGAGCAGGGAAATTAGCCTAACCACGCCCCCTTTTTTATTATGGGTTCTATTTCTGCTATATTTATAGCATTTTGATAAATCTAGGCCTCAGTCCTCACTTCTGGTAAAAACAGCGATTATATGATAAAGTTGATGCACAGTGGCCTTTCAAAGTACCAACCGTAATAGCGGGCTTTTGAAGATATTTGAATGGATGTGAGTTGCTTATGAAGGAGAGGATATTTTGTCCATATATTTAACATTTAATTTAAACAATTTAATTGTATTATTGAGGAAAATAGAGCAATTTATTTCTAAAAAGACTTTGTTTCCGGTTAATTATAAATAACACAGGCACAGTATAATATTCATTTTGGAAACTCCATTCAATGCTAGCGTAGTTAAATTGTTGATCTGGATCCTTCCTGAAGAATCCATTCAAGCAAAACATGGCACCATGTAGGAGGAGGGCTAGAGTTTTCTACTGCCAAATGAAGAAGCGATATTTGATAAATTCTTTCAATCTATGATGAATAATGTTTTCAACATATTTTAAAGTGCTTTAAATTTTACATGAATAATTACTATGGAGACATGTAGCATGCGAGTGTTTTTTAAATGTATAGGAATTAAACAACATAGCCCAACTTCCCTGAGTGAGTAATTGACCTGTATATGCACATACTATTTTTTTTCACTTCCATTTTTTATTGCTTTAAAAGGAGAACTATTGGTTGCTTTTTAAACAATTGTGCATTTGGAATACATCTATGGATAATGGGTAGTGTTATACAAATATACAGCATGATGTGACTGCTGTCTCGAATGCCGGTATATAAAAATCGGAAATAAATAAATAAATAAAAAATATACACTATGTAACATTTCAACAAATTATTTTTGGTTATATATGGTTGTGAAATATTAACTATGTTTTGGATTTGTACCCTGATTGATATTTTAAGTAACTCGTGAAGTTCACTGAACAGATAATAGTCAGTAGTTGAAGAATATAAGATTTTAAAATAAATAAACCTAGAAAGCAAGTGCCTGAATCATTTTGTACTGGTACTCTCAATGAATTGAACTGTGTATAGTAGGCATCCAATATTACTATTATGTCTAACAATATTGTACATAACTGGGCATGGCCTACTGTGAAAGGTCAGTGATGAATGATGCAGATCTAGCCTTCCCTAGTTATGAATTGTGAACTGAAGTGTTTAGGTCTAAAATAAGTGAATAACTCTGATTATACTCAGATTTATCTGGGCACTTGAACTTCTCAGCAGGAATGCAAATGGTATGCTAATTGCTGGAAAAGTTAAATCTAAGTGTTGCTTTGTTCCAGTTAGATGGCAGCTTGAACAAATTAATTAAGTGTAATTTATGTTTTATGGTAATGCATTCGCTTTTTAATTCATTTTTATTTTGTTTTCCATGTGACAAGGATGGACATGATAGACTTAAAGTATATAATTTAAAAAGATTGTTAGTGAAAGACGTTTTAATTATATACTGGGAGGATAACTTTCAAACAACTCCCTGCTGCTTGATTGAGAGCAATGCAGGTTCTGCAGAATTCTGCAGCCTGCCTTTTAGTTGGTGGTCAGCGTCGGGAGCATATTACTCCTCAGTTGCAAGAACTTTACTGGCTACCAGTAAGATACCGGACAGAGTTTAAAACTTTAGTCCTTGTATCAGTGGCATAGTCAGAATTGATTTTTTGAGTCGGCACAAGGTTAACATGGGTGGGCTGTAGGCATGCAGGTCTGAGACCTACTCATTGTATTCTTATTGATAAATAATGCATATGCTGCACCTTACAATGGCTTTCTAAGTAGTTTGCAACAGCCATTACTCATCATGTGTGAAACTTTAAAATATTTTACCTCAATTATTTCAAGCACTTACCAGCATTACAAATTCCTTATTAATATGCATTAATTTATTTTATATTTATTGAAGTTTATAAATGCACAAGTATATCATGTAAAAAGCAAAGAAAACAAGCATCCAATCAGGCATGTAATAAAACAAAAAAGAATGTATTCTTTCATGAATCCTCTTTGCAAAAAGCCAATAAAATATCTTTAATCATCAGAACAGGTGCAGAACAGAGCTAGGACAATTCACATTACAATCAACATGAAAAAAAAAATCAAATTCTGGTGTTACCTTAACAAAAAATATCCCTCCACTGCTAAACATTGTGTGAAGTAATAAATTCCTTCAAAAAAAGAGATGTCCAGAACCTTGCCATACCATATAGTCACAGCATTGACTCTTAGGACTCAAATAACAGCAACCTTATGAAAAAGCAGCAATGCAAATACTATACCAGGCCCTAGAACATTATTAATACATCACCTACTGGAGTAATAGAACAAGCTGGACTACTACAGAGAAACTACAAGCTAGCAGAAATACTGCACTTCAGTCACACACAGGCAAAACAGAGGCCAACTACAAATTGGAAACAGAAACATGCAGACATAACTGAAATAGAAAGCCAGAGAAACCAGACTATGAATAGTGGAAATCCAAAGAGAGAGCAAAATACAAAAACATAAGAAATGCACATTCTCAAAGATGTCGTATTCAAATCACTAAAAATATAAATATTTCTGTTTACCTTTGTCTGATTTTTCTATTTTTCTAATCAGTTGGTCCAGTCTTTTTTTTCCCACTTTTCGCTTGTCAGTCATATCCTAATTCCTTTTCAGGGTCTCTCTTCTCTGCATTTATTATGTTCTTATGTTCTTTCTCTCACAGAATCCTGTTGCGATGGAGGTGGACCCTTGACCTGGCGCAGGATTAGTACGGCCCTCTGAGGGATCCCAGAGGACGCCTGCCACCAGGATGCGGAGCACTTGAGGAGACAGAGGCTGTCAGGAACTTCACCAATAACAGTCCAGGGGCTCCGCGGGTTGAGCCTTGGATTCCTGGACTGCCAGGGCTTAGGTGGGCCTCTGGGGGTCTCCCAGAGAGATGACAGAAGTGTGCCCACCAAGAGAAGCGGTGCGTGGTTGGCAGTGAACAGGCGAGCTAGACCAAAACCGAGAGTGTCGGAGACCATGGGAACAAGGCAGGACCTGAAGGTCCTCTGGTTAGGTCAGGCAGCGCCTAGTGGTCCAGCTCAAAGAAGGCCGTGGGTGGTGTTAAAGCAGGCGAACCTGGTGGTCACAGGAGGAGCAAAGAGAGTGTCCAAATGGAGCACAAGGGTCAAAGCCAGGGTATCTGTCCGAGGATGGTCAGCCAAAGCGAGGGTCAGTTCCAGGTATAAGTACGAGCGTAGTCAAAGGCAAGCAGAGGTCAGTTACAGGTATCAGTCTGAGTGTAGTCAAAGGCAAGTAGAGGTCAGTTCTAGGTATAAGTCTGAGCAGGGTCAAAGGCAAGGAGAGGTTAATTCCGGGTATCGGTCTGAGCATAGTCAAAGGCAAGCCGAGGTTAGTACTGGGTATCAGTCCGAGAGGGTACAACCTGGGTAGTGGAACGTGGAACAGGACTCAGGAACGAAGGAACTCAAGAACAGATGCTGGAACACAGGAATGACCACGGGAACAAAGCAAACGCAGGAACACTGGAATAGGCACAGGAACACTGGAATGCAGGAACACTGGAACAAGCACTGGAACATAGACGACAACTAGCTTCACACTGGGGTGATGACCTTAAGCGAGGGACTGAGGTTCAGGCCCTCGCTTAAGTACTGTGCTTACATGACATCATCAGGGTGCGCCGTGAAGTGGTTTCCCGCCCCTGGCCCTCTAAAGGGCTGGCTGGGCGGCACGCACGCGCGCCTAGGGACAGAGCCAAATCAGCGGTGGATGCCGAGCCCCGGCGTGGCATAGAGAGTGAGGTCTGGGATGCCAAAGCGCTGGTGGAAGCCAGGGACGCCGCTGCCCGAGGCGGAGAACATAGCCGGTTAGCCGTGGCAGCGGGGGAGGTGAGTCCGGGACCCGCAGAGCTAGGAAGAAGGTGAGCAGGCCTGGGCTTGGCCCTGGTGCGGCCAGGGCACACAACAACTCCCTCACACAAGGTCTCAATCTCATATGCACTCTCCTCCCCCTCCACACAAGATCACGTTCTCTACACATACACACAAGCTCTCACTAACATGCTCTACCATATACACACACACAAGTTCTCATTCTAAAAGCTTTTAAACTAGAACAAAGGGGAAAGCAGACAGTCACTCAGCAGTGCATGGTTCAGAAGGAGGTATCTTCAAAGGATACTAATGATGCATTAGAATTAGGGCATCACGTCAGTGAGGTTCCAATAATAAGAAAAGTAGTACAACTGCCTGTAACTAAAAACTCACCTGAGCTAAAAAATTCTAAATTATCCCTATCAATTAAAAAGCAGAATGAAAATACAAACAAAAAACAAACTTTGAAATGTTTGTATGCTAATGCCAGAAGTCTAAGAAGTAAGATGGGAGAATTAGAATGTATAGCAGTGAATGATGACATAGACTTAATTGGCATCTCAGAGACATGGTGAAAAGAAGATAACCAATGGGACAGTGCTATACTGGGGTACAAATTATATTGCAATGACAGAGAGGAACACCCGGGAGGCAGTGTAGCGCTTTATGTCCGGGATGGCATAGAGTCAAACAGGATAAACATCCTGCATGAGAGTAAATGCACAATCAAATCTTTATGGGTAGAAATCCCTTGTGTGTTGGGGAAGACTATAGTGATAGGAGTATACTACCGTCTACCCGGTCAGGATGGTGAGACTGACAGTGAAATGCTAAGAGAAATTAGGGAAGCTAACCAAGTTGGTAGTGCAGTAATAATGGGAGATTTAAACTACCCAAATATTGACTGGGTAAATGTATCATCCGGACATGTTAGAGAGATACAATTCCTGGATGGAATAAATGGCATTTTTATGGAGCAATTGGTTCAGGAACTGACAAGAGAGGGAGCAATTTTAGATCTAATTCTCAGTGGACCACAGGATTTGGTGAGAGAAGTAACGGTGGTGGGGCAGCTTGGCAATAGTGATCATAATATGATCAAATTTGAATTAATGACTGGAAGGGGGACAGTAAGCAAATACATGGCTCTCGTGCTAAACTTTCAAAAGGGAAACTTTGATAAAATGAGAAAAATAGAAAAAATCTGAAAGGAGCAGCTACAAAGGTAAAAAGTGAGCAAGAGGTGTGGTCATTGTTAAAAAAAATACCATCGTAGAAGCACAGTCCAGATGTATTCCACACATTAAGAAAGGTGGAAAGAAGACAAAACGATTACCGGCATGGTTAAAAGGGGAGGTGAAAGAAGCTATTTTAGCCAAAAGATCTTCATTCAAAAATTGGAAGAAGGATCCAACAGAAGAAAATAGGATAATGCATAAGCATTGGCAAGTTAAATGTAAGACATTGATAAGACAGGCTAAGAGAGAATTTGAAAAGAAGTTGGCCGTAGAGGCAAAAACTCACAGTAAAAACATTTTAAAATATATCTGAAGCAGAAAGCCTGTGAGGGAGTCAGTTGGACTGTTAGATGATCGAGGGGTTAAAGGGGCACTTAGAGAAGATAAGGCCATCGCAGAAAGATTAAATGATTTCTTTGCTTCGGTGTTTACTGAAGAGGATGTTTGGGAGATATCTGTTCCGGAGGAGGTTTTCATGGGTAATGATTCAGATTGACTTAACCAAATCATGGTGAACCTAGAAGTTTTGGTAGGCCTGATTGTCAAACTGAAGAGTAGTAAATCACCCGGACCAGATGGTATACACCTCAGTGAACTGAAAGAACTAAAAAATGAAATTTCAGACCTATTAGTAAAAATTAGTAACATATCATTAAAATCATCCATTGTACCTGGAGACTGGAGGGTGTCTAATGTAAGCCCAATATTTCAAAAGGTCTCCAGGGGCGATCTGGGAAAATACAGATCGGTTAGCCTGACTTCAGTGCCAGGAAAAATAGTGGAAAGTGTTCTAAACATCAAAATCACAGAACATATAGAAAGAAATGGTTTAATGGAACAAAGTCAGCATGGTTTTACCCAAGGCAAGTCTTGTCTCACAAATCTGCTTCACTATTTTGAAGGAGTTAATAAACATGTAGATAAAGGTAAACTGGTAGATGTTGTGTATTTGGTTTTACCCAAGGCAAGTCTTGGGTAAAAAGAGATCTAGGCGTCATAGTGGATAACACATTGAAATCATTGTTTCAGTGTGCTGCAGCAGTCAAAAAAGCAAATAGAATGTTGGGAATTATTAGAAAGGGAATGGTGAATAAAACAGAAAATGTCATAATGCCTCTGTATAGCTCCATGGTGAGACCGCACCTTGAATACTGTGTACAATTCTGGTCGCCGCCTCTCAAAAAAGATATAGTTGCGATGGAGACAGAGAAGGGTGACCAAAATGATAAAAGAAATAGAACAGCTCCCCTATGAGAAAAGACTAAAGAAGTAGGACTTTTCAACTTGGAGAAGAGACGGCTGAGGGGGGATATGATAGAGGTGTTTAAAATCATGAGAGGTCTAGAGCGGGTAAATGTGACTTGGTTATTTACTCTTTCAGATAATAGAAATAATAGGGGGCACTCCTTGAAGTTAGCATGTGGCACATTTAAAACTAATCAGAAAAAGTTCTTTTTCACTCAACGCACAATTAAACTCTGGAATTTGTTGCCAGAGGATGTGATTAGTGCAGTTAGTGTAGCTGTGTTTAAAAAAGGAGTGGATAAGTTCTTGGAGGAGAAGTCCATTACCTGCTATTAATTAAGTTGATTTGGAAAATAGCCACTGCTATTACTAGCAACAGTAACATGGAATAGACTTAGGGCCGCATTTTAAAAGGGTTACGCGCATAAGGTATGCGCGTAACCCTTTTAAAAAACCCCTGCGTGCGCTGAGCCTATTTTGCATAGGCTGGGCGGCGCACGCAAGCCCCGGGACGCGTGTAAGTCCCGGGGCTTGCAAAAAGTGGCGGTTGGGGCGTGGCCAGGGGGCGTGGTTTCAGATCGGGACGTGTTCGGGGGCATGTGGGCGGTCCGGGGGCGTGGCCGAGTGCCCCGACACAGCAGCCTGTGTCAGGGCCTGCCGTGCCAGCACGCATAAGTTACTACTGCCCGGAGGCAGTAGTAACTTTTCGGATAAAGGTAAGGGGGGAGTCTAGATAGGGCCGGGAGAGTGGGTTAGGTAGGGGAAAGGAGGGGAAGGTGTGGGGGGTGGGGGTGGAAGGAAAGCTCCCTCCGAGGCCTCTCCGATTTTGGAGCGGCCTCAGAGAGAATGGGCAGCGCGCGCCGACCCCGGATTTTATAAGATACACACTGCTACGTGCGTATCTTATAAAATCCAGCGTACTTTTGTTCGTGCCTGATGCGCGAACAATAGTACGCGCGCGCGCTGTCTTTTAAAATGTACCTTTTAGTTTTTGGGTACTTGCCAGGTTCTTATGGCCTGGATTGGCCACTGTTGGAAACAGGATGTTGTGCTTGATGGACCCTTGGTCTGACCCAGTATGGCATGTTCTTAATCTTCTTAATCTTAATCCCCATTCCTCCAAGCTCTCATTTTTATACACACACAGACACACACCCATGCTCCTATTCTTATACACACACAAATGCACACTCAGGCTCCCATTGTTATACACAGGCACTCACACTCAGGCTCCCATTCTTATACACAGACACACACTCAGGCTCCTCTACTTACCCACAGTGGCTCCCATTCTCACTCACATGCACACATACCCAGGTCCCCATTCTCAACCCCCTGATACACACCCATAGGCTCCCATTCTTACCCCCCCCACACACACACACACAGGCCCCCATTCTCACCCTCCCATACACACACCCAGGCTCCCATTCTAATCCACATACAAACCTAGGCTCCCATTCTCACCCACATATACACACACCCAGGCTCTCATTCTCACCTACATACACACATTCAAGCTCCCATTCTAATCCACACACACATTCAAGCTCCGACCTCACCCCCACACACAGATTCAAGCTCCTATTCTCACACACACACACACAAACACACACATTCAAGCTCCTATTCTCACCGACACATATGCAGGGCCTTTCCATTAGGCACAGCCAAACTCCTACTTCCGCCACCGCAGGGATGGGTTCCCATGGCGGCCTTGCAGCTCCCGCCCTCTTCTTCGCCATTGCAGGTATGGGATCCCGTGGTGGCCTTGCAGCTTTGGCCATCCTCTTTGCCGTCATGGGGATGGGATCCCTGGAAGGCACTGCTGTTCCGGCTCTCCTCTTCACCACTGAGGGATGGGATCCTGCAACGGCCTTGCTTTTCTGAGGATCTCCTCTTTGCCATCATGAAGATGGGACCCACGATGGCATTACTCCAACAGGCCTGGTTGGGTGGGCCATGGCCCAACCAGGCCCACCCATGGCTACGCCACTGCCTTGTGGCTTTCTTATTTAGCTGATCTACTTAAGCATTATGTTCCAACTCAGACCATGCGGTCGAGGAACAAAAATTTATTGGTAATTCCTACCTTCAGACAGCGTGATTTGCAGGAGACATGAATTAGGATTTTTTTTTGTTGCAGGGCTAAAATTATGGAATGCCTTACCTGAGAACCCTACAGGATTGCAGTGATATTAAACTATTTAGAAAACAACTTAAGATGCAACTGTTTAGGTAGGCTTTCTATCCCTAATGTTAAGAGAGTGTACTTTTATAGTGCTTTAAGTCAGGAGACTTCTTGTTTTTATGTTTTTTTATTGTTTTAGTATTGTATGTATTTATAAATGTTATGAATTTTGTTTTCATTGTAATCTGCCTAGCATGTATTGGTCAACATAGGTGGAACAAACATTTTTAAATAAATAAATACATTGCTGCACACACGTCTATTACAGTATTTTATAATGTGGGTGTGTCAGGTACATGCAGACTGTAAAATATGCACATGAGTACTTACGCATGAATATCTGCAATGCATTGAAAGAGCATATTTCCATGAATTGAACTCGCATACTTTTCTTTCCTGTTTTAGAAACATGTGCAAGTATATTTTATGTGGAAAAAAACATGACTTATTTGCGTAAAACCCTGAGTTACGCAAGTAAGATGGTATATTGTAAACCTTGCACGCGTAATTGAAATTACCAGTTTTTCAATTCCTCTGGCGGTTCAGCCCTTCTCCAGGTCGAGACCCTCCTAGTTCCTCAGCCTCAATTCTCCCAGTTTACCCGGACCTCTCGCCCAAGTAATAATTGACCACAGATCCGTCTGATATCAATTGCACTAGATTTTATTTTGTTTTATTTCATTTTATATTTAAAGTTCTTCCCCCCCCCCCCCCCCCATGGTCCCTCCTAGTCTGTTACCTACTTTATATAGCACTTACATTCCCGTTATACCCCTACTTTACTCCCCATTACGGCTTAAGATTAATGCAGGTCGTGGCACCTTTGTAATGCACTTGAAATAGAGTTCTGTATTTGTTGTTAGATATATTGAATTTTTGCCTATTTTATTGTTTTAATTTAAGAAGATTATGTATGTTTTAAACTGTAAACCGTTTTGATTAAATTATATTTGTAAAAGCGGTATACAAATACTTTTAAATAAATAAATAAATACATTCTGCCTTTTAAACACTTCAAAGCAGATTATATTTGGGCACTATAGATAACACAGTCATGACAGAAGGAAAGGGCCAGATGGCCCATCTAATCTTAATCTGCCCAGCAAGCTTCTTATGGTAGTATCTGCCGCTCCATGCGGGAAAGTTCCATGTTTCTCTCAAGGGTAGTAACTCCATGCAGTTACCCCCAAACCTTATGATAAGAAAAGTTAAAAATTGGACTGGTTAATTTTAAGAAAAGAAAAAATATATATAAAATTGTTTTTTTCAAAATAAAGTTAAAGAAGGTGAATGATTGAAAAGTCGGGTTAGTTTATATTTGCACGTCTGGCTTGCTGACACCTTCTAGTAGGCTATCTATATTTATATCTTTTGAGTTCCCTTTTTTTTTGGTAATTGAAATCTCCATTATTATTGTACTACCAAATTGGCTAGCTTCCCTGATTTCTCTTAGCATTTCATCATCTGTCTGACCATTTTGTCCAGGTGGATGCTAGTATACTCCTATCACTATATTCTTACCCAACACACATGGGATTTCTACCCATATAGATTCTACTGAGCATTTAGTCTCTTGTATGATCTTTATCCTGTTTGACTCTATACCTCCCAGACATAAAGTGCCAACCCCCCACCAAGTTGATCCTCCCTATCATTGCAATATAATTTGTACCCTGATGTAGCACTGTCCCATTGGTTATCCTCTTTCCACCAGGTCTCTGTGATGCCAATTATGTCAATCTCTGAATCTCATCATGTACTGCTATACACTCTAACTCTCCTATCTTACTTCTTGGCATACAGACATTTCAAAGTGTGTTTTTTGTTTGTATTAACAACCTGCTTTTCAGTTGTTAGGGATAATTTGGAAATCTTTAGCTCAGGTGATGTTTTTACCTATAGGCACATGGACTTCATTCACTTTTATTGGAACCTCTCTGTTCCTGCTTCATTAGTATCCTTCAAGGACACATTTCTCCGAAACCATGCACTGCTGAGTGACTGTCGGTTTTCCCCCTTGATCGAGTTTAAAAGCTGCTCTATCTCCTCCTCCTTATCCTGAATAAGCAGAAATGCTGGTGTTAAAAATAACCGCCTTTCCTCTTTGTTGTACTTAATTTATGCCCAGTTGTTTCTTACTCCTTGTGTTATATTTCTTTTTTAAACTGAGATCCCCTATAAAAAAGGACTTTTCAGATGTATATCTGAGTTTCATCCTGTTAATAACCCAGAGTCAGATACAGAGGGCAGTAGTAAGGGCAAGGGAGGGAGATGACTGGAGTTAGGCGAAGGGTCTTCCTAGGCAGGGATGATTGGCCAGATTGAGTGGGCTAAAAAGTCCTAGTCTGTTGACAACTACAATGTTACTATGTTTTTCCATGTTCTGAAATCTACAGCAAATATATCTATACCTATCTATATTTTTTGTAAATATCTGAAGATCTAAATACATCCAACCCTATTTATCTTAGTCATACACCTTGGTAACTAAAGGTTGTTTGGTTTCAGGATTGCTATAGAAGGGAAAGTAATTTAGGTTACCCAAGATCACACAGTGAATCCCACTTATTAAGGAAATTAAAAATCCTACTACAGTGTATATGAACTCCTACCTGCTTTTCAACTCATTCTCACTAAACATCATTTTTTTTGCCTTTTGTTTTGAAATTTTCTGACTTTTGTCAAAATCATGATAGAAAAAAATCCATGAGCCATGACTCGTTGGAACATACTAATTACGCATTAGTAAATGTCTATCCAAACCTTATGGGGACAATTTTCAAAAATGTTTCTCTCATTTGGTATAAGAGTGGTAAAGCACTTGAAATACACCCTGAAGTGTTTCACTTTGTTTACTTGTTACCAAATGTCTGCAGTTCATTTTCAGTTTTTATTATTAAATCCATTTATATCAATTGTGCAATACTCACCCACAGCCTGAGATGAGGATAATGGAAGCTTGTAAATAGGCACAAAGAAAGTTGTAAGGAATTGGAATAATATTTTACTTTTCATTTTTTCTTTTCAAGGATTCTTAAATTTGTATGATGGCAAGTCTCAAAGTGGTCTTAATTAAACTATCTCAAAAGTAGCTACCTCACTCCCTTCGTGCTTATTATTATTTTTTTTTAATGGATTACAGTTGACAAATGAGAAAAAATAAATTCTATTTAATGAGTTGCAATAAGAAAATGGGGAAAATGGAAGGTGGTTATTTAAATACTAGAAGAATGCCCAGGATAAGTGACAGGGGTGTTTAACACTTTCACAGTGTGGGACACATGAAACTCGTTCCATCTCAAGACTAGTAAGTTGTACTGTATGAAGCACAGAAATTTTCCAAAGACAATATTATTCTAAACTATCATTAAAATAAGCTACAGAACCTGAAGACTGGAGGGTGGCCAACGTAATGCCAATTTTTAAAAAGGGTTCCAGTAGTGATCCAGGAAACTATAGACCAGTGAGCCTGATTTCACTGCCAGGAGAAATGGTTGAATTTATTATAAAGAACAAAATTACTGAACATAGTGGGGCCGATTTTAAATCCTACTCGTGCGGGGTACATTTGTACGCAATACTCGGCGCACGCAAATGTACACCCGATTTTATAACATGTGTGTGCTTTCGTGCACATGTTATAAAATCCGGGGCCAGCACGCACGCGCTGAGCCCAAGGGCAGCCCCGATAGCTTTCCCTGTTCCCTCCAAGGCCGCTCCGAAATCGAAGCAGCCTTGGAGGGAACTTTTTTTTTCGCTACTCCCACCTTTCCCTCCCTTCTCCTATCTAACCCACCCTCCAGCCCTACCTAAATACCCCCCTACCTTATTCCACAAAGTTACGCTTGCCTCTGGCAGGCGTAACTTGCGCACGCCAGCCAGCTGCTGGCGTGCGCAAGTTACACTGCCCCCGGCCGTGCCCCGACCCACCCCTTTTTCAAAGCCCCGGGACATACGCACGTCCCGGGGCTTGCATGCGCCGCCGAGCCTATGCAAAATAGGCTCGGCGCACGCGCGGGGGGGGGGGGGGGTTTAAAGGGTTACATGCGTATCTTACACACGTAACCCTTTGAAAATCTACCCCATAGTCATAGTTTCATGGGACAAAGCCAATATGTATTTAGCTAAGGGAAGTCTTGCATCACCACTCTGATACTTTTTTCTGAAAGCATGGATAAAGTTGAGCCAGTTGATATAGTGTATCTGGATTTCAAGAAACTGCTTGACCATCTACCTCATGAGAGACTCTTGAGGAAATTAAAAAGTCATAAGAATAGAATCAATGTTGTGCATTGAAAACTGGTGAAAAGAAAGAAAACAGAGAATAGGGCTAAATGGTCAATTTTTTCAATGAAGAAAGGTGAATAGTGGAGTGCCCCAGGGATCTGTTTTAGGACTTCTACTTTTTAACATCTTTATAAATAACCTAAAAATGAGAACAAGTTAAGTGATCAAATATGCTGATGATACAAAAATATTCAAAGCTGTTAAAACACAAGAGGATTGTGAGAAATTGAAAGAGTAACTTATAAGACTATGAGACTGGGGCATCCAAATTGTAGATGACATTTAATGTGGACAAGTGTAAAATAATGCACATAAGGAAGAACAACCCAAATTATAGATATGATGCAAGATGCCACATTGGGAGACTCTACCCAGGAAAGGAATTAGGCGTCATCGTGGATAATATGTTGAAATGCTCTGCTTAGTGTGCAGCAGCATCCCAGAAAGCAAATAGAATGCTAGGAACTATTAGGAAAGTAATGGAGAATAAAATAAAGAATATCTTAAAGCCTCTATGTTACTCCATGGTATGACCACACCTTGAGTATTGTTTGCAATTCTGGTTACCACATCTCAAAAAAGATATAGCAGAATTAGAAAAATTACAGAGAAGGGCAACCAAAATAAGGTTAGGACTCTTCAGTTTGGAGACGAGATGGCTGAGGGAAAATATAATAGAAGTCTATAACATAATGAGTGAAGTAGAACAGTTAAAGTGAATTATTGTTGCGGTTCCAGTTGCGACCCTTGCGACTGGATCCTTACCTTGCTGTTCAGGGGGAAGCCGGCTGGAGTCGCGGATCCCTCAGGCCTGCTTGGGCCTACACCATGGCGTCTCCACGAGGGAGACGCCGCCAAATGCTACTCTGACCCCACCCCTTAGGCTCGCGCGCGTGCAGAGGGAACCCTTTTAAAGGGTCTCTGGAGCGAAAACGGAGCTGGCCCCTTTTGCTTACGTCAGAAGCCGGTGGGGATTTAAACCCGGCGTCTGATCCAGGATCCTCGCCTTGCAACGCGGTCGACTCTTTCAGAGTGGTGAGTTGCTGTTCCTGCCAGCCTGTTCCTGCCTGCCTGTCCTTGCCAGCCTGTTCCTGCCTGCCTGTTCCTGCCAGCCTGTCTGTCCCAGCTGTTCCAGTCCCAGGTTCTGGAATTTCCCTTTGGATTGTCTTCTGGTTCTGACCTCAGCCTGTCCTCCGGTTTGCCTTCTGCCGCCTGCCTCAATCTTGGTCTGTCCTGTCATCTACGTCTTCTCGACGGTTCTCCTAAGACCCAGCAGCTGAATCCTCACGGGCTCCTCCTGGGGGGATTTCGGCTTCCAGGGTGAAGCCACCTAAGTCCCAGCGGTCCGGGTCCCCACAGGCTCCTTCTGGAGGGATCACGGGCTTCAAGGGTGAAGCTCTTCAGTATTCAGTTGCTATACCGCCTTCCGACCGAATTCCATCAGCGGAGACCTCTTTCATCCTATCTCCATCCAGTCGGACCAAGGATATACATCACAGTTCTCAACAGTTTGCAAGGCCATAGATCCGGCGGAGCTCGCAGGTCTTCAGGCCATTCCCGGAATGGCTCAGCGCATACAGCAGCAACAGAACTGTTTGGATGTCTTGACGGCGATTGTGGAGCGCTTGGCTAACGGCTGGATGCTACTCCTTCGGAGCCAGTACTAGTGCAAATCCCACCTCCGGTGGTGTGTGTTAACACTCCGACCTAGTTACCTGCCCCATCTCGCTTCTCAGGGGAAGCGAGAGCCTTCGGGGGTTTTTGAACCAGTGTTTCATACGGTTCTCTCTACTCCCTGGACAGTTCCCCACAGACTCGGTCAAGGTGGCCTACATCCTCTCCCTTTTGGATGGACGGGCCCTGAGCTGGGCTTCTCCCATGTGGGAGCAGAGTGACTCCATGTTGAATAACCTTCCTCTGTTCGTGGAGAACTTTAAACTGGCTTTCGACGAACCGGCACGTATGGCCACCGCTACCTCGGCGCCAGGGAGCCCGCTCGTTGACGGAATATGCCATCGAGTTTCATACCTTGGCACTAGAGGTGGGCTGGCGTGACGACTGCCTATGCGGGGTGTTTCTCGAGGGCCTCTCAGCAAGGCTTAAAGATGAACTAGCCGCCAGGGACCTCCCTGAGGACCTCAATGCGCTTATTGACGTAGCAGGGCGTATCGATCGACGTCTTCAGCAGAAGACTAGGGAGGGGCGACCTCCGCGTCGGATGGCTCCCTTGGCTCCAGTCTTTTCCCGGCCATTGACGTCTTCAGCCAGAACTACATCTATGCCTCCGGAATGTTCTACGGAGGAGCCTATGCAGTTGGGACGTACTTCCCTATCTCCCAAGGAGAGGCGGCGGCGTCGAGCCCTGGGATTGTGCCTCTACTGTGGCGGGAAGGATCACTTCCTGGCCCAGTATAAGGAATGAGCGGAAAACACCAAAGCCTAGGTGAAACCGGGGAGCTACTCCTAGGCTGTGTCAATGCTGCTCCTCAATGTACTGTACCAGTAACTTTGAAATATCCAGGAGGGTCTTGAGACTCTAGCCTTCATTGATTCTTGCGCAGGTGGGAATTTTATTCTCCATGATTTGGTGCAACAGCTCCAGATTCCCACGCTGTCTCACAAGCCGCCGCTTCTGATCACATCCATCCGAGGTACTGTGCTTCCGGGAAGCATTTCGACTGTCACTGCGCCGCTCACTCTACAGACCGGAATCCTGCACACCATCCTACTAAATCGGCTTTCAGAAATCGGATTATCAGGATCCGCACACAAATGGTTCTCCTCCTTCCTCAGCAACAGGAGTTTTAAGGTAAACATTAATAATAAAGAATCTTCAGACGTCAAATCAACTTTAGGCGTACTGCAAGGATCCTCCCTGTCCCCCACCCTCTTCAATATCTATCTCCTCCCCCTCTGCCAGCTGCTTACAAAACTAAAATTAATCCACTACCTCTATGCAGACGACGTACAGATTTTGATCCCCATAACAGAATCACTCTCTAAAACGCTCTCATACTGGGAAAGCTGCTTTCAAGCTATTAACTGCCTACTCTCCGGTCTTAACCTAGTCCTCAATGCATCTAAGACAGAACTACTTCTCATTTCCCCCGACCACTCAGCCCTAACCCATCCGACATCATCCAACACCCAGATCTCACAAGTAAGGGACCTAGGAGTCATCCTCGATAACCACCTGAATCTAAAGAAATCCATCAACAACACCGCCAAGGATTGTTTCTATAGACTCCAAGTTATGAAAAGGCTCAAACCTCTCTTCCATTTCCAGGACTTTAGGACCGTCCTCCAAACCACGCTCTTTTCCAAAACAGATTACTGCAATGCTCTCCTTCTCGGACTCCCTTTCTCCTCCATCAAACCATTACAGATGCTCCAGAATTCGGCAGCCAGAATCCTAACCAACACCAACAGAGGTTTGCACATTACTCCCATACTACGGAACCTTCACTGGCTGCCAATAAAATATAGAATAATGCACAAGGCCCTCACCACAATTCATAAAACCATATACAATCAGCAACAACTAGACCTCCAGATTCCTCTCAAATTATATTCATCCTCAAGACCTATAAGAGAAGCGTACAAAGGTACCCTGCAAGTTCCCCCAATAAAAGCCACGCGACTATCATACACCAAAGAACGAGCATTCTCTACAGCAGGTCCAACTATCTGGAACAATATGCCCACTGACCTCAGACTAGAGCCTTGCCTTCGAACTTTCTGCAAAAAACTTAAGACCTGGCTCTTCCTCCAGGCCTTCCCCTAACTTTCTAAGCCATTAATTGTCAACCGGACAGGACTCTGCTTTACCGGCTAACGCCCCGCTATGTTTAGACATTATAATTAAGCCGCCGTTTCTTTTGTTTCATTGCCTTTTCTAGTTCTCTTCAGTTACACTGTCCTATACCTCTGACTAGCCTAGCCTCCAAGTTAACTACCCTTGTTATATGTAACTTCCGCTTCTAGTGAATTGTTCTTGTTTAAGTTATACCCTTTGTTACATGTAAACCGATCTGATATGAAATTTTTCATGAAGGTCGGTATAGAAAAGTGTTAAATAAATAAATAAATAATCTACGTCTTCTCGCCGGTTCTCCTAAGACCCAGCGGCTGAATCCTCACGGGCTCCTCCCGGGGGGATTTCGGCTTCCAGGGTGAAGCCACCTAAGTCCCAGCGGTCTGGGTCCCCACAGGCTCCTTCTGGAAGGATCACGGGCCTCCAGGGTGAAGCTCTTCAGTCTTCAGTTGCTATACCGCCTTCCAACCGAATTCCATCAGCGGAGACCTCTTTCATCCTATCTCCATCCAGTAGGACCAAGGATCCACATCACAGTTCTCAACGATTATTGTTTACTCTTTCAAAAAGTACAAAAGACTAGGGGACATTCAATAAAGTTACTAGGTGATACATTTAAGACAAATAGAAGAAAATATTTATTTATTAAATGCATAATTAAACTCTGGAATTCATTGCCAGAGGATGAGTTAAATGTGTAGCTGGGTTTAAAAACATTTTGGACAAGTTCATGGAAGAAAATTCCATGAATCATTTATTTATTTAGATTTATATTCCGCTTTTCACACTTTTTCCAGCGTTTCAAAGTGGATTACATTCAGGTACTGTAGGTATTTCCCTATCCCCAGAGTGCTTACAATCTAAGTTAATCATTATTAAGGTGGACTTGGGAAAATCCACTGCTTATCTCTAGCATAAGCAGCATGGAATCTATCAAACGTTTGGGATCCTGCCAGGTACTTGTGACCTGGATTGTCCCCTGTTGGAAACAGGATACTGGGCTTGATGGACTTCTGGTCTGATCCAGTATAAGAATGTAACAATTGGCAGGCTTGCTTTAAGAACATAAGAAATTGCCATGCTGGGTCAGCCAAGGGTCCTCTGTTTCCAACAGAGGTCAAACCAGGCTACAAGAACCTGGCAATTATCCAAATACTAAAAAGATCCCATGCTACTGATGCAATTAATAACAGTGGCTATTCCCTAAGTAAACTTGATTAATAGCCATTAATGGACTTTTCCTCCAAGAACTTATCCAAACCTTTTTTGAACCCAGTTACACTAACTGCACAAACCACATCCTCTGGCAACAAATTCCAGAGCTTTATTGTGCGTTGAGTGAAAAAGAATTTTAGTCTTAAATGTGCTACTTGCTAACTTCATGGAATACCCCCTAGTCCTTCTATTATTCGAAAGTGTAAATAACCGATTCACATCTACTCGTTCAAGACCTCTCATGATCTTAAAGACCTTTATCATATCCTCCCTCAGCTGTCTCTTCTCCAAGCTGAACAGCCCTCACCTCTTTAGTCTTTCCTCATAGGGTAGCTGTTCCATCCCCTTTATCATTTTGATTGCCCTTCTCTGTACCTTCTCCATCGCAATTATATTTTTTTTTGAGATGCAGCGACCAGAATTGTACACATTATTCCAGGTGCGGTCTCACCATGGAGCGATATAGAGGCATTATGACATTTTCCGTTTTATTAACCATTCCCTTCCTAATAATTCCTAACATTCTGTTTGCTTTTTTGACTGCTGCAGCACACTGAGCCGACGACAAAATTTGTTCTATGTTCTTTATATTGTTCATGTGTGCACATCTGCTCATTCCTTAGTCCTTTGTCTTCCCCCCTCAGTCCTCAACTCTTTCTCCTCTCTTGATCCATGCTTCTCTTGGTGCCCGCATTCCTTCCCACCACAGCAACTTTCCTTGCCCTTAATTTTAGTACTTCTCTAGTCTCAGTTTTCCTCATTGGCATATCATTCCCTTATTTTGGCAAAATGGGGTGATAGCCACCCCACCAGCATTAGTTTCCTCCTTCAACCTCAACAGCTTCCCCCTGCCTCTAGCATCAGTCTTCCAGCTTTTGTGTGGTGGGGTCTGTTTGTGAGGGTGTGAAGTTGCTGGGGGCAGAGGGAAGTAGCAAAGCCTTCAGTAACTTGAAAAGAAACAAATGTGTCATTTGCTGGCATTGTGGCCTGATTTCTTGGTAACCAATTCAAAAGCTGACTGGTTGATGAGACACTTTGATATCAGATTCCTTTTATGGGAGCATGGCAGACAGACAGACAGACAGATACTAGTTGCTTTTATTATATAGGTCAGCCAGAACACTTTCATTGCATTCTGCTAAAAGTCCTCGTGCTCTGGCTAGTAAGATGGACAGATAGCTATATAATCGTAAAAACTGATTATGTTCTTTTCTAACTCAGCATTTAAATGCAGAAACATGAGCTAGGTTGGTTTACTTCATTAACATTTGTTTCCTTTGCTCATGATAATATGCTATCTGTGCCTGGCTCAAAAATAGACACGGATTAATGCAATGTTGACAGGAAAACCACCAAGGAAGAAAACGGCTGCTCTAGATAAACTCTAATCAAGGCATGATATACTACAATAAATCAGACACTGATGTTGAACAGAATTTGTGAGTATTCACACTGCACTTCGTATGTGAATCACATACCATCTTTTAAAAAAGATTTCTACCTGTTAGAGAAAGCAGTTGTCATCAGATGAAACAATGTTTAAGTAATATGGCTTTGCAGATCTGTGAACTCCACGGAACATGTTTGTCTCTTTTTTTTTTTTTTTTTTTGTTTCCCTGGATAGTGTGACCATAGTAACATGGTAAATGATAGTAGAAAAAGACCTTTAAGTCCATCCGCTCACAATACCTGTTTGATTGATAACCAACAAATTACATCAGTGTATTTAAATCCAGGATAGGAAGGCTGGGTGAGGTGGAGGAGGTTAAAGGAATTGTGTCAGAAGAAGTTGGAAGGAGGAGGGTATGAAGTTTTTGGTAATTACCCAAGATACTGGAAGTGGTGAACCCAACTAACTGTCATCTTGATATAATTCCGCCTCATCTGGCTGTTAATGCCAGCTTGCATCCTGAGTCACTTACACTGGCAGCAGCTCCACCAGTATAAAAAAAATGTCTTGATCCAAAAGAGATATCACATTATCATTGTTTCCAATGTATCTTTTTTTTTTCAAAGCCATTGAGATAGTTGCGTTATTATATATTCACTAGGATTCATTAGGATGCCAAGTTGGTTTTTGGCAACAGCATAGAACAGAGATTGCGTAATGGGATTTGGCTGTAGGCAGACAAGGTATTTGATTCTTTTGTTATTATGTTGGACTTAGCAGCATTTGACTCAGTTAATAATTATCTTTTATTGGAACAGTTAAGGTTGCATAGGATTGCTAGAACTACTCTGGCCTGGTTTGTCTTTTTTCCAGAGTAACTGTTATTATAAAGTAGATTTTTCTTCTTCTTATACCCTTTGGTGTGGTATTCCCCAAGGATTGGTCTTATCACCGTTACATTTTAATGTATATATGGCCCCTTGGCTTCTCTTATTAAATGTTTTCCTATTGACTGCTACTTTGCAGATGATGTATTGCTAATAGTATATTTAGGAGAATATCATTCTGAGGCATTGACCAGACAACTCTTGTCTAGATGCTGTGGCCTGTTGGTTAGCAATGATTTAGACTAAAATTTCATCTAACAAAAACCAAATCACTCTAGATTTATAGGGGGAGGGAGATCACTTAAATTGCTGTTTAAACTAAAGGGAATCAAATTAATTTCTAAGAAATATGTACAAACACTGGGTGTTTGGCAGGACGATAAATTGACAATGCGTAATCAGATTTATACCATAGTTGGGTCTTTATTTTTCCATATATGGTTGATTCACCAGCTATTGCTGACCCCTTTTTTGTAACTGTTTGAGAGTATTTAAATTCAGTTTTTATCATTTTCTCAATGTATCGCTGCTATACTTGATAGGGATGTGAATCGTTTTTTAACGATTAAAATTATCGTCCGATAATTTTAATATCGTCTTAAATCGTTATAGAACACAATACAATAGAAATTCTAACGATTTATCGTTAAAAATCGTTAAATCGTGTTAGTGCGCACTAACTCCCAGTTAGTGCGCACTAACAGAAAATGATACAAATTGACACTTTCCAGGTCAGTAAAGGTCAGTTAGGAATGAATATGTATTCCTATTGGCTGGCTGCCCTCTTATCTATTGATGTTACCAAGGTTCCAACTGAGGTGATGGTTGGGGGGATGGGAAATGGAAACTGTTGGTAGTTGACAAAAAAAGTAATGTGATCAGTCAATATGACTAGAACTTGTGCCCTATTCCTGATACCAGGGGTGTTGTGATCTTCCTGCACTCAGTGCCCTATCCCTGATACCAGTCTGAGACAGCTCCCTCCCTGCATTACTAGTGAGAGGCTGGCTTCACAGACAGGGGGGAGCTGCCTGACCCTCACGCCTGACTTGATACGGTTCCGCACAGGAGACTGGTGAATAAAACGAGAAGCTTGGGAGTGAGTGCCGAGGTGGTGACCTGGATTGCAAATTGGTTGACGGACAGAAGACAATGTGTGATGGTAAATGGAACCTTCTCTGAAGAGAGAGCGGTTTTAAGTGGTGTACCGCAAGGATCGGTGTTGGGACCGGTCCTGTTCAATATCTTTGTGAGCGACATTGCGGACGGGATAGAAGGTAAGGTTTGTCTTTTTGCGGATGACACTAAGATCTGCAACAGAGTGGACACGCCGGAAGGAGTGGAGAGAATGAGACGGGATCTAAGGAAACTGGAAGAGTGGTCGAAGATATGGCAGCTGAGATTCAATGCCAAGAAGTGCAAAGTCATGCATATGGGGAGTGGAAATCCAAATGAACTGTATTTAATGGGGGGGGAAAGGCTGATGTGCACGGAGCAGGAGAGGGACCTTGGGGTGATGGTGTCTAATGATCTGAAGTCGGCGAAACAATGCGACAAGGCGATAGCTAAAGCCAGAAGAATGCTGGGCTGCATAGAGAGAGGAATATCGAGTAAGAAAAGGGAAGTGATTATTCCCTTGTACAGGTCCTTGGTGAGGCCTCACCTGGAGTACTGTGTTCAGTTCTGGAGACCGTACCTTCAAAAAGACAAAGACAAGATGGAGGCGGTACAGAGAAGGGCGACCAGGAAGGTGGAGGATCTTCATCGGATGACGTACGAGGAGAGATTGAAGAATCTAAATATGTACACCCTGGAGGAAAGGAGAAGCAGAGGTGATATGATACAGACTTTCAGATACTTGAAAGGTGTTAATGATCAAAAGACAACGACAAACCTTTTCCTAAGGAAAAAAATCAGCAGAACCAGGGGTCACGATTTGAAGCTCCAGGGAGGAAGATTCAGAACCAATATCAGGAAGTATTTCTTCACGGAGAGGGTGGTGGATGCCTGGAATGCCCTTCCGGAGGATGTGGTGAAGACCAGAACTGTGAAGGACTTCAAAGGGGCGTGGGATAAACACTGTGGATCCATAAAGTCAAGAGGCTGCCAATGAAGAGTGGGTGACTCGCCAGAATGATGGCTACTGCCTGGAGTCAATACCCTTATTAAATAAACATACACAGGCTTGACTCCAACATCGCTCTAAGCTTCAACAGCAAGAGGAAATGTGGAAAAAAGGATTCACACTCACAAAGAGGGGAGTAGCTGGCTTGTTACGGCGGTTACTACCCCAAATCAAATAAGCCTGATACTTCACTTTCAATGCATATACAGCATAGTTCTCTGATTCAACGGCAGGGGAGAAGAAAAGAGGGTTCGCACTCACAAAGCGGGGAGTAGCTGGCTTGTTACGGCGGTTACTACCCCAAACCAAATGGGCCTGATACTTCACTTTCGATGCACATCCAGCATGGCTCTCTGCTTCAGCGGCATGGGAGAAGACTTATACGTCACGCATATCCAGCATAGCTCCCTGCTTCAACGGCAGAGGAGAAGAAAAACAACCAATAAGGGCTAATAACATAGTCTGGGTAAAACAAATAAGCATGGGTGCAGCTTGCTTATTGCGGCGGCTACTACCCCAAACTAATCAAGCTAGATATTTCACTTGGATGCAGCTCCATCACTGCTCTCTACATTAAAGGTGGGGATGGAAGGGAAACAGAACCAAGAGCTAAGAGAAACAGATAAGTATGAGAGAAAATATGTGTGAAGCTTGCTGGGCAGACTAGATGGGCCATTTGGTCTTCTTCTGCCGTCATTTCTATGTTTCTATGTTTCCCCCATGTCCCAGCCAGTGAATGGTGTGTGGGTGAGGGGGGGGGGGGGAGGATGGTTAAGTCTGAGACAGCTCCCTCCCTGCATTACTAGTGAGAGGCTGGCTTCACAGACAGGGGGGAGCTGCCTGACCCTCACTCCTGACTTCCCCCATGTCCCAGCCAGTGAATGGTGTGTGGGTGAGGGGGGGGGAGGAGGATGGTGAAGTCTGAGACAGCTCCCTCCCTGCATTACTAGTGAGAGGCTGGCTTCACAGACAGGGGGGAGCTGCCTGACCCTCACTCCTGACTTCCCCCATGTCCCAGCCAGGGAATGGTGTGTGGGTGAGGGGGGGGGGGATGGTGAAGTCTGAGACAGCTCACTCCCTGCATTACTAGTGAGAGGCTGGCTTCACAGACAGGGGGGAGCTGCCTGACCCTCACTCCTGACTTCCCCCATGTCCCAGCCAGTGAATGGTGTGTGGGTAAGGGGGGGGGAGGATGGTGAAGTCTGAGACAGCTCCCTCCCTGCATTACTAGTGAGAGGCTGGCTTCACAGACAGGGGGGAGCTGCCTGACCCTCACTCCTCCCCTCCCCCATGCCCCAGCCAGTGAATGGTGTGTGGGTGAGGGGGGGGGGAGGATGGTGAGGCTGAAACAGCTCCTTCCCTGCATTACTAGTGAGAGGCTGGCTTCACAGACAGGGGGGAGCTGCATTGTGTGCAGGAAGATCACAACACCCCTGGTGCCAGGGTTAGGGCACTGTGTGCAGGAAGATCACAACACTCCTGGTATTAATAGGGATAGGGCACTGTGTGCAGGAAGATCACAACACTCCTGGTATTAATAGGGATAGGGCACTGTGTACATGAAGATCACAACACCCCTGGCGCCAGGGTTAGGGCACTGTGTGCAGGAAGATCACAACACCCCTGGTATCAGGGTTAGGGCACAAGTTCTAGTCACATTGACTGATCACATTACTTTTTTTGTCAAGCTACCAACTGTTTCCATTTCCCATCCCCCATATATTGTCAGTGGGAACCTTGGTAACATGAATAAATAAGAGGGCAGCCAATAGGAATACATATTCATTCCTAAACTGACCTTAACTGACCTGAAAAGTGTCAAATTGTATCATTTTCTGTTAGTGCGCACTAACGGGAGTTAGTGCGCACTAATCGGAAAAAACGATTTTTAACGATTTTTTAACTAAAAAATTGTGTCTAACACGATTTTCTTTTCCTGCCACACGATTTCTATCGTTAAGACGATATGGCACACGATTCACATCCCTAATACTTGATATTGACATCCTTGTCCG
Source organism: Rhinatrema bivittatum (assembly GCF_901001135.1). NCBI lineage: Eukaryota > Metazoa > Chordata > Amphibia > Gymnophiona > Rhinatrematidae > Rhinatrema > Rhinatrema bivittatum. The sequence goes on along the minus strand of NC_042620.1, from coordinate 366,101,783 downwards.
GCAAGTCCAACGGTTAATCCTGTGGCACTATACAATTTTTCTTTAAATGCTGCTCGATTCATTTTGTGACATCTTTTTTTTAAATCATTTTTTATCAGTGCAGATGACATTGTTTCTGGGCAGTCTAAATTTGACAGACAGACAGCGGGTTATCACATGTCTCAGTTTTGGTGATGTTTGAGAGTACATTAAAGGTTAGTCTTTAACCCGATGTATACTAAAGACTGACATCCTTGCCAGTAGGTCCATCGATGATTCCTGTGATGTTATACAATTTTTCATGTGGCTCGGTTTGTTTTATGATATCAATCAAAAATGTTTTTCTAATTTTAGAACTCAAAGACGTTTTTCAAATACTTTGTAACCTGATACCTCTTTATAGTCTTCTGGTTATGCATATCCTTGTTACGATTCCTCCTGTAGCTGCGCCACAGGAGGCATATCACCTTTTTCTGGAGGCCGCTCCGAAGCCAGGGCCTTGCCTAAGCAAGTGTCCAGATCCTGCTCCATGGCCTGGGAAGCCTTCGGTGTTGTTCGGGGCCTACTCGAGGCCTGCTCCACTGCAGTCTAGATGCTCTGGTTTGGGCCACACCCTTCTCCTAAGGGGTGGGCCCACGGCTCCTTTCCACTCTTATGGAGCCAGCAAGGGGCGGACCATCTGGACCCCTCCCAGGGAGTTGCCTGCTTCTGGGCTATAAAAGCCTTGCTCCAGCACTCATGTTTTGCCTTGCATTTGTTTCTGTTTCAGCTTGGTGTCCGGTGTCTTGCACGTCCTGATGTTTCATGATGTTCCTTGATGTTTGTTCCTGACCCTGATATTTTAACCTGCTTTTGACTGCCGGTGTGCAGTAACCTATTTCAGACTGCCGGTGGGCAGCCTCCTGCTTCAGACTGCCAGTGTGCAGTACTTCGCTTCTGACTGCCAGTGTGCAGTACATTACCCTGGACTGCTTTGTGGAGCATATTTCCTTTCCTGCACTGGTTCCGCTCCCGTGAATGTGGGACAGGGTGGTCCGTGACCAGACCAGTCGTACTGGCTGTGTAGGGTGCCCTGAGGGACAGTGCCAACGTCTGAACCTCCCTGCTTGTTTCAGAGTCTACGTCTACAGTATCTTGCTTCAGAGTCTACGTCTACAGTCTATGGTTCCCGAGTCTTCGTCATCTGTTTGTGAACCTTCGCCTGCCCATGCCCTGAGTCCGGCCTGCTGCCTCTTGCCATCTCAGTGGCAGGTCCGAAAGGGCCGGGAACAGTCGGAGGACTGTTCATCACCAACACTCCACATGTTGGTTCCAGAGGCATGCAGGTTCGGCTGGGGGTCGGGCCCACGCTACACCTACCCTTGGTGCGGGATCGTGCCAGGGGCCCAAGGGCACACTCTCTCTAATGGGGACCACTCTCCTAGCGCTCCCCAGTAACACCCTTGTATGAATTTGGATGCCTTTGTTGTCATTTTATAAGAATATAATGTACCTTTTTGTTTTGTTTTAGACATTGGCCCCTCCCAATGCAGTTTCTTACAAAACATGGGGGACTGCATAACCAATGCTGTTATTTGGAATGCTTAATGATACATCTGAAAAGATCAATAAATAATGATGAATAACCAGATTATGGACAATTAAGAAGCTTTCCTTGCCCTTCCTCTTGTTTTTCTATGATTATTGTGAGTTATTTGTTGTATTTGGTGCAACTTGATTTGGTGACGCTGGTTCATACTACCGTGATAATTCAGTTGGATTGCTTCTCATCTCTATACATGGGTTCTTCAGTGCCTAATCTTAAATATTTATAACTTGTGCAGAGCACAGCAGTATGGCTGTTGAATGGGAAGAAAAAGTGGGATCATATTAGTCCTATACTTGAAGGACTGCATTGGCTTTTGACTGCATGAACGTTAAGGTCCTAGTGCTAGTATTTAAATGCTTGCATGGATTAGAGCCTCAGTAACTGGCAGATGCCTTATATTATAGACCCAACTGTACACTGAGATCTTCCTCTCAGCTGTTGCTATTGACGTTCTCTGTAAATTGGCTTGGTCGACAACTGCACACAATACTGCTTTTAATTGTTTTGCACCGAGTATCTGGAATGAGGTGCCGAGAGAGATCCAGTGAGATAAACTATTTTAAATGTAGAAAGCTAGTAAAAGCATGGTTATTTGCCTCTACTTTTGAATAGGATATTCAAGATTGTCATGGAGTCTGTGGCCTGACATGATAATGGGAATCAACTAAGTGGTGATTTGTTTAATTAAGGTTGACTGTTGTTTTTAGAACACTAAATTTTCTTTTTTAGGTAAGTATTCAGTGGAACATTTAGCCTGCTGAATATACGGGACAAGTTATTCAGCTAAATTTTGCCGGATTATTGTCCACTAACTGTTTTTTTGAATATTACCTTTTTATTTTTTCTGCCTCTCCTCCACTCGGAGGTTGTTTCATGCATCAATCACTCTTTCTGTGAAGAATTTTTTTTTTTTTTTGTGTTACTCCTGAGTCTACCCCTTTGGAGCCTCATATCAAAACTGCTAGTTATCAAACTTCTTTACTCTGAAAAAGGTGTGCTTTTACCAACCCATGGGCCAAACAACTGTTTTTGTTATTTTTTAGGCCCCTGATTAAATTTTGGACTGAAGTCTATGTAAGTGACAGAAAATAAATGTATCCAACACAAATAGAGGTGAATTTTAAAAGCCTAGCACATGCATCAATTGGGAGATGCACAAATAAGTCTGGCTTTTGTGCACTGACCCTATTTTAAAAAGCACCCAGATATGTGAGTAAAACCCGCTGCGTGCACATCTGAAAAGTTTCCATAAAGGAATGGGGTGTGGGTGTGATCTGGGTGAGGCATGTGCATTTCAGGGTCTGGCCAAGAGATGTGTGATAAATACTTATTCGCCCCAATGTGCACCAAGGTCCCCTGTTGTGTAAATTTACTTCAGCTATGGGGGACATGTAAGTAATAAAATAAAACAATCAAGCCATTTATGAGGGGTTTAAAGTGTCTGGGGTAACTGGGTATCAAAACAGGGGGGTTTGGAGGACCTATCTGTTAACTGGAGAGCTGATGAGCAAACTGTTAAGCTGGCAATGGCGTGGACGCACGTCCCTTTTAAAAGCGGTATTTATGCGCCTATTTGCATATGCACTTTAACTTTGGTGTGCATGTCTGCATAGCCAGATTATTTTATAACATGCATGCATATGTGCGCATATGTTATGAAATGACCACGTATCTTGGTGCTCTCCAGCATGTGCACATATATGCGCCTATACACCGGTTTGAAAGTTACTGTCAAAGAATATAGAGTAGCCACCAATGCACAGGGGAGAATCGGATGCAATCCTGCATCTGGAGGGCTAAAGTCAGGATATTTCTGAACATTTTAGCCCTCCTTTTTTTCCATACAGTACCCCAATAATCTTTACTATGCACAAATATTCAGCCCAGCTGTGTCATCCCTACCCAGCTACATGAGCAGCTACATTTCCGCTAAGTCTTCTAGCAATTACAGAATTTGTGGCCTGCTAGACAGAACCAGCTGATAGTTTTATTCTGTCATCACAGCCTGAGCTAAATAGCCTCTATTAGTAGTGAGTATGTTAGATCCACTGTGTAGGCTCCTACATGAGCACCTGAGTTTTCCTTAGGACGTCTAATTATTACTGAACTCGCAGCCTGCAGCTGCTAGTTAATTCTCCCATCACAGACAAACATAGCAATATGGATGCCTATGATACTGCTAGGATTTCTAACGTTTTACTGTAACCACTATGACATTCATTCTGGCAGCTCCAACTCATTGTTGAATCAGGTGAGTGAGGTGTTATGAATGTTGTACTCAGCTGGTTCATATGGGGTTTTTTCAGCATGAAAAGTCCCAGTTTTATCCTGCTGCATGCATGAATAGGCATTTGTGATTTGTCTAGTAAAAGCAGGTCTTACAAATCCATAGTTAAAACAAAGCTGCGGGGTGGGGGGTGGAGTGTTGGAGGGATTAGAGCTATGACCAGGTCTACATCAGCCTGCTGTTGAAAAAGGAAGCCAAATGCTCAAACCTCAAATCATATCCAGTACTAGAGTTGCTATCTCAACCCAGATCAACCAAACAGGCTGATCCAGTCCTGGTTTACCCCATTGCGCATATGTAGTTCTGATTAGGAAATGAATGGGAAAACCGTAATTAGAAAAAAAGTGCATACAATTGGGCAAAACCAGGAGTGGATCATCATTTTCAGATGACTTGGGGGTGAGCTAATAACCTTAACTGGTACAAATGGTGGCATGCTCTTCGGAAATCTTAACTGATCGAGGAAAACATGAAACGGGTAAGAAAGTGGAATCTTTCACTTTCTCTCCCTTGTGTAGAGTGGGTGGTCTTTTCACATCTGGATTGAGCTACAATGGACAGGCATAAAGACGCCTGTGCCATAGCTCTTCAGTTTATATAAATCAGACTGACAAAAAAAGAAAATGTGGTTAATGTCATTCTAAATTTCCTGCTATATTTAGGAAACATACCACTCAAAATCCCGAAGACAAAAGTTGGAATCTTGTAAAAGTCTTTCTTGTGATGCCAAAATCCGTTCTCCCCCTGCTCTGTCCCCCCTCTTAGCTGTGTAGCTTTGTTTACGAACCATGAACTATGTGGTGCACCAAGAGAAGGCCCAGGGACACTGGGATCAATGAAAACAAGAACTTTTTGATATCATGCTAATTATATTCCCGGTCCTTATAGAAAATTGCATGAGAAAATTGAAAGTCCAGATGAGCCTAGATCAACTCTTTCAAATTAATAACATTGACATTTTATTTTTTTATTTATTTATTTAGCATTTGTTTATATACCGAGGTACAGCTGACAATGCCTTCACTCCGGTTTACATTACAACGAACCAGTTACATTTAAATTCATAACATTAAAACAGATAGAAACAGAGTATTAACTTAGTAAAAGTTAACAAGTACATTGAACAATAGATAAGAATGTATGCAGTTCTTGAAGTTGACGGTTGAAGCCATTAAAGAGAAAGAAGGTTTCTGCAAGTTGGGCGAGAGTCAGAAGGATTGTTGGAATAAAAAGGGGGCGAGAGGTGGATATGAAAAAGGATTTATGCTCTGTTATCATTGGGTGAACAGTCATTGTAAGACTGTGAGAGTAGCCATTCTTTAAGTTCCTTTTTAAAGGATTTAAGATTTTCTTGTGAATTGAGGTGTAGAGGTAAAGAGTTCCATAATTTTGGGCCGACTATAGAAATGGCTCTATTTCTGGTGGAGGAAAGTTTGGCTTGTGGTAATGAAGGGACATCCAGCTGAATTTCATATGTAGATCTTGTTGTACATGATGGTTTATGCAGATGTATAATATTGTCCAGGGCAGTGAAGTCTGCTTTGTGAATTGTCTTATGTAGAATTGTGATGACTTTGTACTCTATTCTTTTTTTAACAGGGAGCCACTGTAGGTTGTGGAGTACTGGGGATATATGGTCGTATATGGACATAGGAATGTTTATAGCTTTTAGACCTGTAGCACCCTGTAACCTATGGGAAAATTCCTTTTCCTGGCACTTCAAAGTGGCTTATATCAATGTATGTGATAACATCATACAATATAATGGCAATGAATTAAAACAATAACCATTCTCTCTGCCCCATAATAAAGTACAATTTATTACACTCTCTCATCCCAAATAAAAATAAATATGAACTCACCTCCTCCCTCAATAGCACCAAAATAAAGTAAATCAGTACAAATGCTCCACCAAACCAATCGCAAAAAACTTTTCTCCACCCAACCAAACCTAACCTTTTTCTGTGGGCTTAGCTGATGTGGTGGTAACCTTTTTGATTACTTGGAGAGAGGATATAAACCATAAGGAAAAGACTATCTGAAGGAGGGAATTAAAGAAGGCAAGTTCAGTGCCACAGGAAAGATTTGATGATCGAGGTCATGGAATCATAGCAAACCTATAGTCTTGTACCCTATTATTGACATATAATGAAGATCTCATGCATGAAGAGCAAACATATTGTTTGACTGATCAGATGATTCCTGGGGTTGGAATTTCTGCAAATTTATATAGATTCTGATACTTTTGCTTTTATATGATTTCATACTGTGAAGCAACTATAATGATATTTTTATTTATTTTCAGTAACATATAGTATAACGATAATTGAAAGGAGAGAGTTTTCTAAGTTCTTAGAAATGTAAAACTATAAAATATCTTATAAAATAAGCAAAAATATTGAGTCAGTTAATAGAATTTGTGTCGGGCCAAAGGGACAGGAGTTTAATTCCCAGCTCAGGTCTTTGACTACCCTGATCTGGAAAGGAATACGACAAGTGAGGTTATCAAATTTGCAGATGATACACAATTATTCAGAGTAGTTAAATTACAAGCGGATTGTGATATATTACAGGAGGACCTTTCAAGTCTGGAAGACTGGGCATCTAAATGGCAGATGAAATTTAATGTGGACAAGTGCAAGGTGTTGCATATAGGGAAAAATAACCCTTGCTGTACTTACACGATGTTAGGTTCCATATGAGGAGCTACCACCCAGGAAAAAGATCTATACATCATAGTGGATAATACTTTGCAATCGTCAACTCAGTGTGCTGCAGCAGTCAAAAAAGCAAACAGAATGTTAGGAATTATTAGGAAGGGAATGGTTAATAAAATGAAAAATGTCATAATGCTTCTGTATCGCTCCATGGTGAGACCGCACCTTGAATACTGTGTACAATTCTGGTCGCTGCATCTCAAAAAATATATAGTTGCGATGGAGAAGGTACAGAGAAGGGCAATCAAAATGATAAAGGGGATGGAACAGCTCCCCTATGAGGAAAGTCTGAAGAGGTTAAGGCTGTTCAGCTTGGAGAAGAGACGGCTGAGGGGGGATATGACAGAGTTCTTTAAAATCATGAGAAGTCTTGAACGAGTAGATGTGAATCGGTTATTTACACTTTCGGATAATAGGACGACTAGGGGGCACTCCATGAAGTTAGCAAGTAGGACATTTAAGACTAATCGGAGAAAATTATTTTTCTTTTTCAATGCACAATAAAGCTCTGGAATTTGTTGCCAGAGGATGTGGTTAGTGCAGTAAGTATAGCTGGGTTTAAAAAAGGTATGGATAAGTTCTTGGAGGAGAAGTCCATTAATTGCTATTAATCAAGTTGACTTAGGGAATGGCCTTTGCTATTACTGGCATCAGTAGCATGGGATCTTCTTGGTTTTTGAGTACTTGCCAGGTTCTTGTAGCCTGGTTTGGCCTCTGTTGGAAACAGGATGCTTGGCTTGATGAACCCTTGGTCTGACCCAGCATAGCAATACCTTTTGTTCTTATGTTCTTACCCTAATCGGCCAAGGCTAGGGTTGCTACAGAGATAGGGCTCACAGCCTCTGGGGTGAGACAGGTAAATTAAATAGCTAGTCAGAAGGCAGACAGAAACCAGCAGTTTGTGTGTTTTGCATTAAATTTCTAGTCATAGGACACGCAAAAAACAGGAGTTAGTTTTTTTTTTGTATTAAATAGCTAGTCAGAGTGTTACTGTAGTAAATCCTTGGCCTGAGGGGGAGTTGACGCCACCTTTGGGGAGGAGCCCCACAGGTTCCCTCCGTCGGCTGGCGAGGCTTGAGAGTGACTGAGACACCGAGGAACCTTCACTTCTACCAGCCCTCATTCCCTGCAAGTTGAACCCTTTGGTGCCGGGGCCGACTGGACTTATGTGGGGTCTCAGGTACAGGTAGTCTAGTGGTCTAGAAGCCAGGCAGAGGTCAGGGCTGGCGGCGGTGCTTGTAATACAGTGGTCAGGCGAGGGTCAGGTCAGGTGGTAATACTCAGGGTCCAGTAGACAGGCAAAAGGTCAGGGCAGGCGGCAAAACTCATGGTCCAGTGGTCAGGCGAAGGTCAGGTCAGGCGGCGATACTCGTGGTCCAAAAGGTCAGGCAGGGTTCCAAATCCAGAGAATCCAGCGAGAAGACAGGGGTCCAGGAAAACCAAATGGAAGGAGAGCCAGCAGAAGCCAAGGCAAGGTCTGAGGGAAGGCCTTGCCTAGATATAGCCCAGGACCAGAAATGGGACATAGGGGCAGCACCTGCTGCTGCTGTCCCTTTAAAGGGAGGGAGGAAGCGCACATGCATGCCTAAGGCAGCAAGGAGGAGAAGCTGCAGCTGGCCGTGCCATGCCAGAGGGCCACGTCGGCGGAGACAGGAGGCAGCACATTCACTGGGGCTCCCCACCGAGACTACGATGTCGGGAGCAAGGGGAATGCTGGGGCAACGCCGGTAAGAGGAGGGAGCCAGCCGCGGGCCTCCATGGTTGGTTCCCCTAACACAGAGGGCAGGCAAAAACCAGGAATTTGTTTTTTTGTATTAAAAAGCTAGCCAGAAGGTAGAAATAAACTAAGAGCTGTGTATACCTTAGTATAAAGATTGAAAAAGGTCAGTACTCACCTTGGAAAGGTGTTAGGTTAGTGTGATTGATTTGATTAGGTACCCACATTTGTTAATCAGGATGGCAGTGAGTCACTCAGGATAACTAACTGTAGTGTAATGGCTGGATTTTAAATGCCCTGTGCACGTAAATCCGGCAGGATTTACGTGCGCAGGGCCCTTGTGCGCCGGCGAGCCTATTTTGCATAGGCCGCCGGCGCGCGCAGAGCCCCAGGACGTGCATAAGTCCCGGGGCTTCGTAAAAGGGGCGTGTCGGGGACATGTCGGGGCATTGCGTAAATGACACGGCGTTTCAGGGGCGTGATGCGCCATTTCGGGGGTGGGCCCGGGGGCGTGGCGCCGGCCCGGGGGTGTGGTCAAGGCCTCTAGACCAGCCCCTGGGTCGGGTGATGGCGTGCCAGCAGCCCGCTGGCACGTGCAGATTTACGTCTGCTTTCAGCAGGCGTAAATCTGCCAACAAAGGTAAGGGGGGGGTGGGTTAGGTAGGGGAAGGGAAGGGAACAGGCAGCGCGCGCTGGGCTCGGCCCACGCAGGTTGCACATATGTGCACCCCCTTGCGCGCGCCGACCCCGGATTTTATAGGCTATGCGCATATCTTATAAAATCCAGCGTACTTTTGTTCGCGCCTGGTACACGCTCGCGCAAAGTTATAAAATCTACCCCTAAGAATTTACCTTAGAAGCACAAGATATATTGCAAGGGAAGAGCTCAGTAACCCATAATCCAGTGGGAGCATTGAGGATCACCTTGCTGGTGGCTGAAAAGAATCAGTAAGTATTGCTTGGGGAAATTTTAGAACTTAAAAGTTTTGGGGAGAAGTAAACTATTGGGGTATATTCTTTAGTATGTTTGTATGTCTTTTTTAAACAGCTAGTCCTAAGGCAGGCAAAATAACCAGACGTTTGTGTGTTTCGTATTAAATAGCTAGTCAAAAGGCAGACAAAAACCAGGAGTTTATATGTTTGTCTTAAAACCCCTTAAATTGAGAAACATACCTGATTCATAGTTGGCTTTTAAAATTTTAGCAACTTAAATTATGATACAGACAGAAGTCCAGCAGTGAGTTGGAAGCTATTCAGTCTTTTGCACCTTGTCCTACATGTAAGTTTATCTACCTGTTGGTGAGATGATGTATATGTGCAGCTGGTGCAAAGAGCTCCTGGCTGTCAGAGATCAAGTACAATCTCTGGAGGCCAGAGAAGCAGATCTGGAGGAGCTGAGTTGGAGAGATATATACATGAGATCTTCAGCGACATAGTAACCAAATCCTAACTCCAGTCTGGCAGCCATGGTGCTGCCTTGGAGGAGGGAGGTCTCCTGGTTGGAGGGCATAAACCTGGTTCAGCAAGAAATGATCCTGTAGCAAGGTCCTGCTCTCCAGGTGGTGCATTGTCCTCTCACATTGAGGATGTGTCTCCCAGGACTACTGCCCAGGAGGGAAGGGTTAGGTTGGCCATCATATTTTATTATTATGAATGTAGACAGCTGGGTGGCTAGTGGGTATGAGGATTGCCTGGTAACATGCCTACCTAGTGCAAAGGTAGCAGACCTCACGCATCACCTAGATAGGATTTTAGACAGTGAGGGGAAAAGATGGCTATCATAGTAAATGTGAGCACCAACAACACAGGAAATGTGGGAGGGAGGATCTGGAAGCCAAATTTAGGATCTTAAGTGAAAAGTTGAAATCTAGAACATCCATTCTCTGAAATGCTCTCCGTTCCATATGCAGGTCCCTGAGGTAGAGCTCCGGAGTCTCAATGCATGGATGGTGTAAGGAAGAGGGATTCAGTTTTGTAAGCAACTGGGGAACCTTTTGGGGAAGGGGGGTCTTTTCCGAAGGGATGGGCTCAAACTTAACCAGGGTGGAACCAGGCTGCTGGCTCTAATCTTTAAAAAGGAGATAGAGCAGTTTTCAAACTAAATCAAAGGGGAAAGCTAATAGTTGCTCTGCAGCACATGGTTCGGAGGGAGGTACCTTCAAAGGATACTAATGAAGTATTAGGGCATCCCAAAGGAGACATTCCAATAATAAATGCAGTCCAAGTGCCTATAATTAAAGACTCCTCTGAACTAAAATATTCCAATTTATCCCTGTCAACTAAAAAGCAGAATGTTAATACAAACAAAAAACACACTTTGAAATGTTTCTATGCTATGCCAGAAGTCTAAGAAGTAAGATGGAGAATTAGAATGTATAGCAGTGAACGATGACATTGGCTTAATTGGCATCTCAGAGTCATGATGGAAAGAGGATAACCAATGGATAGCACTATATCAGGTTACAAATTATATTGCAATGATAAGAGAGGAGCAACTTGGTGGTGAGATGGCACTTTATGTCCAGGATGACAAAGTCCAACAGGATAATGATCCTACAAGAGACTAAATGCACAATTGAATCTTTATTTATTTATTTATTTAGCATTTTTCTATACCGACTTTCCAATAACAGAATTATTGATCAATTCGGTTTACATTCTAAACAATAACAATGACAAGTAAATGTCTTACAATGAACAGGTCGAATTAACTTGGATTAAGATATATGGGGTTAATAACATAATTAAAAGATACGGTGCCTAATGTAGTCTAGATAAACAGGTGGTAGTATAATGTTATTAGATATTAGACTGCCAAAGAATATGTGAATTTCTAGAGAAGGTCTATATAGTTCTCTAGTGTGTTACCACGGAGGGGATCATTGGCAGGGATATGGGTAGAAATCCCTTGTGTGTTGTGGAAGAGTATAGAAATAGGAATATACTACTGTCCACCTGGTCAAAATGATGAGACGCACAGAGAAATGGTAAGAGAGAAGCTAACCAAAATGGTAGTACAGTAATAATAGAGTAAGTGAAATAGCAGAACATGCTAGAGAGATAAAGTTCCTGGATGGAATAAATAACAGTTTTATGGAACAATTGGTTCAGGAACTGATGAGAGAGGGAACAATTTTAGATCTCAGTGGAGTGCAGGATTTGATGAGTGAGGCAACAATGGTGGGGCCATTTGTCAATAGTGTCCATAATATGATCAAATTTGAATTAATGACTGGAAGGGGGACAGTAAATAAATCCACGGCTCTAGCACTAAGCTTTCAAAAAGGAAAGTTTCACAAAATGAGAAAACTCTGAAACATGCAGCTACAAATTTAAGAATGTGCAACAGGCGTGGTCATTGTTAAAAATAATATCATCTTATAAGCACAGTCCACGCATTAAGACAGGTGGAAGGAAGGTCAAACATTTGCCAGCATGGCTAAAAGGTGAGGTAAAAGAGACTCTCTTAGCCAAAATGTCTTCATTCAAAAATTGCAAGAAGAATCCATTAAAAGAAAATAGGATACAGCATAATCATTGGCAATTTAAATATAAGACATTGATGACAGGCTAAGAGGGAATTTGAAAAGAAGTTGGAGTATACTACCATCCACCTGGCCAAGATGGTGAGACGGACAGTGAAATGCTAAGAGAAATTAGGGAAGCTAACCAAATTGGTAGTGCAGTAATAATGGGAGATTTCAATTAGCCATCCAAAACAGAAGCAAACCTTGCACATAAGCAAGTATCAACCAAAAATGGTGCAAGAACACGCTTAGTCAATCCACCTTATTTTGAATTCAAGTGCTCTTTAATGAATGTCTCTCACTGAGGTTTTGTGGAGTTGCCGATTATATTGAGTGAGAGACATTCATTAAAGAGCACTTGAATTCAAAATAAGGTGGATTGACTAAGCGTGTTCTTGCACCATTTTTGGTTGAGATTTCAATTAGCCCAATATTGACTGGGTAAATGTATCATCGGGACATGCTAGAGAGATAAAGTTCCTGGATGGAATAAATGTTCTATGTGTCCGAACTGCGGAGGTTCGCGGGCTGGTCCCCCACTCTCCCCGGGGCGTCTCGAGGCAGCATGGCTGAGGCCTAGTCGGGCCCGCGGCATTCCCTCAGTGAGGGAGAGACCACCAACGTCAGTGCAGGCCCTGTCCCTAGACGTGCGCGCGCGCAGGGGATCAGCCACTTAAAGGGACCAGCGCGGGAATACCCTGCTCTGCCTCAGGACGTGACGTAAGATGCTGCCAGTATTTTAACTGGCTTGACAAGCATCTTAGTGCCTTGCAACAAGGTTCACTCTTTGTTGAGAGTTACTAGTTGCTGTTCCTGACTTCGACTTACGCCCACTGGCTTCTGATTTCGGCTTTCGTCCACTGGCTTATGACTTCGGCTTTCATCCACTGGCTTCTTACTCCAGTTTCGTCTACTGGTTCCTGATTTCAGCATTCATCCAGGAGGTCTTGCCTAAGCCCAATCAGCTCGGGTCCTCACGAGCTCCTCTCGGGGGGACAGCGGGCTTCCAGTAGTGAAGTTCCAGTTGGCCTCCTGGTTCCAGCTTCTTCTCCTTCTTCGGGAAACCGACTCGCAGGAGACCGCTCATAAGTCCAAGCGGCCCGGGTCCTCACAGGATCCTCCTAGGGGGACCTCGGGTCTCCAATGGTGAAGATCCTGTTAGTCTCCTGCCTGTACTGACTCCCGGATTTGACATCCACTGTGTACCTCCACAGTGCTCCATCATCTGTCCAAGTCGGCTCAAGGGTCCACGAATCCAACAAAATGACAGTTTTATGGAGTAATTGGTTCAGGAACCGATGAGAGAGGAAGCAATGTTAGATCTAATTCTCAATGGATTACAGGATTTGATGAGAGAGGTAACGGTGGTGGGGCCGCTTGGCAATAGTGATCATAATATGATCAAATTTGAATTAATGACAGGAAGGGAGACAGTAAGAAAATCCACAGCTAGTGCTAAACTGTCAAAAGGGAAACTTTGATAAAATGAGAAAAATAGTTAGAAAAAAACTAAAAGGAGCAAAGTGTGCAAGAGGCGTGGTCATTGTTAAAAAATACCATCCTAGAAGCATAGTCCAGATGTATTCCACACATTAAAAAGGTGGAAGGAAGACAAAATGATTCTCAGGCAAGGTTAAAAGATGAGGTGAAAGAGGCTATTTTAGTGCTAAAAACTTTAAGCAGGGAAATGGTGTCGGGTCCGAAAAATTGACGGACCTGCAGCATCGCTCAAGTTTTTCGCATAAATTCGCACCGTTTAAAGACCTGTCTATGTCCCCGTGAATGAATTAGAAGGGGAGTGCTGGATCAGGAGAGTTTAAACTGATGTCTCTGAAGCAGCAGTGTTGCGAAACGCGCGCGTCGGACGAGTGACCCCGACAGCTACAAAAGGGAAGTTGATACCTTATATAATGTTAAAAAATACAAAAAAACAAAAAATGGAACACTGAAGTTTTGGATGCTAGCTGATTTGAACCAATGATTAAAAGTGACCCAAATGAAGTGCATGAGATACAAGTTCTAACTTGTGAGCATTGTGGGTGGTATGATGGTCCTTAAACTCATATTATAAATATATATAAGCATCGTCATATACAGCATTATAAATTGTCAATGTTTCTAAATACCACGTGTTCCAATGATAGATTGCTTTAATGGTGGGATTATATAGTAAGAGAATTTTTGGATTTAGATTTCAATTACCCCAATATTGACTGGGTAAAAGTATCATCGGGACATGCTAGAGAGATAAAGTTCCTGGATGGAATAAATGACAGTTTTATGGAGCAATTGGTTCAGGAACCAATGAGAGAGGGGAGCAATTATAGATCTAATTCTTAATGGAGCACAAGATTTGGTGAGAGAGGTAACAGTGGTAGGGCCGCTTCGCAATAGTGATCATAATATGATCAAATTTGAATTAATGACTGGAGGGACAGTAAGCAAATTCATGGCTCTCGTGCTAAGCTTTCAAAAAGGGAAACTTTGATAAAATGAGAAAAATAGGAAAAAACTGAAAGGAACAGCTATAAAGGTAAAACGTGTGCAAGAGCTATGGTCATTGTTAAAAAAATAAAACAATAACTAGCTATGTAATATAAGCCGCAAAATGGTGGTGTTATTTTATCAGAGAAAAGCTACTATAAAAAGTGTGATATAATTTAACTATAGAGATAAGACCTCAGTATTGGCAAGACATCTGAATTAACAGAAACTTCTAATGGCCAATTGATCCAATCATCAGTCTTATAATCTCTGTTTTTAATTTTATAAATTTTATTTAAAATTGCTTTTATTATAACTTTTACATACTTATTTATTATTTTATTAAATTTTTTTATAAAATTGATGTCTGTTGACACCAGTCAAGCAACATTGTGATTATGCATCAATTGAATATTTTGAATTTGTATTAAAGGTTGACTAAATTCACTTTAATTTTTAGGAAATTTGTTAAACTCAGTATCCCAAATATTGATGAAATTGGTATAAATCATACGTTGTTAAAGTCTTATATGGTGTTGCTATTCAGCAAGTTGATGACATTAATGAAACCAAGTAACTAAACTTTCACTCAGCCAGACAATTGGCTGTGTTATACTGATGAATTCAATTGTCTCAAAGGTAACAATGTTGATGTTCAAACAACTTGGTAACAATCAGTTGACCACTCAATGATTTATATGAAAGAACCACAATGTTCGCTGATGAAACTGTTTCAGACTGGTTCAATGGCTTGATGCCACAAAATCTGGTGCGAATTCTCTGCAACCATATGAATGCAACTTGAGCAATGAAATTTCAGTCTTACAATTAATTGCGGGTCGGACGGTATGATTCACTCCGTCTCTCATGAAATTTTATGTCCCGACAATATTTATGGACGGCAGAGCACTTATCTTAAATGTGGTGAGTTTGATGATCACAAACGTTTACAGATTGTTCATTCGCTCTGTTCTGCCGTGACTGAGATCAGAAAGGTCTAACAACCGCCGCCAACGCGGCCGGCGTTTCGCAAAAAAACGCTGCTTCAGGGCGGACTCTAAAGTTAAGCAACACATGATTGAAAGTTATTTACCTTATATTTAGAAAGCAAATGTTGCATAAAAACAAATTTAAAGTCACTTACAATTTGTAGAGAAAAACTCCTTCTACTGTGGTCGGGTTCAGACTGAAATTATTTTCGAAAATGGCCGCACTAGATTTAAGCTGTTGATTGGCTTAGAAGGTCACCAATGGGTGTTCTTGAATGCAAGCTGCCAACGTATTGACGTTGTGCTATGCTATCAATGCCATACGTATTGTTGCAATGTTACACTTACTACTGGTCAATAAAGATCTTGAATGTAATACTCAATACACTCCGTCATGCATTTGCTTCTTTGTTGTGAATGAAAAAATGAAATGTTTAATAATGATTTGACAATTGAAGATGATTCAATGAATAAGACTATTCCATTCAATTTTAGAATTCAAACCATCAGGTTCTTCAGATCTTAATTTGAAGATCCATTCTTGCTCTTTTTTGTACAGTAATCTCTCTCTATCACCTCCCCTTGTGTCACGTTTGATATGTTCTAATACAAACCATCTCAGCTCTTTGATGTCATGGTTTTCCTGCATGCAATGCGTCACTATTGGAGCAGATGTTTTTTTTATTCTTCAGACAGCTTTTGTGTTCACATATCCTTAATTTGAATGATCTCGTTGTCTGTCCCACGTAAATTTTATTGCATGGACATCTTATGATATATATCACATGGTCTGTCTGACATGTGGTGAAATTGTACATTTTGTATCTGTATTGTGTACGTGTACAGATGTACTCCTTCATTTCTAATGTTTGATCGCAAATTTTGCAGTGTCCACATTTGAAGTGACCCAATGGTATTGTACCAAGGTGAGTATTGAGTTATGCACGTGATCATGTTCTCATCTTGAGATCTTGATTGCGGTGTAAGTAGCGCATCCCGATCATAATACAGTGCACGTTTGAATCCTGTTTTAATACATTTATTGGGATAGCCTCTGTTCTTCAAATCCATTTTGAGCTTTTCTGATTGTTGTCTGTATAATGCAGTGTTTGAACAGTTCCGTTTGTATCTCAAAAATTGTGAAAAAGGTAGACTGTTCTTCAATGGCATGGGATGTGCCCTATCAAAGTGCAACATGGTGTTGCGATCAGTAGATTTTTTAAATACACTAGTGATGATTCCGCCATCTTCCGTTTTTTTCAATAGAACATCCAAAAAAGAGATTTCAACGAAATTGTGATTTAATACAAATTGTATATTTTCGTCACAAGTATTAATCAATTTCTCAAATGAGTGTAATTCTTGTTCACTGCCACTCCACAAAATAAAAATATCGTCTATGTAACGTTTGTAAAAAACAATCTTAGAACCAAACGGTGAATGGTAAATCCACTCTTGTTCAAATTCTGTCATGAAAAGATTGGCAACGGTGGGGGCCATAGTTGCACCCATGGCCGTTCCGGAGATTTGTTGATAATATTTGCCCTGAAATATGAAAAAATTCTTTTTAAGAGCTATAGAAGCCAATTGTTACAAAAAATCGCTGGGTACCCGATGAGGTCTAAAATGTTTATCAAGATATAATTTGATTACTCTTAAGGCCTCTTCTTGCGGAATTGAAGTATATAATGATTTGATATCTAAGGTGACAAACCATAAATCTGAAATGTTGACAGTCAAATTTTGAATCAAATTCAAAAAATGTGATGTATTTCTGATGTAAGATACACTGTTGGATACAAAATCTCTCAAGAAACAGTCAGTGAATTGTGAAAGCGGTTCTAATAAAGATTCATTGGATGAAATTATTGGCCTTCCTGGCGGATTGATTAATGTTTTGTGTACTTTTGGCAGTACATATATTGTGGGTGTTCTTGGATGTTTTACATTCAAAAAATTATACTCTTTGTCTGTCAAAAAACCTATTTGCTTACCCGAATCAATTAATTTTTTAATCTGTCTCTGTAACTGGATTGTTGGATTAACTGTCAATTTGATATATGTGGTTTCATCTTGTATTTGTCTTGATTTCATCAATATAATCCTCTCTATTTAATATAACTACAGAGCCACCCTTGTCAGCCTGTTTAATGATGTAATCATGATTTTTGGCCATCAAATGGAGAGCAGAGCGTGCTTTTTGATTCAAGTTATTACAAAATTTATTGCTGTCATGCTCCAATGATTGTACATCTTTCAAAACCAGCTTATGAAATGTGTCAATTAAAGGATGTACAGGTCCAGGTGGTAACCAGAATGATGGGTTTTTGATAACACTGGCATCACTGATAGTTGTTTCATTGTGTTGAAAGACATTTTTTAATGTTATTTTTCGAATAAAGCGTTGCAGATCAATTCTGAATAAAAAGGGGTTATGTTTTTCTGTGGGGACAAATGATAGTCCTAATTCCAAAATTTGTTCTTCCTCTTTAGTGAATGAAAATTTAGATAAATTGATTACTGCTTTTTCTTGCCTCTCGTCGTTCCTCTCAACCGCGTGGTAATGGGATGTCCTGGTTGATTCCTGTTGTTTTTCCATCCTGTTCTTCCTTTTCTTGTTGGATGAGTGACTTGCTCTAAAAAATCACTATCTGTGGTTTGTTTATCTTGATCTTCTTCGTCTGAAGAACTTCCTGATGAAGTATTGAAGGCAACCTTGCGTTTTCTATTTTTGGGTTGCATCCAATTATAGATGCTGCCTTCTTTGTAATCATTTTCATCTCTGACCAACTTAGAAAGTTTGTATTCTTGTACTTCTTTTTTGAAGTTATCTACAGATTTTTGCAAGTCTGCAAAACTGCGTTCGAAACTCTCTGTTTCAGTTTCTGCTTTTAAAGTTACCAATTTCTCATCCAATTGTGTTCTTAATTGATTGCATAGAGAGTGTGAAGACTCCATTATCAGGACCATCAAATCTAATGAACATTTGTTCAATATAGAGTTCCATTTTTCTAAAAAATCTTGATCTTCAACGAAAAGCTTAGGTTCTTTTTGGATCCTAAGACCTCTTGGTATTCGTTCTTGCTTACAGTACTCTATTAAAGTAATGCCGTGTAATTCACTTCTAGTGATGCGTTTAGAAAGTGCTAATAATTCTGACCAAGTACTGGAAGTGGTGTTCAATGTGGAGTTGGAAAATAGTGACGGAGTGTTAAGTAAGTTTGTAACATGCTCATGAGTATAGCTGATAGTGAACATCCCATGCCATTGAAGAACAGTCTACCTTTTTCACAATTTTTGAGATACAAACGGAACTGTTCAAACACTGCATTATACAGACAACAATCAGAAAAGCTCAAAATGGATTTGAAGAACAGAGGCTATCCCAATAAATGTATTAAAACAGGATTCAAACGTGCACTGTATTATGATCGGGATGCGCTACTTACACCGCAATCAAGATCTCAAGATGAGAACATGATCACGTGCATAACTCAATACTCACCTTGGTCACGTAAAATTACACAAGCTATGCGTCATCATTGGTTTTTGATCAAAATGATACCCGGCATGCAAAATATGGAATTTCGAGCAGCTTATTCAAGGTCACAAAATTTGAGGGAAATTCTAAGTCCGTCCACGTTGAAAGACATTGAACATTCTCAAACAATAGATGGTACAATACCATTGGGTCACTTCAAATGTGGACACTGCAAAATTTGCGATCAAACATTAGAAATGAAGGAGTACATCTGTACACGTACACAATACAGATACAAAATGTACAATTTCACCACATGTCAGACAGACCATGTGATATATATCATAAGATGTCCATGCAATAAAATTTACGTGGGACAGACAACAAGATCATTCAAATTAAGGATATGTGAACACAAAAGCTGTCTGAAGAATAAAAAAACATCTGCTCCAATAGTGACGCATTGCATGCAGGAAAACCATGACATCAAAGAGCTGAGATGGTTTGTATTAGAACATATCAAACGTGACACAAGGGGAGGTGATAGAGAGAGATTACTGTACAAAAAAGAGCAAGAATGGATCTTCAAATTAAGATCTGAAGAACCTGATGGTTTGAATTCTAAAATTGAATGGAATAGTCTTATTCATTGAATCATCTTCAATTGTCAAATCATTATTAAACATTTCATTTTTTCATTCACAACAAAGAAGCAAATGCATGACGGAGTGTATTGAGTATTACATTCAAGATCTTTATTGACCAGTAGTAAGTGTAACATTGCAACAATACGTATGGCATTGATAGCATAGCACAACGTCAATACGTTGGCAGCTTGCATTCAAGAACACCCATTGGTGACCTTCTAAGCCAATCAACAGCTTAAATCTAGTGCGGCCATTTTCGAAAATAATTTCAGTCTGAACCCGACCACAGTAGAAGGAGTTTTTCTCTACAAATTGTAAGTGACTTTAAATTTGTTTTTATGCAACATTTGCTTTCTAAATATAAGGTAAATAACTTTCAATCATGTGTTGCTTAACTTTAGAGTCCGCCCTGAAGCAGCGTTTTTTGCGAAACGCCGGCCGCGCTGGCGGCGGTTGTTAGACCTTTCGGGTCTCAGTCACGGCAGAACAGAGCGAATGAACAATCTGTAAACGTTTGTGATCATCAAACTCACCACATTTAAGATAAGTGCTCTGCCGTCCATAAATATTGTCGGGACATAAAATTTCATGAGAGACGGAGTGAATCATACCGTCCGTCCCGCAATTAATTGTAAGACTGAAATTTCATTGCTCAAGTTGCATTCATATGGTTGCAGAGAATTCGCACCAGATTTTGTGGCATCAAGCCATTGAACCAGTCTGAAACAGTTTCATCAGCGAACATTGTGGTTCTTTCATATAAATCATTGAGTGGTCAACTGATTGTTACCAAGTTGTTTGAACATCAACATTGTTACCTTTGAGACAATTGAATTCATCAGTATAACACAGCCAATTGTCTGGCTGAGTGAAAGTTTAGTTACTTGGTTTCATTAATGTCATCAACTTGCTGAACAGCAACACCATATAAGACTTTAACAACGTATGATTTATACCAATTTAATCAATATTTGGGATACTGAGTTTAACAAATTTCCTAAAAATTAAAGTGAATTTAGTCAAACTTTAATACAAATTCAAAATATTCAATTGATGCATAATCACAATGTTGCTTGACTGGTGTCAACAGACATCAATTTTATAAAAAAATTTAATAAAATAATAAATAAGTATGTAAAAGTTATAATAAAAGCAATTTTAAATAAAATTTATAAAATTAAAAACAGAGATTATAAGACCGATGATTGGATCAATTGGCCATTAGAAGTTTCTGTTAATTCAGATTTCTTGCCAATACTGAGGTCTTATCTCTATAGTTAAATTACATCACACTTTTTATAGTAGCTTTTCTCTGATAAAATAACACCACCATTTTGCGGCTTATATTACATAGCTAGTTATTGTTTTGTTTTGATCGTATACTAGCTATATCCCTTTAATTTGTTGTATATTTCATTGTTAAAAAAATACCATCCTAGAAGCACAGTCCAGATGTATTCCACACATTAAGAAAGGTGGAAGGAAGGCAAAACGATTATCGGCATGGTTAAAAGGTGAGGTGAAAGAAGCTATTTTAGCCAAAAGATCTTCATTCAAAAATTGGAAGAAGGATCGAACAGAAGAAAATAGGATAATGTATAAGTGTTGGCAAGTTAAATTTAAGACATTGATAAGACAGGCTAAGAGAGAATTTGAAAAGAAGTTGGCCGTAGAGGCAAAAACTCACAGTAAAAACGTTTTAAAATATATCCAAAGCAGAAAGCCTGTGACGGAGTCAATTGGACCTTTAGATGATCAAGGGGTTAAATGGGCATTTAGAGAAGATAAGGCCAACATGGAAAGATTAAACGATTTCTTTGTTCCGGTGTTTACAGAAGAGGATGATGGGGAGATACCCATTCTGGAGAAGGTTTTCATGGGTAATGATTCCAATGGACTTAACCAAATCATGGTGAACCTAGAAGATGTGGTAGGCCTGATTGACAAACTGAAGAGTAGTAAATCACCTGGACCAGATGGTATACACTCCAGTGTTCTGAAGGAACTAAAAAATACAATTTCAGACCTATTAGTAAAAATTTGTAACCTATCACTAAAATCATCCATTGTACCTGAAGACTGGAGGGTGGCTAATGTAATGCCAATATTTAAAAAGGGCTCCAGGGGCGATCTGGGAAACTACAGACCAGTTAGCCTGACGTCAGTGCCAGCAAAAATAGTGGAAAATCTTCTAAAGATCAAAATCACAGAAAATATAGAAAGACATGGTTTAATTTAACAAAGTCAGCATGGCTTTACCCAAGGCAAGTTTTGCCTCACAAATCTGCTTCACTTTTTTGAAGGAGATAATAAACATATAGGGGCGGATTTTCAGAGCCCTGCTCGCGTAAATCCGCCCAAAACCGGGCGGATTTACGCGAGCAGGGCCCTGCGCGCCGGTAAGCCTATTTTACATAGGCCTACCGGCGCGCGCAGAGCCCCGGGACTCGCGTAAGTCCCGGGGTTTTCGGAGGGGGCGTGTCGGGGGCGGGCCCGAACCACGCGGCGTTTTCGGGGCGTGGCTATGGCCCGGGGCGGCCCGGGGGCATGGCTGCGCCCTCTGGACCCGCCCCCAGGTCGCGTCCCGGCGCGCAGGAGGCCCGCTGACGCGCGGGGATTTACGCCTCCCTCTGGGAGGCGTAAATCCCCCAACAAAGGTAAGGGGGGGTTTAGACAGGGCCGGGCGGGTGGGTTAGGTAGGGGAAGGGAGGGGAAGGTGAGGGGAGGGCAAAGGAAAGTTCCCTCCGAGGCCGCTCCGATTTCGGAGCGGCCTCGGAGGGAACGGGGGTAGGCTGCGCGGCTCGGCGCGCGCTGGCTATACAAAATCCATAGCCTTGCGCGCGCCGATCCAGGTTTTTAGCAGATACGCCCGGCTCCGCGCGTATCTACTAAAATCCAGCGTACTTTTGTTTGCGCCTGGAGCGCAAACAAAAGTAGGCTATTCGCGCTCCTTTTAAAATCCGCCCCATAGATAAAGGTGAACCGGTAGATGTAGTGTATTTGGATTTTCAGAAGGCGTTTGACAAAGTTCCTCATGAGAGGCTTCTAGGAAAAGTAAATAGTCATGGGATAGGTGATGATGTCCTTTTGTGGATTACAAACTGGCTAAAAGATAGGAAACAGAGAGTAGGATTAAATGGACAATTTTCTCAGTGGAAGGGAGTGGGCAGTGGAGTGCCCCAGGGATCTGTATTGGGACTCATACTTTTCAATATACTTATAAATTATCTGAAAGGAATACAACGAGTGAGGTAATCAAATTTACAGAGGATACCAAATTATTCAGTGTAGTTAAATCACAAGCAGATTGTGATAAATTGCAGGATGACTTTGTGAGACTGGAAAATTGGGCATCCAAATGGCAGATGAAATTTAATGTGGATAAGTGCAAGGTGATGCATATAGGGAAAAATAACCCATGCTATATTAGTTACACAATGTTAGGTTCCATATTAGGAACCACCACCAAAGAAAGAGATCTAAGCGTCATAGTGGATAACACATTGAAATTGTCGGTTCAGTGTGTTACGATCCCAGTCACTAGACTAGTGACCGGGAGCTTACCTCTCTCATCCGCGCTGCGAACCGCCGGGTTCGGGGTCCTCCACGCGGCTTGGCAGCGGCGTCTCCACGAGGGAGACGTCGCCGGAGACTCCTCCCCTCGGCGAGGGAACGCGCGCGCGAAGGGCAGCGTTTTGTGCTGTCAGCACCCGGATGTGCTGACACGCCCCCCGTGACGTCAGACGCCGACCGGGGGATTTAAACCGGGCTCTTTCCTCACCCAAGTGCCTTGCAACGAGGTTCCTTCTTTGAAGAGCTAGTTGCCGTCGTTCCTGTTCCCCGCTGATTGCCTGCCTGCCTGCTTGATTCCTGCCTGGTTCCTGGATTCCTGCTTGTCTTCAGCCTGCCTTGATTCCGGTTTGTAACTCTGATTCCTGCTTGTCTTCAGCCTGCCTTGACCCCGGTCCGTGACTCCGATTCCTGCTTGTCTTCAGCCTGCCTAGACTCCGGTCCGTGACTCCGATTCCTGCTTGTCTTCAGCCTGCCTAGACTCCGGTCCGTGACTCCGATTCCTGCTTGTCTTCAGCCTGCCTAGACTCCGGTCCGTGACTCCGATTCCTGCTTGTCTTCAGCCTGCCTTGACTCCGGTCCGTGACTCCGATACCTGCTTGTCTTCAGCCTGCCTTGACCCCGGTCCGTGACTCCGATTCCTGCTTGTCCGCAGCCTGCCTAGACTCCGGTTCGTATTCCACTCCTGGGCTTCTTCGTCCTCGCCTAAGTCCCAGCGGTCCGGGTCCCTACGGGCTCCTCCCGGGGGGACCTCGGGCTTCCAGGGCGAAGACTCCTAAGTCCTAGCGACCCGGGCTCCCACAGCTCCTCTGGAGGAGTCACGGGTTTCCAGGTGAAGCTCCATCTGCCCAGTGGGAGTTCTGCCTCCCGACTGCGCCCTCGGGTCAGTCGGCCTAAGGATCCACTTCCGGATTTCGTCCTTCGTAACAGTTTGCAAGGCCATGGATCCGGCGGATCTCGCTGGTCTCCAGGCCATTCCGGGCCTGGCTCAGCGCCTGGTACAACAACAACAGGTTCTGGATTCCCTGGTAGCCACGGTGGAGCGAATGGCTACCCATATGGACGCAGAACCTCCGGCACCAGTTCCTGTGGTCGCACCTACGCCGGTAGTTACGCTCCAGACGCCTACACAGCTGCCTGCTCCTTCACGCTACGCTGGAGACGCCAAGGGGTGTCGCGGGTTTTTGAATCAGTGTTTCGTGCGATTTGCCTTGCTTCCGAATCAGTTCCCTACGGATTCGGTCAAGGTCGCTTATATTTTTTCCCTACTGGATGGGAAGGCTCTGCACTGGGCTTCACCAATGTGGGAGAAAAGTGATCCTACTCTCACCAATTTGGATCTCTTTGTGGCTGGGTTTCGTGCAGCCTTCGACGAGCCAGCCCGTCAGACCTCTGCCACATCGGAATTATTGCAACTCCGGCAAGGGGGCCGTACTCTGGCCGAGTATGCCTTGGAGTTCCGCACCCTCGCTCTTGAGGTGCGTTGGCGTGACGATGCTCTTCGGGGAATTTTCCTTGAAGGATTGGCTGGTCGGATCAAGGACGTACTAGCCGCCCGGGACCTTCCCGAAGGATTAGACTCACTCATAGAGCTAGCTGGACGTATCGACCTACGTTTGCAACAGAGAGCTCGGGAAGTACGCCCTCCGAGACGCCTGTCCCCGCTAGCTCCGGCATTCTCGAGACCGCTCACTCCGATGCCCAGGTCGTCGGTCGCCTCGGCCGAGGCTTCTGCTGAAGAACCTATGCAGTTAGGACGCACTTCCCTAACTGAAGAAGAGAAACGCCGCCGGCGGACACTGGGGTTGTGTCTTTACTGCGGTGGTAAGGGACATTTCCTTTCCCAGTGTAAGGAACGGCCGGGAAACGCCCACGCCTAGGAAGGAAGGAGGAGTACCTCCTGGGCTGTTTCAACGCTGCTCCTCAATGTACAGTGCCTGTAACTCTGAGGTTCTCAGAGGACACTTTTTCTACTCAGGCCTTGATTGACTCCGGGGCTGGGGGTAACTTTATCACTCGAGAGCTGGTACAAAAGCTTCACTTGGACACACTTCCCCGTGACCCACCTCTCTGCATTACCTCTATTCAAGGAACACCTTTACCGGGCAGTATCTCTCTTGTCACCACTCCGATCTTCCTTCGCACTGGTCTGTTACATGAAGAAGAGATCTCTTTCCTGGTATTGGAGAAGTCTGTATATCCCATAGTTTTGGGTCTGCCCTGGTTACAACTTCACTCACCCGTGATTCGCTGGGATGACCTGCAAATCGCACAGTGGAGTTCTCATTGCCTACAGCATTGCATCAAGGCCACGGTGGTTCCGCCTATCCCCTTGGCTCATGCTGGGTTGAAACTTCCTGACCAGTACAACGACTTCTCTGACGTGTTTTCCAAGGACAAGGCGGAATTATTACCTCACCATCGTCCTTTCGATTGCTCTATTGAGCTGCTCCCTGATACGACTCCGCCACGAGGTAGGGTGTACCCCCTCTCTCTGCCCGAAACAAGAGCTATGTCCGATTATATTAAGGAGAATCTCGCCAAAGGATTCATCCGTGCATCCAAATCACCTGCCGGGGCCGGATTCTTCTTTGTCGCTAAAAAGGACGGTTCCTTACGCCCTTGCATTGATTACCGGGGCTTAAATGCTATCACCAAGAAGGACCGGTATCCGTTGCCACTGATTCCCGAGCTACTGGACAAGCTTCAGGGGGCTCGGGTGTTTACTAAGCTGGACTTAAGGGGGGCCTATAACCTGGTGCGCATCCGTCCCGGCGACGAGTGGAAAACCGCTTTCAATACCCGGGACGGACACTACGAGTATCTGGTTATGCCCTTTGGTCTATGCAATGCGCCAGCAGTATTCCAGCACCTCATGAATGAGGTACTCAGGGAGTTGCTCAACTCCTGCGTTATTGTATACTTGGATGACGTTCTTATCTTTTCACGAGATTTGGATACGCATCGTAGTCAAGTCCGACAAGTACTCCAAATCCTCCGAGAGCATCAGCTCTACGCCAAATTGGAGAAATGTATCTTTGAGCGGGACTCGTTGCCCTTTCTTGGGTATATTGTATCCGCCACCGGATTCAGCATGGACCCCGAAAAAGTCTCCGCCATCAAGAAGTGGCCTCAACCTGTGGGCCTAAAGGCATTACAACGTTTTTTAGGTTTTGCAAACTTTTACAGGCACTTCATACCCGGATATTCACGATTAGTGGCACCTCTGACCGCTCTGACTAAAAAAGGAGCAGACGCACAACACTGGACTCCGGGGGCTTGCAAAGCTTTCCAAGATTTGAAAGATGCGTTTCTGCAAGAGACTTGCCTCCGCCATCCGGACCCGTTACGCCCTTTCGTAGTGGAGGTAGATGCTTCCAGTGTGGCGGTAGGAGCAGTTTTGTCTCAGCATTCTGCATCTGGTCAATTGCTACCTTGCTCCTTTTTCTCTAAGAAGTTTACACCAGCCGAGAACAACTACGGGATCGGCGATAAGGAGCTCCTGGCCATTAAGCTGGCTTTCGAAGAATGGAGGCAATGGCTGGAGGGAGCCCAACATCGGGTCACGGTGTATACCGATCATAAGAATTTGGAATTCTTATCACAAGCCCAACGCCTTAACCCAAGGCAGGCTCGTTGGTCTCTATTTTTCAGCCGTTTTGATTTCATCCTTAAGTACCGTCCGGCTACTAAGAACGTTTGTGCTGATGCATTGTCTCGGAACTCCATCCTTGAGGAGGAAGATGATCCTCCACAGTATATCATCGATCCAGCTAAAGTTTCCCTTGCAGGCACCGGTATTTCCTCAACCGACAAAGTAATTGTTCCTCGCCGAGATAGGAGGAGGGTGCTGGAATGGGCCCACGACTCCCTTTCGGGAGGTCATGCCGGTCAAGGGAGAACTTTGACACTTTTGAATCGGTACTACTGGTGGCCCCGAGTACGACAGGACGTACACGAATATGTGGCTTCGTGCCCCGTTTGTGCCAGACAAAAGCCGCTGGTTGGACGTCCTTGGGGTCTGCTGCAGCCCCTGCCTATTCCTGCCGAACCCTGGACCCACATTGCCACGGATTTCGTGGTGGATCTGCCTCCGTCGGAGGGACATACGGTGATCTGGGTCACGGTGGACCGGTTCTCCAAGATGGTCCATCTGGTACCGCTGCCCAAACTTCCATCGGCCCCGGAGTTGGCACGTCTCTTTATTCTGCACATCTTCCGAGCACATGGTCTTCCACAGAGTATCGAGTCGGATCGTGGTTCACAGTTCACGGCGCGCTATTGGCGTGCTATCTGCAAGAAGTTTGGAGTGCAACTAAATCTATCTACCGCTTTCCACCCCCATAGTAATGGGCAAACGGAGCGTATGAACCGGTCACTCAAATTGTTTCTTCGCAGCTTCATCACCGAAAAGAGGGATAATTGGGTCTCGCTATTGCCTTGGGCTGAATTTGCGTACAACAATCACCAACACTCCGTTACGGGTCATACTCCGTTCCAAGTCGTCTTTGGAAGACATCTTCAGCCTCCAATACCGCTTCCCTTGGAGGTTCCCTCACCAGCGGTTCAGTCTATAGCTTCCCAGCTCCATCGACTCTGGAAAGTCCTTCAGCAGCGACTATCGATGGCAGCTCAGAGAACTCGTACAGTGGCAGATCGTCATCGGCGTTCT
This sequence comes from Rhinatrema bivittatum, assembly GCF_901001135.1. Taxonomy (NCBI): domain Eukaryota; kingdom Metazoa; phylum Chordata; class Amphibia; order Gymnophiona; family Rhinatrematidae; genus Rhinatrema; species Rhinatrema bivittatum. The sequence goes on along the minus strand of NC_042620.1, from coordinate 366,074,125 downwards.
GCGCCAGAATTGGTCCCTGGTACTAAGGTTTGGCTGAGCACCAAGAACCTGCGCTTCCCAGGCCACAGTCACAAGTTAAAACCCAGGTTCTGTGGTCCTTTCTCCGTGGCAGAACGAATTGGCATGGTATCATACAGGTTACGCCTCCCGTCTCGTCTGAGAGTTCACAATGTGTTTCATGTCTCCCTCCTGAAACCAGTAGTATACTCACGTTTTCATCGGCCTACTCCAGATGATGTTTCTGCTTCCTCTCCTGGGGAACCTGTGTACCAAGTTCATGAAGTTCGGGATGTGCGCTTCGCTAACCATCGATGGGAGTATCTACTGTCCTGGGAGGGTTGCGGCCCAGAGGAGGACTCCTGGGAACCTGCCCGTAATATTTTGGATAAGTCATTGTTGACACAGTTTCATTTGGACAATCCCGGGAAGGCCGGTCCTCTTCGGAGGGGGCGTAAGAGGGGGGGTACTGTTACGATCCCAGTCACTAGACTAGTGACCGGGAGCTTACCTCTCTCATCCGCGCTGCGAACCGCCGGGTTCGGGGTCCTCCACGCGGCTTGGCAGCGGCGTCTCCACGAGGGAGACGTCGCCGGAGACTCCTCCCCTCGGCGAGGGATCGCGCGCGCGAAGGGCAGCGTTTTGTGCTGTCAGCACCCGGATGTGCTGACACGCCCCCCGTGACGTCAGACGCCGACCGGGGGATTTAAACCGGGCTCTTTCCTCACCCAAGTGCCTTGCAACGAGGTTCCTTCTTTGAAGAGCTAGTTGCCGTCGTTCCTGTTCCCCGCTGATTGCCTGCCTGCCTGCTTGATTCCTGCCTGGTTCCTGGATTCCTGCTTGTCTTCAGCCTGCCTTGATTCCGGTTTGTAACTCTGATTCCTGCTTGTCTTCAGCCTGCCTTGACCCCGGTCCGTGACTCCGATTCCTGCTTGTCTTCAGCCTGCCTAGACTCCGGTCCGTGACTCCGATTCCTGCTTGTCTTCAGCCTGCCTAGACTCCGGTCCGTGACTCCGATTCCTGCTTGTCTTCAGCCTGCCTTGACTCCGGTCCGTGACTCCGATACCTGCTTGTCTTCAGCCTGCCTTGACCCCGGTCCGTGACTCCGATTCCTGCTTGTTCGCAGTCTGCCTAGACTCCGGTTCGTATTCCACTCCTGGGCTTCTTCGTCCTCGCCTAAGTCCCAGCGGTCCAGGTCCCTACGGGCTCCTCCCGGGGGGACCTCGGGCTTCCAGGGCGAAGACTCCTAAGTCCTAGCGACCCGGGCTCCCACAGCTCCTCTGGAGGAGTCACGGGTTTCCAGGTGAAGCTCCATCTGCCCAGTGGGAGTTCTGCCTCCCGACTGCCCCCTCGGGTCAGTCGGCCTAAGGATCCACTTCCGGATTTCGTCCTTCGTAACACAGTGTGCTGCGGCAGACAAAAAAGCAAACAGAATGTTGGGAATTATTAGAAAGGGAATGGTGAATAAAACGTAAAATGTTATAATGCCTCTGTATTGCTAGACCGCACCTTCAATACTGTGTACAATTCTGGTCGCCACATCTAAAAAAAAATATAGTTGAGAAGGGTGACCAAAATGATAAAAGGAATGGAACAGCTCCCCTATGAGGAAAGATTAAAGAGGTTAGGACTTTTCAACTTGGAGAAGAGAAGGCTGAGAGGGGATATGATAGAGGTGTTTAAAATCATGAGAGGTCTAGAACGGGTAGATGTGAATCGGTTATTTACTCTTTCGGATAATAGAAAGACTAGGGGGCACTCCATGAAGTTAGCATGTGGCACATTTAAAACTAAACAGAGAAAGTTCTTTTTAACTCAATGCACAATTAAACTCAGGTATGTCTTGCTGGGGATGTGGTTAGTGCAGTTAGTGTAGCTGGTTTAAGGAAGGATTGGATAAGTTCTTGGAAGAGAAGTCCATTACCTGCAATTAATTAAGTTGACTTAGAAAATAGCCACTGCTATTACTATCAAAAGTAACATGGAATAGACTTAGTTTTGGGGTATTTGCCAGGTTCTTATGGCCTGGATTGACCACTGTTAGAGACAGGATGCTGGGCTTGATGGACTCTTGGTCTGACCCATTATAGCATGTTCTTATGTTCTTATGGTGCATTCATACCAGCAAAAGGCATCAGTTGAAGAAGAAAAGATGTGGACTTACTGTGAGGTCTAGGTTCTGGGCCTATCCTTTACCCTAGGCTGAGGCCCAGGCATCAGGACCAGGCCAGGCCATAGCATCAGGCCTAGGTTTGGGCCAGGGCCCCAGCATCAGGCCTGGATGCAGGATCTGAGCTACATTGAGGCAGAGGCAACAGCCATGAGTAGGCTGAGGTTGAAGTCTCACCTGTCCTGCCTCTGCCTTGGCCTATGCAATGCTTTGGCTTCACTGCGCCAAGACCAAGGTGTCAGTACTCAGCCTCCAGGCTAGGTAGCTGCTTCGGATCTAGGTCCAGGCTCCAGCATAGGCTGAAACCCAATCCTCAGGACCCAACCTCTGGACCAGGCTCTGGTGTTGGATTTGTGTCCCGGTCGAAGCCCCAGCATTAGGCCTAGAGCTGGGCTCTGGGCTAGGCTGAGGCATCAGCCTTGAGTAGGTTGAAGCCACAGTCGACGTACTCTGGCCTTGACCTATGCAAGGAAAAGACTATACCCTGAGGGCTAGGCCGAGGCCAAAGTGTCAGAACACAGCATCCAAGCCAGGCCAGGCCCTGGCATCAGACCTGGGTTTGTGCTGAGACCCCGGGTTGGGGCTTTGGACCTGGGTCTGGGCTCTGACCTAGGCTGAGGCCCAGGCATCAAGACTTTGCTTCTGGGCCTGGCCCCAGCATTGAGCCTGCATCCAGGTCGAGGCCCCAGCATAGGACCTGGTCCCAGGCTTTGGGCTAGGCTGAGACATCAGCCTTGAATCTTCCAAGGCTAAGGTCACAGCCAACTTACTGCGGCCTCAGTCTATGCAAAGACAAGGCCAAGGCGTTTGGACCCAGCTTCTGAACTAGGCAGTTGCTTTGGGTCTGGGCCTGGACTCTGTCCTAGACTGAGGCCTAGGCATTAGGTCCTGGCCTCTGGGTCTGGCTCCTTCATTGGGCCTGGCTCCTTCATTGGGCCAGGATAGGCTGAGACTGAGGCATCAGCCTTGAGTAATCTATGGCTAAGGTCACAGCAACCTACCACAGCCTCGGCCTATGCAAGGCCGAGGCTTTGTTCTGGGCCCAGACCATTACCAAGGTATTGGGACCCGGTCTTCAGGTCAGTCCACAGCTTTAGACTTGGACCTGTGCTTCAGCCTAAGCTGAGGTGTCGGCTTTGTGTAGACTGAGGTTGAGATCAAAGTGACCTACTGCGTCCTTGGCCTACATAAGGCCACTGCTTTGGCCTGGACCTAGGTCTTGCCAAAGTATCTACATCAGACCGGGTAAGAGGGGACCGGGAGTATCCTAGCCTCAGCATTTTTTGGGGTGGGTGGGAGGCTTGGGAGACCCAATTTTTGTTTTTTGACTCTTTGTATTTTTTTTTTTTTATGTTTGATTTGTTTTTCACACGAATGGAAATAATCAAACATGCCACGAACCAAAATTAGTGGGGAAAAAAACCTCCCAAAAACAAACTGAAAAATGTAAACAATTTTTTTCCTTGCATATCTCTATTACTGTATCAAACAGCCCTTTACTTAGAAAACCTCAAGCTGTTAATACATTCATTCTTTCAAGTCTTATTTTCCAAAGAGTTGTTGATTTTTTTTTCTATCACCTTTTATAACTGAAGCACACCTTTTGATTGCTTCTTCCAGTCAAGAAGTGATGGTGAGAATCAAAACGAGCATGTGTTAAAACTAATCATGGTCAAATGCATGACTTTCCCCTTTTCTGATTCCGAAGATAATTTGGCAGGTTGTATCCAATAAAAAAGTTCTTGTTCTAATCTTGTTTGAAAATGAACATCCCACCCCCACCATTGGATCCTCAAGATGTAAACTAGAATTCAGTTACAATTTAAAATGGGTTTAATTGCATGGTGTGACTTGACAGTATTTTTATTCAGCCTAAAGCAAAAATATTCATATTTAGTATGAAAATAATTTATAAGAAATAGTGCTATAAGCCCTAAAACAATAATACACCACCTACTGGGCAAACAACAAGCTGAACTGCTATAAATCCCTACAAAAATACTACACGCTAGCCAAAATACTGCACCTCTGTCCCACATGCAGAGCACAATCCGACCCTTAGATAATACAGAATAAGGGACTACAAATTAGAAACAGAAACATGCAGATAAGATTGAAATGGAAAGCCCAATAAACCAGACTCTGTGAACACTGGAATACTGAAAAAAAAGCAAATTAGAAATATATAAGAAATGCACATTCCCAAAGATGGCATATTCCAATCAATGAAAGTCAATATATATATATATATATATATATATAATTTTTATTTTTTTACCTTTGTTGTTACCTTTGTTGTCTGATCTTATTTTTCTAATTAGTTGGTCCCATTCTTTTCCCCTTGTCTATCTTTTCCTAATTTCTTTTTCAGGAACTCTTATTATTTTCTTCTTCTTCTCCTGCCCTTTCCTTCCTCCCTGATACGCATGCACACACACACAAACACACACACACACACACAAACACATGCTTTTTTTCACACACGCATACATGCTTTCTTTCACAGGCTTCGATTCTCACATTCTCTGTCTCACATACACAGGCTCCCACTCACACACATTCTGTTTTACTTAAGCTCCCACTCTCACATAAATGTTTCTACTCTCACACAAAGGTTTCTACTCCCACACACATACAGGCTCTAACTCTTATATGCTCTCTCCCACATGCAGGCTTCCAATCCCACATGTTCTCTCTCACACCAACTGTCTCTCATACCTACATACTTTCTTTCATACATTCAGACAAAGGCTGCCCACTCCCATGCTCTCTCTCATACATACACACATAGGCTTCTCACTCCCAAGCTCTCTTTCATACCACACATCTAGGCTTCTAACACATATGATCTCTTTCATACATAGGCTTCTCACTCCCATGTTCTCTTTCATACACACACACACAGGCTTCTTACTCCCATGTTTTCTCTCATACACACAGAGAGAGGATTCTCATTCCCATGCTCTCTCTCATACATACACACACACACACACACACACACACAGGCTTCTCAATCCTATGCTCTCTTTCATACACACCCACATAGGCTTCTCACTCCCATGCTCTCTTTCATACACACACATCCAGGCTTCTCACGCGCATGATCTCTATCATACATAGACTTCTCACTCCCATGTTCTCTTTCATATACACACCCACTCACACAGATATACACAGGCTTCTCAATCCCATGCTCTCTTTCATACACACACACACACCCAGGCTTCTTACACCCCTGATCTCTCTCATACATACACAGAGATACTCCTCACTCCCATGTTCTCTCTCATACACACACAGACTTCTTACTCCCATGATCTCTCTGTCATACACTCACACATAAATCGCCCCCCCATACACACAGTCTTCTCAATCCCATGCTCTCCCTCATACATGCATACAGAGGCTTCTCACTATTATGCCCTCTCTCATACACACACAGGCTTCTCACTCCCATTCTTTCTCTTATACACCCACCACACACACACACAGGCTTCTCACTTCCATGCTCTCTCTCATACATACACACCCAAGCTTCTCACTCCCATGCTTTCTCTCATACACACATAGACAGCCTTCTCACTCCCATGCTCTTTCTCTTATACACACACAGGCTTCCCACTCCCATGCTTTCTCTTACACAACACACACACACACACACACACACACACATGATTCTCATTCCCATGCTCTCTTTCATACACACAAATACATACACACAAATCCCCCCCCCACACACACACACATACAAACACACACAGGATTCTCCCTCCCATTCTTTCTCTCATACTACATAGAAACAGAGAAATGACGGCAGAAGAAGACCAATTGGCCCATCTAGTCTGCCAAGCAAGCTTCCACACTTATTTTCCATACTTGTTTCACCAACCACCAACTTCAGGGCTCTTATTGGTATCTGTTTGATTCAAATTTCCTTTCATCCCCTGTCATTGATCCAGAGAGTAGTGTTGGAGTTGCATCAAAGGTGAGCATAAAACTTATGATTAGAGGTTGTAACCACCGCATCAAGCAAGTTACCCCGATGCTTGTTTACCCAGATTGCACAGATCGATGCCTTGTTGGATGATGTCTGAATGTAAATCCTGTTTTCCTCACTTCCCCATACCGTTGAAGCAGATAGGAACGCTGTATATGCTTTCAAAGTGATGTATCAGGCTTAATTGGTTTAGGGTAGTAACTGCCGTAATAAGAAAGCTATTCTCATGCTTATTTGTTTGCCCAGATTATGAAGTTTAGTCCTTGTTGGTTGTTGTCTGAATGCTAATCCTCTTTTCCACATTACCCCCTGCCATAGAAGCAGAGAGCAACACTGTGTATGCTTTCAAAATGATGTATCAGGCTTAATTAGTTTAGGGTAGTAACCGCCATAATAAGCAAGCTACCCCCACGTTTGTTTACCCAGATTGTGAAGTTCAGTCCTTTTTGGTTGTTATCTGAATGCAAATCCTCTTTTCCACATTTCCCTTTACCGTTGAAGCAGAGAGCAATGTTGGGGTTGCATTAACCGTGCAAGGGATTTTTTGAGTAAGGGTAGTAATCACCAGGCAGTAGTTAACATTCCAGCAAGCCACCCCCATGTCTCTACTCTTCGTTCCCATCCCATAATACATACAGAGGTTTCTCAATCTCTTGCTCTCTCTCATACACACCGGCTTTTCATTCTTATTTTTTTTCATACACCACACATGCTTCTCATTCCCATTCTGTCTCTCTCTCTCTCTCATACATACACAAATACACACCACATAAACTCTATCAGGGGCTCTCTCTTCCAGGCCTTCTTGCTGCAAGGCTTATTCTCTAACTATGCATATTGAGCTCCGCAACAGCCTTGCGATAGTCAGGCCTCTCTTCTTGGGCTGCTCGGGATGAGCTCCATGAAGGCCCTGCGACAGTCAGGCCTCTCTTCTCAGGCCACACAGGATGAGCTCCAAGATGGCCCTGTATTGAGCCTCAGATGCCAGGTAACTGTTTGGGTGGACCTGAATGCAAACTGGGTGGGCCATGGCCCACCCAGGCCTGCCTGTGGCTATGCCACTGGTCCAAAGTGAAAGAACCAGTTAGCATGGGGGATTGCCTCCCTACATCAAGCTCCCCATTATGAGGCCTGATCCTCCACCCTAGTCAGTTCTGATTCCCCTAATGTCAAAAGAAAGGATCCTCTTTGCCTCACAAAGAATGAAGGAACCACCTCTGAAGTGGCAACCCTTTCCACCACCACCTCAAAAAAAATGAAATAGCCTTCTCTGCAGGCTTTACTCTTGCAAAATGGACATAGAAACATAGAAACATAGAAATGACGGCAGAAGAAGACCAAACAGACCATCCGGTCTGCCCAGCAATCTTTTACTTTTTTTTCCCCCCCATACTTATATGTTACTCTTGTCCCTTGTAAGTGACTTTTTTGTTCTATTTCCCTTCCACCCCCACCATCGATCTATTTCCCTTCCACCCCTTCCATCGATCTATTTCCCTTTCACCCCCACCATCGATGTAGTTAGCACTGCTGGAGCTGCATCTAAGTGAAGTATTTAGCTAATTGGTTAGGGGTATCAGTGCTGAAGGTGCATCTAAGTGAAGTATCTAGCTAAATGTTTAGGGGTAGTAGCTACTCCAACGCATGTTTATCCAGTCTGTGCAACTCAGTCCTTGTTGGTTGTTGCCCGAATATAAATCATCTTTTCATCATTCCCCCTGCCATTGAAGCAGAAATCTTTTCATCATTCCCCTTGCCGTTGAAGCAGAGAGCTATGCTGGATATCATTGAAAGTGAAGTATCAGGCTTATTTGGTTTGGGGTAGTAACCGCCATATCAAGCAAGCTACTCCCCTGCTTTTTTGTGGATGCAAATCCTTTTTTTCACATTTCCACTTGCCATTCTGGAGAACCCAACATTCTTCAGCTGCAGAAGGGATTGGAGAATTCTCATTCTTTGCAAATCTATCTCATGCATATTCATTGTGAATATCCTGAAATCTAGACTGGTTGAGAAATCCCAAAGGAAAGGTCGAGGACCACGGTACTAAAGAATTTTTACCACTGTGTGTCTATGAGTAAATTATTTAGTACATTGGCTTCTATTTCCCTCATTTAAGTGTTTCCTTGCATCATTGGCCTTTTTAGATTTGTACTTTCTGCAGTAATGACACATGCATAGCTGGGAAAGGGGCAGTGGGAAGCTACTGAGTTTTCATTGACTATGCGCCTGATACCCAAAATAGCTATTCATACTTTACATATAAAGAAGGTTTTGTTTTTTTTTCAGTTTTCTATCTAAGTACGGGTTTGCAAATAGGAGATGAACCCTGGATAATTTTATTTTATCACACACTCAAACATAACAGTGCATTACCAATAATTCCCCATTTTCCTCTGAATGGATCTGTGTGCGAGTTTTGCATTTTATAATGAAACTCATCCATTGAATTCAGCTCCTTCTTTCTAGGCCTACACAATTCTGTAAAGGTTGACCTTTCACAGGCTTCACTGCTTTTGTATTTAGAAGTTTCATAAACTCTCCAAAAATGAACTTAATAATAAAGGGGATGGAACAATTCCCTTATGAAGAAAGGCTAAAGAGGTTAGGCTTCTTCAGCTTGGGGAAGAGACAGCTAAAAAATAACAAGTGGAATGGAACGAGTAAACAATCAGTTGTTTACTCTTTTGAAAAGTACAAAGACCAGGGGCACACAATGAAGTTACTGGGTAAAACGTTTAAAACTAATACGAGAAAATATTTTTTTACTCAACACATAATTAAGCTGTGGAATTCATAGCCAGAGGATGTGGTGAAAGTTTAATAAAGGTTTGGAAAATTCCTGGAGGAAAAGTCCATAAACCTTTATTAAGGTAGAGTTGCAGATATCCACTGCTTATTCTTGAGATAAGCAGCTTGGAATCGATCTACCCCATAGGCTCCTGCCAGGTTCTTGTATCCTGGCTTAGCCACTGTTGGAAACAAAATACTGGGCTTGATGGACCTTTGGTCTGACCCAATATGGCAACTTTTGTGTTCTGATGACTTTATGAGGTAATTTTGCAACAGCCCACATTAGAAAATAAGTTAAATGCACACGCAAGTTGCACCAATTATCAAAGTAATCTTATGTGCACAAGTTCCCTTTGAAAATTATTTATCAACATGCTCACAATTACAACTTCTAATCTGTTTACAGGACATTTTCCTGAAAATTTAAACACTTGATTTTTCAAAAATATGAATGTATGTAAATTCAAATCTTTCCCCAACCCTGCCAGCCAAGAATGCCTTTGCTCAGACGGGGTAAACTTACATGCATACAAGTTAGCCCTCATTTAAAGGATAACTTTCAAACAACCCCCCAACCTATGGCCCCATGTACTTGCATGTATGGCTGCATGGAGATCTACTGCAATATTTTATAACCTGAGTGTATCATGCATACACACATTATAAAATAAGCATATGTCTGGTTATGTGCTAATACCTGCAATGCATTGAAAGTGCATTCTTTTCCTACTTATTGTATAAACATCCAAGTATTTGTTATGTGAGAAAAAATATAACTTTTTCACGTAAAACCCTGACTTATACGTGGAAGACAGTTTATTTTTAAACATATGTGCATAACTGAAATCACTGGTTTGCCAATACATCCATCGATTCACCCAGTCCATTGCCAGTGTATCGAGACCTTCCTAGTACTTCACCCTGAACTCTCCCCAGTTAACCCAGCTCTCTCACCCAACAATAGCAGGCAAAAGACAAGTGGGACATCAATTGCGCTAGAGAATTAGCAGATGTAAAATTGTGTGAATAATGTAGTCTAGTAAATCTCTTATAAAATAGCAACTTATATGCATTCATCTTGGCTTTGCCCCTAAGACTACTCCTTTATTGCACAGGTAAATGTGCACATGAAACCAAAATCACGCACATATTTTTGATATTTATAAAATAGCATGTGTGAGAGTGCAAGCTACTTAAGCATGTATATACTACTTTTACATGTGTAACTCCTTTGAAAATTCATTCCATAGGGTGGGCAATTTCCCTGGGTAAAGCATTGTTTAACCTGCAAAAATGCCTTTGAAAATTGCCCTAGAAATGAATCTGTTTATTTTGGGATTCTGGAGTATGCACGCAGTATAATATCCCTTTTAAACTTTTTCGGCTAGCTCGGTGGCTCAGTTGCATACCTGGGATCTTTGGACTTGTATTCACTCTGACAGGCTGATGATTTTCAGCGCTGGTATTCAGCACACATTTTTAACACACAGATTATTATTTATGATTCATGATGCAGTAAGCTAATACCATGCTAATGCATTGGGCGTTAAAAACAATGCGTAACCTTTAAAATGTGTGGTCGGCACAGGAAGGGAGGAGGCATCCCTTACAGCTACCACCATGGCTACTTAGCTAGATAAATTTCGAGCCTTTTTCAATGGAGGTGGGCCTTTTTCAATGGAAAGGAGGCTCTAGAACGAGGGTCATGAGATGAAGTTGAAAGGAGGTAGACTGAGGAGTAATCTTAGGAAGTATTTCTTTATAGAGACGGCAGTGGATGTCTGGAAAAGCCTCCCAACAGAAGTGGTGGGGACAAAAACAGTATCTGAATTCAAGAAAGCATGGGATAAGTACAAGGGGTCTCTAAGGAAGTGATGAGAATTATAATGCTAAATTAATTGGATGGGCAATATGATCTTTTTCTGCCATCATGTTTCTATGATTCTATTTATGGATAAATACTGATTTAGGAAACAAAGCGGAAGCCGATCCAGTTGGCTGTGTAACAGTGATGACAATAGGAATCGGATGATAAAAAAAGCCCTTTATTAAAAATGCCCAGGGGAGAAAGAGAAGGAGGAAGGAGTGGGCTACCGGCTACCCCCCTGCTCCCCGATACCTGCCATTAAGGAGGGCTTTCTTCGATTCCACCCGCTGAGTTTGTTCATCAGCTGAAAGCCCCGGGACTTTGGAACAGCTGAGGCAGAGTGCGTGAGCACGTTGGAAGGGGCGTGGCTACCTTCATAAAATCTTCAACGGGGCGGCGCATAGATGCCGCCGGTGCAACGCCTAAGCCGCGCGCGCAGCTTAGTCCAGCTTCGTCCGGGTGAGTTTGGGTGTTTGGCCAGGAACTTTGTCTTTGCTAAAATCTTCTTCGGATGGGGAAGAAAAGGAAAGCAAGGACTCTGACTTCATCTCCTGTGCCCCAAGTGAGTACCGGCCCAATGTATCAACATGTGGTGAGGCAGAGGGTTGATCCAAGTGAGGACGTTATTGGGAGCCTATCTTTGTCTTTAATCAGTCCAGGAGAAGGACCGTTTTACCACCGCAGCCTTGTAAGAGCCCATCCACTGAACTGGTGACAGAACTGGTAGGAATCCATCCCTTGGAAGTAAGTTTGGTAACCCGAACTGAAAACCAAGGGATTGAAAAATCATTGATTGAAGTTTTATCGGGTGAATCTATACCAGTTCTTTCTAGTAGCACTGTCAGAGATATTACACCTGACAATGTTACATTATCTGATGTATGGAAAATTATTTCTAAACTAGATAATAATATTGCCATAATGAATAGATCATTGTCTGCTGTGATAAATCTAAATACTGAGAAAATAAATGAACAAGGGATAAGAATATCAGAGTGTGAAAAAGAGGTTTTAGACTTGAAAGAGAAAATGCAAGCGGTCCAGTCATCTGGTAATACTTTTATACATGATAGTCTAATTATTCATAAGGAATTAGAACGAATGGAAAATGCTCTGAGATTAAAAAACTTGAGATTGGTAAATTTTCCAATTACTCGTTTACTCTCACCATTAGAAATGTTTAAAAAATTTCTCAGAGAAGTGTTAATGTATGAAGATGAGGAATTTCCTAAATTGTCAAAAATATATTATTTTATTAAGAAAAGGGAAAGAAATATTCAAGATGGTGGGACAGAGTCTCCTCCTAGTTTAGGTATTTCTACCTTCTTGGAGGAATCTCTAGACATAATTGAGAATAGGGCTACTCTTTTCATTTCCTTTCAGTCAGAACAAGACAAAGATAGACTATTCAAAAATGTTTTTCTTCATAAAGATGTATCTTTTTGTGGTGCCAAAATCCAAGTTTTTCATGATGTAGCTAGGGCCACCCAAGCAAGAAGGAAAGCCTTCCTTGCTTTAAAACAACGTGTGGTTACTCTAGGGGCATCTTTCTTTTTGAAATTTCCGTGTGTATGTTATATTAATTATAAAGGGAAAAAATTTGGTTTTTCGGACCCACTGCATTTAGAAACATTTTTGTTAGATAAAACGGTATCAGAAGTTTGAAATATATATATGGTAAAGGGTACTTAAGAAAATTAAAGTCTCCTTCCTCCTTATATTTGAAGTTAATCTAGTAAGGGTCCCTAATGTTTTAAGGGGGACCTATAGATGTTTCTTTTTTCTTGAATTAATATGGAGGATCTCCCCCAATTATGTTTTATGTGCACCATTTGAGAAAAAGTTGTTGGAAATGTATTATTTGTTTAAATAATTGCTTTGAATATGTGGAGTACATATTGGTAAATGCGTTTTTCATGATGTAATAAATGAAAAAGTTAATAAAGAATAAATTAAAAAAAAAATGCCCAAAAAAGGGTTTTTGTTTATCATCCGATTCCTATTGTTGTCACTAAATACTTATTTATACATCTATCTCACTGCACTATCCTCTGTTTTAGCAGTGATTCCATTAGTTTGCTCACCACAGAGGTCAGACTAACTGGTCTGTAATTCCTAGCCTTTTATGAATAAGAATGTCAACCGTCCTTTTCCGTTCCTCTGGAACTATTCCAGACTCTAAGGAAGCATTGAAAATATCAGCCAGCGTAGCTGCCAGGGCATCTATAAGATTCTTTAGTACCCTTGGATGTATCCCATCAGACCCCATCACCCTATCTATTTTAAGTTTAGTTAACTCCACACAAACATATTGTTCTGAAAATCGATGGAGGATTACCTCACTTCCAATCTTATTTGTGTTTGTTTTATGTGGTCCTACTCCAGGCCCTTCCACAGTGAACACTGAACAGAAATATGTGTTAAGCAATTTTGCTTTTTCCTTCAACACCCTCTATATATTCCTCCCCTTCACCTCTGAGTCTCACAATGCCACTTTTGCACTTCTTTCCATCACTAACATATCTAAAAAAAAAAACGTGTTCCTCTCATTTTACCATACTTGCTCTTTTTTCTTCATTTTTTGCATTCCTGACTACTTTCCCAGTTTCTCTTAATTTTTCCAGATATTGTCACCTATCTTCTTCTTTCTGTGATCTCTTGTAGTTTATGAATGCTAATCTTGTCTCCCTTACATTTTCAGCAACTTCTTTAGAAAACCATAATGGTCTCTTTTACCTCTTCCCTTTATTTACATTCCTAACAAAGATTAGTCGCCCTTATATCTCCTTTTAGTTTTGCCCATTGTCCTTCTACTTATCCTAGATTTCCTGATCCAGCTAATGACTCCTTGAGGTACTCCACTATTTTGAGAAAGTTATTTTTCTTGAAGCCTAGGACCATTTCTTGCATCCTAATATTGAATCACAACATCCACTGGTCACTGGTTCTCAGATGCTCATCCACTAGAACATCAGAAATACTGTCCCCATTGTAAGCATCAGGTCCAGTATCACTCCCTCCCAAGTGGGTTCTGTTACCAGTTGGATTCTTTTCATGGAATCCAGGATCTCCCTGCTTCTAGAAGATACTGCAGTTGGGATGTCCCAATCAACATCTGGAAGATTAAAATCTACTAGCAGCAGGACCTCCCATTTCACAGCAATCCTGTGAATATCCTCTATTACATCTCTATCCGGGTAAGTGGTGGCAGCCGCCGGCACTTATCCAGACAGTTTCTGACTATTTTTACTTTTTTATTTTTTATATACTTTAACTATTTTTTTTTTCATCATGGGGGAAACTTAACTCCAGCTGTAACCAGGGGTTAAGTTTCCAGTGCTAAGAAAGGCATGCTGGCCAGATGCAGCCTCTCTGCATTGGGTAGTATTGCTTAATGCCCTGGTTTGCATGGGATTTCCATGCAAGGGCACTAAGCGGTTCTCCCATCAGCAGTAAGTTTTGTGTGCAGAAAATGCACATTGAATTGCAGGCAGGAAGGTGTATTCAGCTGTGAAATTGCTGTTTTTTAGTGGTAGGGAGAAGGAATGAAAATGGTGTATCAACTTTCTCTATTCTACTCCCTCCCTGCTTATCCACACTTTCTTTTCTGCCATCACCACTATTTTCCCCCTTCCAGGGATAACCCCAGCAATCTTCTCCTTCCTCCCTCCCTGACCCCAGCATTCTGTTTGCTCCCACTGCCCTGTAAGTCACAGCTCCATGACTTCTGCACTCTGACTTTATCCTCAACCGAGTTCCAAGTTCTAGAATCACAACTGCAGGCTGAGCAGTGTTCGCTGCTCTCCCTCTCCAATTTGTCCCCATGTGTTGCCTACAGTGTGCATGCTCCAGCCTCTCCTGTCCCCTGCAGGTTTACTGAAGTGGAGTGACTGAAGCAGTAAACAGAGAGGCCTAGAGATTTTTAGTGTTGCACTGGAGACGTGGCAATTGATGCAAATTCCTGGAGTCTCTGGGTGAAATCCAGAGAGTTCCCGGGTATGCTCAGGAAAAGGTCTGTCCTTGCTGTGCACCGCAATGTAGAGGACCTGGATTCAAAGCATATGACAGGACTCTGCTTCCTTTGCTAATCAGAGCTGGGGGATGCAGAAAAAGAGAAGGTGTGGCCAGCAGTAGTGGGCTAGAAACCAGAGTTCAAATCCCACTTCCCTCACTGATACTCCATGTCTTCTTAGGCAAGTTACGTTATCTTCTGTTTCCTCGGGCAATATTCAAAAGCCATTTATCAAGGTAAATTCCTATATACCCAGGTGAGCTGGTCATATGAAAATCACCCACGTGAGGGTTTCAGCAAAGTGTATGCTTCTATGGGGGCATGTTAAGATTGGGGGAAGGAAATAATGTACATAAATTGTATTTCCATATCTATATGTATTATTTCTTGTGGAAAGAAAGCAGGTGCAAATTGTCTGCAGGTTCTTTTTCCCGGGACGATTTTGAAAAGGAAAGTATGCTCATACTTTCCCTTTGAAAACTAGTGTAGAGCTCATGGGTAAAAGTACCTGTGCACTTTGCATCAATGTGGGCTAGGGATGTGCATTTGTTTTCAACGCATTGGCAATCTGCAACGCATAAGTCCCTATTTGTTGTATTTGTGGGTTCACGAAACACATCGCAATCCCCCACAAATACAACATATCATATTAGTTTCATTCTTTTGGCTTGCAGTGATTTCTTAGCGGCTGTTTGAAAAAGGAGATAGCAAAAACCAGCCCTTTCCTGTGAGTCATAAGTGACCTCACAGCCCTGTCATAGAGTGGATCAGACAGGTTGGCAAGGAGACGAGAATGCAACCTATCAGAGCTAAGCATTTTTCTAATGCAGCCAATCGCTGCTCTCACTCAGTGCTCTGTGACACTATTCCTGATGACGCAGCACTATTTATATGTTAAGCACGCAGCGTGCCGCACACTTTCTTTGCGGGGATGGTCTGGGGAGGTGGTCCGAGGAGGTGGCTGCACTGAGAGCTAGTCTGAGTGTCTGAAATCTGTATTCAATTGCTCGTTACTTTGATAGAATTTTCCATTGAAAAATATATTTCTTCAATTTGGCTGCAGTGCCGCCAGCTAGCCATGCTTTATTTGACCGCACTTTTTTTTTTTTATTGATCTGAGACTGTGCCACTGAGAGAAGCTGCTAGCAGTGGCATGTTGCTGGTTATTTTTATATTTTACCCCCTGGGATAGGTTGCAAGCAGGATTTGGGTGTTGTGGGTGGGAGATATATTCAGTTTATAGCTAGTTTGATAGAATTTTCCATTGAAGAAGATATTTCTTCCTTTTTGCTACAGTGCCAAGCAAGCCATGTTTTTTATTTAACTGCAGTTTTGTTTTTTTTTAATTGAACTCAGGCTGTCTCTTTGTGCTCTTTTAAGCCAAGAAGACTGAGAGTGCACTCACTGGGCATCAGTGGGCACTGGGCAGTTTTGCAGACTCACGTATATTGGGACAGCAGTGCTCTCTGAAGCCAAATCCCCAGTGGGCCTCTTATGTAGTTACAAGCTTGGGGTGTGTGTGCATAAAGCGGTCCCAGTTTTAGTGTACATCCAGGCGCAGCCTCGTGGGTCAGTGGGCATTTTTGCAGACTCACTTATATTGGGACAGCCGTGCTCTCTGAAGCCAGATCCCCAGTGGGCCTCTTTTGTACTTACAAGCTTGGTGTGTGCATACAGTGGTCCCAGTTTTAGTTTACATCCAGGCACAGCCTCGTGGGCCAGTGGGCACTTTTGCAGACTCATATATATTGGGACAGCGGTGCTCTCTGAAGCCAAATCCTAGGGGTGTGCATTCGTTTTCGACGTATTGTGAATCCGCAACGTATATGCCATATTTGTTGTATTCGTGGGGGTTCCGAAACATATGGCGAACCCCCACGAATACAACGGATCACCAACGAATAGGCCCCCACCCTCCTGACCCCCCCCCCCCAAGACTTGCCAAAAGTACCTTGTGGTCCAGCGGGGTTCCTGGACCACCATGAATGCTGCACACTCTTACCAATCCCTGACAGCACACTGGTGGGACCTGGCTTTAGGCAGGGGCAGGGAGCAGCTCTATTAGTGAACAAGTATCATGGTGGAGGTGGGCTTTACTGCACACCCACCTAACGGACGAGGCCCATACCTCTGCCAATGTTCTAGTTTGCATCAGACAGATGCTGGCAGGCTGGCAGCTACACCAGCAAGACAGGAATCCTCAGGCAGGGTTCTTTGTCACAGACAATGGTGCAAACATGGTAAAGGAAATATCTGAAGGGCGCTTTCAGAACATCCAATGTTTTGCACACACTACACCTGGTAGTGAAGTCAGCTCTGAGGTTGGAGTCCAATCACCAAAAGATGAATACCTATATACATTAATACACAAGTGCAGGAACATAGCAGCGCACTTCCACAGAAGTGTGAAGGCGGGGAAGGTTCTCCGACAAAAGCAGACTGATTTGGAAATGCCTCACAAGTGTGTCATTCAAGACATTGCCACCCGGTGGAATTCCACATTTATGATGCTGCAGAGGTTAGTGGAGCTGCAGACACCCCTTCATGAACTTTCTGGTTCAATGGACATAGGTGTGCATAATCCACTAGGGCACCATGATTGGTTAGTCATGAGTCAGCTGGTAAAAATCCTGCAGCCCTTCAAGGATGTCATGGAGGAGCTGAGTTCCAGAAGTGCCACCTTGGCTGACATCATCCCTATAGTTAATTTTCTGGAGGAAAATTTGGAGGGCTTTAAACAGGAAGAGGGAACAACAGCTGAGGTACTGCATTGTCTGGACTTTTTGCAGAAGCAGTTGCAAGAGAGATTAAGATCTTTAACAGAAGAGCACACATGTATGCTCGCCACAGTCTGTGATCCCCGTGTGAAAGAGAAACTCAGCCAATTGTTTCTCATTTATGAAGGAACTGCTGTTAGCAAACGTCCGTGATCAGGAGCGCCATAGACAGAGACAGATTAGGCATGAAGCAGAGGAGGAAACAGTGGCGGGCACTTCACAGAGTTGTGCTAGCCCAAGCAGGAGCAGCACTCTGTCAGCGACAGCTACTACCTCCTCCTCCTTCTCCACTTCAGTACGCCAAAGGCATGTTGCCCCTAAAGAATCATCTGTTCTGCCTCAGGCTAGAGAGAAACCAGCTGGCATGAGTGACTTTCAGCCCACCCAAGCAAAGGAGACACCAGCACAACTTTCAGTGACACGGTATCCCTCAGATCCCACAGAGGACATGCAGACAGATCCACTGGCATATTGGGCACACAAGTCCACTGTCTGGCCACATCTAGCCAAAGTGGCTCAGCGATATCTGTCATGTTCACCATCCAGTGTGCCCCTTGAAGGTGTCTTTTCAATGACAGGGGATATCATGAGCCCTCACTGCTCAAGGCTGGCACCAGAGTTGATGCAAATGCTTGTGTTTTTTAAAATAAACCTGCCTTTGCTTGGGTTTCCAAATTTTCCCTGTGAATGGCAAGATGAATAAAAGCAATTAAAAGCCTTACAGCAACTGCCAACTATGCTCCAGATAATATCAGCACATGTACCTTACCTGAAATGCTGTGCCTGTCCATCCACTGTCCAGGCCGTACGTCCCTACAAGGGCCTGACCTCAAACGCTGTGCCTGTCCGTCCACTGTCCAGGCCGAACGTCCCTACAAGGGCTTGACCTCAAATGCTGTGCCTGTCTGAGTTTAGTTCTAGTATTTCTAATTTCAGTTTCATGTGTTTGTGCATCACTTCTTTCCAGAAAATTCTTTTCCTGTTTTGCACATTTGGAATGTAAGAACATAAAAAGCTGACTGTTTGGAGCCTGCATATTTCATATGCTCAATAGGTTTCATGACTTTTCTAATATGGGCCATGTTCCCGAAATCTTTCTTAGGTGCCAACAGTAATGTTTCTAGTAATATAGAAAACTAGTGTCCCTACAAGGGCTTGACCTCTATCCTCGAATGCTGTGCCTGTCCATCCAGGCCTTATTTTCCTACAAGGGCTTGACCTCTAATGCTGTGCCTGTCCATTCACATTTGGAATTTAAGAACATAAAAAGCTGACAAGATGTTTGGAGCTTGCATATTTCATATGCTCAATAGTTTTCATGACCTTCATAATATGGGCCATGTCCTGAAATCTTTCTTAGGTTCCAACAGTAATTTTTCTAGTACTATAGAAAACTGGTGTCCTTATGAGGGCTTGACCTCAACTGCTGTGCCTGTCCATCCAGGCTTTATGTCCCTAAAAGGGCTTGACCTCTAATGCTGTGCCTGTCCATCCAGGCTTTATGTCCCTAAAAGGGCTTGACCTCAACTGCTGTGCCTGTCCATCCAGGCTTTATGTCCCTAAAAGGGCTTGACCTCTAATGCTGTGCCTGTCCATCCAGGCTTTATGTCCCTAAAAGGGCTTGACCTCAACTGCTGTGCCTGTCCATCCAGGCCTTACGTCCATACAAGGGCTTGACCTCTATCCTCTAGTGCTGTCTCTGCCTCTCCATCCAGGCCTTACGTTCCTACAAGAGCTTGACTTCTAATGCTGTGCCTGTCCTTCCAGGCCTTATGTCCCTAAAAGGGCTTGACCTCTAAAGCTGTGCCTGTCCATCCAGGCCTTACGTTGCTACAAGGGCTTGATCTCAAATGCTGTGCCTGTCCATCCAGGCTTTATGTCCCTAAAAGGGCTTGACCTCAACTGCTGTGCCTGTCCATCCAGGCCTTACGTCCATACAAGGGCTTGACCTCTATCCTCTAGTGCTGTCTCTGCCTCTCCATCCAGGCCTTACGTTCCTACAAGAGCTTGACTTCTAATGCTGTGCCTGTCCTTCCAGGCCTTATGTCCCTAAAAGGGCTTGACCTCTAAAGCTGTGCCTGTCCATCCAGGCCTTACGTTGCTACAAGGGCTTGATCTCAAATGCTGTTCCTGTCCATCCAGGCCTTATGTACCTACAAAGGCTTGGCC
Source organism: Rhinatrema bivittatum (assembly GCF_901001135.1). NCBI lineage: Eukaryota > Metazoa > Chordata > Amphibia > Gymnophiona > Rhinatrematidae > Rhinatrema > Rhinatrema bivittatum. Next base: position 366,054,343 of record NC_042620.1, on the reverse strand, counting down.
TCTATCCTCTAATGCTATGCCTGCCTGTCCATCCAGTCTTTATGTCCCTAAAAGGGCTTGACTTCTATCCTCGAATGCTGTGCCTGTCCGTCCAGGCCTTATATCTCTACAAGGGTTTGACCTCTAATGCTGTGCCTGTTCACCTAGGAGCCCTTTCCTGCTCAAAGGAAAGGGCACTCTCCCCGGCTATAGCTGGCCTATCTCTTAGTACCTGTTGACCAACTGTTCACATTGCACCCTCCTTTGCCTCAGCCTTGAAAATTCTCATTTGTATATCTGCTAATGCTACCAGATTTTAAAAGACCAGCAAGAGTTCACTAGATGCCAATGGAAACACCCCACTCTAGGGGCGAACCCATTCTGGGAGCCCTTTCCTGCACAAAGGAAAGGGCACCCTTGCTGTTGTTACACGATGTTAGTTCCATATTAGGAGCTACCACCCAGGAAAAAGATCTAGGCATCATAGTGGATAATACTTTAAAATTGTCGGCTCAGTGTGCTGCAGCAGTAAAAAAAGCAAACAGAATGTTAGGAAGGGAATGGTTAATAGAACGTAAAGTGTACAATTCTGTTTGCTGCATCTCAAAAAAAGATATAGTTGCAGTGGAGAAGGTACAGAGAAGGGCAACCAAAATAATAAAGGGGATGGAACAGCTCCCCTATGAGGAAAGGCTGAAGAGGTTAGGGCTGTTCAGCTTGGAGAAGAGATGGCTGAGGAAGGATATGATAGAGGCCTTTAAGATCATGAGAGGTCTTGAATGAGTAGATGTGAATCGGTTATTTACACTTTCAAATAATAGAAGGACTAGGGGGCATTCCATGAAGTTAGCAAGTAGCACATTTAAGACTAATCGGAGAAAATTCGTTTTCACTCAACACACAATAAAACTCTGGAATTTGTTGCCAGAGGATGTGGTTAGTGCAGTTAGTGTAGCTGGGTCCAAAAAAGGTTTGGATAAGTTCTTGGAGGAGATGTCCATTAACGGCTATTAATCAAATTTACTTAGGGAATAGCCACTGCTATTAATTGCATCAGTAGCATGGGATAGTGTTTGGGTAATTGCCAGGTTCTTGTGGCCTGGTTTGGCCTCTGTTGGATACAAGATGCTGGGCTTGATGGACCCTTGGTCTGACCCAGCATGGCACTTTATGTTCTTATGTTGTTAACTCTCCCAGGGCCAGCCTGTCTTACCCCTATCAAAACCACAGGTACCTGACTACCTCAGCTCTGCCAGCTTGTCTTGCCCCTATCAACTAACTTTCTGCCACTCTGCCTTGCTGCCATACACTAGATGACTCACTCAACACCTTGTGGTGTTCTTTCCACTATCATGATTCCTCTGTGTGTTGGTGCTAGTCTTTCTGCTTGCTATGTTCCCCCTTCATTGATTATTTTTATATTATTTTTCTATTTATTGATTTTTCAAAAAATCACAAAACAATGTTTGGAAATTTGACATAAACCACAATATCGGGGTATATATGTTAACTAATATAATAAACCCTTATTACAACAAGAAATAAAGTTAAACCCTCCTATCTTGTTCATATCTCTATACTAGGAAATATGAGAGAGAAGATGTAATTAGGAGCAGAAATACATAGGAATAATGTATTAACATTCAAAATGCTTAGGAGTTAACTATTGCTCATATTTCTTTACCAATTTCCCTCAAGCTAATTAGAATGAGAGTTCAAGTAAGTACATAGATATTCTGGCTCTTTGAACAAGTATCTGGTCTTATCATGAATTATAAGGCATTGACTCGGGAACTGGAGCAGAAAGTTTGCCCCTTTATCTTGAACCTCCCTTCTCATTTCCAAGAATTTCCTCCTTTCTATTTGCGTTGGCTTGGTAATGTCAGGAACATTCTTGATAGGATAGCCATAAAACTTTTGTTCTCGATTCCAAAAGAACAATTTTAGGATAAGATCTCTCTCCATTGCTGTATCCAACTGCACAAAAAGAGCGGCTCTTTCTTCAACTTCTAAATCACTACATTTTTCCAAAAAAGTAGTCAAATCAAAGGAGGCTTTCATCTTTTCCTTCTGCTCACTTGTTCCTTTCTCTTTATCTGACTGTGGTAAATAATACACTTTAACAATTCTAGGTAAATCCTTTTCTTACAATTTCAGGATTTTAAGGAAATAACATTTAAGCAGCTCTCGGTGAGATAATAATCGCATTTTAGGAAAATTTAGTAACCTTATGTTACTCTTCCTTAAATAATTCTCCAGGTTTACCATTTTAACCATTTGTAAATTCTCTGATTTTATCAAATTTCCCTGAATCTTCTCCATTTCAATAACCTTAGTTTCCAAACTAAGGATAGATGATTCATTTTTTTCCACTCTTTGATCTGATTGATTTTTTTCAATACTCTCTTTTTTAGAGTCAAAGAGGAAATCACATTCTCCATAGAGGAAATTGCTTTTTTTCAAAGTTTCTTTGAAGGGGATAGATTGAGGGGGTTCCACATACCACTTGAATGTGATCTTCTCCTCTCATTCCCAACTTTAGGGGAGTAGGCCCTTCCCCGGCTTGCTGCGTCACTTCAGCTGGTTACTCCCTGGACCCCAGTATCCCTGGGATTACCGAGGATACTGTGAGTGCCTCACCACCTCTCTGGGGTTTTGTCGTCTGAATGGCCGATTTTCCTTCCAGAAGAGCAGAAATATGTAAGGAGGATTCCACTCTCCTAAGCGGAGCTTCGGGCGTTATTGGTTCGCCGGGGCTCAAAGATGTTTCAATGGACAGGAGGCTCAGCGGCTGCTCCACGCTGATGCCTCAGCGGCCCCTCTTCCTGGCGGTATCTGCAACAGTCCAGCGGTATCTGCAACAGTCCAGCAAAGACTTCTTCGATCCAGGGTTGCCGGGTTAACTGGATCGGAGTTGAGTTAATGTCTTTGATTTTAGCTTTTCATTTAGTATGTGGCACTATGCCACAAAAAAAGAGGAAAATATTTCCAGGAAATAGAAGAAAACGCCAAAAAAAAAGCTCGAAAACCTCGGAGCTTAGTATCTGCTGCTCACTCCTCAGCGGCCATCTTCCCCCCCTGTCCCCCTTCATTGTGCTGTAGGATGTTGATGTCACTTGTCTTGCCACTTTGCCTGTCGTGCTGCCTTCGAGGTTTCATGCATCTGTTATTGATGCTCTCTTTTGAAGTTGTGGTGTGTTTTTGACACTCTTGCTGCTGCTTTGCATGTCTGTTAAAGCACTCTTGCCACTCCTGGTACCCCTTTGTCCCTTTAAAGTGCCTTAGGCTTTTCATGCCATTTTGGTGCCACTTTACTACAGTCTAAGTACCTTGGAGCTCTTTTTTCGTTCTGATGATTGCTCCTCAAAAGTTTCATCAGAATTGATAAGAAAACTCCAATTCTGCAGCCAAAAATGGGCTGCAAATATTTCCCCCATTGACTTTAATGGGAATTCGGAAAAGGAATAAAACTAATCAATGAATTGGTTTCCCCCCTTATGAAACGAATACAACAAATTTGGGTCCCAGCGAAATGAACACAGAATTGAAACAAATTTTTTCCTTTAGCACATCCCTAATGTGGGCAGTTTTAAAAATTGCCCACTTCATTTACAAGCTCTTTGGACAGGGACTTACTTTGTTTATATTCAATAGATGCTGTAAGTTGCCTTAATTATCATTTGGAAAAGCTCCCTGTTCCACGCGCAGGTCACCAGAGGCAGGCAGAACTCCGGAGTCTCAATGCGTGGATGAGACGATGGTGCAAGGAAGAGGGATTCAGTTTTGTTAGGAACTGGGGAACCTTTTGGGGAAGGGAGATTCGGGTGATACCAGACTGCTGGTACTAACCTTCAAAAAGGAGATAGCATAGCTTTTAAACTAGAACAAAGGGGAAAGCTGACAGTCGCTCAGCAGCGCATGGTTCGGAGAGAGGTATCTTCAAAGGATACTAATGATGCATTAGAATTAGGGCATCCCAACAATGAGGTTCCAATAATAAGAAAAGTAGTCCATGTGCCTGTAACTAAAATCTCACCTGAGCTAAAAAATTCTAACTTATCCCCAACAATTAAAAAGCAGAATGAAAATACAAACAAAAAACAAACTTGGAAATCGTCGGCTCAGTGTGCTGCAGCAGTCAAAAAAGCAAACAGAATGTTAGGAATTATTAGGAAGGGAATGGTTAATAAAACGGAAAATGTCATAATGCCTCTATATCGCTCCATGGTGAGACCACACCTTGAATACTGTGTACAATTCTGGTCGCCGCATCTCAAAAAAGATATAGTTGCGATGGAAAAGGTACAGAGAAGGGCAACCAAAATGATAAAGGGGATGGAACAGCTCCCCTATGAGGAAAGGCTGATGAGATTAGGGCTGTTCAGCTTGGAGAAGAGACGGCTGAGGGGGGATATGATAGAGGTCTTTAAGATCATGAGAGGTCTTGAATGAGTAGATGTGACTCGGTTATTTACACTATCGAATAATAGAAGGACTAGGGGGCATTCCATTAAGTTAAGTAGTACATTTAAGACTAATCGGAGAAAATTCTTTCACTCAACGCACAATAAAGCTCTGGAATTTGTTGCCAGAGGATGTGGTTAGTGCAGTTAGTGTAGCTGGGTTCAAGAAAGGTTTGGATAAGTTCTTGGAGGAGAAGTCCATTAATGGCTATTAATCAAGTTTACTTAGGGAATAGCCACTGCTATTTATTGCATCAGTAACATGGGATCTTCTTAGTGTTTGGATAATTGCCAGGTTCTTGTGGCCTGGTTTGGCCTCTGTTGGATACAGGATACTGGGCTTGATGACCCTTGGTCTGACCCAGCATGGCAATTTCTTATGTTGGAAATGTTTGTATGCTAATGCCAGAAGTCTAAGAAGTAAGATGGGAGAATTAGAATGTATAGCAGTGAATGATGGCGTAGACTTAATTTGCATCTCAGAGACATGGTGGAAGGAGGACAACCAATGGGACAGTGCTATACCGGGGTACAAATTATATCGCAATGACAGAGAGGAGCATCTGGGAGGCGGTGTGGTGCTTTATGTCTGGGATGACATAGAGTGCCACAGGATAAACATCCTGCATGAGATTAAATGCACAATTGAATCTTTATGGGTAGAAATCCCTTGTGTGTCGGGGAAGACTACAGTGATAAGAGTATACTACCGTCCACCTGGTCAAGATGGTGAGACTGACAGTGAAATGCTAAGAGAAATTAGGGAAGCTAGTCAAATTGGTAGTGCAGTAATAATGGGAGACTTCAATTAACCCAATATTGACTGGGTAAATGTATCATCGGGACACGCTAGAGACTGAGAGATACAGTTCCTGGATGGAATAAATGATATCTTTATGGAGCAATTGGTTCAGGAACCAATTTTAGATCTACTTCTCAGTGGAGCATAGGATTTGGTGAGAGAGGTAACGGTGGTGGGGCTGCTTGGCAATAGTGATCATAATATGATGAAATTTGAATTAATGACTGGAAGGAGAACAGTAAGCAAATCCACGGCTCTCGTGCTAATCTTTCAAAAGGGAAACTTTGATAAAATGAGAAAAATAGAAAAAAGGAGCACCTACGAAAGTAAAAAGTGTACAAGACGCATGGTCATTGTTAAAAAATACCATCCTAGAAGCACAGTCCAGATGTATTCCACACATTAAGAACGGTGGAAAGAAGGCAAAACAATTACCGGCATGGTTAAAAGGGGAGGTGAAAGAAGCTATTTTAGCCAAAAGATCTTCATTCAAAAACTGGAAGAAGGATCCAAAAGAGAAAATAGGAAAATGCATAAATGTTGGCAAGTTAAATCTAAGACATTGATAAGATAGACTAAGAGAGAATTTGAAAAGAAGTTGGCCATAGAGGCAAAAACTCACAGTAAAAACCTTTTTAAATATATCCGAAGCAGAAAGCCTGTGAGGGAGTCAGTTGGAATGTTAGATGATTGACGGGTTAAAGGGGCACTTAGAGAAGATAAGGCCATCGTGGAAAGATTAAATGATTTCTTTGCTTCGGTGTTTACTGAAGAGGATGTTGGGGACTGAACCAAATCACGGTGAACCTAGAAGATGTGATAGACCTGATTGACAAACTGAAGAATAGTAAATCACCTGGACCGGATGGTATACACCCCAGAGTTCTGAAGGATCTAAAAAATGAAATTTCAGACCTATTAGTAAAAATTTGTAACCTATCATTAAAATCATCCATTGTACCTGAAGACGAAACAGAGAGTAGGATTACATGGACAATTTTCTCAGTGGAAGGGAGTGGGCAGTGGAGTGCCTCAGGGATCTGTAGTGGGACCCTTACTTTTCAATATATTTGTAAATGATCTGGAAAGAAATACGATGAGTGAGGTAATCAAATTTGCAGATGATACAAAATTGTTCAGAGTAGTTAAATCACAAGCAGATTGTGATAAATTGCAGGAAGATCTTGTGAGACTGGAAAATTGGGCATCAAAATGGCAGATGAAATTTAATGTGGATAAGTACAAGGTGATGCATACAGAGGAAAATAACCTATGCTATAGTTACACAATGTTAGGTTCCATATTAGGTGCTACTACCCAAGAAAGAGATCTAGGCGTCTTAGTGGATAACACATTGAAATCATCCGTTTCAGTGTGCTGCGGCAGTCAAAAAAGCAAACAGAATGTTGGGAATTATTAGAAAGAGAATGGTGAATAAAACGGAAAATGTCATAATGCCTCTGTATCGCTCCATGGTGAGACCGCAACTTGAATACTGTGTACAATTCTGGTCGCCGCATCTCAAAAAAAGATATAATTGCGATGCAGAAGGTACAGAGAAGGGCTACCAAAATGATAAGGGGAATGGAACAGCTCCCCTATGAGGAAAGACTAAAGAGGTTAGGACTTTTCAACTTGGAGAAGAGACGACTGAGGGGGGATATGATAGAGGTGTTTAAAATCATGAGAGGTCTAGAACGGGTAGATGTGAATCGGTTATTTACGCTTTCGGATAATAGAAAGCTAGGGGGCACTCCATGAAGTTAGCATGTGGCACATTTAAAACTAATCAGAAAAAGTTCTTTTTCACTCAACGCACAATTAAACTCTGGAATTTGTTGCCAGAGGATGTGGTTAGTGCAGTTAGTATAGCTGTGTTTGAAAAAGGATTGGATAAGTTCTTGGAGGAGAAGTCCATTACCTGCTATTAAGTTGACTTAGAAATTAGCCACTGCTATTACTAGCAACAGTAACATGGAATAAACTTAGTTTTTAGATACTTGCCAGTTTATTATAGTCTGGATTGGCCACTGTTGGAAAAAGGATGCTGAGCTTGATGGACCCTTTGTCTGACCCAGTATGGCATGTTCTTATGTTCTTAGGTTAAAATTCCAAAAATGATTATTTTTAAAAGCAGCATTCATAGACCCCCAGGGGAAGGAAAGGAGGACATGGGGGTCCCAGCTATCACTTTAATGGTGACACCTGGTGGGCAGACACAGCCTTCGGATTACCTTATTCTGGAGGGGTTCGTGGGCCCTTGACTGAGGAGCAGTGGAGCAGTAGCTGTGCCAGGCTGGGAAGGGAAATAAGGGTGAATGGTATACCCAGAAAGGACGTAGACTCCTCTTATGCTGAAAGCCCAAAAAAGGAGGAAGAAAGTGCTCGTGCTAAGAAAAAAAACACACAAAATCTTTGCATATGGATGCCAATCATTAAGAAATCATGCTGGAGAAATTAACCCCCTCCCCCCAAAAAAACCATGGTCCATGGGGGTCACATGAGGTCTAAGGATGAATTCGGATGAGGGTAAATGAAAATAAAAGCATCCTGTTTTGATAGGCTGAATGCCACTGGGATTTTAAAGCCTGTAAAGTGCTGCCAAGCATGAAGGTGATAGAACTGTGAGCGTCTGGGATTCAAGTCATTTACTAACCCAGCTCTAGCAGCTCTGAAGTGTGCTTTCCACTGCGATCCTCTGAACATCATGTCCTGTGAATTGATTAATTTGTACTAGTAATGCTTAGTTTTTTGTCTTCACAGCCCCAATATACATTTCTTCTTCCAGTGAGAGATTGTGGGTCGCACCCTGCTTCAGACACTTTGCCAGCAGGAGCAGGCAAATAAGCAGCGGTAGCAGAAACTGCCTCATTGCTCTCTTCTGTGTGGTCCACATTTATTTTCCAAAATAAGTCATGAAAAATGTTCTTAGACTAAAGTGTTTACATGTAGTATGATTAATGTGTATGCTATGTGTCTTGAGAACTTTGGTGGCTGGGAAGATAGAAAAGGGGAAGATACAGTAGGTTTCATTTGGGAGGAGAAAAGGAAAAATACAATGGATGAGGAAGTGCTTTGTAGGCAGGGCACTGCTGATGTGGAGTCCAATGAGTCTAGGGGGAAGTATGGAGGAGAGAAGACAGGAAAAAAAAAAAAAAAAAAAGAGATGGCAGCCAATGGGAATTTGGGAGAGGACAAGTGCACAAGAGGCAATGGCTAACCACATGGGGAAGCAACAGGAGGTCACGTGATAGAGGTAGAACTTGGGTGAAGTTCAGGGAGGGTGAGAGACACCTCTGAAAGATATGTGCACATCTAAAAAAGGATTGGGAAATGTAGATGGAACAGAAGGGCAATGTTGGGGCACCAGTGAAAGAAGACAGTTTGTGAAAGCCAAGCATGGGTAAAAGTTAATGGACAATAAATTGTGTGGGGTAAGATGGACAGCCATGAAGAAGGAAAGAGAAACAAGGGCAATCCTTATGTCAGGACTGCTAGTAGGGCTTGGATATGTGGGTAAAGAACTGGAACTGAGAATTTGCCTCTACAGTAAAACACAGAGGTGTCCCAACATTTGAAACCTGAATGACTTCACCTACCTTGCTATTCTCTGACTCAGACTGGACCTGTTCCTTCTGGATTGTCTGCTACTCCTTGATACTGTCAAAGCACTTGGCTGGCTTGGAACACCAAAGATCAAGAATCATTCTTGGTCCCGTACCCTGGAGGAAATCTGTGTTCCTGTTTCTCTGGATGCAAGGTAACCTGTGTTAGGAACCTGACAATACAGGAAGGAGATCCAAGCTGGAAGCACCATCTGAGAGTGGATATTTGAAAGGAAGTGGGAGAAAAGCTAAAAAGAAAAGAGGCTAAGGTAAGAAGGGGTGGAAAACACAGCTGCGGCCAGCAAAACTGTGGAATACTCACTAGTACAGTAGACGTAACCGGGAATTGCTCCTGCTTGTTTTGGACTCCATGGATGGAGTAAATCCTGCAGGTGTCTCAGGCAGGACCAGATAGAGAAGGGTGTTATTGGGGCAAGAGCAGCATGGACTTTTTTCCCTCTATTTTATAGGTGTGTGAGGTTAGCTGTTTGGGGTTTCTTTTTGTAAATTAAACAAAACAAAAAATAAATATTTCATTTATTTTTATATTGTTTTGTTTACAATTACATATTCTGTTTTGTTAAAAATGAAAGTTCATCCCTAATGAAAGCTGGAGGCAAAAGGAAAGGCTGAGGAGGGATAATAAAAAGGAAAAAATTAAGGTGGAAGGAAGAAGAGGCTTGGATGAACGAGTAGTTAGGATGAACTATTTATTTAGAAAGGCTTTCTATACTAGAGATGTGAATCGTGTGATCGATCGTCTTAACGATCGATTTCGGCTGGGAGGGGGAGGGAATCGGATCGTCGCAGTTTGGGTTTTTTAAATATCGTGTAAATCGAAAACCGGCACACTAAAACATCCCTAAAACCCACCCTGACCCTTTAAAATAAATCCCCCATCCTCCCGAACCCCCCCAAAATGCCTTAAATTACCTGGGGTCCAGAGGAAGGGTCCCGGTGTGATCTTTTATTCTCGGACCTCCGTGCGTTGTAGAAATGGTGCCATTTTGTTTTTTTGTCTCCCGACGTCAGGAGTGTAGGAGATCGCTCCCGGACCCCCGCTGGACCCCCAGGGACTTTTGGCCAGCTTGGGGGGGGCCTCCAGACCCCCACAAAACTTGCCAAAAGTCCAGCGGGGGTCTAGAACGACCTCCTGCAGTCGAATCGTTTTTCTGTACGGAAAAACGATTCGCGGTAGGAGATAGCGGGGTTCCGGGAGCGATCTCCTACGCTCCTGACGTCGGGAGACAAAAAAACAAAATGGCGCCGGCGCCATTTTTACAACGCACGGAGGTCCGAGAGTAAAAGATCACACCAGGACCCTTCCTCTGGACCCCAGGTAATTTAAGGCATTTTGGGGGGGTTCGGGAGGGTGGGGGAATTATTTTAAAGGGTCGGGGTGGGTTTTAGGGTTGTTTTAGTGTGCCGGTTTTCCCGCCCTCCCCCTTCCCCTCCCCCTTCCCCCGATTTACGATTTTTTAACGATAAATCGGGGGAATTGTTATTGTATCGTGGCTCTAACGATTTTTGATGATTTAAAATATATCGGACGATATTTTAAATCGTCAAAAGACGATTCACAACCCTATTCTATACTGCTGATTATCTAGTTTGCTAAATAGACAATTTTTGCTGTTTTAATTTGGTTATTTATTGCTATTTATTTAGGGGTAGATTTTCAAAAAGCGCGCCTTCGCGTACTTTTGTTGGCGCATCAGGCGCAAACAAAAGTACGCTGGATTTTAGTAGATACGAGCATAGCTGCTAAAATCCTGGATCGGCACGCGCAAGGCTGCCGCTTTCGTGTAGCCGGCGCGCGCCGAGCCGCACAGCCTGCCGCCATTCCCTCCAAGGCCGCTCCGAAATCGGAGCGGCCTCGGAGGGAACTTGCTTTCGCCCTCCCCTCACCTTCCCCTCCCTTCCTCTAACCCATCCCCCCGGCCCTATCTAGACCCCCCCCCCCCACCTTTGTCGGGGGATTTACACCTTCCGGAGGGAGAAGTAAATCCCCGCGCGCCAGCGGGCCGCTAGTGCGCCGAGACGCGACCTGGGGGCGGTTCCGGAGGGCGCGGCCACGCCCCCGGACTGCCCCAGGCCGAAATCACGCCCCCGGGCCTGCCTCCGAAACGCCGCTTCCCGCCCCCAAAACGCCGCGCCGATCCGACACTGACACGCCCCCCCCTCGAAAAACCACGGGACTTACGCGAGTCCCGGGGCTCTGCGCGCGCCGGTAGGCCTATGGAACATAGGCGCACCGGCGCGCAAGGCCCTGCTCGCGTAAATCCGCCCGGATTTACGCGAGCAGGGCTTTTAAAATCCGCCCCTTATTGTTACTGTTATGATTATGTTAATGCTTATATTGTAATTGTATTATATTGATGTACATTACATTGGACTTATTTAGAAAAAATGATTTTATAAATGAAATGAAAAATTGAAAACTGGGAACTGTGAGAGAGCTGCCATTAACTTAAATGTAATCTTTTCTGAAGGGATGGATTCCACCTTCACCAGAGTGGAACCAGGCTACTGGCACTAACCTTTAAAAAAGAGATAGAGCAGCTTTTAATCTAAATCAAAGGGGAAAGCCAACAGTTGCTCACCAGCACATGGTTGGGAGGGAGGTATCTTCAAAGGATACTAATGAAGCATTAGAGTTAGAGCATCCCAACAGAGAGGTTCCAATAATAATAAAAAAAAGTAGTCTTATAATTAAAAACTCACCTTAGTTAAAAGATTCCAATGTCAACTGAAAAGCAGAATGTAAATACAAACAAAAAACACACTTTGAATGTTTGTATGCTAATGCCAGAAATCTAAGAAGTAAGATGGGAGAGTTAGAGTGTTTAGCAGTTAATGATGACATAGAATTAACTGGCATCTCAGAGACATGGTGGAAAGAGGATAACCAATGGAATAGTGCTATACCAAGGTACAAATTATATTGCGATGATAGAGAGGAGCAACTTGATGGCGGGGTTGCACTTTATGTCCAGAATGCCATAGAGACCAACAGGATAAAGATCTGGCAAGAGACTAAATGCACAATTGAATCTTTATGGGTAGAAATCCCTTGTTTGTTGGAGAAGAGAATAGGAATAGAAACATAGAAACATAGAAATGACGGCAGAAGAAGACCAAACGGCCCATCCAGTCTGCCCAGCAAGCTTCACACATTTTCTCTCATACTTATCTGTTTCTCTTAGCTCTTTGGTTCTATTTCCCTTCCACCCCCACCATTAATGTAGAGAGCAGTGATGGAGGTGCATCCAAGTGAAATATCAAGTTTGATTAGTTAGGGGTAGTAACCGCCACAATAAGCAAGCTACTCCCATGCTTATTTGTTTTACCCAGACTATGTTATTCAGCCCTTATTGGTTGTTTTTCTTCTCCCCTGCCGTTGAAGCAGGGAGCTATGCTGGATATGCGTGTAGTATCAGTTTTTCTTCTCCCCTGCCGTTGAAGCAGAGAGCTATGCTGGATATGCGTGAAGTATCAGTTTTTCTTCTCCCCTGCCGTTGAAGCAGGGAGCAATGCTGGATATGCGTGTAGTATCAGTTTTTCTTCTCCCCTGCCGTTGAAGCAGAGAGCTATGCTGGATATGCGTGAAGTATCAGTTTTTCTTCTCCCCTGCCGTTGAAGCTGGGAGCTATGCTGGATATGCGTGAAGTATCAGTTTTTCTTCTCCCCTGCCGTTGAAGCAGTGAGCTATGCTGGATATGCGTGAAGTATCAGTTTTTCTTCTCCCCTGCCGTTGAAGCAGAGAGCTATGCTGGATATGCGTGAAGTATCAGTTTTTCTTCTCCCCTGCCGTTGAAGCAGGGAGCTATGCTGGATATGCGTGAAGTATCAGTTTTTCTTCTCCCCTGCCATTGAAGCAGAGAGCTATGCTGGATACCTGGCCAAGATGATGAGACGGACAGTGAAATGCTAAGAGGGAAGCTAACCAAATTGGTAGTACAATAATAATGGGAGATTTCAATTACCCCAATATTGACTAGGTAAGGGAAATAGAGAGAGAGAAAGTTCCTGGATGGATTAAATGACAGTTTTATGGAGCAAATGATTCAGAACCTGTCGAGAAAGGGAGCAATTTAAGATCTAATTCTCAGTGGACCACAGGATTTGGTGAGAGAGGTAACAGTGGTAGAGCCGATTGGCAATAGTGATCATAATATGATCAAATTTGAAATAATGACTGGAAGTGGGACAGTAATAAATCAATGGCTCCAGCACTAAGCTTTCAAAAGATAAACTTTGATAAAATGAGAAAAAAACCTGAAAAGTGCAGCTACAAAGGTTAAGAGTGTGTAACAAGCATGGACATTGTTAAAAAATGCCATCTTAGAAGTGCAGTCCAGATGTATTCCATGCATCAAGAAAGATGGAAGGAAGGTCAAACGATTGCCTGCATGGCTAAAAAGTGAGAGCTATTTTAGCTAAAAGATCTTCATTCATAAATTGGAAGAAAGATCTATCAGAAGAAAATTGGGTAAAGCATAAGCATTGGCAAGATAAATGTCAGACATTAATAAGACAGGCTAAGAGAGAATTTAAAAATAGTTGGCTATAGAGGCAAAAACTCATAATAAAAACTTTTTAAAATATATCCGAAGCAGAAAGCCTGTGAGGGAGTCGGTTGGACTGTTAGATAATCAAGGGGTTAAAGGGGCACTTAGGGATGATAGGTGTGTCTGTCGGTTCCCGACGCCCTCTCTCCACCCTCCTTACCTCTTTTGTGCCTCCCTCTTCGTCAGAGGGAAGATTGGCTGCTGCGGCGTCCTTCTGCCGAGGTCATCCGGCGCCCCGGACCGGCTAGACGCTGCGTGGTCATCTGCCACCGGTCCAAGGATCCACCCACAACTCTCCTAAATATCAACAGATTGCTAATCCCAAGCAGACTGTTAACTCTGAACTGAAGGCTGTGCCTTGAAACTTCTGTGTAAGTAGCTGATGAAATGCTGCAGTAAGTTTCTCCAAGGCATCTTGCTGCTCCATAATGCGCTGGGCCAGGCTGTGCCAGCATTTCATCAGCTACATACACAGAAGTTTCAAGGCACAGCCTCCAACCAAGAAGGTCAGTCACAGGAGGTAAACTTTAAAGACTGCTGTACCACTGGCGGCTCCAATCCGCTTTTCCGGAGAAATCCAGAAGACCCGGGGCTTTTTGAACCAGTGCTGCATGCACTTTACCTTACAGCCATCTCTATTTCCTACAGCTCTCTCCAAGACTACCTACATCCTTTTATACCTGGATAGTAGGGCCTTGTCTTGGGCATCTACCTTGTGGGAATGCAAGGAATCCATTTTGCAGGACATAGAAGGATTTATGGACTTATTTAAATCCGTTTTCAATGACCCTGCTCGAATGTCTGTAGCTGGTTTTGCTTTAGTGGATTTGAAGCAACGCAGCATATCACTGGCTGAATTGGCCATCAAGTTTAAAGCTCTTGCGGGAGAGCTACGCTGGGACCCCAGATGTCTCAAGACTCTCTTTTGCAGAGGCCTGGATAACCGTCTGAAGGACGAGCTGGCCACTCGCCAAACACCTGACTCGCTGGACGACTTAATATCCCTGGCTACTCGGATTGATCTACGTCTCTGGGTGAAGGCACCAACGACATAGGAAAATGTGGGAGAGAGGTTCTGGAAGCCAAATTTAGGATTTTAGGTGGGAAGTTGAAATCCAGAACCTTCAGGGTGGCATTCTCTGAAATGCTTCCTGTTCCATGTGCAGGTCCCCAGAGGCAGGCAGAGCTCCAGAGTTTCAATGTATGGATGAGACAATGGTGCAGGGAAGAGGGATTCAGCTTTGTAAGGAACTGGGGAAACTTTTGGGAAAAGGGGAGACTCTTTCGAAAGGATGGGCTCCACCTTAACCAGAGTGGAACCAAGCTGCTGGCACTAACTTTCAAAAAGGAGATAGAGCAGCTTTTAAACTAGAACAAGGGGGAAAGCCGACAGTCACTCAGCAGTGCATGGTTCAGAGAAATGTATCCTTGAAGGATACTAATGAAACAGGAGAGTTAGGGCATCCCAACAGAGAGGTTCCATTAAAAGCAAACATAGTTCATATGCCTATATGTAAAAAATCACCAAGGCTAATGATTTCCGAATTATCCCAAACAACTGAAAAGCAGGTTGTTAAAACAAGCAAAAACCACACTTTGAAATGTCTGTATGCCAATGCCAAAGTCTAAGAAGTAAGATGGGAGAGTTAGAGTATATAGCAGCAAATGATTAGATTGACATAATTGGCATCACAGAGACTTGGTGGAAGGATAACCAATGGGGCAGTGCTATATCAGGGTACAAATTGTTTTGCAATGATAGGGAGGATCAACTTGGTGGGGGAGTGGCACTTTATCTCCGGGAGGGTATAGAGTCCAACAGGATAAAGATCATACAAGAGAGTAAATGCTCAGTAGAATCTATGAGAGTAGAAATCCCATGTGTGTTGAGTAAGAGTATAGTGATAGGAGTATACTACCGTCTACTTGGTGAAAATGGTCAGACAGATGATGAAATGCTAAGAGAAATCAGGGAAGCAAACCAATTTGGCAGTGCAATAATAATGGGAGATTTCAATTACCCCAATATTGACTGGGTAAATGTAACATCAGAACTTGCTAGAGACATAACGTTCCTGGATGTAATAAATGATTGCTTCATGGAGCAATTGGTTCAGGAACCAACAAGAGAGGGAGCTATTTTAGATTTAATTCTTAGTGGAATGCAAGATTTGGTGAGAGAAGTAACGGTGGTGGGGCCACTTGGCAACAGTGATCATAACAGGATCAAATTTAAACTAATAACTGGAAGGGGGACAATAAGTAAATCTGCAGCTCTAACACTAAATTTTAAAAAGGGAAACTTTGATAAAATGAGGTTAAAAGTGTTCAACAGGCTTGGACATTGTTTAAAAATACAATTCTAGAGGCACAGTCCATATGCATTCCGCGCATTAAGAAAGGTGGAAGGAAGGCAAAACGATTACCGTCATGGTTAAAAGGTGAGGTGAAAGAGGCTATTTTAGCCAAAAAAACATCCTTCAAAAATTGGAAGAAGAATCCATCTGAAGAAAATAGGATAAAACATAAGCATTGACAAGGTAAGTATAAAACATTGATAAGACAGGTGAAGAGAGAATTTGAAATGAAGTTGGCCATAGAGGCAAAACATAATAGAAACTTTTTAAAATATATCCAAAGCAAGAAACCTGTGAGGGAGTCTGTTGGACCATTAGATTGCAGAGGGGTTAAAGGGGTTCTTAGGGAAGATAAGGCCATTGCAGAAAAACTAAATGAATTCTTTGCCTCCGTGTTTACTAATGAGGATGTTGGGGAGATACCAGTTCCGGAGATGGTTTTCAGGGGTGATGAGTCAGACGAACTGAACAAAATCACTGTGAACCTGGAAGATGTAGTAGGCCAGATTGACAAACTAAAGAGCAGTAAATCACCTGGACCAGATTGTATGCATCCTACGGTACTAAAGGAACTAAAAAATGAAATTTCTGATCTATTAGTTAAAATTTGTAACCTATCATTAAAATCATCCATTGTACCTGAAGACCGGAGGGTGGCCAATGTAACCCCAATATTTAAAAAAGGCTCCAGGGGTGATCTGGGTAACTATAGACCAGTGAGCCTGACTTCAGTGCCAGGAAAAATAGTGGAAACTATTCTCAAGATGAAAATCGTAGAGCATATAGAAAGACATGATTTAATGGGACACAGTCAACATGGATTTACCCAAGGGAAGTCTTGCCTAACAAATCTGCTTCATTTTTTTTGAAGGGGTTAATAAACATGAGGATAAAGGTGAACCGGTAGATGTAGTGTATTTGGATTTTCAGAAGGCGTTTGACAAAGTCCCTCATGAGAGGCATCTACGAAAACTAAAAAGTCATTGGATAGGAGGCGATGTCCTTTCGTGGATTACAAATTGGTTAAAAGACAGGAATCAGAGAGTAGGATAAAATGGTCAATTTTCTCAGTGGAAAAGGGTAAACAGTGGAGTGCCTCAGGGATCTGTACTTGGACCTGTGCTTTTCAATATATATATATAAATGATCTGGAAATGAATACGACGAGTGAGGTTATCAAATTTGCAGATGATACAAAATTATTCAGAGTATTTAAATCACAAGCAGACTGTGATACATTACAGGAGGACCTTGCAAGACTGGAAGATTGGGCATCCAAATGGCAGATGAAATTTCCTGTTCCATGTAAGACACACTTTTCCTGTTCCATGTAAGACACACTTTTTCCTGTTCCATGTAAGACACACTTGTTAAGTCACTCCAATGTTATATGTAAACCGAAGTGATTAGCAACATTGTTGCTAGAACTTCGGTATATAAAAAATGTTAAATAAATAAATAAATAATGTGGACAAGTGCAAGATGTTGCATATAGGGAAAAGTAACCCTTGCTGTAGTTACACGATGTTAGGTTCCATATTAGGAGCTACCACCCAGGAAAAAGATCTAGGCATCATAGTGGATAATACTTTAAAATCGTCAGCTCAGTGTGCTGCAGCAGCCAAAAAAGCAAATAGAATGTTAAGAATTATTAGGAAGGGAATGGTTAATAGAACGGAAAATGTCATAATGCCTCTGTATCGCTCCATGGTGAGACCGCACCTTGAATATTGTGTACAATTCTTGTCGCCGCATCTCAAAAAAGATATAGTTGCGATGGAGAAGGTACAGAGAAGGGCAACCAAAATGATAAAGGGGATGGAACAGCTCCCCTATGAGGAAAGGCTGAAGAGGTTAGGGCTGTTCAGCTTGGAGAAGAGACGGCTGAGGGGGGATATGATAGAGGTCTTTAAGATCATGAGAGGTCTTGAATGAGTAGATGTGACTTGGTTATTTACACTTTCAAATAATAGAAGGACTAGGGGGCATTCCATGAAGTTAGCAAGTAGCACATTTAAGACTAATCGGAGAAAATTCTTTTTCACTCAACGCACAATAAAGCTCTGGAATTTGTTGCCAGAGGATGTGGTTAGTGCAGTTAGTGTAGCTGGGTTCAAAAAAGGTTTGGATAAGTTCTTGGAGGAGAAGTCCATTAACGGCTATTAATCAAGTTTACTTAGGGAATAGCCACTGCTATTAATTGCATCAGTAGCATGGGATCTTCTTAGTGTTTGGGTAATTTCCAGGTTCTTGTGGCCTGGTTTTGGCCTCTGTTGGAAACAGGATGCTGGGCTTGATGGACCCAGCATGGCAATTTCTTTTTTTCTTAAGGTGAAGGAACTCCGGCCTAGGGTGTTACCCGGGTTGAAACAGGCCAGTGCTGTCTCTACACCCCGGATGGTTCCAGTAGTCCCTGCTGCTGATACAGATGAACCTATTCAAATTGGTCATGGACACTTGGCTTCCAAGGAGAGAAGATTTCAGAAGAAGCGCGGCCTTTGCATGTATTGTGGTCAGCCTGGCCATGATGTCTTTACATGCTCCACTCATCCGAAAGCACGGACGGGCCAAAGTTCTACAGGAGGACTATTCTTAGGCCTTACTGCACCCTTTCTTATGTTCTCTCTCCCAGTCTCCTTGACTTACGGACCAGTCACGGTTCAGACACCTGCCCTGGTGGACTCGGGGACAGGAGGCAACTTCATTCTCAGTCTAGTGGAATATTTGAGGATCCCTCTCAAGTTGAAAAACCCACTACGATTATCCTCCATTCATGGAGAGTCCTTACCGGGAGATGTGTCTTGCCAAACCGAATCAGTTTCTCTCCGCACCGGCGCTCTTTATATGGAATCACCCTCTTTCTTCATACTGGAAAAGGCTATGCACTCTATTGTCCTGGGGTTACCCTGGTTGCAAGTACACCAACCCCAATTTGACTGGGCATTTCTGGATCTCTCCCACTGGGGCCCAGAATGTCATGGGAAATGCCTTAAGGAGATATCACCTATTATTGGCATGCCTGCGACTCCAGCAGTACCGGGACTGCTGCTCCAGTGCCACCCCTTTGGGGATATCTTCTCCAAAGAAGTAGTTGATATTCTTCCTCCACAGGAGCCCTATGACTGTGCCATACGACAGAAGTCTAAAACTGAGTCTCCGAAAGGACAGGTGCACTCTCTCTCAGCATTTGAGAATAAATCTACATTGGAAGACATTGAAGAAAATCTCCATACGGACTTTATCCGACCATCTGAGTCACCAGCTGGTGCGGACACTTGTTTTGGGGGAAAGGAAGACAATACACTAACCAGTGAATGTTCTTCAATATCTCAAGGCAAAGAGAATACACTAACCAGTGAATGTTCTTCAGTATCTCCAGCGAAGATGATACTACTCCAAGTGAACTATCCTCTGTATCTCAAGACTCATTTACAACCAATACAGAAGACGAATTAGAATTCAAAGTCACAGAGATTCTGGATGCTCATAAAAGAGGCAAGACTTTTGAATACCTTCTAAAGTGGGAAGTGATCTCTTGGGAGCCTCAGACCAATATCCTGGACAAAAAGATGCTTCGTCAGTTCCACCTCGTGCATCCTTCAAACCTAAGCCTGGTACCCGAAGAGGAAATCGCCCTTTGAAGGGGGGGTACTGTTGTGCCCATCGGTTCCCGACGCCCTCTCTCCACCCTTCTTACCTCTTTGGTGCCTCCCTCTTCGTCCGTGGGAAGATTGGCTACCACAGCATCATTCTGCCAAGGTCCTCTGGCGTCCCCGGACCGGCTAGACAAGACTTCTCTTGGGTAAATCCCAAGATTTACCATGTTTCCTGGAGGCCTAGGGGCACGCGCGCGGCCCGACTGAAGTACCAGCGATGGCGTGAACCTCAGGGGCGTCCCCCGAAGATGACGTCACCCGCGACGGATATATAGGGTCTTAGATTTTGCTAACAGATTGAGTTAGCAAGGAAAGGATTGACTACGGACTCGCTTGGACTTTCCAAGCTACTCTGCCTCCTCAAAGTTAGCAAGGGTTACTCTACCTAAGCTACTCTGCTTCCTCGGACTTACTAGGGGTACCCGCTCCTCAGGGGCCTTGTTCTCTCCTTTGTTTTTCAGGTGACAGTCTGGAACTGGTACTCGCTCCTCGAGGGCCCTCGTTCCCAGACTTACTCGGTACTCTCTTCTGCCTTGAAGTCATCACTGCTAACTACATCAGTGAGTTACCATCGCTCTCTCAGAGCTTTCCCTGGAACCAGGTACTCGCTCCTCGAGGGCCTATACATTTCAGCTCCTGAGCTTCTATGAAACATTCTGTGAGTGTTACCATCTGGTTCAGTACATGAACTCTGCATACCCTGCCTACTCACTATATTTCAGTTTCTCTACAGCTCAGCCTCCAGGGATCACTGTTCCAGTATCTAAGGGACTACAGCCCAATCGGTCATTCCAGCTCACTACTGCCACCTCTGGTGGTTTAGTATACTGTCTAATAAAAGAACTGGTGTGTGTCTGTCTCCATACTCTGAGCCTGACTGGTGGTCCCTCTCGGGATCTTCCCCCAGGGGCGTGGTCATCTGCCACCGGTCCAAGGATCTACCCACAACTCTTCTAAATATCAACAGATTGCTAATCCCAAGCAGACTGTTAACTCCGAACTGAATAGGGCTATCCTGGAAAGACTAAACAAATTCTTTGCTTCAGTGTTTGCTGAAGAGGATGTTGGGGAGATCCCCATTCCAGAGATGGTTTTCAAGAGTGAATATTCAGTTGAACTGAACCAAATCTCGTTTAACCTGAAAGATGTGCTAGGTCAGATTGAGAAACTTAAGAGGATTAAATCACCTGGACTGAATGGTATACACCCCAGGGTTCTGAAAGAAATAAAAAATGAAATTTCAGATCTATTTCAATTAATTTGTAACCTATCATTAACATCATCCATTGTATTTGAAGATTAGAAGGTGGTTAATGTAACCCCAATATTTAAAAACGGCTCTAGAGGTGATCCGGGCTTCAGTGACTGGAAAATTGTGGAAACTGTTATAAAGAAGAAAATCACATAAACATTTAGATAGACATAGTTTAATGGGACACAGCCAGCATGGATTTACCCAAGAGAAGTCTTGCCTCACAAATCTCCTACATTTTTTTTGAAAGGGTGAATAAACGTGTGGATAAAGGTGTATTTGGATTTTCAGAAGGTATTCGACAAAGTCCTTCACGAGAGATTCTAAGAAAACTAAAATGTCATGGGATAGGAGGTGATGTCCTTTTGTGAATTGCAAACTGGTTAAAAGACAGGAAACATAAATGGTCTGTTTTCACAGTGGAAAAAGGTAAACAGTGGAGTGCTTCAGGGATCTGTACTTGGACCGGTCCTTTTTCATATATTTATAAATGATCTAGAAAGGGGTACAACAACTGAGGTGATCATATTTGCGGATGACACAAAATTATGTATAGTTAAATCTCAAGTGGCTTGTGAGACTTGAAGATTGGGCTTCCAAATGGCAGATTAAATTTAATGTGGACAAGTGCAAGGTGATGCATATAGGGAAAAATAACCCTTGCTGTAGTTACACAATGTTAGGTTCTATCTTAGGAGTTACCACCCAGGAACTCCACCACCAGCATTTAAATATCTCAAAGCTTACCATCCTCAAGAGGCTAGCTTTGTTCAATTGAAAGGAGGATCTAGAACAAGAGATCATGGGTTTAAGGGGGTAGATTCAGGAAATATTTCTCTAAAGAGTTGTCAATGCATTGAGCAACCTCTCAGTGGAGGTAGTGGAGTTGAAAGTGGTATCCAAATTCAAGATAGCATGGGATAATAAATACAGGGTATCTCTGAGGGAGTGATGAGAATTGTAAGGGCTACATAAACTGGATGGCTAGGCAGACTAGATGAGCCATATGATCTTTTTGGAAGCTCGACCGGATCCCGTATCCGGACGGGCAGTATAATGTGGGCCCAGGCCCACCGCGAGTTAGGGCGAGGGCAGCAGGCAAAGGGAAGGGTGAGGAAGGAGTGGACGCCGGGCTAGTGGGAGGCAATTGGTTGCCGGGGGCACGTTGCTAAAGCAACGGTCGGCCCTGATTGGTGCAGGGCTGGCACGGGCAGAATAGGGGTCTCGACCCGGGGAAAGTGCGTGCCAGCAGGGGATTCACGCGGTCGGAGCAGCGGGTTTTAGTTTCCCTCCCACCCACCTTCTCTTCATCTGGTTGTGCAATGTGATGGGTTGTCGCAGCGGTTTGGGGGCGGATGGCCCGAGCCATAATGTTATTGTTAGATTAAAGGGGGTTTCAGCTGGAAGTGGATGGCGGTTGACAACTGGGGCTGTTGTCAGCGATGGAGGCTCCTTGCTGGAAAGCGGCGGGAGACTCCGGGCCAGACTCCTTGCAGGTTGGCGGCGGGAGTCCACCTGGGTTGGCTCCTTGCAGGCAGGTGGCGGGAGTCTGAACCCGGTGTGCGAGGCTGGAACATCGAGCCGGGTGGCTGGCATTGACTATCCTGCCGGGGAGCGGCGGATGGTTGGGGGGTTGCAAGCTGAAACGGTGTTTTGTTAATGTTAATTCTGGGCTCGGGCCTGTATGTTAATAAAGCTGCGGCCTTATTCTACCCAAATTAATGTTTACTGTTATTATTATTATGTGAAAGGATGGTGGCGAGCGAGTGTGGTCCTGGATGCCCATATTATCTGCCTTCATGTTTCTGTACTATGTTTTATGGATACTTTTCATGGACCATAATTTTTTAAAATGTTCTATTAGATTAGATTTTTCTTTTGCAAAATACGATCATACCCTGTAAAATTAAGAAAAAGAATAAAATCCATTATTATTTCATCCAAAAAATATTAGTCAAGCAAGAGATTGGCAAAAAAGGAGGTATACAAGAAGCAAAATAATATAAACAAAAGACATATTGTTGTTGTTTAAATAAATAATTAAACACTAACATGGAGTCCAAACAAGCCATCTCACAAAGTAAACAAGAAAGGGAAGTAGAAAGGCAGATAATTATAACAATCGAAGGCTGTTCAGTGGAGTTTGAACTTAACTCACTCAAGGAGTGTATTTCAGGAAGTGAAGAAAACATTTTAGCCAAAAATCCACAGGTTTCTCAAGGAATATAAGCCCACTTAATGTACAAAACTGTACATTTAGCAAGGTACCATTGGGAAAAAGTGGCTCCCAATTTGGCAGCATCTGTTTGTCAAGCCATAAATATGTTTTCTTTTCACCTGCGTTAAATGAGAGACATTTGGATATAGCTTTGCTTTTTTTCTTTACACCCCTACAGCTTTTAGAGAGATTACAAAAGAATAATCATATGGCTTGTTACTTATCTGACTATGATATAAACTGAAATGCAAAACGTTCCTTGGCTTGGAGCCATCTCTAATCAACATTCCAAGCAGGCCAGAAATGTGTGTCCATGGTTCGTCTGTGTTGTCAGTATTTGTGCAAGAAAAAACAAATTCTTCAAATAAAACTTCATTCAATATCCTACACCTGTTATGCTAATGAACAAGAAGCTTACACTTAAAATAAATAAAAAGGCTTTGCTGAGAATTTGTAGTGCATTACTCTGTCATAAATTGGGACTGAAACAATTTATAAGTTGTCCACTGAATCGGAGTGGCGGCTGCATGCTGCACATTCCCCTGCCATGCCCATGCTGAATTATAGGTCCAGAAGAAGTGAAGATGACTTCTTTGTGAAAGCTCCTTGGAGATTAATATTCATGGAAAGCTGTACGTTATGGTGATGAGCGAGAGTAGAGACAATGAGTTTATAATGGAATTTAGTGTGGTTGGAAACTAAAAAACACAGTCTTTTTATATTACAGACTCATTTTGACAATACTGGGTCACAATAAATGATGTTCAAAGATGCGTTGTTAAAATGAAGTGTCCTCTATGGAGATGGAAAGATACATTGACACTGCTTATACAGTGCAGCTATAAAAGGATTAACGGGTTTGGCTCAGTGGTGTAGGCTGTAGATTTCTATTTGTCTGGAATTCTGATAATGTGATTACAGCATTTGAGATACAGCAAATTAATGCAGGGAAAGGGAAAGTTATTTTGTTTTATCACTTCTGCATTGTTTTATGATTTGTAGACTTAAGTAGCTCCAGGAAAATACTTAGTTGAAAAGGGCATAAAAAAAAAAAAAAAAAAAAAAAAAAGACTTGGAATCCAAATTTTGGGAACTGGGGGCATGGTCTTCTAAATGACAAGACAAAGTACAGGAGCTCTGTTGGTCGCACAGAATCTGCGGAAGGCAATAATGTTTACTGGCATTAGCCATTTGTTCACTTCTAACTGGGCTGCCTTACCTTCTTCACAGTGATAAGAACAGATTGCGCCTCTCTACTTCGGAAGGGAAACCTGCTTTAGAAAAGAAATCATGAGCACTGAAACGTGATACCCTGTCAGAAGAAATAGATAAAAGCGCTATCCAAAATCTCTGCTGGGATCCCCATTGCAATACATGGGAAGTAATGAATGCAGTGCGCACATAAATCATTAAGATACCCTTATTTTTGTTCCAGTTCTTTTGTTTAAATTCTGAGGGAATATTTTCACCGGTTTTTAATATTTCTGTAAACTTCTCCTAATAGGCAATTGGCACCTTATAGACTAACCAATTTGTGGGGGCCTTAGCTTTGGAGACAGAATCCACTTTGTCAGATGCATGAAATGCAGTGCAGTAGCATACCTAAAGTATGCCGGGGTGGATACTTCCTTTGGCACTCCTCCAGGTTCACTTCTCCACCCCCTCCCACGTCATCTCCAGTTCCTCTCTCCCTCACAAAGCTCCCAACTCTCTCTTGCATACACTTTCACACACCCCTGCACACAGCTCCCTCCATTTGTCTCTCTCTCACACACATACACACCACACAGGCTCCCTCTCTCACACACAAACATGTACCCTCACTCCCATACTCACACACACAGATTCTCCCAGACACACACACACACAGACATACTCTCACACACACATAGTCACAAACACACACTCTCTCACTTCCTACCCCACTCCCCATTTGAAGCACAGCAGCAGCTTCCTCCTTCAGCCCCCATGACAGACGGGGACTCTTCATTTTTCTTAGGGCCGCAGGGGCTGGTGTGGCTCTACTTCCTGCACCTGCGACTGGGGGGGGAGCAGTGCTGTTGCTGCTCCATGTGCACTCAAACGCCGATGCTGCCTCTTCCTGTGACCACCCGGGACATGCGTTGACCTTCCTCCTGCTTCTAGCCTCTACTGCATGGCCTTTCTTTCTTCCTACCCATGTGGATCCACCACTTCCTCTTCCGGGACGCATGGGTGGGAAGAAAAAAAGGATATGCAGTTGTCGGCCCCAGACCCGTGGCGCTCTAGGTGGCTGCCTAGGGCTTCCACCAGTCTGTACTTCCACTGCTTGCGGCCGCCGACCTCCTGGCTGTCAGTCGGGGCAGATTGCACTCTCGCACCCTCCCTTAGTGCACCACTGATGTAGTATGGGAGGGCTATTTCCACACCCTGCCCTGCCTAATTTACTGCCTTCTCTTTGTTCTATATCCACCCTCTATTTGACCTACCTTCTGTACTACACTTCATGCATCTGATGGAGTAGATTCTATCCTCGAAAGCTCATGCCTCAATAAATTGGTTAGTCATTAAGGTGCCACCTACCTCTTCTCATTTTTGCAATACCAGGCTAACAAGCTAGCCCTTTGAAGATTTTCTCCTAATGAGTTGCTCCTGCCATTAAGGGAGCAATTCTTAAATCCCCACAGGGAGGTTCCCTTTGAAGATGCAGGGCAGGCAGGTGCTTTAGATACTTCTATAACGGTGGACATTGCATCTGATACCCAAGCCATACATCATGCACAGAGGGTTTCAAAATGCAATCACCGTGCATTCTCTGCCAGCTCTTCCCTCCCCCTCAGCCTTGCCCTCTACCCCTTTGTGGCATGGTGAAAGTAATTTTCCACCCAGGTTTCACCTGAGTAACTGTTTAGTTACTCGAGTAATAATTTTTGAAACCTGCCCTCTATGAAGGGCACTAATGAACTATCATCAGAAACCCATTCAAGCAGCACACCAACGCAGGCCAAGTATGAATACAGCACAGATAGCTGAAGCGCAGGCTCTGAGAAGTGATACAAGCAGAGGGTCATGTACTTTTTTTTTTAATTACATTTTCAAATTAACACAAGCTTACACTTGTTCCAGAAAATAAGATACTTTATAGATATAATTAAAAAAAAAAAAAAAGAAAAAAAGACAGTGTCTCTCAAAAAAGAAAAAAATATATAGTATCTCCATTGTAATAAAGAAAAAAGGGAGACCAAGACACGTATAGAACAATAACAATAAGGAAAATCAAACAAAAGGAATTGCTTCCTAGCTATCCCCTACATAATTAAAAATGCCTGACCCCCACAGAAGACAAATTATTAGGAGTAAGAGTCCAAAAATGTACGTAACTGGGAAGGTTCAAAAAACCAATAATTAGTGTTTTGAAAGTTATTAAACATATGTACGGATATCTCAAGCTGAACCTTGCTCCTCAAGAGATTGCTTCTATTTTCATCGATATAATTTTCTTCCTTTGTTCTTGGGTACTCCTCATGATGTCTGGGTAGATCCAGACTTTCTTGCCATGAAATAACTGTGACCGGTTCCGAAAATAGAGCCTCAGTACAGAGTCCCTTTCTGATATAAATACAAAAGTAGGAAGTAATGTTCCTCTTATCTGAATAACTGTTCCAAAATATCTGAAATATTTAAAGAGACATCTTATGATTGAACTTGTGGTTGGTTACCTGAATTTACATCTTTAAATGAAGGAAAGTAATATAGCTGGGACTGCTTCATTAGGAAATTTGAGAATCCACATAAGTTAATTCCTAAATAAGACCTTAGGGGAAATCAATTTTAAGTAGGGAAAATTCAAAACTCTCAAGTTCAGCATTCTCAGCGAGTTTTCCACATTCTCTTCCTTAAGTAAACACTGCCTGAACATACCAAATTACTCTGAACAGATTGAGAATGAGATAATCTTATATCAAGTTCTTTCAGTTGGGAATCAATAAATGCGATTTGAGATTCCATAGTCAAAGACTTAGTACTAGTCTCTTTCAGGACTTGAGTTAACAAATGAATATATTTTTCCATCAAAATCAAAGCATTCCAAATCAAATCCAGTGTTATAACTGTTATGACCGCCGGCTGTGGCAGTCCGTGACCGGGACCGGTCACTCACCCGCGGCAACGGGCTCTCCCTAGGACACCCGTGGGAGCCGGCAGCCACCACTGATATTCTCTTCGCGGCTGTGCCACTTCCAAGATGGCCACTGCTCTGTTGACTCCGCCCCCGCCGGGCCTCCTAGAGCCGTGTGAGCAGCTGCTGGGGTAATTTAAAGGGACCATTACAGGAAATGGTCATGGTTCCTCTTTGGGACTTCTTCCTGGTTTCCTGTATTTAAGGCTAGGTCTTCTCCTCAGACCTTACCTTGGTGTCTTGGCTCTTGGTCCTGCATGTTCCTGTGCCTCTGGGTCTTGGTCCGCTGCCTGCTCGTCTGGTTCCTGTTTCTTCTTGGTCCTTGTTCCTGGTTCTCCCCTCGTAGGACGGATTTCTTCTGGCTACAACCTCTGGACCGGCTTCCAAACATTCTCTGGCTTCCGACCCCTGAACCGGCTTCCGACCATTCTCTGGCTTCGACCCCTGGACCGGCTTCTGACCATTCTTCTGGCTTTGACCCCTGGACTGGCTTCCGATCATTCTTCTGGCTTAGACCCTCGGACCGACTTCAGACCATTCTCCGGATATCTACACTTGAATCGACTTCGACCTGCTGGAGGCACCAGCTAGCTGGATTACATGACCTGCAGGAGGCACCTGCATCCAGATCTTCTTCGGTCTCAAGGGAGTCTCCTAAGTCCCAGTGGCCGGGTTCCTATAGGCTCCTCCTGGGGGAATCATGAGCTTCCAGGGTGAAGTCTTCATTCCACGTCTATATCATCAGGTCTCGCCTTCCGACGGTAGGGACATAAGAGGGTTCACTCTCCTAGGTTGCGCTAACTCTACCTCGGACCTAGGGTTCACTGCCAGAACTATAACAGTATACCAAGGCCATGGACCCAGTAGAGGCCTCTGATCTGCAAGCCCGTCCAGGTCTCGCCCAAAGGATGATGGAGCAACAGTGGATATCAGAGTCCTTGGCATTGTCCATAGGTCAACTCCATGCTCGCTTGGATGCAGTGGTCGCAGCTCAAGCCAGTCCTCCACCAGCATCGACAGCATCTGTAATACCGACATACCCCTGTCCTGTAATTCCTCTATCTGCACCGCCACATTACTCCGGCGAACTTCGTTTGTGTCTGGGGTTTCTCGACCAATCCAACATGCACTTCCATCTTCAAGCTAATCTCTTTCCAGATGATTTGACGAAGACGACTTACATCTTGTCCCTGTTAGAAGGCAAGGCATTTGCTTGGGCCTTTCCGCTGTGGCATCATTCAGATCCAGTTCTACAGGACTTTCCTCATTTCTTGGAGTTATTTAAAACTGTGTTGGAGGAATCCGATAAAGAGGCAGCCATGGGGGCTGATCTGCTTCATATCCGTCAAGGAGAACGTACGCTCACCGACTACATGATTGAATTCAGATCTTTAGCCTCTGAACTCCATTGGGAGGAACGTATATATATTGTAGATATTAATTGTAATAAGTTGTTGTTTCGGAACCAGTTCCAGTTACTTTTAAATACTTTAGATGTAACAGGTTGTTGTAAATTGTGGCGAGTGTGGCACCCCTAGTGGCAGGTCCTTCGGGTGACTTCCGGCTTGGAGACTTCCTCTCCAGGACTGCTGCAGCAGATTCCTTTGTAGCCAAGTCAACACTGAAGTTTCTCCTGCAAGTAATGCTGACAGTGTAACCTTTAGGCAAGGAAGCTATTGGTTAGAGTTACTTATATAGGAAGGCTCTCATAAAGCTAGGGAATTGAGACTGATCTGTACTCATTCCCTACTGGAGGTCAGAGTCACCTTCCCGACATAGCACCCATTTGCCATAACTTAAAGTAAGATATTACACCCAGGCAGTAGCTTCATATAAGGCTCTGAGGTTTATTGAAATCAACTTCTCAGTAGTGAAGTCACACACAACATATAAGTATTGCCTGAAATACATTTCCCCCAATCAATGTGACCTTGGGTTACCCCCCCCACACACACACATACCTTTTTAAACCAAGGATTTGTTAACATAAAACAACCAGCCCTTTGCTCTACTAGGCTTTCCTTCAACATACCTGCAGGCAAAGCTGGTTTAATACAACCGTAACTCCTAATTCTCCTAGCTATAAAGTAGTACTGAAAAACCCCATTAAAAGAGAGACTCCCTAGGCTAGCTACATGGCCCTAATTACAACTCTCAACAGCTGCCGTAGCTTAATGCAACAACCCTTTTTGCACAGCTACTAGCTCCTAGTGCTGTTAACTCCAAAACATTTCTTTTACTTCACAGCACTTCCCCCTTGGTTCCCAACCACCAAAATAAGTGCCTTCAACGTTCAAATAAAACCCTCTAGCTGTGCTTCTTCAGTAATAAGAGCTAGCCACTCTAATTAACCCCATAGCAGTGCTAGCAACTCTTATTCACCCAAACTGCTACACAGAAGTAAAAAGGAAAGAGATATCTTAGAGCTGACTTAGCTTTAGAATAAAGGTGTGCCTGGGCACTGTTCTCCTTCTGCCTCAGCCTCTTCATCCTCCTCGCCTTCCATTGAGCTCTCCTCAATTGCCTGTCCTTTTCTGGAGGGTTCTCCTCTTTATGTGAGATAGACTACCCCCACCCTAGGAAGACACCGCCTCTTTGTTTGCCTGCCCCCAACCCTTCCTGGGGCTGACTACCAGGGCATCTGGGAAATGTAGTTTCCTTCCTGCAACATAACCATCACACCTTAAGGAAACCACCCAAAGTTTTACAGCACAGAGACTCACCTCTGGCTCAAATCACCACAAAATGTAAACCGGAGTGAAGGCAGTTTTTGCTATACCTCGGTATATAAAAACTTCTAAATAAATAAATAAATAAATAAATAAGCGTGTTCTACGGACCATCTTTCTTGAAGGACTATCAGATAAGATTAAGGATGAGCTGGCAGCTCAGGAACTTCCTTCTTCATTGAACTCCCTCATTGAACTAGCAACTAAGATTAACCACCGTCTGCAAGAAAGGGCTCATGAGACTCTGGGTTTGAGCAGGCGTATGACAGTTCCTTGTCCTCCACACTCTTCTTCTTCAGTTCCCCGTACTTCATCCATCTCTGAAGGAACTACAGAAGAACCTATGCAGTTAGGACGTGGTCCTCTCTCCCCAGAAGAATGACAAAGGTGTTAGGGATGTTAATCGTTTTTTGACAATTTAAAATATCGTCCGATATATTTTAAATCGTCAAAAATCATTAGGGCCACGATACAATACCAATTCCCCCGATTTATCGTCAAAAAATCGTAAATCGGGGGAAGGGGGAGGGCAGGAAAACCGGCACACTAAAACACCCTAAAACCCACCCCCGACCCTTTAAATTAAATCCCCCACCCTCCCGAACCCCCCCCCCCCCCAAATGCCTTAAATTACCTGGGGGTCCAGCGGCGGTCCGGAACGGCCTCCTGCAATTGAATCGTGTTGTCTTCAGCCGGCGCCATTCTGCGCCGCCATTTTGCAAAATGGTGACGCAAAATGGCGGCGGCCATAGACCAACACGATTCGACTGCAGGAGGTCGTTCCGGACCCCCGCTGGACTTTTGGCAAGTCTTGTGGGGGTCAGGAGGCCCCCCCAAGCTGGCCAAAAGTCCCTGGGGGTCCAGCGGGGGTCCGGGAGCGATCTCCTGCCGCGAATCGTTTTCCGTACGGCAAATGGCGCCGGCAGGAGATCGACTGCAGGAGGTCGTTCAGCCGGGGTCCTGCGGGCGCCATTTTCCGTACGGAAAACGATTCGCGGCAGGAGATCGCTCCCGGACCCCCGCTGGACCCCCAGGGACTTTTGGCCAGCTTGGGGGGGCCTCCTGACCCCCACAAGACTTGCCAAAAGTCCAGCGGGGGTCCGGAACGACCTCCTGCAGTCGAATCGTGTTGGTCTATGGCCGCCACCATTTTGCGCCGCCATTTTGCAAAATGGCGGTGCAGAATGGCGCCGGCTGAAGACAACACGATTCAATTGCAGGAGACCGTTCCGGACCGCCGCTGGACCCCCAGGTAATTTAAGGCATTTGGGGGGGTTCGGGAGGGTGGGGGATTTAATTTAAAGGGTCGGGGGTGGGTTTTAGGGTGTTTTAGTGTGCCGGTTTTCCTGCCCTCCCCTTCCCCCGATTTAGCTATGGACCGCCGCTGGACCCCCAGGTAATTTAAGGCATTTGGGGGGGGGGGGTTTGGGAGGGTGGGGGATTTAATTTAAAGGGTCGGGGGTGGGTTTTAGGGTGTTTTAGTGTGCCGGTTTTCCTGCCCTCCCCCTTCCCCCGATTTAGCTACGGACCGCCGCTGGACCCCCAGGTAATTTAAGGCATTTTGGGGGGGGGGGTTCGGGAGGGTGGGGGATTTAATTTAAAGGGTCGGGGGTGGGTTTTAGTGTGCCGGTTCACGATTTTAACGATTTTCACGATACTCTAAACACCCAAACGGCGACGATACGATTCCCTCCCCCTCCCAGCCGAAATCGATCGTTAAGACGATCGAGGACACGATTCACATCTCTAAAAGGTGTCACAAGGCCGGCCTTTGCCTATTTTGTGGATGATCGGGTCATTTCATTACTGGCTGTCCTTTACGTCCTGGGAAATTACAAAGTTTAGGGACCTCCGGGGGAGTAACCCTAGGCATCACTTCACAAGCCTCTCTACTGTCCTTGCCAGTTACCTTTTGTCTCGGAGGTCAGAAATTCACCACGCTGGCTCTAGTAGATTCTGGGGTCGGAGGAAATTTTGTCTTGCTAGATATTGTGAAACAATTGCTCATTCCCATCCGTCCATGCCAGAGACCGCTGACTATCTCTTCTATCCACGGAGACTCCTTACCAGGAAGAATTACACATCAAACAATTCCTCTGGATTGCTTCATTGCACCTAACCACATGGAACAAATTTCTCTATATGTCATCCAGAAAGCTATCCACCCAGTTGTTCTTGGTATTCCCTGGCTGCAATTTTATAACCCCCAATTCTACTGGACATCTTTAAAATTAACTAAGTGGGGTGCTGCATGTCACGAAACCTGCCTTAAAGGAACAGCCTCTTTCGGTAGCTATTTGTGCACCCTTATCCTGGAGGGATTGCCTACTCACTACAATCAGTTTGCGGATGTATTTTCCAAGAAAGCAGCTGACATTTTGCCTCCGCATCGAGAATTTGACTGTGCCATTAATTTAGTCCCTGGATCCACTCTGCCTCATGGAAGAGTTTATCCATTATCCGTCCCAGAGACTCAGGCTATGGCTGAATATATCCAGGACAATCTCAAGAAGGGGTTTATCAGACAATCCAAGTCCCCAGCCGGGGCTGTGTTTTTCTTTGTTGGGAAAAAGGACGGGACTTTGCGACCCTGTATCGATTTTCGGGGGCTTAATGCTATTACTAACAAGGACCGCTACCTACTGCCATTAATAGCTGAACTCTTTGACCGCTTACAGGGAGCCAGGGTGTTCTCAAAATTAGAACTACGAGGAGCATACAATTTGATCAGGATACGAGAGGGTGATGAGTGGAAGATGGCTTTCAATGCCAGGGACGGCCATTATGAATATCTTGTCATGCCGTTTGGTCTAACTAATGCTCCTGCAGTCTTCCAACACTTTATTAATGAAATATTTCGAGACTTGCTCTTTGTATGCGTGGTAGTCTACTTGGATGACATATTGATTTTTTCCCGGGATCTACAGATGCATCGACAACATGTTTTACAAGTTTTGCAACAAGAGAGAATAGACTTTTTGCCAAGGTTGAAAAATGCATCTTTCAAAAAGAATCTCTAACCTTCTTGGGGTACATGATTTCCAATCTGGGCTTTCAAATGGATCCCTCCAAGTTAAAATGCATCCAAGAATGGCCTCAACCCACTGGGTTACGTGCGCTCCAGCGCTTTCTGGGTTTCGCCAACTACTATCGTAGTTTTATCCAGAACTTTTCCAAACTGGCTGCTCCCCTCACTGCTTTAATTCGTAAGGGGGCGGACATCAAGGCGTGGCCTGTTGAAGCTGAAGAAGCCTTCTGGGACCTCAAGAAGTCCTTCCTGCAGAAACCTTGCCTTTGGCACCCGTATCCTAGACGTCCATTTATGGTAGAAGTAGACGACGACGCAAAATGGCGGCGGCCATAGACCAACACGATTCGACTGCAGGAGGTCGTTCCGGACCCCCGCTGGACTTTTGGCAAGTCTTGTGGGGGTCAGGAGGCCCCCCCAAGCTGGCCAAAAGTCCCTGGGGGTCCAGCGGGGGTCCGGGAGCGATCTCCTGCCGCGAATCGTTTTCCGTACGGAAAATGGCGCCGGCAGGAGATCGACTGCAGGAGGTCGTTCAGCCGGGGTCCGGAACCCCCGCTGTTGGAGTAGGAGCAGTGCTCAGCCAAAATGACGCATCTGGAACATCTCACCCATGCTCCTACTTCTCTAGGAAATTCTCTCCGGCTGAACATAACTACTCTATTGGTGACAAAGAGCTCCTAGCCATTAAGCTTGTGCTAGAAGAATGGCGTCAATGGCTTGAGGGAGCACAACATCGTATAACCATTTTTATGGACCATAAGAACTTGATATATCTACAAGAGGCTCAACGTCTTAACCCACGCCAAGCTCGATGGGCGCTCTTCTTCTCACGTTTTAATTTTGAACTCCGCTATTGACCTGCTAGTAAGAACATTAAGGCAGATGCCTTGTCCCACTCTTTCTCGGCAGAAGACTCAGAGGAGCCCATTCAGCATATCATTGACATGGCTCATATCATCCACTCTGCTACTGGGGAAATGGTGGTGCCAAAGAGGCTCCGTAACAAGGTGCTAGCCTGGGCACACAACTCCCAGTTGTCTGGACATCCAGGACATGACCGGACTCTGAATTGTCTTCGGCAATATTATTGGTGGCCTGAGATGCGCAAGGATATTCGAGCGTATGTCGATTCTTGCCCAAGTTGTGCCCAACATAAAATTCCAACAGGGAAAACTTGGGGTCTCTTCCAACCACTTCCTATGCCAACCACTTCCTATGCCCATGAAGCCATGGATCGTGGATCTTCCAACCTCTGAGGGCAATACAGTAATATGGGCTGTAGTGGACCGATTCTCCAAAATGGCCTATTTCACCCCGCTTCCCTCCCTCCTGTCTGCTCTTCGCCTGGCACAACTATTCATGTCTCATATTTTCCGCCTCCATGGCCTGCCACAGCTCAATGAAATCTGATCGCGGTCCTTAATTCACGGCCCAATATTGGTCCAATCTCTGCAAGAAGTTTCATATTTCTCTGGACTTTACCACGGCGTTCCATCCACAAGACAACGGTCAAGCGGAATGGACTAATCGTACCTTGAAACAATTTCTACGCTTATATGTTAACACTCGTCAGGACGATTGGGCAGCACTTCTTCCTTGGGCCGAGTTTTCCACAACTGTCATGCCTGTACTTCGACTGGGGCTTCTCTGTTTCAGATTGTTTTTGGTCACCAACCCAGGCTACCTTTACCCCTGCCATTGACTGTTCCCTCACCAGCAGCACAGCTAATGGCAGCACAGTTGAAAAGACTTTGGGTGAATACCCGACAAATGCTACTACTGGCGGCTCGCACCACTGAAATAATTGCAGACAAGCACTGAAGACCAGCTTCTCGTTTCCGTCCAGGAGAAAAAGTGTGGCTTAGCACCAGGCATATTTGTCTACGGGTTCATCCATGCAACTTGCTCCTCGCTACATAGGTCTCTTCCCAGTGCTGCGGCAGCTGGGTCCCATGACCTATCAACTTCGTCTGCCTTCCACATTAAGAATCCACAATTCTTTCCACATGTCTCTTTTGAAGCCCTTGGTTCTTACTTGGCCTACTCAGAAGGTTCCTGAAACTCCGCCGCCCACTGTGGAGGAAGGCTCTATATACCAGGTTCATGAGGTTCTCGATGTCTGGAGACGGGGCAGGAAGTGGGAGTATCTCCTAGCTTGGGAGGGATTTGAGCTTGAGGAGAATTCCTGGGAACCTGCTAAGAACATTCTGGATAAGAACCTTCTACACAATTTTCACCAAGATCACCCAGGAAAGCCCAAGCCTTCTAGGGGGAGGCCTAAAGGAGGGGGTACTGTTATGGCCGTTGGCTACGGCGGTCCGCGACCGGGACCAGTCACTCACCCGTGGCATTGGGCTCTCCCTGGGATGCCCGCAGGAGCCAGCAGCCGCCGTTGATATTCTCTTTGCAGCTGTGCTGCTTACAAGATGGCCGCCGCTCTGTTGACTCTGCCCCCTCCGGGCCTCCTAGAGCCGCGCATGCGGCTGCTGGGGTAATTTAAAGGGACCATTACAGGAAATGGACATGGCTCTTCGGGACTTCTTCCTGGTTTCCTGTATTTAAGGCAAGGGCTGCTCCTCAGACCTTGCCTTGGTATCTTGGCTCTTGGTTCTGCGTGTTCCTGTGCCTCGAGTTTTTGGTCCGCTGCCTGCTCGTCTGGTTCCTGTTTCTTCTTGGTCCTTGTTCCTGGTTCTCCCCTCATAGGATGGATTTCTTCTGGCTTCGACCCCTGGACCAGCTTCCGATAGGGATGAGCAGAGGGACGCCATACATTGCATTCGGGATTTGTATTCGTCAGGGGGGCAGATACCTTGCGTTCTGCAAGGGGGGGCCCCTGATACATTTATACATTAATTCTTATTCGTTTCCCAGCTAAAATTAAATTAACTACAACTCCCCACCCTCCTGACCCCCCAAGACTTACCAAAACTCCCTGGTGGTCCAGCGGGGGGTCCGGGAGCTATCTCCTGCACTTACACCCTCGGCTGCCGGTATTCAAAATGGCGCCAATAGCCTTTGACCTACTATGTCACAGGGGCTACCGGTGCCATTGGTCAGCCCCTGTCACATGGTAGGAGCAATGGATGGCCGCCATCATCTTGTGCTCCTACCATGTGACAGGGGCTGACCAATGGCACTGGTAGCCCCTCTGACATAGTAAGGGCAAAGGCTATCGGTGCCATTTTGATTACTGGCAGCCGACAGCCCGAGTGCAGGAAATCGCTCCCGGACCCTCGCTGGACCACCAGGGACTTTTGGCAAGTCTTGGGGGACCCTCCTGACCCCCACAAAACTTGCCAAAATATCAGTGGGGTTCCAGGAGCGACCTCCTGCACTCAGGCCATCAGCTGCCAATATTCAAAATGGCGCCAATAGCCTTTGCCCTCACTATATCACAGGGGCCGATGGTCTGCCCCTGTGACATAGTGAGGGCAAGGGCTATCGGGCCCCATTTTCAATACTGGCAGCCAATAGCCTTTGCCCTCACTATGTCACAGGTGCTGACGGTCAGTCCCTGTGACATAGTGAGGGCAAAGGCTATCGGCGCCATTTTGAATACTGGCAGCCAACGGCCTGAGTGCAGGAGGTCGCTCCTGGATCCCCGCTGGACTTTTGGCAAGTTTTGTGGGGGTCAGAAGGTTCCCCAAAGACTTTCCAAAAGTTCCTGGTGGTTCAGCGGGGATCCGGGAGTGATCTCCTGCACTCGGGCCGTCAGCTGCCAGTAATCAAAATGGCGCCGATAGCGTATGCCCTTACTATGTCACAGGAGCTACCGGTGCCATTGGTCAGCCCCTGTCACATGGTAGGAGCACAAGATGGCGCTGGCCATCCATTGCTCCTACCATGTGACAGGGGCTGACCAATGGCACCGGTAGCCCCTGTGAGATAGTAGGTCAAAGGCTATCGGCGCCATTTTGAATACCGGCAGCCGAGGGTGTGAGTGCAGGAGATGGCTCCCGGACCTCTCACTGGACCACCAGGGAGCTTTGGTAAGTCTTGGGGGGAGTCAGGAGGGTGGGGGGTTTGTTTAAATTGGCTACTTTAGACGGCCAAATAATTCGGTGAAGATTTGTTATATTCGTGGGGAATTGCGATACGTTTCGCTTCCCCACAAATACAATGAATATGGCCTTAAACATTGCGGATTACCAATTCGTAGGGAACGAATGCACGCCCCTAGCTTCCAACTATTCTCTGGCTTCGACCCCTGGACCGGCTTCCAACCATTCTCTGGCTTCAACCCCTGGACCGGCTGCGGACCATTCTTCTGGCTTAGACCCTCAGACCAACTTCGGACCACACTCCGGATATCTACACTTGAATTGACTTTGACCTGCTGGAGGCACCAGCTATCTGGATTACACAACCTGCAGGAGGCGCCTGCATCCAGATCTTCGGTCTCAAGGGAGTCTCCTAAGTCCCAGCGGCCGGGTTCCTACAGGCTCCTCCTGGGGGAATCACGAGCTTCCAGGGTGAAGTCTTCATTCCATGTCTACATCATCAGGCCTCGCCTTCTGACGGTAGGAACCTAAGAGGGTTCACTCTCCTAGGTAGCGCTAACTCTACCTTGGACCTAGGGTCCACTGCCAGAACTATAACATAACCGGTGGTCTACCTACTTATTTATTTATTTAAAATCTTTCATATACCGTCGTTGTTATTTATCATCACAACAGTTTACAGGAAGGCACATATAGTAACATTAAGTATATATATTTTTTTTTATGTATTTGTTTTTATATACCGGTATTCGTACATACATCATATCGGTTTACATCGAACTTAACCATTTACAAGAATGGAACCTATTTAAAACAATAAGAGGGGGTAAAGCAATATAAGGGGATTAAAACGATTTAAAACAGGAAACTTACAGTATATAAACTTACAGTATATAAAGCAAGTAAACGTTTAATAAAGGTGCCAAAAAAATGATTCAGTAACAAAGTGTTTTCAAATATACAATCATATGAAGAGTTAGTTTGACTTGTCCTTTTGAAACCTGTGTCATATTCTAACTTACTGAGTTATCAGTGAGAAGTTGGATCAAAAATAATAACTAAGCATATTGTAAATATAAGTGCTGAGTTTGTGGTGCTTGCTTTTATTTGCTTTCTCCGTTCTCTTTGTAAAATGTCTGTTTAAAAAGCCATATTTTTAAAATTCCTTTAAATAGTTTAAAATTTCTCTGCAATCTTATCTCAAAGGGCATTGAATTCCACAAGTTGGATGCTGCTAAAGACAATGCTCGCTCTCTGACTTGTGTAAGTCTTGCTGTCTTAACCGATGGAACAGTCAGGGGTGCTTTATTCGCTGATCTCAGATTTCTATGTGGTACGTGTACATGCAGTGCTCTGTTGAGCCATTCTGCTTTTTTATCGTGAATTAATTAATGTATAGTACATAATGCTTTATATTGTACTCTTTGTTCTATGGATAACCAATGTAGTTCAGCTAGTTTTTCAGTAATGTGATCTCTTTTCCTTTCGCCTGTAAGTATTCTTGCAGCAGAGTTTTGCAATATTTGAAGTGGTCTTATGGTTGTGTATGGTAATCCCAATAACAGTGTGTTACAGGAATCAGTGCTTGCAAAAATTAGTAGGGATTTGCAGCCAGAAAGTATTCGTTGCATTCAGGATACTTATTCGTCGGGGGGGCATACGGACTTATGGCACCCCGATCCGTTGATACGTGAATTTGTTTTCCGGTTCCCATTAAAGTCAAAGGGGAAGGATTTACAGCCTATTTTTGGCTGCAGAATTGGGGTTTTATTATAAATTTTGATGAAAGTTCTGGGGAGCAATCATCAGAACAACAAAAGAGCTCCAAGGTACTTAGACTGTGGCAAAGTGGCACCAAAGTGGCATGAATAGCCTAAGGTACTTTAAAGGAGCAAAGGGGTACCAGGAGTGGCAAGAAGAGTGCTTTAATAGAGGCACAAAGCAGCAGCGAGAGTGTCAAAAACACACCACAGCTTCAAAAGAGAGCACCAATAAAAAATGCATGAACCCTCGAAGGCAGCACTACAGGCAAAGCGGCAAAACAAGTGGCATCGACATCCTACAGCACAATGAAGGAGAAACATACATAGTAGGGATGTGAATCGTTTGCCCGATCGTTTTAACGATCGGGTTCGGCTGGGAGGGGGGGGGAAATCTGATCGTTACGAGATGTGAATTGGAATCGTTCCGATTCCAATTCACATCACTAATTTTTTTTAGTGAGGCCCGCGTCAATAAAAAAACCCCACCCCGACCCTTTAAAATTACCCCCTTAGCCTCCCCCACTCTCCCAACCCCCCCCCCCCAAAAAAAACATTTTACACATACCTGGTGGTCCAGGGGGGCCGCGGGGAGCGATCTCCCATTCCCACGCTATCAGCTGTGCTAAAAAAAATATTGTTGCCAATGGCCCTTTGCTCTTACCATGTGACAGGGCAAAGGTAGCGCCGGCGCCATTTTGAATATTGGCAATAAGGCCCGCGTGCAGGAGATCGCTCCCTGGCCCCCGCTGGACCCCCAGGGACTTTTGGCCAGCTTGGGGGGGCCTCCTGACCCCCACAAGACTTGCCAAAAATCCAGCAGGGGTCGGGGAGCGACCTCCTGCACTCCGGCCATATTGCCAGTATTCAAAATGGCGCCGGCGCTACCTTTGCCCTGTCACATGGTAAGGGCAAAGGGCCATCGGCGCCATTTTTTTTAGCGCAGCTGATAGCGTGGGAATGGGAGATTGCTCCCGCAGTCCCCCTGGACCACCAGGTATGTGTAAAATGTTTTGGGGGGGGGGTCAGGAGAGTGGGGGAGGCTAAGGGGGTAATTTTAAAGGGTCGGGTGGGGTTTTTTTTTATCGGGCCATCGGCGTCATTTATATTAGTGGCAGCCAAAATGGCGCCGATGGCCCGAGAGCGGGAGATCGTGCCGGGACCCCCCCACTGGACCACCAGGTAATTTAAAACAATTTGGGGGGGTTCGGGAGGGTGGGGGATTTGTTTTAAAGGGTCGGGAGGGTTTAGGGGTTGTTTTGGTGTGCCAGTTTTCCCGCCCTCCCCCTCCCCCGATTTACGATTTTTCACGATAAATCGGGGGAATTTCTATTGTATCGCGACTCTAACGATTTTTGACGATTTAAAAAATATCTGACGATTTTTTTAAATCGTCAAAAAATGATTCACATCCCTAATACATAGCAAGCAGAAAGACTAGCACCAACACACTGAGTAACCATGATAGTGGCCAGAACACCACAAGGAGTTGAGTGAGTCATCTGGTGTATGGCAGCAAGGCACAGAGGCAGAGGGTAGATACAGGCTGGCTACACCCGGGGAGAGTTCCCTTTCCTTTGTGCAGGAAAGGGCTCCCTAGAATGGGTTTGCCCCTAGAGTGGGGTGTTTCCATTGGCGTCTAGTGAGCTCTCTCTGGTCTTTTAAAATCTGGTAGAGTTAGCAGATATACAAAATAGAATTTTCAAGGCTGAGGCGGAGGAGGTTACCATGTAAACAGCGGTTCAACATGGGTTAGAGGCTAGATACAGGTTAGCTACACCCGGGGAGAGTTCCCTTTCCTTTGAGCTGGGAAGGGCTCACCGAAATGGGTTGACCCCTAGAGTGGAGCATGAACCTTCAAAGCGTGGTGACCTGGAGCAGGGTCTTACTGTGAGCATGATCTCACTGTGTTGTGTTTGCCATAGTCTAAGTACCTTGGAGATCGTTTCTTGTTCTGAACAAGGGTCAACAGGTGGTAAGATATAGGCTGCAACAACGGGGAGAGTTCCCGTTTCTTTGAGCAGGAAAGAGCTCCCTGGAATGGGTTGGCCCAGAGACTGTATAATGGTACAAATTGTTAGGATTTAAGCATTTGCAAACATATCATGACTTCATAAGCAAGACGGAGGAAGTTCTCTTCTCTGCCCTGAAACTAAAGAAGACTGTTTTAATTAAGATCCATGCTGTGAAGGATTACTAGTTTGAATTGCAGAGACTGTGGTTTCCCATCACAACGAGGGTTCAGCCATTAGGACTGGACATAAGGCATGGACGGACGGCACAGCAATACAGGACAGAGTCAATCCCACCTAGTGATATAAGGCCTGGACGGACAGGCACAGCAGTCGAGAACAGAGGTCACGCCCACATAGGGACATAATGCCTGGATGGACAGACAAAGCAGTCAAGGTCAAACCCTTGTAGGAACATAAGGCCTGGACTGGCAGGCAAAGCAGTCGAGGATAGAGGTCAATCCCACCTAGGGACATAAGGCCTGGATGAACAGGCACAGCAATCGAGGTCAAACACTTGTAGGAACATAAGGCCTGGACTGACAGGCACAGCAATCGAGGTCAAACCCTTGTAGGGACATAAGGCCTGGACGAACATGCACATAGGTTCAGGACTGAGTCAATCCCACTTAGGGACATAAGGCCTGGATGAAAAGGCACAGCAATCGAGGTCAAACACTTATAGGACATAAGCCTGGATGAACATGCACAGCAATAAAGGACAGAGTCAATCCCACCTAGGGACATAAATCCTAAACGGACAGGTACAGCAGTTGAGAACAGAGATCAAGCTCATATAGGGATATAAGGTCTGGATGGACAGGCAAAGCAATCGAGGTCAAACACTTGTAGGAACATAAGGCCTGGAAAGACAGGCACAGCAATTGAGGTCAAACACTTTTAGGGACATAAGGCCTGGACGAACATGAACAGCAATACAGGACAGAGTCAATCCCACCTAGTGACATAAGGCCTGGACGGACAGGCAGAGCAGTCGAGAACTAACCCTTGTAGGAACATAAGGCCTGGACAGACAGGCAAAGCAGTCAAGAACAGAGGTCAAGCCCACGTAGGGACATAAGGCCTGGACGAACAGGCACAGCAATCGAGGTCAAACACTTGTAGGAACATAAGGCCTGGATTGACAGGCAAAGCATTCGAGGACAGAGGTCAATCCCACTTAGGGACAAAAGGCCTGAATGAACAGGCAAAGCAATCAAGGTCAAACACTTGTAGGAACATAAGGCCTGGACTGACAGGCAAAGCAGTCGAGAACAGAAGTCAATCCCACATATGGACATAAGGCCTGGCTAACAGTCACAGCAATCGAGGTCAAACACTTGTAGGATTATAAGGCCTGGACAGACAGGCACAGCAATCGAGGTCAAACCCTTGTAGGGACAGAAGGCCTGGATGAACATGTACTGCAATACAGGACAGAGTCAATCCCACCTAGTGACATAAGGTCTGGACGGACAGGCACAGCAGTCGAGAACAGAGGTCAAGCCCACCTAGGGACATTATGCCTGGATGCTCAGGCAAAGCAGTCGAGGTCAAACT
The DNA here is from genome assembly GCF_901001135.1 of Rhinatrema bivittatum. Taxonomy (NCBI): domain Eukaryota; kingdom Metazoa; phylum Chordata; class Amphibia; order Gymnophiona; family Rhinatrematidae; genus Rhinatrema; species Rhinatrema bivittatum. The sequence goes on along the minus strand of NC_042620.1, from coordinate 366,012,194 downwards.
CTTGTAGGAACATAAGGCCTGGACTGACAGGCAAAGCAGTCGAGGACAGAGGTCAATCCCACGTAAGGACATAGGGCCTGGACGCACAGGCAAAGCAGTTGAGGTCAAACACGTGTAGGAACATAAAGCCTGGACGGACAGGCACAGCAATCGAGGTCAAATAATTATTGGAACATAAAGCCTGGATGGACAGGCACAGCAATGGAGGTCAAGCCCACGTAGGGACGTACGTCCTGGACGAACAGGCAAAGCAATCGAGGTTAAACACTTGTAGGAACATAAGGCCTGGACGAACAGGCAAAGCAATCGAGGTTAAACACTTGTAGGAACATAATGCCTGGACGGTTCAGGCACAGCAGTCGAGAACAGAGGTCAAGCCCACGTAGGGACATAAGGCCTGAAACACGCATGACTCCCACATTCTCCACTATCTGCAAGGGCTGGTCATCAAGGGCACAGCAATCGACGACAGAGGTCAAGCCCACGTATGGACATAAGTCCTGGACGAATAGGCACAGCAATCGAGGTCAAAAACTTGTAGGGATATAAGGCCTGTATGGACAGGCAAAGCAATCAAGGTCGAACCCTTGCAGGGACATAATGCCTGGACAGTGGACAGACAGACACAGCTTTTGAGGTCAGGCCCATGTAGGGACGTACGGCCTGGGAAGTAGTTGTTCATGCACAGCGTTTCAGGTCAGGTACATGTGCTGCAGTGCCTATATTATCTGGAGCATTGGAGGCAGTTGGAGCTGCTGCAAGGCTTTCTATTGCTTTTATTCATCTTGCCATTCACAGGAAAAATTTGGAAACCCAAGCAAAGGCAGGTTTACTTTCAAAAACACTAGCATTTCCATCAACTCTGGTGCCAGCTTTTAGCGGCGAGGGCTCATGATATTCCCCTGTCATTGAAAAGACATGTTCACTGGGCACACTGGTTGGTGGACATGACAGATATCGCTGAGCCACTTTGGCTAGGTGTGGCCAGACAGTGGACTTATGTGCCCAATATGACAGCGGATCTGTCTGCATGTTCTCTATCGGCTCTGAGAGATACCATGTCACTGACAGCTGTGCTGGTGTCTCCTTTGCTTGGGCGGGCTGAGCGTCACTCATGTCAGCTGCTTTATCTGTCGCCTGTCGCACAACAGATTAATCTTTATGGGCAACATGCCTTGGGTGTTCTTAAGTGGAGGAGGAGGTACTCTCTGTCACTGACACAGTGCTGCTCCTGCTTGGGCTAGCAGCACAACTCTTTGAAGTGCCTGCTGTTTCCACCTCTGCTTCAAGCCTAATCTGTATCTGCCTTTGGCGCACCTGTTCATGGACTTTTGCTAACAGCAGGTCCTTCACCAATAACAGACAATCGTACTGTAGGGTGAGTTTCCCTTTCACATGGGGATCACAGACTGTGACGAGCATGTATATGCGGTCTTCTGTTAAAGGCCTTAATCTCTCTTTCACCTGCTGCTGCAAAACATCCAGACACTGCAGCACCTCAACTGATTCCCTCTTCCTGTTTAAAGACCTCCAAATGTTCATCCAGGAGATTAACTATAGGGATGATGTCAGCCAAGGTGGCACTTCTGGAACTCAGTTCCTCCGTGACATCCTTGAAGGGCTGCAGGATTTTTACCAGCTGACTCATGACTAACCAATCATGATGCCCTAGGGGATTCTGCACACCTATGTCCATTGTACCAGAAACTTCATGAAGGGGTGTCTGCAGCTCCACTAACCTCTCCAGCATCATAAAGGTGGAATTCCACCGGGTGGCAATGTCTTGAATGAAACATTTGTGAGGCATCTCCAAATCAGTCTGCTTTTGTCAGAGAACCTGCCCCGCCTTCACACTTCTGTGGAAGTGCGCTGCTAAGTTCCTGCACTTCTGTATTAACCTATGCAGGTATTCATTCTCTTTGTCATTGGAATCCAACCCCAGAGCTGACTTTACTACCAGATGCAGAGTGTGTGCAAAACATTGGATGTTCTTAATGCGCCCGTTCTTTTTTGCCTTAACCATGTTTGCAACATTGTCTGTGAGAAAGAACCCTGCCTGTGTTTTTCTGTCATGCTGGTGTAGTTGCCAGCCCTCCAGCATCTGTCTGATGCATGCTAGAATATTGGCTGAGGTATGGGTCTGGTTCCTCAGGTGGGTGTGCAGTAAAGCCCACCTCCACCCTGATACTTGTTCAGTAATAGAGCTGCTGGCTGCCCCAGCCTCAGCCAGGTCCCACCAGTGTGCTGTCAATGAGAGGTAAGAGTGTGCAGCATTCATGGCGGTCCAGATATCACAAGTGAAATGCACTCTCCCCTCTGCCTTAGCTAGCAGCGCTTGCATGCGACTGCGACACTGCTTGTACAGGCTGGGGATGACCTTTCTGCTAAATGTGGTTCAGGAGGGGACTTTGTTATTTGGAACTACGACCTTCAGAAAATGCTTGAAACCCACATTCTCCACTAACTGCAAGGGCAGTGCTCATTAACCTCAGGCAATAGTGATAAACATTCAGATACGTCTGCGTGCATATCAGCAAATAAAAAAATGGAAAATCAGAAAGAGGAGAAATAGTCTTGCAACAATCCCGCTGCTGCTGTCTTCAAACCAACCTGTTCATATTTGGTTGGTTGTCCTTTCCTTGAGCAGATGGAATGTTGGCTTCTGCAAATCGTACTCTGTGGGTTGCAAATATCCCAATACCTCATGACTGATTTCTAAAGAAGGATGTAAAATATGCTCCAATTTTAGTAGCAAAACATTCAGATGACATGAATATTTTATTTGTAACAACCTCTTGGGGGTGGAGGAAGTTCAGCTTGGAGAAGAGATGGCTGAGGGGGGATATGATAGAGGTCTTTAAGATCATGAGAGGTCTTGAACAAGTAGATGTGAATCATGAGAGGTCTTGAACAAGTAGATGTGAATTGGTTATTTACACTTTTGGATAATAGAAGGACTAGGGGGCATTCCATGAAGTTAGTAAGTTGCACTAGGGGGCATTCCATGAAGTTAGCAAGTTGCACATTTAAGACTAATCGGAGAAAATTCTTTTTCACTCAACGCACAATAAAGCTCTGAAATTTGTTGCCAGAGGATGTGGTTAGTGCAGTTAGTTTAGCTGGGTTCAAAAAAGGTTTGGATAAGTTCTTGGAGGAGAAGTCCATTAACGGCTATTAATCAAGTTTACTTAGGGAATAGCCACTGCTATTAATTGCATCAGTAGCATGGGATCTTCTTAGTGTTTGGATAATTGCCAGGTTCTTGTGGCCTGATTTGGCTTCTGTTGGAAACAGGATGCAGGGCTTGATGGACCCTTGGTCTGACCCAGCATGGCAATTTCTTATGTTCTTATGTTCTTAAGTATTGTACTATAGTGCTAGACTGTGTAAACTTTGAAAAGTATATATTTCTAACATTATATTATACTGAAAGTTAAAAAAAAATATTTAAAAGTCTATTAGGCATTGCAAAACTTATTTTCTATAAGTAATTAATTTCAGCATGCTACATTGCTAGAAAGAAAGCATTTATGGCTGAGGCTAGTATATGGGAAATCCGATTTAGAAATATGTACTGATAAATACTTCCTTAAAAGTAGGAAAGTAGGAATTATTGATATACAACTTTCATTATGCTGCTAAAATAGGAACATATATTTCTGCTGTCTTTAGAAATCAGTCATGAGGTGAGACTGATAGGAATATTTGCAACCTACAGAGTATGATTTGCAGAAGTCATGTTTATTCTTGTACATTCTCTCTCTCTCTCACTCCTATCTCATCTCTATAAATAAAAATGGAAATGTTCGTTTGTTCAAAATCTTAAATCTCCGAAAGTTCTTCACCGATTGCTTTGAAATTTTGACACAACGTTGCATTCGAATACGCGCGTGTTTTTATATACCTATGTTATATAGATGTCACACCTGTGACAGGTAAAAACATGCTTTTTTGGAAAAACAGCACCATCTGTTGGACGTACAAGCAACACACACTATCTAGAATATAAATGGGCTCTGACCCATGGCCCGCAAATGCGCAGTAGAGAGCAGCTCTACCGCGCATGTGTGGACCATTGAGCTCTACGCTATGTGCTGGGTGTCACAGAGGGGAGGAGGAAAGGGCAGATGAGTCGCCGCTCTGAGAAATGGCTCAGCTTTTTCCTCCCCCTCTTGGAAAGGGGGAAGAGAGTAAGGACTGCCGGACAGTTACACACAGGAGGAGGAAAGGGTAGAAGAGTTGCCGAGCCTGTCCGTCCACCGCCGGGCAAGGGGGGAAGGGAGTTGGGACGGCCGGAGCAGAGCTAATGCAGTAGGAAGCGGCTGTGAAGAGATCACAAGCAGCTGCAGCCTGCAGCAGCCAAAGCACAAAGAGCTGAACAGAGAATAGCTTGCCCTCCTCCCCCGCCCCCTGAGTCCCGCAGATAAGGAGAAGCCAAGTAAATATCCCACAACTTTAGGGGGGGGGGGAGGGGGAAGGCAGTGCTGTCAGCCTGCCTGTGGGTCTCAGCCACCATGGGAAGAGTTTACATGGGCATCGCTCCACCCCCACTCCCAGCAAAGCACCGTGATGAAATTAAAAGCCAGAGCCCTGCTCCCTCCTCCCTCTCAAGCCCCCGATTGGATTTCTTAAAGGCACAGGTCTGCCAGAAAGAGCAAAGTAAGCTAGGCAATGTATCCCAAATCTGTTGCAGTGCCTGCCACCTTCTCTTTGCGAGGGGGGGAAGCGGAGTGTTTTCCTCTCTCTCCCAGACACAACTGGCGTGGGAACTTTGCAAGCTCTTGCAACAGGAGGGGACAAAAATCCCGCCCATTTTAACTGTGTGAGAGAGAAGTGTGGTAATGTGTGCTGAAGGCGAGTGTGAGTGCCAGAGAGAGAGGGAGACTACATGAGGGATTGTGTATGTGTGTGAGAGGGATTGGGCGTGCGTGTATGAGGGACAGAGGAAGAGTGTATGTGCAAGAGAGAGAGAGAGAGGAAGCCTATGTAGGGGGCTGTATGAGAGAGAGATTCTCTACCCCCCCCAGCTCTCCACATAGGTTACAGTGTAAGGGGTTCAGTGTAGAGGGGAATGGGAGAGCAAAGGAGTTGGGGCCAGTAAGGATAGAGTGAAAGGGGTCTGAGCCTGTCCCTCTGCCACCGGGGAAGGGGGGAGGGAGTTGGGATGGCAGGACCATTACACCTCGCGAGATCCCCCTCGGCCATTGCTGCAGCTCCTACCACCACCGCCGCCTCTGGCCCTTCATGGTGCTGGGGGGGGGGGGAGCGGAGCAGAGCAAAGACATAGGAGGAGAGGAGATAAAAATCTCGCCCGTTTTAACGGGCTTAACGGCTTGAACTAAATATTTTACGATTCCATTTCAATGTTTCTGATTGCATTGTTAAATTGAAATTTCATAGATTTCGATTTATTTATTTTCATTTTGATTTAATTATTTCGTGTGACATTGCGTTGGAATTGAGCTGTGTCGTTTACCATACCGTTCATTTAGTGAGTATAGTTTATGGGGGTTTTTTTTTCATTCTTTTTCATTTCTAGAATTATGCGGTTTACATCTAGACACGGATTCCTTCTCACATGGACAATTATATGTTGCGTGTTCTAGAGTAGGCAAACCAGACAATCTCTATATCTGCACAGACAATGGAACAACAAAAAATATTATATACCCACAAGCATTGTGAAATTAACCATATTTGAAACGTGCGCTTTCTCTTTCCTTTCTTTTCCATTTAACCAGACTGAGCCACAGCAACGCGTGACCGGGTACAGCTAGTATATATATAGATAGATAGATAGACAGACAGACAGATAGATAGATAGATTTTTAAGGAGGTCCAACATTTTCTCTTTAGAAGTGCATCAGTGATCTCAACAGATTCTGCATGTGGTGAGTGATGTCAGAGTAGGAGAGATCGGTGGTTGGCACTCCCCTGTGTGAGATGTCAGAATTTTAACAAAATTAAGGTGCCCATGCCCACTGGGCTCACAGTTCACAGGCTCCCTCTTTCCAAAAGAGAGGTCCTGCTCATCCCTCCCTCTCTCATTGGAGAGGTGCTGAAGGAGCATCTTGGCCTAAGAAAGTGGTTGGGACCCATGATCGAGGTGGAGCCCAAAGCTCAGACCCTGTTTCCTGAAGATCCATATCAGAAGGATTTCTTCAGATGGGAACACAGAAAACTCCTGAGTCTTTTGTGAAGATGTAGAGGTAGTCTCAAGGAAGAGAGTTATAAGTTCCTGTTCCTCATCTGTCCAGGAAAAGTATTTAAGATTTGGGAAAAGACTCTGTGGAGTTTCTAGTTGGAATCTGTTGAAGACTGCCAGACTTTGAGGTCTGTGTTTCAGAACTGCTGCCTAAAAGAAAGCAATGGGGCTCAGAGGTTCCTGATTTACTCAGAGGGAGAGTTCCAGATAGTGCTTGAATCTCAGAGAAGGCTGCATCCAGAGGAATACAGGTACCAGGGAAGAGCCCAGCAAGGAAGTTACCTAGCCCATAAAGCTTACTTTCCTAAGGTGTGCATCATTTCTTTTTATGTGAGTGACTGAATTTTATTTTATGCTGCTGGATTTTTATACTTTTCTGAAGTATTGGTGTACTGGATGTGGATTTTATGTTTCCTGCAATCGGTAACCAGTAAAGAAGGTTACTTTTTGTGCCTACAGGTGTTAAGGATCCACTAGAAATAAAATGTTTCCATAAATTGAAGTATGAGGGACATATAAATAAAGTAGTCACTTTGAGGACCAATTCTGGATTGTCTGAAGAAAAGATTATAGAGGACAGACAGAGTATGATTACCAAAAACAGGGACTCAAAGAGTGTCCTTATACCAATGAGAGAAGCCTGATTAACAAGATAGGTGAGTTGGAGTATAAGGACATAAGAAATGCCATGATGGTTCAACCCACAGTCCATCAGACCCAGCATCCTGTCTCTGACAGTGGCCAAGCCAGGCAAAATGTATCTGACAGATCCCAAAAAGTGGATCTATTTTCTGTTACACACCTCCAGGGATAGCAATAGCTTTCCTTAGTCTTCCACCTAATAATATGGTATGGATTTTTTCCTTCAGGAATTTGTCCAAAACTCTTTGAAACCTCGTTCTGCTAATTGACTCACCACGTCTTCTGGCAACAAATTCCACAGCTTAATTGTGCATTGAGTACAAAAAAAATATTTTTTATGATTTGTTTAAAATTTTGTTGGATACTAGTTTCAGGGATGGAAACTTTCAAACTGGTGCACATGTGCGCACGATCATCAGCCCACGCCCAGGGACATGGCCATTTTATAACATAAGCGCATATATGCACACATGTTACAAAAAAGCCTGCCATGCACACATGTGTGTGTGTTATTTTAAGTGGGTGTGCATTCGTGCATGCAAATGTTGCTTCTACCACGTAAGTGGGGGGATTTTCAAAGATGTGTGCCAACGCCATTGCCATTTTCCAGGTCCGTTCCCAGTTTGCTCAGTTAAGGGATAAGACTTCCAAACCCTCCAGTTTAATTGCCTCCATTCTCCCCTGTTAGCCCTGACCTTTGAAACCTCACTGATCTTCCTAGATTTTTTTGTTTTACAATTTATACATCATCACTAGCTGAAGTAAAGTTACACAGCAGGGGACCTTGGTGCATGCCTTTACACGTAGGTATTTATGCGCAAATTTCAGGTTAAAATCCCAGAATCCCTATGCCCCATCCAGCCCATGCTACACCCCCTTTTGGAAACTTTTAATAATTTGTGCATGCGGCGGCATGTATGCACGTATCCTGGTGGCTTTTAAAATACGGTCGGCATGCATTGGCTCAACATATTTGCACATTCCCTAATTTCGGCACGCATTGGGCTTTAAAAATTCACTTAATAGAGTTTCTCTTTTCATTTTAGTATTATTTGAAAGGGTAAGTAACAGTCCATCCTTTATTTACCTATTCCACCCTACTCGTGATTTTATAAAATTCTATCATGTCCCCTCTCAGCTATCTCTTTTTCTACCTGTGCAGTCCCTCGTGACAGAGAATTATTCCATCCCCTTTTTCATTTTTCTGCCCTCCTTCTGAACCATTGCTAGCTCCACTATGTCTTTTTATGAGATGGGGTGACCAGAACTGTTGTCGTACTGTGGAGCAATGCAAAGGAAATATGATATTCTCCCTTCTATTCTCCAATCCTTTTTGTATCATTTCTAAAATTCTATTTGCTTTTTGGCCACTGCAGCACACTCAGCTGAGGATTTCAATGCATTGTCCAGTGTCCACAAAGACCTCAAGATCCTTTTCCTGGGTGGTGTCTCCTAATACAGAACCCAGTACTGTATACCTCTTAGGGGTGTGCATCCGTTTTTGACGTATTGGCGATCCGCAACGTATTTTGTCCTATACGTTAAATACGTGGGGAGGCAAAACGCATCGCGACTCCTCACGTATTTAACGTATTTTCTGTTTAATTCGGTGCGCCCAGCGGCGCATGTTTTTCTTCGCCCCCATTAGCTACTTACTATCTACGATTTGCACAAAATGGCAGCGCCCCTGCGGTAACCATGCCAACCTGTCTGACCCTTTCCTGTGAGTCACAGTGACTCACAGGAAAGGGTCAGACAGGTCGGCATGGATACCGGAATGCAGCGTATTCTCGCTGACATTTTCTGAGCTGCACTGAATGCAGCCAATAGCGCTGTCATTCAGTGCTCTCTGTCGATTTTACTGATGAGCCAGCAGTATATAAACATCAGCATGAGGAGCCACGCACTTATTAGATTATAAGTGTTTTGAGAGCTATTTAAAATAATTTGAATTTTATGTACATCAATGCGCTTCTTATATGTCACCAATTTCAATATGTTTTTTAATACATTTTTTCATTTAGATTATTATGTTTTAATATATTTATATATTATATTTATTCATGTTGTAGCCCCTGAGGCAGCCGTTCTCAAACGGCAAAACTTGGCCTGAGTCGGGCTAATTTTGTGTCTCCACTTCAATAAAGGAATTTACAAGACATCTGGCATCTATCCTCTTTGTTCATCCTGCCACGCACTTATTTCCAGCGATGCTGTGGGGAGGTGGGCTGGGTGGAAGAGAGAGGAGGCTGAACTAAGAGAGATAGGCTACTAGTAAAGGAAAGAAAATTATTCTTTGTTTTGCTGCAGTGGCAGGGTCAGCTACAGCTAGCCCTGTTTCTTTCAAGCTGTTTATTTTGGTCATCTCTGACTGAGAAGAGAAGCTGTGCTAGGTCAGCTAGCACTGACCACCATTTAGGGTGTTGGGCTGGCTTGGAGAGATATATTATTTTCAATTTCATCCATTTTTCTGGAGTGACAAAAATTCCTGCTTTTTTTTTTAATTCCAATTACTTTAGTCTTTCAGTGCACTGGGCTTCACTGGGCAGTTTAACAGGCTGGGTCTGTGCAGTCAAGTGCCCAGGGAGTCTGCCTCTTTTGTGCTTACAAGCAAGCAGCTTCTGTGTGCACGCCACACACATTAGTGCATAGCCAGGCACCGTGACAGTGGGCAGTAGGTAGTTTAAACAGACTGATCCAAATTATTTGGTTGGGTCTGTGCAGTCAAGTGCCCAGGGAGTCTGCCTCTTTTGTGCTTACAAGCAAGCAGCTTCTGTGTGCACGCCACACTCATTAGTGCACAGCCAGGCACCGTGACAGTGGGCAGTGTTACTACTCAGTCACATTAAATCCATAATGTCAGGGAAAGAGAGATGTAATTGAGTGATTGGGGCTGGCAGAGGAGGCACCTCAAAAGACACTAGTGCAACACCACCAGTACAGCTAAAAAGGCAACTGTCGCACTCTAAACTCTTTGTAGGGGATGGCAGTTCCATGCCAAAAAAATGAAATCTGACCATGATACATCACCATCGCCACCACTTGTTTCTGGCCCTGTAGTTTTGGAGGTGAGGGAAGGGGAGGCAGAGTCATGCCAGACAAAATGTAGACACCCAAAAGCAGCAGGGGGACAGAAGTCTCGACTAACACTTAGCGTTGATAAGGTAGCGCAGTCACTGTTTGCTTCTGATTCAGATGAAGAATCTTCTTGTGTGGGATTCTCATCAGAAACGGAAGAAGTAATAGCTGATGAATCTTCGGTAGAATCAGATAGTCCTGTCTTAGCCTCCACAAATGTGCAGTAGGGGAGAGATGACAGTGATAACGAGGAGGAGGAAGAGCAGTCAGTACAGGCACAGAGGGTGACTGATGCCCCCTCTGGCATTGCTTCTCAGGGAGCACCCACTACCTCATCTCCAGTGCCAGCATCCACCCCCAAGGTGTTAGAGAGGGGAGGATCACGAAAGACATCTCCGATCTAGAAACACTTTAAAGTGACGGAAGACCCGCACTATGCTCGGTGTAATTACTGTGCCAGGGATATTAGCAGAGGCAACAAATGGGACATCTATCTAACTTTGGCATGAACCATCATATTTATTTATTATTTATTTATTTAGCATTTTTATATACCAAAATTCTTGTAGCAAAGCTACAAATCAATTCAGTTTACATTTTAATATTAACAGGCATGTAAGAATGCGGTTACATAGAACAAGGAAAATTAACTAGGATCAGCAAACGAGAGGTATTACCATAAACAAAATAGTATGATATTTATGTGTAACAAGCTCAAAAATAGCTAAACAAGTAACATGCAAGACAATAGTTAAAGTAACAATCAAGACAATAGCTAAACATGGTTCAATCTGGAAGAACTGCGGTTTGAGAAGGCTGCATGTAAGAATGATATCTGGGATTACAATATGGTTATAGTCTGAGAGAGCCATTATAAGATGGAAAGGGCGTGATTAGTGGGAGATTATTGGTGTAGATTAAAAGCTTGCTCGAACAGCCAAGTTTTGAGTCTCTTTTTGAAGGTGATCGGGCATTGTTCTTGTCGGAGTTCGGGGGGTAATGAGTTACAGGATATGAAGAGGCAACACCCAACAAGATGGTGGCAGTTCCAGTTGGGGGACCCCTTCCAACCAGTGTGCAGTGGTAGGAAAGCAGCAGAGTCAGCACACGCCCTCATCCCCTTCTAGCAGTCAGGAGGCAGGCCAGTAAACCCCTGACATGTGGCGGAAGCGACAATCCACCATGGAGGAAATGGGGTGGAGTGCAGTAACGCTATTCCAGGGTAGGAGACAGGCAGCCTAAAAAGTTGTAACCAGGACCATTGGGGAAATGATTGCCCTTGATGACCAGCCCTTGCAGCTAGTGCAGAATGTGGGTTTCAAGCGTTTTTTGAAGGTCGTACTTCCACATTACAAAATCCCGTGCAGAATCACATTTAGTAGAAAGGTCATCCCCAGCCTGTACAAGCTGTGTCGCAGTCGCATGCAAGCACTGCTAGCTAAGGCAGACGGAGGAGTGCATTTCACCTGCGATATCTGGACTGCCATGAATGCTGCACACTCTTACCTCTCTCTGACAGCACACTGGTGGGACATGGTTGAGGCAGGGGCAGCCAGCAGCTCTATTACTGAAGAAGTATCAGGGTGGAGGTGGGCTTTACTGCACACCCACCAGACGGACCAGGCCCATACCGCAGCCAATATTTTAGCATGCATCAGACAGATGCTGGAAGGCTGGCAACTACACCAGCGAGACAGGAAAACGCAGGCAGGGTTCTTTGTCACAGACAATGGTGCAAACATGGTTAAGGAAATAACCGATGGGCGGTTTAAGAACATCCGATGTGTTGCACACACTCTGCACCTGGTAGTGAAGTCAGCTCTGGGCTTGGAGTCCAATGACAAAGAGAATGAATACCTGCATAGGTTAATACAGAAGTGCAGGAACATAGCAGCACACTTCCACAGAAGTGTCAAGGCGGGGCAGGTTCTCCGACAAAAGCAGACTGATTTGGATATGCCTCACAAGCGTCTCATTCAAGACATTGCCACCCGGTGGAATTCCACCTTTATGATGCTGAAGAGGTTACTGGAGATGCAGACACCCCTTCATGAACCTTCTGGTACAATGGACATAGGTGTGCAGAATCCCCTAGGGCATCGTGATTGGTTAGTCATGAGTCAACTGGTAAAAATTCTGCAGCCCTTCAAGGATGTCACGGATGAGCTGAGTTCCAGAAGTGCCACCTTGGCTGACATCATCCCTATAGTTAATTTCCTGCATGAACATTTGGAGGTCTTTAAACAGGAAGAGGGAATGAATGCTGAGGTGCTGCAGTGTCTGGACGTTTTGCAGCAGCATGTGAAAGACAGATTAAGGCCTTTAACAGACGACCGCACATACATGCTCACCTCTGTGATCCCCGTGTGAAAGGTAAACTCGCCTTTCAGTCCAATTGTCTGTCATTTGTGAAGGAGCTGCTGTTAGCAAAGGTCCGTGAACAGAAGCGCCATAGGTGGAGACAGATTAGGCTTGAAGCAGAGGTGGAAACAGCAGGCACGTCAGAGAGTTGTGCTGTTAGCCCAAGCAGGACAAGCACTGTGTCAGCAACAGATAGTAACTCCTCCTCCACGTCAGAATGCCCAAGGCATGTTGCCCATAAAGATTCATCAGTTGTGCAACGGGCGAGAGAGAAAGCAGCTGGATTGAGTGACTCTGAGCCCGCCCAAGGACAGGACACAGCAGCACAGCTGTCAGTGACACAGTATGTCTCAGAGCCGATAGAGAACATGCAGACAGATCCGCTAGCTTATTCGGCACACAAGTCCACTGTCTGGCCACACCTAGCCAAAGTGGCTCAGCGATATGTCATGTCCACCAAACAGTGTGCCCAGTGAACGTGTCTTTTCAATGACAGGGGATATCATGAGCCCTCACTGCTCATGGCTGGCACCAGTGTTGATGGAAATGCTAGTGTTTTTGAAAGTAAACCTGCCTTTGCTTGGGTTTTCAAATTTTCCCTGTGAATGGCAAGATGAATAAAAGCAATTCAAAGCCTTGTAGGAGTTCCAATTGCATCCTATGCTCCAGATAATATAAGAACTGCAGCACATGTACCTGACATGAATCACTGTGCCTGACCATCAACTGTCCAGGCCTTGTGTTCCTTTATTTGTTTGACCTCGATTGCTGTGCCTGTTCATCCAGGCCTTGTGTTCCTAGGTGAGATTGACCTCTGTCCTCGACTGCTTTGCCTGTCAGTCCGGGCCTTGTGTTCCTACAAGTGTTTGACTTCGATTGCTGTGCCTGTTCATCCAGGCCTTATGTCCCTAGGTGGGATTGACCTCTGTCCTCGACTGCTTTGTCTGTCAGTCCGGGCCTTGTGTTCCTTCAAGTGTTTGACCTCAATTGCTGTGCCTGTTCATCCAGGCTTTGTGTTCCTTCAAGTGTTTGACCTCGATTGCTGTGCTTGTTCATCCAGGCCTTGTGTTCCTTCAAGTGTTTGACCTCGATTGCTGTGCCTGTTCATCCAGGCCTTGTGTTCCTTCAAGTGTTTGACCTCGATTGCTGTGCCTGTTCATCCAGGCCTTGTGTTCCTAGGTGAGATTGACCTCTGTCCTCGACTGCTTTGCCTGTCAGTCCGGGCCTTGTGTTCCTACAAGTGTTTGACTTCGATTGCTGTGCCTGTTCATCCAGGCCTTGTGTTCCTAGGTGAGATTGACCTCTGTCCTCGACTGCTTTGCCTGTCAGTCCGGGCCTTGTGTTCCTTCAAGTGTTTTCGATTGCTGTGCCTGTTCATCCAGGCCTTGTGTTCCTTCAAGTGTTTGACCTCGATTGCTGTGCCTGTTCATCCAGGCCTTGTGTTCCTAGGTGAGATTGACCTCTGTCCTCGACTGCTTTGCCTGTCAGTCCAGGCCTTGTGTTCCTACAAGTGTTTGACTTCGATTGCTGTGCCTGTTCATCCAGGCCTTGTGTCCCTAGGTGGCATTGACCTCTGTCCTCGACTGCTTTGCCTGTCAGTCCAGGCCTTGTGTTCCTTCAAGTGTTTGACCTCGATTGCTGTTCCTGTTCATCCAGGCCTTGTGTTCCTTCAAGTGTTTGACCTCGATTGCTGTGCCTGTTCATCCAGGCCTTGTGTCCCTAGGTGGGATTGACCTCTGTCCTTGACTGCTTTGCCTGTCAGTCCGGGCCTTGTGTTCCTTCAAGTTTTTCACCTAGATTGCTGTGCCTGTTCATCCAGGCCTTATGTCCCTAGGTTGGATTGACATGTGTCCTCGACTGCTTTGCCTGTCAGTCCAGGCCTTGTGTTCCTTCAAGTGTTTGACCTCGATTGCTGTTCCTGTTCATCCAGGCCTTGTGTTCCTTCAAGTGTTTGACCTCGATTGCTGTGCCTGTTCATCCAGGCCTTGTGTCCCTAGGTGGAATTGACCTCTGTCCTCGACTTCTTTGCCTGTCAGTCCGGGCCTTGTGTTCCTTCAAGTGTTTGACCTCGATTGCTGTGCCTGTTCATCCAGGCCTTGTGTTCCTTCAAGTTTTTCACCTAGATTGCTGTGCCTGTTCATCCAGGCCTTATGTCCCTAGGTTGGATTGACGTCTGTCTTCGACTGCTTTGCCTGTCAGTCCGGGACTTGTGTTCCTTCAAGTGTTTGACCTCCATTGCTGTGCTGTTCATCCAGGCCTTATGTCCCTACCAGAGCTCGACCTCTAACGCTGTGCCTGTCTGTCCAGCTTGGAGCTAGGATATAGTTTTCATGACCTTCATAATACGTGCCATTTTCTCAAGCTTTTTCTTTGTTGCCACATTAATGTTTCTAGTGCTATAGAAAACTGGTGGTAGTTGTACTCTAGTTCATCCTCTGTGTTCCCATTGTTTGCAGAGGCACTGTATGGTACAAATTCAATATAGGTTGATATTGCAGATTTGGACTTGAGTAGCAGTATTCTTATTTCTGAGAGCTCTTCAAGTTCCTTTGTCATCAGCTGAAGTGTGTAAGTACAGTCGGTATTCACTAGACGCCAACGGTATTCACTATACGCCAACGGTATACACTAGACGCCAACGGTATTCACTAGACGCCAACGAAAACACCCCACTCTAGGGGGTGTACCCGTTCTAGGGAGTCCTTTCCTGCACAAAGGAAAGGGAACTCTCTCCTGGGCCAGCCTATATTTCCCCTATCAAAACCACAGGGACCAGACTACCTCCACTCTGCCAGCCTGTCTTGCCCCTATCAGCTTTCTGCCACTCTGCTTTGCTGCCATACACCAGATGACTCACTTAACTCCTTGTGGTGTTCTTGCCACTCTCATGGTTCCTCAGTGTGTTGGTGCTAGTCTATCTGCTTGCTATGTTCCCCCTTCATTGTGCTGTTGGATGTCAATGCCACTTGTCTTGCCGCTTTGCATGTCGTGCTGCCTTCGATGGTTCATGCATCTGCTATCGGTGCTCTCTTTTGAAGCTGTGGTGTGTTTTTGACATTCTCACTGCTGCTTTGTGCCTCTGTTAAAGCACTCTTGCCACTTCTGGTACCCCTTTGCACCTTTACTGTGCCTTAGGCTATTCATACCACTTTGGTGCCACTTTGCCACAGTCTAAGTACCTTGAAGCTCTTTTGTTGTTGTGATGATTGCTCCCCAGAAGTTTCATGAAAATTAATAATAAAACCCCAATTCTGCAGCCAAAAATAGGCTGGAAATCCTTCCCCCATTGACTTTAATGGGAACCGGAAAATGAATTCACATATCGACGTATCGTATTCTCCATTCGTCTGAATGCAACGGAAATGACCCCTGACGAATACGTATCACGAATGCAACGACATTTTTTTGGCTGCACATCCCTAATATCTCTTGTTGGGTTTATTTTTCCCTGTGTGCACCACTTTGAACTTTTCCACATTATATTTTAGGGATGTGAATCGTGTGATCGATCGTCTTAACGATCGATTTTGGCTGGGGGGGAGGGAAATCTGATCGTCATGGGTTTTTATTGTTAAAAAATCGTCAAATCGTAAATCGGCGGGAAAACCAGCATGCCAAAACAACCCTAAAACCTATACCGACCCTTTAAAACAAATTCCCCACCCTCCCGAACCCCCCCAAAATGTTTTAAATTCCTGGGGTCCAGTGGGTCGTATGACATAGCGAGGGCAAAGTTAGCGCCGGCGCCATTTTGAATATTGGCAATACAGCCCGAGTGCAAGAGGTCGCTCCCGGACCCCCACTGGACTTTTGGCAAGTCTTGTGGGGGTCAGGAGGCCCCCCCAAGCTGGCCAAAAGTCCCTGGGGTTCCAGCTGGGGTCCGGGAGTGATCTCCTGCAGTCGTGACGTTGGGTGACTGGAACCATAATGGCGCCGGCGCTACCTTTGCCCTGTCATATGGTAAGGGCAAAGGGCCACCGGCGCCATTTCTATTAACACAGCCGTGGCCTGAGAGCGGGAGATCACGCCGGGACCCCCCCCCCCCACTGGACCCCAGGTATTTAAAACATTTTGGGGGGGTTCGGGAGGGTGGGGGATTTGTTTTAAAGGATCGGGGTGGGTTTTAGGGTTGTTTTGGTGTGCTGGTTTTCCTGCCCTCCCCCTCCCCCGATTTACGATTTTCTGACGATAAATCGGGGGAATTGCTATTGTATCGCGGCTCTAACGATTTTTGACAATTTAAAATATATCTGACGATTGTTTTAAATCATCAAAAAACAATTCACATCCCTATTATATTTCTCTGCCATTCGGATGTCCATTGTCCTAGTCTCACAAAGTCCTTCTGCAGTTCCTCTCAAGCTGCTGCTGTTTTACCAACTTTGAATAATTTTGTGTCATCTGCAAATTTGATCTCCTTGCTTATTGTTCCCTTTTCCAGATCATTTATGAATATATTAAATAGCAAATGCCCCATTACAGATCACCATAGTACTCTGCTAATTACCCTTCTCCATTTGGAAACTGACCACTTAGTCC
This sequence comes from Rhinatrema bivittatum, assembly GCF_901001135.1. Lineage (NCBI taxonomy): Eukaryota > Metazoa > Chordata > Amphibia > Gymnophiona > Rhinatrematidae > Rhinatrema > Rhinatrema bivittatum. Next base: position 365,995,369 of record NC_042620.1, on the reverse strand, counting down.
TAACTTCGGTTTTCTGTATTTTAACCAGTTACCAATCCACATTAGGGCACAGCCTCTTATATCATTACTTTTTAATTTTCTGAGGATTCTCTCATGAGGGACTTTGTCTAATATTTTCTAAATATCCAAATACACTACGGGATGAATTTTCAAAATATTTATGTGTGTGAAATTTGTATATATGCGTGTAAGTAGCTTGTACTCGTGTACATGCTATTGTGAAAAATCAAAAGTACACATGTATTTTTGGTCTTCTGCATAAATTTCCATGCAACAAAAGGGGCAGTCTAGTGGCATTACAGGGAAAAGTCAAGAGCAACGTGCGCAAGTTTACAAGAGACTTATAAACCTTATTATACCTGTTAATTATTTTGCTCAATTGATATCAGACTTCTCTATTTTTTACTGTTGGTTGGGAGGGAGGTCTCATAGTAAAGAACTAGGAATGTCTCTAATTCCTGGAGAAGGACGGGGTGGACTGGTAGAGGTTTCAGCAAACTGGTGATTGCAATTCGGTATGCAAGTTTAAAAATATACCAACTTCCATGCAGAAACAGGGTTTTACATGAGCAAGTCACAGGTTTTTTTGCACATAGAATATATGCATGTATATTTAAAAATTATTTCAATTCATTGCAGATTTTTATGAGTGACCATACATGCACGCATATGTTTGGAGGAAGATAATCTGCACATACCTCATATGTACAGGTTATAAAGAACTGCGCATATACGAGGCTGCACAGAGTTTCATTAAACTTCCTTGTCAACTGGCGCAACTTTATCTTCATATTTATTTATCTAATAGATTCATAAGGCAAGACTTTCCTTTGCTAAAAACATGTCAAAAACCGCGAGAACTAAACAACAAACTGAATGGCAGGAAAAAAAAAAAAAAGATACAGAACCAACAACCAACAGCAGGAGGTGAGGGAAATTGAATGACTGAGATCTATGACCACTCCCCCACCTGATGTCACTGGGAGCTCTGGCGATGGTTGAAGAGCGCCACACCATCAGGCGCCGCGCGCCAAAGGGGCGCGACAAAGGGGCCCTCCCCTTTGTGCACCCCTTCGTGCAATCCTTGTGCTTGTAAAAAAAAAAAAAATCTTTTATATTCTTCTTTTATTTAAACTTTATTCCAATTCTTTACCTTTCCTTTTTGCTTGTTAATAATTTTAATTAGAAATGTTCTTTGTATTAGACTATGGAAATGTATTTCCTGCTATTCTGTTTAATGTAAACCGGTATGATTTATTTCGGATGTAAGAATGTCGGTATATAAAAATTAAAAATAAATAAATATTGACTCTTTCCCATTAAGATATGTCTATTCATACGGCCAATAATTTTGTTCTTAATCCTCTACCAATTTTCTCAGCATGACTTAAGGCTAACTGGTCTATAGTTTCCCTTTCTAAAAATTGGCATTACATTAGCTACTCTCCAGTTCTCAGGTATTGTAGTTGTTTTAAATTATTAGTTACAGATTACTGGTAATATGTTTTCAATAAAATGTTTGAATTCTTTTAGAACCCTGTGATAGATAACCTGGTCTTGGTGATTTATAACTCTCTAACTTGTCAATTTGTCTTATTACATCTTCTGTTATCACAGAGGTTTGTTTTAGTTGCTCAGAATCACCACATCAATGAATATTTCTGGCTGAAGCTTTGCTCTATGGACCGCTCTGAAGCAGCACATATACTAGCGAAACATGGCTGTGTCGGCATTTCTTTATTAAAGATAAGTGTAGTGGTCTGACCCAGCACGGCAATTTCTTATGTTCTTATGTAAAGCTAAGTACTGTTTTAGAGGATAATTTTGCCAATGCATTTGTGATTGGATAAGATCATCTGTTGTCTAATGCGATGAGCCGTTTTGCAATATGAAGTCTTTAAAGAGTTTTTCCCATAATGGCATCTTAAATGGCTGAGCACAACAAACATTTTAAAATTTCACATTTTATGGAAGTGCTCTCTGAGGTTTTCCCTTTTCATGTTGTTTATTAGCAGTACCAGAGTGATAAATGTTTCTTATAAGATGCACTAAAATTTAAAATACACAAAAAATACAAATTTATTGGCAATGGTATTTTAGATGTTATGGGTATGTTCCCAACATACTCCTAGTGCCAGCCTAGGGGACTTACATGTCTCAGTGACATCAGGCAGCAGGTCTGCTAGACTGGTATTAGGAGTATGGCAGAAAGACCGGAGGCAACAAATTCCCTATGCTGGTACTAGAAGTATGGCAGTGTCATGAGGCAACAAGTCTCCTATGCTGGTACTAGAGGTATGGCAGGGAGACATGAAGCAGCAGGTCCCCCTAGGCTGGCACTAGGAGTATGGCAGGCAAGAAGAGAGGTAAAAACAATAAGAGCCCTGGGGTAGTATATGAGAGTCATTACAGGTGCTGGTGGCAGGCATAGTGCCAACAAAGCCATTCACATAAGAATTCTGGAAACCCAAGCAAAGGGAGATTGAATTTTAGAAATACCAGCATTTTTATTAACTATGGTGTCAACCTGAAGCAATAAGAATTCACAATTTCTCTAGTAATTGAACAGACAGGTTTACTGAGAACACTGGTTAGTAAGCAAGATAGATACTGCTGTGCCACTTTGGCTAGGTCTCCTTTGCTTAGGGGAGCTGAGATCCTTTCCAGCCAGCTGCTTTCGCTGTAACCTGTGCCAGGAAAAATGTTTCTTTGTGGGAAATGTGGCTATGGAATACTGTGGTGGAGAAGGTTGTGCTAGCTGTCTGGGTGCTGCTGCTGCTTGCAGGACTCTCTGACATGGCTATTGTTCCCTCTTGTGCTACACCTTCTCTGCCCATGCCTCTGGCATTCTTCCAGACACACCAACCCTTCCAGTATTTGCTTTATTTGAGTCTGACTCCAAGGCAACATTCCCTTTCACCCTGGGATGAAGCACGCTAACCAGCTTGTATATATTGTTTTCTATCAGAGGTATCAGTCTCTCCTGCACCTGATGCTGCAAGCAGTTCAAAAACTGCAACCTCTCTGTTTTTATTCTGATGTCCTTCTGGTAACCCTCTATCTTGTCCATCAGACAATTAACAACTGGGATCATTTCAGCCAATGTGGCACATCTAGAACTCATGCCCTCTGTGACATCCTTGAAGGGCTTCAGGATATCTACAGGATATCTACTAGCTGGCTCTTCACTGCACAATAATGATGCCCCAGGGGGGCAATTCACACCTATCCCTATCTCCTGACACAGAGTATGAATGGGTGTCTGCTGCTCCACCAATCGCTCCAGTATGAGGTAACTTGAGTTCCAATGGGTGTCATTATATATAATGAGGTGCTTGAGAGGCCTACCGATTTGCTCTTGCTTTTCTCAGAGAAACTGCCCTGCCTTTACACTTCTGTGGAAGTGCCTTGCAATTTTCCTGCACTTATCTAAAAGTTCTACCAATAATTCATTCTAATAGCTCTTAGACCCCATTCCTAGGGCATCCTTCACAACCAGAAGCAGAGTGTGTGCATAATATTGGATTCCCTCTATGCCCCATCTTGTGATACCTTCACAATGTTAGTGCTATTATCCATCACAAAGAAACAAACATTGGAACTCCTAGCTCTCCTGTATAGCATTAGCTGCCAACCCTCTAGCATCTGTCTTATGACTGATAGAATATTTGCAGAGGTATGGGACTCATCCATTGACTGAGTGTGCAGCAATGCCGTCCGTCCTTGCTAGAGCTGCTGCCTGCCCCTGCAACTGTCAGGGGCAGGCAGCAGCTCCAAAGGGTCAGATGTATGGATGAGTCCCATTTGTTTGACTAGTAGGCCAGGTTCCATATTTTGACCTAACTTTAAACAAATTGTAAAAGAAATCATTTCACCTGCACAATATTGGGATCTGAATGGCTGCGACCGCATTTATTCACATCCTGCACCATCCTGCTTCCCTCTCCAGGCCTGCTCATGGCGCGGGCTAGTCTTTGCTGCCGCATTCCCCATGGCTCCTTGTGGCGGTCAAGATGCCGCCGCTCTCCATGCTGACTCCGGGCCTTCCTAGGCGCGTGCACGCCCCACTGGAACCTCTTTTGAAGTCTTCAGCGAGAACCTCGGGGGTGTCCCGGATTAATGACATCATTACATCAGAGTACTTAAGCTCCACCTTCTCCCTCAGCTAGCCGACTTGCCAACGAGTTTCATTACTTCTCTATGAGCTCCTGTGACTGCCATTCCTGTGGTGAAACTATTGGACCTTGGACTCTGGACCCTGCCTGGTACCTGCCTGGTACCTGCTCCTCAGGGGCCAGCGTGCACCTTCTATGGAAACTTGGTCTCCTGGCCTCCCCCGCTCTTTGGGCTGGCTGTGCGCCTTCGAGTAAGTCCTCTCCTGCTGGCTTCCCGCTCCTCGGGACCGCCTCAGGGAACAACTTCACCACTTGGGAGTTCTACCTCTGTGCTTCCCCGCTCTTCAGGGCAGCGCCAACGTTCTCTACTGTGACTGTCAGGGCTTTCCTGCTCCTCGGGGAAGTGCCCACGTTCTATGGTGTGATTGCCAGTGCTTCCCCTCTCCTCGGGGTAGTGCCCAGATTTTTTTTTTTATATTTGTACTTTATTAGATTTCTCAAACATTTCTTACAATGAAAAAGAAAGGCATAATGTAAAAACAAGTAGATACTTTCCACATTTAAATCAAACCATAAGCAAATACATCCCTTGTTATTACATAAAAGTCCACATTATAGGGGAGCTTAATAAAGAAAAATAACTTCAGAAATATTCATATCCATTGAATATAAGAGAGAATATCCTTTTTGACCATTTATACATCCAACTATAATAATCTCAATCTCTACCCTCCTTTATCGGATAGGAATACTTCCAGGTTAGAAGGTTCAAGAAAAACAAACTTATTTTTCTGATAATTCACAAGACATTTACAGGGAAACTTAAGAAAAAATGTTGCCCCAAGGGCCAACACTCTTTCACGCATCGAGAGAAATTGTCTCCTTCTTCACTGAGTATTCCTAGATACATCAGGAAATACTTGTACCAATTTGCCACAAAAGAAAAAACTCTTATTTTGGAAATATTTTTGTAGAACCAGATTTTTATCTTGTTCTAAACAGAAAGCCACAATTAATGTGGCTCTTGTGGCTATATCATCCATTGAAGCCTCTAAAAAAGATGTTAGGTTTAGACTCTTTTCACTCAAAATATCTATTCCTCCTTCAGGTTCTATTACCTCTTTCCTGAATTTAGATACATAGTACATTTTAGATACCAATATATCATTAGAAATATGTAATATCTCATTAACATATTTTTAAAAAAGTTCTTGAGGAGATAGTAATCTCGTATATGGAAAATTTAAAAATCGCAAGTTCTTATTACGTAGTAGATTTTCCATACTCTCTAGATTCTTATATAATATCACAATATCTTTTATGAAGGTAGTCCCCGTTGTCTGTAGGGACATTATTTGAGGACCCATCACTGAATTAGAGGCTTCAACTTGTTCAATTCTTTTACTAAGACCTTCCATTTTCACATTAATTTCTGCAGAAAAGACAGTAGATTGAGTTATGGATTGGGAAACCATCCTTTCCACTTTGGTGATGGCTTTCCAGACGTCCACTAGGAAGATGTTATCAGGCACCAGAATCTCCTCTGAAGCCTGCTCTATAGACTTTTGTCCATTTTCCTTTGTTGTTGTTATTCCCTCCCTCACTTCGGGGGTATTTAAAACACTTACCCCTTCTTGATCAGGAGGCCCGTTAGATTTCTGGTCCTGGGCTGGAATCGCGGTAGTCCCCGAAGAGAAAGATATTTCTTGGGCTACTTCCCTGGAGGTCTGGCTCTGAATAATATGGGTATCCATTGGGCCTTTCATCTCTTTCCCCAGTGGTGTCGATGTTGTAACCTTAATTTTCCTCTTTTTACCCATAAGATTAACTAAGCAGATCTTAAAAAAATTTTCCCCAGGGGCACGCCCCTTTGGTGCGCGGCTTTGGCAGCGCGCCGGCGGCTGCGGCAGCGCGCCGGCGGCTGCGCGCCACTGTGCTTCTCCTTATATCTGCACAGCTAAGCGTCGCTGTTAGTGACGTCAAGGGGAGGAGGGGAGGCGATGTTCCGCTCACCAAGCCACGTTCAGTCCCGGCAGCCCTTCCTCCTTTCGGAGCGTCTCTCTCCAGGTAGGCTCCCAGTTCTCTCTCGCTGTGCTTCTCCTTATATCCGCACAGCTAAGCGTCGCTGTTAGTGACGCCAAGGGGAGGAGGGGAGGCGATGTTCCGCTCACCAAGCCACGTTCAGTCCCGGCAGCCCTTCCTCCTTTCGGAGCGTCTCTCTCCAGGTAGGCTCCCTAGTGCCCAGATTCTTAATGTGGGCTACCGGTGCTTCTTCGCTCCTCGGGGCAGCAGCCTTGATTCCACCACTAGTCACTGCTGGTATCTCCCACTCCTTGGACTGCCCTACATCATCATCTGGAGACCTGACTCAGGCTTCCCCGCTCCGCGGGTTGACCTATGTCATCGCATAAGTACCTCCTTCACTGTGCGGCTCTGCCCCCCGGGGTTGCCTTCCTGTATACCTCCCGCACGTCCTGTGTCACGCTCCCTGTTCTGCAGGCCTGCCTAGCACCATCTCCTCTAGAGATCTCTGCCCAGGTACTGTTTTGTAGCCTGCTACGAACTGTGGGGATCCCTCCTTGCTGTGTCTCCTGCCCCGCTCCTCGGGACCTCTCCACAGTCCCTACCAGAACTTTCCACTGTGCCTAATCTCGCCTCCTGACGGTGTAGACCTATGGGGCTCCTCCCCACAGGTAGTAACAACACTCACCTCGGGCCAGGGGTCCACAAAACCACTAACCATTACAGATTTCCAAGTCCATGGACACGGCAGAGGTCTCGGCCCTCCATGCCATCTCTGGCCTAGCACAAAGGATCAGCAAACAGCAAACATTTTTGGAGTATCTGGCAGCTGCCACAGACAACCTGAGCACTCATTTAGATGCTACCATGACTTCCACCACGACTTCAATCAAGCTCAATAATTCCACCTCTACGCTGGTCCCTCGACCGACTGTGCCCTTGCTGGTACCTTCATGCTTTTCAGGAAACCCTCTTATGTGCAAAGGTTTCTTGAATCAATGCACTATGCACTTCTGTCTGCAACCAGCTTACTTCCCAGACTTGATCACCAAGACTACATACATCCTTTCCCTATTGGAAGGTAAGGCCTTGGCCTGGGTGTCACCCCTCTGGGAGCGAGTTGACTGGGTCATTCGATATCTCCCAGGATTCCTGGCCTGTTTTGGTCCATCTTTGAAGACCCTGGCCAAGAGCCATTTCTGGATCATCCCTTCTTCATCTCCAACAAGGCTCTCGTCCATTGACGGACTACATTATAGAATTCAGAACTCTTGCTTCGGAACTCCATTGGGACTCCAACTGCCTGCACTCCATCTTCCTCAAAGGTTTGAGCCCTCAGATTAAGGATGAGTTGGCAGCCCACGAATTGCCCTCGTCTTTGGACTCTTTGATAGACCTCACTGGGCATATCAACCGACATCTATAAGAATGTTCTCAGGAGTTACGAGCATCCCGGAAGTCTATTTCAGGTTCATCTTGAACCCAACGTTGTTCGTCTCCCAGAGTGAACACTTTGCAGAGTCCAGAGGAGGAAAAATCCATGCAGATGGGTCGGAGCAGACTTTCTCCAAGGGAATGATGACATCGCCAGCAATCTGGCCTCTGCCTGTACTGCGGCCAACCCGGCCATGCCATCGCATCTTGTCCAGTCTGTCCAGGAAATTCACGGGCAAATGTTCTGCTGGAGGGCTCCTTCTAGGCCTGACTTCACCGTCTCCTCCATTGACTGTGTCCATTAAGATGGGCAACCAGGAGTTTCACATCTTGGCATTGGTGGACTCAGGGGCTGGTGGGAATTTCATACTGAAACAACTCACAGAACACTTGCAGATTCCCACATCCATTCTCCGGTGCCCTTGCTACTCTCATCGATCCATGGTGAACTTCTCCCTGGTGAAGTTACCCACACCATGGCCCCAATTCAGCTACACACCGGGACCCTGCACGTGGAAACCATTTCTTTCTATATCTTGGACAAGGCTATCCATCCTGTAGTTTTGGGACTGCCCTGGCTATAGCAGCACACTGCGCAGTTTGACTGGGCCAACTTACAGCTCTCTCGTTGGAGCCCTTCCTGCTATGAAAACTGCCTAGTCCGTCTCTGCTGCATTGTATGACTACCTCACCCTCGCTTCCTGGCCTTCCACTGCAATATGCCTCATTTTCCGATGTGGTCTCTAAGAAGGCTGCGGATACTCTACCCCCTCACCGCTCCTACAACTGCACAATAAATTTGCTGCCTAACACAGAGCCTCCTCGGGGTAGAATCTATCCTCTCTCACAAACAGAGTCCCAAGCCATGTCTGAATACATCCGTGAGAACCTGGCCAAAGGGTTCATTTGGCCCTTCAAGTCTCCCGCCGGAGCAGGATTTTTCTTTGTAGGGAAAAAAGATGGCTCCCTCCGTCCCTGCATCGATTACCGAAGCCTAAATGAAATCATGCTCAAGGATCATGCATATAGGGAAAAATAACCCATGCTATAGTTACACAATGTTAGGTTCCATATTAGGCGCTACCACCCAAGAAAGATATCCAGGCGTCATAGTGGATAACACATTGAAATCATCGGTTCAGTGTGCTGCGGCAGTCAAAAAAGCAAACAGAATTTTGGGAATTATTAGAAAGGGAATGGTGAATAAAACAGAAAATGTCATAATGCCTCTGTATCGCTCCATGGTGAGACCGTACTTGGAATACTGTGTACAATTCTGGTCGCCGAATCTCAAAAAAGATATAGTTGTGATGGAGAAGGTACAGAGAAGGGCAACCAAAATGATAAGGGGAATGGAACAGCTTCCCTATGAGGAAAGACTAAGGAGGTTAGGACTTTTCAGCTTGGAGAAGAGATGGCTGAGGGGGGATATGATAGAGGTGTTTAAAATCATGAGAGGTCTAGAACGGGTAGATGTGATTCGGTTATTTACTCTTTCAGATAATAGAAAGACTAGGGGGCACTCCATGAAGTTAGCATTTGGCACATTTAAAACTAATCGGAGAAAGTTCTTTCTCACTGAATGCACAATTAAACTCTGGAATTTGTTGCCAGAGGATGTGGTTAGTGCAGTTAGTATAGCTGTGTTTAAAAAAGGATTGGATAAGTTCTTGGAAGAGAAGTCCATTACCTGCTATTAATTAAGTTGACTTAGAAAATAGCCACTGCTATTACTAGCAACAGTAACATGGAATAGACAGTTTTTGGGTACTTGCCAGGTTCTTATGGCCTGGATTGGCCACTGTTGGAAACAGGATGCTGGGCTTGATGGACCCTTGGTCTGACCCAGTATGGCATACTCTGTGCAGGTTACTCCTTTGCTTTCTGTTAAGGGTTGTAAATAGCATTCCATGCAGGTTACCCTCATGCATTCTGTTAAGAGTAGTAATTGCCTCTCCATGCAGGTTACCCACTGAGAATTAGATCTAAAATTGTTCCCTCTCTCGTCAGTTCCTGAACCAATTGCTTCATAAAGCTATAATTTATTCCATCCAGGAACGTTATCTCTCTAGCGTGTCCTGATGATACATTTACCCAATCAATACTGGGGTAACTGAAGTCTCCCATTATTACTGCACTACCAATTTGGTTAGCTTCCCTAATTTCTCTTAGCATTTCACTGTCCGTCTCACCATCTTGACCAGGTGGACGATAGTATACTCCTATCACTATAGTCTTCCCCGACATACAAGGGATTTCTACCCTTAAAGATTCAATTTGGACTCTATGCCATCCCGGACATAAAGCGCCACACCTCCTCCCGGGTGCTCCTCTCTGTCATTGCGATATAATTTGTACCCCGTTATAGCACTGTCCCATTGGTTATCCTCTTTCCACCATGTCTCTGAGATGCCAATTAAGTCTATGTCACCATTCACTGCTATACATTCTAATTCTACAAACAGTCTAACTTCAGTTAGTCAGCCTGAGTAACTCACTGTCTCTTGATTAACAGATGTTGGTACATATTCAAACCCAACCACACTACCTCAACACCTTTCCAAGGTGAGTAACTGAGCTGAACTATTCAACCTTTTTACTTAAGTATACACTGCTCCTAGCTTATTTCTAGCTTCTGGCTACTTTTTGGGTTTGTTTGTTTTTTGTGGGGGTTTTTTTTTTCAATACAAACACTCAGTTTGTATTAAATACAAACACTCAGTTCTTTAAAAGTCTACAGAACACTCAGTTCTGCAGAATTTTAAAAATAAACACACTACCTACTACTTACTAGCTACCTTATTGACTGACTATTTAAACATACAAAGTCTAACTTGTTTATTCACTGCCTTTCTATTAAAAGCACACACACACAAACACACTAAATAATATTCCCAAATAGTTAACTTTGCCCCAATACTTTTAAAAAAGACAATGTCCCAAGCAAAAATGTACTGATTCCTTTCAGCCACCAGCAAGGTGATCCTCTCCTCTCAGGTGAGAGATGGCTCTCTCACCTTTTCCCTCTGCTCCAAAACAAGAGGGAGAGGAGCAGTCAGTGGTGACACATGCTCTCCAAATTTCAAATGTGTCTGCCTTGAGTTGCCAGTGCTTTTCTCTTGCACCTGCTGCTAAAAGAGTCCAGAAACTGCAACACCTCTATTTTCATTCCCTCTTGGAAGCCCTCCAACTTTTCCTCCAGAATATTTACTATAAGGATGAACCAACCCCATGTGGTGCTTCTGGAACTCAGATCCTCTGTGGCATCCTGAAGGGATTCAGGATTTCCATTAGCTTCCTCATCACTATTTAGTCATGATCCCCCAAGGAGGTGATCCATACCTATCTCTGTTTCTAAAGACAGATTATGAAGGAGTGTCTGCTATTCCACTAAACACTATAGCATCATATAGGTAGAATACCAGTAGAATTCAAATATCTTGAATTATATGCTTGTGAGGCATCCCAAATTCTTCCTGCTTCTCATGGCAAATTTACCACCTCTTCATACTTCGATGGAAATGGCATGCTGTTTCTGCATCTCTCTATCAGGTCCCTCAGGAATAGGGCTTTTGTGATGTAATACATTTGAATAAATATAAATGTAGATTTCTGTAGTGCTTGGACTCAAGCTCCAGGACATCCCTCACTACCAGGAATAGCAAATATGAAAAGCAATGAATAGTGAATACCCTAAAAGCCTAATCTTCTACTGCCTTTACCATATTTGCACCACTGTCTGTCACCACTGCCTGAGGACTCCTCCCTTTCCTTTCTAGCTGCCAACCCTTCAGTATATTTCTTTTGGTTGATAGACTATTTCACAAGGTATGGCAGCTATCCATGAACTAGGTGTGCAGCAAACCCCACCTGCACCCTTATGCTTGATCCCAGATAGAGCTGCTGTCAACCCCTGCCTCAATCAGGTCCCACCATTGTGCTATCAGGGAGAGGTAAACATGCATAGTATTCATGGTGGTTTAGATATTGCTGGTGAAATGCACGTTACTCCCCTCTGCCTTAGGCAGCTGTGCCTGAATGAGAATTCAGCACTGGTTGTACAGGGCAGGGATGACCTGCCTATAATATATAATCCTGAAGGGGACTTTATAGTTGGGGGCTAATGCATGCAGTATACACTTAAAGTCCATGTTCTCCATGACCTGCATGGACTGGTAATCCAGGGCAATCATTTTCCTGTTTCTCATTACAACTTTAGATGCTGCCTGACTTTTGCCCCACTCCATTTCATCTATGATGTTTTGCTGCTCAGACACATGTTAGGTGGCTGCTGGCCTGCCAAAGACTAGTGGAAAGGGCCATGGGATCAGCTTGGGGAAAATTATTCCCCTTTTCATTCTCTTTCCTCTGGCTTTTACTTAATGACAGAAGGAGCCATAAGTGAATAGTGCAACCCTCTCCTGATGCAATGCTAGTGGGTGCTACTTCCCCATGTTATGTGGCATGCCAGCATTTGTCAGATGCCCTACTTTCTTCCCTCTATTGCAGTGAATACAATGAGGAAAACATATGTCCTCCCTCGCTTTAAAGTGCCTCCAGATCAGAGATGTCTTCCACAATCCCTTCTCTGCATCCTTGGGGGTTGATGTTGGTATTGGAGTTGAGATTGAGGGTGGACCCTAAGAAAAAATGCCAGGGGCATCACTCACATTCTACTTGCATTTCCTGCTTTTGCTGGGGAATACTCTCTTCACTGTCAAGAACATCTGTCATTTCCATCAACAAACTGGAGGCTAACTACTGACTAATTATCCTAAATTTTCATTAGCTACTAACTCAGTTTATCAATCCCAGATAAGATTCTTCATAAGAATCATTTCTTGAAAATACTACCTCCATTGCCTCAGAAGCAGTATTATCTAATATATAGGAGCATGCAGCTGGTTTTGGCTGTGGTACTTCTGCTGCCCCAGTCCATTCCGCTGCCCTGCTACTGTCTTTCATGGATGGCTCTCTCACCTTTTCCCTCTGCTCCAAAACAAGAGGGAGAGGAGCAGTCAGTGGTGACACATGCTCTCCAAATTTCAAATGCTTCTGCCATGAGTTGCCAGTGCTTTTCATTCCTGCCAATCTACAGCTAAAAAAAAAAAATCCTTCTTCAATATGGGGGGGCAGGACTAGTGCCTTTTTAATTGCTACTACTAGATGTAGACTGAGCTGAATCTACACCTTCTGCCCCTGCCAAAGCTGACAAGCATGACATTCCCTCCTCTTCTTTTACCTGGCATGATGGAATTTGTTGAAGGGTCCTGCCTACTGGCAGTTTGGATATTACAAATTAAATTATCAATACTATATAACTGCATCCCCACTTACATTACCATTCACTGTATGGAAAACTGCCTGAGCACACACATATTTATATATTCAATGTATATGTGCTGTGCTGGGTGTACTGATGACTCTACATAGAAAAAAAAAATGCTAGTTAAACACTAAGCAGAACCAAAAAGGCTGGCACCCTTGTAATCCTCTTCTTCTTTTCAGTCTGTGTGCTGTGCTCACCTCACTGTCCAGAGACAAAAAAATCACTAGTACTGTTAAAATCTCCACAATGTCTACAACCCTGTCCCTCCTCCAGTGAAGAGAAAAATCAAAAACAGCAACAATGCCACTGCCTCTGTCTTCCTGGCTCAGTAAATGAGTCTACTACAACCCAGAAAAGATCAGAATCAGCCCTTTACCAGTGCAAAATCCAAAAGTTTCTAAGCTATTTTAAAAATTCTGTAAGAGCTTCTACAAGCATATCTTTCTCTCCCAACAGGTAGAGAGAAAATACAGACTGCTTCTTCACAAGCTCAGACTTTACGTGGGAGTGGGTTAGCATCACTTGCACTGTGATTTTCCCTCTCTGTGGTTTCCTTGCCAACTTGCCCTGACTCAGCTTTGACAAATCTGTGAGGTCACATAGCCAAGAGCTGGTTGCTCTAGTTACCAGTTGCTTTTCTTTTTTTTTTCCTCAGCAGTACACAGCCATAGATTTCAATGGGCCATAGAATTGAATTGGAAATATAAAACAAATGAGTCAAATATTTTTTGATTTATTCATGGAACCCCTCCATTCATTTTGGGGGTCCACAAATGAGACAAATATGGACTAATGTGTAGTGTTTACCCATTCATTTCAAACTAAAAAACATTTAATACATGCTAAAACAAAAATATAAAATGAAATTTCAATGTTTTTTTGTTTCATTTTGGTTTGAAAATGAGACAAAACAAAAAAAAAATGTTGATGTTTCCATGTGGTTTTAAAACAGCATGTCTCTATTTCTTATAGGCTTCTTCGAAGCACCTACCACTTGATTGTGGACCTTATTTTCCAAGGGTATCGCAGGCTTGGGCTAACGGTGCAAGCCTGCGATAGCGAAGGTAGCGCACACCTGCGCTACCTACATCGGGGCGGAGTCGGCCCCAGAAGAGGAGGAGTCCGGATGTCACCGGGGCTGACTCTGTGAGGACAGCGAAAAGGTAAGGGCCTTTTCACTGCCTATTTCGCGCCCAATAACTACACCTTCTGTGGTGTAATTGAGTGCGATGCCGGCAGCGATCACATCACGGAGGTACTATCGCTGCTGACTAGTGCAGGACCGCCCCCCCATTTCGGCCCCCCGTCCCTCATTACTGAATTTTTCTCAAGTACCGCAGGCCTGCAATACTTTAGAAAATGAGGCCCTTTGATACATAATGCTGAACTAGATAACCCCACCCTCTGGTCTAGTGAGGCAATCCTTATGTTCTTTGTTTTAAGGGAACTTCTCTATTTGGTATTGGCACTTGTTTTATGACTGCCATAATTCTATAGGACCCTGTTTGTAAAAGGATTTCCTAATTGATTAAGATCCATAAGTTACTAAAAATGGGCACAGTTTTTAATTTTAGTTTAAACCCGTTGTTTTCAACATTGTGAAAACAGGGCAATATTTTGCTGTTTGTAGTGTATATCTCATTCTGAAGAAGATACTCTAAGCCTTTCTAAGTCAGGAAGAGGCTTCTGTGTATGGTTGAATAAATATATAATGAGCATTCTATTTCATTATACATTCATCTTTAATACGCATGAACTTCATCATAAATTAGACTGGGCTAATCTTAGAGTAGTGTGTGCCTTTCTATATTTTTATATATCACTACTGATATCTTTAAAACTATATTGGAATTAATTCTCTTTCAATAATATGCATATATCAGCCTGTCGAAACTAATTACTGTAGTGTGCAATGACTGAAGACGATATATCTGACAGATTTTATAATAGAATACCAAAGAATGACTGCAAATTAAGTTTCTCACCTTTGTACCAGGATTGAAAAGTTTCGACATGCAATTTCAATATGTGCTGTACTGTTCAATATATGCACTGATGAGAATTGAGTGCTGAAAGGCATTGTGTTAATGAAATTGTATCTTATTGCTGGTGATGGATGCAGGACCTATCACCAGCTTTTTGTTTTGTAGTGATGTCTAATTTGATAACAAACACAGGCAAGAACCATGGAGCAATTCTATATCTTCATGACATCTGCAGTAAATAAAAAAAAGTTAATTATTAACCAAGCAACTATTGGCTCAAATGTAGCCTAAGCAAGATATTGGAAAGTTCATTAGCAAGTTGAGAAAAAAAGAGGAAAATCTTATGAGCTTTCCTATCCAAAAGAATATACTATTTAACTGGAGTAGTTGGGTCAAAGATATTTAATTTGATTTAATTTTCAGATTTATTTTCCACATTTTTCTGATGCTGGCTTGAACAAAGCAGATCACAGAAGTATCATACAATTTCCAAAAGTCAACAGTTACAGAATTCAAACCTCAAAAGACATAAAATCTACACTTAACTAGTTTAGGCTATTACAGTATATTTTCAGAAAATCAGTTTCTTTGTATATGTTAAGCTGACAGAAATAACTGCTACTTGCCCATATTGGATATTAGGGATTTGCAGAGGCAACATTTTTCTTTCAGTTCATTTATTCATTTCATATGTTACCTCCATTTTTTTGGTTCATTTCACACAAGAACAATTTTTTATTTATTCATTCCATTCATTTTTTTGTTTTCCATTAAAGTCAAAGGGGGTAGCAATGGAGCCTATTTTGAGCTTCAAAACTGGGATTTTCTAATCAATTTTAATGAAACTTGTGAGTAGACATCATCAGAAGGGGGAAGATAATTCCAAGGCACCAAGACAAAGTGGCACCAAAAGTGCCTAAGGCACCATATAGGGTCAAAAGTGTTACAGAAATGTCAGGAATTCTCCAAGGCACCATGAGAGAAGCAAAGCAGCAGCAAGAGTGTCAAGTATGACTAAGGTGTAAAAAGATGGCCTCACTGATAGTGACATGTATCCTCAAAGGCAGCACTAGAGGAGAAAAATGGCACCAATACTGGCATAAATATCTTAAGGCAGTGGTTCTTACCCTTTTTCCCATTGTGACACACCTGATTGACAATACTCACATATACATCACATCCTCTTCGTGCCCTCCCGCTCCCGGCTTCAGCCGCTACACTTCTCCTCCTCTGCTGGGGCTCACGAGGCCCAATCGGGGCAAGAGCCCGCTTGCCTTTAAGCGGCGAGCCGTGCAGAAGAGGCCAATGGGAACACAAAAGAGAAATAAAAAAGAGAGAAAGAGAGAAAAAGGAAAAGAAGCCAAAGACCTCACGCGGTGAGTCAGACACGCCCCCTGAGAGGCACTAGGCCTATCAGAAGGCGCCGAGAAGGTCTTTAAATCTTCGCGCCTTTCAGCGGCGTCCCTCTTCGTGCCCTCCCGCTCCCAGCTTCAGCCGCTACACTTCTCCTCCTCTGATGGGGCTCATGAGGCCCAATCAGGGCAAGAGCCCGCTCGCCTTTAAGCAGCAAGCCGTGCAGAGGAGGCCAAAGGGAACACAAAAGAGAAACAAAAAAGAGAGAAAGAGAGAAAAAGGGAAAGAAGCCGAAGACCTCACGCGGTGAGTCAGACACGCCCCCTGAGAGGCACTAGCCCTATCAGAAGGCGCCGAGAAGGGCTTTAAATCCTCACGCCTTCCAGCGGCATCGCACGCCGGGCATCACGCGTCCAATGGAGCACAACATAAGGCGCCTGCCCCTTAGTACGCCCCTTGGAGAGTCCCAGGACCAGGGCCTCTCTCTTTCACAGACAGCGTTTCCATCAACACCTAGAACGTCCAAATTCCAATACTCGCAAAACCCTCCCTTGCATTCATTCAACCTCTTTAAACGTCTATCCATCTTCCACCAGCAATCTCCCATCCTACTCAAACCTCACCTGCACTCTTCCGGATCTCTTCCAGATCTCATCCTGACATCATCTGTACTCATCCAGCACCCATCCTGACTTCATCCAGCATTCATCCTGACATCATCCAAACTCATCCAGCACCCATCCTGACTTCATCCAGCATTCATCCTGACATCATCCAGCATCCATCCTGATATCATCTGTATTCATCCAGCACTCATACTGACCTCAGCCAGCACTCATCCTGACTCCATCCAGCACTCATCCGAATCTCATCCAACACTCACCTGAATCTCTTCAAGTAATCATCCGCTCCTCATCAAACAATCTCCCTAATCAACTATACCACTCACACAGACCTATTCCAACAATCATCCCATAAATTTCCAGCTAAAGCCAGTTCCTCCACTCATCCAGACCTCCCCCCGAAATCCTCCTCCCTCCCTCCCGCACATAAACATCTTCTCTAACAATTCCACACTCAGCCCACGATTCCAAGACCAGAGGGTCGTTCGAGCACCCCAGGAAACTCCAAACAACCCAACCATGGCTTCACCCCCCAACACGACTCATCAGAAAAGAAACAGATACCTGATTAACATCCCACTTATGAAACATCTCAAAAACCTATTTTATCTCACCTTCTTTCTGGTAACCACTTAATCATTAACCAAGAAATTCATGCTAATATCTGACATAATCCAAGAAAATGACCCCAACTTCATCGCCAAAACTGAAACCTGGTTTAAAAATACCAATCAAGTTCTAACGAATCATCTAACCAACAATGCTTACGACTTATTTTCAGTCCCACACAAGTCTCACAGAGGAGGAGGACTACTCCTCATCATAAAAAAGCATTTCGCAATGAAACTGATACCTCACAACCTCCCTAAGAAATATGAAATCACTCTATTTGACTCAGAATTCCTACAATTATGTCTAGTATACTGCCCTCCAAAACTTCTAGATAATGAGATCTCCCCACTCTTAGAATTCTTAATAACAAACATTAGCAGGAAAAAACCGACGATATTACTCAGGGATTACAACCTCCACACAGATGCAAACCCCAGATCACAAAACTGCCAAACCCTGCTCGACATGCTGTCCAGCCTAAACCTGAACCAACTAGTTAACAACCCCACTCATAAAGCAGGTCACACTTTACACCTGATCTTCACCAACAACTTTTTCTCAGACACATCAATATCATCCAAACCAGTCCCCTGGTCCGACTACTACCTCTTACAATGCAGGACACAAGTAACAACCAACAACATGACAAGAACAAATGAACCACTATCATTCAACTACAGACTGCCCTTCCAGCCCAACTTACTCCAACAAGAACTAGGAAAACAACTAGCAAATCTGGACCTCTCCAATATAAACAACGCTACTCAGTCCTGGCTCCACCTTACAGAACAAACTGCAAATAACATAAACCCCGTGAAATCGAAAATGATTAAAAAAAACAGAGCAAAAAACAACCCATGGTTCGACTCTCACCTGAGATCAATGAAATCCAACCTGAGGAAGATGGAAGAAGAATGGCGAAAATCCGAATGCCCAATAACCCTACAAAGACACCGCTCGCAACTCGCCTCCTACAAAAAAATGATTCTGAACAAAAACGTGACTACTATAGTCAAAAGATAAAAAACTCAACAAATAACTCCAACTTCCTCTTTAACATTGTAAGAAACCTCATAGACGAGAACAATAACAACACCCCCACATCCCATACAAATAATTTAAGTCAAGAACTTGCCATGTTCTTTAAGAACAAAATAAGCAAAATTACTGGCACCTTCAACAAATCCTCGATCACAGAAGAACTTTATAACACAACAACCATAACACCTTGGTTGAATTTCGACCCAATTTCAAATACTGAAACTGAAAAAATGCTAAAAAAAATAAACCCAGCTTGTCATGATCTTGATATAATCCCAACCTGAGAGCTAAAGGAAATGGCACACATTATTGCCCCAACCATAGCTGCAATTATAAACAAATCACTAGAAGAAGGTGAGCTACCAACTAAATTAAAAATCGCAACAATCACTCCAATATTAAAGAAAAAGAACCTTGATCCTGATGATTTGAATAATTACCGTCCTATCTCTAACCTTCCCTTACTCGCAAAGATGACAGAGAAAGCAGCACTGATACAGCTTAATGAACACCTAGAGAACAACAAAATTCTACATCCCTCACAACATGGTTTCAGGAAAAACCGCAGCAAAGAAACACTGCTTTTCAATTTATCAAACAAAATAATAAGATGCTTCGACAACAAACTAAGCCATTTACTAATCCTATTAGACCTCTCTGCGGCATTCGACACCGTAGACCACAAAAGCCTGATATCAAGACTTGTAAGCATAGGTCTTTCAGGCAAAACTCTTGACTGGTTCACATCATTCCTAAAAGACAGGTTCTTCAAAGTCACCCTTAACAACAACTCTTCTGATCTCTTCCCCCTTTAAACAGGGGTACCACAAGGATCCGCCCTCTCAGCCATCCTCTTTAATATTTACCTACTCCCATTATGCCAACTAATCTTATTATATGTACGCTGACAACATTCAACTCCTCATCCCAATAACCTCAACGATCGAAGATGCATTAAGCCAACCACCTTATCCCAATTAGAAACATGCTGAACCAGCTAAAGTTATGCCTCAACATGAGCAAAACAGAATGCATCCTCATTGAAAGAAATAACACAGGACAAATAACACCAATGCCTTTCTTACAAATTGACAACACTAACATCCAACTGAAGAACAATGCAAAGGACCTTGGTATCTGGATCGACAATGAACTAAGCTACAAAAAGAACATCGCAACGAAAACTAAAGAAGGCTTTCATAAACTTCACATACTCAAACATCTTAAACCGCTTCTACACCAACAAGAATTCAGAACCGTCCTACAATCACTTATTTTCACCAGCCTCGATTACGGCAACTTGCTCCTGATTGGCCTTCCAAAATCCACACTAAAACTGCTCCAATTGTTACAGAATGCCGTAGCCAGAGTACTAACAGGCAAGAAAAAATCACATCACCCTTGTTCTGAAAAGTCTACACTGGCTACCGGTCAAAGAATCGAATTCAAAACTTTAACAACATTACATAACGCAATTTACAATGCAGACAACATGATTCAAATACACAAATCACAATGAATGACAAGAACAACCAACAAACTACACCTAGTCATACCCTCTCTTCCTTCAGCAAAGCTTTCCAACACTAGGAACAGAGCCTTCTCCATTGCGGGGCCGAAATTATGGAACTCCTTACCAGATCACCTAAGCACACTCAGCGACATCAAAGCGTTCAAAAAGGAAATCAAAACATGGTTATTCAGACAGACATTTCCAGATGGTGTTGGCAAAGATAAATGCAACTGCTCAGAAACATTATCTCCCCCCCCCAATTATAATTGCACTAATCTTACAAGAACCTCTCTCTCGACAATCCCCTCTCTCTCGACAATCCACAGACCCCTAAAAGTGTCATTTTTGGTTCAATCTTTAGTTTGACTCTGACCGATCCCCGAGAAATATTCCTCCCTTTCTATCCCATCTTAACCCAAGCAAGGGATTCCCAAACACACTCATGATATTACATAACATAGGTATCAATACTTATTCGTACACTGTTTGTATACTACCTGCACACTGCAATACTTATTCGTACACTGTTTGTATACTACCTGCACACTGCAAGACCTATGTGTACTCTGTTTGTACCCTCCTTGCACACTGTAATACCTGTTGTTCAGTTAATAAGTTACTCAGTTATATTGTTCAGTATCTGTATTAAGTTGTTATAATGTAAACCGGAGTGAAGGCAGCTTGCTATACCTTGGTATATAAAAAACTTCAAATACATAAATAAATAAATAAATAAATAAATATGACACGCTACAATCAATGGTGGAAATAGAAAAAAAAATCCTATTTTACTTTTATTGTTAAGAATGAACCAAGGGAAAGATAAGAGTAATCTCTGAATGGAAATTACATAAATAGTAAACCTCCCATACCAGAAAATCACTAACTGCCAGTGCTCAAACTGTAACAATCCTACCTATGAAAAGGTAAAACTGCAAATATTAAACCAGGCCCTAAAACACAAATATAATTTCATTTAGGAAAACAGAAAAGGCCAAGCTGCTATAGTTCCATACACAGAACTTACATGCTAGCAGCATACCGCATCTCAGTCAAATGTGCAGACCACAGACAAACCTTTAGCTAACACAAAATAAAGAGACCATAAAGTATACATAGAAATGTGCAGACAAAAATAAAACTGGAAATCACAACAAGCAGACTCTGCATGCAGTGCAATAATGGAAAAACAAAAACATCCACAATCCTCATAAAAAGTAAAAAATTATAAAATCAATAGTAGTAAAACTGTACTACTAAAAAGAACAAATTATTTCAAAACAGCTGATGAATATACGATCCAATAATTAAAACCTCATATGGAAAATTTCCAGACACTTATAAAATATTTCAAAACAGCAGCCACAAAGACCCAATAATTAAAACTAATAACAAGAGGATTATAGAGCACAGAAGCGCCATCACACGTTGTGTTCCGTCTAAGCCATTAGTAGAACATTCCATTCAAAACAAACACAAATTCACAGATTACAAATTTTGTGTTCTTCAGAAACCAGTGTTGAATTGGAGAGGAGGCAATTTAGATCGTCTGTTGTTACAACTTGAACAAAAATTCATCTATGAATTTGACACTTTATCACCGAATGGGCTAAGTGCAGAAATTGATTATTCTGTGTATCTTTAAGAGTTTGCATATATATTTTTTAACACATTTAAGACATTGTTTCATCTTTTAAGTCACGGTTTTCAAAAAATGTTTCTATAAAAAAAATTTTTAAACAATTTTTTATAATGGGATCATTGTTTGATTAATATTAACAATCATTTTTAAGAATGTATATTTGTTATTATTTTTATAATATTGGTTCTTGATTGTTCACGTATTTCTAGTTTTATATTTTGGATTTTTTAATAACAAGATATTGATATTTAACTCATTAATATTAATCAATCAATTGATTCTTTTATAGAAAGATGGTTTTTAGTGTAATTTATATATAAAAATTTTTTTTTTAAATTTTTAATTCATATTACTCAGTTATCATATTCAAGGATTATGTAGAGATAATTACACAATTAATGTTTGCACAAATAGGATGGCACACTATTATTAGGATTTTATCTCTTACTCATTTCTCAACAAATATAATTTGAAGATATCAGATAATTATTTTAAGGATAATCATATATAAAGATATCTATAAGACCAAATTAAATTATTATTTAGTTATTATCTTGGCGTTTTTTGAGTTATCCAATTAAAATTCATTATCGAAGGGATCCTTTGTCACCCATTTGATATGCCTTTGACAATATTAATAGTCCACTTCAGTTGTTTTTTTCAATAATAATCCATTTTTGAGACACTTTGCACGTTCTGCTTTACACATGATTTGTGCATAACTTTTATATATTTTTTAAGCCCATATAGGATTGCGATTTCGCTATCAACAAGTATTGTCACATCCTGGACACGCCCCTAAATACATCGGAACCTTATCTATGTTGTTTTTTTCATAAATAATGTATACGCGCGACATATTTTTTACTTTATATCATTTGATTCATCAATGCACAATTTTTGTCATTTTGATTCAAAATATCTTATAAGAACTTTTTAACACAGACACGCCCCCCTTTTTTTGATTGACACCCCTTTTTTTTTAATTGACACCCTTTTTTTCCTTTCTTTAGTCAAACCTTTTACACAATTTTCATTTACACCATATAGTACATCCGTTTTTTCCTTAATCATATCTCGTAGTGTAATTACAGATTATTTTCATTTGTTATTCTTTCTTTCTGATACGATCGGTAACAATTGACAGCTGTAATTTGGCGCGAAAATTACACACAAATACTGTTCAGACAGAGCGTTTCCAATGTTTGTCCGCACAAGTGGAGATCGATCCGTGAATGCGTTCAAAAGGTAATTTGTTTGTCTTACCATTCGGTTTACACATATTTTTTATTAAGTAACTATTTAAGATTATGAGTGGTAAACCCAGCAAAGCGTTTTTATATACTTTTTGGATTCAGCACGGACCGCTAGACAAATATCTTCTTTGTTTTGCCCAAAACATCCGGCTCTGCACAGGCACCGGCTCTGCACCGGCGTGCTTTAAAGACAGTTGTGGGAGACATTAGTCATATGAAACATTAGTTATATGAGACACGCCAAATGGCAAACTGATTTTAGAGTATTTTTACATTATTTTGATTTAGTATTGACCTATACACAATCGATCCATAGCTTTGCTCAAGATAGTCGGTTTGGCTTTGGCGTGTCTTTAAAGACTTTTATATTAGATATTAGCTGTTTTTAATTCTAGTTTATTTCTCGGTCATTCAATGACTTGCTCATAATATGAGTTTATTTCTAAAGTTTTTCCAAGAATATTTTTGTGTGTATTCATATTCATAAATTTTAATAAATTGATACGATACAGTTCATTAATAATGGTTCACTGTCTGAGCCCGGCTATAGCATTCATCAATTACATACACGAAATAATTAGTTATTCGATAAAAATTTACTGTAACCCCCTTTTTTAATCTTAACAGAGAAGTAGTTTTAGGTTTGCTCAGTAGTATACTTTCTATCAATTATTTTACGATATTGAGTGGTAAACCTAATAAGGAGCTTTTAATTTTATTTGGTCTATAAACATCCGGTTCTACATCGGTTTGGTTTTAAAGACAATTATGTGAGACATTAGTCATATGAAATATCAGCTATATCAAACACATTAAATGGCATACTGATTCCATAGTTTTTATTTTTTTGGTTCAGCATTGACTTATACATAATCGTTTTTTAAGCTTTGTTCAAGATACCTGGTTAGGCATTGGCGTGTCTTCCAAGATGCTAATTTTCAACTCCAGTTTTATTTTTGGTTATTTAATGACTTAATTACAATATGAGTTAATTAATTGAGTTTTTCAAAAATATTTTGGTGCGCATACATATTTATAGATTATAATAAATTGACACGATATTGTCCATTATTAATTGTCCACTGTCTGAGCCTAACTATAACAATCATAATATCATCAATTACATCCACGTAATAATTTGTCATTAGATTCTAAAAATTTTCTTGATTACCCCCCGTTTATCTTAAATAGAGAAGTACTTTTAGGTTTGCTCAGTTGTACAATCAATTTTTATCCAATTCATATTTCATATGTACTTTTATAATATCATATATATTATGATTCGTTATTTATAAACACCTTCTCACACAGTATAATTAGCTATCACTATACATCTAATACAGGAGTTTCATCTCGTGTAATTTATCACATGTACAATTATATTTCAATAAGAGCATGCATTTTGACACCGTACTAGATAAGAGTTTAGTTCACAAACTGTCAATCAATCACCTGTTATCAAATTCATAAGCACATTTTGTTTTATACATCACACTTGACACGAGCTTTTTTATCAAATAATTCACGTACACTTTCTTTTTGTTTTTAATTTATTTATTTTCTCATTAATAACTCAATAAATCAATTCATTTTACAAAATAAAAAAAAAATTTTAATAGATGCACATGTAACAATAGATACTAGAGTTACTAATTGATTTATTATGCACATACAAAAAATATATATAATGTTCAAGATATTTGAATATATACAAAGAATAATTGTTGGTCAAACATTCTTTTTATGAATATAACTTCTCATATAATATTGCCATCCTTTTTTGCATCATTACAGATTTATCACTTTTGTTGGTCATATAACGGTTTATATGATCCTTCATATACAAATTGTTCAATTTGAGAACTGAAGAGAATATATGTAAGGTAAAACCATCTTTTACACGATAATTTTTAGTTAACCGTGAGTTTGCTCAATGTCTACTAATCTCGTTTTTATAACTTTTCATAGCCTCTATACGAATGAATTATCTATGTGTCACCAACATTTTAATACATGTCTAAATATAGATATCATATTCAACATTTGTTTTTAATTATTATTTTTAGTTATTTCTTAGAATGATGTATTTATATAATTATTTATTTGTGTTTTAGCCCCTGAGGCAGCCGTTTTGATATGGCGAAACTCAGCCAGAGTCGGGCTAACCTTGTGTCTCCACTTCAATAAAGGAATTTATAAGACTATTGGCATCTATCCCTTTGTTCATCCTGACGGCTTTTATAGATCGCCTTCCTTTGTGTTTTTTGTGCTCTCAATTATATACATATATGCTCTTTGTATCACACAAAAACATGCTTTTTCTCTCTCTCTCAATTTTATATACTTTCTCAATCACATACATGCACACACGCACTCTCACTTACACACATGATCTCTCTCATTTACACGCACACACAGTCATGCTCTCTCTCATACATATGCTCTCAATCACACACACACACACACACAAACACACACACACACATGCACGCTCTCTCTCACAAACATGCTTTCATTTGTGCACACAAGCTTTCCCATACACATACTCTCAATTATGCACATGTACATACACACACAAATGCGCGCTTTCTCTGTCACTTCCACACATGTAATCACACACATGTTCTGCCAATCACACACACATACATACTCTCTCTCTCTCACATAAACACACATGCTTTCTTGCTCTCTCTCTCTCCCACACACAAGCACGCACATGCTCTCAGTCACACACACACACTTACACACATGCTTTCTTTCTCAAATACACAGGCAATTAATCACACACACATACATATAGGCTCGTTCTCTCTCTCACTCTCATTCCTCAAAGCACAGAAGCCTCCCCCTCCAGCCTTTTCAGCCCCAAGAAAAAAAGAGTCCCATCATCCATGGGAGCTAATGCTGCTCTGCCTCCTACTCCTGACCTCTGGTTGCTTCTATGTGTAAGTGAACACTGTTCCTCCTGCTGCTCAGGTCCAATACTGCTGGTACTTTTGACTGCAACATGGTTTCTCCTTCTTTCCTCCTTCATGTGCAGGCCCACCACAAATTACTTCCTATTCCAAGCCATGTGGATGAGAAGAAGCAGACGCTATGGCATTACTGCTGCCATTTCCATTAACTGTTACTTTTCCACCCATACTATTAGCATTTTCAAGTTCATGTGGAGTAAAAGTTTGTGTCTCAGTAGGGAGGAGGCGTGGAAGGGAAGAACAGGCAGGCCAGTAGGAGAACAGGAAGCATGGCATCCTGCTGGAAGTGGATAGCGAGACACTTGCCGGTGCTTGGCGACACACCAATTCAGAACACCGTCCTAAGGCAACATGAAGAGGCAATGAAGCAGCAAAAGTGGCCATAAAAATCCCAAGGCACTGAGAAAGGGACAAGGCAGCAAAAAGAGTAGCATGAACACTCCAATACACCATGAGAGGTGCAAAGCAGCCATCCACAGTTGCAGGAAGACTCCAAGATGTAAAGTCTGACAGAGTGGAAGAAAGAATTCCAAACGGTGGCATAAGGGTGAGAAGGAGTATACAGAAGAAAACCTCAAAACATCTTAACGGACTGAATCCAGAGATCTGGCACAGTGCACCTTAAGCCTAGGACAGCAGGGAATCCTGGTCTGAGTGGAACCCGTACAGGCTTCCTAGCCAGGCCCAGGAGAGAACAGGAAACCCAGGGGATTGAAGGAAGCCTAAATAAAGAAACACAACTGAACTGTAAGTTGTAATACTACCTTTATGTTATTGAACTGTTATTGTTTTTTGTTGTTGCTAATAAAGAAGTATATGCAAAATTTCTGTCAACCTGAATCTGTCCTCTGATCACTCTAAGACCACTCACAATGCCTCTTATGGTGGTAGTAATGGGATCTCTGTGCTAAAGCCTGCATACGCACAGAAACCACTTTCTCTTTTATTGGGCTTCGCTGAAGTGGCAGCCAAAAGGTTAATTTACAAACAGGCTAAGAAGGATAGCTTTGCCTGGAGTCAGGGACATATTTATAGTAAGTCAATGCCGAACAGGCAAGTTTTGTTTTATTTTTTTCATTGTAAGGAGAAAGGGACTTGAGTTTGAGTGTGCCAGAACAGGCCACAGCCCTTCAGCAAACTTTTGTGGTACCAGAGCCAGTGGGCAGACATGGAGCAAACCATGCAGGCACTCACTGAGGGGCAACAGAAAACCTGGAGAGCAGTCCACCCCAGCAGCTGGTATTGGTGAGCAGCCAGCAAACAAAATTGACCCAATTGGCAAAAGCAATGCAAATCACAATGACACAGCCTCTACCTCCTGCACTGTTTAAGTTGAAGGTGTGGGAAGACTCAGATATGTTCTTGAAGAATTTTGAAAGAGCTGCCTGCTTGAAGGGATGGCCAGGAGACAGCTGGACTACATATATAGCAAATCTCATTGCTGGCAAAAGTCAATTGGCCTTTCAAGCAGCCAATCCTGATGGAAGAGCTAACTATTTCATGGTCAAAACTACCATCCTGGAAAGAGTGAGCTATACAATGGAGACCTACTGATAGCAGTTCTGAAGGAAAAACTCCACATAGCCTCTTTCATCGGCTAAAAGATGCCAGTTGGAAATGTTTACAACCAGAGAAGACAGGTCTTGAGGTAGCCAGTTAGATTCTTTTAGAGCAGGTATTGGATGGGTTAGACTGACCTATGTGGAATTGGGTGTATTAACACCCAGGGCTCACCCTGGAAAAATCATTGGAAGTAGCAGATGCTTTCCACCAGGCTCAGCTGAGGGCAAAAATAGTAGAGGTTAGAAAGACAACCCGTACAGACTTCCTATTGTGGCAGTGAGAGAACAGGACCCCAACAACAGTCCCTGGAGCAGGACAGCTCTGCCTCCATACTTAGAGCATAGCTGTCAGGCTCCTATGTGTTGCGTCCATCAGTCTCAGATGGCTTCGACCCTTGTGCCTCACCTTTTTCTCTGCTCTCCCCGCTAGCCTTGGGAAGATGGCTGCTGCCGCATTTGCAAGCCGCGTCCTCCGGCGTTCCCGGAACAGCTATGGCAAAGCCTCACACCATGTTTTTCCTAAGGGCCTCCTAGGGTGTGCACGCGCGCATGCCCCCCACATCTTTATCCACGTCATGGTGGGAATCTCGGGGGCTTCCCCCTCGAGTAATGTCACGCCATCCAGGTATTTAGCCTACGCTTGTTTGCTAGCTCATTGAGTTAGCAAGGATTAGACTCGTCTGGTCTAAGCTACTCTGCTGCTTCCTTGCTGCCGCTGGAAGCCTCTCTGCCCTTCGGGGTATACTCTAACCTGGGTACCCGCTCCTCAGGGGCCCTCTGCTTTCTTTCAGGTGCCTTACTGGGATCAGGTACTCGCTCCTCGAGGGCCTGCTCTCCCTGCCTCGGTGCCTGTTACCATCTACTTCTGCCTGGTGGAATCAACAACCTTATAGCTACCATCTAGTGAGTAATCTAAGTATCAGTCTGTCTCATCTACAGCTCTACCTTGCTGGGAAACCTACACCTGGATATCCCTATACCATCTTGGTGAGATGGGTTCCCTGAACTGCTACCTCTGGATCAACTCACTACTGCCACCTCTGGTGGTATACAACAGCTGTTCGGTAAAAGACAACTCTGTGTGCGTCCTGAGTCTAGCCCAGTACTGTGGCTCCCCATGAGGCTCCTCCCTGTGGACGTGGTCATTTCCCACAGTACCCAAGAATCCACTCAAACACCTCAAAACCATAACATTATGCTTGTTTCAACTGTGAGAAACAAGGCCATTTGGCTAGAAACTGTTGTTACAAAAGGGAAGAACAGATGGAGGTCAGCCTGGTGACCCAATGGCACTAAAGGTTACTCATTAGTAAAGGAAAGCCTTCCAGGTGAATATGATCGCTGGCTTGGAAGGTGCCTGCCCAAACAATTAGATTTATTTATTTATTTTTGTATTTGAGGCTTTTATATACCGATAATCGTTTAGTAACATCTCATCGGTTTACATTCAACAGGAACTCACAACAGCACTATGCAATAGCAGCAGTGTTTACAGATAACTATTAAACTTGAGATAAATAACAGTTCTGTACAAGGAATGAGGAATTAAACTTGAGGTAAATAACAGTTCTGTACAAGGGATGAGGAAAGCAAGATAAAGGTAATCGCAGCAGTGTTTACAGATCACAATAAACTTGAGATAACAATAAGCTTGAGATAAATGACAGTTCTATACAATGAATGAGGAAAGCAAGAAAGAGGGTAGAAATTAACTTATACAAGAGAGTTATATGTAAGAGAACTACAAAAATTGAAGGCAATAATATATTAACTGGCAGGTTAAGTCTCGTGGAGCAGGTATGAGGGATTCATGGAGAGGGAGTGAGAATGCGAAAAGGATAATAATGATTATAAGGCTGTTGATTAATTTATGTAAAAGCTTGTATGAAAAGCCATGTTTTGAGTTTTTGTTTAAATTTCTTCGGGCATGCTTCTAGAAGTAGGTCAGGGGGCATGCTGTTCCAGTGTGAAGGCCCAGCTATGGTCATGGCACGCATTTTGGTTGTGTGGAGTAGAGATAATTTGTGGGAGGGTGTGTGTAGTGTAGCAGCGTGTTGCATTCTAGGTGGTCTGGTGTGCTTGTGGAAGTGCAGGGCATCATTGAGCCAGGACATTTCTTCAGTGTGTAAGGTCTTATGTATCTTATGATTATGGATGTTTTCCCTTTCTGCTTGCTTTGTGCTGGACAGCATAAAGAGGAATGGTGCACGTATGGTAAGGAAGAGAACAGGAGCTCTTTGTAGGAAATGTGGAAGGAAAAGAATGAAGCCTACGATCATGCTTCTACTGTAAGACAAGGACTATCTATGGCTGGAGGACATAGAATGGGAGCACAAGTTAGTGAAACAGTGCAAGAGAGAATGCAGCTACCTGGAGGAAGGGAGTTTTGAACTTTTTTGTGGGACCTGTCAAAATCAAAGTGGAACAAATCTCACAGGCATGGAACGAAAGAGAACATTAGCAAGAACTGTCCCCAATAGGAGAATGAAGAATGGTAGCAAAAATGGACAAATACTTTTGTGAATATGCAAAGCTGTAATTTGGTAGATGAGACACATGAGGAAGTTTCAGAATTTGTAACGTCAATGGAGCTGAATGAGATGCCCAACCAGGCTCTAATGGATTCAGGATGCGGAAAGTCCCTCATACATAATTAGCCCAGAGAAGTCCGATTAATTACAAAAGGAAGGTGATACTTGCCTGTATACATGGTGAACAGCAGTACTACCCAACTAGTCAGGTTTTGCTGGTATTATGGACATGGGAATACCGCCTGAGCTACCATATCTGTGGTTTTAGGGCACAATTGACCTCTATTTAAAAATCTTTGGGATCAGCTTACAATCGAGCCAGGCCAGATAGCATGTCACCAAGTACCAATGGCACTGTTGTCAAAGGAAATTGGGGCATACCAGATACCTGCTAAACAAAGTAAAGAAACTTACAGAGACAAATGAGGAACAGCAGGCATCCTGCTAATCCTTGAGTGGTTTCTCAAATAGGATGGAGAAAAGAAACCTTATATAAGCTAAACAGCCCCAGTATAGTGCTGGGAAGGAAGAGGGGAATGGTGGTTTTCATAGGTGTATACCTCTACTAAGGGCAGGTTCTCAACCTAAGAGGTTTGAGCTCAGGGGGAGGATATGTGAAAGAGTATATAGGTGAAATTTTCCACTCCGTGCAGGTTACCCCCATGTTTCTATTAAGCGTAGTAGCTGCATTAATAAAGATTTGGTCAAGTACCTGGAAACGTCCATATATAGTTATTATCCAAGCACACTTGGGAAAATCCATTGCTTATGCCTGGGGTAAGCAGCTTGGAATCTATCCACTATTTGGGATCTTGCCAGGTACTTGTGACCAGGATTGGTCATTGTTAGGAACAAGAATCTGGGCTTAATGGATCTTTGTTTTGACCTAATTTGGTAGTTTTTATGATCTTATGTTCTTAACAGCTCTGTAAATCAAAGTTAACATTTTAGACAAAATGCAGTATAATACAGGGAGTCAATGGAGATTGGTCAGCAAAGGCCTGGCATGTTCTTTTTTTTTTTAAGGCCATTAATCTGTCTTGCAGCATTGTTTAGCATACCTAACCATTCTGGTTTCCAGGATAGACATGATGAATACTGTATGCTTGTGTATATATGATAAGTAGGCAAATGGAATAGGTTTGGAAGCAGGGTTTTTTTTTTTATATTCTACTTTTTGGCACTTCAAAGCAGATTACATTCAGGTACTGGGGGAATTTCTCTGTCCCATTGATTCCTTCGATACAAAAGAAGGACTCTAATGAAGTGCAGACAAATCAAAGTTGAACTCTAAGCAGACAAATTTCAGGCTGGTTTGCATTCATTTGGAACAGGATAGTGGATATTCCCTGACTCTACCAGGGAAAATCTGCAGGCATCTGAAAGCAAAGTGGCAATGTCAGTGTGATGAAATCAATTATTGCTCTTCCCAAGATCCAAAGTGAATTAAAAATTCAATACGAAATCCAAAACTCATATTCATTCTCACTAGCAACTTCGAAAATCTTCAAACTTACTTTGATGATTTGAAAATGTTCAGTTCTTTTGAATTTTGTTGGGAGGAGGGGGGGTTTGGGGAATGGGGATATAAGGGTTTTTTTATTGAATTAAAAATTCATATTTTTGAAAGAGTCTTGCATCCATTTAGGGAGCATGAAAGCAGCGTTGCATTTAACCTGTAAACAAGTGTTCTTGAATCTTGTGAAGAACCTTCTTAAAATCCATTTAAATCGTAATGTTTACCCTACATGGAGTGGCAATTACTACTCTTAACAGATGCCTGGGGGTAACCTACATGGTTACCCCCAGGTTACCCCCTTAACAGAATGCATGAGGGTAACCAGGACCGGTGGAAGCACTAGGCGAACTAGACCTGGGCCTAGGGCGCTGAGCCTTAGGGGGCGCCTAAGCCACTGATGGCCGTCATGAAGGCTCATGCCGCCACCGGTGGACCTCATCCCACTGGCGGATGAGCAGTGAACTACTGCTGTGCTGTGAGCTGGATACCCACAGCAAGAAGATCGGCAGGGCCGTGGTGGAGCTCACGTCACCACGGCCCGAAGAAAAAGGTTGTGTCTAAACATGCAGGTGCTCCTCCTCCTTCCTGCCCGCACGGCCCCGGAAGAAAAATGTCGGCACCACACAGGCATGAAGGAGGAGGAGCATCAGCCGCGTGCAGAAGAGGAGCAGCGCTTACGGGCCGCCACAAATCCCAAGTTGCAGCAGCCTGAGAAGAGGAGGAGGCCTGGTAGCAGGGCCGCCGCCGCGAATCCCACATTGTGAGCGGCCTGAGAAGTTCAGGGATGCTGCAGAGCCCATTCTGCGACGACCCGTGAAGAGGAGGCCCAGAGGTGAGAGAGAAGCTGAGGGCCTGTAGAGTGTGTATGTGTGTGTGTATGAGATGTTGAGAGATTGTGTGTGAGAGTGAGTTGAGAGACTGTGTGTGGGAGTGAGGACCTGAATGTTTGTGTGTGTGTGTGAGTCAGCATGTAACAGTGAGAGCCTGTGCTTGAGCAAGACAGCATGTGCCAGTGAGAGACTGTGTGTATGAATGATTGTATGAGAGAGTGCATGTGAGAGTGAGAGCCTGTGTGTGTGTGTGTGTGTGTGTATGAGAGAGAGAAAGCATGTGAGAATGAGAACAGCGGGAATCGTGGGCCCATGCCAAAACTTGTTTCCGCAAGCCCGGGGGAACTAAGGCTTTCCCTGGAGGGATTGACGTGGTAGCAGACAAGAGGAACCGGGATGGCTCGATGATGTATTGCGGTTCCTCTGAAGCTTCCGTTGATTCGAATACCCGCGATAGGGCATCGGCCTTGACATTCTTCTCGGCCGGTCGGTAGCGGAGCACGAAATTAAACCAGGTGAAAAACAGGGCCCACCGTGCTTGCCATGGGTTGAGCCGTTGAGCCCGGTGTAGGTATTCGAGATTCTTGTGGTCCGTGTAAATCGTGAACGGATGCTATGCTCCCTCCAGCCAGGGGTGCCATTCTTCAAGGGCGACCTTGATCGCTAGCAGCTCCTTATCTCCTATGGCGAATTTCTCTCCGCCGGGGAGAACTGGCGCGAGAGGAAGGCACACAGGTGAAGTTTGTGATTATCGGATGTTTGACTCAAGACGCGCCTATGCCTTCCGATGAGGTGTCCACTTCAACGATGAACGGGCGCTGTGGGTCTGGATGCCGAAGGCATGGTTGCTGTAGGAACGCCTCCTTGAGGCGACGAAAGGTGGCTTCCGCCCCAGGAGGCCACTTCTTGGGATCCGCACCTTTCCGGGTCAGGGCCGTCATCGGAGCGACTATGGAGGCATAGTGGAGAATGAATGACCGATAATAATTCGCGAATCCCAGGAATCATTGGAGTGCCTTCAATCCGGACAGCCCCAGCTGTCCGGATTGAAGTGGGATACATCACTGGAGATGATGTATCCCAGGAAGGGAAGGGACTCCTTCTCAAAGAGGCGCTTTTCTAATTTTGCTTACAACTGATGTTCTCGAAGCCATTGCAATACCTGGATGACATGCTGACGGTGCGCGGTCAGGGAATCTGAGAATACTAAAATGTCATCCAGGTATACCACCACCACGCATTTGTATAGGAGATCATGGAAGATCTCATTCATGGTGTTCTCATATGCATATCCTATTATTCATATAAATGGAATTTCCAATCCACAATCCAAATAGCGTATATTATTTGATTCATGTAACCGAAACTTTATTGGCACCTACTAGCTAATTTATAATCCTAACCAGACTTATTTATGTGCCTAGCTGTAAACCGTGGTGATGGTATACTACTAAACGACGGTATAGAAAAGTTTTTAAATAAATAAAAATAAATAAATACAGAGCCCAAACGGCATTACTAGATACTCATAGTGGCCATCCCAGGTATTGAAGGCCGTCTTCCACTCATCACCTTCCTTGATTCGAATGAGGTTGTAGGCCCCTCGGAGGTCCAACTTGGAAAAGATCCTCGCCCCTTGGAGCCAGTCAAACAGCTCCGAGATGAGGGGCAAGGGGTAGCGATCCTTGACTGTAATAGCATTTAAGCCCCGGTAGTCAATACAGGGCAGAGACTTCCGTCCTTCTTCGCGACAAAGAAGAAACCAGCCCCGGCAGGGGATTTAGACTTCCGAATGAAGCCCCTCTCCAGGTTCTCTTTGATGTATTCACTCATGGCCTGTGTCTCAGCAGGCGAGAGGGCGTATGTGCGGCCCCCGAGGAGGCTCCGTACCAGGAAGATTGATGGCGCAATCAAAGGAACGATGGGGTGGAAGTATCTCGGCCTTCTGTTTCGAGAACACATCCGCGTATGTGCCATAGGG
This sequence comes from Rhinatrema bivittatum, assembly GCF_901001135.1. Classification (NCBI taxonomy): domain Eukaryota; kingdom Metazoa; phylum Chordata; class Amphibia; order Gymnophiona; family Rhinatrematidae; genus Rhinatrema; species Rhinatrema bivittatum. Next base: position 365,961,046 of record NC_042620.1, on the reverse strand, counting down.
GGCCAGCAGGCCTGGAAGGCTGGTGGCAGCCACAGAACAGGAGACAGGAACCACGGATTGGAGGCAGTTGCCGTGACACCTCAGCCCCCAGCGAGACAACTGCAAAGTCTTCCAGTTAAACTGAGGTTCGTGTTCCTGCAGCCAGGGGAGGCCCAGGACAATCGGGTGTATGGAGTATTCCAGAATATACAATGGGACAGGAACCGTGGTGTGTGTCACGCGCTCCGGGAGAGGTTTCCCTTGAATGGAGGAGATGACCAAGGGCGCTGGAAGGCGAACTTGTGGTAACTCTAAATGCTCCGCCCGACTTTTCATGAAGAAGTTACCCTCGGCGCCGGAGTCCACCAAGGCCAAAGTGTGGAACTCGCCGCTGGCGAAGGTTAATGCAACTGGTAGCGTTAGCGGAGGTACTGGAGAAGCACGGCCCAGGATGAGACCTCCTTTCGGTCCTAGGCCTGAGCGTTTCCCGGCCGAGTCGGGCATACCGCTATCTGATGGTCCGCTGCTTCGCAGTAAAAACAGAGTCCTTCCCTTATCCGCCTCCGGCATTCCTGTAGGGAGACTCCAGCGACCCAACTCCATGGGTTCCTCGGCAGACGTTCCAGGAACTACAGAAGCATTCTTGGAAGGCGGCGAGGCCATCCTCGCCACCTTGACTAGTGGAAGGCGAAGCCTCATCCAGCGATCTACTCGGTTGGCCACTTCTACCAGGCCGTCGAGGTCTTCCGGAAGTTCTTTCGCCGCTAGCTCGTTCTGAAGGCGAGAGGCCAGTCCTTCCAGAAAGATCCCATGGAGGCAATCATCTCTCCAGTTCAGCTCTGCGGCCAAGGTACGGAACTCTGTTGTGTATTCGGCCACAGTCCGAGTTCCTTCTCGCAATCGGAGCAATTCAGAGACTGCCGTGGATTTGCGGACTGGTTCATAAAAAGTCTGCCGGAAAACAGACAGAAACTGACTCAGGTTTTCGAAGATAGGGTCCCTTCTCTCCCACAGATGAGAGGCCCAGATCAGAGGCCTCCCATTGAGCAGGGACATAATGTAGCTGGTCTTAAGTAGGTCGCTGGGAAACTGCGCAGGAAGCAAGGAAAAACGGATCTGGCACTGGCTGAGGAAACCTCGACACAACTTTGCGTCTCCGGCGTATCGAGAAGGTGCAGGGAGTTGGGTGGAGCTTCCTTGCCCCAGGTCGCCCCCGGAGGCTTGGACGGTGTGCGGCTGAGTAGGGCGGCCTCCTTGAGCCCCAGACGGAGATGGCAGCGTAGGGTTCATGGGCCCTAATGCCTCGAGGCGTGGGGTCAGACCCTACCGCAGAGACCAGGGCATCGAGGGTCTGTTGTTGCTCCTTCAGGCGCTGGGCCATTCCAGGAATGGCCTGGCGGGCAGATGCCTCTGCTGGGTCCATGGACTTGGCAATCTGTTATGCTCAGGCCTGTGGACCCTTGAGCCGACAAGGGGATGTTACACCTTGCGGAGGATCCGTAGGTTCTCTCGTCGGGTGGCGAGGCAGGACAGAGGAGGAAAGCAGCTGACTCTTGGCACTGAAGCAGAAGCTACTGTGGAGACGGACAAGACGAGCAGATGAACGATCTTCACCACTGGTGGTCTGCGGTCCCCCAGGGAGGAGCCCGTAGGGACCCGACTGCTGGGACTTAGGTGGACCTAGAGAGGTCAGGGTATCGGTGCAAAGGCCAACTGGAGCTTCGCCCTGGAAGCCCGCGGTCCCCCCAGGAGGAGCCCGTGGGGACCCGGGCCTCTGGGACTTAGGTGGGCCTTTGGAGACGGTGGTCTTGAAGGAGTCCTAGGTCGGGTGCCAGAGGGTCGACGCTCACCAGTCCGAAGTCGTGTACCAGAGAATCACCGCTTGCCAATCCGAAGTCAGGAGCCAGAGAATCACCGTAAGTCAATCCGAAGTCAGGAGCCAGGAACACCAAGATGAAACAGGAACCAGAGTCCGAGCACAAGGAACTCACCGAAGCAAGCAGACTAGACAGCGTTGGAGGACATTGCCAAATCGAGGAATAAGCAGAGGAAGCCTCCTTAAATACTTCCTCTGCTCTGGATCATTGGAAGCAGGTGAGTATCATTAAAGGGATCAGGTCCCTTTAAATCCAGGAGGGGGGCGTGGCCTCATGCCTAAAGATGGCGGCGGCCATCTTGGATTTCCGAGGAGGAGGAAAGCCAGCAGGACTCCGCGAGGGAGGCGCAGGGACGGCTCCCCAGCGGGCGGCCAGACCGCGGACCATCCCCGAGGTGATGGGCACCGGCCCCAGGGAGCGTGTCAGGAGTTGCCACGGCGGGTCGCCGCCTTGGTGGCGGTAGGGGGCCATGCCCGTGGACGGCCACAGGCGCGGAACACAACAACCTCTCCATACAGGTTACCCCCATGTATTCGTTAAGGGTAGTATCTGTCACTTCATGCAGGTTACCACCATGCATTCTGTTAAGGGTAGTAATTGGCTCTCATGCTGTTTACCCCAAGCATTCTCTTAAGGGCTAGTATATTCCTTTCCATGCTGGTTTCCCCCATGCATTTTCTTAAGGGTATTATCTGCCTCTCCATGCAGGTTACCCCCATGCATTCTCTTAAGGGCTAGTATATGCCTCTCCATGCAGGTTACCCCCATGCATTCTGCTAATGGTAGTAATTGCCACTCTGTGCAGGATACATTCATGTTTCCATTAAGGGAAGTAATTGCAACTCCAAACAGGTTAACCCATGTATTCTGTTAAGGGTAGTAATTGCCTCTCCATGCAGGTTGCTTCATGCATTCTCTTAAGGGCTAGTATATGCCTCTCCATGCAGGACAGGTTACCCCCATGTATTCTGTTAAGGCTAGTAATTGCCACTTATGCAGGTTACCCCCATGCATTCTGTTAAGGTTAGTATCTACCTCTCCATGCAGGTTACCTCCATGTTTCTGTTAAGGGTAGTATCTTCCTCTCCATGCAGGTTACCCACAAGCCTTCTGTTAAGGGTAGTAATTGCCACTCCAAACAGAAAAACCCATGCATTCTCTTAAGGGTAGTAATTGCCTTTCCATGCAGGTTACACTATGCATTCTATTAATGGTATTATGCTATTATCTGCCTCTTCATGCAGGTTGCCCCCATGCATTCTGCTAATGGTAGTAATTGCCAATCTGTGCAGGTTACACTCATGTTTCCATTAAGGGTAGTATCTCCTTCTCTATGCAGGTTACCCCCATGTTTCTGTTAAGGTTAGTATCTACCTCTCCATGCAGGTTACCCCCATGCATTCTGTTAAGGTAGTATCTGCATCTCCATGAGGGTTACTGCCATGCATTCTGTTAAGGGTAGTAAATTACTCTCCATGCAGGTTACTCCCATGTATTCTGTTGTTAGTATCTACCTCTCCATTCAGGTTACCCCCATGCATTTGTTTAAGGGTAGTATATGCGTCTACATTCTGGTTACCCCCATGTATTCTGTTAAGAGTAGTAATTGCCACTCCATGCAGGTTACTCACAAGCATTCTGTTAAGGCTAGTAATTGCCACTCATGGAGCTTACCACCATGCATTCTATTAAGGTAGTATCTGCATCTCCAGGCAGGTTACCATCATGCATTCTGCTTCTCCATGCAGCTTACACTCATGTTTCTGTTAAAGGTAGTAAATGCATCTCCATGCAGCTTACCCCCAAGCATTTTGTTAAGGTAGTATCTGCATCTCCATGCAGGTTACCCTCATGCATTCTGCTAAGTGCACTATCAGCCTCTCCATGCAGGTCACCCACAAGTCTTATGTCAAGGGTAATAATTGCTAGGGATGTGAATCGTTTTTTGACGATTTAAAATATCGTCCGATATATTTTAAATCGTCAAAAATCGTTAGGGCCATGATACAATACCAATTCCCCCGATTTATCGTTAAAAAATCGTAAATCGGGGGAAGGGGGAGGGCAGGAAAACCGGCACACTAAAACCCCCTAAAACCCACCCCTGACCCTTTAAATTAAATCCCCCACCCTCCCGAACCCCCCCCCCCAATGCTTTAAATTACCTGGGGATCCAGCGGTGGTCCAGAACGGCGGCGGTCCGGAACGGCCCCCTCAATTGAATCCTGTTGTCTTCAGCCGGCGCCATTTTGCAAAATGGCCGCCGCAAAATGGCGGCGGCCATAGACAAAAACGATTCGACGCAGGAGATCGTTCCGGACCCCCGCTGGACTTTTGGCAAGTCTTGTGGGAGTCAGGAGGCCCCCCCAAGCTGGCCAAAAGTTCCTGGGAGTCCAGCGGGGTTCAGGAAGCGATTTCTTGCCGCGAATCGTTTTCCGTACGGAAAATGGCGCCGGCAGGAGATCGACTGCAGGAGGTCGTTCAGCGGCGTACGACCTCCTGCAGTCGATCTCCTGCCGGCGCCATTTTCCGTACGGAAAACGATTCGCGGCAAGAAATCGCTTCCTGAACCCCGCTGGACTCCCAGGAACTTTTGGCCAGCTTGGGGGGGCCTCCTGACCCCCACAAGACTTGCCAAAAGTCCAGGTAAATATTTGGCATCCTTGGTGCGGGCGCACAGGGGGAAGACGTTTATACCTGCCATGAAAACGAAAGAGGGGGTGACAGTGGTTTCTTGTAAGGCCATTTGTGAAGCCTTTCGGGTTTTTTATGAATCCCTTTATACAGATGATGTACCAGGATGTACCAGGAGGGGCGAAAGAAGAAGCAGAGTTCTTTCAGGACCTTCAGATTCCAACACTTTCCGCATCTCAATTGGCGTTTCTTAATAGACCAATCATACCGTTGGAAGTCTCCAATGTTATAGCCTCTAGTAAAAGCGGAAAAGCCCCCCGGCCCAGACGGGTTTTCTTTTGATTTTTATAAACTCCTCCATTTGCAGGTGGTCACTCCACTTACCACCTTCTTTAATGATGCCATACAAAAGGAATCCCTACCTACCCATTTTAATACTGCCTATATAACTGTTCTCCCCAAACCGGGAAAGGATCCCTTGCTACCAGCCTCCTTTCGTCCAATTTCACTTTTAAATTGTGATCTAAAAATTCTCACGGACAGACTGGGACACTTCATGCCGACGCTTATCTCAAAACATCAGGTTGGGTTTGTTAAGAATAGACCTGCCTGTACCCATATTATACGTTTGATAGCAGCTATGGCGACCTCTATTCACCATAAGACCCCTGCCTTAGCTATTGGGTTTGATTCAGAAAAGGCTTTCGATAGGGTCTCCTGGCCCTATATGTTTTCATGCCTTCAGCGACATGGTATTACAGGTAATTTTTTGACCTACCTCTCACTCCTTTATAGGAACCCAGAGTCTCACGTGGTAGCAAATGGCTATAAATCAGAGGCGGTGCGGGTAGGGAGGGGAGTCCGGCAGGGGTGTCCCCTCTCACCTTTATTGTACATCTTGGCAATTGACCCCCTACTTAGGAAAATAGCTCAAACCTCTGACATTAGAGGGTTGGGCTCTCTTGATCACGAGTTTAAAATAGCCGCATTCGCAGACGACATACTGGTTTATCTTACCAATCCTCATCATTCTCTATCCCTCCTTTTAAATCTGCAGGCGGATTATGGAAAATTTGCTGGTTTACGGGTGAACCAAGATAAATCTGAGGTGCTGGATGTGGGGGGAGACGGGTAAGAAATGTGTGGACCGGAACTTTCCCGCTTAAATGGGTCCAAGGTGCGATGAAATATTTGGGCATAAAGATACCTTCAAATCTCTCTGACTTATATAGAATAAATGTAGATCCGCTGCTCCAAAACACGAGACGAATACTAGAAAGGTGGCAGTCTCTCCCTCTCTCGATCACTGGTAGAATACAATTATATAAAATGATGATCCTGCCTAAGTGGTCCATATTTTTCAAATGTTGCCGGTCTGGCTCCTAAAGAAACATCGAAGAGAGCTCAATGTGATTCTGAGCAAATTTTTGTGGACAGGCAAGAAGGCCCGTATAGCATTGCGCTCCCTGATGATTCCGGTGGACAGAGGGGGACTGAACTGCCCAGATATTCGGACTTACAACTTAGCTGCTCTCTTGAGACATATAAAAGACATGCTCGAACACACCACCTATTATACTCCATTGACTGACCTTCAGGACTGGTTGGGGGTTCGATCTTTCAATCCGATAGTTCAGATGCCCATTGCTCTCTTGTCCCCTTTGGTGGCCGGACAACCGTGGATTAAGGCCTGTCGCAGCGCCTGGGTATTTTTATGTAAGCAGTCGCATCTTTCCTCCAAGGCGACAGCCTTCATGGATATATGTGATCATCCTATGTTTCCCCCAGCGCAAACGTCATCTGTCTTCCATAAGTGGAAGGACAAGGGGTTACAGTGGATGTATCAATGTTACTCACAGAGTACGGGGCTCATATTTTCCTTTTCGGAGTTGCAGGAGGCCTATAGTCTCCCCAATACTGACTATTTTGCATATGTTCAACTGCGGTATTTTTTGGGAAAGCAGGGACGTTTATTTGAACCTTCGGCTGCTTTTTGGGCCTTACATAAACTGATTGGTGCCAAAAAGCTTAATAAGCCGACTATAGCAACTTACCGACAGGCGCTACAAGCAGCGATGGAAACGGGAGATATTGCCCTTCTTTATGAGAGATGGAAATTATGGCCACAATTCTCGTTATCTCTGCCAGCTTTTTCAAAGTGCTTTAAGGTACTACCTACTTGGTCCGAAAGTATCCTGTACAGGGAGCTGCAATATAAGTTTTTGAGGATTTACTACATGTCCCCCGATAGAGCCTTCCGTGCTAAGGTCAGCACTTCTCCTGTGTGCCTGAAGTGCAAAAGGGAAGTGGGCTCTTATCCTCATTGTTTCTGGTGTTGCCCAGTGGTTCATGCTTTTTGGGTGCAAGTGATACGAACGTGCGGACAACTACTGCAGAGGGCCCTCCTGATGAATCCCATGTGGTGGCTGTTTGGGGTAGCACCGCTGGTATCTCCGACACCGAAGATAGAGGAACTTAAATTTATATGTAAAGTGGGTCTGTTAGCCAAGAAGGTGATTCTCACGGGGTGGTTAAGTGACGATTCTCCTGGACACGAGCATTGGTTCACTTTACTCATCAAGCTGTACACTTTAGAATACTGTAGTGCCCGCCTCACGTCGACCGAGCGTCGATTAGAAGTTGAATCGATTTGGAAGCCCCTAAACATATATCTTAGGCCCACGACGGCGCTATGTCCATAGCCTTTAGCTAGGATGAGGACCTGGATGCCTTCCAGGGGTAGGCAAGTGAGTTCAGATGACCCGAGCAATATCAGACTTCACTAAGAATCAGACACAGTAAGGGGAGGGGGGGGGGGGTATGTCCAACAGACCGAATACATGACGATACCTTCTCAAGTTGGGGAGGGGGTAGGGACTAGACAGGTAATGCTTAGTTTAAGACTTGGGGGGTACATTATTTCATTATTTGTTACTGTGTGGTATTCTTTTATTATTATCCTATTCAGGCCTTTGTACGGAAGTACGGTTACAGGACAGAGCCAGGGGGTAGGTTGGATGTTGCCTCCTGAAGTAGAATAGAAGATTTCTCTTATTGGGTGGTTGGTCAGTCCACCGGTATAACGTTATGGTATCTGTTGTGTTATGGTACGATTAATCTGTGTTTACTACACTGGCGATGTGTAAGTTGTTATTGCTGATTTTTTCTGTTTACTTCTTTTCATTGCTTTACCATGCCCTGTCTAATTTGTATATCCAAATTCAATAAATATATTATACAAATAAGGGAAGTATCTGCCTCTCCATGCAGGTTACCCCCATGCATTCCGTTAAGGGTATTATCTGCCTCTTCATGCAGGTTACTCCCATGCATTCTGCTAAAGGTAGGAATTACCACTCTGTGAGTTTACACTCATGTTTCCGTTAAGGGTAGTATCTGCCTCTTCATGGAGGTTACCCCCATGCATTCTGCTAATGGTAGTAATTGCCACTCTGTGCAGTTTACTCTCATGTTTCCGTTAAGGGTAGTATCTGCCTCTCCATAGAGGTTACCCCCATGCATTCTGTTAAGGATAGTAATTGCCCCTCATGGAGGTTATCCCCATGCATTCTGTTAAGGTTAATATCTTCCTCTCAATGCAGGTTACCCCAATGCATTCTACTAAGGTAGTATCTGCATATCCAGGCAGGTTACCCTCATGCATTCTGCTAAGGGTTATATCTGCCTCTCCATGCAGGTTACACTCATGTTTCCGTTAAGGTTAGTAATTGCCGCTTATGCAGGTTACCCCCATGCATTCTGTTAAGGTTAGTATCTGCCTCTCCATGCAGGTTACACCCATGTTTCTGTTAAGGGTAGTAAATGCCTCTCTATGCAGCTTACCCCCATGCATTTTGTTAAGGTAGTATCAGTATCTCCATGCAGGTTACCCTTATGCATTCTGCTAAGTGTAGAATCAGCCTCTCCATGCAGGTTACCCGCAAGCCTTCTGTTAAGGGTAGTAATTGCCACTCCATGGAGGTTACACTCATGTTTCTGTTAAGGGTAGTAATTGCAACTTCAGACAGGGTTACACCATGCATTCTGTTAAGGGTAGTATCTGCCTCCCCATGCAGGTTACCCCCATGCATTCTGTTAAGGGATATATCTGCCTCTCCATGCAGGTTATCCCCATGCATTCTGCTAATGGTAGTAATTGCCACTCTGTGCAGGTTACACTCATGTTTCCATTAAGGGTAGTATCTGCATCTCCTTCCAGGTTACCTCCATGCATTCTGTTAAGGGTTGTATCTGCCTCTCCTTGCAGGTTATGCCCATGCATTCTCTTAAGGGTAGTATATGCCTCTCCGTGCAGGTTACTCCCATTTATCTTGTTGTTAGTATCTACCTCTCCATGCAAGTTACCCCCATGCATTCTGTTAAGGGTAGTAATTGCCATTCTCTGCAGGTTATCTTCATGTTTCTGTTAATAGTAGTAATTGCCTCTCATGCAGGTTACCACAGTGTTTCTGTTAAGGGTATTATCTGCCTCTCCAAGCAGGTTACACCCGTGCATTCTGTTAAGGGTAATATCTGTCTCTCCATGCAGGTTACCCCATATATTCTGTTAAGAGTAGTATCTACATCCAGGTTACCCCCATGCATTTGGTTAAGGGTAGTAATTGCAACTCCATGCAGGCTACCCCATGCATTCTTTTAAGGTAGTGTTTCCATCTCCATGCAGGTTACCCTCATGCATTCTGCGATGGGTAGTATCTGCCACTCCATGCAGGTTACCCCATGCATTCTGTTAAGAGTAGTATCTGCATCTACATGCAAGTTACCCCATGCATTATGTAAAGGGTCATATCTTTGTCTCCATGCATGTTACCCCTTGCATTTGGTTAAGGGAAGTAATTGTCTCTCCATGCAGGTTAACACCATGCATTCTGTTAAGCGTAGTATCTGCCTCTCCATGAAGGTTACCCCCATGCATTCTGATAAGGGAATTATCTGCCTCTCCATGCATGTTACCCAAATGTATTCATTTAAGAGTAGAAATTGCAACTCTGTGCAGGTTACCACCATGTTTCTGTAAAGGGTAGTAGTTGCTGCTCTTGCAGGTTACCCCTGTGCATTCCATTAAATGTAATAAATGGCACTCCGAGCAGCTTTCCCCCATTCATTCTATTAAGTGTAGTGATTGCTAGGGATGTGCAGCCAGAATGTATTCGTTGCATTCGGTATATGTATTTGTCGGGGGACATATTTGTTGCATTCATACAATGGCGCCCCGATACATTGATACATGGATTCATTTTCCGGTTCCCATTAAAGTCAATGGGGGAAGTATTTGCAGCCTATTTTTGGCTGCAGAATTGGAGTTTTATTATCAATTTTGATGAAACCACTGGTGATCAGAACAACAAAACAGCTCCAAGGTACTTAGACTGTGGCAAAGTGGCACCAAAGTGGTATGAAGAGCCTAAGGTACTTTAAAGGGACAAAGGGGTATCAGGAGTGGCAAGAAGAGTGCTTTAATAGAGGCACAAAGCAGCAGCGAGAGTGTCAAAAACACACCACAGCTTCAAAAGAGAGCACCAATAAGAGATGCATGAACTCTCGAAGGCAGCATGACAGGCAAAGCGGCAAGACAAGTGGCACCAACATCCTACAGCACAATGAAGGAGGAACATACATTGCAAGATTGGGGTGGTTCCATTGGCATCTAGTGAGCTCTCGCTGGTCTTTTAAAATCTGGTAGAGTTAGCAGATATACAAAAGAGAATTTTCAAGGCTGAGGTGGAGGAGGTTACTATGTAAACATCGTTTCAACATGGGTCAGAGGGTAGATACAGGCTGGCTACACCCAGGGAGAGTTCCCTTTCCTTTGAGCCGGGAAGGGCTCACCGGAATGGGTTGGCCCCTAGAGTGGAGCATGAGCCTTCAAAGCATGGTGACCTGGAACAGGGTCTCACTGTGAGCATGGTCTCACTGTGCTGTGTTTGCCACAGTCTAAGTACCTTGGAGATCTTTTCTTGTTCTGAACACGGGTCAACAGGTGGTAAGAGATAGGCTGCAACAACGGGGAGAGTTCACGTTCCTTTGAGCAGGAAAGGGCTCCCTGGAATGGGTTGGCCCATAGAGTGTATAATGGTACAAATTGTTAGGCTTTAAGCATTTGCAAACAGATCATGACTTCATAAGCAAGAGGGAGGAAGTTCTCTTCTCTGCCATGAAACTAAAGAAAACTGTTTTAGTTAAGGATCCATGCTGGGAAGGATTACTAGTTTGAATTGCCAGAGACTGAGGTTTCCCTTTGCAAGAGGGTTCAGCCGTTAGAACTGGATATAAGGCATGGACGAACAGGCACAGCAGTCAAAGACAGAGGTCAAGCTGATGTAGGGACCTAAGGCTTGGACGGACAGGCATAGCAGTTGAGGACAGAGGTCAATCCCAAGAAGGGACATAAATCCTGGATGGACAGGCACAGCAATACAGGACAGAGTCAATCCCACCTAGGGACATAATGCCTGGACGGACAGGCACAGCAATCGAGGTCAAACACTTGTAGGAACATAAGGCCTGGACAAACAGGCACAGCAAAACAGGACAGAGTCAAGCCCATGTAGGGATATAAGGCCTGGAAAAACAGGTACAGCAATACAGGATAGATTCAAGCCCACATAGGGACATAAGGCCTGGACTGACAGGCACAGCAATTGAGGTCAAACACTTGTAGGGACATAAGGCCTGGACGAACAGGCAAAGCATTCAAGGACAGAGGTCAAGACCACATAGGGACATAAGGCCTGGACTGACAGGCACAGCAATCGAGGTCAAACCCTTGTAGGGACATAAGGTCTGGATGAACAGGAACAGCAATACAGGACAGAGTCAATCCCATCTAGGGACATAGGCCTGGATGGACAGGCACAGCAGTCAAGGACAGAGTCAATCCCACGTAGTGACATAAGGCCTGGATAAACAGGCAAAGCAGTCGAGGACAGAGGTCAATCCTACATAAGGACATAAGGCCTGGACTCACAGCATTACAGGAGAGTGAAGCCCACGTACGGATATAAGGCCTGGACTGACAGGCACAGCAATCGAGGTCAAACACTTGTAGGAACATAGGGCCTGGACGAATAGGCAAATCAGTCAAGGACAGAGGTCAATCCCAGGTAGGAACATAAGGCCTGGACTGACTGGCACAGCAATCGAGGTCAAACACTTGAAGGAACATAAGGCCAGGATGAACAGGCAAAGCAGTCGAGGACAGAGGTCAATCCCACGTAGGATCATAAGACCTGGATGGACAGGCACAGCAATTGTTTTTACTTATTTATTTATATTCCTCTTTTCAAGCTTTTCCAGCACTTCATAGTGGATTACACTCAGGTACTATAGGTATTTACCTATCCCCAGAGGGCTTACAATTTAAGTCAAACCCTTGTAGGGACATAAGGCCTGGATGGACAGGCACAGCAATTGAGGACAGAGTCAATCCCACGTAGGGACATAAGTCCTCCACAGACAGGCACAGCAGTCAAGGACAGAGTCAATCCTACATAGGGACATAAGGTCTGGACAGAAAGGCACAGCAATACAGGACAGAGTCAAGCCCACGTAGGGACATAAGGCCTGGACAAACAGGCACATAATTACAGGACAGAGTCAAACCCATGTAGGGACATAAGGCCTGGATGGACAGGCACAGCAGTCAAGGACAGAGGTCAAGCAAACCTATGGACATAAGAAGTTGCCAGCCCTCCAGCATTTGTATGATGCATGCTAGAATATTGGCTGTGGTATGGGCCTGGTCCATCAGGTGGGTGTGAAGTAAAGCCCACCTCCACCCTGATACTTGTTCAGTAATAGAACCTCTGGCTGTCCCTGCCTCAGCCAGGTCCCACCAGTGTGCTCTCAGGGAGAGGTAAGAGTGTGCAGCATTCATGGCAGTCCAGATATCACAGGTGAAGTGCACTTTCCCCTCTGCCTTAGCTAGCAGTGCTTGCATGCGAGTGCGACACTGCTTGTACAGACTGGGGATGACCTTTCTGCTAAATGTGGTTCTGGAGGGGACTTTGTAATTTGGAACTACGACCTTCAGAAAACGCTTGAAACCCACATTCTCCACTAACTGCAAGGGCTGGTCATCAAGGGTACAGCAATCGAGAACAGAGTCAATCCCACGTAGGGACATAAGGCCTGAATGGACAGGCAAAGCAATCGAGGTCAAACACTTGTAGGAACATAAGGCATGGACAGACAGGCACAGCAATCGAGGTCAAACCCTTGTAGGGACATAAGACCTGGACAGACAGGCATAGAAATCGAGGACAGAGTCAATCCCACGTAGGGACATAGGGCTTGGATGGACTGGCAAAGCAATCGAGGTAAAACCCTTGCAGGGACATAAGGCCTGGATGAACAGGCACAGCATTTGAGGTCAAGCACTTGTAGGAACATAAGACCTGGACGAACTGGCAAAGCAATCGAGGACAGAGTCAATCCCATGTAGGGACATAAGGCCTGGACAGACAGGCAAAGCAATCGAGGTCAAACACTTGTAGGAACATAAGGCCTAGACAGACAGGCACAGCAATCGAAGACAGAGTAAATCCCACGTAGGGACATAAGGCCTGGACGGACAGGCACATCAATATAGGACAGAGTCAATCCCACCTAGGGGCATAAGGCCTTGATGGACAGGTACAGCAATACAGGACAGAGTCAATGCCACGCAGGGACATAATGCCTGGATGGACAGGCAAAGCAATTGAGGTCAAACACTTGTAGGAACATAAGGCCTGGACAGACAGGCACAGCAATCGAGTTCAAACCCTTGTAAGGACATAATGGCTGGACAAACAGGCACAGCAATACAGGACAGAGTCAATCCCACCTAGGGACATAAGGCCTGGACGGACAGGCACAGCAGTTGAGGACAGAGGTCAAGTCCACGTATGGATATAAGTAGTTGCCAGCCCTCCAGCATCTGTCTGATGCATGCTAGAATATTGGCTGTGGTATGGGCCTGGTCCATCAGGTAGGTGAGCAGTAAAGCCCACCTCCACCCTGATACTTGTTCAGTAATAGAGCTGCTGGTTCTATTCCCAGTGTGCTGTCAGGGAGAGGTAAGAGTGTGCAGCATTCATGGCAGTCCAGATATCGCAGGTGAAATGCACTCTCCCCTCTGCCTTAGCTAGCAGCGCTTGCATGCGACTGCGACACTGCTTGTACAGGCTGGGGATGACCTTTCTGCTAAATGTGGTTCAGGAGGGGACTTTGTTATTTGGAACTACGACCTTCAGAAAATGCTTGAAACCCACATTCTCCACTAACTGCAAGGGCTGGTCATCAAGGGCAATAATTTCCCCAATGCTCCTGGTTACAACTTTTGAGGCTGCCTGCGTCCTACCCCGGGATAGCATTACCGCACTCCACTCCATTTACTGCATGGTGGCTTGTTGCTTCTGCCACATGTCAAGGGGTTTCTGGCCTGCCACCTGACTTCTGGAAGGGGATGAGGGCGTGGGCTGCTGCTTTTGAACCACATTATGCTGCTTGGAAGGGGTCCCCTGACTGGTATTGCCACCATCCCCAGATGGCAGTAATCTTGTTGGGTGTTGCCTCTTCATTTGATGCGTCATGCCAAAATTAGATAGGTGTCCCATTTGCTTGCCTCTGTTAATATCCCTGGCACAGTAATTACACCGAGCCAAACGCGGGTCTGCCGTCACTTTAAATGGCTCCAGATCACAGATGTCTTTTGTGATCAGGAACCAACAGGAGAGGGAGCTATTTTAGATTTAATTCTTAGTGGAACGCAAGATTTGGTGAGAGAAGTAACGGTGCTGGGGCCACTTGGCAACAGTGATCATAACATGATCAAATGTAAACTAATAACTAGGAGGGGGACAATAAGTAAATCTGCAGCTCTAACATTAATTTTAAAAAGGGAAACATTGATAAAATGAGGAAAATAGAAAAAACTGAAAGTTGCAGCTGCAAAGGTTAAAAGTGTTCAACAGGCTTGGACATTGTTTAAAAATACAATCCTAGAGGCACAGTCCATATGTATTCCACACATTAAGAAAGGTGGAAGGAAAGCAAAACGATTACCATCATGGTTAAAAGGTGAGGTGAAAGAGGCTATTTTAGCCAAAAAAACATCCTTCAAAAATTTGAAGAAGGATCCATCTGAAGAAAATAGGATAAAACATAAGAATTGTCAAGGTAAGTGTAAAACATTGATAAGACAGGCGAAGAGAGAATTTGAAATGAAGTTGGCCATAGAGGCAAAAACTCAAAATAAAACTTTTAAAAATATATCCAAAGCAAGAAACCTGTGAGGGAGTTGATAGGACCATTAGATGACAGAGGGTTTAAAGGGGCTCTTAGGGAAGATAAGGCCATTGCAGAAAGACTAAATGAATTATTTGCCTCCGTGTTTACTAATGAGGATGTTAGGGAGATAATAGTTCCAGAGATGGTTTTCAGGGGTGATGAGTCAGACGAACTGAACAAAATCACTGTGAACCTGGAAGATGTAGTAGGCCAGATTGACAAACTAAAGAGTTGCAAATCACCTGGCCCAGATGGTATGCATCCTAGGGTTCTGAAGGAACTCAAAAATGAAATTTCTGATCTATTAGTTAAAATTTGTAACCTATCATTATAATCATCCATTGTACCTGAAGACTGGAGGGTGGCCAATGTAACCCCAATATTTAAAAAAGGCTCCAGGGGAGATCCGGAAAACTATAGACCAGTGAGCCTGAATTCAGTGCCGGGAAAAATAGTGGAAACTATTCTCAAGATGAAAATCATAGAGCATATAGAAAGACATGATTTAATGGGACACAGTCAACATGGATTTACCCAAGGGAAGTCTTGCGTAACAAATTTGCTTCATTTTTTTGAAGGGGTTAATAAACATGTGGATAAAGGTGAACTGGTAGATGTAGGGTATTTGGATTTTCAGAAGGCGTTTGACAAAGTCCCTCATGAGAGGCTTCTAAGAAAACTAAAAAGTCATGGGATAGGAGGCGATGTCCTTTCGTGGATTACAAACTGGTTAAAAGACAGGAAACAGAGAGTAGGATTAAATGGTCAGTTTTCTCAGTGGAAAAGTGTAAACAGTGGAATGCCTCAGGGATCTGTACTTGGACCGGTGCTTTTCAATATATATATATATATATATATATATATATATATATATATATATATATATATATATATATAAATGATCTGGAAAGGAATACGACGAGTGAGGTTATCAAATTTGTGGATGATACAAAATTATTCAGAGTAGTTAAATCACAAGCAGACTGTGATACATTACAGGAGGACCTTGCAAGGTTGGAAGATTGGGCATCCAAATGGCTGATGAAATTTAATGTGGACAAGTGCAAGGTGTTGCATATAGGGAAAAATAACCCTTGCTGTAGTTACACGATGTTAGGTTCCATATTAGGTGCTACCACCCAGGAAAAAGATCTAGGCATCATAGTGGACAATACTTTAAAATCGTTGGCTCAGTGTGCTGCAGCAGTCAAAAAAGCAAATAGAATGTTAAGAATTATTAGGAAGGGAATGGTTAATAGAACGGAAAATGTCATAATGCCTCTGTATCGCTCCATGGTGAGACCGCACCTTGAATACTGTGTGCAATTCTGGTCGCCGCATCTCAAAAAAGATATAGTTGTGATGGAGAAGGTACAGAGAAGGGCAACCAAAATGATAAAGGGAATGGAACAGCTCCCCTATGAGGAAAGGCTGAAGAGGTTAGGGCTGTTCAGCTTGGAGAAGAGACGGCTGAGGGGGGATATGATAGAGGTCTTTAAGATCATGAGAGGTCTTGAATGAGTAGATGTGACTCGGTTATTTACACTTTCGAATAATAGAAGGTCTAGGGGGCATTCCATGAAGTTAGCAAGTAGCACATTTAAGACTAATCGGAGAAAATTCTTTTTCACTCAACGCACAATAAAACTCTGGAATTTGTTGCCAGAGGATGTGGTTAGTGCAGTTAGTGTAGCTGGGTTCAAAAAAGGTTTGGATAAGTTCTTGGAGGAGAAGTCCATTAATGGCTATTAATCAATTTTACTTAGGGAATAGCCACTGCTATTAATTGCATCAGTAGCATGGGTTCTTCTTAGTGTTTGCGTAATTGCCAGGTTCTTGTGGACTGGTCCTGGCCTCTGTTGGAAACAGGATGCTGGGCTTGATGGACCCTTGGTCTGACCCAGCATGGCAATTTCTTATGTTCTTATGTTCTCCCTTCTCTAAAGCATTGGGGGTAGATGTTGGCACTGGTGCCAACATCCACCCCCAAGGCGAGGAATTAGGTGCACCCTGAGAAGCAATGCCAGGGGCATCAGTCACCCTCTGTGCCTGCGCTGACTGCTCTTCCTCCTCCTCCTCCTCCTTCTCATCAGTTTCATCTCACCCCTGATGCACTGAAGTGGAGGCTAAGACAGGACTAACTGTTTCTCCTAAAGCTTCGTCGGCTATTACTTCTTCCATTTTAGATGAGAATCCCACACAAGATGATTCTTCATCTGAATCAGAAGCAAACAGTGACTGTGCTACATTGTCTATGCTAAGTTAGGTTAGGACTTTTTAGCTTGGAGAAGAGACGACTGAGGGGGGATATGATAGAGGTGTTTAAAATCATGAGAGGTCTAGAACGGGTAGATGTGAATCGGTTATTTACTCTTTCGGATAGTAGAAAGACTAGGGGACACTCCATGAAGTTAGCATGGGGCACATTTAAAACTAATCGGAGAAAGTTCTTTTTTACTCAACGCACAAGTAAACTCTGGAATTTGTTGCCAGAGAATGTGGTTCGTGCAGTTAGTATAGCTGTGTTTAAAAAAGGATTGGATAAGTTCTTGGAGGAGAAGTCCATTACCTGCTATTAAGTTCACTTAGAGAATAGCCACTGCCATTAGCAATGGTTACATGGAATAGACTTAGTTTTTGGGTACTTGCCAGGTTCTTGTGGCCTGGATTGGCCACTGTTGGAGACGGGATGCTGGGCTTGATGGACCCTTGGTCTGACCCAGTTTGGCATTTTCTTATGTTCTTATGTTCTTATGTTCTTAAGTGTTAGTCGAGACCTCTGTCCCCCTGCTTCCTTTGTGTGTTGACATTTTGCCTGGCATTACTCAGCCTCCCCTTCCCTCACCTCCAAAACTACAGGGCCAGAAACAGGTGGTGGCGATGGCGATGCATCATGGTCAGATTTCATTTTTTTCTGGATGGAACTGCCTGCCCCTAAAAAGAGTTTAGATTGCGACAGGTGCCTTTTTAACTTTAATGGGGGAGTGGCACTAGTGTCTTTTGAAGTGCCTCCTCTGCCAGTCCCAATCAGTCGACTACATCTAGCTTTCCCTGACATTATGGATTTAATGTCACTGCCTAGTGCCTACCAGCTGCCCACTGTCACTGTGCCTTGCTATGCATTAATTTAACGTGTGTGGTGTGCACACACACGCAGCTTGCTTCTAAGCACAAAAGAGGAAGACTGGGGATTTCACTGCACAGACCATCCCAATAATAAAGTTCAGTCTGTTAAACTACCCACTGCCACAGTGCCTTGCTATGCACTAATGTAACATGTGTGGTGTGCACACACAGAGCTTGCTTGTAAGCACAAAAGAGGCAGACTGGGGATTTCACTGCACAGACCATCCCAATAATAAAGTTCAGTCTGTTAAACTACCCACTGCCCACTGTCCCTGTGCCTTGCTATGCACTATTGTAACGTGTGTGGTGTGCACACACATGCAGCTTGCTTGTAAGCACAAAAGAGGCAGACTGGGGATTTCACTGCACAAACTGTCCCAATAATAAAGTTCAGTCTGTTAAACTACCCACTGCCCACTGAAGCCCAGTGCACAGATAAACTGAGTGAGTTGAATTAAACAAACACAGTTTAAAAAAGCTGGAATTGCTGGCACAGCAGGAAAATGGATGAAATATATTTTCCAATGCAAATTCTACCGAAATTGAATATTTCTCTCCCAGCCACAACACCAAAATCGTGCTTGCTTGCAGCCTAGCCCAGAGGGTGAATGAAAAAAAATGGCACTGTTAGCAGCTTCTCTCCCTGGCACAGAGAGACCGTCTCAAATCAGCTAAATAATAAACTGCTTAAAAGAAACACAAACAGGGCTAGCTGGCACAGACAAAGCAGCAAAATTAAGAATAAAAAGCTTTTTTTGTCTTTTCTAACTAGCCAAAATTGCTCTCAGTGTAGCCTCCTTCCACAAAGCCCACCTCCCCACACCACCCCTGCAAAGAAAGTGTATGAGACGCCTCGTGCTGAAGTATATAAAGTGCTGGGTCATCAGTGCATTCAGTGCATTTCACTAAATATCAGTGCTGATACACTGCATTCTGGTATCTGTGCCAACCTGTCTGACCCTTTCCTGTGAGTCACTGTGACTCACAAAGAAGGGTCGGACAGGTTGGCACGGATACCGGAATGCAGGGTATGAGCGCTGACATTTTGTGAAATGATTTCAAATGGCGGCGAAGATAAGCGCACGCGCCGCACAACGTATTAAATGGATGATAAGTTATATTTGTGGGGAGTCGCAATGCGTTTCTCCTCCCCACGAATACAACGAAAATTGACATATACGTTGCGGATCGCCGATACAGCGAAAACGAATGCACACCCCTAGTGATTGCTCCTCCATGAAGGTTACCCCTATGCAATCTGCTAAGCATAGTATTTCACTCTCCATGCAGGTTACCTCCATGTCTCTCTTAAGGGCAGTATCTGCCTCTCCATGCAGGTTACCCTTATGAATTCTGTTAAGGGTGGCATCTGCTTCTCCATGCAGGTTACACCCATGTATTATGTTAATAGTAGCATCTGCGTCTACATACAGGTTACCCCCATGCATTCTGATAAGGGTAATATCTGCATCAACATGCAGGTTACCCCCATGCTTTCTGTTAAGATTAGTAACTGCCTCTCCATGCAGGTTACCCCCATGCATTCTGTTAAGGGTAGTTTCTGCTTCTTCATGCAGCTTACCCATGCATTCTGTTAATGGTAGTATCTGCCTCTCCATGCAGGATACCCCCATGTTTTCTGTTAAGGGTAGTATCTGCCTCTTAATGCAGTTTACCACCATGCATTCTGTTAAGGGTAGTAATTGCCTCTCCATGCTAGTTACCCCATTCATTCTCTTAAGGGTAGTATCTGCCTACCCAAGCAGGTTACCCCCATGCATTCTGTTAAGCATAGTATCTGCTTCTCCATGCAGGTTACCACCATGTTTCTATTAAGGGTAGTATCCGCCTCTCCATGCAGGTTACCACCATGTTTCTGTTAAGGGTAGTATCCGCCTCTCCATGCAGGTTATCCCCATGCATTCTGCTAAGAGTAGTATCTGTGTCTACATGCAGGTCACCCCCATGCATTCTGTAAAGGGTAGTGACTGTATCTCAATGCAGGTTACCCCCATGCATTTGATTAAGGGTAGTAATTGCCTCTCCATGCAGACTACCCCCATTCATTATGTTAAGCATAGTAACTGCTTCTCATGCAGGTTACCCCCATGTATTATGTTAAGGGTAATATCTGCCTCTTCATGCAGGTTACCACCATGCATTCTGTAAAGGGTAGTAATTGCCTGTCCATGCTGGTTACCCCATGCATTTTCTTAAGGGTTCTATCTGCCTCTCAATGCAGGTTACCCCAATGCATTTTGTTAAGAGTGTATCTACCTCTCTGTGCAGGTTACCCCCGTGCATTCTGTTAAGGGTAGTAATTGCCACTCCGTGCAGGTTACACTCATGTTTATGTTAAGGGTAAGGTAGTATCTGCCTCTCCATACAGTTTACCCCATGTTTCTGTTAAGAGTAGTATCTGCCGCTCCATGCATGTTACCCCCAAGCCTTCTGTTAAGGGTAGTAATTTCCACTAGGGATGTGAATCGTTTTTTGACGATTAAAATTATCGTCCGATAATTTTAATATCGTCTTAAACCGTTATGGAACACAATACAATAGAGATTCTAACGATTTATCGTTATAAATCGTTAGAATCGTGAGCCGGCACATTAAAACCCCCTAAAACCCACCCCCGACCCTTTAAATTAAATCTCCCACCCTCCCGAACCTCCCCCAAATGACTTAAATAACCTGGGTGTCCAGCGGCGGTCCGGAACGGCAGCGGTCCGGAACGGGCTCCTGCTATTGAATCTTGTTGTCTTCAGCCGGCGCCATTTTCTAAAATGGCGCCGAAAAATGGCGGCGGCCATAGACCAACACGATTCCACGGCAGGAGGTCCTTCCGGACCCCCGCTGGACTTTTGGCAAGTCTTGTGGGGGTCAGGAGGCCCCCCCCAAGCTGGCCAAAAGTTCCTGGAGGTCCAGCGGAGGTCAGGGAGCGATTTCCCACCGCGAATCGTTTTCCGTACGGAAAATGGCGCCGGCCATACGCGTATGGCCGGTGCCATTTTCCGTACAGAAAATGGCGCCGGCAGGAGATCGACTGCAGGAGGTCGTTCAGCGAGGGTTCCGGCGCCTCGCTGAACGACCTCCTGCAGTCGATCTCCTGCCGGCGCCATTTTCCGTACGGAAAACGATTCGCGGCGGGAAATCGCTCCCTGACCCCCGCTGGACCTCCAGGAACTTTTGGCCAGCTTGGGGGGGGCCTCCTGACCCCCACAAGACTTGCCAAAAGTCCAGCGGGGGCCCGGAAGGACCTCCTGCCGTGGAATCGTGTTGGTCTATGGCCGCCGCCATTTTTCGGCGCCATTTTGGAAAATGGCGCCGGCTGAGGACAACAAGATTCAATAGCAGGAGCCCGTTCCGGACCGCTGCCGTTCCGGACCGCCGCTGGACACCCAGGTTATTTAAGTCATTTGGGGGGGGTTCGGGAGGGTGGGAGATTTAATTTAAAGGGTCGGGGGTGGGTTTTAGGGGGTTTTAATGTGCCGGCTCACGATTTTACGATTTTTCACGATATTTTACCCCCCCAAACGGCAACAATATGATTCCCTCCCCCTCCCAGCCGAAATTGATCGTTAAGACGATCGAGGACACGATTCACATCTCTAATTTCCACTGTGCAGGTTACACTCATGTTTCTGTTAAGGGTGTTATCTGCTTCTCCATGCAGGGTACCCCCTTGTTTCTGTTAAGGGTAGGATCTGCCTCTCCATGCAGGTTACGCTCATGAATTCGGTTACGGGTGTTATCTGCTGCTCCATGCAGGGAACCCCTTTTTTCTGTTAAGGGTAGGATCTGCCTCTCCATGAAGGTTACCCCTATGCATTATGTTAAGGGTAGTAACTGCCACTCCATGCAGGTTCCCCCTTGAATTCTGTTAAGGGTAGTATCTGCCACTCCATGCAGGTTACCCCCTTGAATTCTGTTAAGGGTAGTATCTGCCTCACTATGCAGATTACCCCCATGCATTCTGTTAAGCATAGTATCTGCTTCTCCATGCAGGTTACCACCATGTTTCTGTTAAGGGTAGTATCCGCTTCTCCATGCAGGTTATCCCCATGCATTCTGCTAAGAGTAGTATCTGCGTCTACATGCAGGTCACCCCCATGCATTCTGTAAAAGGTAGTGACTGTATCTCAATGCAGGTTACCCCCATGCATTTGATTAAGGGTAGTAATTGCCTCTCCATGCAGACTACCCCCATTCATTCTGTTAAGCATAGTAATTGCCTCTCAATCAGGTTACCCCCATGTATTATGTTAAGGGTAATATCTGCCTCTTCATGCAGGTTACCACCATGTATTCTGTAAAGGGTAGTAATTGCCTCTCCATGATAGTTACCCCATGCATTTTCTTAAGGGTTCTATCTGCCTCTCAATGCATGTTACCCCAATGCATTCTGTTAAGAGTAGTTTCTGCCTCACTATGTAGATTACCCCCATGCATTCTGTTAAGGGTAGTAATTGCCTCTTCATGCAGGTTACTCCCATGCATTCTGTTAAGGGTAGTTTCTGCCTCTCCATGCAGGTTACCCCCATGTTTCTGTTAAGGGTAGTATCTGCCACTCCATGCAGGTTACCGCCATGCATTCATAGAAAATAGAAGTGATGGCAGAAGAAGACCAAACGGCCCATCCAGTCTGCCCAGCAAGCTTTCACACCTATTTGTTTTCATACTTATCTGTTACTCTGACCGCTGAGGTCAGGGCCCTTATTGGTAACTTTTTGGTTCCAATTCCCTTCCACCCCCACCATCGATGCAGACAGCAGTGCTGGAGCTGCATATAAGTGAAGTATCTAGCTAATTAGTTTGGGGTAGTAACCACCATAATAAGCAAGCTACTCCCACGCTTGTTTTTACCTACCTGTCCAATTCAGTCCTTGTTGGTTGTCTGAAGATAAATCCTCTTTACTTCATTCCCCCTGCCGTTGAAGCAGTGAGCTGAGCTAGATATGTATTCCAAGTTAAGTATCAGGCTTAATTGATTCGGGGTAGTAACCGCTGTAACAAGCAAGCTACACCCATGCTTATTTGTTTACCCAGACTATGTAATTCATTCCTTGTTGGTTGATGTCTGAATATTAATCATCTTTTCTTCATTCTCCCTGTCATTGAAGCAGAGAGCTATGCTGGATATGCATTGAAAGTGAAGTATCAGGTTTATTTGGTTTGGGGTAGTAACCGCCGTAACAAGCAAGCTACTCCCCTACTTTTTTGTGGATGCAAATCCTTTTTTCCACATTTCCTCTTGCCGTTGAAGCATAGAGCAATGTTCGGGTCGCATTAACTGTGTGTATGTTTATTGAATAAGGATAGTAATCTCCAGGTAGTAGCCATCATTCCCGCAAGCAAGCCACCCCGTGCCTCTTATCTTCATTCACATCCTCTAAACTTTATGGATCCACAGTGTTTATCCCACACCCCTTTGAAATCCTTCACAATTCAACACTTCCTCCGGAAGGGCGTTCCAGGCACCACCCTCTCCTTGAAGAAATACTTCCTGACATTGGTTCTGGCAATCTTAAATCGTGTCCCTGGAGTCTTAAATCGTGACCCCTGGTTTTGCTGATTTTTTTGCAACGGAAAATGTTTGTCGTTGTCTTTGGATCATTAAAACCTTTCAAGTATCTGAAAGTTTGAATCATATCACCCCTACTCCTCCTTTCCTCCAGGGTGTACATATTTAGATTCTTCAATCTTTCCTCATAAGTCATTCGATGAAGACCCTCCAGTTTTTAATCATCCTTCTCTTGACCGCCTCCATCCTGTCTCTATCCCTTCAGAGATACGGTCTCCAGAAATGAACACAGTACTCCAGGTGAGGCCTCACCAAGGACCTGTATAAGAGGATTATCATTTTCCTTTTCTTACTTGATATTCCTCTCTCTATGCAGCCCAGCATTCTTCTGGCTTTAGCTATCGCCTTGTCACATTGTTTCACTGACTTCAGATCATTAGAGTCTATCACCCCAAGGTCTCTCTCCTGCTCCGTACATATTAGCCCTTCTCCCCCCATCGAACACAGTTCTTTCGGATTTCCACAACCCATATGGCATTGAATCTCAGCTGCCATATCTTTGACCAGTCTTCCAGCTTCCTTAAATCCTGTCTCATTCTCTCTACTCCTTCCGGCATGTCCACTCTGTTACAGATCTTAGTGCCATCAGCAAAAAGACAAACCTTACCTTCTATCCCGTCCACAATGTCTCTCACAAAGATATTGAACAGGACCGGTCCCAACACTGATCCCTGCGGCACTCCACTTAACACCGCTCTCTCTTCAGAGTAAGTTCCATTTACCATCACACACTGTTTTCTGTCCGTCAACCAATTTGCAATCCAGGCCACCACCTCAGCACTCACTCCTAATCTTCTCATTTTATTCACCAGTCTCCTGTGCGGGACCGTATCAAAAACCTTGCTAAAATCCAATGACTTTGAGTGCTCTTCCTTGACCCAATTCCTTGGTTGCCCAGTCAAAAAAGTCAATCAGATTTGTCTGAAGGATCTTCCCCTGGTGAATCCATGCTGCCTCTGGTCCAGCAATTCTCCCCATGCATTCTGTTAAGGGTAGTATCTGCCTCTATGTGCAGGTTACCCCCATGCAGTCTGTTAAGGGTAGTATCTGCCTCCCCATTCAGGTTACCCCCATGCATTCAGTAAAGGGTAGTATATGCCTCTCCATGCAGGTTACCCACATGCATTCTGTTAAGGGTATTAATTGCCACCCCATGCTGGTTACCCTCATGTTTCTCTTAAAGGGTAGTAATTCCTGCTCCTTGCAGGTTACCCATATGCATTCTGTTTAGGGTAGTATATGCCTCTCCATGCAGGTTACCGCCATGCATTCTGTTAAGTGTAGTATCTGCTTCTCCATGCAGGTTAACCCCAGGCATTCAGTTAAGGGTATTAATTGCTACTCCATGCAGGTTACTCCCATGTTTCTGTTAAGGGTAGTAATTGCCTCTCCAAGCAGGTTACCCATATGCATTCTGTTTAGGGTATTATCTGCCTCTCCATGCAGGTCACCCCCATGCATTCTGTTAAGGGTAGTATCTAGCTCTCTGTGCAGATTACCTCCATGTTTCTGTTAAGGGTGGTTTCTGCCAATCCATGGAGGTTACCTCTTTGCATTCTGATAAGGGTAGTATCTGCCTATATGTGCAGGGTAACCCCATGCATTCTGTTAAGGGTAGTATCTGCTTCTCCATGCAGGTTACCCCCATGCATTCTGTTATGTGTAGTAATTGCCTCTCCATGCACATTACCCCTAATTTTCTGTTAAGGATAGTAATTGCCTCTCCATGCAAGTTACCCCCATGCATTCCATTAAGGGTAGTATCTGCCTCTCCATGCAGGTTATCCCCATGTTTCTGTTAAGGGTAGTATCTGCCTCTTCATGCAGGATACCCAAATGCATTGTGTTAAGGGTAGTATCTGCCTCCCCATGCAGGTTAACCCCATGCATTCTCTCAAGTATAGTAAATGCCAGTCCGTGCACATTACCCAAATGCAATCTGTTAAGGGTAGTAATTGCCTCTCCATGCAGATTACCCCCATGCATTCTGTTAAGGGTAGTATCTGCCTGTATGTGCAGGTTACCCCCATGCAGTCTGTTAAGGGTAGTATCTGCCTGTCCATGCAGGTTACCCCCATGCATTCTGTTAAGAGTAGTATCTGCCTCTCCATTTAGGTTACCCCCATGCATTCAGTAAAGGGTAGTATATGCCTCTTGTTCATTTATCTGGGGCTCCGTACCAGAGAGAGTTCAAAGAGAATGCCGGCACTTCATAAATAATTAAAACTTTAAACCTTAATTTATTACCTTGTTATAGAAAACAGTCTCTATATTTCTCAATATTATTCTTTAGTGTAGAAAGCACAGTAAAGTCAGAATAGGAAATACAGGAAAGATACCATTTTTCTGGGAGTGACTTATTACGTCTAATGATAACACTGTTGCGGAGCGCTCGGAGAGCGATCCCACTCCTGGGAGACGTGTGTGCCCTTGGGCCGCGGCTCGACGCCAGAGAGTCTGAAGAGGTGCCGGGGGAGGCGTGGCATGCCCGAGCATGGGCTAGACGGAAGCAAGCTGGAGTGAAGACTGGAAGACAGGCCCTCCTCCGAGCCTGCACACTTCGGAAGACCCAACAATGCTATGTTGGTCTTGTGAACAGTCCTCCGAACGTTCCCAGCCCTTTCGGACCTGCCGCAGGGTACGGCATGAAGCGGCAGGCCGGATGGAGGCCAGGGCAGCGAGGACTGGAACATGGATGCAGACGAGACTCAGAAACGAGGTACTGGAAGTGCAGACGTAGACTCAGGCACAGGGACTGGAAGTGCAGGCGTAGGCTTAGAGACAAGGTACTGGACGTGCTGACGTAGACTCAAGAGCAAGGTACTGGAAGTGCAGACGTGGACTCAGAGACAAGGTCCTGGACGTCCTGATGTAGACTCAGAAGCAGGGTACTGGAAGTGCAGACGTGGACGCCGAGACAAGGTACTGGGTGTGCTGATGTAGACTCAGAAGCAGGGTACTGGAAGTGCAGACGTGGACTCAGAGACAAGGTACTGGACGTGCTGATGTAGACTCAGAAGCAGGGTACTGGAAGTGCAGACGTGGACTCAGAGACAAGGTACTGGACGTACTGACGTAGACTCAGAAGCAGGGTACTGGAAGTGCAGACGTGGACTCAGGAACGAGGTATGATGCATACAGGAGACTCAAGGGCGAGGTACGAGACTGGCAACATGGAGCGCCCTACACAGCCCGCCCGTGGGGCTGGTCACGGACCACAACAGGGGTTGCCGGAGGATACCAGGCTTTCAGAGAGTTCAGGAACAAGGTAAGGCTTTCTCAGAGATTCAGGAACGAGGTGCATGGCTTGCATCACGAAGCGCCCTACTCAGCCCGCCCATGGGGCTGGTCACGGACCATGACATGACTTGCTGCGAGGCACCAGGACATCTTGAAGACACAGGAACGAGGTGCTAGCTTTCAGGAGATTCAGGAACAGGGTAAGGCTTTCTCACAGACTCAGGAACGAGGTGCATGGTTTGCATCACGAAGCGCCCTACTCAGCCCGCCCATGGGGCTGGTCACGGACCACGACATAGCTTGCCGCGAGCCACCAGGACATCTTGAAGAACAGGAACAAGGTGCTAGCTTTCAGGAGATTCAGGAACAGGGTAAGGCTTTCTCACAGACTCAGGAACAAGGTGCATGGCTTGCATCACAAAGCGCCCTACTCAGCCCGCCCATGGGGCTGGTCACGGACCACGACATAGCTTGCCGCGAGCCACCAGGACATCTTGAAGAACAGGAACAAGGTGCAAGCTTTCAGGAGATTCAGGAACAGGGTAAAAGCAGGTTGCTGCACTCCTGGCAGCCTAAAGCAGGGTTTGCTGCACACCGGCAGCCAAAGGCAAAGTAAGCATCAAGTGAACTGGAACACGGGTACCGGATTGGAAGACAGGCCAAGGGCAGGAACATGGACAGCAAACGTCAGGGCTGGAACATCAAGCAGACATCAGGACTGGAACAGCAGGTAGACATCAGACGGGACGAGGAGCTCCAACAGGGAACGAGTAACACTGGACCTTGCAGAAGGCTGGAACACAAGGCAGCTCCTGGAATGAGGATCTCAGGAGTGACCAACTCCTTGTGAAGGCAAAGACAGACTGACTGCTGAGCCCTTTAGTAGGGCTGATGATGACAACGCCCAGGGAGGGGCCAGCAGGGGGCCACACCTGGCTGGCCCTAGAAGAGGAGTAGAGAGGCGCGTGCCCACGCCCTAGGAAGCTGGAGAGGCAAGCTGTAAGCTGGTGGCGTCCTCCCGGCCACGTGGAGAATCCAAGAAGACAGGCAAGCAGCGGAGCATCCCTGCCCTGAAGCTGGAGAGGTGGCAGGCTGCTTTAGCGGCTCCCAGCCGCGAAGACTGAAGCAGGAGTGAGGTAAGCTGGCTGCAGGGATGGCTCCATGCCACGGAGAGCCCCAGGGAGAGCCGAGGGCTGCAGGGTCCAAAGCAGGAAGGCAGCCGGTGCAGCCCCGCCACGGGGCTGAAGCGAAGCAGCGATGGCAGGCTGCAGGAAGTTGGAGTGGCTGCAGGCACTGGCAGGGACGGCCTCCCTGCCGGGTAAGGACCCGGACAGCAGCACGGGCACCGGCAGGGACGCCTTCCCTGCCGGCCGAGGACCCCGGGAGCGGAAGAGCACGCCGGGGAGAGCCAGAAGCAGCAGCGGGGGTCCCGACCGCGAAGGAGAGCTCGAGGCGGGTCGGCCCTGCTGCAGGGAACAGAAGGCGAATGGAGGGGGACCCGGAGGCCGCGGAGAGACAGGCGCAGCGGCAACAGCCTCAGCGGCCCGACTGGCCGCACGAGGTAAGAGCCTGCCCGCGCTCCTCGCGGGCAGGATCGCAACAAACACATCAAAGTTTTCTCAGTTTCTTAGATACACATTACACTCTTATATACAGAATTTCGCTGACAGTGTTCTCTGGGATGGCCCCCCTTTCTTTGAGTGGAGAATTATTGAAACTTGCTAATACTAGAAAATACCAGGTATCCTTATCACTATCCCGCTCTCAGTAACTAGACCTTGAGCTGCAGACAGTTCACTTCGTAAAATTGCTTCTGTTTCTCTTACTCATAATTGTTTTGCCTGCTAATAAAGACAAATACATTCCATTCTCTTGGGCAAAACTGTTTCATTAATTTCATCATTTAATTATTTTAATCCTTATTTAACTATATAAATCCATATTATTATCACTCTCCATGCAAGTTACCCCCATGCATTCTGTTAAGGGTAGTATCTGCCTCTCCATGCAGGTTACTCAAATGCATTGTGTTAAGGGTTGTATCTCCCTCCCATGCAGGTTACCCCCATGCATTCTCTCAAGTGTAGTAAATGCCAATTCGTGCACATTACCCAAATGCAATCTGTCAAGGTTAGTAATTGCCTCTCCATGCAGATTACCCCCATGCATTCTGTTACGGGTATTATCTGCTTCTCCATGAACATTACCGCTATGTTTCTGTTAAGGGTGTTATCTGCTTCTCCATGTAGGTTACCCCCACGAATTCTGTTATAGGTAGTATCTGCCTCTCAGTGCTGGTTACCCCCATGCATTCTGTCAAGGGTAGTAATTGCCTCTCTGTGCAGGTTACCCCCATGTTTCTGTTAAGGGTAGTAGCTGCCTCTCCATGTAGGTTACCCTCAGGGCCAGTGCAAGGGGATTAGGCGCCCTAGGCAAGCCTTCTCCCTTGCGCGCCCCCCCCCCCTCCCCCTCCCCGTTGCACTGCTACCCCCCGGTCTCAGCCCCGAATCTTACCTCATTCTCGATCATGACCACATACTGTATAGTTTTCTGGGTCGTGAACAGATTGGGCACTGCTTGCGGCCCGTCAAATCTCCACTCCTCTTTGCCACCACTTGCAGCCCCATATGACTCACACCCTGTGGCACACCAAGGGTGTCCGGTGCCCGGGGGGCAATGCATTTGTGTGCCTCTCCAGCATCCCCCCCCCCCCCAATAATCCTTCTTGTACTAATGCTTAAGGTCACAGAAAATCAGTGGTGTCTCTAGACAGAAGATTTTTGGAGGGGGGAGCCAAAATGACATTTCTTCATCACACCCACCTCTATAGCATGGATCCTGCTTTAAAATTGGTTATAAAAAAAGTGCTAATAAAAAAGTCCAAAGGGTCTTCTGAGTAATTTTAAAAAGCTGGCCAGTTTCACACTTCCAGTGAAACTACTATAAAATTATTTGATAGCCTCATTCAACTAATTCTATATGGCTATGAGAATGAAGTCTGGAATATATAGGAAGGCACAGAATGTCAATACAAATCCTGCATCTCCAGTTCTTTAACTCTGTGCATTCACTGAAATTCTCCCAAACAATGGAGCTTGGATGTTTCCCTTACAGCTCATCATACTAAAAGATATTTTCAAATTCTGGTGTCACTTCACAGTTACAGCAGCACAAACACCTTCTACTGCCAGACACATTGTGAACTAACACAAATCCCCGCAAAAAAGACACTCAAAATCTATACTGCAATCCCATCATAACATAACAGTAATAACACCAAGGATTCAAACAATAACCCTACCTGTGAATAAGAAAGGGTAAATATTACACTGGGTCCTAGAATACCAATACACCACTTGGCACCTACTGAAGAAACAAAACAAACCCGATTGCTATAGATCTCTATACAGACACTACACGCTAGCAGAATCTCTCATCATGGTCACACACACAGAGCAGAGACAGACCCTCACCAAATACAGAATACAAAATAAAGGAGCACAAATTAGAAAAACCTGAAATGGAAACCTCAAGAAGCCAGACTCTGTGTATTGTATTTCTTAACAACTGGATGTAAACCGTGGTAATGATATAACAATTTTATTGAATAATAAATCACATTATTTAAAGTGCCAATGATATTTCACCTATGACAACAACCCTCATTCAGGAGCCAAATGTTTACACTGTGTCGTGTTTCATTCTATTCACTTGAATGAATATGGGATTTATAACCCATTATCAAGTGAACTGCTCACCACGACTAACATATAATCATCTGGTTTGTTGCAGTAGTTTTTTTTTTTAAAGGAAAATGAACCTTGACGTTTCCGTTTTTTCGTTCAATTTTTTTCTTTCAATTTTCAATGTTTTAACAATTTCTTTCGCATCTATTTTTATCCGCACAATACATTCACTGCAAAGTGTATCCACAGAAAAAGAAAGGAGAAAACATTTATCATAATGTTGAATCACAGCGGCACTTAGCTTCTGTGCCCTGTCTGAAACGTCCGACTGTATACCGCAGTTTTAGCTTTAAACTGCTTGATCAACAACGCCCGACACTGTGCGTGTTTCATGGAAAGAACTTTATCAGGGGCTCGGGCTTCAACTTTAGTGTTTCTCTGTGGATGGAACTCCTCTCAGCGTCTTGGCGTATTAAAAAATGGAGCATTCATGCTCTCACTGGCTCCCTCACATACACACAAACACACACACCCAGGCAAGATCCCAATCATTCTCACACAAACATACACATACAGGCAAGCTCCCAATTATTCTCACACACACAGACCCCCAGGCAGGCACCAATTCATTCTCACACACACAGACACACCCTCAGGCAGGCACCCATGCATTCGCACACATACACCCCCAGGCAGACTCTCATTCATACACATGCACACTCTAAAGGCAGACCCCCCCCCCTCCTCTTTCTTTTGCCAGCAACCTCAGAGCCTCTCTCATTCCTCTGCTGCCACTGTCACTGCTGCTGCGTGGCTATTGGGCAGGTGCTGATTGCTGCTACTGGCACTAAAACCCATTCTGCTGCCTCCTCTGTGCAGGCCCCATGGGCTTCTACTTCCTCCATGCTGATCTCATACATTGTGAGATCCGCATAGATAAAGTGCTACTCTTGCACATTCCCAAAGATTACATGTGCCAATTAGTAAAAAGTAATTTATTTTTTTTTAAATTTGCTATCTGATCTTAGGGGTTGGTTAAAGGCTTTTTTGTTCCACCTTCCCTTTCTTATTTTTTTGCCAATTCCTTTTATATTGTCTTTTTTTCTATTTCTTTTCTCTCCATCTGTCTTCTTCCCTCAAACACACAGTCAGGTTCTCGTTCTCACATGCTTTCTCTCTCTCATACACACACACACACACACACACACACACAGGCTCTCACTCTCACATGCTCTCTCATACAATCATTCATACACACAGTCTCTCACTGGCACATGCTGTCTTGCTCAAGCACAGGCTCTCACTGTTACATGCTGACTCTCACACACACACAGAGGCTCTCACATGCTGTCTCTGCAAACATTCAGGTCCTCACTCCCACACACAGTCTCTCAACTCACTCTCACACACAATCTCAACATCTCATACACGCACACATACACACTCTACAGGCCCTCAGCCTCTCTCTCACCTCTGGGCCTCCTCTTCACAGGTCATCGCAGAATGGGCTCTGCAGCGTCTCTGAACTTCTCGGGCCGCCCACAATGTGGGATTCGCGGCGGCGGCCCTGCTACCGGGCCTCCTCCTCTTCTCAGGCTGCTGCAACTTGGGATTTGCAGCGGCCCGTAAGCGCTGCTCCTCTTCTGCACGCGGCTGATGCTCCTCCTCCTTCATGCCCGTGTGGCGCTGGCAAGATTTTAGCGTCTAAACGTGCAGGCCCCAGAAGAAAAATCTTCCGGGGCCGTGCAGGCAGGAAGGAGGAGAAGCACCTGCACGTTTAGACGCTACCTTTTTCTTCGGGCCGTGGTGACGTGAGCTCCACCACGGCCCTGCCGATCTTCTTGCTGTGTGTATCCAGCTCACAGCACAGCAGTAGTTCACTGCTCATCCGCCAGTGGGATGAGGGCCACCGGTGGCAGCATGAGCCTTCATGACGGCCATCAGTGGCTTAGGTGCCCCCTAAGGCTCAGCGCCCTAGGCCCAGGTCTAGTTCGCCTAGTGCTTCCACCGGTCCTGGTTACCCTCATGCATTCTGTTAAGGGGGTAACCTGGGGGTAACCATGCAGGTTACCCCCAGGTTACCCCAGGCAATTACTACTCTTCTGTTAAGAGTAGTAATTGCCACTCCATGTAGGTAACATTACGATTTAAATGGATTTTAAGAAGGTTCTTCACAAGGTTCAAGAACACTTGTTTACAGATTAAATGCAATGCTGCTTTTCATGTTCCCTAAATGGATGCAAGACTCTTTCAAAAATATGAATTTTTAATTCAATAAAAAACTCCTCTTATCCCCATTCCCCAAAACCCCCCTCCTCCCAACATTTGATTATTAGGAATGTAGATAGCTGGGTGGCGGGTGGGCGTGAGGATCGCCTGGTAACATGCCTACATGGTGCGAAGGTGGCGGACCTCACGCGTCACCTAGATAGGATTTTAGACAGTGCTGGGGAGGAGCCGGATGTCGTGGTACACGTGGGCACCAACGACATAGGAAAATGTGGGAGGGAGGTTCTGGAAGCCAAATTTAGGCTCTTAGGTAGAAAGATTAAATCCAGAACCTCCAGGGTAGCATTCTCTGAAATGCTCCCTGTTCCACGCGCAGGTCACCAGAGGCAGGCAGAGCTCCGGAGTCTCAATGCGTGGATGAGACGATGGTGCAAGGAAGAGGGATTCAGTTTTGTTAGGAACTGGGGAACCTTTTGGGGAAGGGGGAGTCTCTTCCGAAGGGATGGGCTCCACCTTAACCAGGGTGGAACCAGATTGCTGGCGCTAACCTTTAAAAAGGAGATAGAGCAGCTTTTAAACTAGAACAAAGGGGAAAGCCGACAGTCGCTCAGCAGCGCATGGTTCGGAGAGATGTATCTTTAAAGGATACTAATGATGCATTAGAATTAGGGCATCCCGACAGTGAGGTTCCAATAATTAGAAAAGTAGTCCAAGTGCCTGTAACTAAAAACTCACCTGAGCTAAAAAATTCTAACTTATCCCTATCAATTAAAAAGCAGAATAAAAATACAATCAAAAAACAAACTTTGAAATGTTTGTATGCTAATGCCAGAAGTCTAAGAAGTAAGATGGGAGAATTAGAATGTATAGCAGTAAATGATGACATAGACTTAATTGGCATCTCAGAGACATGGTGGAAAGAGGATAACCAATGGGACAGTGCTATACCGGGGTACAAATTATATCGCAATGACAGAGAGGAGCAATCGGGAGGAGGTGTGGCGCTTTATGTCCGGGATGGCATAGAGTCCAACAGGATAAACATCCTGCATGAGACTAAATACAAAATTGAATCTTTATGGGTAGAAATCCCTTGTGTATCAGGGAAGACTACAGTGATAGGGGTATACTACCGTCCACCTGGTCAAGATGGTGAGATGGACAGTGAAATGCTAAGAGAAATTAGGGAAGCTAACCAAATTGGTAGTGCAGTAATAATGGGAGACTTCAATTACCCCAATATAGACTGGGTAAATGTATCATCGGGTCACGCTAGAGAGATAACGTTCCTGGATGGAATAAATGATAGCTTTATGGATCAATTGGTTCAGGAACCGACGAGAGAGGGAGCAATTTTAGATCTAATTCTCAGTGGAGCACAGGACTTGGTGAGAGAGGTAATGGTGGTGGGGCCACTTGGCAATAGTGATCATAATATGATCAAATTTGATTTAATGACTGGAAAAGGAACAGTGTGCAAATCCAAGGCTCTCGTGCTAAACTTTCAAAAGGGAAACTTTGATAAAATGAGAAAAATTGTTAGAAAAAAACTGAAAGGAGCAGCTACAAAAGTAAAAAATGTCCAAGAGGCGTGGTCATTGTTAAAAAATACCATTCTAGAAGCACAGTCCAGATGTATTCCACACATTAAGAAAGGTGGAAAGAAGGCAAAACGATTACCGGCATGGTTAAAAGGGGAGGTGAAAGAAGCTATTTTAGCCAAAAGATCTTCATTCAAAAATTGGAAGAAGGATCCAACAGAAGAAAATAGGATAAAGCATAAACATTGGCAAGTTAAATGTAAGACATTGATAAGACAGGCTAAGAGAGAATTTGAAAAGAAGTTGGCTGTAGAGGCAAAAACTCACAGTAAAAACCTTTTTAAATAAATCCGAAGCAGAAAGCCTGTGAGGGAGTCAGTTGGACCATTAGATGATCGAGGGGTTAAAGGGGCACTTAGAGAAGATAAGGCCATCGCGGAAAGATTAAATGATTTATTTGTTTCGGTGTTTACTGAAGAGGATGTTGGGGAGGTACCCGTAATGGAGAAGGTTTTCATGGGTAATGATTCAGATGGACTTAATCAAATCACGGTGAACCTAGAAGATGTGGTAGGTCTGATTGACAAACTGAAGAGTAGTAAATCACCCGGACCGGATGGTATACACCCCAGAGTTCTGAAGGAACTAAAAAATGAAATTTCAGACCTATTAGTAAAAATTTGTAACTTATCATTAAAATCATCCATTGTACCTGAAGACTGGAGGATAGCAAATGTAACCCCAATATTTAAAAAGGGCTCCAGGGGCGATCCGGGAAACTACAGACCGGTTAGCCTGACTTCAGTGCCAGGAAAAATAGTGGAAAGTGTTCTAAACATCAAAATCACAGAACATATAGAAAGACATGGTTTAATGGAACAAAGTCAGCATGGCTTTACCCAGGGCAAGTCTTGCCTCACAAATCTGCTTCACTTTTTTGAAGGAGTTAATAAACATGTGGATAAAGGTGAACCGGTAGATATAGTATACTTGGATTTTCAGAAGGCGTTTGACAAAGTTCCTCATGAGAGGCTTCTAGGAAAAGTAAAAAGTCATGGGATAGGTGGCGATGTCCTTTCGTGGATTGCAAACTGGCTAAAAGACAGGAAACAGAGAGTAGGATTAAATGGGCAATTTTCTCAGTGGAAGGGAGTGGACAGTAGAGTGCCTCAGGGATCTGTATTGGGACCCTTACTGTTCAATATATTTATAAATGATCTGGAAAGAAATACGACGAGTGAGATAATCAAATTTGCAGATGACACAAAATTGTGCAGAGTAGTTAAATCACAAGCAGATTGTGATAAATTGCAGGAAGACCTTGTGAGACTGGAAAATTGGGCATCCAAATGGCAGATGAAATTTAATGTGGATAAGTGCAAGGTGATGCATATAGGGAAAAATAACCCATGCTATAATTACACGATGTTGGGTTCCATATTAGGTGCTACAACCCAAGAAAGAGATCTAGGTGTCATAGTGGATAACACATTGAAATCATCGGTTCAGTGTGCTGCGGCAGTCAAAAAAGCAAACAGAATGTTGGGAATTATTAGAAAAGGAATGATGAATAAAACGGAAAATGTCATAATGCCTCTGTATCGCTCCATGGTGAGACCGCACCTTGAATACTGTGTACAATTCTGGTCGCCGCATCTCAAAAAAGATATAATTGCGATGGAGAAGTTACAGAGAAGGGCTACCAAAATGATAAGGGGAATGGAACAACTCCCCTATGAGGAAAGACTAAAGAGGTTAGGACTTTTCAGCTTGGAGAAGAGACGACTGAGGGGGGATATGATAGAGGTGTTTAAAATCATGAGAGGTCTAGAACGGGTAGATGTGAATCGGTTATTTACTCTTTCGGATAGTAGAAGGACTAGGGGACACTCCATGAAGTTAGCATGGGGCACATTTAAAACTAATCGGAGAAAGTTCTTTTTTACTCAACGCACAATTAAACTCTGGAATTTGTTGCCAGAGAATGTGGTTCGTGCAGTTAGTATAGCTGTGTTTAAAAAAGGATTGGATAAGTTCTTGGAGGAGAAGTCCATTACCTGCTATTAAGTTCACTTAGAGAATAGCCACTGCCATTAGCAATGGTTACATGGAATAGACTTAGTTTTTGGGTACTTGCCAGGTTCTTATGGCCTGGATTGGCCACTGTTGGAAACAGGATGCTGGGCTTGATGGACCCTTGGTCTGACCCAGTATGGCATTTTCTTATGTTCTTATGTTCTTATGAACTGAACATTTTCAAATCATCAAAGTAAGTTTGAAGATTTTCGAAGTTGCTAGTGAGAATGAATATGAGTTTTGGATTTCGTATTGAATTTTTAATTCACTTTGGATCTTGGGAAGAGCAAAATTTGATTTCATCACACTGACATTGCCACTTTGCTTTCAGATGCCTGCAGATTTTCCCTGGTAGAGTCAGGGAATATCCACTATCCTGTTCCAAATGAATGCAAACCAGCCTGAAATTTGTCTGCTTAGAGTTCAACTTTGATTTGTCTGCACTTCATTAGAGTCCTTCTTTTGTATCGAAGGAATCAATGGGACAGAGAAATTCCCCCAGTACCTGAATGTAATCAGCTTTGAAGTGCCAAAAAGTAGAATATAAAAAAAAGCCTGGTTCCAAACCTATTTCATTTGCCTACTTATCATATATACACAAGTATACAGTATTCATCATGTCTATCCTGGAAACCAGAATGGTTAGGTATGCTAAACAATGCTGCAAGACAGATTAATGGCCTTAAAAAAAAAAAAAAAAAAACATGACAGGCCTTTGCTGACCAATCTCCATTGGCTCCCTGTATTATACTGCATTTTGTCTAAAATGTTAACTTTAATTTACAGAGCTGTTAAGAATATAAGGACATAAAAACTACCAAACTGGGTCAAAACAAAGAT
The DNA here is from genome assembly GCF_901001135.1 of Rhinatrema bivittatum. Lineage (NCBI taxonomy): Eukaryota > Metazoa > Chordata > Amphibia > Gymnophiona > Rhinatrematidae > Rhinatrema > Rhinatrema bivittatum. Next base: position 365,923,941 of record NC_042620.1, on the reverse strand, counting down.
CCATTAAGCCCAGATTCTTGTTCCCAACAATGACCAATCCTGGTCACAAGTACCTGGCAAGATCCCAAATAGTGGATAGATTCCAAGCTGCTTACCCCAGGCATAAGCAATGGATTTTCCCAAGTGTGCTTGGATAATAACTATATATGGACGTCGTTTCCAGGTACTTGACCAAATCTTTATTAATGCAGCTACATTAACTGCCTTTACCACATTCTCCCGCAAAGAATTCCACAGCTTAATTGTGTATTTCATTAAAAAATATTTTCTCCAATTTGTTTTAAATGTGTTACATAGTAAATTTATGGTGTTACTCATTCCACTTCACTCCTGATTTTATAGACCTCTATCATATCTCTCATCAGCCATCTCCAAGAAGAAAAGACAATTACCTTTTAAGACTATAAGAACATAAGAACATAAGAAATTGCCATGCTGGGTCAGACCAAGGGTCTATCAAGCCCAGCATCCTGTTTCCAACAGAGGCCAACCCTGGCCACAAGAACCTGGCAAGTACCCAAACACCAAGAAGATCCCATGCTACTGATACAATTAATAGCAGTGGCTATTACCTAAGTAAAACTTGATTAATAGCAGTTAATAGACTTCTCCTCCAAGAACTTATCCAAACCTTTTTTGAACCCAGCTATACTAACTGCACTAACTACTAGGGATGCGAATCGGGCTTTGGACGATTGAAAATATCGTCAATATTTTCAAAATCGTCAGAAATCGGGGGCTCCCCCAAAATGATAGGAAAACCCCATGATATTGATCGTGGGGGTTCCCTTATCGCTTTGGGGGAGGGTGGGAAAAACGGCACAAAAAATAACCCCTAAACCCACCCCGACCCTTTAAAAGTAACCCCTTAGCTTCCCCCAACCTCCCGACCCCCCCCCCCAAAACCTTTTTACAGGTACCTGGTGGTCCAGTGGGGGTCCCAAGAGCGATCTCCCATGATCTCCCGCTCCGAGCCATCCTCCGGCTCCCGGGCCGTCGGCTGCCACTAATCAAAATGGCGCCAATGGCCCTTTGCCCTTACCATGTGACAGGGTATCCGTGCCATTGGCTGGATCCTGTCACATGGTAGGAGCACTGGATGGCCGGCACCATCTTGTGTTCCTACCATGTGACAGGGGCTGACCAATGGCACCAGTAGCCCCTGTGACATAGTAAGAGCAAAGGCTATCAGCGCCATTTTGATTACTGGCACCCGATGGCCCAAGTGCAGGAGATCACTCCCGGACCCCTGCTGGACCACAGGGGCTTTTGGCAAGTCTTGGGGGACCCTCCTGACCCCCAGAAGACTTGCCAAAAGTCCAGCGGGGGTCCAGGAGTGACCTCCTGCACTCGGACCGTCGGCTGCCAGTATTCAAAATGGCGCCGATAGCCTTTGCCCTTACTATGTCACAGGGGCTACCAGTGCCATTGGTCAGCCCCTGTCACATGGTAGCAGCACAAGATGGCGCCGGCCATCCAGTACTCCTACCATGTGACAGGATCCGGCCAATGGCACGGATACCCTGTCACATGGTAAGGGCAAAGGGCCATCGGCGCCATTTTGATTAGTGGCAGCTGACGGCCCGGGAGCTGGAGGACGGCCCGGAGCGGGAGATCGCGGGAGACACAAGCAGAGACTGCATGCGGCACGCTGGTTTGCAAGTTGTTTTATGTATTGCTGACATAAAATAATTGTTCACTGGATGAAACTACATTACTGAGTTTTACTCATGACTGAAGTGTTCAAGCCCCTGAGGCAGCGGCTCATTGAAAAAGCAGCTCATTGAAAAAGATTAAGGCATCTATTTTTGTGTTTCCCACCAGGTACCTGTAAAAAGGTTTTGGGGGGGGGGGGTCAGGAGGGGGGGGGAAGCTAAGGGGTTACTTTTAAAGGGTCGGGGTGGGCTTTTTGTTTATCTACTGGGGCGCAGCCGATAAACAAAATGCGATCGGGCCCGATGGAAAAAACCCCAAATGTGAATCGGAACCGGAATCCGAACCGATTCCGGTTCCGATTCACATCTCTACTAACTACATCCTCTGGCAACAAATTTCAGAGCTTAATTGTGCATTGAGTGAAAAAGAATTTTCTCCAATTAGTCTTAAATGTGCTACTTTCTAACCTCATGGAATGCCTCCTGGTCCTTCTATTATCCGAAAGTGTAAATAACCGATTCACATCTACTCGTTCAAGACCTCTCATGATCTTAAAGACCTCTATCATATCCCCACTCAGCCATCTCTTCTCCAAACTGAACAGCTCTAACATTGTCAGCCTTTCCTCATAGGGGAGCTGTTCTATTCCCTTTATCATTTTGGTTGCTATTCTCTGTACCTTCTCCATCACAACTATATCTTTTTTGAGATGCGGCGACCAGAATTGTACACAGTATTCAAGGTGTGGTCTCACCATGGAGCGATACAGAGGCATTATGACATTTTCCATTTTATTAACCATTCCCTTCCTAATAATTCCTAACATTCTGTTTGCTTTTTTGACTGCTGCAGCACTCTGAGCTGAAGATTTCAAAGTATTACCCACTATGATGCCTAGATCTTTTTCCTGGTTGGTAGCTCCTACGGTAATATGGAACCTAACCGTGTAACTACAGCAAGGGTTATTTTTCCCTATATGCAACACCTTGCACTTGTCCACATTAAATTTCATCTGCCCAATCCTCCAGCCTTGCAAGGTCCTCCTGTAATGTATCACAATTCACTTGTGATTTAACTACTCTGAATAATTTTGTATCATCTGCAAGTTTGATAACCTTGCTCATCATATTCCTTTCCAGATCATTTATAAATATATTGAAAAGCACTGGTCCAAGAACAGATACCTGAGGCACTCCACTGTTTACCCTTTCCCACTGAGAAAATTGACCATTTAATCCTACTCTCTGTTTCCTGTATTTTAACCAGTTTGTAATCCACGAAAGGACATCACCTTCTATCCCATGACTTTTTATTTTTCTTTATCCACATGTTTATTAACCTCTTCAAAAACAATGAAGCAGATTTGTTAGGCAAGACTTCCATTGGGTAAATCCATGTTGACTGTGTTCCATTAAACCATGTCTTTCTATATGTTCTATGATTTTCGTCTTTAGAATAGAGATGTGAATTGGTACCGGAATCGGTTCCAATTCCGGTGCCGATTCACATGTGGGTTTTTTTCCATTTGGCCCGATCGCAGTTTTGTTTATCTGCTGTGCTGCAGCCGGTCCGAGTGCAGGAGGTCGCTCCCGAACCCCTGCTGGACTTTTGGCAAGTCTTGTGGGGGTCAGGAGGGTGCGCCAATACTTCCCAAAAGCCCCTGGTGGTCCAGCAGGGGTCCAGGAGTGACCTCCTGCACTCGTACCGTCGGCTGCCAGTATTCAAAATGGCTCTGATAGCCTTTGCCCTTACTATGTTATAGAGGCTACCGGTGCCATTGGTCAGCCCCTGTCACATGGTGGGAGCACAAGATGGTGCCAGCCATCCAGTGCTCCTACCATGTGACAGGATCCGGCCAATGGCACAGATATCCTGTCACATGGTAAGGGCAAAGGGCCATCGGCGCCATTTTGATTAGTGTCAGCAGACGGCCTGAGAGCGGGAGATAGCTCCCCGTGCCCCCACTGACCACCAGGTAATTTTAAAATGGTTTTGGGGGGTCCGGGAGGGTGGGGGAAGCAAAGGGGTCATTTTTAAAGGGTCGGTGGGGTTTTTTTTTATCGGGCTATCTGCGCCATTTTTATTAGTGGCAGCCAAAATAGCGCCGATGGCCCGAGAGCAGGAGATCAGTCCCGGGGCTTCCACTGGACCACCAGGTACTCGTAAAACGTTTTGGGGGGGTTCGGGAGGGTGTGGGAAGGTAAGGGTTTAGTTTTAAAGGGTCGGGGTGGGTTTAGGGGTTGTTTTGGTGTGCCGGTTTTCCCGCCCTCCCCCCAAATAACTCCCGTTAGTGGACACTAACCCATTAATGATTTTTCACGGTAAATCGGGGGAATTTCTATTGTATCGCGCACTCTAATGATTTTTGACGATTTAAAAAATATCGGACAATTTTTTTTAAATCGTCAAAAAATGATTCACAACCCTACTTTAGAATAGTTTCCACTATTTTTCCTGGCACTGAAGTCAGGCTTACTGGTCTATAGTTTCCCGGATCGCCTCTGGAGCCCTTTTTAAATATTGGGGTTACGTTGGCCACTCTCCAGTTCTCAGGTACAATCGATGATTTTAATGATAGGTTACAAATTTTAACTAATAGATTAGAAATTTCATTTTTGTGTTCCTTCAGAATCCTATGATGCATACCATCTGGTCCAGGTGATATGCTACTCTTTAGTTTGTCAATCAGGCCTACTACATCTTCCAGGTTCACCTGACTCATCACTGTTGAAAACCATCTCCGGAACTGGTATCTCCCCAACATCCTCATTAGTAAACACGGAAGCAAAGAATTTATTTAGTCTTTCTACAATGGCCTTATCTTCCCTTAGAGCCCCTTTAACCCCTCCATCATCTAACCGTCCAACTGACTTTCCTTATAGGGAAGCTGTTCCATCACCTTTATCCTTTTGTTCACCCTTCTTTGTAACTTTTTTAGTTCTGCTATATTTTTGTTTGAGATGTGGTGACCAGAACTGCACACAGTACTCTGGGTGCAGTCACACTATGGAGTTATAGAAAGGTATTATGATATTCTCCATTTTATTCTCTATTTCTGTTCTGTTTATCTATAACATTCTGTTCACTTTTTTGACTGCCACACACTGAAGCAATGATTTCAACCTATTGTTCACAATGTTGCTTAGATCTTATTCCTGATTGGTGATTCCTAATATGGACTACACTTTGATCTATTTTTTCCTGTGTGCATCACTTTGCAATTGTCTACTCTGCCATTTGACTACTGAGTCTCCCAGTCTTGCAAGGTTCTCCTGTAATTTCTCACAATCCACTTGTGATTTAACAACTTGGAATAATGCGTTGTCCACAAATTTGATCACCTCACTCATTGTTCCCTTTACTTGATCATTTCTAAATATATTAAAAAACACAAGTATGGGTCCCTGGTGTACTCCACTATTAACTTTGTTCATTGAGAAAACTGACCATTTAGACCTACTGTCTGTTTCCTATCTTTTAATCAGATTCCAGTCCACTATAGGACATTGCTTCCTATCCCATGACTTTTTAAATTTTGTTAGGATTCTCTTATGAGGCACTAAGTGAAATGCCTTCTAAAAATTCAGATACACTATGGGGTACATTTTAAAAAACAGCGCGTGCACGTACTTTTGTTCGCGCACCAGGCGCAAACAAAAGTACGCCAAATTTTATAAGATACACCCATAGCCACGCATATCTTATAAAATCCGGGGTCAGCGCATGCAAGGGGTGCATATTTGTTCAACTTGTGCGCACCAAGCCCTGCGCGCGCTGCCCGTTCCCTCCAAGGCCGCTCCAAAATCGGAGCGGCTTCGGAGGGAACTTTCCTTTCACCCCCCCGCACCTTCCCCACATCTTCCCCTCCCTTCCCCTACCTAATCCACCCCCCCAGCCCTATCTAAACCCCCCCTACCTTTATCACACAAGTTACGCCTGCTCAAAGCAGGCATAACTCGCGTGCGCCAGTGGCCCGCTGCCACGCCATCACCTGACCCGGGGGCTGGTCCGGAGGCCTCGGTCACTCCCCCCAGAACACCCCCGGGCTGGCACCATGCCCCCCGGAATGCTCCGAACGTCGTGCCACCCCCAACACGCCCCCCTAGCAAAGCCCCGGAACTTACGCGCGTCCTGGGGCTTGCACACGCTGCGGAGCCTATGCAATAGGCTCGGCGCGCGCAGGGCTTTTTTTTAATGGTTACGCGCTTAACTTAAGCGCGGAACCTTTTTAAAATCCGGCCCTATATTCTCTGGATCACTATTATCCATGTGTTTATTAACCCCTTCAAAAAATGTAGCAGCTTGTTGAGACAAGACTTCCCTTGGATAACTCCTTATTAGCTGTATCCCATTATACCATGCCTATCTGTGTGTTCAGTAATTTTATTCTTTAGAATAGTTTCCATGATTTTCTCTAGCACTGATATCAGGCTTACTGGTCTATTGATTCTTGGATCACCCCTGGAGCCCTTTTTAAAAATTGGCAACCCTCAAATCTTCAGGTATAATTAATGATTTTAATAATTGGCAATACCTTTTGTATCTCATGCTAGAGACTGCATAATTAGCTTGTTTGCTGCATAATTGACAACCTGCCACAGAATCAATATACCAGAAAGCTTTCCTACCTCCTAATTCAATTTTTTAAAGAAAGCTACATGGTTCCTTCTTTCAGTCTCAACTCTCTCTGTTCTTACTCTAGTCTCTTCCCTCATAAATAGCCTGCAGGGAATCAGAGGTGGGGATGTTCCAGACTGAAGCTGTAGCAGATGAAAGAGGAGGCACTCTGCTCCCAAACCCAATCCCTTTCCTTCTGTTGTCTCCCCTTTCTCCTATCCTGAAAGGATCAGGAGGAGAGAGGTGAAGTTGGAGTAGACGGAGAAAACAGTCATAATGTTTTATCCCACAAAGATCTCTTAAATCAATCTAAATATTATTTTGTTACAATTCCTGTGTGGAGTGATGTCTCTTTAGAAGAATTTCTTCTTAATACAAAGCAAACAGAATGTTGGGAATTATTAGAAAAGGAATGATGAATAAAACGGAAAATGTCATAATGCCTCTGTATCGCTCCATGGTGAGACCGCACCTTGAATACTGTGTACAATTCTGGTCAGCGCATCTCAAAAAAGATATAATTGCGATGGAGAAGGTACAGAGAAGGGCTACCAAAATGATAAAGGGAATGGAACAACTCCCCTATGAGGAAAGACTAAAGAGGTTAGGACTTTTCAGCTTGGAGAAGAGACGACTGAGGGGGGGATATGATAGAGGTGTTTAAAATCATGAGAGGTCTAGAACGGGTAGATGTGAATCGGTTATTTACTCTTTCGGATAGTAGAAAGACTAGGGGGCACTCCATGAAGTTAGCATGGGGCACATTTAAAACTAATCGGAGAAAGTTCTTTTTTACTCAACGCACAATTAAACTCTGGAATTTGTTGCCAGAGAATGTGGTTCGTGCAGTTAGTATAGCTGTGTTTAAAAAAGGATTGGATAAGTTCTTGGAGGAGAAGTCCATTACCTGCTATTAAGTTCACTCAGGGGCGGATTTTAAGAGCCCTGCTCGCCGGTGAGCCTATTTTACATAGGCCTACTGGCGCGCGCAGAGCCTTGGGACTCGCGTAAGTCCTGGGGTTTTCTGAGGGGGCGTGTCGGGGGGCGGGCCCGAACCGCGCGGCGTTTTCGGGGCGTATCCGGAGCGTTCCGGGGGCACGCCCGGGGCGTGGCTACGGCCCGGGGTGGTCCGGGGGCGTGGCCATGCCCTCCGGACCCACCCCCAGGTTGCGTCCCGGCGCGCTAGCGGCCCACTGGCGCGCGAGGATTTACGTCTCCCTCCGGGAGGCGTAAATCCCCCGACAAAGGTAAGGGGGGGGTTTAGACAGGGCCGGGTGGGTGGGTTAGGTAGGGGAAGGGAGGGGAAGGTGAGGGGAGGGCAAAAGAAAGTTCCCTCCGAGGGTAGGCTGCGCGGCTCGGCGCGCGCCGGCTATACGGAATTGATAGCCTTGCGCGCCGATCCAGGATTTGCGCGGCTACGCGCGTATCTACTAAAATCCCGCGTACTTTTGCTTGCGCCTGATGTGCCAGCAAAAGTTCGCCAAATCGTGCGGTTTGAAAATCTACCCCTTAGAGAATAGCCACTGCCATTAGCAATGGTTACATGGAATAGACTTAGTTTTTGGGTACTTGCCAGGTTCTTTTGGCCTGGATTGGCCACTGTTGGAAACAGGATGCTGGGCTTGATGGACCCTTGGTCTGACCCAGTATGGCATTTTCTTATGTTCTTATGTTCTTAAACATAGCAAGCAGAAAGAGTGTCAGGAAAAAAAACAAGGCACCGATAAAGGGACAAAGCTGCAGAAAGACTAGCACCAACATACTGAGGCATCATGATAGTGGCAAGAACACCACAAGGAGTAGATTGAGTCATCTGGTGTATAGCAGCAAGGCAGAGTGGCAGAAATTTGATAGCGGCAAGACAGGCTGGCAGAGTGGAGGTAGTCTGGTCCCTGTGGTATTGAAAGGGGCAAGACAGGCTGGCAGAGTTGAGATAGTCAGGTCCCTGTGGTTTTGATAGGGGAAAGACAGGCTGGCCCCGGGGAGAGTTCCCTTTCCATTGCACAGGAAAGGGCTCCCTAGAATGGGTTCACCCCTAGAGTGGGATAGCAGATATACAAATGATAATTTTCAAGACCAAGGCAGAGGAGGTTTCCATGTGAACAGCGGTTCTGGTTCAACCTGGGTCAACGGGTACTAAGAGATAGGCTAGCTACATCTGAGGAGATAGGCTAGCTACACCCGCAGGAAAGGGCTCCTTAGAATGGGTTGTTGGCCCCTAGAGTGGAGCACAAGCCTTCAAGCATGGCGAGTCGACGTGGAGAAGGTTTCCATGTGAACAGCGGTTCAACATGGGTCAGCGGGTGTTAAGAGATAGTCTGGCTACACCCGGGGAGAGTTCCCTTTCCTTTGCACAGAAAAGGGCTCCCTAAAATGGGTTGTCCCGAGTCGATGTGGAGGAGGTTTCCATGTGAACAGCGGTTCCGGTTCAACATGGGTCAATGGGTACTAAGAGATAGGCTGGCTACACCCAGGGAGAGTTCCCTTTCTTTTGCGCAGGAAGACTCACTGAAATGGGTTGGCCCCTAGAGTGTGGTGGTTCTATTGGTGTCTAGTGAATTCCCAGAAACTGTACTTATGCACTTCAGCTGAAGACAAAGAAACTTGAAGAGCTCTCAGAAATAAGAAAACTGCTACTTAAGTCCAAATCTACAACAACAACCTATGTTGACCTTGTAGTTTACACAGTGCCTCTGTAAACTATGGGAACACAGAGGATGAACTAGAGTACAACTACCACCAGTTTTCTATAGTACTAGAAACATTAATGTTGGCACCTAAGAAAGATTTAGGGAAAATGGCCCATATTATGAAGGTCATGAAAATTATTGAGCATACGAAATATCCAAGCTCCAAGCTGGACAGACAGGCACAGAGTTTGAGGTCAGGCCCTTGTATGGACGTAAGGCCTGGACAGTGGATGACCAGGCACAGCGTTAGAGGTCAAGCCCTTGCAGGGACGTACGGCCTGGATGGACAGGCACAGTGATAGTGGTCAGGCCCTTATAGGGACGTAAAGCCTGGATGGACAGGTACAGCATTAGAAGTCAAGCCCTTGCAGGGATGTATGGCCTGGACAGACAGGCACAGCATTAGAGGTCAAGCCCTTGTAGGGACATAAGGCCTGGATGGGCAGCCACAGCATTAGAGGTCAGTCCCTTGTAGGGACATAAGGACTAGATGGACAGGCACAGCATTAGAGGTCTGGTCCTTGTAGGGATGTAAAGCCTGAATGGACAGGCACAGAGTTTGAAGTCAGACCCTTGTATGGACTTAAGGCCTAGACAGTGGATGAAAAGGCACAGTGTTAGAGGTCCACCCAGGCCATACGTCCTTGTAGGGACGTATGGCCTGGGTGGACATGAAAAGCATTAGAGGTCAAGCCCTTGATGGGACGTATGGCCTGGATAGACAAGCACAGCATTAGAGGTCAAGCCCTTGTAGGGACATAAGGTCTGAATGGACAGGCACAGCGATAGAGGTCAGGCCCTTGTAGAGAAGTAAATCCTGGATGCACAGGCACAGCCTGCAAGGTCAAGACCTTGCAGGGATGTATGGCCTGGATGGACAGGCATAGCATTACAGGTCAGGCCCTTGTAGGGATGTAAAGCCTAGACGGACAGGCACAGCATTAGAGGTCAAGCTTTTCTAGGGACATAATTAGAGATCAAGCACTTGTACGGACATAAGGACTAGACAGACAGGCACAGCATTAGATGTCAAGCCCTTTGTTATGAACACCGGTCGCGGTAAACCGCGACCGGTGTTCCCGAGCGCGGGATGTGAGGACCAGAATCGACAGCCGCATCGGCGGCAAGGCTCCTGCCCTGCAAGATGGCCGCGGCGTCTCCGCGGAGCAGCTGAGGCCACGCCCCCTGAAGATTGCTAAGGCTGCGCGGGCGGCAAGAACTCAGCCTTAAAGGAACCCCGACAGGAAGTAGGGGTTCCTTCCTGCAGCGTCTAGCAACTATTTAAGGCCAGGTCTGAGCCTTCAGACCTTGCCCTGGCTTTGGCTCTAGTGGTGTTCCTGTGTTTGGTTCCTGTTCTGATTCTCCGTTTGCGATCCCTGGACTGGCTTTGGATTTCGTTTGGCTCCTGACCTTCGGACTGGCTTTGGATTCCTCTGGCTCTCAACCCACGGACTGGCTTTGGTTTCTTCTGGCGCTCGACCCTTGGACTGGCTGCGGATTCTTCTGGTTCTTGACCCCTGGACTGGTTGCGGAGGACGTTGGCTCTTGATCCCCAGCCGGGCGGTGGTATACTCTGATTCTGGTTCTCCGGACTATCTCTGTTTCAGCTTCTACTCTCACGACCTGCTGGAGGCGCCAGCTTCTGCTTTCACGACCTGCTGGAGGCGCCAGCGATCCGGATTAAACGACCCGCAGGAGGCGCCTGCATCCAGATTATCATCCAATACCTCCAGCAACCTTCAGATTGGCCTCGCCTACCGATGAGAGGACCTCTTTCCCTCGCCGGACCAAGGGTCCACCTTCCGGATCATAACACCCTTGTAATGCTGTGCCTGTCCTGACCTCTAATGCTGTGCCTGTCCTGGATGGACAGGCACAGCATTAGAGGTCAGGTCCGTGTAGGGACGTAAAGCATGGATGGACAGGCACAGAATTAAAGGTCAGGCCCTTATAGGGACATGAAACCTGGACAGACAGGCACAGCATTAGATGTCAAGCCCTTATAGGGACATATGGCCTGGATGGACAGGCAAAGCATTAGAGGTCAGGTCCTTGTAGGGATGTAAAGCCTGGATGGACAGGCACAGCATTAGAGGTCAAGCCCTTGTAGGGACATAAGGCCTGGATGGACAGACACAGCATTAGAGATCAAGCCCTTGTAAATACCCAGAAGCTATTAACTGTACTTATGTACTTCAGCTGGTGACAAAGGAAGTTGAAGAGCTCTAAGAAATAAGAAAACTGCTACTCAAGTCCAAATCTACAATATCAACCTATATTGAATTTGTAGTTTACACAGTGCTTCTGTAAACTATGGGAACACAGAGGATGAACTAGAGTGCAACTGCCACCAGTTCTCTATAGTACTAGAAACATTAATGTTGGCACCTAAAGATTTAGGGAAAATGGCCCATATTATGAAGGTCATGAAAACTATTGAGCATATGAAATATGCAAGGTCCAAACATCTTAAGTCAGCTTTTTATGTTCTTACATTCCAAATGTTGCAAAACAGGAAAAATAATATTCTGTAAAGAAGTGATGCACAATACATTAAACTGAAATTAGAAATACTAGAACTCAGACTGGAACAGCGTTTGAGGTCAGGTCCTTGTAGGGTCGTACGGCCTGGACGGTGGACAGACTGGCACAGCGTTTCAGTTCAGGTACATATGCTGATATTAACTGGAGCATAGGAGGCAGTTGGAGCTGGTGCAAGGATTTCAATTGCTTTTATTCATCTTGCCATTCACAGGGAAAATTTGGAAACCCAAGCAAAGGCATGTTTATTTTCAATAACACTAGCATTTCCATCAACTCTGGTGCCAGCCTTGAGCGGTGAGGGCTCATGATATCCCTTGTCATTGAAAATACATGTTCACTGGGCACACTGGTTAGTGGACATGACATATCACTAAGCCACTTTGGCTAGGTGTGGCCAGACAGTGGACTTGTGTGCCCAATATGCCAGTGGATCTGTCTGCATGTCCTATGTGGGCTCTGAGAGATACCGTGTCACTGACATTTGTGATGGTGTCTCCTTTGCTTGGGTGGGCTGAAAGTCACTCATGCCAACTGCTTTCTCTCTAGCCAGAATAGATGATTTTTTATGAGCAACATGGCTTTTGCGTACTGACGTGGAGGAGAAAGTACTAGCTATCGCTGACAGAGTGCTGCTCCTGCTTGGGCTAGCACTACTCTCTGAAGTGCCCGCTGTTTCCTCCTCTGCTTCATGCCTAATCTGTCTCTGCCTATGGTGCTCCTGTTCACGGACTTTTACTAACAGCAGGTCCTTCACCAATAGGAGACAATCGTACTGTAAGGTGAGTTTCCTTTTCACATGGGGATCACAGACTGTGGTGACTATGTATGTCTGGTCGTTTGTTAAAGGTCTGAATCTCTCTTGCACCTGCTTCAGCAAAACATCCAGATAATGCAGCACCTCTGCTGTTATTCATTCTTCCACTTTAAAGCCCTTTCCTCCAGAAAATTAACTATAGGGATGATGTCAGCCAAGGTGGCACTTCTGGAACTCAGCTCCTCCATGACATCCTTGAAGGGCTGCAGGATGTTTACCAGCTGACTCATGACTAACCAATCATGATTCCCTAGGGGACTATGCACACCTATGTCCATTTCCGCAGAATGTTCATGAAGGGGTGTCTGCTGCTCCACTAACCTCTGCAGCATTATATAGGTGGAATTTCACCGGGTGACAATGTCTTGAATGAGACGCTTGTGAGGCATCTCCAAATCAGTCTGCTTTTGTCGGAGAACCTGCCCCGCCTTCACACTTCTGTGGAAGTGCACTGCTATGTTCATGCACTTGTGTATTAACGTATGCAGGTATTTATTCTCTTGGTGATTGGACTCCAACCCCAGAGATGACTTCACTACCAAGTGCAGAGTGTGTGCAAAACATCGGATGTTCTGAAAGCCCTCGTCTCATACTGATTTTACCATGTTTTCACCATTGTCTGTGACAAAGATCCCTGCCTGAAGATTCCTGTCTCTCTGGTGTAGTTTCCAGCCCGCCAGCATCTGTCTGATACATGCTAGAATATTGGCTGAGGTTTGGTCATCATCCGTCACATGGGTGTGCAGTAAAGCCCACCTCCACCCTGATACTTGTTCACTAATAGAGCTGCTGCCTGCCCATGTCTCAGCTAGGTCCCACCAGTGTGCTGTCAGAGAGAGGTAAGATTGTGCAGCATTCAGTGTTGTCCAGGTATCGCAGGTGAAATGCACACTCCCCTATGTCTTAGCTAGCAGTGCATGGATGCCACTGCGACACTGGTTGTACAGGCTGGGAATGACCTTTCTACTAAATGTGTTTCTGGAGGGGACTTTGTAATTTGGAACTATGACTTTCAGCGAATGCTTGAAACCCACATTTTCCACCATCTGCAAGGACTGGTCATCAAGGGCAATCATTTCCTCAATGCTCCTGGTTACAACTTTTGAGGCTGCCTGCCTCCTTCCTCGGGATAATGTTACTGAACACCATCACATTTCCTCCATGGTGGGTTGTCACTTCTGCCACATGGCAGGGGGCTGCTGGCCTGCCACCTGACTGCTAGAAGGGCCTGAGGCCATGGGGTGACTCTGCTCCTTTTCAACCACTTTACACTGCCTGGAAAAAATTGGTCCCCTGAATGGTACTGCCATAGATGGCAGTACTGTTGTTGGGTGTTGCCTCTTCATATGATGCATCATGTGAAAATTAGATAGATGTCCCATTTGCTTGCCTCTGCTAATAGCCCTGCCACAGTAATTACACTGAGGAAAATATGGGCCCTCCATCACTTTAAAGTGGCTCCAGATCGCAGATGTCTTTCATGATCCCTTCTCTATAACCTTCGATGTGGATGCTGGCACTGGAGATGAAGTAGTGGGTGCACCCTGAGAAGCAATACCAGGGGCATCAGCCACACTCTGTGCCTGTGCTGACTGCTCTTCCTCCTCATCATCATCAGTTTCATCTCTCCCCTGCAGCACTAAAGTGGAGGCTAAGACAGGCCTAACAAATCCTCCTAAACCTTCTTCAGCTATTACTTCTTCCATTTCTGATGATGAGAATCCCACACAAGATGATTCTTCATCGGAATCAGAAGCAAACAGTGTCTGCGCTACATTTTCAGTGCTAACTAGTCTCCTGTTGCATTGCTGCTTTTGGGTCTCGCCCTTTTGTCTTGCATGACTCAGCCTCCCCTTCCCTCACCTCCAAATCTACAGGGTCAGAAACAGGTGGTGGCGATGCATCATCAGTTTTTTCTGATGGAACTGCCTGCCCCTCCAGAGATTTTAGATTGGAACACGTCCCTTTTTAACCTTAATGGGGGACTGGCACTGCCTTTTGAAGTGCATCCTCTGCCAGTGCCTCCTCTGCCAGTCCCAATCACCCGACCATGTCTAGCTTTCCCTGATATCATGGATTTAATGTCACTGCCTACTAGGGATTTCATTTAAAAGAATCATTTCCAAAAGAGGCCTACTGGGGATTTGACTTCAGAGAGCACAGCTGTCCCAATATATGTGAGTCTGCAAAACTGCCCACAGGCCCATGAGGCAGTTCATGGATGTACACTACTACTGGGACCGCTGTATGTGCACACACCAAACTTGTAACTACAAAAGAGGCCTACTGGGGATTTGGCTTCAGAGAGCACCTCTGTCCCATATATGTGAGTCTGCAAAACTGCCCACAGGACCACAAGGCAGTGCATGGATGTACACTACTACTGGGACCGCTGTATGTGCACACACCAAACTTGTAACTACAAAAAAATCCTACTGGGGATTTGGCTTCAGAGAGCATTGCTGTCCCAATATTTGTGAGTCTGTAAAACTGCCCACTGACGCCCAGTACACTGCCTTCTTGGCTTAAAAGAGCACTGCTGTACCAATATATGTGAGTCTGAAAAACTGCCCACAGACCCATGAGGCAGTGCCTGGATGTACAGTACAACTGGGACCGCTGTATGTGTACACACCAAACGTGTAACTACAAAAGTGTTACTAAAGCACTGTTGTTAAAGCTGGAAATTAGCAATCTGTTATTAGAGCTCTGTTGTTAAAGCTGAGAGATAGCAATCTGTTATTAACGGAGTTGCTGGAGATAGCAATCTGTTATTACTTAGAATAGTTGAGGGTGGATCCTTGGATCAGTGGCAGGTGACCATGCCCTCAGGGGAGATCCTGAGAGGGACCACTGGTCAGGCTTAGTGTAGGAGACAGACACACACTAGTTCTTTTATTAGACAATATATTAAACCACCAGAGGTGGCAGTAGTGAGCTGGAAGCGCCCGGCTGGGCTGTAGTCCCTGAGGTACTGGAACAGCGATCCCAAGGTGGCTGAGCTGTAGAGAAACTAAGAAAGTGAGTAGGCAAGACATGCAGAGTTCAGGAACAAGTCTTTGATGGTAACACTCACACAATAGTCTCTTGAGGCAGCCCAGGAGTTGGTATGCATTAGGCCCTCGAGGGGTGAGTACCTGGTTCCAGGGAAAGCTCTGAGAGATAGATAGAAACTCACTGATGTTATAAGCAACAAAGAGTTCTTAGTAAGCAGTATATTAAACCACTAAAGGTGGCAGTAGTGAGCTGGAAGTGCCTGGCAGGGCTGTAGTCCCTCAGGTATTGGAACAGCGATCCCAAGGTGGCTGAGCTGTAGAGAAACTGAGTAGATAGGATATGCAGAGTTCTGGAACAAGTCCTTGATGATAACACTCACACCATAGTCTCTTGAGGCAGCCCAGGAGTTGGAATGCAGTAGGCCCTCAAGGAGCGAGTACCTGGTCCCAGGGAAG
This sequence comes from Rhinatrema bivittatum, assembly GCF_901001135.1. Taxonomy (NCBI): domain Eukaryota; kingdom Metazoa; phylum Chordata; class Amphibia; order Gymnophiona; family Rhinatrematidae; genus Rhinatrema; species Rhinatrema bivittatum. Next base: position 365,908,168 of record NC_042620.1, on the reverse strand, counting down.
GCTCTGAGAGATAGATGGAAACTCACTAATGTTGTAAGCAGCAATGACTTCTTAGCAGAAGTGGTATTCAGGAGCTGGTCCGGGACATGGGCCGTCGAGGAGCGAGTACCGGTTCCGGACTGCAACCTGAAAAGAAAAAGAGAGAGTGAGGCCCCCGAGGAGCGGGTATCTCTAGTGAAGTCCGAGGAGGCAGAGTAGCTAGGTTTGCGGAGAGCGAGTCCCATCCACAGCGACCTGGAGGAAGCTAGGTAAACCTATCCCTTGCTAACTTGTCTTGCTAGTGAAATTGAGACCTTAAATATCTGGAGCCGATGATGTCATCTCAGGGAGACGCCCATGAGGTTTGCACCAATGCCGGTACATCAGTCGAGCCGCACTCTGGTGCGCCCATAGGCATCTGGTCAATATGGCGGCTTGCAGCGTCGAGCCGGTCCGGGGACGCCGGAGGAGGACAGCCAGGAGACGCAGCAGCAGCTAGCCTTCCATCAACCCCGGAGGGAGTCAACAACGAGGTAAGGTGGGTGGAGCAGAGACATCAGACAGTGACGGACACAACAAAAAGAGGCCTAATGGGGATTTGGCTTCAGAGAGCACTGCTGTCCCAATATATGTGAGCCTGAAAAACTGCCCACAGGCCCACGAGGCAGTGCCTGGATGTAAACTGCAACTGGGACTGCTGTATGTGCACCCAGCAAACTTGTAACTACAAAAGAGGCCTACTGGAGATTTGGCTTCAGAGAGCACCGCTGTCTCAATATATGTGAGTCTGCAAAACTGCCCCAGGCCCACGAAGCAGTGTCTGGATGTACACTACCACTGGGACCACTGTATGTGCACACTAAAGACTTGTAACTACAAAAGAGACTTACTGTTTATTTGGCTTCAGAGAGCACCACTGTCCCAATATATGTGAGTCTGCAAAACTGCCCACAGGCCCATGAGGCAGTGCCTGGATGTACACTACAACTGGGACCGCTGTATGTTCACACGCCAAACTTGTAATTACAAAAAAGGCCTACTGGGGATTTGGCTTCAGAGAGCACCGCTGTCCCAATATATGTGAGTCTGCAAAACTGCTCACTGACGCTCAGTGCACTGCCTTTTTGGCTTAAAAGAGCACTGCTGTACCAATATATGTGAGTCTGCAAAACTGCCCACAGGCCCACGAGTCAGTGCTTGGATGTATACTACTACTAGGAGCACTGTATGTGCACACACCAAACTTGTAACTACAAAAGAGACCTACTGGGGATTTGGCTTCAGAGAGCACCACTCTCCCAATATATATGAGTCTGCAAAATTGCCCACTGACGCCCAGTGCACTGCCTTCATGGTTTAAATGAGCACTGCTGTCCCAATATATGTGAGTCTGCAAAACTGCCTACTGACTCCCAGTGCACTGCCTTCTTGGCTTAAAAGATCACTGCTGTACCAATATATATGAGTCTGCAAAACTGCCCACTGATGCCCAGTGCACTGCCTTCTTGGCTTAAAAGAGCACTGCTGTCCGAATATATATGAGTCTGCAAAACTGCCCACTGACGCCCAGTGCACTGCCTTTTTGGCTTAAAAGAGCACAGAGAGACAGTCTGAGTTCAATAAAAAAAAAAACAAACTGAAGTTAAAAAAATAGCCTGGCTTGGCACAGCAGCAAAAATGAAGAATATATTTTTCAATGGAAAATTATATCAAACTAGCTAGAAATTGAATATATCTCCCATCCACAACATCCAAATCCTGCTTGCAACCTACCCCAAGGGTAAAATATAAAAATAAGCAGCAAAATGCCACTGCTAGCAGCTTATCTCAGTGGGACAGACAGAGATACCGTCTGAGATCAATAAAAAAAAGTGTCGTCAAAAAAAAGCACGGCTAGCTGGCACTGCAGCAAAATCGAACAAATATCTTTTTCAATGGAAAATTCTATCAAAGTAGCTGGCAATTGAATACAGATTTGAGACACTCAGACTAGCTCTGAGTAAAGCCACCATCCCCGGACCACCTCCCCGGACCACCCCCGCAAAGAAAGAGCATGGCACGCCACGTGCTTAACATATAAATAGTATAGCATTATCAGGAACAGCGTCACAGAGCCCTGAGTGAGAGCAGCAATTGGCTGCATTAGAAAAATGCTTAGCTCTGATAGGTTGCATTCCCGTCTCCTTGCCAACCTGTCTGACCCACTCTATGACATGGCTGTGAGGTCACTTATGACTCACAGGAAAGGGCTGGTTTTTGCTATGGATGCTCACACATGGCCTTCTCCTATTTCAAACAGCCGCTAAGAAATCACTGCGAACCAAAAGAATGAAACTAATATGATATGTTTTATTCGTGGGGGATCGTCATGCATTTTGCAAACCCATGAATACAACGAATAGGGACTTATGTGTTGCAGATTGAACATTCATTGAAAACGAATGCACATCCCTAATCATTGGTACATACTAGAGAGATAAAGTTCCTGGATGGAATAAATGACAGTTTTATGGAGCAATTGGTCCAGGAACTGATGAGAGAGGGAGCAATTTTTAGATCTAATTCTCAGTGGAGCACAGGATTTGGTGACAGAAGTAACAGTGGTGGGGCCGCTTGGCAATAGTGTTCATAATATGATTAAATTTGAATTAATGACTGGAAGGGGACAGTAAGCAAATCCACGGCTCTCATGCTAAACTTTCAAAAGGGAAAGTTTGATAAAATGAGAAAAGTTGTAAGAAAAATCTGAAAGGAGCAGCTACAAAAGTAAAAAGTGTGCAAGAGGCGTAGTCATTGTTAAAAAAATACCATCCTAGAAGCACAGTCCAGATGTATTCCACACATTAAGCAAGGTAGAAAAAAGGCAAAAAGATTACCAGCATGGTTAAAAGGGGAGGTGAAAGAAGCTATTTTAGCCAAAAGATCTTCATTCAAAAATTGGAAGAAGGATCCAACAGAAGAGAATAGGATAATGCACAAGGGTCAAGATCTAGAGGTCAGGCAAGATCGAAGAGCAAGCTGAGGTCTTTGGCAGGCGGCAGGCAGGCAGGTCAGGAACAAGTTGAGGTCTTGGGCAGTTGGCAGGCAGGCACGTCAGGAACAAGCTGAGGTCTTGGGCAGGCAGCAGGCAGGCAGGTCAGGAACAAGCTGAGGTCTTGGGCAGGCGGCAGGCAGGCAGGCAGGTCAGGAACAAGCTGAGGTTTTTACCAGAAGGACAGTCTGAGGTAAGACCGGAGAGACGAACAACCAACACTGGAACAAGCAGGGCTAGGAAGCAGGAACAAGCAGGAATGGAACTAGAACAGAAGGATCCTGGAACAAGACTAGGAAAAAGCAAGCAGGAACACAAGCAAGGGCAATCTCAGGAACAACTAGTCTGCACGTGCGTAGGGGCGTGGCTAGCTGCTGCGACACCGAGGCCCGGTATGAGGCCTGGCATGCAGCTGAAGGCCCGGCGTCCACTGCCGTGGGACACCGGGCCTAGCTGGACTTGCAAGGGCCATGAGGGAGACAGGACCAGGACCCACTGTGGAACCCCGAAGCTGAGCGGTCCCGTGAGCGGGACGACCTTGGTGGGGCACGTAACACAAGGTCTTTTACCTGTTGAAAGTTCGGTTGTGAGGGGGGAATGGAGTTGAGGTATTAAGGGTGAGATTAAGTTTAGTGAGGAGATGGTTGATCAATGTGAGATAGTTTTCCCAGATCTTGAGGGATTTGGGAATGGATTCTGTGATTGGGATTAGAATTTGGACGTCGTCTGCATAGATGAAGTGAGTGAGACCTAGATCCAACAGGAGTTGGCATAGGGGCAGCATGTAGATATTGAAAAGCATAGAAGTGAGGAACCTTGGGATATGTCTCGGGTTAAGTTGATAGGTTCAGATTCGCTGTTACATATTTTGACCTTATATTGTCTATTATCCAGGTACGATTCGAACCAGAGAAGGGCGGTGCATGATATGCCAATTTCAGAGAGTCTGTTTAGCAGAATTTTGTGGCTGATGGTGTCAAAGGCTGATGAGATATCTAGCATTGCTAGGATGTAAGAATGGCCATTATCTAATCCTTTGAAAAGTGTGTCAGTGAGGGAAATTAGTAGAGTTTCGGTGCTAAAGAATTTGTGGAAGCCAAATTGCAATGGGAATAAAATGTAGTGTTTCTCTAAGTGTTCAGAAAGTTGGAGGTTTACTCCTTTTTCCAGGAGTTTTGCTAAGAAGGGGATGAAACTGGTCTAAAGTTGGCTAGTTCTGAAGAGTTCAGATTAGGTTTCTTTAGGATAGGTTTGACTAAGGCTTGTTTTAAAGTGACAGGGACATTTCCATGTGTAAGGGAAGTGTTGATGATATCAGCTAGGGGTTTGGCTATTATGTTTGGGATCATTATAAGGGATTTTATGGGGATGTGTCATCAGGGTGTGATGCAGGTTTTATTTTCTTTACGAGAGATTCAGTTTCAGAGGTGGAGGTGGTCTCAAAAGAGCCAAGGATAGCATAGGGGTTTTTTGGGGGGACGATAGTGTTGGAGTTGGTAGGGGAAAAATTTACCATTATCTTAGTGATTTTGTCATTGAAAAAGTGGGCAAGGACATAGAATTTGCTTTTGGAGTCCATGTCAGATATGGGAGGGGGGGAAGTTTTAGTTAGATTGGAAACATAAGAGAAGAGAGCTTTGGCTTTGTATTGGAAATCGTGAATTTTCAAAGCGTAGAAATCGCGTTTGGTTTTGAGGATAGTAGTTCGGTAGTTATGAAGGTAGGATTTATATGAGGCCAAAAGGGTGGGAGAAGGATCTTTTCACCATTTATTTTTGCTATATCTTAGGTCGCATTTTAGTTATTTTAGTTGAAAGGACTACCAGGCTTTTTTGCTATTGTGAGAGGGGTTTAGTTCTTTGGTTGTTAGGGGGCAGATTTTGTCGGCTATATTGCTAGTGATGTTATTCCAAGTGGAGAGGGCAGATTTAGGGTTAGTGAGGTCAAGTTCAATAAGGGTGCCAGTGAGGGAATTAATTATGTCATCTTTGTTGCAGGGTTTTCAGATTTGGATAGTGTTGCTAAGTGTGGGAGGGGAAATTGAAGTTTTCTTTATGGAGAGATTGGTTTTTATAAGTGAATGGTCAGACCAAGGGACAGAGGTGCAGGATGGTGATTCAGAGATGTGAATGAGTGAGTTTATAAAAATTAAGTCTAGGGAGTGACCTGCTTTGTGTGTGGGGCAGTTTATAATTTGTTTAAAGCCCATAGCGCTAAAGGAGGAAAGGAAGACTTCACAGATGGGGGATAATGGGACAGAGTCTACGTGAAGGTTGAAGTCACCAAGGATAACGGCTGGGATGTCCATGTCTATGTTGTCGGCAATAAATTCAATGAGCAGGGAGGTATTGTTTTTGATTAGACCTGGGGGGGGGGGGGGGTTGTATACTAGGCATACTTGGAGTAGAGGAGATTTAAAAAGACCAATTTCAAATCTAGGTGCAGTATAAATGGTCTGGGATGTAAGTCTGAGGCCTTTCTTGGCTGCTAATAGGAGACCTCCTCCTCTTTTTTATGCCTTGGAATGGAGAAGATGTCATATAGGTGTGTAGGTAGTTAGTTTAGGAGGAATGTTTATTTGAACCAAGTTTCTGTTATGGCACATATGTCAGGATAACAGTCAAGAAGTGTTGAGTCCGTAGCTGCTCGATGCCCGCCTCCTTACCTCTGTGGCAACTCCCTCCAGGTCTGATGGATGGTTCACTGCCACGGCGTCTCCTTGCCTTCTTCCTCCGGCGTCCCCAGACAGGCACGACGCTGCGGATCCACCATGATCCTGATAACGTAGGGCGCACGTGCGCACGCGCTCCGAAGTATGTACCAGCAAGGTTGCAAGCCTTGGGGGCGTCCCCCTGAATTGACGTCATCTAGTTCCAATATAAAAAGTCTCAGTATTTGCTAACAAATCGAGTTAGCAAGGATTTGTCCAAGCTACTCTGCCTCCTCGGACTTACCAGAGGTACCCGCTCCTCGGGGGCCTCGTTCTCTTTTCTCTATTTCAGATTACAAATAGGAACCGGTACTTGCTACTTGAGGGCCCATGTTCCTGAACACTCTGAAAATTCTCAACTGCCTGGAAGCTATCGCAGATACAGACATTTGTGAGTTACTATTTCAGATTACAATAGGAACCAGTACTCGCTCCTCGAGGGCACATGTTCCTATACACTCTGAAGATTTTCTACTGTCTGGAAGCTATCACAGATGAAGATTCTCTACTGCCTGGAAGCTATCGCAGATACAGACATTTGTGAGTTAATATTTCAGATTACAGATAGGAACCGGTACTCGCTCCTCGAGGGCCCATGTTCCTGTACACTCTGAAGATTCTCTACTGTCTGGAAACTATCGCAGATACAGACAATTGTGAATTACCATCGTTCTCTCAGAGCTTTCCCTGGAACCATGTACTTGCTCCTCGAGGGAGTAACCATTCTTAAGACCTTACGTGAGTTTTGTCATCCAGTTCTGGCTATGTACACAGCATACCCTGTCTACTCATATCTATAGTTTCTCTACAGCTCAGCAATCCTGGGAACACCGTTCTAGTACCTGAGGGACTTCAGCCCTGCCGGGCATATCATCTCACTACTGCCACTTCTGGTGGTTCTACTACCTGTCTAATAAAAGAATTATCTGTGTCTGTCTCCATGCCCAAGCCTAGCCGGTGGTCCCTCTCAGGATATCCTCCTGGGGTGCTGTCATCTGCCATCAGCCCAGGGATCCACCTATCTACATTTCTCTACAGCCGAGTGCCCTCTCTAAGTACTCCACAGGTACAGATTCCTAACTCTCTCCTACCACGGGAGCCGAAGCATTACAGATTGCTAACTCCTCCCTCTACAGGAGCTAGTTCATAACAAGATTTCTAACTCCTCATGGAGCCTCTAACTAGATCGCTAACTCCTCCTTCCTTAGGAGTCATCTCTAATCACTATCTGCTTACTCCTCCCATCAGCATAGCAGATCCTAACAAGATTGCTAACTCCTCTTTCCACAGGAGCAGATTTACTACAGATTGCTAACTCTCCTTCCACAGGAGCAGATTTACAACAAGAAGGATGTCATTAAGGATAGGGGTCTTTTTCACTAGAGATTGGGAGTTGAAAAGTATAAAAGAGAGAAAGCTGTGAGGCCGAGTAACTGTGTCAGGGGGGATATCATGATTGGTATTAGGGATATCGGGTGAATAGTTGGAACATTTATGAGGGATTTTCTGTGTATTTGAGCTTAGGTATTGGGTGTGCTAGCATGTTTGCTAGAGGGAGGGGTCGATAGAATGAGGAGAGAGAGAGGCAGGGTGGTCAGGTATGGTGGGGGTGGTAAGCGGTGTTTAGTGTAAATGAGAAGAAAATTATATAGTATCGTCTTAAGAATTATTTTTCAAAAAGAGGAAAAAACCTCAGCACTGATAAAGAATATGGTGTTTCAAATTCTGAATGACCAGTTATTGTAATCACAGGTCTAAAAACCTTTTATTTTTTATGTTTAACTAGCTGTACCCGGCCACACGTTGCTGTGGCTCAGTCTGGTTAAATGGAAAAGAAAGAAAAGAGAAAGCACACGTTTCGAATATGGTTAATTTCACAATGCTTGTGGGTATACAATATTTTTTGTTGTTCCATTGTCTGTGCAGATATAGAGATTGTCTGGTTTGCCGACTCTAGAACACGCAACATATAATTGTCCATGTGAGAAGGAATCTGTGTCTAGATATAAACCGCATAATTCTAGATATGAAAAAGAATGGAAAAAGAAAAAACAAACTATACTCACTAAATGAACGGTCTGGTAAACGACACAGCTCAATTCCAACGCAATGTCACACGAAATAATTAAATGAAAATGAAAATAAATCGAAATCTATGAAAATTCAATTTAACAATGCAATTGGAAACATTGAAATGGAATCGTAAAATATTTAGTCCAAGCCGTTAAGCCCATTAAAACCGGCGAGATTTTTGTCCCCTCTCCTCCTACGTCTTTGCTCTGCTCCGCTCCCCCACCCAGCACCATGAAGGGCCAGAGGCGGCGGCGGTGGTAGTAGCTGCAGCAGTGGCCGAGGGGGATCTCGCGAGGCATAATGGTCCTGCTATCCCAACTCCCTCCCCCCTTCCTCGGTGGTGGAGAGACAGGCTCAGACCCCTAACACTCCATCCTTACAGGCCCCAACTCCTTTGCTCTCCCATTCCCCTCTACACTGAACCCCTTCCACTGTATCCTATAAGTGGAGAGCTGAGAGGGGGGGAAGAGAATCTCTCTCTCATACAGCCCCCTACATAGGCTTTCTCTCTCTTGCACAATCACTCTCCCTCTGTCCCTCACACACGCACGCCCAATCCCTCTCACACACATACACAATCCCTCACGTAGTCTCTCTCTCTGGCACTCACACTCGCCTTCAGCACACATTACCACACTTCTCTTTCACACAGTTAAAACAGGCAAGATTTTTGTCCCCTCCCCACCTAAGTCTTTGCTCTGCACTCGCAAGAACTTGCAAAGTTCCCACGCCAGTTGTGTCTGGGAGAGAGAGGAAAACACTCTGTCCCCACCCCTCGCAAAGGGCAGGCGGCAGGCACTGCAACAGATATGGGACACATTGCCTAGCTTATTTTTCTCTTTCTGGCAGACCTGTGCCTTTAAGAAATCCGATCGGGGGCTTGAGAGGGAGGAGAGAGCAGGGCTCTGGCTTTCACTTTCGTCACGGTGCTTTGCTGGGAGTGGGGGTGGAGCGATGCCCATGTAAACTCTTCCCGTGGCGGCTGAGACCCACGGGCAGGCTGACAGCACTGCCTTCCCCCTCCCCCCCCTGCAGTTGTGGGATATTTACTTGGCTTCTCCTTATCTGCAGGACTCAGGGAGCGGGGTAGGAGGGCGAGCTGTTCTCTGTTCAGCTCTTTGCGCTTTGGCTGCTGCAGCTGCTTGTGATCTCTTCACAGCCACTTTCTACTGCATTAGCTCTGCTCCGGCCGTCCCAACTCCCTCCCCCCCTTGCCCGGCAGTGGACGGACTGGCTCGGCTACTCTTCTACCTTTCCTCCTCCTGTGTGTAACTGTCCGGCAGTGCCTACTCCCTCTCCCCTTCCCCAGCGGGGGAGGAATGGGCTGAGGCATTTCTCGGAGTGGCGACTTGTCTGCCCTTTCCTCCTCCCCTCTGTGACACCCAGCACGTAGCGCAGAGCTGAATGGTCCACACATTTGCGGGTCGTGGGTCAGATCCCATTTATATTGTAGATAGCGTGTGTTGCTTGTACAACAATAGATGGTGCTGTTTTTCCAAAAAAGCATGTTTTTACCTGTCACAGGTGTTACATCTATATAATATAGGTATATAAAAACACGCGCTTATTCGAATGCAGTGTTGTGTCAAAATTTCAAAGCAATCGGTGAAGAACTTTCGGAAATTTAAGATTTTGAACAAACAAACATTTATATTTTTATTTATATAGATGCAAAAAAGAAAATGTATTTTACATTTTTTAATAGCACTTCTTCTTTTAAAACCAATGTAATTTGCAAACTATTTACTTTTTTTCTTTGATATAAGCAATCTAATGGCTTTGCACAGCTTTGCACAGCCCAGGAGAGGAGCCAACTGTTCCAGTGCAGATAAGATACTAGTTTTTGGAAATACTGCTCTGTGTTTCATAATCCCTTTTTATTCTAGTATTATAATCTGTGGTTCCTTGATATTGGTTTGATTCTGTGTAGAAAACTGCTCTGTGATTTCAAATCCCTTTCTATTCCAGTGTTGTATACTAATCAGTTTGGTTTCTTGATTATATTGTATACTAATCTGTTTGGTTTCTTGATATTAGATTGTTGTAAGATTCAAAAAAGCCACAAAAAAAAAGAAAAAAATTCCCAGTATCCCTCTAATTGTATAACTGTTATATAATCTGTTACAAATTGGGATATAAGTGCTGTGGGATCCTTTTACTAGCTAAAGGACAAGTAAACTTTCAGAAAGTGTCTTGCCCTACCCAGCTTGACCTAGGTATAAACTGTTTCATTTTGGGATTATAAGTGCTGTGGGATCCTTTACATTTACTAGCTAGAGGACCAGTTCCAGGATCTTTAAATTTACTAGCTAGAGGACCAGATCCAGAAGAGTCCAGGTATAGCCAGTTTGGGTGTGGCTCACTCAGTGGCTAGAGGTAGCTAACTTGTGAGCCAGCAGAAACAATACAGCCTGTGCACAGCCCAGGAGAGGAGCCAACTGTTCCAGTGCAGATAAGATACTAGTTTTTGGAAATACTGCTCTGTGTTTCATAATCCCTTTTTATTCTAGTATTATAATCTGTGGTTCCTTGATATTGGTTTGATTCTGTGTAGAAAACTGCTCTGTGATTTCAAATCCCTTTCTATTCCAGTGTTGTATACTAATCAGTTTGGTTTCTTGATTATATTGTATACTAATCTGTTTGGTTTCTTGATATTAGATTGTTGTAAGATTCAAAAAAGCCACAAAAAAAAAGAAAAAAATTCCCAGTATCCCTCTAATTGTATAACTGTTATATAATCTGTTACAAATTGGGATATAAGTGCTGTGGGATCCTTTTACTAGCTAAAGGACAAGTAAACTTTCAGAAAGTGTCTTGCCCTACCCAGCTTGACCTAGGTATAAACTGTTTAACTCCCTCCCACCCTACCCCTCTGCCCACCCACCCCTAGGTTTGTATTTCTAATGTAGTCATCCTAACTTCATAATAGGCAACCAGATAAATTAGTAAATTGATTATTCCTTAGGTGCACCAATCAAATAACTTACCTAAATGAGTACTATTCAATGCAACTGCTGTGGAGCCTTTATATTGAGGGTAATCATATGGAAACTTAAGGCTTGCCCCTTTTGTTCAAAACTCTCTACCTTGGAAAAGGAGCTGGATGACTTTAAAGCTGAATTAGCTTCAATAAAGAGAGTCTCAGCCACGGTACATTATTCAGGAAATAATTTCCACTTACCACTGAATAACCAAAACTCAAGAAAAAAGAGATTTACCGTGGGCTCAGGTAGGATAAGACCTGTAACCCACAGACACCCATTATTGAAAGCTGTGCAACCCACAACTCTATCCCACCACTCACACAGGCCATTAAGGAACTTTAAAAGTATTTCAGTGGGCTCTGGTAGAATAAGACCTGTGTTCCATAGACACACACTGTATCAAGTGCAACAAGTACAAAATGCCTTCTCTGTATTAAATTCTGAAGAAGTCCTTGAGAAAAAGATTGAAATGTTATCGGAAAAGAGAGAAAAAACCCAATGCATACAGAAATTCCAAATCAGAAACCAAAGGAAAAAGCTCACAGTGATGGATGATTCTGTCATCAGAGGCATTAATATCTTCCCTTGCACAAATGCAAAGAGAAAAGTGGATAACAAACCTCAACTAAATAGGTCACAAAAGGAGTCCAGGAACAGCAGTAACCTGAGCAAAGAAAGCTGGAAAGCTATGAGCACAAATGCTCGTAGTTTGGGTAATAAAATCCCAGAGCTGCAAGCCCTAATGGTGGAGGCGGACTTGGACATTGTTGCTGTCACGGAAACATGGTTTACGGAATATCATGACTGGGATACGGCAATACCAGGCTATAACTTGTTAAGGAAGGACAGAGAGGATAGGAAAGGGGGAGGAGTGGCTCTATATGTCAGAAACAATATCCAAGCATCTGAGCTGCAAGGAAGATGGGGCAAAGAAGAAGCACTATGGGCAGACTTAAAAAAAGATGGGGCATCCATTTTTATTGGAGTGGTTTACAGGCCTCCAAACCAAAAGGAAGAGCTGGACAGAGATCTGATTGAAGACATCCACAGGATAGCAAAGAAAGGAGAAGTGGTGATCGTTGGAGACTTTAATATGCCAGATGTAGACTGGAGAATCCCATCTGCAGAATCTAAAAATAGTAGAGAAATAGTAGATGCCCTGCAAGTAGCTTTATTCAAACAAATGGTAATGGAACCCACGAGAGAAGGAGCTATACTCGACTTAGTGCTCACTAATGGAGATAATGTCTCAGACGTCCAGGTGGGTGCCCACCTCAGCACCAGTGATCATCAAACGGTATGGTTTAATATCACAAAAAGGACACTGAAAAGAAGCACAAAAACCCAAGTTTTGATGTTCAAAAACACAGACTTTGATGAAATGGGGAAGTACCTGGAGGAAGAACTAAAAGGCTGGGAAAACGAGAGAGATGTGGATCAACAGTGGACCAATCTAAAAGGAGCAATCACCAAGGCAACTAATCTATATGTTAGAAAAGTAAAGAAAAGCAAAAGAAAAATGAAACCTATCTGGTTCTCAAAGGAGGTGGCTGACAAAATAAAGGCTAAAAGAACAGCATTCAAGAAATATAAAAGATCCCAAAAGGAGGAACACAAAGAAGAATATCTGGTAGAACTGAGGGAGACGAAGAAATTAATCAAGATGGCAAAAAGTCAAGCGGAAGAGAGGATTGCCAAAGAGGTAAAGAGTGGTAACAAAACATTTTTCAGATATATCAGTGAAAGAGAAAAGTTCAAAATGGTATAGTGAAATTGAAAGGTGGAAAGGATCAATGCGTGGAGAGAGACGAAGAAATGGCAGAAATATTAAATGAATACTTCAGTTCTGTGTTCACTAAAGAGGACCCTGGAGAAGGACCGACACTAGTTAACAAGAAACTGGAGGGGAATGGAGTAGATGTAACTCCATTTACAGTAGAAAATGTATGGGAAGAGCTGGTGAAACTGAGGGTGGACAAAGCCATGGGGCCTGATGAAGTTCATCCCAGAATACTGAGGGAGCTCAGAGATGTGCTGGCAGGTCCGCTGTGTGACCTATTCAATAGATCCCTAGAAACGGGGAGTGGTGCCGAATGATTGGAGGAGAGCGGTGGTGGTCCCGCTTCACAAGAGTGGGAACAGAGAAGAGGCTGGTAACTACAGACCGGTTAGCCTCACTTCAGTGGTGGGAAAAGTAATGGAGTCACTGTTGAAAGAGAGAATAGTGAACTATCTACAGTCGGGAGAATTGCTGGACCAGAGGCAGCATGGATTCACCATTGGAAGATCCTGTCAGACAAATCTGATTGACTTTTTTGACTGGGTAACCAAGGAATTGGATCGAGGAAGAGCACTCGATGTCATCTACTTGGATTTCAGCAAAGCTTTTGACACTGTCCCGCACAGGAGACTGGTGAATAAAATGAGAAGCTTAGGAGTGAGTGCCGAGGTGGTGGCCTGGATTGCAAACTGGTTGACGGACAGAAGACAATGTGTGATGGTAAATGGAACTCTCTCTGAAGAGAGAGCGGTTTTTAAGCGGTGTACCGCAGGGATCGGTGTTGGGACCGGTCCTTTTCAATATCTTTGTGAGCGACATTGCGGAAGGGATAGAAGGTAAGGTATGTCTTTTTGCGGATGACACTAAGATCTGCAACAGAGTGGACACGCCGGAAGGAGTGGAGAGAATGAGACGGGATTTAAGGAAGATGGAAGAGTGGTCGAAGACATGGCAGCTGACATTCAATGCCAAGAAGTGCAAAGTCATGCATATGGGGAGTGGAAATCCGAATGAACTGTATTCGATGGGGGGAGAAAGGCTGATGTGCACGGAGCAGGAGAGAGACCTTGGGGTGATGGTGTCTAATGATCTGAAGTCGGCGAAACAATGTGACAAGGCGATAGCTAAAGCCAGAAGAATGCTGGGCTGCATAGAGAGAGGAATATCGAGTAAGAAAAGGGAAGTGATTATCCCCTTGTACAGGTCCTTGGTGAGACCTCACCTGGAGTATTGTGTTCAGTTCTGGAGACCGTATCTCCGAAGAGACAGAGACAAGATGGAGGCGGTCCAGAGAAGGGTGACCAAAAGGTGGAAGGTCTTCATCAAATGACTTATGAGGAGAGATTGAAGAATCTAAATATGTACACCCTGGAGGAAAGGAGGAGCAGAGGTGATATGATACAGACTTTCAGATATTTGAAAGGTTTTAATGATCCAATGACAACGACAAACCTTTTCCATAGGAAAAAAATCAGCAGAACCAGGGGTCACGATTTGAAGCTCCAGGGAGGAAGATTCAGAACCAATGTCAGGAAGTATTTCTTCACGGAGAGGGTGGTGGATGCCTGGAATGCCCTTCCAAAGGAAGTGGTGAAGACCAGAACTGTGAAGGACTTCAAAGGGGCGTGGGATAAACACTGTGGATCCATAAAATCAAGAGGCCGTCAATAAAGAGTGGGTGGCTCGCCAGAATGACGGCTACTGCCTGGAGATAATACCCTTATTCAATAAACATACACATGGTTACTGTGACTCCAACATCACTCTAAGCTACAACAGCAAGAGGAATTGTGGAAAAAAGGATTCGCACTCACAAAGTGGGGAGTAGCTGGCTTGTTACGGCGGTTACTACCCCAAACCAAATAAGCCTGATACTTCACTTTCAATGCATATCCAGCATAGCTCTCTGCTTCAACGGTAGGGGAGAAGAAAAACTGATACTTCACGCATAGCTCTCTGCTTCAACGGCAGGGGAGAAGAAAAACTGATACTTCACGCATATCCAGCATAGCTCTCTGCTTCAACGGCAGGGGAGAAGAAAAACTGATACTTCACGCATATCCAGCATAGCTCTCTGCTTCAACGGCAGGGGAGAAGAAAAAAGGATTCGCACTCACAAAGCGGGGAGTAGCTGGCTTGTTAAGGCGGTTACTACCCCAAACCAAATAAGCCTGATACTTCACTTTCAATGCATATCCTGCTTCAACCGCAGGGGAGAAGAAAAACTGATACTTCACGCATATCCAGCATAGCTCTCTGCTTCAACGGCAGGGGAGAAGAAAAACAACCAATAAGGGCTGAATAACACAGTCTGGGTAAAACAAATAAACATGGGTGTAGCTTGCTTATTGCGGCGGTTACTACCCCTACTACCCCTAACTAATCAAGCTTGATATTTCACTTGGTTGCAGCTCCATCACTGCTCTCTACATTAATGGTGGGGGTGGAAGAGAAATAGAACCAAAGAGCTAAGAGAAACAGATAAGTATGAGAAAAAAATGTGAAGCTTGCTGGGCAGACTGGATGGGCCGTTTGGTCTTCTTCTGCCGTCATTTCTATGTTTCTATGTTTCTATGTTCTTTGAATACACTTCTGCCGGAGACCCCAGCGTTGTTGCAATGGGATGGAAGGGAGCACTAGGGGGCGCTCCCCATTGCTGAACAAGGAGCGTGTGCCCTTGCAATGAGACGGGTCCTCATCTGGGAATGGCGCGAAGACCGAGCCCCTGCCGACCTGCATGCCTCAGTGAGACCAACCACGCAAGGTTGGCCTCTGAGTAGTCCTCTGACCACTTCAAGTCCTTTCGGACCTGCCGCTGCGTAATGGCAGAGGTGGAAGGCTGGACATGAGGCAGAGGTGGTCGAGAACTGGAACATGGATGCTGATGACAGCAGAGCTGACAAAGATACATCATGGAGTGACAATGACTAGGACAGGTTAAAAGCAGACAAGATAAAGGTCTGGGACTCCAGGAGAGCAGAGGGCCTCCCGCCACTGGCAGACACTACAATAAAGAGCAGCCATGAGCACAGGATGGACAACAGCCCCTGAAAGAATCCAGGAACAGCAAATGGATATCTGGACAAGTAGCAACATCCTGGATGGAGCCTCGGACCCAGTGTGATCGACGCACCTGACAGGTCAGTAGATGGAGGATGAAACCTTCGACCCGGTGGAGAAGATGCAACAAAGGGAATCCTGAGGTTGGGCTGAAGACGGCCACTAGGGTTAAATCCGGAACCCGGAACAAGACGAGGACATCAGGACATGATGGACAAGGAGGATCTTTCGGCCCCGTGGGATGGAGGAATTCCGCCAGCACCCTACACACCCCAGCGGGGGTGGTCACGGACCGCTGGGCCACTGCACGCCCTACTCAGCCCAGCCGGTCTGGTCGCAGACCACGAGGGACAGGATGATGGAGCCTCAGGAACCTCTGGAGGAAGAACTTAGGGAACATGGATGAAGACATCAAGAAACATCAGGAACAGCAGGACTTGGAGACATCAGGACACTTCAGGACTTGGAGACAAGATGAGACGAGAGGAGAGGCCAGGAACAATGACGAGGGATCCCACGAACAACGCCAAGCAGGAGTGGAGAGCAGGAAGTGCAGGAAGTACCAACTCCTTGTGAAGGCCAAGCATGACTGGCAATTGAGCCCTTTTAAAGGGCTGAAGAAGGAAGATGCCCAGGGAGGAGTTCCAGGAGGAGCCAGAGAGAACACATCCTACTGGCCCTTTAAAGTTTGCAGTGAGGTGTGGCCCCACGCCTAAGGAAACAGGAAGAGGAAGACTGCAGGACCATGGACAGCGGCCATGCTGCCGCTGAAGAGAGGAGGAGCCAGTGCAGGCCTCAACCAGGCCCTACGTGGGAGGCGGTGTCCTGTCGCGAAGAGCAGGCCTCCAGGCCTGACAGAAGACGGCGTGGGCGGCGGCTCCAGCTGCGAGGGTGAACCTCGGTGCGGCTCTTGCTGCGCTGGCATGACGGCAGCCTCCAGGCCACGGGAAAATGTCGGCGGCGGCTTCCGCTGCTCCAGGAGGTCCGGGAATGGAAGAGGTCTCCAGGCCTCAAAGGTAAGAGACTGCCCGTAGCTCCAGCTGCGGGCAGTTTCACAACAAGTGTTTCTTCCACTTTAATCAATGCTTCGACCATCCGAGACGGAAAGAGAAAAAACAAATAAACTCGCCTTGATGCAGCATTAGCGAAACGTTAGCAACTTTGGCGTTATTTTTGCTGAGGACAAAAAAATAATAAATGAGGCATTAACTCTACCGAAGATAAAAATTATGGAGCAAGTTTAAGATAAGTGCATAGTTCATTGATTTTTAGAAATATAATTGAATGTGGGGCAAGATTTATGATCAAAGTGTTGATTAAAGTGCTGAGGTCTTTTCCTCTTTTGAAAAATAATTTTTAAGACGATGCTGTATAATATAAAAATCATCAATCAATAATGAAGTTATAAAAAAAACTAAACATTGTGGAGACCTATATGAATATTTGGTGGCATATTTACACTAGTTAATTTTGTTCATTTTTAATTAGAAACTAGTGGTTCCCTAAAATTGTGGATTTAGACTATTGTAATGCCATACTAAATGGCCTTTCTTCCAACCAACAGGGTCATTCTTTAAACTGCGATGTGCCGATATCACATGTGTTAAGGACTTATTGCGTGCAAGAAGGCCCTAATGCATGCGATACCGGCTACATCGCGGCAGTATAATTTGAATCAGGAGAAGGGGAGGAGTGTGGCGGCATTTGGGCGGGGTTATGGCCTGGCAGCGCTGCAGGCAATAATGTTTTCCACATTATCGCCGACAGTACTATGGGAAATAACAACACCTTTTCCCATGGTGCTATGGGGGCGAAAGTGTGCGACCCGGCTGCAACTGCAGCAGGCAAAAACACACCACCGCAATGCAGCCGGCTGCATACCTTTGCCCAGCCCCTTTTTTCCCACAGGCCATCATAGCACTATATTTATAGCAGAATGTTGAATCCTGGGGTAAGTTCGCAGACTTGAAACAGTACAGAACACAGCATCAAAAATAATTTTTGGTAAGAAAAAATTTGATCATGTCACGCCACTTCTCATTGACCTTCACTGGCTTCCAGTTTCCTACAGGATTCAATTCAAGATTGGCTATTTAACTTTCCAAGCTTTCTGGTGGGGTACTTGTTATATTTATCCAATCTTCTTATCCCATACCTGCCTATACGCACTCTACGTTCTTCGTAACAAGAGCTATTAGTTCTCCCTTTGCGCAAGTTGATAAAACTAGAACATACACATGAAATTGGTTATTATTTAGGTCCAACTCTTTAGAATTCTTTTCTTTTGGCGTTATGCCTTGAAAAAAGCTATGTAAAATTTAGGCAGTCCCTCAAAACCTCTCTTCAGAAAAGCTTTCCAAGATGAATATTTTTCAGATTTTACTGTTATTTTAAGTTTAGTTTGATAAATGTATTTAATATTTTTTACTATTATTACTATTATTTGTATTTGATTTTTTTATTTTCTCATTGTTTTAAGATTTCAAATTTAAATTTTATTTTAGTTTTAAAATTATGAATTTGAATTTGTTCTCTTCACTATTAGCTTTAATGTATGGTATGTTTGTTTTGATTATGGCAAAGAGAACAAGCCAGATTAAAATGTATAGGCAAAAACTGTCATATCAATTTTTTCAGTTTTTAGGGTGTCAGCAAGCCGGGTGAAAGTATAAGACCACCTTTAAAAAAGGAGGTTACCTGGATCCTCCACCCCTCAACCTTACAAGGCCATACTTGCAAAGTCTATAAAAAAAATCTATTTTTAAGCATAATTTTATTTTGCAGATAAACATTATATTTGATAAAGCTTAGAAAAATCAACATGATAGAGAAGAAACAAAATCCTGATGTCAGCTGGCATTTCAACTCTTGCTCCAGGGGGACTTATCTAAAGCTGAATAGTTTAGTCAGCCAATGCTCTGTCCAGATCATCCGATCTCCAACATGTAGAAAACCTAACACAAGCTTTAAAGGTTGTGTATCTGGTGACGATTTCACCATCTGATGACATGACCTAAAATAGAGAACTTTGGCCTAGATTTATCAAACTGCAATACATTTCGCATGAATAACGTCCATCAAGCTAGGGTGAGAGAACATTGTAGAAATCTCATCTTTGTGTGATTTTCCTCACTCCAAATCATGTCAAATTTTCACCAAGGTCTACTGTGCTGTTTGTACATCTCACTCTGCATATAAAACTGGCCCCAAATCCCTAGACCACCACCATACCGGGAGTGTTGTGATCTTCCTGCACGCAATGCCCTAACCCTGATACCGGGGGTGTTGTGATATTCCTGCACGCAGTGCCCTAACCCTGATACCAGGGGCGTGCAGGAAGATCACAACACTCCCGGTATCAGGGATAGGGCACTGCATGCAGGAAGATCACAACACTCCCGGTATCAGGGATAGGGCACTGCATGCAGGAAGATCACAACACTCCCGGTATCAGGGATACGGCACTGCGTGCAGGAAGATCGCAACACTCCCAGTATCAGGGATACGGCACTGCGTGCAGGAAGATCACAACACCCCTGGTATCAGGGATAGGGCACTGCGTGCAGGAAGATCACAACACCCCTGGTATCAGGGTTAGGGCACTGTGTGCAGGAAGATCACAACACCCCCAGTATCAGGGTTAGGGCACTGTGTGCAGGAAGATCACAACACCCCTGGTATTGGGGATAGGGCACTGCGTGCAGGAAGATCACAACACCCCTGGTATCAGGGATAGGGCACTGCATGCAGGAAGATCACAACACTCCCAGTATCAGGGATATGGCACTGAGTGCAGGAAGATCACAACACTCCCGGTATCAGGGATAGGGCACTGTGTGCAGGAAGATCACAAAACCCATGGTATCAGGGATAGGGCACTGCGTGCAGGAAGATCACAACACTCCCAGTATCAGGGATACGGCACTGCATGCAGGAAGATCACAACACTCCCGGTATCAGGGATAGGGCACAAGTTCTAGTCACATTGACTGATCACATTACTTTTTTTGTCAAGCTACTAACCGTTTCAATTTCCCATCCCCCCAACCTTCACCTCAGTGGGAACCTTGGTAACATCAGTAAATAAGAGGGCAGCCAGCCAATAGGAATACATATTCATTCCTAAACTGATCTTAACTGACCTGAAAAATGTCAATTTGTATCATTTTCTGTTAGTGCGCACTAACTCCCGTTAGTGCGCACTAACCCGATTAACGATTTTTTTTAACGATAAATCGTTAGAATTCCTATTGTATCGTGTTCTTTAACGATTTAAGACGATTTTAAAATTATCGGACGATAATTTTAATCGTTGAAAAACGATTCACATCCCTAATAGTTACTGCTATTATATTGTAGTTGTGATGATTTCTGCCTTTCTAGAAAGAGAATTCATGAAATAATACATTGATATTTGTTTTATTACATGATTGATTGGATCTGATATTTATGTCTTTGTTTTTTACATGGTATTCTTCTCTATTTATAAACTGCAAAAATTATAAAATTAATTCAGGTTCATAAGGAATTTTTACTGTTGGTAAGTGCTTGAAATAAGTTAAAATATTTTAAAATTTCACTCATGCGGGTAGATTTTCAAAGGGGTATGCACGTAGGATACGCGTGTACCCCCCGAAAACCTACCCCAAACCCCCCCTGCGCCCGCCGAGCCTATTTTGCATAGGCTCAGCGGCGCGCGCAAGCCCCGGGACACGCGTAAATCCCGGGGCTTGCATGGAGGGGCATGTCGGGGGCATTTCGGGGGCGTGTCGGGGGCGTGCCGGCAGTGACATGGCATTTTGGGGGCGGCACCGTGGGCGTGGTTTTGGCCCGGGGGCGTTCTGGGGGCGTGGCCATGGCCTCCGGACCACCCCCGGGACCGGAACTCGGAGCGGGGCAGCCGGCCGGCGCGCGCAAAGTTACACCTGCTTCCAGGTTAGGTAGTGGAAGGGAAGGTGCGGGGAGGTGGAAGGAAAGTTCCCTCCGAGGCCGCTCCGATTTCGGAGCGGCCTCGGAGGGAACGGAGGCAGGCTGCATGGCTCGGCACGTGCAGGCTGCCGATTTTGGGCAGCCTTGCGCGCGCCGACCCCGGATTTTAATGGATACGCGCGACTACGCGCGTATCTATTAAAATCCCATGTACTCTTGTTCGCGCCTGGGGCGCGAACAAAAATACACGATCGCACTAATTTATAAAATCCAGGCCATGATGCATAACAGCTGTTGGACTTACAAATTCTTTGTCAGGTGTCCTCTAAGCCATTATTTATGGATAAGGGTACAATTAGTAGGAATCAGACCTGTATGCCTACCTCCCACCCATGTTAAGTTTGAGCCCCCCCAAAAAATCAGTTTTGGCTATGCCACTGATCCTGCCACAGCCAGAAGATACATGTACTGCAGGGAAAGGGCATAAGGGTGTCATATACCCTATGGGCCAGTTTTGCAAAAATTCCCCGGGCTAATATTTTCTTGCAATCCACCCCTGATCACATTGATATACATATGTAAGCAATAAACCTTGATGACTGATACTACTGTTTAAAAGTTTCAAACTAGTTCAGCCCTTTTTATATCTATTACTGTGTGTCCAAAATATGTGCAATACAAATTGCTAATATTGAGGGTATTTGTACGATACATAAGCTCATATGCTTGGAAAGATGCAAAGGACTTTCTCAAGAAAATATAAAGAGGATGGTTATACTATTTCAATTCAAAACAAAAGTGACATTTCAAGGTTAAAACTTTGTAAATTATTTGTTTTAACTTGCTAAATTGCTGATTTTTGTAATTATACAATTTTGTTTGTATATTGTTTAAATATTGTTTAAGAACAATCAATGTTTTCAATAAAAAATCGATTTATTTTTTCATGGTCAGCATTGTGAATCTAAATACAAAATTATGCAAATTTGCCTCCTAATTGTCACAGAATTTTGAAAAATCTGCCACAGAATTTGCTAACTCTTGCTAGAGAATCTTGATAAACCTGTCACAAAAACTGGGGGTTCTGATGATGGGTTACAAGTACTAGTAATAGGTTTGGAATTTCATTTTTTTTTTTTTGTTCTTTCTAAACTCTAGAATGTATATCATCTGGTCCAGGTGATTTGCTATTATTTAGTTTGTCAGTTGGGCTAATTACAGCTTCCAGATTCATCATGATTTATTTCAGTTCTTCTGAATACTCACTGTTAAATACTATATTCACATTCACAATTTGGCACCAGTATGGTGTATTGTAAGGGCAAACTCCAAAGTTTGTAGGTGAAATTTCTATGGAAGTAAAGTGTGCTACAGAACTGTAAGTGCAGGCTATTGAGATTCTTTCCCTTTATTTTTATGTATTTATTTATTTATTTAAGGCTTTTATATACCGACTTTCTTGATACAGATCAAATCAACTCGGTTTACATCGAACAAAGCAGAACTATAACCAACCATATAACAAGTGACAATTTGAAGGAGCATGAAAGTTACATTCTAACAAGGTTGCCTTAACTGGGAGAAGGAAAAAAAGAGGGGGAGAACGAAGATAGATTACTATATACAATAAATAAAGTACTATTTACAATGGAGAATGGGAGGGAGCATGATAATTCTAAATCAGGCTGTTGGGCTATTGGCAGGGAAGGCTCGGCAGAATAGCCATGTCTTCAGTTTCTTTTTAAAAGTTAGAAGACAGGTTTCCTGTCTGAGGTCCGGGGGTATGGCGTTCCAGATGGAGGGTCCAGCGGTAGAGAATGTCCTGTCTCTAATGTTAGCGTGTTGTACAAATTTGATTGGGGGAACATGTAAGGATCCCTTGTATGCATCTCTTAAGGGTCTGGTCGTCGAGTGTAGTTTGAGAGGGTGTAAAAGATCTACAGGAGTCTGATGGTGAATATTTTTGTGGATAATTGTCAGTGATTTATGAAGGATCCTAAAGTTTACTGGGAGCCAGTGGAGGTCCTTTAGGATGGGGGAGATATGCGCTCTCCAATTAGTATTTGTTAAAATTCTCGCCGCTGCATTTTGGAGCAATTGGATGGGTTTTATAGTTGAAATCGGTAGACCTTGCAAGATGGAATTGCAGTAGTCTATCTTGGTGTTATGCTCCTGCCCACAAGAAGCGTGTGCAGGTTCTTACCTCTTACAGCCACAGCCAGCCTGGCTGCTGACGCTGCTTCTTTCTCCCTGAATCAGCTGGGGCCGTTTCCACAGCTGCTGCCATGTGGTCTGCTCCTCGGCTGCTGTCTCTGCCTTTCCCCGACGTGCTGCTGCGATCTCGGGACCTTTAGCGAGCAGGCCGTCTCTCCCAGTGCCTGCTTTAGCCCGGGTCCTTGCCCAGCAGGGAAGCCGTCCCTGCCGGTGCCTGCAGTCTCTCACAGTTCCCTGCAGCCAGCACTTCTCTCTGCCGGTGCCTACAGCTCTCTACTCTCCCTGCAGTCTTACCTCTCCTCCTGGGGCGGTCCTCAGGGCATGGAGCCGTTCCTGCAGTCAGCCCTTCCCCCGCAGCCAGCCTTGCCTCTCTCTGCTTCTGTCCGTGCAGCTGGGAGCTGCTCCAGTGACCTGCCTTCACCCAGCTCCAGTCCAGGGCTGCTCCGCGGCTTCCTTGGGCCCTCCACGTGGCTGAGGACGCCACCAGCTTCCAGCTCTTCTCTCCAGCCTCCTAGGGCGCGAGCGCGCGCTTCTCTACTGCTCTTCAAGGGCCAGCCAGGTGTGGCCCCCTGCTGACCCCTCCCTGGGCGTTGTCCACTTCAGCCCTACTAAAGGGCTCAGCTTTTCACTGTGTCTTTGCCTTCGCAAGGAGTTGGTCACTCCTGAGATCCTCGTTCCAGGAGATGCCTTGTATTCCAGCCTTCTGCAAGGTCCAGTGTTCCACGTTTCCTGTTGAAGCTTCCTGTCAAGTTGTTCCAGTCCTGATGTCTGCCTGCCATTCCAGTCCTGATGTCTTCAGTGTTCCAGTCCTGATGTCTGCCTGCCGTCCCAGTCTCAAGGTCTGTCTCTTGTTCCAGTCCTGATGTTCCTGATGTCCATGTTCCAGCCCAGAGGTGTGTCTCCTATTCCAGTATATGTGTTCCAGTCCTGATGTTCCTGCTGTCCATGTTCCAGCCCTGAGGTGTGTCTCCTATTCCAGTATATGTGTTCCAGTCCTGATGTTCCTGATATCCTTGTTCCTGATCCTGATGCCTAACCTGCCTTGTGCTGCCAGGAGTGCAGCGTATTCTCGCCTTGTGCTGCCAGGAGTGCAGCGAACCTGCTTCCTCTTTCCTGTGCTCTCCCGCTCTCTGCGTGGTCCGCGACCAGCCTTCCAGGGCTGAGTAGGGCGCGCATGGGACAGGGTGGTCCGCGACTCAGTCCCGCGGGTGGCCTGAGTAGGGCGCCCTGAGGGTCAGTGCCCATGTCTACCTTCAGCCCTCGTTCCTGCATCCACGTCTATGCATCCTGCACCTCGTTCCTGAGTCCACGTAATTGCCTGAGTCCACGTCTAAGGATCCTGCATCTATGCCTGAGTCCACGTCTATGGATCCTGCACCTCGTCCTGAGTCCACGTCTATGGATCCTGCACCTCGTCCTGAGTCCACGTCTAAGCCTGAGTCTACGTCATTCCTGAGTGTCGTCTGAATCCATGTTCCAGTCTTCACTGCCCTGGCCTCCATCCGGCCTGCCGCTTCGTGCCGTACCCTGCGGCAGGTCCGAAAGGGCTGGGAACGGTCGGAGGACTGTTCACAAGACCAACATTGCGTTGTTGGGTCTTCCGAAGCGTTAGTTCTTCCATTTCTGATGAGAATTCCACACAAGATGATTCTTCATCAGAATCAGAAGCAAACTGTGCCTGCACTACGTTGTCAATACTAAGTCGAGACTGCTATCGCACTGCTGCTTTTGGGTGTCACCATTTTGTCTTGCATGACTCAGCCTCCCCTTCCCTCACCTATACAACTACAGGCTCAGAAACAGGTGGTGGCATGCATCATGTTTAGATTTCATTTTTTTCCAGATGGAAGTGCCTGCCCCTCCAGAGATTTAAGATTGGAACAGGTTTCTTTTTAACTTTAATGGGGGACTGGCACTCCCTTTTGAGGTGTCTCCTCTCCCTGTCCCAATCAACCGACCAAGAGAGGCCCATTGGGGTTTTGGCTTCAGAGAGCAGTGCTCTCTCAAAATACGTGAGTCTGCAAAACTGGCTGCCCACAGACACACTGGCACAGTGCCTTGATGTGCACTAATGTAATGTATGTGCACACAACAAAGTGATAACTACAAAAGATGCCCACTGGGGATTTGGCTTCAGAGAGCAGCGCTCTCCCAATATACGTGAGTCTGCAAAACTGGCTGCCCACAGGCACACTGGCACATTGCTTGATGTGCACTAATGTAATGTATGTGCACACAACAAAGTGATAACTACAAAAGAGGCCCACTCTGGATTTGGCTCCAGAGAGCAGCGCTCTCCCAATATACGTGAGTCTGCAAAACTGGCTGCCCACAGGCACTCCGGCACAGTGCCTTGATGTGCACTAATGTAATGTAGGTGCACACATCAAAATGGTAACTACAAAAGAGGCCCACTGGGGATTTGGCTTCAGAGAGCAGCGCTCTCCCAATATACCTGAGTCTGCTAAACTGCCTGCCCACAGACACAGTGCCTTGATATGTACTAATGTAATGTATGTGCACACACCAAGCTTGTAACTACAAAAGAAACCCACTGGGGATTTGGCTTCACAGACACCACTTTCCCAATATACGTGTCTGCTAAACTGCCTGCCCACAGGCACAGTGCCTTGATGTGCACTAATGTAATGTATGTGCACACACCAAGCTTATAACTACAAAAGAGGCCCACTGGGGATTTGACTTCACAGACCACCTCTGTACCAATATATTTGAGTCTGCAAAACTACCCAGTGCCCACTGTCACTGATGCCCAGTGCACTGCCTAGTGCCTTCTTGGATTAAAAGAGCACAGAGAGACAGTGAGTTCAATAAAACAAAACTGCAGTTAACAAAAAAGCCTGGCTTGGCACAGCAGCAAAATTGATGAAATATATGTTTCAGGGGCAATTCTATCAAACTAGCTACAAATTGAATATATCTCACACCTGCAACACCCAAATGCTGCTTTCAACCGAACCCAGGGGGTAAAATAAGCAGCAAAATTCCACTGCTAGTGCTAGCAGCTTCTCTCAGTGGCACAGAGAGACCATCTCAGATCAATAAAAAAATTTGCAGTCAAAAGAAACAGGGCTAGTAGCTGGCACTGCAGCCAAATCGAACAAATATCTTTTTCTATTGAAGTAGCTAGCAATTGAATACAGATTTGAAACACTCAGACTACCTCTGAATGAAGCCACCTTCCACAGACCACCTCCCCAGACCACCCCTGCAAAGAAAGTCAGTGGCACACCACGTGCTTTACGTATATATAGTGTTGGGTCATCAGGAACAGCGTCACAGAGCACTGAGTGAGAGCGGCGATTCGCTGCATTAGAAAAATGCTTAGCACTGATATGTTGCATTCTGGTCTCCTTGCCAACCTGTCTGACCCACTCTATGACAGGGCTGTGAGGTCACTTATGACTCACAGGAAAGGGCTTTTTTTTGCTATGGATACACGTACATGGCATTCTCCTATTTCAAACAGCCGCTAAAAAATCACTGCGAGCGAGCCAAAAGAATGAAACTAGTGATATGTTTGTATTCGTGGGGGATCGCAATACATTTTGCGAACCCACGAATACAATGAAAATGGACTTATAGGTTGTGGATTGCCAATGCGTTGCAAATGAATGCACACCCTTAAGATCCAGCAGCTGATCAGGAGGAGGCAGTTGGTCCCTCCAGAGGGCAGGAATGCAGTGGTGGATCAGGGGACTGAGTTTGGTCCCTATGAGGATGTGGCACCAGCAGCTGATCGAGAGGTTATGATTGGACCCCAGGATGATGCATACCCAGCAGTAGATCAAGAGGCAGAGTATGGACCCCAATAAGACATGGACATAGCAGCTGATTGGGAAGTGGGGTTTAGTCCCAATATCAGAGTGAAGATGGAGCAAAGGAAATGTGTCAGTAGTGGTCTGGATGCAATGGATTACCCTCCTTCTCCCAATTATAACAGGCAGTATTCATTGACTCAAGTCCATTCCTACACATGGGATACAGTGGGAAGGGAAATAAAAGGAGGGAGTAACTCTAATAAATCAAATGGATTGCAAGAGATTCTTTATTATGTGATGGATACCTTGTGGGCACTAATACCCCCAAATACCTAAATATGCTGTTCATATCGTATAGAAATGTATAGTCATGCACAAATAATTTGTTCATATCTGTAAATACTTCCAGGCTTGTTTACAGTCCCACATGTTTTTGGGTTTCATAGGGTGAAGAGAAGGAAATCCACTAACACTTTCTTCCTCAGGTGGAGACCCCAGGAACCAAACACTCAAGGACCGATGGAATCCATCTGAAAGGCGCTCCCGCTCAGGACCCAGGAACATCCCTGGAAGGCAATTGGGCATTGGGGCATTACATTTGTATTGGATAATTTGAGTGTGATGTTTGATTATATCTGCTATGTTTGATTTTGTTTTATTAGATATCTTGTTTGACTGATTGTGTTTTAAGTTTGTTTTATTTTATATATATAGAGAGAGAGAGAGAGGGAGAGAGAAATATAGATATAATAGAGATTATTATTGTGATCTTTATGGAATGCTGGAATCAAAAAACATTTTTATTTTATATGTAAGGGGGACCCCACATTTTCCCCTTACTAGAGGAGTTGTTCTTAACTTTTAGGGCCACAGTGGTCTCAACAGACCCTGCCTGTTAGTGAGGTCAGTGAGGATGGAACTGTGGTAAGAGGTTTGGCACTCCCTATGGGAAATGACCTAGGTTTATCAAAACTGCTGTACCCAGGTGACAAATATTTAGAGGGAAAAAGAGATGGAGATTGGAGTTAAGAACATAAGAACATAAGAAGTTGCTATACTGAGTGAGACCGAGGGTCCATCAAGCCCAGCATTCTGTTTCCAATAGTGGCCAATCCAGGTTACAAGTACCTGGCAAGTACCCAAACATTAAATAGATCCCATGCTACTAATGCCAGTAAAAGCAGTGCTATTCCCGAAGTCAACTTGTTTAATAGCAGTTTATGGACTTGTCCTCCAGGAACTTATCCAAACCTTTTTTGTTTCATGTTTAATCTTTTATTAAACAAAATAAGATCATACAACACTCGATGTACCTTGGACTCTGCAGTACACTGAGTAATATAACGATTCTGTTAGTTTTTTTGGAATATAATGCAATGTGCTAATGACAGAGAAATAAGGAAGAAGAATGAGGGAAATAGTTACCTCACATATTAAATAGTACATCCCGATTATGAAAAACACAAGAATCTAATAATATTAAAAAATATAAATGACTTTATCATACAATAGGTTGTATTATGTTCTTTCCACCCAAAACTCCCTCCCCCCCCCCCCCAAGAAATAGAAATTATACAATGGAATCAACAAATAATTGTAGAGCCCCCATTAGTACTATAAACCAAATAGTCAAAACAAGAAAATATCACTGAGAAGATAGAAAAGATCCAACCCAAGTCATCGAGCTCCATGAAACGAAGATCTCTAGTCATTAGAGATGTGAATCGTGTCCTCGATTGTCTTAACGATCGATTTCGGCTGGGAGGGGGAGGGAATCGTATCGTCGCCGTTTGGGTGTTTAGATTAGAGTATCGTGAAAATCA
The DNA here is from genome assembly GCF_901001135.1 of Rhinatrema bivittatum. Taxonomy (NCBI): domain Eukaryota; kingdom Metazoa; phylum Chordata; class Amphibia; order Gymnophiona; family Rhinatrematidae; genus Rhinatrema; species Rhinatrema bivittatum. Next base: position 365,879,800 of record NC_042620.1, on the reverse strand, counting down.
TTAAAATCGTGAACCGGCACACTAAAACCCCCTAAAACCCACCCCCGACCCTTTAAATTAAATCCCCCACCCTCCCGAACCCCCCCCAAATGCCTTAAATTACCTGGGGGTCCAGCGGCGGTCCATAGCTAAATCGGGGGAAGGGGGAGGGCAGGAAAACCGGCACAGTAAAACACCCTAAAACCCACCCCCGACCCTTTAAATTAAATCCCCCACCCTCCCGAACCCCCCCCCCAAATGCCTTAAATTACCTGGGGGTCCAGCAGCGGTCCGGAACGATCTCCTGCAATTGAATCGTGTTGTCTTCAGCCGGCGCCATTCTGCGCCGCCATTTTGCAAAATGGCGGCGCAAAATGGCGGCGGCCATAGACCAACACGATTCGACTGCAGGAGGTTGTTCCGGACCCCTGCTGGACTTTTGGCAAGTCTTGTGGGGGTCAGGAGGCCCCCCAAGCTGGCCAAAAGTCCCTGGGGTCCAGCGGGGGTCCGGGAGTGATTTCCTGCCGCAAATTGTTTTCCGTACGGAAAATGGCGCCGGCAGGAGATCGACTGCAGGAGGTCGTTCAGTGGGGGTTCCGGACCCCGGCTGAATGTACGGAAAACGATTCGCGGCAGGAGATCGCTCCCGGACCCCCGCTGGACCCCCAGGGACTTTTGGCCAGCTTGGGGGGGCCTCCTGAACCCCACAAGACTTGCCAAAAGTCCAGCGGGGGTCCGGAATGACCTCCTTCAGTCGAATCGTGTTGGTCTATGGCCGCCGCCATTTTGCGCCGCCATTTTGCAAAATGGCGGCGCAGAATGGCGCCGGCTGAAGACAACACGATTCAATTGCAGGAGACCGTTCCAGACCGCCGCTGGACCCCCAGGTAATTTAAGGCATTTGGGGGGGGGGTTCGGGAGGGTGGGGGATTTAATTTAAAGGGTCGGGGGTGGGTTTTAGGGTGTTTTAGTGTGCCGGTTTTCCTGCCCTCCCCCTTCCCCCGATTTACGATTTTTTGACGATAAATCGGGGGAATTGGTATTGTATCATGGCCCTAATGATTTTTGACGATTTAAAATATATCAGACGATATTTTAAATCGTCAAAAAACGATTCACATCCCTACTAGTCATTTAGAACAAGACTATGAACTCGATGGGTCAAAGTTTGAATATATTTCTCCCAGGTAGACAAATATTCTCCGACTTTTAAAGAAATTGTGAGACAATATATTATCCCACTGCAATATTTTATATAATAAGTTCCTCCAATGCCACAAAGAAGGAATATTGTATCCTCTCTAATGCATTAAAATTAGTTTCTTTCCCAATGCACAAGCTTTTTCTTAAACCAACAGACGAATGCCTGGTCCATACACGACCAATGTTAGGAAACTATCAAAATCATTATTATCGGATTTAAAGGAATGTGCATTTCCAGTAGGTCCTCCAGATAAGCCACACGCTTGCCCCGAAAACATTTTATAGGTGGGCAAATCCAGAAAGAATAGGATAAATTGCCAATAAGTTGATTACATTTTTCACAAATCTCAGAATGAGAAAAATAGACCTTAAATGCCAATTGTTGAGAGACATAAGCCCATCTGACAAATTTATATTGTGTTTCCCGAAAATACATATTTGATGACACTTCTGACAAATGTTTGTTTGAAGTCAGACTGGAGAATCTGTGGTTGAATATTAAAAAGCCCTTCCCTATTCCATCTATCAGCTATCCAAACATTTTTTAAACCCAGCTACACTAACTGCCCTCCAGCAACTAATTCCAGAACTTAATTGTGCATTGAGTGAAAAAGAATAGCTACTTGCTAACTTCATGGAGTGCCCCCTAGTCCTTCTTTTATCTTAAAGAGTAAATAACCAATTCACATTTACCCGTTCTAGACCTCTCAGGATTTTATAGACCTCTATCATATCCCCCATCTCTTCTCCAGGCTGAATATCCCTAACCTCTTCAGTCTTTCCTCAGAGGGGAGCTGTTCCATCCCCTTTATCATGTTGGTTGCCATTCTCTGTACCTTCTCCAGTGCAACTATATCTTTTTTTAGATGCGGCAACCAGAATTGCACACAGTACTTTAGATGCGGTCTTAACATGGAGTGATACAGAGGCATTATGACATTCTCTGTTTTATTCACCATTCCCTTTCTAATAATTCCTAACATTCTGTTTGCTTTTTTGACCACCACAGCACACTGAACTGACAATTTCAATCTATTATCCACTATGACACCTAGATCTTTTTCCTGGGTGGTAACTCTTAATGTGTAACTATATCATGGGTTATTTTTCCCTATATGCACCACCTTGCACTTGTCCACATTAAATTTCATCTGCCATTTGGATGCCCAATCTTCCAGTCTCATAAGGTCCTCCTACAATTTATCACAATCCACATGTGATTTAAATACTCTGAATAATTTTGTGTCATCTGCAAGTTTGATCACCTCACTTGTCGTATCCCTTTCCAGATCATTTATAAACATTGAAAAACACCATTCCAAGTACAGATCCCTGAGGCACTTCACTGTTTACTTTTTTCCTACTGAGAAAACTGAATATTTAATCCTACTGTTTCCTGTCTTTTAACCAGTTTGCAATCCATGAAAAGACATCGCCTCCTATCCCATGACTTTTTACTTTTCTTAGAAGCCACTCATGAGGGTCTGTCAAATGCCTTCTGAAAATCCAAATACACTATATCTCTACTGGTTTACCTTTATCCATATGTTTAACCCCTTCAAAAAAATGTAGCAGATTTGTGAGGCAAGACTTCCCATGGAAGCCCATGGAAGCCCATGTTGGCTGTGCTCCATTAGCCCATGTCTGTTATTGTTTGTAAGGTTTTGGGTGGACCCTTGGCAACTATGGCAGCTGACCACGCCCATGGGGCGAAGTCCGTGAGGGGCCACAGGTCAGGCTCAGCTTTGGGACACACAACACAGAGTTATATCTTTTATTAGACAGAGTTGAGAAGCCACCAGAGGTGGCAGTAGTGAGCAGAGATGAAGCCCGACTGGGCTAGGGTTCCTCAGGATACTGAACAGCGATTCCCTCTATGGCTGTGCTATAGTGGAGAAAACTGATAGTGAGTACAGTGGAGCGTACACAGAGTTCTGGTATAGAGCCTCATTGGTAAAGCTCCTCACACAGTGATTTCTCCTGGAAGGTGACACAGAAGCTGGAATAGAGGCAGGCCCTCGAGGAGCGAGTACCTGGTTCCAGGGAACAGCTCTGAGGAAATAAAGTTGGTAACTCACTGATGATGTAGGCAGCGGTTTCTTCCAAGCAGAAGAGAAGTTCAGACAGCGAGTCAGGGAACATGGGCCCTCAAAGAGCGAGTACCGGTTTCTGATAGCGACCTGAAAGAAATGAGAGAGGCCCCCGAGGAGCGGGTACCCCATTAGGATAAAGTCCAAAAAAGTTGGAGAGACAGAGTAGCTAGGTATGGAGAGTGAATCCCAGCCATAAAGGAGTTCCTTTGCTAACTCGGGGGGTCATTTTTCAAAATGCGGTAAGGCGTTTTCGCATGCGTTAAGGGCTTATCGCATGCGAAAAGCCCCGTTTTTGCATGCGATAGGCCTTTAACGCATGCGATCGCACCATATCGTATGGTGCGATGCAAATTCTAAAAATAGGAGGAGTTAGGGGCGGAGAGTGGGCTGGGTTAGCCTGTCTGCGAAGAGCTAGCGCACAGCCATTACGCAGATTTTAACTACACCTCTTTCAAATGCGATAGGCTGTGACCATGTGGTGAGGTTTCATCACCATTTGCGTTGTGTCCCGTAAAGGACACATCGCAAATGGTGATAATGGACTCTCTACCTGGGTAACATCAAGCTAGGTTGAGAGAACATTGCCCAAATCTCATCTTGGAGTGAGTTTCCTCACTCCGAAGGCCAGCAAATCTTCACAAGAGACCACTAATACCTGCCTATGGGCCATAATATTATGGCGTGTCAGTCAGTCTCAGTGTCTCTCTCTCTCTCTCAGTGTCTCTCAGTCTCTCAGTCTCTCAGTCTCTCTCAGTCTCTCTCTCTCTCTCAGTCTCTCTCTCTCTCTCACACACACACACACACACACACACACACACACACACACACACACACACACAAATGGTCCCCAGTGGTTGAATGCAGGAAATACATCAGGTCTGGCAGTTATCACAGAATCTGAAATGGTATTGCAATTTGCACTAACTTAGCTCTTCGCACAGGTAATTATTGCGATAAATACTATATTAGCATAAAACACACCCCTTTTGCTATCGCATGCGGTACTTACCGCATTTTATAAATCCAGGCCTCGATTACCTAGCAAAAAGTGTAGGTTTTTGTATCCTGGATGCGTGACGTCATCACAGGGGGACGCCCCTAAGGTTCGCACCAAAGAGAGAATAAGAAGCAGTAGGGATGTGCAGACAAAATGTTTATGTTCATAAGTCCATAAGTCGAAAAGGGGGGTCAATTTTGGTCAATATGGACATATGGAGAATTCCATAAGTTGAGTCTATGTCCATATGTGCACCGGTTCCCTAAATAAAAATTTAAACCCCTCACCCTCCTTAATCCCCCCCCAAGACTTACCAAAATTCCCTGGTGGTCCAGCGGGGAGTCAGGAAGCCATTCCTCTATTCCTTTGCGAGGAGCACGTGATGTCCGCGTCACGTCGGAGTGACACGGCTGTCATGTGGTCCACCGCGGTTCCGCTCCCGGACCCCTCGTTGGACACAAACAGAACTTTTGGCCAGCTTGGGGGGGCCTCCTGACCTTTCCATATGTTCTGTGATTTTGTTACAAATTTTTACTAATAGATATGAAATTTCATTTTTTAATTCTTTTAGTACACTGGGGTGTACACCATCCGGTCCAGGTGATTTGCTACTCTGTAGCTTGTCAATTTGGCCTACTACATCTTCCAGGTTCATCGTGATTTGGTTCAGTTCATCTGAAATATCACCTTTGAAAACTGTCTCCAGAACCGGTATCTCCCCAACATCCTCATTAGTAAACACGGAAGCAAAAAATTAATTTAGTCTTTCTGCAATGGCCTTTTATTCCCTAAGAGCCCCTTTAAGCCTTCAATCAACAACAGTCCAACAGACTCCTTCACAGATTCCCTGCCAGTCTGCACATCATGGTCTGAAGCTGCCGCATTGTCAGAGTGGTGCTACTGGGGTCTTCTGTTCACAGGGAAAGTACCTGGAGTGAGAAAGAAGAATCCCTGTCCAGTGAAGGAGACTGAGACCCCAGGGAGGGGTACCCAGGGAAAAGGGTCCTAAGGGATCTGAAGAGGTGTTTGAAATTCCTCATCTGTCTTGGGAGGTGTTTAAGGGAAGTGTTCACTGAGAGAGAAGTTTTGTCTTTGGTGGGAATTTTGAGAAGGGAAGAAGCTACCAAACTGAGGATAGAGTCCTAAGGAGTTCATGGTTGAATAGAAGCCAGCCAGATGCTCGCCAGAGTTTGAGAAGCTGCTGAGAGGAAAATAGCGCTGTCTTCAAGGTAGGTACCTGGGAAGACCCAAGGAAAAACCGTTCCTGTCCTGAAAGCTGAACCTGTTTTGGGAAGGCAGCAAATTGTTGCTTAAAATAACTGGGATTTATTATGTGTGCTGTTTTGGACTGTGTATTGCTGTTTGGTGTAATTGGTGTGTCATTACTTTTATAGTTTGTTTTACCTGCCATCATTGCCAGTAAAAAAAAACTTTTATTTTGAACAACAGTTTTGGAGTCCATGCACTGATTTTTGTGCTTCTGACTGGGCTGATGAGCAGAAGGGCCTTGAGAAGCTAATATCATTCCCCTCCCTGTGAGAGAAACCCCAGGAGGTCATCAGGCCTGCAGTAGGGCATGAACCTCCCTGTGAGCCCCTGTGCCCAGACTGGGATAGGGGACTACAATAATGCTTTGCCTTTAAAACAATGTTGAGAACCACTGGGGTAGATTAATAGACAGAGAAAAGGCCCTCTTCTTCACAATTCCGAGGTGTACAAAATGTTATGATGCAAGTCGACCTTTACAGAGCAGAGCCAAATGCCCTCCATGACCCAACTATAACTCATTATGAGAAAAAAAAATAAGTTCAGTATTTCCAGATGAGCAGCTACTTATCTTGTTACAGAATTTTTCAGAAGTGAGACCACCATGATATCTCTTAAGCTACAGAGATATTCACTGGTACGGTGAATATTAAAGCTCTTTGTGTTTCCAATTAGATTATCATTAAATTACCTCTTTTTTTCCCTGCCAAGCAAAAACAAACTAGTATTATATATTTAACCAATACAAGAAGGTTACTGGCATATATGCACAATTGATTTTTCTGACACATCAAAACATGATAGGGATATGCATTCATTTGAAATGAAAGTGTAATGCATGACAAATGAGACCACTTTTGTATTGTTTCAAATAAAAAATAAAATAAAATGAAAAATGTTGTCAATATTTTGTTTTACAGAAATAGTACGCACTATTAGCAAATAGGGCACACTGCCCTATTTGCTGACTGTGTACCCTATTCGCTAACAGTGAATGCTGTTAGCAAAATAGTTCACCTGTTTGTAAAGAATGTGCACTGTTTTCTGAATTTTTTTTTTAAAAAAAACCCGAAAATGAGAAATAAATATGAGTCTGCACATCCCTAAAATATAGTGCTTATATTTTTTAGTTGGTTCTGCCACTTTCTAGTCTTTTCTTAATCTGGGACTTTTATTTCGGCTAGTTTATGGTATATTTTCACAGGAGTATGCAAAAAACAAAAAGAAGATGCACGTTCATTAATTAATTTCCTAATTAGCATTTCTGGAGGCCATGTAGCATGTGGGTAAAGTCAGGGCCGGTGCAAGGGGATTTGGCGCCCTAGGCGAGCCTTCTTCCTTGCGCCCCCCCCCCCCGGTCTCGGCCCCGACTCCTACCTCATTCTCAATCACGCCCGCTGACTGGGGTTTTCTGGGTCGCGAGCAGATTGGGCACTGCTTGCGGCCCGCCAAATCTCCACTCCTCTTTGCCACCACTTGCGGCCCCATATGGCTCGCACCCAGTGGCGCACCAAGGGTCTCCGGCGCCCAGGGGCCAATGCATTTGTGTGCCACAGAAAATCAGTGGCATCTCTAGACAGAAGAATTTGTTTTGGGTGGGGGGGGAGCCAAAATGACATTTCTTCATCTCACCCACCTCTATAGCATGGATCCTGCTTTAAAATTGGTTATAAAAAAAAGTGTTGTTAAAAAAAGTCCAAGGGTCCTCTGCATTATTTTAAAAAGCTGGCCAGTTTCACACTTCTAGTAAAACTACTATAAAATTATTTGATAGCCTCATTCAACTAATTCTATATGGATTATGAGAGTGAAGTCTGGAATATATAGGAAGGGACAGAATGTCAATACAAATCCTGCACCTCCAGTTCTGTATCTCTGTGCATCCACTGAAATTCCCCCAAACAATGGAGCTTGGATGTTTCCCTTACAGCTCATCATATTAAAATATATTTTCAAATTCTGGTGTCACCTCACAGTAACAGCAGCACAAACACCTTCCACTGCCAGACACATTGTGAACTAACACAAAGCACCGCAAAAAAGACACCCAAAATCTATACTGCAATCCCATCATAACATAACAGTAATAACACCAAGGACTCAAACAACAATACCCTACCTGTGAATAAGCAAGGGTAAATATTACACTGGGTCCTAGAATACCAATACACCACCTACTGAGGAAACAAAACAAACCCGATTGCTATAGATCTCTATACAGACACTATATGATAGCAGAATCTCTCATCATGGTCACACACACAGAGCAGAGACAGACCCTCACCAAATACAGAATACAAAATAAAGGAGCACAAATTAGAAAAAACTGAAATGGAAACCCCAAGAAGCCAGACTCTGTGTATTAGCAATGGAAAAACAGAACAACCATTCCTCATAAAACAAATAAAATCAAGAAACAAAGCATCAGTTATAATAGTAAAACCATACTAATAAAATATTTTAAAACTACTGATAAATAGAATTTCTATTAATTAAAATCATATATATTTTTTACAATTTCCCAAACACCAATAAAATATTTCAAAACAGTACATATATCAAATAACACACAATAATTAAAACTAATAAGGATTTTAAAAAGCCCCTGCTGTCCATACATGGGAGCTCTTGATTTCCAGTCACCCTGATATTGTCGAGGATTAGGAGGTTATCCTCTCTCTCTCACACATACTCACATGTCCATTCTCTCTCACACATACACTGTCACATACATACACATTCATGCTCTTATACCCAACCATAACCTCTCGCTCTCACAGACACTGACACACTCAGGCACTCTCTCCCCCTCCACACACACCCCCACACAAACTCTTACTCCCCTGGATTTTCTCATACACACTCATGCTCTCACTCTCACTGGCTCCCTCAAATACACACAAACACACACTCCCAGGCAAGCTCCCACTCGTTCTCACACAGACACACACACACACAGGCAAGCTCCTAGTCATTCTCACACTGAACCCCAGGCAGGCTCCCATTCATTTTCACACCACTCCCTCCCCATCCCCCAGGCATGCACACATTCAGTCTCACACACACAGACCCCCAGGCAGGCACCAATTTATTCTCACACACACACATACACCACAAACAGGCAGGCACCTATTCTCACACATACAAACCCCAGGAAGACACCCATACATTCACAGACACACCCTCAGGCAGGCACCCATGCATTCACACACATACACCGCCAGACAGACTCCCATTCATACACATGCACACAATAAAGGCAGAGACCCCCTCTCTTTCTTTTGCCAGCAACCTCAGAGCCTCTCTCATTCTTCTGCTGCCACTGTCACTGCTGCTCTATGGCTATTGCGGAGGTGCTGATTGCTGCTATTGGCACTGAAGCCCATTCTGCTGCCTCCTCTGTGCAGGCCCCATGGGCTTCCAGTTCCTCTATGCTGATCTCGTACATTGTGAGATCCGCATAGAGAAAGTGCTACTCTTGCACATTCCCAAAGATTACATGTTCCAATCAGTAAAAAGTAATTTATTTCTTTTTACATTTGCTGTCTGATCTTAGTTTTCTAATCGGTTGGTCACAGGCTTTTTTTTTTTTCCACCTTCCCTTTCTTATTTTTTTGCCAATTCCTTTTATAACATATTTCTTTTCTCTCCATCTGTCTGCTTCCCTCAAACACACAGTCAGGTTCTCATTCTCACATGCTTTCTCTCTCTCACATACACAGGCACTCATTCTCACATGCTGTCCCTCATACAATCATTTATACACAGTCTCTCTCTTGCACATGCTGTCTAACTCTCACTCCCACATGCTGTCTTGCTCAAGCACAGGTTCTCACTGTCACATGCTCTCTCTCATACAATCATTCCTACACACAGGCTCTCACTGTCACATGCTGACTCACACACACAGGCTCTCTCTCACTCCCACATGCTGTCCTGCTCAAGCACAGGCTCTCACTGTCACATGCTCTCTCTCATACAATCATTCCTACACACAGGCTCTCACTGTCACATGCTGACTCACACACACAGGTGCTCTCTCTCACTCCTACATGCTGTCTTGCTCAAGCACAGGCTCTCACTGTCACATGCTGTCTCACACACACAGAGGCTCTCCCATGCTGTCTCTGCAAACATTCAGGTCTTCACTCCCACACACAGTCTCTCAACTCATCTCATACATACACACTGTACAAACCCTCAGTCTCTCTCTCACCTCTGGGCCTCCTCTTCACGGGCCACTGCAGGATGGGCTCTACAGCGGCCCCGGTCTTCTCGAGCCGCGCTGATCCTCTTCTGCACGCGGCTGATGCTCCTCCTCTTTCCTGCCCGCGCGGCTCCGGCAGGAAGGAGGAGGAGCACCAGCCAATGCAGGAGCTTCTCCTCCTTCCTGCCCGCGCGGCCCCGGAAGAAAAATGTTGCCGGAGCCGCGCGGGCAGGAAGGAGGAGGAGCACCAGCCAATGCAGGAGCTTCTCCTCCTTCCTGCCCGCGCGGCCCCGGAAGAAAAATGTTGCCGGAGCCGCGCGGGCAGGAAAAAGGAGGAGCACCAGCCAATGCAGGAGCTTCTCCTCCTTCCTGCCCGCGCGGCCCCGGAAGAAAAATGTTGCCGGAGCCGCGCGGGCAGGAAAAAGGAGGAGCACCAGCCAATGCAGGAGCTTCTCCTCCTTCCTGCCCGCGCGGCCCCGGAAGAAAAATGTTGCCGGAGCCGCGCGGGCAGGAAAGAGGAGGAGCACCAGCATGCTTAGACGCGACTGTACCACGGTCCTGCCGATCTTCTTGCTGTGTGTATCCGGCACACAGCATAGCAGTAGTTCACCGCTCAGCCGCCATTGGGATGACGTCTACCGGCGGCCATTGGCCATCAGCGGCTCGCGCCCCCTAATGCTCAGCGCCCTAGGCGATCGCCTAGTTCGCCTAGTGGTTCCGCCGGCCCTGGGTAAAGTCACATCTCCTGGTAGGATGTTTCCTGTGAAAATGAAGCTTGGTTTCGCTGAAGCCCACATGACATAAGAAATAAAGCACTCCTCAACAGTGATTATGCACAAAGTGCCTAATACGTTTGCTGCACACCATAATTAAGAAAATTCATGCACCAAGTTTTCTTTTCCCCAACGTGAAACAGCTAAAGGTAAAAGCGCTCCCCCAGCATAAAATATCGCCAGTGGTCAGAAGGCCGCGAAGTGGGCTAGCTCTGTTTTCTAAGAAGCCAGCCGTCTCTCTGGGGCAGAGAAGGTGGAGACTGGGAAGCCGGCTCTGCTAAGTCTTGCCTTTATGCAAGCTGCTTCATATGCGCATCACATCGGGCCAGCTATACTGCAGGGAGCAGGCAGTTACACAAGCGTGCATCCTCCGTTACTCTCCCTCCTAAACGGCTCTTCGGGGAGGAAGAGAAAGAGAGAGAGGCATTTCAAGTAACCTTTCCGGAAGACAGCAGCCTAGAGAGCATTTTCTTTCTTTCTTTTTTTTTTTTTTTGTTTGTGCATTTCTTGCCTTACAAATCCTGTGTTTATCTCAGCAATTAAGAAGAGGCAGCATCTAGGGCTTCAAGCTGTGAGGGGAAGTAGCTGTTTGTTCCAGGTAGGAAGCCCCGTTTCAACATCCTCTTTAATTTATACAGCTCAGTTACCACTTGCTCTGTAGCCCTACTGGGGCTGACTTCTGGAGACCTCGTGTGTCTATTAGCCACCTGACAGGAAGAGATCTCAAGGAGCTGGAATTATCAGTGACCTTCAGCGTGTTTCTTGGAAAGGTAGTGACGCTGATTACTGTAAAGTCAGGCAATCTGTACTGTATTTAATTGCCAAGAGCTACATATATATATATATAGAATGTATAAGACTGCAACTGTCGCCAGTCCGTGAACCCACTCCCTAAATGGGTAGAAATTAATCATTTTGTAACAGATGCAACTGCTCTGTATATTCTGTATCACTGCTTTCCTACTTCATAAACTTACTGCCATTAGTTCAGTCGGTGACAGAAAGCAGGTAGGAGTGTGGTAGCTGAGTTAAAGCTAGGATGCTACTTTATGCACTACAAGGAAAAAGAGGTTTCTCTTATTTTAAGCCATGCATATTTCAAAATCGTATTCTCAAGTATTTTAACATTTCAAAAGTTCATAAAACTTTTTTTTCTAGAACTTTTGAACTGCAGCCTTTTTTTTTGGTTCTACTTTGCAGTCCTAACCCTGATCAAGAGACTTTTGCAAGGCATCACACACTGAATTACACATGAATACTATGTTTTAATTAAAGCTATTACATAACACAGAAAATGACATTTTATTATTCAGGCTTTTTCTTCATATATATTTTGTTTCCTATATGATATGAAAATGCTCAAAGAACTAAAGGTATAGATTTCTAGCTTAATTGAAGCTTTTTTTTTTTTAGATCTTGGTTTCTTAAATCGTATTTTGTTCATGTTTAAATTAAATTAAATTAGTTTTTTAGAACACTAGATCAGTTGCTAAGGTGCCATACAGTCTTCCTGCATGAAAATAAACAGTTCACCTTTAAATACTTGATGCAAAGTTGTTTCTATACAAAGTGAATTCATCTTACAGCTAGCATTTCTATTTATTACTGTGTTTTCCTGTGTAAAATATTCCACCTGTGATCAAAGTTATGTGTGTGTGGCAGCTCAAATGGGCTCAGATAACTGGCTAAAATTCATTTTACAGCAAGAAAAGAGAGAAAATGATAAATAAACACCATAATCAATCAGAGTAAAAGAGAGGGGGTCAAAAATACACATCTCCCTAAATAAACTTTATACAAGATTTGTATTAAGCACAGTGCACTGCAAAACAAAACAAATAAATAAAACTCACATAGGCTGCCAAAAGAAGGTCTTTTATAATTGAAAAAAAAAGTCTTCAAGGTCCACTATTAAGTGCAGGAAAAACTATGTTCTTATAAGATTGATATAAATCCTAAACTTGAGGTTTAAATGGATCTGCTGGAGTTTTTCCTCTGGAGATTTCAGTACTTTTTGTTTTTATAATACCTTGAAGTCTTTTTGGAATTCTAAAGGCCTTTCTTTTGGTAGTCAAAACAATCTGTGTGTGTTTTTTAAGTTTTCTGGCAAACTCTGCTAAATATAGATTTGTATAGTGTTTGATATTTAAAGAATTATTATTTTTTTATGAATGTCCCATCTCCTATGCTTTTATGCACACTTTATTATGCAAGCATGATACTGGAATAGAAAATGTATACGATATCTACACTGTTGTTGATAACAAAAGTTTGAGAAGTCAAGTTGTCTGACACTAGTTAAAGAAACAGCACTCTAAACTTTGCATTCTGTTTTCATCATGCAGGAACTTAACATGCAAGAGAGAAAAATGTTTAACAAGTACAATGAGCATTGTTATGCAAGAACCATGTTTAGGGCAATGTGCAAGGTGTGCGTCAAATTTCAGGAGATTTCTGTGTATTACATGATCAAATAAATTCCTGGTGAATTTTGATGGGGAAGAATAAACAACAAAACCCCAAAAATCAAGTTCTTTCCAGGCATCATTTTTAAAACTTGTAAAGAGTGTTCTTTCCTTCCATGCTGCTAATGTAACAGAGAAAAACTATGATCCTTAAAACAGTCAGAGATCAGGCCCATTACGTTCATAGAATCTCATCAATAGTTAACAGCGGGTGTAATTTCAACTAAATTTCTTGTTGCTTCCAGTTCACTGCCTCCCCCCACTTTCCTTCAAATGGAATGCTGATAACATCATCATGGATTCTCTATCGACTAAAGTTCTTAAAACAGGAGACCTGGCATTCAGGGAAGATGAGGGATGCACCTATTTTGCTGACATGTTCCAGGAGATGTAACATGGTTCGTGGCTTCTGGTGGTGAATAATGGGATTTTGTCCAATTTAAAATAGATGTTTTTTTATTTCATATCTTGAATACTAAACTTGATGAGACTGGTAGAAGCTTTCCCTCAGTTGACCTCTCGTGGCTGAAACATTAGAACACTCTGAGCAAATACAGGAGGAGATATCCATAGATTATCAAGAATAAATCTAAAATTTGAAAGTGCTAGGAATTAATTACCAGTAGAGGTACAAAATGGAAATACGCCTTGAATAAAATGTATTACAGTAAGATCCCTGGCTTGTCACTTTTTCTAAGAAGTTCAGGCAAAAACGAGAATTTGTGGCTACATGAGCCAAAGCAGGAAATATTAATATCATTTCCCATTTCATTTCTGTTAGGGAATGTCAGTTTAGTGGGCCCTTGGGCCGACCTGCAGGAGACTGGGAAAGGTATTCAAAAGTCTCTAGTATACCACAGGCTGGGAGGCAGCTGTTCAGGCTAGACGTAGAGGTGCTCTTCACCCTGGAAGTTGGTACTCCCCTGGGAGGAGCCCGTAGGAGCCCAACCACTGGGACTTATGTGGCTTCACCCTTGGAAGCTGAAGCCCCCCTGGGAGGAGCTCGTAGGGGCCCAGCCGCTGGGACTTAGGCAGTAGTGGATCAGGACTGGGGACTGGAACCAGACTAGGACAGTAGGTCAGTACTGTAACGGGGCTCGGGTTCTGGAACCAGGCAGGAACTGTAGCAAGACTCGGGTACTGGAACCAGGCAGGAACTGTAAGAACATAAGAACATAAGAAATTGCCATGCTGGGTCAGACCAAGGGTCCATCAAGCCCAGCATCCTGTTTCCAACAGAGGACAAACCAGGCCACAAGAACCTGGCAATTACCCAAACACCTAGAAGATCCCATGCTACTGATGCAATTAATAGCAGTGACTATTCCCTAAGTAAACTTGATTAATAGCAGTTAATGGACTTCTCTTCCAAGAACTTATCCAAACCTTTTTTGAACCCAGCTACACTAACTGCACTAACCACATCCTCTGGCAACAAATTCCAGAGATTTATTGTGCGTTGAGTGAAAAAGAATTTTCTCCGATTAGTCTTAAATGTGCTACTTGCTAACTTCATGGAATGCCCCCTAGTCCTTCTATTATTCGAAAGTGTAAATAACCGAGTCACATCTACTCGTTCAAGACCTCTCATGATCTTAAAGACCTCTATGATATCCCCCCTCAGCCGTCTCTTCTCCAAGCTGAACAGCCCTAACCTCTTCAGCCTTTCCTCATAGGGGAGCTGTTCCATCCCCTTTATCATTTTGGTTGCCCTTCTCTGTACCTTCTCCATTGCAACTATATCTTTTTTGAGATACGGCGACCAGAATTGTACACAGTATTCAAGGTGTGGTCTCACCATGGAGCGATATAGAGGCATTATGACATTTTCCGTTTTATTAACCATTCCCTTCCTAATAATTCCTAACATTTTATTTGCTTTTTTGACTGCTGCAGCACACTGAGCTGACAATTTCAATGTATTATCTACTATGACGCCTAGATCTCTTTCTTGGGTGGTAGCTCCTAATATGGAACCTAACATCGTGTAACTACAGCTAGGGTTATTTTTCCCTATATGCAACACCTTGCACTTGTCCACATTAAATTTCATCTGCCATTTGGATGCCCAATCTTCCAGTCTTGCAAGGTCCTCCTGTAATGTATCACAGTCTGCTTGTGATTTAACTACTCTGAATAATTTTGTATCATCTGCAAATTTGATAACGTCACTCATCGTATTCCTTTCCAGATCATTGATATATATATTGAAAAGCACCGGTCCAAGTACAGATCCCTGAGGCACTCCACTGTTTACCCTTTTCCACTGAGAAAATTGACCATTTAGTCCTACTCTCTGTTTCCTGTCTTTTAACCAGTTTGTAATCCACGAAAGGACATCACCTCCTATCCCATGACTTTTTAGTTTTCGTAGAAGCCTCTCATGAGGGACTTTGTCAAACGCCTTCTGAAAATCCAAATACACTACATCTACCGGTTCACCTTTATCCACATGTTTATTAACCCCTTCAAAAAAATGAAGCAGGTTTGTTAGGCAAGACTTCCCTTGGGTAAATCCATGTTGACTGTGTCCCATTAAATCATGTCTTTCTATATGCTCTACAATTTTGATCTTGAGGATAGTTTCCACTATTTTTCCCGGCACTGAAGTTAGGCTCACTGGTCTATAGTTACCCGGATCACCCCTGGAGCCTTTTTTAAATATTGGGGTTACATTGGCCACCCTCCAGGACTCGGGTACTGGAACCAGGCAGGAACTGTAGCCGGTAAACAGGAACCAGGCAGGTACTGTAGCAGGCAGGCAGGTACCAAGCAGGTACTGTAGGTGGCAAGCAGGAACCAAGCAGGTACTGTAGCAGGCAAGCAGGAACGGAGCGATTAGCAAAGCAGGACGCTCCGGGGCACAGCACAACAGGGATCCAGTAGGTAAGGCAAAGACTGGGTGGTCGTGGCCGACTTATTAAGGCCACGGTGTCTGACGTCAGGATTTGGGCGGAGTCACCACTGGCGGGAAATGGCCTAGAAAAGCACCCAAGTAGCGCGCACTCGCGCCTAGAGACAGGGCCATGGAAGGCTTCCCGGTGGCGCAGCCCTCGCCGGGACGCCGCCGAACAAGACAGGAACTAGGCCGGTGAAAGCGGGAACATGTCCAGAAACACGGAGGTAAGGGTCTGGTCGAGGCGCTTGCGGCCAGAACCACAACGGTACCTCCCCTCTTACGCCCCCTCTTAGCCGGTCCGGGTTTACTCGGGTGGTCCAGATGGAACTTCCATAATAAGTCCCAAGAATTATCCTTGGGTCTGCAACCCTCCCAGGCAAGCAGGTACTCCATCCAAGACCTCACGTACTTGATACATAACCTCATCCGGTACTGAAGGGTCTGAAGGTTCAGGAGCCTGGGAGTGATACCTGGATAAAACAAGAGGCTTCAGCAATGACACATGGAACACGTTGTGTATGCGCATAGAGGAGAGTAGGCGTAGTCGGTACGAGACTGCTCCCACTCGTTCGGCGACTCAAAAAGGCCCATAGAATCTTGGAGCTAGTCTTCGAGACGGAATATGTAGCTGAAGATTTTTGGTACTTAGCCAGACATGGTCTCCTGGGAGGAGGATAGGTGCTGGCTGATGATGCCTATCCGCCCATTTCTTGGTGGACTGGGTGGCTTTACGGATCTTTCCCTGGATAGATGTCCACAAGGAAAGAAGCTGGCGGGCTGAAAGTTGCACTGCCGGGAGTGCACTAGGTTCAGGTGAAGGCAAGGGCGGTCGAAGTTGCTTCCCATAGACGACCAGGAAAGGCGAACTTCCAGTAGCAGCATGCGTGTGATTATTGTATGAGAACTCTGCCCATGGGAGTAGCTTGGCCCAATTATCTTGGCGTTCGTTCATGAATGAACGGAGAAAAGCCTTCAAGGTTCGGTTAGTTCGTTCCGTTTGCCCATTACTTTGAGGATGGAACGCAGACGAAAGACTAAGTTGCACATTGAAGCGTTTGCAAAGTGCCTTCCAATAATGAGCAGTAATCTGTGGTCCTCGATCGGAGACTATATCCTGTGGGAGACCGTGAATTCTGAAGATATGCTAGGCGAAAAGGTTAGCTAGGTCAGGTGCAGAAGGCAACTTTGGCAGGGGGACAAAGTGCGCCATCTTGGAGAATCGGTCTATGGTTACCCAAATGACCAAATTACCTGCTGAGACAGGAAGATCCACAACGAAGTCGGTGGAGATGTGTGTCCAAGGCTCCACCGGGATGGGCAATGGTTGCAACAGGCCTCTGGGCTTCCCGATGAGTGGCTTCTGCACAGCGCAGGTCAGGCACAAGCTCACAAAAGCTTGGACATCCTGTCTCACCGTCGGCCACCAGTAGAATCTGTTCAACAAGTCTAAGGTCCCTTTTCAGCAGCATGGCCCCCCGTGAGGGAGTCATGGGCCCAAGTGAGAACTGCTCTCCGGGAGCAACATAGAACAATGGTCTTCCTTTGGGAGGACCCAAGGTTGTTGCTAGACTGACTTTCACAGGATCCAAAATAAACTGAGGTGTGTCAGGTGTCTCTTCGACCTCAGAAGAGCGCGAGAGCGCATCGGCTCGAACATTCTTAGAGCCGGGTCGATAGCATAAGGTAAAGTCGAACCGGTCAAAAAACAGCGACCACTGGGCTTGTCTTGGGTTCAGGCGTTGGGCTTGCTTCAAGAATGCTAGGTTTTTGTGATCGGTGTAAATCGTAACCGGATGGTTGGCTCCTTTCAACCACTGTCTCCATTCCTCCAGGGCAAGTTTCACGGCTAGCAACTCTTTATCTCCAACACAGTAGTTGCTCTCCGCCGGAGAGAATTTCTTCGAGAAATAAGAACAGGGTAGCAATTGTCCAGAATCTGAGTACTGGCTCAGCACGGCCCCCACAGCCACGTTGGAGGCATCCACTTCCACCACAAAGGGCCGGCTGAGATCCGGATGACGAAGGCAAGTGTCTAACAAGAAGGCTTCCTTAAGGGCCTCTAAGGCTTGGCAGGCAGGAACAGGCCAATCCACCGCATTGGCCCCCTTTCGGGTGAGGGCAGTCAACGGGGCCACAATACGAGAGTAGTGAGGAATAAAGTGATGGTAGAAATTGGAAAAACTGAGGAAGCGTTGCAACGCTTTAAGGCCCTTAGGCCGGGGCCAATTCTTAATTGCCGCCACTTTCTCAGGATCCATTTGAAAACCTGTTGCAGAGATTATGTAACCCAGGATCGGCAGGGACGTCTTTTTAAAGCTGCATTTTTCCAGTTTCGCGTACAGACCATGCTCCCTGAGTATTTGGAGCACTTGGCGGACCTGCTGACGATGTGAAGGCAGGTCCTGAGAGTAGAATAACACATCATCGAGGTAAACGATTACGCAGGTGTTCAGAAGGTCCCACAACACCTCATTCATAAGGTGCTGGAACACCGCCGGGGCATTACATAAGCCAAAAGACATTACAAGATACTCATAATGCCCATCTCTGGCATTAAACGCGGTTTTCCACTCATCTCCGGGGCGGATTCTGACTAAGTTGTACGCTCCTCGTAAGTCCAACTTTGTGAAAATCTTTGCTCCTTGGAGCCGATCGAGGAGCTCCGGGATTAACAGGAGCGGGTAACGGTCTTGCTTAGTAATGGAATTTAGGCCTCAATAGTCTATGCACGGTCTCAGCGAGCCATCCTTCTTGCTGACAAAAAAGAAGCCTGCCCTTGCAGGTGACTTGGACAGGCGAATAAACCCCTTGGCCAAATTCTCTGAAATGTACTCGGACATGGCCCGGGTCTCAGGTAAGGATAAGGGATACACCCTTCCTCGGGGAGGCATAGTACCAGGTAACAAGTCTATAGCACAGTCATACGGACAGTGCTGCGGAAGGATCTCTGCCTTGGTCTTGGAAAATACGTCCGTAAAGTCCTCATAAGGTGCAGGAGGAACTAAGGCAGAGTGCATCAACGGAAGTGCAGACATCTTAGGCACTTTCATACAATTAGCTAAGCAGAAAGGACTCCACTTGACAATCTGTAACGTATCCCACTGAATCGTGGGGGAGTGCTTCTGTAACCACGGCAACCCTAGCACCACAGTGTGGACAGCCTTATCCAAGACTAGGAAGGCTATCTCCTCCGAATGGATCACCCCGGTGCGGACAGTAACGGGTGCCATGGACATCAGGACAGGTCCTGGAAGGAGCGTCCCCTGGATAGAGGTAATTTGTAACGGGACCTCCCGTCTTTACGTAGGGATGCGCAACTGAGAGACTAGGTCCTGCAGGATGAAATTTCCTCTGGCACCCGAGTCTAGGAATGCCATTGTCTTGAATGATCCTCCAGGATATTCCAGGGTAACAGGGACGGTACATGGGGAGCTGTAGCACAGCCTAGGAGGAGCTCCTCTGGACCTCCTAGGCTTTGGTGTTTTCCGCACGCTCCTGGCAGCGTGCCAAGAAGTGGCCCTTCTGACCAAAATATAAACACAACTTCAACGAACGGCGATGTTGCCTTTCTTCAGCAGAAAGCAGGGCCCGTCCCAGCTGCATAGGTTCACAGGTGGGAGCATCTGGACGAGAAATCTTGGGAGAGGATACAGGTCTTTCTGGTCCATGGGCAGGACTATGGCGAGAGGAGCGCTGCTCCTTGGCCCATTGTTGTAGGCTGCGGTCAATGCGAGCAGCCATCTCAATCAAGGCGTTGAGGTCCTCCGGCAGATCTCGAGCAGCAATTTCATCCTTTATGCGTCCGGATAGACCTTCCAAGAAGATGGCCTTAAGACTATCATCCTGCCAACCTACTTCTTGGGCAAAAATCCGAAACTCCATAGCATAATCTGCCAAGGAGCGCTCCCCCTGACGGAGTTGCAGCAGATCAGATGTAGCCGTGGCTACGTCTGATCTGGGCTCATCAAAGGCCTCACAAAAGTTCGAGATGAACTGTTGTAAGTTTGTTAGCGAAGGATCATTGTTTTCCCAAAGGGTACTGGAACCAGGCAGGAACTGTAGCAGGTAAACAGGAACCAGGCAGGTACTGTAGCAGGCAGGCAGGAACCAAGCAGGCACTGTAGCTGGCAAGCAGGAACCAAGCAGGTACTGTAGCAGGCAAGCAGGAACGGAGCGATTAGCAAAACAGGACGCTCCGGGGCACAGCGCAACAGGGATCCGGTAGGTAAGCCCGTTTCAAGGAAAAGACTGGGTGGCCGCAGCCGGCTTATCAAGGCCTCGGCGTCTGATGTCAGGATTTGGGCGGAGTCACCACTGGTGGGAAACGGCCTAGAAAAGCGCCCAAGTGGCACGCACGCGCGCCTAGAGACAGGGCATTCATGGAAGGCTTCCCGGCAGCGCGACCCTTGCCGGGGCGCCACCGAGCAAGACAGGAATTTGGCCGGTTAAAGCAGGAACAGGTCCAGAAACACGGAAGTAAGGGTCTGGTCGCGGCGCTTGCGGCCAGAACCGCAACAGTTTCAATACTTTTTATAGCACAAAATGAAAGAAAATCAAATGAAATTTCATTCATTTTTTATTTCATAAAAAAATCATCGTGCCACCGCTGTTGCAGCAAAAAATCCCTCCACAGACCCTCCTCTCGCCCTCCTCTGATTTCACCAGCCCCATGGACTCTATTCCTCTTTTTTCATGGGTCAGGAGTGTTCTCCAGTCACATCCGCTTTGCTCTTGTGGCTATTTTAAATGGTGCTGGCAGACCAAGGCCAGCACTTTCTGCTGTACAAAATAGCACCAGTTCTGATTAAGGCCTTTGCAAGTGATACTTTTTTCTTGTGCGCTAGCATATCCATGATAGGTGTGGGATGTGGGATCTGCTTTGGGGCCCCAAATTTCATACCGCAGGCTGAAAGGGAGTATATCTTTCCAAAGTTAGTCACAAATGTATTGTTGGCCAGCTTATATTTTGATTCAGACTGGCAACTGAAATATGGCATCATAAGGGCTCAAACTGCTTTGACTTCATGACAGACTAAAAGCAAATGGCTACCGATGTATACCTAGCAATAATAAACTGAGGCAGAAAGCAATTTTAATAAAGAAAAGTCAACCAAGACTCAAAAGAGCAAAGGGCAGTTAATGTGATTACTGTTATGTTCTCTTTTTTTTTTTTCAGATTTTTTTGATGTATGATTCACATAAAACATTCAGGGGGTCATTTATCAAAATGTGATAAGGCGTTTTCGCATTCATTAAGGGCTTATCGCATGCGAAAAGCCCGTTAACGCATGCAATCACACCATATCATATGGTGCGATGCAAATTCAGAAAATAGGAGGAGTTAGGGGTGGAGAGTGGGCTGGGTTAGCCTGTTTGTGAAGAGTTATTGCTGACTGTGCAGTAAGGTTTCATTGCCATTTGTGATGTCTCCTGTGAGAGCGAGACAGTGAGCCTGGCCACAATATCATGGCCCATAGGTAGGTATTTCTATCCCTATGGTAGGCCCACCTAGTAACTCGAGGTGGGGTTTAGGTAAGAGTGTAGGGGGTTAGGGGCCACTTTGACATTCTACGTGACATCTACGAACAGAACAGTGGTCTCTTGTGAAGATTTGCTGGCCTTTGGAGTGAGGAAACTCACTCCAAGATGAGATTTGGGCAAGGTTCTCTCAACCTAGCTTGATGTTACCCAGGTAGAGAGTCCATCAAGCTAGGTTGAGAGAACCTTAAGAACATAAGAACATAAGAAAATGCCATACTGGGTAAGACCAAGGGTCCATCAAGCCCAGCATCCTGTTTCCAACAGTGGCCAATCCAGGCCATAAGAACCTGGCAATTACCCAAAAACTAAGTCTATTCCATGTTACCATTGCTAATGGCAGTGGCTATTCTCTAAGTGAACTTAATAGCAGGTAATGGACTTCTCCTCCAAGAACTTATCCAATCCTTTTTTAAACACAGCTATACTAACTGCACTAACCACATCCTCTGGCAACAAATTCCAGAGTTTAATTGTGTGTTGAGTAAAAAATAACTTTCTCCAATTAGTTTTAAATGTGCCCCATGCTAACTTCATGGAGTGCCCCCTAGTCTTTCTACTATCCGAAAGAGTAAATAACCGATTCACATCTACCCATTCTAGACCTCTCATGATTTTAAACACCTCTATCATATCCCCCCTCAGTCGTCTCTTCTCCAAGCTGAAAAGTCCTAACCTCTTTAGTCTTTCCTCATAGGAGAGCTGTTCCATTCCCCTTATCATTTTGGTAGCCCTTCTCTGTACCTTCTCCATCGCAATTATATCTTTTTTGAGATGCGGCAACCAGAATTGTACACAGTAGTCAAGGTGCGGTCTCACCATGGAGCGATACAGAGGCATTATGACATTTTCCGTTTTATTCACCATTCCCTTTCTAATAATTCCCAACATTCTGTTTGCTTTTTTGACTGCCGCAGCACACTGTACCGACGATTTCAATGTGTTATCCACTATGACACCTAGATCTCTTTCTTGGGTTGTAGCACCTAATATGGAACCCAACATTGTGTAAATATAGCATGGGTTATTTTTCCCTATATGCATCACCTTGCACTTATCCACATTAAATTTCATCTGCCATTTGGATGCCCAATTTTCCAGTCTCACAAGGTCTTCCTGCAATTTATCACAATCTGCTTGTGATTTAACTACTCTGAACAATTTTGTGTCATCTGCAAATTTGATTATCTCACTTGTCGTATTTCTTTCCAGATCATTTATAAATATATTGAAAAGTAAGGTTCCCAATACAGATCCCTGAGGCACTCCACTGTCCACTCTCTTCCACTGAGAAAATTGCCCATTTAATCCTACCCTCTGTTTCCTGTCTTTTAGCCAGTTTGCAATCCACAAAAGGACATCGCCACCTATCCCATGACTTTTTACTTTTGCCCAAATCTCATCTTGGAGTGAGTTTCCTCACTTCGAAGGCCAGCAAATCTTCACAAGAGACCACTGTTCTGTTCGTAGGTGTCACGTAGAATGTCAAAGTGGCCCCTAACCCCCTACACTCTTACCTAAACCCCACCTTGAGTTACTAGGTGGGCCTACCATAGGGATACAAATACCTACCTATGGGCCACAGTATTGTGGCCAGGCTCTCTCGCAGAATCTGAAAATGGTATCACAATTGCACTAACTTAGCTCTTCACACAGGTAATTAGCACAAATTGCAATAAATGCTATATTAGCATAAAACACACCCCTTTTGCTATCGCATGCGGTACTTACCGCATTTTGATAAATCCACCCCTAAGTTTTAAGCTGAAAATTTACCTAAATTTATGGACCTAAATGTTACTAAGTCAATATTCAGCAGTGCAGTGAATGGACAATTTATCCAGCCATAAATGGTCGTGCATATTCAGCAGAGAACTGCCTATTAGGCTGGATAACGTCCTCAGTAGCCAGATGAACTTATCCACTAACTTTAGGACTTCTCTCCAGCGGGACCAGAATGAGCCAGATAATTTATTTAGCTATTTCTGAATATTAAGTAATCTGGCTAACTTACTCCACCCTATAATGCCACCAGAATGCCTCCAACTTGTCCAGCTAACTATGATCCAGTGGAATTGAGATTGCAAGCAGATATAAATTGTTAAAACAAATCTGAAAACATAGCTGTTTGGCATTGCTTTTAAGAATCTGGAAGGAAAATAGGCAAAGAACCTTTTATTCAATCCTTTTATTATATTTTATTGTAATTTCTTTTAAATAATTTTAGTACACTACTTTACTCTACTTTTATGTAGGATGATGTGTTTTATGCTATGTTGTTTTTAAGTTAGGCTATATTTATGTTTGTACTTTGGAATCTTTTAAATAAGATGTAAGCCGCTATGACGGCTCGACTGAATAGTGGTATAAAAAATTTTAACAAATAAATAAATAAATAGATTATCTATTTGGGACTTAATCCAAGTCAGAGACATTGGATTAAGTCCCAAACTTACCCAGGTAGAGAGTCCATCAAGCTAGGTTGAAAGAACATTGCACAAATCTCATCTTTGGGTGAGTTTCCTCACTCCGAAGGTCATCAAATCTTCACAAGAGAGCACTGTTCTGTTCGTACTTCTCACTTTGAATGTCAAAGTAGCCCCTAACCCCTACACTAATACCTAAACCTCACCTTGAGTGACTAGGTGGGCCTCCCTTAGAGATATAATGGCTAGTCTCTCTCTCTCTCTCTTCTCTTCTCTCTCCCCTCCCCCCCCCCCCCCCCCCAGGGCCCTGATAACTTGGCTGGCTCTCCAGGAGCTTAAAACTACTAAACATGGTTCCCCCCCCCCCCCCCCCCCCCCCCAGTAGTTATATGTAAGAAATATCAACAATTCTGGCAATTTGCACTAAGATAGTGCTTCACATAGGTATTATTGCAATAAACTGCCTATTACCATAAAACATACCCATTTTCCTATCACATGCAATATTTAGTGTAGTTTGATAAATCCAGGCCTAAGTTAGGTGCCTAGAACTGAAAATCAGTTCTAAACATGAACCTTTTCTTTCTAACCTAACTCCATTCCTCTCCTGAAGGTACACCTAGCTAGACAGGCTTTCAGTTTTGTCACAATGAATATGCATTAGATAGATTTGAATACATTGGATATCTTGTAACCCAGACTGGCTAGGTGTGCCTCCAGGAAAGGGCTGGGAAACTCTGCTGTAGCCATCCAGTTTGTAGGCATCTAAATGTAGGAACTCACTGAAAATAGACCCCTAAATTTAAGCACTGAGCCCTAGTCAGTTTTTGAAGGGGATGAAGAAGGTGGTTAATTCCAAAAGTTAGGCATTTAAACCTTGTGAAAACTGACTTTTTTATATATATATATATATATATATATATATATATATATGTCAAGAATGTTCTCACTGTTGTTCTTTAAGCTCACTTTATAAAGATATTTCTTGCATTATTGAGTTAGAGAAAATAAGAGGATGTGAATGTTTCTTCTGAGGTAAAGTGAGAACTAAAACCAAAACATTTAGACTTGTTTAGCTGCAAGACCAAATGCGCTGTTTAAAATGCAAATAGGAAATCCTGGTCATTTGTTTTTTCTATTCCAGACAGCTTTGGAATGGTTTTGGTTGTATGGTCCCTTATACACTGTGACATGGAGCTTAATTAGTCAAGAAAAAGGGAGATTGCATGAAAAAGCAGGGTAGGAGAAATAAGTAATAGAGAAACCTAATAAGTCTGTGCTTAAAATCAAATTTTTAATGACTAACTTTGGCAGGAACTGAGTTCAAAATTAGAGCATGAGGCTCAAAGATGAATGTGGTGTGGGGTTTACTTAAAAAGATGCTTTGCATAATGTCTGTGCCATCCATGAAAACCTTTCTTCTACAGAAGGTGACAGGTGATTCTAGGGATTCCTTTTCTTACCTTGCTCTGCCTCCGTCATGCAGCTGTGCACATTCCTAGAGGGCTGCACTAAGATAAATTGTGATCTGGGTCCGCTGTTGTAGGCATCTAAACAGTAGGCATCAGTTGAACTTATCAACAATAACAAGTTCCTGTCAGCAGTTGCGATATCTGCATTTACTGATAGAGAAATTTATAAATTTCGGAGTCTGCATTCTTCATCTCAGTTCACTCCTTCTTTGCTGCATTGCCTTCCTTGTTTTCCTAAATAATCTTTTATAATGTCTTTGGGGCCGATGCAAGCCGAGCGCACTGTTTAACCCGCTGTTGGACATGGGTTAAATAGGCGCTAATCCACTCCTAATGGAATAGGGGGATTAGTGCCTATTTAACGCGCGTCCGATGTGGAATGAATGAGTAATAGCCTCATTCTCATGCATTTGCATGTGATGAGCGCTAACTCATTCACTCCTAATGCAAAAAAATAAATGTGCTTCTCAAAAGCACATTTATTGCTCAGATATTAACGCCTGCTTAGAGCTTCATATAGGGGGATCCAAGCTTTATAATGAAGAGTTGGGGACTTCGTATTGGGGGGAGGGGTTTCATCAAAATCTCAAGGCTTCATTTTGGGAGGCTGCATGCTGGGGGAGCCTTCATTATGGGCCCTTCATGAGGAGGTTGAGGAATGGATCGGGGGGGGGGGGGGGGGGGGTTCAGGCCAACCTTGTTTTGGGGGGGATGAAATTCTTCTGAACTAACTATCCATATCACTCTTGGGCCAGTTAGCACAGGCATTTCACAAGTCATTGCATGCATGCTAAACCTTTTTAGTTAGCATCCCTACTATTAGAATGTGATCGCTCTTATGACAGTTTTTTTGTTAGCATGAACTAAAATTTAGTGCCTAGGTAGGTAAGTAGTGTTTTTCAGCATACTTACTAAACATTTAGCTGACACCTGTAGAAACCTTTCAGAGCAAGCTTAAATGCATAGGTTCATTAATATATTAATAAACTTGCCTTAATTTTCCAAGTAACAAACAATAGCAAAGATAGCTAACAGTAAATTTACCTGACATAAAGACAGTGCTAAGAAGGCAAGATTATCACTGAAAAAAATGTTTTTTCCCCAACAGCCTGCTGAACATTTTTTCAATCTAGTTGGCCCTAGGGATGTGCAGAGGGTATGGATTCATCCTATTCGGTATTCGTATTCGTCAGCGGGCAAAGTCGTTGCATTCATTCAATGGCGCCCCTGATACGTTGATACGTGCATTCGTTTTCCGGTTCCCATTAAAGTCAATGGGGGAAGTATTTGCAGCCTATTTTTGGCTGCAGAATTGGGGTTTTCTTATCAATTTTGATGAAACTTCTGGGGATCAATCATCAGAACAACAAAAGAGCTACAAGGTACTTAGACTGTGGCAAAGTGGCACCAAAGTGGAATGAATAGCCTAAGGTACTTTAAAGGGGCAAAGGGGTACCAGGAGTGGCAAGAAAAGTGCTTTAATAGAAGTGCAAAGCAGCAGCGAGAGTGTAAAAAACACACCATAGCTTCAAAAGAGAGCACCGATAACAGATGCATGAACCCTCGAAGGCAGCACGACAGGCAAAGTGGCAAGACAAGTGGCATCAACATCCTACAGCACAATGAAAGGGGAATGTAGCAAGCAGAAAGACTATCACCAACACACTGAGCAACTAAGATAGTGGCCAGAACACCACAAGGAGTTGAGTGAGTCATCTGGTGTCTGGCAGCAAGGCACAGAGGCAGAGGGTAGATACAAGCTGGCTACACCCGGGGAGTGTTCCCTTTCCTTTCTGCAGGAAATGGATTTACCCCTAGAGTGGGGTGTTTCCATTGGTGTCTAGTGAGCTCTCACTGGCCTTTTAAAATCTGGTGGAGTTAGCAGATATACAAACGAGAATTTTCAAGGTCGAGGCGGAGGAGGTTACCTTGTAAACAGTGGTTCAACATGGGACAGAGGGTAGATACAGGCTGGCTACACCTGGGGAGAGTTCCCTTTCCTTTGAGCCAGGAAGGGCTCCCCAGAATGGGTTGGTCCCTAGAGTGGAGCATGAGCCTTCAAAGGGTGGTGACCTGGAGCAGGGTGCCATGTGAACAGCGGTTCAACATGGGTCAACAGGTAATAAGAGATAGGCTGCAACACCGGGGAGAGTTCCCTTTCTTTGAGCAGGAAAGGGCTCCGCGGAATGGGTTGGCCCCTAGAGTGGAGCACGAGTCTTCAAAGCATGGCTACGTGGAGCAGGGTCTTACTGTGAGCATGGGCTCACTGTGTTTGCCACAGTCTAAGTACCTTGGAGATCTTTTCTCGTTCTGAACATGGGTCAACAGGTACTAAGAGATAGGCTGCAACACCGGGGAGAGTTCCCTTTCTTTGAGCAGGAAAGGGCTCCATGGAATGGATTGGCCCCTAGAGTGTATAATGGTACAAATTGTTAGGATTTAAGCATTTGCAAACAGATCATGACTTCATAAGCAAGACGGAGGAA
Source organism: Rhinatrema bivittatum (assembly GCF_901001135.1). NCBI lineage: Eukaryota > Metazoa > Chordata > Amphibia > Gymnophiona > Rhinatrematidae > Rhinatrema > Rhinatrema bivittatum. The sequence continues at coordinate 365,851,996 of NC_042620.1, read as the reverse complement.
GTTCTCTTCTCTGCCCTGAAACTAAAGAAAACTGTTTTATTTAAGGATCCATGCTATGAAGGATTACTAGTTTTAATTGCCAGAGACTGAGGTTTCCCTTTGCAACGAGGGTTCAGCCGTTAGGACTGGATATAAGGCCTGGATGAACAGGCACAGCATTCGAGGTCAAACCCTTGTAGGGATATAAGGCCTGGACGAACAGGCACAGCAATAGAGGACAGAGGTCAAATCCACTCAGGGACATAAGGCCTGGACGAATAGGCACAGCAATCGAGGACAGAGATCAAGCCCACATAGGGACATACGGCCTGGACGAACAGGCATAGCCATAGAGGACAGAGGACAAGCTCACTTAGGGACATAAGGCCTGGGCGAACAGGCACAGCAATACAGGACAGATTCAATCCCACATAGGGACATAAGGCCTGGATGGAAAGGCACAGCAATAGAGGACAGAGGTCAAGCCCACATAGGGACATAAGGCCTGGACAGTCAGGCACAGCAATAGAGGACAGAGGTCAAGCCCATGTATGGACATAAGACCTGGACGAACAGGCACAGCAATACAGGACAGAGTCATTCCCACATAGGGACATAAGGCCTGGATGAACAGGCAAAGCAATCGAGGTCAAACCCTTGTAGGGACATAAGGTCTGGACGAACAGGCACAGCAATCGAGGTCAAACCCTTGTAGGTACATAAGGCCTGGACGGACAGGCACAGCATTCGAGGTCAAACCCTTGTAGGGACATAAGACTTGGACAGACAGGCACAGCATTTCAGGACACAGGTCAAACACTCTTAGGGACATAAGGCCTGGATGAACAGGCACAGCAATCGAGGTCAAACCCTAGTAGGGACATAAGGCCTGGATGGACAGGCACAGCAATCGAGGACAGAGGTGAAGCCCACATAGGGGACATAAGACCTGGACGAACAGGCACAGGAATCGAGGGCAGAAGTCAAGCCCAGGTATGGACATAAGGCCTGGATGAACAGGCACAGCAATACAGGACAGAATCAATCCCACCTAGGGACATAAGGCCTGGATGGACAGGCACAGCAATAGAGGATTTCTTTTGTGCAAGTATGTTGTGGTCTCCTTTTCTTGGGTGGGCTGAGAGTCACTCATGCTAGTTTCTCTCTAGCCCGTCGCACAACAGATGAATCTTTATGGGCAACATGCCTTTGGCGTTCTGAAGTGGAGGAGGATGTACTATCTGTCGCTGATACAGTGCTGCTCCTGTTTGGGCTAGCACAACTCTCTGAAGTGCCCGCTGTTTCCACCTCTGCTTCACACCTAATCTGTCTCTGCCTATGGTGCTCCTGTTCACGGACTTTTGCTAACAGCAGGTCCTTCACCATTAAGAGACAATCGTACTGTAGGGCGAGTTTCCCTTTCACACAGGGATCACAGATTGTGGTGAGCATGTATGTGTTCTGTTCTGTTAAAGGCTTTAATCTCTCTTCCACCTGCTGCTGCAAAACGTCCAGACAATGCACCTCACCTGTCATTCCCTCTTCCTGTTTAAAGGCCTCCAAATGTTCATCCAGGAAATTAACTATAGGGATGATGTCAGCCAAGGTGGCACGTCTGGAACTCAGCTCCTCCGTGACATCCTTGAAGGGCTGCAGGATTTTTACCAGCTGACTCATGACTAACCAATCATGATGCCCTAGGGGATTCTGCACACCTATGTCCATTATACCAGAAAGTTCATGAAGAGGTGTCTGCAGCTCCACTAACCTCTCCAGCATCATAAAGGTGGAATTCCACCGGGTGGCAATGTCTTGAATGAGAAGCTTGCGAGGCATCTCCAAATCAGTCTGCTTTTGTCGGAGAACCTGCCCCACGTTCACACTTCTGTGGAAATGCGCTGCTATGTTCCTGTACTTCTCTATTAACCTACGCAGGTATTCATTCTCTTTGTCATTGGAATCCAACCCCAGAGCTGACTTCACTACCAGGTGCAGAGTGTGTGCAAAACATTGGATGTTCTTAAAGCGCCCGTAGGTTATTGCCTTAACCATGTTTGCACCATTGTCTGTGACAAAGAACACTGCCTGAGGTTTCCTGTATCACTGGTGTAGTTGCCAGCCCTCCAGCATCTGTCTGATGCATGCTAAAATATTGGCTGCGGTATGGGCCTGGTCCATCAGGTTGGTGTGCAGTAAATCCTACCTCCACCCTGATACTTGTTCAGTAATAGAGCTGCTGCCTGCCCCTGCCTCAGCCAGGTCCCACCAGTTTGCTGTCAGGGAGAGGTAAGAGTGTGCAGCATTCATGGTGGTCCAGAGATCACAAGTGAAATGCATTTGCCCCTCTGCCTTAGCTAGCAGCGCTTACATGCAACTGCGACACTGCTTGTATAGGCTGGGGCTGACCTTTCTGCTAAATGTGGTTCTGGAGGGGACTTTGTAATTTGGAACTACGACCTTCAGAAAATGCTTGAAACCCACATTCTCCACTAACTGCAAGGGCTGGTAATCAAGGGCAATCATTTCCCTAATGTTCCTGGTTACAACTTTTGAGGCTGCCTGCCTCCTACTCCGGGATAGCGTTATGAACTTCACCCCATTTCCTCCATGGTGTGTTGTCGCTTCTGCCACATGACATGGAGTTTCTGGCCTGCCACCTGACTGCTAGAAGGTGATGAGGACATGGGGGTCCTCTGACTGGTACTGCCACCATCCCCAGATGGCAGTACTGTTGTTGGGTGTTGCCTCGTCATATGATGTGTCATGCCAAAATTAGATGTCCCATTTGCTTGCCTCTGCTAATAGCCCTGCCACAGTAATTACACCAAGCAAAACTTGGATCATCCATCACTTTAAAGTGGCTCCAGATCACAGATATCTTTCGTGATCCCTTCTCTAAAGCTTTCGGGGTGGATGCTGGCACTGGAGCTGAAGTAGTGCATGCACCCTGAGAAGCAATGCCAGGGGCCTCAGTCACCCTCTATGCCTGCACTGACTGCTCTTCCTCCTCCTCATCAGTTTCTTCTCTCCCCTGCTGCACTAAAGTGGAGGCTAAGACAGGACTAACTGATCCTCCTAAAGCTTTGTCAGCTATTACTTCTTCCGTTTCTGATGAGAATCCCACACAAGATGATTCTTCATCTGAATCAGAAGCGAACAGTGACGGCGCTACATTGTCAACGCTAAGTCTTAGTCGAGACTTCTGTCCCCCTACTGCTTTTGGGTGTCGACATTTTGTCTGGCATGACTCAACCTCCCCTTCCTTCACCTCCAAAACTACAGGGTCAAAAAAAGGTGGTGGCGAACGCGATGCATCATGGTCAGATTTCAATTTTTTCTGGATGGAACCGCCTGCCCCTCCAAAAAGTTTAGATTGCAACAAGTCCCTTTTTAACTTTAATGGGGGACTGGCACTATTGCCTTTTGAAGTGCCTCCTCTTCCAGTCCCAATCACTCAACCACATCCAGCTTTCCCTGACATTATGGATTTAATGTCACTGCCTAGTGCCTACTGGCTGCCCACTGTCACAGTGCCTTGCTATGCACTAATGTAACGTGTGTGGTGTGCACACACACACACACAACTTGCTTGTAAGCACAAAAGAGGCAGACTAGGGATTTCACTGCACAGACTGTCCCAATAATAAAGTTCAGTCTGCTACAGTACCCACTGCCCACTGTCACAGTGCCTTGCTATGCATTAATGTAATGTATGTGGTTTGCACACACACACAGCTTGCTTGTAAGCACAAAAGAGGCAGATTGGGGATTTCACTGCACAGACTGTCCCAATAATAAAGTTCAGTCTGCTAAACTGACAGCCCACTGAAGCCCAGTGCACAGAGTCTGAGTGAGTTGAATTAAACAAACTCAGCTTTAAAAAGCTGGAATTGTTGGCACAGAAGGAAAATCGATGAAATATATTTTCTAATGGAAATTCTAGCAAACTAGCTAAAAATTGAATATATCTCTCCCAGCCACAACACCCAAATGGTACTTGCTTGCAGCCTAGCCCAGGGGGTGAATTAAACAAAATGGGACTGCTAGCAGCTTCTCTCCGTGGCACAGAGAGACTGTCTCGGATCACCTAAATAAACTGCTTAAAAAACAAACAGGGCTGCAGCAAAATAAAGAAATATATTTTTCTCTTAAGTAACTAGCCTAGCTAGCAATTCAGTATAGATTTCTGAACTCAGACTAGCTCTGAGTGCAGTCACCTTCCGCAGAGACCACCTCCCCAGACCACCCCTGCAAAGAAAGTGCATGGCACGCCATGTGCTTAAGTATATATAGTGCTGGGTCATCAGGAAAATCATCACCGAGCACTGAATGACAGCACAATTGGCTGCATTCAGTGCATTTCACAAAATGTTATCGCTGATATGCTGCATTCTGGTATCCATGCCAACCTGTCCAACCCACTCTGACAGGGCTGTGAGGTCACTGATGACTCAGTGGATGTTATGTTCGTGGACCCTTGGGCCGGTTGGGACAGAGGATAGGGTGCTATGGGGTCCACAGCAAGTGTCCCAACCAGGAGGCGGTACGGAGACCCGGAGCAAGCTGAGATAGTGGACCACGATGGAGTCCTATGCGACCAAGGACTCTGTACCCACTGGAAGGATGGCCGACGTTGGACCCTGGTAATAGAAGAATCTTCACCCTGGAGACCGGCACTCCCCTGGGAGGAGCCCTTAGGAGTCCGGCCGCTGGGAACTTTGGAGATTCACCCTGGAAGCCGAAGTCCCCCCAGGAGGAGCCCATAGGGATACGGCCGCTGGGACTTAGGCGATTCCCTGAAGGTGGAAGATAGTCCGGATGCAGGCGCCTCCTGCAGGTCGTGGGTTCCGGACGGCTGGTGCCTCCAGCAGGTCGTAGGTAATCCAGAAGTCGGTCCAGGAGTCTGAGTCCAAAGAGCGGTCCACAGCCAGTCCAGGGGTCGGTGTCCAGAGAGCGGTCCAAAGCCAATCCAGAGGTCGAAGTCCAGAGAGTGGTCCGAAGCCAATCCAGGGGTCGGTGTCCAGAGAGCGGTCCAAAGCCAATCCAGAGGTCGAAGTCCAGCGAGCGGTCCGAAGCCCAGCGAGCGGTCCGAAGCCCAGCGAGCGGTCCAAAGCTAGTCCAGGGGTCGGAGTCCAGAAGAATCAATCCAGCGAGGAGGGCAAGGCAGAAGCGGGATGAAGAGTGAACCAGGAATGCAGCAACAGCAGGCCGAAGACCAGGAACCTTGTTGCAAGGCACAGGAGAGATCTAGCTGCAGGGTACTTATACTCTGAGGGCGTCTGTCGTCATCTTCAGCCCGGGAGAGGTTTTCCCGCACTGGCCCCTTTAAATGTGGCTCCTCCCTGCGCGCGTGCATCAGGGGGCGGGGCCAGCCGTGCCGGAGCGTCGGCGTCTCTCCCGAGGAGGGAGAGATGCGCTGGAGGGTATTCAGGCCCGGGAAATGCTGGCAACGGCCCGGGGAAGGCTGGCAACGGCCCGGGGAAGACTGGAAACGGCCCGGGCCGGTCCCGAGGTATGTGGAGGGACCGGGACACTGCCCGGGACCGAAACAGTACCCCCTCTCCTACGCCCCCTCCCAGGAGGTCTGGGTTTATTTGGGTGATCCAGATGGAACTGATGGAGGAGGTTTTTGTCCAGGATGTTGACGGCGGGCTCCCAGGAATTATCTTCAGGACCATAACCCTCCCAGGAAAGAAGGTACTCCCAACGCCTGTGATGATGCCGTACATCCAGCACGTCTTTAACTTGATAGATGGCATCTTCCTGTGCCTCAGGTGTGGCGGTTGTGGGTGACTTCTTGTGATATGGAGAAAGGACCAAGGGTTTCAACAATGAAACGTGGAAGACGTTGTGGATCCTGAGCGTGCGTGGAAGTTGAAGGCGATAGGAGACTGCCCCAATCCTGTCCTTAACTGTGAAGGGACCAATGTACTTAGGAGCCAACCTCATCGAAGGAAGCCGTAGACGAAGGTATTTAGTACTGAGCCATACCTTCTCACCAGGAAGGAACACTGGGGCTGGCCATCGCAAACGATCGGCCACTTTCTTCATAATAACCACCGCACGCTGGAGTCTCTTCTGGGTGGAATGCCAGATGTGACGTAACCGTTGGGCGGTGGTTTGTACGGTGGGAGACGGCACATCTACTGGTACCGGTAAAGGAGGTCGCAGGCGTCTGCCGTAGACCGTGTAGAAGGGGGACTTGCCGGTGGAAGAGTGCTTGTGGTGATTATAAGAAAATTCTGCCCACGGAAGCAAGGCCACCCAGTCATCTTGCAGATCTCCCACAAAGGCACGAAGGAATGCCTTCAAAGTCCGGTTTACCCGTTCTACCTGCCCGTTAACTTGGGGATGGAAGGCAGTGGTGAAGTCAAGCTGAACCCCGAACTTCTCACACAGTGCTCGCCAATATCATGCCGTAAACTGAGAACCCCTATCCGAGGCAATGTAAAGAGGGAGCCCATGACGGCGAAATTCGCCAGTTCAGGCGCTGAGGGTAGTTTGGAAAGGGGCACAAAGTGGGCCATCTTGGAAAATCTATCTATGACGACCCAAATCACCATCTTCCCCTCTGAAGCAGGCAGATCTACGATAAAGTCCGTGGATAAGTGAGTCCATGGTTCCGCGGGGAACGGCAGAGGCTGAAGAAGGCCCCAGGGGCGGCCAACGGGAGTCTTTTGTCGGGCACAGGTTGGGCAAGAGTTAACGTAGAGGCGAACATCTCTCTTAAATTGGGGCCACCAGTAATATTCCGAGAGTAATTCCTGGGTCCTGGCTACTCCCGGGTGGCCGGCTGTTAGAGAGTCGTGTGCCCAGGAGAGAACCTTTTTCCGCAGTCTGAGGGGTACCACAGTCTTCCCTGTCGGGACCGTGTTGGCGGCCGCGAGGAGCACTTTAGCTGGATCAAGGATGTACTGTGGTGGGTCTGGCACATCCTCCATTTCAGCGGTATGGGAGAGAGCGTCCGCTCGAACATTCTTATCGGCCGGCCGGTAGCGGAGACGAAAATCAAAGCGGGTGAAGAATAGAGACCACCTGGCCTGCCGGGGATTGAGACGCTGGGCACGGTATAAATATTCCAGGTTTTTATGGTCTGTATAAACAATCACCGGCTGTTGGGCCCCCTCCAACCATTGGCGCCACTCTTCGAATGCCAATTTAATGGCTAGTAATTCTTTATCCCCTATTCCGTAGTTCTTTTCTGTCAACGAGAACTTCCGGGAGAAGTAGGAACAGGGCAGGAGCTTCCCCCTAGGGGATACTTGACTTAAAACGGCCCCGACGGCAAGTCAGAGGCATCCACTTCCACGATAAACTGTCGTTGGGGATCGGGGTGCCGCAAGCATGGATCCTGGAGAAATGCCTCTTTCAGTTCCTGGAAGGCCTGTAGGGCGGCCGTTGTCCAATTCTTTGCGTCTGATCCCTTCTTGGTAAGGGGCGTCAAAGGTGCCACCATCTGGGAGTAATGTGGAATAAATTGCCGGTAGAAGTTGGCAAACCCAAGAAACCTCTGCAGCTCCTTCACCCCCACCGCTTGGGGCCAATCCTTTATGGCAGCGACCTTCTCTGGATCCATGTGAAATCCTGTAGAGGATACAATATACCCTAAAAAGGGTAACGATTCTTGTTCAAATAAACATTTCTCGAGTTTTGCGTAAAGCCAATTATTTATTTATTTATTTATTTAAATAATTTATATACCGGAGGTTCCTGTATAATATACATATCACCCCGGTTTACATATAACAGTAACAATCGCTACATTTTGCGGTTTACATAGAACAGTATTAAACAACGAAGTTTTACATTGAGCAAAAAGAAGTAAACAAGTTTTAACATTGAAACAAACGAAGTAAACAAGTTTTTACTTTGAAACAACTTAATAGAAGTAGGCAAATAGTAAATACTATTAAACCATTAATAGACATGCGGTTAATAAATCCAAAAATAACATGGAGATATGTAAGTCCACATGAAAGTGTATGTAGACTGTATGTAGACAGCATGAATGTGTGAATCTCTAATTGAATAAAAAAAAAAAAAAAGATCTGAAAAATATCATTGTGGGAGTGAAAAGACTTTTTTTTTTTTTTTTGTTCTTGGTTCTAGGGGAAGGCTAGTTTGAATAACCAAGTCTTAAGTTTCTTTTTAAATGTAATGTGGCATGGTTCCAGACGCAGGTCTGGAGGGAGCGAGTTCCAAAGTGAAGGGCCCGCTGTCGACAGTGCACGTTTCCTTAGAGCGGATTTCGCCGGTTGTGTGATTAGTCTGTTCTGATAAGCGCTTCTGGTAGGTTTTACGGATGTGTGTAGTTGAATTTGAAATGTTAAGTTGAGAGGCGCGATGTTGTATAAGGCCTTATGTATCATCGCTAGAGACTTGAATTGGATCCTGTATTTGATTGGGAGCCAGTGGAGGTAGTGGAGGATTGGGGTGATATGATCTCTTTTCTTGGCATTTGAAAGAATTCTTGCTGAGGCGTTCAGGACCATCTGAAGTGGTTTGGTGGTGCATGCTGGTAGGCCTAGGAGGAGAGAGTTGCAGTAGTCTAATTTTGGGAGTATGATGGCTTGTAAAACCATACGGAAGTCCCTGTATAGGAGGAGTGGTTTAAGTTTCTTTAATGTTTGAAGTTTAAAGAAACATTCTTTTGTTGTGTTGTTGACAAATTTGTTGAGATTGAGTCTGCTGTCTATGATGACTCCCAGATCTTTAACTTGTTGCGTGATGAAGTGCCCGGTGGTGTCCGGATGTTGATTAGTGTTAGCATGTGAAGGGGGGGTATAGTTTTCCGGTGCTATAATGAGGATTTCGGTTTTGTTTTGTTTAGGACCAAGTTGAGGCTGGTGAGTAGATTGTTGATAGCAGACAGACATTTATTCCAATATGATATGACTTTGTGTAGGGAGTCTTCTATAGGGATGAGGATTTGAATATCATCCGCGTATAGGTAATGTCTTAGCTTAAGGTTAGTGAGTAGTTGACATAGTGGGAGCAGATAAATATTGAAAAGAGTCGGAGAGAGGGATGATCCTTGCGGTACCCCCCTCTTGGATTCGATGGTGTGGGACCCTTTGTTATTTATCTTGACCTTGTATGATCTGTTCTCCAAAAACGATTTGAACCAGTTAAAAGCTGCTCCTGAAATGCCGATGTCTATTAATCGTTGCAGGAGGTATGTGTGGTTTACGGTATCAAACGCTGATGAGAGATCCAGGAGAGCGAGGAGGCAAGGTTGGCCCTTTTCAAGGTTGAAGATGATGGTGTCTGATAAAGATGTTAGTAACGATTCGGTATTCATAGTCTTACGAAAGCCAAATTGGTTTGAGGTGAGGATATTATTTTCGTCAAGAAATTCTGTAAGTTGTTTGTTGACAACTTTCTCCATAACTTTGGCTATCATAGGGAGGTTTGCTATGGGTCTGAAGTTAGCTGGGTCTGATGTAGGTAAGTTGGGTTTTTTGAGGAGCGGTTTGAGCATGGCTAACTTGAGTTGGTTCGGGACACGTCCTTGGGTGAGAGAGCAGTTAATGATGTCTGCTAAAGGTTTGGCTATAGTGTTTGTGATCAGACTCAGTTTGTTGGATGGAATATGGTCTGATGGATGGGAGGATGGTTTTATTTTCTTGAGAATATTCTCTATTTCTAATGTGGAAGTGGGCTCAAAAGTGTTGAGAACTATTGGTGAGGTGTTAGGTTGTTGTACGGTTGGGTGCAATGGTTGTTGTTCTGTTGAGAGTGTTGGTTGTTGAGCGATTGAGAGTGAAGATTGTTGGGCAGTTGATCGCGATGATTGGGGGCTGAGGTTGATTACGTGGTTTGGATGTGAAGAAGGTCCCTTGAGGGGGGCTAGGAGTGAAGTGATTTTGTTGTCAAAAAAGACTGCCAGCTCGTTCGCTTTATTGAGTGCTTGATCGTCAGGAATGGTAGGCGCCGGGGGTTTTGTGAGGGTAGATACGTATGAGAAAAGAGCTCTTGAATCGAAAATGAGGTGGTGTATTTTTTTAGAGAAGAATATTCTCTTTGTTGTGTTGATGTTGTTTCTGTATGAGTTAAGGCATGATTTGTAGGTGAGGAGGGTGGTTGAAGATGGGTTTTTTCGCCAATTTTGTTCCTTGCATCTCAACTCGTGTTTATGTATTTTAAGTTCCGGTGTGAACCAAGGTCTCTTATTGTCTTTGTTTGGATTGATAACTTTAATTGTCATGGGGCATATTTGATCTGCCACCTTTTTAGTGATGTTGGTCCATGATAAAGTTGCTGAGTTTGCGTCGGAGAGGTCTAGGTGCTCTAGTTCCTTGGCCAGGTGTTCACTGAGTTGGTCTCCTGAGCACTGTTTCCTGAACGATATAGTTATTGGTTGTGTGGATTGTTGTGGAAGTTCTTTATTTTTAACACCGATGATATGAGTCGGTGGTCTGACCACGGTATCGGAGTGCAAGTTGGAGTGGTGTGGGTTGTGATTCCTTCATTTATGAAGATAAGGTCCAGCGTATGGCCTGCTTTGTGGGTTGGTTCAGTCACTATTTGTCTGAAACCCATATTGTTGAGAGAGGTGAGAAGAGTTTTACAGTTGGTGGAATGAGGTTGGGTATCTACGTGCAAATTAAAATCTCCCATGAGGATAGTAGGTTTCCTGGAGTTAAGGTGTTTTGCTGTCAGTTCTATGATAACGGATGGGTCTGCTTCCAGTAATCCAGGAGGAGCATAGATTAGGCCAATTGTCAGATGTTTTGAGTTGAATAGGGCAAATTCTATCTTTGATAAGTTATTGGAAGACTGCAATGTCAGACCCAGTGTTTTTTTGGCTGCGAGGAGAAGTCCACCTCCTCTTTTCTTGGGTCTGGGAATAGAGAGAACATCGTACTCCTGGATGGGAAGCTGATTTATTAGAGCTGTGTCGGAGGGTTTTAACCAGGTTTCTGTGATAGCACAGATGTCAGGTTTTGTATCTGATAGGTAGTCGTTGAATATATGACTTTTCTTAGAGATCGATTGTGCATTAACCAATGTGAGTGAAAGGAGAGTTAGTCCAAGGAATTGAGTGACCGGTGTAAGCAAGATGGGCCTGAGCCTCTGTTGACGATTGTGAAGGGGGGGGGTAGGGGGCTTTGGTGTTCTCCATTTGGGATTGTGGATGATGGGAATTGTGAGGGGGTGCATGTTAGGATGTAGGTTGCTGAAGTGTAAGACTGTAGGAATTGTAATGATCAGAAGGAGTACTAGTCGAATGCTGTCTGAAAAGTGCTGGACGAATGCGGTTTGAAGGGTGCTGTGCGGGTGTAGTTAGCAAGGGTGCTGGGTGGATGATAGGCGTATGTTGGGCGAATGCAGTCCGGAGAATGGTGGGCGAATGCAGTCCGGAGAATGATGGGCGAGTGTAGTCCGGAGAATGATGGGCGAGTGCAGTCCGGAGAATGATGGGCGAGTTGAGCGAATGCAGACCTGATGGTATTGGGCGGACGTTTAATGGGATCTATGAAGTTCCTCTGAGGCGTCTGCTGGCAATTCTGGTAATTCCACGAGCTTTCGTTGTGAGGCTTGATTGGATTGTGCCGATCTGGAGCTTGGAGTCTAGAGCGTCACTGCATGTGTGTGGTTTGTAAGACTTTTTGCAGGAAGCTAGGGCTTGAAAAATAAAGTTGGTTTTTTGATTTTTTGTGGTGTTTGTGCTTTTTGCTTTGTAGGTGACGTTATTAAGTTGTATGGGCTGAGATGTAGGCAGGTGAGGATGGTAGTAATCTATAGAAACAGACTATAGACCAAGAGATAATTCTCGGGGCTTCCAAGGGGCTGAGACTAAGGGGCGAGACAAAGGGGCAGGCCTTTAAAGATTTAAAGTTCCTCTGGGCTGGCTCCTATTGGAGGCAGGCTTCGGTGGGCGGGGCTTCCGTTCTCGGCGATTTTCGGCGCAGGTATATTTTTTTAAAGCTTAAATCTTACTGTGCTTTTTGCCTCTAATCTAAAAAATGATCACGTAACTTCTGTAAGACTCGACGAACGTCCTGGCGATGTGTCTGTAAATCTTTGGAGTAAATTAGTACATCGTCTAGGTAAACAAATACTGACGTGTGTAACATTTCTCATAGAACCTCATTCATGAGGTTTTGAAACACTGCTGGGGCATTGCAGAGACAGAAGGGCATGACCCGGTATTCATAATGTCCGTCCCTTGTGTTGAATGCGGTCTTCCACTCGTCTCCTGGGCGAATTCGAACTAGGTTATAAGCCCCGCGAAGGTCTAGTTTGGTAAATATCCTGGCCCCTTGCAGTTGGTCCAAGAGTTCTGGGATCAAGGGCAGAGGATACCGGTCCCGCCAGGTAATACTAATCAAGCCCCGGTAATCTATGCAGGGTCGGAGGGACCCATCTTTCTTCGCTACGAAGAAGAAACCTGCCCCGGCTGGAGATGTAGATGGTCGTATAAACCCCCTATCCAGGTTCTCCTGGATATATGCCAACATGGCTTGAGTCTCCGGGAGGGACAATGGGTAGACCCATCCTCGTGGCGGTGTGGCACCCGGGAGAAGATTAATTGCGCAGTCAAAGGGGCGATGCTCCGGAAGGATCTCGGCCTTCTCTTTGGAGAATACATCGAGATAATCCTGATAGTGAGATGGCAAACCCAGAGTCGTTGTCAAGAGAGGAATCGGTGGCCGAGTAACCGTGGATAAGCAGGAATTAAGGCACGCAGGTCCCCAGGATGCTAGTTGAAGGGAATCCCATGCAATTACGGGCGAATGCTTCCGAAGCCAGGGTAGGCCCAAGATGACCGGGTGCATGGACCTCTCTAAAACGAAGGAGATCTCCTCCTGGTGCAGAATGCCCGTGCGAAGAATAAGAGGTTTGGTGCGGGTGGTGATGACTCCAGGAAGTATTCTTCCTTGGATAGAGGACACGCGGAGGGGGGGTCTTTGGGGTTGTACCCCGATCTGGAGTTGTTGAACCAGCTCCTGAAGAATGAAGTTACCCCCTGCTCCCGAGTCGATCAAAGCTTGTGTGTCGAACTCCGGGAGGATTAAGGTCACTGGCACAACACATGGGGAGTCAGAAGCGGTATGACCTAGGGTTAGCTCCCCGGCTGTCCCTAGGTCCGAGAGTTTCCCGGACATTCACTACAGCGCGCAAGGAAATGGCCTTTGCCACCACAGTACAGGCATAGGCCGAGCAACCGACGTCTCCCTCCTTTCTTCTTGGGAGAGACGTCCCTGACCCACCTGCATGAGCTCGATGTCCTGGGTCTCTGGGGAACCAGACTGGGAATTCCCGCTGCGGGGAGGAGTAGATCCAACCAGACCCAGCCTAAAAGTCGGTTTCTTTTCTCGAAACCGGCGCTGGATGCAACGGTCCACGCGACCTGCGAGGTCAATCAGAGCGTCCATGTCATCAGGGAGGTCTCGGGCTGCCAATTCACTTAGTAGCTTTGGGGAGAGGCTCTCCAGAAAAATGCCGTGCAGGCTGTCGCTCCCCCAGTTTAATTCGGCGGCGAGAGTTTGGAACTCTACAGCGTATTCTGCCAGCAGCCGGTTCCCTTGGCGTAACTGGAGTAACTCCGAGGCAGCAGTGGACTTGCGGGAGGCTTCATCAAAGATCTGTCTGAAGGCAGAGATGAAGTGCTCCAAGTTGTCCAGGCGAGAATCTTGACGCTCCAAAAGATTGGAGGCCCATGCCAAGGGCTTCCCGTCCAATAGAGAAATAATAAAGCTTGTCTTGACTCGGTCTGTCGGAAATTGAAGCGGAAGCAGGTTAAAGCGAATGTAGCACTGGTTCAGAAACCCTCGGCATAGATTTGCATCTCCTGAATACCGTAAAGGTACCGGCATCTGGATGGGAGCTGTAGCGGCGGAAGTGACCCCTGTTCCTGGTACCGTGGAGCTGGCAGCCGTGGCTCCTTCAACCCGGTCAGCTAACCTCTGTACCATTGTCGTCAGGGCGTCGAGGCATGTCTGCTGCTGTTGCAGCCTCTGGGCAATACCTGGAATGGCTCTCAGGCTGGCTAGGTCTGCCGGGTCCATGGCCTTGCAAACTGTTATGTTTGTGGACCCTTGTGCCGGTTGGGACAGAGGATAGGGTGCTGTGGGTCCACAGCAAGTGTCCCAACCAGGAGGCGGTACGGAGACCCAGAGCAAGCTGAGATACTGGACCACGATGGAGTCCTATGCGACCAAGGACTCTGTACCCACTGGAAGGATGGCCGACGTTGGACCCTGGTAATAGAAGAATCTTCACCCTGGAGACCGGCACTCCCCCAGGAGGAGCCCTTAGGAGTCCGGCCTCTGGGACTTTTGGAGATTCACCCTGGAAGCCGAAGTCCCCCCAGGAGGAGCCCGTAGGGATACGGCCGCTGGGACTTAGGCGACTCCCTGAAGGTGGAAGATAGTCCGGATGCAGGCGTCTCTTGCAGATCGTGGGTTCCGGATGGCTGGTGCCTCCAGCAGGTCGTAGGTAATCCAGAAGTCGGTCCAGGAGTCTGAGTCCAAAGAGCGGTCCGCAGCCAGTCCAGGGGTCGGTGTCCAGAGAGTGGTCCAAAGCCAATCCAGAGGTCGGTCCAGAGAGCGATCCGAAGCCAATCCAGGGGTCAGTGTCCAGAGAGCGGTCCAAAGCCAATCCAGAGGTCGAAGTCCAGAGAGCGGTCCGAAGCCAATCCAGGGGTCGTAGTCCAGCGAGCGGTCCAAAGCCAGTCCAGGGGTCGGAGTCCAGAAGAATCAATCCAGCAAGGAGGGCAAGGCAGAAGCAGGACGAAGAGCGAACCAGGAACGCAGCAACAGCAGGCCGAAGACCAGGAACCTTGTTGCAAGGCACAGGAGAGATCTAGCTGCAGGGTACTTATACCCTGAGGGCATCTGACATCATCTTCAGCCCGGGAGAGGTTTTCCCACACTGGCCCCTTTAAATGTGGCTCCTCCCTGCGTGCGCGCGTCAGGGGGCGGGGCCAGCCGTGCCGGAGCGTCGGCGTCTCTCCTGAGGAGGGAGAGATGCGCTGGAGGGCTTGCAGGCCCTGGAAATGCTGGCAACGGTCCGGGGAAGGCTGGCAACGGCCCGGGGAAAACTGGAAACGGCCCGGGCCGCCCCTGAGGTATGTGGAGGGACCGGGGCACAGCCCGGGACCGCAACACTGGAAAGGGCTGATTTTTGGCTCTGGATACACCCAAATGGCGTCCTCCAATTGCAAATGTCGGTGAAGAAAAGCACACATTGGCAAACGGATGAAACGGATGATACGTTATATTCGTGGGGAATCGCGATACGTTTCGCTTCCCCATGAATACAAAGAATAGGGACATATACGTTGTGGATTGCCAATACATCGAAAACGAATGCACACCCCTAGTTGGCCCCAAAATCATTGACATGCCTGGGCAAGTATGACAAAATAAGTACATTCATATGAGAATTCCAGCAATCCTTCCAAACAAGTGAAAAAAACTCCTGTAACCCCCTCTTCGCTGTAAGACTGAATCAAGGGCTACTATTTTCCCAGGGTTGTAATAGAAATGTTCCACACATCTCTCTCTTCTCTTCCCTTTTTTTCAATATAATCCAAGAAGCCTATGAGCTCCTAGGTTTCTGCCGGCAGGAAGGAGGTATGTCCCCCAGGGCTCTCAGTGCAGTAGGAGAATAGCCCAATAAAAATCTCCCTCTCCACGGTCTTCACAAATAATTCACTAAATACTCACTGTGGCAGAATGAAAGACAGCATCAATGAAGCCAAGAAAAAGTACTACCAAAGTCTTTGAATGGTATTCAAAATAAAACCAGTTTATTGCAGCTTGAAAAATAAAATCCCGGTCAAGATGGCAAAAATGGTGAAAAGAAACATGAGAATGACAATTAAAAGAGCAGCAGTATCTTTATCCATAAGTGTCAGATAGGTTCCCGACCTCTCCCTTCCCATCCCTCACACCCCAAGTCAAAGATATTGTCCCAGCACCACCTGCTCAGTCCCTCCCTTGCCCCTCCCTGGAAGCCATAAAATTAAAAATTTTGATGCAGGCCCCCCATCTCCTGACACCTCCTCCCGCACCCTTCCAACCTTCAAATGGATCCTGCATCGTGGCTGAATGCACCCTTGTACCCGGCCCAGTCAGAGCCATTTTCCAAAATGGCACCAACCTGATGTTACAGCTGTTCCTCCAAAAGTTACCACCCGCTTTGGGGAGGTAACATGTAAATGAAACATACTATCAAAGTAATTTTCAAAAGCCCATTTATGTGCTTAAAGTGCACTTACACTTCTAAAACCCGTAGCAATTTTCAAAAGTCCATTACACATGCAAAGTGCATTTACACATGGAAAATCCAGTTTTAAGCATGTAAATCCTTATGAAAGTTATCCCATAAGGGAGCGGATTTGCTTAAGAGGATCCCCAATTTCAGTCCTCTGGAATGAATTCCTAACCATAATGGAAGATCCCATCCTTACCGGCAGGCGGGATGTGAGATCCCGCCTGCTGGTATCTCTGTAGCTGCTGAATGACGCTGCCTAATGACACTTCACTACTATCATGTGATTTTTACATACCGTGTACTTGCTAAATATTTATCACTAGCTCCGAGGCAGGTGTTGAATTTTAGGCCTTGACAGGCATGCACAAAATTGTGTGGTTTGGTGAGCATATCATTCTATTTTGAATACAACCACTAAAGCAGGAATAGGAAGCAGGGTCCTAGAGTGCCACAAACAGGTCTGGTTTTCAGAATATGCATGAGATATATTTGCATACAATGGAGGCATGCACACAAATGTGCCTCATGTGCATTCACTATGGATGTCCTGAGGTCCAGACCTGTTTGTGGTATTCCAGGTCTGGAGTTGCCTACCCCTGTAGTAAAGCCTAATTTTGCTATACTATTTCCCATTTAAATGTGGAAATTTTCTAATTTTAGCATGCCTCTAATAATTCATCAGTGAACCATTTTCTCATGTAGACTAAGCCTTTAGTCTGTTGCACACTATTTTTGTGCCTGTGTAACCTCTGGACAGGATGGATCCCTCAGACTGCATCCAGGCGCACATAGAGAGATGGACCCTATCTGCTTTCAGTTTCTCACAGTCTCTACATGGATATCATTTACTTCTGAATTCCAGAGTTCCCTGTGGGGGAAAATGTAGTTTCAAGGTCCTTTTGCATTTAATACAGAATCAGCCCTTTTCCTCCTTTTTGCACAGCACTGATAATAATCACAGTCTTTTGCATCCAAAAAGCACATTGAGAAGCAATGTGGTTTCCAGCTTCTTTACTGATAATTGATTAGGTGACTGAGGAATATTTGCAGCACTCAATTCGTGTTACAAGTAAAGTCAAATAAATAAGTAGAAGAAAGTTTAATAAATTTATGTCCTCACTCTTCTGGTAAAGTCTTTTAATTTACTAGAAGCAATTCCTTCGACATCCACATTCTTTTCTCCAATTACTCAGCTTTTGAAGAAAGCTTACTCCTCCTTCCTACATCTATTTTTTTCCAGATTCTATCCACTGTGAAGTGGGCAAAATAAAGTCCCAATACTTTACCAGAACGTAAGCCCCAATTTTCATACCTTTCCTGAAGTCTACTTAAATACTTTAGTTCTCCTTATGAAGTACCAGATGGGCACTCCCCTCTTAAGTGTATTACACCTGAGTTAGCAACAAACAGTCTTTGAATATGCTTGGCTCCTTCCCCATAGCTAGGGACAGGAATCCACTTTTTTATATGAAAAGCCCTAATTTTTCATGCTCTTCTTAGGTGAAAGAAGCCTCTTCCCAAAATAATAGAAACTGGTAGCAAGGGCATTCAGTTCCAGGTGGAACAAAAATATAGAGGCCAATATTCAGCCGCTGAGCAGCTTGGCTAGTTAGTCGGATAAATCCATCTGGATAACTAGCAGGGTATATTCAGCAACGCAGTCATACTGCTGAATATACTCGGCTATCTTAAAGTTATCCACTTATATTTATGAGGCTAACTAGAACATCGGGAAACGGTCTTGTGCTGCAGGATGCAAGAGCAGCAAGATGGGACCAATTGTGTGTAGTGGGGGGAAACTTTTATTAAAACACAATTTTAAATAAAATACCCTTGCTCAGAAACCAAGCGCTGCAGGACGAGTTAATTCTCTTTGCCAATAAAAATTGTTGAAATTATAATACCCTTGCTCAAAATTGTGTTTTGATGGTGGTTTCCCTTTACTACACACGATTGGTCTCATCTTGCTGTTCAAACTTTAGAACATGTCAGTGGCATGACCAGAGTTAGCCGCATACATTAAACGGCTAATTCCAATATTCGGATATGCCCCTTGGCTGCATAAGTTAACTCCACTTCTCACTGAAGCATATCCCATCTGCCTTCGGAACACCCCTGACTTATGTATCTAAATTATAAATGTAGTGGGAGCACTGAGAGGAGAGGATCACCTTGATGGGGGCTGAAGAGAATTGGAAAGTACTGCTTGGTAGAGATGTGAATCGGAACCGGAATCGGTTCTGATTCCGGTTCTGATTCACATCGTGGTTTGTTTTTTCGTCCGGCCCAATCGCGGTTTTGTTTATCAGCTGTGCCTGAGCCGATAAACAAAAAACCCACCCGACCCTTTAAAATGAATCCCTTAGCTTCCCCCACCCTCCCGACCCCCCAAAAAACTTATTACAGGTACCTGGTGGTCCAGTGGGGGTCCCGGGAGCGATCTCCCGCTCTCAGGCCGTCGGCTGCCACTAATAAAAATGGCGCCAATGGCCTTTGCCCTTACCATGTGACAGGGTATCCGTGCCATTGGTCGGCCCCTGTCACATGGTAGGAGCACTGGATGGCCCGTGCCATTTTTAAAGCTAAGGGATTAGTTTTAAAGGGTTGGGGTGGGTTTAGGGGTTATTTTTGTGTGCCATTTTTCCCGCCCTCCCCCAAAACGATAAGAGAACCCCCACGAACAATTTCGTGGGGTTTTCCTATCATTTTGGGGGAGCCCCCGATTTCTGACGACTTTTAAAATATCATATGATCTTTTCAATCGTCCGAAGCCCGATCCACATCCCTACTGCTTGGGGAAATTTTAGAACTTTAAAGTTTTGGGGAGAAGTAAACTATCTACCTTATAAATGGGCTCTGACCGACGGCCCGCAAATGCGCAGTAGAGCACAGCTCTACTGCGCATGTGCGGGCAAGGACGTCGGTCTTAGCCAGCGTAAAAAAACAAAAAACATGGCGGTGTCGGGTGGCAGCGGCAGCGGCGATGGCAGGCGGGTGGCGTCGGCTGGCAGCGGCAGCGGCGATGGCGGTGGGTGGCAGCGGCAGCGGCGATGGCGGCGGGTGGCAGCGGCGGCGGCGATGGCAGCGGGTGGCAGCGTCGGGTGGCAGCGACGGCAGCGAACGACGAGGAGCAGCGGCGGCCAGTAGCGAGGGAGGGAGGAGAGAGAGGGAGGGACTGAGTGAGAGGGAGGGAGGGAGGGAGTGGGAGGGACTGAGTGGGAGGGAGGGACTGAGTGAGGGGGAGGGAGGGACTGAGGGAGAGGGAGGGACTGAGAGGGGGGAGGGAGGGGGAGGGACTGAGTGAGGGGGAGGGAGGAACTGAGTGAGAGGGAGGGAGGGATTGAGTGAGGGGGAGGGAGGGACTGAGGGGGAGGGACTGAGTGGGAGGGACGGAGGGACTGAGGGAGGGAGGGGAGGGACTGAGAGGAGGGAGGGGGTGGGGAAGAGTGAGGGGAGAGGGAGAATGAGGGAGAGGTGAGAGACAGGGATGTGAGTAAGTGGAAGGGTAAGAAGTTGTGGAGCAGAGAAAAAGGGAGTGGAGGAGGGCTGAGGGAGAGGGGATGGGATTGAGACAGGGTGGGGAGTGACTGAGGGAAGGGGAGAGAGGTGGGAGTGACTGAGGGAAGGGGAGGGAGGTGAGAGTGAGGGGAAGGAGGCAGTGGGAGACAGAGAGTGAGTAAGACTGAGGGGTGGGAAGGGGGTGAGTGACGGAGGGGAAGGGGGAATGAGGGAGAAAACGTGTAGGAGGGTGCTGTTTTCGAAAATGGACCGAAAACAAAAATGTAATGTAGCTCGTTGTGACGGGCTTAATGGCTTGTAGGGGTATATTCTATAGTGTGTTTGTGTTTTTGTATTAAATAGCTTGTCAGAAGGCAGGCAAAAATGGGAGTTTGTGAGCCTGACTTCAGTGCTGGGAAAAATCTTGGAAACTGTTATAAAGAATAAAATCACAAAACATTTAGATAAACAAGGTTTAATGAAACACAGCCAGCATGGATTAACCCATGGGAAGTCTTGCTTCACAAATCTCCTACATTTTTTTAGAAGGGGTGAATAAACATGTGGACAATGGTGAATCAGTAGATGTGTATTTGGATTTTCAGAAGGCATTCAACAAAGTCCCTCATGAGAGGCTTCTAAGAAAACTAAAAAGTCATGGGATAGGAGGCAATGTCCTTTTGTGGATTGCGAACTGGTTAAAAGACAAGAAACAGAGTGTAGGATTAAATGGTCTGTTTTCACAGTGGAAAAACATAAATAGTAGAGTGCCTCAGGACTGATGCTTTCTTTTTTTTTAATATATATATGTCTTTATTAATTTTCCAGCTTATAACAATTACATAGCAAAAACATTGACATTAACAAGTATGCCAAACAAGCTTAAAATCCCCTTTTCCCTAACCCAATCCCAAATCCCCTCTCAAATCCATCTTTGAAAGAGTCCGAGGCACACAGTTAAGGACATCCACCTTACATCGAAGCTTCAGAGGAAATGACTTGTTGGAATCGACCCTTTATCGAAGCCAGCAAGCATTAAATAAAGTGAGTCTATATTCTCATAAACATCGCCTTCCATCCTCGCCAATCTCACTAAAGCTTTTCAATATATTTATAAATGATCTGGAATGGGGTACGATGAGTGAGAAGATCATATATGCGGATGACACAAAATTATGCAGAGTAGTTAAATCTCAAGTGGATTGTAATAAATTGCAGGAGGACCTTGTCAGACTGGAAGATTGCGCTTCCAAATGGCAGATGAAATTTAATGTTGACAAATGCAAGATGATGCATATAGGGAAATTAGCCTTTGCTTTGGTTACACGATATTAGGTTCTATCTTATGAGTTACCACCCAGGAAAGTGATCTAGGCCTCATAGGGGATAATACATTGAAATTGTTGGAGCAGTGTTCTGTGATGGTCAAAAAAGCTAACAGAATGTTAGCAAATATTAGGAAGGGAATGGCAAATAAAACAGTGAATGTCATAATGCCTCTGCATTACTCCATGGTGAGACCGCACCTTGAATATTGTCTGCAATTCTGGTCGATGCAACTCATAAAAGATATAGTTGCACTGGAGAAAGTGCAGAGAAGGGGGGCGATCAAAATGATAAGAGACATGGATCACTCTCCTATGAGAAAAGGCTAAAGAGGTTAGGGCTATTCAGCTTGGAGAAGAGACAGCTGAGGAGGTATATTTTAGAGGTCTACAAAATCATGAATGGACTTGAACAGGCTAATGTAAATTGGTTATTTGCTCTCAGATAATAGAAGGACTAGGGGGCACTCCATGAAGTTAGCAAGTAGCTCATTTAAAACACATTGGAGAAAATTATTTTTCCCTCAACACATAGTTATACTCTGGAATACATTGCCAGAGGATGTGGTTACAGCAGTTATTTATTATTTATTTATTTTTTTTATTTTATATACCGACGTTCATTAGAAACATCACATCGGTTTACATAAATAACATAAAAACAAGCAAAATCAGTCACATCAGAGATTTAAAAACACTCAGCTAATATAAAATAAAGCTTGTTATAAAAATGAAAGTAAAATCAGTTAAATAAAATAAAGAATAAAAATATAAGCTGTATGAGAAAGTATTCTGCATTCTGAGAAGAATAAAAGCGTATGTTGTAGAGGATGGTGCGAGGCAGGCAATTAAGTGTAGGCTTACTGGAACAGCCAGGTTTTTAATTTTTTTTTTTAAGCTACTGGGGTTTGGTTCTTGTCTTAATTTTTGAGGTAACGAGTTCCATATGTGGGGGCCTGCTAATGATAAGGCATGCTCTCTCAATGAAGTGAAATGAGCTAATTTTGGAGATGGTATTAGCAGGGTACCATTACTAGCTGAGCGTGTGATTCTCTGGGGGGTATGAAAATGGAGAGCTGCACTAAGCCATTCTACATTGTCGTTGTATAATGTTTTATGACTTAATGTTAGACTTTTGTAAAATATTCTGTGTGATATCCGGAGCCAATGCAGATCTTTCAAAATAGGTGTTATGTGATCATTAATTGAAGGGTTCTGATTGTGGAAGATGGAATGCCTAACAGGACAGCATTGCAGTAATCAATTTTTTGAAAAATTAGAGCTTGGAGAACGGTTCTAAAATCAGATGAGTGGAGGAGGGGTCTTAATTTTTTTAATACGTGAAGTTTGTAATAACAAACTTTAATAGTTGTGCTTATAAATCTTTTCAGATTTAATTCACTGACTAGTATAATGCCAAGATCTTTTACTTCATGAGAGATGGAATATTTAATTTGTATAGATTTTAAGTCCGAGATGACTTTATCACTTAATTTATGACAGATAATAAGGATTTTGGTTTTGGATGTATTTAGAGATAGACTCATCTGGGTTAGGGGTTGATTTATTGCAGAGAGATATACTTCACATAACTTAGTTGCTTTTGCTATAGATTCTGTGATCAGGATTAAAATTTGCACATCATTTGCATAGATAAAATGCGTTAGACCTAGACTGGCTAGTAGTTTGCACAGAGGAAACATATATAAGTTGAATAAAGTTGAAGATAGGGAAGATCCTTGGGGCACTCCTTGGTTCAAGTCATTTATTATTTATGGGTTTAAAAAAGGTTTGGATAAGTTCCTAGAGGAAAAATCAATATACTGCTATTAATCAATAAGGAATAGTAGTTTGGGGATCTATTTAATATTTGGGTACTTGCCAGGTTTTTGTGACTTGGATTGGCCACCGTTGGAAACAGGATGCTGGGTTTGATGGACCCTTGATGTGACCGAGTATAGGATATCTTATGTTCTTATGTATTTTTCCACAGGCCGAGGAACATAGGGGCACTGTCGAGAGAGCTGAGACCACTAAACATCCAGTTTTTTTCCTGGCAGGGAGGAAAGAAAAGTCTTTTAAGGGTCTTAGATTTGTGGGATGTCTTCAGTACAAAAAAACCCCATATGACCACACAAAGAGGAGAGCCTTCAAACTGCTTCTCATGCACCCATGTATGTGTATATTTGGACATGTGAAAATCTACTCTTTTATTTTATAATTATGCATATATGATATATGCAAGTTATAAAATATGTACAAAAATATCCTGCAACATGCACATGCATGTAAAAAATATCCAACATACAAATACATAGTGTACTTATCCGGATAAGTTCTGATTTATGTGGCTAAGTAGTGGCTTTGCTTCTTATCCAGATAAGTATGAAAAGCATTACTTATCTGGCTAACAGGCCTATCCAGTACCGAGCGGTAGGAAGAGCTGCGTTAGTGCCTACGGCACCCGCGGTTACCGCCCGCACAGTGCAGCTCACCTACCGCTCGATCCTGAACACTAATTATATGTAAATGTAAACCGCGTCCATAATGCCTTAGTCCCGCGCAACCCATTTTACTGGATAGAGCGCTTATACAGTATCCTGGGTGCGCGGGCCTAAGGCTTCATGCCACGCTGGTATCTGTCATTTCAAATGTCATTTGAAATGACAGATACCAGGAAGTGAAAAAACCAAAAGCAAAAAGTAAGTCGCTTCGCCGCTTCACTCTTCCCTCCTCCCGGAGCAAGGCTGCTTTTCGCGCCCTGCTCCTGGAGGAGGGAAGAGTGAAGCGGCGAAGCGACTTACTTCTTGCTTTTGGTTTTTTTGCTTCGCCGCTGTCAGTGTCCCCCCTCCTCTCGGAGCAGGGCACGAAAAGCAGCCTTGCTCCGGGAGGAGGGGGCACACTGACAGCGGCGAAGCAACAGCGAAGACAGCGGCGAAGCAAAAAAAAACCAAAAGCAATTTTTTTTTTTTTTTCAAAAGCGACAATTTTTTTTTTTTTCCAAAAGCGACTTACTTTTTTGATCTGTCAAGATCCCAAAAGTAAGTCGCTTTTGGACGCCTGCCAACTTACTTTTCTGAAGCCATCATCAGGAACACATGCGATCGTAGCTCCTCCCGACGAAGACAAAGATGGCCGCCTGCACGGGGGAAGTGTACAATTGGCCGCTCAAGACGTGATGTCACGTCTTCAGCGGCCAATTGCACGCTTTCCCCGTGCAGGCGGCCATCTTCGTCGGGAGGAGCTACGATCGCATGTGTTCCTGATGATGGCTTCAGAAAAGTAAGTTGGCAGGCGTCCAAAAGCGACTTACTTTTGGGATCTTGGACATCGGAGTGGGGCTGCAACGTTTTTTTCGCTTTTTTTTTTGCTTCGGGAGCAGGGGAGAGGACTGGGGCTGCCACGGAGATCGGCACCCATGATCGCGGCCGGGGCAGGTGAGCGGGGGCTGGGGGAAAGCTTGCCATTTACCCTTACCCCTGCCTCTACCGCAGGGGTCAGGGTAGGCGGTAAATTTGCAGATTAAACGCGCGACAAAATGGCAGGGAAAACTAGCGATAGTCGGGGCGCAGGTTACGGGATGCTAGGGAATAGCTAATTCGCTCGTTTGCATGCAATATCGAGCTAATTCGCTCGTTTGCATGCAATATACATGCCGCGGGTGGAAGGGGTTGCCCGGGGAATTTAGGACGCGGTAGGAGTAGGTTAAAGGGGATTCGGGATCGCAGGAAGGGCTAACGCGGCCGGAACGTGAGTAAAAAGCGGCTTAGGAGCAGGGTAAACGCGGCCGCACTTTACAGGATAGGCCTGCTAGTAAGGTAGCCATATAAGTTTTAAATAGAGCTACTTATATAGCTAAGTCAGATAGCTGGATAAGTCTAAATAAAATTGCTTATCCAGTAGAAAGGACTGGGAAATTCTCCAGAAGAGTGACAGATGATCTCCTGCTGTTCTACAAGCAGCAACTCTGTGGCAGGTTCAAATGCCTGGAAGTCTTCCTATGACTCCATCCTGACAATCCATTTCGTCCAATAGACAAGTTGATCTTTAGTGAAGAAACAGGAGTATGGGAACAACTTCCCTTTCACCACTAGTCATCTGTGGTCCTCTCACTGTCAAGACCCTTTTGGATTCCAAGAAGACTGCCAAATCCTAGAGGCCCAGGAACTCCACCCTTGAGTCCCAGCTACCCTCCTAGGATAGGAGGTAGAAAAGATCAGGAAGCTAAAATGATCTCCTCAGTTTTATATGTAACCTCGACTTGGGATCTCCTTAATCTGATGGGGCATACACTCAGTAGAAGGGATAAATTCAGGTCTTCTGTTGGGGGAAGGATAATCCTCCAAGGCCCTGGGCCTTCTGTTTATAATGCTCTTCTAACTACGAGTGATGAAGCTGGACAGTGTGATGGTATTTCAAAAGAAAAGTGTCTCTGGTTAACTCCATAATGCAAATGAAAAAGGTAAATCCATGAATTTTAGGTCCCTTAATCTCTCCCTCAGGGTTCCTTCTTTGTCTTTGGATGGAATGTGAAGCTGCCCTGGGCAAACTGTAAAGGGCCCTCCTATCCTCTTAAGGATTCCCCTGAAATATCTGGGATCCACTGCTTGATCTTGAATTCTTCAGTTCTCTGCTTCCCTCTTTCTTATACCTTATGGGTACCTCTGTAGCTGTTTCCTCTAGGGGAGCACCTGTGTGGTGGTTCTTTTTCCTCCTCTATCTCCTGGTTAAAGGACTAACTTGGTATCCACTCCTTCACAACTAATTGTAGGACTGGCAAGAGAATGTCTTGGGCTGAAAAAACTCAGATCTTCTTCTGGGAGACCGGTGTTTGTAGCCCCCCTGTTTCGGCCCGGAACACCTACCAGAGAGGCCCACGTGAGGGGAGGAGCCGGAGCGCACTTAAAATCTGTGCGGCAGCGGCACCCCGCCGCCGCTGGCACGCCGCCAAAGCCGTGCGCACCTAAGGGGTACGCACGGCTTTGGCTAGAGAACAACGTGAGTCTTCTCATTCAGAACAACTGGAGGATGTAAGGCCAAAAACAATCAGACCTGAAACGGTAACATTAGGGGCACTATGGGACTTGGTTAGTGGGTTAAATGTGACTGTCAACAAATTGGAAAAAAAGATAGATACAGTGTCCTTAAATTTATCTCAGCAGTATGTCGGTATACAACAGCAAGTGAATGAAATTGACACAAGAATTGATTTAGTAGAAGGAAATATTAAATCTATACAGGCAGTGAATATAGCTTTGTTAAAAGATCAGACTTTATGTTCTAAGAGATTGGAAGCAGTTGAAAATAATACCAGACAACTAAATATAAGAGTTATGAATTTTCCAAGAATAGCGGGGGAAATTCCTTATGTTTCTTTTAAAAGATTTCTAACAGAAGTTCTTGGTTTCTCTGAAAATAATATGATTTCCATAAACTCCTGTTTCTTCTTAAAAAAAAGAACTTCTGGTTTAGCAGTCTCTGTCCCAACTAATCTAGTTTCATGGAAAATTCAGCCGTACAAGTGTTAGAAAGAGAAACGTTAATTGTGTCATTAATATCTACGGCTGATATAAGTAGTCTAATGAGAATATACTTTCAGAAATTTCCTATACTATATTTAGGACAAAATGTTAAGATTTTTCAAGACCAGTTACACGTCTTAAGTGACGGCAATTTCTTGAATTAAGGCAAAGAGTATTGACATTAGGTTTTTCATTTATGTTAAAGTATCCTTGCCGCTGTGTTTTAAAAAGAGGAACGGAATCTTTTGTTTTTACTCAGGTGGAACATTTAAGCCAATTTGTTGAGTCACGAGTACAGGTAACTTCGTCTCCGGTTGAACCTTGATGTACAGGGTTTAGAAATAATCCAATTGTATGGTTGCTGATTACTTAAAATAATTTTTTTGCTTTAAAATATTCTTCTCTTGTTTTAGTCAAATAGGACTCAGATTTATTGTTTGTTTTTCTAAAGTAAGATTTGTTATTTTTTTCCTTCTTTCCAACAGCACTAATGATTACTTATTAGGATTCATTATTCAAACGATTACTTAGATGTATTTGTTGGAAAATTATTGTTGCAATACAATATTGTATTTAAGTTATATATTGATTACGTAATTGGAAAATAATAAATAAATAAAAAATAAAAAAATAAAAACTCAGATCTTCTCTCTGTGGTCTCTTTCTCAGACGGGAAGGGTGGGTAAACTTCTTCCCAGCAAAAGCCACATAATAAGTAAACAACTTAAAAAGAAAAGAAAAAGAAAAAAGTTACCAACCACTGCATGAGAGTTGGAAATAAATCTTTTAACTGACTAATCCTCCTCAGCCAAGTCTTTGGGCCTGTACTATGCAACCTAAGGGAACTGAAAGATAAACCTCCTGCCTTCTCAACTCCAGACTAAAACATCCACATATTTATTTATTTATTTATTTATTTCTTTTGTATACCGACATTCGATCGAGATATCATAGACACTAGGGGTCACTCACTTACACATCCCAGGGAGCTTGCTGCACTCCGATGGGGCCATAAACAATTTTAGTGTCTCTTCAGGGGGAAAAGACAATTTTCAAGGCCCAGAGTGACGGGGATGACTTTGTTACTACTTTCTTATCCATGGGAGAGAGGTATTTGTCCTTCACTGTGTCTGCTGTAAGTGGAGTTACTGGTTTACAGTCCAAAATGAACTAAGTTAAGAGTGCCAGATTTCATCTGATTTTCTATCAGTAAACGTCTTTACTGATAGAAAATCAGATGAAATCTGGCACTCTTAACTTAGTTCTCAGCACCATAGACTCTCTTTTTGGTTACAGTTCATTTTTCTCTATCTGTGTAAGTTTCTCATTTACCAGAGCAAAGGCAACATCCACTCCAGCGCTTGGCTAAGTGGAGTTTCCAGAGGGCAGAGTAAGGTCAGGGAAAACCCTTCCAAACTGGTAAAAGGTAAAAATACAGTCCCTGCACAGAGAGTTCAAATCCTCTCTCTCCCCAGGAGTTGAAGACTCCAGGTAGGTATGTTCAGATGTTCTTACTCATAGGGCCGGATTTTAAAAGCCCTGCGCGTGTAAATCCGGCCGGATTTACGCGCGCAGGGCACTCGCACGCCGGCTCACCTATTTTGTATAGGCCGCCGGCTCGCGCATAGCGCCGGGATGCGCGTAAGTCCCGGGGCTTCATAAAAGGGGTGGGAGGGGGCGTGTACAGGGGCGTGTCTGGGGGTCAGGGGGCAGTTCGGGCAGGACCTGGGGCGTGGCACCGGCCTGGGGGCATGGTCGAGGCCTCTGGACCAGCCCCCGGGTCGGGTGATGGCGCGCCAGCAGCCCGCTGGCACGCGCAGATTTACGCCTGCTTTTGGCCAGCTTGGGGGGCCCCCCAAGCTGGCCAAAAGTTCCTTTTGGGCCCAACGAGGGTCCCGGAGCGAACCCGCGGGGAATCACGTGACGCCGCGTCACTCCGACGTGGCGCCGACGTCACGTGTTCCTCGCAAAGGAGTTCAGAAATGGCGTCCTGACTCCCCGCTGGATCACCAGGGAGTTGTGGTAAGTCTTGGGGGGGGGGATTAAGGAGGGTGAGGGGTTTAAATTTTTATTTAGGATCAACAATCGCGATTTCCAACGTATTCAACATTGCTATGTTGAATAAGTTGGAAATCCGATCGTTTTCGCCTCATCACTTTTTTAAGTTAAAAAAAAAAAAAAGTTGCGTTTTACATTTAAGTTCAAAACGAAAGCACACCCCTACTAAAGGGATTGCTATAGATTCTCAGTAAGCTGCTCAAAAAACCTTCCCAGGATGATGGTCATTCCAGCATCCTCAAGGGATGGGGGCTGCACTGAATGGTAATATCCTCCTCTAATCTACAATGCTCTAGCTAAAATTAGGGGTTCACCCAGGGCTTACTGGTAATGAAACCAGGGGGTCCATTACACTTGCTAATATGCAAGCAAGAATAAACCGTTGCAAGAGACACCAGTGGGGAGCATTCCTCTGCTTTTTACTGCATGACCAAGTTACTAGGTCACACTATTTAGTAGGGCTCCCAGTGGGACCTTATGTATATAAACAGCTCTCCCTAAAAGGCACCTCCCATTGGGAAGTGTCTGAAAGCCACTACACCCTTTGTGCTACATTATTCTCCAGTGTATGTGAAAACGTTGATGCAATCAGTAAGGGACACTTTTGGGAAGCTCTCACACCAGTATCTCCACAATCTTTTGTTGTATTTCTCTTGAGCCACAATCACTTCTGGGCCTCATGAAACAAGTCAAATAGTTGAGGGTGCATGGAGCTACTTTCCATATATTGCCAAGCTTGGAACTGGTGATCTTGCTTAACTGTGCTACCCTGGCTTTCAACAAAATTCCTTCTTTTAGGATGATACAGTCCTCTGCATGTTCTGGTTCCAGGTCCTGTTAGACCTCCTAGGTTTCTCCTACTAAAGAGTAAGGACATGCTGTCATTTGCTTTGTTTTGCTTAGTGTGCACTCATTTCTTTAGTGTGCACTAATCAAATATGTGCGTACACTATCAAATAGGCATGTATGCAATAAAATGCACATGTACTAAATCAATTCTAATGCATAGTAAATGGGTATTTACTTGCACCTACTAAATATATGTAGTGCATACAAAAACAAAACAACATAAAACAAAATGGAAAAGAAAAGGAAAAAAAACACCCAAAATAATATTTTTTTAGCTGTACACCTCTGCCAAGAAGGGGGATAGAACAGGGTTTCCCAACCCTCTCCGGGAAAGTGTTCTCCTTCTTCAGCACTATTCTTTTATTTTTTATTTATGCATTTCCAAAATTATAACAAACAACTGTTATTATAATTGTATACAGATAAAGCAATACATCTTAAGGAAACATATTATCAATATTGCATAATCATTATCTGTTTCTATTTCAAGGAAATCCAGAAAGAGCTAACTTTTAATTGAGCGAGTTTTCAAGAAAATAAAAAACAAAAGCTATAAAGGTGGTTAATATAATCCCCTCATCTATCAGAGACAACAGCCAAATTCAACACTTTTGCTCTTAACCAACCAATTTCTGTGTTTACTGGGGGATAGGATTCAAAAAATGCCTGAAGTTGGGTAACCTCATAAAAAACATACTTATGCTCTAGGTAGTTTATTTCACATCTGCGTGGACATTTTAGCAGAAATCTAGCTCCCCTAGCAATCATTTCTGATTTCAATCTCAAGAAATCCTTTCTTCTAGTTTGGGTTGTTCTTGCTAAGTCTGGGTATATCCATATTTGTTGACCATGAAAAGTTTCTAACTTATGTCTAAGAAACATTTGCAGAACAGTATCTCTCTCAGTAAGAAATATAAAAGAAACAAAAAGTGTTGCTCCAGTAGGTATATCTGTATCTATTGATGTCTCTAATACCTCAGTCAAATTCATGAAACTCTCAAGCTGCAAATTCCCCTCATGATTAATTATCCTAGATTTTATAGGTAAATAATAGACTTTTGCAAAAGCTGATAAAGATTGCTGAGGCATTTTCAATACATGTTGCAAATACTCTTTATCTCTAAACAAAGAGCACAGTTAGGACCTGTAATCCAACTCGGTAAAAAACAAAAGGCTCCTAAGGATTGTTTGTAGTACAGCTCAAACCAAATATTTGTGCAATTTTATGAATTTAATAAATTTTGTAAACGCCGCATCAGCAAGCCTGTCGGGTCAATTACATTAGGCTGATAAAGTCAGAGGATTCTTGTAAACAGTGCTGAGGCTTTTCGCTGTAGAATTATACTGTACTTTAGATCCTCGACGGGATATCTGGGACAGACATAGAAATATAAATTCAACCTAATAGGCTGGTCATACCAAGAGAGTTGGTTGATACAACACTTGTTGGATAACACTTGAGAAAATTAGACCGTTTTGACACAATAACACACAGCCGCCTAGCCGCAAATGATGTGCAGACCGGACGGTTCATGTCGAAGAGATTGAACATGTCGACAGGCTTGCTGATGCGGCGTTTACAAAATGTATTAAATTCATAAAATTGCACAAATATTTGGTTTGAGCTGTACTACAAACAATCCTTAGGAGCAAATACTCTTTAAACATATCTATTCGCAGGTATTACTTTCTGTACCGGGAGATTCAAAACCCTCAAATTGGCATATTTCAATGAATTCTCTATAAATTCCAATTTCTTTTCATTATATAACTCAGACAACAAGATTTTTTTAAAGAACATCCACCTTTTCCAGACGTTTCTTACAGGTTTCCAAGTTATTTTTACTCATTAATAAAGAGTTCTCCAAATTAAGGACTTTATGTTGAAAACTTGTAGTTGTTTGAGTCAAATTTTAATTGCCAACTCCAAAGATTTAATCACTGACCTTAATAATTCTAAAGGGATCTCTGTGGACTTCTGAGGCAAAATTATCTCCAACTCCGGACTTGAGACCCCTTCTCCCCCCACAGCTTGGTCTCCACTCCTCGTGTTTTCCCTAGGTAATTTAGTTAAATCTCCTACACCCCCTTCCATTATAGGGGGGCCCACGGGATTCGTGAGGTTTACATGAGGTGGGGAAGGAGTATTAGGAACGCCGGGGCTTAATGAGATTTCTTCAGCCAGCGGTGTCGCTTCTCGCTCCAACATAACATCTGCAGCGGCCTTATCCTCCGGCAACACATCAGCTGCTGATATAAAGAAGGAGGATATCTGCGGCTGAGATATTATTGGCATGGGAGACAAAGTCGATGCCTCCCTTAACTATGCCTTCCTCTTAGTATGAGGCATCATTCATTAAGGAAATATATGTAAAAGGTAATAAATCAGGACTCCTTCTTAATGTATGTCTCTGTCCAAAACCTTTCTTAGCACTCCTGGAATGGAGGCTTACAGAGAAGAAAACCAAAAATACAGAGGCTAAGGAGAAAGGAAAAACAATTAAAAGTTTTTAACTTACAAGAAATCCAGGCATTCCAAGGAATATTTCAAGTTCCAAAGAATTGGCAGCTACGCACTGCAGGAGAGGCCGGTTTTAAAGCCCTGCCGGTCCCTCCCAAATGTCACAAGCAAAAGCGCTGTTACTGCCCCGTCGGGGCTGGGATCCTCCTTACCCCCGGGTTGGCAGAGTAACGGGTAATCTGTTCTTTTCTCCTTTTCACCTCAAAGTATGCCGCAGGAGGGGCCGGTTTTAAAGCCCTGCCAGTCCCTCCCAGATGATGTCACAAGCCGAAAGCGCTGTTACTGCCCCGTCAGGGCCGGGATCCTCCTTACCCCTGGGTTGGCAGAGTAATGGGTAATCTGTTCTTTTCTCCTTTTCACCTCCTTCAGCACTATTCCAGTTCTGCTGCTAGAGACAGGGTCTGGGTTAAATCTATAGTTGGAGAAAACTGCCACCTACCTGGTGTCCTAACTAGTGCAACTCCTGGATGCCTCTTCTCTTCCTGAGACTTCTAACACTTAACACTTTTATAGCCCTACTCAACATGCGAATCACTCCAAAACATATAAGAGAGTGTCCCTTCTCTTAAGAGCTTACAATCTAATCAAGACAAACATGCAGGGCAAAAGAGGCTTTGGGAATTTTATTTATTAAGGAAATGCTTAAAAATTAATGAGGCTGCAAGCAGGACAATTAGGGGTTAAGATTTAAAAGCAACTTCAAAAAGGTGGGGATTTAAATAAGGCAAGAGAGGCAGCAAGATGCACCGGCTGAGGAAGTCTATTCCAAGCACATGGTGCAGCTAGGTGGAAAGCACGGAGTTGGGGATTGGCATTGAAGAGAAGGGCACAGACAGGAGGGACTTGCCTGATGAGTGGAGTGCATGAGAAGGGGAATAGAGAGAGATAAGAGAGGAGAAGTAGTGAGGTGCTGCAGAGGGAAGGCTCTTGTAGGTGAGTAAGAGGAGCTTGAACTATATGTGGGAATGGATCAGGAGTCAATGCAGGGACTTCAGAAGAGGGGTTATGTGAGTGTAGAGACTTTGGATAAAGATGTGCATCTGAATTTTGGATAATTGTAGCAGAGAGAGATGTTTCACTGGGAAACCTGTGAGGAGCAGGTTACAATAGTCTAAGTGGAAGGTGATGAGAGAGTGGATAAGAGTTGTGGTGATGGTGGGTTCAGAAACAAAGGGATAAGTTTTGGTGGTGATATAAAGAAAGAAATGGCACATTTAGCAGTGTTTTGGATATGTGTAGAGAAGGAGAGGGAGAAGATGAAGATGACTCCAAGGTTACGGGCTGATGGGACCAGGATGACAAATGTATTATTCACAGAAACAGAGAAAGGAGGAAATGGGGAGGTGGGCTTGTGGGGGGGGGGGGGGGGAGATAAGGAGCTCTGTCTTGGCCATGTTGAGTTTAATGTGGCGGTGGGACATCCAGGCAGCAATGTCAGCCAAGCAGGCTGAGATCTGGGACTGGATCCCTGATGAAATTTCTGATGTAAGGAGGTAAATCCTGGAATCATCAGCATAAAGATGGTATTGAAAAGAAAACTATTACAGGAATTCACAGCACCAAGGGAATTAGTATTCAGAGAGAAGGCGGCCCAGGATAGAACCCTAAGGCACACCAAATGATAGTGTAATGGCAGTGGAGGAGGAACCACCAGAGGAAACACTAAAAGTGTGATGGGAGAGGTAAGAAGAGAACCAAGACAGGACAGAGTCCTGAAATCCAAGTGAGGATAGAGTATCAAGGAGTAGGTGGTGATCAACAGTGTCCAAAGCAGCTGACAGGTGACTCTTTCTGCTGTTGGCTTAGGCTGTCTTTATCAACTCTCTCTTTAAATGTCCTTCCTTCTGCCTAGAACTTCTTCCTCCAAGGAACCCCTTTTCAAACACATATTGTTCCAAACACCTAAGTAATTAGGATTTGTATCACTCAACCTAAGACCTTATTCCCTGCTTATTTCCTTATTAAGTAAATCAGCTTTCCAGGGCTTTGACACCAATTAATTTATCCCTTGGAGTTATCATCTTCCTATTAACTATCAATCCTCTGGTTTCTACAGGGAAGAAAATGTATTGCAGTTTTTGAGTGACATATCTGTTGCCTAGGACTCTGTCATGCTATTTGTCTAAGTTATAATATCAAAATCTGTCTATTAGTTTTTGGTTATCCTATATGCCTGTCTACAGACTGAAATAGTTTTTGGTATCCAGTAGAAGGTGACTGGGTTAATTTTTACTATGATTGTTACTGTGAATGTTAATTTGTAAATTGCTGTTTTAATTTGTTTTTCAATTTTTGTTAATTTTCCAAAAACATTGAACAATAAACCAACAGTTATACACTGTAGGTTGAGCATTAATCACCCAAATCCAGGAACCCCACAACCTATCTCCCCCCAATACTGACAAACTTTCAAAGAAGCAAAAATCATTGTTTCCTCAAAATTCAAGACCATCATTTACAATCGTGTTTGTCATACTTCGCTTGAAGAGCGCCGGGAAGTGACTTCATATATGCACCCCAAATCTTATAAAAATAAGTTGTTTTCTTAGGCTCTCTCATATTACATGTCCTGAAGTCTTAAATAAATACATTATTAATAATGAAAAAGCACCATATTTTATTTTTAACTGAACAAGTATGATCTCAATATATGGGATAGAAAATATAGGGAGGTAAATTTCGAAGGCATTTCAGCAGGTGAAACTTTGCTTTACTTGCAGAAAGGAACTGTTAAACTTATGCAGAGTGAGCAGAGGTGTCCCTGAGGGAAGAGTTTGGGGCTTTGCATGCATGCTTATTCTTTTGCACTTTCAAACTATGACTGTACCTTTTAAAGAGGCACGGGCACACATGCGCATGTTCGTTGGCAAACATAAATGCATGTTATAAAATATCTTGACTTTGTGTGCATGTGCACGCAATTTTAAGTGGATATGTGCCTATGCGTGCAAATGCCGCTTCTACCGCGTAAGCAGGGGAATTTTAGTAGACGCAAGCGCCGATGTCATTACCAGTTTTCCCAGTTCACCCATGTAAGGGATAGACTTCCAAAACCCCCTACTGTTATAGCCTCCCTTCTACCATTAGCTCCAACCCTTAAAACCTTGCTGATCTATTTTATAACTTCACATCATCCATCGCAGAAGTAAGGTTGCGTGTAAGGGGACTCTGGTGCATGCCTGTGCACGTATTTATGCACTGATTTGAAGCTGAAATCCAGGAACACCCATGCCCTGCTCAGACCATGTCAAAACCCCCCTTTTTGGAACTTTTCATTTGTGCACGCAGTGGGAGATGCACACATTTATTTATTTATTTATTTAAAATTTTTATATACCGACATTCATCCAGGATATCATATCGGTTCACATTGTAACATAAACTGGCGCTAGGCATGGCGCTTTACATTGAACGATTAAAACATGCGAACAAGGTATTAAAAAGGGGGTGGGAGATAACATGGGAAAGTTTGCATTAAATTATATTATAGCAACGTTTGCAAATATATACATATGTACAATGGAAAATAAAGACTAAGAAGTGCAGGCAGGCTAGTGAGGGAGAAAGGGGAGGAGGAGAGAGGAGAGCTGAGAAGGAGGGAGGAGCGGGGGAAAGAGGTAGGAGGGGGAAAGAGGGAGGGGAGAGAGGGAGAGAGGGACAGTGAAGGGGAAAGTAGAGGGGAGAGTGGAAGGTGGATATAATGGATAGGAAGAGTGAAAAATTAGGTGTATGCTTTAGCAAAGAGCCAGGTCTTAAGCTTCCGCTTGAAAGATTTGAGGCATTCCTCTTGCCGTAAGTCAACTGGCATTGTATTCCAGAGGGTTGGCCCGGCTATAGATAATGCACGGGCTCTCGTGGAAGTAAGTTTGTAGAGTTTAGGAGAAGGGATAGGCATAGTTGCAAGGTGTGCATGTCTGGTAGGCTTAATAGACTGGTGTAAATGGAAGGAATCGTTAAACCAATTCATTTCAGGGTTGTATAAGGCCTTATGGATTAGAGAGAGCGCCTTATATTGTATGCGGGAAGCTATTGGAAGCCAATGTAAATCTTTTAGAACAGGGGTAATATGGTCATGTTTACGTAAGTTGGTCAATATCCGGGCTGTGGTGTTTTGCAGGATTTGAATGGGATGGATGGCATTGTTGGGTAGGCCGAGAAGTAGGGAATTGCAGTAGTCAGTCTTGGCGAAGATTGTAGTTTGAAGCACTGTACGGAAATCGGGGGGATGTAGTAGGGGTTTGAGTTTTTTTAGTGTGTGGAGTTTAAAGAAGCCGTCTTTGAGTATGTTATTGATGAATTTCTTAAGTGTGACATGACCATCAAGGATGATTCCCAGATCACGGACTTGTTGGGCAAATTGGAACTGCGTAATAGGGGGGAGGATTGGTAGGTTTTGGGGTGAGATGAGCATGATTTTAGTTTTCGTGGTATTAAGGGCTAGGTGGATGGAAGATAGGAGATTGTTAATGGAGAGGAGGGTTTCATTCCAGAAATCCATGGTTTTCGATAGAGAGTCGGTGATGGGTATGAGCAGCTGAACATCATCAGCGTATATGTAATGAGGGAGATTTAGACTGGAAAGGAAGTAACAGAGAGGTAGGATGTATATATTGAATAGGGTAGAGGATAGGGAAGAACCCTGAGGGACACCTCGGTTGAGGGGGATGGCCTTGGATACGTGATTTCCTAATTGAATTTTGTAATCTCTGTTGCTGAGGTAGGAATTGAACCAGTTGTGGGCAACGCCTGTAATGCCAATTTCAGTCAACCGCTGTAGGAGAATAGGATGGCTGACGGTGTCAAAAGCGGAGGATATGTCAAGGAAGGCAAGAATGTATGATTGCCCTTTCTCAAATCCTTTGATAATGTGGTCTGTCAGGGAAAGTAAAAGAGTCTCAGTACTATGAAATTTCCGAGAACCGTATTGTGCGGGGGCAAGGATATGATTATCTTCAAGGTATTCTGTAAGTTGCTTGTTGACAGTTTTTTCAAGGAGTTTAGAAATGAATGGAAGATTTGATATAGGGCGATAATTAGCTGGATCAGAAGGGTCAAGTTTGGGCTTCTTTAGAATAGGTTTGACAATTGCCTGTTTCAGGGGGAGGGGTACCTGCCCAGAGTTAATGGACAGGTTAATGATTTTTGTTAAAGGTTTGGCAATGATGTTGGGTATTGTGAGAAGATGTTTAGTGGGTATAGTGTCAGATGGGTGAGTGGACGGTTTGGCTTTCTTGATAAAGGTTTCTATTTCTAATGTAGAAGTGCAGTCTAGGGAGGAGAGAACTTTAGTATAGTTACTGGTCTTTGTTTGATTGATGGCCAATTCGAGGTGGTTGCTGGGACCGGTAGAGGAGGAGAACTTGGATAGCAATTTATCTACTTTGGTTTGGAAGAATGTGGCAAGTTCTTCGCATTTGGATTTGGCTACTACATCAGGGATGTCGGGAGTAGTTGTCTTGGTGAGTGAGTTCACGTAGTCGTAAAGTACTTTAGGATTGTATTGGAATTGGTGTATTTTGTTGGCATAGAAGTCTCGCTTTGTCATGTTAAGTTTGTCACTATAGAGGTTTAGGGAGGATTTAAATTGTGCCAGGTGAGTATGTGAGGGATTCTTACGCCAGATCTTTTCAGATTTCCGAAGTTGTTGTTTAAGGTTTTTTAGCTCTTGGGAGTACCATGGTTTCTTACTCTTATTGTTTTGCGGACAGACACGTTTAGATTGCAGGGGACAGGTGGTGTTAGCTATGCTGTTGGTAATGTCATACCAGGAAGCAAGTGCTGTATCTGCATTGGTGAGCTCGAGGTGGTCAAGTTTGTTGTCGAGAGCTGATATAAGGTCATCTCTGGTGCAATTTTTTCTGTAATGAATGGTTTTGTAAGTGTTGTCATGGCAGGAGGGTGTCTTAATGGAGAGAGAGGTTTTAATGAGGTGATGATCAGACCAGGGGATGGGTGTGTGAGAAGGGGGGTCAGTTTGTATGAGGGCATTGGTGAAGAGTAGGTCGAGGGTATGGCCCGCCTTGTGAGTAGGAAAATGGATAGATTGCTTATAGCCTAAAGCATTTAATGATTCAAGAAAAGCATCACATGAAGGGGTGCGGGGGGAGCTATCAACATGCAAATTGAAGTCTCCAAGTATGATGGCTGGAATGTCAATGGAAATGTTCGTTGCAAGGTATTCTATGAGGGTCGACGGGTTGTTATGTAGGGTACCTGGGGGAGCGTAAATGAGGCATAATTGTAAAGAGGGGGATTTGAAGAGGCCTATTTCAATTTTTGGAGGGGGAGAGGTAGGGTGGAGAATCATGTGAAATTTTTTCTTTATGATTAAAAGTAGACCTCCACCTTTCCTTTTTGGCATGGGGATGAAGAAAGTGTCGTATGTTTCGGACGGAAGCTGATTTAGGAGAACAGTATCGGAATCCTTTAGCCAGGTCTCTGTTAAGGCACAGATATCTGGGTCTTGGTCAGTGAGTAGGTTGCAGAGAAGAGGTATCTTTTTGTTTAGAGACTGGACATTGAGGAGTATGAGGGATAGAGCAGTGAGACCGATAATTTGGGTAAGAGGGGGGGAGATCATGGAGGGGAGGATGGTTTTTATATGAGAGTGGTGTCGTGGGTATAGGGGGGTGTTGGGCCTGCATTTGTTATATTTGAGAATGGTGATCTGGTGCTGATGCATTTTGTAATTGGGGTGTTAGGAGGTGGTGTGAGAAAAGGGAAAAGAAAGGAAAATGAGGAATTATTAGGTGGTATTAAGCGGAAGAGTGGAGGAGAGCGCAGAGGCGGAAGTGTGGATTGGAGATTGTGTAGCGAGGGGTAATGGGGTACTGGTAGGGCTTGGTAAGACACGACCTGTTTTTTAATTGGAATGAAGGGGGAAGGAGGGTACATGTAAATTTGTTGGCAAACATACAATAATTGTGAGGAGCATTAATTGGCAAATGACTTCAAATGTTGAATACAATGAGATAAGCACAGTAAATGGCAAAACCTTCAAATGTTGAGAGTACAAACAACTGAGAGGGAACAAGGGGCAGTTCACAACATCAAGGGATAGAGCCTACATTTATAGAGCTCTTACCCCAACAGGAGTGTCGCTTCCTTCTTTGTCCGTTGCCTTCAGCTGGACAGCGATTCAGAGGGGATGACCAAGGGGGTGGTTCTCACCTCATACTCAGGTACCTTTTAAATTCCGCCTGGCACACACTGGCTGGACATATTCACATACCTCCCAGCTTTGGTGTGGGTCGGGCTTTTGAAATTCACCTTTATGTGTGCTAATTTCCTCTGCAAAATTCTGCACACAAACTAGCAGGCCCAATTTGTGTGCAGAAAGCTTTTGTGGGAAAACTTTCATGAGGAAGTTATGTACCTATTTTGCCTTTGAAAACTGGTGCAGCTTATTTATATATTTAATTTCAAAGGAGGTTACAAAATACCCCCACTGTGATGTAACAAGAACATAAGAACATAAGAAATTGCCATGCTGGGTCAGACCAAGGGTCCATCAAGCCCAACATCCTGTTTCCAACAGAGGCTAAACCAGGCCACAAGAACCTGGCAATTACCCAAACACTAAGAAGATCCCATGCTACTGATGCAATGACCATAGAAATAAATCTATGGTCTTTCATGGCACCATGGAAAATTCTTCAGGAGATACGAATTCACGCACTAATTTTTTTTTATTCTGCTCATGCAGGAAGCAAATTATTTTGATTCAAATTGTAATATTCCCTAAAGCAGGGGTGGCCAACTCTGATCCCCAAGAGCCACAATCATCTTGAATTTCAGGATATCCACAATGAATATATATGAGATAGATTTGCATGCACTGCCTCCATTGTATGCAGATCTATCTCATGCATTTTCATTTTGGATATCCTGATAACCTGGCTTATTTGTGGCTCTTGAGGACCGGAGTTAGCCTGGCCACCCCTGCCCTAAGATCCGAAATATAGCATTAAAGGAAAGGCAGTGCAGGCTTGTCCTGCACTGCCGATTATAACACAAAGAAAGCGCACGAAGGGGGAGGTCAGAGGAAGGCCGGGGGTGGGGGGGGGGGTGTCGCAGCAAGGGGGGGGGGGATAGAGTAGGGAGATTGAGTTAGGACGGTTAGGAATTTCAAATTGCAGGGACGGGATTGGTAACGAACGAGAAGGGTTTGCGCTGCCACTCTACCCTGCTTGCATTGCGCGGGTTAGCATGTGGAGAGGGGTTGTTTGGCTCGACATGAGCGAGAGTGAATGATTTTTGAGTGCTAGAGATCGATTCCTTTAGTTAGAGTCTTCAGCTTTAGCTTGGTAGGACGGGGCTTTGAGCAGATTAAAAAAAAAAAAAGACATAACTTTAGCGAGCAGCGTTACCTGGGAGAGGCGTCCTCAGGCCTAGGCGAGGTATCGGGCCTAGCTGCATGTAGCTGCAATTGAGAGTATGCTAAGAAGAGGCCATGAGAGGGGCGGTCATTCGGGCATGCGTGCGCCCGCTCCTAAGGTCAGTGGCGGCAGGAGAGGCGCGGCCAGAAGGATGACCAGAGTGCTGGCGGAGGCCGTCTAGACCGCCCAAGCAAGTGCTCCCAGTGCTCGGTCTCTGGTCACTAGCTCCGGCGAAAGCGGGCTGGAGATCAGCCCCGTGTCCCCACAGCATTCGCCCCGCTTGGCCAGCAGGTCGGAGGCCTGCGCCCCCTAGACTTATCTCTTAATGCCTCGGGAAGCGATTTTGCTGCTCCGGGCAACTCCCCCCTGAGGCTGCGTGGATCTCTGCTGTTGTCCTTGAGGGAGAGGGCAAGGGAGGGCAGGGGTTAGGTGTATGTAGTACTAGGAGTTGTACCGAAAAAAGCAAAGCTCAGGCGAGAAGGGGTGGGTGGTTCAGAGGGGTAGCTGAGGGAATGGGTGCGGTGTCGGAAGGGAGGCAAGTTGCCATGTCCTTTCACAGGGCAGGGCATTCTAGGGAGGTGGGTCAGCAGCAGGAGGCAAAAAGGGGGGGGGGGAGGCAGGAGGGCTTCGAGGGCTCCAGGAGCAGGAGCGAGGGGACACAGTATGGAGTTCCCGCGGGGGGGGGGGGGGGGGGGGGGGGGGGTGGGGCAGGGAAGAAGCCTTGCAGCAGCTCCTGCCAGCAGACGACAAGTGTGATGCCTATGGGTAAAGGTAGGCATTGTGTACAGCCTCACGGAGACAGGGAATTGTCAAGGGGAAGTTTTTATAGCAGGAGATTCGGAGGGTAACCCTCATGGCAGCAGGAGGGGGGGGGGAGGATTGGGATAGAACGAGGGCATCTGGAGTAGGTAGCATACTATTGCAACTGGGATTGGGGGTTGGGGGGCAAAGAGCAGGAGGTGCACAAGAGGGGGCAGGGGGAACAGGGAAAAGGGGAGCCTGGGGATTTGGTTGGTCCTGCGGCTTGTTCTTTTCTTTCCTCAGGCGCAGCAGAGGAAACTTACCCCAGCGCATCCAGAGCGGAGGCATGGAGAGAGCGGAGTTTCTCTCAGAGCAGGCTGTCTTGTAGGCAAGGAGGCTTGGGGACGAGCAAAAGACTGAATTATGGTGGACAATGCAGCTTTGGTGCAGAAGCAGGTGAGGTGCCATTTACGGGGTAGAAGCGCGAGCGAGGAACAGATAAAAAGAGGAAAAGATCCAGTTCATGCCGCTCTAGGTTGGATACGAGTTCCTCGTCCTCCACATCCACCTCAAGTGAGTCAGAAATTGTTGAGCAACCAGGAGGGGATAGTCCACGACAGGATATGGGGCATCTGCGTTGGCATCACTGACGGAGTTATGGGAGGAGGGCCCAAGCAATTTAAGAAGGAGGATCCGTAGACAGAAATATCTTTATATTTTTAGGTTACTGGAGGATAGGCGAGAGGGTAGGAGGGGCAAGAAGAAGAGCAAGAAGAAGAGGAAGGGTGAGGCAGCAGGGCCTAAGGTATCTAAGAACATTGTTAATTGGGTTAGAGATTTTCTGCAATTAGCGAGTGTGGTTGGACATTTCCAGCCTACCCAATATGGTGCTTTATTAGGTTACGGGGATAGTATTTTAGGAGCGTTTAAGGATTATGAGGGTTGGGCTTGGCTCAGTTATGATGAGAAGTTTAGGGAGGTGAAAGAAGCTATTTTAGCCAAAAGATCTTCATTCAAAAATTGGAAGAAGGATCCAACAGAGGAAAATAGGAAAATGCATAAACGTTGGCAAGTTAAATGTAAGACATTGATAAGACAAGCTAAGGGCCTCATTTTCTAAAGTATCGCAGGCCTGCGATACTTTAGAAGATGAGGGGCGGGGGGCCGAAATGGGGGGGGCGGGCCTGTGCTAGCCGGCAGCGATTGCACCGTCGCGGTGCGATCGCTGCCGGTTTCGCACCCAATAGCACCCCCATAGGAGGTGTAGCTATTGGGAGCGAAATAGGCAGCGAAAAAGCACTTACCTTTTCGCTGTGCGCGCTGTCGTCGTGGAGTCTGCCCCGGTGATGCCCCGACTCCTTGTCTTCCGTGCGAAACGTCCCTTACCGCATGCGATACGATTGGAAAATAAGGCCCTAAGAGAGAATTTGAAAAGAAGTTGGCCATAGAGGCAAAAACTCACAGTAAAAACTTTTTAAAATATATCCAAAGCAGAAAGCCTGTGAGGGAGTCAGTTGGACCGTTAGATAATCGAGGGGTTAAAGGGGCACTTAGAGAAGATAAGGCCATTGCGGAAAGATTAAATGATTTCTTTTCTTCGGTGTTTGCTGAAGAGGATGTTGGGGAGGTACCCGTACTAGAGAAGGTTTTCATGGGTAATGATTCAGATGGACTGAACCAAATCACGGTGAACCTAGAAGATGGGGCACATTTAAAACTAATCGGAGAAAGTTATTTTTTACTCAACGCACAATTAAACTCTGGAATTTGTTGCCAGAGAATGTGGTTCGTGCAGTTAGTATAGCTGTGTTTAAAAAAGGATTGGATAAGTTCTTGGAGGAGAAGTCCATTACCTGCTATTAAGTTCACTTAGAGAATAGCCACTGCCATTAGCAATGGTTACATGGAATAGACTTAGTTTTTGGGTACTTGCCAGGTTCTTATGGCCTGGATTGGCCACTGTTGGAAACAGGATGCTGGGCTTGATGGACCCTTGGTCTGACCCAGTATGGCATTTTCTTATGTTCTTATGTTCTAAGATGTGGTAGACCTGATTGATAAACTGAAGAGTAGTAAATCACCTGGACCAGATGGTATACACCCCAGAGTTCTGAAGGAACTAAAAATTTCAGACCTATTAGTAAAAATTTGTAACCTATCATTAAAATCATCCATTGTACCTGAAGACTGGAGGATAGCTAATGTAACCCACATATTTAAAAAGGGCTCCAGGGGAGATCCAGGAAATTACAAACCGGTTAGCCTGACTTCAGTGCCAGGAAAAATAGTGGAAAGTGTTCTAAACATCAAAATCACAGAACATATAGAAAGACATGGTTTAATGGAACAAAGTCAGCATGGCTTTACCCAAGGCAAGTCTTGCCTCACAAATATGCTTCACTTTTTTGAAGGAGTTAATAAACATGTGGATAAAGGTGAACCGGTAGATGTAGTGTACTTGGATTTTCAGAAGACATTTGACAAAGTTCCTCATGAGAGGCTTCTAGGAAAAGTAAAAAGTCATGGGATAGGTGGCGATGTCCTTTTGTGGATTGCAAACTGGCTTAAAGACAGGAAACAGAGAGTAGGATTAACTGGACAATTTTCTCAGTGGAAGGGTGTAGGCAGTGGAGTGCCTCTGTACTGGGACCCTTACTTGTCAATATATTTATAAATGATCTGGAAAGAAATACGACGAGTGAGGTAAACAAATTTGCAGATGATACAAAATTGTTCAGAGTAGTTAAATCACAAGCAGATTGTGATAAATTGCAGGAAGACCTTGTGAGGCTGGAAAATTGGGCATTGAAATGGCAGATGAAATGTAATGTGGACAAGTGCAATAGGGAAAAATAACCCATGCTATAGTTACATAGGGATGTGCAGAGCATTAGTTTATGTTCATAAGTCCATAAGTCGAAAGGGGGTCCCATTTGCGGTCAATATGGACATATGGAGAATTCCATAAGTTGAGTCTATGTCCATATGTCTTAGGCAGGAGCCACCAGGTCATGTGCCTGATCATCTGGGTGTTGGAGTCACTATTGTTCGTTCTCAACTACTCAAAGTCCCATCTCATTCCGTCACTTCAATTGGACTTCATAGGAGTCCTGCTAGACACGGTTCAGGACAAGGTCCTCCTGCCATGCCAGAGGGCTGTCACCTTGCAACCATCACAGCAGAGAGCCAGCAGATGTCAGCCT
This sequence comes from Rhinatrema bivittatum, assembly GCF_901001135.1. Taxonomy (NCBI): domain Eukaryota; kingdom Metazoa; phylum Chordata; class Amphibia; order Gymnophiona; family Rhinatrematidae; genus Rhinatrema; species Rhinatrema bivittatum. The sequence goes on along the minus strand of NC_042620.1, from coordinate 365,807,695 downwards.
GGCACATGTTGAGGTTGTTGGGCCATATGGCCACTCCCTTGGCACTTTACACATGCACAGAGCTCAATCGACCCTGAGGTCGCAGCGGCGCCAGGCCACTCAGAGCCTCCAGGACTGTATTCGAGTCACCCCGTCTCTCCAGGACTCATTGTCCTGGTGGTAGGTACTTTCAGATATGGAATGGGGGATCTCATTTTGAAGTCCCCCTACTCAAATTGACCTAACCACAGATGCATCCACCCTGGGGTGGGGAGCTCATGTAGATGGGCTCAGCACTCAGGGTCTCTGGTCCGCCCAGGAATGTTCTTGTAAAATCAACTTCCTAGAGCTTTGGGTGAGCAGGTATGCGCTATGGGTTTTCAGGGATTGGCTGTCCAACAAAGTTGCCCTGATCCACACCGACAACCAAGTAGCTATGTGGTATGTCAACAAGCAGGGGGGCACGGGATCATACTTGCTGTGTCAGGAGGCAGTCCAGAGCTATATACCTGGCCAGGATGGAGAATGTGGTAGCAAACAAGCTAAATCGAGCCGTCAGACCCCATGAGTGGTCCCTGGACCAGGGGATAGTGAATCGGATATTCCACTTCTGGGGGAGCCTGGATGTAGATCTGTTCATGACCCCCTGCAACAGGAAGGTGTCTCAGTCCTGCTCTCTGTACAGGTCAGACGGCAAACCAGCCGCGGATGCCCTCACTTGTCATTGGGGCAAGGGTCTTCTGTATGCGTATCCTCCGATTCCCTTACTGGCGAAGACTCTCTTGAAGCTTCACAAGGACAGGGGGACTATGATCCTCGTAGCCCCTCATTGGCCGGGTCAGGTCTGGTTTCCACTCCTATAGGAGTTGCCCATCTGAAGACCAGATCTCATCAAGCAAGATCAAGGCAGTCCTTGGCATCCCAACCTCCAGGCCCTGTCACTCACAGCCTGGATGTTGAGAGGTTAATCCTGCAGCCGCTTGATCTTTCTGAGGATGTGTCTTGGGTCCTGATGGCTTCTAGAAAGCCTTCCACTAGAAAGTCCTACAAACTGAAGTGAAACCTCAGAATCGGGCCCTGAGAATACTTCTCTCACAGTACCACCATGTCATTCATCACATCGTTGCCACGCTATTGCTGCGTGCCACCCGTTCGTGATACCGCCATGGAACCAGAAGCTCACTCATTCCCCCCCCCCCCCCCCCCCCCCCCCACATCACAGGGTTTTCCAGTATCAGGCATGTGCTATAGTCCGTACCATTACCAACGTCTCTAGCGTTGCACCTGCAATATGCTTTGTGATTTATTTTAATGTGCGTGTGCGTTATCATGGATGTGAGCATTGTAATCCGCCCCAATGTGGTGGAGGTGGCAGCGTAGAAAAATGTTTAAATAATTAAATCACTGCCGGCACAATACCACAATAATAAAGGTTAACGTATAAAAATAAAAAAAATATATATACAGTGCATATCAGGTGATACCTTTTTATTGGACTAATAATACAGTACTTGGCAAGCTTTCCTTTTTTCTGTAAGTCAGAATCCAAATGCCAGTGCGTCACTGATTCTTCGTATCCCTGCCGCTAAATCTCAATGTCCGTCCTCATATCCTGTGCCCCTACTCCTCTCACCCCTTTCTGACCTTCTTGCTCTGTTAGAAGACAGTAAAGTCTGTTTCATTTCTGTGAACTAGTTCCTCTCCTCCTTGCTGGGCTCGGGTGGCTGCAGGAAAAAGCCCTCTGGGTCCTGCTGGGTCTCTCATCCCCCACCTCCTCCTCCTGCCTCCCGTTCCGGGGAGATCAGTGACAGAATAAATTACACTTCACAGCTGCCCCTTCCAGCACCAGCTGGAAGGAAGAAAAGCCTATCCGATGTCTCCTGGGGGAGGTGGGGGGCTGCCCCAGCCCACTTCAGGTGCCCCTGACGGGCCCTGTTACATCCATTCCCTCTCCCACAGCCATGAGCAGCCACTGGGGAGCTGGGCAGGCAGGCAGTGTGTATAGCTATCTGATATCTTCACCCTCAGATAATATGCAAGGGTGAGGGAGGGAGGGTGTGTGCCTATCTGTGCATGTGATAAGGACACAAAGAGAGTGCATATTTCAGTATCCAGCCAGGGAGTGCGGATATCCGGGTGTGAATTATGGCTCCCTGTGATGATATCCAGCAGTGAGGAGGGGAGGGTATCTGTATGCATATATTATATATCTTTCTCTGTATGATAATGGTGAGCAGTAGGTATATGCTGCCAGAGCATATTTTGTTATTATTTTTGTTTTGTTTTATTTTTAATATTCGGTTCGAGGGGGGGGGGGTCGGTTTCTTTTCGTTTTAGTGCACATTAAATTAAATTAGTGTGCACTAAATCGAATCAAATTAAGGTGTACTAATGTGATTTAGTGCACACTAAAATAAAAACAAAAAACGAATGCACACCCCATATCTATATCTATATCAATATATATTTATCTATGTATATATTTACACATACACTGACACCCCACCTACTCTGTGCTTGCTATTATTGGAAGACTAGATTTTATCATTGATTTTATGTCACAATTGTTTGTTTTGTATTGTTTTAAATAAGAATGTTTTATATGCTCCACTTTGATCAGTTTTACTGGATTTGACCCGAATATAAAAATGTATAGATAAATAACTAAATATATTCAGTGTGTGTGTGATCATACCAGCAGAGAGTGGGGATGGGGGTATCAGTGTGTATCTCCCCCTCCCCCACCCTTGGTATGATCATACCCAACAGTGAGTGGGGATGGGGGTCTCAGTGTGTATCTTTCTGCCCCCAAACCCAGTGTGTTCATACCAGCATTGAGTGAGAGGAGGGTATCAGTGTGTATCTCCCCCTCTCTGACCCCCCCCCCCCCCGTGTGATCATACCCAGCAGTGAGCAGGGGGGAGGTATCAGTGTGTATCTCCCCCTACCCTCGGTGTGATCATACCCAGCAGTGAGCAGGGGGGAGGTATCAGTGTGTATCTCCCCCCAGCAATAAGCAGGAGTGGGGTATCAGTGTGTATCTCCCCCCACCCTCGGTGTGATCATACCCAGCAGTAAGCAGGGGTGGGGTATCAGTGTGTATCTCCCCCCAGCAATAAGCAGGATTGGGGTATCAGTGTGTATCTCCCCCTCTCGGTGTGATCATACCTAGCAGTAAGCAGGGGTGGGGTATCAGTGTGTATCTCCCCCCAGCAATAAGCAGGATTGGGGTATCAGTGTGTATCTCCCCCTCTCGGTGTGATCATACCCAGCAGTAAGGGGGCAGGGTGTCAGTGTGTATCTTTCTGCCCCCGCCCCCGGTGTGATCTTACTCAGCAGTGAGGGAAGGGGGGCCGGGGGGGATCCACGTGTCTGCACTAACAGGGTGCGGCAGTAGGACCCAGCGGGCGCCGCCCTCCGCGCTCCGGACTCCCATTGTCTGCCCGGATCCGCGCGTGCGAGCGAGGAAAGCTGCAGCCGGTGCCGGTGCCGGTGCCGGTGCCTGGCGGATCCGGGGGCCGGCGATGGCGCTGCTCCTGCTCCTCCTGCTGCTGCTGCCGCTGCCCCAGCGCTGCCGCCCTTCCAGCGAGCCCCGGGGCCGCAGCTGCGCCGACACCCGCCACGTCCTGAGCTCCCGGGGCTTCAGCCTCAGCCTGCTGCCCCCCAGCCTCATCTCGGGTAAGTGCCCCCCACCCACCGATCTCCTCTACCCCAGATCCCTAAACGTCTCCTCCCCCCCGCACTCACAGACTTCTAAGCCATACCCTAGCCCCCTACACACTGACCCGGCATCCCCCGAAAGATCGCCCCCTCCTCTGTATTGTTCCGCCCCCCTAGATATTAGTAAGCTATACGATGAGCCCCCAGATCCCTAAATACTGCCCCCCCCCCCCCCCCAGCTTCATCTTCCACTTGCACCCGGCCTTTAGACACTTATCTCCATGAACTATGGACTCTGGCTCCTCCAGGTTAAAGCACCTTCAAGCTTTAACCCGTTCTCACTATCGTATTCATTTATTATTATTACTTACCTTCATCTTCCTTCCAGCTTATTATAAGCTTCCAAGTTCTCGATTCCAGTTGATTGTAACTTTGACTTATTCATATCTATTGTTATCTATTGTTTTTACCTGAATTGTTTCCTTCAGTTATACCCCCTGTTAAATGTAAACCGATCCGATATGGTTATTTACTATGAAGGTCGGTATAAAAAACTGTTAAATAAATAAATAAATATGTGCAAATAAAAATTTAAACCCCTCACCCTCCTTAATCCCCCCCCCCCAAGACTTACCAAAACTCCCTGGTGGTCCAGCGGGGTCAGGACGCCATTTCTGACCTCCTTTGCAAGGAGCACGTGACGTCGGCGTCACGTCGGAGTGACGCGGCGTCACGTGATTCCCCGCGGGTTCTCTCCGGGACCCTCGTTCGACCCAAAAGGAACTTTTGGCCAGCTTGGGGGTGTCAGGAGGCCCCCCCAAGCTGGCCATTATTGTGCCTCCCCATCCTGCCCCCAATTAACAAGACCTGTGGTCTCAGCAGGGGGGGGGGCAGGATGGGGAGGTGTCAGCAGTGGGGGGAGGGGTGGGGTAGCTCCTTTTGAGGTGCGGGGTTGGTTGTAAAAGGTGGGTCAGGCGGCAAAGGAGGGGCGGGAGGGCAGGATATTTGCTGAAGATTTAATAAGGTCACGTGTCTCTTCCCAGATTGTAAGTTTAGACATGCATGTGCCACATGTAATGGTGCACACCTGGCTTCTAATTGCTCACAAATGCTCATTCCCGCCCCTGGAAAAGGGGGCAAGTAGTGCAGTGTGATTACCCATTGCAGACTTCTTCGGTATTGTTGGCAGCCATGCAGGGATCGTTACAACTCTATCCGGATCAAACAGTGGTGCAGTTACTTTTCTGGGGTTTCAAAGAGAATTTTAAGATTCTGTATATAGGGTCAGGGAGCAGAGGGAGGGTATGTAATGCGAAGTCCACTGCCCATTTTGCAGCTGTAGCATGGAAAAAATTGGAGGCGGAGTTGCAGTTGGGAAGGATAGTGGGGCCGTTTGCAGAGCCCCCGTTTCTGCACATGCATTTGTTGCCTTTAGTGGTGATTCCTAAAAAGGTACTGGGGAAATACAGATTGATCCTGAATTTATCCTTTCCAAAAGGGGAGTACCTGAACGATTGTATTCCATGGAAGCACTATACAGTGCGCTATGCTTCCTTTGACGAGGCTTTGCGCTTAGTGCGGGCAGCGGGGCAAGGTACTTGGATGGCTAAAGCGGACATTGAGTCGGCTTTTCAGTTGCTTCCCATTCACCAGTCAAGTCTGCCGTTGTTAGGGTTTTCCTTTGAAGGAGATTATTTAGTGGATCGGTGCTTGCCCCATGGGTTGCGCTGTATCTTGTGCATACTTTGAAGCATTAGGTTTCTTAATACAGTGGGTGATGGTACACCATACTGGTTATGATCAGTTATTGCATTATTTGGATGATTTTTTTGTTTGTGGGAGAACTCGGGTCAGATCTGTGTCAAATGCAGTTGGACGGTTTCTTAGAGGTGGCTGGCAGTCTGGGCATTCTGATTGCATCTGAGAAGACAGAGGGGTCTTTGCAGTGGTTAACCTTCTTAAGCATTGAGTTGGTGAGCATGGTGTCCAGGTTACCACTACAGTTCATAAGGTGATCAAGTTGCGAGGGCTAGTGAGGGAGGTCAAGATGGAAAATAAAGTGACATTGCTCCATATGCAATCGTTGATTGAGTGGCTGAATTTTGCTTGTTGGGTTATTCCGATGGGTAGGGCTTTTCTACGCAGGTTGACCTCCTCCACGATTGGGATCAAAGCGCAGCATTATTACATTAGAGTCACGAGGCAGATTAAAGAGGAGTTGGAGACTTGGGACTTATTTTTGCAAACTTTTAATGGGGTGTCGATGATCCCAGTGGACAAAGTGTTCAACAAGGACATTGAGCTTTTTTCAGATGCGGTGGGAGCTATGGGTTTTGGCATGTATTTCCAAAGGAGATGGTGCACGCCTGTGGCTGGATGATTGGGTGGAGAGCAGCTTGACCAGGAACATCACTTTCTTGGAACTCTTTCCCATGGTGGTTGCCATGGCAATTTGGGGGGAGCAGCTTGCTAATCTGAGGATGGTATTCTGGTGCGACAAATTAGGCATGGTACAAATGATTAATAAGTTATCGGCTCATTGTCGGCATTGTTGCGGGAATTGTTAGCTGGTTGTTTGCATTGGAATGTTAGCATTAGAGCCAAGCATGTACCGGGAGTTCAGAACAGTTTTGCTGATGCCCTTTCTAGTTTTCAATGGAAGGTTTTCCAAAAGTTGGCTCCACAAGCGAAGGAGATGGTGGAGCAGTTTCCAGAGGAATGAATGGAATCTTGGGAAGATGAAAAATGGAAAATGATTCAGCAGTCTGTTGCCCCAGCTACGTAGGTGGGTTATGTAGCTGGTTGGAATGCCGTGACTCATTTTTTACGAGTTGCGGGTTGGAAATTGGGGCCGGTTCTGGATGATCTGCTGGTGTAGTTCATCATTTGGGCAAAATGGCGGGGTTATTCGGTTGCAACGGTCAGGGTGCAGATTGGTGGGTTTGTGTTTTTTCAGAAATTACGGGGTTGGGGAATCCGATGTACAGTTTCCGAATTAAGCAATTATTGGGAGGGTGGCAGAGAGATACGGGAAGGGAGGGTGACTCGAGGAAATCCATCAGATATGGGGATTTGATTGCTTTGATTGGTTTGCTGCCTTCAGTATGCTAGTCGGAGTTTGAGGTTTTGCTCTTCCGGACAGCATTTTCATTGGCCTTTTTCAGAGCCATGTGGATAAGCGAGTTGGTGGCGAAGTCTGCGATGGCCATTTTGGTGCAAGGCCTGTTGGTGTAGCATGTTCAAGTGCATAAAGAGTCAGTTGTTTGTTTTTACCTAAACAGATCAAAAAGGAAAAGGGCAGGTCATCACGCTTCTTCCAGCCTCCCATGCCTCTGTTTTCCCAGTTCATACTTTGCAGTTGTATTGGTCTGAGCGACCATTGGTCTCAGGTTCCTTCTTGGTGCATGCGAATGGGAGGCCATTAATCAGGTTTCAGTTCACCAGGGTGCTCCAGATGGTTGTGAGCACAATGGGGAAAGATGTGAGAGAGTACAGTTCACATTCTTTCTGAATTGGTGCAGCTACATCTGTTGCAGAAGGGGGCATTTCAGGGGTGAATATACAGGCAATAGGGAGGTGGAAGTCGAAGGCATTCCTGACTTATGTGAGGGTTTAAAAAAAAAAGAGGGAGGATGGTGGGCAGCAATATGAACCAGGTGACAGGTCGAGTTATGTGTGATTAATAGTATTTTCTTCTTTGCAAAGTGAGTCAGGGTGGCTGGGAAACAAGAGTGCATCTGGATCGTGGGCCACTCATATGTTCACTGGGCGCAACGATGGGCACTGAGACGACCGTACGGAGAGAACCTCGATCTTGAGAGCTGGAATGTGAATGTCGCCTGGTTCAGCAAGCGAGGAATGGAGTGGGACGAACTTTTACATTTCCTGTGGGAAAGAGAGGACATGTGGGGGGTGCCCAATATATTATTGCATCATTTAGGGGGTAATGATGTGGAGATGAAGACCTGTAGGGCATGGGTGACTTGCATAAAGAAGAATTTGTCGCAAATCCTATGTTGGCCGAAGGTCAAGATAGGTTGGTCAGACATCATTGTATGACTTTGAGCAAGGATGAGGTCTTATGGAAATCAGGAGTGCCAAGATGAACAAACAAATTGTAAAATGGGTGATTCGGGAAGGGTTTTTTTGGGTGCGTCACAGTTGGGCATGGGGGGTGGAGGAGGATTTGTTTAGAGGGGACGCGATACATTTATCCGACATCGGGATGGACTTGCTGAATAATGATTGGCAGGAAGGTATAGAGAATGTGCTTAGGCAAGATTAGGGGCTGCAGTGGGGGAACAAGGGTGGCTTAAGCCATCCTTGTTTGTGGCAGAAACCTAAGCCCAAGGGATTATTGGAGGAATGTGGGGTTAAAAGGGGGAAAGGGGGGGCAGCTTGTGTAGTGGGGGGGGCCTGCTACACGGGATGGCTAGTGAGCTGAGGGGCTAAAGCTCGAGGCCAGGTTTGCCCACGCTGGTAGCGAGGCGGGGCAAACAGAGGGGGGGAATCGGGGTGGGCTTTACCACTGGGGCAAGGTGGTAAAGGATTCGGAGGGAGGCGGGGGAAGCAAAAGGGGGTGGGGTGGGTTTGTTGTCATTGTTAAGGTTTTGATGTTAGTTGACTGTTCGGGCTCAGGTTAGGTTAATAAACTGCGGCCTGTTATAATGCCAAAAGAAGAAATTGTGTCATGTGTTATTTGGGGGTAAGGGGGGACTGAGCCGAGCGCATGTCTTAACTCCTTGTGTTAGTGGCATTTCAGCATCAGAAATCGAAGTGTGCAAGCTTTAGGACTTTTTGAATTATCATCTCAGTTGTGTATTATTCTTATGAAAGAATATTCAGGAATATTCTTTATTCCAAAATTTCAAAGTACCAGTGGGCAAAGAAATGTTGAATTATGTGTATTAGAAATGATGCCCATGAAGTCAGTTTTTTGAACAGGGTTATTTTCCTGCTATACATCTCCTCAGGAGGGTAGAAACCTAGCTACTAAAATATCTCCAGTATTTCCATTCTCGCATAGCATCAGGACTTCAATAGATGAGATGCAAACTTTAATATGGCAACTATTATTGCTCCCTTGAGTGGCCATTATCTAAAGATTCTACACTGCAGTGTCATTGTTTAATAAGGTACTTTGCATTAGAAGGCAAAGGAAACGCATGGTTTTCCTCTCTAAAAGTTCCAATATACATGAGTCAGCTTTTTGGTGTTGACTACCTAATAATATAATGTTGTGATTTGGGGGAATATACTATGGCCATTTCTGGATGCCCCTTGCATTCATAAGCCTGCTCCTTTGCCTTTTTGCAGTCTGTTAGAAAAGTAAATTTTACAGTGCAGAATGTACATAAAATCTAGACCATATGCATATATTAATATACGCAGCCACTGGGACTCGGTGGTTAAAGGAGCCGTTGCATTTTCCGTTGTGCCTCTGTGCCTTTATTCCACTTCCCTACTGTAAAGAACGTGGCTGCATCTCTAAACATCTGTCAATCAACACTTATGACTGATAAGTGTTGGATAACAAATAGAAAGTTGGTAGACTGTTTATGGATTATCACTCAGCATGTTCAATAGGATGTAACTAGAGAGATTTGTTTAGTCTGCTAATTCTAGGGAATTAGTGGTTGCCAACAATCAATTGCTAAGTGTGTGCATTAATTTGAAATGACATAGACAATGTTAATGATATTCACTATGTCATTCTTGTCATTTTCAAAAGGGAACGATAGAAAAAAAAACACAAAAATTAATGTTTTTCCTCTATCATGTTTTAATATGCACCCTTTCTGCAATGTAAAAAACAGGAAAAAATAAAAGGAAATACATTAACAACAATCAAAATCAATCCCCAAATGTCATGACATGACAGAAAACAACATTTTTTTGGTCTGCACACCCCTACTACCAGTTACTGACCTAATGAAGCACCAGGGACCATTAATGTAGCAGCTGATTCCTCTGGGGCAGATTTTATAACCTGCGCGCGCGGCCTAGATTTGTGCACGCTACCCGGTGCGCACAAATTTACGCCCGATTTTATAATATACGTGCCCAGCCGCGTGCATGTTATAAAATCCAGGGTCGGCGCACGCAAGGGGGTGCACACTTGTGCACCTTGCGCGTTCCGAGCCCTAGGGGAGCCCCGATGGATTTCCCCATTCCCTCCCCCCCACCTTCCCCTCCCTTCCCCTATCTAACCCACCCCCCAGCCCTACCTAAATCCCCCCTGGCAAGCGTAACTTGCGCTTGCCGGCCAGCTTCTGGCACGCCATCCCCCGGCACAGCTGCTGTGCCGGAGGACTCGGAACTGCCCTCAGACCGCCCTCGGCCCGCGCCCCACCCCTTCCCGCCCCTTTTTCAAAGCCCCGGGACATACGCGCGACCCGGGGCTTTCGCGCATCGCTGAGCCTATGCAAAATAGGCTCGGTGCGCGCAGGTGCAGGTTTTCAGAGTTACGCGCATAACCCTTTGAAAATCTGCCCCTATGGTTTTTAGATCTCTTGCACCTTATTTCTTAAATTTTTTTTTTTAAGTCTACTTTATGAAGGAAAAGGCAGCTTTATTACGTATCCTGCTCCTATCCACACCAACTTTTTTTTTTATTTATTTATGCAAGTTTACAATAATTACAAGACCCAAATCTTGAACAGGCAAAATAGGAGAGTTTTATCACAAAAAAATAAATTTAAATCAGAAAGCATTAGAAGAAATAATATATTTAATAACTCTCTATATTCAAGTCCTCAAATAAGGGGGCAGATACTTCTCTGATAACCTGAAGACATTTCCAGACATTTAAACAGCGACTAATAAGTTTCTAAGATGGTGTATAGCAGTAGATATAGATGTCATCGGTGTTTTCCCCACTAAGAATTGGGTTAATTGTGGCGGATCAAAAAAAACATAAGTGTTTTCTAAATATTTTACTATACATTTACACAGAAATTTCAAAAAATATTTTCCCCCCCAATTAACAAGACCTGAGACCACAGCCCTACCTTTGGGTAGGCGCTAATTTCTGAAAGCAAAATGTGCGGCTTGGCTGCACATTTTGTTTTCCGAATCGCGCGGAAATACCTAATAGGGCCATCAACATGCATTTGCATGTTGCGGGTGCTATTAGGTTCTGGGGATTGGACGCACATTTTCGGCCCCTTAGGGCCTCATTTTCTAAAGTATCGCAGGCCTGCGATACTTTAGGGAATGAGGGGCGGGAGGCCAAAATGGGGGGTGGGCCTGCGCTAGCTGGCAGCAATCGCACTGTTGCGGTGCGATCGCTGCCGGTTTCACACCCAATAGCGTCACCATATAAGGTGTAGCTATTGGGCGCGAACTCGGACGCGAAAAGGGCTTTACCTTTTCGTCGTCCGTGGCATCTTCGCGGAGTTGGCCCCGGTGACGCCCCGACTTCTCCTCTTCCGGGGCCGACTCCGCCCCCATTTTGGTATCGTACGCGATAAGGGACTTTTCGTGTGTGAAACGTCCCTTATCGCATGCGATCCGGATAGAAAATGAAGCCCTTACTGAATAAGGGGTAAGGGAAAGCGCGCATCCAATGGCGGGTTAAGTGCGCTCCATTGGAGTGCACTGTACTGTATCGGCCCGTATGAGAGTTGCAGGTACTGCTATGGGATCAGGTAACTGTTCACATATAGGTCTCATAGGATCCATATCCCCTCCTTGTTCTGTAGTTGTTCTTCTGAACTTAGGGAGATAGATTATCTTAGTTATCAGAGGAATGGCAGAATCTGAGATCTTAAGAACATCTTTTAGGTCATTCTTAAAAATCTCTCTCAGAGATCTTAAGGATATCTCGGGGAAATTTATAAACCTCAGATTTCTGCCTTTTACCAAGTTCTCAAGATTTTCAATCTTCAAGGGTGTGTTCTTATCTTTTATCATCATTACTTGCTTCTGTTGGATCCCATTTAATTCAGTCCTAATAGAGGATACCTGGTTATCCAATTCCAAATGTTTGTTTGTAATAGTCTCAATTCTAACTTCTTGCTGCTTAACTTGCTCTGTTACTGGAATCAGTTGTTGAAGAATAGAATGTCTCATATCGTTTATGGCTTCCCACAGCATTTCTAGTGAGAAAATCAAAGGTCTTACCATAGATGGAATTTCTATTGAGGGGATTCCATCAATCGCTTCTGCAATTTCCCCTGATTCTCCAGCTTCTATTCTGGTGTGCCCTGATGCTTCTCTCGGGCTTGAAATCATCACTGCCACTCCTCCCGGCCCTGCTTGGTAATTTCCCTCAACACTTCGGTTGTAGGTTTCTTGCCCCAGTTGTGGAGTTTCTCTAGTGAGCACTGGATTCACCTGAGGAGTCCTCTCTACGGAAGTAAACAATGATGTTGAGCCAGGGAGAGAGGGGAGCTCAGCTTCCCCTTCTCCTCTCTCCAGCGGCTGTAGTCCTGTTGCTATGTCGCTACACCAAACGTGGGTGTCCATCGGTCTGGTTATGGGCGTCGCCGAGGTCATCGGGGGTACGAAATCCTCGGTTTTCATTTCCTCCCCATTTAGAAGAAAAGGTAATCTCAGGAAAACACTTTTTAAACTCTCAGCCGAGAGCACTCACGCCGAGTAAAACAGTCTGGAGGCCATCTTGAATCTGCTCCCAAATGTGCCCACACCAACTTTTCAGCTACATCAGGAAAACCATAAATGTTTTCTGATCTCTGCACAGATGTACATTCTGGAAAATAAGATCCTTCAGTTTATTGTGTACTCAATTCACCACAATAATATTTGTTTTTTTATTTATTTTACATTATTTATGAATCACCCTCTTCAGATTTAAAAAAATCACTCAGAGCAATTTACAGAAATAACACAAATTACTATAAACATATAACACTAAAATTGAAAACTAGAACAATTCTTAAAACAAAAATTTAACATTTGATCCTCTTGCCTTGTATATTGCATTGCAATTCCATATTAAACATTCAGGCAATTAAAGGCAGGTGGAGCTTATAATTGAAATTTTATAGTAGCTGGGGAGCAGATGACTGATAATTGTGATATACAGCAACACTTGCATTTCATAATATGTTTGTATATGCATAAGAACATAAGAAAATGCCATTCTGGGTCAGACCTAGGCTCCATCAAGCCCAGCATCCTGTTTCCAACAGTGGCCAATCCAGGCCATAAGAACCTGGCAATTACCCAAAAACTAAGTCTATTCCATGTTACCATTGCTAATGGCAGTGGCTATTCTCTAAGTGAACTTAATAGCAGGTAATGGACTTCTCCTCCAAGAGATATGAGGTAACATATAACAGGGAGTTCAGTATATGTTGTTGTTACCGTTCTCTCGCGGTCCGGAGCGGCACGGCACGAGGCAGGGTCCGTTCGGGGTCTGGGTCGCACTCGGGCAGCTTCCGCGGCATCGGCAGCGCGGGACTAGCAGTGCTGGGAGATCTCCTCCATTTTGGGAATCGCCAGTATCGCGCGAGTTAGAGGGGAGTTCCGCGCGATCGATCCTGGCCACGCCCCCTGACGTCAGACGCCAACGGAGTCAATTGCGCGGGAAATTGGGGCTATTTAAAGAGAGTAGGTCTCCAACCCTTTGCTTCGGCCACGATTGTGTTTTGCTTTCGCCTGGGAACTGTGTTGCTGTCTGCTTGGACTCTGACCTGGACTGTGCCTCGGACTACGCTGCCTGCCGCCTGCCCTTTGGATTTCCGTGGTGATTCTGATTGCTTGCTGCCTGACCTTTGGATTATTCGTTGTGGTTCTGATTGCTTGCTGCCTGCCTCGACCCGGACTGTGCCTCGGATTACTCTGTTTGCCGCCTGCCCCGACTCGGACTGCCTTCCGATATATTATTGATCTCCTACATTCCGAATACTACTACACCAGGTAAGCGGTCTAAACTGTGGTTTCACTATATCTGCCTGGCAGCCGTAACAGTTGGCCGAAGCCATGGAGCCAGTAGATTTGACCGCTTTACAGGCCATTCCGGGAATGGCTAATAAGATCCAGCAACAGCAGGGGGTTCTGGATCAAGTTACAGGGGTCCTGGACAGATTGGTCGCCCGTATGGATGCCTTAGCCCACCTACCGACGGGACCCGCCACCAGCGCGGTGGTTACCCCCGGCCCTGTCAGGGTACCACCACCGCCTCGCTTCAATGGAACTGCTGCCTTATGTCGAGGATTTATCAATCAATGCAGAATGCATTTCTCTTTGCAACCTGCCTCGTTTCCCAACGACAAAACGAAAACTACCTTCATCCTCTCCTTGTTGGAGGGTCCAGCGTTGGCCTGGGCATCTCCTTTATGGGAACGAGATGATCCTATTCTTAACTCCTTAGATCGTTTCCTCAAGGAGTTTCGCTTGATCTTTGATGAGCCAGGACGCTCATCTTCTGCGGCTAATGACATACTTCAGATAAGACAAGGCTCCCGAACTGTTGGTGAATACGCCGTTCATTTCCGCACCTTGGCCACCGAACTTGCTTGGGGCGAGGAGAGTCTGACTGCCATCTTCCGTCAAGGTCTGGCGGAGAATATTAAAGATCAGATGGCAGGTAGAGATCCTCCAGAAACCTTGGAGGGTTTAATTCGTCTTGCCATTCGATTGGATTTGCGTTTCCAGGAGAGAACTAGAGAGCGAGCCGCCACTCGGAGAAATTTTCGGTTGGCTCCTACATTTCAGCAACCGATGGTTGTTCCAGCAACTGGTCAGACGCCGACAGATACCGATGAGCCAATGCAGATTGATCGGGTTCGTCTAACCCCCGAGGAACGCAATCGAAGACGAGCAAAGAACCTTTGCCTGTATTGTGCAGGAGCAGGACATTTCCTCAACAAGTGCCCTAACAAACCGGGAAACTCCCGGACCTAGGTCGGGTAGGAGAGGCCTCCCTGGGTCCCGCTAGTCCCTCTCCGCAACTGTTATTACCAACTACCATCTGTTTGAACAGCGAACCTTTACACTTGCAGGCCTTCATAGACTCAGGGGCGGCTGGCAACTTTATCCAGGAACTTCTGGTACAGAGATATCAGATCCCGGTGGAGCCCTTGGCCACTCCGCTGTCAGTAACTTCTGTTTCGGGACGAGCGGTGGGAATGCATATCACACAGGTTACCAGACCTTTGCTGCTACGGACCGGCCTCTTTCACCAGGAGAATATTCAACTCTTAGTACTCCCGTCCTCGGTGAATCAAATAATCCTAGGACTACCTTGGCTACGTCTTCATCAACCTCACATAGATTGGGCATCTCTACAACTTGCGGAATGGAGCCCATTTTGCTTCCAACACTGCCTCAAGAATGTTCCAGAAATTCCTCTGCGATCCACGCAGCTTGTCAATGGAATACCACTTCCCTATCGGGATTTTCAGGATGTTTTCGACAAGCACGATGCCGAATCCTTACCTCCACACCGCAAGTATGACTGTTCTATTGAACTTTTACCCGGTAAGATTCCACCCAAGGGACGCACCTACTCGCTATCGGAACCTGAATCACTGGCACTCCGCCAGTATATTACTGAGAACTTGGAGCGCGGCTTTATTCGACCCTCTAACTCCCCGGCTGGTGCCGGATTTTTTTTTGTTAAAAAGAAGGATGGGTCTTTAAGACCTTGTATTGACTACCGGGGCCTTAATTCTATCACCAGGAAAAACAAGTACCCCATTCCTCTTATTTCAGAATTATTCGACCGCATTAAGGGGGCGCAAATCTTTACCAAATTGGACTTACGAGGGGCCTACAATTTAATCAGAATTCGAGAGGGGGATGAATGGAAGACCGCGTTCAATACCCATGATGGTCATTATGAATATTGCGTGATGCCCTTCGGTCTTTGCAATGCCCCCGCGGTATTCCAGGACATGATTAATGACATTTTCCGTGACATTCTTTATTCCCATGTCATAGTCTATTTGGACGATATTCTGATCTTTTCTTACTCCTTGCCTCAGCATGTCCATCACGTCCGCCAAGTCCTCCAAAGACTCCGAGACCATCATCTGTTCGCCAAACTCGAGAAATGCGTCTTTCATCAGTCACAGTTACCGTTTCTCGGCTACATTGTCTCCAACCGGGGGTTGTCCATGGACCCTGCCAAGCTCAACGCCATCCTCAACTGGCCTCAACCAGTGGGCTTGAAGGCTCTCCAACGGTTTTTAGGCTTTTCCAACTATTACAGACAGTTTATTCCCCATTTTTCCTCTCTAGTGGCGCCTCTCACAGCGCTTACTAAGAAGGGTGTTTCCCTGCACACTTGGCCAGAAGAGGCAGTATTGGCTTTTCATCGCTTGAAGGAGGAATTCACCACCGATCTCTGTCTCCACTGTCCAGACCCCGCACGCCCTTTTACTCTCGAAGTAGATGCCTCTGCCGTAGGAGTTGGGGCTGTGCTTCTTCAACGATCAGCGGAAGGCCAGTGGGTAACTTGTGCATTTTTTTCCAAAAAATTTACGCCTGCAGAACGTAATTACACTGTCGGGGACCGGGAACTCTTGGCTATAAAGTTAGCCTTTGAAGAATGGCGCCATCTGTTGGAGGGAGCTCGCCATGTCGTCACGGTTTATACGGACCATAAAAATCTTGAATACTTGGCATCTGCCCAGCGTTTAAATCCCCGGCAAGCCCGATGGGCGTTTTTTTTTAGCCGGTTTCACTTTTTGGTTCGCTTTCGTCCTGCCCAGAGGAATGTCCGTGCGGATGCGCTCTCTCGGAGCTTTGACTCGTTTGATGCTCCCGATCCTCCTCGCTATCTCATCGACCCTGCCCGGATCCAGTTGGCTGCCGCGTTTACGGTACCTATAGGAAAGACTGTGGTTCCCAAGCGACTCCGCTTGCGGGTTCTTCGCTGGTCCCACTCTGCTCATCTGGCGGGCCATCCGGGGGTTGCGCGCACCAAGGAACTCCTCTCTCGGCATTATTGGTGGCCTACCTGGGGACGGGACGTCAAGAATTTCGTGGACTCTTGTCCTGTATGTGCGGCCCAGAAAACGCCTCGCCGGCGCCCCTTCGGGTTGCTCCGCCCTCTCCCCCCTCCCTCGGCTCCATGGACTCATATCGCCACGGACTTTATTACGGATCTCCCACCCTCCGCGGGGAATACGGTTATTTGGGTGGTGGTGGACCGTTTTTCCCGGATGGCGCACTTCATTCCTCTCCCTGGGTTGCCTTCTGCCCCTGAATTGGCTCGTCTTTTCCTGCACCATATCTTTCGACTTCATGGTCTCCCTCTCGATATCGTCTCCGACCGGGGTGTCCAGTTTACGGCGCAATTCTGGACTAATCTTTGTAAACTTCTACGGGTCACACTTGCCTTTTCTTCAGCCTATCATCCTCAATCCAATGGCCTTACGGAGAGGACTAATCAATCTGTGAAGGTGTTTCTCCGGGCCTACGTGAATCAACGGCAGGATGATTGGGCTTCTCTGTTGGTGTGGGCAGAGATCTCCCATAACAATCTTGTCCATCAGGCTACTGGGTGTTCTCCGTTCTTCTTGGTCTATGGCCGACATCCGAACTTTCCTTTGCCTGTACGCACCTCCTCCAATTGCCCGGCAGTCAACTCTACCGTTGCTTCCATGTCCCGGTTGTGGACTGAGACTCGTGCCTTGTTGACCAAACACGCCGCGGCCATGAAGCGTCAGGCGGACATGAAGCGGTCTCCGGGCCCTGCTCTCCGGTGCGGAGACCTCGTCTGGTTGAGTACTCGTCACCTTCGCCTGCGCTTACCCTCTGCTAAATTCGCTCCGCGTTTCATTGGGCCGTTTCCCGTCCAGAGGCGCCTTAACCCGGTTACCTATCAACTTTCTCTCCCGTCCTCTCTGCGGATTCATAACGCCTTCCATGTCTCCCTCTTGAAACCCGCAGTCTTGTCCTGGCCCCATCGCTTGCGGGGTCCCCCGCTCTCCATTCTGCCTGACGATGATAGATACGAAGTTCGTACTATTTTGGATTCCCGACGCGTGCGGGGGCGTCTTCAATACCTCATTTCTTGGAAGAACTTTGGGCCGGAGGAAAACACATGGGAGCCCTCTGGGAATATACAGGCCCCTCGGTTACTCCGGGCATTTCATCGTCGTTATCCCTCCAAGCCTGGTCCTTTGGGGCGGAAGGAGGGGCCTTGCGGGGGGGGGTACTGTTACCGTTCTCTCGCGGTCCGGAGCGGCACGGCACGAGGCAGGGTCCGTTCGGGGTCTGGGTCGCACTCGGGCAGCTTCCGCGGCATCGGCAGCGCGGGACTAGCAGTGCTGGGAGATCTCCTCCATTTTGGGAATCGCCAGTATCGCGCGAGTTAGAGGGGAGTTCCGCGCGATCGATCCTGGCCACGTCCCCTGACATCAGACGCCGACGGAGTCAATTGCGCGGGAAATTGGGGCTATTTAAAGAGAGTAGGTCTCCAACCCTTTGCTTCGGCCACGATTGTGTTTTGCTTTCGCCTGGGAACTGTGTTGCTGTCTGCTTGGACTCTGACCTGGACTGTGCCTCGGACTACGCTGCCTGCCGCCTGCCCTTTGGATTTCCGTGGTGATTCTGATTGCTTGCTGCCTGACCTTTGGATTATTCGTTGTGGTTCTGATTGCTTGCTGCCTGCCTCGACCCGGACTGTGCCTCGGATTACTCTGTTTGCCGCCTGCCCCGACTCGGACTGCCTTCCGATATATTATTGATCTCCTACATTCCGAATACTACTACACCAGGTAAGCGGTCTAAACTGTGGTTTCACTATATCTGCCTGGCAGCCGTAACAGTTGTGAGGCATGAATCGGAAGGCTGAGTGCTTGAATTCAGCACCCATGAGGTTCATGCTCTGACCTAGTTTGTATCGAGGAGTTAAAGGGGCACTTAGAGAAGATAAGGTCATCGTATAAAGATTAAATGATTGATTCGGTGTTTACTGAAGAGGATGTTCGGGAGGTACCCGTAATGGAGAAGGTTTTCATGGGTAATGATTCAGATGGACTGAATCAAATCACGGTGAACCTAGAAGATGTGGTAGACCTGATTGACAAACTGAAGAGTAGTAAATCACCTGGACCGGATGGTATACACCCCAGAGTTCTGAAGGAACTAAAAAATGAAATTTCAGACCTATTAGTAAAATTTTGTAACCTATCATTAAAATCATCCATTGTACCTGAAGACTGAAGGATAGCAAATATTTGAAAAGGGCTCCAGGGGTGATCCGGGAAACTACAGACCAGTTAGCCTGACTTCAGTGCCAGGAAAAATAGTGGAAAGTGTTCTAAACATCAAAATAACAGAACATATAGAAAGACATGGTTTAACGGAACACATTCAGCATAGCTTTACCCAAGGCAAGTCTTGCCTCACAAATCTGCTTCACTTTTTTGAAGGAGTTAATAAACATGTAGATAAAGGTGAACCGGTAGATGTAGTATACTTGGATTTTCAGAAGGCGTTTCACGAAGTTCCTCATGAGAGGCTTCTAGGAAAAGTAAAAAGTCATGGGATAGGTGGCGATGTCCTTTCGTGGATTGCAAACTGGCTAAAAGACAGGAAACAGAGAGTAGGATTAAATGGAAACTTTTCTCAGTGGAAGGGAGTGGACAGTGGAGTGCCTCAGGGATCTGTATTGGGATCCTTACTTTTTAATATATTTATAAATGATCTGGAAAGAAATACGAGTGAGATAATCAAATTTGCAGATGACACAAAATTGTTCAGAGTAGTTAAATCACAAGCAGATTGTAATAAATTGCAGAAGACCTTGTGAGCCTGGAAAATTGGGCATCCAAATGGCAGATGAAATTTAATGTGGATAAGTGCAAGGTGATGCATATAGGGAAAAATAACCCATGCTATAATTACACAATGTCGGGTTCCATATTAGGTGCTACAAGCCAAGAAAGAGATCTAGGCGTCATAGTGGACAACACATTGAAATCGTCACTTCAGTGTGCTGCACCAGTCAAAAAAGCAAACAGAATGTTGGGAATTATTAGAAAGGGAATGGTGAATAAAATGGAAAATGTCATAATGCCTCTGTATCGCTCCATGGTGAGACCGCACCTTGAATACTGTGTATAATTCTGGTCGCCGCATCTCAAAAAAGATATAATTGCGATGGAGAAGGTACAGAGAAGGGCTACCAAAATGATAAAGGGAATGGAACAGCTCCCCTATGAGGAAAGACTAAAGAGATTAGGACTTTTCATCTTGGAGAAGAGATGGCTGAGGGGGGATATGCTAGAGATGTTTAAAATCATGAGAGGTCTAGAACGGGTAGATGTGAATCGGTTATTTACTCTTTCGATAATAGAAAGACTAGGGGGCACTCCATGAAGTTAGCATGGGGCACATTTAAAACTAATCGGAGAAAGTTCTTTTTTACTCAACGCACAATAAAACTGGAATTTGTTGCCAGAGGATGTGGTTAGTGCAGTTAGTATAGCTGTGTTTAAAAAAGGATTGGATAAGTTCTTGGAGGAGAAGTCCATTACCTGCTATTAAGTTCACTTAGGGGCAGATTTTAAATACTTGCGCGAGTGCGTACTTTTGTTCGCTCAGCAGGCAGGAACAAAAGTACGCTGGATTTTATAAGATACGCGCGTAGCCGCGCGTATCTTATAAAATCCGGAGTCGGCGCGCGCAAGGGGGTGCACATTTGTGCAACCTGCGCGCGCCGAGCCCAGCGCGCGCTGCCTGTTCCCTCCGAGGCCGCTCCGATTTCGGAGCGGCCTCGAAGGGAACTTTCCTTCGCCCTCCCCCCACCTTCCCCTCTCTTCCCCTACCTAACCCACCCCCCCGGCCCTATCTAACCCCCCCCCCTTAACTTTGCGCGCGTTGGCCGGCTGCCCGCTCCTTGGTCCGGTCCCGGGGGCTGTTGCGGAGGCCGCGGCCACGCCCCCAGAACACCCCCGGAACGCCCCCGGGCCGAAACCATGCCCACATCACCGCCCCCGAAACGCCGCGCCCTGTCCCCTAAACGCCGCGTTATCCCGCCACGCCCCCGACAGGAAACCCCGGGGCTCTGCGTGCGCCGGCATGCGAGGGCCCTGCGCGCATAAATCCGGAAGGATTTACGTGCACAGGGGTTTTAAAATCCGCCCCTTAGAGAATAGCCACTGCCATTAGCAATGGTAACATGGAATAGACTTAGTTTTTGGGTACTTGCCAGATTCTTATGGCCTGGATTGGCCACTGTTGGAAACAGGATGCTGGGCTTGATGGACCCTTGCTCTCACCCGGTATGGCATTTTCTTATGTTCTTATGTCCCTTGAATTTTTGTCCAGATCATCAGTTCACTTTCATCCAGTCTGAATTTGATTCTGTTTTGTTTTCATTTTTTTAAAATCCAGATTTACATGAATTATTACTGATTTACATGAAATTCACAGGTTTTTGAAAATACTGGAAAAAGCGTTGATAAAAGAAAACATCCAAACTACATAAATTTGGAGATTTTGAATCGAACTGCAGATGGAGTAGGTTTCTCTAAGCCAATCCGTGGTTCGGATGTAAAATCCCCTTCACTGAGAACCTTTATAGGTGAATTTTCAAAGACATTACACATGTACTGTAAATGAAACATAATATTTTAGCAATATTCAAAAGCCACTTACCCAGTTAAGTACGCTTAGTGCAGGTAAAACCTATGGAAAATTCAATGATATATATTGTAGAAATATTCAAAAGTCCATTTATATATGTAAAACCCAATTTTAACAGTGGAAATGCTTTTGAAAATAAGGCTCTAAGTGCATATGGAGTATACAACTCTACTTTTAAAAATGTCATAGAAGAAACAAATACATATATATATTTTAAATAAATACATTTTTAAAAATGTAGTCTATGTTATTGAATTACATAATAAATGGTAAAATAAAATTTATACCAGTGGAAGGGAAAAATAAATGCTCTTTGTTTCTGTGCTCCTGCTGGTCTCTTAGAGGGTGATTTTCAAAGGCATTTATACAGGTAAAACAGTGTTTTACCCATGGAAATGGTGGTCATGAAATTTCCTGCCTGACATACCAGTAAACTTACGAGCGTATGTGCCTTATGCACATAAGCTTACCCGCGCTGAGCGGAGGCTTTTGGGGGGAGGGGGGGGGTTGGGGTTTGTCTAGACTTAGGGAGTCATTTTCTAAAGCTAGCTCACGCGAAAAGGGACGTTTTGCATGCAAAAAGTCCCTTTTCACGTGCGATAGCTAAAAAGGGATGGAGTCGGGGCAGATGCCCCGGAAGAGGAGGAGTCTGGGCAGATGCCGCAAAGACAGCGTGGATGGCGAAAAGGTAAGGAGCCTTTTCGCTGCCCATTTCGCACTCAATAGCACCACCTTTTATGATGGCGCTATTGGGTGTGAAAGCCGGCAGCGATCGCACCGCAGAGGTGTGATCGCTGCCGGCTTTCACAGGCCCGTCCCCCTGCACCGCACAATTCACGACGCCATGGTGTTTTAGAAAATATAGACCTTAGGCTCAGACTTTCGGATTTTCAGAAGCATGCACGTACATTTCCTTGAAAATGTTCTGCTCACAATTTAGCAGGGGTAATTGTGTGCAGGTAGTTTGGGTGGGATAATTTTTAAAGCTAACCTACGTGTGTCAGTTCTCTTTGAAAATTAGTGTAACTTCTGCGCATATCGGCCAGCTTTCTTATGTGGACTGATACACAATTATTCCCTTCATGGACATATAGGAAGACTCTCTTGTGCTGGTACCTGTTTATTAGAATGTGTGTTCTTCAGCTGAAAGACTGGAAACCTCCCAGAAACCCAGCTGAGATGAATTTTAGTCATTCTAATTGCAGGGATGACCAATGCAACTTCATATCAAAAGGGAACAACTGAATCACTCCTTGTTTTATTCCTACTCCATCTCCTGACAGGTGTCTTCAGGTTAACAGTCTGAATATTTTGACAAGTTAAAAATAACACAGGCAAAAATGACTGGTATTTCTTTTTAAATATCAAATAATTCTAATATGGTTCAAACAGAGTGTTTTTTAAACAAGTGCTCCTACTAGGATTTATACCAGCTTCAGGTAAACAAGTGGAAGAGTTTGTCACTATTGTCTTGTTACCTATAGTGACCTTACAGTGTAAGATTGGCTGTAGCGCAGGGCTTTCTAATGTGATCTTTTAAAGAATCTGACAGTTTGTGGACTCCAGGGAATCTTTCTCCCACTGCTGAGTGATTGATTGTTGTCCCTAAAGAGTGATTTTGTGGTGTATATAGCTTTCATACTTAATTTGCTTGCTAGATGAGGTGACTGGTGCTGTCACTCCAGCTTTTCAGGTCTTATTATGATTTCATACCTAAAGATATTTTCAAGCAACTGAGCAAATCTAGAACATAAGCAGTTGCATCGAAATGCTGCAGGATCAATACAGTCATTACTGTACATGAATTACCATGTATATTGAAAAGGCTTCGGCGTCATTAGTAGAAAGAAAAAGGAAGAACCCTGTATAATAAAACGTTAGGATAGAAAAGTGCCTTTTCAGCAATATCCACAGATTAAGTTCAAATACTACAATCAAAAGCAGTTACCTAACATAAATCCAAAGGATTTTATACTGGCTCTCAATTTCTGAATACATTTCATAGTAATTTAATAGAAGCTAAACAGACTGTCTAGTATTATACACTGACAACCAAACTGGAATTTGTTTTTAACATTCTACAAAATTCACAAGGAGACCTTTCTATAATATTCTGTAAAAATTAATGCCTCGCGTCTGTTAATCACAAGCACTTTTTGATGCTGAAGATCTGGGCAGTGAAAACGAAACCCTGAAATACAACGATAGGGTTATATTCCTTGTGAGAGAATTCACTTGTGGCAGCTATTTCAGAACATGCAAACAGATTTCCAAAGGGAGTCAAGCTGCAAACCTTTGCAATACATCCCATGCCTTAAATGAATAGGTCTGACTGAGAGTCACTGAGAACAGTTAAAGGATTTATATTTAATAAATGAACTCTCTGTACTGGAAAAGTGTGTAACAAATAAATGATTATTAAAACAAGTTCTAGGTCACACTGGTCCTGTACAACTAGGGACTCACCTCATAAATCATAACCCATGACATTTTAAAACTGATTTTACATTACATTAAATAGTAAACAAGAGAGTGAAGAACCTATATGGGAGTCAGAAAAGTAGAAGTACACAAAGGGTTATATATATATTGGTTTTATTTTATTTTGTGATTTATAAATGTAAGATAAAAAAATAAAAGCAAGATATATCCTCTGTGTATTTCTGAGGTGTTTACTTTTATGACTTATGAGCCAACATAAGTACACGCGTTCAACTGGTTACATAAAAATATTCATACAATACATTTTTACCAAAAATAGTGCCTTCCACTGTAAAAAGTAACCTAGTCGGAAAGTTTAAGTGAATAAATTCAGAGAGAGGATTGTAAAAGGGGATTCCCCCCTCCCTTACGTGCACCACCTAACTGAAAACACATAACTTGAAAACGGTAGGCTGTCTGACAATAGCTGTAAAAATACACCTCCAAAGGAAAATAATTAACAGGAAAGATTCTCTCAAGTGAAAGGAGAAAAACAGAACACCACTATCAAACAATATTAGAGTCTGAAGAAAGTGAAGGTAATTCAGGAAGGTTCCTACTCTGAGACATGTGTCTTAAATAAAAAAAAAATTGTATGATAACTTGTCCGGTCCGGTTTAAAACAATTAGTTACATTTTTGCTAAAAACTGACTTTACACTTGCATGGATATCAGAGAGCAAAAAAATACCACCTAAATTGAAGAGATTCATGGTGAATGCTAAAAAAACGTCGTCTTCTGGGCTGTGATGACCAAGAGACATCTGGAAAACTCTTAATAACTTTTCAAAGAAGCCTTTCATCATTTTAAAGAAAAGAAAAAAAGAACATCCTAAATCAATTGTGGTCTTGTTCTAAAGCGAGGGAAACTGTATTTTGTTTTTAAAAATCTGCCCTGGCATTTGCAGGGCTGTGAATTCAGGCTAGTTGATATACAAGACCTATGCAAGACCTCTGGAAGACTCACAGGACATTTTCATCACAGGATTTATCCAGTTTAGCTGACATATTCTTGCAATTTTAAAGACAAATTTTTTGTCTTTAAAGATTAGAAAAATAAAATGCACTGGAAAGTAGAGTCAAGGAAGTGATCAATCTATTTTCCCCTTTTAGGTCCATATTACTACTGACATATTTTTTTATTTTCTATCTATTTATTCCTTTTCCCTGCCTATATACTGCTTCCCTAGGTCTAAAAAGCTATCCAAAGTAGCAAAGATAGCATAAAAATACAAAAACATAAAGCTCCATTTAAGATAGAGGTTGTGGTTTTTCATGTTCATTGAACATATTTTATCATGTGGCATGCGGTCAGGACCTGCAAGGGATTCAGTGAATCCCCAGCCCATAGGCATCACTACAGGGTGGCAAGTGCCACCCCAAATTTATACATTGGCTCAGCAAAACCTTGCTTGATCCTCAATGGCATCACACTTAGGTACACCTCCTCCATCCCCAAGAGCAGCAAAGGTCGCGTTTATCCAGACGTCATCTCCTGCTACCGCAGGGCCAGTGCTGCTGCCCATCCTACAACTCATCAGGCTACCGCGGAGCCCATACCCTATATGGTGAAGAGCGATATCGGACGTGGTGGTGGCAAACAAAAGGAAAAGTGCAGTGGCTGCCAGCAGATCCCATCCCACTGGCAGCTAAAGAGAGAAGGATGCAGTGGCTGCCAACAGACCTGCTCCCTCTGGCAGCTGGGTGGGTGTTTGTGGGTGAGAGGCTGGGGGGAGGGGAGGGATGGGTGATTGCTTGTGAGGGGGTGAGAGGCTGAGGGAAGGGATGGGTGACTGCTTTGAGTGGGGGGAGTAAGAGGCTGAAGGGGGAGGGATGGGTGACTGTGTGTGTGTGGGGGTGAGAGGCTGCGGGGGGAGGGATGGGTGACTGCCTGTGTGTGTGGGGGGGTGATAGGCTAGGGGGAAGAGATGGGTGACTGCTTGTGTGGGGGGGGGAGCGAGAGGCTAGGAGGGAGGGATAGGTAACTGCTTGTGTGTGGGGGGGGGAGAGGCTAGGGGGGAGGGATGGGTGACTGTGTGTGTGTGGGGGGGGGGGGGGAGAGGCTAGGGGGGAGAGATGGGTGACTGCTTGTGTTTGGGAGGGAGGGGTGTAGGGCTGGATGGGCAAAACCCTGTGTGTCTGAGTGAGAGCCAGGGTATGTATAAGTGACTGTATGTGTGTGGATGACTACTTGGGTGGGTGGGTGAGAGCCTGTGTATTGGGGGAGGACTGGTGGGTGAGAGTCTGTGTGTGTGTGGGGGGGAGGAGTGGTGGGTGAGAGCCTCTGTGTGTGGGGGGAGAGGAGTGGTGGGTGAGAGCCTGTGTGTGTGGGGGGAGAGAAGTGGTGGGTGAGAGCCTGTGTGTGTGGGGGGGAGGAGTGATGGGTGAGAGCCTCTGTGTGTGTGTGTGGGGGGGAGGAGTGATGGGTGAGAGCCTCTGTGTGTGGGGGGAGAGGAGTGATGGGTGAGAGCCTGAGTGTGGGGGGGGGGGGGGAGTGATGGGTGAAACTTCTGTGTGTGGGGGGAGAGGAGTGGTGGGTTAGAGCCTGTGTGTGGGGGGGGAGAAGTGGTGGGTGAGAGCCTGTGGGGAGAGAGGTGGGGGGTGAGAGCCTGTTTGTGTGTGTGTGTGGGGGGGGGGGGTGGATGGGTGAGATCCTGTGGGTGTATATGTGAATGTCTTTGTGACTGGGTGAGATCATAGAAACATAGAAACATAGAAATGACGGCAGAAGAAGACCGAATGGCCCATCCAGTCTGCCCAGCAAGCCTCACACATTTTTTCTCTCATTCTTATCTGTTACTCTTAGCTCCTTGTTCTATTCCCCTTCCACCCCCACCATTAATGTAGAGAGCAGTGATGGAGCTGCATGCAAGTGAAATATCTAGCTTGATTAGTTAGGGGTAGTAGGGGCAGTAACCGCCGCGATAAGCAAGCTACACCCATGCTTATTTGTTTTACCTAGACTATGTTGTACAGCTCTTGTTGGTTTTTTTTTTTCTTCTCCCCTGCTGTAGAAGCAGAGAGCCATGCTGGATATGCATTGAAAGTGAAGTATCAGGCACATTTGGTTTGGGGTAGTAACCGCCGTAACAAGCCAGCTACTCCTCGCTTTGTGATTGTGAATCCTTTTTTTCTTCACCCCTGTCGTTGAAGCTATGCAGGATATGCGTGAAGCATCAGTTTTTTGCTTTTTTTTTTTTTTTTTCCCCTGCCGTTGAAGCCGAGAGCTATGCTGGAAATGCGTGATGTATCAGTCTTTCTCCCATGCCGATGCAGCAGAGAACCATGCTGGATATGCATGGAAAGTGAAGTATCAGGCACATTTGGTTTGGGGTAGTAACCGCCGTAACAAGCCAGCTACTCCCCGCGTTTTGAGTGCGAACCCTTTTTCTTCTCCCTTGCCGTTGTAGCAGAGAGCTCTGCTGGATGTGTGAAGTATCAGTTATTCTTCTCCCCTGTCATTGATCCCGTGTGAGGATGTGTGATAGCCAATGCATGTATGTGTATGTGTATCTGTATATGTGGGTCAGAGCCAGTGTGGGTGGGTGTATGTATGTGAGGGAGTGAAATTCTGTGAAAGTGTGTGAGTGAGAGGATAAAGTTTGTACAGCATTCCATTCCATCCCCCAGTCCATAACAATCTCAGAGTGGCTGGAAATCAAAATATCCCAGGTATTGGATGTTGATATGTTTATTGTTTTGAAATATTATATTGGTATTTTGGGAAATTTTATAAACATTTTTTATCAGTTTTTATTTATTGGATGTTCTGTTCATCAGTTTTAAAATAATTTTTTTATTAGTATGGATTTACTTTTATGATTTATATTTCTTTCTTTATTTTATTAATTTATTTGTCGAGTTTATATACCGTCATTCGGTTTCGCCATCATAATGGTTTACAAAAATACTGTCACATGGTAGGAGCACATGATGGCGCCGGCCGTCCATTGCTCCTATCATGTGACAGGGGCCAACCAATGGCACCGGTAGCCTTTGTGTCATAGTAAGGGCAAAGGCTATCGGTGCCATTTTGAATACTAGCAACTGACAGCCCGAGTACAGGAGATTGCTCCAGGACCCCCGCTAGACCACCAGGGACTTTTGGCATGTCTTGGGGGGGTCAGGAGGGTGGGGGGGGGTTGTAATTAATTACATTTTTTTTTATTTTCTATTTTCAAATTTTCACAATCAATCATGAAATATTTTTATGGAAATTCGATACATATTCTAGAAGATCATATTACATATATTTAAAAAACAATAGGTAAGTTTCCTTCTAGATACACACCTAAATATAGGTATTGTGGAGGCAAGAACAAATTTGAATGAATATTTAACACATTTCAAAATATATTAACATATAGATAGGTGAGAAATTATAATTTACTTAGCCGATCACTTATCAGTAGCTTCTTGGGGGTGTCCCAACAGAAAATCCTGCAATTGTTTGGGGGTCAAAGAAAACATAATTGTTCCCTTGGAATCTTATACAGCATTTGCATGGAAATTTTAACACGTATTGGGCACCTATATCTAATACCCTTTGCTTCATCATAAGAAATTCCTTTCTGCATTACTGCGTTGTTCTAATTACATCAGGGTAAATCCACAATTTTGCTCCATAAAATAGAGCTAATCTATTCCTTAGGAACATTTTCAACACATAATTGCGGTCAGAAATGAACACAAAAGTTATTAGCATTGCTTTCCTTTCTTTCACCTCTATCAATAGACAATTCCAATATCTCAGAAATGTCCATTTTTGGAATATTTTCTTGTGCAGCCTCGGACGCACCCTGGGGCAGGTAGTACGCTCTGGTGCTAACAGGCAGCGCATTCTCAGGTATCTTCAATACTTCTTTCATATAAGTTTTAAACAATTCTGCTGGGGAAATTAGGCTCAACACAGGAAAATTTATCACTCTCAAGTTCAAAATTCTTAAGGTATTCTCCACTTTTTCCATTTGTCTTTCTATAGCTGTTTCTGATTTCACAAAGTCTTGGTGTAGAGACTCCATTTTCTTTAACCTCTCCTCGTGATCTTGAATTTTCAAATTAGAAGTCCCAATCAATATATTATTCTCCTGTGTTTGCTGTTTTACTTCAGTTATCAACTGAGCTCTTGATTTTAAAGCAGTGTCTATTGCTTTAAGAGCATACCAAACTTTTCCAAGTGTTATATCCTCCTGTTGCCTGTGGATGTATCTTTCACCAATGTGGATTCAATGTGAGACTCACCCCACTGCTGCAGTGCCCCTCGCTGCATGTCCCTTGCGAAGTTATCAGCAACACGGGTCCTTTCCTCTCCTCCCTGGCCCGTCTCCAGCGCTTCACAGGATTCCTCTCCTCGTGGGATGGACACCCAATCTCCTCTCATCCCAGGGTTCACCCGCACGGACTCCACCGGCGCATGTTGTAAGTTGCCTTGGGTCGCTTCGGGTGGGGATTCAACAGGGAAATTAATAATTTTTTATTTATTTATAGGTTTTTATATACCGACAACCGTTTGCACATCGTATCGGTTTACAGATAACTTAAAACTTTTTGACAGTGTCAGTATATAGAACTTTTGGCACTGCCATTACATAGAACAGTAAACTCTGCATACAAGAGATAAACATCAACAAAAGGAAACTGTATGTAACTAATATGTAAGTAATATGTAACTAATGAACGGATCGGGGTCCCCCGAGAACGGATGCAACGGATTTGGATCCCGATGAATACGTATACCGAATGGGATGAATCCGTCCCTGCTGCACATCCCTACTCCCTCAACTCCTTCTCCTCTAGATTCAAAAGACACATGGAACCCATATGGCATTAGGCCTGTTGTAATGAGTGTGGACTTGGCCCTTACAAAGCCGTGAACAAACAATTACAATATAGTAAACCTCCCATACCAAAAACAGCACTAAATGCCAGCACTCAAACTACAACCTTACCTAACAAAAGGCAACACTGCAAATATTATTACATCAGGCTCTAAAACACCTATTTAGAAAACAAAACGTGTCAGGCTGCCTAAAATACCTGCACATGCACAAGGCAGCACATGCAGGAGGGGAAAGGGGACTGAGGGAGCGAGATTGAATCCCCTGCTATAAATGTCACTGCACACCACATAGACCAAACAGATGCAAACTGGCTGTAGTAGCTCATGATGAGCCATTTTTAGATAGCCTGACTTTTTTTTCACAGCTCATTAAAGATTTTATAAAATCTAACAGGCAAGTTTTCAATATCTGTCTGCACTGTGGTCTGACAATTGTTTTTCATTCACTGGTTTGTGAACTAGTTTGAGGACAGTAAAACATTTTGATAATGGAGCTTTAGAGCTTGGACTGTTTTCAGGTTGGAATTATTGTTTTGTTATTGGATTTATTTATTTATTTATTTATTTAAGGATTTTATATACTGACATTAGTGGGGAACATCATGCCGGTTTACATAATAACTGAGAACAGGAGGAAATTACAATGAACCGGAGGGGGGTAGGGGAGAGAATAGATAAAGCGGCTAAGAGCCAAGAAATGGACAAACAATGCATATAGAGTAAATAGTACTTAACGATAAATTAAGTAACGATAAATTAAGTAACAAAAGGGAAGAGGTAAACAAGCTCAAAAGCAGTAAACTTTATCTACAATAAATAGTACAAATGTATACAACTAAAGAATTTATAGAACTAAATTTATAGAACTAAAGATGGCAGAAAAAATAAGTTGTAATTTTCTTTAAAATTTGTAATACAGATTTATGGTTGTGCATCTTTTAATAGTGAAATAAAAACTGAAGAAAATGAGCTAAAATGAGATTATAAAATTTCTTCAGTCTTTATTTCAGTACTGGAAGATGCACAACTATAAAACAGTTGCATGGTTGTGTATCTTTTAGTAGTGAAATAAAGTCTGAAGAAAATTATTAATACAGTCTTCAGGCTATGTATCTTTCAGTTGTAAATAAAGAAAGATGTAAGAAAATGAGTAACCTGTGTTTATTTTTAGTGTTGTCTCTCGAGGAGCTCCGAAGGGACCCCTCCCCCTGCAGATATCCAAGAGGGGGTCCTCCCCCTCCCAGATCCCACTATGGACAAGAACAAAAAAGTTTGTCTCTCCCTGTCTAGGGTATGCCCCTTTTCATGAGTAGGTTGGTGCACTAGTTGTTCCCATCCAAGCGCTAATATAGAGTCATTATCATTATCATTATCATTATATAATTATATAATATATTATTATTATACATCATTATCTAAATCTGATGATATAGGTAAGCTTTTGAAACTACACAATGAATGTCTTTCAACCTTTTTCACCTGTTGATCATTACAATTATTACAGAATGCCACAGCAAGACTTTTTTTAGGAACTAGGAAATTTGATCACATTACACCCTTGCTGATTTCACTGCACTGGCTACTAGTACAGTCCCGAATATACTACAAATTATTAACGATGATAATCAAAATCATTCAGTCTAGTATCACTGGTATGATTAGCATGGCATTACAATCATATACACCTCAGTGAATGCTAAGATCTCAAAATAGAGGACTATTGACTGTTCCTACAATATGGTGTAAATATCTGACTCAAGTAAGAGATCGTGTGTTTTTTATAGCGAGCCCAAAGCTTTGGAATTCTCTACCTGAGATATTATGCTTGATACCATATAGAAAGAGATTTAAGTGGGAGCCAAAAACATGGCTATTAAAAAATGCATATAACCTAACTTATTAACATCAGAATGCAGAGAGCTACAATAACAAGAAGGACAAGAGAAACTAATTGATGCATGAGGAATAAATTCAACGAGAGAATGTAAGAATCTCAACACAATATACTGACTAGGGATGTGAATCCTGTGATCGATCGTCTTAACGATCGATTTTGGCTGAGGGGGGGAGGAATCTGATCGTCTTAGTTTTTTAGGTTAAAAAATCGTTTTATCGGGGGAGG
Organism: Rhinatrema bivittatum; assembly: GCF_901001135.1. Classification (NCBI taxonomy): domain Eukaryota; kingdom Metazoa; phylum Chordata; class Amphibia; order Gymnophiona; family Rhinatrematidae; genus Rhinatrema; species Rhinatrema bivittatum. The sequence goes on along the minus strand of NC_042620.1, from coordinate 365,776,044 downwards.
GGGGAGGGCGGGAAAACCGGCACACCAAAACAACCCTAAAACCCACCCCGACCCTTTAAAATAAATCCTCCACCTTCCCGAACCCCCCCAAAATGTTTTAAATTACCTGGGGTCCAGTAGGGGGGGGGGGGGTCCCAGCGCGATCTCCCGCTCTCTGGCCACGGCTGCGTTAAGAGAAATGGCGCCGGTGGCCCTTTGCCCTTATCATATGACAGGGCAAAGGTAGCCCTTTTGGTTCCTGTGATTTTGCCCTCATTATGTCGACATAGTGAGGGCAAAGGTAGCGCCGGCGCCATTTTGAATATTGGCAAATCGGCCCGAGTGCAGAAGGTCGCTCCCGGACCCCCGCTGGACTTTTGGCAAGTCTTGTGGGGGTCAGGAGGCCCCCCAAGCTGGCCAAAAGTCCCTGGGGGTCCAGCGGGGGTCCGGGAACGATCTCCTGCACGCGTGACGTCAGGTCACAGGAACCAAAATGGCACCGGCGCTACCTTTGCCCTGTCATATGATAAGGGCAAAGGGCCACCGGCGCCATTTCTCTTAACGCAGCCGTGGCCAGAGAGCGGGAGATCGCGCCAGGACCCCCCCCCCCCCACTGGACCCCAGGTAATTTAAAACATTTTGGGGGGGTTTGGGAGGGTTTGGGAGGGTGGAGGATTTCTTTTAAAGGGTCGGGGTGGGTTTTAGGGTTGTTTTGGTGTGCCGGTTTTCCCGCCCTCCCCCGATTTACGATTTTTGACGATAAATCGGGGGAATTGTTATTGTATCGCGGCTCTAACGATTTTTGACGATTTCAAATATATCTGACGATTGTTTTAAATCGTCAAAAAACGATTCATATCCCTAATACTGACTAATATGTGAAATTTGTTATATTATTTTATTTGATGTCCTAGTTCTTTAGTTAATATGTTTTGGAACACTTCATTTCATAGATGTTAATGCCTGCTTATGAATACTATTGCTGTAACCAGTCATTATTTGCTGATTTATAGCTATGAATGTTATTTTTGTGAACCATTATGATCTTTACATGGAACAACGGTATATAATATCTCTAAATAAATAAAGCCACAAATTTTAAATCTTAGATGTTAGTGTCTAGAAGGAAATTATCATTAAAAATAATACTACAAGTCTTCACCTTTTGATTTCGGCAACAACACAGGCCTTGAAACAATAAGGTGTGCTACTGAGTCAGCACATGGTTCCGTGCACATTTTTGTGTGTAGAACTGTACTCTTAATGTAGCAAGACATTTTGAGCACAATTAATTTTCACACAACCCTGAGTAAAATGTGTGCACTGCTTAACATTCCTCTCTGCAAATCCCATGTTGATAAGGCCTTAGCTGTTACTCCCCAATGCAGAGATGTAAGTCGGCTTAACTCAGGTTTTCTTAATGCTGGAAGCTTCATTTTAGCTCTGTCCAGGCATTAAATTTCATTTAGTCTATGAGGCTGAACCTAGATTTCAAGGTGCTGGGATCTTGTACTCTGGGTTTATGCACAGAAAACGAGATTTATACGGGTTTTCTGCCCCAAGCGTATGAAGAGGTTAGGGCTGTTCAGCTTGGAAAAGAGACGGCTGAGGGGGGATATGATAGAGGTCTTTAAGATCATGAGAGGTCTTGAACGAGTACATGTGAATCGGTTATTTACACTTTTGGAAATAGAAGGACTAGGAAGCATTCCATGAAGTTAGCATGTGGCACATTTAAGACTAATCGGAGAAAATTCTTTTTCACTCAATGCATAATTAAGCTCTGGAGTTTGTTGCCAGAGGATGTTGTTAGTGCAGTTAGTGTAGCTGGGTTCAAAAAAGGTTTGGATAAGTTCTTGAAGGAGAAGTCCATTAACGCTATTAATCAAGTTTACTTAGGGAATAGCCCCTGTTATTAATTGCATCAGTAGCATGGGATCTTCTTGGTGTTTGGGTAATTGCTAGGTTTTTGTGGCCTGGTTTTGGCCTCTGTTGGAAACAGGATACTGGGCTTGATGTACCCTTGGTCTGACCCAGCATGGCAATTTCTTATGTTCTTATGTTCTTAACACAGTTTTATGTTCTTAACTCCTGTTTTATATGTACATTTAGGAGCATACTTTATTCTCTAACTCATGTTTCGTGTACAATTTAGAAGCATAGGGGCGGATTTTAAATGGGTTACGTGAGTATATTACGTGTATATTACGTGCGTAACCCCGAAAACCCACTCCTGTGCGCACCGAGCCTATTTTGCATAGGCAAGGACGCCAGGACGCATGTAAGTCCCGGAGCTTTAAAAAAAAGGGTGGGGCGTGGGCGAGGCGGGGGTGGGTGTGGGCATGGGCGTGGCCAGAGGCCTCTCCACTGCCGCTAGTCCCGGGGATCCAGCCCCCTAGGCCATCACATTCTCTACCTAATGCTTCCAATGGCCCTACCGGAGGCATTATGAAGTGGGCCCAAAACTGAAAAGGGTGGCAGGAAATTCCCAAATCACTGATAGGATAAAGCAGCACAAATAGTGACACGAAGAATTCAGGAGTCCATGAGAGGTGAAAGCAGCCACTCACACTGGCAAGAACACCCAAAAGTGTAGAGTCTGTGGTATGGCAGCAGGTCTGAGTGGCAGAAAGACCCTCAAGATTGTATGTACATCAGAGGCATGGCAGATAGAGTGGCAGCAAGACCCCCAAATATAGCAACGGGAGCTAGGCAGCTACGCAAAGTGACAGCAGCACCACTTTGGTGTAATGTCAGCAGCAAGGTAGCGGTTGCGTCCGTCAGTCTCAGACGGCTTTGACCTCTGTGCCTCCCCTTTCTCTCTGCTCTCCCTGCTAGCCTTGGGAAATTGACTACCGCCACGTCTGCATGCCGCTCTCCCCGGCATCCCCAGAATGGCAATGGCAAGGCTATCCACCATGTTTCTCCTGAGGGCCTACTAGGGTGCGCGCGTGCCTGCCACCCACATCTTTATCCACGTCATGATGGGAACCTCAGGGGCGTCCTCCTTGAGTAACAACATGCCATCCGGGTATTTAGCCTGCCCTTCGTTTGCTAACAAATCGACTTAGCAAGGATTGGATTGCCTCCGGTCTGAGCTACTCTGCTGCTTCCGTGCTGCCGCTGGAAGCTCTCTCTGCCCACCGGGGTAATCTCTAACCTGGGTACCCGCTCCTCGGGGGCCCTATGCTTTCTTTCAGGTGCCTATCTGGTATATCAGGTACTCGCTCCTCGAGGGCCTGCTCTCCCTGCCTCAGTGCCTGTAACTACTTCTGCCTGCTGGGATCTCCATCTATACAACTACCAACTGACGGCTCGATACAGTAAGGCCGCGGTAAAAACAGTGCGGCAGTGTCAGGCGCACCCTTCCTCCCCGCACGCACAGTTCTCCTGACCTAACGCCTGATTCTCTCTTCTAATCGCCTGCAAATGCATGCCGCGGCTGTGAAGCATTAGGGAAGGGTTATGCCCGCGCAACCCATTTTACTGTATAGGCGCTGTAACAGCGCCTATACAGTAACCTGGGTGCGCTGGTACCTGTCATTTCAAATGACATTTGAAATGACAGGCACCAGGAAGTGTAAAAAAGTGTAAAAAGTGTAAAAAACAAAAAACCTGTGTGTTATATAAAAAAATAAAAAAATTTTAAATACCTGTCGGAGGGCCATGGGTCCAGGCGGCCGGTGGGCGGCGGGCAGCCATCAGCGGCATCCGGTAGTCCCTTCTCCCAAAATCGCACGGGCGGGTCGGCAGCGGGGGGGGGGGGGGCGGCAGCAGGATCCGGGAGCGGCGGGTAGGCAGCAGCGGGGTCGGGGGGGGCAGCGGCAGCAGGATCCAGGGGCGGCAGCGAGATCTGGGGAGCGAGTAGCGGCAGCGTGTTCGATCGGGCAGGCAGGTAGGTGGCAAAAAAAAGATGGCCGCCTGCACGGGAAAAGCGTGCAATTGGCCGCTGAAGACGTGACGTCACACCCCGTGACGCCAAACGTCGTGACGTCACGTCTTCAGCGGCCAATTGCAGCTTTCCCCCGTGTAGGCGGCCATCTTTTTTTCCCACCTACCTGCCCGATCGAACACGCTGCCGCTACTCGCCCCCCGGATCTCGCTGCCACTGCCGCCCCTGGATCCTGCTGCCGCTGGCCCCCGGACCCCGCTGCTGCCTACCCGCCGCTCCCGGATCCTGCTGCCGCCCCCCCGCTGCCGCTCCCCCCCCCCCCCCCCCCCCGCTGCCGACCCGCCCGTGCGATTTTGGCGCTCATCCAGGCAGGGGGAGCCGGAGGTCGTTCGCCGTCGGCTCCCTCTGCCTGGATGAATGCCCGTGCGAAATCGGGAGGAAGGGAGAAGGGACTACCGGATGCCGCTGATGGCTGCCCGCCGCCCACCGGCCGCCTGGACCCACGGCCCTCCGACAGGTATTTAAAATTGTTTTATTTTTTTATATAACACATAGGTTTTTTGTTTTTTACACTTTTTACACTTTTTACACTTACCGTAGCAGGCCCGAGCCTTGCTACTTTTTCGTTTGTTTTTTTTTTGCTTCGGGAGGAGGGGACCGGACGGGGCTGCAGGAGACCGGACGGGACCAGGGCGGGTAAGCAATGTTTTTACACTACACTACACTACACTAACTCCTACTAGGGGAAGGCGGTAAACTAGCAGGTTAAGGCCGCGGCAGAACAGCGGGTTACGGAGGAGATAATATCAGCGCCCGTTACAGTATCGCAGGGGAATAGCTAATTCCTTCATTATACAGCTTTTTCGTTCATTTACATGCTGGGTGCGGAAAGGGTTTAGGAAAGGGTTTAGGAAGTGCTAAGTACGCGTGAAACTGGAGACTGTATCGCTGGATGGCCTTACTCGTCTGTATTGTGCGCTCCCAGCACGTTACAGACGGGGAATCTTTAACTCAGCGTTACTGTATCGACCTGTTAGTGAGTAATCTAACTTTGTCAGTCTGTCTCATCTACAGCTCAGCACTGGGAACCTGCATCCGGAACTCCCTATACTATCGAGTGTTGCTACATCTATCACTGTGAGACAGGTCTCCTCTGCCAAGGGCCCCTGGACTGCTACCACTGGATCACCTCACTACTGCCACCTCTGGTGGTATCATTCAGCAGTATAATAAAAGATAAATCTCTGTGTTTGCGTGTCTCGAGTCTAGCCTAGTACTGTGGTTCCTCACGGGGCTCCTCCCTGTGGGAGTGGCCATCACCACAGTACCCAAGAATCCACTCCAACACTTCAAAACCATAACAGATTGCTAACTCCATGGATTCGGCTCAGCTCACCACATTGCAGGCCATTCCAGGCCTGGCCCAGTGAATCTCCAAACAACAGAACTCGCTGGATAACTTGACTACTGATGAATACAGCGACCACCACAGGTAAAGAAGTTACACCGCCAGAAGTGACGGTCAAGACAACTGTACCTCTATCTGCTCCAACACGCTTCTCAGGGGAAGTTTGGAAATGTAGAGGATTTATCAATCAATGTTGCATGCACTTTTCTCTGCAACCTAATCATTTCCCTACAGCTTATGCCAAGACCACCTATATCTTGTCTTATCTGGATGGAAGAGCATTGGCTTGGGCCTCTCTGCTGTGAGAGCATGATGACTCTATCCTGAATGATCTTGCCGGGTTTCTTGAACTGTTTAGTTCAGTATTTGATGACCCTGCCCAGTACACGACAGCAGGATCTACGTTGGTTGATCTGAAACAAGGTAATAAACCATTGTCAGACTTCGCCATAGAATTCAAGACATTGGCATCAGAATTACATTGGGACTCTAAATGCCTGAATACCCTCTTCTTTGAAGGACTGAACTCCCGGTTGAAAGATGAGCTGGCGGCTTGAGAAATACCTGAGACCTTAGCAGAACTAATGAAATTGGTAACAAGGATTGATCACCGACTTCGTGACAAGGTTCAAGAGGCCAAGAGTCCCAGAAGACCACCTCAGGGAGACACTCGAGTTAAGTCTACACCCAGGCCTATTTCCTCAGGTCCAGTTGCTGGCGAAGAAGAGCCAATGCAATTAGGCCGCAGTCACTTGACTTCAAAAGAGAGAAGAACGCAAAAGAGGTTGGGACTATGCATGTATTGTGGACAAGCTGGTTATGCTGTACAAACATGCCTTATATGTCGCGGAAACTGGCAGACCTAAGTCCTGTGGGAAGACTTTTCTTAGGTCTAACTGCACACTCTCCTCCACTCTCTCTTCCTGTATCCTTAATCTGTGGATCTCTAGAATACCAGAACCTTGCCTTAATGGACTCTGGGGCAGGGGGAAATTTCATTTTGAAATGTCTAGTGGAACATTTACGGATCCCCACCACTACCATGACGTCTCCACTACTCCTTTCTTCCATTCAGGGGAGCTCTTACCGGGTGAAGTAACCCTGCTCACCGAACTAGTGAACTTACGTACTGGTGCTCTTCATACAGAGACTATTTCCTTCTTTGTTCTAGAGAAGGCCATGCACCCTTTAGTACTTGGGCTACCGTGGCTGCAGAAACATATGCCTCAATTCAACTGGGTCATTTTAGAGCTTTCACGTTGGGGCCCACATTGCCATGGTAAATGTCTGATGGAGGTCTCTCCACTACCCTGCATGCCAACTACCCCATTGTTGCCTGGGTTTCCCTCCTCAATATGCATCTTTTCAAGATGTATTTTCCAAAGAAGCCACAGACGTACTGCCTCACACAGATCATATGACTGCACCATCAATTTGAAGCCTAACACAGAACCACCCAAAGGAAGGGTTTACCCTCTCTCCATTGTAAAAAATAAAGCTATGTCAGATTACATACAGGAGAATCTTCAGAAAGGCTTCATAAGACCCTCCAAGTCTCCTGCCGGCGCAGGCTTCTTCTTTGTGGAGAAGAAGGATGGAACATTACGTCCATGCATTGACTACAGAAGTCTAAACGAGATCACTGTAAAGGACTGCTATCCCTTACCACTCATCTCAGAGCTGTTCGATAGACTACAGGGAGCCAAGATATTCTCCAAGCTTAATCTCAAAGGAGCCTATAACCTAGTTCACATCTGCTCTAGTGATGAGTGGAAGATGGCTTTTAATACCCGGGATGGGCACTTGGAATACTTGGTGATGCCTTTCGGCCTGTGCAACTCCCCTGTCTTCCAAAACATGATGAATGACATTCTGTATGATCTACTCTACCAATATGTCGTTGTGTTCTCAGATGACATCTTGATATTTTCCCAGGACCTGAATACCCATCTGGAAGATGTCAAAAGAGTGCTGCAAAGACTTCGCGAGAACCGCATATATGCCAAGTTGTCTAAATGTGAATTCCACAAGGAATATGTGCCCTTCTTAGGGTACATTGTTTCAAATAAAGGCTTCTAGATGGACCCTCAGAAACTTGAGAATATTAAAAAATGGACATAACCCACCGGTCTAAAAGCTGGGATTTACCAGCTACTACAGAACATTCATCAAGAATTACTCTTCACTAACTGTTCCACTAACAACAATGACTAAGAAAGATACCAACGTCGCCAATTGGTCTATGAAAGCTGTGACAGCATTTCAGAATCTGAAAGACGCCGAGTAAGCCATGCCTCCACCATCCGGATCCTAAATGGCCCTTCATTGTGGAAGTCGATGCCTCGAATGTAGGCGTAGGGGTCATGCTAAGCCAGACCAGTGAATCTAAAATCTTACAACTATGTTCTTTCTTCTCCCAAATCTTCTCGCCAGTGGAGAAGAAATATGGCATTGGGGATAAAGAACTACTGGCAATAAAGATGGCATTCAAAGAGTGGCACCCCTGGCTTGAAGGTGCACAACATCAGATCACTGTTTTCACTGATCACAAAATCTGGAGTACCTCCATCACGATCAGCACCTAAACCATAGACAGGCAAGGTGGTCCCCGTTCTTCAACAGATTTGACTTTGTGCTGAAATACCGCCCTGGAGGTAAGAACGTCATAGCAGATGCCCTATCTCACTCATTTCTCTCTGAAGACGTACCTGATGAACCCCAGCATATCATCGACCCAAAGAGAGTTATTCTGTCAGCTACACATCCGGTACCTCCGGGCAAGACCATTGTACCCTGCAATATAAGAAAGAAATTGTTAGCATGGGCTCACGATTCGAAACTCGCTGGACATCCTGGTCAACGAAGAACTCTGGCTAAACTACAGAAGTACTATTGGTGGCCCACCATGAAGGAAGACACGTTCGTCTATGTTGCTTCTTGTTCCAATTGTGCCAGACAGAAGCCTCCGTCCGTACATCCTTGGGGCCTGCTTCATCCCTTGCCAGTAGGGATGTGACGCCAGAAAGTATTCGTTGCATTCAGGATACGTATCCGTGGGGGGGGGGGGGGTCATTTTCATTGCATTCGGACGTATGGCGCCCCGATCCGTTGATACGTGAATTCGTTTTCCGGTTCCCATTAAAGTCAATGGGGGAAGGATTTGCAGCCTATTTTTGGCTGCAGAATTGGGGTTTTATTATCAATTTTGATGAAACTTCTGGGGAGCAATTATCAGAACAACAAAACAGCTCCAATGTACTTAGACTGTGGCAAAGTGGCACCAAAGTGGCATGAATAGGCTAAGGTACTTTAAAGGGGCACTGGGGTACCAGGAGTGGCAAGAAGAGTGCTTTAATAGAGGCACAAAGCAGCAGCGAGAGTGTCAAAAACACACCACAGCTTCAAAAGAGAGCACCGATAACAAATGCATGAACCCTCGAAGGTAGCACAACAGGCAAAGCGGCAAGACAAGTGGCATCGACATCCTACAGCACAATGAAGGAGGAACATACATAGCAAGCAGAAAGACTAGAACCAATACACTGAGTAACCATGATAGTGGCCAGAACACCACAAGGATGTTACGAATGGGCACCGGTTAGGTGTGGTAAACACCACCTGCGGGGGTGACTCCAGATGGAGAGAGAGACAGGGGTTGCAGGAAAGCCTCTGATACTGGCTGGAGTAGAATCTGGTGCAGGCAGGAGTGTGTAAAGCTGGGTACTGGCTGGGGATTATGGAGCTGAATACTAACAGAAGGGTGCCTGTGGTAGTGAGAGCTGGCTGCAGGGAGTCTAATACAAGGTGCGTGGAAGTAAGGGTGAACTTAAACACAGGAACAGCGTGGAGGTATGTGTGGAAGTGAATGCATGTAGAGATGATCAGAATACTGGAGCTGGGTGCTGGTAAGGATGGACTCAGGGTTGCGTGTAGGTAAGGGTATTACTGACTGTTGGTATGAGTGACTGGACTAAGGGAACATGGGGAAAACAAGACTGACAATGACCAGACAGACTAACCAAACATTACAACACTAAACATAAAACACACAAGCCCAAAGGCAGCACAACTAAGCTGAATGCCTGAAGGCAACAGAGCAAGGTAGAAGCCCAAAGGCAGCAGGGCAAGTCAGACTGCCCAAAGGCCACACAGAGGCAGGCAGAAGGCCCGAAGGCCACACAGAAGCAGTAGGCTAGAGCAGGGAGCCCAGACGAGCTCGATGCCAAAGCACTGAGGGAAATGCTAGATAGGGTTATAAAGGAAGTCAGAAACATAGAGTAGACAAGGAGGGCAGACTGGGCCAGCCACGAGAACTTGCTCATGGGGGACCTCTGGTGGTGAGGCGGCTGCGTAGCAGCCATAGTCGTAACACAGGAGTTGAGTGAGTCATCTGGTATATGGCAGCAAGGCACAGAGGCAGAGGGTAGATACAGGCTGGCTACACCCGGGGAGAGTTCCCTTTCCTTTGTGCAGGAAAGGGCTCCCTAGAATGGGTTCTTCCTAGAGTGGGGTGTTTCCATTGGCGCCTAGTGAGCTCTTGCTTATCTTTTAAAATCTGGTAGAGTTAACAGATATACAAAAGAGAATATTCAAGGCTGAGGCAGAGGAGGTTACCATGTAAACAGCGGTTCAACATGGGTCAGAGGGTAGATACAGGCTGGCTACACCCGGGGAGAGTTCCCTTTCCATTGAGCCTGGAAGGGCTCCCCGGAATGGGTTGGCCCCTAGAGTGGAGCAAGAGCCTTCAAAGCGTGGCAACCTGGAGCAGGTTCTCACTGTGAGCATGGTCTCACTATGTTGTGTTTGCCACAGTCTAAGTACCTTGGAGATCTTTTCTTATTCTGAACATGGGTCAACAGGTGGTAAGAGACAGGCTGCAACAACGGGGAGAGTTCCCGTTCCTTTGAGCAGGAAAGGGCTCCCTGGAATGGGTTGGCCCAGAGAGTGTATAATGGTACAAATTGTTAGGATTTAAGCATTTGCAAACAGATCATGACTTCATAAGCAAGACGGAGGAAGTTCTCTTCTCTGCCCTGAAACTAAGAAGACTGCTTGTTTTATTTAAGGATCCATGCTGTGAAGGATTACTAGTTTGAATTGCCAGAGACTGAGGTTTCCCTTTGCAACGAGGGTTCCGCCATTAGGACTGGACATAAGGCATGGACTGACAGGCAAAGCAGTCGAGGACAGAGGTCAATCCCACGTAGGAACATAAGGCCTGGACGGACAGGCAAAGCAGTCGAGGTCAAACCCTTGTAGGAACATAAGGCCTGGATAGACAGGCACAGCAATCGAGGTCAAACCCTTGTAGGGACATAAGGCCTGGACGAACATGCACAGCAATACAGGACAGAGTCAATCCCACCTAGGGACATAAGGTCTGGACGGACAGGCACAGCAATTTTTTTTTTTGTAATTTATTTATATTCCTATTTTCAAACTTTTCAAGAACTTCATAGTCAATTACACTCAGGTACTGTAGGTATTTCCCTATCCCCAGAGGGCTTACAATCTAAGTCAAACCCTTGTAGGAACTTAAGGCCTGGATGGATAGGCAAAGCAATGGAGGTCAAACCCTTGTAGGAACATAAGGCCTGGATGGACAGGCAGAGCAATCGAGGTCAAACACTTGTAGGAACATAAGGCCTGGACTGACAGGCAAAGCAGTCGAGGACAGAGGTCAATCCCACCTGTTAACATAAGGCCAGGACGGGCAGGCACAGCAGTCGAGGACAGAAGTCAAGCCCATGAATGGACATAAGGCCTGGGCGAAGAGGCACAGCAATCAAAGTAGGGACCTAAGGCCTGTATGGACAGGCAAAACAATCAAGATCAAACCCTTACAGGGACATAATACCTGGACAGTGGATGGACAGACACAGCTTTTGAGGTCATGCCCTTGTAGGGACATACGGCCTGGGCAGTGGACTGTCAGGCACAGCATTTCAGGTTAGATACATGTGCTGCAGTGCTTATATTATCTGGAGCATAGGAGGCAGTTGGAGCTTCTGCAAGGCTTTCAATTGCTTTTATTCATCTTTCCATTCACAGGGAAAATTTGGAAATCCAAGCAAAGGCAGGTTTACTTTTAAAAACACAAGCATTTCCATCAACTCTGGTGCCAGCCTTGAGTGGTGAGGGCTCATGATATCCCCTGTCATTGAAAAGACACGTTCACTAGGCACACTGGTTGGTGGACATTACAGATATCGCTGAGCCACTTTGGCTAGGTGTGGCCAGACAGTGGACTTATCTGCCCAATATGCCAGCGGATCTGTCTGCATGTTCTCTATCGGCTTTGAGAGATACCGTGTCACTGACAGCAATGCTGGTGTCTCCTTTGCTTGGGCGGGCTGAGAGTCACTCATGCCAACTGCTTTCTCTCTTGCCCGTCACACAACAGATGAATCTTTATGGGCAACATGCCTTGGGCGTTCTGAAGTGGAGGAGGAGGTACTATCTGTCGCTGACACAGTGCTGCTCCTGCTTGGGCTAGCAGCACAACTCTCTGAAATGCCCGCTGTTTCCACCTCTGCTTCAAGCCTAATCTGTCTCTGCCTATGGTGCTCCTGTTCACAGACTTTCGCTAACAGCAGGTCCTTCACCATTAAGAGACAATCGTACTCTAGGGCGAGTTTCCCTTTCACACAGGGATCACAGACTGTAGCGAGCATGTATGTGTAGTCTTCTGTTAGAGGCCTTAATCTCTCTTTCACCTGCTGCTGCAAAACGTCCAGACAATCCAGCACCTCAACTGTCATTCCCTCTTCCTGTTTAAAGGCCTCCAAATGTTCATCCAGGAAATTAACTATAGGGATGATGTCAGCCAAGGTGGCACTTCTGGAACTCAGCTCCTCCATGACATCCTTGAAGGGCTGCAGGATTTTTACCAGCTGACTCATGACTAACCAATCATGATGCCCTAGGGGATTCTGCACACCTATGTCCATTGTACCAGAAAGTTCATGAAGGGGTGTCTGTAGCTCCACTAACCTCTCCAGCATCATAAAGGTAGAATTCCACCGGTTGGCAATGTCTTGAATGAGACGCTTGTGAGGGATCTCTAAATCAGTCTGCTTTTGTAGGAGAACCTGCCCTGCCTTCACACTTCTGTGGAAGTGCGCTGCTATGTTCCTGCACTTCTGTATTAACCTACTGCAGGTATTCATTCTCTTTGTCATTGGAATCCAACCCCAGAGCTGACTTCAATACCAGGTGCAGAGTGTGTGCAAAACATTGGATGTTCTTAAAGCGCCTGTCGTTTATTGCCTTAACCATGTTTGCACCATTGTCTGTGACAAAGAACCCTGCCTGAGTTTTCCTGTCTCACTGGTGTAGTTGGCAGCCCTCCAGCATCTGTCTGATGCATGCTAGAATATTGACTGCGGTATGGGCCTGGTCCATCAGGTGGGTGTGCAATAAAGCCAACCTCCACCCTGATACTTGTTCAATAATAGAGCTGCTGGCTGCTCCTGCCTCAGCCAGGTCCCACCAGTGTGCTGTCAGGGAGAAGTAAGAGTGTGCAGCATTCATGGTGGTCCAGATATCACAGGTGAAATGCACTCTCCCCTTTGCCTTAGCTAGCAGTGCTTGCATGCGATTGTGACACTGCTTGTACAGGCTGGGGATGACCTTTCTACTAAATGTGGTTCTGGAGGGGACTTTATAATTTGGAACTACGACCTTCAGAAAACACTTGAAACCCACATTCTCCACTAACTGCACGGGCTGGTCATTAAGGGCAATCATTTCCCCAATGGTCCTGGTTACAACTTTTGAGGCTGCCTGCCTTCTACCCCGGGATAGCGTTTCCGTACTCCACCCCATTTCCTCCATGGTGGGTTGTCGCTTCTGCCACATGTCAGGGGTTTGCTGGCCTGCCTCCTGACTGCTAGAAGGGGATGAGGGCGTGGGCTGACTCTGATGCTTTTGAACCACTGCACACTGCTTGGAAGGGGTCCCCCGACTGGTACTGTCACCATCCCCAGATGGCAGTAATCTTGTTGGGTGTTGCCTCTTCATATGATGCGTCATGCCAAAATTTGATAGATGTCCCATTTGCTTGCCTCTGCTAATATCCCTGGCACAGTAATTACACCGAGCAAAATGCTGGTCTTCCATCACTTTAAAGTGGCTTCCGATCGCAGATGTCTTTCGTGATCCTCCCCTCTCTAAAGCCTTGGGGGTGGAAGCTGGCACTGGAGCTGAGGTAGTGGGTGCACCCTGAGAAGCAATGCCAGGGGCCTCAGTCACCCTCTGTGCCTGTGCTGACTGCTCTTCCTCCTCCTCATCATCATCATCAGTTTCATCTCTCCCCTGCTGCCCTGAAGTGGAGGCTAAGACAGGACTAACTGATCCTCCCAAAGATTCGTCACCTTCGGTTTCTGATGAGAATCCCACACAAGATGATTCTTCATCTGAATCAGAAGCAAACAGTGACTGTGCTACCTTGTCAACGCTAATTGTTAGTTGAGACTTCTGTCCCCCTGCTGCTTTTGGGTATCGACATTTTGTCTGGCATGACTCTGCCTCCCCTTCCCTCACCTCCAAAACTACAGGGCCAGAAATATGTGGTGGCGATGGCGATGCATTATGGTCAGATTTCATTTTTTTCGGGATGGAACTGCCGCACCCTACAAAGAGTTTAGATTGCGACAGGTGCCTTTTTAACTTTAATGGGGGAGTTGCACTAGTGTCTTTTGAAGTGACTCCTCTGCCAGTCCTATCACTCGATTACATCTAGCTTTGCCTGACATTATGGATTTAATGTCACTGAGTAGTGCCTACCCACTGCCCACTGTCACGGTGCCTTGCTATGCACTAATGTAAGGTGTGTGGTGTGCACACAGACGCTGGTTGCTTGTAAACACAAGGAGGCATTCTGGGCACTTGACTGCACAGACTGTCCCAATAATAAGGTTCAGTCTGTTAAACTACCCACTACCCACTGAAGCCCAGTGCACAGAGAGACTGAGTGACTTGAATTAAAAAAACTCAGTTTAAAAAAGCTGGAATTTTTGTCACACCAGGAAAATGGATGAAAATATATCTCTCCCAGCCAGCCACAACACCCTAATGGTGATTGCTAGCAGCTTCTCTCCCTGGCACAGCATCTCAGTCAGATCACCTAAATAAATTGCTTCAAACAAACTGAAACAGGACTAGCTGGCACTGCAGCAAAATAAAGAATAAATCGCTTTTTCTTTCTCTTTTGTCTTTACTAACTACTAGCCTATCTCTCAGTGCAGCAGCCTCCTTACACAAACCCCACCTCCCCACACCACTACTGTAAAGTAAGTGCGTGGCTTTCCTTGTGCTGATGTATATATAGTGCTGGCTCATCAGTAAAATCCACAGAGAGCACTGAATGACAGCTAGATTGGCTGCTTTCAGTGCATGTCACAAAATGTCAGCGCTGATACGCTGCATTCCAGTATCCATGCCGACCTGTCCGACCCTTTCCTGTGAGTCACTGCCATTTTGTGAAATCATAGCGGAGCGCAACGAATTAGACAGATAATACATTATATTCGTGGGGAGTCGCAATGTGTTTCGCCTTCCCACATATTTATTTATTTATTTATAACTTTTCTATACCGAAGTTCAAATAACAGAGTTACTTATCACTACGGTTTACATTACAACCATAAAACAGACAGTAACAATAATTGTCTTACAATGAACAAGGAGAAAATAAACTTGGATACAACATAAGCAAGGGGAAAAGCTAAGTGTCAAAACTAGTAAGAACTGGATTATTGGGGTAGTAGGCCAACTGGGATAGGGAGGTTGACTGGTGGAGGGGGTGAGGGAAGAAGGTATTACAGCTTTATTGGAAATCAAATGCATATAATAGAAAGCCTAGGCAGTGAAAAAAAATAAACAGGAAAAAAAGCTTGGGAAGAGATGGACCATGGAGGTTGTAGCGGGTATAACGAAAAGTGTAATATATGTTGCGGTTCGCCAATACGGCGAAAACGAATGCACACCCCTACTTGCCAGTACAAGATGAGCCCTGAACTCACATTGCTACAGACTTTGTGGTAGACTTACCACTTTCTGGAGGTTACAATACCATCTGGGTTACAGTGGATCGATTCTCCAAGATGGCTCACTTCGTGGCTCTCCCTGGCTTTCCCTCAGCCACGGAGCTTGCTAAACTTTTCATCACCCACATCTTTGGCCTACACGGCATGCCAAAACACATTGTCTCTGACAGAGGAGCTCAATTTACAGCAAAGTTCTGGAAAGCTTTGTGTAAGAACTTCGTCATCACTCTTGACTTCACCTCTGCATACCATCCTCAGTCGAATGGCCAAACTGAGAGAATGAATAGAACACTTAAGCAGTTCCTTCGAGCCTATGTTGGTGTTATGGGGAGCACTGGGAGAGCGGTCCCCCTTAGAGGGAGTGTGCCCTTCAGCCCCTGGCACAATCCCAGATGGATCAGGACCGTGCCAAACGTAGGTATAGCGTGTGTCAGCGTGGGTGGTGAGAGACGGCCCAACCCCCAGCCGGACCTGCATGCCTCTGGAACCAACTATGGAATGTTGGTAATGAACAGTCCTCAGACCATTCCCGGACCTTTCGGACCTGCCCCTGGGATGGCAAAAGGCAGCAGGCTGGACTCAGGGTGTAGGCAGACAGAGGTTCAGGCACAGAAGACAAAGACTCGGGAACTGTAGACGTAGACTCAGGAACTTGGAAGTTTCAGATGATGGCACAGTCTCTCAGGGCACCCTACACAGCCAGTACCTCTGGTCTGGTCACGGACCATCCTGTCCTACATCAGCAGGAGCGAGACCAGCGCAGGAAGGGAACGAGGTACTAAAGACAAGGAATCAGGAACAAAGTGCTGCACACCGGCAGTCCAAAGCAAGGTACTACACACCGGCAGTCCAAAGCAAGGTATTGCACACCGGCAGTCAAAAGCAAGGACTGGGACAGAACAATAGGAACAACAGGAACCAACATCAAGGAACATCAGGAAACATCAGGGACATGCAAGTCACTGGACACCCAGCTGGAACAAAGAACGAAGGCCTGACGGAGCGCTGGAAGAGGAGACATCCAGAGACAAGTAACTCCAATGCAAGGCAATGCATGACTGCTGGAGAAGAGCTTTTATACCCCAGAAGCAGACAACTGCCTGGAAGGAGTCCAGATGGGCCACACCTCTCTGGCCCTACAAGAGTGGAGAGGAGCCACGGGCCCGCCCCTTAGGAGAAGGGCGTGGCTCACACCAGAGCATCCAGGCTGCAGAAGAGTAGGCCTCTGGTAGGCCCTGCTGACACCGAAGGCCTCCCAGGCTGTGGAGCAAGATCCATAGGATTACTCAGGCGAGGCCCCCCGGCTTTTTGAGCGGCCTCCAGAGAAGGTGAGAGGCCTCCCGTGGCACAGCTACGGGAGGAATCGTAACAGTACCCCCCCCCCCCTTTAAAGGGGGTCCCCCTCCCCTTTTGGGAGGACCAGGAACAAAGCAGAACAGAGAATAGAAGACAAGCAAGAACCACAAGAACACAAACGAACGAGCGAACAGACAAACAACAGCACAAGAGCAAACAGACAAACAACAGCACAAACGAGCAACAAACAAACAGCACAAACGAGCAACAGACAAACAGCACAAACTAGCAAAAATGACAACAGCACAAACGAGCAACACAACGAACAGCACAACAAGCAAAAGGCCAAACAGCACAAACAAGCGAACGTATCAACAGCACAAACAAGCACACAGCACAAACAAGTGAACAGCACACAGCACAAACAAGCGAACTGCACACAGCACAGATGAGCAAGACAGGAAAACAGCAGAGATGAGCAAAAGCAGAACACAACAGAAACGAGCAAAAGCAGAACAAGGAACAGAAGACCAGAAATAAGAAACAAGGGTGGGAATCCAGGGTGGGAGCAGGCTATGGCAAAAACATCAGGAGTAGCGCAGGCGCCTCCTGCAGGTCATAGGACTCCATCCAGGAAACAAAGAACTGAGGGTCTGGATGCAGGCACCTCCTGTGGGTCGTGGGAACCAGACAGCTGGCGCCTCCAGCAGGTCATGAAAATAGCAGAAGCTGTCGCCTCCAGCAGGTCGAAGAGACGAAAACCAGAAAAAAAAATTCTGGGTCCAGGCCCCTGGCACAATCCCAGATGGATCAGGACCACGCCAAGGGTAGGTGTAGCGTGTGTCCTCGTGGGTGGTGAGAGACGGCCCGACCCCCAGCTGGACCTGCATGCCTCTAGAACCAACTATGGAATGTTGGTAATGAACAGTCCTCCGACCGTTCCCGGCCCTTTCAGACCTGCCGCTGGGATGGCAAAATGCAGCAGGCTGGACTCAGTGTGTGGGTAGATGGAGGTTCAGGCACAGAAGACAAAGACTCAGGAACTGTAGACTGTAGATGTAGACTCAAGAACTTGGAAGGTTCAGACATTGGCACGGTCCCGCAGGGCGCCCTACACAGCCAGTACCACTGGTCTGGTCACGGACCACCCTGTTCTACATCCGCGGGAGCGGGACCAGCGCAGGAAGGGAACGAGGTACTAAAGACAAGGAATCAGGAACAAAATGCTGCACACCGGCAGTCCAAAGCAAGGTACTGCACACCGGCAGTCAAAAGCGAGGTACTGCACACTGGCAGTCAGAAGAGAGGACTGGGACAGGAACAACAGGAACCAACATCAAGGAACATCAGGAAACATCAGGAATGTGCAAGACACTAGACATCCAGCTGGAACAAAGAACGAAGGCCTGATGGAATGCTGGAAGAGGAGACATCCAGAGACAAGTAACTCCAATGCAAGGCAATGCATGAGTGCTGGAGAAGAGCTTTTATACCCCAGGAGCAGGCAACTGCCTGGGAGGAGTCCAGATGGGCCACACCTCTCTGGCCCTACAAGAGTGGAGAGGAGTCGCGGGCTGCCCCTTAGGAGAAGGGTGTGGCTCACACCAGAGCAACCAGGCCGCAGTGGAGTAGGCCTCGGGTAGGCCCTGCTGACACCGAAGGACTCCAAGGCTGTGGAGCAAGATCCGAAGGTTTACTCAGGTGAGGCCCCTGCTTCAGAGGGGCCTCCAGAGAAGGTGAGAGGCCTCCCGAGGCACAGCTATGGGAGGAATCGTAACAGTTGGTTCACGTCAAAATAACTGGGCTGAACTGTTGCCCTGGGTTGAATTCTCCATCAACTCTCATCCAGCATCATCAACTGGATCTACACCATTTGAAGTGGTCTATTAACAACTACCTTTACCACCTTTACCACTTCCAATTTCAGTGTCGTCCCCGGAAGCTCAATCTACTGCCAAAGATATTCAACTACTCTAGAGTAAGACTAAAGATATGCTCCAAAAAGCAGGACAAAGAGCAAAGAAAAGCTATGACGCTCACCACAGCAAGGCTCCTGATTTCCAGCCTGGTGACAAAGTCTGGTTGTCTACCAAAATTCTGAGACTCAAGCTGCCATCAGCTCGATTTGCTCCACGCTTTGTCAGACCCTTTCCCATCCTCCGACGATTGGGTACTCTCTCGTATAGTCTGAAACTTCCTCCAGCGATGAAGATTTATAATGCATTCCATGTCTCGGTACTGAAACCGCTTGTCCTTAGCGAGTTTTCCACCAAGACACCTGAACCTACATCTATTGATGCAGAAGAAGACATCGAGTACAAGGTTGATGCCATCCTTGACGTAAGAAAGAGAGGCAGACTTTGGGAATACCTCCTGTCATGGGAGGGTTACGGACCTGAAGAAAACTCTTGGGAACCTTTGGCTAATATCATGGACAAAGAGATGCTTCATCAATACCACAGATCACATCCTCAAAAACCAAGACCAGGTAGCAGGTCTGGAGGGGGCCCTTTGAAGGGGGGTACTGTTGTGTCCATCGGTCTCAGACGGCTTCGACCTCTGTGCCTCACCTTTCTCTCTGCTCTCCCCGCTAGCCTTGGGAAGATGGTTACTGCCGCGTCTGCATGCCGATCTCCCCAGCGTCCCCGGAATGGCAATGGCAAGGCTATCCACTATGTTTCTCCTGAGGGCCTCCTAGGGTGCACATTCACATGCTACCCACGTCTTTATCCACGTCATGGCGGGAACCTCGGGGGCATCCCCCTCGAGTGAAGTCATGCCATCCGTGTATGTAGCCTGCCCTTCATTTGCTAACAAATCGAGTTAGAAAGGATTGGATTGCCTCCGGTCTGAGCTACTCTGCTGCTTCCGTGCTGCTGCTGGAAGCTCTCTCTGCCCTTCGGGGTAATCTCTAACTTGGGTACCCGCTCCTCGGGGGCCCTTTGCTTTCTTTCAGGTGCCTATCTGGTATATCAGGTACTCTCTCCTCGAGGTACTCGCTCCTCGAGGGCCTGCTCTCCCTGCCTGGGTGCCTGTAATCCAACTACTTCTGTCTGCTGGGATCTCCATCTATACAGCTACCACCTTACAGGTCAATACAGTAAAGTGCAGCCGCGGTTACCCCGCTCCTAACCCGCTTTCTACTCACTTTCCGGCCGCGTTAGCCCTTCCTGCGATACACAATCCCCTTTAACCAATTCTTACCGCCTCTTTAAATCACCGGGTAACCCCTTCCGCCCGTGGCATGTATATTAGATGTAAACGATCGAATTACCTATTCCCTCCCATACAGTAACGCGCACCCCAACTATCGCTTTTTTACCCTGCCGTTTTGCCGTGCGTTTAACCTGCTAACTTACCGCCTACCCTTACCCCTGCGTTAGAGGCAGGGGTAAGGGTAGGCGGCAAACTTACCCCCAGCCCCCGCTCACCTGCCCTGGCCGCGTCAATGGGTGCTGGTCTCCGGGGCAGCCCCAGACCTCTCCCCCCTCCTCCTGAAGCAACGAAAGCGGAAAAAATCGAAAAAGCCAAAAAAAAAAAAAGTAGCAACGAAGTGGACGGTTCTCCTATGCTCGGGATTGCCAGTCCTCTCTCCCCTCCTCCCGAAGCAAGGCTGCTTTACGTGCCTTGCTTCAGGAGGAGGGGAGAGAGGACTGGCAATCTCGAGCGTAGGAGAACCGTCCACTTCCTGGTACCTGTCATTTCAAATGTCATTTGAAATGACATTTGAAATGACAGATACCAGTGTGTCCGTGAAGCGTTAGGCCAGCGCATCCAGGATACTGTATAGCGCTCTATACAGTAAAATGGGTTGCACGGGCCTAACGCTTCACGGACGCTTTTTGGACGTGGCTTGCATTTGCAAGCAATTTAAATACAGTATCAAGTGGTAGGTGAGCCGGACTGTGCGTGTGGCAACCGTGGGTGCGCCCGGCACTAACGCAGCTCTTCTTACTGCTCCTTACTGTATCAGCCTGCAAGTGAGTAATCTAACTTTGTTAGTCTGTCTCATCTACAGCCCCTGGACTGCTACCACTGGATCACTTCACTACTGCCACCTCTGGTGGTATCATTCAGCAGTATAATAAAAGACAAATCTCTGTGTTTGTGTGTCTCGAGTCTAACCTAGTACTGTGGTTCCTCACGGGGCTCCTCTCCGTGGGAGTGGCCATCACCACAGTACCTAAGAATCCACTGCAACACCTCAAAACCATGACAGTAGCTAAGCACAGTGACAGTAAGACTCCTCTCTGCTCGCAGTGACATGAGAAAATTAGAAGTGTCTACTGGGGGTTTGATGTCACAGTATATTTGATACTGTACCACTCACCAGTACCAGTGTAATATTGACAATTTCTGTCTGTCACACACCCTCAGTAAATTTGAGAGAATGAGTTCACTTTGGTGGTTACCAAGCACAGTGCCAACTTGCCAAGCAGAGTTAGCAGTTTGCAAGGGCACAACCTCAGTCTCTTGTCTGGCTAGTGGTTAGGACTATCCCTCACAGGGTGTGCAAAAATGTCTCTCTGTCTCTTTCACAATATATATATTTTGCACACACAAAAATACTGTGACACAAAATGCACTGTGCAGTTGGAGGCAAAAAAAATCACTATCACTGCTGTTTGTTTTTTTCATTGGCACTACCCTTTGGCTGCTCCAGTGAACAGGCAAGATGCAGCAGCACCTCTGACTCTCACTCACAAGGTGTTGCATCCATCGGTCTTCAACTCTCTCTACTTGTGGCTCCTCCCGCTCACCTTGGACTGATGGCCACCGCGGCGTCTGTTCGCCGACCTCTCCGGTGTTCCCGGACCGGCTTTGGTGAGCCTCCCGCCATGCTCCTCCAAGGTATCTCTAGGGCGCACGCTGCCCTCATCTTTATTTCCAGGTTGGCGCGAACCTCAGGGGCGTCCCCCTGTTCTGACGTCACAACTCCAGGTTATATCTGCCTACTTCATTTGCTAGCTCGTCGAGTTAGCAACCGGAACTATACAGATGGGATTCACTCTCCGTTCCTAAGCTACGCTCCACTCCAGCTCTACTGGAACTCTTACTACCCTTCAGGGTCACTAACGGGGTACCCGCTCCTCGGGGGCCTCTCTGCTTCTTTCAGGTGCTATCAGTAAACCAGTACTCGCTCCTCGAGGGCCCATTTTCCCTGTGTCGCTGCCTGCAACTTCTACCTTCTACTTGGAAGAACTAATTACAGTCATCATCTGTGAGTACAAGAAACATCTCTCTCTACAGTACCGCTTCGCCGGAATCAGGTACTCGCTCCTCGAGGGCCTGCCCTCTGCTCCGGTGCCAGACCTCTCGTCTAGTGGAATCTTGGCTACTGCTAGTGAGTACAATGATACCGAGTCTTTCTGTTCTAAGGGATCAGGTACTCGCTCCTCGAGGGCCTGCTCTCCCTGTCTTGGAGCTCTCCTATCCTACTTGGGACTCTGAATGCTAATTCTGTTGTGTGCTCATAACTCTCAGTCTTTTTCCACTACAGCACTGCTTACAGAGGAACTGTTCCAGCGTTCTGTGAGAGACACGCCCAGCCGTGCTCTACAACTACTACTCACTACTGCCACCTCTAGTGGTTCCAAATACTGTTTAATAAAAGATTCAAATCTGTGTTTGTCTGTCTGGAGTTTAGCCTGACACTGTGGTCCCTCATGGGACTGCCCCCCTGTGGGCGTGGTCAGCTGCCACAGTGTCCAAGGATCCACCCAAATACCAATAACCATAACACAAGGTAGATGCAATATTGTACGCTGAATCTAGCATACAGATTAATGAGTGCTTGGACTCGTGTTTTGGACACATGTCCATAACCCTCAATGCAATAAGGGGATCAGTGCATCCAAACTCACGCGTAGCTAATAGCGCTCATCACATGTAAATTCCATGTAGATGAGGCTATTAGCTATTACCCTGCAATGCAAAAATTCCCTGTGCACCTGAGGAACACTTTTTAATTCGTCAAATGTTGCGCCTGCTCAGAGCAGGTGTAAAGTCTTCCTGCTCCTCAAGGGCTCAAATTAAAAACAAAAAACTGCTTTTCCGTGGTTCTTCCAACTTAGTATTGCAGGAAGAACCACAGAAAGCAGCACCATAAAATAACAGTCTTGAAATAAAAAAATAAATGTCAGGGCACACAATACACACCCACAATATACATGCTTAGGGCTGTGCGAATTGTGCCAGTACATTAGCTGTAGGATAAAATGGATGCTCATAAATTGAGCGTCTCTTTTGGTAACCTGCACACACAGGACACTTAACAGTAATTTATTTATTGCTTCACTTACTGCTGATTGGTCCATTCACTGTAACACGTCAGTGATAGGACCAATCCCTTTTCAAAAGGCTGTCCTGAAAGATGTTTGGTCCATTCACTGACACTTGTCAGTGAAAAGGACGTCAGGAACAGCCCTGCTGGGGAGTGAGGAGGGAGCTCTGGCCAGTGGACAGGCTGTTGTGGACACACAGCCATTTCTCCTAGGTGCCCAATGCAGAGCACTAGGGATACACAAATTATCCATTGTGCATCTCTTTTAATTTGGCAGCTCATTTGCATATTGCATCGAGCATCCAGGAGAGGTGGATGTGCATGTGCATCAGTGGGAGCAGTGCTCCATTTTTGTAGCAGTGAGGATAATGAAAAGCCCTTTGCCAATGCCAAAATTACCCCTTTCATCTTCTTTTCAAGAACCTTTTCTTTGACTAAGAGAGTTTCTGGAAAGTGCAGCTTATGCTCAGAACTTTCAGTCGGAGGACATCAGTGTCACTTGATCCAGATGCCAGCTATAGGCTAGTTTAAATAGATATAGTTGCATTGGAAAATATACAGAGAAGGGGATGGAATGGCTTCCCTATGAAGAAAGGCTAAAGTTCCAGTTCAGCTTGGAGAAAAGATGGCTGAAGGGGGGATATGATTAAGGTCTATGCAATTGTAAGTGGAAAGGAATGGGTAAATCTAAATCGGCTGTATACTGTTTCAAAATATACGAAGACTAGGGGTGCTCTATAAAGTTAGTAAGTAGCACATTCAAAACAAATCGGAGAAATTGTTTTTTGTTACTCATGCACAATTAAGCTCTGGAATTCATTGCCAGAAGATGTGGTTAAGGAAATTAGAGTAGCCTGGTTTAAAAAGGTTTTGGATAAGTTCTTGGCAGAGAAGTCAATAAACTGTTATTAACCAAATAGACTAGGAATAGCAACATCTCATTCACTGCGTAAATCTATTTACTGTTTGGGATCTTGCCAAGTACTTGTGACCTGGATTGGCCACTGTTGGAAACAGGACACTGGGCTTGATGGACCTTCAGTATGACCCAATATGACAATCCTTATGTTCCTATCATCTTATTTTCATAAAAGAATGCTTCACCTTTATTGGTCCTGTGTCTTACCTACTTGCCTTCTCCCGCCTCAGCTCCAGCTTAGCTGCTATCTCACATACAGGCCAATATAGTAAAAATTGCCACTGTCCTGTGCGCGCGATTCAGTAAATAAAATTATTCAAATTAGGGCCCAAGGTAAAAAGAGGCGCTAAGGACACTAGCGCGTCCCTATCGCCTCTTTTTGGACAGGAACGGCAGCTGTCAGCGGGTTTGACAGCTGACTCTCAATTTTGCTGGCGTCGGTTCTCAAACCCGCTGACAGCCACGGGTTCGGAAACTGGACGCCAGCAAAATTGAGCATCCGGTTTTCAACCCGCGATCCGAGGGCCGATTTTAAATTTTTATTTTTTTTTTTATTTTTGATTATTTTTAAATTTTGGGACCTCCAACTTAATATTGCCATATTAAGTCGGAGGGTGTATAGAAAAGCAGTTTTTACTGCTTTTCTGTACACTTTCCCGGTGCTGAGAGAAATTAATGCCTACCTTTGGGTAGGCGCTAATTTCTGAAAGTAAAATGTGCGGCTTGGCTGCACATTTTACTTTCTGTATCGCGCGGGAATAACTAATAGGGCCATCAACATGCATTTGCATGTTGCGGGCGCTATTAGTTTCGGGGGGGTTGGACACGCGTTTTCGACGCGCTATTACCCCTTACTGAATAAGGGGTAAAGCTAGCGCGTCGAAAACGCGCTTCCAAACACGCTTCCAAACTGGTAACTATAGCAACCAACCAATGCCTATCAGGCCGATAGGCCTGATAGGCATTGGTTGGTTGCTATAGTTACCAGTTTCACAGCAGCACTTTTCAGTGAACCATGGACTTAAACTGGAAGTATACATGAATGTAACAAAAATGTTTGTTTAAATTCATGAACACCTCTATTTATTTCAGGGGGGGCCATGAACGAATTGAAAATGGTCTCATTCATTGCATTTTCCCCATTCATTTCAAACGTATGCACATCCCTAACTTATGCTCCTCAGTTCAGATAGCCCTGGATTCGCCTCAACTCCACCAATGGTGCTAATTCTCCACTTTCTTTGCTGTGTGTTCCCAACAGTTCCAAGGACTGCCCAACCTAGCCCCACTCAGGTCTAAGAATCCTAATAAGGACGCTTCATTGGGCCAATGCATTTTGAATGGTGGAAGAGGATTGGGATTTGACATAATCTCCGGCATTGGGTTGCAAAATTAGGCTCTCAAGCCTATTTGATTGCCAACAGTGACTTCCCATTTTGCTGTTGCTGTAGAAAGGTGTCCATCAACTTCTTCATGGAGGTGTTCAGAAGATCTTCAGAGAGGAAGATTCTAGCCTTCCCTGTCCTTTTCACCAAAGTCACAAAACAACAGGGAAAAAAAAGCAAGACAGGAAACATTTCAGAGTTAGCAATTTTCTTATACCATGGGTGAGCCAGAACACAGAGGCAATGAGCATCTACACTTTGGGAGCCATTTTGCTTCCTGAAGTCTCTTGTTACAAAACTTTTCTAAATTCACTTGCATGGATGGGTCATAAAAATGGTAGTTTTCAATAGTGTACTTAAGACTACATAGGCCCATAAGTTGGTACACAAGAAATGCCACATATCTCTGCCCAGAAATTATGTGCATATGTGTCAGTGCCTGTTTTGTAAAATTATATATTTTATACAGAAAATAATTGTAACCTGTTCATATGATAACCCTCAGTCTATGCTCGAAGACAGGTATTTTATAATGTGTAGGCATGTATTCTGCTTTTGAAAATACTTATAAGTGCATATACTTGGGATCACCAGTTCACCCTGAGCCCCCACTTCTAAACTCAGACTTCCCATTCAAAAATTGTACAAGCTCATTTTAATTTCTACAACTCAAAGAGCAGATTTAAAAGCATGAATGGAAGTTGCACGTACATTGCTTGTGCCTGCACTTTCTTATCTCAGCTTGGAATGTCCTCTTTTTTTCCTCTCATAGAAGTATGCATGAAATGGTAAGTACACGTGTACTTCTGATATTCTGAGAATTCACTTTCCACACACAAGGGCTTCAAATGCATGTATATCATGATTTTTATGTACCCGATTCCTGTGTAACTTTTTCATATTTGACCCCAAAATGTGTCTGCAGTTTGCAGATTATCTAAATGTAGACAGACATTGTAGTACTTTTTTAAATGGGGGGAAAAAGAAAAGGAGAGAGAGAGAACTCAATGTTTATTATAAAAGTAATCTCAACGTCCTTATGTGAAGCCAAGCCAATCAGAATGTTAAGAGTGTGCAGTGGCTCAGCAGAGAAGATGAAGTGAGCTGGAGTTACTGAATCTGTTTGTTATCACTGTGTGAAATTCAATAGAGGGGGCAATCAGGTTAGAAAAACACCATTTTGTTTCTGCTGATTAAAAGGTGAAATGGGCAGAAGACAAGAGAGAGACAAGTGAAGCACACAGGGAAAGGTAGTTGCTGTTTTCTAGGCAGGATCGGTAGAAATACAAAAATGCTGATAGCATAAA
The DNA here is from genome assembly GCF_901001135.1 of Rhinatrema bivittatum. Lineage (NCBI taxonomy): Eukaryota > Metazoa > Chordata > Amphibia > Gymnophiona > Rhinatrematidae > Rhinatrema > Rhinatrema bivittatum. The sequence goes on along the minus strand of NC_042620.1, from coordinate 365,749,526 downwards.
GTTTAATGGATTGGGTAGGATGTCTACTCTAGGACCAACCCCATCTGTGAAATAAATCAATACCACCATAAGCTTAATTGTCCCCCATTCGCCCTTTGCCTGTGAAAGAAATGACAGAGGAGCACCAGGGAGCACCTTAAACTAGAATTTTTCCCCCCTTTTTCTTTTCACAGAGATTTTATCTTTTTAAAAATTGCTATGCTTCCCATGCTGCTGGTTCTGGCTTATTTGTTTATAAAATTATAAACAAAGAAATAACAAATTATCAGCCTGGCAACATTCTGGATGGATTGGGTTGACTTCTAGGTAGAAAACCATGGGGGAAAACTGCTATCACATGTACATGGATAGGCTGTATACTATGGGGTAGATTTCATAAATCTACGCGTGCGCGTACTTTTGTTCGCGCACCAGGTGCAAACAAAAGTACGCCGAATTTCAATAGATATGCGCATAGCTGCGCGTATCTTTTGAAATCCGGGGTTGGCACGCGCAAGGGGGTGCACATTTGTGCACCTTGCGCACGCCGAGCCCTGCGCGTGCTGCCCGTTCCCTCCACCACCCCCCACCTTCCCCTCCCTTCCCCTATCTAACCCACCCCCCAGCCCTACCTAAATTCCTCTACTAACCTTTATCCGCGAAGTTACGCCTGCCTCCGGGCAGTCGTAACTTACGTGCGCCGGCTGTCTGCTGGCGTGGCAGGCCCCAACTCAGGCCACACCCCCGGACCACCCCCACGCCCCCGAACACGCCCCCAAGCTGACACCATGCCCCTTGGCCACGCCACCGACCGCCCCTTTTTGCAAGCCCCGGGACTTACGCGCGTCCCGGGGCTTGCGCGCGCCACTGAGCCTATTCGAAATAGGCTTAGTGCACGCAGGGGGGGGGGGGTTTAAGGTTTACGCGCATAACTTATGCGCGTACCCCTTTTAAAATCCAGCCCTATGGGTCCATAAACTAATTTGTATTTTGAGATAGCTCCACAGTCTCTTTTCCCAAGGTGGGTGTCCTTTCTGTTGGGGGGGAATTGAATGATCTAGGCTGAAGGCAGAGGCGAATTCCCTTGTGTGTGTGTGTGTGTTACCATAGCTCTTCAGAACATGTACCTTGGCAAAAAAGGCTGAACTAGGTAGATGGGTGTTCTAAAGAAATATTATTGTGATTGGTTGTGAAAGAATCAACAGGAGCAAATAATAAAGTGTCCAGTTACATCCAGGTTCTTCAGCTTCATAAGAGCCCTGCTATTTAGTGTCTCTATCTCTGTGGACATTTCCCTGTTATGGATTGAACAAGGGACCCAAAACTGGCCAGGCGTGTCCTGGGTCCTGACAGTACCTGAGGTCCAATATCCAATCTGTCAGGATCCTTTGGCCTGGGTGGAAACTCCGGTGGGGGTCTCCAGATGTCCTTTTTTTTTTTCTCCCTGAAATCCTCTTCAAAAGATAGCTTCAGGCCTTCCTGGAGGCAAGGCCAAATACTGGAAGGAGTCTTCACTGCTTCCAATTCTGGGTAAGGAAGGGTGACAGAAAAATACTCCCTTCTCTCTGAAATCTCAAACTAGGAAAAATCTTTTCTCCATGTCAGTTGGCTACTGTAACCTCTTGGTCTGGACGAATAGGTATGCAGCCCCTCCTGAGCAGATACTGCTCAGGATGATCAAAAACTGGAATACAGATCAAAAACTGTAAAAAATTCAGAAAATCTGCAATCCTTCCACCTCTCTCTCCCATCCAGTCCTATCAGAGGTGGTCTCCCTTCCTATGCTAGACTGGGGGCCTAACCTGGAGAGTACACTGAAACAGCTCCTTCTCCTTTGAAAGCAAATCTACATTGCCACACTCTAACATGGTCTAGCCTACCCATTGTGCCTAAGGGACACTCTATTCCAGACAACCTCTGGGGGAGGTGCAGATCAGAATGATATGTCCCTCTGCAAATTTAAGTCTCATGTTTGTTTTTAGATTGTATATGTGTATACTTGCTTTTATACTTGCTTTTAAACTTGCTTTTATACTTGCTTTTAAACATCGCAACCAATCCTTTCCAGGCAAAATACAGCACCTTTTTACAATCTCGCCAGCATCCATCAAGACAAATCTGCATGCTATCCAGCCCTCACAGCATCCACTCCAGCATCCACTCCAACAGTTCCAGCACCCACTCCAGTAGTTACAGCATCCAGCATCCACTCCAGCATCCAGTCCAGCATCCTCACCAGCAGTTCCAGCATCCTCACCAGCAGTTCCAGCATCCACTCCAGTAGTTACAGCATCCAGCATCCACTCCAGCATCCAGTCCAGCATCCACACCAGCAGCTCCAGCATCCACTCCAGTAGATACAGCATCCACTCCAGCATCCACTCCAGCAGTCCCAGCATCCACCCCAGCAGTTCCAGCATCCACTCCAGCAGTTCCAGCATCCACTCCAGCAGTCCCAGCATCCACTCCAGTAGATACAGCATCCACTCCAGCATCCACTCCAGCAGTCCCAGCATCCACCCCAGCAGTTCCAGCATCCACTCCAGCAGTTCCAGCATCCACTCCAGCATCCACTCCAGTAGATACAGCATCCACTCCAGTAGTTCCAGCATCCTCTCCAGAAGTTCCAGCATCCACTCCAGCAGTTCCAGCATCCACTCCAGAAGTTCCAGCATCCACTCCAGCAGTTCCAGCATCCACTCCAGTAGATACAGCATCCACTCCAGCAGTTCCAGCATCCACTCCAGTAGATACAGCATCCACTCCAGTAGTTCCAGCATCCTCTCCAGAAGTTCCAGCATACACTCCAGCATCCACTCCAGCAATTCCAGCATCCACCCCAGAAGTTCCAACAGCCATTCCACAAGTTCCAGCATCCATCCTAGCAGATTCTGAATCGTAACAGGTCACAGACCTACCCCATTCATAACCCCAGCAAATCAGCATACAATGATACACTGCCACTCCATCCCCATACTCAAGAGAAAACCCAGAAATAACTCTCCACCAGACCCTATACAGACACCCAGACAACAAAGACTCATCAACATCATGACATCTCCCATCACACAACTTCTAGGCCTCTCATTATTCACTTTAACCTTATTCAATGCACAGTCACTTTCCAAAAAAATGCACCTTCTCAATGATTACCTCATTGACAACAACCCTGACATATGTGCAATAACAGAAACCTGGTTAAAACCCACGGACATATCCTTAACAAACCAATTACCTACACAATCCTTCGACCTCTTCTCAATACCAAGACCAAAAAAGAAAGGAGGAGGAATTCTACTTGCTGCAAAAAAACAACTGGGAATAACCCTACAACTATCATACGCCACTTCAAAACTTGAATGCTCCATATTCAAATCTCAACATCTACAAATATTCCTCATCTACGCCACACCAGGAACTCTAGAGGCTAACCCCTCCCCTCTAATAGAGATGATAGCCAAACACTTAAACTCAGACAAACCAACCATCATACTGGGAGACTTCAACATTCACGTGGACTCCATCCCTCAATCCACTAACTGCGAAACCTTCCTTTCCTCCCTCAGTCACCTTGGATTCTCACAAATAATCAGCGGGCCCACCCACAAAGCGGGTCATACATTAGACCTCATATTTATCAACGATAGCTGGTCCATCCATACCAATCCCACTTGCACACCAATCCCCTGGTCAGACCACCAGATCATAGACACAACCCTCAAAATGAAAAACACAGCACCTCCAAACATCTCCAAAACCACCATTCATTTCAGGAAACCATGCTCACTGGAGTTACTCACCGAACATTGCTCCAAAGATCTCAAACAAATAGACCTCACAGACGCCAACACAGCCACCACTTCATGGATCAAACTCACGAACAAAATAGCGGATCAACTCTGCCCAACCTCCTCAAAAGTAATCCAACCGGCACGAGACAACAGAAAACCGTGGTTCACCCTGGAACTCAAAGTCCTAAAACAAAAATTACGAAACAAAGAACAAAGCTGGAGAAACAACCCTACACCCACATCCAGACTGGACTACAAAGCCACCCTCAACACCTACAGAAACGCCATACACAAAACAAAAAAGGACTTCTATGCAAAAAGAATTCATAACTTCATCTTCGACTCGAAAGCTTTATTCTCTTACGTATCATCTCTCACCAAACCAACGCCACCATCCATTCCAGACCAGCTAGCGCTCAGCAAGGCCAACGAATTAGCCACCTACTTCAAAACAAAAATCTCAAACCTTACTCGCTCCCTTACAACCCATCAAACTCTTCCAACACCTCTTAGCACATACCAACCCACTCTTAATTCTAGACTAGAATCATTCGAGCCCACATCCGCCATGGAGATTGAAAATTTACTTAAAAAAATTAAACCGTCTGCACATCCCTCGGACCCACTCCCTACTAATCTACTCACTGCCATCCCCAGCACAGTCGCAAAACCTATTGCAGAAATCATCAATACCTCTCTAGCCATGGGCACAGTTCCTAATCAACTAAAACTTGCAATCATCAAACCCCTACTGAAAAAACCAACTGCATCACTAACAGACCCAGCTAACTTTAGACCCATTGCAAACCTGCCCCTGATCTCCAAACTGATGGAAAAAGCTGTAAATAAACAACTTTCCGAATACCTCGAGGAGCAAAACATCCTTTCCCCGGCACAATATGGTTTTCGTAAATCACTAAGCACAGAGTCACTTTTGCTTTCTCTCACTGATAATCTACTTGTAAACCTGGAGAAAAAACAGTCATTCTTACTGGTCCTATTAGACCTATCCTCAGCGTTCGACACGGTAAATCACTCACAACTCCTAGAACAACTATCAAACATAGGAATAAAAGGCACAGCTCTCAGTTGGTTCAAATCATTCCTATCAAACAGATTTTACAAGGTCAGAATTAATAACAAGGAATCTGACCCCATCCTATCAGACCAAGCGTACCTCAAGGTTCATCCCTCTCTCCCACCCTGTTCGTTTACCTCCTCCCCCTCTGCCATCTGCTATCACAACTCAAACTTACTCATTACCTCTATGCAGACGACATCCAGATCATCATCCCCATCACAGAATCAATTCAAAAAACCTTCGCCTACTGGGAGAATTGTCTTCAACCAATTAAACAACTACTCTCCAGCCTGAACCTGATTCTAAACTCCAGCAAAACAGAGTTGCTACTTATTTCACACAACCCGAACACCCACCCACCTAGCCTGGCACAAACCACATCTTTAAACATGGAGCTCTCCGCTGACGTCAGGAATCTAGGAGCTTGGCTTGACAACCAACTTAACCTAAAAAAATTCATAAACACAACCACCAGGGATTGCTTCTTTAAACTACACGTCCTAAAGAAACTAAAGCCACTTCTTCACTTTAATGACTTTCGCTTCGTTCTTCAATCCATTATTTTTTCGAAACTTGATTACTGCAACTCAATCTTACTTGGCCTCCCCTCCAACAGCATCAAACCCCTACAGATGGTACAAAATGCCGCAGCCAGAATCCTTACTAACACTAATAGAAGAGACCATATTACCCCCATCTTGAGCAACCTCCACTGGCTACCCATCAAACAGAGAATCCTATATAAAACCTTAACCATCATTCATAAAGCAATTCATAATGTCGCACCTATATCTCTACAAACTCAACTTCGTCCACACTTATCTTCCAGACCCATCAGAAGCGCCTACAAAGGCACATTAGTCGCAACTCCTGCCAAATCAACACTAAGAAAAAGAGCACTCTCCACAGCGGGACCTCACCAATGGAACGCGCTCCCACCAGACCTACGACTCGAATCAAATCTAACAGAGTTCAAAAAAAGGTTAAAAACCTGGCTCTTCAGGCAAGCGTTCCAACTCCCAGAGTGTAACTAGGCACCTCCTCCTGACTTTCAGATCCAACCATTGCAGGGTGTCACTAACACCTTGACACTTAATTTCATACTTGTACTTGCTTAATCACATGTCTATTTAACAGTCATCATGCACCTTTATATAACCACTTACTGCAGACCATAAACGCTACTAAAGTTCCTTGTAAAAAAGGTGAACACACACGTACTATTCAAAACACGAATAAGGTTATTTGTCATTTGTTAAATATTTATAGTTACTTGCAATGTAATAATGTAATAATGTTCAATGGTTGATTGTTACTGTTCAATGTTCTATGTAAAAAACCGCGGTCTAACCTCCCAGACCAGGGCAACCTTTTCGTTACTTGTAAACCAGATTGATTTGTATTGCATACAGGAATTCCGGTATATAAAAATTAAAAATAAATAAATAAATAAAATACTAGTAACGTTGTAACCCGCTCCGAATGTCAGAGGGCATGGGCTAAAAATAGTTTTAAATAAAAAGAAAAAAAATAGGGTTGGGAACTAGAACAATCTGTCTCTACTCTCATAAGATCATGGAAACACTTGTTTGACTGTGTGCATTTCATTCTCCTTCATGATGTTGATAAATAGTTGTCAGTCATGACTCAAAAAAAATTTTCTTCACAGAGAGGGTGGTGGATGCCTGGAACACCCTTCCAGAGGAAGGGGTGAAGACCAAAACTGTGAAGGACTTCAAAGGGGCGTGGGATAAACATTGTGGATCCATAAGGTCTAGAGGATGTGAATGAAGAGAGGGTGGTTTGAGGGAATGACGGCTACTACCTGGAGATAATACCCTTATTCAATAAACATACACACGGTTAATGCGAATCCAACACTGCTCTATGCTTCAACGGCAAGAGGAAATGTGGAAAAAAGGATTTGCATTCACAAAAAAGTGGGGATTATCTTGCTTGCTACGGCGGTTACTACCCCAAACCAAATAAGCCTGATACTTCTCTTTCAATGCATATCCAGCATATCTCTCTGCTTCAACGGTGGGGGGAATGAAGAAAAGATTATTTATATGCAGACAACAACCAAGGACTGAATTACATAGTCTGAGTAAACAAATAAGCAAGGGTGTAGCTTGCTTGTTATGGTGGTTACTACCCCGAATCAATTAAGCCTGATACTTCACTTTCAATGCATATCCAGCGTAGCTCTCTGCTTCAGTGGCAGGGGGAATGAATAAAAGTGGATTTATATTCAGACAACAACCAACAAGGACTGAATTACACAGGCTGGGTAAACAAATAAGCATGGGAGTAGCTTGCTTATTGAGGCAGTTACTACCCCTAACCAATTAAGCTAAATACTTCACAGATGCAGTTACAGCACTGCTCTCTACATTAATGGTGGGGGTGGAAGGGAATTAGAACCAAACGGTTACTAAGGGCCAAGAGTAACAGATAAGTATGAGAAAACAAACAAGTATGAAAGCTTGCTGGGCAGACTGGATGGGCCGTTTGATCTTCTTCTGCCGTCATTTCTATGTTTCTATGCTGCTTTATCCCTTTATCAGCGCCTCATGGTTTTTTCTGACACTCTTTCTGCTTGCTATGTTCCCCCTTCATTGTGGTGTAGGATGTTGATGCCACTTGTCTTGCCACTTTGGCCTGTTGTGCTGCCTTCAAGAGTTCATGCAACTGTTATCGGTGCTCTCTTTTGAAGCTGAGGTGTGTTTTTGACACTCTCGCTGCTGCTTTGCACCTCTGTTAAAGCCACTCCTGGTACCCCTTTGCCCCTTTACAGTGCCTTAGGCTATTCATACCATTTTGATGCCACTTTGCCACAGTCTAAGTACCTTGGAGCTCTTTTTTCACTCTCATAATTGCTCCCCAGAAGTTTCATCAGAATTGATAAGAAAACCCCAATTCTGCAGCCAAAAATAGGCTGCAAATACTTCCCCCATTGACTTTAATGGGAAAACGAACAAATAAAACTAATCAACAAATTGGTTTTCCCCCTATGAAACTAATGCAACGAATTTTGGTCCCGGTGAAATGAAAACCGAATCGAAACAAATGTTTTCCTTCTGCACATCCCTAGGTGACAGTAGTGAAGGCAGGTGCATTCTGAAACTGAAGGGGATAACAACCTAGAAATGTCTTTTTTTTTCTTTTTCTTTTGAAATGACACAAAGCAAAACTGTTTTATTGCATTTTTCATGCAGTTTCAAAATGAAGGTATACACCCTAGCTCAGAGCTCAGAGCTTGCTATGTTTTTTTGCATTTCTGACAATGAAAAAGGAGTTGACTCAACTTGAAGTGGAATTGGCAACAATTAAAAGAGCCAAAAAGTAATTCTCTATAATTAGAAAATCTTTCATCATTGTACAACATCCCGGAATCCCATTCCCACTCCCACAGAAGATACAAAAATGCAGGTAGATGAGTTACTGTGGGCTCTGGTAGGTTAAAACCTGGGACACAGAGACACCCTCTTCACCACATGATGCCCATATGAGATGCCTTTTCTGCATTGGAAAATGGTGATGCTCCAGAAATGGAAACCGAAGAGTTATCAGAGATGAAAGACGACACCCTATGCACACAAAAACCCCAGAGCATTGTCAAAAGATCTTCTGTTGGATGATCTGTTAACAAAGCATTAACCTGGGAACTCATTTTGAAGAACAAAAAAAAAAGAAGTTAAATGCCTCCCAGGAACCTTGGCTAGCAGAAATGCATACCAGTCAGAGCCATCAATTTTACAGCCGTAAAATTGATGGCTCTGACTGTCTAATAGCTGGTGTTTATTCGGCTGAGATCCTGTCTGAAGCGGATTTTCCGGCTGTAAAATTGATGGCTCTGACTGTCTAAGAGCTGGTGTTTATTCGGCTGAGATCCTGTCTGAAGCGGATTTTGCCGTTGAAGTGCTTGTGCCGGCATTCGAGTGGAGGTGCTAAGGTGTTTTAGAGCACTGTCTTAGAGCTGGTGTCTATTCAGCTGAGATCCTGTCTGAAGCGGAATGTGCCGCTGAAGTACTTGTGCCCGCATTCGAGTGGAGGTGTATTCCCCACTGTTTGTCCTGAAGGCGATTGCTTAAACATTTCTAAAGAGGCTGAACTGCTGCATGGAGACAAACCACTGGCATTACACATAATAGCCCCTGAAGCAGCTCAAAGAGCGAAACTCGGCCTGAGTGGGCTTTTTATGATGTTTTGTGCAAAATAAAGAACTCCTAGAAGTAAAGGCTCCACACCCTCCTGCTGCATGCCCCACAAGTGCATCTCGATCTCCAGTGAAAAACCTGTTGTTACCATCTTCTTCCACCGTGGAACCCATGGAGGTGAATCATGGGTGATTATTCCCGTCCGAAAATTTCCAGATCATTTATATATATATTGAAAAGCACCGGTCCAAGTATAGATCCCTGAGGCACTCCACTGTTTATGCTTTTCCACTGAGAAAATTGACCATTTAGTCCTACTCTCTGTTTCCTGTCTTTTAACCAGTTTGTAATCCACGAAACGACATCGCCTCCTATCCCATGACTTTTTAGTTTACGTAGAAGCCTATCATGAGGGACTTTGTCAAACGCCTTCTGAAAATCCAAATACACTACATCTACCGGTTCATCTTTATCCACATGTTTATTAACCCCTTCAAAAAAATGAAGCAGAATTGTTAGGCAAGACTTCCCTTGGGTAAATCCATGTTGACTGTGTTCCATTAAATCATGTCTTTCCATATGCTCTACGATTTTGATCTTGAGAATAGTTTCCACTATTTTTCCCAGCACTGAAGTTAGGCTCACTGGTCTATAGTTACCCAGATCGCCCCTGGAGCCTTTTTTTAAATATTGGGGTTACATTGGCCACCCTCCAGTCTTCAGGTACAATGGATGATTTTAATGATAGGTTACAAATTTTAACTCATCCGGTCCAGGTGATTTGCTACTCTTTAGTTTGTCAATCTGGCCTACTACATCTTCCAGGTTCACAGTGATTTCGTTCAGTTCGTCTGACTCATTACGCCTGAAAACCATCTCCGGAACTGGTATCTCCCCTAACATCCTCATTAGTAAACACGGAAGCAAAGAATTAATTTAGTCTTTCTGCAATGGCCTTATCTTCCCTAAGAGCCCCTTTAACCCCTCAGTCATCTAATGGTCCAAACGACTCCCTCACAGGTTTCTTGCTTTGGATATATTTTAAAAAGTTTTTATTATGAGTTTTTGCCTCTATGGCCAACTTCATTTCAAATTCTCTCTTCGCCTGTCTTATCAATGTTTTACACTTAACTTGACAATGCTTATGTTTTATCCTATTTTCTGCAGATGGATCCTTCTTCCAATTTTTGAAGGATGATTTTTTGGCTAAAATAGCCTCTTTCACCTCACCTTTTAACCATGATGGTAATCGTTTTGCCTTCCTTCCACCTTTCTTAATGCGTGGAAAACATATGGACTGTGCCTCTAGGATTGTATTTTTAAACAATGTCCAAGCCTGTTGAACACTTTTAACCTTTGCAGCTGCACCTTTCAGTGTTTTTCTAACTATTTTCCTCATTTAATCAAAGTTTCCCTTTTGAAAGTTTAGTGTTAGAGCTGCAGATTTACTTAATGTCCCCCTTCCAGTTATTAGTTTAAATTTGATCATGTTATGATCACTGTTGCCAAGTGGCCCCACCACCGTTACTTCTCTCACCAAATCCTGTGTTCCACTAAGAATTAAATCTAAAATAGCTCCCTCTCTTGTTGGTTCCTGAACCAATTGCTCCATGAAGCAATCATTTATTACATCCAGGAACTTTATATCTCTAGCAAGTCCTGATGTTACATTTACCCAGTCAATATTGGGGTAATTGAAATCTAAGACCAAAAACACAGAGAGAGCAGTGCTGCACTTGAAGCAATGTCACCAAACACAGAAAGTGCAGGAAGAATGTTTTATCCTGAAGAATAACTCCAAAACGTTCAAATGTCAAAGGTTTTAATAGTTCAGTAGGGCAACTCCACTGGTTTATACAGCATACATCTTATAGGCGTCCCCCGACACGGTCCCGTGTTTCACCTCGGGCTGCATCGGGAGGGCTCGCCAATAGGAATTCAAGGCAAGAACTGTAGACAGGTATTTGAACCCAGCAGAAGGCGCCAAAAACTACAGGTGGACCAATCACGTGGGTCCGGAAGTGCGCTCCCTGCCAGTTCTAAGTACTCTCTTCAGTCAAGTATGTTGTGACCCGGTTTATATTTGTTTATTATTTGTAATGTTCGGCTGTAAGTCCTTTCCTTTATCCTGATGTGTACCCGTTTCTTACAGTTCTTGCCTTGAATTTCTATTGGCGAGCCCTCCCGATGCAGCCCGAGGCGAAACACGGGACCGTGTTGGGGGACGCCTATAAGATGTATGCTGTATAAACCAGTGGTGTTGCCCTACTGAACTATTAAAACCTTTGACATTTGAACGTTTTGGAGTTATTCTTCAGGATAAAACATTCTTCCTGCACTTTCTGTGTTTGGGGTAATTGAAATCTCCCATTATTATTGCACTGCCAAATTGGTTTGCTTCCCTGATTTCTCTTAGCATTTCATCATCTGTCTGACCATTTTGTCCAGATGGACGGTAGTATACTCCTATCACTATACTCTTACTCAACACACATGGGATTTCTACCCATATAGATTCTACTGAGCATTTAGTCTCTTGTATGATCTTTATCCTGTTGAACTCTATACCCTCCTGGACATAAAGTGCCACACCCCCGCCAAGTTGATCCTCCCTATCATTGCGATATAATTTGTACCCTGATATAGCACTGTCCCATTGGTTATCCTCCTTCCACCAAGTTTCTGTGATGCCAATTATGTCAATCTCATCATTTGCTGCTATACACTCTAACTCTCCCATCTTACTTCTTAGACTTTTGGCATTGGCATACAGACATTTCAAAGTGTGTTTTTTGTTTGTTTTAACAACCTGCTTTTCAGTTGTTTGGGATAATTCGGAAATCATTAGCTTTGGTGATTTTTTACATATAGGCATATGGACTATGTTTGCTTTTAATGGAAGCTCTCTGTTGGGATGCCCTAACTCTCCTGTTTCATTAGTATCCTTCAAGGATACATTTCTCCGAACCATGCACTGCTGAGTGAGTGTCAGCTTTCCCCCTTGTTATAGTTTAAAAGTTGTTCTATCTCCTTTTTGAAAGTTAGTGCTAGCAGCTTGGTTCCACTCTGGTTAAGGTGAAGCCCATCCTTTTGGAAGTCTCCCCTTTCCCCAAAAGTTTCCCCAGTTCCTTACAAAGCTGAATCCCTCTTCCCTGCACCATCGTCTCATCCACGCATTGAAACTCTGGAGCTCTGCCTGCCTCTGGGGACCTGCACGTGAAACAGGAAGCATTTCAGAGAATGCCACCCTGGAGGTTCTGGATTTTAGCTTCCTACCTAAAATCCTAAATTTGGCTTCTAGAACCTCTCGCCCACATTTTCCTATGTCGTTGGTGCCCACGTGTACCACGACAGCTGGCTCCTCCCCAGCACTGTCTATAATCCTATCTAGGTGACGCGTGAGGTCTGCCACCTTCGCATCAGGCAGGCAAGTTGCCAGGCGGTCCTCATGTCCACCAGCCACCCTGCTATCTACATTTCTAATAATCAAATCACCAACTATGATGGCTGGCCTAACCCTTCCCTCCTGGGCAGTAGCCCTGGGAGACTTGTCCTCAGTGCAAGAGGACAATACATCACCTGGAGAGCAGGTCCTTGCTACAGGATCACTTTCTGCTATACCAGGGTGATGTTCTCCTACTGGGAGACCTTTCTGATCCAAGGCAGCATGGACCACAATAACCTCGAACATCTCAAAGAAGCTCAACTCCTGAACCCCCATCAGGCCCGGTGAGCTTTGTTCTTTGAGAGGTTTAACTTCAACCTTTGCTTCCGTCCAGGTTCTAAAAACTTGCGCGCTGATGCGCTTTCCAGATCCTTTGAGCCGGAGGATGTTCCAGAGGTCCCTAGCTTCATTATTGACCCTGCTTGTATTACCTTGGCGGCTACTACCACAGTCCAAGTTGGGAAAATCGTCATTCCCCATCGGCTACATGAGTGTGTATTAAGGTGGGCTCACGATTCCAAACTGGCAGGCCACCCCGGTCGCGCCCGGACCTTGGAGATGCTGCGAAGGCATTATTGGTGGCCTACTAAGATACAAGATTCCCGAAACTACGTGGACTCATGTCCTACTTGTGCTCAGCAAAAGCCACCTACGGGGAAGTCTTGGAGCTTGCTTCAGCCTCTCCCAGCACCTACTGAATTGTGGTCCAGCATTTCAACAGATTTTATTACAGATCTGCCTGTTTCCCAGAACAACACGGTGATATGGGTTGTTATCGACCGCTTCTCGAAAATGGGACACTTTATCCCTCTACCGGGTCTTCCTTCAGCCCCGGAACTTGCCATACTTTTTCTGAAGAATATCTTTCGCCTTCATGGACTCCCCAAGGAGATTGTGTCCGACCGGGGACCACAGTTTGCTGCCAAATATTGGCGTTCCTTGCGCCGAAAGTTCAATATTACTCTGAATTATACATCGGCCTACCATCCTCAGGCTAATGGGCAGACCGAGAGGACCAATCTGACCTTGAAGACATTTCTACATTCCTATGTTAATGATCAGCAAGGCAATTGGTCAGAGCTCCTCCCCTGGGCCGAGCTGTCGCACAACACTCATGTCGCAGCAGCCACCGACACATCTCCGTTTGCAGTAGTCTTCGGATGGCAGCCCTGACTGCCTCTTCCTGTACCTTAGACGGTTCCGTCTCCAGCGGCTCAATCCATGGCTCAAACCATTCGCCATGTGTGGACCTGAGTAAAGGAGCGACTGGCGCAAGCTGCAGAATGCAGCAAGCACACCTCTGATCTTCATAGATGACCTGCTCCACTCTTTTGTCCAGGCCAGAAAGTATGGTTGAATGCTCGACACATCCGCCTAAGGCTATCCTCTCACCGTCTGGTGCCCAAATACATAGGACCATTTCCGGTAATCAGAAGAGTAGGAGCTGTTTCTCCAGCTACCTCGTTCATTGGGCGTGTCCCTGTTGAAGCCATTGGTTCTCTCCTGGCCCTCTCGTAAAGACCCTCCTGCCCCGCGTGTCTCTGCAGAACCAGACATGTCTCTCCAGGTAAGACAGGTCCTCGACGTCCGGTGACGCTGAGGCAAGTGGGAATATCTCTTAGCCTGGGAGGGCTATGGGGCCGAGGAGAATTCGTGGGAACCATCTCAAAATATTCTCGATAAGGATCTTCTGAAGACCTTCCATAGAATGCACCCTGAGAAACCACATCCGCGTAGGGGGAGGCCTAGAAGGGAGGGGTACTGTTACATGCCCCGCTCGTGGCTGTCCAGCGCACGGGATTGATCACCTGCATAGTTCCTCAGCGAGTCCCAGGACGACCTCCCTCATGGTAGTTGCTAGCACAGCTAGGCCCCGGAATCATGCGGCGGCGGTTGCCGGGCCTTCTACTGTATGCCAGGCCTCACGCCAAGGTTAGGCATCTTCCTCCATGCTAGCCACGCCGATACGCTCTCACGCACGGCCTGCCCCGACACTTGTAGGGCCGAGGGTGGGTCTGGGTTACACAGCGTGCCCTGATTTATCTACAATATAAGGAAGTTCCTGACTTCACTTCCTTGCCTTGGCCATCGTGTCGGCTTATATGCTAGATTGTCTCTGCGCTTGTTCCTGCTTGTTCTTAGTCTCGTTCCAGGATCTTTCTGTTCCAGTTCCGTTCCTGACTTGTTCCTTCATCCTCGTTCCTGAGTCCTGCCTGTTCCTGTGTTCGTCTATCTACCTTCCCAGGTAGTACCTCTGGACTGACTTCTGGAACTGACCTTGGCTTGTTCCTGACCTGCCTGCCTGTCTGCCTCCTGTCTTTGACCTCAGCTAGTTCCTGACTCATCTGTCTGTCTGCCACCTGCCCCAAAGACCTCAGCCTGCTCCAGACCTATTCGCCTGTCTGCCGCCTGCCTCAAAGACCTCAGCCTGCTCCAGACCTGCTCGCCTGACTGCCGCCTGCCTCTAGTCCTCTGCTTGCCTCTGACTACGACTGACCTCTGGTATCTGACCCTTGCTTCGTTGATCACTCCTCGGACTGACCTATGGACATTGAACTTTTGCCTGCCTGACCTCGCCTCCAGATTCTGGCTCAGTTCCTCGCCTTGTCATCACCAACTCTGTTATGGTTCTCCCTGCTCCAGCTCGAACCCGACCGCACTTCTTCTGTGTCTGTGGGCACGCCGGACTTCCATTCTCCCAGGAGACCCTGCGAGGCCCACCTAAGTTCAAGCAGCCCAGGTCCCTACGGGCTCCTCCCGGGGGGACCTCAGGCTTCCAGTGGTGAAGCTCTACCTAGCCTCTGTCTCCTTCAGTGCTCCGCCCTCTGGGGCCAGTTACCTCCTGTTCCCTTTCAGGAGCCATTCCATCCTTGCTCCAGGACAAGGGTCCACCCCCGAGCGCAACATATAGCAGGTAATGGACTTCTCCTCCAAGAACTTATCCAATCCTTTTTTAAACCCAGCTACACTAACTGCACTAATCACATCCCCTGCAACCAATTCCAGGGTTTAATTGTACGTTGAGTGAAAAAGAACTTTCTCTAGTTTTAAATGTGCCACATGCTAACTTCATGGAGTGCCCCCTAGTCCTTCTATTATCTGAAAGAGTAAATAACCAATTCACATTTACACGTTCTAGACCTCTCATGATTTTAAACACCTCTATCATATCCCCCCTCAGCCGTGAGTTCTGCATGTAAATGGCTTTGACCTCACTGTGTATATTTGTTTCTTTTTTGCTACAGTCCTCAGCCATTTTTGCTTATGTTTTTAAATCTTTTTAAATTCTGTTGCTAGTACTGGCTGGTCCAATTGCTTTTGTAAACTTCTCTTTGGACATGAAATTCATGTGTAATCTGTGGGATGGGGTGAAGGGTGGCGATGGGCTCATACAGAATGGGACATAGTGTGAAATCAAAATAAAATCAGATGTGCATGAAAAGACATCAGATTGGAGAAGAATGGTAGCATAGAAGAAAGAGTTAGCATGGGCATGAAAAAGAAAAAAGACATTTTTTTTGGAAGAGATAAGATTCCTAAAATAGAGACAATAAGATAAAGAAAAGAGTGAATACAGATCTGTAGCACATATTTGTTTTGCCAGAAAATACCCAGATAGAAATTGTCAAACGTCCCCCCTCTTCTTAAGATATATCAGAGAGTGATGGAAGAAGATTTATTAGTTGCCATTTTCTATATTGATTATAAATCATTTTAGGAATGTAGTGGTACACTCAGAAATTCACATGATTTGTTTCCTCAAAGTATTTTTTCCACTCCAGACATGAGTTGCATGCCAATGTTATGACTAGGATGTTCCTAGCCCTGCTGTGAGATGTATTGTAGGAGATAAAAATGTATTACTGTAAGTTTCAACAAACTATTTTCCCATGACTTCCTCAAATTGGCTGATGTCTTTCCTACAAACAAGTTCATGATGCTGGAGTAGAAGTGAAGCATCATCCAAGACTCCAATCAGAGAGAAATATATTACTGCTGGAAGATTTAAGTCCATACTTTTGCAAGAGGATGTGGATACAGCAGTTAGTGTAACTGGATTTAAAAAGGTTTGGATAAGTTCCTAGAGGAAAAATCCATAAACTGCTATTACGGTAATTAATAAGCAATAGTAAGCTTGTGATTTATCTAGGTACTTGTCAGGTACTTGTAGCCTGGATCGGCTATGGAAGGAAACAGGATACTGTGTTTGAGGTATCCTTGGTCTGACCCAGTATGACAATTTCTTATGTTTTTATGTAGATGGTACTGTTGCCAAGAATACCTTCTGGAATTAACAAATTGATGGCATTCAGTACAACTGCTAAACTCAAAATGAATCACACTTACCTTGGTTTCTAAAAAGCCTTTTATTTTTGTGTACACATCTTCAGAAGGGAAGAATGACTTTTGCTGTTAGTTTATTGAGCAGGAAAGTCAGATTAAAACCAATTTCATGCTTTCAGCTGGGTCCCGGGGTACAGAGAGCTAAAGTAAGTTGCTCAAGATACAGAGTCGGTTACCAAGACTAGGGAGATTTAGGGACAAGTGTACTCAACAGTGTTAATGGTGATGCAAGTGTTAACGTGCGTTACATAGTTTATTTTATGTAATGCAGATTTTTAATGAGCAGCAACAGCACTGTTAATGTGTGTTCTCTAGCTTGCATTAATGTTCTTGCACAATCTATACAGAGTTATGCTAAATAGCTTACAACATGCATTAAAATGTAATAGATGCATTGATGCAAAAAGCTTAACTACACCTCAGGGTTTCAATTATCCTTTTGCATTAATGGTCACATGAGTGAATATTTTAATGCATGCACATTAATGTGTGTTAACAGGGGCCACATTTGCATCTCATTGTCTTCAGATTAAAAACCCTTTTCACAGTTGATAATGTCTTTAGTACATTGGCCCTAAAGTGACTTGCCCAAGCTAGGAAGTCAGTGACAAGGGAATCGAACCTCCAAGCTTCTCCTTAATCATTGTCCAGTGCTAGAACAAACTTGGGGCCTGTTCATCAAAGCATTTTCCCATAGACACAGAATGTGAGAAATGCCTTAGTGAATCAGGCCCTTGGTCATCCCATTTGGGTTAAGTACCTCTTTCTTTAAAGACATGGTGAACATTGGTGTATACCTTTTTATGGTGTTCCTTCCTTTCTACCAGCCTTCACATGTAAATTCCTTTACCCACTCCTAAATATAAATCCAAGTTTGTTTCTAATCTACAGGCCGATACAGTACAGCCTGCTCTTGGACACGCGTTTTCCCTTACTCCTTATTCAGTAAGGGGAGGAAAATGCGCGTCCAACCCGCGGGATACAGAAAGTTAAATGTGCAGCCAAGCTGCACATTTTACTTTCTGAAATTAGCGCCGACCCAAGGGTCGGCGCTAATTTCTTCCGGCACCGGGAAAGTGCACAGAAAAGCAGTAAAAACTGCTTTCTGTGCACCCTCCGACTTAATATCATGGCGATATTAAGTCGGAGGTCCCGAAGAATAAAAAAAGTAAAAAAAAAAAAATTTGAATTCGGCCCGCGGCTGTCGGGCCAAAAACCGGGCGCTCAATTTTGCCGGCGTCCGGTTTCCGAGCCCATGGCTGTCAGCGGGCTCGAGAACCGATGCCGGCAAAATTGAGCGTCGGCTGTCAAACCCGCTGACAGCCGCCGCTCCTGTCAAAAAGTAGGTGCTAGGGATGCGCTAGTGTCCCTAGCACCTCCTTTTGCCCGGATCTTCCGCCGGACCTAATTTAAATGCTGCATTGCGCCGACCACCGAGTGGCCGGTGCACGCGCCGGGAGAACGGGCGTTCGCCTGCTCTCCCGCGGACTTTACTGTATCGGCCTGCTAGTCTTCCAGACTTCCTAAAGCAGTAACAGCATCAAATAACAGAAACAAAATTACAAAGCAATAAAATAAACAATTGCTTAATATATACTAAATAATATACAAATATAAAATAAAAAAGAACACATATACACAGTGGAAGATGCCTTGTGAAATGTACCTATTTGAGTTAATGGCCATGGAAGAAATAGGAAAAATGGTGCCACTTATTTAGGAAGAATGCATCCACTAGTTCTTTCTAATTAATTACTGTAGCAGACTATGCAAAAAGTGCATATTTCTCATGAAAAGAGCCCTACTGATAATTCTTTATAAGGCCCCTGGTGGTGCATGTTGGTTGTTACATATAAATGTAGGCATCTTAGTATTTATGCAGCTAATTATGTTTGGTTTATCCATTCTTTTTTTAATTTATATTTGCAAGGTGAGGCATTTTATGGCATTGGTTCATTACTGTGTCTTCTTTTCATAATCATCTTATTTTGAGATTGCCTTTTTTTCCCTTTGATTTTACCAGACTTCTCACTACCCACATTTATATCATACTAAATTCTCAGCTGTCACAGGAGAAAGTACAGCTCCAGTCACTCCCCAAAATGTTCCTCCTTTAAGAGGGTTGAAGACTTAGGAATGAGAATATTGCTTTTTATTAACAATACGAGAATAGCAAATATTCTCTGATAACAGTTAGGCTTAAGGTCATTCTTGAGATTTATTTCTATTCTTGCTATCCATTATCTGAAATCCATCATTCACGGCTTTTTGTTACAATGTAAATATTTTTGCAGTCCATAGTTATTATCAAATCATAAATAATACTAATAGTTCATTCAGGAGCCTGAAATGGGAGAAAGCCTAAGCTAACTGTATTGAATTCAAATTAGGGAACCACAGGTGGCAGGTGTCTTAGGAAATGTATGCCACCTTTTTAATAGCTGGTTTGTCCTCAAACACACAAGCTATAGTAGACACCAACTGTATACTACTGTTTTGCCTATCAATGGTATAATTCTTGACTCACTAAATGATCAGCCAGAGTATGTGTGAAACCATGTGTTATCCATGGGCTAGCATTCCTACACAGGACCCCAAAGACCACACCTCAAATAAGGCTTAAACTGGTAAATGTTGTGTTCCGAAGCCATGGACGGCTGCGGCCCCCTACCTGACCCAGACCGGCAGGCCGCCGCGACAGCGTTGGGTAAGTCATGGGAAGCTGAGGCTTGTCGTTCCCATGCGCCGGTGCAGGTGTCTGCGATGGTCACCGGGCTTGGGAGCCGTCCCTGCTTCCTCCTCGCGGCATTGGGCGGCTTCCCCCACAGGCCGGGAATCCAAGATGGCCGCCACCATCCTTAAGCGCAAGGCCGCACCTCCTTTCTGAATTTAAAGGGACCTCGTCCCTTTAAGTGCCTGCACCTGTTTCCAATGAGCCAGAGCAGAGGTAGTATATAAGGAGACTTCCTCTGCTCATTCCTTGACTTGGCAACACTTCGGGTTGTTCGAATCTGTTTGCTTCGGTGAGTCTTCGTGTGCTTTGGATCCTTCCTTCCTGGTTCCTGTCTCATCTTAGTGATTCTTGGTTCCTGACTTTGGATTGGCAAGCGGTGATTCCTGGTGTGTGACTTCAGACTGGCAAGCGGCGATCCCTTGGTGTGTGACCTCGGACTGGTAAGCAACGACCCTCTGGCACTTGACCTTGGACTTCTTCTGGACATCGCCTCCAAGGGCCCACCTAAGTCCCAGTGGCCTGCGGTCCCTCCGGGCTCCTCCCGGGAGGACAGCAGGCTTCCAGAGGTGAAGCTCTAGTTGTCCCTTGCACCGACCTCATGACTCCTTGACCTCTCAAAGTTCCACCTAAGTCCCAGTGGCCCGGGTCCCTACAGGCTCCTTCCGGGGGGACCGCAGGCTTCCAGTGGTGAAGACACACTTGGCTTCCTCGACGTCACAACTCTTCCTCTGCCTCCATGGTCACCTCAGTCTCCAGCGCCGAGGGTCAGCCGGTCACATCTTCTGCTCCACCTCTCCACCTGACGGGAGAAGCTAAGGATCCTTCTCCTAAGGTATACCATCCTCACATCGGCCCAAGGATTCACAAGCCTGAGCATAACAGATTGCCAAGTCCATGAACCCAGCAGAGGTATCTGCCTGCCAGGCCATTCCTGGAATGGCCCAACATATAAAGGACCAGCAGAAGACCCTGGATGCCCTTGTCTCTGCAGTGGAGGGCCTGAACCAACGCATCGAGGCATTAGGGCCCATGAACCCCACTCTGCCATCTCTGCCTGTGGCTTCTGGGGGCCACTCTACTTGTCAGGACCCCGTACAGGCTGCCGTGGACGATCTCGGGCAGGTAATCCCCACGCATCTCCCAGCGCCCTCTCGTTACGCTCGAGATGCAAAGTTGTGTCGGGGATTCCTTAACCAGTGCCAGGTCCATTTCTCCGTATTGCATGCTCAATTCCCTATGGACCTGGTTCAAACCAGTTACATCATGTCCCTGCTCAACGGGAAGCCCTTGATTTGGGCCTCTCACCTATGGGAGAGGAGAGACCCTGTGTTTGGAAACCTGGACCAGTTTCTGTCCGCTTTTCAGCAGATATCTGATGAGCCTGTCCGTAAACCCACTGCTGTTTCGGAGCTACTCCGGTTGCGACAGGCTACTTGGACAGTGGCCGAGTACACGACATAAGTCCGTACCCTGGCCGCAGAGCTAAACTGGAGGGAGGATTGCCTCCATGAAATCTTCTTGGAGGGGCTAGCTCCATGCCTTTAGGATGAACTAGCAACAAGGGAACTCCCAGACGATCTTAATGGCATGATAGACTTGGCCAATCGAGTGGATTGTCGCATGCGGTTTCGTCTTCCGGAAGGAGGCCCTCACCCTTTCCCAAGGGTGAATCGGGAGCCCCCCAAACACCGGCTGAAGAACTCATGCAATTGGGTCATGGGAGACGTTTCACACAAGAGCGCCGGCAGCGAATCAGAGAAGGCCTCTGTTTTTACTGCGGCACGGCGGGCCATCAAATAGCCACATGCCCGGCGCGACCGGGAAACTCCTGGGCCTAGGACCTGAAATAGGTTTCTTCCTGGGCCTAACCTCACCTGCACCTCCACTAACCCTACCAGTGGCGCTAACATCTGCGGCCGGTGAATTCCACACATTAGCTCTGGTAGACTCTGGCGCCGGTGGCAATTTCATTATGAAGAGCTTGGTGGAGCACTTGAAGATTCCACAGGTCCGTGTTTCAGCTCCACTGGTCATCTCATCGATCCAAGGTAAACCCCTCCTGGGGATGTGTGACACACATCACGGAACCCGTCCAGTTGAGGGTTGGACTCCTTCATCGGGAGCGAATGCCCTTCCACGTCTTGGAGCATTCCATACATCCTATTGTCCTGGGCCTCCCCTGGCTCCAGGAACACAGTCCCCAGTTCGACTGGAAAACATTGCAACTATCCCTCTGGGGGCCGAATTGTCATGATAATTGCCTCCAATCAGTGATTCCAGTCTCATGCTCCACCACCGTCACCAGTCCTCAGGGCTTGCCGGCCTCCTATGCCACGTAAGCGGATGTCTTCTCCAAGCAAAAGGCCGAGATACTCCCACCTCATCGGCCATTCGACTGTGCCATCAACCTCCTCCCGAGCACGGAGTCCCCTCAGGTGCGCACCTATGCCCTTTCGCCTACGGAGACACAATCCATGACTCAGTACATCAAAGAGAATCTGGAAAGGGGCTTCATTCACAAGTTAACGTCCCCAGCGGGGACTGGGTTCTTCTTCATTGGGAAGAAGGACAAAACCCTTCGCCCTTGCATCGACTATTGGGGCCTGAATGCAATAACGGTTAAGGACCGGTACCCCTTGCCCCTCATCTCTGAGCTCTTCGATCATCTGCAAGGTGCGAAGGTCTTCATCAAGTTGGATCTCCGAGGGGTCTATAATCTGATTCACATCAAGGAGGGAGACGAATGGAAAACGGCCTTCAACAACCTAGACGGCCACTATGAGTACCTAGTGATGCCATTCAGGCTCTGTAATGCTCCAGCGGTGTTTCAGAACACCATGAACGAGATACTCCGCAATCTCTTGTATCGGTGTGTGGTCGTGTACCTTGACGACATTTTGATATTCTCGGATTCCCTGACCACTCACCGTCAGCACGTCGTCCAGGTACTACAACGTTTAAGGGAAAACAGACTATATGCGAAACTAGAAAAGTGCCTTTTTGAGCAGGAGTCCCTGCCCTTCCTGGGGTATATTGTCTCCAGTGAGGGATTCCGTATGGACCCCCAGAAGCTAAAAGCCATTCGGGAATGGCCACAACCGTCCAGACTGAAGGCACTCCAATGGTTTTTGGATTTCGCCAACTATTACTGGTCTTTTATTCTCCATTATGCATCCATTGTTGCCCTGATTACAGCCTTGACCCGAAAAGGCGTGGATCCCAAGAACTGGCCTCCGGGAGTGGAGGCCGCCTTCCTCTGATTGAAATAGGCGTTTCTGCAACAGCCGTGCCTTCACCATTCAGATCCGCAATGGCCTTTCGTCATTGAAGTGGACACATCCTCAGAAGGTGTAGGGGCCATTCTGAGCCAGACTTTGGAAACCACAAGCTACACCCATGTGCCTTCCTCTCTCGCCAGTTCTCCTCGGCAGAACGGAACTATGCCATTGGCGATAAAGAGCTCCTTGCCATTAAAGTGGCCCTAGAAGAATGGCGTCCTTGGTTAGAGGAGGCACAATGTCAGTTTACGGTCTACACGGACCATAAAAACCTTGAATACCTGCATCAGACACAGTGGCTCAATCCTCGACAGGCACGTTAGGAGTTATTCTTCACCCTCTTCAACTTTGTCCTACGCTATAGACCAGCCGGGAAGAATCTTAAGGCCGACGCTTTGTCCCGTGTCTTCGAGACCAGAGAAACGTCAGAGGATCCCCAGTTTATCATAGAGCCATCACATGTCCTGCTGTCCACCACCATGGCCATCCTTCCCGAGAAAACTCTGGTTCCGCTGCACCTGCAGAAACAAGTCCTGGCGTGGGCTCATGACTCCCGTTGCTCTGGTTATCCGGGACAATATTGGACCTTACAGACCTTTTGCCGATATTATTTGTGGCCTAAGGTCAACAAGGATGTCCGGTGCTATGTAGAGTCCTGCCAGTCATGTGCCTGTCATAAAAGGATCCCAGGTTCGACCCCAGGCTTGCTTCAGCCACTACCAGCTCCCTCGGAACCATGGACCCATCTTGCAACGGACTTCATGGTCAGTCTATCATCATCCAGTGGGAACACGGTCATATGGGTGGTCATCGACCAATTTAGTAAAATGGCACACTTCATGCCACTCCCAGGGTTGCCGTCCGCACCATAGCTGGCCCAGCTGTTCGTTCAGCACATTTTTAGACTATATGGCCTACCAAGAAGTATCCTCTCGGACCGAGGCCCCCAATTTACTGCCAGATTCTGGAGGCCCCTCTGCCAGAAGTTCGACGTCACCCTGGACTATACTTCTGCTTACCACCCGCAGACCAACGGTCTAGCGGAGAGAACGAACCAAACCCTAAAGCAGTTCCTCCGCATCTACGTAAATTAGAAACAGGACGACAGGCCCCTCGGAGATCCAACTTGGTGAAGACTGGGCAGAATTTGCACTTAATTCACACCTTTCCATGGCTACCAGATCCTCTCCATTCCAGATAGTCTATTGGAAGCAGCCACGCCCACGCTGCCGGTTCCCATTTCTGTCACATCCCTGGTAGCCCAACTCTCAGCGGATGAACTGCATCGCCTGTGGATCTCCACACGGCGCGCACTGATTAAAGCTAGTCAGGTGGTAAAAAGGTATGCCGATTAGCAACGGAGACCGTGCCTGCCTCTGAGACCTGGTCAAAAGGTATGGCTGAGCACCCAGTTTATTCGCCTGAAGCTGCCATCAGCGCAACTGGCACCTCAATTTATTGGGCTATTTCCCATCCTTCGACGGATTGGTGCAGTATCGTATCAACTTCGACTACCACCTTCACTCAAGATACACAACACGTTCCATGCCTCCCTTTTGAAGCCCCTGGTGTTATCTTGGCCTTCCAGTACACCTCCGACTCCCCAACCCATCGCCTTCAAAGACGACCTCACCTATCAGGCCGGGAGGTGTTGGACGTGCGGAAGCATAGAAAGAAATGGGAGTATCTGCTAGCCTGTGAGGGGTTCGGCCCCGAAGAAAACACCTGGGAGCCATTGGCCAACATACTAGACCAGGACTTGCTTGAGCAGTTCCATAAAGACCACCCGTCTAAGCCCAGGCCTCCAGGAAGGCGCCCTAAAGAGGGGTGTACTGTTGTGTTCCACGGCTGCGGATGGCCGCGGTCGCGGTCCCCTGCCTGACCCGGACAGGCAGGCCGCCGCGGCAGCATCGGGTAATTTGCGGGAAGCTGAGGCTTATCATTCCCGCACACCCGTGTGGGTGTCTGCGATGGTCGCCAGGCTTGGGAGCCATCCCTGCTCCCTCCTCGCGGCGTCGGGTGGCTTCCCCCGTGGGCCGGGAATCCAAGATGGCTGCCACCATCCTTAGGTGCGAGGCCACGCCTCCTTTCTGAATTTTAAGGGACCTCGTCCCTTTAAGTGCCTGCACCTGTTTCCAATGAGCCAGAGCAGAGGAAGTATATAGGGAGACTTCCTCTGCTCATTCCTTGACTTGGCAACACTTCGGGTTGTTCGAATCTGCTTGCTTTGGTGAGTCTTCATGTGCATTGGATCCTTGCTTCTTGGTTCCTGTCTCGTCTTAGTGATTCTTGGTTCCTGACTTCGGATTGGCAAGCTGTGATTCCTGGTGTGTGACTTCGGACTGGCAAGTGGCGATCCCTTGGTGTGTGACCTTGGACTGGTAAGTGATGACCCTCTGGTACTTGACCTTGGACTTCTTCTGGACATTGTCTCCAAGGGCCCACCTAAATCCCAGCAGCCCAGGTCCCTACGGGCTCCTCCCAGGGAGACCGTGGGCTTCCAGTGGCGAAGACACACTTGGCTTCCTCGACATCACGACTCTTCCTCTGCCTCAATGGTCACCTCAGTCTCCAGCACCGAGGGTCAGCCGGTCACATCTTCTGCTCCACCTCGCCACCCGATGGGAGAACCTAAGGATCCTCCTCCTAAGGTATACCATCCTTCCGTCAGCCCAAGGGTTCACAAGCCAGCATAACAGTAAAGTCCTCCCCTGAAGTTAAGCTTCTCTGAAAGTCCAGGATTCCCTGCCAGATTATCTTCTAGGCCCTAAACATTGTTCAAGGTTAATTTTTAATGTCTCTTGTATACAGCAGCAATAATCACACTGCAAGGAATGGAAATTAGAGGAAAATATTGTTAGATTCTTGATATTTACAATCCATTTTATAGCTTCAGATATTCTAATAAATTTGTTATTTTCCACTTCCAGTTAATAGTTTTCTTATGTCTAAACCATTCTAATTAATGGAGAAGTTTTTAAGCTTCCTCCCACGATTAGGTGAATGAGATGGTATTCCAATTGCAAAGTCCCATTCCTCATACCTTGCAATACACCATTCACCACACTGACTCATTTAAATATGCTAGAAACCATTTAACAGCTCTACACCATAAGAATCAAGGGAGGGGGGAAGAGGAAAAATGAAACAGGCTTAAACAGTTTTTTAAACTGAGAATGAAAAGCCTGTTACATTTTTCCTCTTCCCCCTCCCTTGATTCTTATGGTGTAGAGCCGTTAATTGGTTTCTAACATATTTAAATGAGTCAGTGTGCTGAATGGTGTGTTGCAAGTGTATTGTTTTTCTTTATATCATAGGCTTAGTTCGAGCTGACGCTGAAATCAGAGCATGTTCAGTGTACTTCCTTCTCCCAGTGCTGGATGCTAGTAGGGATGTGCAGCAGAAACAATTTCATTTCATTTCATTTCAAAATTTGATTCTTGGGAATCCCAGTTCATTTCTTTAGTTTCAAAATGAAAACAAAGCTTTTTCTTTTTGTTTGCTATTAGAATCAATGGGGGAAGTATTACAGCCTATAAAGGGCTCCAGAATTGGGGTTTTCTAATTGTTTTAAAACTTGTGGCAAGAACTCAACAAGGGTGAAAGAACTCCAAGGTACCTAGAAAGACTGTGGATACTGGAAAGTGGCACTAAATTGGCATGAATAGCCTACGAAAAGGGGCAAAAGAAGCAGAAAAAGTGGGCAGAACACCCCAAAGCTCCAAAAGAGGGCATCAGCAACAGTGAAATGAACCCTTGATGGTATCTCAACTGGCACCAAACGTGGCATGACAATTCTAAGGCAGCATGAAGGCTGAACAAAGAAGAAAATGTGGCAGAAAAAACCCAAAGCAGGCACTGATAAAGGGGTCAAGCAGTACAAAGAATGGCTTCAAGACTCTAAAGCAACATGAAAGGTGCAAAGCAGCTCCCCCCAGACTGGCCAGGTGTAAGGTCTGGAGTATGACAGTAGGCCAGGTGTAAGGTCTGGAGTATGACAGGTGTATGGCCAGGTGTAAGGTCTGGAGTATGACAGGAGTATGGCCAGGTGTAAGGTCTGGAGTATGACAGTATGACAGAAAATTCCGTTTCTTAGCATCCAGTCAGATGAATCCAGGACAAATGGGCTACGCACCTCTACCAGTATATGGAGACTGAGCAAGCTGATGTCACAGGATATATACCCCTGTAGTGACATCAGCCTGCCAGTATTCTCCATCACCAGCAGATGGTGGGTGTGCATCTCCCTACTGGGGATTGCTTGATTTTGAGAAAGGAGAATTGAGGAAATAAATTTGCCCTGGATTCCTGCGGTGATACCAAATGGTCCCTTCCACAATTGAGAATTCCTGAGGTGATTTCCATGGTCGCTCAGAAGAGTGCCTTGGTTTGGTACCTGGTTTTTCAGCCGGCGTGGACTTACCTGCTTAAGCAGCTGAAAGGCAGCTTGCGTGTATTTTATCTCATCTACTTTGCACCTGCTATAAACCAGGTGCAGCATCCAAGGTACTTTTGTACCCATTTTCCCCTTGAAAATTAGCTTGCAGATCCATGGATGCAAAGTACCTGTGGACTTGCAAACTATCTGTGGTGTTTCAGAACTGTTCCCTAAATATCTTATTGTATTTGCATAAAATTTAGAGACAGGTGTTATGCTCGTGGACCCTTGAACCAGAGCGAGAGATGACACCCACCTGCAGTAATCAGGCGAACTCATCTCCGGAAGGTGGAAGTACAGCAATGGCCTTGACACAGTGTCCTCAGAGAGCTGACTGGGTCGCAGTCCATGGTCCAATCAAGGAATGGAGGCAGGCGGCAAGCAACGAAGTCCAGAATCCAGGCACAGGTCAGGGCAGGCGGCGAACAACAAGGTCCAGATTCCAGGCAAAAGGTCAGGGCAGGCGGCAAACAACAAAGTCCAGATTCCAGGCAAAAGGTCAAGGCAGGCGGCAAACAACAAAGTCCAGATTCCAGGCAAAGGTCAGGGCAGGCGGCAAGCAACACAGTCAGATACCAGGCAAAGGTCAGCAGGCAGCAATCGAGCACAGTCCAAATTCCAAGCAGGGGTCGAGGCAGGTGGCAAGCAGCGAAGTCCAAGGCAATCCGAAGTCAAATCAGGAAACACAGAGAAGCACAGAACAAGCCAAACCACAGGAACCTGTTGCGAAGGCGTCCTGCTCCTCACGGAGGGAGTTTAAATCTCCCTCACCGATGACATCATCTTCCGGGGCCGGCCTCGATTCGGCGTCGCAGCCCCTTTAAGAGGCGGAGCCAGCCGCGGCTTCTCTGACGCTGCTCCCTGACATTTCACTGCCGTCACGCTGCGGCCCGTGCACCGCCGACCACCGTGAGGGGGCTCCCGATCGGCCTGAGGGAAAGAGGTAGGGAGATCTGGCCGCGAGTGAGCGTGGCCGGACCTCACAACAACAGGAGTCACAACACAGATCGAATCATTGATTCCAGCCTTCTGAAACTGTTTTCTGAAGTATTTCCAGCTACTTCAAAGTTCTTGACACCCATATTAGAGACATTTTGTTGGCTGTACTAATAAGTTCATTGATTAAAATGTATTTTTGTGGATAAAGTATAGAGCAGGGGTCAGGAACCTTTTTGGCTGAGAGAGCCATAAACGCCACATATTTTAAAATGTAATTCCATGAGAGCCATACAATATGTTTAAAACTAAATACAAGTAAATGTGTGCATTTTATGTAAGATCACACTTTTAAAGTACAATAAGTCTCTGAAAATATTACACCAGGCCTAAAGACACCAATACATCTCCTATTAGGAAAACGGACCAAGTCAGGCTGCTATAGAGTCCTACACAGAAACTACACGCCAGCAGAAAACCTCACCTGAATCACGTGCTGTCCCTCACCTAACATAGAATAAAGAGACCAAAACGCATAACAAGAAGCATGCAGACAAAAACTGAATTGGAAACTGCAACAAGCCAGAGTCTCTGTATGCAGTGTAACAAAGGAAAAAAGAAACATCACACATCCTTATAAAACAAATCAAGAAATATAAAATCATCAGCAGTAAAACTGTACTAACAAAAAGAACATATTTCGAAACAGCTGATGAGTGGAATATCCAATAATTAAAAACTCATATAAAACATTTCCAGATACCAACAAAATATTTCAAAATAGCAGACACAAAGATCCAGTAATGAAAAATAATAAGGATACAAAAATTTTTTTGCTCTGCATACCTGGGAACGTTTGATATCCAGGTGTCCTGAGATTGTTCTGAATTAGCAGGAGGTGGGGTGGTTTGCTTGGAACTTTCTCCTCTCTCAGTCACATACCAGTGCTCTCTCTCACACTGGCTCTCAATGACACACCTATACACACATGCTCTCAGTCACTCACATATACAAATGTTTTTTCTCTCTCACTTATATAGGCTCTTAATTACACATTTACACACATGGGGGTAGATTTTCAGAGCCCTGCTCGCCTAAATCCGCCCAAAACCGGGCGGATTTAGGCGAGCAGGGCCCTGCGCGCCGGGAAGCCTATTTTACATAGGCCTCCCGGCGCGCGCAGAGCCCCGGGACTCGCGTAAGTCCCGGGGTTCTCGGAGGGGGGCGTGTCGGGGGCGGGCCCGGTCGTCGCGGCGTTCCGGGGGCGTGTCGGCAGCGTTTTGGGGGCGGGTACGGGGCGTGGCTACGGCCCGGGGGCGTGGCCGCGCCCTCCGTACCCGCCCCCAGGTCGCGGCCCGGCGCGCAGCAGGCCCGCTGGCGCGCGGGGATTTACGTCTCCCGCCGGGAGGCGTAAATCCCCCGACAAAGGTAAGCGGGGGGTGTAGACAGGGCCGGGCGGGTGGGTTAGGTAGGGGAAGGGAGGGGAAGGTGAGGGGAGGGCAAAGGAAAGTTCCCTCCAAGGCCGCTCCGATTTCGGAGCGGCCTTGGAGGGAACGGGGGGAGGCAGCGCGGCTCGGCGCGCGCAGGCTATACAAAATCGATAGCCTTGCGCGCGCCGATCCAGGATTTTAGTGGATACGCGTGGCTCCGCGCGTATCTACTAAAATCCAGCGTACTTTTGCTTGAGTCTGATGCGCAAGCAAAAGTAGGCTGATCGCGCTTCTTTTAAAATCTACCCCATGCTGTCTATCTTTTCACGCTTAAACACACACAGGCTTTCAATCACATAAATACATGCTGTCTTTTTCTCTCACACACAGACTCTCATTCACATGCTTACAAACATGTCCTCTCTTTCTCTCATTTACACACAGGCTCTCAATCACATACTCACATGCTCCCTCACCTAAATCAGCTCTCAATCACACAGACACACATGGTCTCTCTCTCTCATTTTAACACAGGCTCTCAATCACATACTCACATGCTCCATCACCTAAACCAGCTGTCAATCAGACACAGACACACATGATCTCTCTCTTACTTATACACACAGGCTCTTAATCATACATACACATGATCTCTCTCACACACAAAGGATCTCAATCATACACACATACTCTTTCAAACAAACAGGTTTTCAATTACAAACTTACACATACAGGTTCCCAATGGTAAACTTACATTCATGCTCTCTCTCTCACAGGCAGGATCTCAATCACAGACATACTCTCTTTCACATATACAGGCTCTCAATCATTCACATACATGCAATCTCTCACTCACACACACAGGATCTCAAACACACATGCTTGCTCGCTCATTCACTCTCTCTCTCCCCCCCCCCCCCGGGAACTCGCGGCAGCAGCAGCCACCTCCCAGCGCTAACCTCCTTCATTTTCAGCCCTCGCGGAGGCGAAGGCGGAGTCCCATCGGCCGCGGTTGAAGATTTTCATTTTCCTCCGAGCCGCGCTGCAGTCTTCTTCCCGTCGGACACTAGCGTGCCTGCGCGGGTCTTCCCGCGCAGGCACCCGATGCTCTCCACTTCCTCTTCCGGGCCGCGGGAAGAAGAGAGCACCGGCGTGCTCTCTTCTTCCCGCGGCCCGGAAGAGGAAGTGGAGAGCATCGGGTGCCTGCGCGGGAAGACCCGCGCAGGCACCCGATGACTCCAGCGCTGGCACCCGGCTGACACCCGATGACTCCCGCGCAGGCACCCGGATGACTCCAGTCGGCGTGCTTTCTTCTCCTCCCCCCCGCGGCCCGGAAGAGGAAGTGGTGAGCACCGGGTGCCTGCGCGGAAGAAGAGACCACGCTAGTGTGGTCTCTTCTTCCCGCGCAGGCACCCGATGCTCTCCACTTCCTCTTCCGGGCCGCAGGGGGGGGGGGGGGAGGGGGGGAGGAGAAGAGAGCACGCCGGTGCCGCTGACTCCAGCTGTCCTGCCGCGTTCCGCCCGGGCTGACAGCATTTTAAGCCCGGGCGGCGGAGGACCGGGGAGCAGCTGGGTCAGCGGGGAAACCGCGAAGTATGGCGACACTTGTCTGCAAACCAGATGCAGCCCTCAAAAGAGCCATATCTGGCTCGCGAGCCATGGGTTCCCGACCCCTGGTATAGAGTTACCATGCTATTTCATTGAGATACATAGATGTAAAGGTCAGAGGCAAGTTGTCTGTGCTGACTTCTTATTGGATTGACTTGTTTCATATGTGACTGGCTTTTGAGGATTACATTCTTCTTGTCAGGTCAGTGCACTCTGTCATGTCCTCATCACAAATCAGCAACAAGGTGTGCAGCAGAATTCACACATTTTGTTGGAATTTGACAGGAACTGTGATGTGAACACATTTGCTGTCACTCCTGTTACTTGGCTGAGAGCATCGACTCATTTCACATTGGGCCACTTTTAAATTTCCTACTGATCTAAGCCAGATTTAAACTGCTGACCTAGAGGTAAAAGGCTTTGTATTGCTGTACCAATTGCCCCAAGCCATCCAGTCTCCACTTTGATCTTTTGAAACGAGTATAACTCTCGAATGCTAGTCACAATCATATTAGGTTGGTCAAACATATCTTTCTGAAAAAAAAAGCAAGGAAATAGTTCTGTCTCATTTTAAATAAATTGGTGAAATCTGCACAGATTAGATATGAAAACTGCCTCAGTAGAGAGTGGTGTCCCTCTATGAACAGAGGCTGCCAGGGAGACCCAAATGGATGGGGGTCAGGCTACCACAACAGAGGATGTTCCTGCAAAAAGACTCTGTGTGCCTGCTGCTAGGAGTTTAGCAGCTTGACAATAGAAACAGGAAATATTTCTTGCTCAGTGGAAACAAACTGCTGAAATCTGCAAAGAAATAGGAATTCAGAATCAAGGATTTTGATTTCGGGATGCTACCTTATATAAGACCATGAAGGGTTTCCAACATCTAGTAGCCTAAAATGCCAACCTCTGTGAATGTATAATCTTGTACAAATCTTCCCAAGCAGCTGTGGATAGTTAAAGGAAACTTGCAGGCCTCTCCATTCAAAGTAATGGAGCTACCACAGGATTCATCCAGCTAGTTACATGCTTTAAACAAGCAGCTCTGTAGGTTGCTACCTGCGGTGTATCTCAGTGATCAGATCAGAATGGTTATTGCACTATTGGCCATGTAGTGCTATGAGGTACATAAGTAAAGGATGACCACTAGGAATTTAATCAGTATATGTGCTCTTTTAAGGTAACATCAGAGGCCAAAATATACTGTTAGTATGAGGAGACTATTACTAGTCTTAACAAGTTTAGAAATTATAATCTGCAATGGACAAAGACCTACAGTGCTGTAACAGATCCAGAACTCCTCATTTATAACTCTAGTTTTCTGCTTTGATTACAGTGTTTGACATGAAGTTATGCATGCCTTAGGTAAGTAACAGTAAAATGATATGCTCTCACCACATCCTTGAAACTATTTTGTAAGTTCTGCCATTTTCCATTTCTTCAACACCTCTGAAATCTTTTTTCTAGTACATGGTTGAATAGTTGGGCAGACTGAAAGAACACAGATCCATCAGTGTTTAACTCACAGCTCCTGGCTGGATTTTGCTCATATCTCCCATGGACTGCAGTTCCCAGCTGCCTCTGGTTTTCCACCCTCTCCTTGTGAAATGAACATGTATTCTTTGAGAAAAAAGATCTATTGTGTCAACTAGAATGTATAGTGAATAAATAAGTCTGCAAAATGTGAGTGATTTTAGAAACTGGAATATGCGAGGTGTGATGAGCTGGGTACCTTGCAGGTCATTAATGTGGAAAACATAGCCAGCCATGGACACAGAGGGAGCCGTAGAGAAAATACCAAAGAAGATACAGAGAAAAGAAGTAGTGCTACTTTTAGAAAAAAGTCAGAAAACAAGAGGCAGCTGAGAATTGCAGTCCAAGGGAGACACCAGCTAATCCAGTTGAGAGAGAGAAACCGAGTGCAGTAAGAGGTGAACTTAATTGAGTCCAGGTGCAGTTAATCAGAAGGTTATTTATTTATTTATACTTTTTTATATACCGACATTATATCAGTGATGTCACATCGGTTTACAGAAGAACAGAACTGAAATAAGAGGGGGGGTTCTTATTTTTTACAGAGAACGTAATAAACATAACTGGTCTGTAACATGGTTAACTAGCAAACGAGCAACGAGTGGAGCAGGGGTCTAGCGGGAAGCTTGGGGGGAATAGGGCTGAGGGCGGGGAGGGTGGGAAATGGTGTTGCGTTATTGGGGGAAGGCTTGTCGAAAGAGCCAGGTTTTTAGGTGTTTCTTGAAGAGCTGATTGGAGGGTTCAGTTCTCAGTTGTGCTGGAAGGCTGTTTCAGAGTGAAGGTCCAGCTACGGACAGTGCGCGTTCCCTTGTTGTGGTTATTCTGTGAAGAGAGGCTATTCGGGAGGTCCAAATGGATGGGGCCAGGATAACCGAAGGGTTTACCATAGAAATAGAGGATGACCATGCAAAAAGGCTGTGCGAGCTTGTGGCTAGAGTTCTAGTATCTTTACAAGGTACAAATGGAAAAGGGTGCTTGCATTGCTGCATGGAGTTCATGCCAGCCTGCATTTAATTGTTCCTATACATTTATCTATTTATTTCTTTAAAAAAAATATATATAGCGCACCAGTCAAACTAGGCAGGTTACAACATATCTAAAGTACACACAAAACAGCAATAAAACCTAAAAAGTCAAAATCTCATCTCTTCCTCAAATGAAAGCAATGCACCATGCCTGAAATGCTCCAGTGCTTCAGGTAGTAGAACAGTGCTGTGTCTGTACAGTAACAGACCTGGGAAGATAATAAAGATCCTGTTTGGCTGTGCAGTTGTTCTGGCTGTTGGGTAGCAGCTTGGAGCAGGTGGCCTGTCACATTTCGTTATTCCAAGATTTATTGTAGAAATGAAGCTGCTTTTGAATTCATTTTCCAGTGCTTCATAGGAATAAACTAAACAAAATCAAACTATTCTGTATTGGTCAACCCAGAAATTTTACTACACAATATAGGTGGATATGTAGGAAACATTTTAAAGTTACACTGGTCAAACTTCAGCCTGGTTTGCATTTTGACAAAATTTTCATATGTTTTTCCACGATCCACTATAGAAATCTACATTTTCACTAGTGGATTTGGGAAAATTAAGAGATTAAAATGTACTTCTGATTTTTCTAAAGATACATTTTGTTTTCTTCCAGATTGGTTGAATCATTTGCTAAACTTGTTTTGAAGAGGTTTGCACATGCATGTTTACTATGCTTCTGTCTGTTTATCCCCAGTGTTTGCTAAGCAGTCCATGCTTGGTGTGTTCCCTTTACAGTGACTCACTAACAGGTTAACACTGCGTGTGGCATGCTTCCAAAGAGCTGAATGCTGCACAAACAAACCACAGTTAAGGGAA
Source organism: Rhinatrema bivittatum (assembly GCF_901001135.1). Classification (NCBI taxonomy): domain Eukaryota; kingdom Metazoa; phylum Chordata; class Amphibia; order Gymnophiona; family Rhinatrematidae; genus Rhinatrema; species Rhinatrema bivittatum. The sequence goes on along the minus strand of NC_042620.1, from coordinate 365,714,931 downwards.
GAAACTAATGGGGTCATTACCTCATTTATCTGGATGGCCAAGTAAGTTGATAGGTAGAGCACTGGCTGATTATAAAAGCCAGAGAGTAAGTTCAAACCCCATCCTGGAAGCACGTTATAGCACTAATAGGTAATCCACAGCAATTCACTAAAGATTGAAAATTGCGTTGGAGTGCTTTATTTGGTGGGTGGTGTCCCTTTAAACTCTAACCCCTTTGTGTCATCCTTTGTGACATAATAATGAGTTGAATTATCTGGATTCTTGACAGATTCTGTAGCAGATCCTGTTATTTTCTTTTGTACTTATATCTTAGTACACAACTTAAATTAAATGCAGAGTAATGTGGCTCTTTTTGACACAAATGATGCACATTAATAGGTATCTCTAGGAAAGAGGTCATGTAGTAGAGAAGGATTAGAGCAATACTATTGAGTATTCTTTTAGTGGCCTTTTTTCAAAGGACATTTATCCATGTAGCTGGCTACTTACCTAGATAAAAGGTCTGTGTGACAATTTGCCACCCTATATGCAGTTAAATGTGTGTGCGTGTGAATTAAAAAATGTACTCTTACCGGAAGGTGGAAAGTAGTTTTTCCAGTTCACCCAGTTTAGGGATAGGATTTGCAAACCCCCATTGTATAGCCACTCTTCCCCCTGTTATTCCCGACCCTTAAAACCCCGCTTCCTGGCCTAAACTTTATTTAACTATTTACACTTCCTGCTCCATAGCAGAAGAACATTTATGCAGCAGGGGAGCCTGGTGCATGCCTGTGAACGCAAGTATTTACATGCACATATTTTGGCCAGGCCCAGATATGTCCATACCCCACCTGAAACATGTCTATGCTCCACCCCTTTTTAGAAACAGTTCACTTGTGTGTGGAGCAGGTGATACACTTGTCCTTAGACAGCTTGCAAAATACTCTTTGCGCATGCCAGCCCAACCTATGCACATATCTCCCACTTTTGGCATATGCAGCATTTTTTAAATCCATTTTTTAAGTGCATTGTTTTTCAGGGAAAACAATTATTGCACAAAAAGGAAGTGAATCTATCTGGGAACCCTTTCCCTTTACAGTTTTCAAAGAGGGATATTAGTGCAAAGTCCACTGGGGAAAAGTACCCATGGATTTACAACAATGCATGTATTTTCCAAAATTGCCCCTGATCATTTTAGTTCTATATTTATACCCGTGTATAATTTATTGTTTAAGAGGCTATATTTTCAGAAGGTATGTATAGAAAATGGGTGGTCTAAAATAAAAATACAGATATGCAACAAGATAAGTCAACTAACTAGTAGGGATGTGCAGAAGGAAAAAATTAGTTGCGATTCAGTTTTTGTTTCGCCAGGACCCAAGTTCATTGCATTCGTTTCATAGGGGGGAAAACCAATTTGTTGATTAGTTTTATTCATTTTCCGATTTCCCATTAAAGTCAATGGGGGAAGTATTTGCAGCCTATTTTTGGCTGCAGAACTGGAGTTTTCTTATCAGTTCTGATGAAACTTCTGGGAAGCAATCATCAGAACGAGAAAAGAGCTCCATGGTACTTAGACTGTGGCAAAGTGGCACCAAAGTGGCATGAATAGCCTAAGGCACTTTAAAGGGGCAAAAGGGTACCAGGAGTGGCAAGAGTGCTTTAACAGAGGTGCAAAGCGAGAGTGTCAAAAACACACCACAGCTTCAAAAGAGAGCACCGATAACAGATGCATGAACTGATATGATGGTTCAGAACTTTGGCTCATTCAGCCAGTCCCAGAATCCTCAGCTGGCTGATTCACACTGAAACTGTTAAAATACAGTGAACTTCTGACCACCTCAGACTCAAGAATGTGGAAGATCTGGGAAACTTGTAGGCTTTGCAAAGCCTATAATTAAAGGCCAGGTGGGCATCAATGGCAATATTTAAATCATAATACAAGGAAGATTGGTTCTCACAGAAACCAAAATACAAGCTTGTGTCTCACAGATTCCTATCTCAACTGACAGGAGCCAGGTGAACTGAAGATTCCCGAGGTTACAGCTTTAATTAGAGGTCTGGCACCAACAACAGAATTCAGGCCTACTATCTATTCAGAACACAGACCTACTATCTATTTACAAAACACAGAAGATCAGAAGGATCAGAAGAAACAAAGTGCATCAAAGCCATGTTGATAAAGGAACTTTTATGGTGGGAGGAGATTGTTTTCAGGATAGACAAGTTTAGGTTATGACATTGACAAATTGGTGAAGGATCCTCTCACAAGCATTTTCTATGTATGGGTTAAACTATAAAATAACAGGGTGTACTAGAGATTACAAGACACAGCGTTGCTATGCCCATCTTGAAGGATAGCTCCTGTTCTTCCAAAGATATGAAATATTAAAAATTATATTTGTTCTAAATAAAATTCTGATTCATATCTTTGTTTGAAAAAGTGCTGACAAGCGCCTTATTAAAGTCTAATATTTAGACAGAACCCTCAAAGGCAGCACAACAGGCAAAGTGGCAAGACAAGTGGCATCAAAATCCTACAACAGAATTAAGAGGGAACATAGCAAGCAGAAAGACTAGCACCAACAAACTGAGGAACCATGATAGTGGCAAGAACACCACAAGGAGTTGAGTGAGTCATCTGGTGTATGGCAGCAAGGCAGAGTGGCAGAAAGCTGATAGGGGCAAGACAGGCTGGCAGAGCAGAGGTAGTCTGGTCCCTGTGGTTTTGATAGGGGCAAGACAGGATGGCCCCAGGGAGAGTTCGCTTTCCTTTGCACAGGAAAGGGCTCCCTAGAATGGGTTCACCGCTAGAGTGGAGTGTTTCCATTGGCATTTAGTGAGCCCTCACTGGTCTTTTAAAATCTGGTGTTCGTAGATATACAAACGAGAATTTTCAAGGCCGAGGTGGAGGAAGGTGCCATGTGAACAGCGGTTCAACATGGGTCAACAGGTACTAAGAGATAGGCTGGCCAGCTACCCTGGGGAGAGTTTCCTTTCTTTGAGCAGGAAAGGGCTCCCTGGAATGGGTTGGCCCCTAGAGTGGAGCATGAGCCTTCAAAGCATGGCAATGTGGAGCAGGGTGCCATGTGAACAGCGGTTCAACATGGGTCACCAGTTACTAAGAGATAGGCCGGCTACCGCGGGGAGAGTTCCCTTTCCTTTGAGTAGGAAAGGGCTCCCCGGAATGGGTTGGCCCCTAGAGTGGAGCACGAGCCTTCAAAGCGTGTTTGTTTTAGTTAAGGATCCATGCTGTGAAGGATTAGTATTTTGAATTGCCAGAGACTGACGGTTCCCCTTGCAATGAGGGTTCAGCTTTTAGCACCAAAAGAAGCGCTGATGTTATCTCCCACCCAAATCTACAATATCAACCCATGTTGACTTTGTAGTTTACACAGTGCCTCTGTAAACTATGGGAAGACAGAGGATGAACTAGAGTGCAACTACCACCAGTTTTATATAATACTAGAAACATTACTGTTGGCACCTAAGAAAGATTTAGGGAACATGGCCCATATTATGAAGGTCAGGAAAACTATTGAGCATATGAAATATGCAAGCTCCAAACATCTTAAGTCAGCTTTTTATGTTCTTACATTTCAAATATGGATGGACAGGCACATCATTCAAGGATAGAGGTCAAGCCCTCATAGGGACATAAAGCCTGGATGAACAGGCAGGCACAGAATTTGAGGATAGAGATCAAGCCCTCATAGGGACGTAAATCCTGGACGGACAGGCAGGCACCACATTCAAGGACAGAGGTTAAGCCCTTGTAGGGACGTAAATGCTTGATGGACAGGCATGCAGAGCATTCGAGGTGAGGACAGAGGTCAAGCCCTCGTATGGACACCAGTTTTCTATAGTACTAGAAACATTACTGTTGTCAGCTAAGAAAGAATTTAGGAACATGGCCCATGAAAACTATTGAGCATATGAAAGGTCATGAAAACTATTGAGCATATGAAATATGAAAGCTCCAAACATCTTAAGTCAGCTTTTTATGTTCTTACATTCAAAATGTGGATGGACAAGCACAGCATTAGAGGTCAAGCCTTTGTTGGGATGTAAGGCCTGGACAGATAGGCATAGCATTTGAGGATAGAGGTCAAGCCCTCGTAGGGACGTAAAGCCTGGACGGACAGGTAGGCACAGCATTTGAGGATAGAGATCAAGCACTCGTAGGGACATAAGGCTTGAAAGGAGGGGCACAGCATTCAAGATCAAACCCTTGTAGAGACGTAAAGCCTGGATGGACAGGCACAGCATTAGAGGTCAAGCCCTTTTAGGGACATAAGGCCTGAATGGACAGGCACAGCATTCGAGGGCAAACCCTTGTAGAGACGTAAGGCCTGGACGGACAGGCAAAGCGTTAGAGGTCAAGCCCTTTTAGGGACAAAAGGCCTGGATGGACAGGCACAGCATTCGAGGTCAAACCCTTGTAGAGACGTAAAGCCTGGATGGACAGGCACAGCATTAGATGCAAGCCCTTTTAGGGACATAAGGTCTGGACGGACAGGCATAGCATTCGAGGTCAAACCCTTGTAGGGACATAAGGCCTGGACGGTTAGGCACAGCATTAGAGATCAAGCCCTTTTAGGGGCATAAGGCCTGGATGGACAGGCACAGCATTCGAGGTCAAACCCTTGTAAAGATATAAAGCCTGGATGGACAGACACAGCATTAGAGGTTAAGCACTTTTAGGGACATAAGGCCTGGATGGGCAGGCACAGCATTCAAGGTCAAGTCCTTGTAGGGACATAAGGCCTGGACAGACAAGCACAGCATTAGAGGTCAAGCCCTTTTAGGGGCATAAGGCCTGGATGGACAGGCACAGCATTCGAGGTCAAACCCTTGTAGAGATATAAAGCCTGGATGGACAGGCACAGCATTAGAGGTTAAGCACTTTTAGGGACATAAGGCCTGGATGGACAGGCACAGCATTTGAGGTCAAGTCCTTGTAGGGACATAAGGCCTGGACAGACAAGCACAGCATTAGACATCAAGCCCTTTTAGGGACATAAATCCTGGACGGACAGGCACAGCGTTAGAGGTCAAGCCCTTGTAATTCAATAGAGCAGTGGTTCTCAACCGGTGTGTCGCGACATACCAGTGTGTCGCCAAGAACACGCAGGTGTGTCGCCACACTTCCCGGTCCCCCGCTGACCCAGCTGCTCCCCGGTCCTCCTCTGCCCGGGCTTAAAATGCTGGAACGCAGCAGAACAGGTGAAGTCAGCGGCACCAGCATGGTCCCTTCTTCACCCCCCCTCCCTCGTGTCCCGGAAGAGGAAGTGGTGAGCATTGGGTGCCTGCGCGGGAAGAAGAGACCATGCTAGTGTGGTCAGAAGAGAGGCGCGATCTGAAGAATGTGCAGCATGGCTCGGAGGAAAATGAAGAAGAATGTCAACCCCAACGGCCGATGGAACTCCTCCTCCGCGAGGGCTGAAAGTGAAGTAGGTTAGGGTTGGGAGGAGGCTGCTGCTGCCGCTAGTTCCGGGGGGGGGGGGGGGGGGGGAGGGAGAGAGAGTGAATGAGCAAGCAAGCATGTGTGTTTGAGATCCTGTGTGTGTGAGTGAGATAGCATGTATGTGTGTGATTGAGAGCCTGTATATGTGAAACAGTATGTCTGTGATTCAGAGCTTGCCTGTGAGAGAGAGAGCATGAATGTAAGTTTACGATTGGGAACCTGTATGTGTAAGTTTGTGATTGAAAACCTGTTTGTGTGAAAGAGTATGTATGTATGATTGAGATCCTTAGGTGTGTGAGAGAGATCATGTGTATGTATGATTAAGAGCCTGTGTGTATAAGTAAGAGAGAGCATGTGTGTCTTTGTGTGATTGAGAGCTGGTTTAGGTGAGAGAGCATCTGAGTATGTGATTGAGAGCCTGTGTGTAAATGAGAGAAAGAGAGACCATGTGTGTCTGTGTGTGACTGAGAGCTGGTTTAGGTGAGAGAGCATCTGAGTATGTGATTGAGAGCCTGTGTGGACATGAGAGAGAGAGAGCATGTTTGTAAGCAAGTGAATGAGAGTCTGTGTGTGAGAGAAAAAGACAGCATGTATGTATGTGATTGAAAGCCTGTGTGTAAGTGTGAAAAGATAGACAGCATGTGTGTAAATGTGTAATTAAGAGCCTATATAAGTGAGAGAAAAAGCATGTGTATATGTGAGTGACTGAGAGCATGTGTGTATAGGTGTGTAATTGAGAGCCAGTGTGAGAGAGAGCGCTGGTATGTGACTGAGAGAGAGGAGAAAGTTCCAAGCAAACCACCCCTCCTCCTGCTAATTCAAAACAATCTCAGGTCACCTGGATATCAAACGTTTCCAGGTATGCAGAGCAAAACAATTTTTGTATACTTTGTTGCAGCCTGGTACTGCTGGCGAGGTAGTGGACCCTTGGGCCGACCCACCCCGAGAGGCAGGGTAGGCCGGGAGGCGGAGCCTGAGGCTTGAGGTGTTCACCCGGGAACCAGGAACCCCCCAGGAGGAGCCCGTAGGGTTCTGGCACCTTGGGACTTGGGCAAAGGCACTTGGCCGGTCTAGGGAACAAGGCAGTCCAAGAAGTGACAAAGTCTCTGCGGCAAGCGGGAACCTGGAACGGGGTCTGTGGCGTGAGGAAGTCCAAGGAATACTTGGTAGCAGAGGCACCGGCTGAATGGGCCGGGAGCCGGCTGAAGACAAACAGCGGGCAGTGCGGAGACTGTAGCTAGCCGGTGATGGGAACAAGCCGAAGCAGGGCTGAAGCAAGCAGGAAACTGGAGCGAGCTGAAGTGGAGTTAGTAAAACCCGGACTGGAGTAGACTACAGGTTGGAACGGAGTCTGTAGCCAGCTGAGAGCTGAAGCAAGCTGAACAAGAACGGAGTCAGGTACGGGCTGAGGTCAATGGCAGGCGGCAGGCAGAAGCGAAGTCAGGAACAGGCTGAAGTCAATGGCAGGCGGCAGGCAGAAGCGAAGTCAGGAACAGGCTGAAGTCAATGGCAGGAACGTGGAACAAACGTAGCGCAACTTAGAACTACTAACCAGTAGTGAACCTCGTTGCAAGGCATAGTACAATGAGCGAAGCAGCCCTATATAGGGCTCAGGCAGGAAATGGACCGTCGGGTGGAGCCCAGACACTTCCTGTGTCTGGCCCTTTAAATCCTGTAGAGAGACGCGGCCGCGCGTCTAAGCAGGAGCAGAGCAGGGCTGTGCAGGACCCTGGACAGCGGCCTGCACAGCGTCGGTACGTCGGCAGCGTCAGACGCAGCAGAGAAGGCAGGAGAGAGCCTGAACGCAGGCTCCGACGAGTGCAGCGGCTCCAGCCGCTGCAGGAGGCCCCGAGGGCGGCTCCAGCCGCCAGGAAACACCGGGGCTTTTGCGGCCTCCAGCTGCGAAGACCCAGACGACGGTGGGGGCGTACCCAGCCCCGAAGAAAGCCGCGGTTCCGGCCATGGAGGCTGCAGCGAGTCCGGGGTGGCCCTCGGACCACGTGGGAGGACTGAAGACGGCGTCTCCAGCGACGAAGGCCGGTACAGTGCGGGTTTAAAGGAGGGGAAGCGGCGGAGACCGCAACATACTTATTTTTCATTACTGGGTCTTTGTGTTTCTTTGTGTCTGTTATTTAGAAATATTTTATTGGTATCTAGAAATTTTTTATGAGTTTTTAATTATTGGATATTCCACTCATCAGCTGTTTCGAAATAATCTGTTATTTTTGTTAATATGGTTTTACTGCTACTGATTTTATATTTCTTGATTTGTTTTATAAGGATGGGTGATGTTTCTTTTTTCCTTTATTACACTGCATACAGAGACTCTGGCTTGTTGCAGTTTCCAATTCAGTTTTTTCTATATGTTTCTAGTTATGCGTTTTGGTCTCTTTATTCTTTGTTAGGTGAGAGTCAGCACATGTGATTCAGGTGAGGTTTTCTGCAGGCGTGTAGTTTCTGTGTAGGGCTCTATAGCAGCCTGACTTGGTCCGTTTTCCAAATAGGAGATGTATTGGTGTCTTAAGGCCTGGTGTAATATTTCAGTGTTGCCTTTTCTTAGGTAAGGTGGTTACTGTTTAAGTGCTGGAAATTGGTGCTGTTTTGGTGTGGGATGTTTACTATTTATGCAATTTCTGTTCAGACAGAATATGTATCTATTCCTTGTGTCATTTTAAACAAAAAAATAATTACCGGACCTTTACTTTTTATTTCCACTGTGAATTGTAATAAGCAGTGTGTCACACATGTGAGCGTGGCCTGCCAGGTGTGTCACGATGGGAAAAAGGTTGAGAACCACTGCAATAGAGGATGCTTTTAGAGCAATAGAGACTGCCATTTGTGAAGCAAGAACTGAGCTGGAGATTATTTGTGAATACCCAGAAGCTATTAACTTCTGAAGTCAGCTTTTTATGTTCTTACATTCCAAATGTTGCAAAACAGGAAAAGAATATTCTGGAAAGAAGTGATGCACAAATACATGAAACTGAAATTAGAAATACCAGAACTAAACTCAGACTGGCACAGTGTTTGAGGTCAGGCCCTTGTAGGGACATACAGCCTGCACAGTGGACGGACAGGCACAGCATTTCAGGTCTGGCCTTTGTAGGGACGTACGGCCTGGAATGTGGGCTACACTGAGACCTCTGTCCCCATGATCTCAAAAATGATCTATTTGCCTGAAAAGAAGGAAGAAAAAAGAGATGATGAAGAGCCAGATAATTTAACTGAAATTTTGGAGAGATCCTTCGAGAGTAAAATTGAGACTGGAGCAACTTTATTAGTAACATTTATCCAAACTACTGATAGAGATAATATTCTAAGAAAGTGCTTTCGGAATCAGAACCAGCTTTATTATGGATATCAAATAAGAATATTCCCGGATATAACCAGGAAAATTCAAGAAAAAAGGAAAAATTTCCTAACGATGAAAGGAGCAGCGACTACATGTGGAGCTAAATATTATTTGAGGTTCCCTTGTAGGTGCATATTGGTATACCAGAACAATAGATATATCTTCACTGAGCCTGCACAGTTACGTTAATACTTGGACTCTCACTCCTAAGAAGCTAGGAGAGCTACAAGGAAGTTGGGGTAAGGAAGAAGCTCTATGGCTCGACCTAAAAAAAGATGACGGAGCGTCCATTTATATTGGAGTGGTTTACAGGCCTCCAAACCAAAAGGAAGAGCTGGACAGAGACCTGGTTGAAGACATCCATAAGATAGGTAAGAAGGGAGAAGTGGTGATCGTGGGTGACTTTAGTATGCCAGATGTAGACTGGAAAATCCCATCTGCAGAAACTAAAAATAGCAGAGCGATAGTGGATGCCATGCAAGTATCTTTGTTCAAACAAATGGTGTTGGAACCCACCAGAGAAGGAGCTATACTCGACTTAGTGCTCACTAATGCAGATAATGTCTCAGATGTCCAGGTGGGTACCCACCTCAGCAGCAGTGATCATCAAACGGTATGGTTTAATATCCCTAAAAGAATAGGGAAAAGAACCACAAAGACCCGAGTTTTACAGTTCAAAAACACAGACTTTGAGGAAATGGGGAAGTACCTGGAGGAAGAACTTAAAGGATGGGAGAACGAGAGAGATGTGGATCAGCAGTGGACCAATCTAAAAGGAGCAATCACCAAGGCAACTGCTCTATAGGTTAGAAATGTAAAGAAAAGCAAAAGAAAATTGAAACCTATCTGGTTCTCAAAGGAGGTGGCGGACAAAATTAAAGCTAAAAGAACAGCATTCAAGACATATAAAAGATCCCAAAGGGAGGAACACAAAGAAGAATATTTGTATCAACTGAGGGAGACAAAGAAATTAATCAAGTTGGCAAAAAGTCAAGCGGAAGAGAGGATTGCCAAGGAGATAAAAAATGGTGACAAAACATTTTTCAGATACATCAGCGAAAAGAGAAAGATCCAAAGTGGTATAGTGAAATTGAAAGGTGGTAATGATCAATGTGTGGAGGGAGACGAAGAAATGGCAGAAATATTAAACGAATACTTCAGCTCTGTGTTCACTAAAGAAGACCCTGGAGAAGGACCATCTCTACACAACAAAAAACTGGTGGGAAGTGGAATAGATGAAAATCCTTTTACAGTAGAAAATGTGTGGGAAGAGCTAAAGAACCTGAAAGTGGACAAAGCCATGGGGCCTGATGGGATTCATCCAAGGATATTGAGGGAGCTCAGAGATGTTCTGGCGGCTCCACTGTGTGACCTGTTCAATAGATCCCTAGAAACGGGAGTGGTGCCGAGTGATTGGAGAAGAGCGGTGGTGGTCCCGCTTCACAAGAGTGGGAACAGGGAGGAGGCTGGCAACTACAGACCAGTCAGCCTCACTTCGGTGGTGGGAAAAGTAATGGAGTCACTGCTGAAAGAGAGAATAGTGAACTATCTACAGTCCGGAGAATTGATGGACCAGAGGCAACATGGATTCACCAGGGGAAGATCCTGTCAGACAAATCTGATTGACTTTTTTGACTGGGTAACCAAGGAATTGGATCGAGGAAGAGCGCTCGATATCATATACTTGGATTTCAGCAAAGCTTTTGACACGGTTCCGCACAGGAGACTGGTGAATAAAACGAGAAACTTGGGAGTGAGTGCCGAGGTGGTGACCTGGATTTCAAATTGGTTGACGGACAGAAGACAATGTGTGATGGTAAATGGAACTTTCTCTGAAGAGAGAGCGGTTTTAAGTGGTGTACCGCAAGGATCGGTGTTGGGACCGGTCCTGTTCAATATCTTTGTGAGCGACATTGCGGACGGGATAGAAGGCAAGGTTTGTCTTTTCGCGGATGACACTAAGATCTGCAACAGAGTGGACACGCCGGAAGGAGTGGAGAGAATGAGACGGGATCTAAGGAAACTGGAGGAGTGGTCGAAGATATGGCAGCTGAGATTCAATGCCAAGAAGTGCAAAGTCATGCATATGGGGAGTGGAAACCCGAACGAACTGTATTCGATGGGGGGGGAAAGGCTGATGTGCACGGAGCAGGAGAGGGACCTTGGGGTGATAGTGTCAAATGATATGAAGTCTGTGAAACAATGCGACAAGGCTATAGCAAAAGCCAGAAGAATGCTGGGCTGCATAGAGAGAGGAATATCGAGTAAGAAAAGGGAAGTGATTATTCCCTTGTACAGGTCCTTGGTGAGGCCTCACCTGGAGTACTGTGTTCAGTTCTGGAGACCGTATCTACAAAAAGACAAAGACAAGATGGAAGCGGTACAGAGAAGGGCGACCAGGAAGGTGGAGGATCTTCATCGGATGACATACGAGGAGAGATTGAAGAATCTAAATATGTACACCCTGGAGGAAAGGAGGAGCAGAGGCGATATGATACAGACTTTCAGATACTTGAAAGGTTTTAATGATCCAAAGACAACGACAAACCTTTTCCGTAGGAAAAAAATCAGCAGAACCAGGGGTCACGATTTGAAGCTCCAGGGAGGAAGATTCAGAACCAATGTTAGGAAGTATTTCTTCACGGAAAGGGTGGTGGATGCCTGGAATGCCCTTCCAGAGGATGTGGTGAAGACCAGAACTGTGAAGGACTTCAAAGGGGCGTGGGATAAACACTGTGGATCCATAAAGTCAAGAGGCCGCCAATGAAGAGTGGGTGACTCGCCAGAATGATGGCTAATGCCTGGAGACAATACCCTTATTCAATAAACGTACACATGCTTACTGTGACTCCAACATCATTCTAGCTTCAACAGCAAGAGGAAATGTGGAATAAAGGATCTGCACTCACAAAGGGGGGAGTAGCTGGCTTGTTACGGCGGTTACTACCCCAAACCAAATAAGCCTGTTACTTCAATTTCTATGCAAATACAGCATAGTTCTCTGCTTCAACGGCAGGGGAGAAGAAAAAACTGATACTACACACATCCAGCAGAGCTCTCTGCTTCAACGGCAGGGGAGAAGAAAAAAGGGTTCGCACTCACAAAGCGGGGAGCAGCTGGCTTGTTACGGCGGTTACTACCCCAAACCAAATGTGCCTGATACTTCACTTTCGATGCATATCCAGCATGGTTCTCTGCTTCAACAGCAAGGGAGAAGAATAAACTGATACTTCAAGCATATCCAGCATAGCTCCCTGCTTCAACAGCAGGGGAGAAGAAAAACAACCAATAAGGGCTGTATAACATAGTCTGGGTAAAACAAATAAGCATGGGTGTAGCTTGCTTATTGCGGCGGTTACTACCCCTACTACCCCTAACTTATCAGCTAGATATTCACTTGGATGCAGCTCCATCACTGCTTTCTACATTAATGGTGGGGGTGGAAGGGAAATAGAACCAAGAGCTAAGAGAAACAGATAAGTATGAGAGAAAAAAGTGTGTGAAGCTTGCTGGGCAGACTGGATGGGCCATTTGGTCTTCTTCTGCCGTCATTTCTATGTTTCTATGTTTCTATGAGAGATGGACAATAAGTAGTTAGGTCCACAACACAGAGTTTTCACTGTAGAAGTATGACGGAAATACAATTTCTTTGAAACCGCTATAATATATAGAAAATATTATTTTTCCTTTATTGTTTAAGGATTGCACTTGTATTGTAACAAATTTTCTTTCTGTTTTTCTTTAACATTGTATTCAATGTAAATTGTTGAAACTTTAATAAATAAAAAATAAAAAAAGAAGTGATGCACAAATGCATGAAACTGAAATTAGAAATACTAGAACTAAACTCAGACAGGCACAGCTTTTGAGGTCGGGCCCTTGTAGGGACATACAGCCTGGACAGTGGACGGACAGGAAGAGCATTTTCAGGTCAGGTACATGTGCTGATATTATCTGGAGCATAGGAGGCAGTTGGAGCTGCTGCAAAGCTTTCAATTGCTTTTATTCATCTTACCATTCACAGAGAAAATTTGGAAACACAAGCAAAGACAGGTTTATTTTCAAAAACACCAGCATTTCCATAAATTCTGGTGCCAGCCTTGAGCGGTGAGGGCTCATGATATCCCCTGTCATTGAAAATACACGTTCACTGGGCACACTGGTTGGTGGACATGACAGATATCGCTGAGCCACTTTGGCTAGGTGTGGCTAGAAAATGGACTTGTGTGCCCAATATGCCAGTGGATCTGTCTGCATGTCCTCTGTGAGCTCTGAGAGATACCGTGTCACTGACAGTTGTGCTGGTGTCTCCTTTGCTTCAGTGGGCTGAGAGTCACTCATGTCAGCTGCTTTCTCTCTAGCCCGCAGCAGAACAGATGATTCTTTATGGGCAACATGCCTTTTGTTATGGAGTCTCAATTTAGTGGACCCTTGGGCCGACCTGCAAGAGACTGGGACAGGTATTCAATGTCTCTGTTACACCGCAGGCCGGGAGGCAGATGTTCAGGCAGGACGTAGAGGTACTCTTCACCCTGGAAGCTGGTGCTCCCCCAGGAGGAGCCTGTGAGAGCCCAGCCGCTGGGACTTAGGTGAGGCTTCACCCTTGGAAGCCAAAGCCCCCCTGGGAGGAGCCCGTAGGAACCCGGCCGCTGGGACTTAGGTGAGTTGATGATCTTGAGACTGGAGCGGGCAGGCTGATGAGCAGGACTGAGAACTGGAACCAGCCTAGAACAGTAGATGGGAACTGTAGCAAGACTCGGATACTGGAACCAGGCAAGAACTGTAGCAAGACTCGGATACTGGAACCAGGCAGAAACTGTAGCAAGACTCGGGTACTGGAACCAGGCAGGAACTGTAGCAAGACTCGGGTATTGGAACCAGGCAGGAACTGTAGCAGGCAAGCAGGAACCATTAGGTGAGGCTTCACCCTTGGAAGCTGAAGCTCCCCCGGGAGGAGCTCGTAGGAGCCCGGCTGCTGGGACTTAGGCAAGTTGATGATCTTGAGACTGGAGCGGGCAGGCTGATGAGCAGGACTGAGAACTGGAACCAGCCTAGAACAGTAGACGGGAACTGTAGCAAGACTTGGATACTGGAACCAGGCAGGAACTGTAGCAGGCAAGCAGGAACCAAGCAGGTACTGTAGCAGGCAAGCAGGAACCAAGCAAGTACTGTAGCAGGCAAGCAGGAACGAAGCAAGTTCCAAAGGCAGCTCACTCTGGGGCATGGAGCAACAGGGAACCGGTTGGTAGCCCGTTGCAAGACGAAGACTGAGTGTCCGTGGCCGGCTTATCAAGGCCACGGCGTCTGATGTCAGGAACTGGGTGGAGTCACCACTGGCACGCCTAGATTCAGGGCGTGCCAGTGGCCTAGATTCAGGGCCTAGATTCAGGGCGCGCGCCTAGATTCAGAGCGTCCATGGGAGGCTTCCCGGCGGCGCGACCCTCACGGGGACGCCGCTGAAGAGGCCGCAAACTAGGCCAACAGAAGCGGGAACAGGTCCAGGAACACGGAAGTAAGGGTCTGGTCATGGCACTCGCGGCCAGAACCGCAAAAGTACCCCCTCCTCAAAGCCCCCCTCCTCAAAGTCCAGTAAACAATTCCGATGAGATGTTCAGGCAGACCCTCGAATACCTCCATAACGAATGGAGGTATTCAAGGGTCCAAAAAGTGGAGGCTGGTAAAACTGGGGACAACATGAACAGAGAAAACCAGCAGGAAACCACAAAAACATGAAGACACAACGAGAGACCAAGAGCAAATGAGACCAAGGGAACACGAGAGCAAGAGAGCAGAGACCGAGCGAACGGAGACCGCGCGAGCATCGACCGGGCGAAAGGTGACCGCGCGTACGGTGACCGCGCAAGCAGCGACCGAGCGAACAGCGACCGCGCGAATGGTAACCGTGCGACCGACAACACAAAAAACACAAAAGAGGGAGCAAGGGAACGGAGAGCGAGGGAGCAGCTAGCAAGCGAGCAGAGAGCAAGGGAGCAGCAAGCAAGGGAACAGAGAGCAAGGGAGCAGAGAGCAAGGAAGCAGCGAGCAAGGGAACAGAGAGCAAGGAAACAACATGCAAGGGAATAGAGAGCAGGGGAGCAGTGAGCAAGGGAGCAGAGAGCAAGGGAGCAGAGATCCAGGGAACTCAAGGAGCGAAAGAGCAAAGAGCGAGAGAGTGGAAAGCGAAAGAGCGAAGGGCGAAAAAGCGACAGAATGAGAGCTGGGAAATGAGTGAACCGAACACGGGAACGAGGAGCACACAAGCAGGAAACAAAGACAGGCAAGGAACAAAACAAGAACAGGACCAACGAGCAACAAGCGAGAAACAACAAGAAACAGCAAGAAGCCCGGGAGGCAAAGAAAAACCCACAAACCAGTAGGGGTGCAGGTGACTCCTGCAGGTCGTAAAACCCCAACCTGGTAACAGGATAGCAAAAAAGGGTCTGGATACAGGCGCCTCCTGTAGGTCATTTCAAAAAGGAATTCCAGACAGCTGGCACCTCCAGCAGGTCGTAGACAGGCAAGAACAGTTCAGAAAAATTTTTTTCGGTCCCATTACCATCCAGGACACAGGCAAGAGTCAGAACAAGGCAAATCCATCACTGAAAGTACTGTCAAGCACATGGCCCGGATTTCAGGTAGTAGGTCTATAGCGCAGTCATACGGGCGGTGCTGCAGAAGGAACTCCGCCTTGGTCTTGGAAAAAACATCCGTGAAGTCCTCATAAGGTGCCAGAGGACCTAGGGCAGAGTGCATCCTCCGACTCCATGGCCTTGCAATCTGTTATGGAGTCTCAATTTAGTGGACCCAGAACTTGAACCAGACTAGAACAGCAGACGGGAACTGTAGCAAGACTCGGATACTGGAACCAGGCAGGAACTGTAGCAAGACTCAGGTACTGGAACCAGGCAAGAACTGTAGCAAGACTCGGGTACCGGAACCAGGCAGGAACTGTAGCAAGACTCGGGTACTGGAACCAGGCAGGAACTGTAGCAGGCAAGCAGGAACCAAGCAGGTACTGTAGCAGGCAAGCAGGAACCATTAGGTGAGGCTTCACCCTTGGAAGCTGAAGCCCCCCCGGGAGGAGCCCGAAGGAGCCTGGCCGCTGGGACTTAGGTGAGTTGATGATCTTGAGACTGGAGTGGGCAGGCTGATGAGCAGGACTGAGAACTGGAACCAGACTAGAACAGTAGACGGGAACTGTAGCAAGACTCGGATACTGGAACCAGGCAGGAACTGTAGCAAGACTCGGGTACCAGAACCAGGCAGGAACTGTAGAAAGACTCGGGTACTGGAACCAGGCAGGAACTGTAGCAGGCAAGCAGGAACCAAGCAGGTACTGTAGCAGGCAAGCAGGAACCAAGCAAGTACTGTAGCAGGCAAGCAGGAACGAAGCGAGTTCCAAAGGCAGCTCACTCCGGGGCACGGAGCAATAGGGAACCGGTTGGTAGCCCGTTGCAAGGCGAAAACTGAGTGTCCACAGCCGGCTTATCAAGGCCACGGTGTCTGACGTCAGGAACTGGGCGGAGTCACCACTGGCGGGAAACGGCCTAGAAAAGCGCTCAAGTGGCGTGCGCGTGCGCCTAGAGTCAGGGCGTCAATGGGAGGCTTCCCGGCGGCGTGGCCCTCGTGGGGACGCTGCTGAAGAGGCCGCGAACTAGGCCAACAGAAGCGGGAACAGGTCCAGGAACACGGAGGTAAGGGTCTGGTCGCGGCGCTCGCGGCCAGAACCGCAACACCTTTCGGGTACTGAAGTGGAGGAGGAGGTAGTAGTAGCTATCGCAGACAGAGTCTGCTCCTGCTTGGGCTAGCACAACTGTCTGAAGTGCCCGCCGCTGTTTTCTCCTCTGCTTCATGCCTAATCTGTCTCTGCCTAGGATGCTCCTGATCACGGACTTTTGCTAACAGCAGTTCCTTCACAAATGAGAGACAATTGGACTGTAGGGCAAGTTTCCCTTTCACACAGGGATCACAGACTGTGGTGAACATGTATGTGTGCTCTTCTATTAAAGGCCTTAATCTCTCTTGCACCTGCTTCTGCAAAATGGCCAGACAATGCAGCACCTCAGCTGCATTGTCTGGCCCTCTTCCTGTTTGAAGCCCTCTAAATTTTCCTCAAGAAAATTAACTATAGGGATGATATCAGCCACGTTGGCACTTCTGGAACTCAGATGCTCTGTGACATCCTTGAAGGGCCGCAGGATTTTTACCAGCTGACTCATGACTAACCAATCATGATGCCCTAGGGGATTATGCACACCTATGTCCATTGAACCAGAAAGTTCATGAAGGGGTGTCTGCAGCTCCACTAACCTCTGTAGCATCATAAAGGTGGAATTCCACTGGGTGGCAGTGTTTTGAATGAGATGCTTGTGAGGCATGTCCAAATCAGTCTGCTTTTGTCGGAGAACCTGCCCCACCTTCACACTTCTGTGGAAGTGTGCTGCTATAGAAACATAGAAACATAGAAATGACGGCAGAAGAAGACCAAATGGCCCATCCAGTCTGCCCAGCAAGTTTCACACTTTTTTTTTCTCATACTTATCTGTTACTCTTGGCTCTTAGTAACCTTTTGGTTCTATTTCCCTTCCACCCCCTCCATTAATGTAGTAGGTATGTGAATTGATTTTTGACGATTTAAAATATTGTCCGATATTTTTTAAATCATCAAAAATCATTAAAGAGTGCGATACAATAGAAATTCCCCCGATTTATCGTGAAAAATCGTTAATCGGGTTTGTGTCCACTAACGGGAGTTATTTGGGGGGAGGGCGGGAAAACCGGCACACCAAAACAACCCCTAAACCCACCCCAACCCTTTAAAACTAATTCCTTACCTTCCCCCACCCTCCCAACCCCCCCCCCCCCCAAAATGTTTTAAAATCACCTGGTGGTCCAGTGGAAGCCCTGGGACCGATCGCCCGCTCTCAGGCCGTCGGCTGCCACTAATAAAAATGGCGCCGATGGCCCGATAAAAAAAAACCCACCCCGACCCTTTAAAACTGACCCCTTAGCATCCCCCACCCTCCCGACCCCCCCAAAAACGTTATAAAATTACCTGGTGGTCCAGTGGGTGCGCCGGGAGCGATCTCCCGCTCTCGGGCCATCGGCTGCCACTAATAAAAATGGCGCCGATGGCCCTTTGCCCTTACCATGTGACAGCGTATCCGTGCCATTGGCCGGCCCCTGTCACATGGTAGGAGCACTGGATGGCCGGCGCCATTTTTAAAGACCACTGTATGTGCATGCACCAAGTTTGTAACTACAAAAGAGGCCCACTGGGAATTTGGCTTCAGATAGCACTGCTGTCCCAATATATGTGAGTCTGCAAAACTGCCCTGTGCCCACTGATGCCCAGTGAGTGCCCTGTCTTCTTGGCTTAAAAGAGCACAAAGAGACAGCCTGAGTTCAATTAAAAAAGCTGCAATTAAATAAAAAGGATGGCTTGCTTGGCACAGCAGGAAAAACGATGAAATATATTTTTCAATGGAAAATTCTATCAAATTAGCTAGCAATTGAATATATCTCCCACCCACAACACCCAAATCCTGCTTGCAACCTACCCCAGGGGGTAAAATAAGCAGAAAAATGCCACTGCTAGCAGCTTCTCTCAGTGGCACAGACAGAGAGACCGTCTCAGATCAATAAAAAAAAGTGCGGTCAAAAAAAGTATGGCTAGCTGGCGGCAGCACTGCAGCAAAATCGAACAAATATCTTTTTCAATGGAAAATTCTATCAAAGTAGCTAGCAATTGAATACAGATTTGAGACACTGAGACTAGCTCTGAGTTCAGCCACTGGACCACCTCTCCAGACCATCCCCACCAAGAATGTGCATGGCACGCCGCGTGCTTAATGTATAAATAGTGCTGCATAATTAGGAATAGCGTCACAGAGCACTGAATGAGAGCGGCAATTGGCTACATTAGAAAAATGCTTAGCTCAGATAGGTTGAATTCTCGTCTCCTTGCCAACCTGTCTGACCCACTCTATGACAGGGCAGTGAGGTCACTTATGACTCACAGGAAAGGGCTGGTTTTTGCTATCTCCTATTTCACACAGCCGCAAGAAATCACTGCGAGCCAAAAGAATAAAACTAATATGATATGTTGTATTCGTGGGGGATCGCGATGCATTTCGCGAAACCATGAATACAACGAATAGGGACTTACACATTGCGTATTGCCAATGCGTTGAAAATGAATGCACATCCCTACTAACTAGTAAAATGTCAAGCACTATTTAAGCATCTAATCCCATTTATTTGCCTATAATTAGATGTCCCATAAAGTGGTTGACTTAGAGGTATGTTTTACATTGCATGGTTTGATAGATGCTTATTTTGTGTTTGCTATTGCTTGTTTATTGCATCTTTTTATTTTTATTCTTGATTTGTTTTCAGTTTATTCAGTTTAATTGCATTATATTGCTTAATAATTATATATGGAATGTAGGTTTTGTTGTATTACTTTTTTTTATTTGTATGCCTCTTTGGACAATTTGTTTCAGAAAGATGGTTTATAAATCTTTCAAATAAAAAATAAAGTATGTTTGGAGCTAATTCTTCACATGCTAGATGTCTAAATGCCTAATCTTTCCTCAAGTATGAATGGGATTTCATTTTGCTGCACTGACAGAAATTTTCAGGTAGTGTGCTATTCTTGTACCGTTATTTCTAAGTGCAATAAGCAAAGGCTTAATTTATCCCCATGGGATTGCAATTTAAACCTGTGTCCTTAGAGTACATCTTCATTTTAGAAGAACCTTTCTGTGCCGTAAGGTGATCCAAGATTAATTTTTCTAACATTGCTATGAGGGAAGGTGAGAGACTCTGGAAAAGGATTAAACTGGATGCATGCTGTACTCTTCTCCCTGGAGAACATGTGCTAGAATTTTCTGTGGCATCTCTAAGCAAACCAGTATAGGTGAATTTGCAAATACTTGCCAGTTTTGCTAGTAACTCATCAGCCCATGTGCCTGGAAGGTGCTAGTTGTTGCGCTTCCCGGCCACGTATGCTCCATGGCCGGGCCTGCTCACCTCGCTACGCCTTCTACCAGCTGCATGCACATACCCTCCTCAGTCGCTTCCAGCTCATGGCATCTACAGTCCCCCTGCGCTTCCTGTCTGGAACAGGCCTCACGGTGGGGCTCGATGTCCTCCGTGGCCTCGGCCCCGCCCCTAGGCACATGTGCGCGGACCGCCCACCCTCTTAAAGGCCAGGGATGGAACCCTGCTCCACAGCGTTCCCTGATTGATAGCTGCTCAAAAGGAAGTGGTCTGACCCCACTTCCTTGCCTTGGCAATCTGGTCGATCACGTTGTGATAGCTAGTTTGCCTTCCTGCTCCTGTGCCTTGTTCCAGTGTCTTGTTCCAGTCTTCTTTTCCAGCGTCTTGTTCCAGTCTCCTGTTCCAGCAAACTTCTGTTCCAGCATCCTTCTGTTCCAGCATCCTCCTGTTCCAGCACCCTCCTGTTCCTTCGTCTCCCCAGGTAGTACCCATTCGGACTGTCTTCTCGGTACTGACCTCTGCCTGTTACTTTGACTACGTTTGACCGCTGCCTGGATTTGACCGCTGCCTGTTTCCTCGACTACATCTGAATGCTACCCGATACTGACCTTTGCCTGTCCACTGACCACGTCTGCATGCTGCCTGGAACTGACCTCTGCCTGAACACTGACCACATCTGATTGCCTCCTGGAACCTGAACTTTGCCTGACTGACCACTGGTATTGACCCCTGCTTTGGCTGACCACACTATCCTTGACTCTGGCCTTGATCCTCGCTCTTCAATCAGAGACTATTTTTTTGTCCTTCTCAGGCTCCTGGACTTCCTGGCCTGAACATTGACCATGCACCCTTGTTCGAGGTGGGCATACCCCTGAACTTTATCTCTCAGAGATCCTGAGAGGCCCATCTAAGTCCATGCGGCCCGGGTAACCAAGGGCTCAACCGGATTGCTATTGGTGAAGATACAGCTAGCCTCTGTCTCCTCCCGTGCTCTGCCTCCTGGTGGCATGCGCTCTCTGGATCCGACCAGGGAGCCTACCAATCCTGCACCAGGCCAAGGTTCCACCTCCCAGCGCAACAGGTTGCCAAGGCCATGGACTCAGCAGAGTCTCCCGCCATATGGATCATCCCGGGTCTGGCCGCAACTATCCAAGAGCAACGACGAGCCCTGGAGTCCCTAGCATCTTCAGTGGAAGAACTCCGCTCACAACTGCAGGATGCAGTAATGGCCAATCCCGTGGGCCTAACTTCCACACTGCTACCGAGGGCATCACTAGCTTTGCGAGCTCCTCCTCATTTCAATGGGGATCCACACCTCTGCTGAGGCTTCCTCAACCAATGCTTCATGCAGTTCTCCCTTCAGCCTTCACTGTTCTTGAAGGAATCCACCAAGATCACCTTCATCCTGAAAGGGTTAGTACTCACTAAAGCAGTAAGCTGTATTGTTGAAGGTCCTGGCAGGCAGAAGATATTCAGTGGCAGGCACCAGATTAGGGAGAGCAGGCCCTCAAGGAGCGAGTACCCAGTATCCAAAGATAGGTAACTGAAATAGAGAAGAAGGGCCCCTGAGGAGGGGGTACCCAGGTTAGTGAAGAATTACCCCGAAGGGCAGAGCTTCCTGCGGCAGCTGGGAAGCGGCAGAGCAGCTTAGACCAGAGGCTATCCAATCCTTGCTAACTAGTTTGTTAGCAAACAAAGGACAGGCTAAATACCAAGATGTGATGACATCACTCAAAGGGGACGCCCCTGAGGTTCTTGCATTGACGTGGATAAAGACGTGGGTGGCATGTGCACGCACCCTAGGAGGCACTCAGGAAAAACATGGTGAACACCGTCACCATTGCCGATCCGGAGACACCGGAGAGAGTGGCATGAAGACACGGCAGCAGCCATCTTCCCAAGGCTTGAGGAGAGAGAAGGAAGAAAGGTGAGGCACAGAGGTCAAAGCCATCTGACTGATGGACGCAACAGTACCCCCCTTCAAAGGGCCCCCTCCAGACCCCCTACCTGGTCTAGGTTTTTGAGGATGCAATCGATGAAATTGACGAAGCATCTCTTTGTCCATGATATTAGACAAAGATTCCCAAGAGTTTTCTTCTGGTCTGTATCCCTCCCATGACAGGAGGTATTCCCAAACTCTGCCTCTCTTCCTTATATCTGTAAATTGAACTCCTCTGTCAGAAACAATATGTTTAGGCATGCCATGTAGGCGAAAGATGTGACTGATGAATAACTTAGCAAGTTCCATGGCTGATGGCAAGCCAGGGAGAGCCACGAAGTAAGCCATCTTCAAAAATCGGTGCACTGTAACCCAAATGGTATTGTTTCCTCCAGAAAGTGGCAGGTCCATCACAAAATCTGTTGCAATATGGGTCCAGGGCTCATCCGGTGCTAACAAGGGTTGAAGCAGGCTCCAAGGACTTCTAGGCAGAGGTTTCTGTCTGGCACAATTGGAACAGGAGGCTATGTAAGCTAGATTGTCTTCTTTCATGGTGGGCCACCAATAGTACTTTTGTAGCTTGGCCAGTGTTCGCCATTGACCAGGGTGTCCAGCCAGTTTCGAATCATGAGCCCCTGGCTTGAGGGTGCACAACATCAGATTACTGTTAACACTGATCACAAAAATCTGGAGTATCTCCGTCACGCTCAACACCTCAACCATAGACAGGAAAATTGGTCCCTGTTCTTCAACAGATTTGACTTTTTGCTGAAATATTGCCCTGGTGACAAGTATGTCAGAGCAGATGCATTATCTTGCTCTTTCCTCTCAAGGGACGTACCTGATGAACCCCAGCATATTATTGACCCAAAGAGAGTGGTTCTCACAGCTAGACATCCGGTACCCCAGGGCAAGACCATTGTACCCTGCAATCTAAGAAATAAATTGCTAACAGTTCTTTATTCCCAATGCCGTAGTTCTTCTCCACTGGCGAGAAGTGTTGGGAAAAGAATGAACAGGGGTGCAAGACCTTTGAATCACTGGTCTGGCTTAGCACGGCCCCTATACTTACATCAGATGCATTGACTTCCACAATGAAGTGTCGAGTAGGGTCCGGATGGCGGAGACATGGTTTGCTTTGAAAGGCATCTTTTAACTTCTGGAATCCAGTCACAACTTCCATAGACCAAGTAGCAGCGTTGGCTTCCTTCTTAGTCATTGCTGTTAATGGAAGAGTCAATGAAGATTAATTTTTAATAAAGGTCCGGTAGTAATTAGTAAATCCCAAAAATCATCTTAGAACTTTTAGGCCCGTGGGCTGTGGCCATTTTTGAATACTCTCAAGCTTCTGAGGGTCCATTTGGAAACCATTGTTTGAGACAATGTAACCTAAGAAGGGCACAGATTCTTTATGAAATTCACATTTAGACAATTTGGCATACAAGCGGTTCTCGCGAAGTCTCTGCAGAACTCTTTTGACATCTTCCTGATGGGATTGCATGACCTGAGAAAATATCAAGATGTCATCTAAGTAGACAACGACACATTGGTAGAGTAGATCACGCAGAATATCGTTCATCATGTTTTGGAAGACAGCCGGGGCATTGCACAAGCCGAAGGGCATCACCAGGTATTCAAAGCGTCCATCCCGGGTATTAAAAGCCATCTTCCATTCATCGCCAGAGCGGATGCAAACTAAATTATACACTCCTTTGAGGTCAAGCTTGGAGAATATCTTGGCTCCCTGTAACCTGTGGTATAGCTCTGAGATGAATGGTAAGGGATAGCGGTCCCTTATGGTGATCTCATTCAGACCTCTATAGTCAATGCATGGACGTAATGTTCTGTCCTTCTTCCCCTCAAAGAAAAATCCTGTGCTGGCAGGAGACTTGAAAGGTCTTATGAAGCCTGTCTGGAGATTCTCCTGGATGTACTCTGATATCGCTTAATTCTCAACTACGGAGAGGGGGTAGACCCTTCCTTTGGGAGTTCCGTATTTGGCTTCAAATTAATTGCACAATCATATGATCTGTGTGGAGGTAACACATCAGCAGCTTCTTTTGAGAATACATCTTGGTAAGATGCATATTGAGGCGGCAATCCAGGCAGCAACGGGGTAGTTGGCATGCATGGTATTGGAGAGACTTACATTAAGCATTTGCCATGACAGTCTGGACCCCAATGTGAAAGCTCCAAAGTGGTCCAGTTGAATTGTGGCATATGTTTCTGCAGCCACGGTAGCCCAAGTACCAAAGGGTGCATGGCCTTCTCTAGCAGAAAGAAGGAAATAGTCTCTGTATGAAGAGCACCAGTATGCAAGCTCACTGGTTCTGTAAGCAGAGTTACTTCAACCAGTTAGGGCTCTCCATGAATAGAGGACAATAGTAATGGAGGCGTCATAGTAGTGGTAGGGATCCGCAAATGTTCCACTAGACGTTTCAAAATGAAATTTCCCCCTGCCCCAGAGTGTACTAAGTCAAGGATCTGATATTCCAAAGGCCCGCAGATTAAAGATACTGGAAGAGAGAGTGGAGGAGAGGGTGCAGTTAGACCTAAGAAGAGTCCTCCCACAGGACTTAGGTCTGCCAGTTTCCTGGACATATAGAGCATGTTTGTACAGCATGACCAGCTTGTCCACAATAAATGCATAGTCCCAATCTCTTTCGGACTTGTCTCTCTTTAGAAGTCAAATGACTGCAGCCCAATTGCATTGGTTCTTCTTCGCCAGCAGCAGGCCCTGGGAGTGTAGGCCTGGGTACAGTCTTGACACGAATCTCTCCCTGGAGTGGTCTTCTGGGACTCTTGAACTTTGTCGCAAATTTGGCGATCAATCTTTGATGCCAACTGCATAAGTTCCACTAAGGTCTTGGGCATCTCACGAGTCACCAGTTCATCTCTCAAACAGGAGTTCAGACCTTCAAAAAATAGGGTTTTCAGGCACCTAGGGTCCCAATGTAATTCAGAAGCCAACGTCATGAATTCAATAGTGAAGTCTGGTAAAGGTTTGTTACCTTGTTTTAGATGAAACAAAGCTGATCCTGCTATCGAGTACAGGGCGAGGTCATCAAATACTGACTTAAACAGTACAAGAAACCCGGCAAGATCATTCAGGATATGGTCATTGCGCTCCCACAGCAGTGAGGCCCAAGCCAGTGCTCTTCCATCCAGATGCGAAAGGATATAGGTGGTCTTGGCATACGCTGTATGGAAATGGTTAGGTTGCAGAGAAAAATGCATGCAACATTGATTAATAAATCCTTCACACTTCCAAACCTCACCTGCGAAGCATGTCGGGGAAGATAGAGGCACTGTAGACTTGACCGTCACTTCTGGCAGTATAACTTCTTTACCTGTGGCAGCCGGTGCATTCATTTGTGCGTGTAACTGATTAAAGGCAACAGTCAAGTTGTCTAACAAATCCTGTTGTTCGGAGATTCACTGGGTCAGGCATGGAATGGCCTGCAAAGTGGTGAGCTGAGCCGAATCCATGGAGTTAGCAATCTGTTATGGTTATGAGGTGTTGGAGTGGATTCTTGGGTACTGCGGTGAAAGCCACTCCCACGGGGAGGAGCCCCGTGAGGAACCACAGTACTAGGCTAGACTCTATACATGCAGACACAGAGAAGTTGTATTTATTGTACAGCTCGATGGTACTGCCTGGGGAGCGGGCAGCAGTGAAGGTAACCCAGTGAAGTAGTCCAGGGGTCCTCAGCAGATGAGACCAGTCTCACACTCGAGTAGGTGATAGGCAGCGCGGCATAGCAGGGACAGGTCCCGGCTGTGGATACAGAGCGCTGAAGCTGAAGAGGAGACAGACTGAAAGGGTTAGTACTCACTAAAGCAGTAAGCTGTATTGTTGAAGGTCCTGGCAGGCAGAAGATGTTCAGTGGCAGGCACCAGATTAGGGAGAGCAGGCCCTCGAGGAGTGAGTACCTGGTATCCAAAGATAGGTACCTGAAATACAGCAGAAGGGCCCCCGAGGAGCGGGTACCCAGGTTAGTGAAGAATTACCCCGAAGAGCAGAGAGAGATTCCTGCGGCAGCTGGGAATAGGCAGAGCAGCTTAGACCGGAGGCAATCCAATCCTTGCTAACTAGTTTGTTAACAAACAAAGGGCAGGCTAAATACCAGGATGTGATGACGTCACTCGGAGGGGACGCCCCCGGGGTTCCCGCCATTACGTGGATAAAGATGTGGGTGGGGTGTGCGCGTGCACCCTAGGAGGTCCTCAGGAAAAACATGGCGAACACCGTCGCCGTTGCCGATCCGGGGACCACCAGAGAGAGTGGCATGAAGACACGGCAGCTGCCATCTTCCCAAGGCTTGAGAAGGAAGAAAGGTGAGGCACAGAGGTCGAAGCCTTCTGAGACCGACAGACGCTACAGGGAGCACCCTGAGAAACCAAGGCCGGTAAGGGGGAGGCCTAGAAGGGGGGGTACTGTTCCGCTTCCCGGCCACGTATGCTCTGCAGCTGGGCCTCCTCACCTCGCTATGCCTTCTACCAGCTCCGGGCACGTACCCTCCTCAGTCGCTTCCAGCTCGCGGCATCTCCGGTCCCCCTGCGCTCCCGCTCCGGACCAGGCCTCACGGCGGGGATTAGCGTCCTCTGTGGCATCGGCCCCTCCCCTAGGGGCGCATGGGGACTGCCCACCCTCTTAAAGGGCCAGGGGCAGAACCCTGCTCCGTAGCGCACCCTGATTGATAGCTGCTCAAAAGGAAGTGGTCTGATCCCACTTCCTTGCCTTGGCAATCGGGTCGATTACATTGTGATAGCTAGTTTGCCTTCCTGCTCCTGTGTCTTGTTCCAGTATCTTGTTCCAGTCTTCTGTTCCAGTGTCTTGTTCCAGTCTCCTGTTCCAGTGTCCTGTTCCAGTGTCCTTCTGTTCCAGCATCCTCCTGTTCCTTCATCTCCCCAGGTAATACCATTCAGACTGTCTTCTCGGTACTGACCTCTGCCTGTTACTTTGACTATGTTTGACCGCCGCCTGGATTTGACCTTTGCCTGTTTCCTCAACCATCTAAATGCTGCCCGATACTGGCCTCTGCCTGTCCACTGATCACATCTGCACGCTGCCTGGAACTGACCACTGCCTGTCCACTAACCAAATCTGCACGCTGCCTGGAACTGACCTCTGCCTGAACAATGACCACATCTGATTGCCTCCTGGATCCTGACCTTTGCCTGACTGACCACTGGTATTGACCCCTGCTTTGGCTGACCACACTGTCCTTGACTCTGGCCTTGATCCTCACTTTTTATTCAGATACTCTGTTCTGGCCTTCTCAGGCTCCTGCACTTCCTGACTTGAACATCGACTGTGCACCCTTGTTTGTGGTGGGCACACCCCTGAACTTTATCTTTCGGAGATCCTGTGAGGCCCACCTAAGACCAGGTGGCCCGGGTAACCAAGGGCTTAACCTGAGGGAACCCCAGGTTGCTATTGGTGAAGCTCCAGCTAGCCTCTGTCTCCTCCTGTGCTCCGCCTCCTGGTAGCAGGCACTTTCTAGGGTCCGACCAGGGAGCCTACCAATCCTGAACCAGGCCAAGGGTCCACCTCCCAGCGCAACACTAGTAGCGACTAGGAAAAAAAAAATTGTGTCTGTACTTCAAATGTGTTTACAAACCTCAGTATCAGTTTTTCTTTGAAGATGCACATTTTTACTGGACTGTGTTTTTAGTAGAGATGTGAATCGGAACTGAAATCGGATCCGATTCTGGTTCCGATTCACATCTATAGAGATGTGAATCGGAACTGAAATCGGATCCGATTCTGGTTCCGATTCACATCTCTAGTTTTTAGTTTCTATTAATTCTCTTTAACAAAAGTGAAAAAGAAGAAAAAAGCTATTTAAGGGCCAATGCACTAAAGCATAACTTGCATCCTATGGCCATTTAGCATGCTGTGCATTATAGTTTTATGTGCATGCTAAACCACTCCGATAAGACATTAAAAGGTAATGATTCAGATGGACTGAACCAAATCACGGAGAACCTAGAAGATGTGGTAGACCTGATTGATAAACTGAAGAGTAGTAAATCACCTGGACCTGATGGTATACACCCCAGAGTTCTGAAGAAACTAAAAAATGAAATTTCAGACCTATTAGTAAAACTTTGTAACCTATCATTAAAATCATCCATTGTACCTGAAGACTGGAGGATAGCTAATGTAACCCCCATATTTAAAAAGGGCTCCAGGGGAGATCCGGGAAATTACAGACCGGTTAGCCTGACTTCAGTGCCAGGAAAAATAGTGGAAAGTGTTCTAAACATCAAAATCACAGAACATATAGAAAGACATGGTTTAATGGAACAAAGTCAGCATGGCTTTACCCAAGGCAAGTCTTGCCTCACAAATCTGCTTCACTTTTTTGAAGGAGTTAATAATCATGTGGATAAAGGTGAACCAGTAGATGTAGTGTACTTGGATTTTCAGAAGGCATTTGACAAAGTTCCTCATGAGAGGCTTCTAGGAAAAGTAAAAAGTCATGGGATAGGTGGCAATGACCTTTCGTGGATTACAAACTGGCTAAAAGACAGGAAACAGAGAGTAGGATTAAATGGACAATTTTTTCAGTGGAAGGGAGTGGGCAGTGGAGTGCCTCAGGGATCTGTACTGGGATCCTTACTTTTCAATATATTTATAAATGATCTGGAAAGAAATACTACGAGTGAGGTAATCAAATTTGCAGATGATACAAAATTGTTCAGAGTAGTTAAATCACAAGCAGATTGTAATAAATTACAGGAAGACCTTGTAAGGCTGGAAAATTGGGCATCTAAATGTCAGATGAAATTTAATGTGGACAAGTGCAAGGTGATGCATATAGGGAAAAATAACCCATGCTATAGTTACACAATGTTAGGTTCCATATTAGGTGCTACTACCCAAGAAAGAGATCTAGGCGTCATAGTGGATAACACATTGAAATCTTCGGTTCAGTGTGCTGCGGCAGTCAAAAAAGCAAACAGAATGTTGGGAATTATTAGAAAGGGAATGGTGAATAAAACGGAAAATGTCGTATTGCTCCATGGTGAAAAGCAGGACAAACTGTAGAGATCGGTATAATCTGGGATTCTTTATTGGTATTAGCCCGACTCTGGCCGAGTTTCGCTCTCGCAGGAGCTGCCTCAGAGGCTACTATAAGAAAAATATTAATTGAAATTGCACATGACTGACATACATATACATTGACGAATAAACATAAATATGTGTTTAATACATATAGAATGTGAATAACTTAAAAATGTCAACAACTTAAAAAATATAAAAAATAAGTGAAATGATAACCATATATAAATTAACAAAACAATTGACCTTGACCTTGTGGAATTTATGGCTATGACATGCAAAATTAGTATGTATGTGTATGTCTAGGATCAAAGGACGCGGTGTGAACAGAGGGAAAAATGTTGCAGGGAAAACTTGTGTATTAACGTTAAATACCTGTACCAATGGTGGCTTGTATTATCTCATATGAATAGTATGAAAACTTTACATCATATCAATTGGAATTACTGGGAAACAGAGAGGGAACACATGATGTTATATGGGAAATGTACACTTACACATATTAGATTACCAACATACAAATTTTTTTTTGTCAAAGTAAAATATGTAAGGGTTACAAGTTGGAAAAAATGTAAAATAAGACACAAATATATGTAAAAATTAATAAATAAATAAATGTTAACACTAAAAAGGAGAAAAACAAGAAAAAATTATATAAAATATTAAAATAATAAAAAATGTCCAAATGAAAATAAAAACCACTATTTGTAAAATTCATGATAGCAGTAGGACTTTGCACTTACTAATAGTTTGACTCAACATTGAAGCAGTCACTTTGCAAAACAGAGTGTAATTAATGTTTTGAAAACATGAACACCACTCTCAATGCGGTATATATCTGAAACAAAGATTCAATCAATGAAGGTAGTATGGTGAGTGGCAGCTGGTCTGTTTGTTAGAGCAGAAAAACTGGAAACTAATGCCAATGCAAAATCGTACGTATGAGTGTACTAGCTGCGGATAACATATTGAGAAACTATAGCGGCAGTGCTCACTGAGTATAATGTCAATAATAATATGGGCATTTAAAAATGGGTGCCGACATGAATTTGCGCTAAGTTATGCTTTGATTAAGGGGTGAAATAACTGGTTGAAAAACAAAACCGAAATGACGATAAGGCACCTACTCAGCTGTCAGTACAATCACAAAAGCTGTATTTTTGGCGGGAACGCCATTTATACTATCGCGAGAATTACATATAAACATCCCAAATTACATATAAACATCCCGAATCGCATCACTAACCTCTTTCCGTTCATTACGTGACTAAGGTAAGACCTCTACATGCATAAGGCACCTATTTTCTCTTTGCCCGATTGCGGTTTGTGTAAGTCATGGCTTTTTTAATATAGGACTGGCTCCCCGTTGTACCCGTCAAGGGTACACATCATACTACCGTCAAGGGTAAACACCATACTATCGTCATTTGCGGTTTTGTTTTTCAACCAGTTATTTCACGCCTTAATCAAAGCATAACAGCGCAAATTCATGTCAGCACCCATTTTTAAATGCCCATATTATTATAGACATTATACTCAGTGAGCACTGCCGCTATAGTTTCTCAATATGTTACCCGCAGCTAGTACACTCATACGTATGATTTTAATTTGCATTGGTATTAGTTTCCAGTTTTTCTGCTCTAACAAGCAGAACAGCTGCCACTCACCATACTACCTTCATTGATTGAATCTTTGTTTCATATATATACTGCATTGTGGTGTTCGTGTTTTCAAAACATTAATTACACTCTGTTTTGCAAAGTGAATGCTTCAGTGTTGGGTCAACCTATTAGTAAGTGCAAAGTCTTACTGCTATCATGAATTTTACAAATAGTGGTTTTTATTTATTTTCATTTGGACATTTTTTATTATTTTAATATTTTATATAATTTTTTCTTGTTTTTCTTCTTTTTAGTGTTAACATTTATTAATTTTTACATATATTTGAGTGTCTTATTTTACATTTTTTCCAACTTGTAACCCTTACATATTTTACTTAGACAAAAAAATTTTTTATGTTGGTAATCTAATATATGTAAGTGTACATTTTCCATATAATATCATGTGTTTCCTCTCTGTTTCCCAGTAATTCCAATTGATATGATGTAAAGTTTTCGTACTATTCATATGAGATAATACAAGCCACCACTGGTACAGGTATTTAACGTTAATACACAAGTTTTCCCTGCAACATTTTTCCCTCTGTTCACACCGCGTCCTTTGATCCTAGACATATACATGCATACTAATTTTGCCTGTCATAGCCATAAATTCCACAAGGTCAAGTAATGAATATTAATCACACATTGTCACAATATGAGTACACAACTATTTGTTTTGATTTTAATTTTAATTGTTTTATTGTTAATTTATATATGGTTATCATTTCACTTATTTTTTTATATTTTTTAAGTTGTTGACATTTTTAAGTTATTCACATTCAGTGAGGTAGATTTTCAAAACATACGTGCGTGCGTACTTTTGTTCGCGCCACCGACGCGAACAAAAGTATACCAGATTTTATAAGATATGCGCATAGCCATGTGTATCTTATAAAATCCGGGGTCAGCGCGCAAGGCTGCGCAAAATCGGCAGCCTGCGTGCGCCAAGCCGCGCAGCCTGCCTCCGTTTTCTCTGAGGCCGCTCCGAAATCGGAGCGGCCTCGGAGGGAACTTTCCTTCCGCGTCCCCCCACCTTCCCCTCCCTTCCCCTATCTACCCCAGCCCTACCTAAATCCCCCCCTACCTTTGTTGGGGGGGATTTAGGTAGGGTGTAACTTGCACGAGCCGCCCCAGCTTCCCCTGGCACAGGCCGCAGTGCCGGGGGACTCGGGACCGCCCTCCCGGCCTGCCTCCGACCCGTCGCCATGCCCTCGGACACGCCCCCAGACACGCCCCCAGACACACACCCTGGGCACGCCCCTTTTGCGAAGCTCCAGGTCTTATGCGCATCCCGGGGCGTGCACTGGCGGCCTATGCAAAATAGGCGTGCTGGCGCGCGAGTGCCCTGCGCACGTAAATCCGGGAGGATTGACGCGCGCAGGGGTTTTAAAATCTACCCCTATGTGTATTAGGCCTCATTCCTGTAACCTCTGCTTCTGGCAATCCTAATTCATCCCATTTCCTCCTTATTAGGCCTACCCACACTTTCACCACTCATGCACCTTCCATGCCCAGCCACACACACAGTCACTTGCCCTCTTGCTTATTCTCTAACATAAGCTATTTAACACTCAGAAGGCAGCAGCACATAACCAGGGCTATCAGATGGGATAAACAAGAAGGGTGCCTGCCCAGGGTGCTAGGCCTGGAGACCACCAGCATTCTAAACCACAGCACCACGGGAAAGATGCAGCACACACCACGTAATTGCTGGGGGAACCAGCTGACTGGTCTCTCATGTCACTCTACCATACCATGCCACTTCCAGATGAGCATGGTATGGTAGAGTGATGCTTTCACCACCACAATCATACGTGGCACCAATTAACTTCACAATGGTCTGAACTGCAATAGTACATGTTTTCTGAAGGTGTGAATGTTGAGTGTGCACATCAGCTATTGGTGCTGCATTTTATGTGTGTGCAAAGACATTTTAGGGTGAATCTTTCACACAGATAAAAATTTGCACATATGTACAGAAGTAGCATCTACTCACGTATTCCATATGTTATAAAAGATGAAAATACACACATATTTTTACTTCTGCGCTCACATATATGCACGTATAAAACAGGAAGTTTGGGGCCATTTCAGGGTGGGGTCAATACTTGCATACGTAACTTACTATTTTAAAAGAAACGTGTATATTTGCCGACTTACTTTGATGTTTTTACACCTGCCAATTATCTGGCATAAGTGATATTATACGTGTTTATTGTGTGGCACTAACTGGGGAAAGTTCAGGCTGAAGAACCAGGACGGTCTTAATGTCCTGAAGAAGGACTGGGCAAACGGGTGGACAAATTGGTAAACTGGTTAATTTCATTTACGCGCACATTTTTTTTTTTTTTTAGTTGGCCAAGTTATGCGCATAAATCGGGAGTTAAGCAAGTAAGTCCTTTATTTTCACGTGTAAAATATACGCATGTATAATTTCTTTTAAAGAGATGGGTAAAGTCCGTGCGTTACATTCGTATATCATTGGCACAGGTTATAAAATACTTACATAGATCTACTAGCGGCCATATGTGTGCATGTATGCAGCTGCGCATGTTTGTTTGAAAGTTACCCTCTTTGTTAAGAACCATTTCAGTGAATGCAAGTGAAAAAAAAAAATTCTTTTTAGTCTAAGTTTTAGTGCATAGCCCCCCTCAGACCTTTTCATCAGATATACCATCTTTCTTTATAAACCATCAAAGTATGAATTGCCTTCCCAACCGTATTATCTGACATCTTACTTCCTCTGTCCCATTATGGACAAATTATTAACTTTCCAACCCCATATCATTAAGCTTGGTTGAAACTATTATGATTGTTCATGTAAGTTCATTAATGTTTTAACCCTAAGGAAATCCAGAGTAATTGAAACCAGATTTGTAATTACTTTTGGGTTCTGCAAGAGGTGGTACATCTTCTAAAAAGTATTCCCTTAGCACACGTCTCCAGCTGAGACACTCTCCTTAATAACCGCTGCACACAAATAGCTATTCCAGGTTGTTGCTTTGTTAGCTTAGACATATCTAAGCAGTTTGGTGGTTTATTCCCTGATAAACTGTTGCAAAGCTGCATTTATCTTAATAAATTGTTGCTTTGCACACATTTTTTAGTAAACAGCAATAATCCTTTAAATGGGTTTTTCTCATGCTCAGTCTGTTTTTGTCCTCTCTTCACTATTCTCAAACTATATCTGCAACTATCTGTGGTCTGTCTGGATGCCATATTCATAAAATGAAAAACAAATACATTTGCATTTCATAGGGGCAATCACATAAAGGAAGCAACTGCCCAGGGTGGCGTTTATGAAATATAAAGAAATACCAATTGGCCCCTACTTCTCTTTCCCCTTTTGTGGACTTAGTTTTTTTTTGTTTAGAAGTTAAAAAATGCATCTTTAGGGCTGCTAGAAGACAGGTAATACTTCCCAGGTTTTCCACTTTCTTCTCATTGAATCATTCTTTATGTAGGCATTTCTTGTCCACTTCGTAGTTTGTTTTGAGAGGCTGGGCGTGTCAGATCTATTGATTTTTGGCTTTAGCCAAGTTCTGTTCCCCTTTAAAATGTCAGAACATTTATTCAGTCCTGCTAAAGACCATACATATTTCGTTAACATTTCAGGAGGCCTGGCTTGCCTTTCTCTGTCCCTGAGCTTCTAGCTCAGTCGGAACCTGCCGCAAACCACCTCACTGCTTTCAGTGACAGGGAGTTTGCAAAATGAGACACCATGGGTCCTCATTCACAACCCAGTCCTCAGTAAGGCATCACAGACCATGGCTTCCTTTGCAGTTTGGTTTACGTACACCCCATATTTCATCTGTGGATGTTGCTGTTGCAGGTTTGTTTGTCTTGACATCTCCAAAGGCTGTGATTGCTGCTTCAGCAGCACTGCCAGCATGAACCTTTTAACGAGATTTTGCAAGTTCCTTTTGCACTTCGAATTTGGATAAATAGTCTACAAATGTTTTGGAATACAATATGGGGCGGATTTTAAAACGAGCGCGAATAGCCTACTTTTGTTTGCGCTCCAGGCCGGAGGGAGGCGTAAATCCCCGCGCGTCAGCGGGCCTCCTGCGCGCCGGGACGCGACCTGGGGGCGGGTCCGGAGGGCGCGGCCACACCCCCGGGCCGCCCCGGGCCGTAGCCACGCCCCTGGAACGCTCCTGACACGCCCCAAAAACGCCGTGAGGTTCGGGCCCGCCCCCCGACACGCCCCCGACACGCCCCCTCCGAAAACCCCGGGACTTACGCGAGTCCCGGGGCTCTGCGCGCGCCGGTAGGCCTATGTAAAATAGGCTTCCCGGCGCGCAGGGCCCTGCTCGCGTAAATCCGCCCGGTTTTGGGCGGATTTACGCGAGCAGGGCTCTGAAAATCCGCCCCTATATTCACAGACTTTAGTATATTTTGTTAAAAGCTTAATCCTTTCAATGTCATTATAGATTGATTATTTTTACAGAAAGTTTCACAAAATAGCAATTACCAGAAGCCCATTATATTGCTGAAAATTTATTAAAGGAAAAGAAATGGGAGAATAGTCTGAAAATGGAGACATTAGGACAGAGACATTTCATTGACGTGTGGTTAAGCTGTATGACTTCTGGAAGACCCAACTTTTCCCTTTATAGTTTTTATGTAATCATTTACTACATGTTGGTAAAAACAAACACAGTGATGTATTACTCATTAATGATTTAAAATATAAATGATGGGGAATATTTCATATTTTTTATCCAATTTAGCAGTTCTTTCAAAGAATGTTCTCTTACAAGGTTCAACATGGATTTAAATACATGCAAGTAAACATTACAGGCTAGTAAACATTTGCAAGAGGCCACAGGAGAGAAGAGTGAAAGAGAACAGGAAGTGCTGGAATGTGTTCTCCCCCAGTGAAATCAATTCACCATAACTAAAGAGAAATGGAGGGTTTTCCGCAGTCCCTGAAAAACACTTTTGAAAATTAAAAATAAAATATGTGTTTTTAAAATAAGAAATTAATGGAAAGGCAGATTGTGTGCTGGTGGTGATGATGGCATGACCATAATATGTAAGTAGGTTCTCATTCCTTGCATTGGATCAACATAGTTATTGTCCAATATGTATCCTAACATCCAAAAAGGGGCTGATGCAATAAAGTTGCGTAGAAAATGGGTGCTGAACAGTCAGTGCTCTCTTGCAATTCTCCTTAGAGACATGAAAAGGACAAAAACAACAACCCAATATCAAACAATACTGTGAGACATATACAAAAGAGACAAGAGAAAAATAATGGTGGTTGAACCATACAATAGAGTATATTTATAATTCAAAAACTGCATCTTGTTCTTTAAAGAAAATACAGAAATACTTACTTGTTTTGCACTGTACTTCTAGATGAAATACATCCAATTTATCATTTGTGTCAGATTTAATACTGTACCTCATACTGTGGAAAAATCTATTATTAACTCAAGTTTCTGAAATCATGGACTACAAAAAGAATATGGTCTTTGCATGCTACTATAGCAGAGAAAACACTTTCTTTCTAATTTGATGCTCATAGGGTCCAAATGGGAAAATGATATTAACACTGTGGCTGGCACATCATTCTTTCTCCTGTTCATGACCATAAATGTCATAAAATACCATACGTTGATGACATTACTAGTTGAGATCATTTTCTACACCTCCGTTGTATGAACACTTTTTAGTAGTAAGGGAAAAAAAAGACAACTGTGCTATAGAAATATAACAGTATGCATTTATTAAGTGACTAGCAGGAAGATCTCCTTATGATGCTTCTGTAGAGTTGCTGTTAGTAGGCCAAACATTATATTTATCAGTATTAATCCTAAGTGAGACACACACAGGTGAATTCTAAAAGCCCGACAGGCACATCAATCAGGGGACACGTGAATGTATGCGCATGGCTTCCCCAAGGGCAAGGGGGGGCGCCATGCAATATTAAAATTAGGGAGACCCTAGCGCCTCCTTACTAACGTGAACCCAATCGGTTTTCATGACTGCCATATGCCGGTCACGAAAACTGACGGTGAGCTTATCGGCATTGGTTTTCCTTACCGGCAGACAGTCACGAAAACCGATGCCGATAAACCCGGCAACGGTTTTCATGACTGGTGTAAGGCAGTAAGGAAAACCGACGCCGAGTTTATCGGCGTTGGTTTTCCTTGCCAGGGGACAGCCATCACGAAAACTGACGCCGATAGGCTCGGCGTCAGTTTTTTCTTAACAGTGAACGGTAGTCACGAAAACCAACGCCGGGTTTATTGGCGTCGGTTTTCGTGATGGGTCCGACTATCAATTTTTTTTTTGCTTTTATTTCTTTTATTTTTCATCCTATTTAATATCACAATGATATTAAGTAGGAGGCAGTACAGAAAAGCAGTTTTTTTCTGCATTTCTGTACTTGTTTTTTGATGCGCACAGCTATTAATGCCTGCTCCAGGCAGGCATTAATAGATGACAGTTAAATGTGCATCCGAGACGCACTTTTTTTTTTTTTTGCATGG
The DNA here is from genome assembly GCF_901001135.1 of Rhinatrema bivittatum. Classification (NCBI taxonomy): domain Eukaryota; kingdom Metazoa; phylum Chordata; class Amphibia; order Gymnophiona; family Rhinatrematidae; genus Rhinatrema; species Rhinatrema bivittatum. Next base: position 365,677,957 of record NC_042620.1, on the reverse strand, counting down.
GGAGTGAATGCCTAATAGCCTCATTCACATGCATTTGCATGTGATGATCGCTATTAGATGCACTCCGCATTGGATGCGTGTTGAATATGTGCTAATCTCCTTATTGCATTAGGTTAACAGTGCGCTCGACTCAGTGCACCATATTAAATCGGCCCCAAAGGTAGGGAACTTCTATAATCTAGAAAGCTCATGTGCAACATTCTTGGATAATTTTTTTGATGGTCCAATAAAACTTAGGATAGTCCACAAAGCATCCCGTTTTCTTTCAGAACAATGAGGGAAAAATAACTCTGCACTGTATTATATCTATGCACACACAAGTCAAGCTCATTCTGTGCGCTGGCAGCTTAATAAGCAAAGTAGCCACTATAAACTTGTAGTAACTGTGACTGCCATAAATAGTCATAAGAGGTAGACAAGTCATTCTCATCAAATGTTGGCAGAGGTTCTGGTATTCCAGCACCTCCATGATGTTCAGATCACATATTTACAAGTCAGCTTTTGCAATTAATATAGGCAAAAAACAGTTATATTCTGATTTTATCGGTTGCAAAGCTTTATAAACTTGCAGATTGATTCCTACTCATACGGAGGTTCAGTTCATTCCCATCATTCCTTGAAATATTGAAGGCAGCATAGGTACACATGATTTATGCTGTTGAAGAGGGGACATAATAATTTGTCAAGTAGCTGGGCAATGAAGTGAGGGAATCCTTGTCTAAAATAAGAAGGGAAACCCTTCCTGACTGGTAAGTAGCAGGTACCGTTATAAAGAGAATTAGCAAAGCAAACAACTGTTCCAAGAGAAATGCTTTGCAAATTGTAATGCTGAATGATAATCAAGAATAAATTGTGAGGTGAATTTTAAAAGCCCAGCACGCATCAAAATCGGGAGCTGCGCGCACATGTAGGGCCACATGTAAAGCCACCACTTGATTTAAATAATGGGTGTGGTTTGGATGAGTCTGGGCAGCGCGGGGGCGCTCCAGGGCTGGACCAAGAGATGTGTGCATACACACTTACACGCCTGGGCGCATGTCCCCAGTTCTAGTGCCATATAAATTTACTTCTCTTATGGAGGAGGTGTAACTTAAAAAAAACACAGCCATTTCTGACAGGTGTTAAAGGGTTTGGGGTAACTAGGGGGTGTGCAGGCTATTAAACCAGGGGGGTTTTGAGGACCTAACTTTAGACTGGGTGAACTGGTGCATGAACTGGTGAAACTGATCATGGTGTGGATGCATGCTGGTTATTAAATACCCTGGCTTACGTCGTAGAAACCCGATTTACGCAGTTAGGGACGCGCACACTTAAAATTGCATGTGGCCAGGCTATTTTAGAACATAAGCGCAGAAGTTTTTAAATGGCCACATCCCTGGGCGTGCGCTGACATGCGTATATGTGCACCCCTGCGCTAGTTTGAAAATTACCATCCCAGTTTTTTACAGTGATTACATTACTGTGGTCGACTTCTAGTTAGCCTGTGATACCTATTCATTGCAGGCAGCAAAGTACATTTGCAAAACCCTAATATGTAAATACCCAGTCATATGCAATTAGAGACTTTTGTAAGTTTTTCTTGATAAAGCTCTTATATACACTCTTAAGTAGTTATAATACACATGTTGAAATGCCACATTGATAGAACTGTAGTCCCTATTTTTTATTGGAGATACATCCCAGTGATATTCTGGGTAACTTTAAAATAGCTGGGGATATTCAGCAATGTGCCTGTGCCACTTAATATCTCTGCAAAGTTAGCGGTTAAAAATTAATCCACAAAAATTGTGATACTAAAAAATAAAACAAAACCCTGTCAGGCCATTTCCCTATCCCTTTACCCCCTGGATCCTCCCCCCCCCCCCCCCCCAGCTTATCTGCAATTATAAGCATCTTCATGGAGTTGATGTCAGCCCCAAAGACTCTGTCCCACTGGTGCACTATTCAAAATGATTCTGGTGGACTCTGAAATCAATGCCATTTTGTTTAAGTATGCAGTATCTCTAATTCCCTACAGAGGTACTCAGGGTCTACCAGTTCAATTTTAAACAGAGCCCCAGCAGGGGGGAAGTGACGTCAGGCTTCCTGCATGGACGCTTGAAGCATTAGCTCCCCTCACGCTCTTCCTATTTACTGTAATTTCAGCGATCTTGATATACCAAACCGCTTCTGAAAGGTGGGACATGACTTTGAGGAAAAAAGCAATTGATTTGAAATCATTTTCTTACGAGTCCAGCGGCTCCCGCTTCGCGGCCTTACGAGAAGGATCAGAGGCTGAGGCAGACAACATGGCGACTGATGGCGCACAGCATCCTGCAGAGACCGGCAATCAGATGGATCTAAGCGCGCCCAGGCAAGCGGGAGATCCAACGAAGGAAGATTTTCGGGGCTGGTTTAAGGAGATCCAGAGTGATATCAAATCGATAAAGAAGGACATGCATGAGGCGCTGGCGGAATTCTGGAAAGAGATGGGTGAGCTGGGCCGCCGTGTGGAAGACGTGGAAAATATGGTCGAAGGGCAGGTCTTAGAAGCTTCGCGCGTCAATGCTGAATTATCATCACTGCACAGTAAAAATGAGGAAATCATGCTCAAGTTAGAAGATATTGAAAATAGAGCACGACGATCGAATATCAGAATTAGGCCTACATGGACGCCGCTCAGGTGGTGAAAAAAATCTGCTGCATGGTACTTGTCGGCGGGGCTGAAGAACATGGTAATCAAAACGATGATATTGAGTTAGACCGGGCCCACAGGGCTTTGGGTGCTGCGAGAAATAATGCACCGAGGGATATTATCACCTGTATTCATCATTATAGCCAAAAAGACAGGATTATGCAGAAAGCCCGCCAAATGAGCAATCTTACTTGGGAAGGGCACAAAGTAGCTACATATAACGATTTAGCTACCGCTACTCTCCAAAAACGACGAGAAATGCAAGCAGTTACAACACTCCTTCATAAGGAGAATATTCGATATAAATGGATTCACCCCAGCGGCTTGGTGTTCACGAAGGATGGGATAACACGTCGCATCATAAAGCGAGAGGATGCCAGTTCCATCATGGCGGAGGTAGGCATATCCCTGCCAGAAGATACTAATGCAGCTCAGTCGAATGGAGGTGCGGAGAAACCGAGATGGCAGAGAACCGGGAAGTCGGGAGCTCGGCTGCGTCGCAAGCCGGTGGACCCCAGCTACTCGAGCGAAGGAGTGGTGTGAAAACTGTGGAATAATAGCGGCTGACTATGCATTCTTACTTATATAGAGGGATTCCTCTCTGAAGGGGGGCACGAAGTCTGATTAACGTTCTTTTTATTCACTACATGTGCCTAGTACATAGTGCAGGTTCGGTATTGTTCTATGCTGTTAAATGTTAAATCGCTGAAGTGTTATTTATAGCAATTGGGTTGTGTTGGAATGGGAGGGGGTGGGGGGGGTAAGGGAGGTTGACACCTTCTCTACAAAAACCCTGCTGATGGTGCAGTAGTGGGAGTTTAAGGGAGGGGGAGGGGGGAGAGGGGGGAGAGGGGGGAGGTCGACAGTTGGGGAGGGGGTACGAGGGGGGGTACGTATTCCTATCCAACAGCCTTGGAGAGTGTTATGGCTGATGTTTGTCCGTTTGGTGTGGAGGCGAATAGAGTTTTTGCAGTCTAATAGTTTAACTGGGTGGGCGTTAATTTCCATTGATGATGTCCATTAAAGTGGTGACCCTGAATGTTAAGGGTCTGAACACACCACTTAAACGGAAACTACTGTTTAGGGAAGCACTTTCTTTAAAGGCTTCTATAATTTTCATACAGGAAACTCACTTAAGGAAAAAATATGAAAAGTTGATGATATCATCTCAATTTCCTCACGCTCTGTGGGCAGCCAGTACCCCACAATATAAATATACGGGGGTGGGGATTTTGTTCTCCAAAGATTTAATGGTGAATATTGACATGGTACACAGGGATGAGGGTGGGCGGTTCTTGATAGCTTCTGTGTACATAAATAAGATTCTTTATACTTTGGTTAATATCTATAATCACAGCTCCTTTCAGAGGGAGATATTTCAAAGGCTGGATGAGATACTATTAACCTGTAAGAGTGGTATTATGATTGTAGGGGGAGATCTTAACTTGGTAAGAGATTCGACCTTAGATTGTACCAAAGGTGGCGGGCACCACTCCAAAATAGAAAAGAGAGCTCTACAGACTTTTCTTAATAAATGGCAGGTGGTGGACATCTGGAGGGAACAAAATCCAGAAGGGCGGGATTACTCATTCTATTCCTCCGCCCATGACACGTATACCCGCATTGATTTTCTTTTTATAGATAGAACAATGGTCCCTGATACATTGTCTGCTGGCATAGGTAATATAGTATGGTCGGATCATGCGCCTGTGTGGTGGGAATATAATAGTTTGCGAATCAATTGCGGGCGCAGGTTCTGGAAACTTAACGATTCTATCATAAAAGATAAGGAAGGAGATCTACAGATTAGAGCAGCTATTAAAGAATATTTAGCAGTCAATGATACGGTAGACATGACACCAATTATTCTCTGAGACTGAAGGCAGTTATAAGGGGATGGGTTATTGTGATTGCTGCTTATAAAAAGAAAGAAAAGGGCCAAAAACAACAGATCTTGAGGGACCGCTTAGTTAAGGCGGAGACAGCTCATAAGCAGCACCCAACGAGGGCGCTCTTAACAGAATTAGGTGACATACGCTATCAACTGCGCATGTTGGAATCGGAGGAATTGGGCAACTTTTGGCACATAAGCTGAAAGCTAGGGTAACTCAGTCGCAGATTACTAAAATTAGTGCGACAGATGGGTCTTTAATTTTAGATGGCGAGGGAATCCGGAATCAGTTTAATCAGTTTTTTGCTGACCTTTATGCCCGGGATGAAGGGGTTCTTGAAGACGATATAATTAACTACTTGGGTGATATTCACCTACCTTGCTTAAATAATTCTATATCTGAGGGTATAAGTCAGCCTATCACCTCTGCGGAAGTCCTGGCAGCAATTACTGAGTTAAAACCCGGGAAGGCTCCAGGAATTGATGGATACACCCCACTTTTTTATAAAAAGTTTAAAGACTTATTAGTAGTACCGTTAGTTAATATGTTTAATATGTTGGGGAGTGGTGGTCACCTTTTGCCTGCTGCCAGTGTTACGGGCATTACTATCCTGCCCAAACCTGGCAAGGATCCCACACAATGTAGTGCTTATCGTCCAATCTCGCTTATAAACCTTGACTTGAAAATCCTGGCAAAATTATTGGCCACCAGGTTGAATGTAGTCATCACCTCTTTAGTTCATGATGATCAAGCTGGTTTTATGCCGGGCAGGATGGCTGGGGACAATATTCGAAAGGTGATTAATCTTATCTATCACGCTAAGACGAATGCTGTAGAGTCTCTGTTATTCGGGGTAGATGCTGAAAAAGCTTTCGACAGAGTGCATTGACCCTTTCTGTTTCGAGTTATGGAAATAGTTGGCCTAGGGGGAGGCTTCCTAAAGTGGGTTCAGGAGCTATACCATGACCCAGCTGCTTGCATAAAAGTGAATGGAGGGTACTCTGAGAATTTTCGGGTGCAAAGGGGAACGAGGCAGGGGTGCCCATTATCACCATTGTTATTTGCATTATATTTGGAGCCACTTGCAGTAAAAATACGGGCGAAGGCAGAAGTGAGGGGTGTACAGCTACGGGACCGAGATTATAAGATTTCGCTTTATGCTGATGATGTGCTCTTTACTCTGACATGTCCGGAGGAGTCCTTATCTGCCTTAGTGGTTAAGTTGGAGGCTTTTGGCCGAGTTTCCGGTTTTAAAGTCAATAAGGAAAAATCTGAATTGTTGCCTATATTTCTGACATCTTCTAGGGTCTCTGCACTAAAACAGTCCTTTCCCTTCCAGTGGGCTAAGCAGTCGGTGAAATATTTAGGGGTCCAAATTGGTTCAGTATATGGGGAGTTATTCAATCGGAACTATTTGCCCTTATTTACACAATTAGAGAAAGATCTTCAGACCTGGGATAGACTGGAACTATCCTGGCTTGGCAGGATTGCGGCTATAAAAATGACTTATTTGCCAAAATTAGCTTATTTCTTCCAGACTCTTCCATGTTTGATACCACGGCAGCATTTTAAACGGCTGCAAGCTAAGGTCTTTTCCTTCATTTGGAAAAGACGCCCTCCTAGGGTATCGCGATCTGTACTTTACCAAGGAAAAGCTGATGGTGGATTGGGGGTTCCAAATCTCCTTAAGTATTATGTAGCCTCTCAACTTAAGGCTATGATAGAATTTCACGACCAAGTACATCCGAAACAGTGGGTTCAAATTGAAAAGGATATGAATCAGGGAGTCTCGGTGCAGAAGCTCTTTTGGACTAATGGGCGGAGACTACTTAAGGACGATCACTTGTCGCCGTGCACAGCGGCTACGCTGCACCTCTGGTATAACTGGAGATCACGAGTGACAGGGGTTCGAAAATATTGGTACTCCACCCCGATTAGGGGATGTGAAATGTTCCATGTTGGGATGACGGGCAAATGGTTTCAACAATGGGAGGAGAAGGGCTTGCAGACCTTAGGTCAGGCCTGGATGGATCAGAGGGTAATATCCTTTGAGGACTTGAAAGAAACATATCGCCTCCCAGTACAAGACTATTATGCCTATTTACAGCTACATCATTTCCTTGTCTCTAAAGAAGTCCGTGTAGATCTGAATAAAGGGAAAACATTGCTGGAAAGTTACTGTGATAAGGCACACCTAGTTAAAGGGGCAATATCTAAGCTGTATACCATCCTTAATGGGCCACTCTCTCAAAAAGCGGGACATTTGAAAGCGTGGGAAGCTGACTTGGGAGGGCCACTAGAGGATGGTGAATGGGACACATGTTATCAGGAGGTACGTCAGAGCTCCCTGTCTGCTCAATTAGTAGAACAAAGTTATAAGATGTTGTTTCGATGGTACCTTACTCCTTATAAACTGCAGAAGATGGGTCTTAAAAAAGATAACCTCTGTTGGAGACATTGTGGGATGGTGGGAGACTTTCATCACATGTGGTGGACTTGTCCGGAGATTCAGCAGTTGTGGGGGAAGGTAGAACAATGGTTATGTGAATTATTGAGTATAGACATTCGATGGATGGTCAGGAGGGCCTTGTTACATGAATCCATGGATGGAGTATCTACGACCCACAGGACATTCATCAGAGCAGTCGCAATGGCGGTGCGAGGGGAGATTGCGAAACATTGGAAGGAGGTGAAGCCGCCATCCCTAACATCAGTGCTTCTTCGATTAAAATGGACGCATTATATGGAACATTTGACGCCATATGTAGGGACAAACTTCAACGCTTATCTACCATTTGGCATGATTTTCAATTATGGATTGATAAACACGATAACTCTCTAGGGCATGGTAACTGATGATGGTTAATGTATTGGGGGGGGGGTGGATGGGGGGGCAGGGGTGTTAAAGAACATGTGTCATATAATGGACATGGGTTATCTGATCGTTGTAATCTTGCGTATGTTCTCAGATTTGATGTTTCTATATGCTTTGTTTTTCTTTTTGGATGTTTTCTTTATTGTGTGGAATAATAAAACGTTATTTACAAAAACAGAGCCCCAGCAGGGCAGGAGCATTTGGGGATCACTCTTGTCTTGCGAATACGCTTCCAATTGCGGATAAGCTTAGTGAAGTTCTAGGTGGATATAAGGAATGGGAAAAGGTCTGGCGGAATAGTTAATTTCTTAGAATCATAATTTTTGTGGTCTCAGGGCTGGCTAGTACAGCCTTATTTTTTTAAACATCAAATGAAACAAAAAACAAAAAAATTGTTCATTGTTACTTTCATTTTGTTTTCAAAATGAAATGCAATTAAGCAGGAAATTTTGTTGAAATTGCATGTTTTGTTTCAAACGAATGTGCATCTCTATTATGTGTTGTCTGCTTAAGAGACACTAATTGCATATTAGTATTTTGCAACCTTTTCTTGCTGGCTACCTATGTGTTTTTTCTTTGGCTTCTGGTTTGTTGTTTTTGTTTCATGCTAACTGCAACAGACCTATAAATATGCAATTGCAATTGAAAAAAGGAGCATTACTAGCTTTTGGGTTGGTTGCTGGCAGGGTTTCTTTGATGTTTTACATTATTTTCCTGCAATTGGCTTAGTTTTAGAGAGAGAGTTATAAAATTTAACCAGACTGCTGATAATCTTATTAGTTTAGCCTAAGAGCCTTTAATTACTGATGAGACATCTGTTGAAGGCCACTTATTTAGGCTGCAATACATTGGTTAAATGAGAAGTCCCTGGAAAGCTGAACTCTGCATGGTTCGAGTCATGTTGTTTCTTATGTTATACATATTGAGCCATGAGAAATTGTGCACAGTACAATACAGGATAGGCAGTTTGCCATGATTTTTCAACCATAGCAATTTCAGCAGAATTTGCCTTTTGTCAAACTTCCCATTGAAACTGCTACCTTCTGTGTCATCTCCCTTGGCCACTTATGCCACCATCACAGTCTCTCTATAATCTATGCATGTTGCCACCTGCTTCCTATTTAACCACCTCTTCACACCACTACTACAATCTTTGGCCCTGCAAACCACCCCTCTATGCAGCCAACTAAACAAATATTTTTTCTTATCCCCTGGCATTTTCCTTTTGCTCTTTCGGGCTTTCAGCCCAATTGGAACTGATGTCTATTGGACTACAGTGCCAGGAGTCTGTCTTTGCAGATACTCAAGGTTTTCCCCTTCCCAGGTCACCCACTCATCAAAGGAAGCCACCAAACTGCAGCTTGCTATGGAATCTGGATAATACGCATCTTAAATCTGGCCACTGGGTGTCACCATTGAATGATAGCTGAGATTCCAGCACTACCCAGGAACGGTAAACACTGTGCTTTGTAGCATCTTCAACCACAGCCAGCCTGGGGAGCAGAGGCCAGGCTCATGAATTGAACCCAGGTTCCTCTGCATGTCAGTGCCCAGCATCTGCAGGCTGCCACCTACCTACCAGGTTGGCCAAAGAAAAGCAAGTAATTAATACATACATCATAATTTTTTAGATGGCATGGAAGGATCTTTTAGTTATCAATTGTTTTTTTTCCCAATTTGTGAAAAGGTACTAATGTTTTATTGTTGGGCTTTCATGAAAATGTCTGTCATGCATACAGAATCTTATGGTTCCTAATGAATCGTTCTTTGTCAGGTGTTTTCCAGGTGTTTTTGTCAGGTGTTTTCCAAATCTGACTCTAGGATTAAAGGCTGAGGTTTGACTAGCATCAATACGGAAAGGTTATTTTTGTATCAAGGTATGTGTTAACCATTTCTTCTTGCAGCACATTTGAGACCTGTTCACTAAAAGATAATCAGGGGACATACAAAACAAAAAACAATTATAATAAAAACATAAAATTGTAAAAGCATGCAAGCAAAATAAAAAACAAAACACACAATAAATCACAAATAAAATTAAAATCAAAGACAAGCCTATAGCAGCAACACCGGATAAACAATTAAACAAAAGCAGTGGTAAATAATCATGTAACAAACTACATATCCTAAAAAGAATAAAACCTTTATTCCACTCAGAGGACTTCAGAACAATTCTTCAAGCAATAATCTTCTCCAAACTAGATTATTGTAACTCGCTACTACTAGGTCTACCAGCTTCCCACACCAAACCTCTACAAATGGTGCAGAATACAGCTGCCAGAATCCTGACGAACTCTAGGAAAATGGACCACATCACCCCAATCCTCAAGGACCTTCACTGGTTACCGATCCATTACAGAATCATATACAAATCCATCACCACCATCTACAAAGTCATTCACCAACAAGCACGGATCAACTTACAAATTCCCTTCAAAAAATACACATCCACCAGACCCATCAGAGAATCCTACAAAGAATCTCTCCAGGTGCCTCACGCAAAAACCATTCATCATAAATCTCTTAGTGCCAGAGCATTCTCAACCGCAGGTCCACCATTATGGAACTCCATCCCAGCGGACCTGAGACAAGAACCCTGCCTTCCAACATTTAGAAAAAGGCTGAAAACTTGGCTTTTTAAAAAAGCCTTTCCAATCCCTGACTGAGACCTACACCAGACACCGTAACCACACTATCCAAGCCCCGACTGAGACCTACACCCGACATCTCAACCACACTATTAAAAATGGTTTTAAATTACAAACTTTGTCATTCGCTGCCATCACTTTCACATTGTTAACACTATCATTTACTATACAAATCACATTTAATCGGACTCAATCTTGTAACCTTGTAAATAAGTTGCTGTAAGTTAAATCCCCCTCTTCTCACCTCCAACTCCCAGTTATTTATTTCCCTGTTTTATTGTAACTGTCACTCTCTTTACAATGCTCTTGTTACAATTGTTTGAGTTATCTCTTATCTTGCACACTTTGTTAAATGTAAACCGGTTTGATGTGATCCATGTCATGAAAGTCGGTATAGTAAAAATAATAAATAAATAAATAAAAATAAATGTAATATGGCCCTTCCTAAATAATAAGACAAATCTATTTATGTAAGGAATTCCTACAATTTGGTTGCATACTGAACAAAAGCTCTGTTCCCAGTTCCCACAAATTTGATGAAGCAAACTGTTGTCTTTGAATATACAAACTGAAGGCCATATTTTCAGGGAGGATACATTTCAAACGTCTCACATGGTCCCTTATATGTGCATACAGGGGACCACAGAGAATTGATATAGTATTTGGAAGCTGTACAGAACAGCTGTGCAGGTTTTAAAATTATGCATATCTCTGCCCCCTAAAGGATGCATGTACTTTGCAGTAAGCACAAATTTAGTGTGTATTCAAACTTTAGTATATGCGTGCTTTTTGCATGTGCACACATGCACTTCCGGTTTTGCTTGGGTGGGCTCATTCCAAAATGGACCCCCCTGGCAAGTCAGCCTAACTTCAGCACCAAGATTCTGACTAGGCTTGCAGTGGCCAATGAGGAGCTGCTGTTTCCCACCTCGGGAGTGCAGAGAAACAACCTTGCAGGGCCTCTGCTGAGAGTTCAACCATGTAGCCTGTTACTCAGGGTGTAAGTACTTCAAGGGAACTAGGGGGAGGTCCAGAAAAAAAACAACCCATGGGTAATCAGGATGGATGTACAAAACTATATGACCTAGGTGCAGTCTAGCACTCTGTGTGAAGTTTTACACAGGAGCTGGGAGGAGGTTGTTCGTTTTAAGGTGCATCCTCACACATAGGCACACTGGGGCTGTGTGTAGCCCCATCACCACAGTGCCTGGAGAAGTGCCCTGGCAGAAGGATAGGTTCAGGGCTGTTGGCATAGAGCAAAGAACAGAATTAAATTGTCATTAGCTGTAACAAGATAAAACAATGGCTTATTCACAATAGATTAGTTTTGAACATAGAAAAAACTGAACTGGTCTATCTGTGTTGATTTCCCAGGACTGATGTCCCTGCCAAATTATTGTTTGATGGTTCCTCTCTTCCTATAAAGACACAGGCAAGAAATCTGGGAGTTATTGTCAATACTTCCTTTTCTGTCTGTTCATATTCTAAAAGAATAGTATCGGAAGCGTTTATGAAACTAAGAATGCTGTGTAGGTTAAAACTTTTAAGACCATATGATTTTCATTCCGTGCTACAGGCACTAATATTTCCATCAATTACTGTAACTCCCTTTATTTAGGTCTGCTGGCCTGCGTATTGTGGGCTTTCCAGCTAGTACAAATGCAGCTGCACAAATCTTTACTGGTATGCCAGTGTTTTGAACATGTCACCCCTTCTTGGGTTGCCTTGCATTGGCTCCTGATAGGTTGGAGGATCATATTTAAAGTTCTGACTCTAGTTTACAAACTGATCAACAGATTCCCTGGATTAACTCAGCCTTCAGGATTTACAAACCACCTCATTCACTCTGCTCTGCCCATAAAGGCTTACTTAAAGTACCTTCTCCAGAGCTGGCTCACTTAATTGAAACAAGGAGAGTTTTCTCTGTGGCAGGTCTGATTCTGTGGAACTCTTAATCCGAAGATCTACGTCTATTAACAGATGCAAAACAACTTAAAAATAAGTTAAACATTTCTCTTTCGTGAAGTGCTCTGTTAATGTTTGGGCCGTTATACTGTCCCCTTTGTTAGGGTCTGCTCTGATAAGTCAATTTACATTGATTTAAGTTTACTTTAATTTGCCTTGTATTGCTGTTTAATTTTATATTTTAATGTATGCGTCGATTTATGGATGTGTTTTGTAACCCATCTCGATCACTGAGACAGTACGGGAAATAAATCCAGTAAAATAAATAAAATAAAATAAGGTTTGGGGGTGGAGGGCCCAAAAGCAGAAATGCACAATTTGGTATCAGTGGGGACAGTGAAGAGCCTCTGAAACAGTGGGTCAGGGGTTAGGTACAGGAATGCAAGCATAATATTGAGGAGGTCACAAAACCTGCATCAGACAACCAAGAAATATTTATTCCAGCCTCTCATCTATTTAGATTGAGGACCTTAAGAAAAGGGCCTGGGAGCTGCGCCGCCTGGAGCGGGAATGATTGCAAAGAGGAAATGTGCAATTTAGTAGAAATTGGTCATAATTTGTTGTTGTTGTTGTTGTTATCTGCTCTGAGGCAAAGATAAATAGTGATGTGTTTTCCTGGGAAAATGCAGCCAGAACCTGGACATACATATGGAAGTGGCAGACCGACTTATTCCGTCTGACTCCTAGAGGTGTTTGGAAGGCACCGGTGGCCAAAGAGGCCAGGGCCATAGTGACCTTTAGGTATACTGGCAAGCTGTTGCCTCTCTGAGTGGAAGGGTGCAGGTCCTACTCTAACTACTGGCATAGATCTAGTTTTCTTTCCTTGTTGAACATGAATCTGCACAAGGCTTGCTTCTCATACAGATCCAGAAACTGTGCCCTGGTCCTGTACAGTCTAAGGCAGTAGTTCTCAACCTTTTTTCTATCAGGACACTCCTGACAGATGACGCTCACATTTATTACACACTGAACACATGATCATCATGGGACTAAATATAAACATATTCTCTGCATCCACAGGAATCTCCCGCTTCCTAACAATGAATGTAGAGCAAAGCTAAGACATTTCCCTCTACAACTCACCATACAAAAAAGATATTCTGATTCTGGTGACATCTCAATTACAGCATCACAAACTCCCTCTACTACCAGGTGCATTTCAAAATAATACAAACTCCACTCTGTACCTGTCTATCAAACCTGCCATATCGCAGCAGCACTAACTCCAAGAAATGAAACAGCAATAGCCCTACCCATGAAAATGCAGCATTTCACCACCAGTGCAATACCATTTTGAGAAAATACAACAAATGACTGATACAAACCGTACATGCTAGCAAAGTATCTCACCTCAGTCACACACATATACAGAATACAGACAGACCTACCTTCACCTAATGTAGAATAAAATACCACAAATTATAAATGCAAAAACAAAAACTGGAATGGAAATCCCAAGAAGACCTTCTGCATGCAGTGCAAAACTGAAGAACTAGAAACGGAAATATATTTCCTTCTGCACTAAGCAAAGTTCAAAGATAGAAGAAATGCATATTCTCAAAACTGACATAGTATGGCCCTTGTACACCGTCACTCCCCTCCATGCCCCTATCACCCCTCACTTCTCCCAACTACTCAATCATCCCTTCACCTGCTCATATCTGTGTCCAACATTTCCAACACCCCCCACCTCTGCATCCTCTTCCCTGTGCCTCCTCTCTCCCCTGCTCCTTGCCCTTCCCTTCCTCTTCCCTCTCCCCTTCCCTAAGCAGCATACCTCTGACCACCTCTTTCCCACCTTTTTCTGCTCAGCATCACCTGACCTCCCTTCTCCCCCAACACAGTAGGCCCCACATCTCTATCTCTCCCTCCACTTCTATCTCTTCTCTGACCAGCATCCCCCAGCCCCTCTTTCCTCCACCTCTCCCTACCCAGCAACTCCAATCTCCTTTCCCTCACCCCTTCTTACCCAGCAGACTCCTGACTCCCTATCTCCCAAGGCCTTCTTGCCCAGCACATTTTCCCCTCCTCCTCCTGGCTCCCGGCCAGCAGAAAAGTCTTCAGTTCAATCCAGAGTCTCCCTCCCGCTTTACCAGCAGCAGATGAGAACAAGAAGCGAAGAGAAAGAAGATGAGGCAGCAGCAGCAACAGAAGTCAGAAATGGAGCTATAGAGCACGCACCTCTCTTCCTCATGCTCCTGCTTTCATGTCCAGGCCCCATGGGGTGAAGAGAGCATCAGCAGCCTCACTGTCAAGCCAAGCAGAGGAAGATAAAGTTGGTGTCCTGCCAGGCCCATATGAACAGGAATTGGTGATATCTGGTTCTAATCTGGGTGAAAGAGAATAACCTCCCACTGGGCCGGGAAGAGGAGAAGGAAGCAAGAGCATCTTCCTTTCATACCCAATAAAGGAGAAATCAGCCAACTTCTGTCCAGACTGATGAGGAAAGAGCAGCCTTCTACTGGCTCTGCAACGCACCTTCCGTGACCTCACGACACACTAGTTTTATCCCAACACACCTGTTGAGAACCATTGGTCTAAGGGGTGCCTCCTCTTCCACTATTCTGTCTGCACACACATACTCACACCTCCAGTCAGCTTCAGTGACTGCCCCCTCACCAGAAAAGAAGGCCATCTAGTGAAAGTATCCCCAACCCTTGGATGGGACAAAAGGACAGGCCCGCAAAAATAAAAAAGTTACTGGAGACACCAAACAATGGGCAAGAATAAACATTTCCCCCCATATCCTCCACCTCAATTCCAAACAAACTGCCCTTTTCATTCACCACAAGAAACGAGCACACCAAACAGGTCACAAAAGATAAAGCAAGGTTGAATTTGGCACGTTAATAAGCAAGCATAAAAGCATTTGTGCATTCTTGATGACATTTGCACATATGTTTGTTATAAAATAACAAAGCATGTGCAGCCATCCATACCATGCCCCAAACATGACAACTTTATTTGCTCATACTTCCCTGCATGACCACACAAGTAAACACATAATTGGCCTGTTTTGAAAATTGCTTATTTATTTATTTGCAGTTTTTATATACCGACATTTGTTTAGTAACCTCACATCGGTTCACAATTAACAGAAACATTGCAGCTGTGCCAAATAGAACAAACATGTGCAACAGTGCTTTACAATAAACAATAAACATTTACAATTCAAATTTACATTTAGCTTATGTTTGCATAAGTCAAATGTATGCATGCATAAGCTGATTTTATGCATGAAACCCCTTTGAAAATTTACTTCTATTTTTTTAATAGACACAAAATGGGAGAGAACCTTTAGTAAATAGACCCCTAAAACAGTTTCCCTAAAGCACTGGGTCATCTAAAAACAAACAGGGTCATTAATCATTTCGCATTAGGGCCTTATCGCAAGTGATAACGCCGTATCATGTGCGATAAATAACGCAACGCAAAATGTGTATGCAAATTAAACATTGCGTATTTGAGTGAGAGGAGTTAGGGTGGAGTAAATGGAAATGAGGGTCTGCTAGCGTAGAATGCGATAAATAACACACACTATCGTGGGATTTAATGCCAGAAAAAACTACATCTTTTTTTTTTATGCGATATGGTGAAAAACCTTTATTGCGCTCCTGTGGCTGATATCACGGATATTATCGCAGCAATATAAAGAGGAATTATAATGGTCACACCCACCAGGCCTTCCTGGCCCAATAAAAACACCTGTTCTTACCTGTCCTAGCTTCCTAAAACCATAATGTTTGTGGCAAGTTGAATTGTTGGGGGATACTGGATGCTTCGGGAGGCTTGCTGCAAACAAGAACAAGAGGAACAATAACCTGAAGAACAGGCAAGGGCAGGTCCATGCTCTCCTAGGAAAGTCCTTCCACTAGAGGCAGAGCCACTGGACCAGCAGGGTTGGGGCCCAGGAAAGAGCCTGGCATGCAGGCGGGCACGGTGGAGGAGATATAGGGAGTGCATCTTTCCTCCACGAGCATCTTTGCTGGGCATGCCAGAGGACTATGTGGTTAGGAGGTATCACCTCAGCTCTCGGGCTATCCTGGAATTATATGAAGAAATCCGAGGGGATCTGGATCCGGTCCCTGAAAGTTCCCATGCTGTGCCTTGTCTCACCAAACTGTTGGCCACCCTGCATTTTATGGTAACTGGCTCTTTCCAAATGACAGTGAGAGTTGTGGGGGAAATGTCGCAAACCACTTTTTCCCACTGTCTAGACCAGGTAATAACAGCTGTATCTGATCGCATAAATTGCTACATAGCATTTCCTCAGGACAGGCAGGACTTGATGGACTTGAGAGGCTTTTATGCCATTGCAAACTTTCCCAATGTTCTGGGAGCTATCGACTGCACTCATGTGGCCATCATTACACCCCGTGTGTTATGGTTAAGCAGTATTTGGGTGGATTCTTGGGTACTGTGGCAGATGACCACACCCACAGGGAGGTGCCCTGGGAGGAGCCACAGTACTGGGCTAAATGCCGGACACACAAACTCAGACGGGCCGATACAGTACAGTGTGCTCCGACGGAGCTCACTGTTAACCCGCCATTGGACGGGCATTTTCCCATACCCTTATTCAGTAAGGGGCCGAAAACGTGCGTCCAACCCGCCGAAACTTATTGCGCCCTCAACATGCAAATGCATGTTGATGGCCCTATTAGGTATTCCCACGCGATTCAGAAAACAAAATGTGCAGCCAAGCCACACATTTTGCTTTCAGAAATTAGCGCCTACCCAAAGGTAGGCGCTAATTTCTTTGGGCACTGGGAAAGCACACAGAAAAGCAGTAAAAACTGCTTTTCTGTGCACCCTCCAACAATATCATGGCAATATTGTCGGAGGTCCTAGAGGGTAAAAAAAAGAAAAAAAAAAATTTGAATTTGGCCCGTGGCTGTCGGGTCGAAAACCGGACGCTCGATTTTGCCGGCGTCTAGTTTCCAAGTCCGTGGCTGTCAGCGGGCTCAAGAACCGACGCCGGCAAAATTGAGCGTCGGCTGTCAAACCCACTGACAGCCGCCGCTCCGGGCCAAAAGGAGGTGCTAGGGATGCACTAGTGTCCCTAGCGCCTTCTTTTGCCTGTTTCTACCTCAGGGCCTCATTTAAATACTGAATCACGCACACAGGCGAGTGGCTCTCCCGCGGACTTTCTGAATTGGCCCGAGAGTTATTTATTTATACAGCTTGAAGTATACCACCAGAGGTGGCAGTAGTAAGGTAGTCTGGATGTAGCAGTCTCAGGACCCTCGGCAGAGGGGACCCTTCTCACCCCGTTGGTATAGGGAAATTCCGGTGTAGGTTTCCCAGCAAGGCAGTACTGTGGATGAGATAAACTGAGAGTTAGATTACTCACTAGATGGTTGCTGTAGGTATGTGATTCCACCAGGTTGAAGAAGATGGTACAGGCACCGAGGCAGGGAGAGCAGGCCCTCGAGGAGCGAGTACCTGATCCCTGTAAGGCACCTGAAATAAAACAAAGGGCCCCAGAGGAGCAGGTACCCAGGTTAGCAATACCCCAAAGGGCAGAGAGAGACCTTCCAGCGGCAGCACAGAAGTGGCAGAGTAGCTTAGACCGGCCAAAACCAATCCTTGCTAACTCAACGAGATAGCAACATAGTACAGGCTATAAACACGGATGGCGTGATGTCAGTAGAGGGAAACGCCCCTGAGGTTCATGCAATTGCTGGAATAAAGACGTGGGTGGCTTGCGTGTGTGCACTCTAGTAGGCCCTTGGGAGGAGCATGGCGGGAGGCAGCACCTTAGCTGTTCTGGGGACGCCGGAGAGGTCGGCTTGTAGACGCGGCGGCAGCCATTTTCCCTAGGGATGCGGGAGGAGCCGTGAACAAGGTAAGGCAAACGGGGCGAAGCCGTCTAACACCGACGGATGCAACAGTACCCACCTTCAAAGGGCACCCTCCGGACTTCCTACCTGTTCTTGGTTTCTGAGGATGCATCTTATGGAATACTTGTAGCATCTCTTTATCCAGTATATTAGCCAAAGGTGTCCAAGAGTTATCTTCAGGTCCATAAGCTTCCCATGACAGGAGGTATTCCCATACTTTGCCTCTTTCTTACATCAAGGACAGCATCTACCTTGTACTCAATGTCTTCTTCTGTATCTATTCGTGTAGGTTCAGGTGTCTTGTTAGAGAACTCACTAACGATCAAAGGCTTCAATAGTGAGACGTGGAATGCATTATGTATCTTCAATGTAGGTGGTAGCTTCTGACTATTGGTGAGATTGCCTAGTCATTGGAGAATAGGAAAAGGTCCAATAAAGCATGGAGCGAAGCGAGCTGAAGGTATTTTAAGTCTTAAGTGCTTAGTGGATAGCCAAACTTTGTCACCAGGCTGGAAATCTGGAACTTTGCAGTGATGAACATCGTATCCTTTCTTAGCTCGAAGTCCTGCTTTGAGAAGCATTTCTTTGGTCTGAGTCCATAGTTGTTGTATATCTTTGGCAGTATATTGAGCTGCCGTGGATGACACGGACAGTGGAAATGGCAGTGGTGGCAATGGTAGTTGTCCGTAAACCACTTCGAATGGTGTTGATCCAGTGGATGTTGCTGGATGAGAGTTGATGGCAAATTCAGCCCAGGGCAACAGTTCTGCCCAATCATTCTGACGAGTGTTCACGTAGGCATGAATGAACTGCTTGAGTGGCCTGTTCATCCTTTCTGTTTGTCCATTGATTGAGGATGTTATGCTGAGATGAAGTCGAGAGACATGTCAAACGTCTTGCACAATGCCTTCCAGAATTTAGCTGTGAATTGGACTCCGCGATTGGAGACTATGTGCTTGGGCATGCCGTGTAGGTGGAAAATATGCGTGATGAAGAGCTTGACAAGCTCCATAGCTGTGGGTAAGCCAGGGAGAGCCATGAAGTGAGCCATCTTTGAGAACAGATCAACAGTACCCAAATCATGTTGTTTCCTCCTGAGAGTGGTAAGTCCACCACAAAGTTTGTAGTGATGTGTGTCCATGGCTCATCTGGTACTGGTAATGTTTGGAGAAGACCCCAAGGATGACCGGGTGGCATCTTCTGTCTGGCACAATTTGCGCAGGAAGCAACATAGGAGAATGTGTCTTCCTTCATGGTGGGCACCAGTAAAACCTTTACAGTTTAGACAGAGTTCTGCATTGACCAGGGTATCCAGCCAGTTTGGAGTCGTGAGCCCATTCTTTTTTCTGAGGTTCTTGGGTACGATGGTTTTACCGGCAGGTACTGAGTGAGTAGCAGCCAGAATAACTCTTTTCGGGTCGATGATGTGTTGCGGTTCCTCTGAGATATCCTCAGAGAGGAATGAGCGAGATAAGGCATCTGCTCTGTTTTTATCTCCAGGGCAGTATTTCAGCACAAAGTTGAATCTGTTGAAAAACAGAGACCATCTCGCTTGCCTAAGGTTTAGGCGCTGTGTGTGGCAGAGGTACTCCAAATTCTTATGGTCTATAAAGACTGTGACTTGATGTTGTGCTCCTTCGAGCCAAGGACGCCACTCCTCGAATGCCATCTTTATTGCCAGGAGCTCACACATCCAGTGCCTCCAGCAGACTCATCCAGCAGACTCACCCAGCAGTCTCCAGCATTCATTCAGCAGTCTCATTCAGCAGTCTCACTCAGCAGACTCATTCAGCCGCCTCCAGCAATCTTTCAGCAGACTCACTCAGCAGTCTAATCCAACAGCCTCCAACACTCTTTCAGCCTCACTCCCCCAACAAACATCTCCATCTCAACAAATCAAACACACAACTATAATGAGTTAAGAAAGAATCACCCCCACTAAACAACCACCACCTTCAGACAAGACCAACATGGCTCATCAGAAACGAAACAGATACCTGATAAATATCCCCCTCAACAAGTATCTCAAAAACATGTTATACCTCACCTTCTTTCTCATAAATGCACAATCCCTGACAAAAAAATTCATGTTAATATCTGACATTCTATAAGAAAAAAAACCTGACTTCATCGCCATAACAGAAACCTGGTTTAAAAATACCGACCAAGTATTAACAAACCAACTAACAACAATGAATATGACTTATTTTCAATCCCACGCAAGTCTCGCAGAGGTGGAGGATTACTCCTAATTATAAAAAAAACAGCTCTCAATTAAAATAATCCCATACCATCTCCCAAAACACTACGAAGTCTACCTTTTTGACTCTGAAATCATACAAATTTGCCTAGTTTACTGCCCTCCCAAGCTTCTGGATAACGAAATCTCCCCTCTCTTAGAATTCCTAATATCAAACATCAGTATAAAAAAGCCGACAATTATACTTGGTGACTTCAATCTTCACACAGACACCACCCCAGATCACAAAACTGCCAAACCATGCTAGACATGCTATCAAGTCTAAATCTAAACCAACAAGTTAACAACCCCACGCACAAAGCGGGACACACATTGGGCCTAATCTTCACGAACCACTTCTTCTCAGACACCTCTATAACATACAGACCAGTCCCCTGGTCCAATCACTACCTCCTTCAATGTAAGACGCAAGCAAATTTCAACAACACAACAAAAACAAATGAAACATCTTCTTTAAAATACCGACCACCCTTCCAAACCAACATTCTCCAACAAGAACTAGGAAAAAAAACTAGCAAACCTAGATCTCTCAAATTACTGAAGAAACTGCAAACAACATAAACCCTGAAAAATTAAAATGGATAAAGAAAAATAGAGAAACAACCCATGGTACAACACACAACTAAAAACTACGAAAGCCAACCTTAGGAAAAAAGAAAAGGATTGACAAAAAAACAATTGTCCCCTGACACTGCAAAGATATCGCACACAACTTGCCATCTATAAAAAAATGATTCATAACACTAAACGGGAATACTATAGTCAAAAGATCAAAAACTCCACCAATAACTCCAAATCTCTATACAACTTCATAAACAACCTCATATCTGAAAACAACAATTCCACCACAAATACATCCAAAAATCTAAGTCAAGATCTGGCCATATTTTTCAAAAACAAGAAAAGTAAAATAACTGGAACCACCAACAAATCCCAGTTCACAGAAGACCAAATATCAACCACAAATATAATACCATGGGCTAATTTCGAACCAATCTCAACCATAGAAACAGAAAAAATCATAAGAAAAATAAACCCAGCACGCCACGATCTTGACATCATCCCAACACGAGACCTAAAGGAAATAGCTCACTCCATAGCTCCAGCAATAGCAGCAATCATTAATAAATCCCTTGAAGAAGGTGAACTACCAGACAAACTAAAAACTGCAACAATCAAACCAATACTAAAGAAAAAAAACCTAGACCCAAACAATCTGAACAACTACCGCCCAATCTCCAACCTACCCCTACTGGCAAAACTGACAGAAAAAGCGGCCCTGAAACAGCTCAATGATCACCTCGAAATCAACAACATCCTGCATCCCGCACAACACGGTTTTAGGAAAAAACACTCCACGGAAACCCTGCTACTCAACCTTTCAAATAATATAATAAAAGGCTTTGATAATAAAATAAACCATTTACTAATCCTTCTGGACCTCTCGGCCACATTTGACACTGTAGACCACAAAAGCCTAATATTTATTTATTTATTTATTTATTTTTAGTTTTTATATACCGATCTTCTTGCATTAGATACAAATCAAACCGGTTTACACGGAACAAAAAACTGCCTGTAAGGCGATACATGGAACCAAGAACATACAGTATAATAAACTGGTCAACTTATTTATAAATTTAACTGACCCATGAAAACAGTTTGCATTACATAGTAATGTAATATATGATAACACATAAATATATATATATATATATATATATATATATATATATATATATATAAACGAATATATATATATATATATATATACACACATATAAAATAAAAATATATACACATATACTCATGCATGACACATAGTAAACATATTTCTAGTTATGGAGGGATTAAAGGAGTAAAAGACTGAAAGGTGTCTGAAGGTCTTTTAAAAGGGACCAAGGGCTAGCGAAAATTGAGATATGAGATAGAATTTAAACATCTTGGAGAATAGAAAGCATGTGATAAGCTAAAAAGCTGATTCAGGAAATGCAAGGTTAAATAACCAAGTTTTTAATTTTTTCTTGAAAGATATAATATCAACACTAGCAAACATTGGTCTCTCAGGCAAAACGCTAGACTGGTTCACATCCTTCCTCAAAAACAGATATTTCAAAGTCAACAACAACTCATCCGACGCCATCCCTCTTGAAACAGGAGTGCCACAAGGATCCGCACTATCGGCTATACTCTTTAATAGGGATGTGAATCGTTTTTTAATGATATAAATTATCGTCCAATAATTTTAAAATCGTCATTAATCGTTAAGGGACTGGATACAATAGGAATACCACTGATTTATCATGAAAAATCGGGTTTTTTGGTTAGTGCGCACTAACGGGAGTTAGTGCGCACTAACAGAAAATGATACAATTTGACACTTTTCAGGTCAAGTTAAGGTCAGTTAAGTTAGTTCGGAATGAATATGTATTCCTATTGGCTGGCTGCCCTCTTATTTATTGATGTTACCAAGGTTCCCACTGAGGTGATGGTTTAATATATGGGGGATGGGTGGAAACGGTTGGTAGCTTGACAAAAAAAGTAATGTGATCACTGATCAGTCAATGTGACTAGAACTTGTGCCCTATCCCTGATACAGGGAGTGTTGTGATCTTCCTGCACACAGTGCCCTATCCTGGTTACCGGGGGTGTTGTGATCTTCCTGCACGCAGTGCCCTATCCCTGATACCGGGAGTGTTGTGATCTTCCTGCACGCAGTGCCCTATCCCTGATACCGGGAGTGTTGTGATCTTCCTGCACACAGTGCCCTATCCCAGTTACCGGGAGTGTTGTGATCTTCCTGCACGCAGTGCCCTATCCCTGATACTGGGAGTGTTGTGATCTTCCTGCATGCAGTGCCCTATCCCTGATACCGGGGGTGTTGTGATCTTCCTGCACGCAGTGCCCTATCCCTGATACCGGGGGTGTTGTGATCTTCCTGCATGCAGTGCCCTATCCCTATCCTCCTCCACCAACACCATTCCTCAGTTCTTCACTCACATCACTCCTCACTCCTCCACTCACACCACTCCTCTTTACTTCTCCACCACCAATTCTTCACATGAAAAGACAGACAAACAAACAAAAACGTTCACTCCAACAAAGAAGACAAAAGACCAAGGTAAAGGGAAACAGATGGCAACAGAAGACCAGACAACACCCTCAGGTAATAGAATCAGAAAAAGTTCCTGCTTCCATTAAACTACTCACCAACTCTCCTCTCTCTCCCACACCTGAAACACCCTCAAAGAGGCAGCTGCAGGAAGCCGGTATATATAAACTGAAAAAATAACGCATCACGCATTAATCAACGCTAGTCACATAAAATGACAAGTCAGGAATTACTTACCCTATGCGATGCGGTAGCCAGGAAATTAGCCTAACCATGCCCTTTTTTAAAATCTTGGATGTTATTTTTGCTATATTTATAGCTATTTGATGAATCTAGGCCAAAGATTTAAAAACCAATAAAAGACTCTTAAACTGTATATGAGACAGGGCTGGAGTAATAAAATCATGGAGTTTTAAGCCCAGAAAAATTCATGCCATCATATGTGAATACATTATAAGAGAGACAACAGTCTTCACTTGTTGAGAGTGGTTAGTGTAAAAAGACTGGAACCAACTCTGTCAGATCATTGACAGCAGGAATCATGAGATGCTCTGATTGTCTCATGGTCCATGGTGTCCAAGACAACGGAAAGGACCAATTGTACCACCAGTGAGTCTGATCCCCTATCTAACTCTATTGGAGCCAATTCATTAAAAATAAACAGAAGAGTTTCTATACTATACAGAGACTAAAAGCCTATATAGCAGGAACTCAAATAATCTTTTTTAATCATAAATTCCCGCAGCTGCAAGACAACCACATGTGCGATCACTTTACTAAGATAGAGAAGAGATGAAACAAGGCACTAATTTGTAAGATCGTCAACCTCTTATCTTTTAAGGAAATATCTAATAACTAAAAAAGGCATTAATAATATAACTCAAGGCAGGGACTAGATCATAAACATTTCCTCTTGATTTTGATAAAATAGCCAGCACTTTTGAGGGGGAACCATTCTAAAGGATTTAATAGCATCCTCCTGCGGGATTCCAGCAACCTCTATGTCATAAATTGTTTATTGCTCCTTTAGGATACAGATTTTAGATTCTAAGTTGTTAGAAAACTCCTCTGCATTAAGTAGTGAGCTTATTACAGTGTCCTCATTAGAGAGTTGCTTATTCTGCAGTCTCTTTACTATATTAGGCAGTGAATTAGAGGAATGTTTAGAATATAGGGAGTCTAACTTTCAAACCTGTTCATGGTGCATCATTTGTATGTGTGTGTATGTTATAAATTGTAGGGATGTGAATCGGGCTTCGGACGACTGAAAATATCATCGATATTTTCAAAATCGTCAGAAATCGGGGGCTCCCCAAAACGATAGGAAAACCCCACGATATTGATCGTGGGAGTTCCCTTATCGTTTTGGGGGAGGGCGGGAAAAATGGCACACAAAAATAACCCCTAAACCCACCCCGACCTTTTAAAACTAACCCCTTAGCTTCCCCCACCCTCCCAAAGCCCCCAAAAACTTTTTACAGGTACCTGGTGGTCCAGTGGGGGTCCCGGGAGCGATCTTCCGCTCTGGGCCGTCCTCTCGCTCCCGGGCCGTCAGCTGCCACTAATCAAAATGGTGCCGATGGCCCTTTGCCCTTACCATGTGACAGGGTATCCGTGCCATTGGCCGGACCCTGTCACATGGTAGGAGCACTGGATGGCCGGCGCCATCTTGTGCTCCTACCATGTGACAGGGGCTAACCAATGGCACCGGTAGCCCCTGTGACATAGTAAGGGCAAAGGCTATCGGCGCCATTTTGATTACTGGCAGCCGATGGCCCGAGTGCAGGAGATCGCTCCCGGACCCCTGCTGGACCACCAGGGGCTTTTGGCAAGTCTTGGGGGACCCTTCTGACCCCCACAAGACTTGCCAAAAGTCCAGCGGGGGTCCGGGAGTGAACTCCTGCACTCGGACCGTCGGCTGCCAGTATTCAAAATGGCGCCGATAGCCTTTGCCTTTACTATGTCACAGGGGCTACCTGTGCCATTGGTCAGCCCCTGTCACATGGTAGGAGCACAAGATGGCATCGGCCATCCAGTGCTCCTACCATGTGACAGGGTCCGACCAATGGCACGGATACCCTGTCACATGGTAAGGGTAAAGGGCCATCAGCGCCATTTTGATTAGTGGCAGCCACTGGCCCGGGAGCGGGAGGATGGCCCAGAGCGGGAGATCGCTCCCGGGACCCCCACTGGACCACCAGGTACCTGTAAAAAGTTTTTTTTGGGGGGGGGTTGGGAGGGTGGGGGAAGCTAAGGGGTTAGTTTTAAAGGGTCGGGGTGGGTTTTTTGTTTATCGGCTCGGGTGCAGCCGATAAACAAAACCGCGATAGGGCCCGATGCAAAAAAACCCACATGTGAATCGGAACCGGAATCGGAACCGATTCCGGTTCCGATTCACATCTCTAATAAACTGCCATATCTCTAAAATGCAAGCTTGAAAGTAACTGCAACAACATGTATGTGTAATAACCCTTATTTATACATGGAGGCAGTTTTTTTTTTTTTCTAAAGTATGTGCATTTATGTCCTGAGTTTCCAAAGCATTTATATATGTAAAACTGGGTTTTATTGGAGTAAATGGGCTTTTGAAACTTGCTACAATATATGCCATTGAATTGTCCTTTGCATTTACTCTTGTAAGTGCACTTTACTCAAGTTAATGGCTTTTGAAAATTGCTAAGATAGTATGTTAGATTTACGTTAACTCCTTTGAAAATTGCCTCCATGCTGTGTTGAAAATATTTACTTGCATGCATACTTGAAATCACCAGTTTGCCATTACCTCTACCAGTTCATTCAGTCCATCTCCAGTTCATTTAGACACTGGACCCCACAGGAAATCATCCAGACTTCTCATCCAAAACTTGTAATTTTTCACTCGCGCCAGTCAATTAGCAGGCGTAATGTGTACACATATCTCTCTTAGAAAATAGCAACGACCACGTGTACTTCTCAACTCTGCCCTGGAACATCCCTAGCCTTCCCCTCTTTTCCCACTGCCAAAATGTACGTGTGAAATGGAAAATATGTGCATACTCTCGACATCCATAAAATATCATATTCGCAAGTACATGCATTCATGCTATATTTCATTTTCTCAACAAGATTCCTTTTGTCCCCTTTGGTATCACTGCTGAAGTTTTTTTCTGTGCGATAGTTTCTACAGCTTTTTTGGGTCCTGGCACAACAGTATGTCCTGAGCTTTTGTGTGCCCAACTTTAATAAAGTGTTGTTTGTTTTTTATCCCAGATTTGCTATGAATTGAAGGGGCTCATGGTAAACTCTCCCCATATCCCCAAGTATGGAGCGGGGCCAGTGGGAAAAATATATTTGTAGAGAATTGCATTTTTAAGGAATTTAAGGCCTTTTTTTCATATTTTCTCTAGAATTTCTTTACTTTAGGGATGGAATTGCTGTACTTCGAATCTTAATGAAGTAGGTGGGTTTTGGTCTCCCAGGCAGCAATTTAGTATCAGGAAATGGACAGTATGAATCTGTTTGCAATCAAAACATTTCTGCATCTTTCCACGTCCAAGTTGCTCTACCTTACAGTAGTAAATGTGAAAACATTAAGTGCCTTTATCTGAGAGCAAGTGACATTATCAGGTGTGAGCAGCAGATACTGTTGGAGGTGATGATCTGCTTAGCATTGGAAATAACACCTCTAATGATGCTCACTGATTGTTTCAGTGCAAGCAGGGTCTTCAGAGTAACTGGCATTGGTCTAAACTATTGTCTTGCACGAGCATTATCCAAAATACAATATTTCTGGACTGCGTGTGCTGCAGGTCAGGTAGATTCTGCCTGCAAAATTTTCACTTACCACTACTTCATTCTGCATACTCACTGCTATTTTACATTTATTTATTTATTTTTATTTATTTATGCAATTCTTATATGCCGTTGTTCAGAACACAAGGTTCTATCTTTACGGTTTACATAGTACAAGCTAATACATTTACCTCCTAGTAGGGGTAAGTGAAATTGACTAACATGCTGGACATGGAAGCAAGCATAGCCTGCATCATTCATCAGTGTCACAAGTGATGGTGTGCTAAATTATCCATGTGTGCTGTACTCCTACGGGTAAACTGAGGATTGCAGACTGCACTGGCACGTAACCCTTAAAGACTTTTATTTTTCTGGGAAGAAAATCCTGATATTTTACTGTTGCAAAACACGCAAACTGCAATTATATTGAAATTATGGATGACCTGAAGTGCATACCGTGTAAAACCCACAGCTCTTATTTCCTTTCAAAAAATTTCACAATTTTTGCTCTTTGGCTAGCAAGGAGCCAGCTTCCTTCACTTTATTTCTGTCCTTCTCATTGCTACAAATGCTCATCCTCTTCTCATCCCCCTCCCATCTATGCATTGTCAACAAGGATCTTGAAAATAGCTTTTGATTATCAAACATATTTCCTAGGAAGCTTCCGATATTTTCCTTCTAAGTAAAATAGAGAGAACCAGTTTTAAGAAAAAGAGTAGAACCCTCCATAGGGGTTTCCATATTTTTTGTTTTAATCAATTGTAAAATGGACTGAAATATGTAAAGTGACATGCCCATTAAAATAATGTGAGCTGCTAGCAAGTTATATTTGTGTCTTCTAACAGGGCTTTTATTTGGAATTGAAATAATTCTCTTTGAAATTTTTCTCCATTTAAACACATTGAGAGAAATCAGGGGAAATGGAATTAGGATATTCATGATCCATGTTGCCGTCTTATTTCAGAGAGAGCACTGAGTCTACTGTCAAATGTTTTCTACAGAAATTTCATATTTAAATTTTGATTTTTGATGCATTATACAAGTAAATCCTATGTCTCCAGGATGGGTATTGTTTTTTGGCGGGGGGAAGGGGGGGGGGGAAGCTGGTCAGAGCTGCATATGAAGTTACAGATATAGAGGATATAGCTATGAACACATCTAGAAGATTATACAATTAATATCATTTTTATGCTGTCCTTTTTGCCATATATTCTAGACTTGACATATAAGGGTAGGTTTGAAAATCAACTTAAGCTTCTCCAAACCAAACTAAATCACATTGCAGTCTCTTTCTTGTGGCTTGGGCACAAGGGACAACAGTAAGATACACTACGTATTAACTGAATGAATCAACAACCAGCAGGCAAATCTTTTCAAAAAGTTTCATATCTGATTGATGAACCTCGAACATTTTCTGTAGGTTTGCTGAATTGTTTCTCCAATTTTTTATTTTTTTAAAGAAAAGTCATAGTCGAATGATCTGAAGGAGATCATTAAAAATCGATTTCAGCTCAATTGGAAAATCCAAAGCCAATTTCCTTAATAGTGGATCCACTCAGGGCCAGTGCTTCAATTAGGCAAACCAGGAGGTCTCTTAGAGTGCTAACATTTTTGGGTTGCTGTGCCAGAGCCGGTAGGAGGGTGCATTAGGCTGGAGCTTCTGCCAGTGGGTAAGTTGGGTTTGGGGTAGTGGGTGCATAGCTGAAGATTCACCTAGGGCACCAAATACTTTTGCACTGGCCCTGGATCTATTTCAGATTTTTTTTCTAGACTCAGAAAAATTCAGAAATGTCTATCAGATCAGGTAAAATGCTCCTAATTTGAGATGAACTTCAAACTTTTGGCATATCCTTAGCATCCAATAGGCCATTAATAGTGACTAAAGTCTCTGGGTGAAGAGGCCATATACAAGATACTAGAGGAGTACACTTGCATTTAAGCAGAGCTCATTAGATGCCATGGACATCTTTACTGTCCAGGTATAGGATCCTAAGACTTCTAGAGCTTATAGAGTTAATTTAATTGAGAAACTTTGATCAGACTGCTGAAGTCTAAATTATAGGCTGAAAACATTTCTGTAGCACCCCATCTGGTGCTAACAAATATATTTACACTTAAAGGCTTGATTGAAGTCCTTAGGGAATTGGAAGGTTTATTTCAGGGACCTAAATGGAGACCTATTATTTAATTAAGAACATAAGAACATGCCATACTGGGTCAGACCAAAGGTCCATCAAGCCCAGCATCCTGTTTCCAACAGTGGCCAATTAGTTAAGTCAGTTAATGGACCTCTCCACCAAGAACTTATACAAACCTTTTTAAAACCAGCTACACTAACTGCATTAACCACATCCTCTGGCAACAAATTCCAGAGCTTAATTGTGCACTGAGTGAAAAATAATTTTCTCCGATTAGTTTTAAATGTGCTACTTGCTAACTTCATAAGGTGCCTCCTAGTCCTTCTATTATCCAAAAGAGTAAATAACTGATTCACATTTACCTGTTTTAGACCTCTCATGATTTTAAAGACCTCTATCATATCCTCTCTCCGCCATCTCTTCTCCAAGCTGAAAAGCCCTAACCTCTTTAGCTTTTCCTCTTTGGGGAGCCATTCCATTCACTTTATCATTTTGGTCGCCCTTCTCTGTACCTTGTCCAGTGCAACTATATCTTTTTTGAGATGCGGTGACCAGAATTGTACACAGTATTCAAGGTACAGTCTCACCATGGAGCAATACAGAGGCATTATGACATTTTCTGTTTTATTTATCATTCCCTTCCTAATAATTCCTAACATTCTGTTTGCTTTTTTGATTGCCACAGCACACTGAGTCGATGATTTCAATGTATTATCCAATATGATGCCTAGATCTTTTTCCTGGGTGGTAGCTCTTAATATGGAACCTATTGTTGTATAACTACTGCATGTGCTATTTTTCCCTATATACGGTACATAACTTTGCACTTGTCCACATTAAATTTTATGCACCATTTGGCAGTCCAATCTTCCAATCTCTCATGGTCCTCCAGTAATTCATCACAATCTGCTTGTGATTTGACTATTTTGAATACATTTGTATCATCTGCAAATTGATTACTTCACTCATCGTATTCCTTTCCAGATCATTTATAAATATACAAGCCGTTAAGCCCGTTAAAACGGGCCACATCCCTCTGTCTCTCACCTCCCCCTCATTCTCTCTCCCCTCACTCTTACCACCCCCTACCTCCTTCCCTCACACTCACCCACTCCTCCCCACCCTCCCTCTCCTCTCACTCAGTCCCTCCCTCCCTCTCACTCACACTCAGTCCCACTCCCTCCCTCCTCTCCCTCCCTCCTCTCCCTCAGTCCCACTCCCTCCCTCCCTCTCTCTCAGTCCCACTCCCTCCCTCAGTCCCCACTCACTCCCTCCCCCCTCACTCAGTCCCACTCACTCCCTCCCCCCCTCTCCCTCTCACTCAGTCCCACTCCCTCCCTCCCCCCTCTCACTCAGTCCCACTCCCTCCCTCTCACTCAGTCCCACTCCCTCTCTCTCCTCCCCTCTCACTCAGTCCCTCCCTCTCTCTCAGTCAGTCCCTCCCTCTCTCTCTCCTCCCTCACTGCTGCCGCCCGTCTTCGCCGCCACCGCTGCGGCCCTGTCTCTCACCTCTCCCTCATTCTCCTTCTCCCCCTTCCACTTACTCACATCCCTGACTCTCACCTCTCCCTCATTCTCACTCTCCCCTCACTCTTCCCCACCCCCTACCTCTCTCCCACACACTCACCCACTCCTCCCTCCCCCTCACTCAATCCCTCCCTCCCATTCAGTCCCTCTCTCCCAGTCCCTCCCTCTCACTCAGTCACTCCCTCCCACTCTCTCTCTCCGTCCCTCCCACTCCCTCCCTCCCACTCAGTCCATCCCTCCCTCTCTCTCTCGCCTCCCTCCCTCGCTACTGGCCGCCGCCGCCGCCCGCCGCTGCTACCGCCGCCGCCGCCCGCTGCCGGTACCGCCGCCGCCCACTGCCACTACCGCCGCCGCCGCCGCCATGTTTTTGTTTTTTTTTTACGCTGCCTAAGACCGACGTGCTCGCCCGCACATGCGCAGTAGAGCTGCTCTCTACTGCGCATTTGCGGCACGTCGGTCAAGCGTCGTTTATCTAGTTAGATTGAAAAGCACCAGTCCTCTGAGAAAATTGACCATTTAATCCTACTCTCTGTTTCCTGTCTTTTAACCAGTTTCTAATCCACAAAAGGACATCACCTCATATCAATGACTTTTTAGTTTTCTTAGAAGCCTCTCATGAGTGATTTTGCCAAATGCCTTCTGAAAATCCAAATACACTACATCTACCGTTTCACCTTTATCCACATATTTATTATTCCGTTCAAAAAAATGAAGCTGATTTGTGAGGCAAGGATTCCCTTTGGTAAATACCTGTTGACTGAATATCATTAAACCATGTCTTTCTATATGCTTTGTGATTTCAATCTTTAGAATAGTTTCCACTATTTTTCCCAGCACTGAGTCAGCCTAACTGGTCTATAATTTTCTGGATCACCCCTGGAGCCCTTTGTAAAATATTGGTGTTATGTTAGCTCCCCTGCAGTCCAGGTACAATGGATGATTTTAATGATAGACTACACATTTTAACTAATAGATCTGAAATTTTATTTTTTAATTCCTTTAGAACCCTGTAGTGCATACCATCTGATATAGGTGATTTGCTACTCTTTAGTTTGTCAGTCTGGCCTACTACATCTTCCAGGTTCACAGTGATTTGGTTCAGTTCATCTGACGCATCCTTGAAAACCATCTCCAGAACCGGTATCTTCCCAACATTCTCATTAGTAAACAAAGAAGCAAAGAATTTATTTAGTCTTTCTATAATGGCCTTATCTTCCCTAAGATCCCCTTTAACCCCTTGGTCATCTAACGGTCCAACCAACTCCCTTGCAGGTTTCCTGCTTTGAGTATATTTTAAAACGTTTTTATTATGTGTTTTTGCCTACTACATTTCAAATTCTAAGGCCTGTCTTATGAATATATTACACTTGACAATGCTTATGTTTTTTCCTATTTTTTTCACATGGATCCTTCTTCCAATTTTTGAAGGATGTTTTTTTGGCTAAATTAGCCTTTCACCTCACTTTTTTTTCAATTCTTTATTTTCAAATTTTTGAACATTTCTTCCAGGAACAAAAACTCCTTACAGTAAATTCAATGTCCTACAAACTGTATAGTCACAAGCATATATATTAAACATCATATATAATAATTGTACGGACATTTAAATTATAAGAAAAATAATGTAATTAGGAGGCGGAAGGAGCAAAATCGCAAGAAATTGAAAATAACAAAGTAAAAATATGGCACGCCTATAATGCAGCTTCCTTATTTTAAACCGGATCTGTCGGAGTAGCCATAGGGGCTCTTCCAGCCAAGAACGACTTCAGTTGGTCCGGTTCTAAGAATATATAATTCACATTAAGGTATCTGATGCACGCTTTGCAGGGGTATTTCAAAGTAAATTTCGCTCCTAGCTTCACAACATCTGATCTCAAAGCAAGAAAATCCTTCCTACGGGTTTGAGTCACTTTGATCACATCTGGATAAATCCATATAGGACTTCCATAAAAAGGCATCAAACGATTTCTGAAGAATAAACGCATTACTGCCCCAGGGAGCGGAGACAGAGGCAGTGTAGAGCTTCACCACTGGAAGCCTGAGGTCCTCCTGGGAGGATCCCGTGGGACCCGGGCCACTTGGACTTAGGTGGGCTTCGCAGGGTCTCCTGGGAGAATGGAAGTCTGGTGTGCCCACTGAGACTAGGGGAGTGCTATCGGGTTCGAGGCTGGAGACAGGTTGAAGCAGAGAGAACCAGTATAGTGTTGGTGATGACAAGGCTAGGGACAGAGCCAGAATCAATGGACAAGGTCAGGCAGGCAAAGGTCAGAATCCAGAGGTCAGTCCGAGGAGAGGTCAACAAAGCAAGGGTCAGGGGCCGGAGGTCAAACGAGGTCAAGGAACAGGCTGAGGTCTTAGGCAGGCAGCAGGCAGGCAGGCTGGTCAGGAACAAGCTGAGATTTTTGGCAGGCGACAGGCAGGCAAGCAGGTCAGGAACAAGCTGAGGTCTTTGGCAGGCGGCAGGCAGGACAGGAACAAGCTGAACTCTTTACCAGTAAGTCAGTCCGGGGTAAGACCAGGGAGATGAACAGACAGATGTAGGCACAAGCAGGATAGGAAGCAGGAACAAGCAGGAACAGAACTGGAACAGAAGGATCCTGGAATGAGACTAGGGACAAGCAAGCAAGATACATGAACAAGGGCAATCTCAGGAACAAACTGACCCGATTGCCAAGGCAAGGCAGTGAGGCCAGGAACGTCCTTTTAACAGGAACTCAATCAGGGTGTGCCGTGGAAATAGGCCCCGCCCTAGAGCCTACATTAGAGCGGCTAGTCTGTGCGCGCGTGCCTAGGGGCGTGGCCCAGGATGCTGAGGATGCCGAGGCTTGGCGTGAGGCCTGGCGCACAGCCACAGGCCTGGCGACCGCCACTGCAGGACACTGTGGACTAGTGAAGGCTGCGAGGGAGACTAAACTGGGACCCGCTGTGGAACCCTGAAGGTGAGCTGTCCCGTGTGCGGGACGGCCGTGGGCGGGGCGCGTAACAGATTGTGCTTCTAATATTGTATTCTTAAAGAATGTCCATGCCTGTTATACACTTTTAACCTTTGCAGCTGCACCTTTCAGTTTTTTTCTAATTATTTTTCTCATTTTATCAAAGTTTCCCTTTTGGAAATTTAGTGTTAGAGATATAGATTTACATAGGGGTAGATTTTCAGACATACGTGTGGGCATAGATTTGTTTGCGCACAAACAAATCTACGCCCAATTTTATAACATGCGCGTGCTATAAAATCCTGGGTCGGTGCACTCAAGGGGGGTGTACAATTGTGCAACTTGCGCGTGCCGAGCCATGCAGCCTTCCTCCGTTCCCTTCGAAATCGGAGCGGCCTCAGAAGGAACTTTCCTTCCGCCTCTCCCCAGCCCTATCTAACCCCCCCTGACCTTTATCGTCAAAGTTGCGCCTCCCTCTGGGCAGGTGTAACTTGCGTGCTGGTTGGCTGCCGGTGCGCCGTCCCTCAGCAGGGTCGCAACGGAGGAGGCCTTGGCCCCGCTCCCGGAACACCCCTGGACTCGCACCCCGCCCATAGCTCAGCCCCTGGAACGCCCCTTTTTCGAAGCCCGGGACATACGCTTGTCCTGGGGCTTGTGCGCAATGCTGAGGCTATGCAAGATAGGCTCGGCGCGCACAGGGGCAGGCAAGGGCAGGTTTTCGGGGGTTACGTGCATATCTTATGCACCGTAACCCTTTGAAAATCTATCCCATATTGTCCCCCTTCCGGTCATTCATTGAAGTTTGGACATGTTATAATCACTATTGCCAAGCGGCCCTACCATCATTACCTCTCACCAAATCCTGCATTTCAGTAAGAATTAGATCTTAAATAGCTCCCTCTCTTGTTGGTTCCTTGACCATTGCTCCATGAAGCTGTCATGTATTCCATCCAGGAACTTTACGTCTCTAGCATATTTTGATGTTACATTTACCCAGTCAATATTGGGGTAATTGAAATCTCTCATTATTATTTTGCTCCCAAATTGGTTAGCTTCCCTGATTTCTCTTAGCATTTCATCATCTGCCTGATCATTTTGGCCAGGTGGACGGTAGTATACTCCTAACACTATACTCTTACTAATTAGACTTCTGGCATTGCGAATTTTGGCATTGTGAATTTTGATCATCTCTTTGTTCAGGAAGGAGTTAAACATGGGGATGGGGCAATATTTAGCCACTGAGCGGTTCGGCTAGTTAGCCAGATAAACATAACCTGCTAAGTTGCAGTGTATAATATATTAAGTGGTGTGGTTGTGCGGCTGAATATACACAGCTATCTTAAAGTTATCTAGTAGGGATGTGAATCATTTTTTGACGATTTAAAATATCGTCCGATATATTTTAAATCGTCAAAAATTGTTAGAGCCGCGATACAATAACAATTCCCCTGATTTATCGTCAAAAAATCGTAAATCGGGGGAAGGGGGAGTGGAAGGGGGAGAGCGGGAAAACCGGCACACTAAAACAACCCTAAAACCCACCCCGACCCTTTAAAATAAATCCCCCACCCTCCCGAACCCCCCCAAAATGCCTTAAATTACCTGGGGTCCAGAGGAAGGGTACCGGTGTGATCTTTTACTCTCAGACCTCCGTGCGTTGTAGAAATGGCGCCGGCGCTATTTTGGTTTTTTGTCCCCCGACGTCAGGAGTGTAGTAGATCGCTCCCGGACCCCCGCTGGACCCCCAGGGACTTTTGGCCAGCTTGGGGGGGCCTCCTGACCCCCACAAGACTTGCCAAAAGTCCAGCGGGGGTCCGGAACGATCTCCTACCGCGAATCGTTTTTCCGTACGGAAAATGGCGCCGGCCATACGCTGTATGGCCGGCGCCGGCCGTACAGCAACACGATTCGACTGCAGGAGGTCGTTCCGGACCCCCGCTGGACTTTTGGCAAGTATTGTGGGGGTCAGGAGGCCCCCCCCAAGCTGGCCAAAAGTCCCTGTGGGTCCAGCGGGGGTCCGGAATGACCTCCTGCAGTCGAATCGTTTTTCCGTACGGAAAAACGATTCGCGGTAGGAGATCGCTCCCGGACCCCCGCTGGACTTTTGGCAAGTCTTGGGGGGGTCAGGAGGCCCCCCCAAGCTTGCCAAAAGTCCCTGGGGGTCCAGCGGGGGTCCGGGAGCGATCTCCTACCCTCCTGACGTCGAAGGACAAAAAAACAAAATGGCGCCGGTGCTACCTTTGACCTGTCATATGACAGGTCAAAAGTAGCGCCGGCGCCATTTCTACAACGCACAGAGGTCCGAGAGTAAAATATCACACCGGGACCCTTCCTCTGGACCCCAGGTAATTTAAGGCATTTTGGGGGGGTTCGGGAGGGTGGGGGATTTATTTTAAAGGGTCGGGGTGTGTTTTAGGGTTGTTTTAGTGTGCCGGTTTTCCCGCCCTCCCCCTTCCCCTCCCCCCCCCACTTGACCCCAGGTAATTTAAGGCATTTTGGGGGGGTTCGGGAGGGTGGGGGATTTATTTTAAAGGGTCGGGGTGGGTTTTAGGGATGTTTTAGTGTGCCGGTTTTCGATTTACACGATTTACACGATTTACACGATATTTAAAAAACCCAAACTGCGACGATCCGATTCCCTCCCCCTCCCAGCCGAAATCGATCGTTAAGACGATCGATCACACGATTCACATCTCTATTAGCTAGATATGTTTATCTGGCTAATTTTAGGACAGGTCAGGAAATTTATGGGAGTTAGGGAGATAAATACTTTTCTGGCTAGAATCTAGCCAGATAGGTCTTTCAATACAGTAGTTTTGCCATTTATACAGATAACTTTTCAGTTATCTGTCTGATTGGCTTTTGAACATCGACCTCAGAATTGTTTATTCACTTTTTTTAATTTCGGTTCATATTGTTTAAACATATTGGCTAGGGGTTATGATGGGAGGTATGTTAACAATCATCCTGTTCCCTTAATTGACTGACAAATGACCTTATGGTAGTTAGTAATATTTAGTTTTGATTTAATATTATGTAGGTGGGAGGTTATTATCATGGTTTACCTAGATTATGATGCTGTTACTTTTATGTATTTTATTTATAATTATTTTCATTTTTATTTTTGTTTGCTCTGGGGTGAGTTTGAACTCTTATTATGCATTGTGTTTATAATTGTTTTGTATTTTCATTTGGTTAACCCTGTAATATATCTGCTCCCCAGAGGGGTGGAGTTAGCAATCTGTAATAAATCACCCCTCCAAAGGGGAGGAGTAGCAATCTGTTATAAGTCCGCTAGGGAGTTAGCAGTCTGTTAATGATCACTCCGCCAAGGAGAGGAGTTAGTAATCTGTTAAATGCTGTTCCCTCAAGGGGAGGAGCTAGCAATTTGTAATACTCCATAGGCGGAGTTAATGATCTGTTGTGGGTTGACTTCCCACAGAGTGGCAATCCGTATGATACCACTCTAGTAGTGTAAGGAATGAACACTTAATGTAAATTGGTGAATCCTTGAGCCAATGACAAATGACAGTGCCCCTAGGAGGATATCATGAGAGGGACCACCAGCTAGGCTGGAGTATGGAGACAAACACAGATAGTTCTTTATTAGACAGGAAGTAGAACCACCAGAGGTGGCAGTAGTGAGCTGATGTGCCCGGCAGGGCTGAAGTCCCTCAGATACTGGAATTGCGGTCTTGGGGTGCTGAGCTGTAGAGAGAGACTATAGGTAGTGAGTAGACAGGGTGTGCTGTATACATAACCAGTAGTAGATGATACAATCACAATTGTTGATATCTGTAATGGCTTCTATGCAACAGAGTCTTCAGTATATTCAGGAACAGGAGCCGTAGGCGAGTACTGGTTCCTATATGCAGTCTGGAATGAGAACTCACAATATCTGTGTATGAGATGGCTTCTAGAATAGAAAAGAGTCTTTGGAGAGTTTTAGGAACATAAGCCCTCGTGGAGCGAGTACCTGTTCCTATCAGCAATCTGTATTAGTAATGCACAAGATATAGGTATTAGGGATGTGAATCGTTTTTTGACGATTTAAAACAATTGTCAGATATATTTTAAATTGTCAAAAATCGTTGAGTCGCGATACAATAGAAATTCCCCCGATTTATCATCAAAAATCGTAAATCGGGGGAGGAGGGAGGGCGGGGAAAACAGACACACCAAAAAAGCCCCTAAACCCACCCCGACCCTATAAAACGAATCCCTTACCTTCCCCCACCCTCACGAACCCCCCCAAAGCTTTTTACGAGTACCTGGTGGTCCAGTGGGGGCGCGGGGACCGATCTCCCGCTCTCGGTCCATCGGCGCCATTTTGGCTGCCACTCAAAAATGGCGCCGATGGCCCGATAAAAAAAAAAACCCACCCGACCCTTTAAAAACGACCCCTTAGCTTCCCCCACCCTCCCGAGCCCCCCAAAACATTTTAAAATTACCTGGTGGTCTAGTGGTGGTCCTGGGAGCGATCTCCTGTTCTCGGGCCGTCGGCTGCCACTCATAAAGATGGCGCTGATGGCCCTTTGCCCTTACCATATGACAGGGTATCCGTGCCATTGGCCGGCCCCTGTCACATGGTAGGAGCACTGGCTGGCCGGCGCCATCTTTAAAGATGGCCGCCGCCATCGTAAAGATGGCTGCCGCCGTATTTAAAGATGGACACCGCCATCTTTAAAGATGGCACCGGCCATCCAGTGCTCCTACCATGTGACAGGAGCTGGCCAATGGCACGGATACCCTGTCACATGGTAAGGGCAAAGGGCCATCGGCGCCATCTTTATGAGTGGCAGCCGACGGCCCGAGAACGGGAGATCGCTCCCAGGACCACCACTAGACCACCAGGTAATTTTAAAATGTTTTGGGGGGCTCGGGAGGGTGGGAGAAGCTAAGGGGTCGTTTTTAAACGGTCGGGTGGGTTTGTTTTTATATCGGGCCATCGGCGCCATTTTTGAGTGGCAGCCAAAATAGTGCCTATGGCCCGAGTGCGGGAGACCGGTCCCTGCGCCCCCATTGGACCACCAGGTAATTGTAAAAAGTTTTGGGGGGGGGTTCGGGAGGGTGGGGGAAGGTAAGGGGTTCATTTTAAAGGGTCAGGCCTCACTAAAAAAAAAATAACGATGTGAATCGGAACCAATTCCGATTCACATCACCCACATCACCCACGATCAGATTTTTTTCCCCCCTCTAGCCGAACCCAATCGTTAAGACGATCGGGCACACGATTCACATCTCTAATAGGTATATGACAGCTTCTGAAATAGAAGAGAGTCTGTGAAGGGTTTTAGGACCATGGGCCCTCATGGAATGAGTACCGGTTCCTATCTGCAATATGAAATAGTAATGCAGCAGATATAGGTATGCGATAGCTTCTGAGATAGAAGAGACTTTTGAAGGGTTTTAGGAACATGGGCCCTCGTGGAGCGAGTACCGGTTCCTATCTGCAATCTGCAATAATGACTCACGATCTCCGTACCTGCGATAACGTCTTAGTCAGAAGAGAGCCTTCAGAGATAAGGAACATAGGCCCTCGTGGAGTGAGTACTGGTTCCTATCTGTAATAGAACTCACAGTGTTCATGTCTGCGATCGCTTCCAGGTAGTAAGGAGTCTTCTGAGCATTCAGGGACATAGGCCCTCGAGGAGTGAGCACCGGATCCCGTCTTAGCAATCTGAAATCAAGAAGAGAGTGCGGGGCCCCCGAGGAGCGGGTAACTCTAGGTAAGTTGAGGAGGCAGAGCAGCAGCGAGAGAGTTATCCCCCCTTGCTAACTCGATTCGTAGTTGCAAGCAAAGACCTTTTAAGTTGGAGGTGGATGACATCACTACGGGGTGGCGGGGACGCCCCTGAGGTTCGGGCCCTTGCCGGTACAAACTCTGGAGCGTGCACGCTCGCATCTTTATGTCATCAGGAACATGGCGGATCCCCAGCATCAGGCCAGCCCAGGGATTCCAGGGAGAAGTGTTGAGGAGAAGCTGCGGCAGCATCTGTCCATCAGACCCGAAGGGAGTCGCTACAAAGGTAAAGAGGGTGGAGCAAGGACGAGAACAGGCACGAACGCAACAAACCCATTCTGGGTTCTTTCTTGCTTGGAGCCTTTTTTGGTTTCAGCGAGCAAGAAATGTTTAAGTAATAAAAGTGGTAACCCATAGATCACCCATAAAGAAAAACATGCTGAGTTGTCTCTGGAACCAGAAACATGTTTGATTGGGTATTATGCAAATTAACATCTTATGGGACAACCCATTAAAATGAAAATACAGCTGGATTCATAAAAACATAGGACCTGCCATACTGGGTCAGATGAAGTTTACATCAAATCCAGTATCCTATTTCCAACAATGGCCCTTCGAAGTCTCAAGTAACTGGCAGGATCCCAAATAGTAGATAGATTCTGTGCTGCTTACTCTCAGGAATAAGCTGTGGATTTCCCCATGTTAACCTGATTAATAACTGTTAATGGACTGTTCAGGAACTTATCCAAATCATTTTTAGACCCAGCTATGTTAACTGTTTTTACTGCATCCTCCAGCAATGAATTCCAGAGCTTAATTGTGCAGTGAATGAAAAAAATGCTTTTTCCAATTTGTTTTAAATGTGCTAGTTAGTAACATCATGGAGTGTCCTCTAGTGTGTTTATTTTTTGAAAGAGTAAACAACCTATTAGCATTTACCTGTTGTACTCCACTCATGATTTTATAGACCTCTGTCATATACCCCCTCAGCAATCTCTTCTCCAAGCCGAAGAGCCCTAACCTCTTTAGCCTTTCCTCGAGGACCTTGCCAGTTTCCAAATGCAGAGGCCAGACCATTTGTAATTATTATTATTATTTTTTTTATTTAATATTTATTGCATTTTAACATTTATTAATACAAGATCATTCTTGGTTAAGAAAAGCATTTAGGAAGCAAAAATAGTACAAATTAAGCTAACAATACAAAACAATTACATCCACAATCCTTATTCAGTCCACAATTATAAGGAGTCAATTTAAACAAATTTGTTAAAGAAATATTTAAACTTAACATCAAAAATGTACCTTGCAACGTACTCTTATTATCTTATTATAGGGCTCACTGAAAATCTAGGTCCTACGGAGATTCCAGCACAGAGTCTCCCACTTGTGTTTTATCACTCAGAAAGATTGATAATTGAGGAGGAGTATAGAACACAAAGGACTTACCCTTGTATCCTATACAGCATTTACAAGGATATTTAAGGCGATAGGTAGCCCCTATTGGAGAAACTTTGCCCTATAAAAAAGGAATTGTTTTCTCCTCTTTTGTGTTGACTTAGAAAAGTCTGGGTAGACTCTTATAGCTAAAGTCAGATATGGTTCCAATCTATGCTTAAAAAATAAACGAAACACCCAGTCACGGTCAGTCTCAAAAACAAAAGTGGTCAATAATGTAGCGCTCTGCACCATTTCACTATCAGATGTCTCCGAAATTTTGGAAACATCTAGACTAGTTTCCAACTTATCCATAACCTGTGCTCCCACCTGCTCTTCCTGTTGCACTCCTTTTTTGTACATTGGAATGTAATAAATCTTAGCTAATGGTGGTATTGAATTTTCTGGTACTTTAAGACCTTCCATTAGGTATTTCTTAAACATTTCTTTAGGTGACATGTTACGGCTATGGCTGCAGTGCAACCGCCTCACCACCAGGGGTCCCTCTAGTGCTGGCTCTCCTGACAGGCCCAGTCCATCTCCCCTGTCCACTCTATGTTCTGGGCTGTCCCTTATAACCCTGCCTGACAGTTCCCTCGGTGCTTCGGCATTGAGCTCGCCTGGGCTCCCTGCTCTAGCCTTCCTTCCCTGCTTGCTGTGCGTTTGGTCCCAGGACCTTGCCTTGCGCGGCCTTCGGGCCTTATTCCTTGCCTTGCATTGCCTTGCGCGGCCTTCGGGCCTTATTCCTTGCCTTGCCTTGCGCAGCCTTCGGGCCTTATTCCTTGCCTTGCCTTGCGCGGCCTTCGGGCCTTCTACCTTGCCTTGCTCTGGGTGTACCTTTGGGCCTGCTACCTTGTACTGTGTGTGGCCTACGGGCCTTCTGTGTGTGTGTGTGGCCTACGGGCCTTCTGACCTGCCTTGCCCTGCTTACGGTGTGTGGCCTACGGGCCTTCTGTGTGTGTGTGGCCTACGGGCCTTCTGACCTGCCTTGCCCTGCTTACTGTGTGTGGCCTACGGGCCTTCTGTGTGTGTGTGTGGCCTACGGGCCTTCTGACCTGCCTTGCCCTGCTTACGGTGTGTGGCCTACGGGCCTTCTGTGTGTGTGTGGCCTACGGGCCTTCTGACCTGCCTTGCCCTGCTTACTGTGTGTGGCCTACGGGCCTTCTGACCTGCCTTGCCCTGCTTACTGTGTGTGGCCTACGGGCCTTCTGTGTGTGTGTGTGGCCTACGGGCCTTCTGACCTGCCTTGCCCTGCTTACGGTGTGTGGCCTACGGGCCTTCTGTGTGTGTGTGGCCTACGGGCCTTCTGACCTGCCTTGCCCTGCTTACGGTGTGTGGCCTACGGGCCTTCTGTGTGTGTGTGGCCTACGGGCCTTCTGACCTGCCTTGCCCTGCTTACGGTGTGTGGACTACGGGCCTTCTGTGTGTGTGTGGCCTACGGGCCTTCTGACCTGCCTTGCCCTGCTTACTGTGCCCTGACCCAGCCTGAACCCAGACACTGTTACTTGCCGCCTGCCCTGACCCAGCCTGGACCTAGACACTGCTACTTGCCGCCTGCCCTGACCCAGCCTGGACCCAGACACTGTTCTAACCATTCCTGTCTCTGGAGCCACCCTTCTGGGTGGTATTCACGACTCCTGACCGGAGCCCAGTCGAAACATGACATATGTATGAGCATTGGAAAGTTAACAAAACGAAGATTTTTCTTTCTATTAACATTTTCCAAATTCTCCAATTTCATTTGTAATATTTGATTTTCTTTTATCATTGCCTCCTGTACCAGTTTTGTACTATCTAGATCTCCTTTAATTTTCTCTAGTTCTTTTATTTCTTTATCCTTTCTTAACTCCATATTTATTTATTACATTTGTTTGTAAATTATTAACTTTTTCTATAACAGGGTTTACCTGGGATACAACTGAATTCTGTAAATTCACTATAGCTTCCATTATTACCTCCAGTGTAACTACTTCAGGTTTACTTATTTGTGGAACACTAATCTTAGGCAAATAAACAGAGCTATCTAACTTTATTGAATCCTGGTGGAGATCACCTTGTACCAAATTCAGTGAGGTGGTCTGTCCTAACTGGACTTCCACCGGACTTCCCATCACAGACAAATCCAGGGACTTTGGGCCTATTAATGGAGTTCCTAACTCTGCGACTTCCGCAGATGGGCCCTCCCTCCAAGATCCATGGGCTCTGGATGTAGCCGGATTAACAAGTGGTTCCCTTAAGATCGGGGATAAAGATGTTGACAGGTCCGATGGAGAGACCTCAGAAATAAATTCAAGGGGTCTCTCTATCTGCGCCTCTTCCGATCTTAACGTACGTTGCACGTGGGAGTCCATAGGTCCTTTTATATGAGATCCAGGGATGGTGGTAGGCTCAACTCTCTCCTTGGCTCTTCTTTTTCTTACAGAATGAGGCATAATTTTAACAGTAATGCAACTCAGAACCTAATAGGCTCCCCGTTCAGTACAAATTTTCTTGGCTCCTTATTGGGGGGAAGGTATGATGATGAGAGGGTTACTTACAGTTAGGAAGTTAAGGCTGTCCCCTCGCAATTCCTCTCAAATCCGACACAAAGCCGCACTAAGCCGCGCGCCCCTTAGGAAGCGCGGCTTAGGACAAGCGCCGCTGCTTGGCCGATTTTATGTGCCTGGTCGTCCCGCCCCGATGATGTCACGAGTGGGCGGGGTTAGCAGCATCGTCGGGGCCGGGTAGCCTCACCTCGATGGTCTCAGGGCCGGGCTGCCCTCACCTCCGCAGGTAATTTAAATGCAAATGGGACCCTCTCTCCTCCTTCTCCCTGTAATTATTAAATAAGACTTGGTAGTACTGTGTACTCAAGAGTCAGTGACAAATAGC
This sequence comes from Rhinatrema bivittatum, assembly GCF_901001135.1. Classification (NCBI taxonomy): domain Eukaryota; kingdom Metazoa; phylum Chordata; class Amphibia; order Gymnophiona; family Rhinatrematidae; genus Rhinatrema; species Rhinatrema bivittatum. Next base: position 365,634,268 of record NC_042620.1, on the reverse strand, counting down.
TAAAAGGACAACATCTTTTAAATTAAGCCAAACAATTTATTCAGCATTTAGGCCTCTGTGCAGATCAAACGTTCCCTGTAACCTGTGTTTAGGGTTAAGCAATAAGAGCTCTATTGTATTTCCTCACCTGTAGTTTTTATCTCTCAGCAGTAAAAGGGGCTCATCACAGTATCAAAGAAGCTTTTCTCAGGACAGCAATTCTTTCTGGAATCTCTGCGAAACATTTGTATCACTGATCTTTATGTTCTGAGAAAGAGAGAGCTGGTATATTAACACGGGGACTCGAGACCATCGTCCGGCTGCTGCCCTTACCCCCCCCCCCCCCCCCCCCCACCCTGGCCCTGGTAAATGAGACGCACAAACTTTAGTATGGTAATAACAATAGGCCGCAGTTTATTCTTAAACTTAACCCGAGCCAAATTCTTAACATTAATTCAACATACCCCCCCTCCTCCACCTCATCCCCTCTTCGCTTACACCGCAGCCCGGTGATAAGCTAACCTTGGCCCCCCCTTTTCCCCCACTCACCCCGCCGCGTCACAGCGAGGGTAAGCTTGCGGCCTGAGCATCGGCCCCCCTCTTGCTCTTTAGGCCTTCCCGTGTAGCGGCCCCAAGCTACACGGGCATTCCTCCCCCCCCTCCGCACAGTCCGTCACAATTTACAATATACAAACAACATATGGCTCGGGTTTTCCGCCACCACTGCGACATGCATAAAGTCCACAACAAGAAACATAGCAAAAAAGGGAGGGTGGGCGGGTAGCAAAAACCTCTGTTCGATACGCTGCCTGATTCCCAACTGCCTGAGTCCTTGCTCTTTCCACCCACTAGCTCTGCCGTCCACCAATGGCGAGGCAGCATTTGAATTTGCTGCCTCCCATTGGTGCCTATCTAACTCCTCTCCTAAGCCCCCCCCCCTCTCTCCCTCCTTCCTTCGTTGCCTGCTCCCGACGCTCGAGCCCGCGTTAATGGCGGCGATCCCGGACCAGCCAGATCGCCTTCTCTAACACGGGGACTCGAGACCATCGTCCGGCTGCTGCCCTTACCCCCCCCCCCCCCCCCCACCCTGGCCCTGGTAAATGAGACGCACAAACTTTAGTATGGTAATAACAATAGGCCGCAGTTTATTATTAAACTTAACCCGAGCCAAATTCTTAACATTAATTCAACATACCCCCCCTCCTCCACCTCATCCCCTCTTCGCTTACACCGCAGCCCGGTGATAAGCTAACCTTGGCCCCCCCTTTTCCCCCACTCACCCCGCCGCGTCACAGCGAGGGTAAGCTTGCGGCCTGAGCATCGGCCCCCCTCTTGCTCTTTAGGCCTTCCCGTGTAGCGGCCCCAAGCTACACGGGCATTCCTCCCCCCCCTCCGCACAGTCCGTCACAATTTACAATATACAAACAACATATGGCTCGGGTTTTCCGCCACCAACAAAGACCTAGCTTTGGTCTTTGTTCCCCCACTGCGGCCGCTGTACACCCAATTGCTGCTTAATCCCCTCCTCCAAGGCATCATTGAAGAGATCAATACCGATGTCAGACAGGTGGACACCGTCCCCGAGGAAATAGCCGTCTAAAAGCACCCAAGACCACTGATGCCGAACCCAGAAACCCCCCTCCCGCACTAACCATTTGCCAATTTGGCGGTTCAATTTCTTCACTCCATTGCGCCATAAAGGCTCCACCCGATGCTTGATGCGAATGATTACATCCGACCAACCCAATGTAGTGTGGGGCAAACGATTCATGAGGGAAGCCAGATCCTTCCGCATAACTTTGATGAGCTCTCTACAAGTCATCCTGCCAATATCGTTACCCCCCAAGTGGATAAGAATCCATCGCGGGACACCCCATCTGTCAATGTTGCCTTGTATGATGTCGCATAAATCCCCCCACTTCATCCCCCCTTTCCCAATCCATCGGACCGTGATGCCTGCGCAGTCCAGATTCAAGTGCTCGCCGTACGGCCTCTTCATAGCGCGGCGATAGGCTCGATGAATAAAGGAATGACCCACGATCCAGGCACAGTTCCTCCGCGACGCCTCCCAAACCCGATCTGCAAGAGAAAAATGCTCATTACCTACAGGCCGGGAAGAGAAACCCCTCACCAGGCGAACATGCTACCGCCGCACGTAAGCCCGGAACACCTCCGACTTCCATCTCCCCAACGCCCGAATCCTGGCTGCCGACCAACCCAGTTCGGCCGCCGTGGTAGCCGCGCCAATGCGAAAGGAATGCGATGTATACCGACTCGCATCCCAACCCAACGCCACCACCACCCGCCGCAGCACCGCGGCAAACTGATATCTAGTAAGGGGGGACCCATCCCCATGTACCAAGAAATAACCCCTCGCCTCTGGCCGCACTGCTACATAAGCGAAGGCCAAACGCAACGGACAGATCAACTCGCAATCCGCCCGGATCAACGAAATCCAGGCGCCTCTCCCTGCCTGATCCGTCTTTGACTTCCGAATCCGCAGAGTCACGCGCTCTGCCGACACACACACATCACCGACCAGCAACCCCTCCGGACGCCCCCGGTCTCCCCTTGACCTTGCCACCAATTCCCCAATGCGCAGCGCACCGAAGAAGGCCCAAGAAAAGGCCAGGCGAAACAACGAGACTTCAAGATCCGAACTGCATATCCCTCGCAAGCCGTCGGCTAACGCAATCAAGTCCCCATGCCGAATCGGCAGCCGTCTATCCACCCGAATCCCTTCACCTCTACCCCACCCGGCCAACAGCTTCTTGATAAGAAAACCGCGCGAAGGGTTATCCCCGCCCCCCAACTTGCGAAAGAAGACAAACCCCGCTAACTGACTCCGGACGGACGCCAGAGTGAACCCAGCACCCTTCGCCCACATGATGAAGTTCACCATCTCCGACTCCCGCACCCGTCCCCCACGCCACCCCGCGGATAACAGAAAACGAGTAACCGCCGCATGCCCTGCCACATAGGACCTCCAGGTCGCCGGAGCCACGGATCGCCGGATCAACGCCCAGGTTTCAGCAGTCCCAGGTGCCACAGGTGTTCGGGGACCCGCTCCCCCTGCCGTTCCGCCTGAGGTGCCGCCGCCCGGAACGTGTCCCACTTGAAACGAGAGAGAGCATCGGCGATGAGATTCATGGACCCGGGGACATGCTGCGCCCGCAGGCTAACATTCAATTGAAGGCACAACAAAACTAAAGCGCGCAAAAGTGCGGATACCTTGGCGCACTTAGCCGACTGCCGGTTGACCACCTGCACGACCCCCAGGTTGTCACACCACCACACCACCTGTTTGTTAGCCAGATCCGTTCCCCAAATAGTGAGTGCCACTACCATCGGGAAAAGTTCCAGGAAGGTAATATTCTTCACTATACCCCCTGTCACCCACTCAGCCGGCCAAGGCTCCGCGCACCACCTGCCCCGAAAATAGAGCCCCAAACCTGACGCCCCCGCCGCGTCTGAGTACAGGTCCAGGGCAGCGCTGGAAACCTCCGGTTCCAACATCATGCGGATCCCGTTGAAAGACTGCAAGAATTCGTCCCAGACCGCCAATTCCTCTCTGACCGGCCGGGACACCCGAATAAAATGGTGACCCAACCGTACCCCAATCGTCCTGGCTGACAGGCGGCGTATGAACGCCCGCCCCATGGGTATGACGCGACACGCGAAATTCAAAGAACCGATCAGCGATTGCAGCTGCCGCAGGGTAACTTTAACTGCACCCCGAACCACATGTACCAGGACCCGCAGCTTGTCTACCTTGTCCGCAGGAAGCCGGCACACCATGGCCACGGAGTCTAATTCAATACCCAAGAAAGTCAACCTGGTAACCGGACCCTCTGTCTTGTCGTGCGCAATAGGGACACCAAAACGCGCCGCCGTGCACAGAAAACCCTGCAACTGCCGGAGACACGCATCCGACCCACCGGGACCGACAAACAAGAAATCGTCCAGGTAATGCAGCGAATCATCGCACAAATTGTACCCTCTCGTGGCCCAATGGATAAACGTGCTAAAAGCCTCGAAAAAGGCGCAGGAAACCGCACAGCCCATGGGCAGACACCGATCGATGAAAAAACCGCCCTCGAAGTAAAACCCGAGCAACGGAAAACAGGAAGGGTGTATTGGGAGCAAGCGAAAGGCCGACTCGATGTCGGCCTTAGCGAGCAAGGCACCCTGCCCCGCTCTACGCACTAACGCCACCGCGTCATCGAAGGAGGCATAAGTCACCGCGCAGGCCTCCCTGGGAATGAAATCGTTGACTGACCCCCCATTAGGATGCGACAAATTCAGGATCAAGCGAAACTTACCCTCGACCTTTTTTGGAATAACAGCCAAGGGGGATAAGTGCATACGCTCGAACGGCTGGACCGAAAAGGGGGCCGCCACCCTGCCCAACGCCAGTTCCTCCCGCAGTTTCGCCCTGGCCACCGAGGCCAATCTCACGACCGACCTAGAATTCCGAGCTCTACCCCCCTGCCCCGGTCCCCGGTAAGGGATACGAAACCCTTGACTAAACCCTGCCCTCAATAACTCAGCCGCTACCCTATCCGGATAATCGTGCAAGCCCGCCACTAACTCCTCCACCCGGATAGGTGAGTCCGCCTTGCACACTAAAAGGGACCTACTTGGGTCCCCTGCCAACCCCCCCCCCCCAGCCCCCTGAGAACATTTAACGGCTGAGTGGGCTTCCCCGCAGGTGGAGCAGGCATGCCGAAACTTGCACTCTGGAAACAAGCACGTGAGCTTGTTGTACCGCCAGCACACGTCCGCCGCCCCACCCCCGCTTCGGGGCACAGACTCCCCGGCCCGCGCCCCCCCCGCCCGAAAGGACTGCAGCTTGCCACCGCCAACCACCGAAGGGCCCACCAACAAACTAGCCCCCCCTCCCACCGGACTCTTCCGTGCCGATCCCAGACCTTTGTTCGTCATCTGCGTCAGCCACAGATGTATGTCCTGGGCACCCCAGGACATAAACTTATTCCCCGCCATCTTGTCCCGGAATTTCTCGTCATAGTTGAGCCAAGCCCAACCGTCGTAATCCCGGAAAGCACCCAAGATGCTATCCGCGTAGGACAGTAAAGCACCATACTGGGAAGGATCAAAATGACTGACTACGCTCGCCAGCCTTAAAAACCCCCGCATCCAATTCACAATGTTCTTTGGAATGCGCGGTAACGATCCGCTCCTCCTGAGACGCTTTTTAGCCTTCTTGGAAAGCTTCTTTCCTCCCCGCCTACCCTCTAGCAATTTAAATATGTTCACAAATTTACGCTTACGAATGCGCCTGACTAAGCGTGTCGGAACCTCCTCCCACAATTCAGACAGGGACGCCAACGCTGGGTGACCCACGTCGCATTTGGGCCCCTCCCCCAAAACCACCACCCTACTCGGCCTCGACCCGCTAGAGCTCGTCCCAGACGAGGAGGAGCCCTCACTGGACTCCCTTCTGGACCTACGCCCCCCCTTGTCATGCACCGCACCCCGTGCTTGCTTACCTGCAGCAGCCAGGACGCCCACGGCGCCTGCCACCGGAGATCCCACATCCACAACGCCGGTTGTCTCCCGCATGGCACCACCGACGGCCCTCGACCCATAGGCGGGAGCGGCACCGGAACCCTGACCCTCGCGATTCCTCCAGGCTTCACGGCTGGACGGGCCAGGCAAATCATCCTCTTCAGCACCTGCGGAAAAACCCCTCTGGCCACCGGCCTCCTTGCTGCGTACAGCACCAACTACCAAGGGCACTCCGGCACCGGCAAACTGCCCAGTAAGGTCCTCCACCTCCCTTGACCCACCGAACCCCCCCGTGCAACCGGGAAAAAATTCCCCCGCTCCGAGAGGCGCGTGCGCTGTAGACCGTCCCCCGAAGCCTTGACCACCCCCAGCGGGGCCATCGACAGGCCCCTGTATGAAGCGATAGCCAGACCGGGCCATGTGCCCGAGGATATCAGCGAGCAACGCCGCTGTGTCCCGCGGACCCGAGCCCGGCATAGGAGCAGAGGGCTGCACTAACGCGGGAGGGGGGAGGGGGCAGGAGGAAAAACCGGGGCCAACGCAAGAACTGGCCACCGAAGCTACCACCCCTCCGAACCCAGCAGAGGCCTCCGGTGCCATCGCGTCGAGGCTCCAGGCCGAGCTCCTGCTCCTGCCAGGCCGTCCCGAACGCGCTCTGGGCCGCATGGGGCTAGGCCTGCTGCCGGCCCCATCGGCCACGTGGCTGGTAGTCTCCGGTCGCGCTGAAACGCGGCGCCGAGGTCGCGCCTTCCGTGAGCGGGGGAGTCCCGGGAAGGCAGGCGGAGGAGCCGCAGCAGGGACCGAAGCCCCGCCCTGAGCTGGGGCGCGAGGCTCGTCCAAACCCACGCGGGGAGGCCCCGGAGGCAACAGGGGCTCAGGAACTAGCACGGCCGCCGCCGGCCGTGGGAGGGAGGGGCCCTTCGCACCGCGAGCAAAGGCCAGGCCGAAGTGCGTGCCCGGGCTACCCAGGGGGGGGGGGGCTATCGGGCTCCGGGCCACTTTCACCCGATTCAGCCGAAGGGCCGCCCCGGAAGAAAGCAGGAGGGGGGGGGGGCCGGCGAGGGGGGCGACGCCCGCAGCCCCGGAAGAATGACCGCACTCACCGCGTGCACCAGGTCTTGAGCCCCCAGCACACGAGCCGGCTCCAGCGCAACTCCGCCGCTTGCTACCACCGGCGCCGCCGCCGGCCTGGCGGACCTCCCTCGCGATTTCTCCGCCAGCTGACCCCGTGCACGCCGCATAGCTATTACGCGCTCGCTCTGAAAAGAAAAACCGGAAAGCAAAGATCGCGCAATTGGAAAACAGGCTCGCAGCGAGCAAAAAAAACAAAAAAAAAACCTCTGTTCGATACGCTGCCTGATTCCCAACTGCCTGAGTCCTTGCTCTTTCCACCCACTAGCTCTGCCGTCCACCAATGGCGAGGCAGCATTTGAATTTGCTGCCTCCCATTGGTGCCTATCTAACTCCTCTCCTAAGCCCCCCCCCCCTCTCTCCCTCCTTCCTTCGTTGCCTGCTCCCGACGCTCGAGCCCGCGTTAATGGCGGCGATCCCGGACCAGCCAGATCGCCTTCTCATCTCATTCACAGACAGTTCAGGAACAATTGCTGCTCTGAAAAAGATGACATTCATACAGAGAAACCAGTTCACTGTTTGGAATGATCCAGCCTCTGTGATTGAGTTGGTTAGGTTCATTCCTAACCAACTCAATCACAGGCCTAGGTGAACTATAGAGTTTTGGTCTTTAAAGAACCTTCCCCTGCTTTCATTTTCCTGGTGTGGGACATGGTGTGTGCATGGATTTGTCTTCTCAGCTTTAACATGAACAAGAAGAATGATATGAAAGTGGAACACTGGACATTTGACAGCTTTTAGAAATGCCCCACCCTAACAAGCATCATCATTACAGGGATGTGCACTGCTGAAATTTTCATTTTGGTTTTTCTTTCATTTTTGGGCTACTTTAGGCCCAGTTTTCATTTTTGGGCTATTTTAGGCCCAGTTTTCATTTTGGGAGTTTGTTTTTGGTTTACATTTCTTTTTATTCATTTCAGAAAATAGTGCATTCTATTTGCAAATAACATACACTATTTGTGAAATGAATAACAACAAAATTTGTAGTTTTTTATTGGGGGGGGGGGCATTTTTTTATTCATTTCAGATGGTCATGTTTGATTCAGATTACCATTCATTTTAAAATGAATGTACATCCCTGCAGACTGCTCACCATTCCCCCTATCTACTGCTGTACTATATACCATATTTATTCTTGTTTTTACCCCTTGCTTTCCCAGTGCTAATGGTTTTAGTGTCTGCCTCATGCCTTTTTTAAAATTCCAGCACTAGTTTCTTCCTTTATTTCTTTAAATTAGAAACAACAACAACAAAAAACCCTGTAAAGCTGTGGAATGAACAAATATTGCCAGCTTTCACATTTTTGTCTGAAAATTCTCCCATTAAATTCTGCAGCAAATATTTTTATAAATATGCTAATTTTACTGAAGACTTGTGCAATTAAAACTTCTTTTTTTATCATCTTAAGAAGCCTGACACCCACCTTTTTTTTGCCCTCATAAATATATTCACCTGTCAATGGAGTCCCCCTTTAGAATAAGCTTCCTCTAAGATACTATCCAGGGGCATTCCTTCCCCACTAAAGTCATGAAGGAGTTGTAAAGTAGAACCATTGGGAAGCTGTGCCTTCTACTGTCTTTTGACACTCTTTCCCAATCCATATATTGTACATTCTTGGAAACAGTGGGGGTGTACCCGTGGTTAACACTGCTTGAAAAAAGGTTTCCCAAATCTTAAACTGGAGCTACACAAACCCTAGTCTCATTCTAGAAGGGTGAATGCAGAAAAGCAATTATAGCAAAGAAGTGACATTATATATTCTTCTATATCCTTTACCTTTCATATATAAATAAATAAAAAATAACCGAAAAGCGGACCCTTGTCTGACCTTGAATAGTATCTTTTCCTGGACAAATATATTGGACCTAATTAAACTTACTAGTCACTAATTCTGACTTTTCTGGTGAATGAACTCACAATATTTAACTGCATACTGTCCTATCCACTAGGCTGAACAAGGCCCATGATGATGACAGGATGCAAATGTAGAGGGTGGCCAATTTTGCCCTTAAAATGTAGCTTTTATCAGGGATCTCAGGGCTTGGCTAACAAGAGCCACCCTGGATGGAAGGTGTCTATCTGGAGAGGCAAAGCCTGAAGCATGCTAAGCCCAAGGGCTGGAAAGGAGCCAGGAGAGGTGTGGAGCAGGAGAACAAGAACTAGATTACAATGCAGGAACATGATCCACATCCAGATAGATAGCACTTCTGCCCAGCAGGTGCCAAGAGGTTTGTTGGATCAGCGACTGCATGCCTTCTGGGAATGCCTTATACGCTGGTGTCAGTTTGGAGCACACCCAGTGCTGGACTGCTGCAGAGGCATGTCTAGCTCTCCCTAGTGTAGGAGGTGAAAATGCTAGGACTCCCTAGAGAGCCAGCAACTCCAGTAGCTCCATGGTAAGCTATAACCTGAAATTTCCAAGGTCATGGTTCAAACCATGTTGACCTTGACAGCCTTTTCCTTTTACACAAATGTCCACAGAGGCTTCAGCTAGTTTGAGTGCCCTCAGCATGACAGAGATCCCCCTAGACCTTGCCTTCATGTGATGTCAATTTAGTGTCAGTGCGATAAGGAGGAATGCCAGTCCGCAGTGGCAGGGGTATTGTGCAAGAATAAAACCCCTGCACCCATGTGATGCGAGGGGAAGGAGTACTTAAGGAGAAGGGATTAAAAGATCTAGTTGGCTGGGGCCATCTCTTCACATAGATGGTTCAGGAGAGGAGAAATGATCCTGCGCAAAAGGAGATGGTTGGAAATAGGGGGAAAGGTTAACAAGGTCTCATCTGAAAATAAGAACTACAGGAAAAAGGGAATTCCTGGGATTCCAGAGAAGGGAAGCACAAAATGTTTCTGAAGGGCATCAGATCCTTGCATTGTCTTGTGGTGCACAGAGTTTTGGACTGATTTTTCCTGCCATCAGTTTATTTAGTAAGATTTTATTTTTGAACAGCATTCACTGGAGTGAAGCATGGTTTGCACTGTGCTTGTAGCTGGTATGCAGAGAAACCCAGAAAGATAAGTGTTATGAGCCCTGGCCACGCTTGCCAGCCGGAGGCCCGGCTCTGCCGCCACCGCTCCCGGCCGCCGACTCTGCCCGCAGCCTTCTCTTGCAGCGTCCCAAATGCCGCCAACTCCAGTTTCTCGTGGTCTCCTCTCTAGGTGCGCATGTGCGCACGGCAAGTCACGGGATTTAAAGGGCCAGCGGCGGGAAAGTTCCCTGTGGCCCAGGCTAATGATGTCAGGCTAGGCGGGTATTTAAACCCTGCCTCTCTGCTTCCAATTCACCTCAGCAATGGGTCCTGCTCTTCTGAGAGTGTGAGTTGTCTTCGTTCCTGAATCCTGCGTCCAGACTGCCTTCTTTTGTTCCTCTTCCCTGGTTCCAGTGTTCCAGTCCCTTGCCTCCGGTCCCTGCCTTACTCCTTGTCCCTTGGATTGCTTTCTCGGTTCTGACTCCTTGCCTGGTACTCAACTCTGCTTGATCTCTGGCTGCCCTGACTCCTTGCCTTGTACTTGATGCTGCTTGATCACCGCTGGCCTCTACACCTGGACTCTGCTGACTCCACTTCTATCCTCGCTTACGGGTATCATGCCTGGGAAGACCCACGCCTAAGTCCTGCCGGTCCCGGTACCCAAGAGCTCAACCTGCAGGGAATGAGGGCTGGTGTAGGTGAAGGTCCTGTTGGGTCTTCTCTCCCAGAACCACCGCCCGATGATGAGGATTTCCAGGGGCCACTCCCTGGAGGTAGCAACAACTTTGTCTAGGCTCAAGGGTCCACCTTTCCAACAATAAGCATCTGAAAGGTGGAATATAAATCAAGTAAATAAATAAAAACCCTACATGCCTTGGAAAGCAAGATATTTTCCCACTGTGTAGGATCTCTGGGAAGGTGTGAGACCTTGTGTGACCTGTGCGCAAAAGCTGACCAGGACAGGGCTACATAAAATATTACCAAATAATCTGTGTGACCTTTTCTAAATTCTGCAGTCCCAAAGTACACATCCAAGTATTTTGTTGGAAATGGGCTGCTGTAAAACCCTGTCAGCTTAGAGTGGGGAAAAAGCAGTGCCTTCATTTATCTGAAGGTACAAGAGCCAGCATTTCCGGAATTTTGGGGGGTTGGGAGGGAGAAGGAGGCAAGCAAAGGTGCGGCTGTCCTGGGCATCAGCACAAAGGGGGTGTTATCAGCAGTGCTGTTCTTAACTTGGGCATAGCAGGGGTCCCACTGAATAAGCACAATGGCTCTGAACCAATGACTATATTGGTGCTATGCTTTACTCCTCAAGAAGGGAGGAGTTAGCAATCTGTTGTGATCTACTCCTCAAGAAGGGAGGAGTTAGCAATCTGTTGTGAATTGGCTCCTGTAGAGGGAGCAGTTAGCAATCTGTTATGGATGTTGCTAGGGAGTTAGCAATCTGTTAGGGTTCTCCGTGAGGAGTTAGCAATCTGTTATGCATCGACTCCTGTAGAGGGCGGAGTTAGCAATCTGTGAAGGTATAGACTGCGGAGTTCCAATCTGTTATGAATCCGTTGCTGAAGACTCCTGATGGGGAAGGAGTAGCAATCTGTTACCAGCGAAGTGCTAGGAGAGGGCACTCGGCTGTAAAGGAATGTAGATAGGTGGATCCTTGGGCCGATGGCAGATGACAGCACCCCCAGGAGGATATCCTGAGAGGGACCACCGGCTAGGCTTGGGTATGGAGACAGACACAGATAGTTCTTTTATTAGACAGGTTAGTGGAACCACCAGAGTTGGCAGTAGTAAGCTGATATGCCCGGCAGGGCTGAAGTCCCTCAGGAACTGGAAAAGCAATCCCAGGGTTGCTGAGATGTAGAGAAACTATAGATAGTGAGTAGATGGGGTATGCTGTGTTCATAGCCAGAACTGGATGACAAAACTCACATAAGGTCTTAAGGAGGCTCAGTAGCTGGAAAGGGTTAGGCCCTCGAGGAGCGAGTACCTGGTTCCAGGGAAAGCTCTGAGAGAGCGATGGTAACTCAAAAATGTCTGTATCTGCGATAGCTTCCAGGCAGTAGAGAATCTTCAGAATGTTCAGGAATATGGGCCCTTGAGGAGCGAGTACCGGTTCCTATCTGCAATCTGAAATAAAAGAGAGCGAGGCTCCCAAGGAGCGGGTACCCCTGGTAAGTCCAAGGAGGCAGAGTAGCTTGGAATGAATCTCTTTGCTTTTCCTTATCCTCGCTAACTCGATTCGTTAGCAAATACTGAGACCTTTTATATTGGAAGAGGATGACTTCATCTCAGGGGGACGCCCCCGAGGTTCGCGCCCTTGCTGGTAAATCAATCAGAGCGAATGCGCCCTACGTCATCAGGCAATGTGGTGAATCCGCAGCATCGTGCCGGTCTGGGGACGCCGGAGGGAGACGGCAAGAAGACGCCGCGGCAGCCAACTGTCCATCAGACCCGGAGGGAGTTGCCACAGAGGTAAAGAGGGTGGAGTGAGGGTGTTGAGCAGCGACGGACGCAACAGTACCCCCCTTCAAAGGGCAATCTCCTCTTTGGGTACCATGCTTAGGTTTCAAAGGATGCGCGAGGTGAAACTGATGAAGCATCTCTTTATCCAAGATATTGGTCTGGCTCCCAAGTGATCAAATCGGGGCCAAAGCCTTCCCAAATCAGAAGGTATTCAAAAGTCTTGCCTCTGTAACGAACATCCAGAATCTCTTTGATCTTGATTTCTAATTCGTCTTCTGCAATGGTGACAGATGGATCTTGAGATTTGGAAGAATCTTGCAGTGTGTTATTGATGATATCAGCAGCAATGGGTGAGCTGCTTTGGACGTCACTGAGGAATTCAGTGGAAGTGGTGATGTTGAAGAATGTCCAAAATCCACTTCTAAAGATGACTCTCCAGTAGATGATGATGGATGAGAGATGGTAGTATCACCAGCGGAAACAAACTGGTTGGTTGCCAAGGGTTTCTTCTTCGGGTCTAGAAATATTGAAGAACTTTCACTAGGTATTGTATCGTCTTCATCTTGAGGTATTGAAGAACATTCACTGGATATACCATCGTCTTCGTCTAGAGATATTGAAGAACATTCACTGGGTATAGTATCATCTTCTCTTCCCCCAAAGCAAAAGTCTGCACCAGCTGACGACCCTGATGATAGGGAAAAGCCCTTCTGGAGATTTTCTTCCATGTTTCCCGACATCGCTTTATTCTCAAAAGCTGAGAAAGGGTACAACCTACCCTTCGGTGACTCATTGTTGGGTTTCAGTCTTATGGTACAGTCATAGGGCTCCATTCGAGGAAGAGCATCAACTACTTCTTTGGAAAATATATCCCCGAAGGGGGTGTACTGGAGCGGCAACCCCGGTATTGCTGGGGTCGCAGGCATGCCTATTACAGGCAATATCTCCTTAAGGCATCTCCCATGACATTCTGGGCCCCAGTGGGAGAGATCCAGAGATGCCCAGTCAAATTGGAGTTGGTGTACTTGCAGCCAGGGTAACCCCAGGATGATAGGGTGCATAGCCTTTTCCAGTACAAAGAAATTGTTTCCATATGGAGCGCTCCAGTGCGAAGCATAACTAGTACAGTTTCGCAAGCTACGTTGCCCAATAAGGGCTCCCCGTGAATGGAGGATAATAGTAGTGGATCTTTTAATTGGATGAGAGGGATCCTCAAATATTCCACTAAATGAAGTTACTCCGGCCCCTGAGTCCACCAGGGCAGGAGTCTGAACCGTGACTGGTCCGTAGGTCAAGGAGACTGGGAGAGAGAGCAGAGGAGAGGATGCAGTAAGGCCCAAGAACAGTCCTCCAGCAGGACTTAACTCCATCCGTTTCCCGGACAAAATGGGGCATGTAGAGACGACATGGCCGGGCTGACCACAGTACGTGCACAGGCCGCGTTTCTTCCAAAATCTTCTCTCCTTGGAGGTCAAGTGTCCACGACCAAGTTGCATTGGTTCATCTTTATCGGCAGTAGCAGTTACTGGACTCATCCAAGGTGCAGTGGTAGTACTAGCCTGTTTCATCCCAGGTAACACCTTAGGCCTGAGTTCCTTTACCTTGTCTCAGAGCCGGTGATCAATCCGAGTAGCCAAGACTATCAATTCGTCCAGCGAGTCAGGTGTCTGGCGAGCGGCCAGCTCATCCCTCAAGTGGGTATCCAGGCCTCTGCAGAAGAGAGTCTTGAGACATCTGGGGTCCCAGCGAAGTTCCTCTGCAAGAGTCTTGAATTCTATGGCAAATTCAGCCAATGATCTGTTGCCTTGCTTCAAGTCCACTAAGGCAAACCCGGCAACAGACATACGAGCAGGGTCATCAAAAACTGATTTAAACAAGTCAAAAAAATCCTTCTATGTCCTGCAAAATAGGGTCCTTGCATTCCCACAAGGTAGATGCCCACGACAAGGCTCTCCCATCCAAGTATGACAGGATGTAGGTGGTCTTAGAGAGGCCCGTGGGAAACAATGAAGGCTGTAAGGTGAAATCCATGCTGCACTGGTTCAAAAAGCCCCGCATCTTCTGGAGTTCTCTGGAGAAGCGAATAGGAGCAGCCAGTGGAACAGCAGTCTTTAAAGTTACCTCCTGTAACTGACCTTCTTGTGTAGAAGCTGTGCCTTGTATCTTCTGTGTGTGAAGCTGATGGAATGCTGCAGTAAGTTTCTCCAAGGTTTCTTGCTGTTCTGAGATGCATTGAGCCAGGCCTGCAAAGCGGAGAGGTGTGCTGGATCCATGGGTTACTGACATCCCGTACCTTAAACTGGATTCCCAGGAGTACTGCTTCTTCAATTTAAAGCCAGATCCACTGGAGTTAGCAATCTGTTGTGAATCTCCTCCTCAAGAAGGGAGGAGTTAGCAATCTGATATGCTCAGCTCCTGTAGAGGGAGGAGTTAGCAATCTGTGAAGGTATAGACTGCGGAGTTGCATTCTGTTATGAATCTGTTGCTGAAGACTCCTGATGGGGAAGGAGTAGCAATCTGTTACCAGCGGAGTGCTAGGAGAGGGCACTCGGCTGTAAAGGAATGTAGATAGGTGGATCCTTGGTCCGATGGCAGATGACAGCGCCCCAGGAGGATATCCTGAGAGGGACCACCGGCTAGGCTTGGGTATGGAGACAGACACAGATAGTTCTTTTATTAGACAGGTTAGTAGAACCACCAGAGGTGACAGTAGTGAGCTGATATGCCTGGCAGGGCTGAAGTCCCTCAGGAATTGGAACAGCGATCCCAGGGTTGCTGAGCTGTAGAGAAACTATAGTGAGTAGATGGGGTATGCTGTGTTCATAGCCAGAACTGGATGACAAAACTCACATAAGGTCTTAAGGAGGCTCAGTAGCTGGAAAGGGTTAGGCCCTCGAGGAGTGAGTACCTGGTTCCAGGGAAAGCTCTGAGAGAGCGATGGTAACTCACAAATGTCTGTATCAGCGATAGCTTCCAGGCAGTAGAGAATCTTCAGAATGTTCAGTAACATGGGCCCTCGAGGAGCGAGTACCGGTTCCTATCTGCAATCTGAAATAAAGAAAAGAGAGCGAGGCCCCCGAGGAGTGGGCACCCCTGGTAAGTCCGAGGAGGCAAAGTAGCTTCGAACGAATCCCTTTGCATTTTCTTATCCTTGCTAACTCAATTCATTAGCAAATACTGAGACCTTTTATATTGGAAGCGGATGACATCATCTCAGGGGGATGCCCCTGAGGTTTGCGCCCTTGCTGGTAAATCAATCGGAGCGCGTGCACGGGCATGCCCTATGTCATCAGGCAACATGGCAGATCCGCAGCATTATGCCGGTCCAGGGACGCCAGAGGGAGTCGGCAAGAAGACGCCGCGGCAGCCAACCGTCCATCAGACCCGGAGGGAGTCGCCACAGAGGTAAAGAGAGCAGAGTGAGGGCGTCGAGGAGCGATGGACACAACTATTGGTCAGTGCGATCCTGGTCGTGAGTCACATGACCGGGCCCTTACCTTCTCTGAGCCTCTCGGCAGGTCGCAGAGTTTCCCGATGCTCCCCGGGCCTTGGCAGGCCTTCTCCGTGGCGGTGTCCCCACGAGGGAGATGCCGCCAAACTCCTCTCGCTTGCCCCGCCCCTTAGGCGCGCGCAAGAAACACAGATTTAAAGGGACCTTGGCGGGAAACTTCGGCCGGCCCCCTGGATGATGTCAGACGCTGGCAGGGTATTTAAACCCAGCTGCTGCTTTAGATGATCGCCTTGCAACGAGGTTCACTCCCAGGAGCCGTCTAGTTGTTATTCCTGATCCAGCCTTGTTCCTGATCCTCTCGGCTTGTCTTCCTGATTCCTGAATCCGGTATGTCCTTGTTTTTCCTGTCTGCTGGCCCGCCCCGACTCTCGGACCATCCCTACGTTCTGCTTCTCTGCCTCTACTATGACTTCCAGATTCCTCTTTGGACTTCCTCTCCGGGAGACCGCTCCTAAGTCCAAGTGGCTCGGGTCCTCAAGGGCTCCTCCCGGGGGGACTTCGAGCTTCCAGTGGTGAAGCTCCACTTGGTCTCCAGGTTCCATTCTGCCTCCTGGCCATTACATCTTCAGAAAATGCCAAAGCCTAGGCATCATAGGGGAGCTGTCCCTAGGCTGCATCAACCCTGCTCCTCAATGTACAGTCCCAGTAACCCTCGAGTATCTCAGAGGGACCTTCTCTATGCTCGCATTTATTGACTCTGGAGCAGAAGGGAACTTTATCCTCTCCGACTTGGTACAACAGCTACAGATTCTGGCTCTTCCTCGTAATTCACCATTGCTTATTACTTCCTGGGTGTGTCTCTGCCGCTACCATACCAGTGACCCTCGGAACCGGAGTTCTTGCTATGGAGAAGATATCTTTCCTGGTCTTAGAGAAATCCATCACCCCATCATGTTAGGGTTACCTTGGCTCCAGAAACACTCCCCTGTTATCCATTGGGGTACTCTACAAGTGGCAGCCTGGAGCTCGAATTGCTTCTCGTCCTTTTTGCCGACGTTGCCTCGGCCCTGTGATGCATTGATGACCACATTGCTTGCGCTACCTTCCCAATATGCAGATTTTACAGACGTGTTTTCCAAAGAAAAAAATGGAGCTTCTACCCCAGCATCGCCCGTTCGACTGTGCTATTGATTTGCTGCCTGGTACAACACCGCCCAGGGGGTGAGTTTATCCTCTGTCTCTTCCTGAGACACAAGTCATGTCAAAATATAGCACGGAAAACCTAGCCCGCGGATTCATCCGTCCCTCTAAGTCTCCAGCTGGAGTGGGCTTCTTCTTTGTAGGAAAGAAGGACGGGTCCCTCAGGCCCTGCATTGACTATAGAGGATTGAATGCTATCACACGACGGGATCGATACCCATTACCCCTCATTCCTGAACTACTCGACAGACTACAGGGAGCTTAGGTTTTCACTATGCTCAATCTCAGTGGAGCTTACAATCTTGTGCGAATCTGCCCCGGAGACGAATGGAAGACCGCCTTCAACACCCGAGATGGACACTACGAGTACCTTGTTATGCCCTTCAGGCTATGTAATGCACCAGCGGTCTTACAAAACTTGATAAACGAGGTACTTCGGGAGATGCTACACTCGTCTGTTAATGTTTATCTAGATGATGTCCTGATTTACTCTAAAGATGTGGCTACTCACCGTCAGCACGTGAGACAGGTCTTACAGATCTTGAGAGACAATTGTTAGGAATGTGAATCGTTTTTTGACGATTTAAAAAAAATTGTCCGATATTTTTTAAATCGTCAAAAATCGTTAGAGTGTGCGATACAATAGAAATTTCCTTGATTTATCATAAAAAATCGTTAATGGGTTAGTGTCCACTAACGGGAGTTATTTGGGGGGAGGGCGGGAAAACCGGCACACCAAAACAACCCCTAAACCCAGCCCGACCCTTTAAAACTAAACCCTTACCTTCCCCCATCCTCTCGAACCCCCCCCCCCAAAACTTTTTACGAGTACCTGGTGGTCCAGTGGAAGCCCCAGGACCGATCTCCTGCTCTCGAGCCATCGGCGCCATTTTGGCTGCCACTAATAAAAATGGCGCCGATGGCCCGATAAAAAAAAAAAAAAAACACCAACCCTTTAAAAATGACCCCTTTGCTTCTCCCACCCTCCCGAACCCCCCCAAAACCGTTTTAAAATTACCTGGTGGTCCAGTGGGGCGCGGGGAGCGATCTCCCACTCTCGGGCCGTCGGCTGCCACTAATCAAAATGGCGCCGATGGCCCTTTGCCCTTACCATGTGACAGGGTATCCATGCCATTGGCCGGATCCTGTCACATGGTAGGAGCACTGGATGGCCGGCACCATCTTGTGCTCCTACCATGTGACAGGGGTTGACCAATGGCACAGGTAGCCCCTGTGACATAGTAAGGGCAAAGTCTATCAGCACCATTTTGAATACTGGCAGCCGACGGTCCGAGTACATGAGGTCACTCCCGGACCCCTGCTGGACCAACAGGGGCTTTTGGCAAGTCTTGGGGGACCCTCCTGACTCCTACAAGACTTGCCAAAAGTCCAGCGGGGGTCCGGGAGCGACCTCCTGCACTCGGACTGTCGGCTGCCAGTATTCAAAATGGCACCGATAGCCTTTGCCCTTACTATGTCACAGGGGCTACCGGTGCCATTGGTCAGCCCCTGTCACATGGTAGGAGCACAAGATGGTGCCAGCCATCCAGTGCTCCTACCATGTGGCAGGATCCGGCCAATGGCACGGATACCCTGTCACATGGTAAAGGCAAAGGGCCCTCGGCGCCATTTTAATTAGTGGCAGCTGACGGCCCGGGAGCCGGAGGACGGCCCAGAGCGGGAGATCACTCCCGGGACCCCCACTGGATCACCAGGTACCTGTAAAAAGTTTTTGGGGGGGTCGGGAGGGTGGGGGAAGCTAAGGGGTTAGCTTTAAAGGGTCGGGGTGGGTTTTTTGTTTATTGGCTGGGGCGCAGCCGATAAACAAAACCGCGATCGGGCCCAATGGAAAAACCCCCACATGTGAATCGGAACCGGAATCCGAACCGATTCTGGTTCTGATTCACATCTCTAACAATCGTCTCTTTGCGAAATTGGAGAAATGCTTGTTTGAGCAAGAGTCATTCCCCTTCCTGGGCTACATTGTTTCGTCTACTGGATTCCATATGGAACCAGACAAAGTGTCTGCCATTAAGGAATGGCCCCCGGCCTGTGGGAATTAAAGCCCTCCAACGCTTTCTGGGATTTGCAAACTTTTATAGGCAGTGAGAGGAATATCGAGTAAGAAAAGGGAAGTGATTATCCCCTTGTACAGGTCCTTGGTGAGACCTCACCTGGAGTATTGTGTTCAGTTCTGGAGACCGTATCTCCGAAGAGACAGAGACAAGATGGAGGCGGTCCAGAGAAGGGCGACCAAAAAGGTGGAAGGTCTTCATCAAATAACTTATGAGGAGAGATTGAAGAATCTAAATATGTACACCCTGGAGGAAAGGAGGAGCAGAGGTGATATGATACAGACTTTCAGATACTTGAAAGGTTTTAATGATCCAAAGACAACGACATACTTTTTCCGTAGGAAAAAAATCAGCAGAACCAGGGGTCACGATTTGAAGCTCCAGGGAGGAAGATTCAGAACCAATGTCAGGAAGTATTTCTTCACGGAGAGGGTGGTGGATGCCTGGAATGCCCTTCTGGAGGAAGTGGTGAAGACCAGAACTGTGAAGGACTTCAAAGGGGCGTGGGATAAACACTGTGGATCCATAAAGTCAAGAGGCCGTCGATGAAGAGTGGGTGGCTCGCCAGAATGACGGCTACTGCCTGGAGATAATACCCTTATTCAATAAACATACACATGGTTACTGTGACTCCAACATCGCTCTAAGCTTCAACAGCAAGAGGAAATGTGGAAAAAAGGATTTGCACTCAGAAAGCGGGGAGTAGCTGGCTTGTTACGGCGGTTACTACCCCAAACCAGATAAGCCTGTTACTTCACTTTCAATGCATATCCAGCATAGCTCTCTGCTTCAACGGCAGGGGAGAAGAAAAACTGATACTTCACGCATATCCAGCATAGCTCTCTGCTTCAACGGCAGGGGAGAAGAAAAACTGATACTTCACGCATATCCAGCATAGCTCTCTGCTTCAACGGCAGGGGAGAAGAAAAACTGATACTTCACGCATATCCAGCATAGCTCTCTGCTTCAACGGCAGGGGAGAAGAAAAACTGATACTTCACGCATAACCAGCATAGCTCTCTGCTTCAACGGCAGGGGAGAAGAAAAACTGATACTTCACGCATATCCAGCATAGCTCCCTGCTTCAACGGCAGGGGAGAAGAAAAACAACCAATAAGGGCTGAATAACATAGTCTGGGTAAAACAAACACGCATGGGTGTAGCTTGCTTATTGCGGCGGTTACTACCCCTACTACCCCAAACTAATCAAGCTTGATATTTCACTTGGATGCAGCTCCATCCCTGCTCTCTACATTAATGGTGGGGGTGGAAGGGAAATAGAACCAAAGAGCTAAGAGAAACAGATAAGTATGAGAAAAAAATGTGTGAAGCTTGCTGGGCAGACTGGATGGGCCGTTTGGTCTTCTTCTGCCGTCATTTCTATGTTTCTATACCTCACTACTCTCTAAGAGTTGCACCCCTCACAACTCTTACTAAGAAAGGAGCTGACACCTGGCTGCGTGCCTGGCTGCGTGCCCCTGGCCTCGTGCCTTGCTTTTGAAGACTTGAAAAAGGCCTTTTTATTGGACACTTGTTTACATTACCTAGACCCCCAGCGACCTTTCATTGTGGAAGTGGATGCATCTGATATTGTAGTAGGTGCAGCTCTCAGCCAAGTTTCCAGCAAAGGGAAGTTACTTCCTTGCTCTTACTTCTCTCGAAGGTTTTCCGCAGCAGAAAGGAAGTATGATATTGGGGACAAGGAACTCCTAGCTATCAAGTTGGCATTTGAAGAATGGTAGAAGTGGTTGGAGGGGACTGAACACTTCATTGTAGTATATACAGATCACAAGAATCTGGAATTCTTATGCCAAGCTCAGCGTCTGAACCCCAGGCAAGCCCACTGGTCACTATTCTTCAGCCGCAACCACTTCTCACTGCACTATAGGCCTGCAACTAAGAACATACAGGCCGATGCATTATCTTGTATCACAGAACTTGAAGAATTGGGTAATCTACCTCATTACATCCTAGACCAAGTAAGGGTCAGTGTGGCAAGCACAGACATAGCCCCAGTAGGCAAAACTGTGGTTCCAAACGTCTAAGGAGAAAAGTTCTTTCATAGGCACATGACTCTTTCACAGCCGGACATCCTGGTAGAGTAAGAACTTTAGAACTCCTTTCCAGGTACTATTGGTGGCCTCGCATAGGACAAGATGTCCGGATGTATGTAAACTCCTGCCCGACTTGTGCCAAACAGAAGCCGCTACCAGGTCGTCCCTGGGGACTTCTGCAACCACTGCCAATTCCAGTGGAACCATGGACACATTTATCCACGGATTTTGTAGTCGATCTTCCGCTATCTAAAGGGAAAAGAATCATTTGGGTCACTGTGGACTGATTTTCCAAGATGGCCTACTTTGTCCCGCTATCCAGGCTTCCTTCCGTGCTGGAGTTGGCCCAACTCTTTACACAACATACCTTTCGAGCTCATGGAAGGCTATGTGCCAGAAATTTGGGGTCCAGTTGGATCTCACCTCCACATTCCATTCCCAGAGTAATGGACAAGCAGAGCATACTAATCGCTGCTTAAAAACTTTCCTTCGAGCCTGCGTAGCAAAGAAACAAGACAATTGGGTGTCCCTGTTACCATGGGCCGAATTTTCATACAATAATCACACCCATTCGGCCACAGGGAGATCTCCCTTCCAGCTTGTTTATGGGAGGCAACCCAAGTTACCTTTACCACTTCCATTAGTGGTACCATCTCCGGCAGCCCAAATGTCGGCCTAGCAGCTCCATGCCCTCTGAAACTCAATTCAAGTGAGAATACAGCACACGACTGCTACAGCTAAAAGATTTGCCGACCGACATCACTGCCCGGCCCCAGTGTTTCTGCCAGGAAACAAGGTTTGGCTAAGCACAAAGAATATTCACCTTCGCCTACCTTCAAAGTGCTGGCACCTAAGTTCTTTGGGTCATTCAGAGTTGCTGAGAGAGTGGGTGCAGTGTCCTATTGCTTACGTCTTCCAAATACATTGAGAATTCATATCATATTCCACGTCTCTCTGCTCAAGCCTGTGATCCTTTCCAGGTTCCATCGAAAACCACCTGAATCACTTGAGATAGCTGCAGCAGAGGATACCATTTACCAAGTACGTGCGGTACTGGACGTGCGCTTCCACCACATGCAGGTAGGAGTATTTACTATCTTGGGAGGGATCTGGTCCTGAGGACAATACATGGGAACCAGCCAGCAACATATTGGACACATCTCTCCTGCACCAGTTTCTTGTGGATCATCCTGGTAAACCCGGACCTCCAAGGAGGGGTTGTAAGAGCGGGGGTACTATTGCGATCCTGGTTGCGAGTCGTGAGTCTCGCAAGTCCTTACCTTCTCTGGGCCTCTCGGCAAGCCACAGCATTCCCAGATGCTCCCCGAGCATCTCCCCACGAAGGAGACGCCGCTGAGCTCCTCTTGCTTGCCCTGCACATGCAAGAGACACAAATTTAAAGGGACCTTGGTGGAAAACTTCGGCCGGCCTCCTGGATGATGTCAGATGCCGGTTGGGTATTTAAACCCAGCTGCTGCTTCAGATGATCGCCTTGCAACGAGTTGTTGTTCCTGATCCAGCCTTGTTCCTGATCCTCTCGGCTTGTCTTCCTGATTCTTGACTCCTGTACGTCCTTGGTTTTCCTGTCTGTTGGCCCGCTCCGACTTTCGGACCATCCCTACGTTCTGCTTCTCTGCCTCCACTGTGACTTCCGGATTCCTCTTTGGACTTCCTCTCCGGGAGACCGCTCCTAAATCCAAGCGGTTTGGGTCCCCAAGGGCTCCTCCTGGGGGGACCTCGAGCTCTCAGTGGTGAAGACCCGCTTGGTCTCCTTGCTCCGTTCCACCTCCCGGCCATTACATATTCAGCGTATGTCTCTTCAGCACTTCCTCATCGTCTGCTAGCCGGCCGAAGGGTCCACAAATCATAACAAGAACAGCCTTTTTCTTCCTGCTCCATCCCCTCCCTTGCCATGTAGCATGCAAGGAACAGGAGGGGGTGGGGTATGAGCCTGAAACAGACAGAGCACAGTGCAAAGCAAGATGAGCCCTCTGTTCCTTAATACAGTCCCTCCTCACTTCTTGTTTCCTTCTCTTCCTTGTCTGCAAGGAACAGGAAAGGAGAGGATAGTAAAGCCAGAATGGATAAGGTGTAGTTAGAGGGAAATATGTGTTTTGCCAAGTTTTCCCTATTCAGCTTGATAGATACTACCCTTGCCTCTGTACCAGATCCACTATACTAGCTGCTCGGTGATTTTTTTTTTTTTGTTTAACCCACAGAGACTGATGTTTAGCTCACAAACAGGCATCAGTCACTCTCTCCTTTTATGTGCCCCAAAAGGGAGTAAACCTGGGCATGAAATGAAGGAGATGGAGGTGCTTTGTTGGAGCCACCATCACCACCAGAGGCACAGCTGTTCCTTTGCTGCCAAAAGGACAGATCACTGTGCTGGAGCAGCCGCTAATAAGTCAAGAGGAAGAGAGTGTAATTCTGAATATCTGCCCCTTGTGCAGAAAAAGCTAGCCCCTGACACTGGGAGCCAGGATACAGAACCTCCACAGTCACAGCATTTAATTACACCTTGAATCTGTGCATATTGTGAAAATGATGTGTGTCATCCTCATTTTTGTATAGCTTCTCTAGTCCAGTGATGCATGGAATGATACTGGCAGTCAGTCTTGAAGAAGTCTATATGATATGCAATACAATACGTTCCCCGCTGTGGACAAGATAGACACAGTACAACAGGTGAGAAGGAAACCAAGCAGAAAACAAAGAATAGAAAAATCAACTCATTTCGTGCCTTGCTTGCATGAAATAAATGACTCCTCTAGCAGGATTGCAGCCGAAAATGGTAATATTCATTTATAAGCAACCCAAAAGTACTTTCATGTATGCAGAACCCAATCTTTTACCTTTTACTTTCTGGAGGTGATTAAACTGCCAGAATAACAAGTTGTACCATAAATGTGCAAAGGAAATAATTATGCTCACAATTTTTATTCTGTTCTCATGCAAATTTGTTTTAGATTATTCTTTGCAATCTCTCATGCAATACATTATTTAAGCCAACTATTCCTGAAAAGAAAACAAACCATTACATCCCAAAAAAAACCCTAAAATGTAGGCACATTTTCTATTTATTCTGAAATATTTTTTTTATTATATATCTTTTTTTTTTTTAGTTTAGCAATTGAATGTATATAAAATTGCATATATATTAAGATTTCTTTTTATTTTTCTGTTCGCTTTTTTGAAACTGACATTGTGTCTTGCCTTGTGATTGCTTGAAGTGGGTCCTGGTACTTAATGGTATGACAGTTTCCAAAGCTAGTCAAAAACCAACAAGCAAGTAAGATCTGCCCTGCCCTAAATGATTTTTAAGAGAACTGATGGGAAATAGGAGCTTGAATTATACAAACTAATCATAAAACTTGGAACTTAAAAGGAAGGTTCTCTGTTATCAGAGAGGACAGACCATACCATGTGACGATATCCAAGGACTGACACTTATGGGTGCAGGTATGAGAGGTTTGTGGAAGCTAATCTTCCCTAAAAATGAAATGTCACCTGGCATATGGAAAACATCAAGAGGATGATGGAATCTATTCCTCCAGCTGCCAAAGGCAAGGCACGAAGTAGAGGGACCTCTTCCTTGGAGAACTGCCTTTGAACCACCCAGCATAAACTCTAGTCTATTTTTAAAATCTGCAGGCAGGCTCTGCTGATCTTATGCATTGCAAGGTTAATGCAGTTGGGGGACGCCAGCCCAATAATTAAAAAAAAAAATACAGTCTTGCTCTGCCTGTGTATCAAGGAGGGAGAGAATGGGAGAAACAGGATGTTGGGGGAGTGCTAGGGAGCGCTCCCGATTCTGGGGAGATGTGTGCTCTTGGACCATGACGCGACTGCAGAGAGGAGCTCTGTGGAAGCGCCGCAGCAGGCAATACATGTCCAAGCATGGGAGGAACAGACTGATCACCGCCCTAATCTCTGCCGAATCTGCACGCACCAGTAGAGACCCAGCAACGCAATGCTGGTCTCTGGGGTAGCCCTCCATCCACTCTATAGCCCTTTTGGACCTGCCACTAGGGAGCAGCAGATGCGGCAGGATGGATAGAGGTCGAGGACAGGCAATGAACTGGAACTAGGAACAGGACAGGACCTCGGACTTGGACTAGACTTCAAGACTTGAACAAGGCGAGGATACTTAGAACTTGGAACTCAGACAAGATGAGGATGCTTGGAACGTGGAACTCAGATGCAAGATGCTCAGACGTGGAAGGAAACCAGATATAGACTGAGAAGAGGATTCCGGTTACTCAGATGAGGACTCTTGGAACTTGGAAGGACTCAGACGAGGACTTGGAATTTGAAAAGGCTCACATGAAGACTTGGAACTTGGAAAGACTTCAGAAAAGGATTTGGAACTTGGAACTCAGATGAGACGAGACAAGGATTCTTGGAACTTGGACGAGACCACTTGGAACTTGGAAGGAACGAGGACAAGGACTCAGGATACTCAGAGACTTAGACAGGCACTGCCCCTCAGGGCACCCTACACAGCCAACATGGGCTGGTTGGGGACCATCCTGTCCCACTGTACACCCAACACAACCTGAAGAGGCTGGTCACAGACCACGTGGAGAGCGGGACATGCACAGGACTGAGGCTCAGCCTGAAGGAGTAATCTGGGCAGTGCTCGAAGACAGATCCTGCCAGAAGAGGACTCCAGCTACTGGAAACAGGCACCAGATTGATACGGATTTACTCACAGGGAAGGTCAGCTGGAGACGAGGTCCAGGGCGAGTCAAAGCTGGACCCAGAGCTAGGGACTGACGGTACTTCAAGACCAGGATTGGACGAAGGACATCAGGATCAAGACTTGGAATTTGGAACATCAAAATCAGAACTTGGAACTCAGGACATCAAGGTCAAGACTTGGAACTCTGAGACTTGGAACATAAAGACTGGAATGTAGGATATTGGATACGAAAGGACACTGGTACCTCGGGACTTCAGGACATCTGGACATCTAAGGCATCTGGACATCAGGGACCTCTAGAGAGGAGGATCACAAGGACATCTGGAATATGATGGACAAAGACATCAAAGGATAGAGACATCTGGACATCCGGAGACAAGGGGACGTCAGGACATCCAGAGATAGGGAGACATCTGGAGACAAGGAGAGCTGGACATCAGGAAACTCGGAGACAGGATCCGACAAGAGACCAGGACATGGAACGAAGATCAAGTCGAAGGTTCAGGAACCATGGACAAAGACAAAGAGGACCAACAAGGAACAGAGTGCCTTGAAGAAGTGAATAAGGATCACGGAGGACTCCTGGAATGAAAAGCTGGAACTGAGGATCCAGGAGAGGTCCAACTCCATGACCAACTTCTTGCAAAGGCAAAGAGGAACTGAAGGCTGATCCCTTTTGTAGGGCTGAAGAGGAACGCCCAGGATGACATCACAAGGAGGAGCCAGAAGGACTGGCCCTTTAAATCCTGTGGAGAGGCGTGGCCCCCGCACCTAAAGAAGAAGGCAGGACCTTGAACAGCAGCCATGCTGTGAAGAGGAGCTGAAGCAGGAGTAGCCCTGAGGCTTCGGAGGTGGCTTCTGCTGCAGGAAGGCTGAAGCGTCTACCAGGCCATGAGAAGAGGAGTTCTGGAGTGGCCTCCAGGCCACAGAAGAGGACCCAGATGACGATGGCCTCCTGGCCGCGTGGAGAAGAGCTTCAGGGTGGCCTCCAGGCCCCTGAAGAGAAAGGCTTTGGTAGCGGCCTAGCCGCGAAAAACCCGTGGAGTTGGGGGCAGCCTCCAGACCGCAGAAGAGGAACGTTGGCAGCTGCCTAGCCTCAAAGAGCCAAAGAAGGTGGCATCCAGGCTGCATGGAAGGCCTAGTCGGCAGCAAATTTTGCCACGAGGAGTGACAAGTTCAGCAGCAGCCTCCTGGCCGTGAAGAGGAACGGGAGTGGCGCTTGGGCCATGATGCTGGTCGGCTGCAGTTCCAGGCCATGAGGGGAGCAGCAGCAGCAGCGGCCTCCTGCCGTGAAGAGGAGAAGTACGACGGTGGCTTCCAGGCCATGAAGCATGGCGTCGGGAAGTTGGCAATGGAAGAAAGGTGAGAGGCTGCTTGTGGGCTTGTTCACACAAGCAGAATCATAACACAGGACACAGGGCAGTTGGCAAGCAGAGATGGTCAGAATGGGGTTGCTGAGATTGAGGAGCAGAGCACTGAAGCTTTTCTGGGAGTGTCCTTGAGCAGGGCAGCAGGGATATCGCATGAGCATTTTTTTTTAAATTTGCAAACCAGTTGATGATGCTCATAGGATCAAGCTAGTATAGAACGGTCAGTTGGAACTGAGCAATCTCTTCAAAGACATGTCTTGCATACTGCCATCCTGTCACTTCGGAGTTTGATATGTAGAAAATTAAATGTAGGTAAAAAAGGTAGATGGGGATGAAAACTAATCACATCCTATAAATTTTTATTAGGATTTCTGGATCCTTTGTGAACCAAAATCTCAGGGAACTCCAGTATTCTGGATTATCTGCAAGGAGAACTGTTCTGTCAGTTGGTAATGGAACCCACACAGGAGATGGGCAATACTGGACCTGGTGCTTACCGATAGGGACAGTATTTCTGTTGTTGTAGTGGATGATCATCTAGGAATCTGTGACCATCAGCTGGTATGGTTCAGTATTAGGACGCAAGAGATGAAGGTTCATTCTAAGGCAAGGGTCTTAGACTTCAA
This sequence comes from Rhinatrema bivittatum, assembly GCF_901001135.1. Classification (NCBI taxonomy): domain Eukaryota; kingdom Metazoa; phylum Chordata; class Amphibia; order Gymnophiona; family Rhinatrematidae; genus Rhinatrema; species Rhinatrema bivittatum. The sequence goes on along the minus strand of NC_042620.1, from coordinate 365,606,713 downwards.
GAAAACTAACTTTATCAAAATGAGGAGTACCTAGGGAGTCATTAGCTGGATGGGAAAATCTAGGGGAAGTAGAAGGTCAGTGAGTAAAACTCAATGGAGAAATCATAAGGATGACTAATCTTTTTGTTAGGAATGTAAATAAAGGGAAGAAGAAAAAGAGACCATTATGGTTTTCTAAAGAAGTAGTTGAAAAGGTAAGGGAGACAAGGTGTTGCGATTCCGGGCCGCCCCCGGAATCGCCACTCACCGGCTCGCGGGTTGGCGCGGATTCCGCGCTCCCCAGGGCCCCGGGGACGCCGGCGACCGCAGGCCCGGCATTCCCCCAGCTCGCCCGGGGCTACAGCCGCTTCTGCTGCCGCTTCCCTGCCTCGCCGGAGCAGCCGGCGCCTCTCGGCGCTAAGCCCCTCCCCCTAGACGCACGCGCGCGTCTCTCTTGATTATTTAAAGGGGCCAGCGCGGGAAAGCCTTGGGGACGCCCCTGATGATGTCAGACGCCTCCAGGGTACTTAAACCCTGCAGCCGGGCCTAAACGTCGCCTTGCAACGAGGTTCCCAGGTAATTCCTGCTTCCAGTTGCTGCGTCTCGTGTCCTCTGGTTCTTCGTGCTTCCTGATCCCGGATTGGCTTACGACGTTCCCTGGCTCTCGACTCTGGACTGGCTTACGACGACTCTCTGGCTTCTGACCCCGGACCGGCTTATGTTGACTCTCTGGCTTCTGACCCTGGACCGGCTTACGTTGACTCTCTGGCTTCTGACCCCGGACCGGCTTGCGTTGACTCTTCGGTTCTTGACCTAGGACTGGCTTTCAGTGATCCATTGGTTCCTGACTCTGGACTGGCGAGCGACAACTCTTCGGCACTTGGACTTCAACAGCCTCGGCCCTCGCGGGCCCTCCTAAGTCCCAGCGGCCGGGTTCCTACGGGCTCCTCCTGGGGGGACTCTGGCTTCCAGGGTGAATCTCCTAAGTCCCAGCGGCCGAACTCCTACGAGCTCCTCTCGGGGGAGGATCGGCTTCCAGGGCGAAGATCTTCCCACCATTGGACCAGCTCCGTCGTCTCCACTCTCCTCGCCAAAGCCCTTGGTCGCATAGGGCTTCCAGAGTTCATCCTTCGGCCAGTTCCGAACCCGTCCTTGCCGCCTCCCGGTCGGGGCCATTGCTGCCACCACCTACAGCAACTGCTCCTCTGGTTCCGACCGGCCCAAGGGTCCACGAATCCAACAGATTGCAAGGCCATGGACCCGGCGGACCTTGCCGGTCTAAAGGCTATCCCAGGCATAGCCCAGAAGCTGCAGCAACAGCAATCCTGCCTCGACACGTTGATGTCGGCCGTTCAACGCCTGGCGGATCGGGTAGAAGGAACGCCCGCAACTCGCCCCTCAGCATCCACGTCTCAGGTCAACCCGGGTTTCCCAGCCCCGGTACAGATGCCAGCACCCCCTAGATACTCGGGGAATCCGAAGGTGTGTCGGGGCTTTCTCAACCACTGCTATATCCGCTTCGATCTCTTGCCAGCCCAGTTCATCACGGATCGGTCTAAGACGACCTACATTATCTCGCTCCTGGACGGGAAACCCTTGGCTTGGGCTTCCTCCCTATGGGAGCGCCAAGACTCCCGATGAAATAATCTTGTGCAATTCGTCAAAGCCTTTCGGAGGATATTCGACGAACCATCCCGGGCCTCCACTGCGGCCTCCGAGCTCCTTCAGCTGAGACAAGGCAATCGCCCCCTAGAGGAATTTGCTATGGAATTCCAGACCCTGGCTACTGAGTTAGCCTGGGGAGAGGACAGTTTACACGGGATATTCCTGGAGGGCCTATCCCCTCGGCTCCAGGATGAACTCGCGGCCCGAGACCTCCCGGATGACCTACAGGAACTCATAGAACTGGCGGGACGCGTGGACCGGCGCATCCAGCGCCGTTTTCGTGAGTGGAGGTCAGGTCAGGGGCACGCTGCCCATCGAACCACGCCACCTCGAGTTCGAGGCACCCCACCTTCGGCAGCCGCTCTTCCACCCGAAGAACCCATGCAACTGGGTAGGGGCCCTCTCTCGGCCGAGGAATGGAGGCGCCGACGCTCTCAAGGACTGTGCCTGTATTGCGGGACCCAGGGGCATTTCATAGCACGTTGTACCGAGCGTCCGGGAAACGGCCGAACCTAGAGCTCAGCGGGGAGTTGACTCTAGGCAACATTTCTTCCAACTCCCCATGTACCGTTCCGGTACGATTATGTATTCCTGGAGGAGGGTTCGATACCCTAGCCTTAGTCGATTCGGGCTCCGGAGGGAATTTCATCCTCCGAGAACTAGTACAACAGCTCCAGCTCGGCGTTTGCCCCCAAGAACCGCCCATGCGTGTTTCTTCCATTCAGGGGAACCCTCTGCCGGGAACCATTTCCACTCGCACTGCTCCTTTGCAGCTTCTGGTCGGGGCCCTCCACCAGGAGGAGATCTCGTTTTTGATCCTCGAGAAATCTATCCATCCAGTCATCCTGGGTCTACCTTGGTTGAGGGAACATTCACCCGTGATCGATTGGAGATCCCTTCAGATTACTTCCTGGAGTTCCGCGTGCCACCGTCATTGCCTTCCCACACGCCCGCTGCGAACAATTCCGCTCCTCACAACCCCGTTAACGGTACCACCACAGTATCGTGCCTTTCAGGATGTCTTCTCTAAGGAAAAGGCAGAATTACTCCCGGAGCACCGACCCTTTGATTGTGCAATCAACTTGTTGCCAGGAACCACGCCGCCCCGCAGGAGGGTCTATCCTCTGTCTCTGCCGGAAACTCGAGCTATGTCAGCCTATATAAAGGAGAACTTGGATCGGGGTTTCATCAGGCCATCTAAATCCCCGGCCGGAGCCGGGTTTTTCTTCGTGGGAAAGAAGGATGGGTCTCTTCGCCCCTGTATAGATTATCTGGGCTTGAACCAGATCACTCGCCGGGATCGTTATCCGTTGCCCCTGATCCCGGAGCTGCTGGACCGCCTCCAAGGCGCTCGCGTCTTCACTAAATTGGATCTCCGAGGCGCTTATAACCTCGTTCGCATACGCCCTGGGGACGAGTGGAAGACCGCTTTTAATACCAGGGACGGCCATTATGAATACCTGGTCATGCCTTTTGGCCTCTGCAACGCCCCCGCGGTATTCCAAAACCTGATGAACGAGGTGCTCCGTGACTTCTTATACACTTCCGTCCTCGTATATTTAGACGATGTACTGATATATTCTCATGACCTCGAGGCACATCGGCAACATGTGCGCCAAGTTCTACTGAAACTAAGGGAGAATTGTTTATACGCCAAACTAGAAAAATGCCAGTTCGAACAGGAGTCGCTGCCATTCTTGGGGTATATTGTCTCCTCCACTGGCTTCCGTATGGACCCCGACAAAGTGAGCGCCATCAGGACCTGGCCACAGCCGTCGGGGGTGAAAGCACTCCAACGATTCTTAGGATTCGCTAATTTCTACCGACAGTTCATCCCGCATTACTCCAGCCTGGTGGCCCCCCTGACGGCCCTTACACGGAAGGGCGCGGATGCGCGAAACTGGTCCCCCGCTGCTACACAGGCCTTCCAGGATCTCAAGGAGGCCTTCTTACAGGACACCTGTCTCCGTCATCCAGATCCTCAGCGTCAGTTTATCGTGGAGGTGGATGCCTCTGACGTCGTGGTAGGGGCGGTGCTGCTCCAAACCTCCCCGGCAGGCAAAACCTGGCCTTGCTCATACTTCTCCCGCAAGTTCTCACCGGCAGAGAGGAACTATGGGATTGGGGACAAAGAATTACTGGCCATAAAGTTGGCCTTTGAGGAGTGGCGCCAGTGGCTGGAGGGAGCTCAACATCCGGTTCTAGTGTACACCGACCACAAGAATTTACAGTATTTGTCACATGCGCAGAGGCTCAACCCTCGGCAGGCCCGGTGGTCTCTCTTTTTTAGTCGGTTTGACTTCTCGCTTCGCTAACGACCCGCAGCCAAGAATGTTCGGGCGGATGCTCTCTCCCGCACCACCGAGGTTGAAGATGGGGTGGAAACTCCTCAATACATTCTAGATCCAGCTAAAGTGCTACTGGCAGCCACGGAACTGGGTCCCGAAGGGAAGACGGTGGTTCCGGCTCGTTCCCGGAGAAGAGTCCTGGCATGGGCACACGACTCCCTGACGGCGGGTCACCCTGGAGTTACCCGAACCCTTGACTTGCTCACAGAGTTCTACTGGTGGCCAAGAGTGAGGGAGGATGTTCGGCTCTATGTCCAGTCCTGCCCCACATGCGCTCAACAAAAGCCACTTCCGGGCCGCCCCTGGGGCCTGCTCCAGCCGCTCCCTATTCCCACGGAACCGTGGTCCCACTTATCCACAGATTTTGTGGTGGACTTGCCGCTCTCTGAGGGGAAAACCGTGATTTGGGTCACCGTTGATCGGTTTTCGAAGATGGCTCACTTCGTCCCTCTTCCCAAGCTACCTACGGCCCCTGAGTTGGCTGATCTATTCGTTCAACATATTTTCCGATTGCATGGACTACCGTCGCATATCGCCTCAGATCGAGGCCCGCAATTCACAGCCAAGTACTGGAGGGCGTTATGCAGGAAATTCGGGGTACAACTGGATTTTACCAAGGCATTCCACCCCCAGGGTAACGGTCAGGTGGAACGAACTAACCGCTCCCTGAAGACCTTCCTCAGGGCCTTTGTAGATGAGCTTCAAGACAACTGGGCCTCTCTCATCCCCTGGGCGGAATTCTCCTATAATCGCCACAAGCACTCCGCTACACTACAGCCTCCCTTCCAGCTAGTTTATGGGAGGGTGCCTAGACCTCCGTTGCCATTACCAGTGCAGGTTACCTCCCAGGCGGCACAACTAACAGCCAGTCAGCTCCAACGCCTCTGGCTTACTACTCAGGAAAAACTTCGCAGGACGGCCACCCGCTTTAAGGCTTATGCAGATAGGGCTCGACGGCCCGCTCCGGTCTTCCTACCCGGGACGAGGGTATGGCTAAGCACTAAACACATCCAATTGCGGACTCCGTCCATGAGACTAGCGCCGCGTTACATTGGACCTTTCCCGGTGGCCGAACGCATTGGGGCTGTATCCTACAGACTGCGCCTGCCATCCACGCTCAAGATCCATGACGTCTTCCATGTGTCCCTCCTCAAGCCACTGGTGCTCTCCCGATTCCGGCCATCTCCGCCAGAGCCCTCCGAGGTTTCCTCAGATCCGGATACCACCTACACGGTTAAAGAGGTGCTGGATGTCCGGTTCCACCGTCATCGGTGGGAATACCTCCTGTCCTGGGAGGGTTATGGCCCTGAAGAGAACTCGTGGGAGCCCTCTACCCACATACTCGACAAAGCGCTCCTTCGTCAATTTCATTCGGCCCATCCGGATAAGCCACGGCCTCCCGAGAGGGGGCGTAGGAGGGGGGGTACTGTTGCGATTCCGGGCCGCCCCCGGAATCGCCACTCACCGGCTCGCGGGTTGGCGCGGATTCCGCGCTCCCCAGGGCCCCGGGGACGCCGGCGACCGCAGGCCCGGCGTTCCCCCAGCTCGCCCGGGCCTACAGCCGCTTCTGCTGCCGCTTCCCTGCCTCGCCGGAGCAGCCGGCGCCTCTCGGCGCTAAGCCCCGCCCCCTAGACGCACGCGCGCGTCTCTCTTGATTATTTAAAGGGGCCAGCGCGGGAAAGCCTTGGGGACGCCCCTGATGATGTCAGACGCCTCCAGGGTACTTAAACCCTGCAGCCGGGCCTAAACGTCACCTTGCAACGAGGTTCCCAGGTAATTCCTGCTTCCAGTTGCTGCGTCTCGTGTCCTCTGGTTCTTCGTGCTTCCTGATTCCGGATTGGCTTACGACGTTCCCTGGCTCTCGACTCTGGACTGGCTTACGACGACTCTCTGGCTTCTGACCCTGGACCGGCTTACGTTGACTCTCTGGCTTCTGACCCTGGACCGGCTTACGTTGACTCTCTGGCTTCTGACCCCGGACCGGCTTGCGTTGACTCTTCGGTTCTTGACCTCGGACTGGCTTTTAGTGATCCATTGGTTCCTGACTCTGGACTGGCGAGCGACAACTCTTCGGCACTTGGACTTCAACAGCCTCGGCCCTCGCGGGCCCTCCTAAGTCCCAGCGGCCGGATTCCTACGGGCTCCTCCTGGGGGGACTCCGGCTTCCAGGGTGAATCTCCTAAGTCCCAGCGGCCGAACTCCTACGAGCTCCTCTCGGGGGAGGATCGGCTTCCAGGGCGAAGATCTTCCCACCATTGGACCAGCTCCGTCGTCTCCACTCTCCTCGCCAAAGCCCTTGGTCGCATAGGGCTTCCAGAGTTCATCCTTCGGCCAGTTCCGAACCCGTCCTTGCCGCCTCCCGGTCGGGGCCATTGCTGCCACCACCTACAGCAACTGCTCCTCTGGTTCCGACCGGCCCAAGGGTCCACGAATCCAACACAAGGTTATCGCCGAAAGAGGAAGATAGGTGACAAAATCTGGAAAAATTAAGAGAAACTGGGAAAGTAGTCAGGAATGCAAAAATTCAAATAGAAGAAAAAATAGCAAATATGGTAAAATGGGGGAACACAAATTTTGTTTTGTTTTTTTTAGATGTGTTAATAAAAGGAAGTGCAAAAGTTTCATTAGGAGACTTGAATGTGAAGAGGAGAAATATGTAGAGGCTGATGAGGAGAAATCAAAATTGCTTAACAAATATGTTTGGTGTTCAAGGGCCTGGAGCAGGACCATATAAAACAAACACAAATAAGATTGGAAGTGAGGTAAATCTCGATTGATTTTCAGAACAGTGTATTCATGAGAAGCTAACTAAATTTAAAGTAGATAAGGCGATGGTGCCAGTTGGGATACATCTGAGGTTACTAACGGAACTTAGAGATGTCCTGGCAGTTGCGCTAGCTGACCTTTTCAATGCTTCTTTTCAGTCTGGAGTAGTTCTGCAGGGCTGGAAAAGGGCAGATGTAGCTCCTGTTCATAAAAGTGAAAGTAAGGCGAATGCTGGGACCTGCAGGCCAGTTAGTCTGACCTCTGTGGAGAGCAAACTAATGGAATTGCTGCTAAAACAGAGGATAGTTTAATTTTTGGAATCCAATGGATGCAAGATCCAAGGCAGCATGGTTTTACCAGAGGTAAATCTTGTCAGACGAATCTGATCAATTTCAGATTGGGTGACCAGAGCATTGGATCAATGGAGAGCGCTAGATATAGTGTACTTGGATTTCAGCAAGACTTTGACATAATTCCACACAGAGACTTATAAATAAATTGTGCACCCTTGGTATGGATCCCAGAGTGAATGAATGGTTTAGAAATTGACTGAGTTGGAAGGAAATAAAGGGTAGTGGTAAATGGCATTTTCTCTGAGGGGGTTGTTATTAGCATTACGGTTCAGTGATCGAATCATGGACCGGTTCTTTTCAACATTTTTGTGAGGATCATAATGGAAGGATTGTTGGGAAAGGTTTGTCTTTTTGCTAATGATACCAAAATCTGTAACAAGGTGGACAGTCAAGAAGGAGTGGAAATCATGAGGAGGCATCTAGTCAAGCTCGAAGAATGAGCTGGCAGCTAACATATTTAATGCTAAAAAAATGCAAGAGCCCAAGGGAAAGGTACAGTAATGGAGGTGCAATTCTTCTAAGCAAAAGGAAGAGCAGGATCTGGGGGTTTTTGCATATGATAATCTTAATATGTACAAACAGGTGGATAAAGTGAAGGTAAAAGTCAGAAAGATTCTTGGCTGCATAGGGAGAGGAATGGTCAGCAGAAAAAGGGAGGTGATATTGCCCCTGTATAAATTCCTGGTGAGACCTCAATTGGAATGCTGTGTACAGTTCTGGAGACAACACCTTCAAAAGGTTATAAACAGGATGGAGTCAGTTAAGAAGGTGGAAACTGTAATGATCAGTGATCTTTGTTCTAAAGCATATAGGGATAGACAAAGATCTAAACATGTATGCACTAGAAGAAAGGTGAGCTAAGGGAAATATGATAGAGACATTCAAATGTCTCAAAGGTTTCCATGCACAGGAGGTGAGCCTTTTTCAATGGATAGGAAGGTCTAGAACAAGGGGTCATGAGATGAGGTTGAAAGGGAATAGTCTCAGGAGTAATCTTAGGGGAAATAATCCTTTACAGAGAGGATGGTGGATGTGTAGAACAGCCTTCCAGTGGAAGTCCTTTCGTGGATTGCAAACTGGCTAAAAGACAGGAAACAGAGAGTAGGATTAAATGGACAATTTTCTCAGTGGAAGGGAGTGGACAGTGGAGTGCTTCAGGGATCTGTATTGGGACCCTTACTTTTCAATATATTTATAAATGATCTGGAAAGAAATACGACGAGTGAGATAATCACATTTGCAGATGATACAAAATTGTTCAGAGTAGTTAAATCACAAGCAGATTGTGATAAATTGCAGGAAGACCTTGTGAGACTGGAAAATTGGGCATCCAAATGGCAGATGAAATTTAATGTGGATAAGTGCAAGGTGATGCATATAGGGAAAAATAACCCATGCTACAATTACACAATGTTGGGTTCCATATTAGGTGCTACAACCCAAGAAAGAGATCTAGGCGTCATAGTGGATAACACATTGAAATCGTCGGTTCAGTGTGCTCCGGCAGTCAAAAAAGCAAACAGAATGTTGGGAATTATTAGAAAGGGAATGGTGAATAAAACGGAAAATGTCATAATGCCTCTGTATCGCTCCATGGTGAGACCGCACCTTGAATACTGTGTACAATTCTGGTCACCGCATCTCAAAAAAGATATAATTGCGATGGAGAAGGTACAGAGAAGGGCTACCAAAATGATAAGGGGAATGGAACAGCTTCCCTATGAGGAAAGACTAAAGAGGTTAGGACTTTTCAGCTTGGAGAAGAGACAGCTGAAGGGGGATATGATAGTGGTATTTAAAATTATGAGAGGTCTAGAACGGGTAGATGTGAATCGGTTATTTACTCTTTCGGATAATAGAAAGCCTAGGGGGCACTCCATGAAGTTAGCATGAGGCACATTTAAAACTAATCGGAGAAAGTTCTTTTTTACTCAACTCACAATTAAACTCTGGAATTTGTTGCCAGAGGATGTGGTTAGTGCAGTTAGTATAGCTGTGTTTAAAAAAGGATTGGATAAGTTCTTGGAGGAGAAGTCCATTACCTGCTATTAAGTTCACTTAGAGAATAGCCACTGCCATTATCAATGGTTACATGGAATAGACTTAGTTTTTGGGTACTTGCCAGGTTCTTATGGCCTGGATTGGCCACTGTTGGAAACAGGATGCTGGGCTTGATGGACCCTTGGTCTGACCCAGTATGGCATTTTCTTATGTTCTTATGTTCTTAAGTGGTGGAGACAAAAATGTATCTGAGTTCAAGAAAGCACGGTATAAATACAGAGGATTTCTAAAAGAAAATTATTTCTTACCTGCTAATTTTCGTTCCTGTAGCACCACAGATCAGTCCAGACAGTGGGTTGTATCCCCCTTCCAGCAGATGGAGTCAGAGCAAAAACTGTAAGGACGGCCCCTAATAGGTTGGAGCACCCTCTGCATCCCTTCAGTATAAAGAATATCAAAGCAAGTAAGAAAAACATTGGATGGATCAAGAAACGTCAAACTTTAAACTGTAATCGTGTAAAACTTAGTAAGAACTTGCAAAAATGAACCATTAGTCAGTCACAAAACATCACAAGTGAATTAAGCAGTCGAGCTGAGAACAATCCCTATCCCATAAATCCTTAGGGAGAGCGTCTGGACTGATCCGTGGTACTACAGGAACGAAAATTAGCAGGTAAGGAATAATTTTCTTTTACCTGTACGTACCCGGATCAGTCCAGACAGTGGGATGTACCAAAGCTTCCTATGTAGGGTGGGCCCTAATTAGCCCAGCTGGAATGACTTGCACACCAAAAGAGCCAAATACCGGTGGTTGGACATTCAAGCGATAGTGACTTGCAAACATGTGCAACGATTTCCAGGTAGCTGCTCCGCATATCTCCTCTTTTCTGCTCTGCATATCTCCTCTTTCTGCCCAGGAAGCTGCTTGAACACGAAGCGAATGAGCCTTGATGCCCTCTAGAGGTGAGCGACCAGCACCAATGTATGCTGAAGAAATCGCTTCCTTTAGCCATCGAGCATTAGTGGTTTAAGAAGCCTTGTTTCCTCTGTTGGGACCGCTCCAGAGAACAAAGAGGTGGTCCGATAAACGGAAATCATTAGTAATTTCCAAATATCAAATGAGGATGCACTTGACATCGAGCCGTCGAAGTTCTCTGGATTCTTCATCCAGAAAAGATAGAAGTTCCACCGACTGATTCAAATGAAAAGCGGAGACCACCTTAGGCAGAAATGATGGTACCATGGTCAAGGATACTCCCGAATCAGTGAAACGGAGCCCTACATGACAAAGCTTGGATTTCCGAGATCCTTCAAGCCAAAGAGATAGACACCAGGAAAACCGTCTTGAGAGTGAGATCATTGAGGGTAGCTCTTGCCAGCGGCTCAAAAGGTAGACGCTCAGAATCCCGAGGACCAAATTTAGGCTCCAAGATGGACAAAAACTGTGAACCAGAGGTTTTACGTGCTTTGCTCCATGCAAAAACTGCACTATGTCAGGATGAGAAGAAAGAGGAGCTCCATCCAGGTGATGCACGAGGGAACCAAGGGCCACCACCTGAACTCTCAGGGAATTGTAGGCCAAACCGTTTTCTAGGCCCCGTTGTAAGAAGGAAAGAATGTTGGCTACAGAAGCATGATGTGGAGAAATATGCATGGAGTCACACCAGGCCTCAAATACTTTCCAGACGCGGACATATGCGATGGACGTGGAAGTCTTATTGGCCTTGAGCAGGGTGGAAATAACATCCTCCAGGTAACCTCGTCTTCTCAGCCTGCGCCTTTCAAAAGCCAGGCTGCAAGACAGAAGTGATCTGCCCGGTCGAAAAATATCGGCTCTGGACATAGGAGGTTCGGCAGATGTCCCAGACGAAGAGGATCTTCCACTGCTATGTTGACCAAGTCTGCAAACCACGGCTTTCGGGGCCATTCTGGTGCCACGGGGATTATGGCCCTTGGTGGATTTCTATTCTCCGAAGTACCTTTCCCACCAGGGACCACGGAGGGAACACATAGAGTAGCAGGTTCCATGGCCAAGGGAGGACCAGAGCATCCACTCCTTCTGCGCCGTGCTCTCTTCTGCGACTGAAGTAGCGCAGAAATTTTGCATTCTGTTGAGTGGCCATTAGGTCTAGATGGGGGGTCCCCCATTGGCGGAAGAGCAGCTTCACCGCATCTTCATACAGTTCCCACGCCCAATGATCTAAGCGTTGACGGCTTAAGAAGTCTGCTTGAACATTGTCCACTCCTGTTATGTGGGATGCCTCTAGCCTGGAGAGGTGGAGCTCTGCCCATGCCATCAACTTATCCATTTCCCGGGATACATGACGGCTCCTTGTTCCTCCTTGGCGGTTGATGTACGCTACTGTCGTCACGTTGTCAGAGAGTATTTGCACCACTCGCCCCTGGACTAAGGGGAGGAAATGCTTCAACGTGAGACGAACCATTCTGGTCTCCAGATGACGGAATGACGCCTGCCTGGGCGTCCATGGACCCTGAGTCAACTGCATCTTGCACACTGCCCCCTAGCCGGAGAAGCTGGCATCCATGGTGACGATCACCCACTGTGGGACCTCTAAGTCACTCCCCGCAACAAGTGATCCAGACTGAGCCACCAGAGCAGGCTGTCCCTGGCTGAGTTCAGCAGCGGGAGGGGTGCTTGAAACTCCCGAGATTCTTCCAGCGAGAGAACAACACACTCTGTAGAGGACACATATGTGCGAAGGCCCAAGGAACTAAATCTATAGTTGAAGCCATAGATTCCAGTACATGGAAGTAGTCCCATGCCGTGGGGAGTGGAAGATAGCTGAAGCGCTGCACCTGAGTGAGTAGAGATTGCGCACAGTACTGACGAAGGAAGTCTTTGCCCAGCATGGTATTGAAGTGTGTTCCTAGGAAGTCGAGCATCTGCGAGGGAGTAAGACTGCTGGTGGCAAGATTGATGACCCATCCCAAGAGAGCGGAGAAGATGTAGAACTCTGTCGACCACTCGCTGGCACAGATCCCTGGACTTCGCTCGGATGAGCCAGTCATCCAGGTAGGTGTGCACTAGGATCCCCGCCTTCCGTAGTGTCACCGCTACGACAACCATCACCTTGGTGAATGTGCGCAGCGCAGTCACCAGCCCGAAGGGCAGGGCCTGAAATTGAAAATGCTGGCCGATGGTCTTGAAGCGAAGAAGCGCTGATGGTCTTGCAGTATAGTGATGTGGAGATAGGCCTCCATCAAATCCAAAGAAGCTAAGAACCCCCCTTCGTGTACCACCGCTATCACGGAGCACAATGTTTCCATCCTGAAATGTGGAATTTTGAGGGCCCTGTTGACCATCTTGAGACTGAGGATTGGATGAAAACACCCTTCCTTTTTGGGGACTACAAAGTAGATGGAATAATGGCCCTTGTTCCGCCAAGGGCACCGGAAGAATGGCACCTAAGTTCAGGAGACGATTGATTGTCTGGTGAACTATGCATTGTTTCTTCACTGGTCTGCAAGGGGAGAAGTCAAACCTGCCTCTTAGGGGCTGAGCAAATTCTAAAGCGTAGCAGTGCTGTAGAATATCCAGGACCCATTGGTCTGAGGTGATTTTTGACCCACTCCTTATTGTAGAGGGACATCCGTCCCCCCTATCCTTGGGGTCGAAGAGTGGGCCGGCAATACTTCATTGGGAGAATTTGGAGGGTGGCCCTGAGGAGGAGTTATCCCTGGTTGGTCGTCGGCCCCGAAAGGAATGGGACCAGGACTATGACCTGGAGGAGGACGGCCTTTGTGAAACTGGTCTTGACTGACGAAAGCGACGCTGACCCCGGAAACTGGTACGAGTAGATCTGAATGTCCTGGAGCTCCGAGGATGATCTTTGGGTAACTTGTGTACCTTATTCTCCCCCAGAGACTTGATGAGCTAGTCCAGCTCCTCGCCAAACAGTAACCTTCCTTTGAAAGGCAGGGAGCCCAGCTGATACTTGGAACAAGAATCCGCCGACCAGTTGCGGAGCCAGAGCAGGCGTCTAGCCGAGACTGAGAAAACCATGGATCTGGCCAGCACCCGAAGTAGGTCATACAGAGAATTTGCCCCATAAGCTATTACTGCTTCCAAGTGTTCCGCCTGCTGTGCCTCCTCTGGAGGTAGCTCTTGGGTACTGAGCAGCTGTTGTACCCATTTGAGACCTGCTCTTTGCATAAGAGAGCTACAGACCGCCGCTCTGACGCCCAAAGCTGACACCTCAAAGACTCTCTTCAGGTAGACCTCGAGTTTATGGTCCTGTATGTCTCACAGAGCAGCACCCCCAGTGACTGGAATGGCCGTTCTCTTCGTAACCACCAACACAGATGCATCAACTTTCGGGACCTTGAGAAAATCCAAGGATTCTTCAGGGAGCGGATACAGCTTATCCATCGCTCTGCCGACCCTCAGAGAAGCTTCCGGAGCATCCCACTCCCTGGACAACAACTGGAGGAGCATGGGATGGAAGGGAAATGTCTTCGCTGGTGGGCGGAGGCCCGCCAGGATGGGATCACCCTTTTTAGCCGCCGTAGTGGACCCTGCAGCATCTTGTGGGACCTCAATATCCAATTCGGCGAGGTCATGAGGGATAAGAGGATCTAATTCATCCCTCTGAAAAAGTTGCAAGACCCGAGGATCATCCCCTTCCATTTGCATACATGGTGTCAGGTCATCCAGGGCTGGATCGAGAGAAGGATCCTGAGGAGGAAGCAGAGTGGGAGTGAGGGGATGGGAAATCACCCAGACATGGGAGGAGCTTTGCGGAATCCCTGGTGCAGAGTGCCCCTGGGGGACCCCTGCTGCTGTAGACCCCAGTGGAACTCCTAGTCCTGACCCCTGAGAGACTCCTGGCCCTTGAGAGAGTGCCATAGAGTTTTTTTTATTATTATTATTTATTTAACTCTTTTCTATACCGACATTCATGAAACATATCATATCATATCATATCGGTTTACATGGAACAGGGGTATTATAACATTAACATTAAGGAAGGAGATAAGTTACAATAAACAGGGTTTATGGAACTTGGGAGCTGAAGGTGCAGATGACCAAGATTTAGCAAAATAAACTTAACAAAGTAAATACTGGGTGAGTCATGGATCATATATAGAACACTCTATAAATATAAGAATTATATACATACAGGGTTAGGAGTGGCTACGATGCAATGCAGTGACAATACAAGGCGGGGATAACCAAATGGGAGGGATGAGATTTTCCAGGATCAACGAAATTGGGAGGGGCGGGGTTAAAGTGGGGCTTATGAGAGAAAAGAATCAGGTTATGGGAAGGCTTGTTGGAATAGCCAGGTCTTGAGTTTTTTCCTAAAGGTCAGCAGGCAGGGTTCCTGTCTGAGGTCTGGAGGCATGGTATTCCAGATGGATGGCCCCGCTGTGGAGAAGGCCCGCTCCCTGGTGGATATATGATGGGTGGATTTGCAGGTGGGGGCATGGAGGGTTCCTTTGTAGGCCTCTCTTATGTGCAGTCTCTTATGTGCAGTCTCTTATGTGCAGTCGTAACGGGATATATAAGTCGAGTGAGTGCTGATAATGTATGGTCTTATGGATAATGGTGAGGAACTTATGAAGGATTCTGAAGCTTATGGGGAGCCAGTGGAGGTTCCTGAGAATGGGCATGAAGTGATCTCGGTTGGAGTTTGTCAGAATTCTGGCTGCCGCATTGTGCAGCATCTGCAGGGGTTTTGTGGTGGAAGCGGGGAGTCCCAGCAGGAGGGCATTGCAGTAGTCTATCTTCTAAAACAGGGTAGCCTGGAGGACCGTCCTAAAGTCGTGTAAGTGGAGGAGTGGTTTAAGTCTTTTTAGAATTTGAAGTTTATGGAAGCAGTCCTTGGTTGTGTTGTGTTGTTGACAAATTTCTTTAAGTTTAACTGGTTGTCTAGAATCACTCCTAGGTCTCTTGCTTGGGTCACCATAGTGGTGGGGGGGGGGGTGGGGGGGAGAGAGGGGGTCTGATGTGAAGCGTCATTGTGATCTGGGGAAATGAGGAGGAGTTCAGTCTTGGCTGAGTTGAGGACTAGATTTAGGCTGGTGAGCAGGAGTGAAGGCAGCTGTCCCAGAACTTGAGGATTTTGGATTGTGATTCCCATAACAGAATCCCTATCTGTACATCATCGGCGTATAAGAAATGCTTTAATTTCAAATTTGATAGCAGCTGGCAGAGGGGCAGTAGGTAGATATTGAAGAGGGTGGGGGAGAGGGAGGAGCCTTGAGGTACTCCTAGCGTCAATTTGATGCTGGGGGATTCTTTGTTGCTTATTCTGACTTTATAGTGTCTGTTGCTGAGGAAGGACTCAAACCATCTGAGGACAGTGCCTGCTATACCTATGTCTGATAGATGATTTAATAGGATAGAGTGATTCACTGTATCGAAAGTGGCGGATATGTCAAGTAGTACTAGTAGGAATGAATGTCCTTTGTCTAGGCCCATAATGAGGCAATCTGTGAGTGAGATTAGGAGGGATTCAGTGTTTAAAGATTTACGGAAACCATATTGAGTTGGGAAGAGAATTTTGTGATTGTCTAGGTAGTCGGAGAGTTGGGTGTTGACCAGTTTCTCCATGAGTTTGGCAATGAACGGCAGATTGGAGATGGGATGGAAGTTGGAAAGATCTTCTGGGTTTAGGTTAGGTTTCTTCAGAAGTGGTTTAAGGGTGGTGAGTTTTAGTGCATCGGGGACAATTCCTTGCAATAAGTAACAGTTTATAATTTCCGCCAAGAGCTTGGAGATAGTGTCTGGAATAAGTAGTTTTGTTGGGATGTGGTCAGAAGGATGGGTGGAGGGTTTCCTTTTCTTAAAGATGGACTCGATCTCCAGGGAAGATGTAGGTTTGAACATAAGAAAATGCCATACTGGGTCAGACCAAGGGTCCATCAAGCCCAGCAGCCTGCATCAAACAGTGGCCAATCCAGGCCACAAGAACCTGGCAAGTACCCAAAAACTAAGTCTATTCCATGTTACCATTGCTAATGGCAGTGGCTATTCTCTAGGGGGTAGATTTTAAAAAAATGCGCGTTCACGTACTTTTGTTGGCGCACCAGTCACAAACAAAAGTACGCTGGATTTTAGTAGATACGCGCGGCTACACGCGTATCTTCTAAAATCCAGGATCGGCGCGTGCAAGGCTGCCAATTTTGGGCAGCCAGCGCGCGCCGAGCCGCGCAGCCTGCCTCCGTTCCCTCCAAGGCCGCTCCGAAATCGGAGCGGCCTCGGAGGGAACTCTCTTTCGCCCTCCCCTCACCTTCCCCTCCCTTCCTCTACCTAACCCCCCCCCCGGCCCTATCTAAACCCCCCCCTACCTTTGTCCACGGATTTACGCCTCCCGGAGGGAGAAGTAAATCCACGCGCGCCAGCGGGCCGCTGGCACGCCGAGACGCAACCCGGGGACGGTTCCGGAGGGTGCGGCCACGCCCCGGACCGCCCCAGGCCGAAACCACGCCCCCGGGCCGGCCCCCGAAACACCGCATCCCGCCCCCAAAACGCAGCGTCGATCGGCCCCGCCCCCGACACGCCCCCGACACGCCCCCGACAAAAAACCCCGGGACTTACACGAGTCCCGGGGCTCTGCGCGCGCCGGCAGGCCTATGGAAAATAGGCGCGCCGGCGCGCAAGGCACTGCTCGCATAAATCCGGGTGGATTTACGCGAGCAGGGCTTTTAAAATCCGCCCTTAGGTGAACTTAATAGCAGGTAATGGACCTCCTCCAAGAACTTATCCATTCCTTTTTTAAACACAGCTATACTAACTGCACTATCCACATCTTCTGGCAACAAATTCCAGAGTTTAATTGTGCGTTGAGTAAAAAAGAATTTTCTCCGATTAGTTTTAAATGTGCCCCATGCTAACTTCATGGAGTTCCCCCTAGTCTTTCTACTATCCGAAAGAGTAAATAACCGATTCACATCTACCCATTCTAGACCTCTCATGATTTTAAACACCTCTATCATATCCCCCCTCAGTCATCTCTTCTCCAAGCTGAAAAGTCCTAACCTCTTTAGTCTTTCCTCATAGGGGAGTTGTTCCATTCCCCTTATCATTTTGGTAGCCCTTCTCTGTACCTTCTCCATTGCAATTATATCTTTTTTGAGATGCGGCGACCAGAATTGTACACAGTATTCAAGGTGCGGTCTCACCATGGAGCGATACAGAGGCATTATGACATTTTCCGTTTTATTCATCATTCCCTTTCTAATAATTCCCAACATTCTGTTTGCTTTTTTGACTGCCGCAGCACACTAAACTGACAATTTCAATGTGTTATCCACTATGACACCTAGATCTCTTTCTTGGGTTGTAGCACCTAATATGGAACCCGACATTGTGTAATTATAGCATGGGTTATTTTTCCCTATATGGGTTATTTTTCCCTATATGAAGGAGTCGAATCTGGCTCCTGTGTAAGACGAGGTGGCGAATGAAGGGGGGAGGGGGGTAAAGTGGAGTTGGGGGAGAGGAGAGTTAGGAGGTTGGAGACTTTTTTCTGAAAGAAGGTTGCGAGCTCTATGGACTTAGTTTGGGCTTGGTTGTCTGGGATGGCCGGGGCGGATCGTTTTGTGAGTTCTGAGATGTATGAAAACAGAGCCTTGGCATCAAATTGGAGGTCATGGATTTTGCGGGCATAGAAGTCACTTTTTGTTCTTAGAATGGAGCTCCTGTAGCAGTGAAGGGAGGATTTGTAGCCATTCAGCATGCTGGGGCCTGGGTCCTTGAGCCATTTATATTCCTTGTGTCTAAGTTCTTGTTTTAGTTTTTGTAATTCTGGAGTGAACCACTGTTGTTTTTTCTTAAGGGCTGGGTTGATTACTTTCGAAGCTGGGGGCATATTTTGTTGGCTATCAAGTTTGTGATATTGAACCAAGAGGCGAGGGCTGAGTTGGGATTAGAACAGTCGAGATTATGAAGTTCTTTGGAGAGTTGGGTGCTGAGATCATCCATGGAGCATGGTTTCCTGAAGAGGATGGTAGTGTGGAGGAGGGGGGGGGGGGTCGGTCTTTCATTCACCTTAAGGATAGTAGATATCATCGAGTGGTCAGACCAGGGGACTGGGGTGCAGTCTGGGGAAGTAGTTTGTGTGAGGCCAGAGTTTATGAAGATAAGATCTAAAGTATGGCCAGCTTTATGGGTGGGCTTGTTAATGATTTGTTTAAAACCCATGGCCCTGAGGGAGGTCAGAAAGGCTTCGCAGTTGGAAGAGGGCGTCGTCGCATCAAAGTGGAGATTAACGTCTCCTATGATCATAGCTGGGGAGTCTGTGTTTATGCTTTTTGCGATGGATTCTATGACGGGGGAGGCATCCGTGCCTAGTAGCCCTGGGGGAGAGTAATTAAGCATGATTTGTACCCGATTGGATTTGAAGAGACCTATTTCTAATTTAGAGGCGGTCTTCACCGATTGAAGGCTTAAACTAAGCTCTTTTTTGGCAGCTAGTAGTAGGCCACCTCCTTTTATTTGTTTCTGGGAAGTGAGAAAATATCGTACAAATGTGTCGGTAGTTGGTTTATCAGGGCTATGTCCGTGTGTTTGAGCCAGGTTTCGGTGATGGCACAAATGTCTGGCTTTGAGTCTAGTAGGTAGTTGTTGAGGATGTGAGTTTTCTTAGTGAGGGACTGTGCATTGAAGAGGGTTAGAGTGTGAGTCCCAGAAGTTGGGTGAGGGGAGAGGTCATAATGGGGATAAGAGTTCTTGTTGAGTGGATCCGGGTGTGTGTGAGGGTGCTTTTTTGGGAATGTGGTCAGGGTGGTTTATGATGGGAATAGGGTAGGTTTGCATCTTGCTACTAGAATTTGTGGAGCCAATACGGCGAGGCGCTCAGGGGTAGGGGCGACCGGCAGAGGCGGCCCCAAGTGAGAGTAGCATGGGGTGAGTAAAAGGGGGGGGGGGGGGAAGGGGCACAGACACGTCAACAGGGGGAATGCAGTACCGTGGTCCTAGACATGCTCCTTGGGCCAAATAGCTGGGATGATTGCCAAGGTTTAATGCTTGTCTAGCCCTGCCTCTTGTTGGTGCGGTGCGGGTGTTCCCTGGCATCGGTTGTGTCTGCTCCTGACCCCGATGGGACTACGCCGGCTGCATGGAGTGTCGGTGGGCCCCGGATGGAGGTGGCAGGCCCGGCAGGCGGAGGTCTCCAATGATGTGGCAGGAGGAGCCAAGGTTGCCACCTGAGATATATGTCTTGAAAACAAGTTAGCGTTTCAGATGATGGGAGCAGCGGGTGTGCGCAGCTTCAGTGGCAGCGCAAAGGGGCGCGCCAAGGGGCAGGCCCCTTTGTCATGCTCCTTCGGCGTGCTGCGCCGGAGGCTCACTGGCTCTCTTAAGAAGAACTGTCCCTCGTCGCATTGGTCTGACTCGGTGGGCGCAGTCGTGGGCGGCGCGGCCTGGGAAGGCGTCGGTGGAGGGTTGCGATGGTCTCCGGTGCTCCAAAGTTGCTGCAGGCGCACTCCCAGGGACCCCAGGTAGGCTCGGGGCTGAGTCGGAGGAGCGGCGCGGTCCGAGATGGTGAGGGGGGCGGTCCGCAAGGGTCCGAGACGGCCAGTTCGATCGGCGCTGTGACGTGGGTGGACCAGCAAGGCCTCGCAGGCCTGGAGAGCGCTCTGGAGGGTCCCGACGGTGAGCTCAGCGTTCCCAGTCTCATCAAGCCTGATCACCTTGGGGGGGGGGGGGGGGCTGAAGCTGGGTCCTGTTGCTGCCTTGCTAAGTAAGCATTATGTAGTAAAAAGAATTGTCTGAGAGAGGTTTTTTGCCTCTGGCAAAATTCTTTTGCGAGATGCTCCTATCAACAAGTGGAAACAAGTGAAGAGTGGCTGAGTCAGTGAACACAAAGGTTCGGGATTTAAGAAACGGATTGCATTATAATAGTGATAAGAGAGCCGTAAGGCAATACCGTACCCTGTGATTTTTCTGACTCACCCTTCAGTGTTCAGCATCGAGAGTTGGGGGTGATTTACACACTGTTGATTCCTTTCGAGCTAATTCCCCTGAAGAAGCTAGGAAGGCGAAACAAGGGCCTTGTTGGGAAAGAAAAATCATACAACCGGGAAACACTACAGATGAGGAATTTTGAAAACGCATCTTGGATATCTACATGTGATAGTGCAGACCACATAAGAATGGTTTAAACATTGTAATGAAGCATTGTTAAATAATGATAGCACTACCATGAGCATGTTTGCATTAAGAATTTCATGAAGTGTGGGTTTTTTTTGGTTATTAATAATCAACAGTGATTAATATATAAAGTACTATATTTTAGGGAGAGATTGAGTTTAGCAGCAGAATAGTGGTAAGGGCTACAAATATTAATGTGTGGAGATTTATATATGTTGAAGAGTTCTATGAGAGAAGTGCTCTAATACTCTCAAAGGGGAATATTTAATACAAGCAATTTTATATAAAAAATTAATATTGGAAAGGAAAGGTTGTTTTAATAGCTTTGAAATAAACACATTGGAGCGGATTTTAAGAGCCCTGCTCGCCTAAATCCGCCCAAATCCGGGCGGATTTAGGCGAGCAGGGCCCTGCGCGCCGGTGAGCCTATTTTACATAGGCTCACCAGCGCACGCAGACCCCGGGACTCGCGTAAGTCCCGGGGTTCTCCGAGGGGGGCGTGTCGGGGGCGTGTCGGGGACGAGCCCGGTCGTCGCGACGTTTAGGGGGCGTGTCGTCAGCGTTTTGGGGGCGGGTCCAGGGGCGTGGTTACGGCCCGGGCCGGTCCGGGGGCGTGGCCGCACCCTTCGTACCTGCCCCCAGGTCGCGTCCCGGCGCGCTAGCGGCCCGCTGGCGCGCGGGGATTTACGTCTCCCTCCGGGAGGCGTAAATCCCCCGACAAAGGTAAGGGGGGGTTTAGACAGGGCCGGGGGGGGTGGGTTAGGTAGAGGAAGGGAGGGGAAGGTGAGGGGAGGGCGTTAGAGGATTCCCTCCGAGGCCGCTCCGATTTCGGAGCGGCCTTGGAGGGAACGGGGGTAGGCTGCGCGGCTCGGCGCGCGCCGGCTATACATAATTGATAGCCTTGCGCGCGCCGATCCAGGATTTTAGTGGATACGCGCGGCTCCGCGCGTATCCACTAAAATCCCGCGTACTTTTGTTGGCGCCTGGAGCGCCAACAAAAGTACGCCAACGCGCCTTGTTTGAAAATCTACCCCATTGTTTTTATATTATTGAAAGATTTGATGTATGATTTTTTTCTGTAAGTCAAAAGTGCTTTTTTCCTTTCTCCAAAATTTGTTTTGGAGGTAATTTTGTATATATATATATTCCTTGTATAAAATCCTCGGCATTTTTAATCTGGTGTATCAACTTTGTATATAACCCCTTTTGTTTTACACTCACTGTATAAATTCCTCTGTAAAATGAAACCATCATACCCTTTCACCATCTAGCCCTCTCTGGTACCCCTCTTATCTCTACCTATCTCTGTCTCCTTCCATCTCTTAGTTTTATTGTAACTTTGCTTTCTGCTTCTGTGTTAAGTAACCCGAGTTCTATGTAAACTGATGTGATATGTTTTATGAACGTCGGCATAGAAAAGTTTTAAATAAATAAATAGATAGATAGATAAAGAAATGTAATAGCAGGATGCTGCAACACAGACTGCATAGGTGTAACAGTCTAATGACCCCTCCAGTTGTTCCCCAGTACCTGGAGTAAATCCTTACATGTACAAGTCACTTCCTGGTAAGCCAGAGTCCAAAATCATCTGTAAGCCTGGAGAAGGTGGAGGTATGTGATTCTCGGGGCTAACAGATGTTTCATCCTTAGCAAACCATCCATTGCCCCTTCAGAGCCTGCACCAAAGACAGTACCCGAGTGATCCTGAGCTGGAAAACCTATGAAAAATTGACTAGTTTGCTGTGCAGGAGGGCAAGAAGAAGAAGAAAACTTCTGTACTCTACCTCGCCACGTAATCATAATGAGGAAAATAAAGTAGATGTCCAGAACAGGAATTCAGACATTCCCCCCAAAAAAACCCCAACTGCACCAGAGTCCAAATTGGGCCAAAGGTGCACATAGGCGCACTGCAGGCCGAGTCCGTTTAGCCACTCGCCAGCACCTCGTGTTGACGTCAGCTCCGCACAGGAGGTGGGGAAGCCGGTTGCCAGATATTCTGGGGAGCCAGACAGAGTCCTTTGAGCCCCAACCTTTAGTTTTTTAAGCGTCAGGCCCTTTAAGGTGATGGCAGTCCCTTGAGGTTGGGGCTGGCATCGCATCTAAAGGCCACAAGCTGCTTTCTTTTGTCCAGCAGTGTTTGGCTGAGAGTCAAAAGAATGCATCATAGAGCTACAACATTTTTTTAGAGGAGGGGGCCCCACTATCACTGTGACACACCCCGCAATTCTCCTGCAACCTGAATCCCTGGAAAAAAGCATAAAACATTTTAGACCATTTAGTATATCCCTGGGGGAAATACAGTATGAAACCACTTCTAAGCAAGGCCCGACTTTATGGAACACATTAAATTGCCACCCTTTAGAGACAGATATTTAAAAAAGGAGAATGACTGGGGTGGAGAGGGGTAATAAATAGTTACCAAATGTCACAAATGAATATACTGAACACCAGTTATTTATGGGTGTTTTTAAGCATATTTTCTATTTTTAAGAGATTTTCATATTTTGAACAAACAACTATTATACACATGAGTTAGTGAGAATGACAACCCACTATTTCAACACACCTTCTGTGAATTCTTCATATATAGAAAAAATTAATTCTAGAAATGTGAATCGGAACTGGAATCGGTTCGGATTCCGGTTCAGATTCACATGTGGGTTTTTTTTGCATCAGGCCCGATCGCGGTTTTGTTTATCGGCTGCGCCCGAGCCGATAAACAAAAAACCCATCTCGACCCTTTAAAACTAACCCCTTAGCTTCCCCCACCCTCCCGACCTCCCCAAAAACCTTTTACAGGCGCCGGCCATCCAGTGCTCCTTCCATGTGACAGGGTCCGGCCAATGGCACGGATACCCTGTCACATGGTAAGGGCAAAGGGCCATTGGCACCATTTTGATTAGTGGCAGCCGACGGCCCGGGAGTGGGAGGACGGCCCAGAGCGGGCGATCGCTCCAGGGACCCCCACTGGACTACCAGGTACCTGTAAAATATTTTGGGGGTGTCGGGAGGGTGGGGGAAGCTAAGGGGTTAGTTTTAAAGGGTCGGGGTGGGTTTAGGGTTATTTTTGTGTGCTGTTTTTCATGCTCTCCCCCAAAACGATAAGGGAACCCCCACGATCAATATCGTGGGGTTTTCCTATCGTTTTGGGGGAGTCCCCGATTTCTGACGATTTTGAAAATATCGACGATATTTTCAATCGTCTGAAGCCCGATTCACATCCCTAATTAATTCACAGAACAGCCCACTGCAAACTAATACCCACAGCTCATCTGTAAACCTTATCAGCTAGATAAACCTCCAAATCATATCAATGGCATTTATTTCAATCATAATATTTAGAACACTCCCACTACTTTATATTAAGTTGATGAAAGAGAGAAAAAACACATAATTTAGCAGCAGCTCTCCATGCAATCGCTCCATCTTTGATGGCTCTTTATCATGCCAGGTGCCTGTTGCTTGTAGGCTTGAGGTAGCTACTGTAAGAAAAAATAGTGCAACCCTCCCACAACAGGTGACTCAATTTATACATAAAACACTGGGTTATTAATACATTTCAAAAATACCAACATCAGCAAACAGTCCCTCCACCCCTAAATGGGAATGGAAATTCTCAACTCTGTTCAGTCACCCCACTGTTCCTCCTCACTACCTGGAGGCAGGGGCTCATAATGGTCAGGATGGGGTTTCTTGACAGTAGCTTCATTGGGTAGTTGACACTCAATTTGATGTTTATTCATAAACCCACCCCATCTGAAATAAATGGCTGCGCATACTAGATACTGTATTTTTCCCCACTTTCAGCTGTTTCACTCTTTGTCATCTCCCCAGGGTAATCAGGTTAAGTCCTTACAAAATCATGATCACTTGTATGCTTAACCATGCATTTGTCCACATAGTCCCATTAGGGATGTGAATCGTTTTTTGACGATTTAAAAAAATCGATATTTTTTAAATCGTCAAAAATCGGTACAGTGCGTAATACAATAGAAATGTTCACGATTTATCGTGAAAAATTGTTACTCCCGTTAGTGTCCACTAACGGGAGTTATTTGGGGGGAGGACGGGAAAACCGGCACACCAAAACAACCCCTAAACCCACCCCGACCCTATAAAACTAATCCCTTACCTTCCCCCACCCCCTCAAACCCTCCCAAAACTTTTTACGAGTACCTGGTGGTCCAGTAGGGGCACAGGGACTGATCTCCTGCTTTTGGGCCATCGGCGCCATTTTAACTGCCACTCAAAAATGGCGCCGATGGCCCGATTAAAAAAAAACCCACCCGACCCTTTAAAGATGACCCTTTAGCTTCTCCCACCCTCCCAATCCCCCCAAAACATTTTTAAATTACCTGGTTCTCTAGTGGTGGTCCTGGGAGTGATCTCCCGTTCTCGGGCCGTCGGCTGCCAATCATAAAGATGGCGACGATGGCCCTTTGCCCTTACCATGTGACAGGGTATCCGTGCCATTGGCCGGCCCCTGTCACATGGTAGGAGCACTGGCTGGCAGGCGCCATCTTTAAAGATGGCCGCTGCCATCTTAAAGTTTAGCTGGTTATCTAGAATGACTCCTAAATCTCTAACATGAGGAGTTTGATTTAATTTTGGTGTGGTTGATAGGGGGGTGTCAGATGGTCCGTTGTCATCTTGTGAGATGATTAGGATCTCAGTTTTGTTGTTAAGGATGAGGTTGAGGCTGGAGAGCAGATGATTGATCAATTGCAAGCAATTGTTCCAATGAGTCATAGTTTTATGTAAGGATTCTGTGATCGGGATGAGTATTTGTATGTCGTCCGTGTAGAGGTAGTGAGTCAGTTTTAGATTGGTGAGTAGATGGCAGAGCTGGAGAAGGTAAATATTGAAAAAGGTCAGAGAGAGGGATGAACCTTGGGGAACTGCTTGGTTGGAAAGGACCGGATGTGATTCTTTGTTGTTTATCTTTACCTTGAAATGTCTATTAGACAGGAAGGACTTGAACCAGCTAAGGACTGTTCCCTTGATGCCAATGTCTACCAGCCACTCTAATAGTGTTGAGTGGTTTACCGTGTTGAAAACCACGGAGAGATCTAGTAGGATCAGGAGATATGGTTTTTTTTTCAGATTTGTTAGAATGGTGTCCGTAAGAGATATGAGGAGGGATTCTGTGCTTCGCGATTTGCGAAAGCCGAACTGGAAAGGTGTGAGGGTGGTGTTTTCTTCCAAGTAATCAGATAGTTGCTTGTTGACTATCTTTTCCATAAGTTTGGCAATCAGAGGCAAGTTGGCTATTGGGCAAAAGTTAGCTGGATCCGTTGGTGACAGATTCGGGTTTTTTAGTAAAAGTTTTAGAATTGCTAGCTTAAGTTGGTCAGGGATTAGACCTTGAGTTAGAGAGCAATTGATGATGTCTGCAATAGGCTTTGAGATGGTATTCCTTATGGATATGAGGAGGTTGGTTGGAATTGAATCCAATGGATGAGAGGATGGTTTCAGTTTTTTGAGAATATTTTCTATCTCATGAGCTGATGTGGTCTCGAAAGATTCAAGAGTCGAGTTTTGTTGAGGAAGGGTAGCAAGAGGGAGAGGGGGCAGGGGATTGGATGCCGAGAGGGGGTCTGTCAAGTTGGCGATTTTATTCTTGAAGTAATCTGCTAATTCATTGGCTTTGTTGAGTGCTTGGTCGTCCGGAATGATAGGAGGGGATGGTTTGGTGAGTGCTGAGACGTAAGAGAAAAGTGCTTTCGAGTCGAAGATGAAATGGTGGATTTTTTTTGAGAAAAAATCTTTCTTTGTTCTAAGTATAGTGATCCTGTAGGTATTGAGGAGGGATTTGTATGTAGCTAGCGTTGTGGTGGATGGTTTTTTTCTCCAAATATGTTATTTATTTCTTAGCTCTTGTTTGAGCGACTTCAGTTCTGGGGTAAACCAAGGTTTCCTGTTGTCTGGTGAAGGTTGTACTACTTTTGAGGTGGACGGGCAAGTTAGGTCCACGATTTTCTTAGAAATATTGTACCAGGAGGAGGTGGCTGCGCTTGCATCCGAAATATCAAGTTGCGTTAGTTCTTTAGCGAGCTGGTTGCTGAGGAGGTCTGTAGAGCACAGTTTTCTGGATTGAATTGTGGTTTTCGGGAACGATTGGGGAGGGTGCTCTTTGATCTCGAGAGTCGTGTTAATGATCTGGTGATCGGTCCAGGGGACCGGCGAGCATGTGTGCGTGGAGGGGAGCGAGATGCAATCATTGATGAAAATGAGGTCCAACGTGTGGCCTGCTTTATGAGTTGGGCTTTTGATAATTTGTGTGAATCCCATGTAACTGAGTGATGAGAGTAATGTAACGCAGTTCGGTGATTGTGGTGAAGTGTCAACATGCATGTTAAAATCTCCCATAATAATGGCAGGTTTGTCGGGGTTGATATATTTAGCCGTGAGTTCGCTGATAGTAGATGGGTCCGATTCTAGGGTTCCTGGCGGGGCGTAGATTAGTCCAATTTGTAGGTGATCGGATTTGAAGAAGGAGAGTTCTAGGTTAGTTGTTGTGTTTGAATGTTGTAAGGTTAGGCCTAGTCCTTTTTTTGCGGCTAAAATAAGCCCTCCACCCCTTTTTTTGAGTCTAGGAATTGAGAAAAGGTCATAAAGCTGTGTGGGAAGTTGATTTGTTAGAACTGTATCAGTGGGTTTCAGCCATGTTTCTGTGATTGCACAGATATCTGGATTGGTTTCAATAAGGTAGTCGTTTAGAATATGTGGTTTTTTTGTAAGCGATTGTGCATTAAATAGGGTTAGAGAGAATAGTGATAGGCCCAGAAGTTGTGTAATAGGTGAGATCATTATTGGAATTAGCCTTTGTTGACGGATGCTGGAAGTTGAGGACAGTTTAGCTGGAGGTCTGCGATGTTTGCTGATAATAGGGATGGTGAAAGAACCATAGAAACTGTGGTGATGAGAAGGCCGTGCTCTACTGTGCTAGGAAGCACCCATGAATGGTCTCCCACTTTCCTTGGAATAGGGTGATCCAGAACTCCTGAGGCTACAAAACCTCCAGGCCGTTTGTTTGCACTGGACAAATTGCCGAGATATGCTGGAGAGTCACCACCTGGCCCACTGAAGGAGGAAACGGGTGAACATACCACTCATTGACCCTCCAGAGGATACTCCGGAGCTGGACACAGTGACTGAATGGTTCATGTAGTGCTTACAGAATTCCAGCATTGTCTCAGATCCTTTTACTAATATATTGCTGCGTGGAGTGACAATGGCGGGAATAAAGGTGGGGAAGGAGGAATTTAAAATTTCTCTGTATGCTGAAGATGTAATATTCTGTCTTTCACAACCTGAAGCCTCATTACTAAATTTGATGATGGAATTTGAAAAATATAGCAAGTTTTCAAGGTTTAAAAATTAACAATACTAAGTCTAAGATTCTGAATATCGATATCTCTGGGCAAGTGGTGAAGCATTTACAGGGGGCACAGTATAAAATACCTTGGGGTTAAGGTAGTAGTAGATAGAAAGCAAATTTATAAGGTAAATTACCCCCTTATTAAATAAAATATTTGGAGCTCTTCAAAAGTGGATGACTGAGACAATTTCTTGGTAAGATCGGATTGCAATGATTAAAATGAATGCCATTCCTTGACTTTGTTACCAGTTCCAAAGTTTGCCAATTGAGGCTCCCATAAGGAAAGTTTCTGAAATTCATTTGGAGACAAGAACCTCCTAAGTTTAAAAAAAGAGATATTCTAAACAAAAGATACCATGAGAATAGTGCTGTAGAAGGTATATCTAGAGAAGACTCAAGGAAAGCAGTCAAATTAGACACATTAGTTTGATATTAACATTCCTCTTATTCATAGACATATGATAGCATTGGTAGAGTCTCTTCAGAGAAACCAAACATTTTACGTAAATATTTCTTAACTTTAAGATAGTTGGGTATATTCAGAGGGGTGGCTGCACTGCTGAATATACAACATTAGTTAGCCGGTTAAGTATAACTTACTAGCAGAGCTGCATGGCAGGTGAATATGGACCTCAGTAATCACAGTATCTTTCTAAACTCTCCCTCAAACAGGTCAGCTCTTTGGAGTGGGTACCCTCTTCCTCCCTAGGCCCTCCCAGTACCTGTTTGGTAACTGTACTCCTTTTTTCCGGGACTCCTTTCCTCTTTCTCTGTCTTCTTGGGAGTCTCAAACTGAAGATAGTTACTCAATCTATGATTCTGGTGAACTTTTCCCAGGTAGGATGCCTTCTCCTTTTGCACCTCTCAGTACAAAAGGTCCACCAGACTCTGCAGGAACTTCTCTTGCTTCTAGAACTTCCAGGCACTTTCTCTCTTAAATTTTTCTCTGTCAACTCATACCTTTTGAGACCTTCTCAGTAGGAGACAGGCCCTATGGAGCCTGTCAGTGAGAAAGGGTTCTAAGACTCCCGGGACTCTAGGGCTTGGAATCTTCACTCCTCCTCAACATTAATATGGAACCACCATTAT
This sequence comes from Rhinatrema bivittatum, assembly GCF_901001135.1. Lineage (NCBI taxonomy): Eukaryota > Metazoa > Chordata > Amphibia > Gymnophiona > Rhinatrematidae > Rhinatrema > Rhinatrema bivittatum. The sequence goes on along the minus strand of NC_042620.1, from coordinate 365,578,012 downwards.
ATATATAGATATATATATAATGTGGTTCCATATTATATAGTTAAGATTTTTTTTCCCTATGTGCCCCACTTTGCACTTGTCAACATTAAATTTTATCTGCCATTACAATGTCTAGTTCCCCAGTCTCACAATGTCCTCTGTCAATTATTCACAATCAGCTCATGTTCTGACTGTTTTGAATAACTTTGTGTGAACTGCAAATTTGATCACCTTGCTCATTGCTCCATTTTCTAGATCATTAATGAATATGTTAAATACCTGTCCTGATACAGATCCCTGGGACCACTCTTTACATAGGGTCAGATTTTCAAAGGCTATGCTCATAACATACGTGCGTAACCCGAGAAAATCTGCCCGTGCGTGCGCCGAGCCTATTTTGCATAGGCTCGGCGTCGCGCTCAAGCCCCGGGACGCGCATATGTCCTGGGGCTTTGAAAAAGGGGCGGGAAGGGGGTGGGTCCAGGGGCGTGGTAGCAGTCAGGGGGCGTGTCCGGTTGAGTCAGTGGGCGGTCCGGGGACGGGTCCGGGGGCTTGGTGGTGGTCCGGAGGCGGTCCGGGGGCAGTCCCGAGTGCTCCGGCACAGCGGCCTGTGGCGGGGGATGGCATGCTGGCACGCGCAAGTTACACCTGCCTTGGGTAGGCGTAACTTCTGAAACAAAGGTGGAGGGGAACTAGTTAGGGCTGGGGGTGGGTTAGATAGGGGAAGATGGGGGAAGGTGGGGGGAACGGTAGAAACATTCCCTCCAAGGCCGCTCCAATTTCAGAGCGGCCTCGGAGGGAACAGAGGCAGCCTGCGTGGCTCAGTGCATGCAAGTTGCACAATTGTGCACCCGCTTGCGCGCGCCGACCCTGGATTTTATAACATGCATGCGGCAGCACTCACTTGTTATAAAATCGGGCATAGATTTGTTTGCGCCGGGTTGCGCGAACAAATCTGCACCCATGCGCAGGTTTTAAAATCTGCCCCATTGTCTCCATTGGGAAAACTGACCATTTAGATCTACTTTGTTTTCTATCTTTTAACAAGTTAACAATCCAGAATAGTACATTAGCTAAAGTTATTTAATCATGAATTCTGATCACTGTTAGCTTGTGGGATGGAAGAGGTTCCTTATTTCCAGTTCCTGAACTCAGGTTTCGTAGTTATAATGGTAGCATTGCATGGCTAAACTTTTCAAAGTGCTTCTCAGCTGCAGGTTAGCCAGTGTCACTAACAAGCATGTGAAATCATTGTGTACAGTAAGTGGGCTCTTTATTTAAAAAGACATCTTGAATAGCTGGTGCCACATGTGGCCTCTCTTGGACCTGGTTTTGCAAGAAAGAAATCGAAATCCAGCAATAGGTATCCAGGAGGAGTAGATGAGGAAAATGAATAAAAAATACATTCTATTGTTGCAGCTCACTCTTGGGTGTTGGGTAACCTTTAAAATGAATTTCCAGTAGGCTGTTTCACCACTTGCCGTACATATTCAGTCCCTGTCTCTAAAGACCTGAACAGATATAGTCAGATGTTAAAATCGTAGCATAGATGGCAGGTGCCTGCTGTGCTATCTTTCTGAAACCCTTACAAACCCTTATAAGAACAAGAGGTTGTATTTTTTAATCTGAGTAATAGTTGTATTGTTTTTAGTGTGTCCCATGAGATGTTATGTGTAGTATTGATTTAACACATGCAAATTCAGTTCTGTCTGATATTAGAGATGTAAATGATTGAGCACTTTGAAACAAACATAAAGGGATGTAAGAGGGATATTGGTTTCACTCATTTGCAAACACTGTATTTATTGGATCATAAGAAATATATATATATTTTTTTAAATGGCCTAAAATTGTCCTGTGTCTTATGGTCTAATGGTGACTCTCTGTGCAGCTGATAGAGCTCATCCTTCCAGCTGCCAAAGATAGCAAACGGTAGCTGCTCTTGACCTAGAGGATTATCGGTTGCAGCTAGCCAGGCTGTTATCCTTACGTTTATGTGGAACTGTGCTTAATTTGTTTAGATTATTCTTGAAAGATCATATGGAGCGGAATACAAATGTGTGGGCTCTGCTGTCCCCAGCGTTATTCAACATGTTTTTAAAATCAGCAGGAAATCTGATTAGGTGATTCAGTTTCAGATAATGCCCAATTGTATGTAGCCTTGGAAGTAGATGATTGAAAATCTAAATGCCTGTTTAGCAGCAGTTTGGAATTGGAAGGTATGTAACCAGCTAAGATTAAACCCTGGCAACACAGAGGTTTTGGCAGTTAATAGGAAACCATCAGCTAGACTGAGAAGGCAGATGAACATGAATGGGGTTAAACTGCCATTTAAGACCTAGGTATAAATTTGGGCATCTGTTTTGAGGGGGATTTGAAGCTGCACTCCCAGATCCGCAAGGTGATTAGTAACATTTTTGCATTTGTGTCTGACCTGAATGCTTAAACCCTGGTTCACCAGGCACAGCCTGGCCACTCTGTTGCAGGTTGTAGACTTTTGAAATACCATATATTCTGGCCTTCCTGGGAAGGACATAAGGCATTTCCAGATGATCTGAATTGTGGCAGAATGATTGCTGGAGGCTTTGGGATTCTTGAGTGTATATCCACACATTTGAAGGCACTGCACAGTCTTCCAGTGCAGAACCGGCTTTTTAAGGAAGTGTGTTTGACCTTGAAGGCCTCAGAGGGTCTTGGCCCAGTGTATCTCAATTAGAGAATGCACTTGTTTGTTCCTGTGCATGCCTTGTGTTCTCAAGAAGATCGACTGCTGATGATTATATCACATAACAAAGTGAGCCGTGAGGTTACACATAAGAGGGCTTTTTCCTATGTGGTGCCATATTTATGGAACAGACTTCTGTATGAGATTAAATCAATTCATGATTTGCTGTCCTTTTGGAGGCAATTAAAAACTTGACTATTCCAAGCTGACTTCAAACATTTATCTGTGGCCTGTGCGTATGGGGTATAATGTAATTGTCCATGCCAGACGTTTTAGGGAACTGGGATAGCTCATAGGGATGGGAGCTGGGGGCTTAGGTTCTCAAAGCTTATTAAAATCTCTAATAGAGCAATGGGTTGGAGAAGATCTTTATTGAAATAAAGCGAGGGTACTGTCAGACACTGGATGAGATGAGGGATTTCTGTTATAATACATATTTGAGTACTGTGGTTATTTGTTTTTAGCGGGATAGGAAATTCTGTACTCCCTGGTATACTGTATGCCCGCAGGTGCTAGATAGTAATTTGAGACCTAACGGTCTTAAAAACCAGTGGCATGTATGCTGCATTCCAAATTAGATTTATGATGCCCCATGCCCTGAGCGCAAATAGCAATAAGACCATGTCCTCATGATGTACCTACTAGTTTCATTATGCAACTTTTAAAGTTAGCATTGACAAATTAATTTTTTTTTTTTTTAAGATTTTTTCAGCAAATTTCAGGAACTGCTATGGGGCCATCTCTAGCCAATTTATATATGGAAAGATTCGAAAAGGAATAGATATACAATTCTCCTTTAAGTGACTGTATTATTCTCTGGAAGAGATACAATTTTGATTCGAAACAGATTTTATTGTAGTTATCCGTTTTTTCTCTTCTCACTTTTTAAGGTACGATGCCAGCAAGTGGCCGCATTTATTATTCTCTGCATAATAGAGAGCGTTGGAATGGAAAGTGTGAAGACGTACAGAGGCACTCAGCTGTTGGTTATATTGAAAATTAGCTTTTAGTACAGCATCCAAGGAAGTTTTTGTTGGGTGTTTAATGTGTTCTGCTTCCAATGACGCCACAGATTTTTGGAGAGCATTCAAGGCTGCCTTACTCGTTTTCCGTTGATGAGAAGAGTAGCTGATGATTTCTCCTCGAATGGTAGCCTTGAAAGCGTCCCATAGAGTAGAGAGCGATATGCCAGGGGTGTTATTTAGCAGAAAACAGTCAGTGATTGCATCACGAATTTTAGTCATGAAGTTCGGGTCTGACAGTAAAGAGGAATCAAATCTCCACAGACGATCAGTAATGATAGGAGTGTGTAGTTCACATGTAAGAATAATTGCTGCATGATCTGAAAGCAATATAGGAGCAATTGAGGCTGAGAGTACATTTGGCATCAAGCTGTATGAAGTTAGAAAAAAATCGATGCGAGAGTAAGATGAGTGAGGAGGGGAGAAGAACGTAAATTCCTTTTCCATAGGATGTAGGAGGCGCCAAGGATCAGACAGACCAAATGATGACATAAGATGTTTGAGGGCCTTACAGGATTTAGTGATGGATAGACGTGCAGATGATTTCCTGTCTAAAAAAGGGTCCAGAGTTTGATTGAAGTCTCCTCCAAGAATTATCGGATGCGGATCAGTAGCTAAAAGACAAGCGAAGGCATCATGAAAAAAGGAGGGAGTATCCAAATTAGGAGCATATAGATTGAGAATAGTATATACTTCCTTCTGAATAGAGACTTGGATAAGGTTCCACCTTCCTTCTAAATCTGACAATTGTTGGGTAACTGTGGCATTAAGTCTCTTGTGAATGAGAATGGCAGTACCACATTTTTTATGTACAGCAGGGCTGAAAAAGACCTGGCCTACCCATTGTTGCTTCAGTTTAAGAGATTCAATAGCTGTCAGATGAGTCTCTTGTAGTAATGCAACATCGGCCTGTAAAGAGTTGATATAGGTGAGAATTTTCTTTCGTTTGATAGGATGAGAGAAGCCTTTAACGTTTAGAGATACTATGGTGAAAGATGAAGTCTTAGTAGCCATATAGTTGAAAGATGGATTGAGGATATATCACAGTCAAATATTGTGGATGCACACTATTAGGTTATAGGAAAAAAAGGTGTAACAAAGAGAGAAAATGAAGGAAAAGTAATATAGAAAGAAGAAAAAGAGAAAAGAGAGCTGGAATAAAAGGTAGAAAGAAAGAGAAAAGGGGAACCGAGTAGGTTCCTATTAACAGAAGCACTAAATGTGCTAAACTAATAGAACCCTAAAAAGGGAATTAACAGCAATGGGTCTCTAGGTGGACCACTGGCCTTCTCGAGCGTACAACTCCGCTCCGAACAATAATAGGACTGATTATGAAAAAAAAAGGAAAAGTGAAAGCCTTGTTTAAAAAAAAAACCAAGGACAAATTAGCATTTCCCAACAAATAGAAATATATTTGCATCAGGGAGATGCAATAGCATATGAAAGCACTTTTAAGCCATCTCCAGAAAGACTGATGTTCAAGTGATCATGGCTTGTGCAGTTTCAAAGGATTGAAGAAATTTATCCAATTCCTGAGGTTTGATTACGATGAGTGACTTGCATCTGTGCCAGATACATTAATCCATATTTTGCCCCAATGTTCTGCAGACGCGGTCGCAAGGCCAGAAAGTCTTTACGCCTATCTGCTGTTGGTTTGGCCAAGTCAGGAACAAATAATGGGGTAGATTTTTAAAATTTGCGCGATCGCGTACTTTTGTTCGCGCACCAGGCGCAAACAAAAGTACGCTGGATTTTATAAGATACGCGCGTATCTTATAAAAACTGGGGTCGGTGCACGCAAGGGGGTGCACATTTGTGCAACCTGCGCGCGCTGAGCCCAGCGCGTGCTGCCTGTTCCATCCGAGGCCTCTCCGATTTCGGAGCGGCCTCGGAGGGAACTTTCCTTCGCCACCCCCCCGGCCCTATCTAAACCCCCTCACCTTACCTTTGTTGGCAGATTTACGCCTGCTCAAAGCAGACATAAATCTGCGCGCACCAGTGGGCTGCTGGCGCGCCATCATCCGACCCGGGGCCTGGTCCAGAGGCCTCGACCACGCCCCCGGGCCGGCACCACGCCCCCGGGCCGATCCCGAAACGCCGCGTCACGCCCCCGAAATGGCTCGTCATTTCGGGAACGCCCCTGACACGCCCCCTGACACACCCCCCAAAAAAGCAAACAGAATGTTGGGAATTATTAGAAAAGGAATGATGAATAAAACGGAAAATGTCATAATGCCTCTGTATCGCTCCATGGTGAGACCGCACCTTGAATACTGTGTACAATTCTGGTCGCCGCATCTCAAAAAAGATATAATTGCGATGGAGAAGGTACAGAGAAGGGCTACCAAAATGATAAGGGGAATGGAACAACTCCCCTATGAGGAAAGACTAAAGAGGTTAGGACTTTTCAGCTTGGAGAAGAGACGACTGAGGGGGGATATGATAGAGGTGTTTAAAATCATGAGAGGTCTAGAACGGGTAGATGTGAATCGGTTATTTACTCTTTCGGATAGTAGAAGGACTAGGGGACACTCCATGAAGTTAGCATGGGGCACATTTAAAACTAATCGGAGAAAGTTCTTTTTTACTCAACGCACAATTAAACTCTGGAATTTGTTGCCAGAGAATGTGGTTCATGCAGTTAGTATAGCTGTGTTTAAAAAAGGATTGGATAAGTTCTTGGAGGAGAAGTCCATTACCTGCTATTAAGTTCACTTAGAGAATAGCCACTGCCATTAGCAATGGTTACATGGAATAGACTTAGTTTTTGGGTACTTGCCAGGTTCTTATGGCCTGGATTGGCCACTGTTGGAAACAGGATGCTGGGCTTGATGGACCCTTGGTCTGACCCAGTATGGCATTTTCTTATGTTCTTATGTCCCTGCCCCTTTTACGAAGCCCCGGGACTTACGCGCATCCCGGGGCTCTGCGCGCGCCGGCGGCCTATGCAAAATAGGCGCGCTGGTGCGCGAGGGCCCTGCGCGCGTAAATCCGGCCAGATTTACGAGCGCAGGGCATTTAAAATCCGCCCTAATATGTTTTGGCCCTGATAGTGAACCGGTGATCGCGTTCTGGCAGCTGCGAAAATTTGTTGGACTTGAGGATAGCGTAGTAACTTGAATATAATCGGTGTTGGGTACTTAGCATTATGAAGTGGTTTAGACGGCACTCTATGTGCCCTTTCTATCTTGAACGGGTGTTGGAATTCAAGTCGGAGGCAAGAAGTTATTAACGTGGTTAGAAAACCAAATATATCATTACATTCAGCTCCCTCAGCGATGCCAAGAATTCGTATATTGTTTCTCCTATTTCTGTTAGAGATGTCTTCCATATTTAGTTGCAGGCACTCTATGTCCGTTGTGAGACGTGGAATTGAGCCGGAAGCCAGCAACAATGACGAAATCTGAGATTCTGCATCGTCTAAACGAGACTGGTAAGATTCAAGCTTACCGGATAAATTTTGCAATTCTCCCCGAATTACAGTAGTCAATATTGATATTGATTAAATCCTTCAACTGTCGCAGTTCAGTCAGTACAATGTCCGCAGACGCCATGACTTTCTGCGGCGGGGCCTTATCTGGTGACGGAGGATCGGCCTTTGTCCGCTTGGTTCCGGCTGCCGCAGCAAAAGCCGCTTCTATTTTACCAGCTTTATTGGATGCCATAGGAAGCAGCACTATATGTAGGATCTGGCTGACTAAAAAAAAAGAATTGGAGAAAAGCAAAAGACGATATTTTCCGTAGTTGTTGCAATTGCTCGAGCAGAGCTGTAGGCTTAAGCGGCCATTTTGGTTGCTGCACGAGAGTGCCTTGAGATCACGTTTTAATATCTTGCAATTACTTCCTCGTTTCAAGGATTCCAGAATATGTACATCATATGTACTTTCCAAAAATATCAAACAAATTGTTAGTCCCTCACATTTACCGGATAAAAGATGTGAACTAATTCGAACATTGATAGGTGTTAAGCCATGAGGTCATTTCTGTTGTGGTCATTGTATATTCTATCAAAACATGATTCGAAGTGAAATATTTTTGAATCCCATAGATTCAACAAAATATTTCTTGAAGGAGTTTACCAATTGCAACTCAGATCATGTGGTGTATGCTCTATTATGTCCCTGCAAATGTGTCTATGTTGGTAAAACTACTAGACACCTGAGGATCAGACTAGTAGAACACAAAAGCTGTTTGAAGAATGCTAAAGTGGAAGCACCCCTTGTGTCATACTGTATTGAATACAATCATACATTTAGGCCTGGATTTTCCATTCTCGCAGAGAATGGAGAATGTCAGCGGTAATGGGGGGCTGGCCTGCGAAAGCCTGCAGCGATCGCACCACCGCGGTGTCATCGCTGCCGGCTATCGCACCCAATAGCGCCACCGTGAAAGGTGGTGCTATTGGGCGTGCTACTGTCGGTGATAACTGGTCTTACCTTATCACCGCCAGCGAACTTACCACTGCGTCCGCCTCCTCGCCACCTGATTCCTCCCCTCCCCACCCCGACTCAGCCCCAATTCCACCCCCGGTAACCTATCACACGCTTGTGATAGGCTTAGAAAATAACCCCCTTAGGGCCTCATTTTCTAAAGTATCGCAGGCCTGCGATACTTTAGAAGATGAGGGGCAAGGGGCCGAAACGGGGGGCGGGCCTGCGCTAGCCGGCAGCAATCGCACCATCACGGTGCGATTGCTGCCGGTTTCACACCCAATAGCGCCACCATAGGAGGTGTAGCTATTGGGAGCGAAATAGGCAGCGAAAATGCTGTGCGCGCCGTCGTCGCGGAGTCTGCCCCGGTGACGCCCTGACTCCTCCTCTTCCGGGGCCGACTCCGCCCCCATTTTGGTATCGCACGCGAAAAGGGATATTTCACATGCAAAACGTCCCTTACCGCATGCGATACGTTTGGAAAATGAGGCCCTTAGTGACTTACAATGTATTGTTTTGGAAAAAATCAATTTGAACATAAGGGGGAAGAGACTGCTGCAGCAGGAACTTCACTGGATCTTTAAGTTACAAAGTGTGGATCCTTTGGGTTTGAACTCAGAGATGGAATGGTTTCCTTTCTTCTAGTTGAAACAATCCTTTCAGTTACATTTAGGTGACACTATATTTTTGATATATGACATCACTATTCGGCAGTTTATTATACATTTTTTTGATGAATAATAAATGCGTAATAGATGGAAGATACAGATGTCATAGAAAGAAATTTTCTTAACATTGATGAAACTGGGATTAAAATACAACTCATTTTGTTTTTGATTAATTGATCAACATACATAGTAGTGAGAATGTTTTTAACATTCATCATCATAATCAAAAATATTACTTTATTAGGAAATTTAGGATATTGTGAGACATAGAAATAGGAGATATTTCAAACAAATTGCATGAAAAGTTAGACTTTAGCATATTTTAACAATTGGCACATTTCAGACATTATACATTATGGGGCAGATTTTCAAAGGGGTAAGATACACGCGTACCCCCCAGAAACCTGCCCCAAGTTCCCCCTGCGCACGCCGAGCCTATGTTGAATAGGCTCGGAAGTGCGCACAAGCCCCAGGACGCTCGTAAGTCCCGGGGCTTTCCTGAGGGGCGTGTTGGGAGCATGTCGGGGGCGTGTCACTGTGACACATCATTTGGGGGCAGGGTCGTGGGCGTGGTTCCGGCCCAGGAGCGTGGCCGAGGCCTCCAAAACAGCTCCCGGGCCGGGGAATCCTATGCCGGCCAAGCGGCCAGCGCGCACGACTTACGCCTGCCAGAGGCAGGCGTAACTTTTAAAATAAAGGTAGGGGGGATTAGATAGGGTTGGGGGGGTGGGTTAGGTAGGGGAAGGGAGGGGAAGGTGCGGGGGGGTGGAGGGAATGGAGGCAGGCTGCACGGCTCGGCGCATGCAGGCTGCTGATTTTGGGCAGCCTTGTGCTCGCCGACCCTGGATTTTAAAGGATATGCGCGGCTACATGCGGCTACACGCATATCTATTAAAATCCGGCGTACTTTTGTTTGTGCTTGGTGCGCGAACAAAATTACGCGCGGGCGTACTTTTATAAAATCTACCCCTATATCTCCATTTATATTGTAACTATCTTCTTTTTAATTTTGTATTAGTGAAATATTTTGGTTAAAAATGGAGGTTATAATTTGAGAAATCTGTTTATTGTTAATGATATTGTAAAAGTTATTTTCTTTGATTTGTAAATTGAAAACTTTGATAAATAAAGATTTAAAAAAAAAATACAAAAACATTCATCATCATAATGAGATAGTATCACAGCCGTGGTTCAGTTTTAAATTCAAACAGTGATGATATATATGATGTAAAGGTAACACCAAGTTGGATGGGTTTTTTTTTTTTCAATAATATCAACACTATAGTTATGGACCTTATACACGTTCAAATAAGGTGAGGAGTTATAATGATCATTTTTTAAATAATAAATATATATATTCACAAAGAGAAATAACTACAAAAATTAACATTGAGAAAGACCAGAATGAGAACATCGTTAGTGATTTGAATTTTAATTGACAACAAATATCTTTTTAAAAAACATCGCGGCTCAGATTTAAAATGACTGTTTAGTTCCAATTGGTAGAAGGGGCATATAAATTAAGAGCACATGCGCTGGTGTTCTTCATTCTGTAAAATTCAGTAGCGGAGTTCCGCTGGAGAAAAAATGTATGGATGCATGAAACCTTAATTGTGGTAATAAGGAGATCAATAATAAAATTGTTTGTTTCATTTTTTAAAAATTGAATTTGATCAACTGTTTTCTATTTTTATAGTTTGAGCCTTGACATAGTCTTTCGGCGAAACATTAGCTAATGTCGGCTCTTGTTGGCTCTTGTTTGGAACAAGCTTTTCCTTGGCCTTAACATGAAACATTGTGTCTGCAATCATTTACCCTGCCCTAATAATCACTAAAGAAAGCAATGTGAGAAATGGACAGTGGTTTAAAGTATGAAGGAGATGGTTCTGTACAACATCAAGCATTAAGATAAGTGAATTTTTAAATCATGAAAGTTTGTTATATTAATTCCTCCAGAGCAATTATTTCAATTGGTATGAATCGTAATATGAAGTACAGAAGGCTGATGTCTGCACACAACATCATAAATTAAGATAAATAAGTTCTTAAAAAAAAACTCTACTGTTCAATATTGAAAAAAATAAATTCCTTTGGAGGCTTCTATTGCATTAGTATGCTATCCATTTCCTCTATAAATTCAATTTATCATTGAGTGAAGCTATTTTAATACATGAAGAAAAATACAAAAAATATTAAAAATTGAAAAGATAAATAATTTCCCAAGAAAATTGAAATAAAGTTTTTTCTCGACATTGATTTAAAATAGGGGGGTTGGAGATTTTTTAAGACCCAGGATTGGAATAACCTCACATATACCATACAGTTTTTGCTAGAACGGGTATAGAGGTTCTGAGGTCTTTTTCCTCCTTTTTGTAGACATCCTTGAATTTAGATTTAATTTAATCCATATATGTGAAGAACCCTCCAAACATGTACCAAATCCAGGTGTGATGACATTCCCTTTAACATATGCCCCCCCCGATTGGCCTCCAGAGGTCCTATCTAAACAAGGGTCCAAATGAATGTTCCAGTTCCCATCCAGAATGAGTGGGTGCGAAGAAAATGCTTCAACTATCCCACACAGCTGCGAGTAAAAGTTCCTTTGACCCACGTTAAGTCCATATATTTTAGCTAGTACAAAGTGCTCCCCATTTAATGAACACTCCAATTAGATATAATCATCCCTCTGCATCTCTTTGCACTTTATTCACCACAAGGGGCAATGACCTGTTGATCAGGGTACAACTCCCCTACTTTTGGAATTAAAGGAAGCATATTCAGCCTGACCCACCCAAGCCCTTATCAGCTTTGCATGCTCTACATCTGTCAGATGAGTTTCCTGGAGGAAAACTACTTGAGCCTCTTTATTTTTAAGGTATTCTAAAATCCACCGTCTTGTGATTGGAGATCCTATACCCTGTACAGTCAAAGAGATTATATTAAGTGGGGAATTTACCATTATCTATGAAAAAATGACTAACTCAACTCTGCCTTAGCAAAAGAAAATGGCCTTTGTACATGGCGGACCTTTCCGTTTTAAATATATCCCCACCGACACAACAACCCCAACAGGTATCCCACACCTCATTCTCCCTCTCCCTGCCACCCTCTCCCATAATTCCATCTTGGAACCCGCTCATAGATACTCACAGGATGACCCACTCTGAGCCCCTGCCCCCCATCTCCAACCCAGCCAAGGAAAACCAGGAAAAGTGGGGGAAACCCTGAGACTCACCCTCTTTTCCCATCTGTAACCTGTTACTCTCCACCACTCCAACCCCAAAGAGTTTTCATCCCCAGACATTCTCAGATACTATGAGGGTCACACTCAGCCCCCCTTAAGTCCAAAATATTTAATATGAGACCAGAAAACATCAGCCGCTGAGTAATGGTAAGCCTTCCTTGTATCTTCACATCGAGCCGGCAACAACTGTCCTCAGTTGAGGCCATCTCTTCCATCTTGAATCTGCCCTGATGACTCTGGCAATGCCCTTCTACCATAAGGTCCAGATGACAGATGTATCTGGGGTAATGTTAGCAGGAAAAAGGCCCAGACTTTCTCCCAAACCCCTATTCCCATCAACGGTACCGTCCTGCTTCCACCCATGCAATCTCCCACCCCCTCTCCCCTCCCAAAACCCCTACTAAATACTTAATTCAGCTAACAAAGTTATAAACAATAACAGCTCAGCCCTCCATAATGAAAGTATACATAACACATTAAATCAGCAAGAGCTAATTGTGAAGTGAAACTTCAAATGTACCCTTTACTCATTATAATAAAATGATATTGGTGGTCTGGTAACTTCAAGGGGCAGTTTCTGGAGCCTCATCCCTTCGCATCTTCTGAAGGAGCACACGTGCCGCCTGCACAGAATTACAGATCTTATTTGCCACCATGGAACACCAGCAAACGTGTCAGCTATAGCATAGCATAACTCAGGCCTTGGTTTCTCAGCTCTCACTTAACCTCTGTAAATTTTTCAAGATTACTTGACTGTACCTCCGCCAAGTAATCTTGAAAAAGAAATATGCATTGGCCCAGATACTTAAGATCTTTCATTTTCCTGCTCGCATCAAGGAATTGACATTTGTCTTGGTAATTGTGAACCCTCAGGATCATCACGTGAGGCCTTTCATTCGCCTTAGGGCAAGTGCCAGTGCCTTATGGGCCCGATCCAACTTCACTCTGCCTCCTTTAAATGTGGCGTTCAACATTGTTGACAGCCATGTAGAGAAGAACGCCACCGTGTCCTTGCCCTCAGCTAGCTTTGGCACGCATATGTTTCTCAAGTTATTATACCAGTTCCGGTTCTCTAAATCGTCTTGCTTCTTGACCGTCTTTTTATGTCCCCTTTCCAGAACCTCAAGCCACTGCCTCATGGCAGTAAGTGACGTTTCAAGTTCCTCCACTCACTCGGTAAGGTTATTGAGCTGTGCTGTGGTCTCTCCCACCGTAGAAACCACTTGTGATACCCTTTCTACCACTGATTCTAGCTTTGCATCCAGGCTAGAGTGAATTTTGTCACCAAATTGGCTGATGGCAGCTTTAGCAGCCTCCACAATATCCATGGGAAGTGACCCCTCCTCCCCCACCATGTTGTCTTCATCAGACACAATCTCCTCACTACAGGCCGCTCTATCAACAGTTTGTTTTCTACATGTCCGTTTAGCTCTTACTGACTGTTTGCCCCATATCATTGGTAGGGTCTTTTTAGCTGCCTTAGCTGCCATTTTTATCATTGTATGCCAGATATAACCGGAGGGTGCAGCTGTCTAAATATCACAGGGCCAGGAGCAGAAGAGACCTGCGACTGCCTAGTATCCTGGCATCACATGACCTCCCACTAAATTGTAATTTAAACACTTTTTAAAATTAGTTTTTGGCTATTTTTGTATCATTTTAAACTAAACTGTAATATATTAGGAACCATTTGTCACAAGAACAAATAATTTAACATGCTAGAAGGCTAAGATTATAGACTTTTGCTGGGATTTGTGCGCATTCATGAGACAAGCAGACCTGGGGAAATCTTGGCTTAAAAGAAACTGTAAGTAGTGAGACTCAAAGAACAAAACATTTCTGTGATGTTGCTCTAACTCGCTACGTTGTTTAATGCAGAGGGATGTTGTGAACCAAATTTTCTGTTTTTATATATGAGGCTTCAAATTTCCTTTGACATTTGTTTTATTGGAATTAATGAATGCATTAACTGAAGTCAAATTTATAAAAGCATTAAGTAGAATTTTCAGCAAATTCTGACAACTATTTTTCATTTAGTGTTCACGCTCTTAATTTATAATGCTGATTATTTCATCCCATTGAAATATTATAGGACACATCTGCAATGCACAGTGGCTCTATTGAAGTGAAGAGCTGAATCAGATTGGCAGGGTAAACCTTGGGGTGTAGTGCAGTGCCACAGATTGTATTAATCTGTGGCACTGCACTTGCTGAACTATGGCAATGGAATTTTATTTCCATTTATTTTGGCATTTAGATCGCACCCCAAATCAGTGCCCTATGCAATAAATTATACACAAGCACTACAATGACAAACCTGTCTCGGACATCTTACAGTCTAGGAGGTGAATTTTAAAAGCTCATCGTGCACATTAATTAGGGGATGCGCAAAGAAGTTGGGCTCAGGCGTGCTGAGTGGGTTTTAAAAACTGCAGAACCTAGGATGTGCGCGTAAATGCTGACATGACCCAGCTCACGCTGAGGTCCCATGCAACTAACATTCTGCTATGAATGGTGTAAGTTATAAAGGAAAAAAAACTAGGTAGTAAAGTTGGGGCTAGCTGGGGGGTGTGAAATATATTAATCTAGGGGTGTTTGGAGGACCTATCACAACTGGGTGAACTGGGAATGAAGTGGTGACACTGGGAATAGCATCGGTGCACAGCCCTAATTTATGTGGTGGTAATGGCATTTGTGTGCACATGCGTGTGCCCGCTCACATATGTGTGCAGCAAGGCTATTTTATAATAAATGCGCGCATGTTATAAAATGACCACGTCCCTGGGCACGAGCCAATGTACGTGTGCAAATGTGTGCATGCACGTCTGTTTGAAAGTTGCCATCTAAGTGGGTACTTAAGGCAATGAACTAAGGGGTGTACAAATGCACATAAACATCAAAACACATAATACATACAACAGTAAATATCAGACACATTATTCATCCATAAAAGTTCAGCAGGGAGACTATATCATTTATCAGTGAATGCTTCTGTAAACAGGTATGCCTTTAATTGTTTACAAAAACTTTTCATATCAGCTAGTAATTTCAAATTCTGCAGCAGTGCATTCCATAGCTGTGAACCAGTGATAGAGAATGCACATCTACCTGCCTCAACATGACACGTATCTTTTGGAGCTGGTATGGACAATAAACATTCGGCCTCAGAGCTTAAAGAGGGTTTTGGTTCATATTTGCACAGTAGAGCAGTCAGGTATGACGGGCCTTCTTCCTTTATTGTCTTAAAGACTAATAATATTTTAAAACTAATTATCTGCGCTACCAGTAACCAATGCAATTTTCGTAACAGAGGTGTCATATGATCCTTTAATTTGACTCGCAAATGCATCCGAGTGGCTGTATTCTGCAGTAGTGGTCGCCTAAAGCTGCTACTTAGGCAAAACCATTGAGGGCATTGCAATAGTCCAATTTCATTTCAATTTGTTTTCAAAATGAAATGAAATAAAAACATTTATGAAAGTTTCCCCTGCTGCTAAAAAAAAAAAAAAAAAAAGGAATCACCAGCCAGTCCCTCTTACCATATTTTCCTTTTTTCATGTGACAGGAATGATCCCCAGTTGCTCCTGCCCTGCCTAGAAATGGTGTCTGCAGTCCAATAGTGGAATGAAGGATTTGGTAAGAGAGGTAACGGTGGTGGGGCCACTTGGCAAAAGTGATCATAACATGATCAAATTTAAACTAATAACTGGAAGGGGGACAATAAGTAAATCTGCAGCTCTAACACTAAACTTTCAAAAGGGAAGCTTTGATAAAATGAGGAAAATAGTTAGAAAAAACTGAAAGGTGCAACTGCAAAGGTTAAAAGTGTTCAACAGGCTTAGACATTGTTTAAAAATACAATCCTAGAGGCGCAGTCCATATGTATTCCAAGCATTAAGAAAGGTGTAAGGAAGGAAAAATGATTACCATGATGGTTAAAAGGTGAGGTAAAAGAGGCTGTTTTAGCCAAAAAAACATCCTTCAAAAATTGGAAGAAGGATCCATCTGAAGAAAATAGGATAAAACATAAGCATTGTCAAGTTAAGTGTAAAACATTGATAAGACAGGTGAAGAGAGAATTTGAAATGAAGTTGGCCATAGAGGGAAAAACTCATAATAAAAACTTTTTAAAATATATCTAAAGCAAGAAACCTGTGAGGGAGTCGGTTGGACCATTAGATGACCAAGGGGTTAAAGGGGCTCTTAGGGAAGATAAGGCCATTGCAGAAAAACTAAAGTAATTCTTTGCTTCCGTGTTTACCAATGAGGATGTTGGGGAGATACCAGTTCTGGAGATGGTTTTCAGGGGTGATGAGTCAGACGAACTGAACGAAATCACTGTGAACCTGGAAGATGTAGTAGGCCAGATTGACAAACTAAAGAATAGCAAATCACCTGGACCAAATGGTATGCATCCTAGGGTACTGAAGGAACTAAAAAATGAAATTTCTGATCTATTAGTTAAAATTTGTAACCTATCATTAAAATCATCCATTGTACCTGAAGACTGGAGGGTGGCCAATGTAACCCCAATATTTAAAAAAGGCTCCAGGGGCGATCCGGGTAACTATAGACCAGTGAGCCTGACTTCAGTGCCGGGAAAAATAGTGGAAACTATTCTCAAGATCAAAATCGTAGAGCATATAGAAAGACATGATTTAATGGAACACAGTCAACATGGATTTACCCAAGGGAAGTCTTGACTAACAAATCTACTCCATTTTTTTTGAAGGGGTTAATAAACATGTAAGAACATAAGAACATAAAAAAATGCCATACTGGGTTAGACCAAGGGTCCATCAAGCCCAGCATCCTGTTTCCAACAGTGGCCAATCCAGGCCATAAGAACCTGGCAAGTACCCAAAAACTAAGTCTATTCCATGTTACCATTGCTAATGGCAGTGGCTATACTCTAAGTGAACTTAATAACAGGTAATGGACTTCTCTTCCAAGAACTTATCCAATCCTTTTTTAAACACCGCTATACTAACTGCACTAACCACATCCTCTGGCAACAAATTCCAGAGTTTAATTGTGCATTGAGTAAAAAAGAACTTTCTCCGATTAGTTTTAAATGTGCCCCATGCTAACTTCATGGATTGCCCCCTAGTCTTTCTACTATCCGATTCACATCTACCCATTCCAGACCTTTCATAATTTTAAACATCTCTGTCATATCCCCCCTCAGCCATCTCTTCTCCAAGCTGAAAAGTCCTAACCTCTTTAGTCTTTCCTCATAGGGGAGCTGTTCCATTCCCCTTATCATTTTGGTAGCCCTTCTCTGTACCTTCTCCATCGCAATTATATCTTTTTTTTTGGATGTGGCGACCAGAATTGTACACAGTATTCAAGGTGGGGTCTCACCATGGAGCGATATAGAGGCATTATGATATTTTCCGTTTTATTCACCATTCCCTTTCTAATAATTCCCAACATTCTGTTTGCTTTTTTGACTGCCGCAGCACACTGAACCAACGATTTCAATGTGTTATCCACTATGACGCCTAGATCTCTTTCTTGGGTTGTAGCACCTAATATGGAACCCAACATTGTGTAATTATAGCATGCATCACCTTGTACTTATTCACATTAAATTTCATCTGCCATTTGGATGCCCAATTTTCCAGACTCACAAGGTCTTCCTGAAATTTATCACAATCTGCTTGTGATTTAACTACTCTGAACAATTTTGTGTCATCTGTAAATTTGATTATCTCACTCGTCGTATTTCTTTCCAGATCATTTATAAATATATTGAAAAGTAAGGGTCCCAATACAGATCCCTGAGGCACTCCACTGTCCACTCCCTTCCACTGAGAAAATTGTCCATTTAATCCTACTCTCTGTTTCCTGTCTTTTAGCCAGTTTGCAATCCACCTATCCCATGACTTTTTACTTTTCCTAGAAGCCTCTCATGAGGAATTTTGTCAAACGCCTTCTGAAAATCCAAGTATACTACATCTACCGGTTCACCTTTATCCACATGTTTATTAACTCCTTCAAAAAAGTGAAGCAGATTTATGAGGCAAGACTTGCCCTGGGTAAAGCCATGCTGACTTTGTTCCATTAAACCACTTTCTATATGTTCTGTGATTTTGTTGTTTAGAACACTTTCCACTATTTTTCCTGGCACTGAAGTCAGGCTAACTGGTCTGTAGTTTCCCGGATCGCCCCTGGAGCCCTTTTTAAATATTGGGGTTACATTTGCTATCCTCCAGTCTTCAGGTACAATGGATGATTTTAATGATAGGTTACAAATGATTTTAATGATAGGTTACAAATTTTAATGATAGGTTACAAATTTTTACTAATAGGTCTGAAATTTCATTTTATAGTTCCTTCAGAACTCTGGGGTGAACCGGTAGAAGTAGTGTATTTAGATTTTCAGAAGGCGTTTGACAAAGTCCCTCATGAGAGGCTTCTACAAAAACTAAAAAGTTATGGGATAGGAGACGATGTCCTTTCGTGGATTACAAACTGGTTAAAAGATAGGAAATAGAGAGTAGGATTAAATGGTCAATCTTCTCAGTGGAAAAGGGTATACAGTGGAGTGCCAAAAGGATCTGTACTTGCACCGGTGCTTTTCAATATATATATATATATATAAATGATCTGGAAAGGAATACGACGAGTGATTTGCGGATGATACAAAATTATTCAGAATAGTTAAATCACAAGCAGACTGTGATACATTACAGGAGGACCTTGCAAGACTAGAAGATTGGGCATCCAAATGGCAGATGAAATTTAATGTGGACAAGTGCAAGGTGTTGCATATAGGGAAAAATAACCCTTGCTGTAGTTACACAATATTAGGTTCCATATTAGGAGCTACCACCCAGGAAAAAGATCTAGGCATCATAGTGGATAATACTTTAAAATCGTCGGCTCAGAATTCTGCAGGAATCAAAAAAGCAAATAGAATGTTAGGAATTATTAGGAAGAGAATGGTTAATAGAACGGAAAATGTCATAATGCCTCTATATCGCTCCATGGTGAGACCACACCTTGAATACTGTGTACAATTCTGGTCGCCGCATCTCAAAAAAGATATAGTTGCGATGGAGAATGTACAGAGAAGGGCAACCAAAATGATAAAGGGGATGGAACAGCTCCCCTATGAGGAAAGGCTGAAGAGGTTTGGGCTGTTCAGCTTGGAGAAGAGACGGCTGAGGGGGGATATGATAGAGCTCTTTAAGATCATGAGAGGTCTTGAACGAGTAGATGTGACTCGGTTATTTACACTTTCAAATAATAGAAGTTAGCAAGTAGCACATTTAAGACTAATCGGAGAACATTTAAGACTAATCGGAGAAAATTCTTTTTCACTCAACGCACAATAAAGCTCTGGAATTTGTTGCCAGAGGATGTGGTTAGTGCACTTAGACGTAGATCTTCAAAAAATACGCACGCCACTGGCGCGAACAAAAGTACACCAGATTTTATAAGATACGCGCGTAGCCGTGGGTCGGCGCACGCAAGGCTGCGCAAAATCGGCAGCCTGCCTCCGTTCCCTTCCGTGTCCCCCCACTTTCCCCTCCCTTCCCCTATCTACCCCACCCCCAGCCCTACCTAAATCCCCCCCACACCTTTGTTGGGCAAGTTACGCCTGCTTGAAGCAGGCGTAACTTGCGCGCACCGCCCCGGCATCCCCTGGCACAGGCCGCAGTGCCAGGACCGCCCTCCCAGCCTGCCCCCGAACCGTCGCCACGCCCCCTGGACACGCCCCTTTTAGGAAGCCTCAGGACACGCTGGCGCGCGAGTGCCCTGTGCGCGTAAATCCTGCCGGATTTACGCGTGCAGGGGTTTTAGAATCTACCCCTTAGTGTAGCTGGGTTCAAAAAAGATTTGGATAAGTTCTTGGAGGAGAAGTCCATTAACGGCTATTAATCAAGTTTACTTAGGGAATAGCCACTGCTATTAATTGCATCAGTAGCATGGGATCTTCTTAGTGTTTGGGTAATTGCCATGTTCTTGTGGCCTGGTTTGGCTTCTGTTATAAACAGGATGCTGGGTTTGATGGACCCTTGGTCTGACCCAGCATGGCAATTTCTTAATATCAGTACCATTTTTCATTTCTTTCATACAAAAGCGCACCAGCCAAGACCAGGCTGGTTCCAATTTTATATGGGAAAAAAACCCATCGCACCAGCCTCAGTCTGCTGGCACTATTTCTAAGCATACTGGCAGGGTAGAAGTTACTGAGCTTTCAGGAAGGGAGAATTGAGAGAAGTGCACCCAGAGGGGTTTTTTCTCCAATGGGCTTGACATTTTTCTTTTGTTTTATTTTTTTTCCTTTAATGTTTTGTTTGTTTCATTTTAAAAAATGTAAAGAAATGAAACAACCTAAAAAAAAAAGAAGAAGAAATAAAATGAAACAATGTCTGTGCTCTCTTCTTCTGAAAACCAATTGGATGGTTGGTTTCTTATGTACCACTTTTTGTTTAATTTCAAGTTAAGGTTTTTGATCTCTATAATTAAAAATATAAACTATTGTTCTATCTGCATTAATGTTCATACTAGAATGCCTCATACTCATGAAGTGATATCAATCACTTCTGAAATAAGTTTCTTTTAACCTTTTATTTCTTTTTGCATTATTTTCTCCAATGTGTCATGACCTTCGGCTGCGGGCGGGTGGCCGCAGCCGACCCAACTCACATCCTGCCATACCTGGCCCTCCACTCCAGGAGAACTCACTGTTCTGGCCAGCCATTGTCGCCGCGCTGTTCCTGTCCCTCCTTGCTCCACATGGCGGCTGGGACGCCGCTGGTCCACTCTCCAACTCCGGGCCTTCCTAGGCGTGCGCACCATCTGTTCTCTATTTAAAGGGCCAATGGCAGGAATCCCTAGGCCATCCCCGACTGATGACATCATTACCTTGGGATATTTAAGCACCTCCTTTGGCCTATGCAAACTGACTTGACGAGTTCTGTCGGCTCACTGGTGCTTGTTCCTGTCTCTCCGGACCCGTGGTTCCTGCCTTGGATCTCCACTTGCTGATCTGGACTCTGACTCGGGTATCCGCTCCTCGGGGGCCTGCTTGTGCTTCCTTCGGGAGACCTGGTCTCCAGGCTTCCCCATTCCTCGGGGAAGCTGCTGCACCCCTCATAGAGATCCTGCTGACTCGCTTCTCCGCTCCTCGGGGTAGCCTCAGCATTGCCTATCAGAGATCCCATCTCTAACCTTCCCCACTCCTCATGGCAGTCTCCATGTCAATTCACCAGATACTTTGACTCTATGCTTCCCCGCTCCTCGGGGCAGCCTCTACGACACTTCATCAGAGACTTTGACGCTATACTTCCCCACTCCTTGGGTCAGTCTCTATGTCATTACACCAATGGCTTTACTCTATGCTTCCCCGCTCCTCGGAGCCTACATCACTACATCAGAGACTTGACTCTGCGCTTCCCCACTCCTTGGGGAAGCCCCTACGTCATCACACCAGAGACTCTATTGCTACGCTGTACCGCCCCTCGGGACAGTCTCTGCATTACTCTTTCAGAGATCCTGTCTCCGCGTTCCCCGCTCCTCAGGGCCTGCCTAGCACACCTCTGCCTTGGAGGTTCCTTCTCTGTTATATCGTATCTTCAGTCCTGCCTGTGACTCCTTCGAACTGAGCCTCTCCATCCTGCTCCTCGAGGCACCTCACAGTATATCTCAATGTAGGTACCTGCGATCACGTGGATGTGACGCAGGACATTCTCTCTCTACTGAACTATAGTCGTGTCCCTGTTGCAGCTGACTTCGCCTCCTGATGGCAAGGACCTGTGGGGCCCTACTCCTCAGGTAGCATCAACCTCCACCTTGGGCCAAGGGTCCACGAAACCCACAAATCCTAACACAATGTTAATGAAATAAAGGAAAAACTGATAACATGATCTGAACTGCAACTAAGGTTGTCACCTGGCTCCAGATTTTCAGGACAGGGTGTTCCAGTCCTGATTTTGCCCTATTGCATGCAGGGACTTAGTCTTGTTTTTCTAAGGAACTGTAATAAGGAATTATAACTACAAGTCCCTGCATGCAATGGGATAAAACCAGGACCACATCAAACTGTTCTGAAAATCTTGAACAGTTGGCAACCCTAAATTGCAGCCTTAATGTAAAATTATTTTAAAGTAATTTAACTTCAGATGATATTGGGTATCAAATAGTAGAAAAGGAGTATGAGTGTGATGCTGGCCTGCCAAAAATAAAATTAAAAGAAAGCCAATATAGTATTTGGTTATATATGATACAATGGAAAGATGTTTAAGGATACTGAATCTTGAAATTCTTAAGATCTGTTCCTTGGGCACTGTATAAAAAATGATACTGAAGCTCCAAACAAGAAAGAAAATTGTAGATTGTGAAACTCAGATGTAGGCCCATTATGGTATCCATTAAGTTATTTTCTCAACCATGTTACTTAGTTTGGTTATAACTAAAAGGCTAAAATTAAAAAAAAAAAAAAAAAAAAGCTGAGCAATTAAACTTAGGCACCTAGTTAGGTGCCTATTTTCAATCAAACTTAGGGATCAACATTTTCAGCTGTGAAATCACCTAAATTTAAGTTCCTGTTGCGTGCCCCGGCCGCGTTGGTGCCGCAGTCGGGCCTGCTCACCTCTCGCTGCCCTCCACCAGTTCCGGCCTTGCCGCCAGCTCCTGACGTAGCTGACGCTCTCCCCAGGCATCCTTGGCCTACTCCACGCCACAGGCCTCTCAGCGGAGATCCCGTAGGGGCTCTGCGTCTTCCATCTCCTTGGCCCTGCCCCTAGGCACATGGGCGGCCAATGTCGCTGACTTTAAAGGGCCAAGAGCGGGAAACCCGGCTCGGCACATCCTGATGACATGATTCAGCCCCAGTATATAAGGCGAGGCTCTGTCCCCAGAACCTTGCCTCTGTCCCCAGAATCTTGCCTTGGCAATCGGGTCGACAACTCGGTGTTTCTAGTTTGCCTGTTCCTTGATCCTGTGTTCCAGTGTCTCCTTGTTCCAGCGTCTCCGTGTTCCAGTGTCCCTGTGGTCCTTCGTGTCTTCAGCGTCGGTCTTGATCCTGCTCCACATTCCCTGGTAGTACCCTTCGGACTGATTCTTGATACTGACTTCTGTCCCCAGAACCTCGCCTTGGCAATCGGGCCGAAACCTAGGTGTTTCTAGTTTGACTGTTCCTTGATCCTGTGTTCCAGTGTCTCCTTGTTCCAGCGTCTCCTTGTTCCAGCGTCTCCTTGTTCCAGCATCTCCGTGTTCCAGTGTCCCCGTGGTCCTTCGTGTCTTCAGCATATGTCTTGTTCCTGCTCCACGTTCCTTGGTAGTACCCTTCGGACTAATTCTTGGTTCTGACCTCTGCTTGCCTGACTACGACTGACCGCTGCCTGAATCTGACCTTTGCCTGCCTTCTGACCATGTTGACTGCTGCCTGGAACTGACCTCTGCCTGCCTGACCATGTTGACCGCCACCTGGAACTGATCCTCGCTTGCCTTGACTACGCTCGGACTGACCTTGGATTTGACCCCTGCTTTGCCTGACAACTTCTGGATGGATACCCTGGCTTTGACCCTTGCGCTTCACTCGGACACCCTCCTCTTGCCTTCTGTGACCACCAGACCAACCTGCTTGGACTCTGACCATGACCTTCATCTGACCCAACCCACAGGAGCTGCCTGTTCCGCCCGGAGAGCCTTCCTGAACTGCTACCTCCCTGAGGCCTCCGGAGTCTCCAGTTCAGGTCTGGTCCATCCTCTCTGCATCAGCAGTGCACCCTTACTCGTGGTGGGCACACCTCTCTGCTACCTCTCCGGGAGACTCTCTGAGGCCCACCTAAGTCCAGGCAGTCCAGGTACCCAAGGGCTCAACCTGCAGAAACCCCGCTAGCCTCTATCTCCTCGTGTGCTCTGCCTCCTGGTGGCAGATGCTCTCTGGGTCCGACCAGAGGGCCATACCAATCCTGCACCAGGCCAAGGGTCCACCTCCAGCACAACAGTTCCTAGAGCTTGGGATTCTAAATTCAGGGAAGCTATTCATTTGACTAGATTTAGGATTCCTAAAGTTTAGTGCCTAGTTCTGAATATCCTTGCTAAGCACCTACAGTATCCAGTGTCCTAAATTTAGCAAGTCAGCCCTAGTATTTTCAAAAAGGTTGATCTGAGTCAAATTCCATGGTTAGAAGCCTAAGCATTTTGAAAATTGACCTCTTGACTTGTTTTCAATATCAAAACTACTTTTATCTATTCCGCAAAGGGAAGGGGCTGAGATGAGCAAAGACACAAGGTGACACCAGTGATTTCATTTTGAAATCCCTTCACGTGATTTATGGTTCAGACCTTGGACCTGCTCCAAAGCAGTGAAAGTAGAACAGCTTTCATTAAGGATCTGTGCAGAGTAGTGGACTTCAGAATATACATATAGAGAGAACAGCTTCCACACAATAAGCTAATGCAAAGACAATGAATAATGGTTTATGAAGTTCACAGAAGCTTATTCATGTGTAGCTGTATGCTCAGAGGGTCAATTCCTAACTCTCTGAAAGAATTTTGTGGTCTTAAGGCAACCCCTTAAGGAACTCAATAGATATCTTTCAAAAGGATATGTATATCTCCTAAGCTCCTCTGCTGGTACCATTCTCTTTTTCGTCTGTATTCTATATGTTATTTGATTTTGTCTTTAGATCTCTGTTAAAAAGGTTTAGGTCAAACTGTCCTTCCCAATGCAGCCTTGGCGAAACTTGGTCCCATGTCAGGGGACAGAGTTACACTTGAAAAGTTATTTTCACCTGGATTAAAATTGGTTTTGTTTATATAAGAATACCTGATCTTCTTTTGACTCATCAGACCAAACTAAAATATTTTACATTTTATCCTTAAAAGAAAACCATTTTTGTTCACAATTTTTAGTGCCTGAGTAAAGTAATGGAGTTGCCCTGAGAGTCTACTTGGACTATGAAAGGCCAGCAAATAAACAGTAGTTGATACCTTATTATTGGACTAATTTAATATATTTGTGACCTTTTGAGGGTTACTCTCCCTTCATCGGGTAAGTGCAGTCCTTCAGTAAATATTTTCATTATAAAGGGGGAGAATGAAAAATAATCTGATAAAGCTTGAAGAGTGGTCAAAGGTTTGGCAGCTGGGATTCAATGCTAAGAAATGCAGTCATTCATCTGTGTTGCAGAAATCCAAAGGAGCTGTACGTGATGGGAGGTGAGAGACTGTGCATGGACCAGGAAACAGACCTTGGAATGATAGTGTCGGATGATCTGTAAACATCAAAGCAATGTGACAGGCATCAAAGCAATATAACAAGGTGATGGTTAAGGCTAGACAAGGCTGGTGCTTCCATTAGGGAAACTAGGTGGTCACTTAGAGCACCAACATTTTGGGGATAGCAAAATCCTGCCAGCACAAGGACCAAAGGAATGCTATGCCAGGGCCAATACCAGCTACTGCTGCTGGTAGGAAGAAGCACCGTGCATGACCTAAGTTGGGAGAGGCGCATGCATAAGCTAAGGTTTGCCTAGGGCACCAAATACTTTTGCACCAGCTTTGAGGCCAGATGAATGCTGGGCTGGATCAAAAGCAGCATAAATAGCAGAAAAAAAGAGGTGATATTGCCCCTGTATAAGAACATGCCATACTGGGTCAGACCAAGGGTCCATCAAGCCCAGCATCCTGTTTCCAACAGTGGCCAATTCAGGCTATAAGAAACTGGCAAGTACCTAAAAACTAAGTCTGTTCCATGTTACTGTTGCTAGTAATAGCAGTGGCTATTTTCTATGTCAACAATCAATAGGTCAATGAAGAGGCCTCATCTGGAGTACTGTTCAGTTATGGAGACTATCTTAAAAAAAGGATAGAGACAGGATCAAAGCGGTCCAAAGAAAGGTAACCAAAATGGTGTGGGGGTCTGTATCAAAAGCCACATGAAATGAGACTTCCAGTCTTGCAAGGTCCTCCTGTAATATATTACAATCCGCTTATGATTTAACTGCTCTGAATAATTTTGTATCATCTGCAAATTTGATAACCTCACTCGTTGTATTCCTTCCCAGATCATTTATATATATATTAAAAAGCACCAGTCCAAGTACAGATCCCCAAGGCACTCCATATTTACCCTTTTCCACTGAGAAGATTCATCATTTAATCCTACTCTCTGTTTCCTGTCTTTTAACCAGTTTGCAATCCACGAAAGGACATCGCCTCCTATCCCATGACTTTTTAGTTTTCTTAGAAGCCTCTCATGAGGGACTTTGTCAAATGCCTTCTGAAAATCCAAATACACTACATCTACTGTTTCACCTTTATCCACATGTTTATTAACCCTGTTGACTGTGTTCCATTAAACCATGCCTTTCTATATGCTCTACGATTTTGATTTTGAGAATAGTTTCCACTATTTTTCCCAGCACTGAAATCAGGCTCACTGGTCTCCTGGATCACCGGTCTCCAGGCTCACTGGTACCTGGATCACCACTGGAGCCTTTTTTAAATATTGGGGTTACATTGGCTGCCTTCCAGTCTTCAGATACAATGGATGATTTTAATGATAGGTTACAAATTTTAACTAATAGATCAGAACTTTCATTTTTTAGTTTCTTCAATACCCTAGGATGCATACCATCCGAGCCAGGTGATTTGCTACTCTTTAGTTTGTCAATCTGGCCTACTACATCTTCCAGGTTCACAGTGATTTCATTCAGTTCGTCTGACTCATCACCCCTGAAAACCATCTCTAGAACTGGTATCTCCCCAACATCCTCATTAGTAAACAAGGAAGCAAAGAATTAATTTAGTCTTTCTGCAATGGCCTGATCATCCCTAAGAGCCCCTTTAATCCCTCAGTCATCTAATGGTCCAAACAACTCCCTTACAGGTTAAGAACATAAGAATATGCCATACTGGGTCAGACCAAGGATCCATCAAGCCCAGCTTCCTGTTTCCAACAGTGGCCAATCCAGGCCATAAGAACCTGGCAAATACCCCAAAACTAAGTCTATTCCATGTTACTGTTGCTAGTAAGAGCAGTGGCTATTTCCTAAGTCAACTTAATTAATAGCAGGTAATGGACTTCTCCTTCAAGAACTTATCCAATCCTTTTTTAAACACACAAATATTAACTGCACTAACCACATCTTCTGGAAACAAATTCCAGAGTTTAATTGTGCGTTGAGTGAAAAAGAACTTTCTCCTTTAGTTTTAAATGTTCCACATGCTAACTTCATGGAGTGCCCCCTAGTCTTTCTATTATTTGAAAGAGTAAATAACCGATTCACATCTACCCGTTCTAGACCTCTCATGATTTTAAACACTTCTAACATATCCCTCCTCAGCCGTCTCTTCTGCAAGCTAAAAAGTCCAAACCTCTTTAGTCTTTCCTCATAGGGGAGCTGTTCCATTCCCCTTATCATTTTGGTCGCCCTTCTCTGTACCTTCTCCATCACATTTATATCTTTTTTGAGATGCGGCGACCAGAATTGTACACAGTATTCAAGGTGCGGTCTCACCATGGAGCGATACAGAGGCATTATGACATTTTCCGTTTAATCACCATTCCCTTTCTCATAATTCACAACATTCTGTTTGCTTTTTTGACTGGCGCAGCACACTGAACCAACAATTTCAATGTGTTATCCTCTATGATGCCTAGATCTCTTTCTTGGGTGGTAGCACCTAATGTGGAACCTAACATTGTGTAACTATAGCATGGGTTATTTTTCCCTATATGCATCACCTTGCACTTATCCACATTAAATTTCAGCTGCCATTTCAATGCCCAATTTTCCAGTCTCACAAGGTCTTCCTGCAATTTATCACATTCTGCTTGTAATGTAACTACTCTGAACAATTTTGTATCATCTGCAAATTTGTTTACCTCACTCGTTGAATTTCTTTCCAGATAATTTATAAATATATTGAAAAGTAAGGGTCCCAAATCAGATACCTGAAGCACTCCACTGCCCACTCCCTTCCACTGAGAAAATTATCCATTTAATCCTACTCTCTGTTTCCTGTCTTTTAGCCAGTTTGTAATCCAGGAAAGGACATCACCACCTATCCCATGTCTTTTTACTTTTCCTAGAAGCCTCTCATGAGGAACTTTGTAAAATGCCTTCTGAAAATCCAAGTACACTACATCTACCGGTTCACCTTTATCCACAATTTATTAACTCCTGCAAAAAAGTGAAGCAGATTTGTGAGGCAAGACTTGCCTTGGGTAAAGCCATGCTGACTTTGTTCCATTAAACCATGACTTTCTATATGTTCTGTGATTTTGATGTTTAGAACACTTTCCACTATTTTTCCTGGCACTGAAGTCAGGCTAACAGGTCTGTAGTTTCCCGGATTGCCCCTGGAGCCCTTTTTAAATTTTGGGGTTACATTAGCTATCCTCCAGTCTTCAGGTACAATGGATGATTTTAATGATAGGTTACAAATTTTTACTAATAGGTCTGAAATTTCATCTTTTAGTTCCTTCAGAACCCTGGGGTACATACCATCCAGTCCAGGTGGTTAATACTCTTAAGTTTGTCAATCAGGCCTACCACATCTTCTAGGTTTGTTGTGATTGACCAATCCGGAAGTGGATCCTTGGGCCGACCGCCGGAGGGAGACGGACGGGAGGCAGACTAGATGAAACGATGAATCTTCACCTGGAAACCCGTGACCCCTCCAGAGGAGCTGTAGAGGCCCGGGTCGCTAGGGCTTAGGAGTCTTCACCCTGGAAGCCCGAGATCCCCCCAGGAGGAGCCTGTAGGGACCCGGACCGCTGGGTCTTAGGTGATAACAGAAGAATCCAAGGAAGCGATACGAACCGGGGTACAAGCAGGCAGAGAGCGGAGTCAGGCAGGCAGAGATCAGGAACCAGGCAGGCAAACGATACCGGAGTCAGACAGGCAGAAGTCAGGAACCAGGCAGGCAGATAAACGATACCAGAGTCAGGCAGGCAGAAGTCAGGAACCAGGCAGGCAGATAAACGATACCAGAGTCAGGCAGGCAGAAGTCAGGAACCAGGCAGGCAGATAAACGATACCAGAGTCAGGCAGGCAGAAGTCAGGAACCAGGCAGGCAGATAAACGATGGCAACTAGCACTCCGAAGAGAAACCTCGTTGCAAGGCGAATTGCAACTTCAAAAGTCCCGGCTTAAATCCCCTGCTCAATCAGCTGACGTCAAAAGAGGCGTGTCTGCACATCCGGGTGCAGACGCCTCAAAACACGGCTCCTCGCGCGCGCGCGCGCGTACCAGGGCTGGGAGGAGGAGTTCCTGACGGCGTCTCCACGAGGAGACGCCGCTACCATGCGGCCCTGGAGGCCAGAAACCCGGCGGTTCGCGGCGCCACGGAGGAAGGTAAGAGCCCGGTCACTAGGCTAGTGACCGGGATCGTAACAGTACCCCCCACTTTACGCCCCCTCTTTAAAGGACCGGGCCTTCCAGGGTTGTCCAAGTGGAATTGGGACAGCAGAGTCTTATCCAGGATGTTCCGCGCAGGTTCCCAGGAATCTTCCTCAGGACCACAGCCTTCCCAGGCTAGCAAATATTCCCACCGACGATTGTGAAATCGTACGTCCCGTACCTCGTGTACTTGATAGACCGGATCCCCAGGAGACGAGACATCATCCGGAGTGAGGTGATGATAACGTGAGTGGACCACAGGTTTTAACAGGGACACATGAAATACATTGTGAATGCGCAATGATGATGGCAGTCGAAGTCTGTAGGATACCAATCCAATACGTTCTGCCACTGGAAATGGACCACAGAATTTAGGAGCCAACTTGCGAGAGTAACCTGAAAGGTGCAAATTTTTGGTACTTAACCATACTTTAGTACCAGGTAGTAGTGTCGGAGCAGCCCGTCTATGACGATTCGCTGTAGTCTGTGCTTTCTGTGCTGCAGACGAAAGACGATGCTGAAGTGACGACCATAGGTGACGAAATTGAGTCGCTGCTGACTGAGCCGCAGGAGATGCCACCTCCACTGGAACTGGGACAGGAGGTTTGAGATGATGACCAAAAACCGTTTGAAAAGGTGATTGGCCCGTGACAGAGTGTTCATGGTTATTATATGCAAATTCTGCCCAAGGCAACAACGCCACCCAATTATCTCTTTTCTCAGAAATGAAACTGCGGAGAAAAGACTTGAGAGACCGATTCATTCTTTCCGTCTGTCCATTACTTTGGGGGTGAAAAGCGGTGGAGAAATTCAACTGAACCCCGAACTGTTTGCAAAGGGCTCGCCAATAGCGAGCTGTAAACTGAGGTCCACGGTCAGAGACTATACTTTGTGGAAGACCATGGACTCGAAAGATGTGTTGTACGAACAGCTTTGCTAACTCAGGTGCAGAAGGCAGTTTGTCCAGTGGTACGAGATGTACCATTTTAGAAAAACGGTCCACAATAACCCAAATTACAGTCTTACCCTCTGAAGGAGGGAGATCTACCACAAAGTCTGTGGCAATGTGTGTCCATGGTTCTGTGGCAATGGGTAACGGTTGTAGCAGGCCCCAAGGTCGACCAGAAAGTGGCTTTTGCCTGGCACATACTGGGCAAGATGCCACGTATTCCTGAACGTCCTGACGTACCCGAGGCCACCAGTAGAATCGATTCAAAAGAGTGAGAGTTCTTACTCGGCCGGCATGACCTCCTGTGAGGGAGTCGTGAGCCCACTCCAGAACCTTCCTTCGGTCTCGTCGAGGTACTACTACTCGTCCTTGCTGAGATACACTAGTGCAGTCAAGAGAAATCCTGGCTGGGTCAATGATATACTGTGGAGAGTCACTCCTTTCCTCAAGGATGGTGTTACGGGACAGAGCATCGGCTCGGATGTTCTTAGCGGCGGGTCTGTACTTGAGGATAAAATCGAACTGACTAAAGAACAATGACCATCTCGCCTGCCTGGGATTGAGGCGTTGGGCTTTGGAAAGAAACTCCAGGTTCTTATGGTCAGTGTACACCGTGATTTGGTGCTGAGCTCCTTCTAGCCACTGCCTCCATGCCTCAAACGCCAACTTGATGGCGAGAAGTTCTTTATCGCCGATACCGTAATTATTTTCGGCAGGAGTGAATCTCTTCGAGAAATACGAGCATGGGAGTAGAGTTCCTGCACTAGAGTGCTGAGAAAGTACTGCACCTACCGCCACACTGGACGCATCTACCTCCACTATGAAGGGACGTGACGGATCAGGGTGTCGTAGGCAAGTATCCAACAGAAACGCGTCCTTTAAATCTTGAAACGCTTTACAAGCCTCCGCAGACCAGTGGCGAACATCCGCTCCTTTCCTTGTTAAGGCTGTCAAAGGTGCCACCAGCCGGGAGTATCCTGGAATAAAGTGTCTGTAAAAGTTGGCGAAGCCCAGAAAGCGTTGCAACGCCTTTAATCCTGTAGGCTGAGGCCACTTCTTGATGGCCGAAACCTTCTCTGGGTCCATGCGAAATCCTGTGGCAGACACGATATACCCTAAGAAAGGCAAAGAGTCCTGCTCAAAGAGACATTTTTCCAGTTTGGCGTAAAGGTGCTGGTCTCGGAGAATCTGAAGAACTTGCCGGACCTGTCGGCGATGAGAATCCAAATCTTGCGAAAATATGAGAACATCATCCAGATAGACAATGACACAAGTGTTTAGCAGTTCCCTAAGAATCTCATTCATGAGATGCTGGAATACGGCAGGAGCATTGCACAAGCCGAATGGCATAACCAGATATTCGTAGTGCTCGTCCCGGGTGTTGAAAGCAGTCTTCCACTCATCCCCGGGACGGATGCGCACTAGATTGTAGGCTCCTCTTAGGTCCAGTTTGGTAAAAACTCGAGCCCCCTGGAGTCTGTCCAAAAGTTCTGGGATCAAGGGTAACGGGTAGCGGTTCTTTTCAGTAATCCTATTTAAACCACGGTAGTCGATGCAAGGACGTAAAGATCCGTCCTTTTTGGCTACAAAGAAGAATCCCGCCCCTGCAGAAGACTTAGACTGACGTATAAACCCCTTAGCGAGGTTCTCCTTAATATAATCGGACATGGCTTTAGTCTCTGGTTGGGATAAAGGATACACCCTACCCCGGGGTGGTGTAGTACCGGGAAGAAGCTCGATGGCACAGTCGAAGGGACGGTGTTGTGGCAGCAACTCCGCCTTTTCCTTAGAAAATACATCGGAAAACTCACTGTACACCGCCGGAAGAATTGGCCCCGCATGTGCCAGAGTAATGGGAGAACTCCCAGTAGTAGTAATGCAGGACTGGAAGCACTGTGGACTCCATTGAGCAATCTGTAAATTGTCCCAGTGAATTATAGGAGAGTGTTGCTGTAACCACGGTAGGCCAAGAACTATAGGATGTACCGACTTTTCTAAGACCAGGAAAGAGATCACCTCGCTGTGGAACAGGCCGGTCTGGAGAGAAATCGGAGCTGTAACCAAGGAGATACTCCCGGCCAATGGGGTCCCTTGAATGGAGGTGACTCGCAAGGAGGGCTCCCGAGGTTGAGTAGCTATTTGCAGGCGCTCAACCAGAGACTGAGCAATGAAGTTTCCTCCAGCCCCTGAGTCGATCAGAGCCCGAGTTTCAAAAGACTCCTCGGGAAATTTTAAAGTTACCGGTACCGTACATTGAGGAGCAGTGTTCAAACAGCCCAGGGGACACTCCTCCCTTACTCCTAAGCGTGAGCGTTTCCCGGCCGTTCTTTGCAATTAGACAGGAAATGTCCTTTCCCGCCGCAATACAAACACAGACCTTGTGTCCTGCGGCGGCGCTTCTCCTCCTCAGTCAGGGTAGTTCTTCCCAGCTGCATTGGCTCATCAGAAGATGGTGTTGCGGTAGCCCCCGTAGACCGGGGAACAGAGGCAAGAGGTCTCGACGAGACCGGCGCTAGTGGCGACATGCGCCGTAGTGGGCGTACCTCTCTAGCCCGCTGTTGCAACCGCTGATCAATGCGTCCAGCAAGCTCTATGAGAGCATTGAGATCTTCAGGGAGCTCTCTGGCGGCAAGAATGTCCTTAATCCGGCCTGCTAGACCTTCAAGAAAAATTCCCCGAAGGGCATCATCTCGCCACCCCACCTCAAGCGCCAGGGTGCGGAACTCCAGAGCGTACTCCGCCAGTGTGCGTGGTCCTTGGCAAATTTGCAAGAGCTCCGAAGTCGCTGAAGTTTGGCGAGCAGGCTCATCGAACGCGGCCCTGAACTCAGCCACAAAGAGGTCCAGACTCGAGAGAGCGGCATCATTCTTCTCCCACATAGGAGATGCCCAATTCAGTGCCTTGTCATCCAGCAGGGAGAAAATGTACGCCACCTTGACTGCATCAGTAGGAAACTGATTGGGAAGTAAGGCGAACCGCACATAGCACTGATTGAGAAATCCACGGCAAGCTTTGGCATCCCCAGCATAACGAGAAGGAGCAGGCAGCTGGGTCTGAGTCTGGAAAGTGACTACTGGAGCCGGAACCGGAGGCGGAGCCTGTCCAGGAGGTTCATTGTCCATTCGAGTAGCCATGCGCTCAACCGTGCCTACTAACGAATCCAACACCTGTTGCTGCTGCACCAGGCGTTGTGCCAACCCAGGAATGGCCTGAAGCCCAGCGAGATCTGCCGGATCCATGGCCTTGCAAACTGTTGTGATTGACCAATCCGGAAGTGGATCCTTGGGCCGACCGCCGGAGGGAGACGGACGGGAGGCAGACTAGATGAAACGATGAATCTTCACCTGGAAACCCGTGACCCCTCCAGAGGAGCTGTAGAGGCCCGGGTCGCTAGGGCTTAGGAGTCTTCGCCCTGGAAGCCCGAGATCCCCCCAGGAGGAGCCTGTAGGGACCCGGACCGCTGGGTCTTAGGTGATAACAGAAGAATCCAAGGAAGCGATACGAACCGGGGTACAAGCAGGCAGAGAGCGGAGTCAGGCAGGCAGAGATCAGGAACCAGGCAGGCAAATGATACCGGAGTCAGACAGGCAGAAGTCAGGAACCAGGCAGGCAGATAAACGATACCAGAGTCAGGCAGGCAGAAGTCAGGAACCAGGCAGGCAGATAAACGATACCAGAGTCAGGCAGGCAGAAGTCAGGAACCAGGCAGGCAGATAAACGATACCAGAGTCAGGCAGGCAGAAGTCAGGAACCAGGCAGGCAGATAAACGATGGCAACTAGCACTCCGAAGAGAAACCTCGTTGCAAGGCGAATTGCAACTTCAAAAGTCCCTCCCCTGCTCAATCAGCTGACGTCAAAAGAGGCGTGTCTGCACATCCGGGTGCAGACGCCTCAAAACACGGCTCCTCGCGCGCGTGCGTACCAGGGCTGGGGGGAGGAGTTCCTGACGGCGTCTCCACGAGGAGACGCCGCTGCCATGCGGCCCTGGAGGCCAGAAACCCGGCGGTTCGCGGCGCCACGGAGGAAGGTAAGAGCCCGGTCACTAGGCTAGTGACCGGGATCGTAACAAGGTTCACCGTGATTTGGTTCAGTCCATCTGAAGCATTACCCATGAAAACCTTCTCCAGTACGGGTACCTCCACAGCATCCTCTTCAGTAATCACTGAAGCAAATATAATAAATAAATAATTTAATAATTTAATCTTTCCTCTTTAACCCCTCGATCATCTAACGGTCCAACTGACTCCTTCACAGGCTTTCTACTTTGGATATATTTAAAAAAGTTTTTATTATGAGTTTTTGCCTCTATGGCCAACTTCATTTCAAATTCTCTCTTTGCCTGTCTTATCAATGTTTTTCACTTAAGTTGACAGTGCTTATGTTTTATCCTATTTTCTTCAGATGGATCCTTCTTCCAATTTGTTTTTTGAAGGATTTTTTTTGGCTAAAATAGCCTCCTTTACCTCACCTTTTAACCATGATGGTAATCGTTTTGCCTTCCTTCCACCTTTCATAATGTGGAATACATATGGACTGCACCTCTAGTATTATATTTTTAAACAATGTCCATGCCTGTTGAACACTTTTATCCTTTGCAGCTGCACCTTTCAGTTTTTTTCTAGTTTTAACCTTTTAATTTAACACTTCTGTCCTTTGCACCTCATGTCTCCTGCTTTCAGGTAGGGTCGTAAAACATTATTGCCTATGACATTTCTTGTGTAACCCTTTTCTTTGGAGTTTCACTCTATCTGAAGAGCACAAAAAAGAATTTCACCACGTCCCCAATTTTACCAAATCCCAAGTCCCAGACAGTGTAGATACTGTATATACCTCGGAAGTGTGTTACCATCCTCTTTAGTGATGATAATGCTGTAGAAACAGGCAGGACACAATATGGGTGTTCAAATTAACTTTAGTTTTCAAGAAATTAAATAAATTTCCAATCAATGTGTTAATTGTTATACTTGTTAAGCTCTAAATCATGCTTAAAGGTGCTTCTCCATGAACACAAGTGTACCATACCAAATTTAGTAGAAACAAATTTTACTTTTTTATTGCATATCAATAAGCAAAGCAGGTACCCTTGGGAGGCACAGAGGGATAGGACCTCTCCGGCCAGAGCTCAGAAGAAGCTGTACCCTTTGTTTCTCTCCATACATTAGAAAAGTCTTCTTTTTATAGATATCACAGACAGTCTCAATCCCTAAATTGCTTGAATCTATGGGAGTATCATGTACACAGTTTCTTATGTCAAAACAAGATGAATTAAACCTATATTACCCTGACTCTCCTCCCAAATTGGTGCCTACTTGCCTAATGTTCACATCAGTCTTCTGTTAGTCTTTTGTCCTGTCTAGTTTTCACCCTCAGGGAGGTTTCCAAGACTCTGGTTTCGCTGGTGCCACTTTAGCTGAAATGTTAGCCTGTGAGATTCTGCCCTTTTCCTTCTGCTTTTCTGTGACCCCATGACCTTCTATCATAAGTTTTTTACATCTCCTGCTGCTGTCCAGATGTCTCCTGTAATTTCTCCAAATTAGAGTCAATAGGGCATTTAATGTTCCCATGGCCAGAACTGCAAGCAGTCCAAGGCAGCAGAGGATTCTGGGTGAGTCATAGTCTCCATTTTGGTCTCAGACTCAGGCACATATATCATACTTCACATATGTGGTCTATCTGGGGCATACATGGGAAACACTCTCTTCTCTCTTTGCAAGTGTCCTTTTCACTATTCTCTGGGAGCAGTTCACTTCCTTACTTATCCGAGTGGGCAGTGTCCCAGCCAGGAAGGAAACACATTCAGGGGATCCACTTACTCCTGAAAATGTATTATACCTGCAATCTAATAGAGTCTCAGATGTCCCCAGCTTGTATCCTGCATTCCCCCAAGGTGGAGATCTGGTTGGTGTCCCCATTTGATCTTAAACTCTTCTCTTCTAAACTCCCTCTGCAGTTGACCTCTTAGGGTAAAAGATCCGTTATTCAATACCAGCAGGGCTCTTTCATCCCAACCACATAGTCAGGAGGGGTAGTACAAAAACCCTTCCCACCAAAACACAAAAATCCAAGAAACTTCACTGTATGAGGAGTTACTGTAGGTCCTCTCACTGGCTGAAAAATTATATATAGGTCTTCTCCCTCTTGTTCATCAGTTATGGGGGTTTGCCTCACCAGCAGGTTTGGGATTCACCCGGGGCACAACCAAAAGTCTCGAAAAACTTCTTACTAAAGTCCTTTCTATTCATGGGAAGGGATATCCCCTAGCAGGCAAGGGAGTGCCCTGGAACTGAAGAAGCTCCCAATCTAACAAACAGCAGAGCAAATAAATAGCTCCTTAGTTCTTCAAAACCCAAACTGAACTGACCACACGCACTAAGGCTCCAACCCATGTTTCTGGACCAGGACTGAACCATTACAGATATCCTCAGGGGGAGGTGCTACAGAATATGATCTTTCCCACTCACTATAGCCCACAAGGGCAGGGATCTATGTTCATCTAATGGGATACTAGAGGGTCCCCACACTTGCAAAATGCCTCAGATGTTTTTCCTAACTTTCATTTACATTTTATGATGTACAGGAAAAGACAACTACAGGCTATGGAAATTAAGTATAAAAGCAGATACAAATTGCAGATGATATACAATTGTCCAGAATAAGACTGTAAACACCTCTTTTGCTACTTGTACCGTGGGGTGAAAATGAATGAAATTCACAGAACTCTATCATCATGGCAATTTTTTTTTAGGAACTGTTAAAACTTAGTGTGACATATTCACAGTGCAATGGAACAGAATAACATGGACATTTTCATTTCTATGGGGAATTTGGTTTTTAAATGTAAATGATATATACAGTCACTGTGCATAAATTAATTAGTAGGGATAGACATTCTGGAGAACATTTTCTATTTCCTTTCAGATTGTTTTCAAATTGGAATGAGTTAAATTCTGATGAAATTTCTTTTTGAGTTTAAGTATTTTTATTAAGAGGTAACACATATATCAATTAGATATCATACATAATACAAAGCAGATATAACAAATAGTCACAATATTCAAATCGATGAACAAAGCTCAAGTGTAACCCTCATTATATAAAAATGAGAAAACAAAACGTAGAAAATAGTAGAATAAGAGAAGAAAGGCAATCAAAGGGAAAAAAGAAAAACAAGAAAAGAGGGGAAATAGAGAAAGAAACATATCACCTTAGCTGAAGGTAGGAGGAGGAAACCAACTACCATGGACGAAATGACTATATGCGACAAGAGAATGAGCTTTGATATAGTAGGGCTACCCAGCTACCGTATTTAACATGGAAAGGTAGTCATCAACCGGCTTCCACACCTGACACCAGGATGCAAGCCTATGAAATTTGAGAGCCATAGCCTTCTCATATTTAATATATAGGCATATGGAATTCCACCACAGATGTTCAGAGAGGGAGTTACTATTCTTCCAGTTGGTCATGACATTATGCAATGCAGCTAATAACAGAAAATCTAATAATTTGCTGTGAGCAATATTTAGGTGGAGGGAAGGATCATTACTACGTAATATGACCAAAGAAAAGGTCAAGGGACATGTAAGTGATAATATGTCTGAAATGATAGACCAGACTTGCATCCAGAATCTGTGCACTATGGGGCAATAATACAACATATGAGAAAGTGAACCATTGCCTTCATGACATGACCAACAAGCGTGTGATTGTGCTAATCCAGCTCTGTGCAATTTCCACGGAGTCCACACTGCTCTATGCATAATAAAATAAGCGGTCTGAGTTAAGCTCGAGGAGAGCGATATTCGTATCGATTTCTGCCAAAGGTATTGCCATTTGCTGGGGGGTATCTGTGTATGAAGGGTAGCCATCCAGTACGATTGTACCCCTGTGGAGGATGTCTGCGCTAAACAGCTCTTGATGTGTCTGTACAGTCTGGATGCAAGATGGCCCCGGTCCCCATTTAGCGAAAAAAAGGACAATAAAGCAGGTTCAGCTTGTGATGAGAGAACCGAGGTAGAAATGCCTTGAAAAACATGCTGTAATTGCAGCCAAGCATAATATTGAGATGTGGGTAAACCAAATCGGGTGCGCAACTGGTCAAAGGGGAGTAGTTTATTATTCTGAAGGACCGATGTCAAGAACCACAACCCACATCTTTGCCAGGTTGGCCAGCTGATTGTATGATTATCAATTTTTATTTTGGGATTATGCCAAAGCGGAGCATAGATTGAGCCAGACCAGGGAGGCAGATTAGGGGGTCGCATCTTGTCAAATTCTATCATCGCTCTATGTAAGGACCTTACTATAGGATTGAGTTTAACAGACGACGACAATGGAACTCCTGGAAAATATCTCATGGGAGCAGGAGATATTAACACCCGTTCAATAGAAAGCCATCTGGGGGGGATAGATGAAGGATTATCAGTATTAAAATAGTGAGAGCCCTGCTGTAAAATGTAGGCTTGGTGATAAGTGTAAAAATCGGGGAAATTTACACCTCCATGTATAGTAGCTTGTTTCAGTTTAGATAATGCTATTCTGGGGGGTTTATCTTTCCAAAGAAATCTGGTAAGCAGGCGATCAATCTGTTTATAGAAATTACTGGAAAAAAAAATGGGAACCATAGATAGAATATACATAATCCGTGGTGCAAGAACCATTTTAATAGAATCTAGTCTCCCCCACCAAGTCAAATGCAAAGGGGACCATGCTATTAAGGCGTCACAAAGTCTTTGAATGGTGGTTTCCTCACAATGAGTGACAGTTAAATTAGGATCCATTTGAAAACGAATACCCAAATATTTGAGTCCACTCTTAACAGTTTGTATGGGGAGTTGGGCCAGCTTTAATAGGGCACCTTGGGAGTTTAAAGGGAGCATCTCAGTCTTATGCCAATTAATCTTGTAGCCAGAAATGAGAGAGTAGCTTGAAATAATAGCAAATAGGGAGGGGAGAGACATCTCAGGATTAGTAAGAAACAGGAGAACATCATCCGCATAAGCTGATAATTTAAACAGTTCACCTCCTAACTCAAATCCCTGTACATTCGTTGCTTGTCTAATAGATAGTAATAGTGGTTCCAAAGCCAGGTTGAAAAGAAGGGGGGACAGAGGGCAACCTTGGCGGGTACCTCTCCGTAGATGAAAGGGCGTAGATGAGTGAGTATTGATAAATAGAAAAGCCGTGGGAGAAGTATATAAAGTTTGAACCCAGGAGAGAAAAGTCGGGCCAAAGCCAAACCACTGGAGAGTAGCCCAAAGAAAAGGCCATTCGACACGATCGAATGCCTTTTCTGCATCTAATGATATGGCCACTGCCGGGGTTGCCAATGCGGGTGCTCGTTCTAAGATATGGAAAAACATGCGAGAATTATTGGCTATCAACCGGCCTTTAACAAATCCAGATTGATCCGGATGTACAATAGAGGGCAGTACTTTGGATAAACGAATCGCTAGGATTTTTGCAAAAATTTTATAATCAGCATTCAATAGTGATATTGGTCGATAATTAGAGATAGTGGAGGGGTCTCTTCCCGGCTTTGGAAGAACTATAATACATGCCTCAGTGAAACTAGAAAGACCATCTGGAGAAGAGAGAATAGAAGAAAAATATTGATGTAAATGAGGAGAGAGCACAGATTTAAAAGCATGGTAAAAGTCAGAGGAAAGTCCATCCGGTCCCGGGGCCTTGCCGCTAGAGAGCGATGTAATAGCTGCAGAAACTTCCTCTATAGTGAAAGGCATATCCAATGATGAGGTTTGAGATTGTGTAAGAGCTGGATGAGAAATGTTCGCCAGAAACTTCTGAATAGATTCCGCTGAGGAGTCAGCCTCCGATTGGTAGAGAGTATCATAGAAAGATCGGAATTCGTTGAGAATGTCTGTATCGGATGTCAAAGGCGTCTTGGAGGTAGACAGCACCATGTCGATGCGTTTCCTCTCCTGGCGTTTCTTAAGATACGAGGCTAGAAGATGTTCGTACTTGTTATTTTCAGCGTAGTAGGTCGCTTTTGTGCGGCCCAGATGGAGTTGAACTTGAGAACTTAGATGTTGATTGTAGCAATATCGTGCTCTTAACAAAGCCGTTAGGGTGGTCAGGGTGGGATCCGCAATATGTTTGTGTTCCAGTTGTTCCACTTCTTGCTGAAGTGCAGTTAAAGTAGCTTGATAGGATTTTTTGAGACTGATAGAATGACTGATTATGGAGCCTCTAATCGTAGCTTTGAACGCTTGCCATAAGGTAGCTGGAGATACATCTGGGGTAGAATTGAATCGAAAATATTCTTCTATATGGCCTTGAATTTTGGAGATAAAGGAAGTGTCAGATAAAAGTGAAGAATTAAATCGCCAGCGATGCTCTGTAGGAACTGGAGAAAGAAGCTTAAATGTGAGTTGAATCGCAGCATGATCAGAGATCAGTATGGGATGAATGGAGGCTGCTTTTAAGGCAGGTACAAGCTGCTTCGAGATTAGGAAAAAATCTATCCTTGAATAAACGTTATGAGGAGCAGAAAAGAAGGTATAATCTTTAGCTGTCGGATGAAGTAAACGCCACGGGTCTGATAATCCATGCGAGTGTAGTAATGATAATAAGAGTTTGCTGGATCTGGAGATCGTAGGCTTCAGTTTTGTAGTTCGGTCTAGAAAGGGATCTAGAACCTGATTAAAGTCCCCTCCTATTATAACAGGTGCGAGAGGCATATTAAGCAGTTGAGTGAACAGCTGATGAAAAAAATCCGGAGTATCCGCATTAGGAGCATAGATGTTTAACACAGTATACTTATGCTGTGCTATCTGAATCTGAATCATAGTCCATCGGCCCTCACAGTCTGCAGAACTGTGTAGGAGTTGAGCGTCCAATCTTTTATGCAAAAGGATAGCTGTGCCCCTTTTTTTATGAACAGCGGGACTGTAGATGACTTGGCCCACCCATTGCTGTTTGAGTTTACTTGACTCCAGAGAAGTAAGATGAGTCTCTTGGAGGAGCGCGATGTCAGCATGGAGTGATTGCAAATATGTCAGGACTTTCTTCCGTTTGATCTGGTGTGTAAAGCCGTTGACGTTCAGAGAGATGACAGTAATCTCATTGATATTAGACGCCATGAGATAAGTTGG
The DNA here is from genome assembly GCF_901001135.1 of Rhinatrema bivittatum. Classification (NCBI taxonomy): domain Eukaryota; kingdom Metazoa; phylum Chordata; class Amphibia; order Gymnophiona; family Rhinatrematidae; genus Rhinatrema; species Rhinatrema bivittatum. The sequence continues at coordinate 365,536,508 of NC_042620.1, read as the reverse complement.
AATCTTTGCATAGGGTAGCATGGGAGCCAGGCCGAAAAGTCTGGTGATACTGGTGATAGTCGCAAGGCGGAGAGAGAGAGAACATTAGAAGAAGTCCAGGAAAGTTGTCCAGAAAAAGAAAAATAAACAAAAATGACCAGCCCAAAAAAGACTGATATCAGAGCCATACAGGCTATTTGTTTCATATGAGCCTTTCGTAGTGCCAGAGGTCACTGTAACCAATCTGTTTCCTCCAGACTTATAACGGCAAATAATCTTGGATAACCCCCATAATTAGGTGGAAAATGTTACATGAGAAATAAAAAAGGAAAAGGAGATATAAAAGTGAACCATTTCCCAAGAAACAGAACCAAAAGAAAATAAAAAAATAACCACCTCCGGCTACTCTCTGAAAATGAGAGTGAAGTTACCATATAAAGGGTTCTCAAAGAAAAGAAATTAAACCCGACGTTCGCGGAGAGTAATATGAACAACCAAAAAGAGCCGGTATAGGATAAAGGCGGTATTAGGCTGCGTTCAGCAGCGCAGGTTGAACAACTGATACCAATTTGTAACTACAACCTGTTCAAGTTACCATTTCTGAAAGTTGGTCCTGGGAACGTAGAAAGTCTTCTAGCGTCGCTGGACTGTGAAAAATTTGTGTGTGGTTGCGGTATGTGATTTTCATTTGGGCCGGATATAGTAGGCCATATTGCGCTCCCATGTTTCTTAGATGGGGCCTGAGGGCAAGAAAACCTTTCCGTTTGGCTGCGGTGGCTTTAGCGAAATCTGGTACAAAAAGAAGTGTTACCTTTATAAATGATAGGCGCTTGATTTTTCGCCGCTGTGAGAATGAGCAGAGTATGCGGGTGTCTCAGCACTTTAAATATGAGAGGCCTTGGGCGAGTGGCATCTCGTAGCGGCCTAGCTGGGATCCGATGCGCCCTCTCAATTTCAAATGGCTTGTCGAATTTTAGTTTAAGGCACGCCGGGATAAGTTGCTGTAAGAAGGCTATAACATCATTACCTTCTGTGCCTTCCGGCACCCCCAGTATTCGCAAGTTGTTTCGTCTATTTCGATTGGATAGGTCTTCTATTTCTGCTTGCATTTGCTCCATATCTTGACGAAGTTTAGGGATAGTCGAGGTCGTAAGCAGTAAGGAAGAAGTCTGAGCTTCCACGTCATCCATCCGGACCTGAAAGTGTGCCATTTGCTGAGTTACAGCTTGCAAATCAGATCTTATGGCTGTGGTTGCATCCGTATTAAGCTGGAGCATTTCTTTTAGTTGCTTAAGCTCGACGAGTACAAGTTCAGCAGACGCCATACTTTTTTGCGCAGCGAGTTTCTCCGGCGTTGGGGGATCCGGTTTGGCGCGTTTTGAGCCCGAAACCGCCGCGAAAGCTGCTTCAATTTTCCCCGATTTGGGTACTGACATGTCGGCTCAGTCTCATTCGTCCGCAATACCAAAAAATAAAGAGAATAGAAGGGGGTTATTCCAATAATGCTAGCGAAGTCTGGTGGAGCGCGATGGTTAAGCGGCCATCTTGGTCGCTGCTCGAGAGCGCCCCATTCTGATGAAATTTCAGTGAAATCTCATTTTGTTTTGAAAACCTATTTTTTAAAAAAGTTGCTGGTTAGTCCTGGGCCTAGGCCTAAGGCCGGGGCCTCACCTAGGGAGTAGGACAAAATTCAAAGCAGGGGTCTCGGCCTATGCCTGAGTGTGACTCCGACACCTAGGCCTAAGCCCAAAGCCTAGGCATAGACTGCAACCTGACGACGGGGCCATGGCCTACACCCGAACGCAACACTGGGGTCTTGGTCTAGGCCCTGGCCAGATACTGAGGCCTAGACCAAGACCCAAATAAAGGCCTAGGAAATTTTCCGCCGACCCCCCCCCCCACCCCCCGTACTTAATAAATCCTATGCCACATCCTTGCCTGGTCCTGATGCTGCAGCTTCTTTTTTTTTTTATTGTAATTTTTATTTGTCATCACAAATAAGTAGTACAGAACAATAGCAATTACATGACAATAACATTTTCTAACATAAACAGAACTTACCCCCTCCCCCCGACTAAGAACATTACATTCACATTGTCAAAGACCTAGTAAATAGTATGTTAGACATTGGCCAGAAGACATATGCAGACCGTATGCACTTCAATAGGGAGCCCTATTACTCTCTTATTGTTCAGTTACATGCTTGTTCTTCCATGTAATGTAAGGGTCCCACATCCTACAAAACCTGGGCAAGCTGTGATTTTTTATCGCAGTTAATTTATACAATGAGCAATTTCACTCTAGTCACATGTCCACATCCCCCATCATGGGGAGATCGGTCTTTTTCCAAAGCAAGGCAAGTTTGCATCTAGCCACTAGTATAATTTGATGTGCTAGTAACCATTTTGTGGCGGGGACATCCAGTGGCAAATTAAGTAAAAAGTGTTCTGGGGCATATGGTATTTTTAGACCTAAGATGGCAGTGATAAAATGGTTAAATTCTTTCCAGAACTGTCTCAGTTTGGGGCAACCCCACCACATATGATAATAAGTTCCTTTCTCACCACAGTTTTTCCAACAGGTGTCACCCGCCATTGGTGGGTGACACCTGTTGGACTTCTCTTACGAATTCTGTCAGGCATTAGATACCATCTCATTAACACCTTTTAGCTGTTTTCCAACAATAGGGCAGATAGCGAGCTGCGTTTGGTATTGTGAAATATCAAATCCCATTCTTCTGTGGTTATTATTAACCAAATCCCTTTCCCATGCTTCAATGTACGGAGCCTTGGGCCACTTCACGTTGCCAAGGAACCCATAAAGATTGGAAATACCTGTCATGCCATCTGCCTTGTTACACCAATGCTCTAATTGTGTCTTGCCTTGTTTAAGCTCTGTCCCTATATTTTCCGCTTTCACAAAATGGTGTATTTGTATGTAATGAAAAATTTCCCTCCCGGTTAATTGGTACTGTTCTAGTAACTCCTGAAAGGTGAGAAATTTCTGTAATCCCCAGAGATATTCTAATTGGACTATGCCTTTGAGCAACAAGGGTTGGTAATTTGTTATCGCTCTACCAGCCGAAAATTTAGTATTATAATTAATGGCCATACTATAGAAGTAGTGACATGTTCCAACAAAGTGTATTCGCCATTTCTCCCATATATCCAATGTTAATCGTGTTGTAGGAGCCATAAGAATAGCTCTTGCCCAGGTTTCCCTGGGCTGCCAGACCATAGTCCTTAATGGCACATTCCCCACCAATTCTTGCTCTATTTTAGCCCAAATTTGAATTTCTTTGTCCCTATGCCAATCAATGAGTGCCCTCAGCTGGGCAGCACTGCAGGGATCCCTTTCTCCTTAACCAGCCACACAAGATCCACTACTTTTCTCACATTATCTGCCATCATGCGGCCTGGGATGAAGCCCGTCTGGTCCTTATGTATGATTTTTAAAGATGGCGCCGGCCGTCCATTGGATGGCCCGCGCCATTTTTAAAGATGGCGCTGGCCGTCCAGTGCTCCTACCATGTGACAGGGGCCGGCCAATGGCACGGTTACCCTGTCACATGTTAAGGGCAAAGGGCCATCGGCGCCATTTTTATTAGTGGCAGCCGATGGCCCGAGAGCGGGAGATCGCTCCCGGAGCCCACTGGACCACCAGGTAATTTTAAAACGTTTTTGGGGGGGTCGGGAGGGTGGTGGAGGCTAAGGGAGTGGTTTTAAAGGGTCAGGGTGGGTTTTTGTTTATCAGCCAACAGCCCGAGCGCAAGAGAACGCTCCCGGGACCCCCGCTGGACCACCAGGTAATTTTAAAACATTTTGGGGGGGGGGTTGGGAGGGTGGTGGAGGCTAAGGGAGCGGTTTTAAAGGGTCAGGGTGGGTTTTTTGTTTATAGGATCGGGCGCAGCCGATAAAAAAAAAAAAAACGATCGGGCCGGACGAAAAAAAATGCACAATTTGAATCGGAACCGGAACCGAACCGATTCCAGTTCCGATTCACATCTCTAGTGTTCAGCCCCTTGACGTTCAGCGACAGCATGGAAAGTTGTTCAATCATGGGTTATCCATATAAAGAAGTAGGAAGGAAAGCTATAAAAGCAGGGATACCTTCGTTGCCCATGATGCCATTCTGCTTTCCCTATACTAGGCATTCGATCTATGTTTCGACTCAGTGCTTCAACCCTTTCCCCAATTTGTCTGCTATGCCTGCATAGCAAAGCTGTCCACGTAGCAAGAGGGAGTAACCGTATAATCATAAGAGCATTGCCCCATCCCCCGAGCCTCTCATGTAACCACATTAAGTGAAAAATATAAAATACAATAAATCCCCCATGAATATATCAACCAAATTGCAAACCCTGTGTAAACGCACACAGTGAGCTGTCTATCTGCTGAGTCTAATTGAGATTTTGCTGTCTCTTCCCGCTTTAGAACATTGATCATGAAAGTCCAAGTATCTGATGCTGCAGCTTCTGCCTAAACCCAGGCCCAATGCTGGAGGCCAGGTCCAGATATCTGGGCCTTGGCGTAGGCTAGGGCCTGGGATCAGGCCTGATGATTTGGTCCAGACAGTAGGCCAGATCTTGATGGCGGGATCTTGGCCCAGCCTGGAGGCCAGGTCCTGATGCCTAGGTCTTGGCCTATGCAACAGAGCTCCTTTTCGGCATCTTCTTTCTTTGGCTCTTCTTCGACAACTGTTGCCATCTGCTGGGGTCGTTGTGCCAGAAATAATGAACTCCAGAGCATTCTCCCCAGTGGAGTGTGCTGTTTTGATGTACAGCAGCTATTTCAACTGCCATACATCAAAATGGTGCCCTCCGCTGGGGAAGGTGCACCGGAGTTAGTTAATGGCGCAACAACCTCAGGAGACTGTCAGTTGGAGAAAAAGAGCTGAAGAAAAAAGATGCTGAAGAGGAGCTCTGAGGATTGGGCTTCGGGTCCGGGCCTGACCCTGGTTTGGGCCTAGAGTTAGGCCTGGACCAGTGTTTCCCAACCAATGTGCCATGGCACACTAGTGTGCCATGACTGATCTGCAGTTGTGCTATGAGATGAGCTGGGTATGAAAAAGAGGAGGTGCCAGCAATCTAATGTTTTTATCCCTTCCTTGGCCTGCAGGATGTTGGCTTGCCAGCAGAGGGCATTGGAGATCAGCACTTATCCCCTGCTGCTGCTTCCTTCTGTTAGCTCTCTCTTGCAAGACATGCTGGCTTCATGCTGTTACTATTGCAGAGGCAAGTCAGCAGAGGAAGAAGCAGCACAGCAGGTATGTGGTGCTCAGATTTGTGCTGGCTCCAGGGGGAGGGGGAGGAGGAGAAATAGCTAAATGTGCCAAGGGGTGTGGAGGGAGGGAGGCGAAGGAAATGATGCCAGGAGGTGAGGGGAAGGAAGATAATGATGGGAAAGAGGGAAGAAGATGATAAGTGCTAGAGGGACTGAGCAGCTGGACAAGGAAGGTAATGATATACCAGAGGGGTAGAAGAAGAGGGAAGGGAAGAAAGTGATAATAGCAGGGGAGAGGGAAGATTAAAATGATAGTGGTGCCACAGGGCTGGAGGGAAGGGAAGAAAAAGTGGGGATGATTTCAGGGGGTGGAGGGAGAAGGTGATGATGCCAGGGAAGGGGGGAGAGAGAAGGTGAAAATGTTGCCAGGGGGTGAAGGGATGTAGAAGAAAAAGTAGTGATAATGCTAGTGGGTGGAGAGAGAGGGAAGGAATCAAGGTGATGTCAGGAGAAAGGGAAGAGACAGTGGTGATGATGCCAGAAGGGTGAAGGGAGAGGGAAGAGGAGGAGGTAGTGGTGGGAGAGTGAAGGTGGTGATACCAGGGGGTGTGGAGGGAGAGGATAAAGAAGGTGGTGATGCCAGGGAAGAGGGAAGAAAAAAGTGAGGAAAAGGTGATTATGTTAGGGGATTGAAGGCAGAGAAGAGAAGGTGATTGTGCCATGGGTGGGAGTAAAGGAAAGGGAGAGTGATGATAACAAGGGGTAGAGAGAGAGAGAGGGAATGTAATGCCAGAAGTGGGGTGACAGGGAAGAGAAGATGATGATTTTGAAGATGGTGGTGTGCCACGATGAAATGAAGCCTGTGCCGGGTGTGCAGCAACACAAAAAAAGGTTGGGAATCATTGACCTAGACCACTGTGGGTCATCACAACCTCGATCAGACTCCACGCAAGGCCCTGGCCTGGACTGGAGCCCAGCCTCGTTTGCAGATCTCCCCACCCCCACCCCAGACTGGGGGTGGATCCTGACCCCAGCATTTTTCCGTAAAGGGTGGATGGGTGAGGGGCACGGGAAGCCTCATTTCTTTATGTTTTTTTCCCAGTGTTTCTTTTTTTTTTTTTAAACTAAAGAAATGAAATAAATATCACACAAAACAAAATTCATTGGGGGAAAAAGCTCCCTGAAAATGAAATCCCCCCCCCCTCTTCCCACCTCTATTCATTACTGCCCCCTCTTCCTTCCGGCCTTTGCAAAGGCATTCTTGCAGTTTTCTGCTGATGAAGGCATTCCACCACAGCACAAAGTCAAGCATCCCAATGTGCAAAGAAGCAAGAGCAAATAAGGAAGGGGCGTGTGCATGCCATTTTTCTCTGATAAGAAAGAAGCCAATGATTATCACTTGACATCTCTAGAACTGATTTGTAGCTGATAGAAATTACAGTATGGCTTGTTGAATTTACAGTCTGGCATCAGAAACAATATATCTAAAGCAGCATCTACTGTGAAATAGGTAACTCCCTAACTGCAGGCTGTGTGGCTTTCTGGCAGACCTCGCTGCTGCTGGTGAAGCACTGGACTCTCCGGAGGGTTCGCTATTTCTGAGTGGACGCCACTGAATGCATTTAGTGGGAAGTCAGGCATGACTTTTACAAGCACTTCATTGTTTCAAGACCTTCAGTATCCTGGTGGAGTACTCATCACTAGAAGTCTGGCATAGCTTTATTTCCACTCTATTGTTATTGATTGGGTGTATTCATAGTTTAATTCAATCCATACCAATTCCGAAAGCACTCTGTCCCTGCTGGATAATGCACTGGAGTAGCTTGACCAATCATAAAGGATTCAATCATAAAGGAAAGAAAATATACAATTAATGGTATTTATTATAGTTTGTGGAACCCTTTAAAAGAAATAGGTGCCCTTTTGTAAAAGACGATATTTTGAAAGTAAACTCACCAGGTAACACTATTAAATCTGTAGCAATAAAAACAGTAAGAGGTAGTCATTTCTCACGCTTGTCCATCTGTTTCTATACAATTCCTCTGAACTCTTAGTCACTGCTATGTTTAAAACAGTTAGTTGCTTTGCATGGGCTAGGAATGGATTGCTTCGCACGGACTAGGTGATAACATTCCTGATCTCACATCCTAAGTGGATGAATTGGATCGAGTCATTTTGAGGGGCTGTAACTTATCAGACTGTTCTCGGGACTCTGGGGGAATTTCAGAGGCACTGCTAAAGTCTGAAGTTTCTTTCTTTCCTGATTTGGCTTGTCCTTGCTTTCAGAGCAGGTGAAAGCAGTCTGAAGAGCAAATGAGCAGGATTTTTATTTTTGTACAGTACTAATAACAGCTGTGGGACTCTGCTCTTGATAGCAGTTTGCTTACAAATCGTCAGATGCGCAGTGAAGCAATGAAGAAATTTAACCCCCCACAGCAAACCGGGGCAATTTTTCCCATCGGCATTGGGTAAAATCATCCTAGTGTGCCATGGGAGGCTCACTATTCTGCCTGTTATTGCTCTTTTAGCAATTAGTAAACAAGCTGCTACTAAGACAGGGTCATCAGGGCAGTAATGAAAAATAAAAATCCATTTTACTCAATTAATATTTTCTGCTTAGAACATCAGAGTTAATATAATTCCAAAACACAAAATAGGTTCTTTGGTATCCATTTGGTTTTTTAGAAACAGGGCAACTGCAACTAATCTGGGGAGGTGGGGGGGGGGAGTGGACCAGACTGATACAATTATTATATACACAAACAAAAAAATTGCACCAATACTTGATATTGAATGGGATATATATATGACTGCTGCTTTATTAGTCATAGTAATAACCAAATAAAATACCTAGCCTAGGTACCTGAGTCCTCCTAAATTGCTTACTTATAACCCAACTCTATCCCCCTTCCTTCACAACATCAGTGGAAGGGTGAGGGGGTGATGGGGGAGGAGCCTTTCTGAGAGACATTGTGAAATCACCCCCAGACCAGTTGATGCATTATGAGCATGCAAGGTCATGGTCCTACCGGGACATAGTACTGTCCAGGTGTCACCAGGCAGCCTGTCATGTGCAAGCAAGGTTACCAGTACTCTGATCCCTGTCATGACCATAACTACTAGTCATCGGTATGCCACCACATTGAAGCCACTAGTGAACAGACTGTGGCTGGGAAGTCCTTAGGGCAGGTTGATTTGGTACTCCCCATCCAACCCCGTCCTTCAAGGTTCAAGTATCCCCATCCCCTATACCGCGACAAACATAATAGCTATGATTATATAATTAAACAACATTTCACAAGATAGTCTTTCCGTGCATAATGTTATAACCAGCCTATTTAAACAATCATAGCTATGATCGCAATGCACCTGTGCCTTGTCAGTGCATATGGTATGGTGGGAGGGAGATGTGCTGCGTTGGCAGTGTAGACAGCAAGAAGGAAGCAGCCAGGAACTGGCTGCACCTCTTTTTAAGCCTCCATGCTGCCCCAGCTAGATTCAAGAATTGGACAATCAGGCCATGCATGCCCAATTATGAGCATAGTAATGATTCTCCCATCCCCACCAAAGGCTCGCAGATGAGGTGGGGGGGGGGGGGGGGGAGAGGCGGGGATGTAGAGGATACTGATCCCAGCATGGCTGTCATGTTCAGGAAAGAAGGAAACTAATGTCAATAGGCCATGTGGCCAGCGTCACCAAGAGCAGCTGAACCCTCCAACCGCCCTACAGCAAGAGGAGGAGTCATTGGTCCAGTCCATAGCACATCACTGCACACCCTACCCCAGGCCTGGAGAGAGAACACAGTCCCACCCCTTCTGCTGGGTACATGCTCACCAGACTACACTTGGCATCTTCACACCTGATGCAGCCGTGCGGATTTAGAATTGAAGGAAAATGTCAATAACCTTTATCGTTATAATTGATAACATATTACCTCCTTGTACTATAGCTACAGTACATTCCTCTGAACAGTATTGAAAAGAGAATTTGCAGTTCTCAGTATTGCCCTTTCACTATACCTAAGCAACTTTATTCTGTAGATGTGGGAAAGTATGTTTATGGTTCTATTAACGACTGCACGGAAGACTAGTTTGGTATTATGTTTATAATTCTTTTGTACCTCTAAATTATCACTATAGTAGATCAGTTATTTAGAATTAAATATGATAAATGTATTGGAAATTAGGAATGTCTCATAAAAACTGATTGTAGGAACAGTAAATGTAGTTTTAAAATCAAATAAGGAAGTATAAATATATTTTTTTTATATTGTAGTTCAGTAGTTTCTGCTTTAGGGATTTGTAGACCAAAAATGTTGATTTATGTTCATTTTTATGTTTGGGGGAGTTTTTCTGTTTGTTCTGTTTTTTTCTGTTTGGTTCATTTACTGAACTGAAAAAAAAAAGCATTAAATAACCAAAACACTAACAAACAAAGCCAAAATAGGCTTCCCTGAGACCCTCCAACCCCTGCCTGCCACCCCACAAAGACAGCCCTGGGGCCTGGATTTACCCAGATGGGCTGAGCTAGGCCCACACAAGTCCTCCTTGGAGCCTTCTGCCCCCATTCGGTCCCCTAGACCTGGGCCTTCCTGGCTGGGCTGACCCAGGCCCAGCCAGGGTCTCTCTAGGCCCTTCTGCCTCATAAAAAATCACTGGGGCTGAGGACCTCCCCAACCCCCAGAAATGTCCAAAGAGCTATTCCTACTTGTTCCTGCCCTCATGCTCTATGCTTTACAAATGGCATGTATGGTTTGGATGTGGAATTTGTTAAAAGTGAATGCATATCCCTGTTTTACCTTTATCTTTGGGCTTCCACCTCAATCATTGCTTGCCTCTATTGAGGCTACAGCATCATGAACCTTCATTCACAACTACCTAGGAATTTTCTGAATATTTACACTCCCCTGCTCTCTGTTATTGAAGTGACACAGTAGCCAGAGGCAAAGGACCACAGTGTACCTTCCAAAATCTGGCACATGTTCGCCCAGATTCCAGCCACTAGGTGTAGCCCTTGTGCAACGGCAGAGACTCCTTTCTGCCAAGGACCTCTGCCTGCTGACCCAGGCATTATCCTCAGTTCCAGCCTACCCTGATTTTACTGGGAAAGCATGCAGAGAAATTAGGTTAAAAATTCTTCTTATGCTTATTATTTTAATTATACTGGCAATCAAACTATGGATAAATCCTCTGTCCATTTTATGCAATTTTCCTTCAAATTAACATCTGGCTTCTACACTATAGTCACAGTAGTTACCTGATAGCAGCAGCCTCTTTGAAAGCTATTTTTTTTCTGCCATTGACTATCATATCCTCTTAAATAATTGGTCTGATAACTGTTGCATCTCTGAATTCCATCGGGATAAAGTCATATAACGTATTGTAAACATTAATGCTCACTGGAAGTACATTTTATACTCTATGAGGCATAGGAAAATGTTTCTATGAGGCATAGGAAAATGTTGGAAGGATCGAAGCCATAATAGGCTTTCAGGTAGAAAGTTGAAATCCAGAATCTCCAGGGTAGCATTCTCTGAAATGCTCCCTGTTCTACGCGCAGGTCCCAGAAACAGGCAGAGCTCTGGAGTCTCAATGTGTGGCTGAGATGATGGTGTAGGGAAGGATTCATTTTGTAAGAAACTGGGCAACATTTTGGGGAAGGGGGAGATAGAAAATAAATGAAAGGTGCAGCTAGAAAGGTTGAATATTAAAACAGGCATGGACATTGTTTAAAAATCCAAATCACCAAATCCAAGCCCAAAACTTAAAGTAATCTGGGGGCTTTTATAATCAACCACAAATCCAACAATAAGTCACCCAGTAATAATTTTAACCAGTTATTATATATGTACCAGTCCAGTTTTTTATTTTCCATTATTTTATTATTATTATTATAATTTGTAGGACCTCCAAGTCCACAGTGTATATAAATCACACACAGTTTCTACTTATGGATCATGGACTGATTTGACGGCTCTGCCCGTGTCTGGTGGAATATATTAAACACAACAGATGATTCCTCGGGGTCTTCGGATGCTGAATGAACCAAGGGTTTTCCAGGAGGATGCGGAGTTTGTATCCAAATGGATTGCAGTCCTTAATAAGTGTTCAGTAGATTTAATGTTACTAATTGTAGAATGAATGATAGTATCTATTGCAGAATTACAGGATGGGGTGTCACAAATGAAAGCTCAATTACAAACATCTACAAACTTGGAAGTATATGAGGCATCTTGTAAACAATTAGAGAGTACCATCACTCAATTTAGAGCCCAACTAAAAAATTTCAAAATCCAAAAGTTCCAGAGGGATGAACATGATTGCAAATCAGAACGGGTATATTTTTGGCACTCTAAAAATGATGGTCTAAATGATGGTCTAAAAATGATGGTCCAAAACGCCCACATGTAACATTTCAAGATTCCTCTGAAGAATCTCCAACTTCAAGTGATGATGAGAAAGGAGGGCTCAAAGACATACTGGTACAATGGGATTCCCACAGACCCAAAAACAACATTTTTTAGGGTTCCAACTTGAGAACAACAAAAATCGCTCGAGCATGAGAAATTACTCTCATGCTCGCTCAACAGAGTGGGAAGGGGAAAGGAACTGGATACGAACAACAGACTGGGATGGCCCAATAACCAGGGCACAATACCGCAGTCAACAGCGGTAATCAATTTATCGGATATGATCTTGACAAATGATCACCTTTTAGCATTAAATAAAGGGTTATCTTATGTCCCTGAATGTCCCTTTAACTCATTTCAGATGATAATTGATTTATTTAGGTTTTTTTGGATGCTACAAATTAGGCTATATTTGGAAATGATGTGGGAACAGATCAATCTATCATTGTTCCAAAATCACATTGGATACCCCCAGAACCAGTAGATGCTGTGACTACAACTTTTATGCAGTTGGTGTTAAGAGACGTGGATGATTTAGAACATTCCCTGGGCTTCAAATGGCAAAATTCTTCTAAAGAATGGTCAGGGGCTCAACGTATTGCCATTAGAAATTTGGCAGATAATGCTAATATAGTAGTAAAGCCTGCTGATAAGGGGGGCCATAGTGGTCCAAAAGAGAAGTGAGTATATAAGAGAAATCTATCGTCAATTGACAGAAAAGACATACTATCAAGAACTTACAGTAGACCCTACAGCGGAACTGAAGGATCTTATAAAAGAAATTATCCAACTGAGTGTTGAGGAGGGTTTTCTCTCTAATAGAGAGATAAGGGTATTACAGGTAGAATATCCAGTATGCCCTGTATTGTATACTACCCCAAAGATTCATAAAAATCTCAAACAACCTCCAGGTCACCTGATTGTGGCAAGTAGAGGATCCCCTTTGGAACCATTATCAAATTTTTTGGATTTTTTTCTCAAACCATTTGTTCAACGGATGGCCTCCTTTGTACAAGATACAAATCAGATGCTAGCAGTGTTACAGGCTTTATCTCCTCTTCCAAAAGATTGCTGTTTAGTTACACTAGATGTTGAAGCCCTTTATACGAATATCTCCCAAAAAAAAGCATTCAGTCTGATTGAAAATATATTGGAGTCACGAGAACAACCTCATCGAGCTCCGACATCTTTTTTCATGTCTTTGATGGAATTGGTATTGTTTCATAATTTTTTTATGTTTGAATCATGTTACTATCTCCAAGTTCAAGGAATGGCAATGGGGGCTACTATTGCCCCTGATGTTGCATATCTGTTTGTAGCCTACTTTGAGGAAAATATTTTGTTTCCTTGTTCATGGTTTAAGAACATCATAATTTGGCGACGCTACATAGATGATATCTTTTTCATTTGGTCTTCTTGTGATGAGCTACAAGAGTTTTTGACATGGATAAATAGCCAAAATGAGTCTAAAATTTTCAATGCAATTTGACAAATTTTCAGTACCTTTTTTGGACATTACCATCACTAGAGAAGGGGATGGTGTGAAGACCACTCTTTACCGAAAAAAGACAGATCAGAATCAGTTTCTCCAGTTCTCGAGCTGTCATCCAAAGAAATTGAAAGACAGCTTGCCGATTAGCCAATTTCTACACTTCAGGCACATTTGTTCTACCCTGACTGAGTTTAAATCCCAATCTGAAGTAATGTTCACTCGGTTTCTAAGAACATAAGAAATTGCCATGCTGGGTCAGAACAAGGGTCCATCAAGCCCTACATCCTGTTTCCGATAGAGGCCAAACCAGGCCACAAGAACCTGGCAATTACCCAAACACTAAGAAGATCCCATGCTACTGATGCAATTAATAGCAGTGGCTATTCCCTAAGTAAACTTGATTAATTGCTGTTAAAGGACTTCTCCTCCAAGAACTTATCCAAACCTTTTTTGAACCCAGCTACACTAACTGCTCTAACCACATCTTCTGGCAACAAATTCCAGAGCTTTATTGTGCATTGAGTGAAAATGAATTTTCTCTGATTAGTCTTAAATGTGCTACTTGCTAACTTCATGGAATGTACCCTAGTCCTATTTTTTGAAAGTGTAAATAACCGATTCACATCTACTTGTTCAAGACCTCTCATGATCTTAAAGACCTCTATCATACCTCAGCCATATCTTCTCTAAGCTAAACAGCCCTAACCTCTTCAACCTTTCCTCATAGGGGAGCTGTTCAATCCCCTTTACCATTTTGGTTGCCCTTCTCTGTACCTTCTCCATCGCAACTATATCTTTTTTGAGATGCGGTGACCAGAATTGTACACTGTATTCAAGGTGCAGTCTCACCATGGAGCGATATAGAGGCATTATGACATTTTCCGTTTATTGACCATTCCCTTCCTAATAATTCCTAACATTCTGTTTGCTTTTTTGACTGCTGCAGCACACTGAGCCGAAGATTTTAAAGTATTATCCACTATGATGCCTAAATTCTTTTTCTGTAACTACAGGAAGGGTTATTTTCCCTATATGCAACACCTTGCACTTGTCCACATTAAATTTCATCTGCCATTTGGATGCCCAATCTTCCAGTCTTGCAAGGTCTTCCTGTAATGTATCACAATCCACTTGTGATTTAACTACTCTGAATAATTTTGTATCATCTGCAAATTTTATAACCTCACTCGTCGTATTCCTTTCCAGATCATTTATATATATATATATATATATATATTGAAAAGCACCGGTCCAAGTACAGATCCCTGAGGCACTCCACTGTTTATCCTTTTCCACTGAGAAAATTGACCATTTAATCCTCCTCTCTGTTTCCTGTCTTTTAACCAGTTTGTAATCCATGAAAGGACATCTCCTCCTATCCCATGACTTTTTAGTTTTTGTAGAAGCCTCTCATGAGGGACTTTGTCAAATGCCTTCTGAAAATCCAAATACACATCTACTGGTTCACCTTTATCCACATGTTTATTAACCCCTTCAAAAAAATGAAGCAGATTTGTTAGGCAAGACTTCCCTTGGATAAATCCATGTTGACTGTGTTCCATTAAACTATGTCTTTCTATATGCTCTACAATTTTGATCTTGAGAATAGTTTCCACTATTTTTCCCAGCACTGAAGTCAGGCTCACTGGTCTATAGTTACCCGGTTCGCCCCTGGGGTTACATTGGCCTCCCTCCAGTCTTCAGGTACAATGGATGATTTTAATGATAGGTTACAAATTTTAACTAATAGAGGATACCCACGTTCTGTGATAAAGAAAGCTTACAAAAGGGCTTTATTTGCAAACAGAAATCTCTTGTTAGACTACAAATCTGGAAAAGATGACAATCGATTAACTTGTGTCCTACATTACAATAATCATGTAAATGATGCCATGGATATTTTATGGAAACATTGGTCCATCCTATCACTACATGAAAAGTTTAGTGACCTTCCAAGGTTCTCATTTGCAAGGAGTAAAAATATTTGAAACAGAGTGGTCCATGCTTGTTTGAAAATGGAACCTAAGGGATCTGGTACACAACCAATAAAAGGAAATTTCCTGTGTGGCTCATGTGAGATGTGCACACAAGCAGTAGTCAGCCCGGTGTGACAACAGCTGGGTTTAAATCAGACAATTTTTTTGGATGGATCTACAAATTGTGATACAAGTTCTGTGATTTATGTTTTACAGTGTCCGTGTGATTTATGTGGGTCACACAAAAAGAAAAATGAGGACCCGATTAATAGAACATAAAAGCTGCATTAAAACATCAAAAATAACTAGGGATGTGCATTCATTTTTCACGAATTAGATCATCTCTATGAAATTATGTAATTTGTTGTTGCTCGGAGGCCCCGAAAACCGAAGAATTTTTTGATACATTTTCAGCAAAAATTTGTATTTCATAGAAGTGTGCACTAACTGAGTTACTGCACACTGCATATCTTTTAGTGTGCAGTAAAACCAGTTAGTGCGCTTTAGGGCAGATTTTCAAAGGGTTACGCGCATAAGATACGTGTGTACCCCCCTGAAAACCTGCCCCAAGTTCCCCCTGCATGCGCCAAGCCTATGTTGAATAGGCTCGGTGGCGTGCGCAAGCCCTGGGACACGTGTAAGTCCCGGGGCATGTCGCGGTGGTATGTCATCCGGGGGCGGGGCCACGGGCATGGTTCCGGCCCGGGGGCATTTCATGGGCATGGCTGAGGCCTCTGAAATTGCTCCCGGGCCGGGGAATTGCGCAGCCAGCGCGCGCAAGTTATGCCTGCCTCAGGCAAGCGTAACTCTTCAAACAAAGGTAGGGGTGTTTAGATAGGGCAGGGGGGGTGGATTAGGTAGGGGAAGGGAGGGGAAGGTACGGGGGGGTGGTGGAAGGAAAGTTCACTCGGAGGGAACGGAGGCAGGCTGCACGGCTTGGCGCATGCAGGCTGCCAAATTTGCACAGCCTTGCGTTCGCCGACCCCGGATTTTAAAGGCTACACATGGCTACGCGCATATCTATTAAAATCCAGCATACTCTTGTTCGCGCCTGGTGCGTGAACAAAAGTACGTGCGGGAGTACTTTATTAAAATCTACCCCAGTATGTCTAGGAAATTATACTGCGCACTAACTCTGTGATAGTGCACACTAATATCTGTTAGTGCGCAGTAAGATAAAATGATACTAAACTGACACTTTTTAGTCAATTTAGGAATGAATATGTATTCCTATTGGTTGTCTTCTTGTTATTTATTCATGTTACCAAGGTTCCCGCTGAGGTGGTGTTTTTTTATAGAGTGTGTTTTTTATGGGGTGATGGGGAATGGGAATGAGGGATAGCTTGACAAAAATTTCTAGTCTTACTGTGAATCTGTGATTATGTCATCAGTCATGTGACTAGAATGTGTTTGTTTATTCTTTTGTTTCCAGGCACTGGCAAATGAAATGCTAGTGCATGTTTTGAATTTGCCAATCCCTGTGCATTTTAAAAAGGGGGTCTTGGCATTATATATGCATTATGCACACACTTAATTTTCCAAACCTGTTTCAAACAGTGCAGCAGTAGTATAGTAGATTTTTTTATATCAATCTACTAGATTTATAGCTTAGCTAGTTATACTAGCCAATGAGCCACTAGTATATCAATTAAAGTTTTAAAAATACCAAACTTGTTGCGGTTCTGTCCGTGAGCACCGCGGCAAGGCCCTTACCTCCGGGTTCCCGGACCTGCTCCCGCTTCCAGAGGCCTGGTTTGCAGCCTGGATGGCGGCGTCCCCGCTGGGGCTGCGCCGCTGCGAGCCCTCCTATGGACGCCCGGCTCCTAGGCTCGCGTGTGTGCCACTTGGGCACTTTTCTAGGCTGTTTCCCGCCACTAGTGACTCCGCCCAACTTCTGATATCAGACGCCGCGGCTTTGATAAGCCGGCCGTGGCCATCCAGTCTTTGCCTTGCAACGGGTTAGCCCCCCAGTTTCCTGTTGCGCTGTGCCCCGGAGTGACTTGCTTCGCTTTGTCACTCCGTTCCTGCTACAGTACCTGCCTGGTTCCTGCCTGCTTGCTACAGTACCTGCCTGGTTCCTGCCTGCCTGCTACAGTACCTGCTTGGTTCCTGCCTGCTTGCTACAGTTCCTGCTTGGTTCTTGCCTGCCTGCTACAGTCTCAGCCTGCCTGCTACTGTTCCTGCCTGGTTCCAATTCCCGAATCCTGCTACAGTTCCTGCCTGGTTCCAGTACCCAAGTCTGCACATTTCTTGCCTGGTTCCAGAATCTGAACCCAGTTACAGTATTCCTACTGTCCTAGTCTGGTTCCAGTTACCTGTCCTGGTCCACAACCCACCTAAGTCCCAGCAGTCGGGCCCCTACGGGCGTCTCCTGGAGGGGCTTCGGCTTCCAGGGTGAAGCCACCTAAGTCCCAGCGGTTGGGCTCCTACGGGCTCCTCCCGGGGGAGTACCAGCTTCCAGGGTGAAGAGCATCTACGTCCTGCCTGAACATCTGCCTCCTGGCCTGCTATTCACTAGAGACATTGACCACCTTTCCCAGTCTCCAGCAGGTCGGCCCAAGGGTCCACTAAACAGAGACTCCCATAACAAAAATAGTGTCTCACTGCTGTGCCTGCCAGCTTAGTTGTCGATGCTTGACTTGCATTTGCAGCTTTGACTGTGCCTGGCTGGAAGTCTTTCATCAATCAGATCTCACAATACCGCAATATACTATATCAAATTATCAATCATCAGTGTCACTCACTCATTATATCCTTCTTTGACCACAGGATCATCATGCCACTCCCATCTGGAAGAAAATGTGGTACTAGTTTGGCACTAGTACTAGTGCTACCAGAAAGAGCAGTCTGCCAGTCCCTAGAAAAAAACTGCAATTTTTTGAGAAGAGAATGAGGATGTAGTTGTGCAAGGTTACTTGCAGGGGAAGGAAGGAGCTAAATCAGAAAAATGTGAGGAAAAGGTCAAATTCTTAGATGAAAGAACAGTGCTAGAGTAAGTCTTGCAGGAAGAATCAGATATTGATGATGATGAGGAGGAAGATGATGATGTTGATGATCAGGAATTCTTGGCTAGTAAAATTTCTGAGGAGGAGGAAGAGGAGAACATCACCAATGACAATGCCAGTCAGATTGCAAAACCAATGACAATTACTAGTCAGATTGCAAAAACAACCACTGCCAGTGCCATTAGTAGTGATACCCCTACACCATTTGAACATTAGCACGTGACTAAAACTACTACTACTAGGTTTCCACAACTAGGTTTCCGCAAATCCCGGAATACAGAATCCCTCCTTTTATCACTATCAGACAACATTCTCTTGAACCTTGAAAAAAAACAGCCCTGCTTGCTCATCCTCCTTGACTTATCGGCCGCATTTGACACAGTGAACCATGGGTGTCTCATTGATAGATTAACGGAGATCGGCATCAAAAACACAGCCCTAAATTGGTTTAAATCCTTCCTCCAGAATAGATATAACAGAGTCAAAATCAACAGCAAAGAATCTCCACCTTTCATTTCCACCCTAGGAGTCACTCAAGGTTCATCATTATCCCCAACACTATTTAACATCTATCTTCTCCCGCTTTGTCAACTCCTCTCCAAGCTTAAGCTAACCCATTACATTTACGCAGATGACGTCCAAATCCTCATACCGATTACCGACTCTCTGCATGAATCTATTCTTCGTTGGAATTCCTGTCTTCTTTCCATCAACAACATCCTTTCAAACCTCAACTTGATTCTCAACACAGACAAAACAGAGTACCTACTGATCACACAGGACGGCAACCTTCCGCTAAACATTTCACATTCTACGACGCAACCTTTTCCCCTAGGGTCAGAAACCTAGGTGTTGTCATGGATAACCAACTGAGCTACACAGGTTTCATCAACAACACGGTAAAAGAGTGCTACTATAAACTCCAAGTTTTAAAAAGACTAAGACCCCTCCTCCACTTCTATGATTTCAGATCAGTTTTACAATCAATCATTTTCTCAAAAATCGATTATTGTAATTCACTTCTTCACGGCCTTCCAGACAACTCCCTAAAGCCTCTACAGCTGTTACAAAATGCAACAGCTAGGATTCTTACAAAGTCCAACAAAAGGGACCATAGATCACCAATTCTAAAGAATCTCCACTGGCTCCCAGTCAAATTTAGAATACTCTATAAATTTTTATCAATCATCCATAAAGCCATCCCTCCCCTACCTGCAGGCTTGATACCCAACAAGTCCAGCTACCACTACTCTTTATTTCTCTGGTTCTTCCAAGTTATGTTCATCCAAGTTGTTCGCTTCCCTGTTTAATGTAAGACAATTGTTGTCATTGTTTGCGTGTTTGTTGGAATGTAAACCGAACTGATAAGTAACCCTGTTACTTGAACTTCGGTATATAAAAGTGATAAATAAATAAATACATACATACATACAAACATAAATAAATAAATAAATAAATACTACTACTACTATTTCTAGTGCTACTAGTATGAAAATGACAAGTGTCTAGCCTAGATTAAGGAACAGTACAAGAACATCTAAGATTTGGAATCATTATCATGTTGTGGCTGATCAGAGATTTGGACAATGTATCCATTGTAAAAAAAGATGGTGAGCCCTGGAAGAATTATTGGACATCTTACTAACAGCAACATGAAATATCACCTGGAAAAAGAACATGGAGCACTGTTATTTGCAGAAGAAGCTGGTCCTACCATTGTGCTTGCCCAGGCTTCAAGTAAAGCAACAGGGAAGCCACAGAAGGAAAGTAGTAGTACAGATTGTGTGCATCTGCAGCAGCAGCATTCTCCTCCTCCTCTTCCCCAGCAGCAGCGGCAAGCTACCATTGAGCAGAAGGAGTGGTATCCTTCTGCAATTTCACAGAGTAGGAAGCCGGCAATGTCCAACGTGGGTACACGACATATTGCTGTAATGATTGCTTTGGATGATCAGCTACTGCAGATTGTAGAAAATGATGGTTTTAAGCGGATGCTCCATTATTTTGCCCCATACTACAAACTGTCCACATCGCAAGAAAATATGGGCTAATATTCCATTTATTTCATTGTGCCCATCCTGGATCTCAAAGGAGTCAACCATCATTTGCGTGTGACTCGTTTTCGCAAGGAAACTTTGTGTTCAGTGATAATGGCAGTCAAGAGTTGACAGCAAAAGGGTGCTGGAGTGCAGAAGATTCTCTCTGGAACATCAATCAGCTGGGAGCCCGTGCGGTCCAGTTGGCATGCTTGTGGTTCAGTGACAGATTACAGGGTTGAGCAGTCTGAATAATGTCAGACATTGCAACAACAGTGGCTTACATCAATCAGCTGGAAGGAGCTAAGCGCCAACAAGTGTTGTAGAAAATAGCCCAGCTTATGGAATGGGTGAAAGTACATCTTCAAGAGATCTCAGCCTCACCCTTTGCAGGAAAAGACAGTGTTAGAGCATACTTTCTGAGCAGACAGAGTCTGGCTCCAGAAGAATAGGCATTGTCAAATGAGGCATTTCAGCTAATAGTGAAACACTGGGGCCTTCCATTTCTGGATTGTCTGGCGACTTCTTGCAATGCGAAGGTTCCTCGATTCTTCAGTCGCCAAAATCTTTGGGCATCGATGCCTTCATGCAGGAGTGATTGGAGGGCAAGCTGCTCTATGCCTTTTCCCTGTGGCCTATATTGGGCAGAATGGTTCAGAAGATCAAGAGTCACAGGGGATGGTGCTTCTGGTGGCACCAGATTGGCAATAAGGCCATGGTATGCAGATCTGCGAAGGCTCCTGTTGGACTCTCCCCTTCGGTTTCTGGCACAAAGATCTGCTACGGCAGGGACCTGTTCTTCATGAAGATCCGAATCAATTTTGTCTTACATTATGGCCCTTGAGAGGGTTCAGTTGCAGAAGCAATCTACTGCGGTGGTTGCCACCTTGCTAAAAGTGAGAAAGTTCTCTACTTCCTTAGCTTATGTGCGGAACGAGTGTTTGAGTCTTGGTGTGAAGATCGAGGGGTTCTTCCTCCTTCAATTAACATCCCACTCATTTTTGAATTTTTGCAGGATGGATTGAGTAAAGGGTTGGCCTTTAATTCCTTGAAGATACAGGTGACGGCTCTTGCCTGTTTCCGAGATTAGGTAAATGGTGGGCCCTTGTCAGCTCAGCCAGATGCAGTCAGTTTCTTGAAAGGAGTGAAGCATCTTCGTCCTCCCTTGCGGTTACCAGTGCCCTTGTGGAGTCTTAATCTAGTTTTGGATTTTTTAGCGTGTCCTACATTGTGAGTGACACGACATATTGCTGTAATGATTGCTTTGGATGATCAGCTACTGCAGATTGTAGAAAATGATGGTTTTAAGTGGATGCTCCATTATTTTGCCCCATACTACAAACTTCCTTCAAGAACTACAAATAGCCATCAGGTGCTTCCTTCCCTATACACAAACTGTCGTGCTGAAATGCAGATTGTGATGGCAAGGGCACAGGGGAGGAGCATCCATCTCACCACTGATATTTGGACTAGTATGAATGCAATGCATGCATAATTGTCTCTAACAGCACATTGGTGGCAGCTGGATGAGGCATTAATACCTGTAAGCAGTGGCAGCAGTAGCACCAGCAGCTCCAAAAAGATTTTGCCAGGATATCGGTGGGCTTTACTGCATGCTCAAATGCTAGACAAGAGCTACACTTCAGAAAATATCTTACAGGTAATTCAGGGGATGATGGAAGGATGGAATGGGCTACTTAGAAGCAGTGATATGGAATGTTTAAATGAATATTTCATTACTGATAATAATGTTAAGGCTCTGGGTGATGGTGGATTAAAGGGAATCCGATGCGTTGCACATACCCTGCACCTGGAAGTGAGGGGTGCTTTGGGGCTTAGTGCCAAGGAAGGTGGTGACCATGGTACTAGTCAAGTCCTGAAGCAGTTGACTGAAGAGTGTCGCAAAATAGCTGGACATTTCAATCGCAGTGTGAAAAGTAGGAAGCAACTCAGAGAGAGGCAAATAGCAGTTGCGGCACCTTTGCACAACTTTGTTCAGGATTTGCCTACCAGATGGAATTCCACTTATTTTATGTTGGAGAGGTTGTGTGAACAGCAGACACCTCTTCATGATTTGGCAATGGCATTTGAAATTGGATTGGAAAGTCCTCTTGGATGTCAGGACTGGACAAACATTGCACAGATGGTGCATGTCCTCTAGCCTTTTAAAGAATATACTGATGCAATGAGTTCAGCTACAGCCACGTTAGGTGATGTCATCCCTGCAATATACTATCTACTGGAGCAGGTATTAGAGAAATTTCTGCATCAGCCAGAGTTCTCGAAGGAAGTGTTACTGCTTGTGAAATCCTTAAAAGAGCAAGTACAGAACAGGTTGAAACCTCTCATGCAAAGAGATTGCTCTATGTTAGCCACGATGTGTGACCCACATGTGAAAGGCAGTTTTGCTCTCAAGTGCAATGCTCTTACAAACTGGAAAAAAACTTTGCTTGCAATGGTTTAAAATATAATGTTAAAGAGGGTCAATTTTAAGGATGATGATAATGAATTAGGATCATCTTCTTCTCAGTCTCCAATTCCATCCTGCTCAACTGCTTCTACCAGCTGCTCCCCTGCCATGAGAGACCAATCTCATCCCAAGTTTCATGAATTGGGTATCACATACCAGTCAAGAGCATCACTTTCTGGCAGAACTGTGCGGTGGTGCTGACCAGCAGCAATACCTGCAAGAGAAGCTTTCAGAAATTCAGGTTAAGAGTTTTCTATCCAAGCCAATTCAGAGGATGGACTCAGATCCCTTGAGATATTGGGCACAGAAAGCTTCAATGTGGCCTGATCTTGCCATAGTAGCACAGCACTTTCTTTCCTACCCACCAACCAGGGTGCAAAGTGAAGGAGTATTTTCAATGACAGGGAACACTGTGAGTCCACACCGTGCAAATGAACTTTCCATTGCTTGGGTATCCGTACGTTCCCTGTGACTGGGAGGAGGAGTGAGCCTCTTGTCTAGGCCCGGGATGCAAGGTTGGGGACTGGAAGAGAGGCTTCACTCTGAGCAATGCAGCTGTACTCCCCGCACCGCCCACTGGGGTACTCAGCAGTGCCACTACTACCACACTGCCACTGCTGCCTCTTGTGGCCTCCAGAAGAAGCCAGTCTGGGAGTCACAAGACATGTACTCTCCGTCCTGCTGTGTCCCCGACACCACCCGCTGGGGTGCACTACAGTCTGCCAGACACAACACATATACACAGGCTTCTCACTTCCAGGCTCTCTCTCCCACAGACACAAGCACACACAAGCTTCTCACTCCCAGGCTCTCTCTCCCACAGACAGGGCATGCACACACAGGATTCTCACTCACTCCCAGGCCTCTGCCTTCTTTCCCCCCGCATCCACCTCTGAGGCAGGTCCCAGCTGGGTTCCTCTTCCTCCTTTCCCCCAGCATCCACCTCTGAAGCAGAGCCCCGGTGGGTTCCTCTGCCTCCTTTCCCCCAGCGTACCCTCCGAGGCAGGTCCCTGCTGGGTTCCTCTGCCTCCTTTCCCCCAGCATCCACCTCCAAGGCATGAGTCTCAGACTCATTTACAAAACAAAATAATTTTATTCAAACATATTTTATACAAAATTAACAAAATAAATATATTTTATTGTATAAATAAAAAATGAGTGGATTCATGCAGGCCAGGGTGAAATATGATGCGGATTTCATGATGTTGCAGGGTCATATGGAGAGGAGGGTGCTGACCCTGGAGGATCCTGCTCTGGAGCAGAGGGCACTGGCATTTCCTCCTAACGTGATGCCATTGCCCTCTGCTCCTGAGATGCCTCCTCCAGAGCTGACAACCTTCTCTCCAGATTTCTGACATCCTGCTGCAACATCATGAAATCTGCATCATATTTTGCCCTGAATTGCTGTAGTTCCTGCAGAATGTCCTCCAGCTTGGCAAACTGTGCAGGTCATGCACTGCTAGGAGGAGATCCTGGAGGAGGTACGGCAGTACTGGTGCTGATGCTGGTGCTAGGCCTGGCTGCTGCTGTTGCTGCTGCTGCCACCTCTGCTGCCTCTTCTTGCCCTGTAAAGAAATGTAAAAAAAAAAAATTCAACACAAGACATAGAACAATACATATATGGCAAATAAATAAGCAAATACTGGACGTGCGTGAGCAAGTTTATAAAATCGACCCCTTAGTTTACTAACCTAGAGGGTTTTAGGAAAATGAGGAGTCCATAACCGGGGAGAGGGAGGGAGGGGGAGAGCGGAAGGATATCAATCTAGATAGATTAGAGATAGTACATAATTTGAAGTATTGGAAGGAGAAATAAAGGAGTCTCTCTCAAGTTAGACAGAATATGATGGTACACTACAAATCTCTTCTTCTTTCTCTTTCCATTCATAAGTTTACTCTCATAGTCACTCAGTGTCATAATATATACAAATAAATACACATACATCCCAGCCACTAACTGACTGATCTCAAAAAATGATTTTGTTTTACAGCCTCAGATATACTACTGGCCCAGATATATTACCTGGTCCACTAGCTCCTGTTGCTTCCGTCCTCCTCTGGTGGCAGCTCTCGTTTGGCACAGGAAGCCCTGCCTCGTCCCTGCCGGTATGTGGTATTTCTGTACAAGACAAGACAGATCAAAATTCAGAGAACAACAATTAAAATTTTAAAAACAGGAATGAAATCAGACACAAGCATTCATTCACTGTTATAATAAACAAACATAGAGGAGCACCGGAGGAGCATACAGTGATTTCTTATGACTGGAGCCAAGGTTTCTGCTTTACCTGCCAGGACCTGTGATTTTCTACATTTGGAGCCAAGGTTTCTGCTTTACCTGCCAGGACCTGTGGAGCTGAGCACCCAACACTGCTTGTCGGAGAGAGGAGCCAAAGGAGTTAAAATTGGTGTGCCGCCAAAGCCGCGTGTGCCTAAGGGGCACGCGACTTTGCTCGGCTTCGCTCGAGTTTACCTGGTTTGTTGGGAACTATTCACTTTTGTATTAACTTGGACAGTTTTCTGAGTTGGATTAAAATTCACTCCAAAGGTGAGACACAATCAGCATAGTATTAAGGAACATCAATCTGGTAAATAACAGGGTTTTTTTTCCTTCTCTTGACTTATTATGCCACCAAAAAGGAAGGGTAAAATTAGGGTGTTTCCCACAGAACACTTACCCTCCTTAACTCAACTAGAATTTGACCATTTCTTAAAGCAATTGGAGACGGAGGCTGCTGGGGAGTCTGTTGGTGGATCCTGGGAAGGGGAACACCACCCTAGATGAAGCATCCTTAAGTCCTAATCAGCAACCGCCTCTTGCTCAACGTGATTGCAGTGTAGAAGCAGTCCAGGGGCTCCACCAGGAACTGGTAGGTGGGTCTGGATTAGTGGGAGCTTCTTGTGTGACCATGTCAGAAGTAGGGAATGCTTTAGAAGTGGTGAGTGAATCCATTGGAGTGGAGGGAACATCTTTAAGAGGGAAGCAGCATCCCTTAACTTCTGAGCAAATAAATCAATCATCACAAGCTATTACAAGACTGGAGATGGTCACACTTGAAACAATCTGGGATGTGGTATCTGGACTGAGTGTACCCATTAACTGGCTGGAAAATAAAGTGGATCAGGTTTCGGTGAATTTTCAGGTTAAGATAGATGAGGTACGACAACAGTCAAATTATATTTCTTTAAGAGTAGAGGAAAATGAGAAATGTATTAAATTTTGTCAGAAATTAAACACATTAATTGTTAAAGTTCAGTTAGCATGTTCAAATCGCCTTGAAATAATGGAGAATTGAATAAGACGTCAATGTTAGAATTCTAAATTTTCCTAAAGTAGTAGCTGAAATACGGTTTATTACCGTAGAAAGGTTTCTTAAAGAAGTCTTAATGTTCTCAGATGAAGATATTCCATCAGTTAATGCATGTTATCCTTTAATAAAAAGGTCTTCTGAGCCACAAGCTTTGATTGCCACAAATTTAACACATTTTTCTTGGAAAGTTCAAGCATGGATGTCCTTGAGAGGAATACGCTAATAGTTTCATTTATTTCAGGGCAGGATATAAATAAGTTAATGTGTAGGTATTTTCCAAAGTTTCCATTACAATTTTATGGTCAACCTATAAAAATATATCCAGATTTGGCTCCTGTAACTAGAATTAGAAGGAGGGAATTCCTGGCGATAAGACCAAGAGTCATATCTCTAGGAATGTCTTTTTTTCTTCGTTATCCATGCAGTTGTGAAATAAAAAAGGATTTATTTATTTATTTATTTATTTATTTAGCACTTTTATATACCGATATTCAAGTAACAAATAACCAAACTTATGTATTTACACAAGTATAACAACTTCAACAGTTCATGGGGGCTCAAGTACCGATTACTTCACCGAGGCTTTCAATTGATGATTAGACTATAAGTCTGAAATGTGCCAATTGTTAAAATATGCTAAATAACTGTTTGAAATATCTCCTTACTATTTCTTTGTCTCACAGTATCCTAAATTTCCTAATAGAGTAATATTTTTGATTATACAAATATACATTATATCTCCATTTATATTGTAATTTTCTTCGTTTTAATTTTGTATTAGTGAAATATTTTGGTGAAAAATGGAGGGTATAATTTGAGAGATCTGTTTAAGATATTGTTAATGATATTGTAAAAGTTATTTTCTTTGATTTGTAAATTAAAAACTTTGATAAATAAAGATTTAAAAAAATAAATAAACAAACAAACATAATTAAACACAAATTCCATTACAATTTATCCATTACAATTAAAATTTAGTATAGCAGCAGCAATCCACTTATTGAATGAATAATATTTGTGACTTGTGTAGTATTCTGAAAACAACCTACCAAGCAAGGAACCAGAGAGAGTTCTGCAGACCTCCTCGAGCCACCTATCCTCGTGAAGACTAAAATGGCGACCTGAGAATTAGAGGGATAAAGAAAAAAGAATAACATTGATTAATAATTACAAACAACATGCCCAAGTTTTGCCTTGACCTACTAGGTTATTTTTTATGCAACATAGAAAAGTTAGTAATAAAAAATACTATTTTATACTTAGTTATCTTTCAATGTGGCATTCAAAATCTCAAATACCA
This sequence comes from Rhinatrema bivittatum, assembly GCF_901001135.1. Taxonomy (NCBI): domain Eukaryota; kingdom Metazoa; phylum Chordata; class Amphibia; order Gymnophiona; family Rhinatrematidae; genus Rhinatrema; species Rhinatrema bivittatum. The sequence continues at coordinate 365,509,311 of NC_042620.1, read as the reverse complement.
CCATTTCAAAATGATAAATATTAATATTAATACCACAGATAACTTATGTTTCTTTTGTAGTATAGTTAGTAAGTATAGTATAGGGTAAGGGTGGTATATTACTACTACTTCTGTTCTTCTAAAATATATTTATTTTAAATTATTACTGTACTTATAATGTTATATAACTCACTCTATGCTGCTACTACTACTCGTACTCTATTCAATTTTCAAATACAAAATATAAATAATAATTAATAAAATGCTCAACATTATTATCTCTCACCTTTCCTTTTGAGATTTTCGATCTCACGAGGGTAAAAGGCTCACCGGCAAAACTCCTCCTGGAGAGAGGCCCAGGCTGTAGACTCCGTTTCAAGGTTTGGCCTGCAGCCTGGGGAGGTGTAAAGGTTCCTCTCATCCAGGAGGATGAACCAGGTCAGGAGGTCCACATCGACCTGTGTAAAGCGGGGCTTCCTGGACCTTGCAGCTGCCTTCCTGTCCTTAGCAGCTGCCACCTTGGAGGAGGACAGTGGGAAGGAGTTGGACTCCCTGTTGGACTCATCCCTGTCACATTCCATCCTACCATTAGAAAATAAAAATGAAAAAAAAAATGGGGGGGGTAAAGCACCTTAATGCAGGGAGGGAGCTGTCTCATCCATCTCCATCCTCCCCCCCCCCCCTCACCCACACATTCACTGGCTGGGACATGGGGGAGGGGAGGGGGTGATGGGCCAGGCAGTTCCCCAGTCTCTGAAGGACAGCTGTTTGTTCAGAAGCTCACACCTTAATGCAGGGAGGGAGCTGTCTCATCCATCTCCATCCTCCCCCCCCCCCCTCACCCACACATCATTCACTGGCTGGGACATGGGGGGGGGAGGGGGTGATGGGCCAGGCAGTTCCCCAGTCTCTGAAGGACAGCTATCTGTTCAGAAGCTCACACCTTAATGCAGGGAGGGAGCTGTCTCATCCGTCTCCATCCTCCCCCCTCACCCACACATTCACTGGCTGGGACATGGGGGAGGGGAGGGGGTGATGGGCCAGGCAGTTCCCCAGTCTCTGAAGGACAGCTGTTTGTTCAGAAGCTCACACCTTAATGCAGGGAGCTATCTCACCTGTCACCATCCTCACCCCCCCCACATACCATTCACTGGCTAGGACATGGGGGAGGGGTGACCGGCTAGGCAGTTCCCCTGCCCCTGAAGGACAGCTGACACAACTGGTGAAAACTGTGGCCAGGTTGTTAGGCTGCTCTGTATTAAACTTTTTTTTTTTCACTAAAGTAGCATAAAATAAAATGAACTACTTTGTGTGTTAAACTTTTTATTTCCCCTAATGTAACTTAACTTGAAATGAAATAAATTACTTAATGTAATATTATTTTTATATTTTATGCTAATTTAGTGAAAAATAATTTAAACTGTGGTCACAGTTTTCTGTTTCTATTAAGTAAAATAAACTCGGTTTACTTTACATAAAATAAAGTGCATTAACTATATAACTAACTATAGAAAACTAACTACAAAAACTAAAACAAAACCTTATATACTTACAGTAGTATAACTCAGACAGTCTGCATGCACTCTGTGCTAGTGTGCTGAGCTCTCTCTGCTGCTGTCTCTGGCTGTGCTTCTGCAAAAGTTAGTGCGCATGAAGAAGCAAAATGGCCCCTGGAGATACCGTTGAGCATGCTCAGTGTAGTGCGCACTAGTGGCATGTTAGTGCGCACTAACGCTGACATAGTGCGCACTAACTAAGGATTGGGCAGTGCACACTAATTCAAAATACCGCACACTAAACCTTGAGTAGTGCACACTAACTAAGGAATAGTGCGCGCTACCTCCGGATGGGCAGTTATGGCTCTACATTCTCATTGGCTGTCTTCAAGGTGGAGAGAACCAATGGTAATGCAGAACCATACCTCTAGCTAATGAACTCCTCATGAATTGCGCACTAACAGGTTAGTTACAGTGCACTACTAGATACATAGTGGGCTGTAAGTTCTATTAGTACGCACTAACTAACCTGTTCGTGCTCACTAAGTAACCTGTTAGTGCGCACTAACGAGCCTTAATGTGCATTAAAATCTAGCTAGTGCGCACTATCTTGGTCATTGTAGTGCACACTAAAGCTGAGATAGTGCACACTAACTGGTTGTTAATGCACATTAAGGCTCATTAGTGCGCACTAATGCACTTCGGCAAAAATCACCAAAAAAAAAAACGAGCTGCAGGAAAATGACATTTTCCACGAGGCGCCCAAACTGAAGCCCAACCCGAAAACCTTAAACGACACACATCTCTAAAAATAACTGCTCCGATGGTGACCCATTGTTTAGAAAAGACACATCAATTCAAGGAATTTAAGTGGACCATTTTGGAGTCTATCAGGCCGTCAGTGAGAGGAGGGTATATTCAAACTTTTATGAACCTCTGAGAACAATTTTGGATTTTTAAATTGGATTTTATGCAGCCCAAGGGGCTCAATGAGGTGATCAATTGGTACTCTTTTATTTAATAGGGGAATAATAAGAGAATGTTTTGGACCTGTGTTCTGAGTTTAAGTAGTGTCAGCTGTTGTGGAAAATGATGTCACTTCCATTTTTGGAGAAGATTTAAAGAGCTGAACCGACACCGTGGTATTTTAAATGAGAATCTAAGAATGGATAGCAGTGCTTAGAGTTCTTGTTCAAGAGTGGTCTGGTTCACTACAGATGAGAAGATTTTTCAAATATATAAAGAAGACCCCCTGATGCAGATATCAAAACGTGGATCCATGACGGAGCAATGATGATAACATTGAGATACGTGGGATATTTTTATGCTCTTGTGATTAAGACTGTTACTGATTAAGACTGCTCTGATAGTGACCTCCGATAATATAGAAAAATTGAAGGAGAACATTGAAAATCCCCTAAGTTAGGGTACAGTTTTAAAGAGGAATTAATACAATAAAATAAAGTTGGACATAAGTAGAAACAGTGTGTGATTTATATACACTGTGGACTTGGAGGTCCTACAAATTATAATAATGAAAAAATAATAGAAAATAAAAAACTGGACTGGTGCACATATATAACTAGTTAAAATTATTACTGGGTGACTTATTGTTGGATATCATTGCATAAAAATGCTATCTTTGAAATGCATTCCAGATGTATTCTATGCATTAAGAAAGGTGGAAGGAAGGCCAAATGAGGTGAAAGAGGTTATTTTAGCCAAACGTAATTCCTTCAAAAATTGGAAAATAATCCATCTGAAGAAAATAGGGGAAAGCATAAACATTGGCAAGTTAAATGTAAAACATTGATAAGACAGACTAAAACAATTTGAAAAGAAACTGGCTGTAGAGGCAAAAACGTAATAAACACTTTTTAAAATATAGCGAAAGCAGTAAGCCTGCGAGGGAGTTGTTTGGACTAATAAATGATTAAGGGGTTAAAGGGGCACTTAGGATAGATAAGGTCATTGTAGAAACACTAAATTAATTCTTTTCTTTGGTGTTTCCTGATGAGGAAGTTGGGGAGATACCCATTCTGGAGGAGGGTTTCAAAGGTGATGATTCAGATGAACTGAACCAAATCACTGTGAACCTGGAAGATGTAGTAGGTCTGATTGACAAACTGGAGAGTAGCAAATCACCTGGACCAGATGGTATATAACCCAGGATTCTGAAATAACTTCAAAATGAAAATTCAGACCTATTACTAGTAATTTATAATCTATCATTAAAACTGGCCATTGGCCAATATAAACCAGATATTTAAAAATGGCTCTGGGGTGATCTGCGAATCTATAGACTGGTGACTTCAGTGCCAGGAAAAAACGTGGAAACTATTAGAACATAAAACATAAGAAATTGCCATGCTGGGTCAGACCAAGGGTCCATCAAGCCCAGCATCCTGTCTCCAACAGAGGCCAAAACCAGGCCACAAGAACCTGGCAATTACCCAAACACTAAGAAGATCCCATGCCACTGATGCAATCCATAGCAGTGGCTATTCCCCAAGTAAACTTGATTAATAGCCATTAATGGACTTCTCCTCCAAGAACTTATCCAAACCTTTTTTGAACCCAGCTACTCTAACTGCACTTACCACATACTCTGGCAACAAATTCCAGAGCTTTATTGTGCATTGAGTGAAAAAGAATTTTCTCCGATTAGTCTTAAATGTGCTACTTGCTAACTTCATGGAATGCCCCCTAGTCCTTCTATTATTCGAAAGTGTAAACAACCGAGTCACATCTACTCGTTCAAGACCTCTCATGGTCTTAAAAACCTCTATCATATCCCCCCTCAGCCATCTCTTCTCCAAGCTGAACAGCCCTAACCTCTTCAGCCTTTCCTCATAGGGGAGCTGTTCTATCCCCTTTATCATTTTAGTTGCTCTTCTCTGTACCTTCTCCATTGTAACTATATCTTTTTTGAGATGCGGCGACCAGAATTGTACACAGTATTCATGGTGCGGTCTCACCATGGAGCTATATAGAGGCATTATGACATTTTCCGTTCTATTAACCATTCCCTTCCTAATAATTCCTAAGATTCTATTTGCTTTTTTGACTGCTGCAGCACACTGAGCCAAAGATTTTAAAGTATTAGCCACTATGATGCCTAGATCTTTTTCCTGGGTGGTAGTTCCTAATATGGAACCTAACATCGTGTAACTACAGCAAGGGTTATTTTTCCCTGTATGCAAGACCTTGCACTTGCCACATTAAATTTCATCTGCCATTTGGATGCCCAATTTTCCAGTCTTGCAAGGTCCTCCTGTAATGTATCACAGTCTGCTTGTGATTTAACTACTCTGAATAATTTTGTATCATCCACAAATTTGATAACCTCACTCGTCGTATTCCTTTCTAAAGAACAAAATCGCAGAACATGTAGACAGACATGATGTAATGGGACACAGCCAACATGGATTTTCCCAGGGGAAGAACTTAAAGTTTTGAAGGGGTTAATAAAGGTGGATAAAGGTGAACAAGTAGATGTAGTGTTTGTATTTTCAGAAGGCATTTGACATAGTCATTCAGGAGAGGCTTCTAAGAAAACTAAAATGTTATGGGATAGGAGTCAATGTCCTTTTGTCGTTTGCAAACTGGTTAAAAGTCAGGAAACAGAAAGTAGGATGAAATGGTCATTTTTCTCAGTGGAAAAGGTAAATAGTGGAGTGCTTCAGGAATCTGTACTTGGACTGGTGCTTTTTAATATATTTATAAATTATCTGGAAAGGAGTACGATGAATGAAGTGATCAAATTTTCAAATGACACAAAATTATTCAGAGTACTTAAATTACAAGCAGATTGCGATAAATTGCAGGATGTCCTGGCAAGACTATAAGATTGGGTGTCCAAATGGCAAGACAAAATTTAATGTGAATAAGTGGAAAGTGATGCATATAGGGAAATATAACCCATGTTGTATTTATATGATGTTAGTTTTCATGTTAGGAGTTACCATACAGGAAAGAGATATAGGTATCATAGTGGATAATGCATTCAAATTGGCAGCTCAGTGTGCCATAGCAGTCAAAATAAAATAAATATAATGTTAGGAATTATTAGGAAGGGAATGGTGAATAAAATGGAGAATGTTATAATGCCTCTGTATCTCTCCATGGCGAGACCTCACCTTGAACTCTGTGTGCAATTCTGAATGCAGCATCTCAAAAAGGATATAGTTGTATTAGAGAAGGGTGACCAAAATGATAAAGGAGATGGAAAAGCTAAAGAGGTTAGGGCTGGCTGTTCAGCTTGGAGAAGAGACGAGTGAGGGGGGCTATGGTAGAAGTTTATAAAATCATAAAGGGACTTGAACAGGTAAATGTGAATTGGTTATTTACTCTTTCAGATAATACATAGAGTAGGGGGCACTCCATGAAGTTAGCAAGTAGCATATTTAAAAGGAGGAATAGCCTAGTGGTTAAAGCAGTGGGCTATGCACCAGGAGACCAGCGTTTGAGTCCCACTGTTGCTCCTTGTGACCTTAGGTAAGTCACTTTACCCTCCATTGCCTCATGTGCAAAACTTAAATTATGAGCCCTCTGGTGATAGGGAAATACCTACGGTACCTGAATGTAAATAGAGGTGATATCTCAGATCAAATGTTGGTATATAAAAATAATAAATTGGAGAAAATTATGTTTTACTGAACATACAATTAAGCTCTTGAATTTATTGCCAGAGGATGTGGTTAAGGAAGTTAATGCAGCTGTGTTTAAAAAAGATTTGGATAAATTCCTGGAAGAGAATTAAAAAAACTGCCATTAATCAAGTTGACTTAGGGAATATCCACTGCTTATTACTGGCTTTGGTAGCATGGGATCTATTTAATGTTTGGGTTCTTGCCGGGTGCTTGTAACCTGGAGTTGGAAACAGGATGCTGGGCTTGATGGAGCCTCGATTTGACCCAGCATGTCAACTTCTTATGTTTTTCTGTTCTTATTCATTGGTCCTTGCTAGTGCACCCAATATGGAGCATATTTGTATTGGTGTGTCTCTGTCTCTATGCATGTGTTCTTAGAATTATTAATATATGTAAAGAAAGACAATTATATTGTAGCTCTCTAGATAAGTTCACGGAGACAAAGAAGAGCTGTTATATTATGCTGATGTCTGTTGTTGGGGCTGTGGATTTTTAATGCAGAAGACTCATAGACAGCCTCAGGGGTTTCGTAAAAGCATAGTTTCTCTCATAATTGTAAGGATCTTATGAATAAGAAAAGCAGTTAGTTGTAAGATCTCTTTTCTGTGCATAGCCTTCAGTTTTTATTGAATTCATTTTTTTTTGTTAGCACTTTGAGGCGAAACCAGCTGTGAAAGGTACAGGCGTAGAGTTTTGCTATTCAGCAAAGATGTTTCATTTTGTGCTTACTGCATGGCAAATGGCTTTGCCAGTTGCGATTACAGTTTATCAAGCTGGCAGACTGCCCATTTTCTTTGCACTAGAAATGTTTCTTATGGAGGACAGGCAGGCATAGCACCTTTTCACAAAATTGGGACTAGGTTTTTACTGTACCTTAGTGATGGGGAAGTTAATGGAATTCTGCTAAAGAAAAGGATAATGAATTATCTTGAATCTGGTGTTTTTATTTATGTATTTATTCAATTTGATGTCTCGCCTTTGCCTCAGATCTCAAAGTGAGTTACAGTAAAAGAAATGTGTAAAAGAACATTAAAAAGCAAGTACAATGAAAACAAGAGTGACAAGACACACAATGTAAAATAAGGCAATGTACTAGATTAGAAACTGGTTGAAAGTGATAGTAAATGGAATTCACTTCAGGTACCCCTATGGGCACCACATGGATGATTCTGCATTTAATTCTACAGTATTTTCATAAGTGATATTGCAGAGGGGTGTTCACAGTTTATTGGTGGGAAGGAGCCCCTGCCATTGCACAGTGGTGATACCTAGTGCCAAAGTTCAAGGTTCTGGAAGGAGCCCTGATGCATGGCCACTAGTCAAAGACTCACTACAATGATTGGGGTAACTTGAGTTTGGGGAGTGCAGGGAGGTGGTGGTGGAAGATTTTAAAGTAGGGGAAACATCCTAGGCTTGTTGCAAATGAATGTCCTTTATGCCGCCAACTGCATTCTAGTTCTGATTGAGCTGAATACTCAAAAGAACAGGAAAGAACAGGAGGAAACTGTTGGGCCAAAAAAAAGGGAGTAGAGAGAGTTTGGGTAATGTTAGGGTGCATAGGGACAGGTATGCTTAATATTTTATAATTGTGATTTTAGATATTGTTTGTTAGTATAAAATTACTTATCTTGGGTGCCATGTTAGAGCAAATAGAATAAATGAACATGGACTGGATTAGATTAGATATAGCCAAGAAAAAAAAAAGAGGTGATAATGCTTCTGTATAAATCAGCGGTTCTCAACTGGTGTGTCGCCAAGCACACGCAGGTGTATCACCACAATTCCCAGTCCCCCGCTGACCCGGCTGCTCCCCCTGCCCCGGCTGCTCCCCCTGCCCCAGTGAAATGGAACTCTTCCTCCGTCCAAGCTTAAAAAGCTGATAGCCCAGGTGGAACATGGCAGGAGAGCCGGAGTCAGCGGCACCAGCATGGTCTCTTCTTCCCGGCCCCCTCCCCCCACTTCCTGCGGCCCAGAAGAAGAAGAGGTGTGCTGCAGCCACTCATGTGGGAAGAAGAGACCATGCTAGTGCATGCAACATTGACCTGAAGAAGAGAGACATGGCCTGAAGAAGAGCAGTGCGGTACGGAGCAAAAGAGGAGCAACATCAGCCCCCGCGGTGGATGGGAGTCCTTTCTTGAGGCCGCGAGGCCTGGGAGTGGAGGAGGTTGCTGCTGTCGCTAGTTCGGTGGGGGGGGGGGGGAGAGAGAGAGTGAGTAAGTGAGCAGGTATATGTGTTTGAGATCGTGTGTCTGTGTGTGTGACAGCATGCATGTAAGTGAGTGATTGAAAGCCTGTATATGTAAGTGTGTGATTGAAAACCTGTTTGTGTGAAAGAGTATGTGTGAGTGATTGAGAGCCAGTGTAGGTGAGAGAGCATATGAGTATGTGATTCAGAGCCTGTGTGTAAATGAAAGAGAGAGCATGTGTGTAAGTGTGTGAATAAGTCTGTGTGTGAGAGAGACAGCATGTATATAAGTGTGTGATTGAAAGCCTGTGTGTATGTATAAGTGTGAAAAGACAGACAGCAAGTGTGTAAATCTGTGATTAAGAGCCTATGTAAGTGAGAGAGAAAAAGCATGTGTATATGTGCATGACTGAGAGTCTATGTAAGTGAGAGAGAGAGCATATATATATGTGTGTGATTGAGAGCCAGTGTGAAAGAGAGAGCTTGTGTGTGACAGAGGAGAAAGTTTCAAGCAAATCATCCCTCCTCCTGTTAATTCAAAACAATCTCAGGGCACCTGAATAACAAACATTCCCAGGTATGCAGAGCAAAGCATTTTTTATCCTTATTTTTCATTATTGGGTCTTTGTGTCTGCTATTTTGAAATATTTTATTGGTATCTAGACATTTTTATATGAGTTTTTAATTATTGGATAGTCCATTCATCAGCTTTTTGAAATCTGTTTTTTCTTAGTATGGTTTTTCTACTATTGATTTTATATTTTTTTATTTGCTTTGAGGACTGGTGGAGTTTCTCTTTTTCCTTTGTTGCACTGCATGCAGTCTCTCTGGCTTGTTGCAGTTTCCAGTTCAGTTTTTGACTATATGTTTCTAGCTATGCTTTATGGTCTCTTTATTCTGTGTTAGGTGAGGGTCAGCACATGTGACTGAGGTGAGGTATTCTGCTGCCGTGCAGTTTCTGTGTAGGGCTCTATAGTAGTCTGGCTTGGTCCGTTTTCCTAATAGGAGATGTATTGGTGTCTTAAGGCCCATGTCATATTTTCAGTGTTACCTTTTCTTAGGTAAGGTGGTTACTGTTTAAGTGCTGGAAATTGGTGCTGTTTTGGTATGGGATGTTTACTATTTATGCAATTTCTGTTCCCTTGTGTCATTCTTAACAATAAAAATAATACTGGACCTTTATTTTTTTTATTTCTGCCATGAATTGTAATGAGCAGTGTGGTGAGCATGGTCTGTCAGGTGTGTCACGATGGGAAAAAGGTTGAGAACCACTGGTATAAATAATTAATTCTGGAGACCACCATCCCAAAAGGAAAGAGACAGTGTAAAGACAGTACTGCAAGTGACCACATTGGCTCCCTATCCACTTCCAGATACAGTTCACGTTTCTTACCTACATGTGCATTCATTCTGCAGCTCCCCATTACCTCTCCTTCATCTCCCTCTATGCTCCTCATAACCTCCATTAACTAAGCAAGTTGCTCTTAGTTGCACCCTTCTCCATTGCCAATGCCCAAATCTCAGGCTTCCTGAGTTGGTGCATCGTGCCCCATCGAAATCCTATTAAAAGCCCCACCTTTAGGGGCTGCTTTTAAATCTTAAACCCTGATTCTCACTGATCATAGCCTTACTGATTTTAACCATGTTCATAGTAATAAATGAAAATGTAAAATGGGATGAATGGGCCCATTTTTTGTTTCATTTCAAAGAAACTGTTTTTAAAAAAATGAAGTTTTGCATATTTTTGTTTTCAGCAAATAGTGCGCACTATTAGGAAATGGTATGCAATGCTTGCTAATAGTGTGTGCTATTTGCTAATAGTGCAAGTTATTTGAAAGTAGTGTGTATTCATTTGCCGAAAATGCAAAAATACGAAAAATAAAAAAATCCAAAAAAACAACAAACTGCAAACAAAAACATTTTGCCAGCATATCCCTAATAAATACATTTCCTAAAACAGATTTGTCTTTTCTGTGTATTTTGACTTGAGGGTGTAGCATCCACAGTGCATAGTTGTGCAGAGGCAGCACCAGCTTTAAAACAGGGTGTGCCGTTCACATCCAGAAGAGGAAGAGGTCTGTGAGGCCGCTGGTGGCCGAGAAGAGGAGCAGGACTAGGAGGCCACTGGTGGACCTAGGGTTTCCAACCATCCAGATTTTCTCCAGATAGCACAGCATTTAAAGGCAATGTCTGGAAGACAGATGGTGGGCTAAAATGTCCAGAAAGTGTCTGGAATTTAGCTCTCCAGTCCAGCGCAGCAGCTACATTGGCACTTGCATTGCCTAACTTTCGTGAAGGTGCCATGGTTTAATTGCACAGCTGATGGTGGCATTACATTCTTAATGGGAATGTGCCTGTGCATACCCTCTCTACTGGCTTTACCAAACAGGACTGCATGGGGCTCATTAACAAGAGCACACGGGACCTGTGCCCGAGTCTCAGTTTCTTCAACCGCTGGATTCTCTCCCATCTGAGGTAAAAAACGTAAGCGGCCCAGTGAGGCTGCCAACACATTCCCTCCCACCCGCAGCACAAGTAAGAGGTCCAATGGGGCCACCGACACCTTCCCTTCCTCCTGTGGTCAAAGAAAAAGCCCAGCGGGACCGCCAATACCTTCCCTCCTGCCCGCAGCACAACTAATGGCCCAGCAGGGCCAAAGATTCCTCCCTCCTGCAGTTTAAGTAAAGGCCCAACAGGGCCATGGACACCTTCCCTACCTCCTAATGGCTCAAGTAAAAGCCCAATGAGACCGCCAGTTGCACTGGAGGTGGACCCTTGGCACGAGGTGGGGTTAACGCTATCCCGCATGGCAAGCCCTACGGGTCCCCACCATCAGAAGGCAGAGCTGGCTGAATGACGGAGGCCAGCAGGAGCTTCGCCAATACCAGCCCTTGTTCCCACAGGTTGAGCCCTTGGGTGCCGGCTGGTCTTAGGTGGGCCTCCGTCTGAGAACTCCCAGGGTACGATGTCCGATTCAGCTAGGGGCCAGCAGTGGTAGCAGGAAGATGAAGGTGAGTCCAGACGAGGCAGAGATCCAGAGACCCAGGCACCAATGGAGTATGGGAGGCAGGACAGGTGGCGCCCAAGTAGTAGAAGGCCAAAGCATGAAAGGCCAAGTCCAGGGTAGTACCAGTAGAAACAAAGGAGAGCAGGCAGTGGTTGGGGCAGGCGGCAGACAAGGACAGGCTCTCAAATGAGCAAGGGTCAAAACCAGAAGTCAGTCCGAGAATGGTCAGATGTAGCAGGGGTCAAGCCAGAAGTCAATCCGAACATGGTCAGGCAAAGCAGGGGTCAAGTGAGAAGTCAATCCGAACGTGGTCAGGCAAAGCAGGGGTCAAGCTAAAAGTCAATCTGAATGTAGAATGCAAGGACTGGGTACAGGAGCAGGAACCAGGAATGTAGACAGGATCAGATACAAGCAATGAGCACACGACAAGCATGGAGACCTGTTGACAAGGCAAGGAAGCACTGGCTGGGCCCGGCCTTATATACCGGGGCCCAGTGATGTCATCATCTGGGGCCACGGGGTGGATTCCTGCTGAGGCCCCTTTAAAGTCCAGAGAGGCGTGCATGTGCCTAATGGGCGGCATGGCGGTGGACGGCGGTGTCTCCCTGTGGACCACAAGGGGAGGTCTGCCGAGGAACCGAGGAGTCTGTGGAGGAGATGGGGACAGTAGAGGAAGCTCAGGTGTGCAGGCTGCTGCTGCCTACTGCCACGAGGGAGGTGGAACTGGGAACAGGAGCTGGAAGCTGGGGGTAAGTGGACCTGGCTGCGGGCCTGCCATGAGCGGCACATGCAACACCGCCGATACCTTCCCTCCTGCTTGCAGTGTAAGTGAAGGCCCAGCGGGGCTCTTGGTGTGCGGAAACAAAGGCCCACAGTGTGACTGAGTGTGTGTGGGAAGGAGAGAGAGCCAGTGAGTGTGACAGAGCTTGTGTGTGTGGGAGGGAGGGACAGAGAGAGACAGCAAGTGTGACAGAGTCTGTGTGTGTGTGTATGGGAGGGGAAGAGAGAATTAGTAGTGTGACATAGCCTGTGTCTGTGTGGGAGGGAGAGAGAGCCAGTGAGTGACAGAGCCTGTGTGTGTAGAAGGGATAATGGACCAGTGAGTGTGACAAAATGTGTGTATGGTAGTGAGAGAGAGAGTGTGAACATGACATAACTTGTGTATGTGTGGGAGTGAGAGCCAGTGAGGGTTATAGAGCCTGTGTGTGTGTGAGGGAAAGAGACAGTGAGCCAGTGTGTGTGACAGAACCTGTGTGTGTTTGTGTCTGTATTTTATGTGAGAGAGAACAAGAGCCAGTGAGTGTGACAGAGCCTGTGTGTGTGTGTGTGTGAGAGGGTCTATGTGTGGGGGAGGGGGAGAGAGTGCCTGTGTGTAACAGAGCCTGTCCTGTGTGTGGGGGAAGGAGTGATAACCAGTGAGTATGAGAGAGCCTGTATGTATGTGGGGGGAGGGGAGAAAAACAGTGAATGTGTGTGAGAGAGCTTGTGTCTGTATATGTGTGAGAAAAAGAGAGGGAGTGTGCATAAATCTGAAAATTGTATATGTGAATGAGAATGAATGAACATGCATGTGAGTGTGTGTATATGAGAGAATAAAGTGAGCACTTTCCTTCTTCTCCACTAATCCAAGACAATTTCAGGGTGACTAGAAATCTAAAATTCCCAGGTATGGGGAGTGGGGGATGTTTTTCACTTGTTTTAATTATTGGACTTTATTTGATATATCTACTGTTTTGAAATATTTCATTGGTATTTAGTGAGATTTTAAAAAATTAAATCTGAATTAATGGATGGCCTAATCATCAGCTGTTTTCAAATATTGTTTTTATTAGCATGATTATGTTTATATTTTTTGTTTTGTTTTGTGAGAAATTGTGATATTTACTTCTATTCTCTACTCTTGCACTCTATACAGTATCTGGCTTGTTGCAGTTCGTTTATACTTTATGGTCACTTTTTTCTATATTTCTGATCAAAGTGAGGCAGTCTGTTAGTTTCTAGTTTCTGTGTAGGGATCTATTGCAACCTGGTTTTCCTAATAGGTATATTGATGTTTTATGGCTTGTTGTAATATTTGCACTGTTGTCTTTTCTTAGTGTGGCCCTTCTTGATCTGGACTATGAACTACCCCTATGCTTGAGGTGGGGAGTACCACATGAGAAATTATATTTACTAATATGATTTATCTTTGGGTTCATACCCTGAATGGGGAATGAGACAGGGTCCCAGTCACCCCGATACCCCTGTGCCCTTCCCAAACAACCTCTCACTTGTGGCACCACAGACCAGATAAAATCATCACACCAGAATAAAACAGTAATTAACACTTATGAGTATTGTTTAAGTAGACAGTAAATTCAACCATAAATGGGAAAAATACTGTAGTGAAGTATAATATCTTAAATAAAGCAATGCAAAAATAACACTGGGTATGACTTGTTAACCAGACCAACCAACATACTCATACGGAAAATAAAAAGAAAAAAATATAGGGCATGCTACTAGAGAAAGGTGGAGAGGGGAAGGCAGTGAAGTACTAGGGATGTGAATCGGACTTCGGACGATTGAAAATATTGTCGATATTTTCAAAATCGTCAGAAATCGGGGGCTCCCCCGAAACGATAGGAAAACCCCATGATATTGATCATGGGGGTTCTCTTATCGTTTTGAGGGAGGGCGGGAAAAACGGCACACAAAAATAACCCCTAAACCCACCCCGACCCTTTAAAACTAATCCCTTTGCTTCCCCCACCCTCCCGACCCCCCAAAAAACATTTTACAGGTACCTGGTGGTCCAGTGGGGGTCCCGGGAGCAATCTCCCACTCCCGGGCCGTCAGCTGCCACTAATCAAAATGGCACCGATGGCCTTTGCCCTTTCCATGTGACAGGGTATCCGTGCCATTGGCCGGCCTCTGTCACATGGTAGGAGCACTGGATGGCCCGCACCATTTTTAAAGATGGCGCTGGCCAATCAGTGCTCCCTCCATGTGACAGAGGCCGGCCAATGGCATGGATACCCTGTCACATGGTAAGGGCAAAGGCCATCGGTGCCATTTTTATTAGTGGCAGTCGACGGCCCGAGAGCGGGAGATCGCTCCCGGGACCCCCACTGGACCACCAGGTACCTGTAAAATGCTTTTGGGGGGGTCAGGATGGTGGGAGAAGCAAAGGGATTAGTTTTAAAGGGTCGGGTGGGTTTTTTGTTTATCAGCTCGGGCGCAGCCGATAAACAAAACCGCGATCGGGCCCGATGGAAAAAAACCCACATTTGAATCGGAACCGGAATCGGAACCGATTCCGGTTCTGATTCACATCTCTATGAAGTACACAACTTTCAAAAATTGTCTTTACCACTAGTACTCATAAAAGGGGGGGGGGGGGGGGCAGATGCATCCCAGTTTCACCAGTTTTAAAGGGTGGATCATGTCCTAAACACAAAATTTTATGTAAAAAAAAAAACATTCAAGAAAATGACAAACCAAGCAGATGAGCGCTGCAGTGTGTGGAAGGTCTCTCTCTCCTGGGGAGCTTCCTCAAATGGTTTACTTGGTACTAAAGAGAAAGTTGGCCTTGTTTCAGTCTCTTACAGAAAGACCACGGTCAATCAGCTTCTGTTTCCCAGCGTGTGTGGTTGTACCTACTAGCAAGGATTTTTCATGACTTTAGCTGAAAGGCTGAAGCAATTAAGATGAGATACTGAATGTGTGACAAAAGGTAAAGAAATAAATCTTCTCCTTCCTCTGCTAAGATACTCTCTGTTCAAAGTTTAGATTACTTAACTCAGGGGTAGATTTTAAAACATTGTGTGTGCGCATCCATTTGCAAGCGATTTTCTAACATGCGCGCACTAGTGTGCGCATGTTATAAAATGCCAGGTTGGCGAGCGCAAGGGGGGAATATATTTGCATTTACATGTGGCTTCGCATTGGGGCCTTCCCCAGTTCCTTCCCAGTGTTGCGCCCGTCGGTCGCAGACGGCTGCATCCTCTATTGCTCACCTTTTTTCTACCTGACACAGTTCATTTCAGGAAGATGGCCCATGCCGGACCGGCGTCCTCGGTCCGGCATGGGCAATTATGATCGCCATCTTTCTCCAGGAATCACCTAGGGCACGCACGTGCATGCAGCCCTGTCCTTTATGTGCGTCATGGTGGGAACCTTGGCGGCATCCCCACCGCATGATGTCACTAGCTCTGCTTTTTGATCTCCATTCATTATTCCTTCTACGAGTTAGCAAGGAATCCTCCATACTGATCTCTCCACGTTACCAGATGCTCCCACTCTGTGTACTCTCGCTCCAGGAAGACTTAGGTACCCGCTTCTCGGGGGCCTTGCCTCACTTCTCCTTACCTTCCGGGGTTATGTCCTACCAGCTAGGACGCCTAAGGTACCCGCTCCTCGTGGGCCTTGCCGTGCTCCTACCTACCCTTTGGGGTTGCCTACTGAATACCAGGACGCATACGGTACCCGCTCTTCGGGGGCCTTGTTCGTCTGGGTCCTCCGCTCCTCGGGGATTCCTTTCTACTACAACTACCAGCATCAGAGTGAGTACTGCAACTCCTGTTCTGTCTCTGCATTGTCTCATCTCTCTCTCCATAGATCCTTGGCCGACCCCGCACCACGGACCACTACCATATCTATTGGCTTCTTCATCTAAGCTTGGGTTCTCGGCCCACCCAGCTTCGCAGACCACTTCCGGACCCATCTCCCTCTTGGGACCTGGTGAGACTGTAGAACTGCCTTTTCCACCCTGCAACCTACTGACGGAACATTACCACCTGGTTCCTCCTCTCCTGGCTGGAGTCATCACCCATTCCTCGGGTTACCATCTACGTTGCAGTACAATAAAGCTAATTCTTTGTGTCCATCTCTGCCTTGAGCTAGCCTATCGCTGCAAGTCCCCACAGGACCCCGCCTGTGGGAGGTGCCATCTCTTACAGTGACCAAGGGTCCACTCTTCAATGTCCCCCCAGTCTGCTCCAGTCTAGCCCAGCCCCTCCCCCTGGACACCACGCCCCCCCGACCACCCCTTTTACTAACCCCAGGACTTAAATGCATCCCGGGTGTTTACACGTGTAGTCGGGCCTTTGAAAATTAGCCTGGCACACGTAAGGCTCACCTACGCGCGTAAACCCCCGGGTTCTATGCACATAGGTATTTAAAATCTGGCCCTTAGGATGATGCAGCTGTGTGCTCCTGGGCCTGGATATCTCTGGAAAGGAAGTCTCTGTCTCTCAGCTCTTGGCTCCTCTGTCCCTTGTTGGGATTTTACATGTAGCTCTGCTCAGAGTGCAGACCTAAGAGCCAAGAGAAACAGATAAGTATGAGAAGAAAAAAAAGTGCGAAGCTTGCTGGGCAGACTGGATGGGCCATTTGGTCTTCTTCTGCCATCATTTCTATGTTTCTATATGTTTCTATGACCTCTGTTTCTTCCTCTTGAAAATTAGCTCTAAAGGAAAAGAGCAGATAGCAGGGCTGCCAGATGCACTCCTCTTTCTCTGGCTCCTGGCTCCAACTCCTGCCTGTCCCCACTCTGCCCACACAGACACAGCCAGCCAAATTGTACCTTTTCTACTTTAATTGAACAGACAGCAAAGGTAAAAAAAAAAAAAATTGCCTTTCAGCGATTGAAATATGCCATCTTTAGGAATTTGCATTTCTTATATATTTTTTTTTCAGCATTCCAGAATTCAGTCTGGCTTCTCTGGCTTTCCATTTCAGTTTTGTCTGCATGCTTGTTTCAAATTTGTATTAGGTAAGGGTCTGTCTGTGATGCGTGTGATGTGTAACAGAGGTACAGTATTTTGACTAGCATGTAATTTCTCTGTAGGGATTTGTAGCAGTCTGGCTTGTTCTGCTGGCCCAGTAAGTGGTGTATTAATGTTCTAGGGCCTGGTGTGTCACAATCAGGCTCTCACAAGCACATGCTCGGGAGAGAGACCCCTGTAGTGAGAGAGAGGGAGTGTGTGTGAGAGCATTGGCATCTGTATGAGAGAGGGAGTGTGCGAAAGAATGAATGTGTTTGTGTGTGAATGAGAGAGATCTCCTATCTCCCGCAATCTTTAATGATCTCAGGGTGAGTAGAAATTAAAAGGTCCCATGTAAGGAGAGCAGGAGATTTTAAAATTCTTATTAGTTTTAATTATTGGGGGTAATTTGATGTTTCTATTGTTTTGAAACATTTTGGGGGTGGGTTGGGGGAATATTAGAATATCCTTTAATTATTGGATGCTTTATTCATCAAATGTTTTGAAATATTTTATTGATATTTGAGAAATAGAAAAAATGTATGCAAGTTTTTTTTTAATTATTAGATGTTCATTGGCTATGTTGACATTTATTATTTTTAATAGCATTGTTTTAATATTATAAATGTTTTATATCTTGATTTTATTGCTTGATGATTTGCAAGGAATAATACAGCCGGGCTTCTGGTTTTCAATACAGTTGTTGCTGGCACGTTTCTATTTTGTATTTGGTGAGGGTTTGTCTGTATTTTAAAGGTCCAGTTCTTGTGTAACTTGAATTCTTGCTGTGAAAATGATGGTACTTATCACTGGCTTTTACGGCATTCTGGTCCTCCCTCATTTCTATTTTAAACAGAAGTTTGTTCTTTATTAATTTCATTTGCATGCAGAAAATTATTTTGAATGTTCATGCAGAAAATATGTTTTTCATTCACATCTTTTATTGTAACTGCTGTTAGTAGATTAGGCGATTATTTTAAGGCATGGATTTAGCTAATTAGGTTCTCTAAGACATAGATTTAGCTTAAGAGGGTACACTAAGGACTGGGTTGCTGTGATCCTAAAATTGCTAGGCTTTTTGCATCAAAGAAAGTAGTGCTCACAAGGTAATTTAGGAGAGAAGACTGTGTTCTAGGGCACAACAAATTTTCTGGTGCACTGCCTCCATAACATGCACATTTTCTCTCGTGCATATTCATTGTGGATATCCTGAAAACCCGACTGGCTGGTGGGCCACCAGGACAGAGTTGGGGACCACTGTCCTAGAGGAAAGGAAGGATAAGGGAGGTATTATAGAAAAGCAAAATAATCAAGTGTTGAATATGTTTTAGTGAAAATGAAATTCTAGAACAAGGGGGTGATGTGTTAAAGCTGAAAAGGGATTGATCCATGAGTAACAAAGACATTGGGCATGGTCTGTGGAATTATTGCAGGAGAGGAAAATGGGCAAACTGGATGAGCCTGGTGATCCTTATCTCCTCTTATGATGTATATTTCTCTGCTTTATGTTTCTATGGATAATAAATTGTGAATGGATAAACGTTTCTTTTTTTCTGTTTTAGGTGTTTCTATAGCAATTATTAATGGTATTAACCCACTGGGCAAAAGTGCCCGTCTGTCTCTGGAACACTGCATATATCTCTGACAAAGAGATTTATCTGTCACAGTGAATTCTTCGGTTTCAGGAGCAGAAGAAATGTAGCAATATACAGTACTCTCTCGATTTAGGAAATTGAAAATCACTTATATCACAGCTGTGTCCAAGTTGGAGTAGGGAAAGAAAGAGCATGCTGAAATATTAATACTCCTTATTTCTCGGAGGTTGTTTCCCTTCCCCTAACTTAGCTTGGATTTGTTTTGAGAAAACCATGCTGCTTCCTCTGCAATGAAAGAGCTCCGTAAACACTTTGCCAATAATATATTGCTTCCTTTTTGTGCAGCAGACACTGTAGACCACTGACACACAATCCCTGGTATCTGGTGAAGCGATGCAGTGTGGTGGAGAATTTCTTGAGCTAATCATGGACCATTGCAACATATCCCAAGAATTGTGAAACATTGTAACCTTAAAATCACAGTAGATTGCAATCTGTGTTTTAAGATCTCCTCCTGGCATGTGATGAGCAGTGTAAATCCTCCTCTCTCTAGTACTGCAGGTGCTTAGGGCGGCCAAGGAACATCATACAACCAGGCGCATAAATAAAGCATGGGTCACTTCCTTATACTGGCCTCCAAACTTTTCTTAGACTCATTTAGAGAACACTGGCCCTTTAAACACTGGAAATCTCTCTCACAACCCAGGACACAGCTAATGTGAGCTACTGTCCACCAGACAACCCTCTCAATCTCTCCAGTGTCACACAAGTCTTTCCAAGGATTGCACCTTAACATTATGGCAGGAGTACCACTTTGCCTTCCTCTGCCTTGCCTATCTATCTGGCTGTTTTCATGCTGCAGCTCCAATCTCTCTCTCTGGTCCTATCCAGCCTTCTGAATCCACACCCAGGAAGCAATTAATTAGCTTGTGGTTACAGATCAGGCTGTCAGATAGGCTGAGGCAGGCTGACTCTGCCACTCCTCCTCCTGATTCATTACTTGGTAACCAGTATTCAAAAAATCAAAAAAACAGAAGCCCCTAAATTTAGGGACCTGATTCACTAAAAGGTGAATTTTAAGACCCACTTGTGTGTGCACAAGTGGGTCGTTTTCTGGCTTGCGCGCACATGGAACTGACTATTTTATAACATGTGTGTGTGTTATAAAATTGGTTCTAAGTGTGTACATGCAAGCAAATGCCTTGAGTGCGTAAGTGGGTGGGATTTTAGTAGATAAATGCGCTGACTCAATTACCTGTTTCCCCAGTTCGGTCCCAGTTCACCCTAGTAAAGGAAAGGACCCCCTAAAAGTGAGATAAGCTAACATCTCACTTTTAACCCCGACCCTTAAAACCCTGCTGATTGGCCTGTTAGCCCCGACCCTTAAAACACCACTGACTAGCCTAGTTGTTGCTATTTTATTACTCACACACCATCCATAGCTGAAGTAAAGTTACATGGTAGGGGACCCTGGCGTCTGAGCTTGTGCGCCTAAATACTTAAGAGCAGACTTCATGTTACAAACTCGGTCCGCCCATGCTCTGCCTCTTATTAGAACTTTTCAATTTGTGTGCATACCAGTAGATATGTGCGTACGCATGAGATTTTTAAAATCTTTATGGCATGCGCCGGGCTGAGTCATGTGAGTATCTCCTGGCTTTGGTGCACGTAGAACTTTTAAAATCTGCCAGTAAGGGTTTTTCCCATAGACACAAAAATGGGAGAAAAGCCTTAATGAATCTGGCCCCAACTTAGGGGGTCATTTATCAAAGGCTTATCGCACGCGATAAGCCTCTATCGCATGTGAAAAGGGCCTTTTCGCATGCGATATGCAAATTAGAGGGAGGGGAGGAGTCGGGTCAGGGAGGGGTGGAGTCGGCGGTGTCTTCACTGCCAGCGATAATGTTACTAACATTATCGTCGGCAGTAGCACGCCAAATAGCACCACCTTTCACGGTGGCACTATTCGGTGCAAAAGCCGGCAGACGGTGCACGCCATGGTGCGAAGGCTGCGGGCTTTTGGAGGCCCTCCCCCCTTCTTCCCCCCGCTCCCCGTTTTCGCAGGATTCATCATTCTGCAAGGAATGATGAATCCAGGCCCTAGATTGCTATTTTCAGGAAAACTTCAGTTCCTAAATTTTGGGCTGAAAATTCACCTAATTAAGGATCCTAAAAATGATGCCCCTAAATTTAAGCCTGCTACTGTTTCTCCTAGATTTAAGGTTCTAGGAGCCTGATGTAATAAGACACGCTGATCCTGGTATGGGTTTTAACTCCTGTTTTTGTGCAGGTTTTCAGCACTAACATAACCCTAGTATGTAATAGGGGTTTTAGCACTGAAAATACATGTGGTAACACAGGAGTTAAAATCCACACTAGGAATAACATGCCCATTTGCAAATCCCATAGTAATGAACCTATTAGCTATGACCATGGGAAGCAGGGAGTGCACTAAAGAGCAGATTATACAGAGCACCAAAAATTTGCTTCTGGTTCAGATGTGGCGTAAAGTGCCAGAGCTGTCAAAAGAGTAGTGATACTCAAGCCTGGAGACAGAAGAACTGCAGTGAAGTTCAGCCTGAGTTGCTGCTGCAGGGTGCTGCACCAGAACTGCCACCGCAGCTGGGTTTCTCTCCATTTCTGCCATCTCCACTGGAGAATGCTTCCAGCCTTTTTGTCGTGGCCTCCTCTGTGCGGCCGCAGTTCCTCCTCACCCCTGGAGCTAGATAGGAGCCCTCCAGAGCTGAGGGCATAGTGTGCTGAGTGAATGTCCTCCTCCTCCTCCTGTTGCCAGGTAAGACATCACCAGGGAAGTACCAAAGAGGAAGGGAAGGAGAGCTCAGGTGCCATGCCCTTACATGCCTCTTTTATTCTCTCAACTGTGCTCTTTGGCAGTGTGTTCCAGTCGGTGGCACTGAAGCTTTTGGAATTACTGACTGGATAGCATTACTAGTCTAGCATGAACAGTTCAACACAGGGAAAGGAAAGACATTAGGGATTTGAATCGTTTATCTGACAGCCGTCCATTGCTCCTACCATGTGACAGGGGCCGGCCAATGGCACGGATACCCTGTCACATACTAAGGGCAAAGGGCCATCGGTGCCATTTTCTTTATTGGCAGTCGATGGCCCGAGAGTGAGAGAACGCTCCCAGGACCCCTACTGGACCACCATGTACTTACAAATTTTTTTTTGGGGGGGTGGAGGGGTCCAGAGGGTTGGGGGATACTAAAGAACTAATTTTAAAGGGTCGGGCTGTGTTTTTGGGTTATTGGCTCTGCACAGCAGATTAAAAAAAAAAACGATTGGACCGCGGGAAAAATAATTTCCCGATAGTCCACGAATCCAAAACCGGAACGATTCCGGTTCCGATTCACATCTCTAAAAGACATACCATCTTTTTACTGTGAATTTGGAGAAAATGGTATGCAAATGGCCCATGACTATATAAAAAAAAAGTGTGCTTTCTCCGTTTAGAACACTTGTTTTACTCCTGCGGCATTTGCATGCCATTAGCTTACTGCATCCTGCAAAGTAACCAGTTTTTACCACAGAAGAAAATTAAAACCCGTGATAAAATTTATCTCCAATTTTAGAGCGGGCTTTATCACATTAGTCCTTAAATTAGGTGCCTAATGCAGAAAATCAGTGCTAACTATCTAGCCTGGTTTCTCCACCTAAACTCCGCCCCAATAGTCACTTATTTTTTATGATTTTAAATTAAGAGCCTAGGGGAATGGGACCCTAAATTTAGGCACTCAGTTTGAGTACATTTTCCAAAGGGACAATTTAAGGGTCTAATTCCCAAAGCTAGGCACCCATAACCCTGGAACATTGGTCTATCTGTTAAGAGTATTGCAGCTCCTATCAATGCCATTTCTCCAGCATCCTGTCCAATCAGTGTAGTGAGTACTTTGGAGTCACTCTGACCAATGTGCAATAACATGCTAAAATGCCAATGTGTGTTAGTAAATTATCATTTCCTGGCGTGTAGCCAGATGGACTCAGAACGAATGGGATAGTATCCGCGTGCTAGCAGTTGGAGATGGATCTGACGTCAGCACGGGGGTATATATATCCCCACAGGAAGCGTAGCAACTCAGTAATTTCCGTCTCCAAAGCAGTTTGGAGTGCCTGCACGCTAGTCGAGCGTGCTTTCCAAGACCGGGACCCTCACGCCCTTATCATGAGTGGGACTCCCGCCACTGGACAGTCCGGATCACTCAGACCAGGAGGTTTCACCAGACGAGTCAGGACTCCCGGACGAGGGGGAACCTCCCCCAGGGATTGAGCCATATAGAACCCTGAAGCGGTTCTTTCCTTTGGAGGATCTCTCCGACCTGGTGTTTCAGTGTCTGGCGGAGTTGGAGTTTTCGTCCCACAGACCGCCATTTCCATTCTTGCAAGCGGCACAACGACAACTGATGGATTTCGCATGGGCGGCACCAGCGGCTACATTCCAAGGGGGCCGGGCCCTGACGGGCATGTGCCCATTGGCAACGGATATCCGGGACCTGCTGGCGCGCCCTACGGTGGATGCCTTGATTAGCGCTGTGGTCCAGCGCACTACCATTCCAGTTGAAGGGGGATCGGCCCTCAAGGAGCCTCATGACCGGCGACTGGGCGCCATTCTGAAGCAGACCTTTGAGGTGGCAGCTGTATCTTTGCGGATCGCGACCGGCTGCACAGTGGTGACGCGGGCCTGCTTGTCACAGGTTCGGAACAACGCTCCAGCAGCTGACATGAAGTCAGCTCTTTCGGATGCTGCATCAGACCTCGTCCGGACAACAGCTCCGGGGATTTCATCCTCCATGGCCACCAGGAGGCAGCTCTGGATCCGGACATGGTCAGCTGATGCGCCTTCAAAGACACACCTCACCAGATGGCCCTTGCGGGTTCTTTCCTATTTGGCAGCGACCCTGATAAACTGGCCAGTACATGGGGTGCCTCTCCAGTGCCTAGACTGACGGGTGATCGGTGCAGAAGGAGTCAGCGCGCTTTCCAAGGCCCTTCCGGGGCAGGGGTTCACAGCGCTTTGTTCCCTATGAGAATCCGCCGATTCCTCTGGAGGACGGTGCCATAGGGGGCAGGTTAACCCTCCTCTGCCCCAGATGGGTCGAGATTGCGTCGGACCAGTGGGTTCTCGCCATTATCCGGGAGGAATATTATCTGGACTTTCATCATCATGTCCCATACACAAGAAGGCAGCATTGGAAGATACCTTGGCAAGGCTCCTGTCCTTGAAAGCCATCATCCTAGTACCCACCTGGGAAGTGAATTCTGGACACTATTCCATTTTACCCAAGAAAGGGGGCACCTTTCGGCCTGTGCTGGTGCTCAAATCAGTCAAACGCTACTTACGGGTGCCGAGGTTTCGCATGGAGACTCTGCGCTCCGTCAAGGCGGCAGTACAGCCAGGAGAATTCCTCACGGCGTGGGACCTGTCAGAGGCGTACCTGCATATCACGATCCATCCGGATCACTTCCATCCCTACCTAGACGACTGGCGGATCAGGGCGAACTCTCGGGAGGAGAACCTTCGGACAACCGACGGAGTGATCGCCCTTCTGGAAAGCTTGGGCTGGGGAATCCACCTCAGCAAGAGCGGCCTACAGCCTTCCCAGTCTCTGGAACACCTGGGAGTGCAATACGACATGCAGACAGACACAGTCAGGCTCACTGCCAAGAGAAGGTTGAAACTTCAGGCGCGTATCCAGTACTTGATGGAAGCCAGTCGGCCCATCGCGTGGGATTATCTGCAGGTTCTTTGGCCGCATGGCATCCACCCTGGAAGTGGTACATTGGGCAAGGGCCCATATGAGGCCTCTACTCTCTCGCAGGAGCCATCGTCTATGGAACTGTTCTACGCACCTACCTCTGCCTGCCAGAGTCTGGACACGGTTACGGTGGTGGCTGCAGTCCGACCACGTGAGCAAGGGGTCGAGGATGTCCTCTCCCGCGTGGACGCTGCCCACCACAGACGCCAGCCTGAGTGGCTGGGGAGCGCACTGCGAAGGACTCACCACACAAAGGCGGTGGCGCGGAGAAGAGTCAGCGTGGAACATCAACCGTCTAGAGGCTCGGACAGGCCGATTGGCTTGCCTTCGATTTGCGCACAGACTGAAGAACAGAGCAGTCAGAATGATATCCGACAACGCCACCACGGTGGCATACATCGACCGTCAGGGTGGAACCAGAAGCCGACAAGTATCTCTGGAGATCGCCCCACTGATGGTTTAGGCAGAGGCGAATCTTCGGGACAAGTCCATTGCTCAAGTACCCAGATACTTCAGCCGCGAGTGCGTCTCCCACGGAATCGATGCCCTGGTTCAACCATGGCCTCCAGGGACTCTGCTATACGCCTTTCCTCCGTGGCCTCTGCTGGGCGCCATCATCCCCGAGATTCAGAAACTCCGGGGCCTAGTTCTTCTAGTGGCACTAGACTGGCCAAGAAGACCCTGGTACGCAGACATGAGAAGACTACTGGCAGGGGAGCCTTTCCCCTGCCTCCTCTCCGGGACTTTCTACGTCAAGGCCCCATCCTCCACGAGGATCCAGCTCCATTCTCTCTTACGGTCTGGTCATTGAGAGGGCTAGACTGAAGAAAGGAGGTTACTCGGAGCCCGTGCTTGATGCACTCCTCCGAGCTCGCATGTTTTCCACATCCCTCACCTACGTTCACATCTGGAGAGTATTCGAAGCAGTGTGCGACACTCATGGCCCCGATCCACATGCGCCCACAATCCCTATTGTGTTGGATTTCCTGCAGGATGGACTTCAGAAGGGTCTCTCCCTCAGCTCCTTCAAGGTTCAGGGGGCTGCGCTGTCTTGCTATGGTCCCAGGAGGGATGGCAAGACCATCGCCATGCACCCAGATGTTTCTCGCTTCCTGCAAGGAGTCAAGCATATTCGTCCTCCACTGAAGTGGCCTGTGCCTTTGGGGAACCTCAACCTTGTTTTGGATTTCCTCGCGGGGTCCACCTTCAGATCCCTTCGGGGCCTATCTCTCCGTTCTCTAACCTTGAAGATGGTGTTCTTGCTGGCTGTATGTTCAGCCCGCCGCATCTCAGGGCTACATGCACTGTCCTGCCGTGATCCATTTCTCAGTATCACTCCTGAGGCTATCCATCTTCGTACGGTTCCTTCCTTTTCTACCTACAGTGGTTTCACAGTTTCATCTTAGCCAAACCATATCCTCGCCTGCCACGGCGGGTTTGAAGAAATCTGAAGAAGGGCGTTTATTACACCATCTCGACATTGGCAGAATGCTGCACAGATATTTGGAAGTGACACAATACCTCCGAAAGACGAACCATCTATTCGTCCTGCATAGCGGGAAGAAGCAAGGTGAAGCGGCCTCGCGGCCCACCATCGCTTGCTGGATTCAAGAAGTTATCAGAGCAGCTTACGTAGAAGCCGGGAAGTCTCCGCCTCTACAAGTCAAGGCTCATTCTACCAGAGCACAAGCGACATCCTGGGCTGCATCCAGGATGCTGTCGCCTGCAGAAATCTGTAGAGCGGCGACGTGGTCCTCCCTCCATACCTTCTCCAGATTCTACCGTCTGGATGTCCAGGCCAGGGAGGACTCAGCATTTGCGAGGGCGGTACTACATGGGCCTCAGGCAGCCTCCCGCCCAGGCTGGGAGTAAAGCTTTTGTACATCCCATTCGTTCTGAGTCCATCTGGCTACACGCCAGGAAATGTTGAGATTACTACCTGATAATCTCCTTTTCCTTAGTGTAGACAGATGGACTCAGCATCCCGCCCAGCTGCCTGTGTACATGGGTTTCACCGATTCAAGATAAGCCATGTCTTCTGTTCCATAAGAGCGTACACTCTACCAGGTGTTAACGCCTTCCGGTTGTGAATGCTGGCAGTCTCCAGCTCCTATCAATCGGTCAGGGGAATCCTGTTTTCACTTTTCACTGAGCGTCAGTACACATTTCCATAACAGCTTTTGCAAAGAAGATTACTGAGTTGCTACGCTTCCTGTGGGGATATATACCCCCTTGCTGACGTCAGATCCGTCTCCAACTGCTAGCATGCGGATACTATCCCATTCGTTCTGAGCCCATCTGTCTACACTAAGGAAAAGGAGATTATCAGGTAGTAATCTCAACAATTGGGCCTATTTATTATCAACGAACACTAACGCACTATTGCATGCTGGTAAATTCAACCCTGGGGTAGCTGATGTGCATCATTATGTCCAGTGATTTCAGTCTGGAAAAGAAAGGTGGCTGCCATGTACAAGTATCAATGATGGATTATAGCTGTACATTTTGCATACCATTTCAAATCCATATAACCACATTACTACTAGTAATTACTGGCATTATGGACATTAGTGGTATGGTCACAAATTCTGCTTGCAATACACTTTTTTCACAGCTGATATTATCCTGGAACATTAATTCTGCACATTTAGCATGCTGTACATACATTTCCTTACCTAGGTACAGCAAGAATTAGCTAATATTACATTGAAGCTCAGAAGGGTTTCTTCTTTAGGGTTATTATACTACTTTAATAAAGCTGAGAATGGCAGGAGAAAAATACAGAGCATGCACTGTGCACATGATTGTCACTTTTTTCATTTGTTTCAGGCCGATACAGTACAGTGCGCTCTGATGGAGCGCACTGTTAGCCTGTTATTGGACGCGCGTTTTCCCTTACCCTTTATTCAGTAAGGGGAGGAAAACGCGCGTCCAACCCGCGGCACCTAATAGGACCATCAACATGCATGTTGATGGCCCTATTAGGTGCCGCGGGTTGGACGCGCAATTCAGAAAGCAAAATGTGCAGCCAAGACACACATTTTACTTTCAGAAAGTGCACGGAGGGTGCACAGAAAAGCAGTAAAAACTGCTTTTCTGTGCACCCTCCGACTTAATATCATAGTGATATCATAGTGATATCATAGTGATATTAAGTTGGAGGTCCCGAAGAGTAAAAAAAGTAAAAAAAAAAAAAAAATCGAATTCAGTCCGGTTTTCGGCCCGTGGCTGTCAGCGGGCTCGAGAACCGACGCTGGCAAAATTGAGCGTCGGCTGTCAAACCCGCTGACAGCTGCCGCTCCGGGTCAAAAGGAGGCGCTAGGGATGCGCTAGTGTCCCTAGCGCCTCCTTTTCCATGTTTCTACTGTGACACCTAATTTGAATACTGCATCGCGCGCACCGGTGAGGGGCCGGTGTGTGCGCCGGGAGAGCGGGCGTTCATCCGCTCTCCCGCGGACTTTACTGAATCGGCCTGCTATTACCTAGGTACAGCAAGAATTAGCTAATATTGCATTGAAGCTCAGAGGGGTTTCTTCTTTAGAGTTATTATACTACTTTAATAAAGCTGAGAATGGCAGGAGAAAAATACAGAGTATGCACTGTGCACATGATTGTCACCTTTTTCATTTGTTTGTGAATAGGGCTGTGCAACTAATTCAAGGTAAATCACAAGCAGGCTGATTTCAACCTGGTTTGGATTCAACTGGAAACCCAGATTTTCTCCAAAACCTATTAAGAAAACCCATTGCATTTTTCCCCTCGGGATCTAGAGGCAATTCAAAACAGATCAATAAACTCCGCACTTTCCCCCTGAAAACATTGGATCAGCCAATTCAGGGGAACCTGCAGCAGATTTCTTCTTAGCCAGTTTGAATTTCTGAGGATCTGCTGCAGATTTCGCTGCCCTCACGGGATTTCCTTTAAGAGAGGCTTCAGCACACTGATTGACAAACCCACACATTTTTCACAGGTTTGTCGAATTTGGTGGTGAATCTCTTTTGGGAATGTCAGAGTACCTCAAATATTTTTCTTACATGGACTTACAGCAATTAGCCTGACAAGTTTATTTAATCGCCTCGATCCATCTTTCACTTGAAATGCTGCTGTTTGAAATTTTGTTGATTTGTGGTGCCATGAATTATTGTGAACCATACAGAAGTCAAAGAGAAATGAGAATTGCTGAAGATCACATATGGAAGAATAAATCTTGTAAGGCCTGACACCTTATTACCAGGGGAGAGGTGGCTCTGTATTATGATAATGAATGCTCTTACTGTGACTTTTTTTATTGTTAATCCCTGCTGTTTCAAACATGGTGCTGTACCCAGGGCAATTTACAAAATGGGAAATAGTAGAAGGTGGACGCTGCAATACCTTTTTTTTTATTTATTATTTACTTTTAAATAAGTTACCACTACAAACAAGCCTTTAGTTTGCTGAATGACACTGCAGGGCTAATTGGTGAAAATGTTACAAGTTCATACTGGTCTGTTCACAGATATTTAACAGATGGGAGACAGATGTCAGACCCTTTCATCTGGAGAGATGCTTTAACTAAACAGGTGGCCAAGGTTAGCATAGTTCTCATAAAGGTGAGTGGCTTCCCTGTGATGAGAGAGATTAGTACCTTAACTTGAAAAGGCTAGCTAAAACAAGACAATGAACTGTCTGGATGTGAACTATAGCTGTGTTATCCATCTGGCAGTAAAAGAAGATGGATGGATTTTAGAGGGTAAGGTTCTTTCAGGATCAACGTCAAATGTACAGTAATACAAACTCCCATGCTAACCAGTATGTATATCGAACCAGTGCTAATAGATGTAGATGCATGGATAATGTAGAAATATTAAGGATAGTAATATACTATTCTACTGCTTATACTAGTCCAGCTTAGTGTATTGCTGATTTTCAAAACATTTTTTTTGCAGTCTGTATTGCTTTTAATTTTATTTTTAACAAACTTGGAATTCAATAAAGTGAGATGAGTATTTTTCTAAAACTTATAACCATTAGTTTCCAAAGTAAGACTAATCAGAGAAAATTCTTTTTCCCTCAACGCACAATAAAGCTCTGGAATTTGTTGCCAGAGGATGTGGTTAGTGGAGTTAGTGTAGCTGGGTTCAAAAAAGGTTTGGATAAGTTCTTGGAGGAGAAGTCCATTAACGGCTATTAATCAAATTTACTTAGGGAATAGCCACTGCTATTAATTGCATCAGTAGCATGGGATCTCCTTAGTATTTGGGTAATTGCCAGGTTCTTGTGGCCTGGTTTGGCCTCTGTTGGAAACAGGATGCTGGGCTTGATGGACCCTTGGTCTGACCCAGCATGGCAATTTCTTATGTTCTTATGTAAGGGTTTGATTTATTAAGACTCTTTTCCAATTTTTTGTCTATGTAAAAAAAAAGTTTAGTAAACCAGGCCCTTAGTTGTGGCCATTATATATATATATATATATATATATATATATATATATATATATATATATATATAATAGATAGAGAGAGAGAGAGGCTACAATTGACCAAAAGTCAATGACCACTTGATAACCCAATGTAAATGCATTGGTAGTCCCAGTCAAGTGTCTGGTAGCCAGGTGACTTGAATAGCATCGATTGCATGTTCATTAGTATGCCAGACTGAGCAGAGATTACAAAGACAGAGCACAGACACTGAACACTACCCAATAACCTGTAGAACAGGATTCTCTGGAGTATGCTGATGGAACATTGACAGAACACTGTGGAAGAAGCATGTACAGCTGCTGCCTTTACTCTCCTCACTCTGTGGATAAATAAGGCACTTCAGTTTCTAATGTCAAATTCCTAAAGCACAGATCTGATTGCAACAAATATAGACAATTAGCAGTATGAAATGCTGTCATTTTAAAATTCTGTAGAGAGTTTATCTTGTGGATCTGCCAATAACCTTTGCATCTGCAGAGATAAATAGGAGAATGAGCTGGTTATTTGTTGATATAAATCCAGAAAATAGAAAAGGAGAGAAGGGGAGAGAAGGGGAAAATGTTATGGCCTCTACTCTAAAGGTTTATTTCCATTTTGAGAGTAATTTTCAAAGAGACTTCTGTGGGCAAAACAGTAATGCACAGAAATAGCTTTTTACAACATTTCCCAGCCAATTCATAGATTAACATCTGTTTGTCATGAATGCACAAGTCTTCCTGGTCTGAGCACAGACATTTCTAGGGTGGAGTTGGGGAGGGTTTTAGATTTGCCATATACTTTTGAAAAACCAAACATGGGCATATAAATTTTCCCCCAAAATTTACGTGTACTAAATAGCAGGTGTAAGTTTGTGTGGGTAAATTTGGTGGGATAATTTGCAAAGGGGTCTTATATGTATAAGTTTGCTTTGGAAATTGGTGTAACTATGACATGCATTTGAAATGAATGGGTAAAATTCAGAGAATGAGTCCATTTTTCTTTCATTCTTGAATCCCCAAAATGAATGACCGGTATCAAAAAATGTAAACAATTTTTTTTCCCATTCACTTATGTTTTCCATTCAAGTCTATGGCCATGTTCAGCAACAAACAAATGGTAACTATAACAAGCAACTCTTGCCTGTGTTATATCACAGCCTTCAGGGAGATAAGGCAGGACAAATTGGCAAGGAGACTGTCAGGATTACTGGACTTTGCATACATTACCCCAGGATTGCAGTACAGTTCTGCACGACTGGATGCTGGGCAGGACTAGGTCTGATCTCCAGCTTAGCCAGTCCCTTGGGTTCTGGAGGCCAGTAGATCTTTGCTATAGCAGTGTAACATAATGAGGCTATGCAGTGGGAGCAAAGGGTGGAATAAGGCTGGAGAGGCTGTGCAGTCTGGAGCAAGGCTGGACAGGCTGGATAGTCTGGAGCCTGAGTAATGGGTAAAAGAATAGGACACAGGGACTAGCACTGAACACAGACAAGCTGGAACTGGCAAGGACTAGAACTAGGTACAGGCTGGGGCAAAACAATTCATAGGCAAGTGAGGGAAAGGATACTAAGGCTAGGACTGACCAGGACAGGACAGGACAAGGACTAGACAAGGCATCACAGAACAAAGAACACAGCCTGAAGGCAGTGAGATAAAAGACCTGTAGGCCACTAAGCATAAGGCCCAAAGGCCATTAAGCATGGAGAGGCCTGAAGAAGCCATAGATCCAGAAGCAAATAAAAGTCAGGCCCGAAGTCCACAAAGCGAGGTAAGAACTGAGAGAGGTCCAAAGGCCACAGGGCAGGGTGCAAGGTAGCAGAAGATCTGAGGGCCACAAGGGAAGGAGCAGGGAGAAAGAAGGCCTGGAGGCCAGAAGGCAAGGCCTAGATAGGCTGCAAGGCAAGGAATAAGAAGGCCTAGAGACCACAAGGCAAGATAAGGAGCCAAAAGTGACTCCATGAAAAAGCAAGTGTGAAGTGGCAAAGCCGGGTTATATAGGGATAGAGCTTGGGTATAAGGCAGGCAGTGAGGAAGAGCTTGGCAAGGTTGGAGACGAAGACTGATGAGGACTCCTGGTGGAGTGGAGGATGTAGACAGGCTGAGACAGGAGACCATTGAGGAAATGACTCAGATAGCTCTGAACCAAGCTCACTGGAGGTGTCTGCAGATAAGGAAGCATCATAGTAGTCTGAATCAGGGATGTCATTGACATTGTCTTTGTTGTTAAAAATGAAAGCACATCATTACTACAGAGCCAGCTCAGCCTGATAGACGCAGCAAAAAAAAAAAAAAAAAAAAGCAACCCTACTCTTAAACTGAAGAGACATTTTTAGCCACAGGATGCTAATAGTTGAAGTCAGCTCAAAGCAGAAGAAATTAAACTTTGGAAAGTATATGATATTGCTGCATGCTCCCCTCAATCTTGTTTTAGAGCAGAGGCAAAAGGTGGGAGAACCATCCAAGGATGTCATTAACAGGGCATGGGCATGGGCATGGGCATGGACAGGGGAAGCATAACTGCAAAAGTCAAAAACAGCAGTATGCATCTCTAAGGTTACTGTTTCTCAGGTAGTAGAGGCTGTATTTTCAACAACTGAGATGTTATATATATATATATTCTATTTTTGTTTGATGTTATATTTATAATTTTATAACTGTTCATTGTATGAATTTGTTGTTACACTGTAAACCGAAATGAAGGCATTATGCTATATTTCGGTATAAAAAAAGAATATAAATAAATAAATAAATAAATAAATAAAAACTTATTTTGAGGAAGAATCATATCTGTGATTCCCTGAATCAGAAATTGAAGAGGTAATATCTGAAGAAAATTTGGAAGGTTAAGTCAGTAGCTTCTTAGTCTCCAGGGAAGTGATGGGGGAAATAAATGATACTGATGGCATTGAGTGCATCCCCAGGAAGAGCAGGCAGTAGAGATTGACTGTGAGGCCAGGGGAATCCTTTACACTCTCTATCCTCAACCTCAACTTCAGTACAAAAAGAACACAAAGAAGAGAATCGTCTAAGACATTGCTGGATTTGAATCACTTTAAAGTGATGAAGGGCTCATGTTTTGCTCAGTGTATTCACTGCAAGCAGGCCATCAATTGAGGGAAGATACCGGGACATTTGATAGATGCTGGTATGCAGCATTACCTGCAGAAGCAGAACCCACAAGTATTAGAATAAGGTAAAATTGGCAGTACTTGCCTGGGGACCCCTACTGTCACTTAACACAGAAAACTCTTCCATAAGCTGATCCCATGGCCCTTTCCACCAATCAGCAGGCTATTTATTTGTATTTATTTATTTAGACACTTTTGAATACTGCTTATACAAAAAAGAGATCTAGGTGGTTTACAATCTGTCAACAAACATAATTGAACAAATAAAAAATGGACTAGATAAAAGTGAAATAGATTGTACAGAATACAACAGTTGACAAGATATACAGTTAAAAAGAAGGAACTTAAAAAGGAGACATTATTCTGAGATTTGTATATCAAAAGCTATAGAGCACAAGTATGTTTTTAATTTCTTCCTAAATTATTTGGGGTTGGTGAAGAATCTGAGTGTAGCTTGGATGGAATTCCAAAAGGAGGGACACATTTTCTGGTTATTTCAAACCTAGCAATTTTAACCGTTGGGACCTGGAGAATTTTGTCCACTGAACCTTAAAGGTGCTGCAGTTGGTACAGACTAAGGGAGGTGCATAGCCAGATGGTATAGGGATTGTGGATTAGGCTGAAAATTAACCTCAAAATTTTATAGTGGATGCATTGTCAAATTGGAAGCCAGTGAAGGTTAAGAAGGATTGGGCTAATATGTTCCCTAATCTTGATATTTATGAGGAGGTGAGCTGCAGCATTTTGGATAAGATGGAGCAGACGGATCGTTGATTCTGGAAGCCCAACATACAATAAATTGCAGTAGTCTAACCCAGAAAGAATGAGGGCTTGCAGGACAGTTCTGAAGTCTGCAGAAAATAACAGATTTTAATCTTTTAAGGAGGTTCAATTTGTAGAAGGATGTTTTTATTTTTCAGATATGTTGACTGTCATAGATAGTTTGGAGTCAAGAATGACTCCTAAATTGCGGGCATGAGTCTAAGATCTAAGCAGGGGTTGACAGCTGCTCTGGCGGGGACTGTACATCAGGGTGCAGGTGGGCTGCGCTGCAAACCCAAGTTATGGATAAATGTTGTACCTCATGCAATGTTCTGTCAGACATAAGAAAGATGCTGGAAGATTGGCAGCTAGATCAGAGAGACAGGAGTTTTCAGGCAGGGTTATTTATGACAGACAGTGGTGCAAATATAGTAACGGCAATGGAAGATGGGGATTTTCAGGACATCTGTATTTGCACACTTGCTGCATCTGGCAGTTAGGGATGCCTTGGGGGTGGGGCCCAAAGACAATAAGAATCTATTCCTGAAGGACCTGATAGAGAGATGCATGAAAATAGTGAGGGCATTTTCATCAAAGCGTAAAGGGGAGGAGGGGCAGCTTCTCAGTGAGAAGCAGGAAGGATTCAGGATGCCTCACATGTCTGATTCAAGTTGCTAGCACCTGCTGGAATTCCACTTACTGTATATGATGCTGCAGAGGTTAATGGAGCAGCAACCTCCCCTTCATGATCTGACTCTGAAGCTTGCCTCCAGGGGCATCATGCTTGGATAGTGATGAGGCAGCTGATTCAAATCCTTACGCCCTTCAAGGATACCACAGAGGATCTGAGTTCACAAATTTTCACCCTGGGTGGGGTCATTCCCATATTCAATATTCTGGAGGAAACATTAGAGGGTTTCCATGAGCAAGAGGGAATGGAAGCAGAGGTGTTGCAGTTTGTGGACTCCTTGCAGCAGTAGGTGCAAGAGAAACTGATATGTCTGCTACAAAAGAATACATACATTCCCAGTATCTCACGTACATGAAACTGATACTGGTAGCTAGAGAGTGTAAACAGGAGCACTAGGGGCAGAGGCACAGAGGGGATGTAGCATAGGAAAGAGTGACCACCTCAGAGAGTAGTGCAAGCACAAACAGTACACTGTCAGCTACCACTTCTTCCCCCCCCACCTCAGTACACAAAAGCCATGCTGCCCCCACAGAACTATCTCTCCTGAAACAAGCCATAGCTAAAGCAGCTGTTAAGAGACATAGTAAGGGCAAAGGCTATCGGCGCCATTTTGAATACCGGCAGCCGACGGCCCAAGTGCAGGAGATCGCTCCAGGATCCCCGCTGGACCACCAGGGACTTTTGCTAAGTCTTGGTGGGTCAGGAGGGTGGGGGGTTTATTCGTTAGGTTCGTTGTATTCATTGGGGTTCGCCATACGTTTCATGACCCCACGAATACAACGAATAGGGACATATACGTTGTAGGGGTGTGCATTCGTTTTTGCCGTATTGGCGATCCACAACGTATATTACACTATTCGTAGTATTCGTGGGGAAGCGAAACGTATCGCGATTCCCCACGAATACACGAATCTTCCCCGAATTATACGGCCGCCTAAATAAAATTTAAACAAACCCCCCACCCTCCTGAACCCCCCCAAGACTTACCAAAACTCCCTGGTGGTCCAGCGGGGGTTCCCGTGCACTCACACCCTCGCTGCCGGTTTCATCATGGCGCCGATAGCCTTTGTCACAGGGGCTACCGGTGCCATTGGTCAGCCCCTGTCACATGGCCATCGGCGCCATCTTGTGCTCCTATCATGTGACAGGGGCTGACCAATGGCACCGGTAGCCCCTGTGACATAATATGGGCAAAGGCTATCGGTGCCATTTTGAGTACTGGCATCGGACGGCCGGAGTGCAGGAGGTCGCTCCGGGACCCCTGTTGGACCCCCAGGGACTTTTGGCCAGCTTGGGGGGGGCCTCCTGACTCCCACAAGACTTGCCAAAAGTCCAGCGGGGGTCCGGGAGCGACCTCCTGCACGCCGTCCGTCCGATGCCAGTACTCAAAATGGCGCCGATCGCCTTTGCCCTCACTATGTCACAGGTACCGCCAGTCGGCCCCTGTGACATAGTGAGGGCAAAGGTGATCGGTGCCATTTTGAATACTTGCAGCGGATCGCCTTTACCCTCACTATGTCACAGGGGCCGACCGTCGGTACCTGTGACATAGTGAGGGCAAAGGCGATCGGCGCCATTTTGAGTACTGGCATCGGATGGCCAGCGTGCAGGAGGTCGCTCCCGGACCCCCGCTGGACTTTTGGCAAGTCTTGTGGGGGTCAGGAGGCCCCTCCAAGCTGGCCAAAAGTCCCTGGGGGTCCTACGGGGTCCCGGAGCGACCTCCTGCATGCCGGCCGTCCGATGCCAGTACTCAAAATGGCGCCGATAGCCTTTGCCCATACTATGTCACAGGGGCTACCGGTGCCATTGGTCAGCCCCTGTCACATGGTAGGAGCACAAGATGGCGCCGATGACCATGTGACGGGCTGACCAATAGCACCGGTAGCCCCTGTGACAAAGGCTATTGGCGCCATGATGAAACCGGTACCGAGGGTGTGAGAGTGCAGGGGATGGTTCCGGACTCCCCGCTGGACCACCAGGGAGTTTTGGTAAGTCTTGGGGGGGGGGGGGGTCAGGAGGGTGGGGGGTTGTAGTTAATTTTAATTTTAGCTGGGACACGAATAGAAATCGCCGTATTAACGCATCGGGGTGCCATACTGCCGAATGCAACGTATCTGCTCCCCAACGAATCCGAATCACGAATGCAACGTATGGCGTCCCTCTGCACATCCCTAATACATTGCGGATTGCCAATACGTCGAAAACGAATGCACACCCCTACAACCTGCAAGTCTAGTAAACCTACCTTCTCAATGGCAGGGGATATCATGAGCCCTCATCATTGAAGGTTAGCACAAGATTGATGATTCAGTTTCTCTCTTTTTTTTTTTTTTTTTTTTTTAATCAATCTGCCTTTGTTGAGCTTTCCAGAATTTCCATGTGAGTGGCAAGGCGATTGAAAGCACCTTGGAGGTTTTGCTGCTACTCTGCTTATCTGCCATACTCCTAATGTACCACCTTGGGAGTCTTCTGCCACTGCCCCAGATGTACCACTTTTCGAGTTTTTATGCCTGTCTTTTCTATTTGGGTCCTAGCCTAGTTCTCCCATCATACTTCTTTGTTTGATATACTGTGGTATATTGTCCTAAAATAAAAATGTGAAAAATGAAAAAAATGAAAAAAATACAAGTTTCTCTTCCTTCCCTACCTCTTTTCTGGTTTTCCACCTTATTGTTTTGTACTACTCCTCTATAATTCTACCATATTTCCCCCAGAATGCTTCTTTCTTGGATATACTGGAGTGTTTTGTTCCCAAAATTCCATGGCTCTAACACTAAACTTTCAAAAGGGACTCTTTGATAAAATGAGAAAAATAGGAAAAAAAAATGAAAGATGCAGCTACAAAGGTAAAAAGTGTGCAACAGGCATGGTTATTGTTAAAAAAAACCAAAAACAAAAACATCCTAGAAGCACAGGCATATGATTTCCATGCATTAAGAAAGGTGGAAGGAAGGCAAAATGATTACCAGCATGGTTAAAAGGTGAGGTGAAAGAGGCTATTTTAGCCAAAAGTCTTCATTCAAAAATTGGAAGAAGGATCCATCAGAAGAAAATAGGATAAAGCAAGTTTCATGTGAGTGGAAAGGTGATTGAAAGCAGCGTGGAGGTTTTGCTGCTACTCTGCCTATCTGCCATTATTATAGAATAATTTAAGAAACATGCAGTTTAAAGTTCAATTATTGTATGATTTCCTATTAATCATATAAAAGACAAGTTCCAGATCTCACATTATATACCTTAGAGTATGAAAATTGTTACCGTTAAATGTTTTGGCACTTTGTTAGTAAGAATGTAATCAAATACATATTTGCGTGCCGCCCTGTAAACCGTTGTGATGGTGCACTACTAAACGACGGTATAGAAAAGATTTTAAATACATAAATAAATAAATAAATACTACGAGAAAATTTGAAAAGAAGTTGGTCACAGAGGCAAAAACTCACAATAAAAACTTTTTTTTAAATATATCTGACGCAGAAAGTCTGCAAGGGAGTCAGTTGGACCTTGGATGATCAAGGGATTAAAGGGGCAATTAGAGAAGATAAGGCCATCATGAAAAGATTAAACAATTTATTTGTATCAGTGTTTACTGAAGAAGATGTTGGGGATATACCCATTCTGGAGAAGGTTTTCATGGGTGATGATTCAGATCAACTGAACCAAATCACAGTGAACCTGGAAAATGTAGATGGCTTGACTGACAAACTGAAGAGTAGTAAATCACCTGGACTAGATGGTATATACCCCAGGGTTCTGAAATAACTAAAAAATGAAATTTCAAAACTATTAGAAAAAATTTGTAACCTATCATTAAAATCATCTGATGTACCTGAAGACTGGAACATGGCCAATGTAAACCCTATATTTAAAAAGGGCTCCAGGGGTGATCCAGGAAACTATAGACTGGTGAGCCTGACTTCAATGCCAGGAAAAATCGTGGAAACTGTTATAAAAAATAAAATCACAGGAGGAGAAGGAGGAGAGAGGGTCCTTTTCTAAATTAAAATACCTGCAGAGGTGAGGGCAGCCCGGCCTTGAGGTCTTCGTGGTGAGGCTACCCGGCCCCGACGACGCTGGAAACCCCGCCCACGTGTGATGTCATCGAGGCGGGACGACTGGGCCCATAAAATCGGCCCTGCAGCAGTCTTTTTCGGAGGAGAAGGAGGAGAGAGGGTCCTTTTCTAAATTAAAATACCTGCGGAGGTGAGGGCAGCCCGTCCTTGAGGTCTTCGTGGTGAGGCTACCCGGCCCCAACGACGCTGGAAACCCCGCCCACATGTGACGTCATTGAGGCAGGACGACTGGGCCCAT
Organism: Rhinatrema bivittatum; assembly: GCF_901001135.1. Taxonomy (NCBI): domain Eukaryota; kingdom Metazoa; phylum Chordata; class Amphibia; order Gymnophiona; family Rhinatrematidae; genus Rhinatrema; species Rhinatrema bivittatum. Next base: position 365,470,541 of record NC_042620.1, on the reverse strand, counting down.
AAAATCGGCCCTGCAGCAGTCTTTTTCGGAGGAGAAGGAGGAGAGAGGGTCCTTTTCTAAATTAAAATACCTGCGGAGGTGAGGGCAGCCTGGCCTTGAGGTCTTCGTGGTGAGGCTACCCGGCCCTGACAACGCTGGAAACCCCGCCTACGTGTGACGTCATCGAGGCGGGATGACTGGGCCCATAAAATCGGCCCTGCAGCGGCGCTTGTCGTCGCCGGCGCTTGTCCTAAGCCGCGCTTTCGGATTTGTGAGGAATTTGAATCTGAATAGTTTATCTTCTTAACTGTAAGTAACCCTCTCATTATAACTTCTCCCCTCAAAAAGGAGCCAAGAAAAGTTTGTACCGAATGTGGGTGCCTTTTAGGTTCTGAGTTGTACATTTTCAAAATGCCTCATTCTGTAAGGAAAAGGAGAGCCAAGGAGCGAGTTGAGCCTACAACTACCCCTGGTAACCAAATAAAAGGACCTATGGACTCACATGTGCAACGTACATTAAGATCGGATGTGGCGCAGATGGAGGGGCCTCTTGAATTTATTTCTGAGGCCTTACCATCGGACCTTTCAACATCTTTATCCCCGATCCAAAGGGAACCACCTGTTAACCCGGCTACATCCAGAGCCCACGGATCTTGGAGGGAGGCCACAACTGCAGAAGTCGCAGATTTAGGGTCTACAATAGTAGGCCCAAGCTCCCTGGATTTGTCTGGGATGGAAAGTCCGGTGGCAGTCCGGATAGGACAGACCACCTCACTGAACATGGTACAAGGAGATAACCACCAAGATTCAATAAAGATGGACAACTCTGTTTATATGCCTAAAATAAGTGTCCCACAGATAACCAAACCTGAAGTAGTTACATTGGATGTAATAATGGAAGCTATAGTCAGTTTGCAGAATTCTATGGTAGCTCAAGTAAATCCCGTTATAGATAAAGTAAACAACATAGAGGGAAAAATAATTAATATGGAGCTAAGAAAAGATAAAGAAATTAAAGAACTAGAGAAAATTAAAGGAGACATAGATAGTACAAAAAGGGTACAAGATGCAGTGATAAAAGAAAATCAAATATTGCAAATAAAATTGGAGAATTTAGAAAATGTTAACAGAAAGAAAAATCTCCGCTTTGTTAATTTTCCAATGCTCCCACATATAACACCTAAAGAAATGTTTAAGAAATACGTATTAGAAATCCTTAAAGTACCAGAAAACACTATACCACCATTAGTGAAGAGTTATTATATTCCAATATATAGAAAAGGAATACAGCAGGAAGAGCAGGAGGGAACACAAGTTATGGATAAATTGGAAACTAGTCTGGATGTCTCCAAAATTTTGGAGACATCCGATAGTGAATTGGTACAGAGTGCTACTTTATTAACCACTTTTGTATTTGAAACCGATCGTGACTGGGTGTTCCGATTATTTTTTAAACACAGGATGGAACCATTTCTGACTTTAGCTATAAGAGTCTATCCAGACTTTTCTAAAATAACACAAAAGAGGAGGAAACAATTTCTTTTATTTAGGGCAAAGGTTCTCCAACTAGGGGCAACCTTTCGCCTTAAATACCCTTGTAAATGCTGTATAGGATACAAGGGTAAATCCTTTGTTTTCTACACTCCCCCTCAATTATCAATTTTTCTGAGTGACAAAACACAAGTGGGAAATCTTGAATTGGAATCCCCGTAGTATCTTTATGCTCAGTGAGCCCCAAAAAAAATATAGAGTACGTAGCATGGCACATTTATTTGAGATAAGTAAAAACATTTTTCTGAGAATTTAGATTAAATTGGTTTCCTCATATCTGAGGACTAAATCAGCAGTGTGGATGTATTTGCCTTGGTATTGTTAATTTAAGTAGTAACTATGTTTGTTTCCTAAATGCTTTTCTTAACCAAGAATGATCTTGTATTATCAAATGTTTAAAATTGAATAAATATTAAATAAAAAATAAATAAATAAAATCACAAAACATTTAGACAGACATGGTTTGATAGGACACAGCCAAAATGGATTTACCCAAGGGAAGTGTTGCATCTCAAATCTCCTATATTTTTTTGAAGGACATGTGGACAAAGGTGAACCAATAGATGTGGTGTATTTGGATTTTCAGAAGACGTTCGACATGAGAGGCTTCTAAGAAAACTAAAAAGTCATGGGATAGGAGGTGATGTCCTTTTGTGGATTGCAAGTTGGTGAAAAGATAGGCAATAGAGAGTAGGATTAAATGGTCAGTTTTCACAGTGGAAAAAGGTAAAAGGTGGAGTGCCTCAGGGATCTGTACTTGGACTGGTGTTTTTTAATATATTTGTAAATGATCTGGATAGGGGTATGATGAATGAGGTGATCAAATTTGCGGATAATACAAAATAATGAAGAGTAGTTAAACCTCAAATGGATTGTGCTGAATTGCAGGAGGACCTTGCAAGACTAGAAGATTAGGCTTCCAAATGGCAGATGAAGTTTAACGTGGACAAGTGTAAAACTGATGCATATAAGGGCAAATAACTCTTGCTGCAGTTACACAATGTTAGGTTCTATCTTAGGAGTTACCATCCAGGAAAGAGATCTAGGTGACCTAGTTGATAATACATTGAAATTGTTGGCCCAATGTGCTGTAGGGATGTGCAGAGGGACGGCATACGTTGCATTCGTAATTCGTATTTGGGGGGGGGGGCAGATACATTGCATTCGGCAAGGGGGGCCCCCGATACGTTCATGCGTTCATTCTTATTCGTTTCCTGGCTAAAATTAAATTAACTACAAACCCCCACCCTCCTGACCCCCCCAAGACTTACCAAAACTCCCTGGTGGTGCAGCGGGGGGGGGGGGGGGGTCCGGGAGACATCTCCTGCACTCACGCAGTTGACTGCTGATATTCAAAATGGCGCCGATAGCCTTTGACCTTACTGTGTCACAGGGGCTACCGGCTCCATTGGTTGGCCCCTGTGACATATTGAGGGCAAAGGCTATCGGCACCATTTTGATTAGTGGCAGCCAACAGCCCGAGTGCAGGAGATCACTTCCGGACCCGCGCTGGACCACCAGGGACTTTTGGCAAGTTGGCCCCTGCGACATATTGAGGGCAAAGGCTATCAGCGCCATTTTGATTACTGGCAGCCGACGGCCCGAGTGCAGGAGATCGCTCCCGGACCCCCACTGGACCACCAGGGACTTTTGGAAAGTCTTGTGGGGTTCAGCAGGGTCGCATGCGATAAGGCCCTAACGCACGTGATAAACCCCTATTGGACGCAAATAGGCCCTTTTTGCATGTGATAGGATGTAAATGACCGGGAGGGGAGGAGTCGGGGCGGGGACAGGAGGAGTCGGGGCGGGGAGGGGGAGAGGTCGGCAGCGGCATCGCTGCCGGTTATAATGTGAGAAACATTCTTGCCGGCAATAGCGCAGCGAATAGCGCCACCTTTTACAGTGCCGCTATTTGTATGAAAGGCTGCAGCCGGCCACATTGTGGCCGGCGAAATCGCACCACCGCGATGCGAATTGCTGCAGCCTTTTGCAGACACCCCCCCCCCCTTCGCTTCCCCACCCCCTTTTCGCGGGATTCATCATTCCACGAGGAATGATAAATCCTGCCCAATGTTAGGAATTATTAGGAAGGGAATGGAAAATAAAACAAAGAATATCATAATGCCTCTGTATCGCTACATGGTGAGACCGCACCTTGTACACTGTATGCAGTTCTGGTTATCTCATCTGAAAAAGGATATACCTGTACTGGAGAAAGTGCAGAGAAGGACGAAGAAAATAAGAGATGACTGACGGGGGATATGATTGAAGTCTACAAAATTGTGAAAGGACTAACAAGTTAATGTAAATCAATTATTTATCTCTCAGATAATAGAAGGCCTAGGGGGCATTCCATGAAATTAGCAAATAGTTCATTTAAAACAAATTTTAAAAAATCTTTTTTACTTAGCACATAGTTAAGCTTTGGAATTCATTACCAGAGGATGTGGTTACAGCAGTTAGTGTAGCTGGGTTTAAAAAAGGTTTGGATAAGTTCCTAGAAGATAAATTCATAATCTGCTATTATGGTAATTAATAAGAAATAGTAATGTGATCTATCTAATGTTTGGGTATTTGCCAGGTAATTGTGACTTGGATGGGCCACTGCTAGAAACAGGATACTGCACTTCATGGACCCTTGGTCTGACCCAGATGGTATTTCTTATGTTTCTTCTCCCACCCCACCTCTTTTCTAGTTTTACATCTTATCATCTAGGACTGTTTAGGCCTTTGTACTGTTATTGATTGACCGTATTCAGTGCCTTTGAAGTTCTAACATCTTTGTGCTGTTTGCAATTGAGAACTATCTATACCTTGGAGTTTTTGACATTTCTGTTCTGTTTGCAAATGACCTAATTCTATGCTTTGGGAGTTTGACACCTTTGTGCATTAGCTGTGCTCTACACTTTAGGGGTTTGAAAATATTGTGCTGTATGTGATTGACTATACTCTATGCTCTGGGGTTTTTCATGCTTTTGAGATGTTATGATACCCTGTACTCTGTGCCTTAGGGTTTTTTGTCTTTATGCTGTTTGAAATTCCTTTTATTATATGCCTTTGTGGTTTTCATGCTTTTATGCTGTTTGCAATTCTATGCACTGTATATCTTGGGGATTTTGACACCATTGCTGTTTTCAATTGACCACTATACCTTAGCAGTTTTAATACCTTTTTGCTGTTTGCAATTGACTGCTCTAAACCTTGGGAGGTTCTGATACCTTTCTACTGTTTGTAATTGACCACATTCTGTTCCTCAAGGTTCAGCGTTATCTGCAACTTTATTTAACATATACCTCTTACCAATTTGCCAGCTATTAAATGATCTGCAAATCACCCACTACCTTTATGCTGATGACATACAACTTTTAATTCCCATAAAAAACTCAATTGATGATACTTATAAAGACACGTCTTTATTACTTGAATCAATCAAGCAAATCCTTACAAAATTAAAACTCATAATCAACATTGATAAAACCGAAATACTTATAATGAACAAAAAAACCCTTTATATTACCACCACCATTATTCACAACTAACAATCAAATTAAGCCAATATCCCTTGTCAATCACGCCAGAAGCCTTGGAGTAATAATTGACAATAACCTATCTTATAAGAACATAAGAAAATGCCATACTGGGTCAGACCAAGTGTCCATCAAGCCCAGCATCCTGTTTCCAACAGTGGCCATTCCAGGCCATAAGAACTAGGCAAGTACCCTAAAACTAAGTCTATTCCATGTTACCATTGCTAATGGCAGTGGCTATTCTCTAAGTGAACTTAATAGCAGGTAATGGACTTCTCCTCCAAGAACTTATCCAATCCTTTTTTAAACACAGCTATACTATCTGCACTAACCACATCCTCTGGCAACAAATTCCAGAGTTTAATTGTGCGTTGAGTAAAAAAGAACTTTCTCTGATTAGTTTTAAATGTGCCCTATGCTAACTTCATGGAGTGCCCCCTAGTCTTTCTACTATCCGAAAGAGTAAATAACCGATTCACATCTACCCGTTCTAGACCTCTCATGATTTTAAACACTTCTATCATATCCCCTCTCAGTCGTCTCTTCTCCATGCTGAAAAGTCCTAACCTCTTTAGTCTTTCCTCATAGGGGAGCTTTTCCATTCCCCTTATCATTTTGGTAGCCCTTCTCTGTAACTTCTCCATTGCAATTATATCTTTTTTGAGATGCGGCAACCAGAATTGTATACAGTATTCAAGGTGCGGTCTCACCATGGAGCGATACAGAGGCATTATGACATTTTCCGTTTTATTCACCATTCCTTTTCTAATAATTCCCAACATTCTGTTTGCTTTTTTGACTGCCGCAGCACACTGTACCAACGATTTCAATGTGTTATCCACTATGACACCTAGATCTCTTTCTTGGGTTGTAGCACCTAATATGGAACCCAACATTGTGTAATTATAGCATGGGTTAATTTTCCCTATATGGCATCACCTTGCACTTATCCACATTAAATTTCATCTGCCATTTGGATGCCCAGTCTTCCAGTCTCACAAGGTCTTCCTGCAATTTATCACAATCTGCTTGTGATTTAACTACTCTGAACAATTTTGTGTCATCTGCAAATTTGATTATCTCACTCATCGTATTTCTTTCCAGATCATTTATAAATATATTGAAAAGTAAGGGTCCCAATACAGATCCCTGAGGCACTCCACTGTCCACTCCCTTCCACTGAGAAAATTGCCCATTTAATCCTACTCTCTGTTTCCTGTCTTTTAGCCAGTTTGCAATCCATGAAAGGACATTGCCACCTATCCCATGACTTTTTACTTTTCCTAGAAGCCTCTCATGAGGAACTTTGTCAAATGCCTTCTGAAAATCCAAGTATACTATACCTACTGGTTCACCTTTATCCACAAGTTTATTAACTCCTTCAAAAAAGTGAAGCAGATTTGTGAGGCAAGACTTGCCCTGGGTAAAGCCATGCTGACTTTGTTCCATTAAACCATGTCTTTCTATATGTTCTGTGATTTTGATGTTTAGAACACTTTCCACTATTTTTCCTGGTACTGAAGTCAGGCTAACTGGTCTGTAGTTTCCCGGATCGCCCCTGGAGCCCTTTTTAAATATTGGGGTTACATTTGCTATCCTCCAGTCTTCAGGTACAATGGATGATTTTAATGATAAGTTACACATTTTTACTAATAGGTCTGAAATTTTATTTTTTAGTTCCTTCAGAACTCTGGGGTGTATACCATCCAGTCCAGGTGATTTACTACTCTTCAGTTTGTCAATCAGGTCTACCACACCTTCTAGGTTCACCGTGATTTGATTCAGTCCATCTGAATCATTACCCATGAAAACCTTCTCCATTACGGTTACCTCCCCAACATCCTCTTCAGTAAACACCGAAGCAAAGAAATCATTTAATCTTTCCGCGATGGCCTTATCTTCTCTAAGTGCCCCTTTAACCCCTCGATCATCTAATGGTCCAACTGACTCCCTCACAGGCTTTCTGCTTCGGATATATTTTTAAAAGTTTTTACTGTGAGTTTTTGTCTCTACAGCCAACTTCTTTTCAAATTCTCTCTTAGCCTGTCTTATCAATGTCTTACATTTAACTTGCCAATGTTTATGCTTTATCCTATTTTCTTCTGTTGGATCCTTCTTCCAATTTTGAATGAAGATCTTTTGGCTAAAATAGCTTCTTTCACCTCCCCTTTTAACCATGCCGGTAATCGTTTTGCCTTCTTTCCACCTTTCTTAATGTGTGGAATACATCTGGACTGTGCTTCTAGAATGGCATTTTTTAACAATGACCACGCCTCTTGGACATTTTTTACTTTTGTAGCTGTTCTTTTCAGTTTTTTTCTAACAATTTTTCTCATTTTATCAAAGTTTCCCTTTTGAAAGTTTAGCACGAGAGCCTTGGATTTGTACACTGTTCCTTTTCCAGTCATTAAATCAAATTTGATCATATTATGATCACTATTGCCAAGAGGCCCCACCACCGTTACCTCTCTCACCAAGTCCTGTGCTCCACTGAGAATTAGATCTAAAATTGCTCCCTCTCTCATTACCACCAAAATCAAAGAAGGTTATCACAAACTCCTAATTCTACGGCGGATAAAACCTTTTCTAAATTTAGTAGATTTCAGAACAGTTTTACAACTAATTATCTTCTCAACCAATGACTACTGTAATTCCCTTATGATTGGCCTTCCATATATCAACATCAAGCCTTTACAGATTCTTCAAAACTCTGCAGCAAGAATTTTAACTGGAAAAAAAAAGAATGATCACATTACCCCTATATTATCTTCACTACACTGGCTCCCTATTAAATCACAAATTGATTATAAGATTTTAATAATTATACACAAATTAATTCATTCCGATCACCACAAAAAAACAAGCTTAAATATCACGTTACAGAACAACAACAGGAATCTTCGATCAAATAATAACTCTCATCTAATAATTCCACCCATCAAAGATGCTCATCTTTCAACAACAAGAAATAGAACTTTCTCCATAGCCTGTCCTAAAAAATGGAACTCCTTACCACCTTATTTAAGAACTCAAACGAATATCAAAACTTTCAAAAAAGATCTAAAGACTTTTCTTTTTCATAATGATTATTTATTTCAACAATCTAATTTTAACCAAGACTACCAACCATACTCATGCAAAAGAGATAATGAAATATCATCTGGCAACGACCATCATAACAGCAATATGAACTTATAATTAACAGCACTAGAAGACCATCCCGAATATGTTTAAATACCAATACTGTTACCACTATCCTTTTCCCTTCTTTCCTTATGCTCCCGTTTTCACCAACAACCTCTCCCCGATCCCTTCTTCTTTTCCACTATTAATTTATGCATCAATGCTTTTAATTGTTTATTCTCTGTTTGATTTTTGTAAACCGTTATGATGGCTGAACCGAATGACGGTATATAAAACTGAACAAATAAATAAATAAATAAATAAATAAATATGACAACTTTGTGCTATTTTTGCTTGCTAGTACTCTATGCCGTAAGTGTTCTGACACTTTTGTGCTGTTTGTGATTCTGCATATTCTATATATTAGGGATTTTGATGCCTTTGTGTGATTTGTGATTCCCTGTACTCTGTACCTTTGAGGTCTTTTTTTCTACTTTGCCTAGCTGCTATAACCCTGATGCTACACCTTGGGAGGTCTGCCTGCCACTCTTTCTCGTTGCCATGCCCCAGTTGTACTTCCTTAGTGTTCTTGATGTCACTCTGTCTTGCTTTCATTCTCCTGATGAACAACATTGGTGGTCTTGCTACCACTCAGTCTGGCTTTATAACCCAGACTCTACACCATGTGAGTCTTTCTGCCACTCAGCCTTTCTTCCATACCCCAGAATTTGTGCCTTTGGAGTCTTTTTGTCCCACTGTCTTGCTGCCATACCCTAGAATCTACAATTTGGAAATTATGCTGCTACTTTGCCTTTCTCCTACACCCTTTGTGCTACACTAGAGGGTCTTTCTGCCTTTGTGACATACCCCAATTCTTTACCTCATTGTGTTCTTACAACTGTGCATGGCTGCTTTGTACCTTTCATAGTGCTGCTTTGTCTTTATCAGTATAAATACACAAATGAAAACAAAAACGAAAATGAAAAAATGAAAATACACAATTGAAAACAGCCGGATGATGCAGACTTTGACCGCACACCGTGCATATACAGTCTTCATTGAGATGTATTAGTGACCATCATAAATCAAGTTCTCAAGATAGTGCAGAGATCTGTGTACCGACATCATGCTTGTAAGTGATTCCCTGATGAAGGATTAATTTTCAAAACATTGCAGTGTCGGGATTGATACACAGTGAGAATGAGAATTTTTTGATCTTGGCGTCACAACAGTGAGCATTACCTGTCACAAGTGACAGCTTGATAAACTACAAAAGCATCATACGCTCTGGGGGTACCAATGATTATAACACATTCAACATCTACAGCCGTGGGGTTGAAGTTGTATTAGCCCGCAAGGCATCATCAGCCTATTGAAGGCATTTATATGAGGTTTCCCCAGATGCCATTACACAATCCTTTTCCTCATTTGCATTAGACTCATTCAAATTTATCTTTATCAGTACCAGGGTTTTTTTTCCTGCAACCTTTGATGCTTTGTTCCTCCTTCATGGTGCTTAAGATATTCATGCCACTTTTAGTACCACTTTGTCCCTTTCATGCTGCTTTTGGAGTTCATGCCACTATTGTTGGCCTCTTTTGAGGCCTTCAGGTATTCTTCGTACCCTTCATGTTGCTTTGCTCCTGTGAGTATGACTTCAAGAACGCATGGCACTGTTCATACCCTTTTGCCCCTTTAAGATATCATAGGCTATTAATGCTACTTTTGATGCCACTTTGCCACAGTCCTGGTATCTTTGAATTCTCTTCCCCATTCTGATGTTGCTTGCCTACAACTTTGATTAGAATTGATTAGAAATCACCAGTTTTGAAGCTCAAAATAGGCTGCATTGCTTCCCCTGTTGACTTTAATGGGAAATATTAAAAAAACAAAACAAAACAAAACAAAAATCAAATGAAGTGAACACATGTTTTTTTTTGTTTGAAACTGAGATGAACGAAGGTGACCTGTAAAACAAATAAACCCTCTCCTATATGGGAACTTTGTGTCTAGCAGAAAAATAATTATGTGGCTCTTTACTGGTCACTAGATATGAGCTATGGTTATAATGGGAGACTTTTCTGTTAATAGAGAGGTGTGCTTAGGGTATGATTGTAAGGGAATTTCTTTACCAAAAGGGGTAGGGTTTGGGAGAAACACCATAGCACAGAGACCTTACTCATTTCACTCTCCGACCAAATCTTAAAAGGTCTTGACAAAGGTCTCTCATACATCCTTATTCTCCTAGACATCTCCGCTGCATTCGACACCATTAAACATCAAATCCTACTAGAACGTCTAAGCAGCATTGGCATCTCAGGCCTGGCCCTACAATGGTTCCACTCATACCTAGCTGATAGACAGTTTAGCGTGCAAATGGGGAACTCCACCTCCAAACCACACAACCTCGCTCAAGGAGTACCCCAAGGCTCATCTCTATCCTCTACTCTTTTCAATATATATCTCCTCCCCCTCTGCCATCTCCTTGCTAAACTTGACCTTCCGCACTTCATATATGCCGATGACGTGCAGATACTTATTCCTATTAAAGACTCAATACACAAAGCTATGGAAATTTGGAAATCCGCCCTCTCTGAAATAAGCAGCCTCTTATCCAACAACTTCCTCGCCCTCAACGCTACTAAAACGGAACTCATCCACATATCACCCCCCTAATATCCCCCCACCATTTTTATGACCCCCACTATCACACACAACAATGTTCCTACTACTAACCTCACCTTTCCCACCCATGTTCGGAGCCTCGGCGTATCCATTGACTGTCACCTCAACTGCAAGAAATTCATCAATAATACCCTCAAAGACTGCTTCTACAAACTGCACACCCTAAAAAGACTTAAACCTCTCCTACATCTCAATGACTTCCGCACCATATTACAAGCCCTCATATTAACGAAAATAGATTACTGCAACTCCCTGTTATTAGGCTTGCCTAAAAACACCATACAGCCTTTACAACTCCTCCAGAATGCAGCCGCCCGAATACTCACCAACACCCACAAAAATGATCACATAACTCTGGTTCTCAAACATTTACATTGGTTACCCGTAGCATCTAGAATTGCCTTCAAAGCCCTCACCCTAATACACAAATCTCTTCACAACCAGAACATGCACTGGTACAAAGAACACTTCTCATTTCACAACAGCAATAGACCCACCAGAAAACAATATCTAGCTACATTACACACCCCCTCACCTAAGCTTACTAAACTCCGCACCACAAACGAAAGAGCCCTATCCCTAGCAGGCCCGCTTCTTTGGAACAAGCTACCTACCTCCCTCCGCCAAGAAACTTGCCCAAAAATATTCAGGCAAAACCTGAAGACCTGGTTCTTCAAACACTCTTATACCTAATATACACACATTCACTCTCACCCCCCTCCCCCCCCCCCCCCCCCCCCCCCGCAGACCTGGGTCTCCAATCCTAGCTCCTCAATTACTTCTACCCCTTATATTCACACAACCACTCTAACCCCACCCCCTTCAACTCCTAACCTCTCCCCCTCCCCTCCCCCCACCTATTTTCCACCTCCTTTTCACCCCCTCCCTCTACTCTAAACTACCTCTTCCCCCTCACCCCCCATAAAGTGAATTTATCAGGACTACATATTGTATATAAAAAACTTATATATAAAAAATTTGTTCCCAATCACGTGTATATATACCTCCTTTAATTGTGGATACCCCCCTATATATCAGAATCTCCCCCTCCCCACCCCCCCCCCCCACCCCCTTTTAGATAACCTCTTTCATGTATCACACTTTTATAATTTTACTTATATAATCTAATCTGTTATTTGTATGCTCTGAATGTTCCTTATTTAATTATCTAATTACGCAAAAATTGTAAAGCCTGTTGCTCAGTTCTGTTATATGTAAACCGACGAGATGTTCCCAACGTTCGTCGGTATATAAAAGTTACTAAATAAATAAATAAATAAATAAGGGTACTTAAGGTGTTTCCCCCACCACTATGGTGGTGTGGTTGCAATGAAAGAACAATTGGAGGATTGCAAGGAGTGATAAGCTAGGACTCTTGTAAGTCAGAAGTCTGCAGTTCTGAAGCTGAGGCTTGCACCTTGGGTAGTGCCTAAATTGGTTCTGGGTTTTGAGAATATCTGAGGGTTTGAAAGTGTTCTAGAATCCAAGGAAGATTTCTCAGAAGATAGAGAACCTTTCAGTCATCTGGCATATTTTGGTCAGTCGAGAAGCCCACAGCTTGGGGCAGATTTTTGCAGGAGGAAGGGAGTATGGAATGCTGCATTTGGGATGCTACAGGAATAAGAGGCCTTAAATGGGGGGGACTGGGAAAGCCCTCTGAAATATGATCAACTTTGAAGTGAAGAGGACTGGGAGTAATGTTTGAAGTTTTTTTGTGATTGGAAATAAGAAGCTGTTTTTCTGACTTATACTACTGACTTTTTTAATTTTTATTTTTTTTAGTCTTTGTTCTACTCTACCTAGACTGTGCTTTAGGATTCTTGGAATAAACTGAATTCTGTCTTTGCTTTTGGAAAAACACTTGGAGTGTGGACTGTGTTTTCTTAGTGGGTGCAAGATTCCCCTTGGGCCTTACAGCATTGTTGCTCCTCACTGGACTGAGTATGGTTTCCAGGGCTGCAGAAAGGTGTTTCCCCACCCCCTACAACTGCCAAAGGTGATCCCCAGTGAAGGAGGGTTACACATTACATTTATTGTACATTATTTGTTTACAACGTTATCAGGCAGGATTATCTTGTTTGTTTGCCAAATTGTTTTTGATGTTATGATGACCTTTACAAGAATTGTAGCAATGGGTAGGTCTCGAGGCCTCTGACCCCTCATTTTGGCTCAGCCCCCACGCCTAGCAGCTGGGTCATGTCTAATCTGAGTAAGCTTTTTAAAGGTGCAGGAGGCATTGTAATAATTGCCCTTGTCTTTTTTATGAGGAGATAACCTGAATGGGGAAACACCACTGCCCTTGGGCCATCAAAAGCTTTGTTTACTTTTGGCAGGTAACAGTCCCCTTCCCCTATTGCCCTTAAAAGTTCAAGAAAAGTTCAAGACAGATAAGTATGAGAAAAAAAAAGTGCGAAACTTGTTGGGCAGACTGGATGGGCCATTTGGTCTTCTTCTGCCGTCATTTCTATGTTTCTATGTTTCTATGTAAGAATACCTGGGCTGGATTGCAAGACTGGAAGCCTATTTACAAAATTGATCTTCAGCAGCCTGTGGGATTAGCCCTTGCATAAAGTAGCTGCATTAACCACAGAGGGAGAGAGAGACACAGCAGAAACAGTACAGGGAGAGGGTAAAAAGACATAAGATACAGAAATTAGAATAATGCCTTGAAGTCCCACATCGAATGGGGTAAGGTGTGGCTAGACACAGTGCCTACCCATGTTAATTATGCCCCCCCCCCAAAAAAAAAACAAAACAAGAAAAAACATTCATTTCTGGCTACATCCCTGACCCTTACTGATTATTTACTCTAGCTATTACATTAGGTTTAGATGCTTACATTTTCTTAATATATTATTTTAGGATACCTTTAATGTTCCATGCCCCAAGTGCTTTTAATGATAAGGTGTGTTACAAATAATTTAAATAAGAGAATAAACAGGCCTATAATGTTCCTAATTTGCTTCTGCTTTGTCTTAAGTCATTTCAATGAATGAGGATTCCACTACTAGGAATGGAGATAAAATTGAACAACAGAAAACAGGCTTGTTTTAAAGTGAGATCAGAACTGTATGCATGTAAATGATTCTATTCATGCATTTTTTCATGAACAATTTCTTGAGTGCTCAGTGTCCATTCATAGAGATATATTAAGTGGATATCTAATATCCTTATAAAGACAAATATTGTTGCACCTTTCTGTGCCCAAATCATCCCAATACCCTATTTTACAGCCAGGACCTTTCAGTAATATGCATGAAGCTGCAATTGGTGCCATGTCAACCTCAAGTAAATATACGAAATACAAAAGGATGACAAAAGGATGAACAACAGAAAACAGGCTTGTTTTAAAGTGAGATCAGAACTGTATGCAAGGTAAATGATTCTATTCATGCATTTTTTCTGTAGTACTGGGATTAGAGAAAAAACCCTTTGGAGGATGCATTAAGCTTTTGTTGTCTTTTATGTATGGTAGATACTGTATGAATTCTTGCTTGTGGCTAGTATAAGCAGGCTCAACTGTATCAGTCTCTGACACCAATGCTTATTTCACGTATTCAAAAAAGAGCAGATTTGGGAGCAGGTAGGTGGGCGGTATCATGTTTTGTGCCTCACGTTTAATTGGATATTTGACCTGCATCTTTCCTCTGTCTTTGAGAGAATTGCTTACAATAGAATACTTATCTATTCTTTTCCACCAAACTATTTGCCAAGATGTATATGTATGTATGTATATATAGGTATATGTATGTATATATTGTGTATATATAGATAATTAGAGGTATATATCTATATACATACACACGTATATCACTCACCCAGGAGATGCACAAATTTCCATTCATGTCCTGACATTTTTCCAAGGTCATAGAAACAACAGCAATTCTCTGAGCTTCACTTGCCACTGGGAATCCCAAGCAGTCAGCTTGAAATGCCAGGGACAGTCTGAAACGCTGCCATATGGCCCTTAAAGGCTATCGAGGGTTGCACAAACTAGCAAAGCAGGTTTTGGATGACAGCCCAGAATAGAAGCAAGGTTCGGTGTTTTGCTTCCAAAATATCCCAATTTTAGAATAACAGCTCTTGTTTGTGGTGTGTTGATACTAAACTCGGCGTAGTTTCATTTTGAAATAGCCTGCTGCCCTGCAGAAGCAGTCATGCATTGTATGGAACAAGATTCCACAGCTTCCTTTCCAGAAACAACTACAGTGCTGTCATCCTTTTGTATTTCGTATATTTACTTGAGGTTGACATGGCACCAATTGCAGCTTCATGCATATTACTGAAAGGTCCTGGCTGTAAAATAGGGTATTGGGATGATTTGGGCACAGAAAGGTGCAACAATATTTGTCTTTATAAGGGGCATTTCTGCCAGTGCCTGTATATCTGCAAAGCCTGCAGGTAATTTTTTTACTAGCAGAGTTTGTACCAAATCTCAAAGGGGAAACATGCGTGCACCTTCCCCTTGAAACTTCTGTGGCTACAAAGAGCCTGTATAGCTGCTTTTTTGCAGATAGCTTTTTCATGTAAAAGAATATGTACAGGCTTGCAAAGACATTCTTCATGCGTTATTTCTCTACATGAATTTCTCTGCAGGTGCTCTGCATACATTATTTTCTGATCCTGCCCACCCCTCCAACCAAAAAACACCCCACCTCCCCAAAATGCAGCTAAAAGTATGCATGTTGAAGGACCCCCACACCTACTTTCAGGTAAATTGTGGGGCAGTGATTTCTGATAATCAGTTTACATGGGTAAATCACTACCTGTATAAATGCCTTTGAAAATTATCCTCACTATGTACTGAAATTTAGATTGTCTCAATGATTTAAAAAATACATACTTCTCCCCCCCCCCCCCCACACATTACCTTATCCATTGAAGAAAATTAGAAACAGGGTCAATGAAGCACATGAAGATAATCATTTATCCTGGAAAAATAACCCCATCATTTTTGCTTTTTTTTTCTTGGGGGGGGGGGGGTTTGGAGTAGATGCTTTTGAAAATGCATATTGCCTCCTCCAAAATTGCTGCTGAATATTTGTATTTCTGGTAATTGCTGTAGTCATGGTTTAAATGAAATTGTGCAGGGCAAGTATATCACACTGCTGACAACCTATGGTATGAGCTCCTGTGCAGATTGCCCTGGTAACCTAGAGCAGGGCCACATTAGGGATGGGAAGAAGAAAAAACATTCATTTTGTTTTTCATTTACTTTTTGGGGGCTTTGTTTCCTATGAATTTCATTCCGTCTAATGTTCATTTCATCTATTTAGTAAAAAAAAATAAATTAAAATAAGCATTACAAAAAACCAAATAAACGGGGCCTCCTATATCCCCCACCCATCTCTCCCACCCAAAACACTGCCAGGGCCTGGATCCTCCCTGGCCCCCATTTATCTGGTGTGGGGGGATCTGAGGCCTAGCCTCAGGTGGAAACATGGGCCTTACATAAGATCTAGGCCAAGGTCATGGCAACCTACCATTCTTTATGCCAATGCAAGGCCAAGGCTTCAGCCTGGGTCTAGTCAATGGGACCAGGCTTCGAGGCCTGGTCCTAATGCTTCCGCTTTGCATAGGCCTAGGCCATAATAGGTTGCTGTGACCTTGACCTTTGCCCTAAGCAAGACCCAGGTGTCAAGGCCTAAACCTGATGCCAGGGCCTGGGCCAAGACCTAATAGTGAGGCCTAGTACAGAGGCCGGGTCATGACTGAGACCTCGGCCTGGCCCGGAGGCTGGGGCTTCGGCCTAGGATCAGGTCCTGGCCCAGCGCCCAGGCCTCAGAGTTCTTTAGTCCCGTCTTCTTTCTTCTTAGACAAAATGATACCATCCACTTGGTAGGTGCCAGAGTTAATTAATTCCTGTGCATCCTCCCCAGCAGAGGGATTCATTTTGATGTACCGCCTGGGTCCAGACCATGACACTAGATCACCGATGGAGCAGGTATGGTTTTTTTTATTTTTATGGTCTCGGATGAGGCCCCAGCATTGGGTCCGGGCCTCAGCAGAGGCCATGGCATTGCACTTGGGCCTAGGCTGCGGCTTCTGTGTTGGGCCACAGCCTATGCCTAGGCGAGGTCCTGGCTCTGGCGTCACACTTGGGCATAAACCAAGGCTTCTACTTCAGGCCTGGGCCTAGGCTCGACAGATCAATTTCTTTGTTTTCAAAATGAAACATCAAAACCAATAAAATTTTGTCGGATTTTCAATTGTTTCGCATTGAGAACAAAATGAAATGAAATAGGAAATATTGTCTCATTTCCTATTCCATTTCTCTTGAATGCCCATTCCAAATTACCATGGTCTACCAGTACAGCATACTTTATTCAAGTTGCCCAGTGAGAAAATGGACAGTACTATACTTTCCTATAATACAATGGTTGCTTAAATGTACATGATTACCAGTAAGTCTTGCCCTCTTAATTTTCCTGTTTACTCGAGAATTCAGAATTTAGCTGTGAGATAAATAAGGGACCAAGATCCACATAAGTACAATTTTATGTGAGAGGGTAATGTAATGCATGAAGAAACAAGCGACTTTACCAAAAAAATGACTAGGCTGGTGGATCTGAATACTGACAGCACCACTCATCTCTGGAGGCAAGGACCACAGAAGAATTATCAGTATGAAATACCGGTAAAACAAATTGGCTCAAAAGATTGGAGCTGAATCCTACATCTTGAAAAAGTCTAGTCTAATAAATCTCCTGGGAGTGGGACAAGCTGTTTATTTCATTTGTACCCTGACAGTCATCTGGCTATGGAACGCTGTAAGCAATGTGTTTCTAGAGGCGTAGAACAGACAAGTGGGTTTCTAGCTTCATTGCTCAAGCAGAAAATCCCAGCATTCTATATCATTATATGTATTATTCAAATATTTTTATTCCCCAACAAACCATGGCCCATATGGAAATCTATTCAAGGAAATGAAAGAGAAGGCAAAATATAAATTCAAAGAATTTAAATGCTAGTGAGAAATGTTCTCGTATTAGAGCGAAAAAGTCTGTTATTAAGCACTTAAAAGGTCCAGACTGGGAAAAATGCCTGTATTTGTTGGAGGTACAGGTACAGTTAAGCTCTGAAAAAAAAGGGAGTAGAAAAAAGTGAAACCACATGTTACCATATAGACATTACATTTGTATATTGGAAGATCTACTGAAACACAGAGGAAGTGAACTTAGGATCGTGAAGTTTGAGGGGAACAGTGGCTTATGGTCAGGGCCTTCAAGGGATTCAGTGAATCCCCAATCCTAACTTTTTTCCTTTATTTGCTTGTTTGGGGGTTTTTTTGTGTGTGTTTTTTTTCCAAGTTGGGCAAGGATAAGCAGAAATGCCTGCCTCAGCCTAAACTGCACTCAACCGTGAGATCCATTTCATTGACTTACAGCTAGCAGCAGGAATCACATTTAAGTGAATGTTATCTCCTGCTGCTGTAGGGTTGATCATGCAATTCCTATCACGAGATTAGCCCCTCAGCAGCAGGAGATGGCGTTGTATCAGTGCAACTCCTGCTACAGTCCATTACACAAATAACACGATCCAGCAGACTTCAATAGAGCCAATTCAGCGGTAGCTAAAGAAGAGAGGAGACTCTGTGACTGCCAGCGGAGCCCATCCCATTGGCGGCTGAAGATAAATCCCGGAAGGCTGCTGCGGAGCCCATACTGCTGCAGCTGAAAAGCGGCATGCCAAAAAAGCAGAGAATAGAACAAGAAGCCCGGAACTTGAGTAAGTGAGAGAGAAAGAGTTTATGTGTGAGAGCGAGTAAGCCACTATATGTAAGAGAATGCCTGTGAGAGTGTGCCTGTCTGTCTCTGTCTGTGTGTGTGGAGAGAGCAACAGAATGTGATTGCCTGAGTGTGTATGTGTGTTTGTGTGGAGAGAGCTACTGAATGTGAGAGAGTGCTTGAGTATGCGTGTGAAGGAGAGATGAGCCATTCAGTGTGAGAGTTCCTTTTGTTGTGAGTGCCTATGTATGTAAGAGCTACTGAGTGTGAAAGAGTGCCCATGTATATGTGTGTGTGTGTGAGAGAGAGAGAGCCACTGAGTAGGAGAAAGAGCCTGTGTATGTGAAGAAAGAGCCACTGAGTATGAGAGAGTGTGTGTGTGTGTGTGTGTGTGTAAGAAAATAAACACATCCCCAGGATAATCTCAGGGTGACTGGAAATCAAAAGTTCCCAGGTATGGAGAGAAGAGGATTTTTTTTATCCCTGTTAGTTTAATTATTGGATGATGTTTGATATGTCTGCTGTTTTTAAATATTTTATTGTAATATTTGCAGTGTTGCTCTTTCTTGCATAGCGTGGTTGATGTTTGAGTCCTGGGAGCTATTGTTTTGTATGGCAGATTTGTCTCTTGGGGTAAATTGTATTCTTGGCAGGCTGTGATAGTTTTTATTGGACTGTGTAATTATCCCAAAATACTATACATGAACTATTAAGACAATATAGAGCCTGTCTTTACATGTGAATGTCTCTGATTTGACATCTGAAGAAAGGACCTATGTAGTTTTAAAAGCTTTTGTACAATATGTTTAAATACAGATATTTATTTTGCAGATATTTGTAGGCATCCTGGCTTATTCTATTTACCTAATAAGTGGCATATTAGTGTTTTAGGGCCTGAAGTAATATTTGCACTGTTGCCTATTTATAGATAGGGTTGTTACTGTTTGAGTGCTAGCAGTTAGTGCTGTTTTGGTATGGGAGGTTTACTATATTGTAATAGTTTATTTATTGCTTTCTGAGGGGACAGAAGGGAGCGAGACTATTAAAGACTTGGGGCAGTGGAGTGGGAGGATAGATGGGACAGAGGGAGTGAGACTGATAGACTTGGGGGCACAGTGTGAGAGGGGAGAGTGGGCAGAGGGAGCGAGACATATGAAGATGGGGGGGGGGGGAGATAGCTTGTGCCATCCGCTGCCAGCAATGTTAGTCTTTTGTGGAAAGCGACTGGAGGCCCAGACTTAAGTATAAATATTCATTTAATTAACATATGCATGACACAACATGAAAAATACTTCATAAATATACCAAGGCCAAGAGTACACAATGCCAAGTCTTCAGCCTGGGCCTAAGCATCGGGACAGTCACTGAGACCTTTGCCTATGCCCTACACAAGGTTCAGGCTTTAAAGCCAGGACCTGATGCCTTGGCCTCGGCTTTGGCCTAGACCAGGATCTGGGCTAAGGCCGATGCTACGACCCAGTCCAAAGACAGAGTCCCAATGCCTTGGCCTGAACCTAGGCCTGACACCGCAACTTGACCCAGAGGCCAGGTCCCAATGCCAGGACCTAGGCTGGGGGCCGTACCTAGGCCCCTGATGCTACAACCCAACCCCCGAGGCCAGGTCCCAACACCAGGGCTTTAGCTTGGACCCAGGATCAACGTCGGGGTATCTGCTTAGAGACGGGGTCCTGAATCCTGAGCCTTGGCCCAAGCCTTGGAGCCCAGGCCTGGGAATTCCTCTTCATCTTCTTTCTTCAGTACTTGAAGTCCAAATGATACTATCCTCTGGGGTCACACTGGAGTTAATTAACTACGGCACATTTACCCCAACGGATGGTGCCATTTTGATGTATGGCATCTGGGACTGGACAGAGGCCCCATCATCGGGACCCAGCCTCCAGATCTGGTCGCGGCATCCGGCCTTGGTCTGGGCTGAGTCCCAGGCAACAGGATCCAAACTCCAGGTCAGTAATGGGCCTGGATTGCAACGCTGAATCTCTGGAGCAGGTACATTTTTTATATTTTTGGGGTCTCTGTCAAGGCCCCGGTGTTACACTCTGGCCTAGGCAGAGTCCCTTGCTTTCGGCTTGACTTATTCCACAGGCAAGTCCCGGATTCGGGCCTGGGCCTAGACCTGACGGATCAATTTTGTTTTCAAAACAAAACCTGAAAATCAACACAATTTCATGGATTTTCAATGAAAATCCAATGGGTGGAGGATGGTGGTTCATTTTTGTATTGCAGCAGTATGGGGTGAGAGTGGAGGGGCTTTGGTAGTGGACCGGGAGGCTGTATTTGGAGATGGAAAACGCAATAGATGCTATAGATGTATTCCTCAAAGATCCCCTCTTACTGTTAATATTTGCTGCACTCTTTAAGGATTGAGACCATTGTGACCTATGATAATTGACTTTTGGACATTTTGAGAATAAGAAAAGGGCAGTATACTTTTGTGCTGTGTTCTGTTGATTGTGGATTTTGAATGGTGATGATATAGGCCCATGACTACTGTTGCCTGGTGACAATATTCAGATATTTTATTTCTAAGTAATATTATGGCTGGATGTGATATCCTAGCTATTTTAGATGGATGTCTGATGGGTTCTTGATTGCATGGAATATGCAGAAATAAGAGTCAACAAACCAATCTCCAGGTGAAACCTTTGTATTGCACTAATGCAATACATCTGTGACTGACTTATGAGAGCTATTCTTCCTTCATCGGGTTAGAAAAGCAGCAGCACAGTTACACTGGGTTTAATTAGTAGAGAGTTAGCCAAAACTAGGTTCAGCTGCTAGCTATATGCTGATACAGCTCAGTAAAAGGGGGCAGGGGAGGAGTTGACAGAGACTGTAAAACTTTACATTCCAGAGGGCCTATATCTGGTCATGGCTGAGGAAAACTGAAAAAGCACCACGAGAAATTTTCTAAAGTTCAGGAGATTGGCCACTAAGTGGCAGCACTATTTCATGAACAAAAAAGAGCAACTGAGCAGCAGGTGAATACTGAAAAAGGGTTTGTCCGGGCAACTTTTAAATTACTGAACAACCCCCAGAGGTTTAGATTTCCTTCCCTACTGACTGGCAAAACTTTACTTGGGTCTTTTTTTACTTAGGTAACATTTATCTGGATAAAAAGAGGGGAAGGCAGGAGCATTACAGGGCTGTGGTCTACATTTATCCAGGTAGCGCCAACATTCAGTGCTATCCAGATAAATTTGGCTGGCCGTTTGGGGAAATCACTGTCCTAAATTTTCCAGGTGGCCGCACCACTCAGCAAGTGTGTGGCAATGAAAATAATAACTTGATATGCTTAAAAAAAATCATACCTGCTCGCATTGTTCATAATCACTTCTCTGTGTACTATGATTGTTGGTTGTTGTTGGGTGTGTTTTGTTTTTGTTTTTTGTTCCAAATGATAGTTTGAAGTCTTCATGCTCTGAACTCCTGCAATACCATTGCCTCTCATTAGGTCTGCTTAGTGACCTGCTTCATAATAGGTCTGAGAAATTAAGGAGCTGATATATTCCTTAGAAACTTGGACTGGTAGCACCTGGATAAATTTAAATTACATCTGCAGTAGGAGCAATTGATGAACAGGAAGGAGGTGTTGAAGATCTTTAAAAGATGCCCATGTTTCCTGCTATGGTACAGAAAGGCTCAGCGGGTTCTGATTACTTGCCAGTGTCAGGGCAGCTTTAATATATCTCTGATATATTATATTATATCTCTGCCTCTCACCCTCCTGAGGTTTCAAAGGAACTGCACTGACCTGTTTCCCGATAAGAAATAAAGAAGTGCCCGAGTCAAGGGCACATGAAAAGTAAGAGCCAGGACTCACTGGGTGATGGTTTGAATTCTGTGAAATTGTTTGGCCATGAGATTAGGATACAGTTCTAGCAGGCTTTAAAAAAAAATAACTGTGATAGAAATATGAAAGAAATTGTGTCGTTCTGGGTTGATGAGGTTGGGAGGCTCTCAGAGATGGAACAGAGAGACATCAGGGATGCGCATGTTCAAAATGTTTGACTCTTTGCTTAAGGGTGGGCCCCGATTCATTTTATTTTGTTTTATTTGGCAGTGAAGGCTCCCCGGTCATTTTGATTTCTTTCATTCATTTAATAAGAACAGCCTATTATCAAATATTTAACAATTTTTAAAAGGAGTTGCATGGCCTGAATAAAAACCCCAACCACACCTCCTGAATTGGAGGAAAGTTCACCAGCAATATTTTTATGTCTTAAATGGGTAAATCTGATTTACAAGAAATAAGTACCAAAGTATGGTATTTGGACACTTTTTAGAGACATTTATTTTTTTTTAAATAGCATTCCAGAGATGGAAGGATTTGAATTTTGTATTCAGTGACTAAGATTTATTGTTCTGGTGCCAAACAAAATCTTTGTCATCAACCTGATTACTAGATTACTGAACCATTAGTTGCTTGACAAAGCAATAGCTAAATCAATAGAGAAGCAACTATTGTAGATTGTAAAGGCACAGAATAAACGGAACTACAGTCAATCAGAAAGCAGCTGGTTCACCAGATATAAGAATAAATGAGAAGGTTTCTCTAGTCAGCCATAGCACATGTCTTCAAGAAAAGTATATGCAATTATATGCAAAGTTTAGCTTCTGATTTGCTAAGGGAGCAATTTTAAAACTGTCTGTCATGGTGCAAATTTCAAGGGTACTTTGTATGTGGAAATCACTTATCTAATTTTCAAAGGGAAAGTATACATGCATTTTCCCTTTGAAAATTGCATAGATACAAAATATATTTACATCAATATTTAAAGCCATTTAGCTGGATGACTTACAAGTTATCCGGCTAAATGGTGAGTTATTAATATTCCCTCTACTTATCTGGTTAAGATTTAGCCAAAAAAGGAAGGGGAGTGTTGGGGGCATTCCAGGGTGGAGACAAGTTAGCTGAATGACTTATCCTGCTAGCTCTGATATATGTGGTTAGCAAAATAAGTTATTCACTTCAGACTTAACCAGCTATTTGTAATGAATATAGCCGATTAAGTGGCAAGAACTATTTAAAAAAGAGTAGACAGGCCTGGCAACTCTATTACCATCCCCCTCCCACTCAGTCATAAATGGCTTACCAGGCTGTGCCCCCACCCCTCCAAACCACTCAGTCAACTTTCAAATGCTACATTTAAAAGGCCAGTGCCAGCCTGCCCCTCCCCAAACTTGTAAACATTCTCCAAAATTTGCCTTCCAGTGCCCTCTCCCTCCCCTCAGCCCTGCATCCTATCACTCCTGCCTTCCAGTACTGTTAAAATGTAAATCTTCAACCCAGACAGCGGTAAGCTGCTAATGTGACCTGGGCCCAGCACTTCTAGCATTGCTATGTAGTAAGGATAGTATCCAATGCCCTCCCCCCATCCTTCCACATTTTCACTTTCCACCTCAGATGGAATATAAAATTTAAATTCCCCTATTGTGGCCTCATTCGGGATCTTTAATACCTCCCTGTTTCTGGGTGCATAGAACCCTTATCCTGGGAAAATTGAAGGCACACAAGTTCTTAGCTCCAGCTGTCTTCTCCAGTCTCCAATTTGCAATGCAGATGTGCTCCAGGACTGCACCCTACAAGGAAGATGATTGAGAGACTACCCCTCAATATCTGCAAGCCTTCTTTCCTGTTCTTCCAACTTGGTAACAGTATCTGTGGATAAAGAATACAGTTGAGTAATGGAGTCCATGAAAATGCCCTAAGTCCTAGTGACTACTTTCCAGATGTCTTCCAAAGTGACATCTTTCTTGGCTGCCAAAGGAATCCCTCAATGTTGAACACTCAGTGTGTGGTGGTAGTGGTGGTGGCAGTGAGGTGGCAGTAATGCTGCTGGCAATGGAACCTGAACTATTGAAGAATTATCTAAACTAACCTGAGTGGTGTGAGCATCATGTCTAGTAGGAACTGCAAGTGGGCCACTTCCCTCAGGCAGTGTGGACAAGTTGTGCTCCAAGACCTCTGATCTCTGCAACACCACTGCTGGGTGCATCCACTGAGTTTCACACCATTCAATTTCAGCTACCTCCATGCATTGCATCATTGATGTCTCCTCCACAGGAACAGCTATTGCACAATAAGGTACAGGAAGCAATGGGGGAGTTCAGATACTGAAGCTGAAGGACACTACCAGCTCCAGAGTAACCTTCTCTTGCATAGTTCCATGAAAGGGATGTAGATTCCCTCTGAACCACCATATGCCAATCCATCCAGCCTCAAAATAAGCTGGTGGCAGGGGGGCAGTTCTGAGGTTTGCATCTGGCCTTGCGTTTGAGCATTATGGTCCCCAGGAAAAAGCACAGAAAAAACTTTTTCTAGAGAAGGTCCAATCAGCATCTGATCGCAGCAGTCATTTTACATCTCTCCTGAGCCCAGACATTTTCAGGATTTTTAGGGAGATTGTGCATTCAATCAATTCGGGGTAAAATGAACCAAGGCAAAAATGCAAGCTTTGGTTCAGATTATCTTTTATTTTAAAACGCATGCACATTCCTAGCAGATATCCATATTCATGGTGGAAAGCCTGAAAACCTGACCCTTCTTGTGTTCCCCTTTCTATTCGATCGCTGCTAGCCCAAGAATAATGACAGTAAATGAGTATATATGCATGCTTGCATAAAAGGGTAAGTGATAGAAGATATGTATAGCAGTACCTGACCCCCTCCCCCGTCCATTCTTGCTTATAATTACCACTGAATCCATATTGGTAAAACAATTTTAATGAACACTCCAATTAAACTCCTGATGTTCATGCAGTCTTGCCTTTTACTGACGATAAGGAAACCAAAAGTTATTCCTGTTACAGCTTTCTTTATAATAATGGTGAACAAATGAAATACCAGTTTGATAAATTGAAACCAGTAGACTCTCTATCTAATACTCATTAATTTAAGATGATTTTCTACCAGCCATTGGAGGGAACTCATGATAGTTGCTGATTCTCCCAGGGTTGCCTTGATTAACAAAAATAAATTAGTTTAATGGTTAAACTGTTGCTTTAATGGAATTTCATTTATGAATATTTGTGACTAACTTGGTTGAGGCTGAAAAAATGTAATTTTATAAGTACATTGGTGTCTGTTTTACTGTATGTGAAATATAATATACAATGCAATT
The DNA here is from genome assembly GCF_901001135.1 of Rhinatrema bivittatum. NCBI lineage: Eukaryota > Metazoa > Chordata > Amphibia > Gymnophiona > Rhinatrematidae > Rhinatrema > Rhinatrema bivittatum. The sequence goes on along the minus strand of NC_042620.1, from coordinate 365,444,808 downwards.
AGTTACCAGTAAAGGAGTAGTACATAATAGATTTTATGTCTCATTTTAGGAGACTAGGGAATAAAAATCCACTCGTCTAGATTTAGATCATATTTACTGTCTCTAGCAGTTCTTAGCCAGTGATTGGTGTCCAGGCATATATTTATACTTACCACATAAAGATAAAGTAATAAGTACATAGAAAGCTTTTGAGTAAGATATTTTTACATAAATTCTTAGTTAATTTTCAAAGGGTTTAGCTGCCTAACTTACAGGCCGATACAGTACAGTGCGCTCCGACAGAGTACACTGTTAGCCGGCATTTGGACGTGTGTTTTCGACGCGCTAGCTTTACCCCTTATTCAGTAAGGGGTAATAGCGCGTCGAAAATGCGCATCCAACCCCCCCGAACCTAATAGCGCCCGCAACATGCAAATGCATGTTGATGGCCCTATTAGGTATTCCCGCACGATTCAGTAAGTAAAATGTGCAGCCAAGCCGCGACTTTTACTGTATAGGCCCGTTAGGGATGTAGGCACCTAAACTGGCCCCTTTGAAAACTCACTAGGGGCTGAGTGCCCAAAAATGTATTTATTGATTCTTAACTTGATTCCCCACCTTTACTAAACAATCACAAACATTTAAGGTACGAACATTTAAGTGTGTGAAAAATAGGTGACTACTGCCTCCCAAAAGCCTGTGTGAAGACAGAAGGAATCCTGGAAGGACCAACAGCCAAAATCACTTTCGTGTTCTGTTCACTTATTTAAAGACAATTCCAGAATGTTTTAGGGCCCAGTTGCCAGTTGTGTATACCGGCACTCATCAGAGATATGAACTGAATAGAGAGTGGAGATGTAACCTTTCAGTTTTGCCAGGTTTTCTTCACTTTGTACCATGAATTCATTCCATAGACCACAAACAAAATCATCTTTGATATTTGAGGTCCTTGCATTCAAACTGGACTTGAATATATTTCAGAGCTGAATAGGTTTGTGTGCAATTTCATTTTAAATTTGTCTGACATTATTTCCTCCATTATTTCACACTCCCTCCCCCCTCCCTTCCCCAATAACCAATGGCAGGCTTGGGTGGCACAGAGGAGCCTCCCTGCCCCACTCACTGGGGAGAAATCTCTGTCCCGTTTATCCCCTAAGTGCTTTCTGGTGACCGGCAGGCACCAGCACAGTAGCAGCAACTTTCTCCCTTTCCCTTTTTCCCTCAGATTGAAAAAAAAAGGCATTTCTGAGGAAATGCTTAGGTTGGAGGGATAGCATGTGCAAAGGTATATGCACCACTTGTACGTTCAGACTTTGTGGTACCTGATTTTCAGTAAGAAACTTCCTGGGTGGTTCACCTGGAGAAATTAGCTGCAAGGAACATGAATAAAAAATAGTTAGCATACACCTTGCAATTAGGTGGGCTATTTCAAAGTGGCCCCCCCAAAAGGGTAATTTTCCAAGGGAAGAATGCACTTTTAAAACCATTGAAAGAATGTTCTACATCATCAGGGTAATTTTGACATGGTAAAGCATTAAAGGCTGCATATATATAAATTCGCTTTGACAATCCTTAGATGGTAACTTTAATACTGGTGCACATGTACGAGCGAATGCCGACTTGCATCTAGAGATACGGGCATTTTATAACATACACATGTATATGCGTGCATGGTATAAAATAGGCTGAACACGCATATATGTGCACACAGTTTTATATGGACTTGTACATGTGTGCACAAATGCCGCCTCTACTGCGTAAGTGGGGGGACTTTGATAGAAATACACGCCAATGCAATTACCAGTTAAACCATCCCGTTCCCAGTTCAGCCAGGTAAGGGATAGGACTTCCTAATCCCCCTATTTAAATAGCCTTCCTTTTCCCTTCTTAACCCCAGCCCTTAAAACCCTGCTGACATGCCTATATTTTTTTTTGTTTTAGGACTTACACGCCATCCTTAGCAGAAGTAAAGTTATGCAGTAGGAGATCCCAGCGCATGCTTGTAAGCGTAAGTTTTTATACACTGGTTTCATTTATAAATCTAGGAACATCCATGCCCTGCCCAGACCACACCCATTTACCGCCCCTTTTTTGGACTTTTTCATTTGTGCGCGTACAAGGCGATATGCAGCTTGGGCAGCTTTTAAAATCTGCTCGGCCCGTGTAGGCCCAACTTATGCACATATATCCCAGTTTTGGCACATGTCGGGCTTTTACAATTCCCCTTAGGTAGTTGGTGAAGCTAACACATAATCTACCTTGCACACAGTTATACCTGCTCCAAGAAGGGCACAACTTGCATGTGGTAACTTACAAGCAGGTTAGAGTCTTTTTTTTTTGTCAAAATATTTTTTATTAACAGGGAAGGCAGCCGTCAGAGGCATCAAACACCAAACTGCAAACAGTGGAGACAGTAACAAACCAGTACATTGTAGAGATGTGAATCGTAACTGAAATCCGAACCGATTCTGGTTCCGATTCACATCTCTAGTACATTGTCATTAACAGTAAGAACACCAAAGCTACTGTCCAACCCTGATTTTCCTTTTACATTAGAAACACACCTGCCCCCCCCCCACTCCACCTCCCCCCATCCCCACCACCAACATACATTCATACCACATAATCCAACATTCATACTCTACCCCCTGCCCCCCCCCCCATAAGGACCAATTAGACATGTAACCATTAAGCCGGTCCATCTTGCAACTCCATAGGGAAGGTGGAGACACAGGCATCCCAGCATGCACAGTAAGTCTTATGCAGTTTCCGGTTGCCAACCAGAAAATCCAGGCGTTCCAGTTGCACCAACGAAGCCATTCGGTTAAACCAGGCAGCAAGTGATGGCACAGCCGTCAGCTTCGTCCGCTCCACCAGGACAGTGCGACATGCCATCATAATAGCTACATGCTCAAATTTAGCCTTCGAGCGGCCGCCAGAAAGAGGACTTAGCATTGAGCTGTGCAATATCACAGCACCTGTAGCGCTGAGGGGAACTCCAGTGCAGGTGCCAATCACTGCCAGAACAGCCTTCCAAAATGGTTGAAGTGACTGGCAAGCAAAGAGCCGGTGTAGCAGGATACCGTCCGTTGTGCTACACTTGATACATAAATGGGACGTGGCCAGCCGCATCCGGAACTGGCAGACATCATCATAATAAATACAGTGCAAGATTTTAAACTGCACCTCGCGGAGGCCAATGTCAAGTAACAGCTTATATAAAGCGGTGAAACAAGCTGTTAGCTGAGCCCCAGTAATAGGGGAATCCAGTGTCTTGGACCACTGAGTGGCCAGGCGGTCCACATGATCAGCAGTGCAAAGCTTCTGCCCCAAGTTTTTCCATCCAGTGATAGTATTAGCTAGGCAAGCAGTATCAAAGATGGCATTCACAAACTTGAGTTCAGCCTCTAACTCAGCTGGCGTCCAGGCGAAGGACCGCAGATAATGATGAGCCTGAAGAAAATCATAGAACTGTTTCATTGAAAGTTGGTAAGTTTGCACCACTGTAGCAAAGTCCAACAAAAAACAAGAGGCAGGATCATACATATGAAATGCAAACAGCATCCCACTGTCTGCCCAAGATTGAAATATAGCACCACTTTCCCGTCCCGGCAGAAATTCCACATTTTGTACAAAAGGAAGCAACAGGGATTGAACTCCGGACATATTGCTCAGCCTGTGCACCCATCTCCATGCCCTTATGCAGGGATAAAGCAAAACAGTAGGATAATTTACACTACAATGCGCTCCAGAGCGTGACTGAATTATGCTCAGGGGGGAGCCGGGGGCCGACATATGCGCTAGCATCCCCGCAGCACAAAAACGATAAGACCCCATGAGCCACTCTCCCACAAACCGAAACTGGCAAGCTGCATTGTAAAGACGGAAGTCCGGTAGGTTAAGCGCCCCCTGCTTCCGAGGAAGTTTCAATACTGTATAAGCGAGCCGTGCGCGTTTCCCTTTCCACAGGAACTTCTGTATACTTGAGCGCAGGCACCAGATATCTCCCCCTGTCAACCAACAGGGGACCATGTGCAAAAGATAAAGAAGTTTAGGTACTAACACCATTTTAACCAAAGCGCACCTGCCGAAGAGAGACAGTGGGAGGGGGGTCTACAATGTTAATTGTGTCTGTAACTTGGTGATGCAGGCCGAAATATTTAGAGCATATAAATGTTTCAAGTGCCGTGGAATCCACACTCCTAAATATTTGAATTGATCAGGGGCCCATTGAAATGGGAAGGGGCCCACCCAGGTATCAGGCAGGTGGGCATTTAAGGCCAAAGCCTCCGATTTATTGTAATTTCTTTTTAAGGCCTGCCACCAACTGGAATTGATCAAATATGTGAACAATGACTGGCACACTAGTACGCGGTCTACCGACGAACAACAGGATGTCGTCCGCAAACAGAACCGCTTGTAAGGGGTGACCCCCCCCACACTAATGCCACTAAAAGTTTTTTCCCCCCGCAGATGGATGGCCAAAGGCTCCAGGTTCTTTGTTATGTTAATCAATATTGCACTTAAATTACTAAAACATCACTCAATATGTTCTCTGTATTCTTGCACTATTTAATTAATTATTAGACTTCCCTTGTATTCATTCCAGAAAATCCCTAATGCTGAAAATTATTAATTGATGTTGGAACAAGGTAATTCATGTGTTTACAATAACATCACATCTCTAGAGAAATGGGCGTTACAGAGACTACAAAATTATGATGTGATTATAATCAAACTGGTGGATAAGGGGGGGGGCAACAGTTGTCTTGGATAGGTCTTCATATATGGAAGAGGTCTATCGACAATTGAGTGATGACAGGTTTTACCATTCTTTGGACAGTGACCCCACAGAGGGAATACAATTGGAAATATATTCTTTGATCCAACAGGCAGTTAGATGTAAAATATTGGATAAAAGGTTAGGGGAGTATTTGTGGGAACAGCATCCAGTAAATCCAGTCTTTTATATTGTGCCAGAAATTCACAAGAGTCTAGTAGCCCCTCTGGGAAGACCAATTGTCTCTGGTATGGGTTCGGCGTTTGAACCCATTTCAAAATATATAGATTACCTGTTACAACCGAGTGTACAACAGATTTCCTCTTATGTGAAGGATTTGGCAGATTTTATTAAGCAGTTAGATCAGCTGAGTAATATTAGAAAAGAGTGGTGGTTGGTTACTGCTGATATATCTTCCTTATATACAAATATACCACAGGATTCAGCTATACAGATAGTACAGGATGTAATAGATGGAATGGAGATGTTGGAGAGAAAGAAGAATTTATTGGTTCAATTAGCAACTATAGTGTTGAAAAAGGGGTTTTTTCAATTTGATGGGAAGTATTTTCATCAAATAAAGGGTATTCCGATAGGGTCTTCAATGGCCCCATCGGTTGCCTGTTTGTATGTTGCTAATTTTGAAAAAAAATATATATATCCATCTCAGTACTGGGGCGAGATGGTCATATGGAAACGCTTTATAGATGACATTTTCTATATATTTACTGGTACAAGGGAAAGGTTACATGAATTTGTGGAATGGATTAATCTAATGGATGACAATTTGAAATTTGAATTCCAGATAGATCAGCAAAAAAATATCTTTTTTGGATATGTTAGTATATAAAAGTTCTGATAAATTATATACTTCAATCTTATTGTGTTCCGCGGCCGTGGATGATCACGGCCCCCTACCTGACCCGAGGTGGTGGGCCACCTCGGCAGCGTTGGGGAAGCCGCGGGAGTCGGGTGCCTGTTGTTCCCCGTGCACTGGCGCGGGTCTCCGTGGTGGCCGTCAGGTTGGGAGCTGTCCCTGCGCCTCCCTTGCAGTGTCGGGCAGCTCTCCTCCACGGCCGGAAATCCAAGATGGCCATCGCCATCTTAGGCGCGAGGCCGCGCCTCCTTACTGGATTTAAAGGGACCTCGTCCCTTTAATTGCCTCACCTGTTTCCAATGCACCGGACCAGGGGAAGTATATAAGGAGACTTCCTCTGCTCATTCCTTGACTTGGCAACTTCCTTGGTTGTTCGAGTCTGCTTGCTTCGGTGAGTCTTCTTGTGCTTTGGATCCTTGCTTCCTGGTTCCTGTTTCATCTCTATGATTCCTGGTATCTGACTTCAGACTGGCAAGCAGCGATCCCTTGGTGTGTGACCTCGGACTGGTAAGCGACGACCCTCTGGCGCTCGACCTTGGACTTCTTCTGGACCATCGTCTCCAAGGGCCCACCTAAGTCCCAGCGTTCTGGGTTCCTACGGGCTCCTCCCGGGGGGACCGCGGGCTTCCAGTGGCGAAGCTCCAGTTAGCCCTTGCACCGAACTCATGACTCCTTGACCTCTCAAAGGTCCACCTAAGTCCCAGCAGCCTGGGTCCCTACGGGCTTCTCCCGGGGGGACCGCGGGCTTCCAGTGGCGAAGACCCAGTTGGCTTCTCCGACGTCTCGACTTTTCGCCTTCTCCACAGTTACCTCAGTCTTCAGTGCCGAGGGTCAGCCAGTCACATCTTCTGTTCCGCCTCGCCTCCCGACGTGGGAACCTCAGCATCCACCTCCTAAGGTGTACCATCCTCCCGTTGCTCCAAGGGTTCACAAGCCTGATCATAACAAATCTACAGGAAGGATATTGATAGGAATACCACTCTGGAGTTTTCCAGTTTCCATCCTAGACGTTTAAAGGAAAATATCCCGATTGGTCAGTTCTTGTGGCTACGCCGTTTATGTACAACAGTAGGTGATTATAAGATTAAAGCGCAAGATCTAACTAATAGATTTTTAGACCGGGGATACAAGCGAAAGATTGTGAGACGAGCATATAAACGTGCTTTATATGCAAACAGAGAAAATTTGTTGATTACTTGTCAAAAGGTTTCTCTCACAAGAATGGTATGTACTCTACCTTTTTCTCACTTAGCCATGGGGATAAAAGCGATTATTTGTCAACACTGGCCAATTTTGAGAGATGAACGGGTTTTTAAGGATTATCCGATTTTTGCTTTTAAAAAAAAATCGATCCTTATGGGATATGTTAACTTTATCAATGATGACAGGAACAGCGGAAAAAGTGGAAAAAGCAGGCCAATACAAATGTGGCAATTGTGGAATATGCCCATATGTATGGGAGGTATCTTCTATTCAAATACCATCTAATGGAAAACAATACTATATAGCTAAGAGATTTGACTTTAAGACTGAACAAGTGATTTATTGTATTACATGTCCGTGTGGTTTATTCTATATTGGTCAGACCAAGAGATCAAAGTTAGGATTACAGAACATTTGAGTAACATTCACACTAGGAAAGAAAATGCACCTTTAGTGCAACACTGGCATCAAAAGAAACACAAAATTCAGGATTTAAGATTTTGTGTTTTAAATCAGATAATTTTAAAACGTGGAGGTAATGTCTCGAGATTATTGTTACAGAAGGAACAAAGGTATATTTTCGAATTGGGTACAGTGGAACCAGGAGGATTAAATCAGGAAGTTGAATGGAATGTGTTTTTTTAATTGAATGGAGAGCCTTGGACTGCTGATAAAGACGGTTTAAATGGTATGGATATATAGGGGGATATGACGGTAACGTAAGGGGAGGTCTAATTGAGGTATATTTAAAGAGAACGGTGTGGATCTTTTGGACTGTGCAGCTGTGGCGTTTTCAGATGAAGGAATATGGAGTATGAGAATCGCTTAGTTGGAGTGCTTGAAAAATCTGGTAAGGTCAGTATAAGTGATATTGGGGTTTCTGTGGTGTTTTTGAGGATAGGGATATATATACACATATATCTTTTTAAGTGTGATTATTTGTATGGTGGTATTTCCAGGTGAAGGAATAGACAGAGTATATGAAACGGTTTACCGAGGGGCATGCAGAAATGTAGTAGGTCAGTATAATGGAATTTGACGTTCTTTTGGGGTTTGAGGATGTGGATATACTCTTTAAAGTAGCAAGTATAATTATTTAAATGGCGATATCTTTATTATTTAAAATTGACAGTGAAGATGGGTCTTTGGTGAATAGTATTTTGTGATAACCGGAGAATACTGTGAAGCTGTCGGTGAACATGTTTGGTGAACCGTGGTAACAACCGGAGAACTATGTGAAGTTGCAGGAGAAAATGGTTTGGCGATCCTAGAATAGAATAAATTGTTAATTTTAAGGTGAGTTTGGGATATTTAACAAGTAAGTGATATATATGCTGCCTTTGTCACCTACTAGCAGGCCTCGGAATCTCACACTATATCTACGCAGATGACATTCAGTTAATACTCCCAATCGACGACACAACTGAGAAAGCATTAAACTTAGCCAACATGTACCTAGATATAATAAAACAACTTCTAAACCAAATGGAACTAGTGATCAACATAGAGAAAACCAAATTCTTACATCTAGAACGAAAAAACTTAACGATCATTCAGAACCCAATTACACTAAAAAACAACCAAAAAATACAACTAGCAGAGAAAGTACGAAACCTAGGAGTGATAATCAATTCAGAATTAAGTATGAAACAACATGTATCTCAAAAAGTAAGAGAAGGTTATGCCAAACTTATGACTGAGAAGACTTAAACCACTACTAACGCCCACCAACTTCCGCTCAGTATTACAAGCTTTAATCTTTGCCAGTACTGACTACTGTAATGCCCTACTACTGGGCCTACCATACACCACAATAAGACCACTACAGATACTTCAAAACACAGCAGCAAGAATTTTAACTGGAAAAAGCAAAAGAGACCATATCACCGAAACCTTAATAGAACTACACTGGTTACCCGTTGAACAAAGAATACAATTCAAGACTTTATGCACCATACATAAATTAATACACAACGAAAAAGCAGAGTGGCTGAACACAGCCCTTCGCGTACATACCCCCCACAGAAATCTGAGATCAGCAAACAAAGCACTGCTCACTATTCCCTCAGTAAAGACAGCCAGACTAACCCAGGTAAGGGATAGGGCCCTATCCCTAGCAGGACCCACAATATGGAACAATATGGCGTTAGAAATCAGACTGCAAAATATATTTATTTCAAAGTTCTTATAGCCCACCCATATAGACAAATAGCTTTATTATGTTCATATAATAACCCTGGTGTTGCATTCGGTGGGTCATGGGTTCGTCCTGTGACCTGTTGCTCTTATCTCCAGCCCTGGACCCAAGTAGGCCCCAGCAGATCCCAAGAGAGACTGCATGACATGCATGCAGCAGCCTGCTGCAAGCTGTCCTCCTCTTCCGCTCCTGAACATCTGAGGCCGCGATGTTCAGCCAGCCTCCAACATCACGTCAGTCCTGGGCCCTCCTATGTGCGCACATGTGCCGATCCTGCCCTTCTTAAAGAACCAGTGGCGGGAAACTGGGACACCATTGTCTGATGACAACACTGCCTGAGGGGTATATAAGGCCACTGCTGCAGTTGCTCCTCGCCTTGGCAATAGGTCGACTCCATTTGAGTAGCAGTTTGCCTCTACGTTTCTGGTTCCTGATCCTTGCCTCCTGGTTCCTGTTCCGCTATGTGACTACTTGAGTTCCTGTGTCTTGTTCCTGGTTTCCTCACAAGTCTGGTCTTCCCCTGAGTTCTTGTTTATGTGGTCTGCTTCCCCTTATCTGTCTTCAGCATCTCATCTGTCCTGCTGTTCCTCCTCTCCTCGCCCCTATCGATTTGGACTCCTGGCTTTGACTTCGGATTGTAACTTGATGCTGCTTGACCTCTGTTTGCCTTTGACCACTGCTTGCTCATCGTCCTGCTTGAACTCTGCTTGCACAGACCTCTGCTCGAACCACTACATGAACAAACTCTGCCTGCCTCTGACCACAGCATACACCAATCTCTGCTGTCTGCTGCCTACCCTGACCACTGTTCTTTCTGACTTTTCCTCTCCGTGCTGGCCTCCATACATCTCCACAGAGGCCTGCACCTAAGTCCAACTGGACCCGGCACCCGAAGGCTCAACCTAAGGGGAACGAAGGCTTTTGCGCCAGCCAGCTCCACCTGCCGACAGTGGGAACCTACAGGGCTCCTCCCTGTGGGTTGCGCCAACTCCACCTCGGTCCAAGGGTTCACTCCCGCAACATACGGTTTATGCACAAAGGTAAGTATTTTATAAAGTGTGAATCTATACCATTTTGAAAATACTTTCACACATACTTGAACTCACCAATTCACTGATACCTTCACAGTTCATCCAGTCCCAGTTCACCCAGACCCCCTAGCATTTCACTCAGACCTTTCACCCAAAAAACTGCAGACAATGGACAAGTCCGATTTCACTTGTGCCAGTCAATTAGCAAGTGTAAAATCATACAAATGTTCAGTAATTTGTATGCATAAATCTCTTCCAAAATCGCAGCGACTGTGCATACTTCTGAATCCCGCCTTGGAACGCCCCTAGCTCACCCCTATTTTCTGCCAGTAAAATGTATTTGTGAAAAGAAAAATACATGCATACTCTGTTTATAAAATAGCATATCCATGAATACCTACATGCGCATCTGCTATTTTTACATGCAAAACTCCTTTGAAAATGTACTCCTTAATGTACTGAGTTTATAGTAGCTAGAGACAGTAGAGATGTGAATCGTGCGATCGATCGTCTTAATGATCGATTTTGGCTGGGGGGGGGAGGGAATCTGATCGTCGCGGTTTTGTTTTTTTTTTTTTTTTAAATCGTTTAAATCGTAAATTGGGGAGGGCGGGAAAACCAGCACACTAAAACAACCCTAAAACCCACCCGACCCTTTAAAATAAATCCCCCACCCTCCCGAACACCCCCAAAATGTTTTAAATTACCTGGGTTCCAGTGGGGGGGGTCCCGGTGTGATCTTCCACTCTCGGGCCATGGCTGCGTTAATAGAAATGGCGCCGGCGCTACCTTTGCCCTGTCACTCGGGCCGTATTGCAAAATGGCGCCATTTTGCAATACGGCAATACAGCCATACGGCCGGCGCCATTTTGCAATACGGCACGAGTGCAGGAGGTCGCTCCCGGACCCCCGCTGGACTTTTGGCAAGTCTTGTGGGGGTCAGGAGGCCCCCCCAAGCTGGCCAAAAGTCCCTGGGGGTCCAGAGGGGGTCCGGGAGCAATCTCCTGCGCTCGTGACGTCGGGGGACAGGAACCAAAATGGCGCCGGCGCTACCTTTGCCCTGTCATATGACAGGGCAAAGGTAGCGCCGGCGCCATTTCTATTAACGCAGCCGTGGCCCGAGAGTGGAAGATCACACCGGGACCCCTCCACTGGACCCCAGGTAATTTAAAACATTTTGGGGGGGTTCGGGAGGGTGGGGGATTTATTTTAAAGGGTCGGGGTGGGTTTTAGGGTTGTTTTAGTGTGCCGGTTTTCCCGCCCTCCCCCAATTTATGATTTTTGACGATAAATCGGGGGAATTCCTATTGTATTGCGCCTCTAACGATTTTTGACGATTTAAAATATATCGGACTATATTTTAAATCGTCAAAAAACGATTCACATCCCTAAGAGACAGTATCCAAGAAAGCTCTCGTTATAATATATTTTGTTCTCTTGTATGGTTCTTTCTTTCTGTGGCAGCTGAGGTCTATGAGACAAGTATTTTTAATAAACAAGAAAATCATGATTAAGTGAATGACATGGTTTTAAATGAACCTGTCAGCTCAATTGAACCAAACATCATTTATGTTACAATGCTCTGCAAGAGATAGCAAACTCTATATTCTATATAATACTACGTACCCATGGGGATAAACAAATCTTTAACTGAAGTACAGCTTCTCCACTAAGGTGTTGTGAAACTGCAGCAGAGACTGTGAATCCCCCTTGTAGAAATGGATTTTGCTGGGAAATCAAATGGGCACCAACTTCTTGCTGAATGATACTTGCAAACTTTTGGTGTTCCTCCCCATATTTGTTTGTGACATATAGCAAGGATTTATCTCTAGATGACAGATGGTGAAATAGCAGGAGGGGAAAATTTTAACTATTAAAATACAAATTAGATTTTGCGGGTGGTAAGTGTAGTTTTGAAGATGGAAATATTTCCAACTGGTGGAAGCTTTTCCTAATATTCGTTCCTGGATCAAGTTTTGCCAAAACTCAGCTTAAAAATGTTAAAGGTGAATTTTAAAAGCCCGCCACGTGCCAAAACCAGGAGATAACGTGCACAAGTCTTTTCAGCTTGTGCCGAGCAGATTTTAAAAGCTTCCCAGATATGTGCATACTAGTTGATGTGCACACAAATAAAAAGTTTTAAAAAAAGAGGTGGGGCATGAGCATTCCTAGAATTTAACTTGAAATTAGAGTGTAAATATTTGCACGAACAGGGGTCCTCCGCTGCATAACTTTCCTTCTGTTATTGATGATATGAAAGTTGTAAAACAAAATATTCTAGGCAGAGCAGCGGGGTTTTAGAGGTCATGGCTAACAGGGAGGGTATTAAACTAAGGGGTTTCGAAGTCCTATTCCTTACCTGGGCGAACTGGGAAAACTGGTAATGGTGTCGGCATGTGTCTCAAAATCCCCCCGCTTACACGGTACAAGCCGCATTTGCGTGCATTGGCATGCGTCCACATGTGCACGCGGTCAGGCTATTCTATCATGTATGTATATGAGCACAAATGTTATAAAATGGCTGCGTACCTGGGTGCGGGCTGATGAACACGAGCACATATGCGCCCGTGCGCCGGGTTAAAGGTTACCGTCTTAATCTCACCTCCTACCCCATCTTCATTTTGGCACAATAAACAGAAGAAGAAACAAGAGATCTTGTATAAAAATCAAAATGGAATGAGATCTTTCAGGCAGCTCTACCAGTACTCTCCAAATTCAATGCCTCTGGGGTATTAGACCTCAGATTGCACTGCTTTTTGTGAGTATATCAAAGTAATATGTCTATTATCCCACAAATGAAGAACTCCATAATTCAGTAATTCAGTTTTATACTGCTAAATTTGTGAACAACAAAATTAACAAAATTATATTCATAAAAAAAGACAGTGCTAGGTTATGGTATTGAGAAATAACTGAAAGAAAAATAGCATATGAGTATGACAAAATCATTAGATCTGCTAAATGTTACAAAGATATTTATGTGGCAGAAATTCTCAGTCATGGTGTTTTCTTATCCTTTGTATGAGGTATAAAATATGTATAAAATTAATGTATTAAGTATTTCAACCAAGTACTGTACAAGTCAGAAAACAAGAAAATATTTTGAACAATTTGGAGGCCTGTGAAGTTTTAAATTTTGTTGAATTGGCCTAACCTTTTCAAAAGGACAATTTAGGATATCCAAAACAAATTGGAAATATCTGTTCCAGATCTTAGAAAAAGCCAAAGTGAATTTCATTGAATCAGTTGCTTTGCATTCGGTTTTCCTGAAACCCAAAAGTGGATTTTTCAGGTTGTCTTCATATCTGGAACACAGCCAGAACTGAATTTTTGCCCAAGGTTAACATACGAGAGCACTGTTTTAGCCTCCCAACCTGCTCCATCCCTTATCCCATTCTATGATGGTCTTGACGGAAGTGGCCTCAAAACCCTTTAATTTCTGTTACACTCTGTATCTTCTGACTTTTCATTCTCTATGCACAGGTTGTTTCTCACTATCCCTCTGTGCTTATGGAACTACCTTATGCAAGTGTTAATCTCTCAGGCTGCTGTAGCGCAGTTGTGTAAACAGACCTTTAACCATGCCAGGCATTCCTGGACTTTTAAGGTGCTGAGCAGAGGGGATAATTGCCTGTCAAAAATACACAGAACAACTTTGATGGCATCAGATCTTTCCAGGACTACCCAAAGAGCAGTTTTGTTTCATTGTTCGTTAGCCTTTTTAAAGGTGCAAGGGATCATGGACTGGCAGTGATTTCAGTGCATCCTAGCTCTATAACTGCTGCACCTTTAAGGACTGACTCCAATGTGGCATGATTCTCTTGCTAGGGGATGAGGCCTGAGACGAATATGAGGGGGCACAGGCCTCCAAAGCTCCTGTGTAGCTATGCCCCTAAAGCATATTTTTGGTGCATTTAATTTTGGATTTTCTTAATAAAAAAAAATAAAAAGGCCCAAAGCTGTGCTCCCTCCCTCGGCCCCCCCTGGGGAGGAATCACTGAATGATGGGAGAAATGTGTTTCAGGGAGCCTTGCTCATTACCCGCATAGCATCCTTCCAGCCCTACATGAGCCACTACTTGCAGGACATCTGGAAGAAGGTGCAGGAGGTGGCTGAGCAGCTGCCTGAGCAGTAGCAGGACATCCTCATGTCGCTGGTGCATAACGGCCTGGAGTGCGGAAAGCATGAGATCCAAACAACATATGATGTTTTCGAGATGGCATTGAGGGCCTCTGCAGCAGGAATCAGTGCCCATAGAATGGCATGGTTGTGGGCCTTGGATCTCCGACCGGAGGTACAGGAACGACTCGCTGATGTGCCGTGTATGGGGAGAATCTCTTCGGAGATAAGGTGAGAGACGTGGTGGCCCAGCTTCAGGACCACCACGAAAACCTCAGACAACTCTCCACAAGCACTCTGGACCTGTCATCTCATCTAGGAGGTCAGCAAGATCAAGGCAGAGGTAGTCTTTTGATAGAGGAAGTACTATCCTCCACCCCCTCGCACTCATTAACAGCATCAGGACTCCCACGGCCAACCCAGACATGCATCTCAGTCAAATCTGGGTTTTGACTAGGTCATGTGGAGTGTAGGTCAGTTGCCCATACCAAGGACTATGGATCTGCTGGTCGAGGGCAGGCTGCTGTTCTTCATGAAACAGTAGCCCAGTATAACCTCGCACCAGTGGGTTCTTTCCATCATTTGCCAAAGGTTCCAGTTGAACCTATTGGGTATCCTGCCAAATTGTCTTATGAGCCCATTTTGGGGGCCAATAGTGCATTAGAAGGTACTTCTAATGGAGCTCTCCTCCTGCTTAATGGCCAGAGAGGTCAAGCCTGTTCCACCAAGGCAGAGAGTGTGGAGATTTTATTCCAGGTACTTCCTGATTCCAAAGAAAACAGGAACATAAGAACATAATGACATGCCATACTGGGTCAGAGCAAGGGTCCATCAAGCCCAGCATCCTGTTTCCAACAGTGGCCAATCCAGGCCATAAGAACCTGGCAAGTACCCAAAAACTAAGTCTATCCCATGCTACTGTTGCTAGTAATAGCAGTCGCTATTTTCTAAGTCAACTTAATTAATAGCAGGTACTGGACTTCTCCTCCAAGAACTTATCCAATCCATTTTTAAACACAGCTACACTAACTGCACTACATCCTCTGGCAACAAATTCCAGAGTATAATTGTGTGTTGAGTGAAAAGAACTTTCTCCGATTATTTTTAAATGTGCCACATGCTAACTTCATGGAGTGCCCCCTAGTTTTTCTATTATCCGAAAGAGTAAATAACCAATTCACATTTACTTGTTCAAGACCTCTCATGATTTTAAACAGCTCTATCATATCCCCCCTCATCTGTCTCTTCTCCAAGCTGAAAAGTCCTAACCTCTTTAGTCTTTCCTCATAGGGGAGTTGTTCCATTCCCTTTATCATTTTGGTCGCCCTTCTCTGTACCTTCTCCATTCCATCTATATCTTTTTTGAGATGTGGCGACCAGAATTGTACACAGTATTCAAGGTGCGGTCTCACCATGGAGCGATACAGAGGCATTATGACATTTTCTGTTTTATTCACCATTCCCTTTCTAATAATTTCCAACATTCTGTTTGCTTTTTTGACTGCCGCAGCACACTGAACCGACATTTTCAATGTGTTATCCACAATGACGCCTAGATCTCTTTCTTGGGTGGTAGCACCTAATATGGAACCTAACATTGTGTAACTATAGCATGGGTTATTTTTCCCTATATGCATCACCATGCACTTATCCACATTAAATTTCATCTGCCATTTCAATGCTCAATTTTCCAGTCTCACAAGGTCTTCCTGCAATTTATCACAATCTGCTTGTGATTTAACTACTCTGAACAATTTTGTATCATCTGCAAATTTGATTACCTCACTCATCGTTATCCTTTCCAGGTCATTTGTAAATATATTGAAACCGTTCTGATGGGGAAACCGAATGATGGTATACAAAACACGATAAATAAATACATAAAATAAAATAAAAGCACGGGTCCCAGTACAGATCCCTGAGGAACTCCACTGCCCACTCCCTTCCACTGAGAAAATTGTCCATTTAATCCTACTCTCTGTTTCCTGTCTTTTAACCAGTTTGTAATCCACGAAAGGACATCGCCACCTATCCAATGACTTTTTACTTTTCCTAGAAGCCTCCCATGAGGAACTTTGTCAAACGCCTTTTATCAAACGCCTTTATCAAACGCCTTTTATCCATCACCAACCTACTCAACAGCTTAAACTTGGTCCTCAACGCTTCTAAGACAGAGCTTCTCCTCATCTCCTCAAATGATATCAATATCCACCAACCAACACCACTCAACCCCCACATCACATGTAAGCAGGTTAGAGATCTTGGGGTGATTCTAGACAATCGTCTAAACCTAAGGAAAATGGTCAATTCAACAACGAAAGATTGCTTTTACAGATTACAGGTCTTAAAACGACTTAAACCTCTCTTATTCTTCCACGACTTCAGGACAGTCCTCCAAGCGCTACTGTTCGCCAAAATAGACTACTGCAGCGCCCTTCTACTAGGACTCCCCAAATCCACTACCAAACCTCTTCAGATGATTCAAAATGCGGCAGCAAGATTGTTGACCAGCACCAGCCGCTACGAACACATATCACCAATTCTCAGGAACCTACACTGGTTACCAGTAAATTACAGAATTCTATACAAATCAATCACCTTAATCCATAAAACCATCCATCATCAACTTCAACTTGACCTAGAAATACCTTTCAAACTTTACTCCTCTAACAGACCAACTAGAGACATTTACAAAGGCACTCTTAATGTTCCACCCACTAAAGCTACACGCCTCGCTACGACCAAAGACAGAGCCTTTTCGACAGCAGGCCCTTCCATCTGGAATAGTATCCCATCAAACCTCAGACTGGAGCCATGCCTATTAACTTTCAGGAAAAATCTTAAAACCTGGCTCTTTCTCCAAGCCTTCCCTGAACCATCAGACAGTCACTAGCTGGCCTTCTTTTTTACCCAGTCTGTCACTCCGTTTCTCAAAGAAAAAAAATAAATGGACTCTTAGACTTCAGATTAAAGCACCGTTCTTAAGTTTGTAACTTGTACACTCTACGGTAAAATTACTTTACTGGCCTTTTCTTCTTTCCAGCTTGTTGCAAGCTTCCAAGTTCTCGCCCCCTGTTGATTGTAACTTTGACTTATTCCTGCTTTGGTTATCTTTCGTTTCGTGAATTTGTTACTCTAGTTTTTTCCCTTTGTTAAACTGTAAACCGATCCGATATGGTAATCTACTATGAAGGTCGGTATATAAAATTGTTAAATAAATAAATAAATACATCTACCAGTTCACCTTTATCTACATGTTTATTAACTCCTTCAAAAAAGTGAAGCAGATTTGTGAGGCATGACTTGCCTTGGGTAAAGCAATGCTGACTTTGCTCCATTAAACCATGTCTTTCTATATGTTCTGTGATTTTGATATTTAGAACACTTTCCACTATTTTTCCTGGCACTGAAGTCAGGCTAACCAGTCTGTAGTTTCCCGGATCTTCTCTGGAGCCCTTTTTAAATATTGGGGTTATATTAGCTACCTCCAGTCTTCAGGTACAATGGATGATTTTAATGATAGGTTAAAATTTTTTACTAATAGGTCTGAAATTTCATTTTTTAGTTCCTTCAGAAACCTGGGGTGTATACCATCCAGTCCAGGTGATTTACTACTCTACAGTTTGTCAATAAGGCCTACCACATCTTCTAGGTTCACCGTGATTTGGTACTGTCCATCTGAATCATTACCCATGAAAACCTTCTCCAGTACAGGTACCTCCCCAACATCCTCTTCAGTAAACACCAAAGAAAAGAAATCATTGAATCTTTCTGCAATGGCCTTATCTTCTCTAAGTTCCCCTTTAACCCCTCGATCATCTAATGGTCCAATTGACTTCCTCACAGGCTTTCTGCTTGAGATATATTTTTAAAAGTTTTTACTGTGAGTTTTTGCCTCTACGGCCAACTTCTTTTCAAATTCTCTCTTAGCCTGTCTTATCAATGTTTTACATTTAACTTAAAACAAATCGGAAGGCGGTCCCACGTAGCCAACGCAAAAAACAGCAAAGGGACTACCTTACACCGTGGAAGATTTTATTAGAGATGCCCGACTCGAACTGAGTTTCGCCAACAAGGCTGCATCAGGGGCTTTATGTTGTAAACATACTCTCACCACAGTAAGAGTCAATATACCAATCTGTAAATTGATTGTTGCAATAAAACTTTCAAACAGCATTCTGTCAAAAAACAGTTGCAGTGATATTTGTTTTTTGACAGAACGCTGTTTGAAAGTTTTATTGCAACAATCAATTTACAGATTGGTATATTGACTCTTACTGTGGTGAGAGTATGTTTACAACATAAAGCCCCTGATGCAGCCTTGTTGGCGAAACTCAGTTCGAGTCGGGCATCTCTAATAAAATCTTCCACGGTGTAAGGTAGTCCCTTTGTTGTTTTTTACATTTAACTTGCCAACACTTATGCATTAAGCTATTTTCTTCTGTTGGATCCTTCTTCCAATTTTTGAGTGAAGATCTTTTGGCTAATATAGCTTCTTTCACCTCCCCTTTTAAACATGCTGGTAATCATTTTGTCTTCTTTCCACCTTTCTTAATGTGTGGAATACATCTGGACTGTGCTTCTAGGATGGTATTTTTTAACAATGCACAAGAAGAAGATCCAATAATGCTAGACACTTAAAAAATATCAAAACATGTGAAAGAGTCTAGCACAAAAGTGAATGAGGATTGTTGGAAAGCATCTAGGGAAAACCTCATATGGTACCTTAGATAGGCTACTGATGCCTATAGGGCTACTGATACTCCAACCCGACGATTGTGGATGATGGATATGTTATAATCATTGGTTACCCCAGAGCGTATGATGCTTTCATGATTTGTAAAGCTATCACTGAAATCAGTGACCAAATTAAGTATCTACGACAGTGCCGAGATTAATGTTTAAAGTGCCGACATGATGCTCATAAGTGTTTCCCTGATGAAGAATTGATTTTCGAAACATAGCAATGTCGGGAATGATACACAGACAGCATGAAGATATTTCATCCATGATCTTGGCGCCATAGCAGTGAGCACAACAGCCTGGTAAAACACGACATTGTATACCAGCACATCCACTTTAGTGGACTCATACCTGATTTCAGTGATAGCTTTACAAATCATGAAAGCATCATACGCACTGGGGTAACCAATGATTAAAACATATCCATCATCCACAATCGTGGGGTTGGAGTATCAGTAGCCCTATAGGCATCAGTAGCCTATCTAAGGCACCATATGAGGTTTTCCCTAGATGCTTTCCAACAATCCTCATTCACTTTTGTGCTAGACTCTTTCACATGTTTTGATATTTTTTAACAATGACCATGACTCTTGCACACTTTTTACCTTTGTAGCTGCTCCTATCAGTTTTTTTCTATTTTTCTCATTTTATCAAAGTTTCCCTTTTGAAAGTTTAGCATGAGAGCCGTGGATTTGTTCCAGTCTTCCAGTCATTAATTCAAATTTGATCATATTATGATCACTATTGCTAAGTGGCCCCACCACCATTACCTCTCTCACCAATCCTGTGCTCCACTGAGAATTAGATCTAAAATTGTTCCCTCTTGTCTCGGTTCATGAACCAATTGCTCCATAAAACTGTCATTTATTCCATCCAGGAACTTTATATCTCTAGCATGCACCTTAGGGCCTTTAACAAATTTATCAAAAAAGAAAAGTTCAAGGTTTACCTGGGTACTTTGTTCCCCCTTTTGGCTATGCTCCCTTGATCTAAATGACACATACACTCATATCGAGATCTTCCCCAGTAACCAGAAATATCTCCAATTTGTGGTGGAAAACAGCACTTCCAGTATTGGGTGTTGCTGTTCGAGTTAGCATCTGCCCCACAAGTCTTCACTGGATGCCTCTGCAGGTTGGGGTGCATGCTTTCCCTTATTTAAACAATTGGCTAGTCAAGAGTACATCTCGGGGGGGGGGAACATGAGGTCCATGCGCTTGACCATCTGAGTGTTGGAGTCGTTAGGGTCAGTCATCAACTATCCGAAGTCCCATTTCACCCTGTCATTTAAATTGAATTTCATAGGAGCCTTCCTAGACATGGCTCAGGCCAAGGCCTTCCTGCCTTGTCAAAGGGCCATCATTTTGACAACCATCACAGCAAAGATCAGCAGAACCAGCAGGTGTCAGTCTGGCAATGTTGAGGCTGTTGAGCCATATGGCTGCAACCATCCATGTCACTCACTTGGTACGTTTACACATGCACAAAGCCCAATGGACCCTGATGTCGCAGTGGGGCAGGCCATACAGAACCTCCAGGATTTCATCCAAGTCACCCTGTGCCTCCGTGACTCTTTGCCCTAGTGGCAGGTACTTTCAAATTTAGAATGAGGGATCTCTTTTCAAAGTCCTCCTACCCAAATTGTCCTAACTACAGATGTGTCCACCATGGGCTGGGGAGCTCATGTAGATAGGCTCAGCACCTTCAGGGTCTCTAGTCTCCTCAGGAAAGCTGTTGTCAAATCAACTTCCTGGAGCTCTGGGTTATCTGGTATGCACTATAGCCTTTCAGAGATCAGTTGGCCAACAAAGTTGTCCTGATCCAAACCAACAACCAGGTAGCAATGTGGTATATCAACAAGCAGGAAGGCATGGTATCATACCTCCTTTGTCAGGAAGTGGTCCACCTCTGGTCATGGGCTCTATTCCATGAGATGGTACTCAGAGCCATGTACCTGGCCGGGATGGAGAACATACTGGACAGACTGAGTCAAGTCTTAGGCCCCATGAGTGGTCCCTGGACCAGGGGTTGCAAATCAGATATTCCACCTCTGGGGGAACCTGAATATGGATCTTTTCACGTCTCTTTGCTCCCTGTACAGGACAGATGGCAAACCAGCCTTGGATGCCCTTGCCCGTCATTGGGGCAAGGGTCTTCTGGATGCATATCCACCGATTCCCTTAGTGGTGAAGCTTTGCGAGTACAAGGGGACTATGATCCTCATAGTCCCTTATTATCCAAGACCAGTCTGGTTTCTACTCCTATGGGAGTTGTGCATCCAGAAATAGATCTCATCATGCAATATTGAGGCAGGTTATGATATCACAATCTCCAGGCCCGAATGCTCACAGTCTGGATGTTGAGAGATTAATTCTGCAACCACTTGATCTCTGAGGATGTATCTAGGTTCCTGGTGGCTTCTAGAAAACCTTTTGGTAGAAAGTCCTGTAAACTGAAGTGGAGGAGTTTTCTGTGTGGTGTGAGCAGAAGGCCCTAGATCTGTTCTCTTGCCCAACCTCAAAATTGCTTGATGACCTTTTACACCTATTGGAGGCTGGCTTGAAAACAAACTCTGTTAGAGTTCATTTGAGTACAAAAGGCACATACCACTATGGTGTAGATACGCCTATCTCTGTACAGCCTATAGTTGTATGCTTTATGCGGGGTCTGCTTCTATTGAAGCCTCCCCCTGAGACCTATACATGGTGTAAGCTCTGCTGATGAAAGCTCCTTTTGAACCTGTGATCTGAAGTACCTGATCTGGAAGGCCATATTTTCAGTGGCAGTCACGCAGGGTCAGCAAGCTCCAAGCCTTAGTAACTTAACCACCTTACACTAAGTTTTATCATGACAGGATATTCTTGCGTATGTACCCTAAGTTCCTGCCTAAGGTGGTGATGGACTTCCATCTTATCCAGTCCATCATCCTTCCAAAATTCTTTTCCAGGCCCCATTCACACCATGACAAACAAGCCCTGCATAATTTGGACTCTAAGCGAGCCTTAGCCTATCTGGAGTGGACAGAAGCCCATAGACAGTCCTCCCAACTTTGTGTTTCTTTTGATAGAAATAGGTTGAGCATCACCATTCCCAAACAGACACTATCCAATTGGCTAGCAGATTTCATTTACTTCTATTATGCCCAGGCAGGACTGCATCTTGGGGTTTATATCAAGGCTCAGTCTGTCTGAGCCATAGCAGTGTTGGTGGTCCACTTGTGAGCAGTTCTTGTGGAAGAGATCTGCAAGGCTGTGATGTGGAGTCCTCTCCACATATTCACATCTCACTATTGTCTGGATAGGAATGGCCAAAGTGATAGTAAGTTTGGCCAGTCTGACCTTTGGAATCTGTTTGAGGTGTAGAACCCAACTCTCACTGCCAAGGGCCCATTGTTTGGATTCAGGCTGTCTGCTCCCTCTGTTACAAACAGCACTGTTGTTGTGCCCTTTGGCACCTGGTTTTGGTGTCTGTTAGTCCCCCTTTTATGTTGGGGAGCAGCCTGTAGCTAAGGATTCATCATGTGTGAGGAATACCACCCTGCTTGTCCTCGGAGAAAGCAGAGTTGCTTATCTGTAACAGATGTTCTGCAAAGCAGCAGGATGTCAGTCCTCACGAAACCCATCCACCATCCCAAGAATTGGATTTGTCCTATGTTTTTCTTATAAGACTGAAGAGGGACCCTGCATGGATGTGTGGTATAGGGCATGCTAGGCATGCCCAGCGTGGCAAGTCAAAGTTCTTGAAATTTTGACATAGGTTTTCCGTGTTGGGGTTCCATCTGATGATGTTACTGTTATGACCCTTGGTCTGGTGCAGGATTGGTACAGCCCTCTGGTCGGACCCAGACAGCGCCTGCCACCAGGAGGTGGAGCATACAAGGAGACAGAGGCTAGCTGGAGCTTCACCAATAACAGTCCAGGGTTTCCGCAGGTTGAGCCCTTGGGTACCTGGATCGTCTGGACTTAGGTGGGCTCTGGTGGTCTCCCAGAGAGGTGTGCCCACCACAAGCAAGGGTGCGTGGCTGATGCAGAGTGGAGAAGCTAGACCTGAACCGGAAGCTCCGGAGACCTTGAAAAGGCAACAGTTCAAAGAGGTCCTCCGAATGAGACAGGCAGCACCTGCGGGTCTAGCCACATGGAAGCCACAGTTGTTATTCAAGTATGTTGGCCCGAAGGTCACCGGGGGCCAGAAGAGAGTGTCTGAGGGAAGTGCAAGGCTCAGAGCCAGAGTATCGGTCCTAGAGAGGTCAGACAAAGCGAGGGTCAATACCAGTATCAGTCCATGCGTAGTCAAGGCAAGCGAGGGTCGGTTCCAGGTGGCAGACAGAATGGTCAGGCAGACAGTGGTCGGTTCCAGGAGGCAGACAGTAGAATGGTCAGGCAGGCAGAGGTCAGTTCCAGATGGCAGACAGTAGAATGGTCAGGCAGGCAGAGGTCAGTACCAAGAAGTCAGTCTGGATAAGTACCTCGGAAGGATACAGGAACAATGAGACTCTGGGACTGGAGATGCTGGAACAGAAGACGCTGGAACAGCAGACACTTGGAATAGAGGCAAACTAGCACACCAACGGTGTCAACCCAATTGCCAAGGCAAAGAGCAGTAGTCTGAGCCCTGCTTATATACAGGGCTCAGGTGACATCATCGGGGTGCACCACAGATGGGTTTCCCATGCTTGGCCTTTTAAATGTCCGGGAGTTCCTGGCCCCGCACTAGTGGTGGGGCCAACGCCATGGAGGATGCCGAGCCCCAACGCGAAGAGCACTGCGAGAGGGAAAGCCCTGATGGGCCTGGAGACGCCTGACGCCGTGGACGAGCAGTGCTGGCAGAGGCGGCAAGTGAGGAGCTGGTAGACGGGCACGACAGGTGAACAGACCCGGCCGCGGCACCAACGCGGCCAGGAAGCGCAACACCCATGTTGTTCTTGGAGAGCACCTGTTACAGGTAAGCAACTCTGCTTATTTTCTTGCATAAATTATATGCGCATTTATTCTTACAATAGGTAGGACAAGTACTCACACTCAGTGCATTGAAATACTCGCTTTCAATGCATTGCACGTATTTCCGTGAAAATGTACATATGAACATATGTCAAGGGTAGAAATATATGGCTTTTATAATGCGTGCGTATGTGATACATAAATATATGTGCAGCTATATACATTAGGGATGTGAATCGTTTTTTGACGATTTAAAATATCGTCCGATATATTTTAAATCGTCAAAAATCGTTAGAGCCGCGATACAATAACAATTCCCCCCCCCGATTTATCGTCAAAAAATCATAAATCGGGGGAAGGGGGAGAGGAAGGGGGAGAGGAAGGGGGAGGGCGGGAAAATCGGCACACTAAAACAACCCTAAAACCCACCCCGACCCTTTAAAATAAATCCCCCACCCTCCCGAACCCCCCCAAAATGCCTTAAATTACCTGGGGTCCAGAGGAAGGGTCCCGGTGTGATCTTTTACTCTCGGACCTCCGTGCGTTGTAGAAATGGCGCCGGCGCTACCTTTGACCTGTCATATGACAGGTCAAAGGTAGCGCCGGCGCCATTTTGTTTTTTTGTTCCCCGACGTCAGGAGCGTAGGAGATCGCTTCAGGACCCCCGCTGGACCCCCAGGGACTTTTGGCCAGCTTGGGGGGGGCCTCCTGACCCCCACAAGACTTGCCAAAAGTCCAGCGGGGGTCCGGGAACGACTTCCTGCACGCGAATCATTTTTCCGTACGGAAAATGGCGCCGGCCATACGGCAACACGATTCGACTGCAGGAGGTCGTTCCGGACCCCCGCTGGACTTTTGGCAAGTCTTGTGGGGGTCAGGAGGCCCCCCCAAGCTGGCCAAAAGTCCCTGGGGGTCCAGCGGGGGTCCGGGAGCGATCTCCTATGCTCCTGCCGTCGGGGGACAAAAAAACAAAATGGCGCCGGCGCTACCTTTGCCCTGTCATATGACAGGTCAAAGGTAGTGCCGGCACCATTTCTACAACGCACGGAGGTCCGAGAGTAAAAGATCACACCGGGACCCTTCCTCTGGACCCCAGGTAATTTAAGGCAGTTTGGGGGGGTTCGGGAGGGTGGGGGATTTATTTTAAAGGGTCGGGGTGGGTTTTAGGGTTGTTTTAGTGTGCCGGTTTTCCTCCCCTCCCCCCCACTGGACCCCAGGTAATTTAAGGCATTTGGGGGGGGGGTTCGGGAGGGTGGGGGATTTATTTTAAAGGGTCGGGTGGGTTTTAGGGATGTTTTAGTGTGCCGGTTTTCGATTTACACGATTTACACAATATTTAAAAAACCCAAACTGCGATGATCCGATTCCCTCCCCCTCCCAGCCAAAATCGATCGTTAAGACGATCGATCACACGATTCACATCTCTAATATACATGCGTGTATGCGACCTTGTGCAGTTATTTGAAAGCTATTCTCTATGGGCTGAGAAATGAAGGGAGAGAGAAGGTAAAAATCAAACATAAAGGCTAATTTAAATAAGCTTGTAAAATTATTTTCAAACCTTATAAAAGGCAAAATGAATGTAGGATGAATATATGGAAGATTCAGAGAAGGAAAGAAAAAAAATTTGTCACAAACTGTTGTGCCGAAAGGTGGACCCATGGGCCAAGGTGGGGTTGACGCAACCCGTAGGTAAGGACCTACGGGTCTCCACCGTTGGCAGGTCGAATGGGCTGCTAGACAGAGGCCGCTGGAGCTTCACCTATACCTGCCCCCGTTCCCCACGGGTTGAGCCTTTGGGTGCCAGGGCCGGCAGGACTTAGGTGGGACTCTGTGTGTAGTCGAAGCAAGAGCTGGTTCAGCCCAGAGACAGCAGGTGAGAGATGGCACAGTCTTACTCTGGACTGGATAATGTCCTGGAAACTCAGGCGCCAATGGAACGGAGGCACACAGAGGGCACTTGAGCAAAAGCAGGCCAAAGCCTGAAGAAACCTCGTCCAGGGAGTAAGCTGAAGAGGTGTCCAAGGGCAGGCTTGAGTCAGGGCTGGCGGAAATCCAAAGGCAGTTGCAAGCAAGGCTGATGTCTGATCAGAGATAGGCAATAGCGTAGTCAGCAAAGCAGAGGTCTGGGTCTGGACATAGTAGTGTAGTCAGGCGAAGCAGAGGTCAGGGTCTGGAGATAGGCAATAGCGTAGTCAGGCGAAGCAAAGGTCTGGGTCTGGAGATAGGCATTGGCGAGGTCAGGTGAAGCAATGGTCCAGGCTTGGAGAGAGTCAATGGAGTGGTCAGATGAAGCAGAGGTCTGGGCTTGGAGAGAGTCAATGGCATGGTCAAGCGAAGCAGAGGTCCGGGCTTGAAGAGAGTCAATGGTGAAGTCAGGCAAAGCAAAGTCACAGTCTGTGTAGTCAATCCGATGAATGTAGCAAGGTAGGAATGAGGGGACAGGAACCAGGAGCAGTGGTAGCAGGACCGGTAACGCCGGGGACTGTGGCAAGGCTGGAGGCGCCAGGGGAGGCCCGAGGATGGAGCTGATGACCCACTACCGCCAGCGAGGAGGAACCAGAAGCTGGAGTCACTGTGGAAAGGTGAGAGGGCCATGCCGCAGGTCTGCCACGGATGGCACACGTAACACAAACTCATTATGTACTAATAAGCCTTTAAAAGAAGAAAGTACTGGCAAGATGGCTGTTCCAACATGGGCTGGTGTTTCGTCATTTGCTTCAGGGGTGCGTAGGACATGGCATTTGTGCATCAATAACGGCTTTATGGATAAATAACCTCCATGCTCTAAACACCCTGAAGTAGATAACGAAACACCAGCTCGTGTTGGGCATGGATGCAAAAAAAAATGTTGAAGATAAGTGCTTCATTAAAGTGTTTTATTTGCAAATGAAAAATAAGAAAAATATATGCAAGAAGACAAGTGTCAATGATTATAAAAAAGAGCTAAGCATTTTGGTGGTTCACCTTATGGTATGATGGTCTCCATATACACTGCTTTATCCATTTCTCTAGTGCAGTGGTTCTCAACCTTTTTCCCATCGTGACACGCCTAACAGACCACACTCACATGTTTGACACCCTGTTCATTACAATTTACGGCGGAAATAAAAAATAAAGGTCCGGTATTATTTTTAATGTTAAGAATGACACAAGGAAAAGATGCATATTCTGTCTGAACAGAAATTGCATAAACAGTAAACATCCCACACCAAAACAGCACCAATTTCCAGCACTTAACAGTAACCACCTTACCTAAGAAAAGGCAACACTGAAAATATTACACCAGGCCTTAAGACACCAATACATCTCCTATTAGGAAAACGGACCAAGTCAGGCTGCTATAGAGCCCTACACAGCAACTACACGCCAGCAGAGAACCTTACCTATTTATTTATTTATTTGTTTGTTTTTATATACCGGTGTTCGATTTACAAATCACATCGGTTTACAAATCATTTTTGACAGGTACAGTAAATGATTAGAGAAATGTCATAGGAAGTTGTAGTAGCAACCTAGGTAAAAAAAAAAAAAAGTGCCAAAAAGATAGCATAAATAATAATAGTATAACAGTGCCAAAAGATAGCATAAATGATAATTGAATAGCAGAAAGGAATATATTGCATAAATAGTGGTAAATATTAGAGTAACAGGGTAACAATAATTATCATTAGGTATATTTTGTATCAGAGATGGTAATAGGGATGGGTAGCATTGTTAAATAGCATAAATAGTAATATAATGACAACAATTAGCATTAGAGTAACAAGGGTGAATTTATTGGTGTGGTGGTGGGGAGGGGGGTTGCTCTGAGTGCATGGTTAGGGTTTGGTTTTGGGTTGGTTCGTGTGTGATGTTGGAAAGGCTTTGCGGAATAACCATGTTTTAAGATTTTTCTTGAAAGATTGGATGGATGGATCTGTTCTTAGTTCTGTGGGGAGTTTGTTCCATAGGATGAGGCCGGCATAGGAAAATGTTCATTCCCTTGTTGATATCCATTGAGTGGCTTTAGGGGGCGGTATTTGTAGGAGGCCAGAGTTTGAGGAGCGAAGATTCTGTGTGAGAGTATGAAGGAGAAGGGGGTGGGCAGCCAGTTGGTTTGGTTGTTGTGGATGATTTTGTGGATGCTGCTTAGAGTTTTGTACTGTATTCGCTGAGGGATTGGAAGCCAGTGTAGGTCTTTGAGGATGGGTGCGATGTGGTCTGATTTCTTGCTGTTTGTGAGTGCTCTGCCCGCAGCATTCTGGAGTAGTTGAATGGGTTTGAGGGTGGATCTGGAAGGCCTAGTAGCAGAGCATTGCAGTAGTCAAGTTTAGAAAAGAGAAGAACCTGTAGAACTGTTCAGAAGTCTTGAGGGTATAGAAGTAGCTTGAGCTTTCTTAGGATTTGGAGTTTGTAAAATCCGTCTTTTAGTAGGTTGTTGATGTGTTTCTTGAAGTTCAGTTGGTTGTCGAGAAAGATGCCAAGGTTTTTGACTGTTGAGAGTATTTGGTTAGCAGGATACTGTGTGGAGGAGTTGGTGGGGGTGGTAGGGAGGTTTGCTAGATATGTATAAGATTTTAGTTTTTGAGTTATTGAGAGTAAGGGATAGTTGTGACAGTAGGTGCTTTATTGATGAGTGTTCCATCGCTGTAGGGTGTGTTCGATGGAGTCTTTTACTGGCAGCAAGATTTGTACATCATCGGCGCATACATAATGCAATAGACTTGTTTCCTTGAGGAGTTTGCATAGTGGGGTCATATAGATGTTGAATAAAGTGGAGGATAGGGAAGAGCCTTGTGGAATTCCGTGTGGTAAGGGGATTGGCTTGGATTCTATGTCGTTGAATTTGACCTTGTATGACCTGTTGGATAGGTATGATTTAAACCAGCTGAGTGTTGTGTCTTGTAGTCCAATTTCCTGTAGTCTGTATATTAACATTTTGTGGTTGACGGTATCAAATGCAGCTGATATGTCGAGGAGGATGAGTAAGTAGGAGGTGTTACAGTCAAGTCCTTTGAGGATTATGTCTGAGAGGGAGAGTAATAGTGTTTCAGTGCTGAGGGAGGTTCTGAAGCCGTGTTGTGTGGGGAAGAGAATATTGTGGGAGTCCAAGTTGACGGTTTGCAACTTTTTCGAGAATCTTGGCTATGAAGGGTAGGTTCGATATTGGTCTGAAGTTTGCTAGATCAGTTTCCTCGAGATGAGGATTTTTTGAGTATCGGTTTGATGATGGCACATTTTAGGTTTTCGGGTAAGATGCCTTGGTCAAGTGAGAGGTTGATTATGGATGCGATTGGTTTGGCAATGTGGCTCGGTATTTGTTTAAGGAATTTTATGGGAATTCGGTCGATGGGATGAGCTGCAGGGTTCATGTTTTGTATGATGGATTCAATTTCAGTTGATGCAATGTCGTCGAAGTGAGTCAATTTGTTGTTGTTTGTGTGTGGATCTGTAGTGGCCTCGAAGTTTGGGTTAGGGTTTTTTGCAAGTAGATTTAGAATTGTGTTATTGAAGAATTGGGCCAGGTGGTCACTGCTGTTTGTTTGTTTGGTTGCTGTGAGTGAATTTTGGGTTGGTTAAGTGATGTTGTTGACATAAGCGAATAGGGTTCTTGAGTTGTGTTGGTATTTGTGAATTTTGACAGCGTAGTAGTTGTGCTTGGCTTTGTCTATATCAGTTTGGTAGATGTATAGTATAGTCTGTAGCTGTCTTTTAGCTGGGGGGGTGGGTTTTCGTCTCCATTTCTTTTCAGCTCGCCTTAGAAGGAGCTTGGTCTTCCTCAGTTTGGGGGTGTACCATGGTGCTTTCTGTCTGGTGGATGGTTTGAGTTCTTTCTTGATGAGTGGGCATTTGATTTTGGCGACTTCAGCATTGATGTTGAGCCATGAGACTATGGCATAGTTGATGTCTGTTGTGTTTAGGGACTTGAGAGAGTTTGGAAGTGTTTCGATTAGGTCTTCGCTGGTGTATGGCTTGTTGAATTTAATTAGTTTGTTTGGCTTTTTAAACTCTTGGGTGGGTTGGTTTGATTTAGCTTGTGGTCTGACCATGGAATGGCAGTTGCTGTTGGCATTGTGTGTTTTGCAATTTTTTCATTTGTGAAAATGAGGTCGAGTGTGTGGCCCGCTTTGTGGGTGGGAGTTTTTATTATTTGTTGGAATCCATGGCATTCATGGCGTCAGAGAGGAGTTAGCAGGTGGCTGTAGGGGGAGTTTGGTCCATATGTATGTTGAAATCTCCCAGTACTATTGCTGGGACGTTCATGTCAATGTTGTTGGCAATGGTTTCTATTAGTGGGGATAGATTATGTTTAATGTGACCTGGGGGGGAGTAGATGAGGAGGATTTTTAGCTTCTTTGATTTGAAGAGCCCTGCTTTGAGTGGTGGAGAGAGGTTGGTGGGGTGAAGTTTAAACTTGTTTCTTTGACGCAATGAAGAGCAGGCCACAACATTTTTTCTTCGGTCTGGGGAATGAGAATATGTTGTAGGTTTTTCTGGGTAGCTGGTTGATAAGCATTATGTCGGTGGCTTTCAGCCATGATTCGGTGATGCAGAGGAGATCAGGGTGCTCGTCCATTAGGAGGTTGTGTATTATTGGTAGTTTTTTTGTTATTGATTGTGCATTGATTAGTGTGTGAATGAGGAATGTTAGAGCTGTGAGGTATGAGTTGTTGTGGATTGGGACTTTGGTCAGGGAGCATGGTCTGTTGGGGTTGTAGTTTTCTCTCTTAGTGATGTTTTGGTAGTATGGTAAGGTTGGGTTGTTGAGAAATGGGTGCATGTTTGTTGAGGTTGCATGGTCTCATTAGATGAGTGGGGGTGTTCGTGGCTGAGTTTGTTGTATCGTGTGACGGTTGTCTATGCAGTTTGCAGTCTTTTTAGTTGGTATGGTAGTTTTTCAGTGTTTTCCTGGGCTAGAGCTGGTTGTCTGGTTAAGAGGAGTAGTGGCAGTGTGGAAGAGACAGCGCAAAGGGGTGCGCAAAGGGGCCTGCTCCTTTGGATGCACTCCTTCGGCGCGTGATGCACGGCGCATGGCGTGAGGAGAGATTTAAATCACTCACCCGCCGCCTCCTCTGATGTCAGGAGGGGTGGTCCTCGGCGCTCCTTTCATTGTTCGGCACTCCAGTGGCAATCAGGTAGGCCTCGGGGTGGTGATTTGGTCCGTGCCAGTCATGATGGCACGCATGACCCCGCCGACGCCACCGATGTCCGTCACGGTGGCGTCGGCAGGGTCTTCTGGTCGCTGAGGCGTCGGTCGAGTCATGCAGCGGCCGCATGGGTGTCCGCTGCACGACTGAATCACATGTGCTGACCCTCACTAGCAAAGAATAAAGAGACCAAAACACATAACTAGAAGCATGCAGACAAAAACTGAATTGGAAACCGCAACAAGCTAGAGTCTCTGGATGCAGTGCAGCAAAGGAAAAAAAGAAACATCACCCATCCTTATAAAACAAATCAAGAAATATAAAATCAGTAGCAGTAAAGCCATACTAACAAAAAGAATAGATTATTTCAAAACAGTGGATGAATAGAATATCCAATAATTAAAAACATATCAAAAATTTCTAGATACCAATAAAATATTTCAAAATAGCAGACACAGAGAACCAGTAATGAAAAATAATAAGGATACAAAAAATGTTTTGCTCTGCATACCTGGGAACGTTTGATATCCAGGTGCCCTAAGATTGTTTTGAATTAGCAGGAGGAGGGGTAGTTTGCTTGGAACTTTCTCCTCTCTCTCACTCACAGTGGCTCACAATTGCTCACATATACACATGCTTTTTCTCTCTCACTTATATAGGCTCTTAATTACACATTTACATACATGCTGTCTATCTTTTCAGGCTTACACACACAGGCTTTCAATCACACACATACATGCTGTCCTTTTCTCTCACACACAGACTCTCATTCACATACTCACATGCTCCCTCACCTAAACCAGCTCTCAATCACACACAGACACCCAGGGGTAGATTTTATAAATCTGCGCCCGCGCATACTTTTGTTTGCGCACCAGGCGCAAACAAGAGTATGTGGGATTTTAATAGATACGTGCGTAGCCGTGTGTATCCATTAAAATCCGGGCTCGGCATGCACAGGCGCTGATTTTGGGCAGCGCAAGGCTGCCCAAAATCAGCAGCCTGTGCATGCCGAGCCGCGCAGCCTGCCTCCGTTCCTCCGAGGCCGCTCCGATTTCAGAGCGGCCTCGGAGGGAACTTTTCTTCCACCCCCCCGCACCTTCCCCTCCCTTCCCCTACCTAACCCACCCCCCCAGCCCTATCTAAAACCTTCCTACCTTTGTTGCACAAGTTACACCTGCTTGAGGCAGGCATAACTTGCGCGTGCTGGGCCGGCCACCAGCGCGCCATGGTCCAGTCCGGGGGCTGGTCCGGAGGCCGCGGCCACGCGCCCGGAACACCCCCGATGACGCGCTGGCCGCGACACTCCCCCCGACATGCCCCTGACATGCCCCCCCAGGAAAGCCCCGGGACTTACAAGCATCTCAGGGCTTGCGCGCGCCGCCGAGTCTCCTCAACATAGGCTCGGCGCGTGCAGGGGGAGTTTGGGCCAGGTTTTCGGGTGGTACGCACGTATCCCTTTGAAAATCTGGTCCACATTCTCTCTTTCACTTTCACACAGGCTCTCAATCACATACTCACACGCTCTCTCACCTAAATCAGCTCTCAATCACACAGATACACATGCTCTCTCTCTCTCTCTCTTTCATTTACACACAGGCTCTCAATCAAACTCACATGCTCCCTCACCTAAACCAGCTCTCAATCGCACACAGTCACACATGCTCTCTCTCTCTCTTTCATTTACACACAGGCTCTCAATCACATACTCACATGCTCCCTCCCCTAAACCAGCTTTCAATCAGACACAGACACACATGCTCTCTCTCTTTCTCTCATTTACACACAGGCTCTCAATCACATACTCACATGCTCCCTCACCTAAACCAGCTCTCAATCACACACATACTCTCTTTCACATGTACAGGCTCTCAATCATTCATATACATGCTATCTCACTCACATACACACATGCTTGCTCATTCATTCATTCTCCCCCCTCCCCCAAACTACCGGCAGCCGCAGCCTCCTCCACTTCTAATCCTAAAGGCAGCATCCTCACGGAGCAAGGAGTCCCATCGGCCGCGGGGGTTGACGACATTCTTTGTTTTCCTCCGAGACGCGCTTCCCATTCCTCAGGCTGCGCTTCTCTTTTCTTCGGGCCGACGCTGCCTGCACTAGCATGGTCTCTTCTTCCTGCGCATGCACCTGCTGCTCACCACTTCCGTGTCGCAGTGGGGCGGGAAGAAGAGAGAATGCTGATGTCACTGACTCCAGCTCTCCTGCCGCGTTCTGCCCAGGCTTTCAACGTTTTAAGCCCGTGTGGAGGACCTATCTTGCTTAGGTAGGGGGAGCAGCTGGGTCAGCAGGGGACCGGGAAGTGTCACCAAGCACACACAGGTGTGTCACCACACTTCCCGGTCCCCTGCTGACCCAGCTGCTCCCCCTACCCGAGCAAGATAGGTCTTCCACACGAGTTTAAAATGCTGAAAGCCTGGGCGGAATGCGGCAGGAGAGCTGGAGTCAGTGGCACCGGCATTCTGTCTTCTTCCCACCCCACCGTTGCCCGGAAGAGGAAGTGGTGAGCAGCGGGTGCGTGTGCGGGAAGAAGAGACCATGCTAGTGCATGCAGCGTTGGCCCAAAGAAAAGAGAGGCACAGCCTGAGGAATGAGCAGAGCGGCTCAGAGGAAAAAAAGAACGTCGTCAACCCCCAGTTTGAGGAGCAAGGTTTGAGGAGCAAGCAGCATAAACACATTGAGATCCATATTGAACTGTGGACTGTCTCCAGTTAAGTTAACTATATTAGAGATGTGCTTCGGGTAAAAATTTCGTGCCAGGCTTCGTTTTGCCCCCCCCCCCCGCGCGGGAATTTCATTTTTCCCGCGGTTTGGGATTTTTTTTTCGGGGGTAGTGCGCAATATCGGGAGATAGTGCGCGCTAACTCAAAAATGATTTTTTTCTGAAATTTCGGAAAAATTTCAGTCTTTTTTCAGTTCTCCCGAACCATTCCGAATTAGGCAATATCGTTGACATTGCCTAATTTGGGAAAAATGATTGCACATCCCTAAACTGCATACATTTACCTGGTTAACTTAAACTGAGAGTTCATAGTGCAGTTAGCTGAGTAAGGTTATCTGGTTACCTTAGTGGAGCCGTCCAGGAAGACCAAAATCAGCCATCAGCATTATCTGCCCAATTTAGACTTGCATTCTTTATTGCTGTGGTGAAGCCCATTAAATTTGGAGCCTCAGGAATGTAAGATGCAAGAGAATGTATTTATTTAAAAACACTTGTATACCACACAATTTGTCCAAGGACAACAAAAGCGGTTCACACAACTTTACACACATATTTATATAAAAATAAAGCATCTTATTAAGACAGTAACAAAATAATCATAATTAATCATAACTTTTGAAATACAAACAAAATAATGCAGAGCCCAGCTCTGTTTAAATTTGGTATAGGCTCCTCCCCACCTCTTCAGACATTAGTTTACCCAGCTGCAGCCAATTTCAGTACATTCTGGCAGTGACATCATCACTGGTGCACCCTTTGTGTGATATAGACATGCCAGTTTTGACGCCTCCTGACATCATTGAACCCCCACGGGAACCAATAGTGGAGCTTATTGATGCTGATGTTGATGCTGTGCACCCAGCATGTCAGTGAGGTGCACCGTGGACCCACCCAAGGGTGCATCCAGGCACTGGAGAATGGACCATGTGGTTGGTGCCATTATGTCCAGAGGCAAGGAACCCCCCCCCCCCCCCCACACACACACACACCTACCTCCCACCCAGATTGGATGCATCTTCGGGAGTAAGTCCTGTGTAGCCCTGAGCCGGAAATATAAACACTGCATTACAGGTAGTGTCCGCACACTCTGGCATGGCGACCACCCACTTAAGCACTGATTTGTCTGATCTGAGACATTCTGAGCCCTTTTTTCTTCTCCCAGTTAATCATAGCTCTAATTATGATTATTGTAGGTGGAGATAAATAGGTTCCCTTCTGTGATTCACCATCAGGAGCTGAAATGTTATGCACAGAGTTTACAATTAAGTAAAAAATCGGTTTACAAAAAAGGGAAAGGGAGATACAGATCTACAGATTTATTTTTTACTGCAGTTTGGAGCAAGCATTTTCTTGTGTTCATGATTATTCATAGAAGTCTGTACAAATCTTTCATTTTGGATGAATTTACCTTAGCTTACAATGTCAACATTTGATTACAGGTACAGTACAAGGGAGAGCAAAACATTTGGTACATGTTGACTGAGTGATGAACTGAAAAAAAAAAAAAACCACACCTGGTTACTGTCAGTGATGGTGCTATTACAAACCGGCACTCTGTTATCTTTCATTCAATTTCTTTAGTAAAATATACAAATCTTGAAAGATTGAAGGAGGGATGATCTCAGATGAAAGAGAGTCTTTGATACCATCAGTTCAACTTGATCTCTCAAAAATGATATTGATTTTGTGAGCATGCCAGTTTTTCTTTGCCACTCAGAAACCAGTTATCATCTCCTTAGTCACTGAGGTCCCTTGGTAGAGAAAGCATAATCTTGAAAGTAATAAGGAGAGACATAGACAAAGACAGACAGACACAAAGCTATCTCTCAAACCAGGTCCTTTTGATAGAACAAGTTCAATAACTGAGACTAAAATATAACCTTTTTTTTTTTTTTTTAAACTATTCTCCAGATAAATCATATGAGATGGAGCAAGGAGATCTAAATGTCAAAGCAGACTCTTTTGAAAGCCTGAACTCAACTCTGATAAAACATTTGATAGTCTTTGAAAGTTGATAGAAAAACTAGAAGGAAGAATATTGCTGTAAGACAATAGTTAAAAGATACTATAACAAAAGGTTGACTAGAATAAAATAAAGAGAATCATTTTTAGCCCTCTCCAAATGACACAATCTAAGAAAGTGCAATACCGGCTTAGATAAAAGCAATAAGCTATAACAATGGAACCTATATATTAAAAGATATAAGCCTTAATACTCATGCACAACGTGCAATCTTTGCATACACATTAGTATTACCCTGTGGCAATATAAATTACATGCAAATGAGCCAATTAAAATCCAAAATTATACTAATAAACTCAATAATTTACACTAGATAGTACATTTACTGTTACCACCTACAAGGCTGTAACACAGGTCAGTTAACACAGGGAAATTAACTACTACACCATAAGTGGTAACTTTTGTGACAATGGCTCATGTTAAAGTTTACTAGCCAAACTCCCCCCTCTTCCCTGGCTACAATAGGAGAATAACCTCTTTCTATAATTCTAACCCTTAATTGTAAGACTTTTCGTTTAAGATCCTGCACATCCAGGAATAGTGTAGCCACAAGAATTGCCTCACTAGAAGACAAGTTTTAGCCCTCTTGTTGCGATACTAAGTAGGAGGAACCACAGAAAGCAGCACCATGCAAAATTAAAAAGGCTTGCCTGAAAAAAAAAAATGTCTGGGCGCACAATGCACACGCACAATAAACTAGGGATGTGAATTGTTTTTTAACGATTTAAATTATCGTCTGATATTTTTAAAATCGTCATCAATTGTTAAAGAGTGCGATACAATAGAAATTCCCCCGATTTATCGTAAAAAATCGTTAATTGTCAGGGCGCACTAACGGGAGTTAGTGCACGCTAACAGGAAGTTAGCGCGCACTACCCATTGTTAGTACACACTAACATAAAATGATACAATTTGACACTTTTCAGGTCAGTTAGGAATGAATAAAAAGTAATGTGATGATCATCACTCATGTGACTAGAACTTGTTTGTTTACTATTTTTGTTACCAGGCACTGGCACGTGAAATGCTAGTGCATGTTTTGAATTTGCCAGTCCCTGTGCATTTTAGAAAGGTGGTCCTGGAATTATTATACACACTTCGAATATATGTATATGGTAATTGTTGGTAAGTGTATTTTTGAAGTGGCCACACTGGCCAGTATGTTTACTTTCCCTCACTCCAAGAAGAGATTTGGGCTACGTTCTCTCCACCTAGCTTGTTGTTGCCCAGGTAGAGTGTCCATCAAGCTAGGTGGAGAGAACATTGCCTAAATCTCTTCTTGGAGTGAGTTTCCTCACTCCGACGGCCAGCAAATCTTCACTAGAGATCACTGTTCTTTCCGTAGGTCTCATGTGGAATGCGAAAGTGGCCCCCAACCCCCGACGCTCATACCTAATCCCCACCCCGAGTTAGTAGGTGGCCCTCCCATAGGGGTTAAAATACCTGTCTAGGGCATAGGCACTATAGTAAGTCTCTCTCTCCCTCTCTCTACCTCTCTCTCTACCCTCATCTCTCCGTCTCTCATCTCTCCTCTCTCGTCTCATCCTCTCTACTCATCTCTCTCTCTCCTCTTCTCTCTCTCTCTCCTCTCTCTCTCTCTCTCTGATTTAAATATTTCTCCCTGCTGAGCAGATACATGTTAAGCTGAATTTTCAAGTTGCATTAATAAAAAACAGCATTTATGTGTGTAAATAGCATATACTTGTTTATATAGTATAACATGAGTAAATCTACATGTATGAAAAAAAGGGATGTCCCAAGTGGAGGCCAACATTTATGTATATAAGTCACTATGTTATAAGAGATTTACTGTATGTTTGTAGATTTGGCAGCTTACTTAATATTTACTCTCGCTCTTTATCTGGAGTAAGTGATCGTATAAGTCTTAAAAGTGAAATACTGACTAGGTGGGGGTCTGGGGGAAATGGGGGAAGCTGAGGCTGATCTTGATGAGTTGCAGATGGACTGGAAACTGAAAGACTAATTGATAACACTGGTAATTTCATTGCTGTGTGCATGTTAGAAAATCTCTTGACAAGCACACATAAATCCCAATTTATGGGGGATAAAAGCATATACATTTGCAAGAAAAATATCCACACATATATTTTTTAAGTTAGAAGTAAAAATATCTGGGTATAGTAGTTGCGTGTCACTACTTAGCTGTATAACATAGAAACATAGAAACATAGAAATGACGGCAGAAGAAGACCAAACGGCCCATCCAGTCTGCCCAGCAAGCCACGCAGTTTATCCATTGTTTTGTTTCCCCCCCCCCCCTTTTTCTCCCTCCCACCCGTCACTATTGGCTTCCAGCACCCTCCGGTCCCAATTCCCTTCCACCCCTCCACCATGCAGAGAGCAGCGCCGTATCCGCATCCCGGTGAACATCCAGCTCAATCAGGGATAGCATCCGCCGCAACAAGCAGGCCACACCCCTGCCCCATACTCTTACCCACCCCTGCTTTGTTTGTTTGTTTTTTGTTTTTGTTTTTGGTTTTTTTTTGGAGATGGCAGCCCTCTGTGAAGGCGCAACACCAACCACTGGCCACTGGCATCCCGCTCCATGAATGCCTCTGTGGCTACTACCGCTCCGTGCTACTTATATCCATCTAACACCCAGAGCCTCTAAGCTGCGATGTATTTTTGCAGGACAGGTCCCACTATCGTGGGGTGGGGGGGTGTCACTGTGATAGTGGTGACTTTCCCCCCCAAAAAAAACACTGTGGTTCTATGGAACTTTGTTTTGCTTATGGCCAAACACTGTGGGACAAAACAACGTGGCTAGCGGCCCTTTAGGTTTTGATGGCTGGCAGCCCCAACCTCAAGAGACTGCCACTGCCTTACAGGACTAGCTGCTAAAAAAAAAAAGCCTTGTAAAAAATATGAGTTGAGCAAGGATCAGGGCTGACTACTCGAGATAGTCCTAACACCCCTAAGTAAAAAATAAAAGTATTCATCAGTATGTCACGTGACCCAACCCAGTCTTCACTCAAATACAGTCCCCCATACACCGATAGTGATAAAAAAAAAACATTTGGAGTATAGTGCTCCCTCCCTTCCCCTAAACGAATAAAATAATTTCATTGGGGTTGAGAGGGACCTCCCCCCCCCCCCACCACCTTCATCCCCACACCTTCAAAAGTTGAAGAAGCCCTCTCAATGGGGCTCGGGGGCCCCCTAGCCCCTGGCCCGGTCGGCACCCTTTCTCAAATTGGCATGATCAGCCCTTGCCTCTGTCATGTGACTTGGGCAAGGTCCAGGGATCAGACCTAGGTATAACTTATAAAATCCTTTTAAAATCCGGCCCACAGTGCACTGCAGAATGAATATTGCATTGGCCCGTTTGAAAGATGTGTGAATGGTCAGTAGCCATGGTTGAAGCCTTGACGTTGGCGCTACTGCTCACAAGTATACAACTTGTGCT
Organism: Rhinatrema bivittatum; assembly: GCF_901001135.1. Lineage (NCBI taxonomy): Eukaryota > Metazoa > Chordata > Amphibia > Gymnophiona > Rhinatrematidae > Rhinatrema > Rhinatrema bivittatum. The sequence continues at coordinate 365,405,622 of NC_042620.1, read as the reverse complement.
AATTCAACCAGACTGAATTTTTATTTCTGAATGTGTATGACTGAGTGCCATACTAATTTAAAAAAACACTGAAATTTGTTGGATTATATATAATACAATTACGTACATATCTGTTCTCTGTAAATTTAGTACCATACTACTTCATTTAGTAATAATAATAATGAAGAATAAGTTGAATAACTTCTTTAAATAATATATAGTACAGTAATAAAATAATATAAATACAGAAAGACATCTATGAACGTAATCAAGCACAGGACAGTTGTCAGTGTCACATTATAATAATTGAGTCCACTAATATTTCTCAAATTAAAAACATTTTATTAACTAAAAAAATATAACAAAAATAAATAATATTGTTATAAAAATTAACATTAATATGACAAAATAATAAAATAAAATAAAATTATGGGTTTAGCACCCCACTCAGGGCTAATTTTGATACTCATTACTCAAGGATGTGAAGAGGAAGATGGCAACCCGGGAGGAGGATCCTGCTCTGGAGCAGAGGGCACTGGCATCTCCTCCTCACGAGGCATCTCATGAGGAGGAGATACCTGTGCCCTCAGCTCCTGAATGTCCTCCTCCTGAATGGCCTCCTCCATGGCTGACATCCTCCTCTCCACATCCTTGGACTGAGTATCAAAATTAGCCCTGAGGCTGTTTACTCCCTGCAGGATCTCCTTCAGCATGCCAAACTGCACATGCGCAGTGCATACGCAGCTTGGAGGAGATCCTGCAGGGAGTAAAGCAGCAGTGGTGCTGCTGGTGCTGGTGCTGCTGGGCCCGGCTGTGGCTGCCTCCATTCCAGCACTGGCAGTGGCACTGGTGGCTGTGGCTGCCTCTTCTTTCCCTGTAAAGAAATGTAAAAAAATTCAACATAAGATATAGAACAATACATATATGTGAAATATATAAGCAAATATTGTACTCGCCAGCAAGTTTATAATATTAAAATAAATTCAACCCCTTAGTTTACTAAATTACAGGGTTTTAGAAAAATGAGTTTATATTTTACAACATCAGAGAGGGAGAGTGGAGGGAGAATGGAGGGATATCATTCTAGATAATTAGATAATATTATATAAATATATAACATAACATACATCTATCCCACCCTATATAACTGACTGATCACAAACAATAATTTTGTTTTTCAGCCTCAGACAGATACTAGACACACTACTACTAGTACTTACGTACTGGCCCTGTGGCCCAAAATACAAACCATTAAGCCCGTGAAAACGGGCTATGTTAAAAAAAAAATGTTTTTTAGTTCATTTTTTAACACGGCACTCTTCTACACTTCTTCTTCCACACTCATCCTCTTTCTCTCACTGCCTCCCTCCCCTCTCTCTGACTGATACCCCCTTCCCTCAGTCTCACATTCTCCACCCCCCACCCATTCACATTTGCAGCATGTTGGTCAGGGCTCAATTATCTAATAATATTACCTGGCCCACCAGTGACGGTTCCCTCCATCCTCCTCTGCTGGCAGCTACTGGGCCCAGGAAGCCCCGTCTCGTCCCTGCCGGTGTGTGGTTCTGTACGAAGACACAGATCAAAATTCAGAAAACAACAGTTAAAATTTTAAAAAGAGGAATTAGATCTGACACAAACATTATTAAACACAAATTCCATTATAATTAATTTAATAATATTTGTGTACTTGTGTAGTATTCTCAAAACAACCTAACAGGCAAAGGGCGAACTAAAGTCCTGCGGACCTCCTCAAGCCAATCACCCGCGTGAAGTCTCAGATGGCGACCTGAGAATTAGAGGGAGAAAGGAATTAGAATAACATTGATTGATTAATAAATTAATAACAAACACAACATACCCAAGTTTTGCCTTGGCCTACTAGGTTATTTTTTTTTATGCAATATATAAAATTCAGTAATAAAAAAATACTTAGCTATCTTTCAATGTGGCATTCCAAATGCCCAAATACAAATATACCACCATTTCAAAACGAGTGATAACATTATCTCTCACCTTTCTTCTTGAGATCTTCAATCTCACGCGGGTAAGAGGCTCTCTGGCAGAACTCCTCCTGGAGAGCCACCCAGGCAGCAGACTCCCTTTGCAGGTTAGGCCTGCTGCCTGGGGGGATGTACAGATTCTCCTCATCCAGGAGGAGTAGCCGGGCTAGGAGGTCCACATCAGCCTGTGTGAACCGGGGCTTCCTGGACCTAGTATCAGCTGCCTTGGAGGAGGACGGTTGGGCTGACTCCCTATCACGATCCATCTACAATGAGAAAATAAAAAAGAAAATGAAAAAAAGTATGTTCAGAAGCTCAGAATGCAAAGGGCTGAAGTATCTGAAGGGCCAAGCAGTCCCACTTCCTGGTCTCTGAAGTACAGATCTCGTCAGAAAATCAGAGCTGCTGAATGCAGGGGCTGTCTCCCCCTTCACATCCCCCCCCCCCCCCCCACTGCTGATATATGGGAGAGAGAAGGGAAAGGGGGAGGTGAAGGGCCAAGCAGTCCCACTCCCTGGTCTCTGAAGTACAGATCTCGTCAGAAAATCAGAGCTGCTGAATGCAGGGGCTGTCTCCCCCTTCACATCCCCCCCCCCCCCCACTGCTGATATATGGGAGAGAGAAGGGAAAGGGGGAGGTGAAGGGCCAAGCAGTCCCACTCCCTGGTCTCTGAAGGACAGACCTCTTCAGAAAATCAGAGCTGCTGAATGCAGGGGCTGTCTCCCCCTTCACATCCCCCCCCCCCCCACTGCTGATATATGGGAGAGAGAAGGGAAAGGGGGAGGTGAAGGGCCAAGCAGTCCCACTCCCTGGTCTCTGAAGGACAGACCTCTTCAGAAAATCAGAGCTGCTGAACGCAGGGCTGTCTCCCCCTTCACATCCCTCTCCCCCCCTCTCTCCCCCCCCCCCCCCCCCCCCCACTGCTGGTATATGGGAGACAGAAGGGAAAGGGAAGGGAAAGGGGGAGGTGAAGGGCCAAGCAGTCCCTCTCCCTGGTCTCTGAAGGACAGAAAATCAGAGCTGCTGAATGCAGGGGCTGTCTCCCCCTTCACATCCCTCTCCCCCCGCCCCCCCCCCCCACACACACTGCTGGTATATGGGAGAGAGAAGGGGAAGGGAAGGGAAAGGGGGAGGTGAAGGGCCAAGCAGTCCAACTCCCTGGTCTCTGAAGGACAGATCTCTTCAGAAAATCAGAGCTGCTGAATACAGGGGCTGTCTCCCCCTTCACATCCCTCTCCCCCCCCCCCCCCCCCACTGCTGGTATATGGGAGAGAGAAGGGGAGGGAAGGGAAAGGGGGAGGTGAAGGGCCAAGCAGTCCAACTCCCTGGTCTCTGAAGGACAGATCTTGTCAGAAAATCAGAGCTGCTGAATGCAGGGGCTATCTCCCCCTTCACATCCCTGATCCCCCCCCCCCCCACCCCACACACACACACACACACTGCTGGTATATGGGAGAGATAAGGGGAAGGGAAAGGGGGAGGGGGAGGTGGAGGGGGAGGTGAAGGGCCAAGCAGATCTCTTCAGAAAATCAGAGCTGCTGAATGCAGGAGCTGTCTCCCCCTTCACATCTCTCTCTCCCCCCTCCCCCCCATTCACTGTGCTCAAGTTTGCAGTTCCTGTGTTAAACTTCTTTTTTTTCACTAGAGTAGCATAAATAAAATGAAGTACTTTGTGTATTAAACTAAAGAAACTTTACATAAAATGAAATTAAGTACTTCTCTATTTAATATGCTACTTTAGTGAAACAAAACATTTAATAAAGAAACTTGCAACCTGAGCTTCAAAACATTAACATACTATAGAAAAACTAAACAAAAAAGTTTATTATTAATGTATTATACTTACAGTGGTTAAATATAAACAGCAGGCTGAGGATAGACTGGCTAGGCTACTGACAGTGGCTACTGCTGGGTGCTGGCACTGTCACTGCTGCTGTGCTGCAGCCTGCTGGCACTTTTCTGTTTTGGCTAGTGCGTGCTATATCTGGTAGCAAAATGGCCACGGGGAACAGCACTGAGCATGCGCGGCTTAGTGCGCACAACAATAAATTGGTTAAATATATGGTTCTACATTCCAATTGGCTGTCTCCAAGGTGGTGGCAGCCAATGGGGACACAGAACGATACCTCTAGCTAACGAACATTTCCTCAAATGTTACTTTTAAACTATTAAGTAACAATTTTTGATAGTGCACACTAACCTTCTGTTAGTGCGCACTAACCGGAAAAACATTTTTTTTTACTAAAAAAATCATGCCAATCAGATTTTTTTCTCCCGCCAGACGAACCTGATCGTTAAAACGATCGGGCACACGATTCACATCCCTACAATAAACATGCTCCGGGCCCTGTATATTGTGTGTGAATATTCTGCCAGTCAATTAGTTGTTGTGGGATAAAACAGAAGTTCTATTGAGCATCTGTTTTCCTAACCCCCACACAGCCATGTCTCCTGGGCACCCGACGCCAAGGACATACTAGGAACGCACAATTTCCCTTGGCACGGTCTTTTTAACATGGCAGTTCATTAGCATATTTCATTGTGCGCCTATGAGAGGTGGATGGGCGCACATTAGGAAAACGGGTGCTCAATACGAACACCCATTTTATTAGCATGTTTATATTGCAATAGCCCCTTTATCTATTCCCATCTGCTATTAGTTCCTGCTATACACTAGTAGCTACAGCTTTCTCCCACACTACAGTTGTCTGCCGATGACTGAGCTTTTAGAGATTCTCATCACAGTTGTACCAGATCTGCTATCTGTGTGGCAGTCTTCAATACCATGCCATTCACAGTGAGTGTTAAAGTGTTTATCATTCAATAAATGTTTTGGTATTAAGAACCGAGTTCTCTCTGATATCTGGAATCTGGGAAAGGATGGAGATTTAATTGACTGCATAGACTTTCAAGCTGAGGGAAGAACAGTGAGTAAAAGGGCTTGGAGGACCACCCTGAAATCATCTGTCAGTAAAACCAATTTGCATAACAAACACAACTTTAAAAAAAGACAGTTTTTATCACTGACTTTACATAGGGTAGTAATGAAAGGGCCAGATCAAAGTTCCAAATGTATGTGCCTGTGATGATATGAGGATAGATAAATTATCAAATTGCAAGACAGATGTAATATCCAGGGGCATCACTCTTGCCAGATATATCAGCTCTATTTTTGAAATGTTTAATACTAATTTATCAGCTGTCATCCATGATCTGATACAGAAAGACATCTAGGGATTCCTTACTCCAGTCTGCCCTGTTGAGTCTGGGATCACAGACAGCTGAAAACTGAGCTGTCCACTTCAGTTCTCCTCTCCTGTTTATCCACACATTCTGTCTGTTGATACAGGAAGGGGGGGGGGGGGGGGTGAGGCTGGAAACATTAGTGCACAAAAATATTTCTCTGGTTCATTCTTCAGTCTCTCCCATCCTGGTTCTCCCTACTAGAGGTGTGCATCCGTTTTCCACGTATTTGTAATCCGCAACTTATTTTGTCCTATCTGTTAAATATGTGGGGAGGCGAAACGCATCGCGACTCCCCACGTATTAAACAGATTTCTGTTTTATTCGGCCTCCTAAATAAAAATTTAAACCCCCCCACCCTCCTGACCCCCCCAAGACTTACCAAAACTCCCTGGTGGTCCAGCAGCCAGAAGCCATCCCTGCATTCTCACACCCACGTTTGCCGGTTTCATCATGACGCCGATAGCCTGTGTCTCAGGGGCTACCGGTGCCATTGGTCAGTCCCTGTCACATGGTCACCGGCGCCATCTTGTGCTCCTACCATGTGACAGGGGCTTACCAATGGCACCGGTAGCCCCTGTGACATAGTATGGGCAAAGGCTATCGGCGCCATTTTGAGTCCTGGCATCGGACGGCAGGTCGCTCCGGGACCCCCGTTGGACCCACAGGGACTTTTGGCCAGCTTGGGGGGGCCTCCTGACCCCCACAAGACTTGCCAAAAGTCCAGCGGGGGTCCAGGAGCGACCTCGTGCATGCCGGCCTTCCGATGCCAATACTCAAAATGGCGCCGATCGCTTTTGCCCTCACTATGTCACACATAGTGAGGGCAAAGGCGATCGGCACCATTTTGAGAGGCAATTGCCTTTGCCCTTTGCCTTTGCGTCTCAAAATGGCGCCGATCGCCTTTGCCCTCACTATGTCACACATAGTGAGGGCAAAGGTGATCGGCGCCATTTTGAGTATTGGCATCGGACGGTGATTTTGAGTCTCAAAATGGCGCCGATCGTCTTTGCCCTCACTATGTGTGACATAGTGAGGGCAAAGGCGATCGGCGCCATTTTGAGTATTGGCATCTGACAGCCTGCGTGCAGGAGGTCGCTCCTGGAACCCCGCTGGACTTTTGGCAAGTCATGTGGGGGTCAGGAGGCCCCCCCAAGCTGGCCAAAAGTCCCTGTGGGTCCAACGGGGGTCCCGGAGCGACCTGCCGTCCGATGCCAGGACTCAAAATGGCGCCGATAGCCTTTGCCCATACTATGTCACAGGGGCTACCGGTGCCATTGGTCAGCTCCTGTCACATGGTAGGAGCACAAGATGGCGCCGGTGACCATGTGACAGGGACTGACCAATGGCACCGGTAGCCCCTGTGACACAGGCTATCGGCGTCAAGATGAAACCGGCAAACGTGGGTGTGAGAATGCAGGGATGGCTTCTGGACTCACCGCTGGACCACCAGGGAGTTTTGGTAAGTCTTGGGGGGGTCAGGAGAGTGGGGGGTTGTAGTTAATTTTAATTTTAGCTGGGACAGGAATTTAACTCGCCGTAGTAACGTATTGACAGATCGACAACTTATGGAATTCTCCGTACTTCCGCATGAAACGGAATTAACCCCCCACGAATACGTATCACGAATGCAACAAAAACTTTTTGGCTGCACATCCCTACTCCCTACATCCTCTCTCCAGTGTCTGCTCCAGTTTAAGGGGACAGGAGGGGATGGGATGAGATTAGAGCAGACAATGCAAAGTAGAAAACAATTGTCCTGATCTTTTTTCTAGTCCTTCCCTTCTTGTTCTCTGTGCAGTGACTAAAGGGGAGGGGCTGGAACAGTACATGTTTTCCAAAAAAATTGGCAAGTGATGCAATTTCCCAGAGTCACCGATACCTGAAGAAAAATGCTGGCAAAACTCAGCTTACTTCTACAATAAAAAAAAATGATCACGAAGCATATATTTAAGATTAATCAATTCATGTGTTAATTTTCTGCAAGGATGTGCAGGTTTAAATTTAAATTTTTACATTAATGGTATGTATGTATGGCCATAAAACCCACTCAGGAAAAATGGCTTGTGCTTGGAGACCAATTCAAATCACAGTTTGTGATGTGTCTTTTACTTTGTTGCTGCCCTAATGATGCTGTCTCACAAGGGAAGCCTACGTGGGGGAGTGTTCTCTTATGCAATTAGCAAATGTGCCCCCTTGAAGTTAAATTATATATTTATCAAGTCTTGCAATCCATTTCTAAAATGTTTCTGGGGGAACACAGAAATTATCCCAGCAGATTCACAGAGAATAATATTTTTCCAGTTTTTGAACCCTTGTCTTGGCCTTAAAGAGTGATCTTGCCTCCAGATGCTTGGGGAATAAATTCATACCTATATTTTGTAGTCATTCAGTATTATATACTCTGTAAAATGACACAATGTCCAATGGCTTTACAGGTATACAAACAATAAAACTGTTTGTCTTACATTTATTTATTTAGACATTTTATATTTGGTCACCCCATATATACATCACAACAGTTTACAAAGTGACATTCATAGTTATGACTCAACAAAGGCCGAGATTAATCAAACAACTGTGTGTGATAGGAAGAGGGGCATGTTTTATGGTAATAGGTTATTTATTGCAAAGTGTGATAACCTTTTGGTAAGTGAAACAACTGCTGAAATTCCTACCTATAACCACTGAGAGAGAGAGAGAGAGCACACCTAGCCATAGTGCCCTCATACTAGGTAGGTATTTATACCTCTATATGAGGCGCACATAGTTATTCGAGGTGAGGTTTAGGTAGGAGTGTAGGGATTAGGGGCCACTTTGACATTCAGAGTGAGACATACGAACAGAACAGTGCTCTCTTGTGAAGATTTGATGACCTTCAGAGTGAGGAAACTCACCCAAAGATGAGATTTGTGCAATGTTCTCTCAACCTAGCTTGATATTACCCAGGTAGAGAGTCCATCAAGCTAGGTTGAGAGAACAATGCACAAATCTCATCTTTGGGTGAGTTTCCTCACTCCGAAGGTCATCAAATCTTCACAGGAAAGCACTGTTCTGTTCGTATGTCTCATTCTGAATGTCAAAGTGGCCCCTAACCCCTACACTCCTACCTAAACTTCACCTCGAATACCTATGTGGGCCTCATATAGAGGTATAAATACCTACCTAGTATGAGGCCATTATGGCTTTGTTCTCTCTCTCTCTCATTCTCTCTCTCATATATGGTGGTAGGTAGTTTAAAAGACTAACAATGCTATGATCAAAAACATCACAAAGTGCTATAAAGCCATTGTTGTATTTTTAACATTGAAGCGTGGGCCCTTGGTCACTGTAAGAGATGGCACCTCCCTCAGGGCGGGGCCCTGTGGGGACTTGCAGAGATGGACTCAGAGAACTAGCTTTATTGTACTGCAACGTAGATTGTAACCCGAGGAACGGGTGATGACTCCAGCCAGGAGAGGAGGAAGCAGATGGTAATGTTCCGTCAGTAGGCTGCAGGGTGGAAAAGGCAGCTCCACAGTCTCACCAGGTCCCAAGAGGGAGATGGGTCTGGTAGTAGTCTGCAAAGCAGGGTAGGCTGAGAACCCAAGCTTAGATGCAGAAGCCAATAGATCCGGTAGTGGTCCACGGTGCAGGGTAGGCCAAGGATCTATGGAGAGAGAGATGAGACAATGCAGAGACAGAACAGGAGCAGCAGTACTCACTCTGATGCTGGAAGTTGTAATAGAAAGAAACCCCCGAGAAGCGGAGGTCCCAGACAAACAAGGCCCCCGAGGAGCGGATACCTTAGGCATCCTAGTTGGTAGGAGGTAACTCCAGAGGGTAAGGAGGAGCAAGGCAAAGACCCAGAGAAGCGGGTACCTAAGTCGCCCTGGAGAGAGAGTACATAGAGCAGGAGCGTCTGGTAACGTGGAGAGATCAGCATGAAGACTAGGGGGCACTCCATGAAGTTAGCATGGGGCACATTTAAAACTAATCGGAGAAAGTTCTTTTTTACTCAACGCACAATTAAACTCTGGAATTTGTTGCCAGAGGATGTGGTTAAGGCAGTTAGGAGCATCAAGGGCAATCATTTCCCCAATGGTCCTGGTTACAACTTTTGACGCTGCCTGCCTCCTACCCCGGAATAGCGTTACCGCACTCCACCCCATTTCCTCCATGGTGGATTGTCGCTTCTGACACATGTCAGGGGGTTGCTGGCCTGCCACCTGACTGCTAGAAGGGGATGAGGGCGTGGGTCACTCTGCTGCTTTCCTACCACTGCACACTGGTTGGAAGGGGTCCCTCCACTGGTACTGCCACCATTCCCAGATGGCAGTAATCTTGTTGGGTGTTGCCTCTTCATATGATGGTTCATGCCAAAATTAGATAGATGTCCCATTTGCTTGCCTCTGATAATATTCCTGGCAAAGTAATTACACCGAGCATAACGTGGGTCTTCCGTCACTTTAAAGTGTCTCCAGATCAGAGATGTCTTTCGTGATCCTTTCCTCTCTAACACCTTGGGGGTGGATGCTGGCACAGAAGTTGAGGAAGTGGGTGCACCCTGAGAAGCAATGCCAGAGGGGGCCTCAGTCAACCTCTGTACCTGTGCTGACTGCTCTTCCTCCTCCTCGTTATCACTTTCATCTCTCCCCTGCTGCACATTTGTGGAGGCTAAGACAGGACTAACTGATTCTACCGAAGATTCATCAGCTATTACTTCTTCCGTTTCTGATGAGAATCCCACACAAGAAGATTCTTCATCTGAATCAGAAGCAAACAGTGACTGCGCTACCTTGTCAATGCTAAGTGTTAGTCGAGACTTCTGTCCCCCTGCTGCTTTTGGGTGTCTACATTTTGTCTGGCATGACTCTGCCTCCCCTTCCCTCACCTCCAAAACTACAGGGTCAGAAACAAGTGGTGGCGATGGCGATGTATCATGGTCAGATTTCATTTTTTTTGGCATGGAACTGCCATCCCCTACAAAGAGTTTAGAGTGCGACAGTTGCCTTTTTAGCTCTACTGGTGGTGTTGCACTAGTGTCTTTTGAGGTGCCTCCTCTGCCAGTCCCAATCACTCAACTACATCTCTCTTTCCCTGACATTATGGATTTAATGTGACTGAGTAGTAACACTGCCCACTGTCACGGTGCCTGGCTGTGCACTAATGTGTGTGGCATGTACACAGAAGCTGCTTGCTTGTAAGCACAAAAGAGGCAGACTCCCTGGGCACTTGACTGCACAGACCCACCCAATAGGATCAGTCTGTTAAAGCTACCCACTGCCCACTGTCACGGTGCCTGGCTGTGCACTAATGTGTGTGGCATGCACACAAAAGCTGCTTGCTTGTAAGCACAAAAGAAGCAGACTCCCTGGGCATTTGACTGCACAGACCCACCCAATAGTTAGGATCAGTCTGTTATAGCTACCCACTGCCCACTGTCACGGTGCCTGGCTGTGCACTAATGTGTGTGGTGTGCGCACAGAAGCTGCTTGCTTGTAAGCACAAAAGAGGCAGACGCCCTGGGCACGTGATTGCACAGACCCAACCTGTTAAACTGCCCAGTGAAGCCCAGTGCACTGAGAGACTAAGTAATTGGAATAAAAAAAAAATCAGTTTAAAAAAGCTGGAATTTTTGTCACTCCAGAAAAATGGATGAAATTGAAAATAATATATCTCTCCAAGCCAGCCCAACACCCTAAATGGTGGTCAGTGCTAGCTGACCTAGCACAGCTTCTCTTCTCAGTCAGAGATGACCAAAATAAACAGCTTGAAAGAAACAGGACTAGCTGACCCTGGCACTGCAGCAAAATAATTAGCTAATAATTAGCTAATAATTAGCTTTTTCTTTCCTTGACTAGCTTAACTAGCCTATCTCTCTTAGTTCAGTCTCCTCCCTCTTCCACCAAGCCCACCTCCCCACAGCATCACTGGTAATAAAATGCATGTTTTTCCTCGTGCTCATCTTTATATAGTGCTGGCTCATCAGTAAAATCGACAGAGAGCACTGAAAGACAGCACGATTGGCTGCATTCAGTGCATGTCACAAAATGTCAGCGCGGATACGCTGCATTCCGGTATCCATGCCGACCTATCCGACCCTTTCCTGTGAGTCACTGTGACTCACAGGAAAGGGTCAGGCAGGTTGGCATGGATACCGGAATGTAGGGCAGGGGCGCTGCCATTTTGTGAAAATCATAGGTAGCTAGTACCTAATGGGGGCGAAGAAAAGCACACGCCGCTGGGCGCACCGAATTAAACGGATAATAAGTTAAATACGTGGGGAGTCGCGATGCGTTTCGCCTCCCCACGTATTTAATGGATAGGACAAAATACGTTTGCGGATCGCCAATACGTCAAAAACGGATGCACACCCCTACTCTAAATATAAACTGTTACGCCCGTCGGTCGCAGACAGCTGCGGCATTTGCTGCTCACCAGATGACGTCAGTCTTCCAGGATATTTAAACCTGCTGGCCCTGCCTATCAACAACTTGGCAATGAGTTCCCTCTTTGCTGAATCCACTTTGCTTGCTACGGACCTTCTGTTCCAGTTCCTGCTCCTTTGGCGTGAGACGCTCTGGGTGCCCTCTCCTCAGGGGCCCTTCATTGACTCTGGCTATCTGTTCCTTGGAGGGCCTTTTGCCTTGGTCTATCTTTTACTTCATTTCCCAGGACTCCCCTGGAACCTCTACTACTGTGAGTACCTCTGCTCTATGGTCCACTACCATACCATCCTTGTGTGGAACCCTCATCGGTATACCCCATGCTGTGGACCACTACCGTGACATCTCTAGTGAGGAACCCTCATCGGTGTACCCCGTGCTGCGAACCACTACCGTGACATCTGTAGTGAGGAGCTTCACCGATGTACCTCGCTCAGCGGATCATTGCCGTATCTTCCTAAGGGGTGTTCCCCTTGGGTATACCCCACCGCACAGACTCTGTGACTTTCTCCTACACTCCCCACTTCACAGGCAGTGCCTCTCTATTCTCTAATAGACTCTATTCCACAGCTGTGTCTGACGTCTGCTGAGACCTTGCCTCCTGATGATGAGGCTCACTGGGCTCCTCCCTGTGGGTGGTATCATCTCTCACCTTGGCCCAGGGCCCACATACCTACTAATCCTAACATATACCTTGCCCTAGTGTGAGTTCAGTATTGAATATCTGATCTATTAAGGTAGTAGGGTTAGCCAGGGGGCAGTAATTAATGTTATCATCACTTTAGGATTGCACTTCACGCTCACACCAAGGGGCGCACAAAGGGGCAAGCTCCATTGCCGTGCACCTCTCAGCATTGCCGCTGGGTTTAAATTGCCTGTGATGGTGGGCTGGCGGTAGGTGGGTTTGCCTACCTGGTTCTGTTGCCTTCCCGGCTTCCTTCTCTTTCAGCAGAGGGAGGGGGTGGAGTGCTTGCAGAGTGATTCCCTGGTGCTCCCAGTGTCGGTGCTTGTACTGGTTTTTCCTGTTGCAGCCGGGTAGGTTGTTCTGGTTTATTGAGGTCTGTTCACTTCAGGCTTGCACCTCAGGCATGTACAAAAGGGTGCACAAAGGTGCAAGCTTCTTTGCTGTGCTCCTTCGTGTGCACGCCCCACTGTGTGGGCTCCTACGGTGTCACCGCCATGGTATTCTTGCTGGTGGGTGAGCTGTGGGTAGACAGTCAACGTGGCACCAGCCCTTCTCGTTCAGGGAGGGGGGAGGTAAGCTCCTCACCCCATTCTCCTTGCTGCCACCGGTGTTGGTTGGTGGAGGCCAGCATTGCAGGCTTTGCACCCTGCAGGTCCCGTCATCGCCACTGCAGTTTTCTTGCTGGTGGGCAGGCTATGGGCGGGCAGTCGATGTGGCGCCGGCACTTCCTTTCTCATTTTGGGAGGGGGGAGGGGAACTCCTCACCTCGCCGTCCTCCTCCCTGTCACTGATGTCAGATGGTGGGGGCTGGCAGAGCCCAGGGTTGCAAAGTAAATCAATGTCCTAGTAGTGGTTAGGACCAATGAGCTGAGAATGAGGGAATGAAGGGTTCAAATCCCACTAATACACTTTTGGTCAATCATTTTTTATTTTGCTGTCTCAGGTACTTGTTAGGGGGTTATTTTCAAAAGGATTTACATGTTAAAACTGGGTTTTTCACATATAAATGCACTTTACCTGTGTAAGCGGGCCTTTGAAAATTGCTCCAAAATATACCATTAAATTGTAAATAGCATTGAATGGTGAATTTTAAAAGCCAGATGCATACCAAAATTAGGGGATACATAGATATGTTGGGCCAGTGTGTGCCAAGCGGATTTTAAAAACCGCCTAGATATGTATGGGCGGGCATGGGCAGGGCACAGGCATATCTGGATTTAAACTTGAAATAATCACATAGATACTTAGGTGCACTGGCATGTGCCAGGGTTCCCTGCCACATAACCTCTACTACGGATGAATTGAAAGCAGTAAAACAAAAAATCTAGGCATATCAGCAGGGTTTAAAGGTCGGGGCTAACAGAGGGGAAGGTAGGATATTAAACTAGGGGGGTTTGGAAGCCCTAACCCTTAACTGGGTGAACTGGGAACGAACTGGGAAAAAGGCCAATGGCGTCGGCACGTGTGTCGACGCCATTGGCCTTTTTTGGCTGGGTTTGGGTTGATGAACGCTTGCGCACTGGTTTAAAAGTCCCTGTGCACTTAATGCAGGTAAATGGAATCTGAAAATTGCTACAAAAGTATTTTACATTTACATGCATAACTCCTTTGAAAATTACCACCCCGAATTATAAGCTCTTTGGGACAGGGATTTATTATACCTGAATTCTAATTCTGTAAGCTATCTTCAGCATCATTTGGGAAGATGGGCTAAAAATCCAAAAATTATTATTTTGGAATTGAGTCATAGCCTAATGCTGAGGACAGTAAGCTGAGAACCAGTGAAGTCAGGATTCAAATCCCACTTCTGCTGATGCTTCTTGTTATATTGGGCAAGTCATTTTGCCCTCCATTGCCTCCGGTAAACATTTAGGGGCAGATTTTCAAAGGCTACGCGCGTAACCCGAGAAAATCTGGCCCTGTGTGCGCCGAGCCTAATTTGCATAGGCTCGGGGCGCTCGCAAGCCCCAGGACGTGAGTATGTCCCGGGGCTTGCAAAAAGGGGCGGGCTGGCGTAACTTTTGCAGCAAAGGTAGGGAGGGGCAGATTTATTTAGGGATGTGGGGTGGGTTAGATAGGGGAAGGGAGGGGAAGGTGGGGGGGGGGCCGGAAAAAAAGTTCCCTCCAAGGCCGCTCCGATTTCGGAGCGGCCTTGGAGGGAACGGGGAAAGCCGTCTGGGCTCCCCTCGGGCTCGGCGTGTGCAAGGTGCACATGTGTGCACCCCCTTGCGTGCGCTGAGCCCGGATTTTATAACATGTGTACAGCAGCGCGCGCATGTTATAAAATTGGGCGTAGATTTGTTTGCGCCGGGTTGCAAAATTGTTATAAAATTGTTATAAAATTGTGCGTAGATTTTAAGATCTGGCCCTTAGGGCCTCATTTACTAAGCATTTTTCCCATAGATATCGAATGGGAAAAAAACTTAGTAAATCCAAGCCCTTACGTTGTATGCCCTCTGGGGACAGGGTCCTACTTAGGGTACCTAACATGTAACTCACCTTGAGCACAGGTTTAGAAAAGGCAAGAAATCAAAATCCTTCACGTTGTCAGAAAGCATATGTACAATACTGTTCTTGCATCTTAAAACAGAATTCCTTGGCTTCTAGTGGCAGGATGCTTCATAACCAAAGTTTCTTGTGTTCAGGGAGTCTCTGCAAAACAAGGGTGCTGGGAAATGTGTTAGTGGGCTTATGCGGTACTCTGGGCTGGTGCCCTAAGCAAACCTCCAGTCAAGTTCCCCTTTCCCTATCAGCACTGCAGCTCCAGCACAGGGCTCCCGTCTAATGGCAATATTTGCTGTGGCACAGCACCCCTCTGGGCCTCACACTGGCTGGATTTTTGCCACTCCCAAAATGTAGACACTGTAGGTGACCGCCTAGTTTGCGTAATGGAAGCACCGGCCTTGGCATTCCTCAAATCCCAGCCTCAGTTTCTGAGGACTGCCTTCCTTCTTCCTGAATTCATAAAGTCAACAGAACCAAGAAAGAGTACTGAGAGAGCTATGTGGTGCCTCTGTAATGCCCCTACCCAGCCACTTCCTCCTCTAACATGAAGCTAGTGGGGAGAGGAAGGCAGAGCCATGGGGCCAGAAGCAGGTTGGAAAAGGAAACAGAGCAAGGCATGATTTGATTGTTGTTCTGCTTCTCTGGCTCCATTTAGGTAGCCAGGCTCCTTCCTACCTTTTTGCTTTCTGGGGCGGGAAGAGTGGGGTAAGAGTTGCTGTTAGCAATTGATGCTTTCCTTTCTATTGAACAACCAAGAGAGGCTCTGGGGACAAAGAGGTGCCGCCCTCCACTGCTCTCCCTGCAGCTCATCTTTCACATTCTGGGGAGAGTATAAAAGTCTGGGAGAAGCCTAGAGAAGGGAGATGGAGTAGAGGGTACTAGAGATGTGAATCGTGTCCTCGATCGTCTTAACGATCGATTTCGGCTGGGAGGGGGAGGGAATCGTATTGTTGCCGTTTGGGGGGTAAAATATCGTGAAAAATCGTAAAATCGTGAGCCGGCACATTAAAACCCCCTAAAACCCACCCCCGACCCTTTAAATTAAATCTCCCACCCTCCCGAACCCCCCCCAAATGACTTAAATAACCTGGGTGTCCAGCGGCGGTCCGGAACGGCAGCGGTCCGGAACGGGCTCCTGCTATTGAATCTTGTTGTCTTCAGCCGGCGCCATTTTCCAAAATGGCGCCGAAAAATGGCGGCGGCCATAGAACAACACGATTCCACGGCAGGAGGTCCTTCCGGACCCCCGCTGGACTTTTGGCAAGTCTTGTGGGGGTCAGGAGGCCCCCCCCAAATTGGCCAAAAGTTTCTGGAGGTCCAGCGGGGGTCAGGGAGCGATTTCCCGCCGCGAATCGTTTTCCGTACGGAAAATGGCGCCGGCAGGAGATCGACTGCAGGAGGTCGTTCAGCGAGGCGCCGGAACCCTCGCTGAACGACCTCCTGCAGTCGATCTCCTGCCGGCGCCATTTTCCGTACGGAAAACGATTCGCGGCGGGAAATCGCTCCCTGACCCCCGCTGGACCTCCAGGAACTTTTGGCCAGCTTGGGGGGGGCTTCCTGACCTCCACAAGACTTGCCAAAAGTCCAGCGGGGGTCCGGAAGGACCTCCTGCCGTGGAATCGTGTTGTTCTATGGCCGCCGCCATTTTTCGGCGCCATTTTGGAAAATGGCGCCGGCTGAAGACAACAAGATTCAATAGCAGGAGCCCGTTCCGGACCGCTGCCGTTCCGGACCGCCGCTGGACACCCAGGTTATTTAAGTCATTTGGGGGGGGTTCGGGAGGGTGGGAGATTTAATTTAAAGGGTCGGGGGTGGGTTTTAGGGGGTTTTAATGTGCCGGCTCACGATTCTAACGATTTATAACGATAAATCGTTAGAATCTCTATTGTATTGTGTTCCATAACGGTTTAAGACGATATTAAAATTATCGGACGATAATTTTAATCGTCGAAAAACGATTCACATCCCTAGAGGGTACAGTGAGCTGGGGGAGGGCAAGAGATGGGGGACAGAGATGGGAAGGCCATAGGGTTGGCAGGAGCAACACAGTGTGCTGGAAGCAGGGGAAAGACTGGGTGAGCTGGAGGGGGAGGGGATAAGAGACCATATGTGATAGTTGTTCGAGGGGGCAAAGGACAGGGAGTTGGAGGGAGTGAGACACAGAGGGCTGGGCATGGTGAGAGATATTGGTGAAGACAGAGGGATGGCAGAGGTGAAATGGATAGAATGCTGGGAAAAGCGACTGGGCTGAGAGGGGGAGGTGGAAGATGGGGGTGGGTGGAATAAGGTGAGAGTAGATGGATAAGAGATGAAAGATTAATGATCTGTAGAAACAGCAGAGATGTGGTGATGGATGAAAGAGAAGCCAAAAAAGATGAGGGGAAGTGAAATGCAAGAAGAAATAGAAAGAAAAATGAGAAGACATTAGGAGAAAGATGAAAGAAAAATATCATTACAGAAAAAATACAACAGTTAACACATTTTCAATTTATACATCTGACTATGCAGTTTTAGTTTATTTAAAAAATCTCACAGTCTGCTAAGATTAGAATTTCAGGTGTAACTGAGAACAGACATATTCTAGTGCTTCTTGTCCTGCAACATTTATCAATTGCTGTTTTGGATTGTTGCTATTTTTTAGGGTGGGATAGGGCGTTGAATGCACTAATGTTTTCACCTCTATCTCCCCCATCTAACCTCCCTGTAGTTCACTATCCAAACTGGGGCCATCTGAGGGCAAGAGCAGTGAGCGGTCACATGGGTGTGCGGGCAGGAAGTGGGGGGGTGCAGTGGAAGTGGGAATGGAGGCCTAGAGGAACAGTTGCAAGGGTGGAGGAGGGAAGGGTCCAAGGAATTTATGGAGGCTAGCACTTGAAGGGGGTGGCGGCATAGCAGAAGTAAATTTCCCAAGCTAGTTTTAGAAGGGAGTCCAACCCTGCTGCACAAGAGTTCCCCTGCTGAAAAAGAACAGCTTGTAAATTTCAAATTAACCATGATTGAAAGGTTTGGTTTTTTTTTTTTTTGCATGGTGCAGTTATATACTTAAATACTCCTGACATTCAGGCCGATACAGCGATATTAAGTTGGAGAACCCGAAGAGTAAAAAAAGTAAAAAAAAAAATTTGAATTCAGCCCGTGGCTGTCTGGCCGAAAACTGGACGCTCAATTTGGCCGGCGTCTGGTTTCTGAGCCCGTGGCTATCAGCGGGCTCAAGAACCAACGCCGGCAAAATTGAGCGTCGGCTGTCAAACCCACTGACAGCCGCCACTCCGGGTCAAAAGGAGTAGCTAGGAACGTGCTAGTGTCCCGGCGTTCGTCCGTTCTCCTGCAGACTTTACTGAATTGGCCTGGTTATGTTTGCAAAGTAGCACTATTTATTTCTGGTCAATTTGACCACAGGAGTGGAGGAGTGGCCTAGTGGTTAGAACACTTGGCTATAAACCATGAGACCACAGTTCAAGTCCCATTGTCACTCCTTGTAACCTTGGGCAAGTCACTTTACCCTCCATTGCCTCAGGTACAAACTTAGATTGTAACCCCTCTGGGGATAGTGAAATAACTACAGTACCTGAATGTAATCCACTTTGAAAAAGTGGAATATAAATATCTACTGCTCAAGTCTGCCATTGAATTTGCTTTTGAGGGCATTCAAAAATGTTGTGGGTAAGAATTTACCTGGGATTCTCTAATAAGATTAAGTTTCTTCTCTTTGGATCTTGGGAAAAAGAGAAGTAGATTTCAGGAAATCCAAAGTGGATTTGTGTACCTAACATATGGGACTCAATCACTAAGCATTTTTCACATAAACACAAAATGGGAGAAAAGCCTTAGTGAATCGGGCCCATAGTAACAAAGTAAAGATGGCAGATAAAGACCAAGTGGATTATTCATTCTGCCCAGCAAGCTGCTCATGTTAGTTACACTGCCGCTCTGTGCAGGTTACCACCATAACCTTCTCTAAGGGTAGTAACTGCCACTTCATACATGTTACCCCATGCCTTCTGTTAAGGGTAGTAACTGCTGCTTTGTGCAGGCTACCCCCATGCCTTCTGTTAAGGGTAGTAACGGCTGCTCCATACAGGTTACCTCCATGCCTTCTGTTAAGGGTAGTAACGCCTGCTCCATGCAGATTATCCCCATGCCTCCTGTTAAGGGTAGTAACTGCCGCTCCATGCAGGTTACCCCCATGCCTTCTGTTAAGGGTAGTAACTGCCGCTCTGTACAAGTTACCCCTTCCCTTTTTACATTTCCAACAACTAGTATTTAGTGATTCATAGTGTCTATCCCATGACCTTTTGAAGTTATTTACCAATTTCATCCTTAGCACCTTCTCTAGGAGGGCATTCCAAGCATCCATTATCCTTTCCATGAAGAAATATTTCCTGAAGTTGGTTCTGAGTCGTCCCCCCTTTAGTTTCATTTCTTGACCCCCTAGTTCTATTGTTTCCTTTCCACAGGAAAGGTTTGAAGTTTACACATATTCCTTTCAGGTGTCTGAAGGTCTGTATCCTAATCTCCCCTGCGTCTCCTCTCTAGGTTGACACACAGTGGATTCCTTGACTCCAGATTTTCTGCAGATGTGGAGTTTGCTTCTTCCTGACCTTCCCCCTCCTACTCCTCCTCCTCTTCTCTTCATTCACTGACACTCTCTCATTCATTGACACTCTCTCCCCCACACAGACTGATGTACAAAGTTACTTCGCAAAAGTGGGCTTTGCATGCATCAAAATAGTTAGTTTGCATGTAGTCCGTGCAGTTAATTAGCTACTGCAGTGCAATTATCATGCATCATTAATGTTGACTTCTGGAAAAACAGGTGTGCAAAATGGCTTCGTAGGCCCATTTTAACAAAAAAGATAATACCTCAATGAGGGGCAATTATCTTTTACATCAGTCCCAAGAGCAGAGTTTCACTTGCAAGTTTTCTACCTAGCTTATTAGGTATGGGTAGAAAACTTGCAGGTGGCCTGGTTTAAGGGAACTGCATGCTCCAATAATAGCCTCTTCCCCTCCCCCTTTTGCCAAATCCTTGTAATCAGTGGTGTAAGTGCTGAAATCCCTCCCCACTGCTCTTGCTCGGCCCTTAAATTCCTAAAAGCCTATTAGTAAGATCCCCCTTTCATTAAAAATACCCCCCCCCCAAGCCCCTGAGTGGGGGTTTTTCCACACCCCCTGCACATCCCTAAATCTTACTATCTAGTTGTGGAGCTCTTCTGGAGTACATGGAATCAGCCAGTGCCAATTCCAAACATGGTGCAACTATGGGGTAAGCTTTGGGCAGACCCAGGGGTTGGTGGTAGGGTGGGTCCAGTCAGGAGTTGTGGGGGATTTTTTTTTAAAGGAGGTGGGGCTTCTATGTGGGCGGGGCCTTCTTAGGCTACATTTTTAGGTGATTAGGGGCCATGTTAGGGTGGGAGGAGAAGTTTCTTCTCCAAGTGAATCAGGTATTTGTTCCATGGAGGTGGGGGGCTTTCATCGGGCCTTGCGGACCCTTTAATCCAGGCCAGCCCCATTGTGCATTGCTACAGATGGGAATGCTCCAAAAAATTACTGTGAATGATGTTTACCATGGATGAAAATAAGATCTGAACAAACTTTCACAAAAATGGACCTATAACCTAGTGCTTCTCAACCCAGTCCTAGGGGCACACCTAGGCAGTCAGGTTTTCAGGATATCTACAGTGAATATGCAGGACATAGATTTTCATACAATGGAAGTAGTGGATGCAAATATATTTCATGCATATTCATTGTGGATATCCTGAAAACCTGACTGGCTTGGTGTGCCCCCAGGACTGTGTTGAGAAGCACTGCTCCAACACCATAGTTTAGTAAATCAGTCCCACAAACACTGGACTCCTTTTACACTGTCTTCTCACATCAGCCATGCACACCCAGTCTGCTCTAGCACCACAAGGATAGAAGAGACTGTCAAGGCAGATGAAGATAGAACCAGGAGAGACATTAACATTCCCAAGAACGCAAACAAAGGCAAGCCAAAACGAAGAGAAATGTAAAAGGTACATTTTCAGCAAGGTGCATGACAGGAAAGATACAATGTGTACTTTTCAGCCCACACAAACCAACTTGATCTTCAACCACAAATTACCTGCATAGTTTGTATATGAAGGCTGGGTTGTTAGTGAGATAAAAATTATGCATGCACCTTAAGTTGTCTCAAATGAGAGTGCAAAGAATACATGTTAGCAGTTAGTAGGCACATTTTTGAAAATTAAATGTTTGAGCATAGTTTACTCTCTCAACCAAGTTATACCTTCCTGGAATGCCCCCTTTCTATTTAGCATTTATTTATTTATTTATTTATTTATTTATTTAAAAGTTTTATATTCTGCCTCTTCCATGTATCATGCATACAGTGGATTATTTATTTATTTTATTTATTTATTTACAAATTTTTCTATACCGTTATTAAGTTAAATACCATCACAACGGTTTACAGAAGGGCACGATAAAGAGAAATATGGGTGGTATAGATTACAAATTACTCGTGTGCCATCATAGTACGATAACAATTTAAAATAATAAACTAGATGCGTAAGTTAAACCTGATTGTTAGGAACAAATTAGGCAGTTTGATTTTAACATTAATATGCTTATGTAGGTTACTAAAAGCTTACAGCTTGGTGCATCCTTATCGCTCAACTATTTTTCTCCTTTTCTTTATCTTTATAAAATGCTTGTTTAAAAAGCCAGGTTTTCAGATTAGTTTTGAATAATTTCAGATTTGTCTGTAGTCTTATTTCGAGTGGCATGGTATTCCAGAGTACAGTGCTCTTTCCCTTACTTGCATGAGATGTGCTGATTTGACAGAGGGGACAGTTAGTAGAGCTTTATTTGCAGATCTCAGGTTTCTTTGTGGTACATGCACGCGCAGTGCCGTGTTAAGCCAGTCGGATTACAGCCATTATATTCATATTAATACACATAAACAATCATAAAACACACAAAACAAAAACAAACAAGCCATTGCAATATGCAGTTAACTGTATGCCTCATTAAAATGTCTTCAATTTTTTCTAAACATTTTTGTGTTAGATTCTTGATGCAACTCCACTGGAAGTTTATTCCATAATGTGAATCCTGTGTAGGAGAAAGCGCTTTCCTGGATTCATTAGCCTTAATTTGTAATATTGTAAGGTGGAATACACATATGGAAGGTAGCTTTAAAATGAGGATGCACGTGCCCATTTGCGCATGAATTTCATATCATCCATGCAAGTGCATGTACATTATATAAGAAACATTTATTTGTGTGTATGCGTGCTCCTAATTTTAAGCAGTTATACAAGGAAAAATTATTTGCATATTCTCCTTAGGCCTTGCTGACTTTCACACATGCAAGGGAAAACATTTTGTAACATGTATGCATGAAGGAAATGACCAGTTTTACCAATTAGTCCACCAGTTTGCCCAGTATCTCTAGATATCAAGACATCCCCCAATCCCCGGGGTTTTCAGCATGCTCCCCCTCCCAGTTTACTCAGATCCCTCACCCAGACAACATTTGGCCCATCCGAAGGGATGGGCTCCACCTTAACCAGGGTGGAACCAGATTGCTGGCGCTAACCTTTAAAAAGGAGATAGAGCAGCTTTTAAACTAGAACAAAGGGGAAAGCCGACAGTCGCTCAGCAGCGCATGGTTCTGAGAGAGGTATCTTTAAAGGATACTAATGATGCATTAGAATTAGGGCATCCCGACAGTGAGGTTCCAATAATTAGAAAAGTAGTCCAAGTACCTGTAACTAAAAACTCACCTGAGCTAAAAAATTCTAACTTATCCCTATCAATTAAAAAGCAGAATGAAAATACAAACAAAAAACAAACTTTGAAATGTTTGTATGCTAATGCCAGAAGTCTAAGAAGTAAGATGGGAGAATTAGAATGTATAGCAGTGAATGATGACATAGACTTAATTGGCATCTCAGAGACATGGTGGAAAGAGGATAACCAATGGGACAGTGCTATACCGGGGTACAAATTATATCGCAATGACAGAGAGGAGCACTCGGGAGGAGGTGTGGCGCTTTATGTCCGGGACGGCATAGAGTCCAACAGGATAAACATCCTGCATGAGACTAAATACAAAATTGAATCTTTATGGGTAGAAATCCCTTGAGTGTCGGGGAAGACTACAGTGAAAGGGGTATACTACCGTCCACCTGGTCAAGATGGTGAGATGGACAGTGAAATGCTAAGAGAAATTAGGGAAGCTAACCAAATTGGTAGTGCAGTAATAATGAGAGACTTCAATTACTCCAATATAGACTGGGTAAATGTATCATCGGGTCACGCTAGAGAGATAATGTTCCTGGATGGAATAAATGATAGCTTTATGGAGCAATTGGTTCAGGAGCCGACGAGAGAGGGAGCAATTTTAGATCTAATTCTCAGTGGAGCACAGGACTTGGTGAGAGAGGTAACGGTGGTGGGGCCGCTTGGCAATAGTGATCATAATATGATCAAATTTGATTTAATGACTGGAAAAGGAAGAGTGTGCAAATCCAAGGCTCTTGTGCTAAACTTTCAAAATGGAAATTTTGATAAAATGAGAAAAATTGTTAGAAAAAAACTGAAAGGAGCAACTACAAAAGTAAAAAATGTCCAAGAGGCGTGGTCATTGTTAAAAAATACCATTCTAGAAGCACAGTCCAGATGTATTCCACACATTAGGAAAGGTGGAAAGAAGGCAAAATGATTACCGGCATGGTTAAAAGGGGAGGTGAAAGAAGCTATTTTAGCCAAAAGATCTTCATTCAAAAATTGGAAAAAGGATCCAACAGAAGAAAATAGGATAAAGCATAAACATTGGCAAGTTAAATGTAAGACATTGATAAGACAGGCTAAGAGAGAATTTGAAAAGAAGTTGTCTGTAGAGGCAAAAACTCACAGTAAAAACTTTTTAAATATATCCGAAGCAGAAAGCCTGTGAGGGAGTCAGTTGGACCGTTGGATGATCGAGGGGTTAAAGGGGCACTTAGAGAAGGTAAGGCAATCGCGGAAAGGTTAAATGATTTCTTTGCTTCGGTGTTTACTGAAGAGGATGTTGGGGAGGTACCCGTAATGGAGAAGGTTTTCATGGGTAATGATTCAGATGGACTGAATCAAATCACGGTGAACCTAGAAGATGTGGTGGGCCTGATTGACAAATTGAAGAGTAGTAAATCACCTGGACCGGATGGTATACACCCCAGAGTTCTGAAGGAACTAAAAAATGAAATTTCAGACCTATTAGTAAAAATTTGTAACTTATCATTACAATCATCCATTGTACCTGAAGACTGGAGGATAGCAAATGTAACCCCAATATTTAAAAAGGGCTCCAGGGGCGATCCTGGAAACTACAGACCGGTTAGCCTGACTTCAGTGCCAGGAAAAAT
Source organism: Rhinatrema bivittatum (assembly GCF_901001135.1). NCBI lineage: Eukaryota > Metazoa > Chordata > Amphibia > Gymnophiona > Rhinatrematidae > Rhinatrema > Rhinatrema bivittatum. The sequence goes on along the minus strand of NC_042620.1, from coordinate 365,381,381 downwards.
AGTGGAAAGTGTACTAAACATCAAAATCACAGAACATATAGAAAGACATGGTTTAATGGAACAAAGTCATCATGGCTTTACCCAGGGCAAGTGTTGCCTCACAAATCTGCTTCACTTTTTTGAAGGAGTTAATAAACATGTGGATAAAGGTGAACCGGTAGATATAGTATACTTGGATTTTCAGAAGGTGTTTGACAAAGTTCCTCATGAGAGGCTTCTAGGAAAAGTAAAAAGTCATGGGATAGGTGGCGATGTCCTTTCATGGATTGCAAACTGGCTAAAAGACAGGAAACAGAGAGTAGGATTAAATGGGCAATTTTCTCAGTGGAAGGGAGTGGACAGTGGAGTGCCTCAGGGATCTGTATTGGGACCCTTACTGTTCAATATATTTATAAATGATCTGGAAAGAAATACGACGAGTGAGATAATCAAATTTGCTGATGACACAAAATTGTTCAGAGTAGTTAAATCACAAGCAGATTGTGATAAATTGCAGGAAGACCTTGTGAGACTGGAAAATTGGGCATCCAAATGGCAGATGAAATTTATTAAGTGCAAGGTGATGCATATAGGGAAAAATAACCCATGCTATAATTACACAATGTTGGGTTCCATATTAGGTGCTACAACCCAAGAAAGAGATCTAGGTGTCATAGTGGATAACACATTGAAATCGTCGGTACAGTGTGCTGCGGCAGTCAAAAAAGCAAACAGAATGTTGGGAATTATTAGAAAAGGAATGGTGAATAAAACGGAAAATGTCATAATGCCTCTGTATCGCTCCATGGTGAGACCGCACCTTGAATACTGTATACAATTCTGGTCGCCGCATCTCAAAAAAGATATAATTGCGATGGAGAAGGTACAGAGAAGGGCTACCAAAATGATAAGGGGAATGGAACAACTCCCCTATGAGGAAAGACTAAAGAGGTTAGGACTTTTCAGGTTGGAGAAGAGACGACTGAGGGGGGATATGATAGAGGTGTTTAAAATCATGAGAGGTCTAGAACGGGTAGATTTGAATCGGTTATTTACTCTTTCGGATAGTAGAAAGACTAGGGGGCACTCCATGAAGTTAGCATGGGGCACATTTAAAACTAATAGGAGAAAGTTCTTTTTTACTCAACGCACAATTAAACTCTGGAATTTGTTGCCAGAGAATGTGGTTAGTGCAATTAGTATAGCTGTGTTTAAAAAAGGATTGGATAAGTTCTTGGAGGAGAAGTCCATTACCTGCTATTAAGTTCACTTAGAGAATAGCCACTGCCATTATCAATGGTTACATGGAATAGACTTAGTTTTTGGGTACTTGCCAGGTTCTTATGGCCTGGATTGGCCACTGTTGGAAACAGGATGCTGGGCTTGATGGATCCTTGGTCTGACCCAGTATGGCATTTTCTTATGTTCTTATGTTATTCTGACTTACACCTAATAAATAGCAGAAGTAAATATGCACAGGTAACAGCTGTATGCACACTGCATTTGGGATATAAAACCACAACTTGTATGCAGAAATGTAGTCCGTACCTCAGAATGCAAATGACCTACCCTAATCCAACGCTTTTTTACACAAGCAAAGTTATTCGCGCACCAATACATGTGTATGTGCAATGTTTATAAAATAGCTTTAGCACGAATAAGCACTAATTGTGCATGCATCTGCTATTTTGTGTATGTGCATCTTTTAAAATTCACCTTTAAGTTTGTACTCTCAGAAAGCAATGAGATGTATAGCATTGCAATGTGGCATTCTGTGAGTTTGTACAACTATTGTATAAAAACTTGTGCATTACTTTTAATAACTTGAATTGCGTTCTTGATTGCAAAGGAAGCCAGTGGTGGGCCCTTAATATCAGAGAGAGATGCTGATAGACTGGCATTCCAGTTAGTAAATGGGCTGCTGCATTCTGTGTCAATTGCAAAGCTTTAATTAAATTTTTGGGTAATCCAACTAAAATGCTATTACAATAGTCCATCTGGTCAAATAGCAAGGACTGTAAGACAGAGCTAAATGCTTCTAAAGGAAGAAAAGCTTTCGGAGATATAGCATCTTTAATTTGTAAAAGACAATTTGGGCTACTCTTTTATTGCAGGCCTTTAATTTTAGCCAGGAGTCTATAATAATGCCCAAGTTTCTAACCTCTAATACTACCTGGAGTGCATTATCATCATCAAACTAATGTGATAACCTAGGTTTCCATAGTAGAGTAGTTTTTTAAACATTCAGAATTAAGCTGTTGCATCATAACCATTCATCTACAATTCTCATACATGTATCAAATGTTTTTGCATGAAAAACACCATCCACAGTACAAGGAATGTAAAATTGGTTGTCAACCACATATGAAAATATGAGACCAAGAGACTGAAGCAGTTTGGCCTGTGGAGAGACATACAGTGTTTATTGAACAGTATAGGGGAAAGTATTAACCCCTGAGGAACACCTGACATAGTATTAAACCAACTGGATCTTTTAGTTCCTGAATGTACACATTGTTGCTGATCAGATAAGAAAGACTTGAACCACAGGAGAACAGTACCACGAAGGCCAATTTAGTGAAACCTCCCAATCAGTTTGTCAAGTGGTATAGTATCAAATACTGAGCTAATATCAAGTTGTACTAATATCCCTGTTGTTCCTTGATCCAATTTAATATATAAAGTATTAGAGATGTGCATCGGGTGCCTGATCTTTTCCGTATCGGGTTCGTGTGGCCACGGGAAAATCTTGTATTTCCGCGGATCGGCATTTTTTTTTCGTGAAAAATCATTTTTCGGCTTAGTGCGCGCTAACTCCCATTAGTGCGTACTAACAGAAACTAACAAAAACTAACAAAAACTAACGATTTTTTTGTTAGCGCGCACTAAGCCGAAAAACAATTTTTTACGAAAATTCAGGGAAAGTGCAATCGTTTTATCGGTTTCCTGATCCATGATGATTTAAGAAATATCTTATGAATTTCCTAATTGTCAAAAAATGATTGCACATCTCTATAAAGTATCTAATAATGTTTGTAGCAACAGCCCAATGGCGCTGGCCGTCCAGTGCTCCTACCATGTGACAGGGGCCGGCCAATGGCACGGTTACCCTGTCACATTGTAAGGGCAAAGGGCCATCGGCGCCATTTTTATTAATGGCAGCTGACGGCCCGAGAGCGGGAGATCGCTCCCGGGGCCCACTGGACCACCAGGTAATTTTAAAACGTTTTTGGGGGGGGGGTCGGGAGGGTGGTGGAGGCTAAGGGAGTGGTTTTAAAGGGTCGGGGTGGGTTTTTTGCTTATCGGCTGACAGCCCGATCACGAGAGAATGCTCCCGGGACCCCCGCTGGACCACCAGGTAATTTTAAAATGTTTTTGGGGGGTTGGGAGGGTGGTGGAGGCTAAGGAAGCGGTTTTAAAGGGTCAGGGTGGGTTTTTTGTTTATTGGATCGGGCGCAGCCGATAAAAAAAAACCCGATGGGGCCGGACGAAAAAAATGCACGATTTGAATCGGAACCGGAACCAAACCGATTCTGGGTCCGATTCACATCTCTAATGCTTACATAAGTCAGGCTTGCATGAGCTGAGCAGATTTTAAAAGCTCCTAGATACACACGTATCTCCCACAGTATGCACATCTCAAACGTTTGCAAAAAGGGGCCTGGTGTGGGCATGGGCATTTCAGGGCATGAACCAGAGATGTGTGCAAAAATATCCTGGGTGCGCTTCCAGAACCCCTGCCACATAAGTTTACTTCTGCTATGGAAGAGGTCTAAGTTATAAAAGAAAGAAAACTAGGCAGATCTGTGGGGTTTTAAGGATCAGGACTAACTATGGGGAGTGAAGGCTATTAAACTAGAGGGGTTTGGAGACCCTTTCTATTAACTGGGTGAACTGGGGATGAACTGTTACAACTGGGAATGGCATCGGTGTTCCCCTGACTTACACGGTAGAAGTGGGATCTGCGCACTAATGCGCGTCCACTTAAAATTTGGCAAACGTGTGCATGGCCAAATTGTACATATATGCATGCAAGTTATAAAATAACTGTGTGATGGATGCGGGCTGATGTATGCATGCAAATGTGAGCCCACGTGCTGGTTTGAAAGTTATTGTCTTAGTACGTGATTCACTAACAGTTTTTCCCATAGACACAAAATGGGAGAAAAGCCTTAATGAATCTGGCCCTTAGAGTTTAAATTCTTCATAATGGCCTGTATTTCCATTACAGATACCAGGGTAAAAGATGTCCACTTTTCAATCGAATTTGGGTTGTTTGCCTCCATGATTGCGCTCAAATGTTTGCCTTGCCCAATTGAGCCTGCCATTTCTGTACCTTGGAAAAAATGGGCTAAAGTGTCACTACTAGAATAAAGATCCTTCTGTATAGGGGATTTCTGCATTAATCTATGTACTAAAGAAAACTATTTTTGAGGTTGGTTTAAGGAATTCTCAATCTTAACTTTTATGTAATCTCATTTTCTGACCAGGCAAACCTTCCGAAATTCATGCAACAGTTCAAAAATAGACTTTCCTCAATCTTGTATCTTATGTCAAAAACCTCTCTTTTTGCCTAAACTTTCTCCTTTGTACTATTATAAGTAAATCATGGTGCACATTTACAAGCTTATGTGCCACTTTTGGTGGTGCTAAGTCATATGTCCTGCTCAAGGAGGTATTCCATTTATCAACATCTGACTTGCAATCATCCTGTTCAACATTCAACTTTTGATATTCTAATAACCAGTGCCTCTTAAAAGCTTGATTCTCTATTAAGTCTCACAAACTTGGTATTAGTCTGATGACTACCTTCTGTTTTAGCTAACTACCTTATCTGAAATAAAATCAGTCTATAGTCCATCCATGGCATGTCTAAAACATCCTCAATGTAATATCTGTAAGCCACATATCCATACAAAATTAATAAATCTATTGTGTGGTGGCCTGGCCTTAGAGGTAGGAACAGTAACCATCTGGGACATTTTAATTGTCTTCATCATTGTCAATATTTATGTTGCATATGTTGATGTAAATCTTCATATACATTAAAATCACCTATGATTAGCAACTTTTCATGCATCAAATGCAAATTGGCTATTTCCTAGCGCGATGACAGATGGACTAAGGACCAGTGGATTTATGTTCCCCTGCCAGCAGATTGAGACAAAGCAAGCTGACATCACAGTATATATAACCCTGCAGTGACCCCAGCCTGCCAGTATTCTCCATTTCCAGCAGATGGTGGATGTGCATCTCCCTATGAGGATTGCTTAGAGCTTTTTGAAAGGAGAAATTTGAAATTCTAAATTCAAGAAAAGAAAGCCCCACTCTCCTGCGGTGATACCTAACGGTCCCTCCCCCAGTTGAGAATTACTGAGGCGATTTCCATGGTCCCTCAGAGGTGTGCCTTGGTCTGGTAGCTGGGTTTCTCAGTGTGGACTTAGCTGCTAGTTCAGCTGAAAGGCAGTGTGTGCAGGAGGCCAAGTACGGCAGTGACAGCAGATGCTCTCTCCCCCCATAGCCAGAGAATGTGTCTGTACTCAGTCGGTAAGTGCTGAGCTTAGGTAAGGTTTTAAAAAAAAAAAGGCGAAAGTTTTATCTGAATCAGAGACAGTTAGAGGGTTTTCAGGACTTCCTCCAGTCTCCATTCTAGGTGTGCCGTGCCAACATTTGTTTCTGTTCCTGTTGGGGTTGGGGAACTGGGCAGCCTGGCAGGTTTAGTGGCCCCCAGTGAGCTAGGCCCCACAGTGGGCTAGGACCCACACTGTAGCCACGTGGTAGGCTGCAGTGGCCATTTTCACACGCTCTTGTGCATGTTCTAGTGCCCTCTATAAGCCATTGGTGTGTGCAGTGTGTCGGTTCTGCACATGCGTTGTGCGCTCGATTTTTGGGTGCACTTTTTACACGCACAAACTTTTTACAAGCTTAATTTGCCACACAGGTTGTGCATGCACCTTGCCGCACGTTCTTCTAGGCGCTTAGTTTTTGGGCGCATTTCATTTTTGAGCACGAGCCGTTTACTGCAGTGATGGTGCAGGTAAGCAAGAAACCTAAGCGTCTTCCTATTTGTGTTGTCTATCATATTAAGGCTTCTGAGCCTGACCTGGCTTCTAACCTGTGTCAGCACTGCTCAGACGCTCAGGGAGAGTTGATTTCCTCGGATTTTGCTAAGCCTGGCTCTTCCCATTCTAATTATGGGTTGGTCATGGCCTTGACTGAGGCAACTTGACTGAGGCAACGCCAGAACTTGGTTCTCCCTTGACTGACTCCTCCACTGGTGAGGGTAGTTCTGTGGGACCAGTTCCATTTCCTTCTGGGCTTGGTCTGGACCCAGCTGCTTTATCTAGGGTGGAATTTTTTCAAGGCTTACAAGCCTTTCTTCAGGTGCAGTCCTCTGCGTCTCCTATTTCTGTCGGGTCAGACCCTCAGCTGGTGGCTCCTCCCACTTCCAGTCCTATGCTTAAGCGTCGGGGCTCACCTTGGTTCCCTACAAGTGTTCCAGACAGGAATCCAGATGGCACTGATGATAAGGTTGATCCTGATTCTCTGGAAGATGGGGAAATTCCTCCAGGGCTGGAAGCATATCGAACCATATTGTGGTTCTTTCATAGAGATGAAGTGCTGGCCCTTGTTTCCCAGACCTTGAAACAGCTGGGTGCTTTGTCAGAGCCAAGGACAAATCTCATTTTGGTTTCCTTACGTAAAGCCTCTTGATTTTTTCCGGTGATGGATGCCATCCAGGAATTGATTGATCTGGAATGGGATACTTCAGAGGCAAATTTAAGGGGGGTCGGACATTAAAAGGTCTGTATCCCCCTGGATCTGGCTGTGGGATGCTCTGGTATTGTTGCGTTCAAGGATGCTCTATGCCCTCACTCCACCCTCTCTACCTCTGTGGCAACTCCCTCCGGGTCTGATGGACGGTTTGCTGCCGCGGCATCTCCATGCCACCTCTCTCTTTGGTGTACCCGGACCGGCTCGACGCTGCGGATCCGCCATGTTCCTGATGACGTAGGACGCGCGCGCGTGCTCCGATGTATGTACCAGCTAGGGCACGAACCTCAGGGGCGTCCCCTGAGATGACGTCATCCGCTTCCAGTATAAAAGGTCTCATACTTTCACTAACAGATTGAGTTAGCAAGGACAAGAATACGGATTCGCTACGAATTCGTCTAAGCTACTCTGCCTCCTTGGACTTACCAGGGCCCTCGCTCTCTTTTCTCTATTTCAGATTGCAAATAGGAACCGGTACTCGCTCCTCGAGGGCCCATGTTCCTGGACACTCTGAAGATTCTCTACTGCCTGGAAGCTATCGCAGACACAGACATTTGTGAGTTACCATCGCTCTCTCAGAGCTTTCCCTGGAACCAGGTACTCGCTCCTCGAGGGCCTAACTCTTTCCAGCTACCGAGCCTCCTTAAGACCTTATGTGAGATTTGTCATCTAGTTCTGGCTATGAATACAGCATACCTGTCTACTCACTATTTATAGTCTTTCTACAGCTCAGCAACCCTGGGAGTACTGTTCCAGTATCTGAGGGACTTCAGCCCTGCCGGGCACAACAGCTCACTACTGCCACCACTGGTGGTTCTACTAACCTGTCTAATAAATGAACTATCTGTGTCTGTCTCCATACTCCAGCCTAACCGGTGGTCCCTCTCAGGAAATCCTCCTGGGGGCGCTGTCATCTGCCATCGGCCCAAGGATCCACCTATTTACATTTCTCTACCGTTGAGTGCCCTCTCTAACACTCCGTTGATACAGATTGCTAACTCTGCAGTCTATATTCTAACTACGTTGCTAACTCTGCCTAGGGAGCATAACAAGATTGTTAACTCCTCCCTCTACAGGAGCAGATCATAACAGATCGCCAACTCCCTAGCAGATCCATAACAAGTGTGCTAAACTCCTCCTTCAATGGGAGTATCCAGCAGCCAGTTCATAACAGATTGTTAACTCCCATCTGCTTGCTCCTCCCATCAGCATAGCAGATTATAACAGATATGTGTTGTGTCTATCCCCATAGAGGAAGGAGCGGATGAAGGTTGTACATGATAGAAGGATTGAGGCTATTCTTAAGCAAGCCTTTGAAGCAGTGGTGATGAATATACAGATTGCCTCCTGTTGCGCCCTAGTAGCAAGATCTTGTCTGATTCTCTCTCAGGAGACTGTTGAGTCTGGAGTCTCAAGGGATTGATGAGTCTGGAGGGAATTCCAGAGTGGTTAAGGAGCCTGCAGCCACCTTTTTAGCAGATGCAGGCTGTGATTTCATCTGGCCCTCAGCCAGAGAAGTGGCTTCAGTGATAGCAGCCAGGCGTCAATTCTGGTTGCGAAACTGGTCAGCTGACACAGTTTCCAAAGCTAATCTTACCAAGATGCCCTTTAAAGGCTCGCTCTTGTTTGGGAGCAAGTTGGAGAAGCTGGCCAGTGAGTGGGGCAAGTCTCCAGTGCAATGGTTGCTGGAGGATAAGAAAGAGTTACAGTGCGCCTTTGGTATGAGGGGTCATTTCCAGGGTTCCAGGCATTTTTGTCCCTACAGAGGGATGACCTTTAAATGGATTCGACTTTTCGGTAGGTCTCAGTCCTTTTGACCCCGGAAATTGAAGAGAGGAGTAGGCTCAGGTGGTGGACCTTCCTGAGCTTCCCAATGAAAGTTTGCTCACCCACCTTCCGGAACAGGAAATATGGGGATGTCTCTCTCTCTTTTATTGGAGGAGGGTCGAGATTACGTCGGACCAGTGGGTCCTGGAGGTGATATGCGAAAGGTATGCACTGGAATTTCACAGTATTCCTCAGGACATGTTCATGGTGTCCCCTTGCCACTCCCCGCAGAAGAAGCAGGCAGTGGAGTTCATACTTCAAAGGCTCCTCAGACTGAGGGCTGTGGTTCCGGTGCCCACGTCTCAAGAAAGAATGGGGTAATATTCCATTTATTTTGTTATGCCCAAGGAGGGCTTCTTTCAGCCCATCTTGGATTTCAAGAGGGTCAACCGTCACTTGAAGATGACTCATTTTCAAATGGAAACATTACACTCTGCCATAATGGTGGTTCAGTTGTGGGAATTTCTGATCTCCTTGGATCTGTCAGAGGCTTACCTTCATATTCCCATCGATTGCAACACCCAACGCTTTCTATGCTTTGCGGTGTTGGGGAGCCATTATCAGTTTCAGGCACTGCCTTTTGGTTTAGCCACCACTCACAGAATATTTTCCAAGATTATGGTGATGGTAAGGGCGGCCTTGTGAAAAGAAGGAATCCTGGTGCACCCGTATTTGGACGACTGGCTAATTCGGGCTAAGTCTCAGGAAGACAGCCACCTGGTGACACACAAGGTGATCTCCTTATTTCAGGAGCTCGGTTGGGTGGTGAATCTGACCAAGAGCAATCTTCAACCATCCCACTCATTGGAGTATCTGGGGGTCCTGTTCGATAAGGGATAGAACAGAGTTTTCCTACCGGAAGTTCAGATCCAGAGATTGATGACTCACGTGCATCAGTTGATGAACACTATATGCATGATGGCATAGTCCAACCTACAGGTAGTTGGCTTGATGGCAGCTACCCTGGAAGTGGTGCCATGGGCAAGGGCACATATGCGTCCTTTTCAGTGCTCTCTGTTATCTTGTTGGAACCTGCAGTCTCAGGATTATGCAGTTCAGCTCCACTTGCTGATGGAAATCTGCTCCTGCCTCCAGTGGTGGTTGCAGGAGGATCATCTGAGAAAGGGAGTTCCCTTGTCCTCTCTAGTCTGATTGGTACTCATGACAGATGCAAGTCTTCATGGCTGGGGGGGCTCACTGTCTGCAGTTAATGGCCCAGGGGCTCTGGAATGCTGAAGAGTCCTGCTGGAATATCAGTCGCCTGGAGGATCGGTGTTATTATTTGTGATAATTGTTGGTGGATCCTTGGGCCTGTGGCAGATGACCATGCTCCCGGGGGAAGATCCTGAGAGGGGCCACCGGTCAGGCTCAGAGTTGGGAGACAGACACACACTAGATCTTTTATTAAACTGTATAGTGAACCACCAGAGGTGGCAGCAGTGAGCTGGAAGAGTCCAGCTGGGCTGTAGTCCCTCATGCACTAGAACAGCGATCCCAGGATGGCTGAGCTGTAGAGAAACTGAATATAGTGAGTAGGCAGAGTATGCAGAGTTCAGGAACAGAACCTTGATGGTAACAGTCGCATAATAGTCTCTTGAAGCAGCCCAGAGGCTGGAATGAAGTAGGCCCTCGAGGAGTGAGTACCTGGTTCCAGGGAAATCTCTGAGAGAGAGATGGTAACTCACTGGTGTTGTAGGCAGTGGTGACTTCCTGGCAGAAGTTGCATTTGGTAGCAGGTCCGGGAACGTGGGCCCTCGAGGAGCGAGTACCGGTTCCAGACTGTGACCTGAAAAGCAAGAGAGAGAGCGAGGCCCCGAGGAGAGTGTACCCCTGGTAAAGTCTGAGAAGGCAGAGTAGCAAGGTATGCAGAGAGTGAATCCCATCCGCAGTGATACCTGGAGGAATCCCCTTGCTAACTCGAATAGCTAACAAAAACGAAGACCTTAAGTATCCGGTGAGGATGACGTCATCTCAGAGGGACGCCCCTGAGGTTCACGCCACAGCTGGTACTTGAGCCAGGGCCACACTGCGCACGCGCCCTTCGGCTTCAGGAGAACATGGAGGAAGGCAGCGTCTAGCCAGTCCGAGGACGCTGGAGGAGGTCGGCAAGATGACGCCGTGGCAGCCAAACTTCCATCAACCAAAGAGGGAGTCGCAAAAGAGGTAAGGTGGGCGGAGTGGAGACGTTGGGCAGCGACAGTCGCAACAGTACCCCCCTTCAAAGGGCGATCTCCTCTTCGGGTACCAGGCTTGGGTTAGGAAGGATGTGCAATGTTGAACTGATGAAGCATCTTTATGTCAAGGATATTGGTCTGAGACTCCCAAGAGTTTTCTTCAGGGCCGAAACCTTCCCAGGAGAGAAGATATTCAAAAGTATTGCCTCTTTTTCGAACATCCAGAATCTCTTCGACTTTGAACTCTAAGTTATCTTCTGCATTGATGACAGGTGGATCCTGAGATCTGGAAGAAAATTCGCTGAGTATGAGCGGTTTCAGAAGTGAAACATGGAAATCATTAAGGATGTTGAGACCAAGTGGTATCTTCAGATGGTAGGTGACTTTGCCAATACGTTGAAGGACTGGGAATGGTCCCACATAGCGAGGAGCAAACTGAGAGGAGGGTAGTTTAAGTCTGAGGTGCTTCGTTGACAACCAGACCTTGTCTCCTGGTTTGAAGACTGGAGCTTGCAAATGGTACGCATCATAGTACTTCTTAGCATGGTCACTCGCTTTGATTAACATGTCCTTTGTCTGAACCCACAGATTATGGATATCATCAGCAGTGGATTGAGCTGCTGGGGACGTCACTGAGAGCTTCAGTGGAAGTGGCGGTTTTGGGGAACGTCCAAAAACCACTTCAAAAGGTGACAATCCTGTAGATGTTGCTGGATGAGAGTTGATGGCGAATTCAGCACATGGAAGCAATTCAGCCCAGTTATTCTGTCGGGACGTGACATAAGCTCGAATAAACTGCTTCATTGTTCAGTTCATCCATTCCGTCTAGCCATTCGACTGTGGATGATAGGCTGAGGTGTAGTCTAGAGAGATGTCAAACAATTTGCACAAGGCCCTCCAGAATCGTGCCGTGAATTGGGACCCACAGTCGGATACGATGTGAGAAGGTAGTCTGTGGAGGCGGAATATGTGCGTTATGAAGAGCTTTGCAAGCTCCAAGGCTGAAGGTATGCCAGGGAGCGCCACAAAGTGTGCCATCTTGCTAAATTGATCCACTGTCACCAAGATGGTGTTCATTCCTCTGGAAGTGGGTAAATCAACTACAAAGTCAGTAGCGATGTGCGACCAGGGCCATTCCGGAACTGGCAGTGGTTGCATCTGACCCCATGGTTGTCCAGAAGCGGGTTTGTTCTTAGCACAATTGGTGCAGGATGCCACGTAGGAATAGGTATCCTTTTTGATGGTAGGCCACCAGTACAGCTTCTGTATCTTGAGCAGGGTACGGCATTGGCCAGGATGGCCAGCCAATTTGGAATTGTGCACCCAAAAGAGCACTTTCTTGCTGTCTTTTGGGAACGATTGTTTTACCAGTGGGTACAGACTGGGTGGATGCTAAGAGGATCTTCTTCGGGTCAATTATGTGCTGTGGCTCATCAGGCACATCCTCCGAGTGAAAGCGTGACAGAGCGTCTGCTCTGGTGTTTCTATCTCCAGGGCGGAACTTCAACACAAAATCGAAACGATTAAAAATAAGGAGCATCTGGCCTGTCTGTAATTCAGACGTTGTGTGTGGCAGAGATACTCTAGATTTTTATGATCTGTGAATACGGTTATTTGATGTTGAGCACCTTCGAGCCAAGGCTGCCATTCCTCGAATGCAAGCTTTATTGCCAAGAGCTCTTTATCACCGATCCCATAGTTTTTCTCAGATGGAGAAAATCTTCGTGAAAAGAAGGAACAGGGACGTAAGGCTTTCGAGTCTCCTGTTTGGCTCAACACAGCCCCTACACCCACATCTGAAGCATCAACTTCGACCATAAAGGGCTTGTTGGGGTCTGGATGCCACAAGCATGGTTCTGTGGAGAAGGCAGTCTTCAATTTCTCAAACGCGGAAATGGCCTCCGCTGACCATTTTGAAGTGTTGGCACCCTTGCGGGTCATCGCAGTCAAGGGTACGGTTAAAGAAGAATAGTTCTTTATAAAGCTTCGATAATAGTTGGTGAACCCCAGGAATCTCCTTAGAGCCTTCAGGCTGGTAGGTTGGGACCAATTCTTGATACTTTCAAGTTTGTGAGGGTCCATTTGGAAGCCTTCTTTTGGCACTATGTAGCCTAGAAAAGGCACAGAGTCTTTGTGAAATTCACACTTAGAGAGTTTGGCGTACAGCCGGTGTTCGCGAAGACGGTGAAGTACTTGCTTGACATCTGCAATGTGGGTGTCCAAATCCTGGGAGTAGATTAGTATGTCGTCGAGGTAGACCACAACATTCTTGTACAGCAGATCCTGCAAGATGTCATTCATCATATTTTGGAAAATGGTGGGTGCATTGCACAACCCGAACAGCATTACTAGATACTCGAAGTGGCCGTCTCGCGTGTTGAAGGCTATTTTCCATTCATCGCTGCTCCAAATGCGAATGAGGTTGTAGGCTCCCTTCAGGTTGAGCTTTGAAAATATCTTGGCCCTTTGTAGCTGGTCAAAAAGCTCAGAGATTAACGGCAAGGGGTAACGATCTTTGATCGTGATTTTGTTTAGACTTCGGTAATCGATACATGGACGTAGGGTACTGTTCTTCTTCCCCACAAAGAAAAAGCCTGCGCCGGCTCGCGACTTTGATGGTCTGATAAAGCCCTACTGGAGATTTTCTTCAATGTATTATGACATTGCTTTATTCTTAATGGCTGAGAGAAGGTACACCCGTCCTTTCGGTGGCTCAGCATTGGGCTTCAGTCTTATGGCACAGTCATAGGGCCTATGTGGAGGAAGAATATCAGTCGCTTCTTTGGAAAATACATCCCCGAAGGATGCATATTGGAGTGGCAGTCCTGGCATCATTGGAGTCGTAGGCATGCAAATGATAGGTGAGATTTCCTTAAGGCACCTCCTGTGACATTCTGGGCCCCAGCGGGAGAGATCTAAGGATGCCCAGTCAAATTGGGGTTGGTACACTTGCAACCAGGGTAATCCCAGGATGATAGGGTGCATGGCCCTTTCCAGTACAAAGAAGGAGAGTGATTTTATATGGAGAAATCCGGTGCAGAGAGTAACTGGTATGGCTTGGCAAGTCACGTTGCCCGGTAAGGGCTCTCCATGAATGGAGGATAACAGTAGTGGATCTTTCAACTTGATGCAGGGAATCCTCAAGTATTCCACTAGATGTCTGAGAATGAAGTTGCCTCCTGCCCCTGAATCCACCAGGGCAGGAGTCTGAACCGTGATTGGTCTGTAGGTCAAGGAGACTGGGAGAGAGAATGGAGGAGAGGGCGTAGTGAGGCCTAAGAACACTCCTCCCGCAGGACTTAGGCCCATCTGTTTTCCGGATGAATGGAGCATGTAGAGACATCGTGGCCAGGCTGACCACAGTACATGCAAAGGCCACGCCTCTTCCAAAGTCTTCTCTCTTTGGAAGTCAAACGTCCATGACCAATTTGCATCGATTCATCTTTATCAGCAGCAGGGATTACTGGAATCATCCGAGGTGCAGGTATAGCACTAGCCTGTTTCAACCCAGGTAACACCTTAGGCCGGAGTTCCTTCACCTTGTTCCAAAGCCGGTGATCAATCTGAATGGCCAAGGCTACTAATTTGTCCAGCGAGTCAGGTGTTTAACGAGCAGCCAGCTCGTCCTTTAAACGGTTATCCATGCCTCTGAGAAAGAGAGTCTTGAGACATTTGGGGTCCCAGCAGAGTTCCGCCGCAAGAGTTTTAAACTCTATGGCAATTTCAGCCAATGATCTGTTGCCTTGCTTCAGTTCAACCAAAGCAGAACCGGTGACAGAAGTTCGAGCAGGGTCATCGAAAATGGATTTAAATAAGTCCATAAATCCTTCTATGTCCTGCAAAATGGGGTCCTTGCATTCCCACAAGGTAGATGCCCAAGACAAAGCCCTACCATCCAGGTATGAAAGGATGTAGGTAGTCTTGGAGAGAGCCGTAGGAAATAAAGATGGCTGTAAGGCAAAATGCATGCAGCACATGTTTAAAAAACCCCGGGTCTTCTGGATTTCTCCGGAAAAATGAATTGGAGCCACCAGTGGTACAGCAGTCTTTAAAGTTACCTCCTGTAACTGACCTTCATGGCTGGAAGCTGTGCCTTGAACCTTCTGTGTGTGTAGCTGATGGAACGCTGAATTAAGTTTCTCCAATGCATCTTGCTGCTCCGAAATGTGCAGGGCCAGGCCAGGTATGGCCTGTAAGGCATCGAGCTGTGCCGGATCCATGGAGTTAGGAATCTGTTATTATTTGTGATAATTGTAGGTGGATCCTTTGGCCGGTGGTAGATGACCATGCCCCCGGGGGAAGATCCCGAGAGGGGCCACCAGTCAGGCTCAGAGTTGGGAGACAGACACACACTAGATCTTTTATTAAACACAGAGGTGGCAACAGTGAGCTGGAAGAGCCCAGCTGGGCTGTAGTCTCTCAGGCACTGGAACAGCAATCCCAGGATGGCTGAGCTGTAGAGAAACTGAATATAGTGGGTAGGCAGAGTATGCAGAGTTCAGGAACAGAACCTTGATTGTAACACTCATACAATAGTCTCTTGAAGCAGCCCAGAGGCTGAAATGAAGTAGGCCCTCGAGGAGGGAGTACTTGGTTCCAGGGAAAGCTCTGAGAGAGAGATGGTAACTCACTGGTGTTGTAGGCAGCGGTGACTTCCTGGCAGAAGTTGTATTCGGTAGCAGGTCTGGGAACGTGGGCCATCGAGGAGCGAGTACCAGTTCTAGACTGCGACCTGAAAAGCAAGAGAGAGAGAGCGAGGCTCCCGAGGAGCGGATACCCCTGGTAAAGTCTGAGGAGCCAGAGTAGCAAGGTATGCAGAGAGCGAATCCCATCCGCAGCGATACCTGGAGGAATCCCCTTGCTAACTCGAATAGCTAGCAAAAATGAAGACCTTACGTATCCAGTGAGGATGACGCTATCTCAGGGGGACACCCCTGAGGTTCACGCCACATCTGGTACTTGAGTCGGGGCCGTGCCGCGCACATGCCCTTAGGCTTCAGGAAAACATGGCGGAAGGCAGCGTCTAGCCGGTCCAGGGATGCCGGAGGTCGGCAAGATGACGCCGCGGCAGCCAAACTTCCATCAACCAAAGAGGGAGTCGCAAAAAAGGTGGGCGGAGTGGAGATGTCGGGCAGCGACGGCCGCAACAACCGGGTGGTATGGCTGGCATGCTTACAGTTCAGCTACAGGCTGCAGAATCAAGCGGTTGGCATGATGTTGGACAATGCGACGACAGTGGCCTATATCAGTTCTCAGGGAGGAACCAAGAGCCAGCAAGTATCTCAGGAAATAGACCAGCTGATGGAATGGGTGGAAGGTCATCTGCAGATGATCTCTGCCTCTTACATTTCAGGAAAAGATAATGTTAGAGCGGTCTTTCTCACCACCGACTTTCTCCTGGGCCCAGGGAGAGTCTGGGCCCAGGAGAGTTGGTGGTGTTAGTCGAGGCATTTCAGCTGATTGTGGATTGCTGGGGTCTTCCGACCCTAAACCTGCTGGTGACTTATCGAAATGTGGAGGTTCCTCGCTTCTACAGTTGCAGGAGAGATCTGTGGTCCCTGGCAATATATGTTCTCAGCAACTCAAAAAAGCTCAGCATGGCAATTATTTTTTGAAATTGTGAGTCAACTGAATACTCCAAAACCAACCACTAATTTCCCAATCTTTCAGATAAGTTACCATTTATTCATGAATTGAAATGAAATGACAAGAATTATTTTAATCTCAAGGATAAAGTACTCACGGAGCACACAAAAAAATATTAAAAATAGTTTTGTTTATATTTTGGGACTGACCGATGATTAAATGTAAGGCAGAGTGGAAACAAAGCTGTATAGCAATACACAATGATGCCTATTATGATGGTCATTTTGTAAGCGTCAATATATTGTTCTGAGGATTGGGAAATTAGTGGTTGGTTTTGAATATATGTTCTCATACAGGTCAGGCTGGAAGACAGATTACATTATGCCTAACCTCCATGGCCCTTGGTTGGCAGGATAATTTGCAAGATTGAAAGCCACAGGTAGCTCGTACTCCTGGTGGCGCTGGATTGGCCCAAGTATCCATGATATGCGGATTTGCAACAACTACTGGTGGAGGCCCCACTTCATCTTCTTCTGCACATGGATCTGCTTCAGCAGGAAACAATTCTTCACGAGGATCTGACTCTATTCTGTCTTATGGTTTGGCCCTTGAGAGGGATTGCCTGTTAAAGCATGGTTATTCCTCTGCGGTGTTTGCCACTTTACTCCGCGCTTGCAAGTTCTCCACTTCCTTGGCTTATGTGCAGGTTTGGAGAGTTTTTGTGGCCTGGTGTGAGGAGCGGGGTATTCTTACTCATTCAGTTAAGATCTCTCTCATTCTGGATTTTTTGCAGGATGGACTGAATAAAGGCTTGGCCCTTAATTCCTTGAAGGTGTAGGTTGAGGCTGTTGCCTGTTTCAGAGGCCTGGTGAATGGTGTTTCCTTGTCATCTCATCCTGATATGGCCTGTTTTTTGAAGGGAGTGAAGCACCTTAAACCTCCCTTGAGGCTACTGGTTCCATTGTGGAGTCTTAGTTTGGTGCTAAACTTTTTGGTGGGCCCTTCGTTCTGACCACTGCTTAGCCTTTTCTTATAGTTGTTGACTTTGAAGACTATGCTCCTGGTGGCTATATGTTTTGCGCATCAGATTTCTGAGCTGCAGGCCATGTCTTGCTAGGAGTCGTTCTTTCGGGTGACTCTGGGGGCATTACAGCTGAGTACTGTTCCATCCTTCTTACCCAAGGTAGTCTCGGTCTTTCATTTTCTTGTCATCCCTGGATAAGATCAGGGATGCGGAGGAGTTTCACCTTTTGTGCTTCTTGGATGTTAAGCATCTTGTTGTGCGGTATCTGGAGGTCTCTGAGTCTTTTCGAAAGATGGATTACCTGTTTGTTCTCCATGGTGGGAGTAAACAGTATGTTCCAGCTTCGCAGGCTACCATAGCTCGTTGGATTAAGGAGGTGGTCACAGCCACCTATGTGGATGCTGGAAACCTGTTGCCTACTCAGGTTAGGGCTCATTACACTAGGACTCGGCAGTGTCATAGGCAGAAGTTAGTCTGTTGTCTCCCATTGATATCTGCTGAGCTGCTACATGGTCCTCCTTACATGCTTTTTTCAGGTTTTATAGTCTGGATATGCAGGCCCAGAAGGGTGCAGCCTTTGCATGTGTGGTGTTGACTGGACTGCGGGCAGCCTCCCACCCTGTTGGGGAGTTGCTTTGCTACATCCCACTGGTCCTGAGTCCGTCTACATGCTAGAAAATGGAAAAATTACTTACCTGGATAATTTGTTTTCTTTAGTGTAGACAGATGGACTTAGCTTCCCGCCCTCAGCTTCTGCATGAGTGAATCAATAGCCCTCTTGTGGGGCTCTGGGTCCCAAGTGTTCATCTAGCTTGGGGTACCTAGAATACTATGTGAGTTCAGTGTTCATGGTTGGTTGAGTACAGTTCCTGTTATCTGTTTTTAGTCCAGTTTTTTGCTAGTCTGTCCACAGTTGCTTTTGAAGAGAATACTGGCAGGTTGGGGTCACTCCCTACTCCTGGGGCAATTCTGCACAAATAAATTTAAAATTCTGCGCACAAAAACTTAAAATTCTGCAAAATTCTGTAAACGTTATATTGGTCAAAATAACACAATTTACATGACAGTCTTTAAGTAATTACATTTTAAATTAATACAGAAAACAGTTATTAAAGATGCAGAATTTTAAATATTTTGAGCAGAATTTCCCTAGAAATTCACTGTAAGTGTCCCTTTCACTCGCTCTTCCTACTCCCCTGGCCACTTTGCCCTCTCAGGCCCCAACTCCTCCACCTGACAGTATCTCTCCCCTCCACCTCTAGGCTCAGCCCCTTCCACTCTATTGCCAGTTCCAGAGTTTGACCCTGTTCTCAGTACTGCCCCTCACACAGGCTCCCTCTGTCCCTCCCTCTCTCACACACATGCTCCCTCTCTCTAATATACATACACACACCCTCATATAGGATCCCTCCCTCTCTTGCACACACACACATCCCCTCATACAGGGCCCTCTCTCTCTTGCATACACACCCACAAAATATCCCTATCTCTTTCACATATACATCCTCACACAGCCTACCTATGTCTCTCATGCAACCCTTCACACAGGCTCTGTCTCACACATACACAACCCCCTTCACACAGGCTAGTACCCTCACATACACATGAGCTCCCAGTCTCTCACACACATACACACTCCTTCACAATCTCCTCATATAGGCTCCCTCTCTCTTAAACCCATACTCAAGCATTCCCCCCCCCCCCCCCCCGCTCTCTTACCTCCCATGTTCTCTCTCTCCCACCCTTCCCTCCCCCACAACCCCTCCCCTCTCTCTCACACACACACACACATTTTCTCTCACCGGGGCCTTTATCTTCACCACGAGCGGAGCACACTCCGTTTGCAGTACACGTGGGCCTTCCATCTTCACCACGAACAGTGCGCCGGGGCCTTCATCTGCGCCGCGAACAGAGTGCGTCCCACGGCACATGCGGTCCTTTCGTGGCATGCCGGGGTCTCTTCTGCTATTTTCTGCGCAGAATTTGGCAATTCTGTGCAGGGGGGGAATTCTGTGCAAATTCTGTGCTGCGTGGTAGCGCAGAATTCCCCCAGGACTACTGCAGGGTTATACTGTGACATCAGCTTGCTTTGTCTCCATCTGCTGGCGGGGTTGGGGGGGGGGGGCATTAATCCATTGGTCCGGAGTCCATCTGTCTACACTAAGGAAAACGAAATTATCAGGTAAGTAATTTCTCCAGTTCTTCTGATAATCTGGCAATGTCTGCCATCACAAAACCCGGTGGAAAATATACTAGTAAATTACCCAGGATAGAATCCAAATCAATAAAATTTCAGTAGGTTGTGAAAATATATCCAAACTCTTCAATTATATACTAAGCTATAAATGAGATGATAAAAACAAATCAGTGGAAAAATGACTTTTACACTGATTTTTCTCTTGTTTGTCATATGTCATTTTTTTCACAGATTTCTATTTGGTATAACATTGAAATTCACAGGAACATCCCTAACATACAGGTCTATCCAGTAAAGTGCGGCCGCGTTTACCCCGCTCCTAACCCGCATTCTACTCACTTTCCGGCCGCGTTAGCCATTCCTGCGATCCCGAATCCCCTTTAACCTACTCCTACCGCGTCCTAAAATCCCCGGGCAACCCCTTCCGCACGCGGCATGTATATTGCATGCAAACGAGCGAATTAGCTATTCCCTAGCATCCCGTAACCCGCGCCCCGACTATCGCTATTTTTCCCTGCCGTTTTGTCGCGCGTTTAACCTGCTAACTTACCGCCTACCCTTACCCCTGCGGTAGAGACAGGGGTAAGGGTCAGCGGCAAGCTTTCTCCCAGCCCCCGCTCACCTGCCCCGGCCGCGATCATGGGTGCCGGTCTCTGGGTCAGCCCCAGTCCTCTCCCCTCCTCCCGAAGCAAAAAAAAAAAAAAAAGCGATAAAAACGTTGCAGCCCCCTCCGATGTCCGGAGGGGCCTGCAAAAAGTAAGTTGCTTCGCCGCTTCGTACTGCCAGCCCCTTCTTCCCTCCTCCCGGAGCAAGGCTGCTTTTCGCGCCCTGCTTCGGGAGGAGGGAAGAAGAGACACTGACAGTGTGAAGCGGCGAAGCAACTTACTTTTTGCAGGCGTCCATCTTCGCGAGCAGCTGGAGGCAGGAGAGGTCGTCCGATGTCCGGAGGGGGGTGAAAAAGTAAGTCGCTTTGCCGCTTCGTACTGCCAGTCCCTTCTCCCCTCCTCCCGGAGCAAGGCTGCTTTTCGCGCCCTGCTTCGGGAGGAGGGGAGGGGGGACTGGCAGTCCCGACTTCCTGGTATCTGTCATTTCAAATGACATTTGAAATGACAGATACCAGTGTGGCGTGAAGCGTTAGGCCCGCGCACCCAGGATACTGTATAGGCGCTCTATCCAGTAAAATGGGTTGCGCGGGCCTAACGCTTCACGGACCCTTCTTAGACGCGGTTTACATTTGCATGAAATTATAGTTCAGGATCGAGCGGTAGGTGAGCTGCACTGTGCGTGCGGCAACCACGGGTGCGCCGGGCACTAACGCAGCTCTTCCTACCGCTCGGTACTGGATAGACCTGATAGCATGGTAACTGCTTATACAAAGAAAGTATAATACATATGCTTCTCATTACCTTAGTATAGAGTGCAATATGGACAGGGGGATATTTTGGGTGATAATTGTGGAAATGCTGTAATGTACCAAAATTATTGCATTTCAATACTTTGGCAACTGTGTCATAATAAAGTGGATACAGAATGCTGTATTCTCATTTTAAATGCATGTTACCTGTCCAAGACTGGGATAAAAATTAAAGTAAACAATGAGTACCAAACCACTGGCATGCAGTAAATTAAAAAAAAAACATTTTGGCTAAATTTGCAAAGAGAAACATTTAACATCCTGTTTTATGTAGGTTTTCCCCATAGATAGTAATGAACCAGAATAATTCTACAGATCCAAATGTTTAGAAAGAGCATAGAACAGATCCAGATCCTAGCAGTGTTACCAGTCATATTAAAGCAGTTGGAAAAGAATTTCCCCTAGCTCATTAACACAGCTCTCTCACTCAGGTTTCTGTGCTTTTGCTGCTCTGCTTCAATTTCACAACAATAACACTTATTTGAAGAAAACTCTTAGAATTTCAAATCACAGAGCATAATGCATCTTCGCTACAATCCTTCCCTATTCAGAATACTGATGGTTTCTAAAATTACTTAGTTCTGGCTCGTGCATTCTCCATCAAGATCACACTGTAGACTAAATGGATCAAGTAAATTTATATCCATTTTGGGGAAAGTGGCAATTTGGAGTGGCATGCCAAACAATCAAGTTGAGGGATAGATTATTTTCCTATGTAGGGCACAGGGTGAAGTGTACTGCCACTCTGGCAGTAGCTTAGAAATTGTATTTATAGGTTGAAAATAAAGTATTTATGGTTCCCAAGGAGATCAGAACAGTGCACAGGATTTAAAAAAAAAATCTAAATAGAGGTCTAATTTAAAATGTATAACTTGTCTGCTAAGGGCCAGATATACTAAACATTTTTCCCATAGCCACAAAATGAAAAAAAAAAACTATATGGTCCTTAATATGATTGAACAACTGATAATTTATAGTAGTTGGACGAAAATAACTTGCTGCTGAAATAAAGGCTTGTGTATGTTTTTCCATAGAGTTGATTGAAAGAAAACCACATAGGGAGGATAATTTTCAAAAGCATTTACGCAAGTAAAAATATTTTATCTGCAGAAGTGGGCATTTCAAATATTTTTTGCTTGATGTGTGAGTATGTCATGTTTGCTCATAAGTTTACCCAGACTGAGAGGAAGCAAACCCAGAGGCGGACCCAGGAAGAGGTTTGAATTTGTGGTCCTGCTTTTGGAATTTTTAAAGTATGGTCATAAATTTTCATAGTAAATTTGTGCAGATGATTCAGCAGGTATAACTTTTGCAGGCAGATTTGGAGGGATAATTTTCAGAGCTATCTTATGTGCGTAAGTTGCTTTGAAAACTGGTATAATTTAATGGTGTTGCTGTTTGGGATCCATAGGAATCCCCAACAGCAACACCCCGGGAGAAGTGTGCCCTTGGGCCCCGGCAAACCAGGAGAGGAGCACCAAGGAAGCACCGAGGCAGGTGAGGCAAGGTCTGTCTGGGCTAGGACCAGAAGCCCACACAAAGGGGGATGATCAAGACATCTCAGGCACCCTACGCAGCCCGTAGGCTGGTCGCGGACCACACTTTCCCCTATGCACCCTACACAGTCAGACAGCTGGTCGTGGACCACAAGGGGAGTGGGACAAGCTCAGGATGTCTTACAGCATAGGAGCGAAGTAACCCCTCAGATACTCCAGATTCAGACGAGGATAAAACTTGGAACTTGGATTAAAAGCAAGGAACCTCTGGAGGCATGGGTTATGGAGCATCAGGACTAGAAACATTAGGACTGGGAACATCTCAGGACTTGGAACATCTTAGGACTTGGAACATCTCAGGACTAAAACATCAGGATTTGACTCTTGGAACATGATTAAGATATCAGGACTGGGACTCAGACATCAGGACTGGATCACAGACATCAGGACTGGAACAAGAAGACATCAGGACTGGAACAAGAAGGCAAGGATGATGAGTAACGGAATGCCTTGCAGAAGCGAGGAAGGACATCATTGAAGACTCCTGGACTGGAAGCTGAAACCAAGGATCCAGGAGCAGTCCAACTCAGGAACTGACTCCTTGTGAAGGCAAAGCTGGATTGACTGCAAGGCCCTTAAATAGGGCTGAACGAGGAGAAGCCCTGGGAGGAGTCAGAAGTTGGGGCCCGGGGCATATCCGGCTGTGGGTCCTTTAAGTCTGGCAGGAAGATGTGGCCGCGCCCCTTAGGAGGAAGGGGAAGGACCATGGACAGTGGCCATGTTACCACCGAGAAGAGAAGCAGGGCTGGGCCGAGGAACAGACCCCGACTGGGAAGGCGGGTCTGTTCCTCGGCCAAGCCACAAGCGAGGCCGGGGATAGTGGCCTCCGCAGAGCAATGACGTCAATGGCACCTGCTGCTCTGAAACGCCGGTACGGTCCTGGCGTGCTGAAGAAGGAACGCGGCCTCCGGGCCGTATGGGAGCAGCAAACATCAGCGTCGGGAGTTGGGCCAGCTGGCTGAAGAAAGGAAAGAGGCCTCCTGTAGCTCCAGCCCTGGGAGGAGTCGCAACAGCACCCCCCTCTCAAAGGGTTCCCCTTCCCTCCTATGGGAGGTCGGAAAGAAGCAGGGCATCTAAGCTGGAATATCTGGAAAGAATTCATGGCTGGAACATCTTGTGGAAAATCCAGGGCTGGAAACAAAGGATGGAGATAGTCAAACATTCATACGAGAGACAAGTACTGAAGGCACAGGTGGACTTGAACATGGGTATAGGACAGCAAGAGTGCATCTCAGGTTCTAGAGATCAAGGTGGCAGAGATGAAGACAAGGAGTCTAGGATGAACAGAAAGTACAGATAGGAGTATCTTGGGGTGAGGACCAGTTCTTGGTTCATGGTGGTAGCACGGAAAAAACTGCTCAGACTTCAAGTTGGATTTGATAGATGTGAAGATGGAACTCCAGGAGACTAAGTAGACAAGCTTGCAAGTGCCTGCTGCCTTTGGATAGGCTATGGCATCAGGAGGACATGGATGGAAGTCCAATGCATATAGCTTAGCTGATGGAGAGTTGATCCTGAAGGCAACATTTACCTTAAGAAGATGGTTGATTCAAGGTTGAAAAAGGCAATATGAGGAAGCTCAGGATTGTTGCTTCCAGGATTACAAGGCCAGACGAGAGAAGTCTCTATAGCTTGATAAAGAGAGAGTTGCTATAGGCTCCCACAAGGTGGTGAAGTGATTCATAGAGGAACTTGACGGTCAGTAGGTATTGCTGTGGCATTTATGCAAGGAACTGATCTGTTGAAGGGAGTTACCCAGATGACTATGAAGAGGAATTCCCTTTAGGAGTAAGTCAAGAGCCGCTTAAGGAGGATGGAGCTTCAAGTGACCAGGCTCGAAGGCAGTAGAGGATTTCAATGGGCACGCAGTGAATCCCCACAGATGGAAGGTCAAATGCAGGCGATGGTGAACATCCCTACAGAAGTAAGTCACTGGTGGAAGACATAGGAGTTGGCGAGTACTCAGTGATCTCGTAGAGCCATACGGAAGGCTTTCTGAGGTGATGGACTAAAATAAACACATGAGTTCTCATGGATTCAAGGATATGTTGTTGGACTTGGAATACCAGATAGTTGGCCAGACTGAGACATGGAAGTCAGTTGGATCTTTAAGTGTGAGCGGAAAGAGCAGGACTAACTTGCTGGTTCAACTTGATGAGTAAGGGCAAAGTAATCCAGACCCCAATCAATGATGGTGTAATTGGAGCGCAGGCACCTCCTGCAGGTCGTCTGGAAAGGGAAGCCTAAACAGGCTGTAGCACTGGAAACCAAGCAGAGCAGTTACTCCTTACCCAGTGGTGACACTGATTGATTGTAGGTATAGTCTCCGCTATGTGAAGGTAGCTCATAGGTGCCAGTCGTCGGAAGAAAGGTACCAAAGGCTGGTGACTTGGGAACCATGAAGCATTGATACTCCTGGAAGACAGCGGAGCTGACAGAAAGGGCACAAGATGTAAAGTACCATGATCACTCCTGGATGCATGCGCCTCCTGCAGGTCGTTTTAAAAGATATACCCAGGGAAAATTGCAAAATCTTGGTGAAATGGACATTGGAACCAGTGGTCTTGGGTGCAGGTGCCCCCTGAAGGTCATTTAACCCAAATACCTGGAGATGCTGTGGACAATACTTGGAGTGATGATACACTCCCAGAGGTCTGAAAATACTTAATGATGAGGAAATCAGAAGTGGCACTGGATGTGGAAACCTCGGTGCAGGCACCTCCTGCAGGTCATATGGAACCCAGGAAGCTGGACCACATCATATTGGAAAGAACGAAGATGATTCCTGGAATGGTAGTAGGCGCCCCCTGCAGATTGAGAGGGGTTCCAGGACTGGAGTGAAGATCTGGATGCAGGAACTTCATAGGTCATGAGTTCCAGAGGACTGGACTTGGACAGGGTCTGGACACAGGCACTTCCTGTGGGTCATGGAATCCAGACCGCTGCAGAAGATCAACTAAGGAATGTGAAGATCAACTAAGGAATGTGAAGGGAAACATGTGGTTAGTAGCAAGATATTGAATGTCAAGAAACTGGGAACAGAAAGGCTGGTAACCAAAAAAAGAACAACCTATTTTTTAGCAAAACTGGCGCCTCCAGTAGGTCAGGGATAGTCAAGAGATTCAGGACACAAAAGTTCAAGAATGAAAGTTCTTGGATTGGAGATTCTGGAACAAGCATGGGCCCAACACTGGAACAAGCTCACCGGACACATGGCCTTCACAATCCTTTGGGGATCCATAGGAGGGAACACTAGGGAGCGCTCCCAATCCCCGAGAGAAGTGTGCCTTTGGGCCCCGGTGAACCAGGAGAGGACATCCAAGGAAGCACTGAGGCAGGTGAGGCAAGGGCCACTAGGACCGGAAGCCCAGGCCCCCTCCAACCTGCACAGCCTTGGTGAGACCAACCATGCAAGGTTGGTCTCTGAGTGGTCCTCCAACCACTCCAAGCCCTTTCAGACCTGCCGCTGGGGATGGCAAAGGTGGCAGGCCAGACAGGGAGGATGGAGACTCTGGGATTGAAGACAGACGTGGAACTTGGAAAGAAGACTCAGACGTGGAACTTGGGATGAAGACTCAGATGTGGAACTTGGAACGTAGACGAGGAGACTTGGAGACTTGGAATGTAGATGAAGAGACTTGGAGACTTGGAACGTAGATGAGGAAACATGGAGACTTGGAATGTAGATGAAGAGACTTGGAGACTTGGAACATAGATGAGGAGACATGAAGACTTGGAATGTAAACGAGGAGATGTGAAGACGAGTAAAGTCCCTCAGGTGCCCTACACAGCCCATGGGCTGGTCGCAGACAACACTGGAGACTCAGACGTGGGATGTGGAATGGGGACACAAAGGGGGATGAGCAAGACCCCTCAGGTGCCCTATATAGCCCGTAGGTTGGTCATGGACCACACTGTCCCCTATGTGACTGTGATGTAGTGCAGCGCTGCCGGGGGGGGGGGGGGCAGGAATGGATAAGATACCAAAAGGCGGCTAGTAATGCTAGAGTCAGCCAGCAGGGGGAGCAGGTGAGGGCGAGAAACTACAAGTCCCAGGTTCCTAGAACCACCACCTGACCTGTAGGGAGAGCCTGGAGGAGAGCAGGTGGCAGACTTGGACTAATGAGTCACACAGGTGAGCCTAGGGAGCTAGAGGAAGAGGTCGTGCCTAGGTAGCGGCAGTGGCCAGAAAAAGCCAGTGCCAGGAAGCAAAGGGGAGAAGAAAATGGAGGTAGGTTCCAGGGGAGAGGAATCCTCCAGCTGCCTCATGGGTACAGCCTAGCCAGAAAAGGGAAACTGATAACCTGTACCCTAAGGGAAGTTAGGGCGGGATGTTTTCTGGTGAACTGGAGAGTCGGGGGGGGGGGCTCAACAGTACCTTTGATCCAGCACATGTGTTAAGGGGTGTTTGCTGGTGAACTGGAGAGCCAGGGGGGCTCAACAGTACCTTTGATCCAGCACATGTGTTAAGGGGTATTTGCTGGTGAACTGGAGAGCCAGGGGGGCTCAAACAGTGCCTTTGATCCAGCACATGTGTTAAGGGGTGTTTGCTGGTGAACTGGAGAGCCAGGGGGGCTCAAACAGTGCCTTTGATCCAGCACATGTGTTAAGGGGTGTTTGCTGGTGAACTGGAGAGCCGGGGGGGCTCAAAAAGTACCTTTGCTCCAGCACGTGTGCTAAGGGATTAGAATGCTGGAGAGCGGGGGCAGGGTCATTTGTGCAGCTCCTGAGGTGACGGAGCAAATGTACTAGACTCAGCTACTTTGCTTTATAAAAATACTTTGAGGAACCTCTCTCTCTCTGTGTTATCTTTGGGGGTTGGGGGACTGCTTCAACCCCACTCCATACAAAGAGAACCCAGAAGCCCAGCAAAACCAGGGCCTGCGGAGACCTGAACCTAGGGAGTCCTGTGTGACTGACGGACTCCAGGGATATCCAGGACTCGCGAGGGGCCTGAACCAGAGACAGAAGAGCGGCACCCAGGGCAGCACGGGCGGTGAGCCTTCACAGTGACCTACACAGCCGGACGGCTGGTCGCGGACCATGAGGGGAGCGGGACAAGCTCAGGACGTCTCACAGCACAGGAGCGAAGTAACCCCTCAGAACCTCCAGAGTTGGAACAGGATACAGACGAGGATAAAACTTGGAACTTGGATTAAAAGCAAGGAAGCTCCAGAAGCACGGGTTATTCAGGACCTGGAGCATCAGGACTAGAAACATTAGGACTTGGAACATCTCAGGACTTGGAACATGGAACATCTCGGGACTAGAACATCAGGACTTGACTGAGGGAACATGATTCGGACATCAGGACTGGGACTCTGACATCAGGACTGGGACTCAGACATCAGGATGGAACATCAGGAATGGAACTTGGACATCAGGACTGGATAACAGACATCAGGACTGGAACAAGAAGACAAGGATGATGAGGAACGGAATGCCTTGCAGAAGCAAGGAAGGACATCCTTGAAGACTCCTGGACCAGAAGCTGGAACGGAGGATACAGGAGCAGTCCAACTCAGGAACTGACTCTTGCGAACGCAAAGCTGGATTGACTGCAAGGCCCTTAAATAGGGCTGAATGAGGAGATGCCCTGGGAGGAGTCAGAAGGTGGGGCCCAGGGTATATCCGGCCATGGGCCCTTTAAGTCTGGCAGGAACATAAGAAACATAAGAAAATGCCATACTGGGTCAGACCAAGGGTCCATCAAGCCCAGCATGCTGCTTCCAACAGTGGCCAATCCAGGTCACAAGAACCTGGCAAGTACCCAAAAACTAAGTCTATTCCATGTTACCATTGCTAATGGCAGTGACTATTCTCTAGATGAACTTAATAGCAGGTAATGGACTTCCCCTCCAAGAACTTATCCAATCCTTTTTTAAACACAGCTATACTAACTGCACTAACCACATCCTCTGGCAACAAATTCCAGAGTTTAATTGTGCGTTGAGTAAAAAAGAACTTTCTCCGATTAGTTTTAAATGTGCCCCATGCTAACTTCATGGAGTGCCCCCTAGTCTTTCTACTATCCGAAAGAGTAAATAACCGATTCACATCTACCCGTTCTAGACCTCTCATGATTTTAAACACCTCTATCATATCCCCCCTCAGTTGTCTCTTCTCCAAGCTGAAAAGTCCTAACCTCTTTAGTCTTTCCTCATAGGGGAGTTGTTCCATTCCCCTTATCATTTTGGTAGCCCTTCTCTGTACCTTCTCCACGGCCGTGCTCCTTAGGAGGAAGGGGCAGGACCATGGACAGCAGCCATGCTGCCACTAAGAAGAAAAGCAGGGCTGGGCGGAGGAACAGGCCCTGATGCGGGAAGGCGGCTCCCTGTCGCCACGGAGAAGGAGTGAGGGCGGCTCTAAACCACAAGCGAGGCCAGGGATAGTGGCCTCCATGGAGCGATGACGTCAGCAGCTCCTGCTGCTCTGAAATGCTGGCACTGTCCTGGCGTGCCAATGAAGGAATGCAGCCTCCGGGCCACGTGGGAGCAGCAAACATGTGTCTGGTGTCGGGCCGGCTGACTGAAGAAAGGTAAGAGGCTTCCCGTAGCTCTGGCCGAGGGAGGAGTCGCAACAGTTGCAAAATTAACTTCTTGTTGAGCAGTGTTTGACCGAGTTAATGTACTGTACTCACCTTGGGACCAATGTACGAAGCTGCACTAAAGTACGTACTACTTTAATAAAATGCACCAAAAATGTGTGCTAAAACAGTAGTTAAACTGACTGCTAAAGATAGCACCTTTCTCTATTGTATATCTTGCTTCCAAATTGAGCATAATACCACTGCTCTCACGTGAACTTTTCAAGAGTGGTTCAGTGCATACTTGCCCTGCATAAAACTGATAATTTTTCATTTAACTTAAAACAAAACAAAACCCAAACCCCACCCCCACCCCCACCCCCCACTAGTACAGGAATTAGAATGTTTTCTGGAAGAAGCCTTCTTGTCACATGTATTTTTTATGGACTAGAGACATGCCAACTGCTTCAAACTAGGTTCACTGAATTTGCTTGCTGCACAATCTTTTAAAACTCTTAACGCAGCATGAAAAATCAGATTATTAAAAAAAAAGCAAAAACTAAAGAATCTGGGAAAAAAGCATATTCTCATTGGATTTTCAGAAGTCCAAATGGAAAGTTTTGATTATCTTAACATTTTTTCCCAATTTCCTTCCAGTAAAAACCTGACAGTTTTCCCCTGCAAATCTGGGGAAAACTCTAAAAATTCAGCAGAACGCAAACCAGGTTGAAATTTTCCAGGGACCAGTTGACTTTGACTAGCATGAACCAATTGGAAATGGATCATTGAGTTTTGGCACTTTGGTCATTATGTCATCTCTGAGAGGAGCTGCTTAAATAATATGTAATGTATCAAACTGTGTGTGAAATACATCTTTTGTGTGGAATGACTGCAGTCGCTTGTGCATGGAATCTTTGAATCTCTGGCTAATATATCAGGTATTCTCCAAGAAGTGAAGCAGGATGGTAGTCCTCATACGTGGGTGACACCATCAGATGGAGCCCGGCATGGAAAACTTCTGTCAAAGTTTCCAGAACTTTGAATCAGCATACTGAGCATGCCACATATCACGCATCCACGCGAGGTCCCTCTTCAGTCTTATAACATAGAATTAGAATGAAAATAACACAACTGAGAAACCCAACTCCATGGGGCGGCGGGTGGGTTTTATGAGGACTAACATCCTGCTGTCCTTGGAGAACACCTATTACAGGTAAGCAACTCTGCTTTTTCCGATATGGTAAGAAAAGAATCCACCAGTTGGTCCTGAAGCATAAATGTATGTGGAACTCTACAGCAGGTATCCCAAAGGTTTAAATGAATAAGAATTCAATATAAAACAAGGTCACTCTATGAACTTGCTGAAACGCCAGAGTCTGTGTTCCCATTCAGATTTCATTTTTCTACTGGAACCTTTTCACAAAGCATTCTTATCAGCCTAACCCAAAAAGAAAGTCAATAATTAATGTCTCTCTGCATTCCAATACTCCGAAGAACATTTCTCTTTCATTCTTTGTCAAAATATAATTGTCTGAGATCCAGCGTTAGGTAAAACAAATAAGCATGGGTGTAGCTTGCTTATCGCGGCGGTTACTGCCCCTACTACCCCTAACTAATCAAGCTAGATATTTCACTTGCATGCAGCTCCATCACTGCTCTCTACATTAATGGTGGGGGTGGAAGGGGAATAGAACAAGGAGCTAAGAGTAACAGATAAGAATGAGAGAAAAAATGTGTGAGGCTTGCTGGGCAGACTGGATGGGCCATTCGGTCTTCTTCTGCCGTCATTTCTATGTTTCTATGTTTCTATGTTTCTATGTTAGAGGAGAAAAATAGCTCTTGGTCTCATGGAGAATGAGATACTGAGGCATGCTGGATTGTATAGTATTTGTTTTCGATGCTGCAGTTTGACTTCTATTAAAAAAAAACAAACAAAAAAAAAACTTCCTTCACACCTGTTGGGTGAGATTCAGGGGAGAGGAGCCAAGAAATAGATTTTAGTTTTCTGAAATTCATTTGGTTAGCCAAAATCTAACAAAATAATTAAAAAGAACTATTAACTTCTAAGGCCTTTTAAAAAAGAATTTTGTGTTGTAAAACGCTTACAATAAGGGAGAATATAAATTCAGTTTTACTTTATATGTGATTAATTATTTCCCCAAAAATTATTTATTTTATTTATTTAGATTTTAATTTAAAACTTATTTATTTAGATTTATATTCCACTTTTCACACTTTTTTAAGCAGTTCAGAGGATTACATTCAGATTTATTTATTTATTTATTTTATTTTACATGGTGATATGGTAATGACCGCAGAAAAAGACCAAAATGATCCATCTAGTCTGCCCTGCAAGCTTCCCAATGTAGTAACTGCCACTCTCTTTTTTCTATACTGCCTATCATCAATTTAGGTGGTTTACAAATTTTACATACATAACATTTTCAGATAAAACAATATCAATACATATAGTATAAAACATGAATAAGCAACTATTGACCTTCCCCTCCAAGTCCCTTTGCTTCTTAACTCTTCAGCCGTCTCTTTACCTTTAGATATTATAAGCCTCCTTAAAAAGCCAGGTTTTAGCATTTCCCAAAATAGCTTGTGCTCTCTCTTTAGTCATAACTCTTCCAGCATTGAATGCCATTGGCCCTGCCACTGTAATCGCTCATTCATGAACCATGTTCAAGCTAGCTTCCTCCACTGAGACAGTCACTAAAATACCTTTATTCACAGACCGTAATTCCCTTTGCAGCACATACCACTGTAATCTGGATCTTAACCATCCATTTTCCAGTTTATAGAATACCATATGTATTACTAACACTTTAAATTGGATCTGAAAAGATACTGGCAATCAATGAAGGTTCTTAACTACAGGCATGATACTCCACACAGTACTCTGGCCGTGGAATTTTTTTACAACTGTACTGATTTATTCATGTTTTTTTTTAGTAAAGTGCAGACTATGGGCCTCATTTACCAATTTCGCATTGGTAACTCATGGGTACTGCCTGCGTTAATAAAAGGGGTGTTCCCATGCAAATGAGGCACTTTCCGCGCAGCATGGATTTTTTGTGTCCCGCGATGGTTTCGCGAATCGATCTTTTCGCGGCTAGCGTTAAAAAGTGAAACCACGTACCGAGCTCCGCGATAATGTGACATGTATAAAAGGTCACTTCCTGCCCCTCCTCCTTTGAGGGTTTGGAAGGAGTTTTGGTGAGAGGTAGGTGTTGGAGGTTTAGAGTTTTGGAGGAGTTAGGAATTTGATTACTGAGTGCACAGAAAGTGCAGGGTCAGGTGGGGGGGGGGGGGGGGGGGGGAGGAAGGGAGTGGGGAATCCGGTGGGTCGGAGACTGAGTCTAGGGAGGAGACCCCTCCGGAAGTGGCACCCCAACCAGGCAGCCAGGCAAGGGTCAGGCAGCGTGCTATACGCTTCAGCCAGGAGGACAACGATCGGCTGATCGAAGGTGTCCTCCGTCACTATGCCCATCTCTTTGGCAACCTGGCAGTCAAGGCAGTCAAGGCAGCCAAGGCACAGCTATGGGCCACCATAGCTGCAGATAACAGACGACAAAGTGGCATACCTCGTACCGTGGAGCAGGTGGCCCACTGTTACAGGGACATAAAGGTGCAGCTGAAGCTAAAGATTGCGGAGCGGAATGAGTACCTGCGGGAGACAGGAGGAAGGTCCCCTTGCCCAATCAGATTCAAGGACATGGCGAGGCGTCTGATGCAGCGGCTGGGACCAGATGTCTTCGAGGGGTTGGACCCACGACTGGATACATCCCACCTCGAAGATGGTAAGTTGGCCTGTACCTCCCACCAGGTCCTTTGCTGTCCTGTTCAAGGTTCATACACAATGTTTAGTCCTGTATTCAGTTGTGTTCTCCAGAACAGTGTTGACCCTCCCTCCCCCACACTGTGCCTAGCAGGATGTGGATTTCCAGAACTGCTTAAAACTGTGAATGTGTTCTCCTCCCCCATCTGCTCTACACAGCCCAGGGTTGGGCCCTCCTCCCCCACACTGCCTAGCAGGATGAGGTGTTCCAGAAATGCCTAGAACTGTGAATGTGTTCTCCTCCCCCATCTGCTCTGCACAGCCCAGGTTGGGCCCCCCTCCCCCACACTGTGCCTAGCAGGATGTGGATTTCCAGAACTGCTTAGAACTGTGAATGTATTCTCCTCCCCCATCTGCTCTGCACAGGCCCTTGCGGAGCCCCCATACCCCATTCCCCATTCCCCAGGCCATGAGGTACAGAGATACAACATAACCTTATATGCTGCCCCACATAATTAGGTGCCCCTGTTCCATGGTATTGTCATTCAACCTAACGCTGTGGTACTGATGCTGTTCATCCTTTTGTCCCCCATCTTCTACAGAGCACTCTGGTCCCAGGCAGCAGAGGTCTGATCCCAGCTGGGAAGGCCCAGGCACCAGGACTGACCCACGTGGGACAAGGCGGCCACCGATGTTCACCAGGCCCTTCCTCCTTGATGCCAGGACGCAGTGGTCGGATGAGGAGGAGGAGGAGGAGGGAGAGCTGGGCCCCACAGCAGCAGCAAAGGCAGCCCCCTCAACCTGACCGAGGCCCTGGAAGGTCTGGAGTGGGTGGCCTCCCCCACCGCTCTGGGTGCAAGCAGCCCACTCGCATTGGAGATGACTCCTCCCATTCCAGATACCCCTGTCCCGTCTCCATTGAGCCCTGCACCAGCACCTGTGGCAGCAATTGCACATCTCCCAGCACCAGTAGCCCCACCACCAGCACCACAACGAGTTACAGCAGCCCCACCCTTCCGACCGACCGAGGACTCACTCACAGGCACACAGGGAGAGCAAATCCGCATGGAACTGTGTGGCCTGAGGAGAGCAGTTACACAGCTGACCTGCCACTTCCAGCTCCACACTGCATCCACCACCCAGGCATCCAACAGTCTGACAGCAGCAATCACAACACAAAACACAATATTGCTGCAAATCCTGCAGTGGATTACGGAGCAGCAGGCGTCATCGTCTACAACCTCCACCCCCGAACCAAGTCCCTCAGGGTCCCGAGGCCGCATGGGCCATCCCCCCAAGAACATGCCACCTCCCACAGGACCAGCAGGACGTGGCAAGGGGCCCTGAGGGGACCATCATACCCCTGAAACTGGGTACCTCACTCACTCCCACCCGCCATTGGGATGGCCATCCCACAGACCTGCAGTGCCGCCCTGATGGAAGAGGATGCATCACTGCCTGCTCCCCGCAGACTTGCAGTGCCGCCCAGATGGAAGAGGATGCATCATGCAAAGCAGATGAGGTGCCACCTCCCACCCACCTGGTCAGCTGTGCCACCTGCATCCGCTGCGCCACTCTGCTGTGTGCCACCTGCATCCGCTGCGCCACTTTGCTGTGGGGTGCTATCTGTTCTCAAGAGCTGCAACTTCTGCCTGTGTGCTATAGGATGACTTGTGTGCTCAAGGGCTGTCAAATGCTGGTTGTGGGGTGTGTTCTGTGCCTCATGGCTCCAAATGGCACTTGGGCTGTGTCGTCCTGGGCCTCCTCCTGCTGCCATGCCACTGCTGTGTCATCCTGAGCCTTCACTGCTGTTGCCATGCCGCTGCTGTGTCATCCTCGGCCTTCACTGCTGCTACCACGCCCTTCATGTGTTCCCCTGCTGCCTACATGCTGCACTGCAGGATATCTTTTCTGCTGGCTATACCTTGACTCCGCTGGCGGACCTCTCAGGCACTCCCCTTTCAATGCACTCATATGGATGGCCTGGGGGCTGGACTTTGACTCTGCTGGCAGGCCTCTCAGGCACTCCCCTTTCAGTGCACTCTTTCAACATGGACTGCCTGGGGCCTATGCCAGTCAACACATTGTATACTGACCAGCGGTAATCTATGTATTGCAGTATCCAAGCTATTGGGGTGCCACTTCCTGTTTCTCTGTTCCTAGGTAATCATGCTTTGCCAGTACTGATAACACCCACTACCTGCATATGTGTACATACTGCTTATGGTGGAGTGATGTAGCACAGAATTGGATCACTTTGGATCTATTAGCTATCTATTACTTGCAGATAATGGCTACCTAGGAACGTCTAATGTATGCTGAAAATGCTGACCTAATACTTCACTATACCCTGCAGAATGTTGTCAGGAATAAATATCCTGTTTAACCAGCCACCTTTTGTGTCCTCTTTATGTTCTTAATGTGCCCTTGGTGTACACCCACCACACCTTGCATGCTGCATCACACGTTGTACCGATGCAGAGTTTCCCAACTGCCCCTTGTCTGAGGTTCAGTGTAGCAACATCTGCACCTGCTATTGACATACCTTACAGTTAGGTTCATGTACTAGGAGGGTGCTAAGGGGGACCCTGCAGAGTAAACATTAGGGGAGTACATGACATGTCCCTCACAGTAGAAGAGGTACTGTTCCTCAGTACAGGGAATGCACAGTAAGGGAGCATTCTGATGTATGCCTGCTCTCATGATCTGTGTGGAAAGGGGAAGTGGTGGGCAGCAGTCTATTGCAATTGCAGTGCTCATGTCAGGCAGTGTTGGCGTTGAGGGGTCCAGACACGTATTTCTTACCAGTGTTAAGTATTATAGCTGTCTCTGCCTGACAAACACCACGTATGTGAGCCTAACCGAGTTAGCTTCCTAGATTGGTCTCTCACATATGCAGGTAAACGGAAGATGCCTTCCACCAATGCTGGGTGACTGACAGACAGGTTGCCAACCTCTGGTGCCATGCAGGACATCCATGATAGTGGTGGCTCATGCATACGCTTAATTTCCAGGTGCCATTGGCATACAATAGTGTGTAGCCATTGTCATATGTACATGCTAAACATGTACCCTGTGCATACTGATATATCAATCTACAGCCCCACCATGGCAGCATGTCCATGGATTCGTTGTGTGGCAGGGAAGGTTTCCTATAGTTACTATCTTAGCCTTAAGGTTGTGGGCCATTGAAAGGTGAGGCATGGGAAGGGTTATGTTGCTATCTGCATG
Source organism: Rhinatrema bivittatum (assembly GCF_901001135.1). Lineage (NCBI taxonomy): Eukaryota > Metazoa > Chordata > Amphibia > Gymnophiona > Rhinatrematidae > Rhinatrema > Rhinatrema bivittatum. The sequence goes on along the minus strand of NC_042620.1, from coordinate 365,345,309 downwards.
CTTTGTATTAAAGGAGTTGCACAGACTGTCAGCGGCCAGGTAACTAGGATGTTGCTAGTCGTACGGAGAGGTGAAGATATTAATGCTAATGTGTCATACCCGTTTACATGGTGCAACTGGTGTAAGACATGCTCAACAGGCCTTAAGTGTGTAGACCTGGTGTCCATGTGCACGCAGATGTGGTGACTGCTGGTGTGCAGTCAGTGTTAACCACCAGTATATTAATTTGATGGCCAGAAAAGGGCAAGGGTTGCAAGAAGTGGTCACCATCCGTTGTGACACACATCCCTCCGGTGCCGTCTCCCAGCTGTGGGGTATGCATGGACCCTTTATAATGTTGGCCACGTCCACCATGTGAACACTGTCTGACAGCCAACACTGTGTGGTCCACAGTCCTACAGTGTCTTCACATATTTCACCTCACCACACACACATATACAAGCCACTCTCCAAGGTTAACTGTCATTGTTGATAGCACATGTTGTTTGGACAACCAGTACAGTCCAGTGACAGGTATCTGTCAGTGTTGACAAATCTTCGTTATACTTTACTGACTATTAACAGAACAACAATCATTTACATGCTGCAGAACCCCAGTGGACTCTCCTCCCTACAGCTGTGCAGTTCTGAAGGTTACAGGTAACCAATGTTGCTCACACATCATTATCAGCAGAGTATTAGTGTTTCCACATACTGTCTGACCTGTGGCACCATCACGTAATATACCCACCTCACCCCTGTTGTTCTACATACCCTGTCTTGAAGCTCCTGTACCTGCAAGCCTTTCTTGAGGGACATCATGTGAATGGGATGTATACCCTCCCAATGGAGCGATATGGGTGCATCTGTGTCACTCGGAGGGACATGTAGGCCCATGTCTGTATTTCTGACATCTCTGCTCCGCCGGGTCTGGTGCCTCTAGCAGCGCTTGTTCCCCCCCCCCCCCCCGCTCTCATAGCTCCGCCTCCAGGTGTTCCTCCAATCAGAGCCGCGGGGGGCCATAAAGCGCTTCAGGACCCAGCGTGGAAGCCCTAACATCAAAACCTACCTGCCGCTGTGTTGACTAATCTCTGCCTCAAATTTCCATCGGAGGCCTGAACTTTGGAAGGTATTTCTGACATCTCTGCTCCGCCGGGTCCGGTGCCTCTAGCAGCGCTTGTTCCCCCCGCTGCCATAGCTCCGCCTCCGGGTGTTCCTCCAATCAGAGCCGTGGGGGGCCATAAAGCGCTGGCATCAGGTCCCGGCATGGAAGCCCTACCATCAAAGCCTACCTGCCACTGTGTTGCCTAATCTCTGCCTCAAATTTCCATCGGAGGCCTGAACTTTGGAAGGTATTTCTGACATCTCTGCTCTGCCGGGTCCGGTGCCTCTAGCAGCGCTTGTTCCCCTCGTTCCCATTGCTCTGCCTCCAGGTGTTCCTCCAATCAGTGCCGCGGGGGGCCATAAAGCACTGGCATCAGGTCCCGGCGTCACGCGCCGGGCGTCGCGCACCAAAGGTGCACGACAAAGGGGCTTCCCCCTTTGTGCGCCCCTTCGTGCGCTCCCTTCGTAAATCATGGCTAACTACATCAGTATGTCAGCACAAGCAATTCCCATCTGTATTAATCATGGCAAATATCAGAATGACTCCAGATCTACAGCAGCAAAAAGTAAGCAAAATCGTACTGTGATCAACGTTCCATTGATCAATACTTCTATTACAAAGAACTATAACTTTACAAATTGGTTGTTCCTTACCTTTTTCTTGATTAATATACAAGCCATATCAAAAAAGACTATTAATAACGGGCATTATTCGCGATTATCGACCTGATTTTTTTGCAATAACAGAAACTTGGTTAAAAACCACAGATAATGTGACATTAAATCAACTAGCAAATAATAATTATGACATTTTCTCTATCCCACGGTTGCATAAAAAAGGAGGTGGAATCATGTTGATAGCAAAGAAAGTGTTTAAATTTAAAAATTTCTCTGCAGATATTCCTCACTCATATGAAGTTTCATTATTTGAATCTGAACAAATGCAAATTTGTCTGTTGTATTGTCCCCCTGGTATTTTAAACCATAATATTTCTCCTCTCATAGAATATTTAACTCTTTCCCTTAATCCTGATAAACTATCAATTATTTTAGGTGATTTTAACTTACATATGGATGACTTCCCACTAGATACTACATGTTTTACATTACAAGAGTCATTATTAGCCCTTGGTTACAAACTAGCATCTAAGGCTCCCACTCATAAAGCTGGTCACTCTTTAGATTTAATCTTTATTAATTCAAAGTTTTGTAAAAAAAATCAATATTAGTACCAATCAAGTACCATGGTCCGATCATTATTTAATAACAGCTAAAGCGGACCTCTGTGTTTCAATAAAACCTACGTGTGAAGGACCAAAAGTAATAACTTTTCAACCCCAACCTAAAATAGATCTGCAAAATGAGTTTAAAAATCTAGGTGATAGAATTAAGCTTATTTACACTATTGAGTCCATCTCCTCTTGGGAAACCGAAGTTCAATTTATAGCGAATAAACTCTGTCCTATCAAAAGTAGAACCATTAATGCTAAAAGTGCTAAAAATCCATGGTATAATAATGAATTAAAAAAGAAAAAAAATCAATTAAAAAAACTAGAAATTGATTGGAGAAAAAATTAAAATTCTAACTCCTTAGCTAAATATCGAACAGCATTACATTTCTATAAAAAAGCAATTGATAAGGCAAAAAAGGAATTTTTCAAAAATAAAATTGAAAAATGTCTCCATAATCCTAGGATTCTGTTCTCAATTGTAAAAAACTTAGCAAAAAACCCTAAGGAAAAAGATGTTGACCTGTCAGAAGATAGAACCAATGAAATAGCCTTATTTTTCAAAAACAAAATTGATTTACTAAATGCAAAAATCACACTCAACTCTAATCAAGATGCCTAACAAAATAGATCTAAACTGGCATGAGTTCGAACTTACTTCTGCCTTTGAAATTGAAAATCTCATAAAAAGATGAATCCAGCAAGACACCCAATGGACCCTATTTCAATAAAAACACTTAAACCCGTTTCAGATATAATTTCACCAATTATCGCTAATATAGTTAATTTATCTTTGACGGAAGGTATCATTCCAGAGACTTTAAAAAATGCAATTATCAAACCTATTCTTAAAAAAACCGAATTTGGACAACTCTCAATTAAATAATTTTAAACCCATTTCAAATTTATCTTTATTGTGAAACTCTTTGAAAAAGTAGTTCAAAACCCAACTCGATCAGTTTTTAGAATCAAATGACATTTTATTTTCTAGTCAATTTGGTTTTAGGAAGAATTTTAAACACGCAAACTTTATTATTATCATTGGCTGATACAGTTTTAAGAGGTTTTGATACCGGAAAAAGATATTTTTTAATTCTTTTAGATTTATCTGCAGCTTTTGATACCGTCCAACATGATATTTTAATCACTCGTTTACAAGAAATCGGAATTTCTAACATCGTTCTACAATGGTTCGTCTCTTTTCTTAATAATCGTTCCTTTCAGGTTAAAATAAAGAACTCCTTATCAAAAAAAAATCCCACTTCAAACAGGTGTTCCTCAGGGCTCGACTCTTTCGGCAACCCTTTTTAACATTTATTTATTACCGATCTGTCATCTTCTTACAGGATTAGATTTGAAGTTCTTTGTTTATGCAGACGATATACAGTTTTTAGTCCCCATAGAAAATGATATTGGTTTTACTTATAAATTAATAACAATCTATCTCGATGCTATACAAAAGCTACTATCCCAAATGAAATTAATATTAAATACTGAGAAAACTGAAATAATATTGTTAGAAAGAAAGCTCTCGCAAGTACAGATTCCAGCCTTTAGATTTGAAAATACCAATCTGATGACTTCATCTTTCGCTAGAGATTTGGGAGTAGTGATTGATTCAGAGCTCGATATGAAAAAACATATAGCAACTAAGTTAAAAGATGGCTATTTTAAATTATTAACTTTAAGAAAACTGAAGCCATTATTGGAACCTTCTGATTTTAGATCTGTTTTACAAGCTTTACTGTTCTCCTACCTAGATTATTGCAACGCTCTCCTTCTAGGCCTACCTCAATCTACCATTAGACCCTTGCAGGTATTTCAGAATACAGCAGCTCGAATTTTGACGGGAAAGAAGTTTGACCACATCACCCCAATATTGATAACTTTGCATTGGTTGCCTATTCATTTTAGAATTCTGTATAAAGCTGTCTGTATAATTCACAATATAATTTATGGAGAAAGAACAGAATGGCTAAATGCAGTATTGAGATTGCATACTCCTCAACGACACTTAAAATCGGCTGACAAAGGTCTTCTTTCAATTCCCACAATAAAGTCAGCACATCTTAGCCAAGTTCGAGAAAGAGCGCTATCTATCGCAGGTTTGAAACTGTGGAATTCATTACCAGTTCAATTAAAGACACAGAGAGAAAAAAGCAAGTTTAAAGCAGAATTTAAACATGGTTATTCAACGCAGCTTACATTGAAAATGAGTAACAAACACGCATTTAAGTTCAGAATGCACTGGCCTCTTCCTATTAACCCTTAAGCAATGCTGAACTGTATATATCTTTTACTGTTTTTTAATGGTTTTATTGGTTTAATATGTATAGCGTTATTTTATGTTTTATATCTTTATATCTTTTAACAGCTAATGGGGTAGATTTTTAAAAACTGCGCGATCGCGTACTTTTGTTTGCGCAGCAGACGCAAACAAAAGTATGCTGGATCGGCGCACGCAAGGCTGCCGATTTTGGGCAGCCGGCGCGTGCCGAGCCGCGCAGCCTGTCTCCATTCCCTCTGAGGCCGCTCCGATTTCGGAGCGGCCTCAGAGGGAACTCTTTCGCCCTCCCCTCACCTTCCCCTCCCTTCCTCTACCTAACCCCCCCCCCCCCCCGGCCCTATCTAAACCCCCCCTTACCTTTGTCCGTAGATTTACGCCTGCAAGAAGCAGACGTAAATCTACGCGTGCCAGCGGACTGCTGGCGCGCCGTGCTCCGACCCGGGGGCTGGTCCGAAGGCCTGGACCACGCCCCGGGCCGGCGCCACGCCCCCAGTCCCGCCCCCGAAATGCCACGCCCCGCCCCCGAAAGGCCGCATCATCGGGTCCCGCCCCCGACACGCCCCCTTCCGAAAACCCCAGGACCTATGCGCGTCCCGGGGTTCTGCGCGCGCGCGCCGGTGGCCTATGGAAAATAGGCGCGCCGGCGAGCAGGGCTTTGAAAATCCGCCCGAATATGTTTTAGTAATTTCTCTCTTATAAATGTTTAGCTGTTTTATCTTTTATGACTGAATGTAATTTCCTCACAGCATATTTATTGAGATGTAAACCGTTGTGAAGGCTCGCTGAGACAACGGTATATAAATAATAATAAACCTTAAACTTTAAACCTATATCCCCTCTATTGTTGCACACAGCTCAGTTATCAGTGACTGGAAAAACCACTGTCCGCCAGCTCCTGTGGCATACATAGTTGGGCAGCGAGCTAAAGGGGTCTTCTCCACATATAGCCTGTCAGGCATTGCCACAGGTCATACAGTATGTGGAAACACTAATATTCTGCTGATAATGATGTGTGAGCAACATTGGTTACCTGTAACCTTCTGAATAGCACACCTGTAGGGAGGAAAGTCCACTGGGGTTCTGCAGCATGTAAATGATTGTTGTTCTGTTAATAGTCAGTAAAGTATACCAAATATTTGTATCACCGGGTGTCACACACTTGTGTACTCAATTATGAGTAGGTTTGTGCGGCCGTGGAAGACACAATCCCTGACAGATGGTCTGCCACTGTAAGTGGACATCCGGAAGCTCGCAGCCATCTACCTCTTGCCATACATGGTGTAAGGTGTTGCCTAGATGTCCAGTCCACTGTGTGGCCTGTGTATGTAGTGGTTCACAGGACAGGTGCAACACTGAACACTGCAATGCTGTTTGTCAGCACCCTTAGGCACATCTTGCTTCCCTGGCACATTCCACCTCATGAAGGACAGGTTGCCATGTCTGAGGATACAGCATGTAGCGTTCAGCCAGTTTAACGTCTGCGCATCCAGCTACTGGAACTCCTGGACCACAGAACTGTGGCGCAGCATGGAGCACAATAGTTAAGGATGCACATGTGCTTGGCCAAGTGTCACATATTACCACACTGTAGCCGGGAATGGCAGGGGCTCATGGCTACATTGGCCCTTGTGGAGGACATCTCTGGATGCAGCCAGGTGGCGTGCTGCCAGAAGGGTGCACCCTTACAAGGTACAGTACATGAAGGCTCTATGTGTAAATCTGCATGGTATCAATGTTGAGGGGCAAACCTGAGAGCGGTTGGTGCAGAGGAAGGGTATGTTACGCAGAGGCTAGGTACCACCTGTACCCTGAGATGCCACCCTGGTATGGGATGCTGCAGTGGCCAGCAACACCGTTGTCATAATGGCTGAGACACACAACTACCCGTGGCATTTACACAAGCTGGGTGGGATGGGCTTGCATATATTGTGGGCGGACTGGGTGGAGAATAGGTTGTGGTCAGAGTGCAGAACGAACATCATCCCAACTGTTCACGTTCCTGCCCAGCCTACCATTGTAGTGTACAGTATGAGGCCGACAGTGCAGTGAATCCTACATACCTTTTCACCCACAAATGGTTCCAATATTGTGATAGAGCGAGACATTACTTTATCTCCCTGTCTGAACCCCCTGTCATCCTCTTCACTGCAAGTAGCAAGCATGGAAACTGCTGTTGCTGTACAGTAATGTGTGTCAGCTAGTGCATTATCACTCACACCCAAGCACGTGCTGGTGTTCCAAACAGCTCTGGAATATGGTGTCTATAGGTTGTCTGCTGAAAGGCTTATCACCTCTATCACCTATCACCTAGCACACATTCATTGTTCCCGCTCATTGATCACCGATTCTTCCTATACCACCCCTGGTTTGTTGCCGCACAGGGGTAGTACACATGTTAGGAGAGGGGAGTGGGCTGTACATCAATATACCTCATCACCTGCCTAGCCGTATATCTGACCCCCTTCATGCATACATTCCACCCTGTGCAGCCTCCTTTTGTATTCTGCCACCTCCATATGTCCGACGCATGGGTAATGCGGGATCAGCCAAAGGCTTGGGCTCTACGGACACTTTCACATGTGAGTATTGACGTCCTTTATTTGCACATCAGGACCTGTGCTGGAGGGCTGTGTGATTATCTGTCAATAGTGGCATTAGTTAGTCATCATATTCAGCAGTAAGGCTACTATGATGAGGGCGTTGGTAGAGCCAACACGGTTATGATGGGCTGTGTTGGCACGACTGTCACTGACTGTGTGTCTGCTCACCAGGAGCGTGCTATAGGGGTACAAATGGCTGCTCGGAGATGCTTCCACAGTACACAGCATGCCTTCTGTGCTATTGAACCAACTGCAGTGGGTTACGTGGCACCAGCCACACCCAGATCTGTGCCTTGTGCCGCACTGACCCATTTGTGGCCGGTTGTGCAGCCCATCTGTTGAGGCCCTGGGCGAAGAGGCACTCTGTTACAGTCCTGAGAGCCTCATTGGCATTTTGCACAGATCTCCATGTTTTAATACATTGCAGCCAGCTACTTTCTGCACCTTATAGTCATTCGAAGGGCCCCTGACACCACATTGAGGGGGACTGCATCATCGTCACATCCACCTGTCAGTCCTCTTGTGAGGGCTCGCTTGTTCAGTACCAGAGAGACTTCCTTTTCAATTGCGGCACCCTCTCAATGGAATTCAATCCCTATAGAATTGAGATCTATGGATGATGTTAAGAAATTTAAATCTTCCTATAAAGAATTTCTCCTTGCCCGTGCGTTTAAGTTGTAACGCAATGTTTTGAATTTCATTTGCTTCTGTGTTGATGAGTATTGTATTGAAGTGAATATGTTTCATCTCATATTTAAATGTGATATTATTTTTTATTATTTTATGTTGTGACCGCTGAAATCCGGAAGTGGATCCTTGGGCCGACCGACGCAGGAGGACGGTCGGGAGGCAGAACACCCACTGGAAAGATGCGAACTTCACCTGGAAACCCGCGACCCCCCCCAGAGGAGCTGTGGGAGCCCGGGTTGCTAGGACTTAGGAGTCTTCGCCCTGGAAGCCCGAGGTCCCCCCAGGAGGAGCCCGTAGGGACCCGGACCGCTGGGACTTAGGAGAAGGATCTGGAGATCCCCAGAAGTGAAGATACGAACCGGAATCAAGGCTGGCGGCAGGCAGGCAGAAGTGGAGTCACAGACCGGAGTCAAGGCTGGCGGCAGGCAGGCAGAAGTGGAGTCACGGACCGGAGTCGAGGCTGGCGGCAGGCAGGCAGAAGTGGAGTCACGGACCAGGATCGAGGCTGGCGGCAGGCAGGCAGAAGTGGAGTCACGGACCAGGATCGAGGCAGGTGGCAGGCAGAGAACGGAGGTCAGACAGGCAGAAGTCGGAAGTCAAGCAGGCAGGCGGAATCCAATGAACCAAGCAGGCAGGCAGGCAGGAGTCAGAAGTCAAGCAGGCAGGCAGGCAGACAAAATCCAGAAACGAACAGGCAGAAGTCAGGAACCAGGCGAGCAGGAACGGCAACTAGAAACTCGGGTGAGTGACCACGTTGCAAGGCAAAGTAGAGAGCGCAGGAGCTTGTTTAAATCCCCCGCCGGCGTCTGACGTCAGTCGGGGGCGGATCAGCACATCCGGGTGCTGATGCCTCAAAAAGTCGGCCCTCACGCGCGCGCGTTCCCCTGCAGAGGGGAGGAGTCTTCGGCGACGTCTCCCTCGTGGAGACGCCGCTACCACGCGGCTCGGGAGGCCCAGGATCCGGCGTTTCGCGGCGCTGGGGAGCAGGTAAGGGCCCGGTCACTAAGCCAGTGACCGGGATCGTAACAGTACCCCCCCTCTTACGCCCCCTCCGCAGAGGACCGGGTTTCCCAGGATTGTCCAGATGAAACTGAGTCAACAGGGACTTGTCCAAAATGTTCCGTGCAGGTTCCCAGGAGTCCTCTTCGGGACCGCAGTTCTCCCAGGCCAGTAAATACTCCCATCGGTGATTGTGAAAGCGCACGTCCCGTATCTCCCGTACCTGATATACAGGTTCTTCAGAAGTGGCTGAGATCGCATCAGGAGTAGGCCGATGGAAACGAGAGAACACCACAGGTTTTAACAGTGATACATGGAACACGTTGTGGATGCGTAAGGATGAGGGCAGGCGGAGCCTATAGGAGACCAGACCTATTCATTCGCCACCGGAAACGGACCACAGAATCTGGGAGCCAACTTGCGAGAACGACCCGGGAAGTGAAGATGCTTGGTACTTAGCCAAACCTTGGTGCCGGGCAACAGTTCTGGTGCGGAGCGTCTGTGACGATTCGCCCCTCTTTGAGCTCTTTCTGCTGCTGTAGTGAGTCGATGCTGAAGGATTCTCCAGAGTCGATGAAGCTGAGTGGCCGCCGTCTGGGCTGCTGGCGAGGGAACATCCACAGGAACTGGAACAGGTGATCTGAGGTGGCGCCCGAATACTGTCTGGAATGGAGATTGACCCGTAACTGAATGCATATGATTATTGTAGGCGAATTCTGCCCAGGGCAGAAGGGAGACCCAATTGTCTCTTTTCTCAGAAATGAAGCTGCGAAGAAATGTTTTGAGTGAGCGATTCATCCGTTCCGTCTGCCCATTGCTCTGGGGGTGGAACGCGGTGGAGAAGTTCAATTGTACCCCAAACTTCTTGCAAAGGGCGCCCCAGTAGCGGGCTGTAAATTGGGGACCTCGATCGGAGACAATACTTTGCGGAAGACCATGGGCCCGAAAGATATGCTGTGTAAACAGAAGTGCCAGTTCCAGTGCCGATGGAAGCTTGGGCAGGGGTACCAAGCGAACCATTTTAGAAAACCGGTCCACGGTGACCCAGATTACCGTGTTACCTTCTGATGGGGGCAAGTCCACCACAAAGTCCGTGGCGATGTGGGTCCAGGGCTCAGTGGGAATCGGTAAGGGTTGTAGAAGTCCCCAGGGTCGCCCACCAATAGGTTTCTGTCTGGCACATACTGGACAAGACGCAACATACTCTTGCACATCTTGTCGTACCTGGGGCCACCAGTAATATCGATTCAAGAGAGTTAATGTTCTCTCCCGACCCGCGTGGCCCCCCGTGAGGGAGTCATGGGCCCACTCCAGGACTTTCCTACGGTCTCGTCGAGGAACTACCACTCTACCCTGAGTGGATACATTGGTACTGGCTAGGAAGATCTTAGCCGGATTGATGATATACTGGGGGGAATCATCCTTCTCCTCGAAGATGGTGTTCCGAGATAAGGCATCGGCCCGTACATTCTTCGAGGCTGGCCGGTATTTGAGGATAAAATCAAATCGACTAAAGAATAGCGACCATCGAGCTTGTCTGGGGTTCAGGCGTTGGGCCTGCGAGAGAAACTCCAAATTTTTATGATCAGTATAAACAGTGACCTGATGTTGTGCTCCCTCAAGCCACTGCCTCCATTCTTCGAACGCCAGCTTGATGGCTAAAAGTTCCTTGTCGCCTATTCCGTAGTTGCTTTCGGCAGGAGTAAATTTCTTGGAGAAGTAGGAGCATGGTAGTAATCTCCCCGTGTTGGAGTACTGAGAAAGTGCAGCTCCTACGGCCACACTGGAAGCGTCTACTTCCACGATGAAAGGGCACAGGGGATCAGGATGGCGCAAGCAGGTCTCCAACAAAAAAGCCTCTTTCAAGTCACAAAACGCTTTACATGCTTCAGGGGTCCAGTGTCGAGTATCCGCCCCTTTCTTTGTTAGAGCGGTCAGAGGCGCCACCAGCTGCGAATATCCAGGTATGAAGTGCCTGTAAAAGTTTGCGAACCTTAGAAAGCGTTGTAATGCTTTTAAACCAAAAGGTTGAGGCCACTTCTTGATTGTGGACACTTTCTCGGGATCCATGCGAATTCCCCTGGCGGAGATAATGTAACCCAGAAAAGGCAAAGAGTCCTGCTCAAAAAAGCATTTTTCAAGTTTTGCATAAAGATGCTGGTCCCGGAGAATCTGGAGTACTTGTCGGACCTGGAGTCGATGAGAGTCAAGGTCTCGAGAGAAAATAAGGACATCATCCAGATATACTATGACACATGAGTACAACAGTTCTCTGAGGATCTCATTCATGAGATGCTGAAACACAGCAGGGGCATTACATAAACCGAACGGCATGACCAAGTACTCATAGTGTCCGTCCCGGGTATTGAAAGCGGTCTTCCATTCATCCCCGGGACGGATACGGACCAGGTTATAGGCCCCTCTTAAGTCCAGCTTTGTAAATACTCGAGCCCCTTGGAGTTTTTCCAGCAATTCCGGAATTAATGGCAGCGGATAACGGTTCTTTTTGGTAATGGTATTCAGGCCTCGATAATCGATGCAGGGCCTTAGTGATCCATCTTTTTTAGCTACGAAAAAGAATCCTGCCCCAGCAGGCGATTTAGACAGGCGGATGAATCCCTTGGGGAGGTTTTCTTTGATGTAGTCAGACATAGCTTTAGTCTCTGGCTGGGATAGAGGGTATACTCTGCCCCGTGGCGGAACTGTACCAGGAAGTAATTCAATGGCACAGTCAAAGGGGCGATGTTGAGGTAGCAGTTCCGCCTTTTCTTTTGAAAAGACATCGGCGAAGTCTGCATAAGGAGCCGGGATTAAGGCCCCAACGTGTGCCAAAGGAATGGCTGGAACCACCGAGGTTTTGATGCAGGAACGGAAACAACTAGAACTCCACTGGGTAATCTGTAGGTCATCCCAGCGGATCACCGGAGAGTGTTGCTGAAGCCAGGGCAGCCCGAGGACTACCGGGTGTACCAACCTCTCCAGGACCAGGAATGAAATTGTCTCCTTGTGCAATAGCCCGGTCTGAAGCGTGAGTGGATTCGTGGACATGGAAATGCTTCCAGGCAAAGGGGTACCTTGAATGGAGGTAACCCGCAGAGGTGGTTCACGGGGTCGTGTGGCTAACTGGAGTTGCTGGACGAGTTCGCGGGTGATAAAGTTCCCTCCAGCTCCGGAGTCGATGAGAGCCCGCGTCTCAAAGAAACCCCCCGGGAACCACAGGGTTATAGGAACTGTACATTGAGGAGCAGCATTAAGACAGCCCAGGAGGCACTCCTCTGTTACTCCTAGGCGTGAGCGTTTTCCGCCCGTACCTTACATTGTGAAAGGTAGTGTCCCTTTCCGCCGCAATAAAGACAAAGTCCAAGAGTACGGCGGCGGCGTTTCTCCTCTTCGGTCAAGGACGTTCTTCCCAGCTGCATGGGTTCCTCAGCGGAAGGCTCGGAGGAAGCCCCGGTGGTCCGAGGGCTCGGCGTGAGCGGTCTCGAGAAGACAGGAGCCAAGGACGTCATACGTCATGGGGGGCGTACCTCCTTTGCCCTCTGTTGAAGGCGGCGATCCACGCGCCCTGCGAATTCGATGAGCATATTGAGGTCTTCTGGGAGGTCCCTGGCGGCCAGTTCATCTTTAATCCGACCCGCAAGACCCTCCAGGAAGATACCACGAAGGGCGTCGTCACGCCACCCTACCTCCAGCGCAAGCGTGCGGAAGTCTAGGGCATCCTCAGCCAAAGTGCGTGCTCCCTGGCGGAGTTGCAGCAATTCAGAAGTTGCCGAGGTCTGACGAGCAAGCTCATCGAAAGCTGCTTTGAAACTAGCTACAAAGTTATCCAGATTAGTGAGAGTGACGTCATTTTTCTCCCACATAGGTGAGGCCCAATTCAAGGCTTTGCCGTCCAAAAGGGAAAAGATGTATGCCACCTTGACTGAGTCAGTGGGAAATTGGTTGGGTAACAAGGCAAACCGTACGAAGCACTGGTTTAGAAATCCTCGACACGCCTTGGGATCCCCAGCGTAACGTGATGGCGCAGGAAGCTGCGTAGGCGTCTGGAGCGTGACGACCGGAGCGGGCGCCGGTGCCGGTGCAGGGGGTTCCGCATCCATACGAGTAGCCATGCGTTCCACTGTGGCTACTAAGGAGTCAAGAACCTGTTGCTGTTGTACCAGCCGTTGAGCGAGCCCCGGAATGGCCTGGAGACCAGCGAGGTCTGCCGGATCCATGGCCTTGCAAACTGTTGTGACCGCTGAAATCCGGAAGTGGATCCTTGGGCCGACCGACGCAGGAGGACGGTCGGGAGGCAGACACCCACTGGAAAGATGCGAACTTCACCTGGAAACCCGCGACCCCCCCAAAGGAGCTGTGGGAGCCCGGGTCGCTAGGACTTAGGAGTCTTCGCCCTGGAAGCCCGAGGTCCCCCCAGGAGGAGCCCGTAGGGACCTGGACCGCTGGGACTTAGGAGAAGGATCTGGAGATCCCCAGAAGTGAAGATACGAACCGGAATCAAATGCTGGCGGCAGGCAGGCAGAAGTGGAGTCACGGACCGGAGTCGAGGCTGGTGGCAGGCAGGCAGAAGTGGAGTCACGGACCGGAGTCGAGGCTGGCGGCAGGCAGGCAGAAGTGGAGTCACGGACCAGGATCGAGGCTGGCGGCAGGCAGGCAGAAGTGGAGTCACGGACCAGGATCGAGGCAGGCGGCAGGCAGAGAACGGAGGTCAGACAGGCAGAAGTCGGAAGTCAAGCAGGCAGGCGGAATCCAATGAACCAAGCAGGCAGGCAGGCAGGAGTCAGAAGTCAAGCAGGCAGGCAGGCAGACAAAATCCAGAAACGAACAGGCAGAAGTCAGGAACCAGGCGAGCAGGAACGGCAACTAGAAACTCGGGTGAGTGACCACGTTGCAAGGCAAAGTAGAGAGCGCAGGAGCTTGTTTAAATCCCCCACCGGCGTCTGACGTCAGTCGGGGGCGGATCAGCACATCCGGGTGCTGACGCCTCAAAAAGTCGGCCCTCACGCGCGCGCGTTCCCCTGCAGAGGGGAGGAGTCTTCGGCGACGTCTCCCTCGTGGAGACGCCGCTACCACCCGGCTCGGGAGGCCCAGGATCCGGCGTTTTCGCGGCACTGGGGAGCAGGTAAGGGCCCGGTCACTAAGCCAGTGACCGGGATCGTAACAATTTTATATATTTTATAATGATTGTTTGTTCTAGTTTTTGTGAAATTTTTGTGTTTTTATTACTATGTATGTCAATTTTGTATATCGCTTAGGCCATTTGTGTTAAGCGATTAATAAATTATTTAAATACAAATACAAATACAGTAATGGCCATCTATCCATCAATAGAGCAGTGTACACATGCATGCATCCTCCCTTTGCCAGCCTGGCCGATCAGCTGTGCTGCTGGTGACAGCCTGTCTGCGAGGTGGCTGCCAACATTCAGGCCATCACCTTTGTGGCAGAATATGTGACATGTGGGTGGGTACCCCCATGTGGCAGCTCAGTGCAGACAGCACTGCTGATACTTTCTACAAGTGACATGTTATGACAGGAGTATTTACGGCTTGCATTAAATGGTGGCTGTGTGTCCCAAGAGGGGACATCTATATCATGAAGAGTCTGACGGCCTGTGTGTGTGCCCGTTCCATGACCATGCATGGCCAGGTGGCTTTTTTTCCTTGCTTCTCATGCACACTGTGTTGATCACTCACTCCATCAGATAATGTGTGCCATATCTGGCATGACACAGGTGTGTGGTACGCCTTGGATGGCAGGTGTGCACTGGACACCAACCCTGAGCTCTGCTGCTATTCCATCAGTAGTTGTACTGTGACAAAACAGGTCATACTGTTACTGGGGACATGATGGGCAAGGTGTTACATACTGTACAAATATTCACAGACCATATACATGTACGGTACACAATGTGCACATGAGCACCTCAGGATTGACATTCCTACACAAGATACACGGTGGGTGCACCCTTTGCAGCCACAACCGCCCTGTTGTGACAGCAATGCCAGGCTGCCCATTGAGCCCCACATCACTGGTTTCACAACCAGATACGTGATGTGAACAGCCATAGTTTTCAAGTGGTACTGCATGGATAGGTAGTCCAGAACACATGTACATGCATAGTCAGTTACAGGGAGCCCAGTGGAGGGTGTATGTGAAACAGAACCACCGACTCATGGGAGCTGGCAGTGTACAAACCATGACTGATGTTTCATGTCTGAACGACATGTGTTTATGGAGGCTGATACACAGTATTGGTGGGCCCATGACAGCACAGTGGTCTACATACTGCCATAGCTGTGTGGGGGTGGCGAACTGTACATATATCTCCTTTCCTTTGCAGCGATTCCTTGTAGAAGCATACAGCCGCCACAACTATGTGCATGGAACAAGATAGCTGGCTCTCCTTTCGGCCAGCTGCAATGATCCCAGAGGTGTGTTGATATGGGATGCTACAGTGATAAGGGACCTTCAGATAGGTCCGTGCAGCGCCAGATGTGCTTTTTCTCACTCACCCATTCATGAGGCATCAGGAGATTGTAGAGCTCATATTTGTTCCCTGCTGTGTATTCAGGCTCTGCTGCCTAGGCCCTCACTGATACCACTTACCTACTGAAGGGTCGTTAGTATTGCTGCAAGACGCACATTATTTATTTATTTATTTATTTATTTATTTAACACTTTTCTATACCGACCTTCATGGTAGAGACCATATCAGATCGGTTTACATCGAATTGGGGAACTGAACCAAGAACAGTAACCAAAAACAATAGGTTGAACATGAAAAAACAAAGTTACATTTAACAGGGAAATTAAACTTGGAAGCATAGACTGCTGGAAGGAAGGAAAGGCTTGAGATAGCGGAGAAATTATTAGTATAAACAAGGCAGAGTCAGGGGGCTCTTAATCTGGACTTAGGGGTAATATGGAGATCCATTGCTCCTGAAGGAAGTTCTGTTGGCTATTGTGTGTCATGGGTATCTGAGAAGGCTTGGCGGAAAAGCCAGGTCTTAAGTTTTTTCTTAAATGTTGGTAGGCAGGGTTCCATTCTGAGGTCAGCTGGGATGTTGTTCCAGATAGTTGGGCCTGCTGTTGAAAAGGATCGGTCTTTAGTTGAGGTGAGACGTGTGGCTTTTGTAGGTGGGGTCTGTAGGGTTCCTTTATATATTTCTCTAGTCGGTCTGTTGGTGAGGTGGAGATTGAGGGGGAATTCGAGGTCCAGATGCAAGTGATTGTAGATGGCTTTGTGGATTAAAGTGAGTGATTTGTGGAGGATTCTGTACTTCACTGGGAGCCAGTGTAGGTTACGTAGGATGGGAGATATGTGTTCTCCCCGGTTGGTGTTAGTCAAGATTCTTGCCGCAGCGTTCTGTATCAACTGTAGCGGCTTGGTGGTAGAGCTGGGAAGTCCCAGGAGGAGTGCGCTGCAGTAGTCGATTTTTGCAAATATCAAGGCTTGCAGAACTGTTCTGAAATCGTGGAAAAAAAGTAGGGGTTTGAGTCTTTTTAGGACTTGAAGCCTGTAGAAACAATCTTTGGTTGTGGTGTTGATCATTTTCTTGAGATTTAAGTGGTTGTCTAGTAACACTCCGAGATCTCGTACGTGGGTGTGCATGAGTTGGGTGTTAAGGTTGGTCTGTGGGAGTGGGTTGTCTTGGTTAGAGGAGATGAGGAGGAGTTCGGTCTTGGATGCGTTAAGGACCAAGTTGAGGCTGTTAAGAAGGCTGGTGATCCGATTTAGGCAGTTGTTCCAGTGCGAGAGTGATTTTGTGATGGATTCTGTTATCGGAATCAAAATCTGCACGTCATCTGCATACAGAAAATGAATAAGGTTAAGGTCTGTTAGCTGACAATGACAATAATATTGAGGTTTGGGAAATAAGGTAAGACTGACGTAGGTAGGGTTCAATAGTCCTAATGGGCGTCAATGACGCACCGATATGCATGTCACCGTGATAGCATTAGGGACTGACAGAGGTGTGGGCCATTACAGGTACAATTGTTGTAAGGTGTTTGCAAATCAGGGGAGGTGTGTGAGTGTGTTGTGTCTCATGAGGACAAGTGTGTAGAGTACTGTCATCCTTGGTGGGATGTCAGTATGTAGCAAGTGCTTAATCCAATGGCATTGAATAAGTAACACACATACAGCACCTCCGCAGTGCCTTGAGCCAGCCCTTAGCTACCCTATTATGGGCTATACCGTCAGATGTAGGGAACCACCCCCAAACAGTTGTTGGGTGGACAGACTTAGCAGGTGAGGCATGTAGCAGACTGAAAAAGAGGTCTGCACATTAAACTATGTCCTAACCCATCAGTGGCCAAACTGGCCTGCTGGAGCATGGTTCTGTCCCATGCCTACCTTAAAAGTGTGCCTGTATAAGGTGTTGGCGAACCTGGCTGCCACTGACTGTGTTTTCATACCGTCATGCATGCGCACATGGGGGATCAGGTCTGAGGTCTGGATCTATAGCCATAGGTATTCCATGGTAAAGAGCCACATTATGGAACACACAGCAAAGCAGGATTATCCTAGCAACCTTGGGGGGAGCAAACAGTAACGCACCCCCGTCTGGTCCAAACATCGGAAGCGGCTCTTCAAAAGGCCGAAGGTACGTTCGATGACTGAGCGTGTAGCACGTAAGGCCTCATTATAGGCCATCTGTCGTGCCGTGGCAGGCTGGAGGATTGGGGTCATAAGCCAGGGCCTGCATCCATAGGCTGAGTCCCCTGTAGCAATGAAATAGGCAAGCCATTACAAATACTGATGTTGGTGTCACATGCGTGTAGGTGCTCACTACATGCAGTAGAACCGGATGGCACGAGGCAGGCCATTCCAGTTTCCTAACACCCTATGTGTGGGTCTCCATGATTGCTTTGTGCCACAGCAGGAGTGCCACTATTAGGAGGTATAGCACATGAAGGGCCCCTAGACAGTGAGATTTATGTCAGCAGTGTGTATGCAGTAGGTGCGTCACATCACTGTCCTTAGAGATAACATCCCTGAGGTCGGATCATATGCATCATGCACTCTAGTCATTGTGTACAGACATATCTGCTCAACCTGACCTTTTATGTAGGTATGCATTCCCAATAACAGACATGGTGTAAACTGGCTGCCCCTGAATGTGCACAACTGACTAGAAGGATTCATGCGAAGTATTATGAACGTCAGGACCTCAGGAACACCTGTGGATGTGAGCTGCCCTTACATCACAATTCTAGAATCACCTTGGACACTGCCTTTAACCATGGCTAGACCAAATATGTATAGGCTGTCCACTAGTGCAGTGAGGTGAACAAGCCATGCCACCTACAGGCCATACTGGGGCTGCTGTGTACCTCGTGCTTGGCAGCCCATAGCAAGTGGTTGGGTGCATGAACCATTCCACCACTTAAGGTAACACTATGAGCCACTGAGGCCTGTTGTGATGGGGACATATGACTCCATCCGGACAGGCGTATACATCACATTTGTGTGCCATAATACAGATGAGCATTGCAAATATGTTAGATGTATGGAAACGTATATCTTACCTACAAGCCAACCATCGCCATACAGGCCAGCTTCGAATTTGCGAAACAGAGATGATTGCCTGAGTATGCAGGAATCATGTGCTGATCCCAGAAAGCTGGATATCACTGAGAGGATCCGCATTCCAGCATCACACACCACTTGCACGTTGAGGGAGTGGAACTGCTTTCTGTTGCGGTAGGCTGCCTCCGTCTGACGGGGTGGAATGATGGCCACATGTGTGCAGTCAATAGCTCCAATGACATTCGGAAAGTGGGCAATGTCATAAAAACCACGCTTGAGGACCATCAGGTCCAGTCTGTCACGCGGAAAAGCTATGTATCGAGGCATGCGGCCCATAACTGCTTCAGTGACCTGGTGCAGACACCATGAAAAGGTGCTCTGTGACATCCCACCCACAACAGCTACTGTGGATTGGAAGGAGCCACTTGCTGTGAAGTGCAGGGTGGCCAAGAGTTTGGTCAGGCCAGGGATGGCACGGCTCTTTCGGGTTCGAGGCTCAAGGGCACCTTGTATGTCTTCATATATTTCCAGGATGGCACGAGCGCTGAGGCAATACCTGCTGATCACAACATCCTCTGGCATACCCAGCAATGAGGTTCATGGAAGATAGATCCGCTGCCTGTACCTGTGGTGACATCGACCCACATCCTGGCATCTGCGTCGGGCCTGCTCAGCCATGGAGTGCGCCTGCCCCATACACTGTGAATGTGCAGATGGTGTTGGGAAGATAGACCTACTAAGAACAGGCCTTTTTATTGGGTAGCACTACCTTTGTAGGTCTGTGGGGATTGGTTTTCGACATTTTTGTTCAACGCGATAATATCGCGGTGCGCTCTATACGCAGCGATAGTCTATCGCAATTGAAAGAGGTGTAGTTATTGGCCGCGTTAGAAGCCGCGCTAACAACGCAGCCGTTTCGCGGTTCGCGGTAAGTCCTCCCTACTTTACATTCGCCCTGCCCCAACTCCTCCCCCTGAATACTTAATTCAAAATTTGCATTCGCGAACCACGATAACTGTTTTTAGCGTGGTTTGCAAACTTTTTGCACGCGATACAGTCGTATCGCGCACGAAAAGTGCTTAGAAAATAACCCCCTATGTCATTTAAGAGCATTACCTTTAAAACTAATTTCTTAGTAATATGCATGCTCTAACCTTCTCAAATATCCATAATTGCTGTCATCAGATGACTAAATACTTTGCAGGAAAAAGAGGGAGCATATCTTTTTCATAAAGAAAACTCTGAAATGAATATATACAGTATTTATCATTTCCAGCCAAATAACATCTCTAGAATGTGACCAAATTACTGTTTCTTTCTCAAAACTTTGCTTAAGGAACGTTTTCAGAGAAAAGTAAAACATATATTACAATCATTACCCAGTTACCGAGGAAAGAACATTTTTGAAGGGAAATAATGCATTGCAAACACTTTGCACATATCTTTTTAGTTGATCACCTAAAACTTAAAGAAGCTTCCTGTGTTTCTTACTTTTAGAATTTGTCTATGCATATTGCTTTCAGAATGATTTGATTGGCTACCGATTGATAATATTCTATATGGTTCTCTTGAAGAGAATCCAATTATGGCAAAATGGATAGTCAATAGACCCTAGTTCGATATGTTGATGAAATAAGTAGGGCAAAGAAATAAGAAAACACAGAAATGTTTCTGTAACTGACAATTAAAGAAGCCATCTTTGGTGGATTGCATTCAATTAAAAATGAAGGGCAAGTATTCCTGAGAAAATTGCATCAGTGTGTCAACCTCAAAGGTCAACAAAAAACAGTTTGTCCAAATCTAGGGTTTGCTTTGTCATGGATATCATGGATGTTGTCAGTTACTTTGTGCTTCTTAAGATAGATTATTTTATGAATGTCTTTCTGAAAGTTCTTTAGATCTTGAAAATATTCCACTAGAATATCATTCCCTTTGATCTTCAGGTTAGTGTTTTTCTTCTCCTTGTCTTGTACCTAGATGGAAACTTTTGAGTCCTGAATTTCAGCATTAGTTGAGCTTGTCAATCTTATTTCAGCATGTGGCTTTTGGGATCTGGGTCTTGGAGTTGTTGCAGCTGTACAGAAATTCATTTAGATTACAAGAACTGGGTTAAGACAACGTCCTCCTCAGGATAATGAATTTGTTGAAACGTAGCCCTAGAACAATCGGCTACCTTTCCACTTGTCAGAATTTATTTAGAAGTTGTCAGAAACATTTTATTTGTCAGATTCTACATAGCAAAAACATTTTCCTTTCCTGCAAGGACACTAATAAAATGCTGTCAACGAAGTGAGAACAACCCTGTCCATCATATTCTATGTTAGAGACACTCTGCTAAATATATCTAGTATGGCTCTTTTAGTGGTGTGCAATGACATTTATAGCAGGGGATTCAGTCTCGCTCCCTCAGTCCCTTTTCCCTTCCCATATGTGCCACCTGTCCGCCCTCCCTCCCTTCTCAGCTGGTCTACAACAGTTTCACTCCCTCAACCCCTTCTCCCCTAGATTCAAAAGACATATGAAACCCATATGGCTTTAGGCCTGTTGTAATTGGTGTGGGTTTGACCCTCTGTTATCTGTGAACCGATGTGAGGTTACTAAACAAATGTCGGTATATAAAAACTGCAAATAAATAAAGAAAGAAAGAAAGAAAGCATAGAATAAACAATGACAATATAGTAAATCTCCCATACCAAAAACAGCACTAAATGCCAGCACTCAAGCCACAACTTTACCTAAGAAAAGGCAACACTAAAAATATACAACACAGTATTGAGGCATCTATTGGTCATGTATAACTATTTAATCACACTCCTAAAAATAGTATGTTTTAATGCAATACATACATATTCACAATTTTATACATTTTAATACAGCAATAACAACATATCACTTATCTTTTCATATACTCAAATTTTAAAAATATTTTCTACAACAAACACACCAACTATGGTTATTGCACATGTACTATTGTTTGGAATGTGACTAAATAATTATACATATTTTTCTATACTGTCACTAAGGAGTTAAATTTGCATTAATAGCTGTATTGTGTGTGGTGAAATGGCTGCAGTGGTGGCATGGCCAATAGCTACAACCCTTTCATTTGTGATACAGGGAGAGAGATAGAGAGAGAGAGACTTCCTATAATGCCTATGCCCTAGACAGGTATTTGTATCCCTATGGGAGGGCCACCTAGTAACTCGAGGTGGGGATTAGGTATGAGCGTAGGGGGCTGTGGGCCACTTTCACATTCAACATGAGACCTACGGAAAGAACAGTGGTCTCTAGTGAAGATTTGCTGGCCGTCGGAGTGAGGAAACTCACTCCAAGAAGAGATTTGGGCAACATTCTCTCAACCTAGCTTGTTGTTGCCCAGGTAGAGTGTCCATCAAGCTAGGTTGAGAGAATGTTGCCCAAATCTTTTCTTGGAGTGAGTATCCTCACTCCGACGGCCAGCAAATCTTCACTAGAGACCACTGTTCTTTCCGTAGGTCTTATGTTGAATGTGAAAGTGGCCCACAGCCCCCTACGCTCATACCTAATCCCCACATCGAGTTACTAGGTGGCCCTCCCATAGGGATACAAATACCTGTCTAGGGCATAAGTATTATAGGAAGGCTCTCTCTCTCCCTCTCACTCCAGGATACTGACACGGGCTGTCTGGGAATATTGTGGACCACGATACTCCTGGCTGGACACTTTCGTGTACTGTGATGAGTCCTTGGTTGTTTTATCACGGTGCACGATGTTTTCACGATTTGCGACTCCAGTTCTGCGAATGGCGAAAACATCGCGTGCGGCGATGTTTCCCCACTGCACGAAAAATGCCTTATTTGCATAGGACACGCCCCCTCATGCATTACCACTGCGATATTGGAAAATGAGGCCCTAAGACATGCCATCATAACAGTTTACAAATCATAAAAGTAAATAAAAAGCAAATACAATCCAAACAATTTTTAAATAAGTAACAATAATTTTAAAATAACTAAAAATATAAAACAAACACTGAACCCTAAGATATACATTCATATTAGAATAAAATAGCTGCTAAAAACATCAGTAACTTAAATACAAAGATAAACACTAATAATGCACATAAAGGTCTTAAAAGTATAAAATAAGTAATAAAAGATCTCCTTTTCATACCGTATACGCCATGTCGAATAGTCAGGTTTTAGGATCAGGTTTAAACCTTTTAAAGTCAGTTTCAAGCCTCAGTTCCTTCGGTAATGTATTCCAGAGTTTTGGTCCTGCCTCGATATTGTGTTGTATATTTGTTTGTTAGGATCTAATATATTCCTTCAGTAGTTTATTTGACCTGTTGTAATATTTTTAGTGTTACTGTAAACCATCATGCTCTAAAACACCAAATACTTCCTATTTAGAAACCAAAACAAGCCAGTCTGCCTAAAATACCTATAAATAATTAAAAAAAAATACATGTACCTAAAAATGTTATAGAAAAGCTTTTAAAACTACACAAGTCCCTTCTTCAGATGTCAGATCAGAGACATTCACATTTATAGATTTAGATAGGTCCTATATTGACTCAGTAACTCCCGTACAGTATTTCTGAATAATACTTACATAGCTCCAATAAAAGCTATCACAGTCTGCCAAGAATACAGTTTACCCCAAGAGATAAATCTGCCATTTCAATACCACACTATCTCCCAGGGCTCAGCAGCAACAGCCCTACCCAGGAAAGAGCAGTATCACAAATATTACATCATTTCCTAGAAGTTCAATATACCTCCTATTGAAAATAGAACAAGACCGACTGCTTTAGACCCCCTAGAAACTATAAACTAGCAGAATCCCTCACCTCAATCACACATACAGAACACAGACCCTTACCAAAGGCGAAATAAGATACAAAATATATATATATATATAAATCATAAAAGTAAAATCATACTAATAAGAATAAATATTTTAAAACTGATGAATTGAACATCCAGTAATTAAAACCACATAAAAATGTTTATAAAATTTCCCAAAATACCAATAAATTTCAAAACAGCAAAAATATCAAATAACATCTAATAATGAAACTAAGGATTTTAAAAATATCCCTCTCATTATACCTGAGATGTTTTAATTTCCAGCCACTTTGAGATTGTTGTGGATTGGGGGATGGAATGGAGGCTGTGCAAACTTTATCCTCTCACTCGCACACACAGGCTCCCTCTCCGTCACACACATATAGGATCTCCGTCACACGCATATAGGCTCTCCTATGCACATGCACACACATAAGCAGAGACAGACAGGCAGACAGTATCCACCCACACTAGCTGTCATATATACCCACAAAAGCTGTCACTCACCCTCTCCACGTACACAGGCTCTCACCCACACATACACAGGATCTCACCCACAAACATGCATCCAGGCTCTCACCAACCTAGGTAGTCATCCACACACAGGCAGTCACGCACCCATAACGACACAGTATCATATATACACACAGGCTGTCACCTACCCACACACACACACACACACACACACAGCCTCTAACTTACCCAGGCTCTCATCTCCAACCCTCACAAAAGCAGTCTCTCACACACACACACACACACAAATACACCTCCACTCCCACACACACACAACCTCCACTCCCACACACACCTCTACTCCCACACCTCCACTCACCCACTCACTGGCATCTACCCACACAGGCTGTCACCGCTACACACACACACACACACACACACACACGCATACATATGGCCTGGGCTTCTTCTTCAATCGCCAGTGGGATGAGGTCCACTGCCAGCCACTGCATCTTTCTCTCTTCATCTGCCAATGGGATGGGGTTTACTGGTGGCCATTGCACTCTTCTTCTCTTCAGATGCCAGCAGGATGGGATCCATTGGCAGCTACCGCATCCTTCTCCTCTCTTTAGCTGCCAGCGGGTTGGGGACTACTGGTGGCCATTGTGTCCGGTCTCTCTTTCTCTTTACCTGCCAGAGGGATAGAATCCACTGGTGGCCACTGTGTCCTCCTCCTCCCTTTTGCTGCCAGCGGGATGAGGTTTACTGCTGGCCACCACGTCCAATCTTGCTCTTCAGCTGTTGCGGGGCAGGCTTCATGGTGGCCTGCTGAGTTGTAGGGTAGGCAACAGCAGGAGTCACATTTATTCAACCATCTTCTGCTGCTGTGGGGCTCGTCTCACCATAAGAGCTGCAAGACTGGCCCCGCACCAGCAGGGGGTGATGTTTGGATAAACACGACTCTTGCTGCCCATGAGAGGGGGGAGTGTAGGTAAGTGCGATGCCATTGATCAGATCGAGCAGGGTTTCGGTTTATCCCTGCCCAATCCGATGTATAAATTTGGAGTGGCACTCACCACCATGTTACAATGCCTATGGGCTGGGGATTCACTGAATTCCTTCATGGCACTCCACTGCTTTTATAACACAAAAAAATATCTGCCTACCTTGGTAAAGAACCATTTGTGTTATGCAATATTGTTGGTACTTTTTCTGTTTTGTTTCCTGTAAAGGAGGGGGTTTCTAGAGGAACAATCAAAAGATCAAACTGCCCTAGAGAGGCCTCCAGGCCAAATTTAATAGAGGAGCTTCCTACCCCACTTAGGGTAAATACATTCAGGCTGATGCATTACCAACGCGCTAAAAAAATGCGTCCAAACTTTTTTTTAATGCACACACAATCACCTCTCCTGGGGGCTTGATGCAATAGGCAAATGAGCCGCCACGCTGAAAAGGATGTGCTAGGGTTAAGTTGTGCATCCCTAGTGCATCCATGGCATTGGGTACGCAGGAGAAATGGCTGTGCGTGGGTTAGGAAAACAGATGCTCAATTTTACAAGGGTCCATTTTCCTAACCTGACCACCGGCAAGACATTGTTTTTTGCTGCTTTCTGTGGTTCCTCCAACTTAATATTGCCACGATATTAAGTTGGAGAAATTACAGAAAAGAAGTATTTTCTAGAGATGTGCTTCGTTTTTAGGTTTCGGGTCGGGCTTCGGTCAGCTTCTTCGTTCAAAGATTTAGTTTTTATACGTGTCGTGTTTTTTTTCCGACGAACTGCGTTAGTATGCACTAACAGGATGTAATGTGCACTATCTTGGCGTTAGTGCACACTATCCCGATGTTAGTGCACACTAACAAAAAGTGCAACTTAAAAATTAAAATGTATCAATTTATGAGGAGTTCGTTAGCTAGAGGTATGGTTCTGGGTTCCCAATGGTTCGCTCTAGCTTGAAGACAGCCAATGGGAATGTAGAACCATTACTTTAACTCATCCGGAGTTAGTGCACACTAATTTGCCCATGCTCTGTGGTGTCCCCAGGGGCCATTTTGCTTCTACATGCGCACTAACAAAGCTACAGACACTCCACAAGTGCAGCAGTGACACTGACAGCACTACGTAAAGCACAAGCAGGAGCAGCACATCTAGTTTCTCTGTACGTAGTACACAGTTACACACAGACTGTGCTCAAATTCTAGCACTAAGTGTATAAGGTTTTGTTTTAGTTTTTCTACAGTATTATATAGTTATACTTTACTAGTTACTTAGTTATATAGTTAGTTATAGTTAATGCACTTTTTTCGGTAAAGTAGCATAAAATAATATAAAAAATAATATTAAATGAAGTTACATTAGTGGAAATTAACAGTTTAACCAACAAATTACTTCATTTTATTTTATGCTAGTTTAGTGAAAAAAAAAAGTTTAACACAGAGATTTTCAGTGTCACCAGTGGGGGGGAGGGGGGAGGATGGTGAAGGGTGAGACAGCTCCCTCCCTGCATTACTAGTGTGAAGCTGGCTTCTGAACAGACAGCTTTCTTTCACAGATGGGGGGGGAGCTGCCAGGCCCCTCACTCCTCCCCTCCCCCATGTCCCAGCCAGTGAATGGTGTGTGGGTGAGGGGGGGGGAGATGGGAGAATGGTGAAGGGTGAGGCAGCTCCCTCCCTGCATTAGTGTGTGAGCTTCTGAACAAACAGCTGTCCTAAAGCACATACTTTTTTTTTCATCTTTTTTTATTTTCTCATGGTAGGATGGAACGTGAAAGGGATGACAGGGAGAGGGACTCCGACTCCTCCCCACCATCCTCCTCCAAGGTGGCAGCTACCAAAAAAAACAGGTCCAGGAAGCCCCTCTTTACCCAGGCTGATGAGGACCTCCTGGCTCGGCTTAT
Organism: Rhinatrema bivittatum; assembly: GCF_901001135.1. Taxonomy (NCBI): domain Eukaryota; kingdom Metazoa; phylum Chordata; class Amphibia; order Gymnophiona; family Rhinatrematidae; genus Rhinatrema; species Rhinatrema bivittatum. The sequence goes on along the minus strand of NC_042620.1, from coordinate 365,318,709 downwards.
CCTCCTGGATGAGAGGAACCTATATACCCCCCCAGGCAGCAGGCCTAACCTGGAGTCTGCTGCCTGGGCCTCTCTCCAGGAGGTATTTTTCCAGCGGGCCTCCTACCCTCGTGAGGTTGAAGACCTCAAGAAGAAAGGTGAGAGATAATGTTGATCATATTATTTATTTATTATGTATATTTTTTAATTGAAATTTGAATAGAGTATGATAGTAGTACTAGCTACAGTAGCTAGTAGCATAGAGTGAGTTATAAAATTATAAAGTAATAACTACTATAACTAATAACAGTTATAATTTTAAATAATTATATTTTAAAAGAACAGAAATAATAGTAGCTAGCTAGCTACTAGTGTACCACCCTTACCCTATTCTATACTATTACTTACTAATAACTAGACTACAAAGGAAAGAAAATTATCTGTGGTATATTATTGATATTTATATTTGTCGTTTTGAAATGGTGGTAGTTGGGATTTTGAATGCCACATTGAAATATAAATTAAATAGTATTTTGTTATTACTAACTTCTCTATGTTACATAAAAAATAATCTAGTAGGTCAAGGCAAAACTTGGGCATGTTGTAATAATTAATCAATGTTATTCTTTTTCCTGTAGATTGATTTGATATCCCTCCGCTCTCCCCCTCCCTCCTTCTCCCCTGTGATGGACTCCTCATTTTCCTATAACCCTCAAGGTTAATAAACTAAGGGGTAGATTATTTTATAAACTTGCTCACATGCGTCCAGTATTTGCTTATTTATTTGCCATATATGACTATGCATGTAATGTATGTATTGTTCTATGTCTCATGTTGAATTTTTTTTTTTTACATTTGTTTACAGGAGAAGAGGAACAACCAGCGGCAGCAGCCCGGCCCAGCACCTGCACCAGCACCAGTACTGCTATACTTCCTCCAGGATCTCCTCCTAGCTGTAAATGCTGTGCACAGTTTTCCAAGCTGGAGGAGATCCTGCAGGAAGTACGGCATTTCAAGGCGAAATATGATGCCGACTTCATGATGTTGCAGCAGGAGGTCAGACATGTGAAGGAGAGTGTCAGAAATGTGGAGAGGAGGTTGTTAGCCCTGGAGGAGGCTCCTCAGGAGCAGAGGGAAATGGCTTCTCCTCCTCACGAGATGCCTCATGAGGAGAAGATGCCAGTTCCCTCTGCTCCAGAGCAGGCTCCTCCGGGGTCGGCACCTTCCTCTCCACATGATGATGAGTCTGACTCTGCTGCAACATCATGAAATCAAGGCATCATATTTCGCCTTGACCTGGGCTCCTCCACTCATTTTTTTTTTATATAGAAAATAAAAAAAAATATTTTTTTTTATTTTAGTTAAATTGGTAAAAATAAACTATATATTTGTTGTTGAAAATGTTTGTTTGTTATTTTTTATATATTATTTCTGAGTTATTTAACTAATAATAATTAATTATTCCAAAATTAAATAGAATGGTACTACTAAATTACAGAGAGCAGACATGTACGGATGTACGTCGTATTATAATCCAACAAATTTCAGTGTTTTTGTACTAGTATGGCACTCAGTCAGTCATACACTTCCATAAAACCTTCAGTCTGGTTGAATTAGCACAAGTTGTATACTTGTGAGCAGTAGCGCCAACGTCAAGGCTTCAACCATGGCTACTGACCATTCACACATCTTTCAACCTGGCCAATGCAATATTGTGCAGTGTGCAGCACTCAAGCTACTGCAATGACTCTCACTTCGATGCCAAAAATTGCTGCATGACCAAGACAGCCATTTGAAGCAGAAAATGTAATGCTTGTGATTAGGGATGTGAATCGTTTTTTGGCGATTTAAAAAAATCGTCGATATTTTTTAAATCATCAAAAATCGTTAGAGTGCACGATACAATACAAATTCCCCCGATTTATCGTAAAAATCGTTAAATCGGGCACGGGAATTATTTGGGGGGAGGACAGGAAAACTGGCACACCAAAACAACCCCTAAACCCACCCCGACCCTTTAAAACCAATCCCTTACCCTACCCCACCCTCCCGAACCCCCCCAAAATGTAAAATTACCTGGTGGTCCAGTGGAGGGGGGGGGGGGTCCCGGCGCGATCTCCCGCTCTCGGGCCATCGGTGCCATTTTGGCTGCCACTAATATAAATGGCGCCGATGGCCTGATAAAAAAAAAACCCACCCGACCCTTTAAACCAACCCCGTTAGCCTCCCCCACCCTCCCGACCCCCCCCCCCAACCTTTTAAAATTACATGGTGGTCCGGGGGGAGGCACAGGGAGTGATCTCCCGCTCTCGGGCCATCGGCTACCACTCATAAAGATGACGCCGATGGCCCTTTGCCCTTACCATGTGACAGGGTATCCGTGCCATTGGCCGGCTCCTGTCACATGGTAGGAGCACTGGATGGCCAGCGCCATCTTTAAATGGCACGGATACCCTGTCACATTGTAAGGGCAAAGGGCCATCGGCGCCATTTTTTTTTTGCGTGGCCCCCCTGGACCACCAGGTATGTGTAACATGTTTTGGGGGGGGGGTCGGGAGAGTGGGGGAGGCTAAGGGGGTAATTTTAAAGGGTCGGGGTGGGTTTTTTTTTATCGGCGCGGGCCTCAGTAAAAAAAATTAGTGATGTGAATTGGAATCAGAACCGATCCCAATTCACATCTCTAACGATCAGATTTCCCACCCCCCCCCCCCCCCCAGCCGAACCCGATCGTTAAAACGATTGGGCATACGATTCACATCCTACTTGTGATACTAAAGTAGGAGTAAGAAGAAAGCAGAATCATGAAAAAAAATTCCTTCAGAAATGTACAACTGCTGGGTGCTCAGTTTTCTTTTTTTATTATGATTTATTTATTTAACATTTTTTTTTGTATACCGTCACTCAGAGTCCATCGAAACGGTTCACAACAAATAAATAAATACAATAAAAAATTAAAAATATAATAAAAACCTAGAGCTAACCTACATTACTAAAATTCATTATAAAACCTAAGGGGTAGATTTTAAAATCCCTGCGCGCGTAAATTCTGCTGGATTTACGTGCGCAGGGCACTCGCGCGCCGGTGCGCCTATTTTGCATAGGCCGCTGGCGCATGCAAAGCCCCGGGACATGCGTAAGTCCCGGGGATTCGTAAAAGGGGCGGGAGGGGGTGTGTCTGGGGGCATGTCGGCAGGCCAGGGGGGTGTCCGGGGGCAGTCTGGGGCAGGTCTGGGGACATGGCGATGGTTCGGGGGCAGCTGGGAGGGCGGTCCTGAGTCCCCCGGCACTGCGGCCTGTGCCGGGGATGCTGAGGCAGTGCGCGCAAGTTACGTCTTAAGCAGGCGTACCTTGTACAAAAAAGGTAGGGGGGGATTTAGGTAGGGCTGGGGGGTGGGTTAGAAAGGGGAAGGGAGGGGAAGGTGGGAGACACAGAGGGAACGGAGGCAGGCTGTGCGGCTCGGCGCGCGCAGGCTGCCGATTTTGCGCAGCCTTGCGCTATTTCCTCTGTGATATTTAACCATGACTCTACTGCCCGATGTGCTGATGATTGATCAATGTTTTCTAATTTTTCAGTAAGTTCATTCTTAAGTATTTCTAAATTATATGCTGGTCGCCACTTAAATTTCTCTTTGTCATTATCTTTTATCTCCAACTCTTTAGAGCCTTTAAGACAAGCATGAATTAAATAATGGTCCGACCAGGGAACTGGTGTAATGTTCGGGGACGAAATCGGTTTCAGTAATTCGTTATGGAAAATTAAATCTAATGCGTGTCCATGTTTCTGAGTAGAATCTTTAGATAATAAACTGTACCCTAGTGCCCCTAGGGCGTCAGATAAAGTTTCACACGTGGTTGATAGTGGGACCTTATCCATATGTATGTTAAAATCACCTAATATAATAGAAGCCTTATTTGATTTCACATGCAATGTTAGAAATTCAATAATCGGAGAGGTGTTTAAATCCAACAACCCCGGCGGACAATAAACTAAACATATTTGCAGATTACTACATTCAAATAGTGCAATTTCATGATTCAGAACTATTTCAATGGGTACAATATTGATCTTTAAACTTTTCTTAGCAATCAATAATACCCCTCCACCTCTTCTGGACTGTCTTGGTACAGAGAATGTCTCATATACCTCATTGGCAATTTGATATAAAATCAGGAGTCTTGTCATGCAGCAAATCAGTTACAATGACTGATTTTTTTGATAATGACTGAGCGTTGAACAAGAGAAATGAAAATAATAAGCAGTTTGTAATTGGCGTCATGTTGTTGCAAGATAAATTAATCAATCCGTTCTGATTCTGTTTTCTTACTGTGTTGACGAGATGATGTATTCTTCCAGCTATATCTGCCATTGTATAAACAGACTGGGATAATACCTTCAGAAACAGAAGAAAAACACATAATAAAGTTAGAGCTATATTATGTTATTGGGTCATATTAAGGGGCATACAAAGGGGGTAGCCCCTTTGTCGCACTCCTTCGACGCGCGACACTTGGCGTGCGACACCGGAAGCACTGGGCTGCCCTTATGGCCCTCTCAGCGCCCTGTGATGATGTAATCAGCAGCTGAGAGGGGAACGGGGTAGCAGGGTAAAACGAGGGCTTCCGGAGTTTGAAGTCAGGAATTCAGGCAGGCTTCTGTGCTTGTCAGTCCAGCAGCTCGTAGCTGCGATGGCCTCGGTGTTCAAGCCCTGAGGCAGTCCAAATGAAGACAGGTCAGTCGCTTTGATCCTTTCGACGCCGGAAGCGCTGGGCTGCCCTTATGGCCCTCTCAGCACCCTGTGATGATGTAATCAGCAGCTGAGAGGGGAACGGGGTAGCAGAGTGAAACGAGGGCTTCCGGAGTTTGAAGTCAGGAATTCAGGCAGGCTTCTGTGCTTGTCAGTCCAGCAGCTCGTAGCTGCGATGGCCTCGGCGTTCAGCCCTGAGGCAGTGCATATGAAGACAGGTCAGTCGCTTTGATCCTTGCAACGCCGGAAGCGCTGGGCTGCCCTTATGGCCCTCTCAGTGCCCTGTGATGACATAATCAGCTGAGAGGGGAACAGGGTAGCAGGGTGAAACGAGGGCTTCCAGAGTTTGAAGTCAGAATTCAGGCAGGTTCTGGACTGACAAGCACAGAAGGTCTTTTGTTTGTTCCACATGATTCTGCTTTCTTAGTCCTAGTACTAGTAGTTAGTTAGTTACTGTAGTCTGTTAGTACTTTACTATTAGTATTTATTTATTTATGTTCTTTTTTATACCGAAATATAGCTGGGAGCCTTCATTCCGGTTTACAGTGTAACAACCTCATTACATAGAACAGATATAAATTATAAATATAATATAATACAAATAGTAATACATATAACATATAACATCTCAGTAAAGAGCGGAGAATAACATGTTAGAAAGATACCAATTAGGTTTAAATTTTGCAAAGACTTATTGTACAGAAGTATTAGGGTTCAAGATGGGGTTGAATTGTTAAATATAGATATAGATTATATCATTCTGTGTATGATTGTCTAAACAACCATGTTTTTAGTTCTTTTTTGAAATTTTTGGGATCTTTGATGGAACTTAGGTATCCTGGGATAGAATTCCATTCATTAGGTCCAGCAATAGAGAAGGCTCTTTGTCTAGTAGTATTAGTAGTATTGCAATGAACAATAATACTGGGACTGGCAGAATTACAGGCATTAATACATTCTCTGCTTTAAATGGGCTCCTAGGACACATGGAAAATTTTGGTATCAAAGTGTATCTATTCTGCAATCTGCATACATTACCAGTACACACACACTCGAGGATGTGTATATTTTTTTAAATCAATGTATTGTTACAGTAGTGGGATATAACAGGCATAGCTAGCTACTACTAGTAGTAGCTAATATCACATTAGTAGCCACTAGCTAGCAACCTCTCTGTGCACTGTAAGTGCAATTTAATATTGTATTGGCCTGAAATTCTTTCCTACTTCATTCACACAATCATGCCATCGGAGATGGACGCTGAGGCAGAGAAACCCAGCAAGGACTTGCCTGCCTCGGAGGTGGACACTGGGGGAAAGGAGCCTGGGAGTGAGAAGCCTGTGTGTGTGTGTGTGTATGTGTGTGTGTGTGCCATGTCTGTTGGAGAGAGAGCCTGGGAATGAGAATCCTGTGTCGGGTCATAGCAGGATAGAGAGTTCATGTTTTGTGACTCCAGGAATGGCTTCTCCTGGGGGCCACAAGAGGCAGCAGCAGCAGTGTAGTGGTAGCTGCACTGCCGGGCACCCCAGCGAGCGATGCGGAGAGCACAACTGCATAGAGCCAAGCCTCTCTTCCAGCCTTGACCTTGGATCTTGGGCCTCGACAAGAGGCTCACTCCTCCCAGTCACAGGGAAAGTCTGGGTACCCAAGCAGTGGAAAGTTCATTTTGATGAAAACCAATTGCTCTACTAAGCCTGGAGAAAAATGTGCACGGTGTGGACTCACTATGTTCCCTGTCATTGAAAATAATCTTTCACTTTGCACACTGGTTGGCGGGCAGAAAAGAAAGTGCTGTGCTACTATTGCAAGATCAGGCCACATTGAAGCTTTCTGTGCCCAATATCTCAAGGGATCTGAGTCCATGCTCTGAATTGGCTCAGACAGAAAACTCTTAACATGCATTTCTGAAACATTCTCTTGCAAGTAGGACTCAGTAGTCACTCTTCTGCCAACAGCTGATGCGATTGCTTGTGACATGGCAGCCAGTTCATTAAACTTGGAATGACTAATAATTTGATATGTCATGGAAGGGGTAGGGGAGCAGGATGGAGTTGGAGACTGAGAGGATGATCCTAATTCTTTTTCATCATTACCAGTGGCACAGACCCTGTTTGACATTATGTTTTCAACCATTGTAATCAACTTTTTTTTCCAGTATATAAGAGCATTGCACTTGAGAGCAATACTGCCTTTCACATGTGGGTCACACATTGTGGCTAACATATAGCAATCCCTTTGCATGAGATGTTTCAATCTTTTTTGAACTTGCTCTTTTAAGCATTTAACAAGCAGTAACAGTTCCTTAGAGAAATCTGGCTGGCAGAAATTCCTCTAATACCTCCTCCAGATAGTTTATTACAGGGATGACACCACCCAACGTGGCTGTAGCTGAACTGAATGTATCAGTGTATATACTTTGAAAGGCTTGAGGACATGCACCATCTGTGCAATGTTTGTCCAGTCCTGACATCCAAGAGGATTTTCCAATCCAATTTCAGTTGCCATTGCCAAATATAAACCTTCCAGACATTTAAGATCAATGAACAAAAATTTCCTAGATGTACCATCACCCAGACAGGCCCGTCTAGATATTACTAGAAAAAGAGCCTTTTCGGTAGCAGGCCCAGTTGTTTGGAATACATTACCAGACTCATTAAGATCTAGGGATGTGAATCGTTTTTTGACAATTTAAAAAAATCGTCAGATATATTTTAAATCGTCAAAATCGTTAAGAGTCGCGATACAATAGAAATTCCCCCGATTTATCGTGAAAAATCGTAAATCGGGGGAGGGGGAGGGCAGGGAAAACCGGCACACCAAAACAACCCCTAAACCCACCCCGACCCTATAAAATGAATCCCTTAACTTCCCCCACCCTCCCGAACCCCCCCAAAACTTTTTACGAGTACCTGGTGGTCCAGTGGGGGCGTGGGGACCGATCTCCCGCTCTCGGTCCATCGGCGCCATTTTGGCCGCCACTCAAAAATGGCGCCGATAGCCCGATAAAAAAAATAACCCACCCGACCCTTTAAAAACGACCCCTTAGCTTCCCCCACCCTCCCGATCCCCCCAAAACATTTTAAAATTACCTGGTGGTCTAGTGGTGGTCCCGGGAGCGATGTCCCGTTCTCAGGCTGTCGGCTGCCACTCATAAAGATGCCGCCGATGGCCCTTTGTCCTTACCATATGACAGGGTATCCGTGCCATTGGCTGGCCCCTGTCACATGGTAGGAGCACTGGCTGGCCGGTGCCATCTTTAAAGATGGCCACCGCCATCTTTAAAGATGGCCACCGCCGTATTTAAAGATGGCCGCCGCCATCATAAAGATGGCCGCCGGCCATCCAGTGCTCCTACCATGTGACAGGAGCCGGCCAATGGCACGGATACCCTGTCACATGGTAAGGGCAAAGGGCCATCGGCGCCATCTTTATGAGTGGGGAGGGAACAGGCAGCACGCGCTGGGCTCGGCTAGCGCAGGTTGCACAAATGTGCACCCCCTTGCGCGTGCCGACCCTGGATTTTATAAGATATGCGCGGCTACTCGTGTATCTTATAAAATCCAGCGTACTTTTGTTCGCGCCTGGTACGCGAACAAAAGTACGCGATCGCGCAAGTATTTAAAATCTACCCCATAGTGCGCACTGACACAGAGTCACTGCGCAGTATAGTGTGTTGGCATGTACTGCGCACTAAGTCCCGGTACTGCGCACTATCGGATATTCAATGCGCACTAACTTCCGTTAGTGCGCAGTAATTCAAAAACCAACTTTAACCCGAAAATTTGTTGAAATTTGATTCTTTTTTGCGATTGCCGAACAATGACGAATTAGATAATGTCGTTGACATTTTATAATTCGTGAAAAATGAATGCACATCACTAGTATTTTCTACTTTTCTGTAAACTTTTGGGGCTCCTAAAAATGCCAGCTTAATTTTTGAGGGTAAAAATGTGCATATCGAGTACACGTTTATTTTTTATATAAGGAGGTACTAGCTAATAGCTTCATCAACATGGCATTTACAAGATGAGTGGGACTTATCATGGCCTAGGCCTCTGCAAGGCCAAGGCTTCAGCCTAGTGTATGCCTAGACTGTGGTAGGTTGATACAGGCTTGACGCTGCAGCCTGGCCTGAATTCTGGCTCTTGATGGTGAGGCCTTGGCCCAGACCCGGGCCTGACACTAGGACCCAGTCTAGAGGCTGGGACCCTATACCTGGGCCTCATCTAGACCAGGGCCCAGACACAGACCCGACACCACAGCCTGGCCCAGAGCCGAGTCCAAAGTTGAGGCCTTGGCCCAGACCTAGGCCTGACGCCTCGGCCCAGCGCAGAGGCCATATTGTGATGCTGGGGCCTTGGCTCAGACCCAGGACCGAAGTTGGGGCCCAGCTTAAAGGCTGGATCGTGACACCTGGGCCTAGCCCAGGGCCCAGACTCAGGCCTGAATCCAGGCATCTAATTTCTTCGTCTCTTCTTCACCAACTGATGCCATCCACTGGGGTCATTGCACCAGAGTTAATGAACTCTGGCACACCCTCCCCAGCAGAGGTTGCCATTTTGATGTATGTCAGTTGACCCAGCCTGCAAGCTGGGACGTGGCATCAGGCCTGGGTGCGGGCTGAGGGTCTGGCACTGGGCCACAGATCTGGCCTAGACCTGCATCCTGGCCTGGGCCAAGGACCAGGCATTGGGACCCAGCCTCTGGACTGGGTTCTGACATTGGATCTAGGTCCAGGCCAAGGCCCCACTATTGAGTCCCAACCAGGACATGGTATCAAATTTGGTACCGGTGGTAGGGGGTCGTTGGGGAAATTTCTTGGGCCTAGGCCTTTGTTCGGGTCTTGGCTTAGGCCCCGGCATGGGACTAATGCATAGTCTGAGATGCCAATGTCCTGCTTGGGTATAGGTTCAGGCCCCTTTGTCTTTTTTTTTTTTAAATAGGTTTAAAAAAAAAAAAGAGAGATTCTGATGAAATTTCATTGGAATTTAACTCATGGTTTGAAAATGATCTGAAATGAAATGGGAAATTGTCTCATTTGCTATTTCATTTCTCCCGAATGCTGAGTGATCCCTAAGTTGTAACAAATCATTTCTAAATTCCAACAGCTGTATTTGTACATGAAAAGAAAAATCTCCTTCTTACCCCACAGAGATGAAGGCCTACCTGGATTAATCCATGTGTTTGATGAATCTATAGCAACATTGCTAATCTTCTTCCTGTTTACACTGGTTCCCTGGTAGGGCCCAGTTTACCTCCAGAAGGCTCCCTGCTTTGATCTCCAGATTCCTTCATTGTTCTGCCCAAGCTTATATCCCAGAAAGATGCACATTTCAATGAGGTTCTGTTTGTAAGAAGATAGGTTTGCCTGGTGTTCTACAAGACATGTAGAATAATGTGCAATTTGTGGGCACTCACACAAAAGCTCCCAGCTGTGAGCTATCATGGACTCCTTGCTGTTTTCATAGCCTAGTCCTCTCAGTCAAGTCTATCATCTGTAATCCATAAGCATACCTGGGAACTTTTGACTTCCAGTCATCCTGAGATTACCATTGATTAGCGGGGAGGAGGGGAAACGGGGGGAGGGCAACTGCACAGTGGGACCAGATGCTCACAAATTTGCTCTAATAAACACTCTTACATGTTCACACTTACTTTCACTGCTCATTCTCTCACATTCTCACATGTGCATTTATACCTTTACTTCTGCCATTCTCCCACCAATACACACACGCTCACTCAGTCACCTCTCTCCCTCTTCCATACACACATCCCCACTTACTTTCACACCCATGCTCACTTACACTCAGCTCTCTCCTCACCTACATACACTCTCTGATCTCTTCTTCCTACACAAATACACACTCACTCACTCTCACAGACATGCTCATTCATTCTCTCTCTCTCCCTTTCAAAACACATTAGCAACAGCAGACTCTAACTTGGGCTCCTGGAGCAGCAGCAGCCTCTTCCTTCTCCTCCTATGCTGCGGAAGTAGATGCTGCCTTTTCTTATTCCTCATTTGATGCACGGGCAGGAAATCGCAATGTCGTTTGGCCAAGGCAAATAGGATGGGGCAGGCAAGTGGCTGGATACAGGAATCAGGCTGTGCAGGAGCAGGTTGTGTCACGAGGAAGCGAAGTTAAAAGTTAAAAAGGTCCGGAGATGGTAGAAATCACTGTTGAGTTCCTCCTTTTTCAGCCACGCAAGACCAATGATGTTACTTTCTTCTTTCCGGGTCAAAACAGATTGGTTTTGCTGCAGCACCTGGAGATTTCCGGTATTGGCCCGGAGACCCAGTAATTCTTTTAGAATTCCGGAGTCTCCAGGCCAAATCCGGAGAGTTCCCAGGTATGTTCATAAGGATCCTCACACTATACTGTTTGTAGCCAGTTATCAGAGCTTGGCTATTACCCAGTAAAACTATTTGCCCAGAGGGCATATCAAAATTTCTAAGAAGTGTTGCTGAATTAAGGTTCTATTCATTTTGGAGAAAAAAAATCAAATTTAATGAATGAAAACCAAGACCAAAATATAAATCATCCAAGGTTCTGATGATGAGGTCATCATCCACACATGCCTTGCTTTTCTAACACTCAGGATGTACCTTCTAGAAATGGGATAGCAGCAAGCTCCATGTCAGCAGGAACAGGTAGAGCCAGTCCTTGTTTTACTCACATTGAAAGCCACAGGGATAAACACCGGACTGTATCTGAAAGACCCTGATGAGATGGAACCTGCTGTTATCCCATTTATAGACCAAATCTGCACATACCTAAGTGGAAATAGTACACATATATCACTACATATAACATGGCTATGCTGCTGAATTATCCCTATAGAAATCACCTATAGAAATCACCACTTTGCTGGATAACTCACCTCTAGAAATCACCACTTTGCTGGATAACTCATATTTGGCTTAGACTTGCTATTGAGCAGATCTAAAATGCGTCTACCATAGGTGGATAACGCCAAATAATATACTTATCCGGCTACGATAGATGGATAAGTAGCTCCTCCTTGATACACTCATTGTCAGCCCATTATATATCTCACTAATTACTTAGCCAGATAAACATCTGTCTAAGTGGCAACTGCTGAATGTAGCCTGATATTCAGCTGCTGCCACTTAGCCAGATAAGGTGCTACTTATTCAACTAAATAATGCTGAATATCAGACACCCTGTGCCTGAATTCACAGTCCCCATTGACCACCAGATTATGAAAAACAGGTTGAATCTGGTTAAAGTTGCAATAGATGGTGCTAATGGCTGTCTCCAAGTAGAGCTGTATAGTAAAAGGTGAATTTTAAAGCCCAGCTCACACCAAAATCTGGAGATGCAATGTAGGGCTTACACATTACTGCATTTAAAAGCTGCCTACATGCATGTATATCTCCCAGTGTGTGCACATCCTACTCAGAATCAAAAAGGGGCATGGTGTGGGCATGCCTGGGAGTGCACCCAGGTCTAATGTTGCATAACTTTAATAAACAAAAAGCCATTCTTGAGAGATTTAAAGGGTCTGGAGGAGTGCAGACTATTAAACCAGGGGGCTTTGGAGAACTTAGCTCTACACTGGATGAACTGATAAAACTCGATTTGACATGGATGCATGCCAGTTATAAAATTCCCTGACAAGTGGCTAAAACTCAATTTGCACTGTTGGGCATACCTACTTACAAAATTAGGCCCCCATATACGCGCGCCAAGGTTATTTTAAAACGTATGAGCATATGTATGCGCATGTTATAAAATCGCTGCGTCCCTGCACACGTCAGTGTGTGTCCTTGCGACTCTTTCAAAGTTATCGTTCCTTAACATAGGATGGGAATGTTCAAGACACGTAGGCTTTCACATCTCTAATCTATATTCCTCTGTGGGTATAAAAAGGTCATAGAAATGTGTGAAAACTACCATCTCAGAATTCAAATGAATGAAAAATGAAATGTTCTCCTTGAACATATTCATCAGAAGCATGTTTTTACATTTCAGATATGATATAGAGGGCCTGATTTATTTAGGTTTTTTTCCTATTCTTTGTCTATGGTGGAAAATGCTTAATAAATGAGGCCCATTTATTATTTCGTTGTGCCTGTGCATATGCTCTAAATTTAGGCCCATCTATATGTTACGATGAAATCCCTAGGGAATATAGATCCAAAGATAATAAATGTTTAAGAATCTCATCAGAAGTTCAGTGGTGTATGTGTATATATGTGTGTATGTATGTATATATATGTTATAATACACATGAACTTATAGAAACACATGGATACAGTTTGGAGGGAATTTTCAAAAACACATATGTGCGTAAAACACAATTTGACATGCATATATTAGTCTTTTGAAAATTACCCTGAGAGTTGTACATTCAAAAATATGCTTGGAAGCAATTTCACATGTATTTTCCTGTGCACATGAAAGAGTAGGGATGTGAATCGTTTTTCAACGATTAAAATTATCGTCCGATAATGTTAATATCGTCTTAAATCGTTATAGAACACGATACAATAGAAATTCTAACGATTTATCGTTAAAAATCGTTAAATCGTGTTAGTGCGCACTAACGGGAGTTAGTGCGCACTAACTCCCAGTTAGTGCGCACTAACTCGATTTAGTGCGCACTAACTGAAAATGATACAAATAAACACTTTCCAGGTCACTGAAGGTCAGTTAGGAATGAATATGTGTTCCTATTGGCTGGCTGCCCTCTTATCTATTGATGTTACCAAGGTTACCACTGAGGTGATGGTTGGGGGGATGGGAAATGGAACTGGAAACTAACGAACACCAACAGAAAATGAAACAAAGTGTTCACACTTCCCAGGTCAGTAAAGGTCACTTAGGAATGAATATGTATTCCTATTGGCTGGCTGTGCTCTTATCTATTGATGTTACCAAGGCTAACACTGAGGTAATGGTTGGGGGGATGTGAAATGGAAACAGTTGGAAGCTTGACAAAAAAAGTAATGTAATGATCAGCACTCACGTGACTAGAACTTGTTTGTTTATTATTTTTGTTAGCAGGCACCTGAAATGCTAGTGCATGTTGAATTTGCCAATCACTGTGCATTTTAGAAAGGTGGTCCTGGCTGGAACTGTACACAGTTCAAATATATGTAATTGATTGTTGGTAAGTGTAGATTTTAAGTGATTTTCCTGCACACAGTGCCCTAACCCTGGCACCAGGGGTGTTGTGATCTTCCTGCACACAGTGCCCTAACCCTGATACCAGTCTGAGACAGCTCCCTCCCTGCATTACTAGTGAGAGGCTGGCTTCACAGACAGGGGGGAGCTGCCTGACCCTCACTCCTGACTTCCCCCATGTCCCAGCTAGTGAATGGTGTGTGGGTGAGGGGGGGGGGGGGAGGATGGTGAAGTCTGAGACAGCTCCCTCCCTGCATTACTAGTGAGAGGCTGGCTTCACAGACAGGGGGGAGCTGCCTGACCCTCACTCCTGACTTTCCCCATGTCCCAGCTAGTGAATGGTGTGTGGGTGAGGGGGGGGGAGGAGGATGGTGAAGTCTGAGACAGCTCCCTCCCTGCATTACTAGTGAGAGGCTGGCTTCACAGACAGGGGGGAGCTGCCGGACCCTCACTCCTGACTTCCCCCATGTCCCAGCTAGTGAATGGTGTGTGGGTGAGGGGGGGGGGGGGAGGAGGATGGTGAAGTCTGAGACAGCTCCCTCCCTGCATTACTAGTGAGAGGCTGGCTTCACAGACAGGGGGGAGCTGCCGGACCCTCACTCCTGACTTCCCCCATGTCTCAGCTAGTGAATGGTGGGTGGGTGAGGGGGGGGGAGGAGGATGGTGAAGTCTGAGACAGCTCCCTCCCTGCATTACTAGTGAGAGGCTGGCTTCACAGACAGGGGGGAGCTGCCGGACCCTCACTCCTGACTTCCCCCATGTCCCAGCTAGTGAATGGTGTGTGGGTGAGGGGGGGGGAGGAGGATGGTGAAGTCTGAGACAGCTCCCTCCCTGCATTACTAGTGAGAGGCTGGCTTCACAGACAGGGGGGAGCTGCCGGACCCTCACTCCTGACTTCCCCCATGTCCCAGCTAGTGAATGGTGTGTGGTTGAGGGGGGGGGAGGAGGATGGTGAAGTCTGAGACAGCTCCCTCCCTGCATTACTAGTGAGAGGCTGGCTTCACAGACAGGGGGGAGCTGCCTGACCCTCACTCCTCCGGGGTATTGTGATCTTCCTGCACACAGTGCCCTATCCCTGATACCAGGTGTGTTGTGATCTTCCTGCATGCAGTGCCCTATCCCTATTAATACCAGGAGTGTTGTGATCTTCCTGCACGCAGTGCCCTATCCCTAATACCAGGGGTGTTGTGATCTTCCTGCACACAGTGCCCTATTCCTGATACCAGGAGTGTTGTGATCTTCCTGCACGCAGTGCCCTATCCCTGATACCGGGATGTGTGCAAGAAGATCCCAACACCCCCGGTATCAGGAATAGGGCACTGTGTGCAGGAAGATCACAATACCCCTGGTATCAGGGTTAGGGCACAAGTTCTAGTCACATTGACTGATCACATTACTTGTTTTGTCAAGCTACCAACTGTTTCCATTTCCCATCCCCCATATACTGTCAGTGGGAAGCTTGGTAACATGAATAAATAAGAGGGCAGCCAATAGGAATACATATTCATTCCTAAACTGACCTTAACTGACCTGAAAAGTGTCAAATTGTATCATTTTCAGTTAGTGCGCACTAACTCTCCGTTAGTGCGCACTAACTCGAGTTAGTGCGCACTAATCGGAAAAAACGATTTTTAACGATTTTTTAACTAAAAAATCGTGCCTAACACGATTTTCTTGCCCTGCCACACGATTTCTATCGTTAAGACGATATGGAAAACGATTCACATCCCTATGAAAGAGGCATTCCTGTGGTGGATTAGGGTGAAGAAACCATTTGTGTATATGTTTGTGTGTGAGGCTAACTGTTTACCTAGTAAGGAAAACCTGGACCGGATTACTCCAAGGACAGCCAGAGACAAACCCAGGCAGCAAAGGCCTCAAAGAGACAGGAGGGAAATTATATTTCCCAGCCTCTTAGAGCCTCTGACAGACCAATGGGAAGAGAGAGAGAGAGGGCTGGCCATTCACCAGGAGGCGTGATCCTGGGAATTGGACACACACACAGGTGAGCTCCTGATTAAGAAGGAGGAAGTACAAGACAACACTGGGGAGTTTAAATTGGGAGCCCCATGGAAGGGGAGGAGGACATGGATGTGGATTGCCCAGAGGCAGATACCGAGATGGAGATGGAAGTAGAGTGAGGTTAGGCTACTCTATTTTGGCTTTGTTTTGTTTTGGAAAACTGGGAAGGCTGTTGCCTGGGGCACACCTGTGGGGAGAAGGGGTGAGTTGTGCTTGTTGCATATCCCAGCCGCGGCAGGCCCGTGACTGGCCCTACTCATCCCTGACGCCCGGGTCCCGGACCTGGTCCTTCCTCTTTAGCAGTGGTAGGCAGTCGCCTATGCGCTCGCACTTCTGCTACCCTCCCAGGTTCTTCAGGCAGCTCCCTGGCCCCTCCGGTCCCAGTCGGGTCTCCCAACCTTCGTTGAGGGGAGACGCCGCCATCACGTAGATCCAGTCTGTCTGCCTTAAGCGCGCGTGTGCCTTCCCTGACTTTAAAGGGGCTGTGGCGGGAAACCTTCCCGCAGTCCCAGATGATGATGTCTCCGGGCCTTGCTACTTAAGGCAGGCTCTGCCATTTGGTCTTTGCCTTGGCAACAGGTCTCCATGCTTCCAGTCGCGTTTAGTTGCTGCTCATTCGTGTTCCTGTTCCTGTACCTGGTCTGTTCCAGTCCTGCGTTCCTATGCCAGTCCTTGCACTTCAGTTCCAGTTTCCTGTTCCTGACCCTCACTTGTTCCTGATCACCCTTTGGATGGATTCTCTGGCTCAACCCTCGATAGTTCCTGACCATGCTTTGGACAGATTCTCTGGCTCTGACCCTTGCTTTTATCTGACCTTGTCTCTAGTCGCCTGCCCTGACCTCAGCTTGTACCTGAACTTGTCTCCAGCCGCCTGCCCTGAATTCAGCTTGCACCTGACCTTGTCTCCAGCCACCTGCCCTGATCTTAGCTTTTACCTGACCTTGTCTCCAGCCGCCCTGTCTCCAGCTGCCTGCCCTGACTCCAGCTTGAACCTGACTTTGCCTCCAGTTGACTACTTGGACTTGGCCTTTCTTAGGCTTTTGCCTTCTTACAAGCCTGGACTTAACATGTTCCTGATTCTTAGCCTGCTTCAGCCTGTCTGGACTTCTGGATCCAGGCCCTGTCTTGAACCCAGCTTCATTGTACCCTGTGCTGCCTGGCTCCCTGCCTTGAGAACCCTTCATGGCATCAACCACGCGGAGGCCTGCCTAAGTCCAGCCAGTCCAAGTACACAAGGGCTCAACCTGTGGGGAATGAGGGGTGGTGTTGGTGAAGCTCCAGTCGGCCTCCACTTCCCGTTCTGCTCTGCCTCCCGTCAATTCCACCTCGGGCTTAGGGTCCACCTCCGCAACAGTGCTAGAGCCTAAGAGGACTGAAAAGGTGTCTTAGTGCAGAGTTTTGGGGTCTTTTTTGCCTTTTCTCCCTATGACTCAGGTGGGCTTAAAATTGGGTTTGTTTGTGAAAGGGTTTTGTTAGAAAGGAAAATGTGACCAGGTGCCAGACTGTGGACAGAACTACCATCCGGTAGTTTAGGGAGCATTTACTGCGCTGCCCTGGCATCGGCAGAAAAGAGGAAAGTTTGCCCTTAAGGGAGGATTACAAGGTGAAACATGGTTCCTCAGCAAATGATGGCAAGGGGGAATAAACACTAAACCAGCCAAATAAACACTAAACCAGTTAATTGCCGGAGCTGAGCCCCAGGGAGACTGCTACAGGCAGAGCCCTATCGAGGTGGACTATTTACAAAGCCACGCAGTTCGCTTCTCCGCCTGGACCACAAAGTCACTGTTGGAGAGTCCTGCAGTGGGGAACTGTTTACAAAAGGATGCCCAGATCTACTCCAGGTGACTGCCTCGGGACAATACATATGGATATACTGTATATGCAAGTGTTTATGCATGCATGTCTGCCGTCTACATGCATACATATTGAGACCCAAGATAACAATGTCTCTCACTGAAAAGGCCGTTTTATGTTTTGGAGATGAAAACCAGTGTGTTAACCTGAGTTTTGATTGTGTGGCTTTTGTTTAAAAATCTATGTACAACATAGATCTGAGTCCTCAAAGGTTCTGGTATAAGAAATTGACTTCTTGTATATCTTTCACAATTGTGTTTTGTAGGTGGCTTTCTGATTGATCACCATTTCCATGCAAAATGAAGACTTTCAATAAGATTTTCAATAAGTTAATTTGTACTATATAAATATTTTACTTGAAAAAAAAACAAACAGCAAGGCATAGTGCCAGTCAGTAGCTCTAAATGCCTTTATTGCCAAAATTGACAGAGCTGAAAAAAAACATTGCTAACATATATGACTATTACAGAGGAAAGTCTTGTGACTTAAGGGGTTAATTTTCAAAGGCATTTATGTGCATAAAACCTGGTTTATGCATGTAAGTGGCTCTAGGAAGATAGCTCTGGTGGGTATACATAGAGCACTATTTTACTTGTACTTTTTAAAATATTCTATTTTTATATTCAATTTTAGACATCAAGATAAATTTGAAAACAATTTATACAAAGCAATAAATAATATAATAACCAAATAGTAAAAAAAGCCCACAATTCTCAAATGAGAATCTGTCAATAACCAATGAGGGCTTGGCAACTAAGAAATATAAAAAATAGAGAAATGTAATCAGTAAGCTGACTATTTATTTTAAAAAATATTTGTTACAATTAGAATTTGGTGAACCACCTCATGCCTAACAAAAATCCATTACTAGGATACTGCAAACCTAGCAAGTTTTTTTCCATTTAGAAAATAACACAATTGAATGGGTTCATAAAAAACTGTACACTCTGAAGTCTAACA
This sequence comes from Rhinatrema bivittatum, assembly GCF_901001135.1. NCBI lineage: Eukaryota > Metazoa > Chordata > Amphibia > Gymnophiona > Rhinatrematidae > Rhinatrema > Rhinatrema bivittatum. The sequence goes on along the minus strand of NC_042620.1, from coordinate 365,299,994 downwards.
AGACATTTAGATGTATAGCAGCCTATAAAGTACCCTCCCAGCACTTCTTTCTTGCCACATCTTTAGAAATTTTTCTTTGCTCCTGAGTTTTCTTAGTTATATCTGGAAAAATCCAAACTTTCCCACCAGGAAAAAAAATTTCTCGATTTTGAAAATACGTACGCATAATGGAATCTTTATTTTGGGCAAAAACAAAGCACACCAATAAAGTCTTCCTACTGCATTCACCCTCTGTAGATGGTTTCAGCATTGAGGTCAAGTCCAACTTATCTACAAAACAAGCTCCTTCTCACAAACTTTCCCACTGAGACTCTAATCTTCTACCTCAAGGAATAAAGAATATCTGGTTAAGAAGAAGGATAACATTCTTGGATACCTTCAGAATATCTAAAAGATATATTTTAAACAGGTCCAGAGGGGGCATAGTGATCACTTTTGGAAAATTAGTCATAAATTAAGACTCTTGGTGAAATTCTGCAAATTTTCCACTTTCCTATTAGTCACAAATTTATCATTTATCTTGTGTTGCGCATCCCGTCTGGGCCTGCTCATTCACTAAGTCCTCCACGGGTCCTGGGCCATCCTCCCCGACTGCAGCAGCAAGCACAGCCAGGCCCCAGTGTCCCACAGTGGAGGTCGCCGGGCCTTCCACCTCCTGCCAGGCCTCACAGCGGGACTCGGCATCCTCCGTGGCATCTGCCCCGCCCCTAGGCACATGCACACGGACCACCCGGTCCCTTAAAGGGCCAGGGGCGGGTCCCAGCTCTGCAGCACACCCTGATGGAACACTGTATAAGTGGAAGTGCCTGCCTACACTTCCTTGTCTTGGCAATCGGGTCGATCACCTTGTGATTTCTAGTTTGCCTCTGTGTTTCCAGTCTTTTGTTCCAGTCTCATTCCAGCCTTGTTCCAGTCCTGTTCCAGCGTCCTTCTATTCCAGCATCTTCCTGTTCCAGCATCTCCCCAGGTAGTACCATTCGGACTGTCTTCTCGGTATTGACCTCTGCCTGTTCTTGGCTACGTTGATCGCCACCTGGATTTGACCTTTGCCTGTTTCCTCGACCACGTCTGCACGCTGCCTGGAAACAACCTCTGCCTGATCACTGACCATGTCTACACGCTGCCTGGAACTGACCTCTGCCTGACCTCTGACCACGTCTGACTGCTGTCTGGAACCTGACCCCTGCTTTGGCTAACTACACTACCTTGACTCTGGTCTTGATCCTTGCCATACATTCAGAGACTCTCTTCTGGCCTTCTCTGGCACCCTGGACTTCTAGCCTGAACATCGACCACGCACCCTTGATCATGGTGGGCACACTTCTGAACTTTCTCTCAAGTATATCCTGCGTGGCCCACCTAAGACCAGGCGGCTCGGGTAACCAAGGGCTCAACCTGAGGTAACCCCGGGTTGCTAGTGGTGAAGCTCCAGCTAGCCTCTGTCTCCTCTTGTGCTCCACCTCCTGGTAGCAGGCACTCTCTGGGTCCGACAAGGGAGCCTACCAATCCTGCACTAGGCCAAGGGTCCACCTCCCGACACAACATCTTGCACTAAGGATAATAGAGAACTATTTTACTTGATAAATTCTTAGGCCTGACCAACAGTTTAATTCCTATAACTGCTGTCCTAAATTTGAAGTCAAAGGAAGAAACTTGATGAAGAGAGGTAACCACAGACCATATTTACATTTACATTTGCTAAAATGTATGAATTGCCTAACACAACAGGCCTAGACGATGAACAAAGGGTACATACAAAATAAAAACACAGATAGACAAATTCATAAAAAATAACCAAACCAAGGCAATAAAAGTAACATTATAAACAATAAATAAGATAACATCTAACATAAGATAAAATCTAACATAATTTCAGGCTTGGTCAAACTCAGAATCTGAAGGGATTTGCCCTTGACTGGAGAGGCAGTACATTTAACTAACTTATTTACTCCACTTGTTCCATCTTCCGTCATGGCCCTGACATTGCCAAATAATACCTCCACTTCTTCTCCAGCAATTTATTTCAACTTCTGTACTGTTGTCTCATTCTCATTCTTGCATTCTCATTCTTGCATTCTTGTCTCATTCTTGCATTGTCCAGAAAACTCGTCCCCCTTCAATTATGATACCTTTTACCTGTATGACAGCGAGGACTGAGTTTTCAGCATCAACTCCTCAGGCTGCAAATGAGGGAGTAACTCAAAGGCCAGGATTTAAGGAGACATCAGTCCCCAAGCAGGAAGATGAACCCTCTGCCTCCAACACTCCTGCTGGCCTTACTTGAGAGGTGGAATGCATAAAACTGATGGTTATACTTTGCTGAGCCACCAGTAAGTTCATGGTAATGGGGGGAACCATCTCAAACCTTCCCTTTGCATTTCTTCACCATCAAAAACAAAAACAAAGAAAACTTGGTAGTTGGCTGCAGAGAATGACTTTAGCATGTCAGGCTTAATGCACCATCTTGGATCCTTTTTTACATGTATTTCCATGTGCATAAAAAATAGTAGGAATGTGCATTCATTTGAAACAATAATGGAATCCAAACAGAAAAAGCCTATTTTTAAACTGGATTATTTCAAATAAAATGTATCTCTGATAGCTCCTAAAATCACAACAATTTTGGGGTTTTTCTTTTTGGGAAATAGTATGAACTATTTAAGGTGAATTTTTAAAGGAATTGTGTACATAAAATTAGCATATATGCATGTAAGTAGCTTGTACTTGCACACATGCTGTTTTATAAACATCAAAAGTACGCATGCATTTTTGGTTTCACACGCGCATTATCTGGCACAAACAAAAGTGGCAGTCTAGGGGAATTTTGGGGTATGGCTAAGAGGAATGCATGCAAGTTGCTATTTTATAAGTGATTTATGCAAATACATTAGGCAACTTATTCACACAATTTTGCACCTGCTAATTATTTAGTGGAATTGATGTCAGACTCTTCTGTTGTCTACTATTCTTTGGTGGGAGCTTTGGACAACTAGGGGAGTTCAGGGTGAAGTACTATGAGGGTCTTAAGGAACTAGAGATGGACTGGATGGTGGAGGTAACAAACTGAGATTTCAATTACACACATTTTTGAAAATACAACTAATTCAGTCTATAAAACAGGGTTTCACGTGAACAACTTCAAATTTTTTTTCACACTTAAAATATACACACGTATTTTTATAAAATAGGTAGAAAAAGTATGCGATTTCAATGCATTGCTGATATTCACATGTACTGAAACATATGTGCATATGTTGGGGTGGACCAGATATGCGTGGACCAGATATGCACAGGTTATAAAACATTGTAGTAGATCTCTGCACACCGATATACACAATTTGTAAATAATGTATGCTATTTTCCAAAACGAAAAAAAAAAAAATGCCGAAACCATGCCAATTAAATAAAATGCAGCCACAAACTTCCCCTCCCCCTCCCCACAATAAAAGAAAATGAAAATCTGCAGCCTGCACACTCCTACTAAATAGGCATTTGGGAAGGTGGAGAAAGGGCCAGATTAGGATTTCCATGCATACATTCAGTTTTTGAAAATATGCGTGTAACTCCATATAGACAGTGTTAATGCTGGGTTCCATGCACTCCCATGAATTTACAAAGCAGATTTATGCATTTAAATCTGCTTTGAACATTCTGGCTAAAGCCTCCATGTAAAAGGAACCCACAGATTTTAGCCTCTGTGGGCTGTTTGACTATTATCACTAAATGTTCCTATTTACCTGAAAGATTCCTAATTTAGGCCTGGATTCATCATTCTTCACAGAATGATGAATCCTGCGAAAATGGGGGGCGGGCCTGCAAAAACCTGCAGCCTTTGCACCACAGCGGTGTGATTTCGGCAGCTGCAGTGTGCTGGCTGCCAGCTTTTGCACTGAATAGCACCCCTCCCTGCCCTGACTCCGCCCCCAATCTAATTTGCATGCTATCGCACGGGAAAAGGGCCTTTTCGCATGCGATAGAGGCTTATCGCACGCGATACGGCTGTATCGTGTGCAATAAGCCTTTGGAAAATAATAGAGATGTGAATCGTGTCCTCGATCGTCTTAACGATCGATTTCGGCTGGGAGGGGGAGGGAATCGTATCGTCGCCGTTTGGGTGTTTAGATTATCGTGAAAAATCGTTAAAATCGTGAACACACACTAAAACCCCCTAAAACCCACCCCCGACCCTTTAAATTAAATCCCCCACCCTCCCGAACCCCCCCCCAAATGCCTTAAATTACCTGGGGGTCCAGCGGCACACTAAAACCCCCAAAACCCACCCCCGGCACACTAAAACCCTCCCCGACCCTTTAAATTAAATCCCCCACCCCAAATGCCTTAAATTACCTGGGGGTCCGTAGCGGCGGTCCGTAGCTTAAATTACCCCCGGGTCCGTAGCTAAATCGGGGAAAGGGGGAGAGCAGGAAATCCGGCACAGTAAATCGTGGTGTCTTCAGCCGGCGCCATTTTGCAAAATGGCCACCGCAAAATGGCGGCGGCCATAGACCAATACGATTCGACACAGGAGGTCGTTCCGGACCCCCGCTGGACTTTTGGCAAGTCTTGTGGGGGTCAGGAGGCCCCCCCAAGCTGGCCAAAAGTTCCTGGGGGTCCAGCGGGGGCCCCTGGAGCGATCTCCAGGGGCCCCCGCTGCAGGAGGTCGTTCAGCGGCGGTCTGGAACCCTCGCTGAATGACCTCCTGCAGTCGATCTCCTGCCGGCGCCATTTTCCGTACGGAAACGATTCGCGGCAGGAGATCGCTCCAGGGGCCCCCGCTGGACCCCCAGGAACTTTTGGCCAGCTTGGGGGGCCTCCTGACCCCCACAAGACTTGCCAAAAGTCCAGCGGGGGTCCGGAACGACCTCCTGCGTCGAATCGTATTGGTCTATGGCCGCCGCCATTTTGCGGCGGCCATTTTGCAAAATGGCGCCGGCTGAAGACACCACGATTTACTGTGCCGGATTTCCTGCTCTCCCCCTTTCCCCGATTTAGCTACGGACCCGGGGGTAATTTAAGCTACGGACCGCCGCTACGGACCCCCAGGTAATTTAAGGCATTTGGGGTGGGGGATTTAATTTAAAGGGTCGGGGTGGGTTTTAGGGGGTTTTAGTGTGCCGGGGGTGGGTTTTAGGGTGTTTTAGTGTGCCACTGGACCCCCAGGTAATTTAAGGCATTTGGGGGGGGGGTTCGGGAGGGTGGGGGATTTAATTTAAAGGGTCGGGGGTGGGTTTTAGGGGGTTTTAGTGTGCCGGTTTTCCTGCCCTCCCCCTTCCCCCGATTTACGATTTTTTGACGATAAATCGGGGGAATTGGTATTGTATCGTGGCCCTAACGATTTTTGACGATTTAAAATATATCGGACGATATTTTAAATCGTCAAAAAACGATTCACATCCCTAGAAAATAACCCCCTTAGGATTTAATCATGTGTCAGGAAATGATACTGTAAAGTTGTTACTTTCATTTCCCCACTAGTCACCTTCAGCATAGAAATCTAACAAAAGACATATCTGCAAAGTATTTTTTTTCCCATTGCAAATATCTTTTTCCTGAGTCTATATTTGTAAAGATAACACTTTACTCTGCATCACCTTATGCTTATGAAAAAGAGTTTTACTTAGCCCTTGCATGGATTTTTTTTTTCTTTCTCAAGAGGCTAGTACAATGGAATATAGTTTGATGAAATGGGTCTTCGGTTATGTTTCTTGCATGTCCTTAAGGATTCTTCTTTACCTTTTCAGGCTGACAGGGCTTACTGTATCTGGGATGAGTGGTGAAAGTCTCTTTGAAAGCTTATGTAGGTTAGAAAAAAAATAGCATAAAATCTGCTTTTAGATTGTTCCTCATTATTGGAGACAATCTCTCTGATATACCCTATGAAACCCTGTCTTCAAGGAAGAGAACGTTGAATGTTTTAGCCTCAAGGAGTTTTACAGACAGGAATGTACATCATAACAAGGCAATGTACTTCATGTTCTCTGAACTCACATGCTATGGTTAAGTGAGCCTTCATCTCTTAAATAAGACAATGCCATCCTCCATTACCTTACTTCCATCGTAACTATATCTACCTTACCCGTAGCCAATAAAAAAAAAAAGAAAAAGAAAGCCTACTAACTATGTAGAATAACATTGCTCTATATGGCTCCTTATCAGAATTTATCTTCTATGTCATAGTCTTACTTGGCTTGAAAATTATAATTATGAAAGTTTAATTAACATGGGAATAATTAAAACTAATTTACAACATTATTCTGGAATTTTTAAAAATTTTATAACAGCCCATATTTTACAAGTGGACTTTGGCACGTAAGTGCACTTTGAAAATTAGCAGGAACATGCACTCTTTAGCGTGGCATAGGTTCACACAGCAAAAGAGCAGGAATCAATGTCCACGGGGACATTTACGTTCACCTTTTGAAAATCAAAAGTATGCCCATAAATGATTTTCCTGACCTGACTCCACCCCCCGTGGAACGCGTCTTTGCAATACACATGAAAGTATGAACAAAATCACTTCATAATTTTACATGTAATAATTTTCAAAAACCCCATTTTCTTGCATAAAACTGCATTGTAGGTTCCTAAATGCTTTTGAAAATTACTCCTATGTAGTCACTTTCTTTATCATCTGTCAAATGCTTTTCTTTCTAGTTGATCAAGTAAGATCTGTATTGTATCCTATAATATACTGTACAAAACAAGTTGGAGCAGGTTGCACTTCCCAGACTTCCTGCATTTCAATATATTTATTGTTGCGTCCGTCAGTCACAGATGGCTGCGACCGCTCTGCCTTACCTCTTTTTCTCCCCTTTCTCTCTCTCTGGGCAAGATGGCTGTCTCTGGTGCCTGGTGCCACGGGACTCGGCGTTCTCAGACCAGCATGGGCATCCCCATCTACCATGCTCACTCCCGTAGCCTCCTAGGATGCGAGCGCGTACATCTCTGAAGCTCAAATACACATCATGGCGGGAACCTCAGGGGCAGCCCCACCGCATGACGTCAGTACCTCCAGGTATAACTAGCTTCCGCTTCCGCTACCAAATCGAGTTAGCAAAGACTTCGCTTCGCTACTCTGCCTGCTCTAAGCTGACAGCTTAGACACTTCCTCTCGCTAAGGGCCTCGCTCCAGCAGAAGCTCTAGACACCCACTCCTCGGGGGTCTCTTGCTTCCAGCTTCCCTTTGGGGTTCTCACTAACCTAGACAACTGCTCCTCGAGGGTCTTTTCTCTTATTCTTTCCAGGATATTGGACCATTGGGTACTCGCTGCTCGAGGGCCTATTTACTTCATATCCTGTACCATGGACCTTCGGTCCCACCATTCTACCATCAGGAAGATGCCTACACTCTGTGAGTACCTCTACAAACCAGTGCTCCAACTCCACCCACCAGCCACAGTGTTACCTGCACTGCGGGCTCCTGCCTATCATGAACATCTGGGTGAGACTATACTTCTGAGCCTGTTGAGCATATTGGCACCTCGTGGATCAATGCCTTACCTTCCTCCATTACCATCCAATCACAGCAGTACAAAAAAGACTATTCATTCTGTGTCTGCTAACTGTGTCAGCCTATCGCAGTGGTTTCCCACGGGGCTCCTCCCCATGGGTGGAGTCATCTCCATTGTGACCAAGGGTCCACAATACCTCAAACACAACAGATTGCTAACTCCATGGACTCGGCTCAGCTCGTAACCCTGCAGGCCATTCCTGGCCTAGCCCAGTGGATAACAGAACAACAAAAGTCTTTGGAGAAGCTTGCTACTGCCTTCAATCAGTTACATGCTCAACTGAACTCCTCAGCTCCTCCTGTGAAGGAGTTGCTGTCACCAGTGGTAACCTATAAGACCACTGTACTTTTATCTACACCTACCCGCTTTATGGGTGAAACCAAGATGTGCAGAGGGTTCATCAATCAATGCAGCATGCATTTTGCTTTACAGCCTACCCTCTTTCCCACAGAGGCTTCGAAGACCACCTACATCCTGTCATTCCTTGAAGGATGAGCCCTGGCCTGGGCTTCACCGCTATGGGAATGTGAAGATCCTATCCTGAATGACCAAGGGTCCACAATACCTCAAACACAACAGATTGCTAACTCCATGGACTCGGCTCAGCTCGTAACCCTGCAGGCCATTCCTGGCCTAGCCCAGTGGATAACAGAACAACAAAAGTCTTTGGAGAAGCTTGCTACTGCCTTCAATCAGTTACATGCTCAACTGAACTCCTCAGCTCCTCCTGTGAAGGAGTTGCTGTCACCAGTGGTAACCTATAAGACCACTGTACTTTTATCTACACCTACCCGCTTTATGGGTGAAACCAAGATGTGCAGAGGGTTCATCAATCAATGCAGCATGCATTTTGCCTTACAGCCTACCCTCTTTCCCACAGAGGCTTCGAAGACCACCTACATCCTGTCATTCCTTGAAGGACGAGCCCTGGCCTGGGCTTCACCGCTATGGGAATGTGAAGATCCTATCCTGAATGACCTATCAGGATTTCTACAACTTTTTAAGTCTGTGTTTGATGACCCGGCTCGTCAAACCATCGCTGGATCCGCCTTGCTTAACTTTCAGCAAAACTTACAGACTTTGCCATTGAATTTTAGATTCTAGCATCCGAACTGCATTGGGACACTGGATGCCTACGTGCCATATTCATGGAGGGTCTCAACTCTCGCATAAAGGACGAACTTGAGGCTCGTGATTTGCCTGAATCCCTTGAGTCCCTGAAGGAACTAGCAGGAAGAATTGACCACCGTATCCGCGATCATACTCAAGAGGCTAAGAGTTCACAAAAGTCTACAGTGGGGGCTAACCATCCAAAATCTGTGCCTATTGATTCCAGCTTACCGTCTGCACCCCTAGAGGAGGAAGAGCCTGTGCAACTAGGCCGAAGCCACTTGACCTCTAAGGAGAGACGTTACCGCAAGCACATGGGCCTGTTCATGCACTGTGGCCAATCGGGCCACGTAGTCCAAACCTGTCCCATTTGTCCGGGAAACTGATGGGCCCAGGATCTGCAGGAGGACTTCTCCTGGGCCTTACCTCTCCTACTCCTCCATTATCTTTACCTGTATCCATGCTTTGCGGAGGTCTCGAGTTTCAGACTCTCGCTCTCATTGACTACGGTGCCGGAGGTAATTTTATTCTGCAGCGCTTGGTCGAACATCTGAGGATTCCTATCACACCAATAGACAAGCCTCTGCTATTGTCATCCATCCATGGAGAACCACTTTCTGGAAAAGTTTCTTTGACCACTCGGGCCATTGGCCTGCACACTGGAGCCCTACACTCAGAATATAATTCCTTTCTAGTGTTGGAAAAAGCCATGCATCAAGTATACCACCAGAGGTGGAAGTAGTGAGGTAGTCTGGATGTAGCAGTCTCAGGACCCTTGGCAGAGGGGACCTCTCTCACCTCATTGGTATAGGGGAATTCCGGTGTAGGTTCCCCAGCAAGGCAGTATTGTGGATGAGATAGACTGAGAGTTAGATTACTCACTAGATGGTTGCTGTAGATATGCGATTCCACCAGGTTGAAAAAGATGGTACAGGCACCGAGGCAGGTAGAGCAGGCCCTCGAAGAGCGAGTACCTGATCCCTGTAAGGCACCTGAAGTAAAGCAGAGGGCCCCCGAGGAGCGGGTACCCAGGTTATCAATACCCCAAAGGGCAGAGAGAGAGAGCGGCAGCATGGAAGTGGCAGAGTAGCCTAGGCCGGCCGAGACCAATCCTGATCCAGTCTTTGCTAATGAGCTAGCAACAAAGTACAGGCTATATACCCGGATGGCGTGATGTCAGTAGAGGGGATCGCTCCCGAAGTTCGCGCCAATGCTGTAATAAAGACGTGGGTGGAGTGCGTGCGCGCACCCTAGTAGGCCCTTGGAAGGAGCATGGCGGGAGGCAGCACCATAGCCGTTTCGGGGACGCCGGAGAGGTTGCTTGTAGATGCGGTGGCAGCCATTTTCCCTATAGATGCGGGAGGAGCCGTGAACAAGGTGAGGCAAACGGAGCAAAGCCGTCTAGCACCGACGGACGCAACAAAAAGGAGCTTACAACTTGGTGCATATTCGAGAAGGAGATGAATGGAAGACTGCTTTTAACACCCATGATGGACACTTTGAATACCTCATCATGCCCTTCGGTTTAAGTAATGCACCTGCAGTCTTTCAAAATATGATGAACGACATCTTACTGGACTTACTGTATCAATGCGTAGTAGTATATCTTGATGATATACTGATCTTTTCTCAGGATCTGCAAAGTCATCAGGAGGATGTTAAGAAAGTCCTAAGTCGCCTGCCTGAATACTACCTTTACACAAAGCTTGAGAAGTTTCACAAAGAAGCTGTACCCTTCCTGGGATATATCGTTTCAAAGAACGGTTTTCAAATGGACCCAAAGAAACTTGAGAGTATCCGGGACTGGCCTCAACCCACGGGCCTGAAGGCATTATGTCACTTCTTAGGATTTACCAATTACTACTGATCCTTCATTAAAAACTACTCTTCATTGACAGTCCCTCTAACTGCTATGACCAAGAAGGGAGCCAACCCTGCCAATTGGTCTCCTGAAGCCATCTCAGCCTTCATGACGCTCAAAGAGGCTTTTCAAAAGAAGCCGTGTCTCCGCCACCCTGACCCACATCGTCCTTTCATCGTGGTTGATGCATCCAACGTCGGTGTGGGGGTGGTTCTAAGTCAGTACAGCGAATCCAATGTGCTCCATCCTTGCTCCTTCTTTTCTAGGCGATTCTCGCCTGCTGAAAGAAATTATGGGATAGGAGACAAGGAGCTTCTCGCGATCAAACTGGCTTTTGAAGAGTGGTGTCCCTGGCTAGAAGGCACACAACACCAAATAGTAGTATACACCGATCACAAGAATCTAGAGTATCTTCGACATGCTCAACGACTCAACCGCCGTCAGGCAAAATGGTCCCTGTTTTTCAACAGGTTCGATTTCCTTCTGAAATACTGTCCAGGAGAAAAGAACACCCCGGCTGATGCCTTATCATGCTCCTTCTCACCTCAGGACGTGCCAGATGAACCCCGTCATATCATCGATCCCGCAAGAGTGGTGCTCGCAGCCACCCACACGGTACCTGCTGGGAAGACGGTGGTGGCCAGAAGTTTAAGAAAAAGACTGCTGAAATGGGCACATGATTCTCGTCTGGCAGGCCATGCTGGACAGAGTCCCACCTTAGAAATGTTGCAAAGGTACTATTGGTGGCCAACCATGAAGAAGGACGTGCAAGCATACATGGGTTCCTGCGCTGTCTGTGCCAAGCAAAAACCACCACCCGGGCGACCTTGGGGTTTATTACAACCTCTACCATCTCCAGATGAACCTTGGACCCATATCGCTACTGATTTTGTAGTGGACCTGCCATTATCCAGCAGCAACAACACCATATGGGTTACAGTCAACTGTTTCTCTAAAATGGCACACTTTGTAGCATTACCAGGATTACCCTCTGCTACTGAATTAGCCAAACTTTTCATAAAGCACATCTTCCATCTTCATGGGATGCCCAAACATATCCTATCTGACAGAGGAGTGCAATTTACTGCAATGTTTTGGAGAGCATTATGTCAGAAGTTTGACATCGCTTTAGATCTATCCTCTGCCTACCATCCTCAAACGGTCAGACCGAGAGGATGAATAGGACGCTGAAACAATTCTTGCGATCCTATGTCAACTCTAGACAGAACGACTGGGCTGAATTACTGCCTTGGGCAAAATTTGCCATCAATTCACATCCTGCTTCTTCAACGGGGTCTTCCCCTTTCCAACTTGTCTATGGGAGACAACCTTTACCTCCGCTGCCTATTCCATTGACAGTAGCCTCTCCTGCTGCACAGGCTACCACAGCAGAATTATCCCAGCTTTGGAGACAGATGAAGGAGCTCCTTTTTAAAGCAGGACAAAAGGCAAAGAGGACCTATGATGCCCATCATCAAAAGGCACCCCAGTTCCAGCCAGGCAACAAGGTCTGGTTAAGCACAAAATACCTCTGACTCAAGCTCCCTTCTGCAAGATTTGCTCCACGCTTTGTGGGACCTTTCGCCATCCTTCGGCGATTAGGAAATTTAACATACAGTCTCAAACTGCCTCCATGAATGAAGATACACAATGCATTTCATGTACCTTTACTAAAGCCAGTGATACTCTCCGAGTTCTCCAGAAAAGAACCAGAGCCCACCAGCCTGGGCACAGAGGATGACATTGAATATGCCGTAGACGTCCTTGATGTACGTAAAAGAGGCAATGAGGAAAAAACAAAGAAGTGGATGCCACAAAATAGTCCTTTTCAATTTTTAATCAAGGAGACGTAAAGAATCTTATACACATGCCCGACTCTGGCCGAGTTTCGCCACCAATGGTGGCTGCCTCAGGGGCTTATTAGTTACAGAGCAGTATACAGTTGATGGTCCGAATAAGGTCAAATGTGTACCTATGTCAATCGCGCGTGTGTCGCCGCAATACGTCTCCTCTCAGTAACAAGCCAACAAGCTTTTGGTCCCAACTGGGAACATCTATGCCCTGCTCCATTCCATTCCACCCCTTTTTTACTCAATGAAAGATATATGTGCACTGGTACATGTGCACGAGTAACTTTTATTCCACAGAATGTTTGGTATTCCTAAGGGCACACACAAGAATTTCTATGGGGGTCGACCTTCTGTGCTACTTCCCCAACTCTTCTGTCTTCAAGGGGTAGATTCTTTTCTATGGGATGAAGGTTAACCTTCTTGGCCCAGGCAGTATTGTTCTCCCATGAGTGTTATCATAGCTCTTTGGGACAGGTACACTTACAAACCAGGTTGGATTTTCTGGATGGGTGTTAAATTAAAGTTAACTGGGATTGAGTCCTAAAAAATCAAGAGATGCAAAAGAGAAAGTGTCCAATTACATCCAGGGTCCTCTGTGTCTTGCCAGGCAGGGGCTTGTAACTTGCTTATCCTTTATAGACAGGGATAATAAGTGTCCCAGGTGGGCTGGGGTATCCTAACCACCCCACCACAGAATCTGAGGTCCACAAGAATCCCACACTCCAAAATGGCAATGTTCTGTGTCCCGGGGTGGAAACTCCTTTGGGGTCTCCAAATGTCCTCCTCCTCTTCTCTCCCTTCAATGGGGGTGGGAAGTCATTTGCAATGAAATAGGAAATATCGTCTGTATTTCCCATTTCATAGCATTTTGAGAAACCTGAAAAATGAAATTTAATGTTGCTTTTCTTATCATTTTGAGAGGGGTCTAAGGCAGCGGTTCTCAACCTTTATAGTTCTGCGACCCTTTTAATACAATTCCCCACTATGTGATGACCCCAACCGTAAAATTATTTTCGTTCATAGGCCTAAGTAACTGTAGTGTATATATTTCTGCTTATAATTAAATTACAAATAAATGAAATTTTATCTTTATGACTTGCATTTATTTACTTTTCTATTATGTATTAACCATATTCATGTTGCATACTTATGTGAAAATTTGAAAAGCATGGCGGAGTATGGATAACAGTCTTAACTACAGTAAACTACATTGCTACAAAATTGTTGCGACAGTATGTGCAAACAAGCCAACGTCAGTGCGAAGGTTGAGCTTGTTTCTGTTTCACCAGATCAGGAATTCTCGGGGCAGTCTTTGCAAGAGCACAACGAAGGTCATCTTCTGCATCAAGTCTACTTCTGTATTTAGACTTGATAACTAACAAGCTAGAAAACCCTGTTTCGCATAGATATGTTGTTGGAAATGGAAGAAGAAGGCGCAACACAATCTCAGACAGAACGGGATATGACTCTGCACACTAAGAAACCGGGCTTTCTCTACAGCCATTCCACCGTTATGGAATTCCATCCCCTCAAACATTTATTTATTTATTTATTTAACATTTTTTATATACCGAAATTCTAGCAACAATGTTGCTAATCATTTCGGTTTACATATAACATTGGAGTGACTAACATGTGAGTCTTACATGGAACAGGAAAATGAACTTGGAGAAAATTGAAGTGAGTGAATGAACTTGGAGAAAATTGAATAAATACTAATAACATCAGAACAGAACCATGCATCTCAACCTTCAAAAAAAGACTAAAGACCTGGATATTCACACAAGCTTTCCCGGAGGCCAATTGATCGAACAACCCCAAGCCACCCCTAATATCCAACTACACCATGGTTAATTAATCTCCAACATGGTTAACTATTCTCCAACTACTCCATGGTTAACCTTATATTCTATCGTTTACCTGTGTGAATTATAACCTGTCCTTTCTCTTCCTTCTCAGCCAAGTTCTTATCACCCTGTTATATGTAACTACCTTTTCCGCACCATTGTTATAGTTATGTTTACTATGCACCCCTGTTTTATGTGAACCAGCACGATGTGACTGCTGTCTCGAATGCCGGTATATAAAAATCTGAAATAAATAAATAAATAAATAAATGACTGCAAACACTTGATCCAGAATTGTGTAACTGACATTGAAGAGAGATCATTTTTCGCTGCATCGCTATTAATGAGTTCAATAAACTCTTCCTGTGATGTCTCAGCAACATCTTCAACTTTGACTGTGAATGGACTTCTGGCAAGTGCAAACGGGATGTCCGGTAGATTTGGAAAGTATGATGAAATTTCGTCCGCAAGCATGCGCAAATGTTCTTTCACAGAAATTATCATTGTATTCCGTTTGTCAGGTTCAATGCCATTTTCCTCATTGAAAGCAGATAATGTTGGCAACATGTAAATTTTATTTTCTTCCAATTTTGTTTGCCAAAGCTGAAGTTTCATTTGGAAGGATCGGATCTTTTCAGACAAATCGAGGCATGTTGCATTTGGTCCTTACAGTGATAAATTTAACTCATTCAAGATGGCAAAGATGTCAACCAGGTAGGCTATTTTCTGTAGTTCACTTTCATCGCTATAAAGTGCTTCAAACTGTGGTTTTGCTTTCTGATTAAAAAAACTGTTTTAGTTCATCATGAAGATCAAAAACACATTTTAGAACTGTTCCTCTCGACAACCATCTCACTTCAGTGTGAAATAGCAGAACATTATTGGATGCATCCAACTCATTACAAACTTTTGAAAACAGTCGACTGTTTAAAGAACTCGCTTTCAGAAAATTGACAGAACTAACGACGTTTTTCATTACTTCTTGTAATTCTTGTGGCAGTGTCTTCGTTGCTAATATTTGTCGATGAATCATACAGTGAGTTCCGATGACTTTTGGTGACTCATTCTGTACCAAACGTTGAAATCCAGACCGACATCCTAGCAAACTTGGAGCACCATCTGTGCAGACACCACAAATATTTTCCCAAGAGATTTTAACTTTTCCAGAAATGAACCAACTTTGTCAAATACATCACGTGCTGTAGAAGTCGTTTCAAGAGGTTTGCAAAAGAGAAACTAGTCTTTAAAATCGCCATCATTTATATACCTCACGTAAACCAGTAATTGTGAACAATTTGCAACATCTGTGGATTCATCAAGCTGGATGCTAAATATTGGAAGGGGAGCAGATATCATTTCCTGGATTACCTGATCGATAATATCAGCAGACATGTCAGCTATTCTCCTGTGAACAGTGTCATTAGATAAGGAAATTGCACTCAATTTAGTAACAAATTCGGCTCCAATCATAACTCGAACAATGTCTTTGGCCGCTGGCAACAGTAACTCCTCAGCAATGGTGTGAGGTTTCATAGCTCTGGCGATTCTGAGAGCCACCAAATAAGCTTCAACGGCTGCTATGTTTTGTTTATGGTACTTGCCACCAGAGTCAAGTCTGGCTTTCTTGACTCCATCAGCATTACATCTAAAATACTGGGTGTCCTTGTTGGCAAAGCTCGGATGCTTGCTATCAAAATGACGTTTCAGTTTGTTCGGCTTCATATATTTGGCTGATAAAACTTCATAACAAATAACGCATTGGGGTTTCTCAATTCCTGCTTTAACTATTGAAGTAAAACCATACCGTAAAAAATGGTCATATTTTCTTTTCTTAACGTTCTTTTGTTCGAGATCCATTTTCATGGTTGTTCCATAATGAAAATATTACCTTCAATAACATGGACTATAAAACGATGACTTATTACTAATTAGAAACGGCAGTGCTTTTCAATTATGTCACGACGTCCGTAAATCTTCACCATAGAAATAATATCTTTGATCCCGCAATGGCGTAACGTATGATGAGTTGTACAGGGAATATTCTAGTTCTGCTTTATACCCATTGCTGAGGGGCGGTTCCTGTCGATGCAACGTGTAGATTAACATTTAGTCTTGTGACTGCCATGTGTTCAGTGTGTCATGCAAGTGAGAACCATCTCAGGTGTGGCCCGAAAGAAAAAAAGGTCGAGAACCACTGCATTATATTACAGTTAGCTTACTGCATCAGAAGTTAAACATTTTTTTAACCTGCGCATTAAAAAAAAAACATGTGCTGAGTTTCAGCATCATTTTAACCCACATCAGGCCCTATAGAACGGCATCTCCAGCTCCTGTGCTTCAATTCTGAGATCTTCCCAAGCTAGAAAACACATTTGCACCAATCACACATCCTATACTTATAGACAGAATCCTCATGGACATCGGCAACCAGGTTCTTGCCAAACTATGCCAACATCTTAAGAATCTCCCTTTTTTATAAAGTAACGGCTGCATTTACGCACTCCTCTCTCTCTTTCTCCACCTCCCCCTCTTTTTTTTTTTTTTAAGGAAGCCATCTGGGCTATGCACAGTGGGTCTCCAAGAAAGCCAATTAGCAGGGAGGGAGTGACTCAAGGAGCGAAGGCGTGCTGCCCGATTGGTTGGTGCTGGGCAAAAGGGGCTTGCTTCGGCAAGCCCCTTTTGCCCAGCAGCGGCCGAGCGAGGGAGCGCAGAATGAACTTTTTTACTGCATCCGGTGAGGGGATGAAGTGACTCGAGGAGTGACAAAAAACCCATATTTCCGATGGTCTCTTAGGCGACCCCTAGCAAATCATCATTCGACCCCCAAAGGGGTCGCAACCCACAGGTTGAGAACCGCTGGTCTAAGGGAACATAAGGGAGGGAAACAAAACCCGGAACCTGCCCCAACTCTTCCCATTTATAAAAAATCTGAGCGCCCCACCAGCAGGCCCCCAACCCCTCTTGACCCCCCTCCCCATACTCACCACAAACACCTGGTGGTCTAGTAGGGGTCCGGGAGTGATTTCCTGCTCCTGAACTGGCTGCTGCCCTCATTTGAAATGGCGCTATCCACCCTTTGCCCTTAATATGTGAAAGGGGCTACCGGTGTCAAAACACATACATAAAACGCAAAAGTAAGGCCAATTTGTTTCAATCAGGAGCTCTGAAATGAATTGGGTCCGTTCCCCCCAGAATGAACCAAACCTTATTTGTTGCATTTAGTTTAAATGAATGCATTGGGTCTAAGCCTGGGCACAGTTGGCAATAGAAGAGCCAAAGAAAGAAGACTGAGGCCAAGGCCCAGGCATCGGGACCCAGCATCTGGATCTGGCTGTGGCATCATGCCTGAGCCCGGGCTCTGGCCTAGGCCGAAGCCTCGGTTTTGCATAGGCTGAAGCTGAGGTTGTGGTGTCTTGCCTTGGCCTGTGCAAGGCTGAGGCTTCAGCATGGCCTAGGGTTTGCCGGCGGATTCCCAGTAGACTGGGTACCTTAAAAAGGGGCTAGGGGGCATTTTTCCAGGTGATTGGAAGGGATGGGTGGCTGGGCCTCGAGACCCCATTTTTGGTTTTTTCTTTGTTTTCTTTTTTCTTTTTTCCCCCTTCTGTGCTAAGCTGGAGAGCACACTGAAATCACTCCTCCCACTCCCACTCCTCCCACTCCTTCTTTAGGCACAAGGGGGCTAGACCCCCTTGTGCCTAAAGAACTTCAGATTCCAGAAAACGTCTGGGGAAGTGCTGTATTAAATAGTAGGCCCTTTTGCTGCTGTCTATCCAAGGGTGGGAACTAGGGTCATCTAGTGGAGACCTCATAGTCTCCACATGCATATGTGGCAGACTTATAAAAACAATAGGAGATGCGCATGTGCTAGATGTGTGCGCATCTGCGCTTTTTGGCAAGTGTATCTCTTTTAAAATGCACCTTTATGCATGTAATTTTTGGTTTTGTGCATATATTTTACTGGGGTGTGGTCTAAGGGCATTCTGGGTTAGGGTTCTGAAGTAACACGGTAGTTGCTGTTTTGTAAAAGATATGCATATGCATTGCCAAACTTATTCATGCACTTTTATACCTGCTAATTGATTTGTGGAAGTAACATCAGACTTGTCTGTTGTGTGCAGTTTTTGGGTGGGAGGCCTGGGTGAATTGGTGGGGTTCAGGTTGAAGTGCTAGAGAGTCTAGGTGAACTGGAGACGGAGTGGATGAACTGGTGGATGTATTGGCAAACTGGTAATTCCAAGTACTCATGCAGGTAAGTCTTTTCAAAATGGTATTCGTGTATACTTTATAAAATGCCTGTCTCCACATTTAATTCTGGGTGTTTATTTGCACAGAGGCACAATTATTTTGAGAGTAAAATATATGCATGTATGTTTATAAAATGATTAGAGAAAATGTGTTTTCTTTCATTGGAAATAGTTGCACATACTGAGCCATATGCATATAATTTTAGAGCAGAAATAGGCAGTATTTTATAAACTGTGATGCTCCTGCCACACAGTTTATAAAATACTAGCATTAATCTCCACACATCCACTTATGTGCACAAATACTGTACCACAGATGGGTTTGAAAGTGAGGCTCTTTATATCCAAGAATAAGCTTGTTTATTAACAGATTTGTAACAGCATTATTCCTATTAAAAACACTGAAATGATTTAATTAATATATCTGGAACATTTTTTGCTGTGAAACATACCTATGACAATCTGCCCCTGTGGATTATGTTGAGTTGTGTTGAAGAGTCTGCCCTGATGTGGCTCCCTACTGCAATTTCTAAAAGAGAAGAGCAAGAAGAATCATGGAGGTGTCCACCAGTATCTCTCATGATAATGATATAATATGGTCTGGTATTATTTACCTTAATAAAAAATTGGCAATCTGTTCTCTACCTTAATTAAAAATTATACTACTTTATACAGCAAAGGTAAGATGACTACCTTTTAAAGGATTTGATATCTTTCATGGGTCCAAAATACAAAGTATCCAAAATGTTTACTCCTGGGGGAATTCTGCGCAAACAAATTTTAAATTCTGCGCACAAAAGAAATTCTGCAAAATTTTGCATACTTTATATTGGTCAAAATAACAATATACATGGCAGTCTTTAAGTAATTACATTTTAAATTAATACAGAAAAAAGTTTACTTAAAGATGCAGAATTTTAAATATTTTGAGCAAAATTTCCCTAGAAATTGACAGTAAGAGTGTCCCTTCCAATCTCTCCTTACTCCCCTAGCCACTTTGCCTTCTCAGGTCACAACTCCTCCAGCTGCCAATATCTCTCCCCTCCATCTCTGGCTCAACCCCTTCCACTCTATCTTCACTGGTAGAGTTTGATCCCTCTCTCAGTACTGCCCCTCACACAGGCTCCCTCTGTCCCTCTCTCTCTCTATCTAACACAGGGTTCCTCTCTCTAGTGCAAATACACACACCCTCATACAGGTTCCTTCACTCTCTCACATACACACATCCCCCTCATACAGGGTCCCTCTCTTGCACACACACATCCCCATATACAGGGTTCCTCTCTCTCTTGCATACACACATACACAGGCTCCATTTTTCTCTCACGCATACATCCTCACACAGACTACCTATGTCTTTCTCTCACACACCCCTTCATGCAGGCTCTCTCTCACACATACACAATCCTTTCACACAGGCTCACTCTCTCACAAACAGGCAAGCAGCCTCACATACACACAATTCCTTTTTCATATATACCAGCTCCCAATCTCTCTCACACACATACACACTCCTTCACAATCTTATCACATAGGCTCCCTCTCTCTCTGGCACCCACACTCAAGCACCACCCCTGCTCTCTCTCACACACACCCTGCTCTCTCTCACACACCCCCTGCTCTCTCTCTCACACCCACACACACACACACTTTCACCGGGGCCTTTATCTTCGCCATGAGTGGGACGCTCTCTACTCATGGCATGCTGGGGCCTTCATCTTTGCTGCGAGCAGCACACGGCCCACTTGCGGCACACCCAGGCCATCTTCACCAGGAGTGGGATGCATTCCGCTCACATCATGCCAGGACCTTCATCTTCGCTGAGAGTGGGACGCACTCTGCTTGCGGCACACCGAGGCCTTCCTCTTCACTGCAAGCAGGAGGTGCTCCACTCGCGGCATGCCTATGTCTCCTCTTTGTCATTTTCTGTGCAAAATTTGAAATTCTGCGCAGGGGAGGAATTCTGAGCAAATTCTGTGCTCCGCAGTAGCACACAATTTCCCCAGGACTAAATGTTGTACATGAGCCTTTGAAGCCACATATGCCCTTTCTTCTTGTGTCACACTGAAGAAATATCCCACCACAGAGGCACAGAAAAGAGGTTACTAATGATCAGGGCTTAAACAAGAAGGGAGTGGAACTGTGAAGCAGGGGTGGGGAGGAGGTAGGAAGCAGAGCCAAGGCCAGGTATGAACTCTCTCTATCACAAACACAAATTTGTGAGAGAGAGAGAGATGTGATCTTGATCCACCTCCGATAAACATACTCTTCACCCACCTGTGCTCAATGCCATCCTTCGACTACCAAGATGCACTTCTTCCCATCTTCTTCCCTGCAGGCTACTTTGAGGGGAGTGGCAGGAGCAGAACACCCCTTCTGCTCTGCTTCTTAAGTGTGAAAAGAAGTGGTGGAACTCCACTCCAAGCTGTTCTCTCATAAATTAAGTCTTGCCAATGAGCAATTGATTCTGCTTAATTTTCTTTCTGAGAATTTGTCAGAATTCACTATCATTTCCATTTTAACTAGTTCTTCTAGGCATTTAACTTAGAGGATTTCTGTCTTTTCGTGAAAGCTTTTTCCATATTTTGGCTGTACATGAATGACTGCAGGCAATCCTAGAGGTCAATGTACTGAACAGCTAAAGTATTCACCAAAATAAGCCATTTCTTAGCATTCAGGCAGGTTAATCCATACCAGTGGGTTATGCACCTCTAGCAGCAGATGGAGAATGGAACAAAGCTGACATTGCGATATATATACCCTGCATCGGCATCAGCCCACTAGTATTCTCCGTCTCCAGCAGATGGTGGACGTGCATCTCCCTACTGGGGATTTTTAAAAAAAGAAAATATATATAATGAAAGAGAAATGAAGAAGGAAATTGATTCGCCCCACTCTCCTGTGGTGATACCTTATGGTCCGTCCCTCAGTTGAGTTTCCTGACGTGATATCTTCAGATCCTTCCCTCAGATGTGTGCCTCGGTCCAGTAGGTAGTTTTCCGGCATGGACTTAGCTGTTAAAGAAAAAAAAAAGCAGCTGAGAGGCTAGTGGGTATAGGAAGCCGAGCGCGGTGGTGAAAGCCTTTGCCCTCTCCTTCTGCAGCCAGAGACCAACTCTGTACTTGGCCAGGATGGGCTGAATTCAGGTAAGGAGTTGAAAAAAAAAAAAGGAAGGAGTGAGGGTTTCCATTTCCCTTTTGGTCTCTAAGCCTCAGCACGCCGATCTGACATCTATTCCCGTCTGCGCTCGTCTGCTGCAAAACACTGTCGGCTTGCGCTTGCGTCCCCGGGTGTGCACCTAGGTGTAAAGGCTCAGGTGGATGCTTACGTGGGTGCTTTGGGGGGGCGCTCCGGTGGGCAACTACCTGGACCACGTGTTGTTTGCCTATAATTTGGGGGCACTTATTGGACAGGCTTTGTTTTTGGCTATCTTGTCCACGCTCATTTGTGCAGGTGCCTTGCTAGGCGCATAAGGTTCAGACACTTTGGAAGAGTGCTGCTAGTTGGTGTTTACTTTTTGTGCTCTTTGCCATATTCAGGCATCTCAGCTTAGCGTCCCCTCCCCCTAACTTGTATCAGCGCTACTTGGAAGCTCAGGGAGAAATGGATCCGGAGGGAGACAGGTCAGAGGTGTCTCCTGGTTTTTGGGCTTCCCTAAGTGGATTGTCAGTGGGGGAAGGTTTCTCAGTGGGTGCAGCACTGATTCCCCCTAGTTTTGGTATGGGCTGCAGTAGCATTTGCATGCTTTTCCACACGCATGTCTGCTGTAAAACAGCTTGGCGGGTTGAGCAGCTGTTTGGCTAGGTCCCGCTCGCAGGTTTTTGCTCAGTCACCAACATGATAGGCCTAAGAGTTCAGGATCACAGTTTGTGGATCCTGGCATAACTTGGTGCCGCAGATAAGCACTGGAGTGTGTCTACACCTGCTATGGGACATGCTGATAGGGACCTAGGTGACACGGATGGTGAAAGCGGTCCTTACTCCTCAGAAGGTAAGCTGACCCACTCCCAGGAATAGGAGCAGGGGGTCACCTGTCTTTCCTTTTTTTTCTGAGGTGGATCAAGATCACATCAGACCAGTAGGGTCTAGAGGTGATAAGAGATGGTTACATTCTGGAGTTTCTCAGCGTGAGTTGGGAGGTTTTTGTGGTGTCACCCTGCAGCTCTCTACAGGAGACAGTGGAATGTAAGTTGTCAGGATTCCTCAGCCTACGGGCTGTGATCCAAGACCCATGTCTCAAGATAATTTGAGCTAATATTGCTTTGCCCCATCTTGGATCTTAAGGGACTCAATCGGTTTTTGCAAGTGACTCGTTCCCACATGGAAACCTTTTGCTCACTGATAATAGCAGTAAAGTCGGGGGAGTTTATTAAGTGTGTTGTCAGAGGAGTATCAACAATTTTCTTTTTTCTTTTTTTTTTCAAAATACTTTTTATTTCGGAGACAGGCAACAAGAGCAATATCAAGTGTGGTCACAACGGTCATTTGAGACAAAATAGGACAAAACTTCAGAGATATGGAGTTACTTGATGCATCCCTCCTTTTCCATTGGTTTCTATGAACCCCACCCTCCCAGTTCCCCATACTAAACAGACACCAGCAATCGAGGCCATCAGACTCACTACCCATGCATCCCAGTCACATCACCAAACATCCATCCCCACCCTCCCCTCTTTATGACACAAGGAAAATATGCAAACTATAATAGGAGAACACAGTATTATGTCCATGAAGGTGAGTAACCAATAGAGATGTGGTTCATTTTTCGCCCGAGTGGTTTCGGAGGCCCCGAAACCCGAAAAGAATTTTCCCCGACTTTCGGGGAAATTTTGTTTTTCGGGTTTGCATGGGGAGAGGGACACTTTTTTTTTTTTTAATTAAAACCCACCCCAAACATTTAAATAAACTATAATACAACACCCCCCCCCCCCCTGATCCCGATCCCTCCCCAAGACTTACTAAGTACATCCCTGGTGATCCAGCGGGGTCCCGGGTTCCATTTGCCCTCCGTGCCCGTGCTACTTGCAAGCCGTGCTCTTTAAAATGGTGCCGAATAGCCTCTGAACTACCATGTCACAGGGGCTACCGGCGCCATTGGTCAGCCCCTGTCACATGGCCATCGGCGCCATCTTGTGCTCCTGTCATGTGACTGGAGCTGACCAATGGCGCCGAAAGCCTCTGTGACATAGTATGGGCAAAGGCTATCGGCGCCATTTTGATTACTGGCAGCCGACAACAAAATCGCTTTCGGACCCCCGCTGGACCCCCAGGGATTATTGGCAAGCCTTGGGGGGGTCAGGAGGGGGCTCTTGACCTCCCCAAGGCTTGCCAATAATCCCTGGGGGTCCAGCGGGGGTCCGAAAGTGATTTCGTTGTCGGCTGCCAGTAATCAAAATGGCGCCGATAGCCTTTGCCCATACTATGTCACAGAGGCTTTCGGCGCCATTGGTCAGCTCCAGTCACATGACAGGAGCACAAGATGGCGCCGATGGCCATGTGACAGGGGCTGACCAATGGCGCCGGTAGCCCCTGTGACATGGTAGTTCAGAGGCTATTCGGCACCATTTTAAAGAGCACGGCTTGCAAGTAGCACGGGCACGGAGGGCAAATGGAACCCGGGACCCCGCTGGATCACCAGGGATGTACTTAGTAAGTCTTGGGGAGGGATCGGGATGGGGGGGTAGTTTGTAAACTTTGTATTTATGTAGAAAGCTGATTTTAAATGCTTGGGGTGGGTTTTCTTTAAGCTTCCTTTGCCGTTTCGTTTTTTGGCCCGGTGTCGGGTTTCCTCGTTTCGTTTTTCAAAAAAACGAAACGAGAAAACCCGAAATTTACCACGAGGTATCCGAGTCAAAAAACGACCCGGCAGAAAAAAACGAAGCACATCTCTAGTAACCAAGGGCTATCAAATGATTTTGAATGTCTGTTGGCAGTACAGTATAGCAAATAGCCCATCTTTTGATGCCCTTCTTGAAAGTCCAGCCACTCTATCTGCATACCGGCAGCAAGCCGATGGTGCCAGGCAGCTAACGAAGGTGTGGTTAAACAATTTTCTGTGTTTTGCTATTTTGGGGAGACATTATCACTTTTGAGTGCTACCCTTCAGTTTGGACATTGTGCCCAGAACCTTCTCTAAGGTCATGGAGCTGGTAGCAGCAGTGTTGAGAAAGGATGGCATACTGATCCACCCATACTTCGTCGATTGGCTAATTCGGGCCAAGAGCTATGAAAGAGAATTTTTGGGCCCCATGCAAGGTGATCTCCTTGTTGCAGGAACTAGGTTGGGTGGTGAACTTGGCCAAGAGACAGTCTGCAGCCATCACAGACACTGGAGTACAGGTGTTTGTTTCAACACAAAGCAACAGGTGTCGCTGTCAGGGGTCCGCATTCAGAACCGATGGTGCAGATGCGACTAGACAGAAGCAATGCACCCAGCTGTGTAGTCTTATCTACAGGTGTACAGGTTGATGGTAGCCATCCAAGAGGTGGTTCTGTGGGCAAGGGCACATTTGTGTCCTCTTCGGTGCACACTACTTATGCATTGAAGTTCATAGTCTTAGAACTCCATGATACCATTTCAATTACCAGTGGAGATCAACATCCGACTGCAGTGGTGGATCATCTAATGAAGTGTGTTCCCCTATGAGCACCGGACTAGCTACTAATCAGGATGGATACGAGCCTCCAGGGTTGGGAAGCTTGCTGTCAGACGTTGAAAGTGCAGGGTGCTACAGTAGAGAGGAGTACCTCTGTAGCATCAATCGGCTGGAAGCCCGTGCCATTTAGTTGACATGCTTGCGATTTGCCAGTCGCTTGCAGGGGCGAGCGGTCCAAATAATGTCAAATAATGCAATAACAGTGGCTTGCATCGATCAACAGGGAGGAATCAAGAGCCAGCAAGTATCACAGGAAATAGCCCAACTCATGGAATGGGCAAAAGTACATCTTCAGGAGATCTCAGCTTCGAATATTGCAGGAAAAGACAATGTAAGAACTGACTTTTTCAGCAGACAGTCTGAATCCAGGAGAAAGGGAATGGTACAACAAAGCATTCTAGCTCATAACGGGCTGTTGGGACCTCCTGTTTCTAGACTTGCTGGTGACATCACGCAATGTTCACCCCTGGTTCGCCTCTGAACTAAAACAGATGAAACAGGACCTACGTCACAAGGAAAATAGATGGCGCAAAACCCCCAACACATCTACCCTTTCAGCATACAAAGGATATTTACATCACTACAGGACCTCTATTCTACTAACAAAAAGGGAATACTATGCCAACAAAATACACCATCTCCAGTATGATGCCCAAGCCCTGTTCTCATACGTAGCTCAAATCACTAAATCAGTCCCTCCGCCTATTCCAGACGAACAAGCACTATCGAAGGCTAATGAGCTTGCATCATTTTTCCAACAGAAGATTTCTCGAATACGCTCGCCCTCCTACCTCCAATTACTACACCTCTCACTTCAGGCGAGAATCCTCATTCCCTCATGAGAGCCAAGCTTGACAGCTTTGAACCAATCTCCACCAATGAGATTGAATCCCTCCTAAAAAGACAGAAACCATCTAGCCACCCAGCAGATAATATCCCATCGAAACTCTTGCTTCTCATCCCAAACACGATCTCAGGACCTCTGACAAATATCATAAACTGCCTTCTAACTCAAGGGATTTACCCAGACAGACTAAAAAACGCTTCACTCAAACCTCTCCTTAAGAAACACAATTTGGACCCTAATGAACCAGCCAATTTCAGACTCATCTCTAATCTCCCATTCTTAGCCAAACTAATGGAGAAACTGGTAAACACTCAGCTTTCAGAGTATCTAGAAGATCACAATATCTTATACCCTTCGCAGTATGGTTTCCGCAAATCACACAATACGGAAACCCTCCTCATTTCACTTACAGACCATATTATAATGGGTTTAGACAAAGGCTATTCCTTTTTATTAGTCCTGCTAGACATCTCGGCGGCATTTGACACCGTCAACCACTCCATCCTTCTGGATTGCCTAGCAGATATCGGTATCTCCGGATCAGCCCACAGTTGGTTCAAGTCCTTCCTCTGCAATAGAACCCAATAGAGTCAAAATCAATAATAAAGAATCACCCTTAACAAAGTCCACTCTTGGTGTACCACAAGGATCCTCCTTATCTCCCACCCTCTTTAACATCTACCTCCTCCCCCTCTGCCAATTGCTAACCGATCTTAATCTAATTCATTACCTGTACGCAGACGACATGCAGATTCTAATCCCTATAACAGAATCTATCTCAAAAACTCTCACCCACTGGAATAACTGCCTTCTATCTATCACCAGCCTCCTCAACAGCTTAAACTTGGTCCTTAATGCCTCGAAGACGGAGCTCCTCCTCATCTCTTCAAACGAAGATAATATCCCCCCACCATCCCCACACAATTCCCACTTCACCCATAAGCATGTTAGAGACCTTGGGGTAATTCTAGATAACCGACTAAACCTAAAGAAAATGATCAACACCACATCCAAAGACTGCTTCTACAGACTCCAGGTTCTAAAACGACTCAAACCACTCCTATTTTTCTATGACTTCAGGACAGTTCTCCAAGCGTTGCTGTTCGCCAAGATAGACTACTGCAGTGCCCTCTTCCTAGGCCTACCCAAATCTACCACCAAACCACTGCAGATGATACAAAATGCCGCAGCGAGATTACTGACCAACACCAGCCGTGGTGAACACATCTCACCCATCTCACATCATGAACATGTGTTCATGTTCACATGAACACATCTCACCCATAGAACAACCTTGTTCTATGTAATGCCTTTTGGCAATTTTCATGTTCTGTTTCAATGTAAACCGATGTGATCTTTATTTCATATAGGAACACCGGTATATAAAAATCTAAAAATAAATAAATTCTCAGAAACCTACATTGGTTACCAGTGAATTTCAGAATCTTATACAAATCAATCACTCTAATACACAAATCCATCCACCATCAACTTCAACTCGACCTTGAAATCCCCTTCAAACTACACTCCTCCATCAGACCAACTACAGAAATTCACAAAGGAACTCTGCAATTTCCCCCAACTAAAGCCACACGCCTCTCCTCAACCAAAGATCGAGCGTTTTCGATAGCAGGCCCATCTATCTGGAATAACATCCCCTCAGACCTCAGATTGGAACCCTGCCTTTTAACATTCAGAAAAAAACTCAAGACGTGGCTCTTTCACCAAGCCTTCTCTGATCCCCCAGACAATCACTAGTTGCCATTATTCTTTTCCTGGACGATGGTCTTCTCTCCTCCTGAATGATGGACTCTGGCACTTCCAGGTTGAAGCACATTATGCTTTAACCTGTACTCTCTATTGTATTATCTTATAATTACTACCTGCCTTAACTTCTTTCCAGCTGTTTAAGCTTCCAAGTTCTTACTCCTTGTTGAATGTAACTTTGCCTTTTTTTCATCTCAATTGTTTAATTATTTTAGTTGTCGCTTCAGTTTATACCCTTGTCCGATGTAAACCGACCCGATATGGTTATTACTATGAAGGTCGGTATAAAAAAGTGTTAAATAAATAAATAAATAAATAAATAAATAAATAAATAATGTGAAGATTCCTTGTTTCTTTAGGGGCGGATTTTAAGAGCCCTGCTCGCGTAAATCCGGGCGGATTTACGCGAGCAGGGCCCTGCGAGCCAGTGTACCTATTTTACATAGGCCTACCAGCGCGCGCAGAGCCCCGGGACTCTCGTAAGTCCCGGGGTTTTCCGAGGGGGGCGTGTCGGGGGCGGGCCCGATCCGCGCAGTGTTTTCGGGGCGGGACGTAGCATTTTGGGGGCGGGTCCGGGGCGTGGTTACGACCCGGGGTGGTCCGGGGGCGTGGCCGTGCCCTCCGGACCCGCCCCCAGGTCGCGTCCCGGCGTGCTAGCGGCCCGCTGGTGCGCGGGGATTTACGTCTCCCTCCGGGAGGCGTAAATCCCCCGACAAAGGTAAGGGGGGGGTTTAGACAGGGCCGGGGGGTGGGTTAGGTAGAGGAAGGGAGGGGAAGGTGAGAGGAGGGCAAAAGAAAGTTCCCTCCGAGGCCGCTCCGATTTCGGAGCAACCTCGGAGGGAATGGAGGTAGGCTGCGCGGCTCGGCGCGCGCCGGCTATACGGAATCGGTAGCCTTGCGCATGCCGATCCAGGATTTTAGCGGCTACGCGCGTATCTACTAAAATCCAACGTACTTTTGTTGGCGCCTGATGCGCCAACAAAAGTACGCCAAATCGCGCTGTTTGAAAATCTACCCGTTAGTTTGTGTGTGGTGGTCATGTGGAGGTATATTTTATATTATGTCATAGAACACTCAACACACAATCTGGTAAAGCAAAACTCAGTTTACTAAATGTTGTAAATGTATGGATAATAAATCAGCAAAGTAATATTAACATTGAATACAGTTTCACAGCAAACTGTATATAAATCAATACAGGTAAATAAGAGACAGACAGACAGAAATAAAGATATAATATTAATCAAAGAACAGTAAAGAACAGAAGAACACCTCCCTTATACTCCCTCCTCATATAAGCCAAGGTTCATAGGAAATCTAGAGGAATTACAAGCCTGGGGATTCTGAAGAAGACACCTCTGGTCTGTTCAGCTCATCCAGATTAAGCAAATTCCATGTCTTATATATCCCTGCAAGTTAAATGTTTCAAAGGCATTTTAGTACCAGTCCTTTGATTTCCCACTTGGTAAAAGACATCAATTGTTATAACTCATTATCAACTCATTGGTATGGGTACTGGTCTTTAGCATCTGATCTTCCCAGGTGATAAGAAATACCAAATGTCTTAATTTTTGATGTCCCCAGAGATACAAGATGTTCCTTGGGGCCATCCCAGCTCTTTATCAGCTCATTGGTGCCAGGAAGTCTCAGGAATGAGGGAACAAATGGTAATAGTGTCATGCCTTTATACAATCTTTGTACTCAAATCACATGCAATATATTGATTCATGCTCTTCAACCATTAGAAGCTGTTCTGATCCATAGCTGTCTATTTGCGGTACAAAGTCTTCCGGAGATTTAGCTAACTGTCTAAAATTCTTTCCACATAGTTCCAGGAGAGATCTGAAGTTTTCAGGCATTAATGCCTTTGTGCAGGAGTGGCCAGAAGGCAAACTTCTATATGCCTTTTCCCAGTGGCCCATGTTGAGCAGAATGATTCGAGGATTCAAGATTCATGTGGGGTTAGTACTTCTGGTGGCATTGGATTGGCCCAGGAAATTGTGGTATGCAGATCTACGATGGCTTCTGGTGGAATATCCTTTCCAGTTACCATTCCATAGGTATCTGCTCTGGCAGAGGCCTGTTCTTGAAGATCCAACTTGATTTTTGTCTTACAATGCTGAAGCACAGGTAGGCCACTGCTGTGTTTTCCACCTTGCTTCAAGCATGACAGTTATTAACTTCCTTAGCCAATGTTCATGTTTGGCAAATGTTTTAGGGTTAGTGTGTGGAACAAGGGGTTCATCCTCATTCAGTTAAAATCCCACTCAGTTTGGTTTTTTGCAGGATGGGTTGTATAATTTCTTGAAGGTACAGGTGGTGGCTCTGGCCTGTTCCGAGGTCATATGAATGGTGAACTCTTGTTAGCCTATTTGGTTGTAGCATGGCCTTGAAAGGGATGAAGCATTTTTGTGCCCCCTTGCAGTTGCTGGTGCCCTTGTGGAGTCTTAATCTGGTTCTAGAATTCTGGTGGGTCTCACATTTCAACCACTGCATAGCCTGTTTCTGAGGTTACTTAATAGAGGATGATGTTCTGCATGTAGAGTTTCCAAACTGCGGAGTCTGTCTTGCCGGGAACTGTCTTATGGGTATTTCTGAGAGTGGTCCAGATGTGAACTGTTCTGTCTGTTTGGCCAAAGGTGGTCTTGCATTTTTACTAGAATCATTGATTCCCTACTGACTGGGCAGGGAGAGGGAAGTGGGTGAATATCGCTTGTTTCAGACCTTAGGTGTTAAGTTGCATATCTTGAGGTACTGGAGATTTCTAAACCTCTCAGGAAGATGGACTGGCTGTTTATTCTTTATGGTGGAAGTAAACAGGGTGAGCTGGCATTGCAGGCCAGATAGCCGGCTGGATTAAGAAGGTTATCACAGTCATGTATGTGGATGCTGAGCAGCCATTTCCTAGTCAGGTTAGTGCTTATACCACTAAGGATCAGGCAGTGTCATGGGCGGAAATTAGATGGGTGTCTTCTGTCTAGATTTGCCGAGCTGCGATGTATTTTTTCTTATGCAACTTCCAGGCATTATCACCTGGATATGCAAGCCCAGGAGGACACAGCCTTCGCATGTGCGGTGTACACTGGTGTGGATTAACCTGTCTGAATGCTAAGAAGGCAGAAATTACTACTTACCTGATTTCCTTTTCCTTAATGAAGACAGCTTAATGCACCTTCCCACCCTTGGCTGCCGGATGGTGCTGCTTTTTGTCCTCCTGATGGATGCGTCTCCAGGGATTATTGGTAAGTGTCAGATCCAGTCCCTAGATTAATGATATTACACTCCTTGTCTGACCTCAAGCATTTGAATGGTTGTCTTAATGCTCACAATCATGTATTCTTTAGTTGTCCACAATTAGCTTTTGCAGAGAATACTGGCGGGCTGATGCTGGTGTAGAGGTTTATATACCTTGACGTTAGCTTAGCTCCATCTGGTAGAGGTAGCCCACTGGTGTGGCTTAACCTGTCTTCATTAGTTAAGTATTAATTTCTCCATATTGCACAAAGATTTTCTTGCAATACTGGCTCAATTAAATGATATTCTAATTCTTTGCAAAAAAATCATCGAATAATCACTGAGTTTTTCATAAAAACAAAAACTGAACAATGCTCTTCTGAGGAGTAGTTGTTTTGTTGTGAAACATGGACCCTTGAGCCGGCTAGAATGCATAGAGGATCCGCTGAGGGGAGGCCCACAGCGGGACTCATAGCCAGGAGGCAGATCAGGACCAGTAGACCTGACAGGATCTTCACCTATACCAACCCACATTCCCCGCAGGTTGAGCCCTTGGGTTCCGGGGCTGGCAGGACTTAAGCAGAGGTCTCCTGGTGAAGAGGAATCCGGTGGGTGGTCCGAGTTGAGGCAGGCAGAAGAGCAGAGGAGACGGAGAAAGTCCAGAGGTTGTGGCAGGCAGCAGGTGTGCAAGACGAGGAGTCAGGCCAGAAGTCGGGGCAGGCAGCAGACTCACATAGACCGGAGACAAGCCAAGGATCAAGACGGGCAGCAGACAAGGAATACCAGAAGACAAGCCGAAGTCAGGATCCAGAAAGTCAAGCCGAAGTGGGAGCAGGAACTGGAACACGGAGGCAGGAACGGAGCAGGTACTGGATCACAGAGGCAGGAATGGAGCAGGAACTGGAACACGGAGGCAGGAACAAAGGAGCTGGAACGTGGAAACAGCTACTCAAAGAGTACGACCTGTTGCTAAGGCAAAACAAAGAGGTCTGGAGTAGCCTATTTATAGGCCTCTGTGGATGACGTCAGGTTGGGGGCCGGGCTGAGTTTTCCCGCCGCAGCCCCTTTAAATGTTGGCCTACCGCGTGCGCGCACGCTTAGGGGGCGCAGTCCCCAAGAGTTCGACGGCGTCTCCCTCGTGGAGAGAATGCCGATGGGAGGCCTTGCCGCAGGACAGAGCAGCGAGTTGGAGACAGTGGAGAGCTCCCACTTCTGCGGGTGAGAGGGGGGGCCCGGTTGCGGCTGCCCACGCCCGGGTTTCCCAACAAGTTTCACAAAGTTTTGACTTTTCCAAAATATTTAGCATGATATTTTCTGATGCAATATCACTAATGAGCCGATTTGCATGATTTTTTAGTTCATTAGTGATTTTGCATAATTTTTGCAGTTTTGCAAATGTACAATAATGGCCAGAAAAATAGGAGATACCAATACCTTGCAAAAAAACATCAGGAATGCAGTTATGTGCCTTATTTGCCATTTTTCCTCCCTAAATCTCCTTTGTGAAGCCATTTGAACTTTCATATATTGGCCTCCTCATCTGAAAATTGAGCAAGTCTAAATTCTCAGAAAGTTATTTGTAAAATGAAAAGTTTGCTTATTTTTCTCCACTTCTTCACTGAGGACGCAGCTGCCTTTTCTTTTTTTAATGAGCAGGACTGTATGAGAAATCACTATAATCAGAATAGTTGTTCATAAAAACCATAACTCCGGGGCACAGTTGTATTTTTAATTGGCAGGTTGCTTTGTAGTGGTTAAGCAGCATTGCTGTGGGCTACACTTGGGTTTTAGATTAAACCTTGGATGTGCTCCACTGCTGAAAGACTTGGATAATTTATCCATGCTTAATTTTCCAGCTGATATGCACTATGAAACAGCAGATTTTATATAAAGACAGTCATTCAGCAGCATAAATTGCATTACTAACTCTTGTTTTCTTCATCTTACATTTAAGCAATGAGTGTATATTGACAGTCAATCATGATGGCTTCAGAAGCTAGAGGCTAGTTATTTCATCAGACAGCTTCCATGTAAACATGGCACTAATACTATGTATTTTAATTAACTTGCAGGCAGCTTTTTAGGAGGTGATTTGCTAAAACTTGATAAGAGAACAAAATAACCACTACATAGGAAAAAATTCTGTATTAGTTACTAACATTTGTATTTTAAAGCAAAGCATTTTTACTAAGTTGCCAACTACTAAACTCCATAATTTTTGCTTAAGGATCTATGAAACATCATATATACCAGAATATATATTGTATTTCAATAACTGGAGAAATCATTCTTTAAGTTATAGAATGCTAAGAATTTCAAGAGGGCCAATCCAGATAAATCTTTCCTTGAACATGCAGGGTACTTTAACATATCCATGAGATAAACCAGTCAAGCCAAGTAACTGTGCAAAAGTGTCTGTGCATACTAGGGATGTGAATCGTTTTTTGACGATTTAAAATATCGTCCGATATATTTTAAATCGTCAAAAATCGTTAGAGCCGCGATACAATAACAATTCCCCCGATTTATCGTCAAAAAATCGTAAATCGGGGGAAGGGGGAGGGGAAGGGGGAGGGCGGGAAAACCGGCACACTAAAACAACCCTAAAACCCACCCCGACCCTTTAAAATAAATCCCCCACCCTCCCGAACCCCCCCAAAATGCCTTAAATTACCTGGGGTCCAGAGGAAGGGTCCCGGTGTGATCTTTTACTCTCGGACCTCCGTGCGTTGTAGAAATGGCGCCGGCGCTACGTTTGACCTGTTATATGACAGGGCAAAGGTGGCGCCGGCCATACTACCTTTCCCCTGTCATATGACAGGGCAAAGGTAGCGCCGGCACCATTTTGTTTTTTTGTCCCCCGACCTCCTGCGCATGGCGCCGGCCATACACCGTATGGCCGGCGCCATTTTCCGTACGGAAAAACGATTCGACTGCAGGAGGTCGTTCCGGACCCCCGCTGGACCCCCAGGGACTTTTGGCCAGCTTGGGGGGGCCTCCTGACCCCCACAAGACTTGCCAAAAGTCGAGCAGGGGTCCGGAATGACCTCCTGCAGTCGAATCGTGTTGTCATACGGCCGGCGCCATTTTGCGCAAAATGGTGCCATTTTCCGTACGGAAAACAATTTGCAGTAGAGATCGTTCCGGACCCCCGCTGGACTTTTGGCAAGTCTTGTGGGGGTCAGGAGGCCCCCCCCAAGCTGGCCAAAAGTCCCTGGGGGTCCAGCGGGGGTCCGGGAGCGATCTCCTACGCTCCTGACGTCGGGGGACAAAAAAACAAAATGGCGCCGGCGCTACCTTTGACCTGTTGACAGGTCAAAGGTAGCGCCGGCGCCATTTCTACAACGCACGGAGGTCCGAGAGTAAAAGATCACACCGGGACCCTTCCTCTGGACCCTAGGTAATTTAAGGCATTTTAGGGGGGTTCGGGAGGGTAGGGGATTTATTTTAAAGGGTCAGGGTGGGTTTTAGGGTTGTTTTAGTGTGCCGGTTTTCCCGCCCTCCCCCCCCACTGGACCCCAGGTAATTTAAGGCATTTTGGGGGGGTTCGGGAGGGTGGGGGATTTATTTTAAAGTGTCGGGGTGGGTTTTAGGGATGTTTTAGGTTGCCGGTTTTCGATTTACACAATTTACACGATTTACACGATATTTAAAAAACCCAAACTGCGACGATCCGATTCCCTCCCCCTCCCAGCCGAAAATGATCGTTAAGACGATCGATCACACGATTCACATCTCTAGTGCATACAGCCACCTAGTATGACCAACATTTCAGTCTGGATCAGGATCAAAATGTTCTGTGCAGTCTGTGTTACGTGCAAATGGAGCTGTCAGCAAAACGTTTGGTTGATTTTATTTTTGTGATTCTTGACCAATCAGATCTTGGTTTGGGCACCAGATCTGCAAGACATGCATATTTGTTTAATGTTTACATTGATACATTTGCCTCTTTCAAGTTTGATTCACAGCTGCTTATAGAATGTGAAGCATTGACTCTTAGGAAGTACTAGAAGTCAGAGTATGTCAGCGATGATTGATTAAAAATCATAATAATCCAAGGCTTCTGACTGAAGAAAGGTACCCATAATTGATCTTGTTTGGATACCAATTGTAAATGAAATTTGAAAAAAACCAAACATTTTTAAAATTTAAACTAAAAATATTTACTTCAACCCTTTGTGAATTCAGACCCCACAAAGTTTCAGCAGAACAATTTTCAGCTAAGTCACTGCATACAGGTAAATGGAGATTTACCCGGGTACATGACTTTGGAAATTTTCCTCCCCATATATAATCATTGCAACAAATCCTTTAAGTAAATATGATTTTTTTTTAGTTATAAATTTAATTAATATTAAACTCACGCACATAGCCCTTGTTATCATTAAATAACTATTATTATATTTATTTTTATTTAAATTTGAATCTTCAAAACTTTTTTAAATCTTCTACTGTATTTATGAAGACTTTGATCTGCTCACAGTAAAATAACCTTAGGTAACAAAGCAGAACAGTTGAGGAACAAAATACTTCTAGATTAAAAAATACAAAATTATCACATTTTTAAATTTCAAATCTGTTCATATACAATGTGAGTGTTCTGTTTGGACCTGAATATAATGCCTTATAAAAGAAAATACCAAACTTTCATGAAATAATAATACGAAACAAAGAAACATGGCATCTGGTCTGGCTATTCACACCAATGGCTCAGCTCTACAATCTCTACTCCTCCTTTAGCAATCCTCTATGCATTAGCCATTCTTTCTTGAATTCCAATATTGTCCTCCAACATCTCTACTGAGAGGTCATTCCATGCATCCACCACCCTTTCTGTAATTATTCTACCCCTTTTCATCGTTATCTCATGACCCTTTGTTCCAGCGCCACCTTTCCATTGAAAGTGGCTGACCTCCATTGATATTTTGAGGTATTTAAATGTTTCTATTATATCTCCCCTATCCTTTCTTTCAGGATATTTAAATCTTTAAGTCTGACCCCATACACTTTATGATGAAGATCACGGCCAACTTTAGTAGCCAATTTCTAGACCAATTTCATCTGGTTTATATCCTTTGGAAGGTGCAGTACCAGAATTATTCATAATTTTCTAAATGAAGTCTCACAAGAGACTTGTACAGGGGAAATATCACCTCCTTTTTTCTGCTGTCCATTCCACTTCTTATACACCCAAGCATCTTTCTGGCTATTGCCATCACCTTATTCACCTATTTAGCCACCTTGAGATCATCAAATATTATCACCCCCAGATTCTGTTCTTGTTTCATGCATAGAAGACTTTCACCCATTATACTGCACCATTCCCCTTGGTTTTTGTAGTCCAAATGCATGACCCTGCAAATGTTTTAGCATTGTTTTATCTGCCAGACTAGATCATTCCTCAAGCTTTGCTAGATTCCTCCTCATCTTTTCTACCTTTCCTGGGTGTCTACTTTGTTTCAGATTTTGGTGTCATCTGCAAAAGGACAAACCTTTCCCAATAGTCTTTCCAAAATATTGCTTATGAAAATGTTGAAAAGAACCAGTTCAAAGGCCAATCTCTGTGGCACATCACGAAAATTCCTCTCCTCGATGTAAACCCCATTTATCACTACCCTTTGTCACCTCCCACTCAATCATTTTCTAACCCAGTAAATCATTTTAGGATCCATGCCAAGGATGTTCATTTTATTTATAAGTCACTTGTGTGGAACTGTGTCAAAGGCCATACTGAAATCCAAGTACTTTACATACAACACTTTTCCCTAATTCATATCTTTTTTTTTTTTTTGTAATCTATTTGATTTCAGGAATTGAATTATCCTTGGAAATTTTAACTGATTAGATTTTGTAGTTAAAAGCTGATTTTAATCACTTAAATCTTTTGAATATTGACTGCATAGAAGATGATGCCAGAAAAAGACCAATTGGCTCAACCTATCTAGTTATTTATATCAGTATTGCTAAAGAGATATTCCAGCTACCCACCACAGAAGCTGGGATGAGTTGTTGTTGTTGTTTTTTGGTTTTTTTTTTTTTAAATCTCTTGATTGACCAATTAGGGTCAAAGCATGGGCCTCCTGGTCCTCTCAATCATCCAACCCAAGAGTCAAAGTTTTGATGGATAGTTTTTAATTGCACATAAAAAAACTGTCAAGTACACTAATGCAACTGTACTCAATTGTCGGTGTCACAGCAATAAGAATAATGTTCAAATGCAACCATCCGATTATCTCAAAAGCTGCAAAACATGGAAGAACAACACAACCTTGATATCAGCTGAGGTTTTGGGCTGACCCTATAGTAAGGGGGCAAAAAACACTTAACACCAGTGCTTGCTTCTGGACTGACAGTTTCCACATGTTTATTTTGATCTATGGTTTTGTGGATAATTACATTGGCTCCAGTTTATATAGTAAGGAATAGAGATGTGAATCGGAACCGGAATCTGATCAGTTCCGGTTCCGATCCAAATCTTAAAATTTTTATAGCCCAGCCCGATTTGAGTTCTGATTATCGGCTGCGCCCGATCCGATAATCAAAACACCCTCCCGAACCCCCAAAAAAGGTTTTAAAATTACCTGGTGGTCCAGCGGGAGTGCGGGGAGCGATCAACGGCTCTCAGGCCATCGGTTGCGTTAATAAAAATGGCGCCGATGGCCCTTTGCCCTTACCCTCTGACAGGGCAAAGGTAGCGCCGGCGCCATTTTGAATATTGGCAATACGGCCTGAGTGCAGGAGATCGCTCCCAGACCCCCGCTGGACCCCCAGGGACTTTTGGCCAGCTTTTGGCCAGCTTGGGGGGGCCTCCTGACCCCCACAAGACTTGCCAAAAGTCCAGCGGGGGTCCGGGAGTGACCTCCTGCACTCGGGCCATATTGCCAGTATTCAAAATGGCGCCGGCGCTACCTTTGCTCTCACTATGTCACAGGGGCCGACGGTCAGCGCCATTTTGTTTATGGCAGCCGACGACCTGAGAGTGGGAGATCGCTCCCAGGACCCCCACTGGACCACCAGGTACTTTAGAAAAGTTTTTTGGGGATCGGGAGGGTGGAGGATTCTAAATAATTAAATTTAAAGGGTCGGGGTGGGTTTTTTCTTCGGCTCAGGACAGCTGAACAAAAGCGCTCAGAACCGCGGGCAACGAAGGTTTCCCACGGTGGTTCTATGAACATGATACCGGAAATGAGTCTGATACCGATTCACATCCCTAATCTTCACCCCTGTTGAGGTTTCCAATGCCTCTGTAGGACCTTACCTTCGTTCTTGAATTTTTGGCATAGGAAGGACATTTTTACCACTGCATACTCTTTCCTTGAGTCTGCTTACCTTGAAGACAGTTTTTCTGGGAGCAATCTGTTTGGCACATCAGGTCTCTGAGCTGCAGGCTCCTTTTTGCCTTGAGCCTTTTTTCTGTATGTCTTCCTGGTGTGGTTCAACTGTGCCTTCCTTTTAGCCCAAAGTTTTTTCGGAGTTTCATTTGAATCAGTCCATTCCTCTGCCTGTCTTGGACAGGGACAGAGATGAAGATGAGTACTACTTTTTACGTTCCTTGGACGTCAAGCATCATTTACTGTGGTATTTGGAGATGACTGTCTGTTTGCCTCTTTGCACTCCATGGTGGAGGTAAGCAGGGAGCTACTTACCTGATAATTTTCTTTCCTTTAGGAAGGGCAAGTCAATCCCAGACCCGCTCTCAGCTGCTGATGTTTGAATTTGTGGTTAGTGTTTCTTTGGGCAAGCGATGCAGAGTATGATTCCTGCTCTTTGTTGAAAACTGGTAAATGGCTTCTCCAGCCCTTAGTTTGATAGATATGTTTTGTTTTGTTTTTGGCTGAGCTCAGTGTTCCTGTTGATTGAGAAACATGAATAGTTGGCTGTTGATAATAATGTTCAAGTACAATCAGTATTGTCCACTGTTTAGCTTTTCCAGAGAATATTGGCGGGCTGATGTCAGAGTGGGACTATATAGCTATGATGTCAGCTTTTGCTCTGTCTCCATCTGCTGGCAGAGGTGCATAACCCTCTTATTGGGACTGACCTGCCCTTACTAAAGGAAAGGAAATTATCAGTTAAGTAGTAATTTCTCCTTATAACTTACACGTTCTCCATAGAAGAAGTAAAGTTATGTGGCAGGGGACCCCGGCGTGTGCCTGTACGCACAAGTATTTACATGCTAATTTGAAGTTGAAATCCAGGAACAACTAGACTCTTCCCAGACCATGCCCTGCCCCTTTTTTGGAACTTTTCATTTGTGCGTGCAGCAGGAGATATCCATGCATCAGCTCAGCATGCGCCAGCCTGATATATTTGCATATCTCCCTACTGAGACCGTTTCACTTTGATTTGGGGGGGTCACCCTCAAGAGCTTTCCCTCTGTCATCTCTGTAGCCACTGGAGCACCTCCAGGAAGTGAAGAATCTCCAAATATTACCCTAGCTAACGTGTGGAGGATGATCGCTAAATTTGATAAGACTTTGACCCATTTGATAACTCAAATTTGTAATTTTTCTAAGGAAACTAGATCTAAACTTGCAGCATTCCAAGCCTCTGGTCTATCTTATATTAATGATCACTTAATTCATAGTTCACTGAAATCACTGGAGAATGTTCAAAGATCAAGAAATTTGCATCTTTTAAATTTCCCAGTAACTAGGTTGATGTTGGTCAAAGAGATGTTTAAAAAATATATTTATGAGGTATTCTATTCCTGATGACAAAGTGCCTCTAGATTTACTATCTTCTCAATAGAGAGGTGACATCTGGGGAGGTTGGGGGGAGGGGTGGATACTTTACTTCCTCTAAATCCAAGGGTTTCTGATTTGCTTGAGGCCTCAGCTGATGACAGTCTAGGGCCACCATGTTAAGTTTCCTTTTGTGCAGTGCAAGATAGGGATTTTGTATTTCAAAAATATTTTTCAGTGTAAAGGAATTTCTTTTTGTGGACAAAGAGGTGGCATATAAATAAATAGTAAAATTTTCACTGATGTTTCTCAAGCCAATTAGTCTCAGAGAAAATAGTTTCTTCTCCTAAGGGAGGAAGCATTGGCTCTTAAAGCCACTTTCTTTTTCTTTGCAAGTGCATGGCTACATATCAAAATACGTTTGTATTCCTTATTTTCAGAACTGCATTGTTGATAAAAGTATGGGCTGCTGATACGGGGTAATGTACTTCTTGACCTATCTGTATTCTTTGTTCTCTCCTTTTGTTATGAGTGCCCATATTATTTTATTTTATGTAAATGAAATAAATACAAAAAAAGCATATTTTCCATGCATAAAACATGATGCATTTTTTGTGCAAATAATTTCTGCATTAAAAACATTTTTAGTGCATGTAATTCATCCTATGTACAGAAAATATGGTTTATGTACACAAATCATGTTTTCTGTGCATAAAATGAATTATGCACATAAATCACGTTTTACTGTCTGTTGTCTTCTCTTTGTACACATTTTCTGGTTGTATACTTTTGGGTTTTTTTTTATACTTCAGATGCATTAGCATGCCATTAACTTTCTGCATCAGGAGTTAAAAAATAATTGTCTGTGTATTAGGACACTGTTTACTGAATTTCTTTGCAAGGTTTAATGCTTGGCTTTTTACATAGGCCTCTTTGAGGTTGCTATTGATTTTCAGCAACTTTTTGTTTTGTTTTGCTATTCTAGTGCAATACATGTTTTTCATGTACTTATATTCCTTACTAGGGATGTGAATCGTTTTTTGACGATTTAAAAAAATCGTCAGATATTTTTTAAATCATCAAAAATCGTTAGAGTCGCGATACAATAGAAATTCCCCCGATTTATCGTGAAAAATCGTAAATCGGGGGAGGGGGGAGGGCGGGAAAACCGGCACACCAAAACAACCCCTAAACCCACCCCAACCCTTTAAAACAATTCCCCCACCCTCCCGAACCCCTCCAAAATGTTTTAAATTACCTGGTGGTCCAGTGGGGGGGTCCCGGCGCGATCTCCTGCTCTCGGGCCATCGGCGCCATTTTGGCTGCCACAAATATAAATGGCGCCGATGGCCTGATAAAAAAAAAACCCACCCGATCCTTTAAAATGCCCCCCCTTGACCCCCCCCAAAAAAAACTTTTAAAATTACCTGG
The DNA here is from genome assembly GCF_901001135.1 of Rhinatrema bivittatum. NCBI lineage: Eukaryota > Metazoa > Chordata > Amphibia > Gymnophiona > Rhinatrematidae > Rhinatrema > Rhinatrema bivittatum. The sequence goes on along the minus strand of NC_042620.1, from coordinate 365,258,952 downwards.
TGGTCCAGTGGGGGCGCGATCTCCCGCTCTCAGGCCATCGACTGCGTTAATAAAAATGGCGCCGATGGCCCTTTGCCCTTACCCTGTGACAGGGGCTATCGGTGCCATTGGCCGGCCCCTGTCACATGGTAGGAGCAATGAATTGCCCACACCATTGGCGCCATTTTGATTAGGTCTAGAACTGGTAGGCTGCAGTGGTTCACTAGGAGGTAAGAGGCCTCATCCAACTTCTCCCATTCTCCTGGGTTCAAGTTTCTCATGCTAAGGAAATGGGTTCTGATATTGCCCTTTCCGGCAATGTGAGAGGAGGAAATGCTTAGGAGATGCTGCTCCACCCATACCATGAGAGTATCTATCTATCTCCTCCAACATCTTGGTTCCACTCTGATGATGGATGTAAGCCACCATCATCACACTGTCAAGCATCATCTGGACTGCCCAAGCCTCTAGCTGCTCAGCAAACTGCAGGTACACCAACTGAACCACTAGTGCCTCCAATCTGTAGATATTCCACTGCCTCTCCACTGCATTCCAGCACCCTTGTACCACCAACTCCTGATAGTGAGCCCCCCCCCCCCCCCCCCCAGTCCTGGAGGCTTGATTCTGTCATGAGTGCCAACCAATCTGGCATTGTCAAGGAAATTTTCTTCCTGAGATGACCCACATGTAACCACCACTCCAACTGGGATGTCAACTTTAATGGAAGGAGTAACCTCACCGCATAGTTCCATGACTGTGGACTCCAACGGGTGCTGAAGAGGGCGCATATGTACCCTCATCCAGGGAATCACTTCTAAGCTGGCAGCAATCAACCCTAGGACCTGTGAATAAGACCACACAGACAGATGAACAGAGTTTTGCAGGGATCAAACTTGTAACCTCAACAAAGATCCAAGACTCTGGCAGAAATACTCTGCCCTGCCTTGTATCGAATCAAAATCCGGGATACTCCAGGGACAGATGGCTACAAATTGCTCTTGGCCAGATTCACCAATAAGCCTAGATCCTGTAGCAAGGAAACCACCCTGCGGGAAATGCGAAAACTCCCTTCTATTGTCCTGGCTCAAATGAACCAATTGTGCAGATAGGGATGAACTAGAATGCCTTCCTTGTGAAGGACCACCACTACCACCTCCATGACCTTGGAAAAAGTCCTGAGCACTGTGGCTACTCTGAGGCAAGGCCTGAAACTGGTAATAACAATCTGGGAGAGTAAAATGGAGGGATTGTTGATGTTCCTGCAGAAAGGGAATATGCAGATACGCCTCCATCAAAACCAGAGATATGAGGTTCTCCCCTGATTGTAGATGTTGGTTGACACCCCTGAGATCCAGTAAGGGCTGAAACAACCCTTCTGTCAGGTACAACCAAATAAATGGATGAGCAATGGATGGCCGGCAACATCTTGTGCTCCTACCATGTGACAGGGGCTGACCAATGGCATTGGTAGCCCTTGTGACATAGTAAGGGCAAAGGCTATCGGCGCCAATTTCAATACTGGCAGCCGATGGCCCGAGTACAGGAGATTGCTCCAGGACCCCTGCTGGACCACCAGGGACTTTTGGCAAGTCTTGGGGGGGTCATGAGGGTGGGGGGTTGTAGTTAATTAAATTTAAAGGATTGGGATGGGGTTTTTTTTGGGAAACGAATACATATGTAACTAATGAATGGATCGGTGGTCCCCCGAGAATGGATGCACCAGATTTGGGTCCCGACGAATACGAATACCAAATGGGATGAATCCGTCCCTGCTGCACATGCCTAATTTTCTAAATCAACTTAATTAATAGCAGGTAATGGACTTCTCCTCCAAAAACTTATCCAATCCTTTTTTAAATATAGCTACACTAACTGCATTAACCACATCCTTTGGTAACAAATTCCAGAGTTTAATTGTGCGTTGAGTGAAAAAGAATTTTCTCCGATTAGTTTTAAATGTGCCACATGCTAACTTCATGGAGTGCCCCCTAGTCTTTCTATTATCTGAAAGAGAAAATAACTGATTCACATTTATCCGTTCTAGACCTCTCATGATTTTAAAGACCTCTATCATATCCACCCTCAGCCGTCTCTTCTCCAAGCTAAAAATTCCTAACCTCTTTAGTCTTTCCTCATAGGGGAGCTGTTCCATCCCCTTTAATCATTTTGGTAGCCCTTCTCTGTACCTTCTCCATCGCAACTATATCTTTTTTTAGTTGTGGCGACCAAAATTGTACACAGTATTCAAGGTGCGGTCTCACCATGGAACGATACAGAGGCATTAAGACATTTTCCATTTTATTCACCATTCCCTTTCAAATAATTCCCAATATTCTGTTTGCTTTTTTGACTGCCATAGCACACTGAACCGATGATTTCAATGTGTTATCCACTACGATGCCTAGATCTCTTTCTTGGGTGGTAGCTCCTAATATGGAACCTAACATTGTGTAATTATAGCATGGGTTATTTTTCTCTATATGCATCACCTTGCACTTATCTACATTAAATTTCATCTCCCATTTGGATGCCCAGTTTTCCAGTCTCACAAGGTCTTCCTGCAATTTATCACAGTCTGCTTGTGATTTAACTACTTTGAATAATTTTGTATCATCTGCAAATGTATTTACCTCACTCATGATATTTCTTTCCAGATCATTTATAAATATATTGAAAAGTACGCGTCCCAATACTGTAAACTGTATCATCCTGATGCACCTGCATGCGAGCTCTGTCAGACGCACTGCACCATTGCGCTTGACCATGGAGACAGGTGGGGGAGTACTCGGAGCACACGGACCTACCTTAGTAAGTACTGCTGATTTAGAAGACTGGCCCTCTAGAAATGTCTGCAATCCCTGGAAGAATTCCACCCAGGAAAAGGACAGATTTTTTTCCAGGCCTGACTTCCTGAGCGCCAATGTACCCTGAAGACTCGACCCATGGATTAATCAAGGGGAGAGGACACATCACCAGCAAAATCAGGAGGAGGTAAATCTCCCTGAGCATCAAGGCAGTGCTGACACAGGCTTAAAGAAAGCTGCAGCTAAATGGCCCTGATGTGGCTTGCAGCACAAATAGATTGGCACTTAGGTTTCTTCACCACAGGTGCCATGCTATAAGCATGTAGACCGATAAGGCTCACTTCTAGTTTACCTGCACATATAAGCCTTGCCCAAAATGGCACCGGTAGCCCCTGTGACATAGTAGGTCAGAGGCTATCGGCACCATTTTGAGCGAGGCAGGCCAGACAGCCTGACATCAGGGAGGGAGAAATCCCTCGCGGGACCCCGCTGGGCCACCAGGGATGTTAGTAATTCTTGGGGAGGAATCGGGATGGTGGAGGGGGGGGGGGTTGAATTATACTAAATTTTAATGCTTGGGGTGTTTTTTTATTTAAAAAAATAAAATGTGCCCATCCCCCCGTACAAACCCGAAAAACAAATTTTTCTCGGAGTTCGGGGAAAATCTGTTTAGGGGGCGGGGCCCCCGAACCACGACAAATTAGGCAATTTCGTTGAAATTGCCTAATTCGTCATAAACAAATGCACATCTCTAATATTCAATAGTGTATCTGCACTGTTTGAAACTAGACAGCTCTCTTGATGATAGATGGATAAATGTATCCAGCTAACTTTAGGACAGCTCTACAGCACAACCAGAGTTAGCCAGATATGTTATCCATCTAACTCTGAATATCAGAGTTAACTCCTCCCAGAAATACCCCCAAAATGTCCCTAAGTTATCTGTTTAAATTTTAGATACGAGATTTCCAGATAAAGTTTAGTCGGATAAGTTGGGAATTATTCAAAAGTCGCCATTTAGTCAGTTATCTGAGATGGTAAAAGAGAAAATCAGCGATGTGAAGACCCGCCCCCCCCCCCCCCCCCCCCCCCCCGACGTCATGACGACCAGCCAGCGGCGACCCGATTAACGGCGCGATTCCACCAGGCGCTGTTACAGAGGGGCAGCCCACTACCATCGGGCACTTAAAGAAAACTACATCTTGTGAGAAAAAGACACAAAAAAATAGTAAAAATGAACTGAGATGTTAAAAGAGAAAATCAGCGATGTGAAGACTCGCCCCCCCCCCCGACGTCATGACAACCAGCCAGCGGCGACCCGATTAACGGCGCAATTACACCAGGCGTCGCGTGCCGGGCGTGACAAAGGGGTTTTCCCCTTTGTGCTCCCCTTCATGCTAACCTTTGTGCTCCTTCTAATATAATTATATTTATGTTTATGTTAATAATTTAACTTTTATTAATGTTATTTAGCTTTTTGCTTTGTTTAAAATTATTTCATTATTGACGTTTAAATGTATTAGACTAAGGAATTTTACTTCCTGCTCATTCTGTTTCATTGTAAACCGGTTTGATATGCATTTTATGCAGGAAAATCGGTATAAAAAAACTTTAAATAATAAATAAATAATAAATGCCTCTGAATATGGATCGCATAATGTTTCTGAGGAATCAAAGCCTTCCTCTGCTTTGCCAAGAATTTAAATTTCCTTGATCTAATTCATCTTGAAAGGAAGCAATTAAGAGAGGGGCGGATTTTCAGAGCCCTGCTCGCCTAAATCCGCCCAAATCCGGGCGGATTTAGGCGAGCAGGGCCCTGCGCGCCGGTGAGCCTATTTTACATAGGCTCACCGGCGCGCGCAGACCCCGGGACTCGCGTAAGTCCCGGGGTTCTCCGAGGGGGGCGTGTCGGGGGCGGGCCCGAACCGTGCGGCATTTAGGGGGCGTGCCGGGAGCGTTTCGGGGGCGGGCCCGGAGGCGTGGTTACGGCCCGGGGCAGCCCGGGGGCGTGGCCGTGCCCTCCGGACCCGCCCCCAGGTCGCGTCCCGGTGCGCAGGAGGCCCGCTGACGCGCAGGGATTTACGTCTCCCTCCGGGAGGCTTAAATCCCCCGACAAAGGTAAGGGGGGGGCTTAGACAGGGCCGGGTGGGTGGGTTAGGTAGGGGAAGGGAGGGGAAGGTGAGGGGAGGGCAAAAGGAAGTTCCCTCCGAGGCCGCTCCGATTTCGGAGCGGCCTCGGAGGGAACGGGGGTAGGCTGCGCGGCTCGGCGCGGCTCGGCTATACAGAATTGATAGCCTTGCGCGCGCCGATCCAGGATTTTAGTGGATACGCGCGGCTCCGCGCGTATCTACTAAAATCCAGCGTACTTTTGCTTGCGCCTGATGCGCCAGCAAAAGTAGGCCTATTCGCATAGTTTGAAAATCTACCCCAGAGTTTTCATAAATGGATGGTTGATGTATTGGCCAGTCTTTTATTTAAGCAGTTCCCACTGTTTGGTATTTAAAGACCCATCCACCCATACAACATGCTAGCAAGGAGCCAAACTGATGTTATGCAATAAAAAAATCAGCCATGAATACACATTCATTAAAACTATTTGTACTTTTATCCAGAGTTTACATAAGCCAAACTGTGATGCGCTGGGCTCTATATATTGATGGAATCAGGTTTTCATTTCACAGTACTACCGCACATACTAAAAATAAAAGTTATACTTTAGATCTTTTTTTTTAATCATAAATTAAATGTAATGATAATTCGTTCCCCTCAGAAGATAAAATTATCCTTCAAGGTTGAGTGGATATAATTATTCATCATGTAAATCTCTTGGCAAACAGTGCCCTTAGGCACTGTGGCACTAATAATTGTTAAATTACATACTTCTTTTAGCTTTCAGATGGACAGCCTCATTATGCAACCCATTTAGATATATATTTAATTTATTAGGTTACCCTGTTACATATAGACATATTTTAAGTATAGAGGGGTGGGAGGATGTGTGTGTGTGTGTATGTGTTTGTTATGGGGCTGGTGTGAGTGGAATTAGGGATGACTTGCGAGTGTGTGCATATGTAAGGGGGGGGGGACTCTCCCCCTTACAACTTTGCTCCTCCATCCCTCTCCTCCCCCAGGCATGTATTGGTGGATTGTGATTACATATAGAGATGCAACCTTATTTTAAGTATAGAAAAATTATGTTTTTCTTGTGAAAAAGTATCTAATTTAGCTGAAATGTAATTGCTGGTCATTTTTACTCATTGTTAATTAATTTCCTTGCATTTAATAAGCATAATTGCATAATGAAATATGTTGATTTGTTGCTGTCTGAAAAGTTTATTCTCTGGTAAACAGGGCTGCAGCATTGTATATAGTTCAAACACTTAAGACTGTTAATATAGGTAAAAGATAGGAGCATATTACTTGGCAAATAAGTAACTTTCACTTTAATTAGTGCAGAGATGAATGGGCACAGACAGGGAGACAGAGTAAGAGCTATGAGAGACTGACAGAAAGAGAGAGAAAAGGGCAAGATGAGAGCAACAATTTGTGTGAGAGACTCTAACCCTAACCCACTCCCTTCTACTTTCTCTTCCAGCTCCATCTTGTTGCTCTGGCACGCCCAGATTTTACAAGTAGATGCTGCATTTGTTGGCATTCTGCCCCAAAATATTGCTGACCCCTGACCTAGGGCAACTCAGAACTCGAAAGCCTACAGATGAACTTTCTCTGTGGATACTAAAAAATGCATAGTGCCTGTTATGCTCAGGCTTGTGGACCCTTGGGCCGACGGGAGGATAGTATACTTCGCATTTCTGGCGTATCGAGAGGGCGCCGGGAGATGAGTAGGAGTTACTTGCCCCAGGTCACCCCCGGAGGCCTGGATGGTGTGTGGCTGAGTAGGGCGGTCTCCTTGAGCCCCAGGCGGAGATGGCAGCACAGGGTTCATGGGCCCTAATGCCTCAAGGCGTTGGGTCAGACCCTGTACCGCAGAAACCAGGGCATCGAGGGTCTGTTGCTGGTCATTCAGGTGCTGGGCCATTCCAGGAATGGCCTGGCGGGCAGATACCTCTGCCGGGTCCATGGGCTTGGCAATCTGTTATGATCAGGCTTGTGGACCCTTGGGCCGACTGGAGGATAGTATACCTGGGAGGAAGATCCGTAGGTTCTCCCGTCGGGTGGCGAGGCAGGAACCGAGGATGTGACCAGCTGACCCTCGGCACTGTAGACAGGTGCGACTGTGAAGGCGGATGAAGAGTCATGACGTCAAGGAACGGAGGTGTGTCTTCGCCACTGGAAGTCCGTGGTTCCCCCAGGAGGAGCCCGTAGGGACCCGGACCGCTGGGACTTAGGTGGACCTTTGAGAGGTCAAGGAACAGACGTACGGTGCAAGGGCTGCCTGGAGCTTCACCCCTGGAAGCCCATGGTCCCCCCCGGGAGGAGCCCGTAGGGACCCGGGCCACTGGGACTTAGGTGGACCCTTAGAGACGATGGTCAGGAAGAGGTCCAAGGTCAAGTGCCAGAGGGTCGTCGCTTACCAGTCCGAGGTCACACTCTGAGGGATCACCACTTGCCAATCCGAAGTCACACACCAGAGAATCACCGTTTGCCAGTCCGAAGTCAATACCAGGAATCACCGCTAGTCAATTTGAAGTCAATACCAGGAATCACCGCTAGCCGATCCGAAGTCAGGAACCAGGAATACCAAGACGAAACTGGAACAAGGAATCAAGACTCTGGAACTCACCGAAGCAAGCAGACTCAAACAACACTCACAGGAGACGTTGCCAAGTCAAGGAACGGTCAGAGGAAGTCTCCTTTTATACTTCCTCTGGCCCTGTGGATAGGAATCAGCTAAGAGCAATTAAAGGGACAAGGTCCCTTTAATTGCTCTCAGAATTAAAGGGACGAGAATTAATTGCTCTTAGAATTAAAGGGACGAGGTCCCTTTAATTCTAGTGAAGATGCGCGGCCTTGTGCCTGATGGCGGTGGCCATCTTGGATCCGGGCCGTGGGGGAGAGCAGCAGGCGACCGCGAGGGAGGAGCAGGGATGGCTCCGAACCCGGCGGTTCGCTCGGGGGCTTGCGCCAACGTGTGGGGGTGCCAAGCCCGGAGCAGGGCAGTCAGAGCCGACACTGCCGGCGGCCCGGTCAGGAAACGAGGTAGGGGACCGTGCCCACGGGCGGCCGCAGGCATGGAACACAACAGTGCCAGAGTTAAATTTTGGACAGAAGGCTGAAAATCCTTTTTCATTTGCTCAGTTTTGAAGGAGCTTGATCTTTTTGTCCCAGGATTTAATTTGCTGAAGCTTCTAAAATGTTTTATAAGAAGTAAAATAAAATTCACAGACAAAAAAACCATTCAAGCATAAAACTTCTTTATGAAAAATGGCATTGAGGACATTTTCCCTGATTCAACAATTAGACATCGTCAGGTAAAAATACCACATCATCTTCTGTGCAAGATTTATTTGCTTGCACAATGTTTTCTGTGGCTCCTCCCCCTCCCCCTTTTTTTTTTTAAGGAGGAAATGAATCTATGGTCCAAATATTTGCAAATGAACTGATGTGTGGGATGAGTTTGCACACGGGTTGGGTAATTTTTGCAAACCAGTAAAACCTTCATGCACATTGCACATATAGACTTTACTGCACATACCATGTACACCCAGACTTTACTGAAGATTTTCAAAGCCAATTTACACTCGTAAGTTGGCTTTGAAAAATCCGATGAGGAGGTATAGCTTTATACCTCCTCATCGGAAGGCAGAAACGTATCCTTACGTGCAGACTTTATTAACATTGAAAGTCTGCGTGTAAGTGCCGACTCCATTCCAATCCACGCCCAGAAAGTCTCTGCTCAGTTCTCTTAAAGGTGCTTGTGAAAGAAACAGGGTTATGTGCATGCTTTTACATGAACAGAGCCCCAACTGATTGTGCAACAGCCATTTGCATGCATAAAGCAAGGTTTTATGCTGTACATGGCTTTGAAAATGACCCCCTTTAGCTCCACTTTTGCTTGAAACCTAAATCTGGCCCCTAGTGAGCTATGATAATTATTATACAGACCATGCACAGGTTTCCAGCAACAATAGCTTATCAGTATTCATGAAAGTAGAGGCCCATCAAATTGGGATCACATGAAACTATGAAAATAAAATACTTCCATGTGTAACTAACTAATAAAAGTTCATCACTGGGGACTAGTTAAACCTTCTTTATGCTGGTTTGAGATTGCAGCCTGAATTGGTAATGGTGTACATCTGAGGCTGTGACACAATCTATTAGGGTTCCAGGACGCCAAATTCTACCTGACAGCTTCCAACTAAATTTCAATGCACTGGAGGAGCAAGGTACAGCTATAGGAGCAGATAAAAAGCTGGCTGTATAAATAGGAAGTGAAGAGAAGGCAGCTGACTGGCTGGATTAATTAGCGCAGGTCTTAACAAACACTAGGCTGTCATCTCTTCACATCCAGCCTCTCCTTGTCATTAGTGAAAGAGAGACATCTGATGAATTTTTAGTGATCTAAAAATGTGTGGGCGGTCTCAATGAATTCTCTATGAATGCAACTATTGTCACAATTGACACAAATTGGCATCTTTGAAGAGTGACTGAACATTTACTGAAAATTAACCACTCTCTCTTCCCTAAAAGTGCTTGCTCAATAGAGTTGCGGTTTAGTGGCAGATAGTGTTAGGAAACCATTTTTAATCACAAATGAAGTTTGTTTCATCACAAAATAAATTATGCATGCCTACAATATCAATCTAGCCAGTGTTAAAAAAGAAAAAGATCGTTTCCATATGTCCCTAGTGTTGTTTAGCCTCTAAGTATCACAAATGAATTAGTTATCTTATAAAGTAGTATGAAAGTTATGTTTCTACTACAATCCAAAAAATGCTGCAGACCATTTATCTTACCATGAATATCAGGATCTAAGCCTGCAACTCTATAGCCGCATCTAAAATGTTACTGCCAAACTAAACAAACATCTTCATAGCAAAACTAGTAGGCAACCACAGACCATTTTAGTGTGGCTACAGACGACTCTCCCTTTATGACTCAGATGTGTCACACATGGATATTTGGTGCATCTGTTTTGCTTTTCTAAAAACATGACAGTCCTCAAGATCAATTAAGACATTTATGAATTGCCATAGCTGTCAATGATTAAAGTCTAGAGAATGAGGCCAAGATTTTAGCTGTTTAATTTGAGCTTGCTACAGGTTGCCCACTCTGTAATGCATTATCATTTCAATTCTATTCAATTATTGAATTAAAATGATTAGTAAGCATCATTTCTAGGAAGGTGTTTAGGCATTTAGGAATAAAAGAATTATACTACAGTTTCCCTATAAGATTAGTGAACTGGTTTCTATTGATATGTGTGTATGTATATATATGTGTGTGTGTGTGTGCGCATATACATATATATAAAATTTCCCTTTGAAAGTTAATGTAAAGTTTGAGGGTAAAATGTACCTAAAGACATTGTACCAATGCGTTCAGTTTTAAAATTACCCCCTTATCGGGGGAGGAGGGAAGGGGCAGGCTGAGCCAGTCCTGGTTTCACCCCGTTGCATGCCTAGAAATGTTGTCCTGTCTTTCTTAGAATAATCAATTAGGAAATGAGAACTACAATTCCAAGAATATAGTTGAGCAAAACTAGGGAGTGGCTTTGACTGTCTCCCTTCACATGAAGATACCTTTTTCTTCAGCGGTCCTTCACATATGACTATAACTGTAAAAATGTGCAGCAGGAAAATTTAACACTTGATAGCTCAGTAATGAGAAGCAAGTTCGGCATTTGAAATGAAGTCTTTGTGAAAATTTAGGAAAAAGAAAGTAGGGATGTGCAGAGACTAAAAATCTCTTCTGGTTCATTAATTAGTATTGCAGGTTAGTCATTTGTCTGGTTTATTTGAAATAAAAAAAATGTGTTTTTTTTATCTCATTTGTTTTAAATGAAAATCAATGGAGGAAGGCCCCATTGATTTTAATATAAAAGAAAAAATGGGCCCTGGCCTTTCGCTGAGATCCTGGTCTAGGTCTGAGGTCTGTCGCCGGGGTCCAGTTGAGGTTGGATCCTGTAGCTGAGGCCCAAACCTAGGCCTAGGTCTGGGCCTGGGCCGAGGCCAGGTCCTGGTCACCGAGGCCTGAACTTAGGCCCAGGTCTGACACCAGGGCCTGGCAGATGCGCATGTCCCATTGCTGAGTTCTGGGCATCAGCATAGGTATACAAATATACAGCCATACAAAAAAATGGTGCTGGCCAGTTTCGAGGAAGGCACATCCTCTGGGCATAGAATGCCATTTTTACTTCCCAGAACGTCTGCTCCTCTGGTCTCATGCTGGGCCTCTTCATTGGGCCTAGATCTAGATCTTGGGTCTAGACCTTGGCTTTGCCAACACATACATATATATTTGTGTGTGTGTGTGTGTGTATGTGTGTGTGTGTGTGTGTATATATATATATATATATGTGTGTGTGTGTGTATATATATATATATATATATAAGACTACCCCCAAAAAATGTTTTGGAGAAAAGAAAAAAGCACTTTATCTTGTTCAAACAAATACCATACATCAAAGCTTTTAAATACATTAAAACAATTTATTTCTTTCCAATTTAAATTTTTATAAAAATATTTATGTTCAATATTCCCCTCTGGAAATATTATACTTATTCCCTCACTGTAACTCTTAAACATGCATCAAATAACATGCAAACCTGCATACACTATTATTCATAGCCCTTATCACTATACTACTGCTAAACTCAATCTTACCCTCAGATGTAATACATTTTCTATTTAAACATATAGGGCCGGATTTTAAATGCCCTGCGTGCCTATTTTGGATAGGTCGCCGGTGCGCGCACAGCCCCGGGACGCGAGTAAGTCCTGGGGCTTCGTAAAAGGGGCGGGGAGGGGGCGGTTCGGGGCGGGACCGGGGCATGGCGCCGGCCCTGGGGCATGGTCGAGGCCTCCGGACCAGCCCCCGGGTCGGGTTATGGCGCGCCAGCAGCTCGCTGGCGCGCGCAAATTTACACCTGCTTTTAGCAGGCGTAAATCTGGCAACAAAGGTAGGGGGGTTTAGATAGGGCCGGGGGGGGGTGGGTTAGGTAGGGGAAGGGAGGGGAAGGTGGGGGGAGGGCGAAGGAAAATTCTCTCGAAGCCGCTCCGATTTCGGAGCGGCCTCGGAGGGAACAGGCAACACGCGCCAGGCTCGGCGCGCACAGGTTGCACAAATGTGCACCCCCTTGCGCGTGCAGACCCCGGATTTTATAAGATACATACGGCTACGCGCGTATCTTATAAAATCCAGCGTACTTTTGTTCGCACCTGGTGCGCGAACAAAAGTACGCCCTCGCGCAAATTTATAAAATCTACCCCATAGTATTAATCACTGTTGGTCACTGATGGCAAAGGACACTAAACTGAGTAAAAAATTTTTACATTCATCCACATGGCAGAACTGTTATTAACATTTAACAATTCTTGTTTGATATTTAAACCACTTTTTACAATCTGTATTGTAACATGTGGGTATTTAAGATGTAACATATTATAAATCCCTCATCTGTAGTGTTCCTGATTGTATTATTTTCTTTCTTTATAATTATATATATATATATATAATTATAAAGAAAGAAAATTATACAATATATAAAACATTAATATTAACATACACTTTTAGCAAATAACACACTAAACACAATAAAGGAAATAAGTATGAAACAAAATAAAATAAAAAATGAAATAAGATTTAAAAAAAACTCAAAATGAATTTGTTTTTGTAATGTTTGGTTGGCCATGGGATGGTCCCGTGACCGGCCACACTCACCCTTGGCAGCTGCAGACGACAAGATCCTTTCTTCATGACCAGGATGCCACATCCCATTTCTCTGCTAAGTTCCCAAGGGAAATGACAGCAGATAAAGGCCCCATGTTGAGGAAGTAGCTGAGGCCCTGGGAGATGTCAGTGCTGACTGGGGATTCAATCCCCAGTCTTGCTTCTAGTTCGCACCTCACAACAGGTCATCCTGCAATTCACAGGATGTGTTGCTTCTCTTACCCTGCCTTGTGTTCCCTCCAGCTTTGCCCCATCTTGGTCCCTTGTGTTGCCTCCAGCTTTGCCCCATCTTGGTCCCTTTCTAGTCTGCCTGGTATTGACCTTTGCTATGGATTAGGACTACTCTCTTGCTTGCCACCTGCCACTGCTATGGACTTCAACTATGCCTTGCACATTGCCTCCTCTGACCCTCAGCCTGAACTTGGTAATTGTCTGCTTGCTGTTTGCCCTGACTTCAGCTCGGTCCTGGACTATCTCTTCCTAACCACTTTGTGGGACACTCGCCTAAGTCGCCTTAGTCCTGCAGGCCCCTGAAACCCAAAGGTTCAACCTGCATTGTACAGGGCTGGTATAGGTAAAGGCCCAGCTTTATCCTAGCTCAGGGTGCATTCACCCGCTGTCGGTGTAGGCTATGGCAATCACACCATAGCATAAGGATTCATTATTACAGTTTTGCATGCACACCTTAATGCTTGGCAATACTGTCCGGCAGCCAGACTGACATTTGTATGGCAACTTACGAATCACAAAACTCTTTGGCAGTGTTTCAAGATCTAAACAATTAAATGGAAGATTATTTTGATATTAATGGCTGCTGAAGGATTCAAAGACTAGTGAAAATGTAAATGCTAATCCCTTTAAGCCTGTAGTTTTGTGCTGTGAAGAGTTAAATATATCACCATAAACTTGAGAACACTTTTAAAAACTTTGCAGCCAAACTTGCCCTTCCTTTTTCTGTGGTGATACGCTTAGGGGTAGATATTAAAAGGTTATGCGTTGGCGTACATGTGCGCATGCTACCCAGCGCATGCACATGTACACCCGATTTTATAACTTGAACGTGCGGGCGTGCGCAACTTATAAAATCTGAAGTCGGCGCACGCAAGGGGGTGCACAATTGTGCACCTTGCGTGCTGAGCCGCGCAGCCTTCCCCCGTTCCCTCCCAGGCTGCTCCGAAATCGGAGCAGCCTCGGGGGGGAACTTCCCTATCCCCCCATCCCACCTTCCCTTCCCTTCCCCTACCTCCCCCGCCCTTTCCCCCCTACCTTTTTAATCTTCTTTTTTTTATCTCCAAATTTACTTCAGCCCCCTCCCCGCCCCTTTTGTAAAGCCCAAGGACTTGCACACGTCCTGGGGCTTTACTTGCGCTGCCGGGCCTTTTTTAAATAGGCCCGGCACACATAAGGCTGGTTATGCACGTAAATCCTCTGGATTTACGTGCATAACCCTTTGAAAATCTGGCCCTTAGAGTGCAACAGAGCAAAAACAAACTTGGTTTTAGGTATATCTGATGGGATTGCAGGGTATGTATTTATTGGTTCTTATATTCCATCATTTCCATAAAAAAGTTGAAAGCGAATCACATACAGTCTTACAACAATACGGGTATGCATGTAAAAAAAAGTTCATTTCATTTCATTTTCTATTATTTCATTGTTGTGTTTTGTTTGAAAAGTATATTTTTTGTTTTTCATTTTTAGTGTGTGCTGTTTTTTTACAGAATACACAAATTTTTGCCACATGAGCTAATATTTATTTATTTTTTATGTAAGCATTTTATATATCATCTTTCCAAAAGATCACAATGGTTTACATTATCAGCATTCATATTCTCAATTAGGGATGTGAATTATGTGCCCGATCATTTTAACGATCTGGATCGGCTGGGGGGAGAAAAAAATCTGATCGGCATGATTTTTTTGTAAAAAAATCATTTTACTGAATAGTGCGCACTAAGGTGAGTTAGTGCGCACTATCAAAAATTGTTACTTAATGGTTTAAAAGTAACATTTGAGGAAATGTTCATTAGCTAGAGGTGCACACTAAGCCGCGCATGCTTGGTGCTGTCCCCGTGGCCATTTTGCTACCAGATATAGCACGCACTAGCCAGAAAGAGAAAAAAAGTGCCAGCAGGCTGCAGCAGTGACAGTGCCAGCAGTAGCCACTAGCCAGTAGCCAGTCTAGCCTCAGCCTGCTCTTTAAATTTTACCACTGTAAATATAGAGGTAGATCTTTAAAAAATACACGATCGCGTACTTTTGTTCAAGCACCAGGCGCGAGCAAAAGTACGCTGGATTTTATAAGATACGCGTGTAGCCGTGCGTATCTTATAAAATCCGGGGTCGGCGCGCGTAAGGGGGTGCACATTTGTGCAACCTGCGCACTAACCCAATTAATGATTTTTTTACGATAAATCAGGGAAATTTCTATTGTATCGCACTCTTTAACGATTAATGACAATATTAAAAATATTGGACAATAATTTAAATCGTTAAAAAATGATTCACAACCCTATTCTCGATCAACAATCACATATAGTGTAGCAGTATTCATTCACAAAACTGACATGAGTGATAATCATATTTTGTTAGCTTTTTGTGCCATTTCGGATGGAAGATGAGACAAACATATAACTAATATTGATGTTTTTCTGTTTTCAAATGACAGCACACATCCCTACTGCATGGAAAGATTATCCCCCTCACCCCTATAATTTTTTTTCATACCTTTTTTTAATTTTATGCACCTCCAATTCCACATGGAGGATGATGGTGTAAATGCCAGTGTGAACATGTTATGGATGATCCTCTTGCCATTTGCAGCTTATGCTGTGTACTTTTCATATTCAGTTTTATTATTTTCATGATCAGTAAATCAAAATACATCATTTTCTAATGATGATCGAGGTCCAAATGTGGTGGGTTTATATTGGAGTGAATGATTATGGTTATTAGAAATGACCTGAAATGTTGTTTTATGACTGCTTTGTCTATTGGAATAGCCAGATTTTTTTTCTTGAATACAAGCTCAGTAAGATTTTATATATTTGTTTTATTCTACCTTTACTTTGATTGAATGGATAGCTTGAAATATTAATGTCTGTAAAAATCATTACAGAGTTGTCTGATGAAAGTTTTATTACCTAAATCCCAAACTCATGAACCTATCACATCTTTTTCTCTTGGTTTTATATATATATATATATTTAGTAATTTACTTTGAAATGACCTGTTACACAACTTCTCCTGCTTCCATGACACATTTTCTGTTAATTAGTCAAGCTGAGATGTTTTGAGTTGAGTGTTAACCTTTAGTCTTTCTGATAATTAATGATGGCAACATTTCAGAAATGAATGTATTTTTACATTGAAACTATCAAGCCAATCTTAGCAGGTGCTATGGTGTTCTTAGTTGGCAAACACTGACTATGAATTAAAAAGCTTTAATGCCAAATACATTTAATTTAAATAGTCAGTCTGGGTATAGTTGGATGGATTAGAAGAACAATTTCAATGCATTTTACATGAATCAGATTGGGTACACCTTTGGAAGGCTCTTCCATGACAAAGATTAGGGATGTGCATTCATTTAAAATGAATGTGCAATCCATGACAAATAACTGTAATTTATTTCATTTCATGTCATTCGTTTCATTTATTTCCCATAGAAAAGCAATGGCTGCATTCAAGTGCATTATAAAGAGTAGACCATGTCTGAGGCTGGTCATGTGGGAGTTTCCATAACAACCAGTCTTTGTTTATATGACTCATGTATGAGGTAAGGAAACCAGACTGACAATGTAAGAGAAAGTATCAGAGTGAAGCATTTTTCTAAATCAGCGAATCCACCGTACTGTC
Organism: Rhinatrema bivittatum; assembly: GCF_901001135.1. NCBI lineage: Eukaryota > Metazoa > Chordata > Amphibia > Gymnophiona > Rhinatrematidae > Rhinatrema > Rhinatrema bivittatum. The sequence goes on along the minus strand of NC_042620.1, from coordinate 365,242,455 downwards.
TATTCTTCTTATAGTATATGCAGACTGAAAATGCATTTGAATCTTTCTCTTGAGGAAGAAACATTTCTAACTGTTGTGTGAGGTATGTTGCTCCATACCCCACTCCACTCTTGTTCAACATCAATCCTTTTGGCTGCTGTGTGTGTTCATCTGCACAGATTTTTAATTTTTATTTTCTGTAACATCTTGCCTTCACTGCCACTCAGTCAAGCATTTTTTCCCCTTTGGGAGAAAGACTGAAGCTTCTGTCTGCAGTGCAGTGATTGATTTTAATTTAGACCTGTTGTAGTGAACCAGCAGCTGTGCCAGGCAGACAGCTAATGCTATTCAGTGCTATGCTAGCTGTGTCATGGTACCCAAGATAGAGAAGCTTTTTCTACTCTCTCTCTGGGTCTGTGCACCAGAGTCAGTTCATCTACATAGAAAGCAGGCAGTCACTGTCACAGGTACAGCCAGCATCTTTGTAGACTAATTTTGTTACTGCAATACTGGTGGCACAGCTCCACGCATGCACATATTATAGCATTATTCATCATTCTTTGCTTTATATGTGTACGTTCAGTGCACTAAAAAGGAAATCATAGTATATTAAAATAGTACTTTAGTGCATTCTGTCCATGTATTGTTCAACTTTACACACACCCAGTTTAGTAATCAGTGTTACACATATTCAACTGCTTGAAAATAATAAAGATTAAAACATCTTTTGTCCAATCCATCTGTTATGCTCTCCCTGTTCATTGAGGGGTAGTATAGGACAGCAGCATGGGATATAGGATGGACTTCTGCCTAGATAACCCCCCTTCCTTGCAGGTTGGGCCTTTGAATGCTTGGGGCAACTAAGACTCCAGTGTGGTGGCAGTACATGTTGAGTCTGTAGACAGACTGGACTAGGAGAGGTTCTGGACAGGCTGTTCAGGTCTGGAACAAGGCTGGATCTAGGAGCAAGCACAGGATAGGACTAGGACAGGACAACACCAGACTAGAACAGGGCTGGGCCGAGACATGACAAGAATGGAACGAGACTAGATAGAACAAAGACTGAGCAATGCAGCACAGAGCAGTTATGCCCAAAGGCAGCTAGGCAGAAGGCTCATAGGCTACTAGATAGCAGAATAAGGCCAGATATGCCACAAGACAGAGCAGAGAGCCTCAAGGCAGGATTTAAGATAGAATATATATGTATTTATTTGTTTAATTATTTAAGGCTTTTTTTTTATACCTATAACCATTTGCACATTGTATCGGTTTACATGGAACAGGTGAATAAATAATTAAGGATAACATTTACAAAAAACAAATTGTAACATAGAATAGGCTTGAGGGCCGCAAGGCAATGGGGCAGAAGACCCAAAGGCCACAGTGCAAGGCAAGGAACAAAAGGCCCAGAGGCTACAAGGTAGGCAGGCAGGGAGCAGAAGACTCATGACCTGACTGAGGGGCAGGAGCTGGAACAAGCATCTGTAGCAAGCGAAGCAGATTCAGCAAATGAGGGAACTCGTTGCCAAGTCGTAGGTAGGCAAGGTCAACCAGCTTAAATGTCCATGAGAAATGATGTCATCTGGGGGGAACGCCCCCGAGGTTCCCGCCATGACGTGAATAAGACTGGCCAGGTAGCGTGCGTGTGCGCCTAAGGAACTCTGAGAGCAAGATGGCAGTCGGTATCGTCCATGACTTCCAGGGGGACCCGGGAACGAGGGTGTGTAGGCCAGTGATAGCTGGCGGAGGCTGCGAGTCAACCCAGAGGAGTCAGTGTAGTCAAGCAAGAGGTGAGCAACAGCGATCGCAGCCATCTGCGACCGACGGGTGTAACAGTACCTCTCTTCTTAGGGCCCCTCCCCGTGGGTTTGGGTTTTCTTGGGTGAGAGGCATGAAACTGTTTGATTAGTTCTTTGTCAAGGATATTGACCGCAGGCTCCCAACTGTTTCTTCAGGGCCAAATCCTTCCCAAGATATGAGATATTCCCATCACCTTCCATGCTTCCTCACGTCCAGGATGTCCTGTACCAGATACATAATGTCCTCTTCTGATACCAGATGTTGGGGCTCAGGTGGTTTCTTGGAGAACTTGGACAAGATGAGAGGCTTTAAGAGTGAGATGTGGAAGGTGTTATGAATTTTGAGTGATGTGGGCAGGCGGAGACTGTAAGTGACCGGTCCCAGCCGGCGAAGTATGGTAAACGGCACAATGTATCGGGGGGGCAAAGTGGGCTGAAGGCAGTTTCAAACGAATAAAAGGGGTGCTGAGCCACACCTTGTCTCCAGGGTTGAACTGTGGAGCTGCCCAGTTGCTTGGTGTGGTCCCAAAGTTGATATAACTCTTGTGCTGTAGCCTGCGCCACTGGAGAAGATACAGACAGAGGTAGTGGAAGAGGAGGCAGAGGCTAGCATCCTTATACTACTTGGAAGGGTGAAGACCCAGTAGATGCAGACTGATGGGAGTTTAAGGTGAACTCGGCCCAGGGTAGTAAATCGGACCAGTCATTCTGCTGAGAGTTCACGTATGCCCAAAGAAATTGTTTCAGGGTTCGGTTCATCCTCTCTGTCTGCCCGTTAGCCTGGGGGTGATAGGCTGATGTAAGCTCCAGAGCAATATCAAATTTTTTACATAGTGACCTCCAAAATCTGGCTGTAAATTGTATACCCCGATCCAATAGGATGTGCCTCGGGAGTCCGTGGAGGTGAAAGATGTGGCGAATGAACAATTTTGCCAACTCCGGGGCTAAAGGGAGACCAGGTAGCACCACAAAGTGAGCTATCTTTGTAAATCAGTCCACGGTGACCCAAATGGTATTGTTGCCAAAGGAAGCAGTTGTAAGAGACCCCAAGACTGACCCACCGGAGGCTTCTGATGAGCGCAAGTGGGACATTATTCTACATATGCTTGAGCATCTTTCTTCATGGTCGGCCATCAGTAGAATCTTTGGAGAGTGGAAAGAGTTCTGACTTGTCCGGGGTGACCTGCCAACAAGGAATCATGAGCCCAACGGAGGATTTTCCTTCGAAGTGGTCGGGGAACCACCGTCTTCCCAGATGGCACTGTGAGCGTGGTGGAGAGGAGAATCTTAGTTGGATCAATGATGTGTCATGGAACATCCGGAACGTCATCTGTGGTGAACGAACGAGAGAGTGCATCGGCTTGAGCGTTCTTATTGGCTGGCCAGTATCGTAGTAGAAAATTGAACTGAGTAAAAAAGAGAAATCAGCCTAAGGTAAAAAAAAGAGTAAAAAAAAAAGGTAAAAAGAATAAAAACCGAGTAAAAAAGAGAGACTGCCTGTGATTGAGGTGTTGTGCATGGTGGAGGTACTCGAGATTCTTGTGGTTAGTATATACCGTGATCTGGTGCTGTGCTCCCTCGAGCCAGGGATGCCTCTCTTCGAAAGCCAGTTTAATTGCCAGCAATTCCTTGTCCCCTATCCCATAATTACGCTCAGCCAGGAAAAAGCGTCGGGAGAAGAACGAGCATGGGTGCAAGGTGTGATTGGCCGAATGGTGGCTACTGCGCCAACACCGACACCCGAGGCGTCAGTTTCAACGATAAAGGGTCATCGGGGGTTGAGATGATGCAAGCATGGTTCTTGTAAGAATGCTTCCTTGAGCTCCTGGAAGGCAGTCATGGCTTCGGGTGACCAATGAGAGTTGTTTTCCCCCTTATGAGTCATGGCTGTCAGTAGGGCGGTCAGTGTTGAATAGAGTTGGATGAACGACCTGTAATAGTTCATAAAACCAAGAAATCTTTGGAGTGCCTTAAGGCCCATGGGTTGAGGACAATCAGGAATGCTCTTGGTCTTCTGTGGATCCATTTGGAAACCTTGGCTCGAGACGACATAGCCTAGAAATGGGACAGACAACTGGTCGAAAGAACATTTCTCCAGCTTGGCATATAACTGGTTGTCCCCTTAGGCATTGTTATACTTGAGCTTGGTTGTGGACCCTTGGGTAGTGGTGAGAGCTGACTCCACCCACAGGGAGGAACCCTGTGGGGACTCACCACGACAGGCGGGGTCTCAGCAGTGATGGACACCAGAGACAAGAAGTTTAATTATACAGCAGAAAGTAACCCGAAAAGTGGGTTTGTAAACACAGTCCAGAGTAGAAAGATGGATTCTACGGTGGTGGTCCGCAGAGTGGGGTAACCCAGGGAATACTTCCTCCTGGTAGTTCTTGTGCAAGGTATCTCCGGTAGTGGCCCACAGCACGGAGTAGGCCAGAGGCTGGTATTGAAAGTAGGCACAAGGTAGCGTGGATCCAGTAGTGGTCCAAAGAGCGGCGGTCCAAAGAGCAGGGTAACCCAAGGATCCATACAGCTCACTCGTAGTCGCAGTGGAGACCCGAAGCACGGGAAAACTGCAGGGTCCATCCATAGTAGCAGCGAGAGGTGCTCAATTAGGCTGGAGAATGTGAGACTCACAGAGAAGGCTCTCCGAGGAGTGGATAACCCTGAATGCAGCAAAGCCTGTCTTGAGGCAAACAGAGAGGTATATAGATGAGACCTTCAGGGACATAGTAGTCAAGTCCCAACTTCAGATTGGCAGCCCTAGTGCTGCCTTGGAGGAAGAAGGTCTCATGACGGGAGAGCACCAACCAGATGCAGCAGGAAAGGATCCTGTAGCAAGGACCTGCTCTCAAGCTGATGCATTGTCCTTTCGCACTGAGGATATCTTCCCAGGGCCTACTGACCAGGAGGGAAGAGTTAGGTCAGCCGTCATAGTTGGTGATTCGATTATTAGGAATGTAGATAGCTGGGTGGCTGGTGGGCATGAGGATCGCCTGGTAACATGCCTACCTGGTGCAAAGGTGGCGGACCTCACGCGTCACCTAGATAGGATTTTAGACAGTGCTGGGGCACATGTGGGCACCAACGACATAGGAAAATGTGGGAGGGAGGTTCTGGAAGCCAAATTTAGGCTCTTAGGTAGAAAGCTTAAATCCAGAACCTCCAGGGTAGCTTTCTCTGAAATGCTCCCTGTTCCACGCGCAGGTCACCAGAGGCAGGCCAAGCTTCGGAGTCTCAATGCGTGGATGAGACGATGGTGCAAGGAAGAGGGATTCAGTTTTGTTAGGAACTGGGGAAACCTTTTGGGGAAGGGGGAGTCTCTTCCGAAGGGATGGCTCCACCTTAACCAGGGTGGAACCAGACTGCTGGCACTAACCTTTAAAAAGGAGATAGAGCAGCTTTTAAACTAGAACAAAGGGGAAAGCCGACAGTCGCTCAGCAGCGCATGGTTCGGAGAGAGGTATCCTTAAAGGATACTAATGATGCATTAGAATTAGGGCATCCCGACAGTGAGGTTCCAATAATTAGAAAAGCAGTCCAAGTGCCTGTAACTAAAAACTCACCTGAGCTAAAAAATTCTAACTTATCCCTATCAATTAAAAAGCAGAATGAAAATACAAACAAAAAACAAACTTTGAAATGTTTGTATGCTAATGCCAGAAGTCTAAGAAGTAAGATGGGAGAATTAGAATGTATAGCAGTGAATGATGACATAGACTTAATTGGCATCTCAGAGACATGGTAGAAAGAGGATAACCAATGGGACAGTGCTATACCGGGGTACAAATTATATCACAATGACAGAGAGGAGCACTCGGGAGGAAGTGTGGCGCTTTATGTCTGGGATGGCATAGAGTCCAACAGGATAAACATCCTGCATGAGACTAAATACAAAATTGAATCTTTATGGGTAGAAATCCCTTGTGTGTCGGGGAAGACTATAGTGATAGGGGTATACTACCGTCCACCTGGTCAAGATGGTGAGACAGACAGTGAAATGCTAAGAGAAATTAGGGAAGCTAACCAAATTGGTAGTGCGGTAATAATGGGAGACTTCAATTACCCCAATATTGACTGGGTAAATGTATCATCGGGTCACGCTAGAGAGATAATGTTCCTGGATGGAATAAATGATAGCTTTATGGAGCAATTGGTTCAGGAACTGAAGAGAGAGGGAGCAATTTTAGATCTAATTCTCAGTGGAGCACAGGACTTGGTGAGAGAGGTAACGGTGGTGGGGCCGCTTGGCAATAGTGATCATAATATGATCAAATTTGATTTAATGACTGGAAGAGGAACAGTGTGCAAATCCACGGCTCTCGTGCTAAACTTTCAAAAGGGAAACTTTGATAAAATGAGAAAAATTGTTAGAAAAAAACTGAAAGGAGCATCTACAAAAGTAAAAAATGTCCAAGAGGCATGGTCATTGTTAAAAAATACCATTCTAGAAGCACAGTCCAGATGTATTCCACACATTAAGAAAGGTGGAAAGAAGGCAAAACGATTACCGGCATGGTTAAAAGGGGATGTGAAAGAAGCTATTTTAGCCAAAAGATCTTCATTCAAAAATTGGAAGAAGGATCCAACAGAAGAAAATAGGATAAAGCATAAACATTGGCAAGTTAAATGTAAAACATTGATAAGACAGGCTAAGAGAGAATTTGAAAAGAAGTTGGCTGTAGAGGCAAAAACTCACAGTAAAAACCTTTTTAAATAAATCCGAAGCAGAAAGCCTGTGAGGGAGTCAGTTGGACCATTAGATGATCGAGGGGTTAAAGGGGCACTTAGAGAAGATAAGGCCATCGCGGAAAGATTAAATGATTTATTTGTTTCGGTGTTTACTGAAGAGGATGTTGGGGAGGTACCCGTAATGGAGAAGGTTTTCATGGGTAATGATTCAGATGGACTTAATCAAATCACGGTGAACCTAGAAGATGTGGTAGGCCTGATTGACAAACTGAAGAGTAGTAAATCACCCGGACCGGATGGTATACACCCCAGAGTTCTGAAGGAACTAAAAAATGAAATTTCAGACCTATTAGTAAAAATTTGTAACTTATCATTAAAATCATCCATTGTACCTGAAGACTGGAGGATAGCAAATGTAACCCCAATATTTAAAAAGGGCTCCAGGGGTGATCCGGAAACTACAGACCAGTTAGCCTGACTTCAGTGCCAGGAAAAACAGTGGAAAGTGTTCTAAACATCAAAATCACAGAACATATAGAAAGACATGGTTTAATGGAACAAAGTCAGCATGGCTTTACCCAGGGCAAGTCTTGCCTCACAAATCTGCTTCACTTTTTTGAAGGAGTTAATAAACATGTGGATAAAGGTGAACCGGTAGATATAGCATACTTGGATTTTCAGAAGGCGTTTCACAAAGTTCCTCATGAGAGGCTTCTAGGAAAAGTAAAAAGTCATGGGATAGGTGGCGATGTCCTTTCATGGATTGCAAACTGGCTAAAAGACAGGAAACAGAGAGTAGGATTAAATGGACAATCTTCTCAGTGGAAGGGAGTGGACAGTGGAGTGCCTCAGGGATCTGTATTGGGACCCTTACTTTTCAATATATTTATAAATGATCTGGAAAGAAATACGACGAGTGAGATAATCAGATTTGCAGATGACACAAAATTGTTCAGAGTAGTTAAATCACAAGCAGATTGTGATAAATTGCAGGAAGACCTTGTGAGACTGGAAAATTGGGCATCCAAATGGCAGATGAAATTTAATGTGGATAAGTGCAAGGTGATGCATATAGGGAAAAATAACCCATGCTATAATTACACAATGTTGGGTTCCATATTAGGTGCTGCAACTCAAGAAAGAGATCTAGGTGTCATAGTGGATAATAGGGATGTGAATCGTTTTTCAACGATTAAAATTATCGTCCGATAATGTTAATATCGTCTTAAATCGTTATAGAACACGATACAATAGAAATTCTAACGATTTATCGTTAAAAATCGTTAAATCGTGTTAGTGCGCACTAACGGGAGTTAGTGCGCACTAACTGAAAATGATACAAATAAACACTTTCCAGGTCACTGAAGGTCAGTTAGGATTGAATATGTGTTCCTTTGGCTGGCTGCCCTCTTATCTATTGATGTTACCAAGGTTACCACTGAGGTGATGGTTGGGGGGATGGGAAATGGAACTGGAAACTCACGAACACCAACAGAAAATGAAACAAAGTGTTCACACTTCCCAGGTCAGTAAAGGTCACTTAGGAATGAATATGTATTCCTATTGGCTGGCTGTGCTCTTATCTATTGATGTTACCAAGGTTAACACTGAGGTAATGGTTGGGGAGATGTGAAATGGAAACAGTTGGAAGCTTGACAAAAAAAGTAATGTGATGATCAGCACTCATGTGACTAGAACTTGTATGTTTATTATTTTTGTTAGCAGGCACCTGAAATGCTAGTGCATGTTGAATTTGCCAATCACTGTGCATTTTAGAAAGGTGGTCCTGGCTGGAACTGTACACAGTTCAAATATATGTAATTGATTGTTGGTAAGTGTAATTTTTAAGTAGCCACACTGGCACCAGTATGTTTACTTTTCCTCCTACTTAACTCACTAGCTCAGCTTTGTAAGAAGGGCTTCTCTGCTTGTGTGTTGCTTTTCTTTGGTGTGAGGAGAGCAGAAACATCAGATCTTTATTCAATCTACTACAGTCATCTCTTTCAGTGCCCTATCCCTATTAATACCAGGAGTGTTGTGATCTTCCTGCACACACAGTGCCCTAACCCTGGCACCAGGGGTGTTGTGATTTTCCTGCACACAGTGCCCTAACCCTGGCACCAGGGGTGTTGTGATCTTCCGGCACACACAGTGCCCTAACCCTGGCACCAGGGGTGTTGTGATTTTCCTGCACACAGTGCCCTAACCCTGGCACCAGGGGTGTTGTGATCTTCCTGCACACAGTGCCCTAACCCTATTAATACCAGGACTGTTGTGATCTTCCTGCACACAGTGCCCTAACCCTGGCACAACGGGTGTTGTGATTTTCCTGCACACAGTGCCCTAACCCTGGCACCAGGGGTGTTGTGATCTTCCTGCACACACAGTGCCCTAACCCTGGCACCAGGGGTGTTGTGATTTTCCTGCACACAGTGCCCTAACCCTGGCACCAGGGGTGTTGTGATCTTCCTGCACACACAGTGCCCTAACCCTGGCACCAGGGGTGTTGTGATCTTCCTGCACACACAGTGCCCTAACCCTGGCACCAGGGGTGTTGTGATTTTCCTGCACACAGTGCCCTAACCCTGGCACCAGGGGTGTTGTGATCTTCCTGCACACAGTGCCCTAACCCTGGCACCAGGGGCGTTGTGATCTTCCTGCACACAGTGCCCTATCCCTATTAATACCAGGGGTGTTGTGATCTTCCTGCACACAGTGCCCTATCCCTATTAATACCAGGAGTGTTGTGATCTTCCTGCACACACAGTGCCCTAACCCTGGCACCAGGGGTGTTGTGATTTTCCTGCACACAGTGCCCTAACCCTGGCACCAGGGGTGTTGTGATCTTCCTGCACACAGTGCCCTATCCCTATTAATACCAGGAGGGTTGTGATCTTCCTGTACACACAGTGCCCTAACCCTGGCACCAGGGGTGTTGTGATCTTCCTGCACACAGTGCCCTATCCCTATTAATACCAGGAGTGTTGTGATCTCCTGCACACACAGTGCCCTAACCCTGGCACCAGGGGTGTTGTGATTTTCCTGCACACAGTGCCCTAACCCTGGCACCAGGGGTGTTGTGATCTTCCTGCACACAGTGCCCTATCCCTATTAATACCAGGAGTGTTGTGATCTTCCTGCACACACAGTGCCCTAACCCTGGCACCAGGGGTGTTGTGATTTTCCTGCACACAGTGCCCTAACCCTGGCACCAGGGGTGTTGTGATCTTCCTGCACACAGTGCCCTAACCCTGATACCAGTCTGAGACAGCTCCCTCCCTGCATTACTAGTGAGAGGCTGGCTTCACAGACAGGGGGGAGCTGCTTGACCTTCACTCCTGACTTCCCCCATGTCCCAGCTAGTGAATGGTGTGTGGGTGAGGGGGGGGAGGATGGTAAAGTCTGAGACAGCTCCCTCCCTGCATTACTAGTGAGAGGCTGGCTTCACAGACAGGGGGGAGCTGCCTGACCCTCACTTCCCCCATGTCCCAGCTAGTGAATGGTGTGTGGGTGAGGGGGGGGGGGGAGGATGGTGAAGTCTGAGACAGCTCCCTCCCTGCATTACTAGTGAGAGGCTGGCTTCACAGACAGGGGGGAGCTGCCTGACCCTCACTCCTGACTTCCCCCATGTCCCAGCTAGTGAATGGTGTGTGGGTGAGGGTGGGGGGAGGATGGTGAAGTCTGAGACAGCTCCCTCCCTGCATTACTAGTGAGAGGCTGGCTTCACAGACAGAGGGGAGCTGCCTGACCCTCACTCCTGACTTCCCCCATGTCCCAGCTAGTGGATGGTGTGTGGGTGAGGGTGGGGGGAGGATGGTGAAGTCTGAGACAGCTCCCTCCCTGCATTACTAGTGAGAGGCTGGCTTCACAGACAGGGGGGAGCTGCCTGACCCTCACTCCTGACTTCCCCCATGTCCCAGCTAGTGAATGGTGTGTGGGTGAGGGGGGCGGGGGCGGGGGAGGATGGTGAAGTCTGAGACAGCTCCCTCCCTGCATTACTAGTGAGAGGCTGGCTTCACAGACAGGGGGGAGCTGCCTGACCCTCACTCCTGACTTCCCCCATGTCCCAGCTAGTGAATGGTGTGTGGGTGAGGGGGGGGGGGGGAGGATGGTGAAGTCTGAGACAGCTCCCTCCCTGCATTACTAGTGAGAGGCTGGCTTCACAGACAGGGGGGAGCTGCCTGACCCTCACTCCTGACTTCCCCCATGTCCCAGCTAGTGAATGGTGTGTGGGTGAGGGGGGGGGGGGGGGGGAGGATGGTGAAGTCTGAGACAGCTCCCTCCCTGCATTACTAGTGAGAGGCTGGCTTCACAGACAGGGGGGAGCTGCCTGTCCCTCACTCCTGACTTCCCCCTTGTCCCAGCTAGTGAATGGTGTGTGGGTGAGGGGGGGGGGGGGGTGGATGGTGAAGTCTGAGACAGCTCCCTCCCTGCATTACTAGTGAGAGGCTGGCTTCACAGACAGGGGGGAGCTGCCTGACCCTCACTCCTGACTTCCCCCATGTCCCAGCTAGTGAATGGTGTGTGGGTGAGGGGGGGGGGGAGGATGGTGAAGTCTGAGACAGCTCCCTCCCTGCATTACTAGTGAGAGGCTGGCTTCACAGACAGGGGGGAGCTGCCTGACCCTCACTCCTGACTTCCCCCATGTCCCAGCTAGTGAATGGTGTGTGGGTGAGGGGGGGGGGAGGATGGTGAAGTCTGAGACAGCTCCCTCCCTGCATTACTAGTGAGAGGCTGGCTTCACAGACAGGGGGGAGCTGCCTGACCCTCACTCCTGACTTCCCCCATGTCCCAGCTAGTGAATGGTGTGTGGGTGAGGGGGGCGGGGGAGGATGGTGAAGTCTGAGACAGCTCCCTCCCTGCATTACTAGTGAGAGGCTGGCTTCACAGACAGGGGGGAGCTGCCTGACCCTCACTCCTGACTTCCCCCATGTCCCAGCTAGTGAATGGTGTGTGGGTGAGGGGGGGGGGGGAGGATGGTGAAGTCTGAGACAGCTCCCTCCCTGCATTACTAGTGAGAGGCTGGCTTCACAGACAGGGGGGAGCTGCCTGACCCTCACTCCTGACTTCCCCCATGTCCCAGCTAGTGAATGGTGTGTGGGTGAGGGTGGGGGGAGGATGGTGAAGTCTGAGACAGCTCCCTCCCTGCATTACTAGTGAGAGGCTGGCTTCACAGACAGAGGGGAGCTGCCTGACCCTCATTCCTGACTTCCCCCATGTCCCAGCTAGTGGATGGTGTGTGGGTGAGGGGGGGGGGGGGGGGAGGATGGTGAAGTCTGAGACAGCTCCCTCCCTGCATTACTAGTGAGAGGCTGGCTTCACAGACAGGGGGGAGCTGCCTGACCCTCACTCCTGACTTCCCCCATGTCCCAGCTAGTGAATGGTGTGTGGGTGAGGGGGGGGGGGGAGGATGGTGAAGTCTGAGACAGCTCCCTCCCTGCATTACTAGTGAGAGGCTGGCTTCACAGACAGGGGGGAGCTGCCTGACCCTCACTCCTGACTTCCCCCATGTCCCAGCTAGTGAATGGTGTGTGGGTGAGGGGGGGGGAGGATGGTGAAGTCTGAGACAGCTCCCTCCCTGCATTACTAGTGAGAGGCTGGCTTCACAGACAGGGGGGAGCTGCCTGACCCTCACTCCTGACTTCCCCCATGTCCCAGCTAGTGAATGGTGTGTGGGTGAGGGGGGGGGGGAGGATGGTGAAGTCTGAGACAGCTCCCTCCCTGCATTACTAGTGAGAGGCTGGCTTCACAGACAGGGGGGAGCTGCCTGTCCCTCACTCCTGACTTCCCCCTTGTCCCAGCTAGTGAATGGTGTGTGGGTGAGGGGGGGGGGGGGTGGATGGTGAAGTCTGAGACAGCTCCCTCCCTGCATTACTAGTGAGAGGCTGGCTTCACAGACAGGGGGGAGCTGCCTGACCCTCACTCCTAACTTCCCCCATGTCCCAGCTAGTGAATGGTGTGTGGGTGAGGGGGGGGGGGAGGATGGTGAAGTCTGGGACAGCTCCCTCCCTGCATTACTAGTGAGAGGCTGGCTTCACAGACAGGGGGGAGCTGCCTGACCCTCACTCCTGACTTCCCCCATGTCCCAGCTAGTGAATGGTGTGTGGGTGAGGGGGGGGGGGGGAGGATGGTGAAGTCTGAGACAGCTCCCTCCCTGCATTACTAGTGAGAGGCTGGCTTCACAGACAGGGGGGAGCTGCCTGACCCTCACTCCTCCGGGGTATTGTGATCTTCCTGCACACAGTGCCCTATCCCTGATACCAGGGGTGTTGTGATCTTCCTGCATGCAGTGCCCTATCCCTATTAATACCAGGAGTGTTGTGACCTTCCTGCACGCAGTGCCCTATCCCTAATACCAGGGGTGTTGTGATCTTCCTGCACACAGTGCCCTATTCCTGATACCAGGAGTGTTGTGATCTTCCTGCATGCAGTGCCCTATCCCTGATACCGGGATGTGTGCAAGAAGATCCCAACACCCCCGGTATCAGGAATAGGGCACTGTGTGCAGGAAGATCGCAACACCCCTGGTATTAGGGATAGGGCACTGTGTTCAGGAAGATCACAACACTCCTGGTATTAATAGGGATAGGGCACTGTGTACATGAAGATCACAACACCCCTGGTGCCAGGGATAGGGCACTGTGTGCAGGAAGATCACAACACCCCTGGTGTCAGAGTTAGGGCACTGTGTGCAGGAAGATCACAACACCCCTGGTGCCAGGGTTAGGGCACTGTGTGCAGGAAGATCACAACACTCCTGGTATTAATAGGGATAGGGCACTGTGTGCAGGAAGATCACAACACCCCTGGTGCCAGGGTTAGGGCACTGTGTGCAGGAAGATCACAACACTCCTGGTATTAATAGGGATAGGGCACTGTGTGCAGGAAGATCACAACACCCCTGGTGCCAGGGTTAGGGCACTGTGTGCAGGAAGATCACAACACTCCTGGTATTAATAGGGATAGGGCACTGTGTGCAGGAAGATCACAATACCCCTGGTATCAGGGTTAGGGCACAAGTTCTAGTCACATTGACTGATCACATTACTTGTTTTGTCAAGCTACCAACTGTTTCCATTTCCCATCCCCCATATACTGTCAGTGGGAAGCTTGGTAACATGAATAAATAAGAGGGCAGCCAATAGGAATACATATTCATTCCTAAACTGACCTTAACTGACCTGAAAAGTGTCAAATTGTATCATTTTCAGTTAGTGCGCACTAACTCCCAGTTAGTGCGCATTAACTCCCGTTAGTGCGCACTAACTCGAGTTAGTGCGCACTAATCGGAAAAAACGATTTTTAACGATTTTTTAACTAAAAAATCGTGCCTAACACGATTTTCTTGCCCTGCCACACGATTTCTATCATTAAGACGATATGGAAAACGATTCACATCTCTAGTGGATAACACATTGAAATCATCGGTTCAGTGTGCTGCGGCAGTCAAAAAAGCAAACAGAATGTTGGGAATTATTAGAAAGGGAATAGTGAATAAAACGGAAAATGTCATAATGCCTCTGTATCGCTCCATTGTGAGACCGCACCTTGAATACTGTGTACAATTCTGGTCGCCGCATCTCAAAAAAGATATAATTGCGATGGAGAAGGTACAGAGAAGGGCTACCAAATGATAAGGGGAATGGAACAGCTCCCCTATGAGGAAAGATTAAAGAGGTTAGGACTTTTCAGCTTGGAGAAGAGACAACTGAGGGGGGATATGATAGAGGTGTTTAAAATTGTGAGAGGTCTAGAGCGGGTAGATGTGAATCGGTTATTTACTCTTTCGGATAGTAGAAAGACTAGGGGGCACTCCATGAAGTTAGCATGGGGCACGTTTAAAACTAATCGGAGAAAGTTTTTTTTACTCAACGCACAATTAAACTCTGGAATTTGTTACCAGAGGATGTGGTCAGTGCAGTTAGTATTGCTGTGTTTAAAAAAGGATTGGATAAGTTCTTGGAGGAGAAGTCCATTACCTGCTATTAAGTTCACTTAGAGAATAGCCACTGACATTAGCAATGGTAACATGGAATAGACTTAGTTTTTGGGTACTTGCCAGGTTCTTATGGCCTGGATTGGCCACTGTTGGAAAAAGGATGCTGGGCTTGATGGACCCTTGGTCTGACCCAGTATGGCATTTTCTTATGTTCTTATGTTCTTAAAGCCCCCGAGGAGCGGGTACCTGAGTCACCCAGTTTGGAATGCAGGAACAGCAAGGTGAAGCGTCTCTGAGTAGCGGAATTAAGCAAGACTGAAAGCCTTGCTAACTCGAAGGTACGAAGGTCCGGTAGGTTTAAATACACGTAGGCAGGTGATGTCATGCGGAGGGGATGCCCCCGAGGTTCCCGCCATGACATGGATAAGAGGGGGGCAGGCGCGCGTGCGTATGCCGTAAGTCACACCAGATTCAAGATGGTGACCCCATCCCTGGAACGCCAGGGATGTCAGCTTGCAGAGGCAGTGGTGGCCATATTTGCCAGAATTGGAGCTGCAGGGCAAAAAAAGGTGAGCAACAAAGGTCGCAGCTATCTGCGACCAACGGGCTCAACAGGCATTGCAGAACATTGACGACGTCCTGGTGGTGGCTCTAGAGGTCTTGAAAAAATACCTGGATGTTGTCCAGGTAGACCACGACGCAGCTATAGAGCATGTCTCTGAAGATCTCGTTAATCAAATTCTGAAACACCGCTGGAGCATTCCTGAGGCCAAATGACATTACCAGATATTCAAAATGGCCGTCACAGGTGTTAAATGCGACTTTCCATTCATCGCTGTGATGGATCCTGACCAAATTGTAAGCTCGCCTGAGGTCCAATTTGGTAAATATCTTGGCCCCCTGGAACCTGTCAAAGAGTTCAGAGATTAACGGTAAGGGGTAACAGTCCTTCTGGGTAATCTCATTTAAGCCGCAGTAATCTATGCACGGCCATAGGGAGCCATCCTTCTTCCCTACAAAAAAGAACATCGCTCCAGCAGGAGATTTGGAAAGCCGAATGAAGCCCTTTGCTAAATTTTCTTGTATGTATTCGGACATGGCCTTTGTCTCTGTTAACGAAAGTGGGTAAACCCTTCCTCGGGGAGGCTCAGTGTTAGGCAATAAGTTTATAGCACACTCAAACGATTGGTGAGGAGGTAGAGTGTCTGCAGCCTTTTTGGAAAACACATCCATGAAAGAGGAGTACTGTGGTGGAAGGCCCAGAAGGGACGTTGTGGTAACCAGGCAAGGCATCGGGGACACATCCTCCAAGCATCTCTTATGGCAGGAGTTGCCCCATTGGGATAATTGTAGAGTGCTCCAATAAAATCGTGGAGTGTAGTTTTAACCACGGTAATCCCAGGATCACAGGGTGTATAGCTTTGTCCAGTATTAGAAAGGAAATAGTCTCCGTGTGCAGAGATCCAGTGCGGAGTCGAATGGGAACCATGGAGAAAGTAACTTTGCCATGAATGGAGGAGAGTAATAATGGCATTGGCGTGCAGACGGTGGGAATCCAAAGGTGTTCCACAAGCCTTAAGATAATATTTCCACCAGCTCTGGAGTCCACCAATGCCAGGGTGTGAAATTCCTGAGCATCCGAGTAAATGGAGACAGGCAGAGTCAATGGAGGAGAGGGTAAAGCCAGGCCTAGGAGAGGTCCTCTGGCAGAACCTAGGCCTGGGAGTTTCCCGGACAGAGTGGACAGGAGGGTACCACATGACCCAGTTGACCAGAATACCTGCAGAGGCCAGCTCTTTGACATCTACACTTCTCCTTTGAGGATAGATGACTGTGGCCCATTTGCATCGGTTCTTCCTCCTCAGTGCCTTGGGTAGTAGCGGGCTGAGCGGATAATGAAGGATGGCTGAGTGGAGCCCCTGAATCCATCCTCTTGGATCCTCTGATCTCATGCGACCACTCACGAAGACGGCTGTCGATGCGACCAGCGAGGTCAATAAGAGAATCCAAGGCCTCATGGAGTTCTCATGCTGCTAGGTCATCTTTGATACACGGGCTCAGACCTTCAAGGAATATAGCACGCAGGCAACCCAGGTCCCAGTGCAATTCAGAGGAGAGAGTCCTAAACTCGATGAAATAATCAGTCAGAGATCTGGAACCTTGTTGCAGATGCAGGTGCATAGATCCAGAGATGGCCTTTCGACCTGGGTCGTCAAATACGGACCAAAATAGAGCGAGGAAGCCTGGCAGGTCCTGAAGGATTGGCTCCATTCGTTCCCAAAGGGGCGATGCCCAGGCCAACGCTTTTCCATCCACGAGGGATAGGATGTATGCTATCTTGGAAATTACATCAGGAAAATATACAGGTTGTAAGGAAAAATGCATGTTGCACTGTTTCAAGAAGACCCTACACAATAAGGGGTCACCTGTGAAATGAGAAGGTGCCGGCAGAGGCACTGTAGACCAGAATGGTGATGCATGTGAAGAAGGACTATGTTTGGCAGGCATCAAGGCAGCGTCCAGCCGATTATTCAATTGATTGATGGCATTAGCCAAAGTCTCCAGAATCTTTTGTTGTTCTGTAATTCGCTGCACTGAGACCTGTTAGGATTTGTGGGTATGTGGGCCCCTGGGCCGAGGTGAGAGATGGTACGGGTAGGAGCACCATGAGCCTCACTGTTGGGAGGTGAGGTCTCAGCTGTGAGGTGTGTAGAGCAACAGGTGCTGGAGAGAGAGAGATGAGAGGCAGAGGAAGCTAGGGAGAGTGACCCCAGGTGGTGGAGTCACGGAACATCAGCACATGGAGCTGACTTTAGTACTAGCTTGAGAGTTCTTGAAACTTTATTAGAGAAGCAGAGTGACACTGCCCGCGGAGTGGGGAGTGTGGCAAAAGACACACAGGTGCTGGAGAGCCCCAGGGTCTGTGAAGTGGGGTATACCCACGGAGACATCCTCTGTAGTGATGATTCAGCAAGGGTCCGCAGAGCGGGGTACACCGACGAGGGTTCCTCAGTAGCAATGGTACAGCAATGGTCCGCAGAGGCGGGGTACTCACTGTAGCAGAGTGGAAATTCCAGAGAAGGCTCCGGGGAACGGAGCAGGCAGAAGTCCAAGGCGGAAGGCCCTCCAAGGAGCAGATAGCCAGAGACAGGAAGGGCACCCGAGGAGTGGGTACCCGGAATGTCTCACTCCACAGAAGCAGGAGCTCGAACAAGCATCTGTAGTGAGCAAAGTGGATTCAGCAATGAGGGAACTCGTTGCCAAGTCATAGGTAGGCAGGGCCAGCCGGCTTAAGTGTCCTTGAAGAATGATGTCATCCGAGAGGGACGCCCCCGAGTTTCCCGCCATGACATGCTTAAGACTAGCCAGGTAGCGCATACGCCTAAGGGACTCCGAGGGCAAGATAGCAGTCGGCAGCGTCCACGCCGTCCAAGGGGACCCAGGAACCAGGGTGTTTAGGCTGGCAATAGCTGGCGGAGGCTGCGAGTCAACCCAGAGGAGTCAGTGTAGTCAAGCAAGAGGTAAGCAACAGCGATCGCAGCCGTCTGCGACCGACAGTCATAACATTACATAGCTGCTTTTTCCTCTGTTTTTTCTCTGCTGCAGTTCACTTATGGTGACATGCTCTTTAACCTCTGTCTCCCTTGGGAGGTGGGTTTCATTAATATAATTTTCTTCTATAATTTCCCCAATATATATTGCTTTTATCTCTGCTGTTTCGTTTACTTATTTGATTACTAATAATCTCGACTATTAAAGTCCTCCCTTCCTACCCCTCTATCCACCCACCCTACAGTCTTTCTGGGGTACATAATTGCAGTAATGGGTAAGAAAATAATTTGTAATTAATAAAATGAGTTCTCTATCAAATCAACTGATAAAAATGGCTATTATTCAATATAACAATTGTAGTGATGTTATCTTGAGGCAAATGATCTGGAAGCTTAGGGCATGCCCCATTTGTTTACAACTCTCTTCAATGTAAAAGGAGTTGACTCACCTTAAAGCTGTATTAGTTGCAACAAAAAAAGTATTAACCACCAAGGAAGCCTCATTCATTTTACAGCATTCAGGTAACTCCCCTCACTACCACAAAAGATTCAGAATCCCAGAAACAAGAGGTTTACAGTGAACTTAGGTAGGATAAGACGTGTCCCAAAGACATCCTTTTTTCTCAATTGTGCAATCCAGAAGTCGTCCTCCACTTGAATTGAATAGAGCATCAAGAAACCCAAGAATAAATGGAATACAGTGGGTTCTGATAGGATAAGACCTGTGATGTAGACACACCCACTCTCTCGAGTGACACAACTACAAAATGTCATTTCTTAATTGGAGAATGAAGAAACTCTAGCAATGGAGACGAGACTGAAGTGGTATCTGAAAGGAGGAAACCCAGTGCGCACAGAAATTCCATAACACAACCAAAATAAAAACCATAAGAAAAAGCTCATTGAGTTGGAAGACTCAGTCATCATAAACACTGATTTGGGAAGTATTTTCAAGACCAACAGTAAAGTTAAATGCCTTTCAGGTTCCTTAGTTGATAGAAATGCAAATCAGATAGTCACTGTAATTAATAAAGTAAGGACTCTGAGGTTGACATTATCATCCATCTGGGAACCTATGACTTTACTGATAACAGCATGCAAGTGGTACAGTGAGATTTCCAGGCTCTGGGAAAGTAGATTAAGCACATGGTGAAAACTATTGCCTTTTCTGAAGTATTACCTGTTTATGGAAAGGGGAAGGAGAGACTAAGTTATATTGATAATTCAATGCATGGCTCAAAACATGGTATAAGGAAGACAATTTTGGATATATTGGAGGCTGAGGCCGTGTATGGAACAGTAAAAGAACTCTGTCAAAGATGGCTTATATCAGTGGCAGGAAAAAAGATCCTAAGTGAAAAATTCAAATCATACACCATAAGACATTTAAATTAGATGACGGGGGTGGTAGAAAGAAATTGGAATGTCACCCCCAAAATCTCCAAGAAGTGGGGGAAGAAACCAACAAAATTCTGCTGAATAGAGCAGATAAAATCTCCAAAATGAGCAGCAAGCTGAGGGAGAAAATATGGAAAGCTATGAGCACAAATGCTCAAAGTCTGGGCAATAAAATCCCAAACCTGGTTTTACTAGTTGTTGTATTTGAAAAGTTGTTAGAGTTTAAAAAAAAAAAAAAGGGTTCAAGTGATCCTCAAGCTGCTTCCAAACTGTCATCTCCTTTTACCAATCAGGTGGCAGACTGTCAGCAGCAAACCCCAGCTATATATCTAGGAAGTGACAATGGAGGAAATAGGATGGTATTCGATGGCACTCTCATGGGGAAAGAGGTCACAGCATCCACAGTGGTGATTAGTACTATTGACGAGATGATCTCTTTAGATGACCAGCCCCTGCAGGTAGTGGAGAACATGGGTTTTAGGTGGTTGCTGCACCTGTTAAAGCCAAACTATCAGGTGCCTTCCAGGATCACTTTGAGCAGAAAGGTCATGCCCAATTTGTACAAGCATTGCTGTAGTCACATCCAGGCGCTGTTGGCAAAGTCACAGAGGAGCAGCATGCATTTCAGTAGCGACAACTGGACACCGACAAATGCTTCACACTTCTTCCTCTCTCAGATGGCACACTGGTGACACCTGGCCGAGGTAGGGGTAGACAGCAGCTCCACAGAGGACAGAGTGTGAGGATACAGGTGGGCTTTGCTGCACACTCACCTGGCAGATGGTGTCCATACCTCGGCCAATATTTTAGGAGCCATTAGAAGAATACTGGAGGACTGGCAGCTGAATCAGAGAGCCAGAAGTGTAAATTCAGGGTTCTTTGTCACAGACAATGGCTCCAACATGATAAAGGCAGTATCCGATGGGAGATATCAGGGTGTACGATGCTTTGCTCATACCTTACACTTCAGTGAAGGAGGCCTTGGGGCAGGAGTCCAGGAAACTAGGGATGTGCAGAGCAAAAGTTTAAGTTCATATGTCCATATGTCCAAAGGGGGTCCCATTTGCGGTCAATATGGACATAAACAGAATTCAATGGGTTGAGTATATGTCCATATGTGCAAATAAAAATTTAAACCCCTCACCCTCCTTAATCCCTCCCCCCCCAAGACTTACCACAACTCCCTGGTGGTCCAGCGGGGTCAGGACACCATTTCTGACCAACTTTGCAAGGAGCACATGACGTCGGCGTCACGTCGGAGTGACGCGGCGTCACGTGATTCCCTGCGAGTTCCCTCCGGCACCCTCGTTCGGCCCAAAAGGAACTTTTGGCCAGCTTGGGGGGGCCTCCTGACACCCCCAAGCTGGCCAAAAGTTCCTTTTGGGCCGAACGAGGATCCCGGAAGCGATCCCGCGGGGAATCACGTGATGTCGGCGCCACGTCAGAGTGACGCGGCGTCACGTAATTCCCCGCGAGTTCCCTCCGGCACCCTCGTTCGGCCCAAAAGGAACTTTTGGCCAGCTTGGGGGGGCCTCCTGACACCCCCAAGCTGGCCAAAAGTTCCTTTTGGGCCGAACGAGGATCCCGGAAGCGACCCCGCGGGGAATCACGTGACGTCGGCGCCACGTCAGAGTGACGCGGCGTCACATGATTCCCCGCGAGTTCCCTCCGGCACCCTCGTTCGGCCCAAAAGGAACTTTTGGCCAGCTTGGGGGGGCCTCCTGACCCCCCCAAGCTGGCCAAAAGTTCCTTTTGGGCCGAACGAGCGTTCCGGTGCGAACCCGCGAGGAATCACGTGACGCCGCGTCACTCCGACGTGGCGCCGACGTCACGTGCTCCTCACAAAGAATTTCAGAAATGGCGTCCTCACTCCTCGCTGGATCACCAGGGAGTTGTGGTAAGTCTTTGGGGGGGGATTAAGGAAGGTGAGGGGCTTAAATTTTTATTTTGGATCAACAATCGCGATTTCCAACTTATTCAACATAGCTATGTTGAATAAGTTGGAAATCCGATCGTTTATGTTTCATCACTTTTTTAAGTTAAAAAAAAAAAATAAGTAGCGTTTTACATTTATGTTCAATACGAATGCACACCCCTACAGGAAACCACAGAATTTCCATCTGCATGGTTTAATAGTAGAGATGTGCATTTGTTGTGGTTCGGGGGAACCTGAACCATGAAACGGATTTTCCCCGAGCTTCGGGGGAAATTCGTTTTTCAGGTTAGTGCGGGGGGAGGGGCACATTTATTAAAAAACAAAAACAAAAAACCCCACCCCAACCCTTAAATTTTACTTTCTTACACCCCCCCACCATCCCGATCCCTCCTCAAGACTTACTAAAAGTCCCTGGTGGTCCAGCGGGGTCCCGCGAGCGATCTCTCCCTCCATGCTGTTGGGCCTGCTATGACTCAAAATGGCGCCGATAGCCTTGCCCTTACGATGTCACAGGGGCAAGGCTATCAGCGCCATTTTGAGTCATAGCAGGCCCGACAGCCCGACGGCATGGAGGGAGAGATCGCTCTCGGGACCCCGCTGGACCACCAGGGAGTTTTAGTAAGTCTTGGGGAGGGATCGGAATGGTGGGGGGGGGTGTAAGAAAGTAAAATTTAAGGGTTGGGGTGGGGTTTTTTCCCGATTCGCGGTTTTTTCCCCGATTCATGTTTTGTTTTGTTTTTATTCGTTTTTCAAGTTTCGGGTTCTGGTTCCAGTTTCGTTTTTGGCAAAAAACAATCCGTGGGAAAACGGGTTTTTCCACGAAGCACCCGAACCGAAATCTGACCAGAGTCAGAAAAACAAAGCTCATCTCTATTTAATAGAGAAGTATAGGAAAATAGCTGGGCATTTTCATGGAAGTGTGAAGGCAGTGAACATTCTCCTTGAAAAGCAGGAGGAATTAGAGATGCTTCACAAGCATCTCATTCAAGATGTGGGCACCTACTTTAATTCTACCTATATGATGCTGCAAAGGCTGGTGAAGCAGCAGACACCTCTGCATGATCTGTCGATGGAAATGGAAATAGGTGTGCAGGTCACCCTAGGGTATCATTGTTTGTCAGTCATGACACAGCTTGTTACAATCCTGCAGCCTTTTAAGTATGCTACAAATGAGCTGGGTGCCACAAGCACCACTTTGAGAGATGTCATACCAATAGTAAACATCCTTTTAGAAAAGTTGGAGGGCTTTCAACAGGAAGAGGGAATGAGAGCTGAGGTGCTGCATTGTCTGGCATCTTTGGAAAAGGAGATGATAGGTAGACAAGGACCTCTGACCAGAAATCCCACATACATGCTTGCTAGGGGTGTGTATTTGTTTGCAACATATTGGCAATCCGCAACGTATATGCCATATTCTTTGTATTCGAGGGGGTCACGAAACGTATGGCGAACCCCCTCGAATACAACATATCATTAACGAATAAACCCCCACCCCCCTGACCCCCCCAAGACTTGTCAAAAGTCCCTGGTGGTCCACCAGGGGTCCAGGAGCGATCTCCTGCACTCGGGCTGTCGGCTGCCGGTATTCAAAATGGCGCCAATAGCCTTTGCCCTTACCATGTCACAGGGACTACCAGTGCCATTGGTCGGCCCCTGTCACATGGTAGGAGTACAAGATGGCGCCGGTTGTCCATTGCTCCTACTATGTGACAGGGCCGACCAATGGCACCGGTAGCCCCTGTGACATAGTAAGGGCAAAGGCTATTTTGCCATTTTGAATACCGGCAGCTGACGGCCCGAGTGCAGGATATGGCTCCAGGACCCCCACTGGACCACCAGGGACTTTTGGCAAGTCTTGGGGGGTCAGGAGGGTGGGGGGGTTGTAGTTAATTAAATTTCAAGGGTTGGGATGGGGTTTTTTTTGGGAAACGAATACATATGTAACTAATGAACAGATTGGGGTCCCCCGAGAACGGATACAATGGATTTCGGTCTCGGCAAATATGAATACCGAATGGGACAAATCCGTCCATGCTGCACATCCCTAATGCTTGCTACATTATGTGATCCATGTGTGAAAGGGAGATTCTCATTGGAGGCAGTGGTGTACCAAGGCAGGGGAAGAGGGGCCAATGTCAATGGTGCTGATGGCCGACATAGTGAAGTCCATGGGGCCAGAGGTGGATCCCACTCACCGGTAGCTGAAAAACCAGAAGAGAGGCTGTGCAGCCGTCGGTGGACCTCATCCCACTGGAGGCTGAGCAGAGAAGTGTGCCCTTCTCATCACGTGTGCTGGCCACTGTTCCATCTAGGCTGCATTTCTCCCCCTGTACAGGAAGATCAGGGCCGTGGTGGGGATCATGCCACCATGGCCTGAAGAAATCAAGACATCTCCAAACCTCCAGGTGCTCCTTCTTCCTGCTTACGTAGCCCCTGAAGAAAAATGTTGCTGAAGCTGTGTGGGCAGGAAGGAGGAGGGGCATCTCCTCACATGCAAAGAGGAGCAGTGTCTGTGGCAGGGCCATGACTCCTACCTTGTGTTGGCCCAAAAAGAGTCATCGTCGGTAGCAGTACTGCTGCGGATCCCATTTCGCGGTGGCCTGAGAAGATCAGAGCCACCTCGGAGCCCCTCCCACTGTGATCCGCGAAGAGGCTAATGTAACCCCAATATGGATAATAGGGATGTGAATCGTGTCCTCGATCGTCTTAACGATCGATTTCGGCTGGGAGGGGGAGGGAATCGTATTGTTGCCGTTTGGGGGGGTAAAATATCGTGAAAAATCGTGAAAAATCGTGAAAAATCTAAAAATCGAAAAATCGCAAAACCGGCACATTAAAACCCCCTAAAACCCACCCCCGACCCTTTAAATTAAATCCCCCACCCTCCCGAACCCCCCCCAAATGAGTTAAATAACCTGCGGGTCCAGCGGCGGTCCGGAACGGCAGCGGTCCGGAACGGGCTCCTGCTCCTCAATCTTGTTGTCTTCAGCCGGCGCCATTTTCCAAAATGGCGGCGAAAAATGGCGGCGGCCATAGACGAACACGATTGGACGGCAGGAGGTCCTTCCGGACCCCCGCTGGACTTTTGGCAAGTCTCGTGGGGGTCAGGAGGCCCCCCACAAGCTGGCCAAAAGTTCCTGGAGGTCCAGCGGGGGTCAGGGAGCGATTTCCCGCCGCGAATCGTTTTCGTACGG
The DNA here is from genome assembly GCF_901001135.1 of Rhinatrema bivittatum. NCBI lineage: Eukaryota > Metazoa > Chordata > Amphibia > Gymnophiona > Rhinatrematidae > Rhinatrema > Rhinatrema bivittatum. The sequence continues at coordinate 365,217,970 of NC_042620.1, read as the reverse complement.
AAAATGGCGCCGGCAGGAGATCGACTGCAGGAGGTCGTTCAGCGAGGGTTCCGGCGCCTCGCTGAACAACCTCCTGCAGTCGATCTCCTGCCGGCGCCATTTTCCGTACGAAAACGATTCGCGGCGGGAAATCGCTCCCTGACCCCCGCTGGACCTCCAGGAACTTTTGGCCAGCTTGTGGGGGGCCTCCTGACCCCCACGAGACTTGCCAAAAGTCCAGCGGGGGTCCGGAAGGACCTCCTGCCGTCCAATCGTGTTCGTCTATGGCCGCCGCCATTTTTCGCCGCCATTTTGGAAAATGGCGCCGGCTGAAGACAACAAGATTGAGGAGCAGGAGCCCGTTCCGGACCGCTGCCGTTCCGGACCGCCACTGGACCCGCAGGTTATTTAACTCATTTGGGGGGGGTTCGGGAGGGTGGGGGATTTAATTTAAAGGGTCGGGGGTGGGTTTTAGGGGGTTTTAGTGTGCCGGCTCACGATTCTAACGATTTATAACGATAAATCGTTAGAATCTCTATTGTATTGTGTTCCATAACGGTTTAAGACGATATTAAAATTATCGGACGATAATTTTAATCGTCCTAAAACGATTCACATCCCTAATGGATAATGTAACCCCAATATTTAAAAAGGGCTCCAGGGGTGATCCGGGAACTACAGACCAGTTAGCCTAACTTCAGTGCCAGGAAAAATAGTGGAAAGTGTTCTAAACATCAAAATCACAGAACATATAGAAAGACATGGTTTAATGGAACAAAGTCAGCATGGCTTTATCCAAGGCAAGTCTTGCCTCGCAAATCTGCTTCACTTTTTTGAATGGGTTAATAAACATGTAGATAAAGGTGAACTGGTAGATGTAGTGTATTTGGATTTTCAGAAGGCATTTGACAAAGTTCCTCATGAGAGGCTTCTAGGAAAAGTAAAAAGTCATGAGATAGGTGGCAATGTCCTTTCGTGGATTACAAACTGGTTAAAAGACAGGAAACAGAGAGTAGGATTAAATGGACAATTTTCTCAGTGGAGGGGAATGGGCAGTGGAGTGCCTCACGGATCTGTACTGGGACCTATGCTTTTCAATATATTTATAAATGACCTGGAAAGGAATACGAAGAGTGAGGTAATCAAATTTGCAGATGATACAAAATTATTCAGAGTAGTTAAATCACAAGCGGATTGTGATAAATTGCAGGAAGACCTTGTGAGACTGGAAAATTGGACATCCAAATGGCAGATGAAATTTAATGTGGATAAGTGCAAGGTGATGCATATAGAGAAAAATAACCCATGCTATAATTACTCAATGTTAGGTTCCATATTAAGAGCTACCACCCAAGAAAGAGATCTAGGCATCATAGTGGATAACACATTGAAATCATCAGTTCAATGTGCTGCGGCAGTCAAAAAAGCAAACAGAATGTTGGGAATTATTAGAAAGGGAATGGGGAATAAAACGGAAAATGTCATAATGCCTCTGTATCACTCCATGGTGAAACTGCATCTTGAATTCTGTGTACAATTCTGGTCACCACATCTGTAAAATGATATAGTTGCGATGGAGAAGGTACAGAAAAGGGTGACCAAAATGATAAAAGGGATGGAACAGCTCCCCTATGAGGAAAGAGGAAAGAGTTTAGGACTGTTCAGCTTGGAGAAGAGATGGCTGAGGGGTGATATAATAGAGGTCTTTAAAATCATGAGAGGTCTAGAACGGGTAAATGTGAATCGCTTATTTACTCTTTCAGATAATAGAAAGACTAGGGGGCACTCCATGAAGTTAGCATGTGGCACATTTAAAACTAACCGGAGAAAGTTATTTTTCACTCAACGCACAATTAAACTCTGGAATTTGTTGCCAGGGGATGTGGTTACTGCAGTTAGTGTAGCTGGGTTTAAAAAAGGATTGGATAAGTTCTTGGAGGAGAAGTCCATTACCTGTCATTAAATAAGTTGACTTAGAAAATAGCCACTAGAGATGTGAATCGTGTGCCCGATCGTCTTAACGATCAGGTTCGGATGGTGGGAGGGAAAAATCGGATCGTTAGAAATTGTGAATTGGAATCGTTCTCTGTGACAAGGTAAGGGCAAAGGCGATCGGCACCATACTGGCAGTCGATCGCCTTTGCCCTTAACTTGTCACAGGGAGCGACGGTCGCTCCCTGTGACAAGTTAAGGGCAAAGGCGATCGGCGCCATTTTGAAACCTCCAGCACCGGCACCGGCACGATTGAAGGCATGGCTCCTGGACCCCCGCTAGACCACCAGGTACATCTAAAAGGTTTTTGGGGGGGTCGGGAGGGTGGGAGAAGCAAAGGGGTAATTTGAAAAGGGTCGGGGTGGGGGTTTTTTTTCGGGCCATCGGCGCCTTTTTATCAGTGGTAGCCAAAATGGCGCCGATGGCCCGAGAGCGGGACATCGCGCTGGGGACCCCCCCCACTGGACCACCAGGTAATTTAACATTTTGGGGGGGTTCGGGAGGGTGGGGGAGTGTAAGGAATTTGTTTTAAAAGGTTGGGGTGGGTTTAGAGGTTGTGTTGGTGTGCCGGTTTTCCCACCCTCCCCCAAATAATTCCCGTGCCCTATTTAACGATACTATATAAATGCCCCTGACGATAAATCGTGGGCATTTGTATTGTATCGTGTACTCTAATGGTTTAGAACGATTTTAAAATTATCGGACGATAATTTTAATCGTTCAAAAACGATTCACATCCCTAATAGCCACTGCTATTACTGGCATCAGTAGCATGGGATAGACTTAGTTTTTGGGTACATGCCATCGGTCGCAGATGGCTGCGACCACTGTTGCTCACCTTATACCTTCTGCATCGACTCCTCTGGGGAGACTGGCGGCCTCTGCCAGCTATCGCCAACCTGCATGCCCTAGTTCCTGGGCCTTCAGGCATGGTGTGGACGCTGCCAACTGCCATTTTGCCCTGGGAGTTCCTTAGGCGTTCTTGCGCATCCTCGGGCCAGTCTTATTCATGTCATGGTGGGAACCTCGGGGGCGTTCCCCCGGATGACGTCATTTCTCGTGGACATTTAAGCTGGTTGGCCCTGCCTACCTCTGACTTGGCAACAAGTTCCCTCATCGCTGAATCTGCTTACTTTGGACCTGCATTCCAGCTCCTGCTCCCTTGACGAGGCACGTTCTGGGTACCCACTCCTCGGGGGCCCTATCTGTCTTTGGCTATCCGCACTTCGTAGGGCCTTGCTTCTTGGACTTCCACTTGCCCCATTCCCCGGGGCTTCCTCTGGAACCTTCGCTCTGCTACAGTAGTACCCTGCTCTGCGGATCATTGCTGTACCTCCTCTACTCTACCTCATCGGTGTACCCCGCTCTGCGGATTCATGACGCACCACCTCTACTGAGGACCCCTCATCGGTGTACCCCACTCTGTGGACCATTGCCATACCAAAGCTACTGGGGAACCCTCACGGTATACCCCGCTCTGCGGACCATCACCGTTCAGCTCTACAGAGGACTTCTCCGTGGGTATACCCCACTGCACAGACTTGTGGCAGCTCAGCGTCTGTGTGACTTTCTGCTTCACTCCCCGCTCCGCGGGCAGTGTCTCTCTGTTTCTTTAATAAAGACTCAAGGACATTCTAGCTAGAACTGATGTCAGCTCCTTGTACTGACACCCCATGGCTCCACCGCCTGGGGTCACCATCTCTAGCTCTTCTGCCCTCTCTTCTCCACTCTCTCTCTCTCCAGCACCTGTTGCTCTGCACACCCTTAGCTGAGACCTCGCCTCCCGATGGTGAGGCTCACTGGGCTTCTCCTCGTGGGCGGTACCATCTCTCACCTTGGCCCAGGGGCCCACATACTCATGTGAGCAGGAGAGCCTGTGTGTGTGTGTGACAGCATGTAGAAGTGAGAGCCTAGGTGTGTGTATGAGAGAGAGAGACTGTGTGAGAAAATGAGAACTTCTATGTGAGTGAGACAGCATGTGAAAGAGAGAGCAGGTGTGTTTGTAAAAGACACAGCATGTGTAAGTGAGGTCCGTGTGTGTGTGTAACAGCATGTGAGATTGAGCCTGAGTATGTGTTTGACAGAGGAAGGGAAGAAGACAAGTGGTAAGAGAAGAAACAGAAAAAAAGACACTGTAAAAGGAATTGGGGAAAAGACCAAGAAAGGATATATGGGAAAAAAAAACCTGGGACCAACCAATAAGAAAACTAAGATCAGCCAACAAAGGTAAAAAAAAAAAAAAAAGATTTTTTTGAAGTTTTAGTGATTGGCATATGTTAACTTTGGGAATGTGCATTACATATTTGTATTTTGTCCTTTCAGGCTTTCCATTTTATTTTTGTTTGCTTGTTTCTGCTTCTAATTTGTAGTCCTTATTCTGTATTGGGGAAGGGTCTGTCTGTTCTCAGGCATACGCAGATGCAGTATTTTTTCTGGCATGTAGTTTTTTTGTAGGGCTTTGTCTCAGTATGGCTTGTTCTGTTAACTCCAGTAGCTGGTATATTAGTGTTCTAGGGCATGGTTTAATATTTGCTTTGCTGCAGTGTCATAGATAAGGCTGCTGCTGTTTGAGTCCTGAGGGAGTGCTGGTATGGTATGGCAAGGTTCTATGTGTCTTTTTTATTTTTGTTTTGCAAGGGTTTGTGTTCTCATAGTATTTGGCAGTGAAGGGTTTGCAGTTACTGAGATGTGTGTGTGTGTGTCTGTGGAAGAGGAGGAGAACTGCATGAGTATGCATGAGCATCTGAGGAGTGAATGAGAGGATGAGAAGTGAGTGTGTGTGTTTGTGAGAATGAGCATGTATGTGTGAGAAAAGAGTATGAGAATGAATATACAAGTGTGTTACAGTGTGTGTATGTGAGAAGGATCGTGTGCATGCTGCCACCAATGTATCCTTTAAGGATTTGGTTGTTGTGAGCATAAAAGTGATAGGCTTTTTGCATCAAAGAAAGTACTGCTCGCAGGATAATTAAATAGAACATTTTTGCTCACAGCAACTCAATCCTTAGAGGTAACATTCATGCTTGCCTGCGGAATTAAAACTCACGAGAGCAGCACTTTCTCTATGCTGATTTCGCAATGCACAGAGGAGGCAGCAGAACAGGCTTCAGTGCCAGTAGCAGCAATCAGCTCCTCTCCAGTAGCCACATGGCAGCAATAACAGCGGCAGCAGAGGAATGTGAGAGACATCGAGGCTGCTGGGAAAAGAAACTGAGTCCGCCTTCAGTGTGTACATGTGTATGAATGGGAGTCTGCCTGGGTGTGTGTGTGTGAGAGTGTATGAATGGGTGCCTGCCTGGGGGTCTGTGTGTGCGAGAATGAATGAGTGCCTGCATAGGGGTCTGTGTGTATGCATAGGGGTCTGTGTGCCTGCCTGCATGTCTGTGTGTGTATATGAGAATGAATGGGAGTTTGCCTGGGTGTGCATGTGAGAGAAATGGGAGCTTGCTTGGGTGTGTATGTGTGTGGGGGGGGGGGGGGGGGGGGAGCGAGTGACAGCATGTGTATGTATGTATGAGGGAAGCTGGAGGGAGGGACAGAACCTGTGCATGAGTGTGTGTCTGTGTTTGTGAGAGAGAGAGGTTGTGGGTGTGTATGTGACAGTGTATGTGTGAGAGAGAATGGACATGTGAGTGTGTGTGAGAGAGAGAGAGGATAAAGTTTGTGTGTGCCCCTAGCACCCTGATCTTAGACAATCTCAGGGTGACAAAATCAAGAGTTCCCAGGTATGGACAGCAGGGGCTTATTTTAAAATCCCTATTAGTTTTAATTATTGGGTGTTGTTTGATGTCTGCTGTTTTTAAATATTTTATTGGTGCTTGGGAAATGTTTTAAAAATTTATGACTTGAATTAATAGATGTTCTATTCATCAGTAGTTTTGAAATATGTATTCTTTAAAAATGGCGCGGGCCATCCAGTGCTCCTACCATGTGACAGGGGCCGGCCAATGGCACGGATACCCTGTCACATGGTAAGGGCAAAGGCCATCGGCGCCATTTTTATTAGTGGCAGTCGACGGCCCGAGAGCGGGAGATCGCTCCCGGGACCCCCACTGGACCACCAGGTACCTGTAAAAAGTTTTTTGGGGGGTCAGGAGGGTGGGGGAAGCTAAATGATTAGTTTTAAAGGGTCGAGGTGGGTTTTTTGTTTATCGGCTTGGGCGCAGCCGATAAACAAAACCGCGATCGGGCCAGACGAAAAAAAACCCACGATGTGAATCGGAACCGGAATCAGAACCGATTCCGGTTCCAATTCACATCTCTAGTAGCAATCGGGTTTGTTTTGTTTCCCCAGTAGGTGGTGATTTGGTATTCTGGGACCAGTTTAATATTTGCCTGTGCTTTTTCACAGGTAGAGTTCTTGTTGTTTGAGTCCTTGGTGTTACTACTATTATGTTATGATAGGTTTCCTGTATATATTTTGAGTGTCTTTTCTGCGGGGGTTGTGGTAGTTCACTATGTGTCTGGCAGCGGAAGGTGTTTGTGCTGCTATTACTCGGCTCGATACTGTAAGGCCGCGGTAGAAACAGTGCGGCAGTGTCAGGCGCACCCTTCCTCCCCGCACGCACAGTTCTCTTGACCTAGCGCCTGATACTCTCTTCTAATTGCATGCAAATGCATGCCGCGGCTGTGAAGCGTTAGGGAAGGGTTATGCCCGCGCAACCCATTTTACTGTATAAGCGCTTAATACAGCGCCTATACAGTAACCTGGGTGCGCTGGTACGTCACGATGCCCGACGTCACGGCATGTGACTGCCTTGAGCACCGAATCGCAGGGGTCGCACAGGCGCGCATTCATTCACCCAGGCGGAGGAGCCGGCTGCTTTCGTCGCCGGCTCCTCCGCCTGGATGAATGCGCGTCTGTGCGACCCGGCCTAGATTTAACACGCGACCACCCGCCCCCCGGCTCCCGCCGCTGGCCGCCTGGACCCACACAGCCCTCCGACAGGTATTTAAAAATTTTTATTTTTTTTTCTGACAGGTTTTATGTGTCCCACAGCATTACATTTTCTCGATCATCTCTGTATCACTTTTTTTTTATTGTGTTTTATTGTTTTTGAGTATCTTAAGCGGTGTCGATGGATTTGTTACTAGACTCACAGTCCTAACACCTACTAGGGGGAGGCGGTAAACTAACACGTTAAGGCCGCGGCAAAACAGCGGATTACTAAGGAGATAATATCAGCGCCCGTTACAGTATCGGAGGGGAATAGCTAATTCCTTCATTATACAACTAATTCGTTCATTTACACATCATATACATGCTGCGTGTGGAAAGGGTTATGTGTCTATTTTACGAAGCACTAAGGACGCGTGAAACTGGAGACTGTATCGCTGGATCGCCTTACTCGTCTGTATTGTGCGCTCCCAGCACATTACAGACGGGGAATCTTTTACCGCACGTTACTGTATCGACCTGACTGTGAGGTGACACCAGAATTTGAAAATATCTTTTTGCATGATGAGCTGTAGGGGAAACCTTCAAGCTCCATTGTTGGAGGGATTTCTGTGAATGCACAGTGAATTACAGAACTGGAGGTGCAGGTTTATATTGATATTCTGTCCCTTCCTGTATACATTCCAGTCTTCACTCTCATAGCCATAAAGAATTAACTGAATGGGACTATCAAATAATTTTAATAGTAGTTTTACTAGAAGGGTGAAACTAGTCAGTTTTTTGTTTTTTTTTTTAAATTTACACAAAAGACCCTTGGGAATTTCTCATTAAGACTTTGTTATAGCCAATTTTAGGGTGTGATGTGAGGAAATATCATTTTGGCTTCCCCCCCCCCCTCCCGAAATTCTGTCTAGAGACGCCACAGAATTTTTGTGACCTTATGCAATAGTACAAGAAGGATGGGAGGGGGCGCTGGGGAGGCACACAAATGCATTGGCCCCCGGGCACCGGAGACCCTCTGTGCACCACCGGCTGGAGGCTAACAATCTTGACACACACGAACAGCATGCTAGCAGAAGAGGTCTTTCGACTAGAACGCCAGAGGCTGAGGCAGAGGAGGGATAGCACAGGAAGAAATACCATCATTGGCCAGATCAGACAGTATTGCAAGTCGGAACCACCTAGAACTCCCTCCTCCACAGTAAAATGGAAAATCCTCAGTTTTGTCCCAGGTTATTGTGAAAGCAGCTGGGAAGAAAGACACATATCTGATACCAGCAAAGGAGATGGTAGCTCAAATCTCAGTGACACACTGTCTCGTAGAACCCACCAAGGATATGGGGACAGATGTGCTGGCATATTGTTCTCAAAAGTCCAGCATTTGGTCAGATCTAGTGAGAGTGGCTCAGCGCTATCTCTCTTGACTACTGAGTGTCCCCAGCGAAAGAGTGTTATCGATGACAGGTGACATCATAAGCCCTCATCACTCCAGCTATCCCACCCTTGATAGAAAAGCTAGTGTACCTGAAAATTAATCTGCCTTTGCTTGGATTCCAGATTTACTATGTGAGGAGCAAGATGAATGAAAGGAATTTTAAGGTCCTGTAACTGCTTTGACTGTCTATCTGCCATACCTCAAATACCAGCAATGGGGCTTACAAAACATCCAGCATGCAGCAACATTCACATCCAGTGACTAATTGCATCTGTTTGCTGTGTCCTCAACACTGTCAGTTTGGTCCCTCTTCCTCAATCACACTCCTGCTATCGCCACCCAGGCCTGAAATGCTACATCAAGGGCCACACCACCCAGAAAGCTGAGTCCCACTGTGTCCCCATCACTGTCAGTTGGGCCACACATCTACAACTACACTGCTGCTGGCACCCAAGCCCGAGAAGCCAGATCAAGGGCCACATCGCCCTGAAAGCTAAGTCCTATTGTGTCCCCCAACACCGTCAGTTGGATCACACACATCCTGCTTCTTCCTGCCATGTCTCCAAAAACATCACTGGGGGCAATATGCACTGACACCCTCTGCCTACCTAGCCCTTATCAACATTACTAGGGCCAACAAGCGCTGACACCTACTGCCTACCTTGCCCTAATTACCATCACTGGGGTCTGACCAATCCTGTAACCTCCTGATTGGTCCCCATCAACAAAACTGGGGACTGCCACACCTTGCTACCTTCTGACTTGTCCCCATCAAAAGAACTGGGCCAGTCACACTCTGCTGTCTCCTGACTTGTCCCCATAAAGACACCTGGGGCCAGTCACACTCTGCTGCCTCTTGACTTGTACCCATCAACAAAACTGGAGCCTGTTACACCTTCCTGCCTTCTGACTTGTCCCTATCAACAAAACTGGTGCCTGGCTTACCCTGCTACCTCCTGACTTGTTGCCATCAAGATAACCGGGGCCTGTCATACCCTGCTGCCTCCTGTCACGTTCCCAACATCAGTACTGGAGTCTGACCAATTCTTCTGCTTCCTGTCACGTCCCCAATGTCAACGGTGGGATTCAACCAAATCTGCTGCCTCATCATGTCCTGAATGTCAACAGTGTAGTCTGACAAATCCTGCTGCCACTGTCATGTCCTAAACAACAATGGGTCCTGACTCAGCCTTCTTCTGCTTTATACATCCTCAGCAACACCAGCTAAATGGCAGCCTCTGAACATAGCCAGATATTCAGGGGCTGCCACTTAGCTGGATAAGTCCTACTTATCTGCCTAAGAAGCATTTGAATATCTCTAGCATTTATGCCACTTTTGATGTCACTTTGCCACACTCTAAAGTACCTTGCAGTTCTTTCCCCCTTCTATTGATTTCTTCTTCTCACAAGTTTCATTAGAATTGACAAAAAAGCAATCATTATTCTGGAGCCAAGAACAGACTGTAATGCTTCCCCAATAGGCTTTAACGGAAAACTAATAAAACTAATGAAAGAAGAAAGTACAATTTTTTTCAAATTGAAACTAATGGAACAAATATGGGTCCCAGCGAACCAAAACAATTTTTTTTCTTCTGCACATCCCTAACATATCCGATATGATATGTAAATCTAACACCGGTATATAAAAACAAATAAATAAAATAAATAAATTACACAAATGGCTGTGACTTGTAGTTCAGAGTGTTGGATTCGTGGACCCTTGGACCGATCGGAACCAGATGGTGAGTCGCTGCGTGAGGTAGCAGCGGAAGTCCCGATCGGAAGGCGGCAAGGACCGAGTTCTGAGTGGCTGAAGTGGAACCCCAGAAAGCCCTATGCGACCAAGGGCCGTGGCAAGGACGGACGAAGCGGGGAAGCTGGTGCGATGGTGAGAGGATCTTCTCCCTGGAAGCCGAGCCTCCCCCGAGAGGAGCTCGTAGGAGTTCGGCCGCTGGGACTTAGGCGATTCACCCTGGAAGCCGGCGTCCCCCCAGGAGGAGCCCGTAGGGACCCGGCCGCTGGGACTTAGGAGAGCCCGCGGGGGCGGAGTCCTGTGGAGTCCTCGGTAGTCGCTCACCGGTCCAGAGTCGTGCGCCAGGGAATCATCGCTTGCCAGTCCGGGATCAGAAACCAAGGGATCGCTGTAAGCCACACCGGGGTCTGAGAGCCGGGAGTCGTCGTAAGCCAGTCCGAGGTCCAAAGCCAGAGGGAACACCGTAAGCCACGCCGGGTCAGAAGCCAAGAGTCGTCGTAATCCAGTCCAGAGTCAGAAGCCGAGAATCACAGGAAGACAGTCCGAGATCAGGAACACAAGAACCAACCAGGAACAGGAACGCAGCAACTGAAGACAGGGTAAACCTGGGAACCTCATTGCAAGGCGGCGTTCAGGTCCGGCTGCAGGGCTAAAGTACCCTGGAGGCGTCTGACGTCATCGGGGGCGTCCCCCAGGCTTTCCGGCGCTGGCCCCTTTAAATATTAGAGAGAGACGCGCGCGTGCGTCTAGGGGGCGGGGCTTAACGCCGCGAGGCGCCGGCTGCTCCGGCGAGGCAGAGAAGCGGCAGCAGAAGCGGCTGTAGGCCCGGGCGAGCTGGGGGAACGCCGGGCCTGCGGTCGCCGGCGTCCCCGGGGCCCTGGGGAGCGCGGGACCCGCGCCAACCCGCGAGCCGGTGAGTGGCAATTCCGGGGGCGGCCCGGAATCGCAACAGTACCCCCCCCCCCCTACGCCCCCTCCCTGGGGGCCGCGGCTTATCCGGATGAGCCAAATGAAATTGACGAAGGAGCACTTTGTCGAGTATGTGGGCGGAGGGCTCCCACGAGTTCTCTTCAGGGCCATAACCCTCCCAGGACAGGAGGTATTCCCACCGATGGCGGTGGAACCGGACATCCAGCACCTCTTTAACCGTGTAGGTGGTATCAGGATCTGAGGATACCTCGGAGGGTTCTGGCGGCGATGGCCGGAATCGGGAGAGCACCAGTGGCTTGAGGAGGGACACATGGAAGACGTCATGGATCTTGAGCGTGGATGGCAGGCGCAGTCTGTAGGATACAGCCCCAATGCGTTCGGCCACCGGGAAGGGTCCAATGTAACGCGGTGCTAGTCTCATGGACGGAGTCCGCAATTGGATGTGTTTAGTGCTTAGCCATACCCTCGTCCCGGGTAGGAAAACCGGAGCGGGCCGTCGAGCCCTATCTGCATAAGCCTTAAAGCGGGTGGCCGTCCTGCGAAGTTTTTCCTGAGTAGCGAGCCAGAGGCGTTGGAGCTGACTAGCTGTTAGTTGTGCCGCCGGGGAGGTAACCTGCACTGGTAATGGCAATGGAGGTCTAGGCACCCTCCCATAAACTAGCTGGAAGGGAGGCTGTAGTGTAGCGGAGTGCTTGTGGCGATTATAGGAGAATTCCACCCAGGGGATGAGAGAGGCCCAGTTGTCTTGAAGCTCATCTACAAAGGCTCTAAGGAAAGTCTTCAGGGAGCGGTTAGTTCGTTCCACCTGTCCGTTACCCTGGGGGTGGAATGCCGTGGTAAAATCCAGTTGTACCCCGAATTTTCTGCATAACGCCCTCCAGTACTTGGCTGTGAATTGCGGACCTCGATCTGAGGCGATATGCGACGGTAGTCCATGCAATTGGAAAATATGTTGAACAAATAGATCAGCCAGCTCAGGGGCAGTAGGTAGCTTGGGAAGAGGGACGAAGTGAGCCATCTTCGAAAACCGATCAACGGTGACCCAAATCACGGTTTTTCCCTCAGAGAGCGGCAAGTCCACCACAAAATCTGTGGATAAGTGGGACCACGGTTCCGTGGGAATAGGGAGTGGCTGGAGCAGGCCCCAGGGGCGGCCCGGAAGTGGCTTTTGTTGAGCGCATGTGGGGCAGGACTGGACATAGTGCCGGACATCCTCCCTCACTCTTGGCCACCAATAGAACTCTGTGAGCAAGTCAAGGGTTCGGGTAACTCCGGGGTGACCCGCCGTCAGGGAGTCGTGTGCCCATGCCAGGACTTTTCTCCGGGAACGAGCCGGAACCACCGTCTTCCCTTCGGGACCCAGTTCCGTGGCGGTCAGTAGAACTTTAGCTGGATCTAGAATGTATTGAGGAGTCTCCACCCCATCATCAACCTCGGTGGTGCGGGAGAGGGCATCCGCCCGAACATTCTTGGCTGCGGGTCGGTAGCGAAGCGAGAAGTCGAACCGACTAAAAAAGAGAGACCACCGGGCCTGCCGAGGGTTGAGCCTCTGTGCATGTGACAAATACTGTAAATTCTTGTGGTCGGTGTACACTAGGATCGGATGTTGAGCTCCCTCCAGCCACTGGCGCCACTCCTCAAAGGCCAACTTTATGGCCAGTAATTCTTTGTCCCCAATCCCGTAGTTCTTCTCTGCCGGCGAGAACTTGTGGGAGAAGTATGAGCAAGGCCAGGTTTTGCCTGTCGGGGAGGTTTGGAGCAGCACCGCCCCTACCGCGACGTCAGAGGCATCCACCTCCACGATAAACTGACGCTGAGGATCTGGATGACGGAGACAGGTGTCCTGTAAGAAGGCCTCCTTGAGATCTTGAAAGGCCTGTGTAGCGGCGGGGGGCCAGTTTCGCACATCCGCGCCCTTCCGTGTGAGGGCCGTCAGAGGGGCCACCAAGCTGGAGTAATGCGGGATGAACTGTCGATAGAAATTAGCGAATCCTAAGAATCGTTGGAGTGCTTTCACCCCCGACGGCTGCAGCCAGGTCCTGATGGCGCTCACTTTGTGGGGGTCCATACGGAAGCCAGTGGAGGAGACAATATACCCCAGGAATGGCAGCGACTCCCGTTCAAACTGGCATTTCTCTAGTTTGGCGTATAAACGATTCTCCCTTAGTTTCAGTAGGACTTGGCGCACATGTTGCCGATGTGCCTCGAGGTCCTGAGAATATATCAGTACATCGTCTAAATATACGATGACGGAAGTGTATAAGAAGTCACGGAGCACCTCGTTCATCAGGTTTTGGAATACCGCGGGGGCGTTGCAGAGACCAAAAGGCATGACCAGGTATTCATAATGGCCGTCCCTGGTATTAAAAGCGGTCTTCCACTCGTCCCCAGGGCGTATGCGAACGAGGTTATAAGCGCCTCGGAGGTCTAATTTAGTGAAGACGCGAGCGCCTTGGAGGCAGTCCAGCAGCTCCGGGATCAGGGGCAACGGATAACGATCTCGGCGAGTGATCTGGTTCAAGCCCCGATAATCTATACAGGGGCGAAGAGACCCATCTTTCTTCCCCACGAAGAAAAACCCGGCCCCGGCCGGGGATTTAGATGGCCTGATGAAACCCCGATCCAAGTTCTCCTTTATATAGGCTGACATAGCTTGAGTTTCAGGCAGAGACATGGGGTAGACTCTCCCACGGGGCGGCGTGGTTCCTGGGAACAAGTTGATTGCACAATCAAAGGGTCGGTGCTCCGGGAGTAATTCTGCCTTTTCCTTAGAAAAGACATCCTGAAAGGCACGATACTGTGGTGGTACCGTTAACGGGGTTGTGAGGAGCGGAATTGTTCGCAGCGGGCATGTGGGAAGGCAGTGACGTGGCATGCAGAACTCCAGGAAGTGATCTGAAGGGATCTCCAATCGATCACTGGTGAATGTTCCCTCAGCCAAGGTAGGCCCAGGATGACTGGGTGGATAGATTTTTCGAGGATCAGAAACGAGATCTCCTCCTGGTGGAGGGCCCCGACCAGAAGCTGCAGAGGAGCAGTGCGAGTGGAAATGGTTCCAGGCAGAGGGTTCCCCTGAATGGAAGAGACACGCATGGGCGGTTCTTGGGGGCAAACGCCAAGCTGGAGCTGTTGTACTAGTTCCCGGAGGATGAAATTCCCTCCGGAGCCTGAATCGACTAAGGCTAGGTTATCGAACCCTCCTCCAGGAATACATAGTCGTACCGGGACGGTACATGGGGAGTTGGAAGAAATGTTGCCTAGAGTCAACTCCCCGCTGAGCTCTAGGTTCGGCCGTTTCCCGGACGCTCGGTACAACGTGCTATGAAATGCCCCTGGGTCCCACAATACAGGCACAGTCCTTGAGAGCGTCGGCGCCTCCGTTCTTCGGCCGAGAGGGGACCCCTACCCAGTTGCATGGGTTCTTCGGGTGGAAGAGCGGCTGCCGAAGGTGGTGTGCCTCGAACTCGAGGTGGCGTGGTTCGACGGGCGGCTTGCCCCTGGCCCGACCTCCGCTCACGAAAACGGCGCTGGATGCGCCGGTCCACGCGTCCAGCCAGTTCTATGAGTTCCTGTAGGTCATCCGGGAGGTCTCGGGCCACGAGTTCATCCTGGAGCCGAGGAGATAGGCCCTCCAGGAATATCCCGTGTAAGCTGTCCTCTCCCCAGGCTAACTCAGAAGCCAGGGTCTGGAATTCCATAGCAAATTCCTCAAGGGGGCGATTGCCCTGTCTCAGCTGAAGGAGCTCGGAGGCCGCAGTGGAGGCCCGGGATGGTTCGTCGAATATCCTCCGGAAGGCTTTGACGAATTGCACAAGATTGTTTAGTCGGGAGTCTTGGCGCTCCCAAAGGGAGGAAGCCCAAGCTAAGGGTCTCCCGTCCAGGAGCGAGATAATGTAGGTCGTCTTAGACCGATCCGTGATTAACTGGGCTGGCAGGAGGTCGAAACGGATATAGCAGTGGTTGAGAAAGCCCCGACACGCCTTCGGATTCCCCGAGTATCTAGGGGGTGCTGGCATTTGTACAGGGACAGGGAAACCCGGGTTGACCTGAGACGCGGATGCTGCGGGGCGAGTTGCTGGAGTCCCTTCTACCCGATCCGCCAGGCGTTGCACGGCTGACATCAACGTGTCGAGGCAGGATTGCTGTTGCTGCAGCTTCTGGGCTATGCCTGGGATAGCTTTTAGACCGGCAAGGTCCGCCGGGTCCATGGCCTTGCAATCTGTTGGATTCGTGGACCCTTGGACCGATCGGAACCAGATGGTGAGTCGCTGCGTGAGGTAGCAGCGGAAGTCCCGATCGGAAGGCGGCAAGGACCGAGTTCTGAGTGGCTGAAGTGGAACCCCGGAAAGCCCTATGCGACCAAGGGCCGTGGCAAGGACGGACGAAGCGGGGAAGCTGGTGCGATGGTGAGAGGATCTTCGCCCTGGAAGCCGAGCCTCCCCCGAGAGGAGCTCGTAGGAGTTCGGCCGCTGGGACTTAGGCGATTCACCCTGGAAGCCGGCGTCCCCCCAGGAGGAGCCCGTAGGGACCCGGCCGCTGGGACTTAGGAGAGCCCGCGGGGGCGGAGTCCTGTGGAGTCCTCGGTAGTCGCTCACCGGTCCAGAGTCGTGCGCCAGGGAATCGTCGCTTGCCAGTCCAGGATCAGAAACCAAGGGATCGCTGTAAGCCACACCGGGGTCCGAGAGCCGGGAGTCGTCGTAAGCCAGTCCGAGGTCCAAAGCCAGAGGGAACACCGTAAGCCACGCCGGGTCAGAAGCCAAGAGTCGTCGTAATCCAGTCCAGAGTCAGAAGCCGAGAATCACAGGAAGACAGTCCGAGATCAGGGACACAGGAACCAACCGGGAACAGGAACGCAGCAACTGAAGACAGGGTAAACTTGGGAACCTCGTTGCAAGGCGGCGTTCAGGTCCGACTGCAGGGCTAAAGTACCCTGGAGGCGTCTGACGTCATCGGGGGCGTCCCCCAGGCTTTCCCGCGCTGGCCCCTTTAAATATTAGAGAGAGACGCGCGCGTGCGTCTAGGGGGCGGGGCTTAATGCCGCGAGGCGCCGGCTGCTCCGGCGAGGCAGAGAAGCGGCAGCAGAAGCGGCTGTAGGCCCGGGCGAGCTGGGGGAATGCCGGGCCTGCGGTCGCCGGCGTCCCCGGGGCCCTGGGGAGCGCGGGACCCGCGCCAACCCGCGAGCCGGTGAGTGGCGATTCCGGGGGCGGCCCGGAATCGCAACACAGAGTGATGGGGCAGGGGACTCTTTTTAGTGGAGAGGTTGAACTAATTAATGTAACACTCCCTCCGCCCAGGGTGTGAAAGCGTACTGATAGGAGAAGAAATCAGGATAAGAATTAAACAATACTCTCTAATAGATTGTGTATCCGTGGATTCTTGAAATGGGGAGAAGGTATTACATTTCTGTGACCCCTCTGTTCCACATACGCCAGAAATAAAGTGATTCTCGGACAACAGCTTACTTTATAACCGAATAGACCCTGGCCCAGGTGTCCCCCACTCCTGTAGTAAGTAATCAACAAACCCACAAATGCACAGTTGGGATTCAAAGCTTTACTCGATGCCTTGGAATGGTGAATTAACCACGCAGGTGGAGAAACTTGCCACAAAATCCCATATGTCACATTACAGAAACAAACAAACAATAAAATATCATGAAGCATAAAACAAAATGCACCTTCTTTCACAAGTATGTTCACAGAAGGAATATGGAAAATGAGTAGGGCTAATTCGCTGTAGGAAAGAAGCAGAAACATATCTGTGTAGTAGGTAGACGAGAGTTTCAGTTCCTTGGAGAGTCAGTGGGTTAGAGTTCCTGACTAGCAGTATTTCCCTGACTGTATCACTTCACCTCTTTTTACCTGTGTTGTCTCTGACTTGTTGGTGGTTGTTACACAATTATTTATTTATAAGCATTTGATATTTCACATTTTCCTAAAAGTAGGCCCAAGGTGGATTTTGTAAAGTCATAACGCATTGATTTCATATGTAATGTTTGGAGGTTGAGTCACCTCCAGTTACCACATAATTGGTGGTGGCGCTGATGATTGGGTCAACCCGAGGTCGGCATAATCATGTTGTATGGCTGCCATACAAAATAATGGCACCAGGTCCAGGTTGACCGGCAGCCATTTTGCCAAACTGGAGCAGTGAGGCAGGAGCAACAGAAGCTTCCTCCTGCCCCAGGAACATCCCATAGACTCACGAGTAAGAGCTGGGTGGGGGAGGTTGGAAGTCCTGGGGGCATTTGCACACGTGTGTAAACCTTTCATGTTTGCTCACCCTCACATTCCATTCTATTAGTGGGTGGGTGAGGGGAGATGTCGCCATTATACTGACAAACATTTTCTTCTCTTATTCACACACATGTTCACTCTTGCACTCATGTGTCAACTTACATAAACATACTCTCACATGCCACTCATATTTACTCCCTGACCACTCACACACTTGCCCATTCAATTGCCTATTCCCATGCCCACTCAGATGTCCACTCATGCCCTTGCTCAAGCCCACTCACAGAGAGCCATTCCCACATCCACACTTGCACAGCCACACACACATATGCCCACTCACATGCACACGTCTACTCACACTTTGCCGACTCACTCATATCTTTGCTTCTCCCATATATATACATGCTCATATATATTTATTCATTTTCTCTTTGCCTCATCCCTTACCCCTTACAATATCCATGTTCACACACAGACATCTCTGTCCCCTTCCATAACTCCCAACCACAGACACATATCCCCCTTAGTTCAGGAGAGTGATGGTTAACACTGTGCTAGGGTTGGGGTGGGAGAGGGGAGCTGTGGCTGGGCTGGAGAAGGAGACAAAGAATGCTGGATCTGGGACACTTTCAGTGTGCTGAGGTCTACCTGGGGAAGGAAACATTGGATAGCGTCAGGGATGAACTAGGGAGGAGACAGAATACCAGGGTTGAGGTGGTAAGGAGTGACAGACAGTTAGGAATGGGGCATATAGTGCGCTGAGGTCAGGTTTGACAGGTGGAGTCAGTGAGTGTTGCAACATGTTAGAGACAGGACAGGGTGTGTCAGGGCAAGAAAGGAAGAGGGTGATTGCTGCAGTTGGGTTGGGTGGGAGGAGGAGCTCACGACACTGCCCTGGGGAGAATACAGGGGCTAGGCTGTGGGGCACTTGGGGTATGTTTGCAGTAGAAGGAGAGGATTGAAACCTACATGGGGAGAGTGGCAGAGAGAGTGCTGAGCACTCCCATAGTGACATACCCTCCATTAAATTTTCAGTGGCTGAGGGCTAGTTTTAATGTAATTTGTTATTGCATACCTGGCTTTAAACCACTTTTAATCTGCAAAATTAGCTGTCCTAAACATGAAGCAGCACACTTTAAATGTCTCAAATCCATTGTGAGAAAATCAGAAGGGGACTGTACCATAGTAGAAATGAAATATGTAGGGCAATCATATTTGGTTATCACTGCCCCCCCCCCCCCCCAGGGAAAAAAATAATTTATAAAAAGAAAAAAGCATCTACTCCAGTTAAAATATAAGTAAAGGTTGATTAAGAAAGGGAGACTTGTCCTTAAGAGACTAACAATATATGAGTTATATATATATATATATATATATATATATACACAAATGCTTAAATTACAAAACAAAACTTGTATATCAGTCTTACAACAAATCAGCTGGATATAACTGAACTTGTACATACAATTAGCTAAAAGGTAGCTGTGTAGAAGGCCCTGTAAGTTTCTGATACTATGTTAGAGTTTAGAAAGATTTTTATCACAAAAATAAAGCAAATACATTATCAAAGTGCAATAGCAACATAGAAGTTATTATTAGTGTATATGCATGATAATGCAATTCATTTCAGGATTCAGCTAAGCATCGGTGGGGCAGGGATTGTACTGCCGTTTCTTCCTTCCTCATTCCTTCTTTGGGACCGATGCAATAATCGTCGCGGAAAGCGGGTGCTGACTTTTCAGCACCCGCTTTCTTAACACACGCATGGTGCCCGCAAGGGGGCGCCATGCAATATGTAAATTAGGGGGTCGCGCTAGGAAGGAGGCACTAGAGTCGCCTCTGCAACCTTAGCGCCTCCTTGCTAATGTGACCTGCCGCGGCTGCCAGTTATGAAGATCGACGCCGGTAAACTCGGCCTCGGTTTTCCTAACCTGCCTGTCTGCCAGTAATGAAAACGGCTGCTGAGTTCATTGCTGGCAGACTGCCGGTTATGAAAACCGACGCCAAGTTTACTGGCGTCGGTCTTCATAACTCGGCGGTCTGCCGAGTTATTTTATTTATTTATTTTTTACTTTAAAAAAGAAGTACAGAAAAGCAGCTTTTTCTGCTTTTCTGTACTTCTTTTCAATGCGTTCAGCTATTAATGCCTGCTCCAGGCAGGCAATATCTGAGCAATAAAAGTGCGTCTGAGACGCACATTTATCTTTTTGCATTTGGAGTGAATGAGTAATAGCGCTAACTCATTCACTCTGCGTCGGACGTGTATGAAATAGGCGCTAATCCCCCTATTGCATTAGGGGGAGGATTAGCTCCTATTTAACTTGCGTCCAACAGCAGGTTAAACAGTGCACTCGGCTGAGTGCACTGTAGTGCATCAGCCCCTTTGTTTGTTCACAGCAAGGGTCAGAAATATCAGGAGTCTCTGAAGAGGAAGGGATTATAATTGCCATGGCTTCTTGAGTCCCCCCTCCCCTACAGAGGGAGAGCAGTTTTCAAAGCTTTTTACATGGGTAAACAGTTTGTTTGTTTGATTTAATATTCTGCTTTTCAGAAACTTCAAAGCGGATTACATTCCGGTACTGAAGATATTTCCCTGTCTTCATCAAAAAACTACCCATCCCCTTCTCTATGAGTGGAATTGGGGCAGAGGAAGGTCAGAGGATGCACTGTCTCTTTTTTTTTTTAAAGCCCTGCATCTATGTTTGCTCCATACATTTGCACCTGCCAAACAGGAGCCTTATTCCTGCAGCCAGCTCCTTTTTAAAGGGAAACCCCTCGCGGGCGTTTCTCTTAGAAAATTGGCTTTTAGGCCCATATGGATAATGTTCCTCATGGGCCTGCAAGTCTTGTCTTGTCTGCAATGAATTAGGAATGAAAGGGAAAACATAGATCAGGTGTTTTTCCAGCTTAGTCTGCAGAACTGATTGTGAGAAAGGAGTGGGAAGGCAAAAACACAATGTCACAAATGTGGAGTAAATGTAGTGCAAGGACTGGGCCATAAAAAGCGAGCAATTACTGCAAATTAGCTCTGAAATCACAAATAGAAAGCTCAAATTAGTTATTCTTCACTCCCTTTCACTTTCTTGGGGCGGTGGCCTACTATTCTGTTTTATATCGCTGAGTGAAGGGCATTCCCAAGAGGGTTTCTGGATCCTCTGTATTCTTATAAAGCCTTTAACACTCTGGATTAGAGCACTTCTTGCCCACTTCATCCCCAGATCAGGACGGAAGCAGCAACTGATCCTCCAGAAAGGCAAATTTTTGTCTCTTTGAGCCAATGGAGAATATAACAGCACCTGAGAGTTATCAGAGTGCAAAATTGTCTCAATCTACTGTATTAAAACATGTGAGATTTTTACTACTTTCATAGAACTGATCAGTGCAAAATCATTAAAGTTTATGGAGGTGATTCTTTCCATGAAAGAGTCAACCTTGTAATCAGGCCAATATAATAAAGTGCGCTTGGTCTAGTGCACCATTTTACGTGATTTGGACGCACGTTTTCGATGCTTGTCCATTAACCTTATACAGTAAGGGGCAGATTTTAAAAAAGTACGCGCGCGCGTACTTTTGTTCGCACAACCGACGCAAACAAAAGTACGCCGAATTTTAAAAGATACGCACGTAGCCACGCGTTTCTTTTAAAATCCAGGGTTGGTGCGTGCAAGGCTGCGCAAAATCAGCAGCCTGCGTGCGCCGAGCCGCGCAGCCTGCCTCCCTCCCTCCGAGGCCGCTCCAATTTCGGAGCGGCCTCGGAGGGAACTTTTTTTTGTCCCCCCCCACCTTTTCCTCCCTTCCCCTATCTAACCCACCCCCAACGCCCTAACTAAATCCCCCTCCCCTACCTTATTTCGTTGAGTTAACTTGCGCGCATCGCTGGCTCCCTGCCCCGGCACAGGCCGCTGTGCCAGAGCACTCGGCTCCGCCCCGGACCACCGTCACGCCTCTCTGCCCCCGACACACCCCCGACATGCCCCTGACATGCCCCCCAAGCAAAGCCCCGGGACTTACGCGCATCCCAGGGCTTTGCGCGCACTGGCGCGCAAGTGCCCTGCGCGTGTAAATCCAGCAGGATTTACGCACGCAGGGCTTTTAAATCTACCACAAAGGGTTTAGCACATCGATAATGCATGTCCAACCCTCCCAGAAACTAATAGCACTCATCACGTGCAAATGCATGTGGATGAGGCTATTAGTTATTCACCCGGAATACTGAAAAAAAAATGTGTGGCCAATCCACACAATTTATGCTTAAATTGCACCTGCCCAAGGGCAGCCATTAATTTCTGAACAGCCAGAAAAAGTGTACAGAAAAGTAGAAAATACTGCCTTTCTGTACACTCTCCGACTTAATATCGTGGTGATATTAAGTCGGAGGAACCAAATAGGAAAAAAAAAAAATATGCTGGCGGGTCAGGTTAGAAAAACGGACGCTCAATTTTACGAGCATCCATTTTCCTAATCCATGACTGTCAGTGGGTTCGGAAAACGGGCGCTCGTAAAATTGAGCGTCCATTTTCAAAACCCACTAACAGCTACCTCTCCTAGGCCAAGAGCTGCTAGAGGCGTGTAATTGCCCCTAGTACCTCCTTTTAGCATGACCCCTCATTTTCACTATATATCATGCACTCAGGAGAGGGGCCTGAGCGTGCATTCAAAAAGCAGGCCCCGAAACGGACACGCTTTTTGTAGCTCATCCGTATTGTATCGGCCTGTTTGTGAGTTACATAAGAACATAAGAAATTGCAATCCTGGGTCAGACCAAGGGTCCATCAAGCCCAGCATCCTGTTTCTAACAGAGGCCAAACCAGAGCACAAGAACCTGGCAATTACCCAAACACTAAGAAGATCCCATGCTACTGATGCAATTAATAGCAGTGGCTATTCCCTAACTAAACTTGATTAATAGCCATTAATGGACTTCTCCTCCAATAACTTATCCAAGCCTTTTTTTAACCCAGCTACACTAACTGCACTAACCACTTCATCTGGCAACAAATTCCAGAGCTTTATTGTGCGTGAGTGAAAAAGAATTTTCTCTGATTAGTCTTAAATGTGCTACTTGCTAACTTCACGGAATGCCCCCTAGTCGTTCAATTATTCAAAAGTATAAATAATTTTTCACATCTACTCATTCAAGACCTCTCATGATCTTAAAGACCTCTATCATAGGGTACTTTGGGCTACCTTCAGAATGAGCTCTATTTTCTAGGGGTGTGCAATTATTTTAAATGAAACGGGCAACTGCAACAAAATTGTATATTTTATCTCATTTCAGAAGTGCTCTGAAACAAAATTAAAAATGCCAAAATTTCATAAAATTTGGTATTTTGTAATAGTGTGCACTAAGACAATGCACGCTAACTGGATGAAAATGTTATAGATGTTAAAAATTGTCATTGGGGAATCAGTTCATTAGCTAGAGGTGTGGTACTGCATTACTACTGGTTACTATTTAGTTACTTGTTTGTGTTGCCACGATTGCAAAGTGGTATTTGTGGTGGATGGACAGTGCCTGGTAACAAATGTAAAGAAAAAAGTGATATAATAATAGCATCAAGTTCTACTCAGCAAAAGCATATAATGCAAATGCATATTTTGAATTTGCCAATCCCTTTATATTTTAGGAAAGAGGCCCTAGCATTTTGGGATATGCATACTTTGAATTCCCTTGGGGTGTGTTGGGGGGGGGGGGGGATGACTGGTGAGAGGGGGAGTGACTCAGGTGACTATATGGGTTGACAGGTCAAATCCCACACACACCAGGCTGCATTTTTCTCAGTCACCATCCGAACTGCATGTACATATGTAAATGTACATTTCAAAAAATGCAATGTGTGAGTGTAATTGCTTTCCCTGTTCCAACTGCGCCCCCCAAGAATGCCTGTCACAAGTGAAGTGAAAAAAATTAAAGGTGAATTTTCAAAGAGTTGCGTACATACTAATAAGCACATCCATGAGCATATTCACATTAGTGTTTTTTTTATAAACCTCAGACATACATGCGTAAGTAATGGTGTGCAAATAAATTTGCTTGCATAAAGAATAAGCAGCTTAAGGGCGGGTCAGAGGTGTTCCCGGGCAGAGCCAAAATTTTCTCATATAAGTTGCTATTTTATAACCTGCAAAAGCAATGTGCATATGGCTATTACCTGTACATATTTTCACCTGCTAATTATCTGAAGAAAATGAGAATAACATTCTTTATTGCCAAATACCGACGGAATAAGGGTCTGGGTAAACTGAGGGGAGTTCAAGCTCAAGAACCAAGATAGTCTTGATGACCTAGAGATAGCCTGGGTAAACTGGTGGACTGATTGGTAAAACGGGCAATTTCCTTCATGTGCGCATGTTACAAAATTGGATGAGTTACACATGTAAATGCAGAAAAGTGCTAAGGAAAATATGCGAGTTAAATTTCATCATGAAAATTATTAAAATTAGGAGCACAAATACGTGTGCATAGCAGATTTGTGCCACTTATCCCAATATGTTAGAGATGTGTATTGTGTGATCGATCGTCTTAACGATCGATTTCGGCTGGGGGGGGGGGGGGGGGAGGGAATCGGATCGTCGCGGTTTTGTGTTTTTAAAGCAAAATGGCGCCGGCCATATTGCCGTACAGCATTTTGCTTAAAATGGCGCCGGCCATATTGCCGTACAGCAAAATGGCGCCAGCCGTACGGCAACACGATTCGAGTGCAGGAGGTCATTCCCGGACCCCCGCTGGACTTTTGGCAAGTCTTGTGGGGATTAGGAGGCCCCCCCAAGCTGGCCAAAAGTCCCTGGGGGTCCAGCGGGGGTCCGGGAGCGATCTCCTACACTCGTGACATCGGGGAACAGGAACCAAAATGGCGCCGGCGCCATTTTCTATCAACGTGCCCGACGCCCGAGAGTGGAAGATCACAACGGGACCCCCCCACTGGACACCAGGTAATTTAAGACATTTGGGGGGGTTCGGGAGGGTGGGGGATTTATTTTAAAGGGTCGGGGTGAGTTTTAGGGATGTTTTAGTGTGCCGGTTTTCCCGCCCTCCACCTTCCCCTCCCCCTTCCCCCGATTTACGATTTTTGACGATAAATCGGGGGAATTCCTATTAAATATCGCCTCTAATGATTTTTGACGATTTAAAATATATCGGACGATATTTTAAATCGTCAAAAAAACGATTCACATCCCTACAATATGTTTTAACTTCTCCGGGTAAGTGGTGGCTTTGCTGTCACATAGGAAGATATGTCTGGAACCTCTTTTTATCCTACTAATTAACAGCTCGATACAGTAAAGTGGGGCCGCGGTTACCCCGCTCCTAACTCACTTTCTACTCACTTTCCGGCCACGTTAGCCCTTCCTGCGATACACTATCCCCTTTAACCCATCCTTACCACCTCTTTAAATCCCCGGGTAACCCCTTCCGCACGCGGCATGTATATCAGATGTAAATGATCGAATTAGCTATTCCCTCCCATACAGTAACGCGCGCCCCGACTATCGCTATTTTACCCTGCCATTTTGCCCCGCGTTTAACCTGCTAACTTACCACCTACCCTTACCCCTGCGTTAGAGGCAGGGGTAATGGTAGACGGCAAACTTTCCCCCAAAAGGAAACCTCTAAAAACCTAAAATCCCCTCCTCCAGAAGCGACTCGACATTACTTTCTGTTGTTTTCTTACCTTTTGTTGCTTTTCAGCCCCTTCCCTTCTCTGCCGCCCTCCAGAGGGGGCAGCCGGCGGCGAAAGCGGCTTGCAGCGGTCCCCCCCGCGCAGGTCCTGGTTCTCCTGGCTCAGCAACAGCAACAGCAGTACAACAGCTAGGGCTCCATCTACCCCAATCCTTCCTTCCTTCCTGGCTCGGCCAAATTGTGAAGCGGCTTGCAGCGTCCCCCCCCCCCGTCCCCCCGCGCAGGTCCCGGTTCTCCTGGCTCGGCGTGAGGTGAGAGCCCACTGTTCTGTGCCCTCTCCGGCATGAGCGGAGCGAAGCGTTCTTTCGTTGGCGGGAGCGCCCGTCGATTTGGGCGCTCCGGCCAATGAAAGCACATAGACGGGCGCGCGTGACGTCACAGCGAGCGTCACGCGTGCCCGTCTATGTGCTTTCATTGGCCGGAGCGCCCGTCTATGTGCTTTCATTGGCCGGAGCGCCCAAATCGACGGGTGCTCCGGCCAACGAAAGAACGCTTCGCTCCGCTCGTGCCGGAGAGGGCACAGAACAGTGGGCTCTCACCTCACGCCGAGCCAGGAGAACCGGGACCTGCGCGGGGGGGGGGGAGGAACGCTGCAAGCCAGTTCACAATTTGTCCGAGCCAGGAAGGAAGGAAGGATTGGGGTGGATGGAGCCCTAGCTGTTGTACTGCTGTTGCCGAGCCAGGAGAACCAGGACCTGCGCGGGGGGGACCTCTGTGAGCTGCTTTCGCCGCCGGCTGCCCCCTCCGGAGGGCGGCAGAGAAGGGAAGGGGCTGAAAAGCAACAAAAGGTAAGTTGGCACATGTCAAGCCACTTCGGGAGGAGGGGATTTTCGGTTTTTAGGTTTTCCTGGGTTAAAGTTGGGATCCACTTCCTGGTGCCTGTCATTTCAAATGTCATTTGAAATGACAGGTACCAGCGCACCCAGGATACTGTATAGGCGCTGTATTAAGCGCCTATACAGTAAAATGGGTTGCGCGGGCCTAACACTTCACCTAATGCTTTGCATACGCGGCTTGCATTTGCAAGCAATTTAAATAGAGTATCGAGTGGTATGTGATCAGAACAGTGCGTGGGGCAAACAAGGGTGTGCCCGGCACTGCCACACTCTTTCTAACGCGGCCTTACTGTATCGACCCGTAAGATAGCCAGAAAATGTTAAAATGCTATTTATCTGGCTATGCTGAAAATGCATGCCAGATATCTTTTAGATATGCAGATACGTTGAGTAGATTTAAACATATATTATATAGTGTACATCCATTTGCATCACGATATAAAATGCATGTGCATGCACACGCGCATCCACATAGCTGCTCATATGGGCCTGCGTGCACTTGTTTTAAAACACTAGTACAGCCAACTCTTTAACACGCTAGAACGGCCACCGGCACGTTTTAATGCTGCTATATTTTAGGCTCTATTACTGAAAGAAAAATTTTATGTTGAATCAAAAGATGAATCATGATAACCGGAAATTAAGAAAATTCACCGGCTGTTCTAGGCTGTAAGACATGGAACAAAAACTGAAGGACATGAGAGGTAACATTTTTAGGAATCAAAGTTCATAAATGATGAAAAGTCACAAAATTGCAACCTGCTGAAATCATGTACACTGATTGTGCAAGTCTTTAAAATTTTCACTGGTAGATTTTTATGCCACTATATTTTAGGGCTCTATCAGTGAAAGAAAACACATTTTTTTGGGTGAACAACTTGATGCTCTTATAGACACAAGTGTCAGAGTACAGATAGAAGTCAAAGCACCTCAAAAGATGAATCAGGATGAGCGGAAATTGAGAAAGTTCACCTATATGAATATGTGCCGCCAGCTGTTCTAGAGTGTATGACATGGAGCAAAAACTGAAGGGGATTTGAGGGGGGGGGGTATATTCAGGAATCAAAGGTTATTATAAATGATGAAAAGTCACAGAATTTCAACCCACTACAATCATGTACATGGATTATGCAAGTCTTTAAAATCTTCACGGCATAAAAACATGCCGGCTAGTTGTTCTAGTGTTAGTTATCCTCCAAGTGTATGAGTGTTAGATATATTTTCCCCATTCTGATTTTCAGAAGCTGATTTGTGCCTAAACTTGGGCTTATGCTTGTAAATCCTTTTTGAAAATTTATTTATTTATTTATTTCACATTTTTCTATACCGAGCTTCATGGTTGAATACCATATCAGATCGGTTTACATCGAACAGGGAATAGAGAAACTTGTAACAAAAAACTGAACAGTAAATTATAATCAAAAAGAGAGCAAAAAAGTTACATTGAACAAGGTCTATAACTTGGAGGCTTTACAGCTTGGAAGTAAATAGAGTAAAGAAGGCCCGAGCAGGGCAGTAACTTAAACTCAAAAGTCATAATGAGCTTGGTTCGAGCAAGATAGATTAATTGCGGAGGTATTGGATAAGAGGCATCTCACGGAGAGGCATGGTTCCATGGATCGTGAGAAGGTTGATAGATTATTGTGTGTCTGATGGATCCGAGAAGGCTAGTCGGAACAGCCAAGTCTTAAGTTT
Source organism: Rhinatrema bivittatum (assembly GCF_901001135.1). Taxonomy (NCBI): domain Eukaryota; kingdom Metazoa; phylum Chordata; class Amphibia; order Gymnophiona; family Rhinatrematidae; genus Rhinatrema; species Rhinatrema bivittatum. Next base: position 365,190,536 of record NC_042620.1, on the reverse strand, counting down.
TTTTTTGAAAGTTAGTAGACATGGTTCCAACCTGAGTTCTGCGGGAAGGCTACTCCAGATGTTTGGACCTGCTAAAGAAAAAGCTTGGACCCTGGTCGAGACTAGGCGAATGGCTTTGGTTGGAGGGGATTGTAACTCTCCTTTGTGGATTTCTCTAATCGGTCTGTTGGATGTATGGAGTTTGAGGGGAAATTCAAGGTCAAGATGAAAATAGTTATGGATGGACTTGTGTATCAGGGTGAGAGATTTGTGAAGGACTCTGTGGTAGACTGGTAACCAGTGTAGGTTTCGGAGAGTGGGTGTAATATGATCTCTTCGGTTGGTACTGGTTAAGATTCTGGCTGCGGCATTTTGTATCATTTGAAGTGGTTTGGTGGTTGAGCTGGGTAGGCCAGTAAGAAGAGCGCTGCAGTAATCTATTTTTGAAAATATTAGGGATTGCAGAACAGTTCTAAAGTCGTGGAGATATAGGAGAGGTTTGAGTCTTCTCAACACCTGTAGTCTGTGGAAGCAATCTTTGGTAGTCGTATTGATCATAGTCTTTAGATTAAGGCGGTTGTCTAGAATTACTCCTAGATCTCTTACTTGAGTGTGGGTGAGTTGGTGACTGTGGTGGGTTTGTGGAGGATGGATGTCTGGGTTGGAAGAGATAAGTAGTAATTCAGTCTTAGCGGAGTTGAGTACCAAATTTAGATTATTGAGGAGATTGTTTATAGATTGAAGGCAAGTTTTCCAAAGCGAGAGAGCTTTAGAGATGGATTCTGTAATGGGAAGCAGAATCTGAACATCGTCAGCATAGATGTAGTGGATGAGATTGAGACTTGTTAACAGATGACAAAGGGGGAGGAGGTAAATATTGAAAAGGGTGGGAGAAAGGGAGGATCCCTGGGGTACGCCAAGAGAAGAATTTGTCGATGGCGATTCTTTGTTGTTGATCCTGACCCTGAAGCTTCTGTTATCAAGGAAGGACTTGAACCAGCTGTAGACTGAGCCGGTTATGCCAATGTCAGATAAACGGTCCAGGAGGATGGTGTGGTTGACCGTGTCGAAGGCTGCTGAGATGTCTAGAAGGATTAGAAGAAATGAGTGTCCTTTGTCCATTCCCATAATAATATGGTCTGTTAGTGAGATGAGCAGGGTTTCTGTATTGCGTGATTTGCGGAAACCATATTGGGAAGGGGAAAGAATATTGTGTTCTTCTAAGTAATCTGATAGCTGGGTATTGACTACTTTTTCTGTAATTTTGGCTAGGAATGGAAGATTAGAGATTGGACGGAAATTGCTAGAATGCTGGGGTCTAGATTGTGTTTTTTCAAGAGGGGTTTAAGGGAAGCATTTTTTAGGCTATCTGGGTACAGACCTTGAGTTAGGCAGCAATTTATGATGTTAGTCAGAGGTCTTGAGATTGTGTCTGGGATGAGTAGCAATAATTTGGAGGGAATGTTATCTGTTGGGTGGCTGGATGGTTTCTGCCTCTTTAAGATGGTTTCGATTTCTTTAGTGGAAGTTAATTCGAAGTTGTCGAATTTAGATTCCTTGAGTGTGTGGTTGGAAGTGCTTGAATCAGGTGGGTTGGTCTTAGTTGGAAGAAGTGCTATAGTGTTTGAAATCTTCTGCTGAAAGAACAAGGCTAGCTCATTTGCCTTGGATTGAGCATGATCATCTGGTATAGATGGAGGAATTGGCTTTGTGATTTGTGATACATATGAAAATAAGTGGATCTCTTCAAGTGCCCCCAGCCAAAACCACCAGACACATTACCTTGAGAGATCGGGCCTTCTCAACAGCTGGCCCCCTTCTGTGGAACTCCATCCCTCCAGACCTTAGACAGGAGCCCAGCCTCCCAACCTTCAGGAAGAGACTTAAGACCTGGCTGTTTAAAAAAGCATTCCCGGACACCGATTAATTCTATTCAGCCAGATCTACCACTTACTCATGTAAATATGTTTCTGCTAATGTAAATACCTTCATCTAATGTTATATGCTCCATTTCTTCTCTTCTCCCAGTTCTATTACCTTGTTATTTGTAACTGCTTCCTTCCACACCAATAGGTTACTCAGTTGTTCATTGTACACCCCTGTTATATGTAAACCGGCATGATGTGTTTGTAACATGAATGCCGGTATATAAAAATTTTAAATAAATAAATAAAATAAATATTGTAGGTCATGGATTTTATTGGCGTAGAATTGTTTTTTTTATTTTAGGATGGATGACCTGTAAAAATGTAAGGTTCCTTTGTATGATGATAGAGTAGACGGTGAAGGGGCTTTGCGCCATCTGTTTTCTTTGTGGCGTAGATTTTGCTTTATCCGTTTGAGTTCGCTGGTGAACCAAGGTTGGTTTCCTTTTTTTGCTGGGTTGATTAATTTCGAGGTTGATGGGCAAAGATTGTTTGCTACCCTTTCCGTGATCTTATGCCAGGATAGCACAGCTGAGTTGGGGTTGGATGTGTCTAGGTTTGTGAGTTCCTTGGTGAGCTGCTCGCTGAGAATGTCTGAAGCGCAAGATTTCCTGAAGTGAATGGTGGAGAGGTGTTGATCAATGGAAGATTGTATCTTGGTGGAGAGGGTTGTTGTAATCAGGAAATGGTCTGACCAGGGAATGGGGCTACATGTAGGATCAATAGAGCAGAGGAAATTAGCATTGATGAAAATAAGATCCAATGTGTGTCCTGCTTTGTGAGTTGGATTGTTGATAATCTGGGTGAATCCCATAGTGCTAAGGGCGGAGAGGAATGCTTCACAATTGGATGAGTGTGGAGAGGCATCAAAGTGTAAGTTAAAATCTCCCAAAATTATGGTAGGAGAATCTGTGTTGATGTGTTTCACGATGGTTTCTATAAGAGGTGAGGCGTCTGCTTCTAGGATTCCTGGGGGGGGCGTAGACTAGTAGAATTTGAAAGTGATTCGATTTAAAAAATCCAAGTTCAATTGTAGATTTTAACTTGATAGGATGAAGCGTTAGTCTGAATTCTTTCTTTGTGGCTAGGAGCAGGCCACCCCCTCGTTTTTTGTGTCTGGGGATTGAGAAGAAATCGTATTTGTGAGTGGGTAGTTGGTTAATTAGTGCAATGTCTGAGTTTTTTAGCCAAGTTTCTGTAATGGCGCAGATATCAGGGTTACAGTCCAAGAGATAGTCATTGAGGATATGAGTCTTTTTTGTCAGAGATTGTGCATTGACCAGTGTTACTGAGAGCATAGTTAGCCCTAGGAACTGTGTTAGTGGAGTGATCATGATTGGAATGAGAGATCTGGGATTTCTAGTTGGTAGTTCTTGCACAGGTGAGATGTTGTGAAGGAGACGGTGGTGTCTGATAGGGATGTGTTGGTTTTGCATTCCTTCTGGGTGTTATTGAAAGAGATGCCCGGGAGAAAAAATCTTAGAAGTTCAAGCTGGGACTAGTTGCTGTCTATAATGAGATGGATGAGAGTTAGTTTGGGAGAGAGGAGAGACTGTAAGGATTATGTAATATCAGCAGGAAGCGGAAATGTTGTTTGTGTTAGTTAGGTTTTTAAAGTTTGAGCTACTGTGACAATGGACTTCATGCAGTGGGTGGTTGTATTCTTTCTGCTAGTTCGAGTACCTGATGGGTTATTTGATGGTCATGTGTTCCTGGATTCGTTGTCGAATTCCTGTCTCTGAATCTTCTGTGGTTGAATAGGTGACGTGAGCCATGTACACCTAGGGTGTGCTGAGCGAGAAGGGTGCAGGGCAGCACTGGGGGCTGCACGAAGGGGTGCACAAAGGGGCGGGCCCCTTTGTTGCGCTCCTTCAGCACGCGACGCACGGTGCGCGGCGCTGAACTGTTGTTTAAATTTAAAGGGCCTCAGGGCCTCGTGTGATTGGTTGCTGGACTCCGGGAGGGCCGGCTTGAGGGCGTGGTTAGCTGGCTGGGAGGCGGCGGAGCGGCGATTATGTTAGCGTCAGCGGCGGCAGATCCTCCGAGGGTAGGGATGGTTTTTAAAGGGCCTTACCCCGGCGGGTCTGTGGCGCCGGTTGCGCAGGCCCGCTTCCTTTCTCTCCCTCGCCGCGATCGCAGCTCTAAAGGAAAGCGCCGAACTGTTGTTTAAATTTAAAGGGCCTCAGGGCCTCGTGTGATTGGTTGCTGGACTCCGGGAGGGCCGGCTTGAGGGCCTCTAATTGCATCTCCAGCATGGCATTTTCTTTTTCCTTCCTTCAGCTTGTTGACGTCAGTCAATGAAACAGTGATTCATGGTAGTGGTAGTAAAACTGATCTGCATTTGCCCTTTATCACCTTTTTTCTGTCAAGGGGAATTCAAATTTCCACCAGCCTCTCTCTGATGAGGACTAATTGAGGGAGCACTGAAGAAAATATGCCCATTTCTTTCACTCTTTCAAGAACAGGAATATATTATGATCTGTAATTCTCCAAGAGCATACCCTGCTTCATGTCTGATAAGTCTTGTAGACTACAAGAAACTTCAAAGTATTGTAAATAGGATTAAGTAGGTACTGGTTTAGGTACTCTGCTGATTTGGTTTCCTTTCTCAGTACACTCTTTAAATTCAAGTTCCTTGGTCCTACTGAGAAACGTCTGACCAGGAACAAACTTGTGCTAAATATATCATGACATGCACTAGATGCAAATATGATAATGAGTATGCAAAACTTGGAAAATTAGGCAAATGAGGGACACACTGTATTTTTCGGTAAAATAACACAATGTGGTATTTAATATAGGGATATACCTTTTTTTAGCGGTAGAGGGGAAAAAAGTTATCATGGCTCTCTGCTATCTACTTTCTAACCTCGTAAAAAGTTATCATGGCTCTCTGCTATCTAATTTCTAACCTCGGTCTCAATTTCTTCATGTATGCGGATGATGTACAGATCCTCATCCCCATGCAAAAAACCCTACAAGAAACTCTAAACTTCTGGGAATCCTGTCTTGCCTCCATTAACTCTCTCTTAGACAGCCTCCAACTCGCTCTTAACACAGCAAAAACTGAAATCATCCTCATTTCCAACAAACTCGAGGTTACCTCACAGGCCTCTACTAAAACTACCCCCACAACCCTCCCCATCCTGCCATCTATAAGAGACCTAGGTGTTGTATTAGACAAACACCTTAATTTTTATCCACACATCAAATCCCTTCTAAAAACCGGCTTCTATAAACTCCACATCCTCAAAAAGCTCAAACCCCTCCTCCACCTTCAAGACTTTCGCCTTGTATTGCAGTCCACAATCCTATCAAAATTAGACTACTGCAATTCACTTCTCCTAGGCCTGCCCTACGCCACAATTAAACCCCTACAAATCTTGCAGAACTCCATGGCACGAATCATCACAGACACTCGTAAGAGAGAACACATCACACCCATTTTAAAAGAACTGCATTGGCTCCCCATCCCTTTCCGTATAAAATACAAAACCCTTACAATACTCCATAACGTGCTTCACAAAAATGACCACGAATGGCTCAAGGAAACACCACGTTTCCGTACATCCAATCGTCCATCCAGAGCCTCCACGGCGGGCACTGTACACATCCCACCCCTCAAAATAGCACACCACTCAACTACCAGAGAGAGAGCCTTTACCATAGCCGGCCCCTCCCTCTGGAACTCTCTTCCCACGTATCTCCGCCTTGAACCTTCCTTACCCAACTTCAAAAAAGGCATCAAAACCTGGCTCTTCTTACAAGCATACCCTGACTCCAATCAGACCTAAACCCCCTCCACTGCCACTTCCAATTCCCTTACCCCTTCTAATCCGTTGATGCATCCTAGGGAATTCCTGATTTTGTAAATTTGTTAATTTTTTATTCTCAGTTTTTTTTTTAACACAGTTCCTATCAATTTCTCTCTCCCCTAGCACTTCACTACCTTTCTCCTTCCCGCAACTTCTGCGCTTACTGTCACCTGACCCCCATCCTCTCCTTTTTCCTTCACTGCTCCACCTCCCCCCTCCCTGTTATTTGTAATTTCCTCTTCCTCCTTTACAATGTTGATTGTGAACCGGCATGATATGTCCTATGAATGTCGGTATATTTTAAAAGCATTTAAATAAATAAATAAATAAATAATGGCTCATGGCTATTATTGTGCGCAATAAAAAAAAGGCCTTCTCTCAAACACAGTCCTGCTGGCCCAATAAAAACAGCTTTTTTACCTGCTCTGTCATTCTAAAGCTACAATGTTAGGGGGAAGTCTACTAGTAGTGGGATACTGGCTGCTTTGGGCTTCTCAACAACAACCGACAAGGGAGGTTCCAATACCTCCTAGGGAAGTCCCTGCACTGGAGCCAGAGCCACTAGCCCCGCCGGTGGAGCAGCCTAGCCCACGGCAGGGCTTGCCATGCAGGAGGGCATGCCTGAGGTACAGGGAGCACGTTTTTTTATCCACAAACTGCACTGCTAGACTTGCTGGCGGACCGTGTATTTCCAGATATCACCTCAGGCTATCGTGAACTTATATCAAGAACTCAGAGGGGATCTGGATCCAATCACAGAAAGGTCCCATGCCATACCAGACCTCACCAAAATATTGTGCGGCCTGCATTTTATGGCATCTGGCTCCTTCCAAATGACAAATGGAGTTGTCAGGTGAATGTCCCAAAACCCTTTTTCCCGCTGTGTGGGCCAGGTCATAACAGCTATGTGTGGCCGCATTAATCGGTACATAAGATTTCCTCGTGAAAGGCAGGACTTGCTGGAATTGAAGAGAGGGTTTTATGCCATTAACAATTTTCCTAATGTTTTGGGAGTTATTGACTGCACTCACATAAACCATCCTCCCATCCCGTGGCAGGGAGATCTACCACAACAGAAAGCTCTTCCACTTCATCAACGTGCAAGTGATCTGTGACACTCAAATGCACATCCTCGATGTGGTCGCCAGGTACCTGGGAGCCATGCACAATTCTGTTATGCTTAAGCAAACTGGCCTGTTTGAAGATTTTGAAGTTGGCCTCTATGGTGACTGCTAGCTCGTAGGGAAGAGTGCTGCTTCTTTCTATAGTCCCTCTCTGACTATGTCTTTACAGCAAACAGCACTATTGGGGATGTGACTGCATCAGTTGCATGACAAGTGGCTTGTACAGTTAGGTCTATTAGCCATAGTGCCAGGGCCTGGCTTTCTCTCTCTGTGCTGGAGAGGCCTGCTAATGTTGCATGTCCAAACAATGCACTTGTAGCAAAGCTCTGTGGGTGACCAGGCACTACAGACTTTCTACTTGTTTACTTTAACCAAGTAGCTGATCACATCCTCCCTTTTGCAGCTGTTCATGTGTCATTTGTCAACCATTAGAGATGTGATTTGCCCAAACCTTTTGGTTTGGCCTTCGTTATCGGCTTGCCGCAGGAAATTTCATTTTCCCGCGGTTCGGGCTGAATTTATTTTGTCTGCCCCCAGAAATGATGCCTGAATGCACCCCAACCCATCAGATTTAAAAAAAAACAAACAAAAAAACCCCAAGCCCACCCCAACCCTTCAAATTTAATTAATTGTAACCCTCACCCTCCCGACCCCCCAAGACTTGCCCGCCCCCCCCCCCCGACATTGGTCGGCCCCTGTCACATGGTAGGAGCAATGGATGGCCCGTGCCATTTTTTAAGATGCGCTGGCCGTCCATTGCTCCTACCATGTGACAGAGGCCGGCCAATGGCAACAATAGCCCTGTCACACGGTAAGGGCAAAGGCCCATCAGCACCATTTTGATTAGTGGCAGCCGACGACCCAAGAGGGGTAGATTGTTCCTGGGACCCTGCTGGACCACCAGGGACTTTCGGTAAGTCTTTGGGGGGGGGCCGGGCAAGTATTGGGGGGTCGGGAGGGTGGGGGTTGCAATTAATTAAATTTGAAGGGTTGGGGTGGGTTTGAGTTTTTTTTTTTTGTTTTAAGGTGCCCTTTCTCCCCTCCCCAAAAATGATAAGAAAACCACATGAAATTTCATGGGTTTCCTTATCGTTTTGTCACCCCTCCGAAACACGACAAAATAGGAAATATCGTCTCTATTTCCTATTTCATCACAAAACGAATGCACATCCCTATCAAGCATACCCTTTATGTGTCCATAGTGCAGGGTCTTCCATGCCAGGTGTGCTCTGTTAGTGCTTTGTCAGCTAGGATGTCAGCCACAGTTTGCCTGGGACATCACACATGTTAAATAGAAGCTGTGCCTTTTGGCCCTTCATAGTCACTGTGCCATGTCAGAGAAATGTGTATCTCTGGAGGACATACTGCAGAACAGCTAGGTTCATGCACAATCATACCACCAGGTTGATGTCTTTTTGCAATGACATGTGTGGCAGTTGTGATGTACAGCTTCAGTGTTAGAGAAGTGCTAGAACCGGGTAGCTGTAGCTTGGTTATGAGTGACAAGGACGCATTGTGTAGGAAGTTTTCCATACAGGAAGCTCTGACACTGCATAAGCAAGTGCTATTCCCTTCATATAGTGTCACTGTAAAAGGTGACATGGACCTTGGGTTTGGAAAGAGCTTTTTAAGGCTCATGATAAACTAGAGCTTAGCTTCTAATATCTTAAACCATGCTGTGGGTTGGCAGCAATAGCACAAAGTCATGGTAGTATGAATGATGCAGCCATTCTCTCTTTGCGGCAAGAGATTTGAGATATGATTGCAGGACCTAGCTTCTCATGCCCTTTGCTATGCCCAACAAGCTGGCAGAGATTAGATATAATGAGGCTTTATGTTCTACCTGCTGTGTCTTAGAACATTAGGGATGTGAATCGTTTTAGGACGATTAAAATTATCGTCCGATAATTTTAATATCGTCTTAAACCGTTATGGAACACAATACAATAGAGATTCTAACGATTTATCGTTATAAATCGTTAGAATCGTGAGCCGGCACACTAAAACCCCCTAAAACCCACCCCCGACCCTTTAAATTAAATCCCCCACCCTCCCGAACCCCCCCCCAAATGAGTTAAATAACCTGCGGGTCCAGCGGCGGTCCGGAACGGCAGCGGTCCGGAACGGGCTCCTGCTCCTGAATCTTGTTGTCTTCAGCCGGCGCCATTTTCCAAAATGGCGCCGAAAAATGGCGGCGGCCATAGACGAACACGATTGGATGGCAGGAGGTCCTTCCGGACCCCCGCTGGACTTTTGGCAAGTCTCGTGGGGGTCAGGAGGCCCCCCACAAGCTGGCCAAAAGTTCCTGGAGGTCCAGCGGGGGTCAGGGAGCGATTTCCCGCCGCGAATCGTTTTCGTACGGAAAATGGCGCCGGCAGGAGATCGACTGCAGGAGGTCGTTCAGCGAGGCGCCGGAACCCTCACTGAACGACCTCCTGCAGTCGATCTCCTGCCGGCGCCATTTTCCGTACGAAAACGATTCGCGGCGGGAAATCGCTCCCTGACCCCCGCTGGACCTCCAGGAACTTTTGGCCAGCTTGTGGGGGGCCTCCTGACCCCCACGAGACTTGCCAAAAGTCCAGCGGGGGTCCGGAAGGACCTCCTGCCGTCCAATCGTGTTCGTCTATGGCCGCCGCCATTTTTCGGCGCCATTTTGGAAAATGGCGCTGGCTGAAGACAACAAGATTCAGGAGCAGGAGCCCGTTCCGGACCGCTGCCGTTCCGGACCGCCGCTGGACCCGCAGGTTATTTAACTCATTTGGGGGGGGTTCGGGAGGGTGGGGGATTTAATTTAAAGGGTCGGGGGTGGGTTTTAGGGGGTTTTAATGTGCCGGTTTTGCGATTTTTAGATTTTTAGATTTTTCACGATTTTTCACGATTTTTCACGATATTTTACCCCCCCAAACGGCAACAATACGATTCCCTCCCCCTCCCAGCCGAAATCGATCGTTAAGACGATCGAGGACACGATTCACATCCCTATAGAACATACTTTCAGAGTTCTCAAAAGTAGATTTCACTTTTGGACAAAACCGGGGAGCTTTAATGTATGCCCTGCCCACAGTCGCCGAGATAGTGCTGCTTTGTTGTGTATTCCATAATCTTGTTCTATGGCATGGGACTCAGTAGATCTACCCGAGGATCCCCATGTCCCCCTGCAGAAGCTGGGGAGACCACATGGACTAGCTGCCAACTTTGGCAAGTATCATAAAATGCTACTTTGCTTGTTAGTTCTCATCTACTTCTTCCCTTTCCATGGAAGACAGCCCAGCAGAGTGCTACTAGCTGGTCTCATCTCTTTATTTATTTATTTATTTTTAATTTTTATAGACTGAAGTTCTTGTAGGAACTACAAATCACTCCGGTTTACATACAACTTTGGAATGCCCAAATAGAGTAGGGGCTTTACATAGAACAATAGAACAAAATAACCAATTAAACATAGTAATATTATAATATAGTGTAAATACAGTATAAATACAAGAAATGTATGAGCTCAAAATCATAGTGCAGTTGAAAATCATAGTGCTGTCTTTCTTTAACTCACAGGTCCTCTGTCTGGGTCAGTGTGTAATAGAAAACACAGGCCAAGTTAGGCTACATCATGATAACGGTGGAGCAATAGGTGAATAGACAATAGTAGACAAAAGTTGATACCAAATAAACCTAACACCAAAGAGATGTGGCTGGCTAATGTAATCAAATTGATTGTCAGTCCAAAAGAGTCACGTCTTGCCATAGCCATCATGAAGGACTGCCAGCACAGTATACATTGCTTGCCCTAGCTTGTGCCTTCTTGCTTGCCTCGGCTTTATTTATAGCATTTGATGATTCTAGGCCTATGTGTGGGACATAACTGGACAAATCTGGGATTTTAATATTTCTGCTGACTGACCAGCTAAATTTTAGCTGGATGAGCCTATAACCAGCTAAAACTTAGCTGGGTTAAAAAGAAGCAATTGTTGCATGTCCCGGCCGCATGGGTGCCACAACTGGGCCTGCTCACCTCGCTCAGCCCTCCACTAGCTCCAGTCTTGCCGTGGCTGCCAGCTTCCAGCGTCCCCAACACTCACTGCGGCCCTCTCCGTTTTCCTCCACACCACAGGCCTCACAGCAGAGCTCCCGACGGGGCTCCGCGTCTTCAGCCGCCTCGGCTCTGCTGCTAGGTGCATGTGCAGCCGATGTCATTCCCTTTAAAGGGACCAGCGCGGGAAACATGGCTTGCCCGCCGCCCAGTGACGTCACTTGAACCTCCCATAAATAGCGAGGCCCTGTCTCCAGGACCTCGCCTTGGCAATCGGGTTGACACCTCGGTATGATAGTTTGCCTACTCCGTGTTCCAGCGATTCCTTGTTCCAGTGCCTCATTGTTCCAGTGTCTCCTTGTTCCAGCGTCTCCTTGTTCCAGCATCTCCTTGTTCCAGACTCTCTGTGTGTTCCTTCCTGACCCAGGTAGTACCTCCTCAGACTGATCTCTGGTACTGACATCTGCCTGCCTGACTACTCTCTTCGTCTGCTGCCTAGAACTGTCCACTGCCTGCCTAAGCATCCTCTTCGCCTGCTGCCTGGAACCGACCCTCGATTGCCTTGACCCCTGCCTTGACCCCTGCTTTGGCTGACCACTTCTGGACTGATACTCTGGCTCTGACCCTTATGCTTCACTCGGACACTCTCTTCTGGCCTACTGAGGCTACCAGACCAACCTGCTTGGAATCCACCCACGGCCTTCACCTGGCTAGACTCGCAGGCACTGCCTGCATTGCCCGGAGAGCCTTCCTGAACTGTTACCTCCCTGAGGTCTCCAGAGCTTCCGGTTTGGGTCTGGTCCATCATCTCTACATCAGCCTCCGCTATCTCTCCGGGAGACTATCTGAGGCCCACCTAAGTCCAGGCGGTCCAGGTACACAAGGGCTCAACCTACGGAAACCCCAGACTGTTATTGGGGAAGCTCCAGCTAGCCTCTGTCTCCTTGTGTGCTCCACCTCCTGGTGGCAGGCGCTCTCTGGATCCAACCAGAGGGCCGTACCAATTCTGCACCAGGCCAAGGGTCCACCTCCAGCGCAACAGGTTGCCAAGGCCATGGGCTTGGCGGAGTCTCCTGCCTTACAGGCCATCCCTGGTCTGGTCAATTGTGTCCAAGAACAACAAAGGATCATGGAAGCGTTAGCTTCCTCCATGGAAAAGATACGTTCTCAATTGGAGGAATCTGCCATGTTCAACCCAGGGGCTCTTGCCCATACCTCGCCCTCACGGGCACCACTAGTCCTCCCAGCTCCACCCCATTTCAGTGGGGATCCTTGCCTCTGTCGAGGCTTCATAAACCAATGTTATATGCAGTTCTCACTGCAACCCTCACTATTTCCTGATGAGGCAACAAAATCACATTCATCCTCTCACGTCTTGAGGGGAAGGACCTGGCATGGGCTTCCCCACTCTGGGAGCATTCTGACACAATCGTTCGCTAGCTCCATCAGTTCATCTCCATCTTTCGACGCATCTTCGAGGACCCAGGCCGACAGGTGGTTGCTGGCCACCATCTACTCCACCTCCGTCAAGGCTCGCACTTGCTCACTGAATATACCATGGAGTTTAGGACTCTAGCTACTGAGTTAGGTTGGCAAGAAGACTGCCTGCGGGCATTCTACCTCAAGGGACAGTTTCCGGCCCTTAAGGACGAACTGACCGCCCACGAGATCCCCGTATTTCTGGAAGACATGATTTCCCTGGTCAGTAGAATCGACTATCGCCTTTGACAACAACATCAGGAGGTAAGGGTCCTTCGACCTCCTACCTTACGATCACCCCGTTCGGAGAGTCCTCGGTTGAAGGCCTTACCAGCAGCCCCTCAACCTGCCGAAGAGCCAATGCAAATCAACCGCGGCTGCCTGACCCCAGAGGAACGTCTCCAACGTAGAAAATCGGGTCTCTGCCTATATTGTGGTGGTTTCAGACACCTTCTCCAGACTTGCCCTGTGTGTCCGGGAAATTCCAAAGCCTGAGCCCAGAGAGGGTCCCGAGCTTGGGCGCTACGGTTTCTGGCCCTCAACTATTGCTGTCTATTTCCCTCCTTAGGGAGTCACATCCATTCGCCACCACCGTCCTCATGGACACTGGGGCAAGTGGAAATTTCATTATGGAAGAGATCGTCAAACTCCTTCAGTTACCAGTCCAACCTCTGGACCACTCTGTGTCACCTCAATTCAAGGAGAACCTCTCCCCGATTGTATCACTCACCATATCATGGCCATTCACATCACTGTTGGGACTCTCCATGATGAGGAGATCTCCCTCCTGATCTTGAATTGATCAACACACCCTGTAGTCCTTGGACTTCCTTGGCTCCAGTTACATGCACCTCACTTCGACTGGCAATCCCTGCAACTCACCCAGTGGGGCCCTCGATGTCAAACCCACTGTTTATGGCAAGTGTCTCCATCTGTGACAGTTCTAAGCTCTACAATCCTTCCTGGGTTACCTGCCCCGTACTCAGAATTCACAGACGTGTTCTCCAAACAAAACACCGATATCCTGCCTCCACTCCGAGAGATCAACTGCCCTATAGAACTCCTACCTGGAACCATGCCTCCCAAGGGCTCCCAAATGCCTCCCAGAAACCCAAGCAATGTCAACATACATCAAGGAAAATTTGGCTAAAGGATTCATAAGACCCTCTAATTCTCCGGCAGGCGCCGGGTTCTTCTTTGTAAAGAAGAAGGATGGCAGTCTAAGACCATGCATAGACTACAGAGGTTTGAACGCAGTAATCCGTAAGGACAGGTACCCACTGCCACTTAATAGTGAGCTGTTCGACCACCTACAGGGCGCACACATTTTTACTAAATTGGATCTCCGAGGAGCATATAACCTAGTACGGATCCAACCAGAAGACATCTGGAAAACCGCCTTCAGCACAAGAGATGGTCACTACGAGTATGTAGTAATGTCCTTTGGACTTTGTAACACCCCTGCAGTCTTCCAGCGGCTAATGAACAAGATTTTCCGGGACCTTTTATAGTCATTCGTCGTAGTATATCTAGACGATATATTAATCTTCTCCAAAGACCTGAAGTCTCATCGCTCCCACGTTCAAACAGTCCTCCAACACCTCAGAGAACATTATCTCTTTGCTAAATTGGAGAAGTGCATTTTTTAACAACCCAGTCTCCCTTTAGGCTACATCATCTCCAATCGTGGGTTCACAATGGACCCCAATAAACTCCAGGGTATTCGAGATTGGCCTCAACTAGTGGGCATTGAAGCCCTACAAAGATTCCTTGGATTCACAAATTACTATCGAAACGCCATCACCAATTACTCCATGCTGGCTGCTCCACTCACCGCCATGACTAGGAAGGGATGTGACCTTCGAGTGTGGAGCCCCCATGGCTCAATCAGCCTTCTACCCCTTAAAGGAGGCCTTCTATACCGGCCTGTGTCTACGTCACTTGGATCCTAACCGCCCCTTCATCGTCGAAGTTGACGCATCCGCCATTGGAGCAGGAGCGGTTTTGAGTCAATATTCCACCAAGGGAACTAACATCATGTTCATTCTATTCACATAAATTCTCCTCCACAAAACAAAATTATACCATAGGGGACCGTGAACTCCTAACAGTGAAACTGGCCCTCCAGGAATGGCACCCCTGGCTTGAAGGGGCGCAACACAAATTCACAATATTTACTGACCATAAAAATCTGAACAGCTATAGGAAGCCCAGTTAACCCAAGACAAGCTCTCTGGGCCCTGTTCTTTGAGCGCTTCAATTTCGAGCTCCGCTATCACTCAATGGCAAAAAATCTCCATGCGGATGCGCTCTCTCGCTCTGTCAAGCCAGAAGACACACCCGAGACTCCCAGGCACATTATTGATCCAGCTTGCATATCGACTGCTGTCACCACCACGGTACCAGCCGGGAAGACGGTGGTCCCCCGTCATCTCCATGAGTGTGTGCTCTGTTAGGATCACAACTCCAAGCTGGCCAGCCACCCCGGCCAAGCCCGGACTCTCGAGATTCACCCGAAGGCACTATTGGTGGCCTGGGATGATAAAGGACTCCTGTGAATATGTGGACTCCTGTCTGGTTTGCGCACAGCAAAAACACCTGACTGGTTGCCCATGGGGACTTCTCCAACCACTTCCTGTGCCCACCGAGCCCTGGTCAAGCCTCTCCATAGATTTCATCGTGGATCTGCCTCCTTCAAAAGGAAATACTGTAATCTGGGTCATCATTGACCGCTTCTCAAAAATGGCCCACTTTGTCCCTTTCCCTGGACTCCCATCTGCTCCTGAGCTAGCTCGACTCTTCTTAACCTACGTATTTCATTTAAATGGACTACCACAAGAAATCATCTCTGATCATGGCCCTCAATTTGCTGAGAAATATTGGAGGTCTCTCTGTAAATAGTTCAGTATTACCTTAACATCAGCCTATAATCCACAAGCAAATGGCCAGGCCGAAAGGACTATTCGCTCTTTGAAAACCTTCCTGTGATCATATGTCAATGACCAGCAAGACAACTAGGCTGACCTCCTGCCCTGGGCAGAGCTGTCCCATAACATCCATATTTCCTCTGCCAGAGAAGTTTCACCCTTTGCAGTAGTCTTCGGACGTCAACCACGCCTACCACTGCCGGTTCCACTCAGTGTACCCTCACCTGTAGCCCAATCTACAGCACAAACCATACACCGGCTCTGGAACCAAGCAGATGACCGGGCCAAACGTTTCACAGATATCCATCGTCGGACCGCGCCTCTGCTCCGGCCTGGACAGAAAGTCTGGCTTAGAACGAAGCATACGATTGCCTTCCCAACGGCTAACTCCCAAATTTATTGGCCCATTTCCCATTCTTCGACACATAGGAGTAGTCACCTACCAACTCCAACTTCCAGCTTCCATGGGAATTAACAACACGTTCCATGTGTCGTTACTTAAACCTTTGGTCCTATCCTGGCCTTCCCGAAGGCCTCCTCCTCCTACACAACATTCAGCGGAACCTGAAAACACCTTACAAGTCAAAGAGGTCCTGGACGTCTGATGCCGTCGAGGCCACTGGCAGTACCTCCTATCATGGGACGGCTTCAGCCCAGAAGAAAACTCTTGGGAGCCCTCTCACCACATCCTCAATAAAACCCTGCTCCAAGACTTCCATCAGCGACACCCAGAAAAACCCAAGCTGGAAAGGTGGAGGCCTAGAAGGGGGAGTACTGTTGCACATCCCAGCTGCGTGGGTGCCGCAACCGGGCCTGCTCACCTTGCTCAGCCCTCCACTAGCTCCGGTCTTGCCGCAGCTGCCAGTTCCCCGCGTTCCCAATGCTCACCGCAGCCCTCTCCAGCTTCCTCCATGCCACAGGCCTCACAGCGGAGCTCCCGTTGGGGATCCGCATCTTCGGCTGCCTCGACCCCGCCCCTAGGTGCACGCACGGCTGATGTCATTCCCTTTAAAGGGACCAGCGTGGGGAAACCTGGCTTGGCCGCCGCCCGGTAACATCACTTGAACCTCCCATAAATAGCGAGGCCCTGTCCCCAGGACCTCGCCTTGGCAATCAGGTCGACATCTTGGTGTGATAGTTTGCCTAGTCCGTGTTCCAGCATTTTCTTGTTCCAGTGTCTCCTTGTTCCAGCATCTCCTGTTCCAGCATTTCCTGTTCCAGTGTTTCCTTGTTCCAGCCTCTCCGTGTGTTCCTTCCTGTGTCCTTACCCAGGTACTACCTCCTCAAACTGATCTCTGGTCCTGACCTCTGCCTGCCTGACTACTCTGTCTGCTGCCTGGAACTGACTACTGCCTACCTGACCATTCTCTTCGTCTGCTGCCTGGAACTGACCACTGCCTGCCTGACCATCCTCTTCATCTGCTGCCTGGAACCGACCCTCGCTTGCCTTGACTATGCTCGGACTGATCTTGGTATTTGACCCCTGCTTTGGCTGACCACTTCTGGACTGATACTCTGGCTCTGACCCTTGCGCTTCACTCAGACACTCCCTTCTGGCCTACTGAGGCTACCAGACCAACCTGCTTGTAATCTACCTGCGGTCTAGACCTGACTAGACCCGCACGCGCTGCCTGCATCACCTGGAGAATGTTCCTGAACTGTTATCTCCCTGAGGTCTCCGGAGCTTCCGGTTTGGGTCTGGTCTATCACCTCTACATCAGCCACGCACCCTTGCTCGTGGTGGGCACACCCTTCCGCTACCTCTCCTGGAGACCATCCGAGGCCCACCTAAGTCCAGGCGGTCTGGGTACCCAAGGGCTCAACCTACAGAAACCCCGGACTGTTATTGGCGAAGCTCCAGCTAGCCTCTGTCTCCTTGTGTGCTCCGCCTCCTGGGGGCAGGTGCTCTCTGGGTCCGACCAGAGGGCCATACCAATCCTGCACCAGGCCAAGAGTCCACCTCCAGCACTAAGGCAGTGTAGGGGTGTTCCGAGGACAAAGCTTAATATTAGCCTGGTAAATGGTAGATTTATCCAGGTTTCTGGTTAAGCTAAAAAAAAAAAGCTTGGACAGCAGGCCCAATCCCTCACTACTATGGGTGTACAGGTCAAAGAAATTCATTTTGATTCTTTTTTTTTTTTTTTCATTTTGAGGTGGGGTTTCATTTTTTGGTTTTTTAATGATTTAGGTTTGGAACGTCCCCAAGGGCCCTACAAGGTCCTCCCACACCCAAGAAAGCTGCAGTACCCAGGCTTACCCAACTGGGATGAGCCAAGCCTATGTAAGTGGTCAGCAGAAGTGGTGCCTCACAGAATGATGGCACCACTTCTGCTGACAAAACCTCTACAGATTGGGAAGATATAATTGTAAAAGATATTGAAGGGTGGGAGTGTGGAGGATTTTATTTTTTTATATTTAAGTCAATGAGCGGCAACTTTACTGTATAACCAGATAACGTTAACTGAGGACATTCAGCAGAACATTTATCTCGGTAAGTTCTACTGAATATTTGGCAATAGTTATCCAAGCAACTTTAACCAGATGGTTTATTCACTAACCAGCTCAGAGCTAAATTTTAAAAGCCAGGTGGGTGCCAAAATTGGGAGATGCATGTGCATTTAGGACATGTGCACTCCCGGTCGCCTACATGCGCATGCATCTACCAAAGCGCAGATATCTCACACCAATTCCAAAAGGGGCATAGTGTGGACGTGGTTTGGTGGGGTGTGCATGTTTCAGGACAGGGCCAAGAGATGCATGTAAAGACTTAAGCACCTGGGCATGCGCCCAGATCTAGTGTCACGTATCTTTACTTCTGCTAAGGAGGAGGTGTACCTTTAAAAAAACCCAAAAAGCCATTTCTGAGAGGTTAATAGCCTGCACTCCCCCGTTACCTGGGGTAACGGGGGAGTGCAGGCTATTAAACCAGGGGGGTTTCGAGGACCTATGTCTAGACTGGGCAAACTGGCGGATGAACTAGTGAAACTGGTCATGGCCTAGACACGCGATGGTTATAAAATTCCCCGAGTTACGCAGCTCAGACCCAGATGTGCACACCCAGTTGCAAACTAGAGCACACATATAAGTGCGCCCAGGCTATTTTATAATAACATAATTTATAATATATTATATTATTTTATAATAATATCGATGCATCCCTGGGCACATACCTCTTGAATATTGAGCTAGAAACATAGAAGATGTTGGCAGGTAAGACTCTGTGGGTCCACGATTAGTTTGTGTTGTGGCTGCCTGTTTTACTGCTGCTGATCCTATTCAATCTGTGGTCTTCGTCCTTTGACCTTCTACTAAGATCCCCCTCCCCCATTAAATTTACCTAAGGGATATCTTTATGTAAAGAGGTAACCTTGGTTATACTTAGAGGTGTGCAATCATTTTTTTTTTTCATTAATACTTTTATTGGATTTTTATCAATTGCACATTAATAAAACATAGGTATTCAGGATTACACCAAAAATAAAGGAAATCACATATTCTGTAAATAATTTGACTAAGTCAAACAACCTGAACTAGTCCACACTATTTTGGGGAGCGTTATAACAAGCAAAATTTCTTTACATAAAATTACACTTCTTGAGAGAAACTTAAATTTACTTTTCATCAAACCTCAGCAATTCTCTAGTCTATCCTGGTGTCTGTTCTTTGTCTCTAAGGAAAGTTTCCAAATGAGTGGGATCATAGAAAACAAATTTATTTCCCTGCATTGTAATGCAGCATTTACAGGGAAATTTAAGGAAATATAATCCTCCTAGGGATAATACCCTCTCCTTTAACACCAAGAAATGTTTTCTTCGCATTTGGGTGCTTCTCGCTACATCCGGAAATATCTGGATTTTTTTCCCACAATACAGAAAATCTTTATTTTTAAAGTACTTTTGAAGCACCTCATTTTTATCTATTTCACTATTAAAGGTAACCAAAAGAGTAGCCCTTGTAGGGATGTCATCAATTGATGCCTCCAAAAATGATGTCAAGTTTGGACTATTACTTTGTATTATATCTAATCCTTCTTCAGGACCTAAAGCACTAACTTTAGATCTAGGTATATAAAATTTTTTTGAAAATATCATTTCTTTATAAGAAGTAATTTGTAGCACTTCATTTAAATACTTCCTCAATAACTCAGTGGGCGATAAAAGCCTGGTGATGGGAAAATTTAAGAATCGAAGATTCTTAGATCTCAAAGCATTTTCCATGCCTTCAAGCTGTCTAGACATCACCAGACTATCCTTAATAAAGGATGCATTTGTAACTTGTAAATTCACCACTTGTGTATTAACCACATTATAATTACTTTCAATAGTATTTAAACGATTAGAATGATCTTGAAGAGTATTTTTTGTCTCTATATTAAGAGACATAAATTGTGACATCGCCTGAGCTAATAACCTCTCCATATTTTTCACTGATTTCCAGACATCTATCAACGTCACATTTTTTAAATCAGGTAAATCAACATCAACACTTAAGCCTTCCAAATTTTCTAAAGGAGTAGCTGCTGCCACTGGCCTTTCTGTATCTCCAGTAGCAGCCACTAAATCCTTATTTTGAGGAATATCATTTATTAGAGATAATGCACTCATATTGCTTAAATCTCTCACGATATTACTAGAGTCTTGACTTTGAGGAGATGAATGGTGGCCGGGACTCTGAATTGAGCCTGAAGAAAAAGATACTTCCGGGTTAGGAATTGAAAAGTCAGAGTCTGTCCTTCTTACTATATGTGAATCCATAGGGCCTCTTACCACGATGTTGCAGGTTGCGAAGGAAAAACTTTTATTTTCCTCTTCCTACCCATATATAACAGAAATACGGTAAGGATGGTAAATTCTCCGCAAGGAGCGCGCCCCTTAGGCGCGCTCCTTTGGCAGGTGCAATCAATTTTATGCAGAATAAAAAATGCGTTGAAACACTTGCATTTCATTTAATTTTGTTTAAAACAAAAGGAAAGGAAAACTTCCTCAAAAATGGGGAGGGGGTGATCCCCAGCTGCCTCTGCCCTTCCAGCTCTGGTTTGAAAATGATGCTGGCTACCATTAAACAAAATGGCGCCAGGCTCAGGGATGGCCGCCCCCATTACTGAACCAAAGCATTTTGAAGAAGGAGTGACTGAGGATTGCTTCTGCCCCTTTCTTCATCAGAGGACTCCCATGGAAGGGGTAAATGTAGCCAGGAGGTTTGTGGGAACCATTTCGTTTTGTTCGTTTCTCTGTGGAACAGACATGCTTAAATGTAATGTTTGTTCTGGTTTACCAAATGAAGGAAACTGAAATACACTAAATAAGCCAAAACATGAATAAACAATCCCCCCTACTAATATATATATATATATACATTATATTCCCTGCAAATTGTCTGTTACTTTATTTAAGATCTACCATGATGTAAATCAGAGGGCCTCTTATTCTTTTGACACACATAGAAAAGCAAACCTTAGTATAATAATGGAAATGAAACACGGGGATCTTTTTTTTCTGAAATAGTCCATATTTGCTCAAATGCAATTACATCTGAATTAACTAGGAAATTTCTGGTAAGTCAAACATACTCCTCTCTTCTCCCTTTTAAGGAGAAATTTTCAGACTGTTTGCACATGGACAAAGTCTGCAGGTACTTCCAATCCACAGTCTTTGCACCAAGTCTCAAGGAGAAAGTATGCGCAGCTTTCCACCTTGAAACTTGCTGGGGGTACAAAGTAGCAGCAGGGCTTTTGCACTTGAACTTTATCTATGGGAAATCACATGCATAGAGTTGAAAATGAAATCTGCGTATGCTATTTTCCTTCCCCAACCATAACCAAAAAAATGTTTTAAATCCTCCCAGGTGGGCCTTCTCTAAATACAGCTAAAAGGACGAATGTTTTGGAATGAGAAAGCTTTTTGCCAACTCATTGAGGACAGATTTATGAGGGTACATTGCCGTCCTTCTGCATAAATAGTTTTGAAACTCATCCTCTTACTTAACTATCATCCACTGGCTCTTTGTGCAGCAAGCTTATTACCCAGGAATGGCTCAGACTTTTCCTTGATTTGCACTGACAGCTTAAGTCTTAAAAACAGGGTTGTGATATATTTCAGATTTATTGCTTGGATCTCTTTCACTTATTTTCAAGTGGATACAAGTTCAATCTCTGTGCAATGCAAGTAACTCTTCATGCAAAGGTAAAACATGCTGGCCAAGGCTCCAGAAGCAGTGAGAGATCTAATGTGAGTGTGGGTGTTTCTTAGATTCCAGGTTTCCATTTGTTAGAGAGACAGTATTTGAACAACTGCACAATATGTAAAATGTGCATCTTAACATAGTTACATAGTAATGATGGTAGATAAAGACCAAATGGTCCATCCAGCAATTTGCTTACGGTAGTAGTTTCTTTGGCAGAGTTTCTCATTTTCAGTCTAATTTCTCTAATTTTTTTATTTTTTCTGTATATAAAACAAGTTGATGGTGAAATGTGAGAATTGCTAAAATTTGTGATTTTTGGTCAAAGGTAGATTTGGGTAAAGTTGGGGAACCCCCATAGAGAAATTAATTTTTACCTAACCCTAACTGTACCTGGTTCACAGGAACGGTAACTTTGATACCAGTGCGTGGGCACACATGTACATGTATATGCCGGTTCGCGCCAAAGAACACAGCCATTTTATAACATATGCGCGGATGGTATAAAATTAGGCTGTACACGAGCACGTAATTTTATATGGACACGCGCATGTGCGTGCAAATGCTGCCTCTACTGCGTAAGTGGGGGGATTTCAGTATACATGCGCCAACACAATTACCAAATAACCAGTTTGTTCCCAGTTCACCCAGTTAAGGGACTGGATTTCCTAACCCACTCTGTTACTTAGCCTCCCTTTTACTCTGTTAGCCCCGACCCTTAAAATCCCACTCACCTCTTTAGTTTCTTTTGTCTTTCGACTTACACGCCACCCATAGCAGAAGTAAAGTTACACAGTAGGGGACCCCAACACACTCTTATGCACGTAAGTATTTGCATGCAGGATTCATTGAGAAATCCTGAAACACCCATGCCTCACCCAGACTATGTCCATGTCCAACCTCTTTTTTGGAAAATAGTTTTTATGTGCGTACTAGGAGATACATGCATGCGCACTCTTTTTAAAATCTGCGTGATGCTCACCAGTCTAACTTCTCTGTGTATCTTACAGCTTTGGCACGTGTTAGGCTTTTAAAATTTACCCATAAGGGTTTTTCCCATAGACACAAATTGGAGGAAAAGCCTTTAATGAATCTGGCCCATGGGGGCCGATGCTATAATGCTTGTGGAAAGTGGGCACTGACTTTTCAGAACCCGCTTTCTTAATGCACGCATGGCACCTGCAAGGGGGGTGCCATGCAATATGGGGCAGATTTTAAAATGTATGCGCGCGGCCTACATCTGTGCGTGCTACCCAGCGTGCACAAATGTACGCCCGATTTTTTAATATGCGCGAGTAGCCGCATGCATGTTATAAAATCAGGGGTCGGCGCGTGCAAGGGGGTGCACACTAGTGCAACTTGCGCATGCCTAGCCCTTGGGGAGACCAGCTGTCTTTCCCCGTTTCCTCCGAGGCTGCAAGAAAATTGGAGTGGCCTCGGAGGGAACTTTCTTCCCCCCCACCTTCCCCTCCCTTCCCCTACCTGTTCCGCCCCAGCCCGAAAAAAACCCTCCCTCGTACCTTTATTTCACAAGTTACGCCTGCCAGAGGTCATGTCTGTTTTATGTGCAGACATGACCTTTTACAAAACTTTCTCCCCACCCTAATAGTATGTGGGTAAATTGCATAAGTTAACTTGGACTGAGTGTAGGCATTTCGAGGGGTGGGGCTGAGGAGACGTTTTTGAACTTATGTGCATACTTTTTCATTTTCAAAATCATTTGTATAAAAGTTGCCCAAAATATTTCTGCACATAATTTAGTGGGTGCAATTGTGTGCGGTTAGTTTTGGTGGGATCATTTTCAAAAGGGAAAGCACACCTACATTCCCTTTGAAAACTGATGTAAGTCATGCATGCATTTCCCATCTAGTTTATGCAGAATGTTAGAAAATGCCCACTTAATCACAACAGACATAGAAATAGAAACTGAAATGCTCATAATGCACTGTCCTATTATGAAACGAGAATGTTTTGTTCTCTTAACTGTGCGACGTAATGAAGAAGACATAGTCAAATCCATGTGGACATCAGTGGGGGTAAATTTGTAACATAACTTAGGAAGCAAACATGCATAAGTTGGTGGTATGTACCCCTGTTTGTAACCACAGTGGGGGAGGAGCCAATAGGAGAAGGCGCTGTTGGCAGCCTCATTGTGGTGGGGCCAATCCTGGACAGCAGCTTTGGCAGGCGGCCCAGGCCCATTAACAGCAATGGACTGGACAGCAGCAGGACAGCACAGTGCAAAAGACATACTTTGCTTTGATTTGAAATGAGGTCCTGCTTCTTCTTCTTGCTCTGCTGCTATTTACTTCATGGCCTTGGGAAAAGTTGCGCCAGGACCAAGATGTTGGCTGGCTGCACCACACACCTTTGCATTGCTGAGCAGAGGCAAAGGGCCAATAAGCTGAGCAAGAACAAGGCAGGCAGGCAAAATAAAAAGCAGTGGTGTGCAGCACAGCTGCTGTGGCAGCAGGAGGATCAACGCTGAGCGCACAGTTTATATTAGTATAAATCTCTGACGTCCACTTACATGCACAAATCTAGTAATGCAAATACATTTGAAAGTTATCCTCTATAAATATCATATATGCAAATACAAGCTACTTGCAGATACATACTAATTTTCTATGCGTAACTCCTTTACAAATTTACTGAAAAATGTTTTCTTCCCTTGCAATATCCTTCCAGCAGCCACATCGTATTTCACTCCAGTTTACTCTTCCATTTCATAAAATAATTGAGAATACAAAGAAGAATGTATAAATGGCCAAGTCCCTTATTTCAAGGGAAGTAAACATTTTGACATATAGTTTAAATGCAAGTTTAAGAAAAATGTAAGAAAAAAAAAAAACATTTCAGTTCAGGACCAAAGATTTTATATAAACAATAAGGTGCAATTCAAAACTTGGTGCTTTGTGTGAAGGTCCCTTAAAAGCATATAAGCCTTCTGAGTAGTATAAGATGCTTTGAATGCTCTTTTCCCTACAATTTTGTAAAGGCCATTTCTGCATGAAAAACACTATTTTTCATGTGGGAACGCCTTGGAAAATTATCCTCCCTATAATCAACATAGAAAATTAATTTCTTATAAAAACCAACATGCCCTGAAAGGATATTAATTGTCGCCATCAATCCGGATGAAGCGCACCCTGATAACCAATTCCATCCATAACAGATTATGCAACTTCACAACTTCTAAATTCACAGCTGCAAGTACAAAAATAAAAAGCTCACCAGTTTCTCACTGAAATGCATCCCACTCCACAGCTTTGCCTATTACAGAGCAAATTTGAAGAGAATGTTTATGCATTCTAATCGGAAGCAAAGTCATAGCAGAAATTACTTTTCCAACCAGCTCGAATTAAACTGGTAATTGAGAAGCGACATTGCTTTGTATAATTATTTATCAGATTGAAAGGTGCAGTGCAAAAAATGCTCCTATCTTTGGCTCCTAGATATGTACTAAATTCAAAGGCTCTGACAGTGAATAATTGAAAATTCTCCCCTTACAAGCAAACATGAGAATAAAGCATTTACCTAATATTTACCATTACCAACTATTATGGCCTCAACATTCAAAGCTGAATGGCTACATGGGATATTCATCGACACAGCTATCCTGCTGAATATCTGCATAAAAGTCTCTACTTAGCTGAATATATGGTTATGTTAAACCTGCTCTGGATAAGTTAGGTCTAACTTACCCAATTAACTTAACCGGATAAGAGCAAATATCACTACTTATTTGGCTGACTGGAAAAGTAGCGCTGCCTCAATCTGACATTTCCTTCCCTCCCCCCCCCCCAAATTCCAGCTAGCTACTCAACCGGATAGGTACTTATCTGGCTAAGTGGAGACTGCTAAACATAGGATATTCAGCAGCCACCACTTAGCCAGCTAAGTCACAGCTTATTTGCATAGCTCTGAACATCAGCTTTCCTGTGTTTTGGCTGATGTTCAGTATATTGATGCTTAAAAAAATAAGTTTTACCACCCTGAGATGGAATTTCCATTATTGCCAGATTTAGAGTGCGCATGCATGTACTGGGTTCTGGGGTGCGTGGGGGTCTTTGATCTGTGGCTTGTAGACAAGGACTACTGCTGCAATATTTAGACTGGATGAGAGAGCTTAGAGGGTTGAAAATAGGAGAAGAAAAATCCTGAGACATTAAAAATGAAGACTCCAGGAACTTTATCCCAGTAGAGGCTGGTTTAGATTGAGCTGGAGGCTCAAAGGTACAGGAGGAGACTGCAGGGCCAACAGATAATTGAATTGCCACCACCCTTTAACTATTAAAGCAGAGCTTTCCAAACTTTTCATGTTGGTGACACACTTTTTAGACAAACATAATTTCACGACACGGTAATTCAGTCTACTAGTAAACCAGAGGTTAAAGGTTAAACGAACGAAACATATTTCGACAATTTATGTATGTTTCCTTAAATATATACATAAATAAAATGTTTCACGACACAACCTATCTCATGAAAACCTTAAATTTATATTAAAAATATATATTCCAAGATTCATGTTATTGTTATAATTTATGAGAAACAATAATAAAACAAATTGTCTGTCCCCCACACACTCATCTCTCTCCTCCCCCCAGCACATGTCTGGCCCCCACACACTCATATCTCTCCCCCTCAAGCACATGTCTGTCCCCCCAGCACGTTTGCCCCCCACTCACTCATCTCTCTCTCCCCAGCACATGTCTGGCCCCCACACTCATGTACCTCGTCTTTTTGATTGTTGCCAGTTAAGTGCTTCACTTCCTTCCATGATCACCAGACACTGCTGCTTGCAGTCAGTACTCCTCATGGCCAGGCCTCATCGGCAGCAGCAGCCAATGCAAGGATGGCTGGGCTCGTTCCACCCACCAAGCCCCCCCAAAAAACGCGATTGACAGCAAAAATCACCCAATAATAAGCAACCCATAAACTGAAAAAAAAAAGTGAATCTCTAGAAAAAAAAAAGCCCAAACTCGCATCAGAGTTGACCGGGCTTGCGCGACACACCTGCACACTGCAGGCGACACACTAACGTGTCCCGACACACAGTTTGGAAAGCTCTGTATTAAAGGTTATTTTCATGTGACAATAAGAGAGCAATTTTTTAAAATGTGTAAGTAAGTCTAAGGTCTGTGTATAACATGCACATAAGCTTGCTTTAAAAATGCTCAGCTAATCAGTTCGGCATGCATGCAAATTACACTTGAATGTCACAGGACATAACTCACAAGGGGTAACTTAGATGAACACTCATTTTAAAATTTTAAAAAACCCATGCACATAAGTATCAATTCCACTCCAGCTCCACCCCTGGAACACTTCTTCCCAGTGCACGTAAAAGTATGTGCAAAACTGGGATCCTATTCTGTATCTATGGGAGAAAAGGAACAAAAAGCCTTAATAAATCTGGCTCTGTGACATCAGTCACAACTGATGCAGTAGAGACAGTCTGTTGTGTCACTGCATTCCAATTCCAAATCTAAGGGTACAAGGAAACAGAGATATGATAAGGGTTCCTGGAAGTGTATCCAATCCATCTATCATATTATAGAAAATTAATATTCCAAATATGTGAAATCTAAACTGAAAGTTTGACAAAAGAAATACTACTATGTTATGTATTTTCTATGAAAAATCTCCCAAAACTTTCAGAAATGTTTCATGATTTTTCTATTCAAGCTCAGGGCCAGTTCTATGACCACAATAGCATATCTAGAAAAATAATTGATAGGTACAGGGATTGATTTAAAGTTATGGGGGTGGGGGGATTCTCCCCTGAAATCAGAGAGCCGCAGGGAGATTTCCATTTTTTGAGAGCCTTCAGAGTTTGGCATCCTAGGCACACCATGTACCTATGTGGCCTACGCTGAAATCTGGCCCTAGTAAGATGAAATGGTTGAGTCTGTGTAAAGTTGCTCAGGTACCTTCAGAAAGTAAATTTAAAATTGAATATATTTAAGGAATGCATTAAAGTCTAATAAATACAAGGTAATTGCTAAGGAAGAGAAACTTTTGCACTATAGCAATGATGAAATTCAGTACTGAAGCTAGAAAAATAAAAAATAAAATGTCTGATTGTCCTCAAAATTTTTATATGGAGGGGAAGGCAAAGTTTTATTTATACTTAGATTTGCAAAAAATGCTAGCAGGTGAATTTTCAAAGGAGTTACATGCATAAATGTAACACACTAACATAGGAGTTTTCAAAAGCCATTTATGTGTGTAATGTGCACTCTCACATGAATATGTTATGGACAATTCAATGGCATATATTGTAGCAATTTTCAAAAGCCCACTTACATGGATAAAGTGAATTTACACCTGTAAAACCCAATTATAAGTGTGTAAATGCTTTTGAAAATCAGGCCCTAAGGTTGGTATCCATAGTAATATAACTATATCTGTTGGGAATAAAGTTAGTGAAAGGGGAAGGACCAGGGAACATAGCACACTAGGGGCTCAGATTTCTCACGCTGGGCCTGTGAGTGGTGTAGTCCCAAAAGTGACTTGTAAGCAATTAGCACTGAGTCAAGAAACAAGCTTTTTTCTCTAGACACAAAAGGACTGACTCATCAAGGACTTTTCTAATAAATGTAGAAAGAGAGAAAGACTTGTGAATCAAGCTAAAATCAGAAAAGCCCTTTTGTATATCTGGCCTTCAAATATGATAAAATATGATAACAGTATATGACAGGGGTCAGGAACCTATGGCTTGGGAGCCAGATATGGCTCTTTTGATGGCTGCATCTGGCTCGCAGACAAATCTTTAATAAAAAAGTAAAAATCTAACAAAATCCCCCACCCTCCTGATGCCCCCCAAGACCTCCAAAATTAATTTACTACAACCCCCACCCTCCTGACCCCCCCCCCCCAAGACCTGCCAAAAGTCCCTGGTGGTCCAGCGGGGGTCCAGGAGCGGTCCGGGAGTGATCTCCTGGACTTGGGCTGTCGGCTGCCAGTAGCCAAAATGGTGCCGACGGCCCTTTGCCCTCACTATGTCACTGGGGTCGACCAATGGCGGCAGTAGCCCCTGTGACAGAGTAAGGGCAAAGGGCCGTCGGCTGCCAGTAATCAAAATGGCGTCGACGGTCCTTTGCCCTTACTATGTCACAGGGGCTACCGCCGCCATTGGTCAACTCAGTGACATAGTGAGGGCAAAGGGCCATCGGCACCATTTTGACTACTGGCAGCCGATAGCCCATCCAGAAGATCGCTCCCAGACCCCTGCTGGACCACCAGGGACTTTTGACAGGTCTTGGGGGGGTCAGGAGGGTGGGGTTGTAGTAAATTAATTTTGGAGGTCTTGGGGGGCGTCAGGAGGGTGGGGGATTTTGTTAGATTTTTACTTTTTTATTAAAGATTTGTCTGCGAGCCCTGGACCCCCGCTGGATCACCAGGGACTTTTGGCAGGTCTTGGGGGGGGGGTTTAGGAGGATGGGGGGTTGTAGTAAATTAATTTGGCAGGTCTTGGGGGTGTCAGGAGAGTAGGGGGTTGTAGTAAATTAATTTGGTAGGTCTTGGGGGAGTCAAGAGGGAGGGGGGTTGTAGTTAGTATGGCTCTCACGGAATTACATTTTAAAATATGTGGCGTTCATGGCTCTCTCAGCCAAAAAGGTTCCCGACCCCTGGATGATGAGTAGGGAATTACTGATTACAGAAGAGGCCAGGATCTTGTCGTGATCATAAGGTTGCAAAATATAAGTGAAATAAGATAGTAGCCAGAGCCAAAGGAATGCTAGAGGGCAAAGGGTATCACCAGTAAAACAAAGGGGGATGATGCTTTTGTACAAATCATTAGTGAAGATCTTGTCTGGAGTATTGTATCAAACGAGGAGTTTGTGCAGGTGAAAATATGTTGACAGGATAGAAGAAGCCCAGAGAACATGGCTGTGCTAAAAGCTTGACACGATAAGAGTTATGGACCTACAGAGGTATACCCAAGAGGATAGGTGGGGAATGTATTACAGAGATATTCAAATACCTCAAATGTATAATGCACAAGAAGCAAACATTTCTTCAGTGGTAATAATGCTGCAGGACAAGAGATCATGGTATGAAGCTCAAAAGGGTTACACTTAGGAGTAACTTTAGGAAATATTTCTTTATGGAAAGGGTGGCAGATGCATGGAAGGCCTTTCGATGAAAGCACGGATGCAAAAACAGTAATAGAATTCATGAAATCATAGCAGAAGCACAGAGGATCCTTAGTTGTGAAATGGAGGGGAAACCTGATCTCAAGCAAGAGGGTCTCTGATATCATAACAGGAAGGAAACTGGGCAGACAAGATGGACCTTATGGTTCTTATCTGATGTCTTGTTTCTACGTTATGGATTTATTTTTTTACAAACCAACAAAGTTTTCGATCCCTTGGTGCATTGCTTAAAAATTGGAAGACTTTGATAGTATTTTCAATGAAGAACCGTGTAAACTGAGGGTAAAATGTGTGATTTAGTGTGATGGGATTTAGCCGCAGTGATGTCGTAGCTGTAGAGTGTCTCTCAAACAGAAGAAAACCAGCAACTTGCTCACAGGGTATTAAGGTGATTTTTCATTTACGCTTAGCTCCTACTGAATAAAATCGGATTACATTTCAGAACTGACATCAGCATCCTATTGTGTGATATCAGCTGAAAAAAAACGTTTTCATCCTTACACTGCATTTCATTTGCAGTGGTCTTTAATTACTGGAGGGATGTTTTGAGAGAAGAATTACCATTATTCGGAAAAGAGATTTTGCTTTAGCTGTCCCAAATGTGACAGGGTGATGGGAAATGTAATGTTCTGCTGCATCGGTCTGGTTTTTGTTCTGTGGTTTGCCATTTAAATCAAACTGAAACTGAGGTAACAAGATCTGATAGATCAGAACATGAGGTATCAGCCCAAGATATTTGGAATGTCAGCTTTCTCTGTTAAAGCCGCCTAACATTTATAGGAAACATGCAGTACAAAAGACAATGTTCTTTGAATCTTTGGATTTTAGCAGAGACCCATCAGTGCTAGTCCCAGTTCTGTAATCCGATATATTTTTTTTCTCAGCAGTTGAGCTAAAACAGGGGCTCTAGTCTCCACCCAGTCCTAGGGACACACCTAGCCAGTCCGGTTTTCAGGGTATCTACAATGAATATGTAGCACCTGAATGCAATCCACTTTGAAGCGCCAGAAAAAGAGAAATATAAATAAATAAATAGGTTGACATAATAAAGATCTGCATTCAATGGAGGCAGTACAAGCAAATCTACCTCATGAATATTCATTCTTCATATCCTGAAAATTGGACTGGCTAGGTATGTCCCAAGGACTGGGTTGAGAACCACTGGGTTAAAACATTTAAGGTGAATTTTAAAAAGCCCGGCACGCACAAAAACAGGGAGATACACGAATATGTCAGGCTGGCATGCACTGAGCAGATTTTAAAAGCTACCACAGTATGGGGCAGATTTTTAAAAAGTACGCACGCGCGTACTTTTGTTCGCACAACCGACGCAAACAAAAGTACGCTGGATTTTAAAAGATACGTGTGTAGCCATGCATATCTTTTAAAATCCGGGGTCAGCGCGCGCAAGGCTGTGCAAAATCGGCAGCCTGCGCATGCCGAGCCGCGCAGCCTGCCTCTGTTCTCTCCAAGGCCGCTCCAAAATCGGAGCTACCTTGGAGGGAACTTTTTTTCCAGCGCCCCCCACCTTTCCTTTCCTTCCCCTAACTAACCCACCCCCAGGCCCTAACTAATTCCCCCCCCCCCCACCTTTATTTCAAAAGTTATGCCTGCCCGCGCAAGCTTGCCATGTTCCGGTCCAGGGGCTGGTCCGGAGGCCGCGTCCACGCTCCTGGAACGCCCCTGGGCCAGAACCACGCCCGTGGCCACGCCCCGGAAAACCCCCGATGATGTGCCGGCCACAACACGCCCCCGACACGTCCCCTCCAGGAAAGCCCCGGGACTTACGCGCATCCTGGGGCTTGTGCGTGCCGCCAAGCCTATGCAACATAGGCTCGGCGCATGCAGAGGGTGGAAGGGGCAGCTTTTCAGGGATTTTGCGTGTATCTTAGGCGCGTACCCCTTTGAAAATCTGCCCCTATGCGCATATCTCCCACTGCTTGCACAATTGAAAAGTTCCAAAAAAGGGGGCTGACCATGGGCGGGGCATGGATGATCCTGGATTTCAACTTCAAATTAGCGTGTAATATTTAAGCACATCACCGGGATCCCCTGCAACTTAACTTTACTTCTGCTATGGAGGACATGTAAGTAATAAAATAAAGATACATAGATCGGTGGGGATTTAAGATTGGTGCTATCAGGAGACTATTAAACTAGGGGGGTTTGGAAGTCCTATCCCTTACCTGGGCAAACTAGTAAAGAACTGGGAAAACTGGTAATGGCAGTATGCGTCTATTAAAATCTCCCCACTTATGCGGTAGAAGGAGCAGTTGCACGCATAAGCATGCGTCCACTTAAAATTGTGTATGCGTTCAGGCTATTTATGATAAGCATGTGTAACATACCTCTAGGAACTAGGGCAGAGAAATGTTGAATCATCATTGTGACATGAAAAGACTGACAATAGAGTGCTGTCTCTTTAAGAGCTGAGGGGGGGGAAAGGAGATTCAAAATTTGATTGTATTGAGCGTGTGCGAACAGATCACTGCTCAGCTTGAACAGAGTTCCTGCCCTGCTCTGAACTAATAAATATTATCTGTGCTGATTAAGGTTCTCTTTTCTGGAACCCTGCTGTGGACGACTTGGGAGTAGTTGAACTGTGCCCTGTCAGGATTTGAAGCTCTTCTTTCAGATAGAGGCTGCTGTATTGTGGATTTGGCAGTTGAAGCAGCAGTACTGATGCCCTCTTCAGTTCTAAATTCAAATGGACACACAGTAGGATACAATCTGGGACTTTGCTTGTTCAGAGACTGCTTAAGGTCGGGTGCTATATCACATGCTGATTCTGGTTGAAATACTTAACATGAGTTTATGACAAAGTTGAGTTTTCTCTTGTACTATATACATGTGTTTATATGACAAATGCAGATGCTTAGGAAGTGAACAGATTTATTTCAGTCATTCATTCCAGTAAAGATAAAACTGTTACTCACTAAAGAGCGTGTGGATTCATTTCTGATACTGGGTTGGGAATCAAAGTGCAGGTTTCAGACACAAGGAGTCATAAAGAAAATTGAACTTCAAGGTTTACAACAAATTCTGGCGCATCAACGTGGGGCGGTGTTTCTTTTTTTTTTTTCTCTCTGTCTGACCTGCTACTGAGCGACCCAGCATCATTAGTGAAGTGAGCACAGTATTCTCTTTGTTTCTTTCTCATACAAAATGGAGTATTGCAAGTACTATGATTGTATTCCTGATAGATCTGTTATTCTGAGTTCTGTAAATCCTGAAATATCTTTAGCAAGTGTAGAAGATGCATTAAGCCCAGCAGGTGTAGTTACAAAATTGAAACGTTTAAGAGCTGAGTCATCTGATCAAGTTTTGTGTGAGTTTGAAGAACCGCTTTCTATAATTATTTTAGAAAGAATGAGCTTAAAAGGGGAACTGGACAGTCAGTGGATAATTTTACCTGTCTTAGATGAGACAGTATCAGAACAGGATGTTGAGTCAATGTCCCCTGAAGCATGCACTGACCCACTAGTGAGTGACATACTTTTAGATATGACAGATCGACTTCAAGAAGAATTAGCATATATAGCTGACAGTCATAAAATCAATATTCAAGATCTGAGAAAAAGAACATCTGCTCTCATGATTGAGAGTTTGGGGTCACAAGAAAAAGAAACACGAGATATAGATCAATCACCCCAGAGTATATTGCAGACTCCAGTTAAAAGCCGAAAAAGAGTCCCCAAGTGCTTGGATGCTATGCTAACCCAACATCCTGTGGCAGTCAATTCTTCTCAATATTCCATTCCACCAATTTCTATTCCTGCGGATGTTTCAAAGGTTATAGTGGCGCATGTGATCAAAACTCCTAAGGAAAAGGGCGCAGAGTTGAATCATACGTACTACAAAATTAAAGTTTTCTCTGGAAATGTCCCTAAACCTAGTAATGAAGGAGACTATGAAACTTGGCATATTCAAATTAAGCAATTACTGCAGGATCCAGATCTCACCGCAGGTGCAAAAAAAAGGAAATTAATTGAAAGTCTCCTTCCTCCAGCTTTAAATATTGTCTCTTACATAGATAAAAGCGCCACAGCAGAGCAGTGTTTAGAGGAACTGGAGAAGGCATATGGCAGTGTAACTAATGGAGAGGAATTATTTTTTCAATTTATTGAAACTTTCCAGAATGGCAAAGAAAAATCTTCAGACTATTTGAGAAGGCTTCAGGTCCTGTTACAGAAAGTCGTGGAGCGGGGAATTTTCTTTGGGCTCGCCCCAGACAGGCAGTTACTACAACAGTTTGTACGTGGGTGCTGGGAGGAGACCCTGATTACCCGACTGCAATTGAGGGACTTATTAGAGAGCCAGTCGAAGAAACTGCCACAGTACTCGGAGCTGCTATTTAAAATCAGAAGGATTGAGGAAGAAAGAAACATGAAAGAATCTAGGAGGATACGTCAATTGGGAGTTACCCAGATTAAACCTGTAAGCAGGACTTACCTAGCAAATGACATAAGCATTGCTCAACATATGACACCAGAGGCAAGTGAGTTTAAGGTGGGATCTGAGTTGGGAACATTTTCAGGAGAAGATAATGTTTTGCTCGCCCCATTGATCACTCATTGTAGAGCTGCCAATTCAGAAATAGTAAATAGCCCTGTTGCAAACAGCATGATGCGAAGAAACTCTTGGGTAGAGAAGATGCCTCAAAAAGGGAGGCATCATCCCAAGATACTTTCATTTTGCTATAACTGTGGAGAAAATGGACACATGATGGGAGAATGCATCAATCCTGTAAATGCTGCTCTAGTCCAACAGAAATTGTGGGAAAAATTTGGAAAAAAAAAAATACCCAGCATTAGGCAGGTTTCAAATACTCCTTTAAACTAAAAAGGTGCTTTTGCGAGGGGCAGACAAAGGCACCAAATGCAATTCAGATAAGTCCCAAAAGAAAAATATCCAGTGATCATATCCCACCATGTCCTCTACCAGATGATGTTTTGAAATGCCTCGTGGGAAAGGTTTGTTCTGCAACCACTTATTTGGATGGTGTGCAGTGCCCTTGCTTAGTGGACACTGGCTCTCAAGTGACGTGCATAACACAAACCTTCTATGAAGACTATTTATCACATCGGAAGCTATACCCGCTAGAAGACTTACTTTGTGTTACGGGTGCAGGAGGTCAACCTGTTCCTTATCTGGGGTATATTGAAGTTGAAGTACAGTTTCCCAAGGAGGCCTGTGGAAGTGGGAACAAATATTCTGTCCTTGCTCTAGTCTGTCCCGATCAAAAGAACAAACCCCTGCCTTTAATAGTGGGAACAAATATTCTCAGACATCTAATACATGACTGTAAAGAACTGGCTGGCCCAAATTACCTTAAGGAGTTAGCCATGGACAAAAATTGGGTAACTACATATCAGACCTATGTTTCTCATCAAAGTTCCAATCAAAGAGTTACTAGGCCAATGATGGCTAGATTGACCAGCACCAGACCAATAGTGTTCGAAAGGGATGAAGCGAAGGAAGTGGAATGCATTCTGAGAATGCCCAGACATGGTCAGAGTTTGTCCATATTGCTTGAGGCTTCAGAAAATTATCCTCTACCCGGAGGCTTACTAGTACAACCTCAACTCATCCGAACTGGCAGTAAGTCGCACACAAAGGCTAGGGTGCTATTGAAGAATATATCGGATTGTAGCATCAGTTTGCCTCCTAGAAGGACATTGGGTGTAGGTGAGCCAGTCGATATAGTGAGGACCATGAACGTTACAGGCTCGACCTATAAGGATGGTGCTAAACTAGAATCTATTGGAGAGGGTAACATGGAGTCTGAGAAGGTGTCGCTAGACTTCGGAGATTCTCCAATATCTGAAGAGTTTAAACAGCATATAGAAAAGAGAATTAATCAAGAGGCAAAAGGAGCATTTTCCTGTCATGACCTTGATATTGGATGTATTCCAGGAATAATGCATAAAATCACCCTGTTGGATCCAACTCCATTTAAAGAGCGCACACGTCATGTATCCCCAGCTGACTTTGAGGATCTCAGGCAGCACCTGAAGGAGCTATTAGCCACAGGAGTGATTGAGGAATCTGATAGCCCTTATGCTTCACCTGTGGTATTGGTTAGAAAGAAGAATGGTACCTTGAGGATGGTTGTTGATTATCGTAAATTGAACAACATAACCAGAAAAGACTCCTATCCGTTGCCTCGAATTGAGGAGACATTCACTCTCCTATCAGGTAGCAAGTGGTTTTCAGTACTAGATCTCAAGAGTGGGTACTATCAGATTGAGGTAGAAGAAATGGATAGGCCTAAAACTGCATTCACCACGCCCTTTGGAAACTGGCAGTTTAAGAGAATGGCTCAAGGACTGACAAATGCTCCAGCAAGTTTTCAAAGAATGATAGAGAAAGTAATGACTGATATTAATCTACATGAAGTTGTGGCCTTCTTGGATGATCTTATAATATTCTCAGAAACACTGGAAGAGCATGAGGACCGATTGATGAGGGTGTTACAACGACTGTTGAAATGTGGATTGAAGCTCTCTCCATCTAAATGTAAATTCTTTCAGAAGTCAGTGAAATATTTGGGTCATCATATCTCAGAGAAGGGGGTGCTCCCCGATGAAGAGAAAATTTCAGCCATTACTAAGTGGCCACAAGCTAAAAACATTAGAGAGCTGCGATCTTTTCTAGGATTTGCGGGCTATTACCGAAGATTCGTGAATCAATACTCACGCTTGGTGAAGCTGCTCAGTAATCTGTTGGTGGGACTAACAAACAGTCGAAAGGATAGGAAAGAAGCCCGGATTCAAAGTCAGCAGCTATTGGGTACGCAGTGGACCTCAGAATGTCAGAAAGCATTCGAAATTATAAAGGAAAAACTCACGGTTGCCCCTGTGTTGGCTTTCGCAAATTGGAAGCTACCTTATGTATTACACACTGATGCCAGCACTACAGGGCTAGGCGCTGCACTTTACCAAATTCAAGAAGGAAAACTGCGAGTGATTTCATATGCCAGTCGTGGGCTCACTAAAAGTGAACGGAATTACCCTATCCACAAATTGGAATTTTTAGCCCTTAAATGGGCAGTTTGTGAAAAATTTCATGATTATCTATATGGTGCAGAGTTTAAAGTAGTGACAGATAATAACCCTCTGACGTACGTCCTGACGACTGCTAAACTGGATGCCACAGGTCATCGATGGTTAGCATCCCTCTCCCTGTACAACTTTGACATCGGATACAAATCTGGTAAAGCCAATATAGATGCTGACGGGTTGTCTAGGAGACCACATGATCCTGAAGAAGATGATGAAGAATTTTTGAAATATGAGGAGAGGGTTGCCAAGATGCTATCTCGTGTGAAGACAGATCAAGAAGGAATGGACACTCTATCTAAGGTAATATGTAAGGCGGCATTCCAGAAGCATGATGTCTCTATTTTGACACATATTTCAGAAGATTCAGGAGACTACGACACTCCCATTACACCTCATTCTACTTCCAAGTTTGAGTGCAGCCCTGGTGCCTTGGTGGAAATCTTACCTGCAGGAGGAGATGCTGTTCCAGATGATTTTGATGACCCGGACCTGTGGCCTGGACAACCCACCCTACCTGGGTTTACCTTGGGTGACTGGAGAGTGTTCCAGAGGGAAGATCCATGTTTATCCCAAGTCATAATGATGCTGGAGAGAGGTGAGAAATTTGAAGATCGAGACAGGAATCGGGAGCATCCAGAATTGCGATTATTCTTCAGAGAATGGCAAAAACTATGTCTTCAAGAGGGAGTACTTTTCAGAAAAGTGATGAGGAGTGGAGGACCACACCAACAACTTGTGATTCCAAGAAAATATCGTCAGAGAGCTCTGGAGGGGGTACATGATGAAACTGGCCATCTGGGTTGTGAACGGACCTTGGACTTAGCACGTGCACGTTTTTATTGGCCGAGAATGGCACATGGGGTAGAACAATGGGTGAAGACATGTGAAAGATGTGTGCGGAGAAAAGCTAGAGCAGAAAAAGCAGCCCCCTTGGTAAATA
This sequence comes from Rhinatrema bivittatum, assembly GCF_901001135.1. Classification (NCBI taxonomy): domain Eukaryota; kingdom Metazoa; phylum Chordata; class Amphibia; order Gymnophiona; family Rhinatrematidae; genus Rhinatrema; species Rhinatrema bivittatum. Next base: position 365,152,914 of record NC_042620.1, on the reverse strand, counting down.
TAAAAGCTTACGCCCCCATGGAGCTAGTTTGCATTGACTTCCTTACCTTAGAGCCTGACGACAAGGATACACAAAATGTTTTGGTAGTCACGGATCACTTTACTAAGTATGCTCAGGCATATCCCACTAGAGATCAGACTGCAAGAACTGTTGCTGTTACCCTGTGGGAGAATTTCATCTGCCACTATGGATTTCCAAAACGAATCCATAGTGACCAAGGAGCCAATTTTGAATCTGAACTCATTTCAGAGCTATGTAGAATAGCAGGCACTAAATCCAGAACCACTCCATATCACCCTCGAGGAAATCCAGTAGAACGCTTCAATAGAACCTTAATAGAAATGTTGGGTACATTAGAGGATAAGCGTAAGGAACATTGGAGAAAATATGTTCGGCCACTAGTACATGCCTATAATTGTACTCGGAATGACAGTACTGGAATTTCTCCGTTTTTTCTCATGTTTGAAAGAGAACCTCGACTTCCAATAGACTTATGCTTCAGCATCAGTCCAGTGGGTCATAACGCTAAAACTCATCACCAATATGTACGAGAGTTACGTCAGAGGTTGAAGTATGCATACGAGCTGGCTACTCAGGAAGCTGAGAAACATCAACTAGCCAACAAACGCAGATGGGATGCGAAAGTAATGCCATCCTCAGTGGAAGAGGGTGATAGAGTATTGGTCAAGAATGTGAAGTTGAGGGGCAAGCACAAATTGGCTGATCGGTGGGAGTCTTCAGTGTATATTGTGGTAAAACAAATTGAAGTTATACCAGTCTATGTGGTGAAGCCAGAAACAGGGGATGGACCCGAAAGGACGTTACACAGGGATCTACTGCGCCCCTGTGGATTTATTTCTGGAAGAGAAGAGGCTGATATTCACTGTGAACCATTCAATAGTACCAAGCAATTGATGAAAAAGCAGAAGGAGGACGCTGAGGATAGTATGGATGGCTCTATCATGGAGAGCGGAAGTTCAGATCCAGCTGAACTGGAAGAGAGTCCAATTACTGGTGAAATTCAGTCAAATGGAACATTAAATCCTAATGCGGAGGAGTTTCATCCAGAGTCATGGGAAGAGGATCCTGTGGAAGTTAGTATACCAGTAAATCATAACAATTCATGCGATTTGAACAGCTCAGTCAATGAAGAACAGAGTGCATCCTCCTCGGGGAAGAGGAAAACTCTTGATGAATCAATGACCAAAATAGGACTTCTACCGTTACCTCAAAGATCGCAGAGACCAAGGAGACTGCCTAGTAGATTCGATGACTTTGAAGTGCAATTGCCCAAGGGGTTGCACAGCCACAACATATTGAGACAGTCATATTCAAGGAATCCATTGGAGACGTGTATATCCATGCAGCAACTAAGTAGTATGATGCAAGAGATATTGAGCAAACAAACAGAGTTAATATATAAGCTGTGGACATAAATACCTGCCGGGGACGTCAGGTTTTAGGAGGGGACCATGTAACACATACCTCTAGGAACTAGGGCAGAGAAATGTTGAATCATCATTGTGACATGAAAAGACTGACAATAGAGTGCTGTCTCTTTAAGAGCTGAGGGGGGGGAAAGGAGATTCAAAATTTGATTGTATTGAGCGTGTGCGAACAGATCACTGCTCAGCTTGAACAGAGTTCCTGCCCTGCTCTGAACTAATAAATATTATCTGTGCTGATTAAGGTTCTCTTTTCTGGAACCCTGCTGTGGACGACTTGGGAGTAGTTGAACTGTGCCCTGTCAGGATTTGAAGCTCTTCTTTCGGATAGAGGCTGCTGTATTGTGGATTTGGCAGTTGAAGCAGCAGTACTGACGCCCTCTTCAGTTCTAAATTCAAATGGACACACAGTAGGATACAATCTGGGACTTTGCTTGTTCAGAGACTGCTTAAGGTCGGGTGCTATATCACATGCTGATTCTGGTTGAAATACTTAACATGAGTTTATGACAAAGTTGAGTTTTCTCTTGTACTATATACATGTGTTTATATGACAAATGCAGATGCTTAGGAAGTGAACAGATTTATTTCAGTCATTCATTCCAGTAAAGATAAAACTGTTACTCACTAAAGAGCGTGTGGATTCATTTCTGATACTGGGTTGGGAATCAAAGTGCAGGTTTCAGACACAAGGAGTCATAAAGAAAATTGAACTTCAAGGGTTACACATGCATATACACGTGTATGTTATAAAATGGCCAGGACCCTGGAAGCAGGCTGGTGAATGCATGCACATGTGCACCCGCTTGCCTTTTTAAAGTTACCGTCCCTGTATGTATGTATATATAGATATAGATATTTAATCTTTGTTAGATCCAGCTCAAAAACAATTTCCTGCTCCTTAATGCTTTTTACAGCAGAAGGGAATGAGAAAAATCCATGTGTGAATCCAAAGGCAGGCGGCAGGCAAGGCAAATCCAAGGGCAGTCCGAATCTAGAGTTAGGTGGCAGGCAAGGCAAATCCAAGGGCAGTCCGAATCCAAAGGCAGTAGAGAGAGTTTGCAGAAAGCAGCACCAGCACAAGCAAGCCTGTAGCCGAGGCAAGGGCTTGTGCAGAGCTGCCAAACTAAATGGTGAATTTTTCCCGCGCTAGGCACGAGGAGTGATGGGGGGAGGGGGCGGGGGGCACTGACGTGAGGGGAGGAGCGCAGCTGCGCCAACTCATGCACTGTGCTGCGGCGCATTGCCACATCAGAGATGGTCCTGATCGTGCCGGGAAGCGGGCGGCAGCCTGGAGGTATGCGTTTGAGCTCTAACAGCCTGGAGATAAAAGGTAATATAAATTTTCCGGCCAGCAGAGAAAGGGGAAAGTATAGGATGCCTGCTATGAGAATGGTCACGTGCAGAAGTTGACAGGATTCAGGGCAAGGAAGGCACAGTGAAAGGATCTTTGCACTGGAGGATTGGTGGCTGAAAGGTCTTGGAATCAGGGCTTGGGGGCTATCTTTTATATCAGGTCAGATGTAAGAGGGGGAGAGGGAGTGTTGTGTCATGGCTGTTGGGAAGAGTTTCACCCTGGCTAACTGGCCCATTGGCATTGTGCTAGCTAGTATAGGGGAACATGTATGATATCCAGAGCATGCACGTTCAAAGGGCTGTGTGGCTCTTTTGGTGCGCATGTGCTCTATATATCATTAACTTAGTACAACCAACTGTAACTCTTAGGTTGAAAAAACACACACACATTGGAGCTCTTTGATTTTAGCATGCTTTTTAGTATAGAGGCCTCTAGGTGGGATTTAAGATTATGGCAACCACAGACAGAGGACGGGGGAGATGGAGGGATGGGGAGTTCTTGCCAGAAATCAGAGAGCAGTGGGATGAGTCCCAGTTTTGAGGTTCCTTCAGAACTTTGCACCCTTGGTATGTGCCTGTGTCGCCCCTGCCTAAATCCAACCCTGAGAGGCCCGTTTATGTTTTAAGATGCTTGGATATTTCCTGTTGGAGTATATCACCATTGTAAGAATTTGAGAACCCAGTCTCTTGGATTAATTTCCTTTGGCCAGCTATAAACCAGTTGATGGTATGCATCATCATTCATAGCAATGTTCTAAATCCTTAGGTTTTTTGCATCTCAAGAACAAATACACAGTGGAAGCACTTTGGGACAAAACACTTATAAAATAATCCAGTCTTAAAATGCAGATACTGCAACACAGATGCAGCACTTGGAACACATGACTTGAACTTTGGAAGCATTTGGAGTGCCAGATGTGGAAAGCAAATCAATCAAGTAAGCTTCAGCACAAGATTTTCTTGACAAACTGTGCAGGCTATCTCCTACGGTCTCAGTGCGGCATTAAATAGCATACTCTGTTGTTCAGTGCTCTCCAATAAGACAGACTGCTTACAAATGGTGGCAAGAAAAAAGTTTCCTGTTGATCATCCGTACCCTCATTTAAATTTCAGATCTAACTACGTGTTTAGAAAAATGCAGAACTCATTCATGTGCTTACTACAATTCCTTCTTTTTACCAAAAAAAAAAAAAAATCAAGTTTATTACCATCTTGTAAGTAACTAATTCCCTTCTAATTTATATATTGCCCTCATAAGCATTTTTAGAAAATTGAGTCAGGCCTCACGTGATAAAAAGGTTAAAACATCAATGGTCATTTAATATTGAGACATTTTTAATCAATAATAGCATGGAGCTCTATTTGACCTTACCTGAATTTCTGTCAAGGTTGAAACAATAAGAATCGCTCTATTTAAATAAATAAGAATGGCTAAGCCAGTGTTGTGTAACATTGCAGTGCACAAGTTTCTAGCAGTGGGCTAAGCTTGTGAGTCAGCCTGCATTGGTAGCTATTGGACTGTATAAGTGGCCACACTGGATGTCGGTTCATTGCAAAAAAGTAAATCGGTCTATTTGATTTCCTGATCAAGCCTTTTCAGGTGAATGAATTCCCATTATGCAGCGGCATATGGGCCCAGTAAAATATTAAAATGTCCTCAAGTGTTTAGTGACCGGATAAAGGGTCTTCGCTTTGCCAAGGAAAGCACACTATTACTGTCACTCAGCTTGAAGATAAAGAAAGGCTCCATTAGCAAATATTCTGTTCTTACCCATTCATCTACCAGAATGGTCTCCTCATGCAACTTTTTATCTATAGTATAGGATTACGTAATTGGATCAAACACCCACTGGCATATTGTGCATGACTTTGCACATATATAGGAGATTAAAAAAGATGTATTCCTATTCCATATACCATGGTGGGTACAATGCTAAAGAATATTGCAATGAAACAAGATCCCTGGTTTTTCTGCTGCTGAAGGTGGAAGAACATTTCTTTGTCAGCAGCAGTGATGCATATTTTCCAGTCTGTCTGTGGACACAAATTCATCACACACCCAGCTACTTCTATTATACAGCTCAAGGTTATGCTCTAGAATCACATAAATGTTCAACAACAAAAAAAAACCGCTAACACCACTTTTCTTCCCCATTTTCTCTGTTTGCCAGCAATGCATAAAATATGAGGTTAATTTCCCAAATATGTACTTTTGATAATGTACAAAAAGATTCCACCAAGTTTGCAGAAACATTTTGAAGGATATCTGAAGGTCCAAATGACAAAATGTAGTGTGCCTGAAATAATGTTCATTACTTAGGGGTAGATTTTAAAAGGGTTACGAGCATAAGGTGGCATGTAACCCTTTTAAAACGCCCCTGCGCGCGCCGAGCCTATTTTGCATATGCTCGGTGGCGCACATAAGTCCCGAGGCTTCGCTAGGTGGGCGTGTCGGGGGCGTGTCGGGTGGGTGGCTCGACGTTCGGGGCATTCTAGGGGGCGTGTCGGGGGCATGCTGCCGGCCCGGGGGTGTTCCGGGGGCGCAGCCAAGGCCTCCGGAACAGCCCCCGGGTCGGGAGATGGCGTGCCAGCAGCCCGCCGGATGCAGGCGTACCTTTTACAATAACAGTAAAGGGGGGGGTTAGATAGGGACGGGGGGGTGGGTTAGGTAGGGGAAGGGAGGGGAAGGTGTGGGAGTGGAGGGAACGGGCAGCGCGCAGGGCTCGGCACGCACAAGGTGCACAAATGTGTACCCCTTTGCGCACGCCAACCCCGGATTTTATAAGATACATGTGGCTACGCGCGTATCTTATAAAATCCAGCGTACTTTTGTTTGCGCCTGGTGCGCGAACAAAAGTATGCATGCGCGCTATTTTTTAAAATGTACCCCTTAGTGTATGATGCAAATCATACTATAATGAGGAAAGTTTTTTGTGTCCAGATGGTGTAAAAATCTCTAATTTGGTTTCCTAATAGTTTTCAAGATACAAGGTAATGGCTACCGTTGCGGTTGGAGACTGGTAGTGGACCCTTGGGCCGGCCTGGTGGAGTGGCGGCTCTGAGGATGGTACAAAGGCCGGGAGGAGGAACACAGCTGGAGCGGAGGATGTGGAGCTTCACCTTGGAGACACAAGACCCCCCCAGGAGGAGCCCGTAGGGGTCCGGGCCACTGGGACTTAGGAGTGTGGCAACAGAGAGGTGCAAGGACGGTCCAGAGGTCGAGGCAGGCTGCAGGCAAGGCGAGTCGAGAAGAGCTGAGGTCAGGAGCCGAAGAATCAAGCCGAAGGAGGAGGGTCGGAGGGACTGGAACGGAGCTGGACCAGCAGGAACAGGAGCGGATCAGGAACAACAGGATCAGGAGCAAGTCAGGATCAGGAGCAAGTCAGGAACAGCAGGATCAGGAGCAAGTCAGGAACGGCAACTAGCACTCAGCAAGGAGCGACCTCGTTGCAAGGCAAGGCAGAGGAGGCAGACGCCGGCTTAAGTATCCTGCCGGCGTCTGACGTCAGTCCGAGGGTGGTTCAGCACTTCCGGGTGCTGGACCTTCAAAAGCTGGGGCCTCGCGCGCGCACGTTCCCCAGCGGGGGAGGAGCCAGAATCGGGCCCTGGCGGCGTCTCCCTCGTGGAGACGCCACTGCCATATGGGCAGGGAGGCCTCGGGGTTTGCGGCTCCCGGCGCGGCGGAGGAGACCGGAGAGCAGGTAAGGACCCGGTCGCTAGCTTAGCGACCGGGACCGCAACAGGCTACTATCAAATATGGGCATATGCATGGCTGTTTTTTCATAGTGGTCTAGAAACAATGCTCAATTAGGCAACATTTTGCTATTATGCTAATTGAAAGAAAATGGATGGTGAAATATTGTAGGCATGGGGTGGGTTATATAATGTCCTTTCAGTATATGTCCTTTCAGTATATACTAGAGATGTGAATCAGAACTGGAATCGGTTCGGATTCCGGTTCTGATTCACATGTGGGGTTTTTTTCATCGGGCCCGATCACGGTTTTGTTTATCGGCTGCGCCCGAGCCGATAAACAAAAAACCCACCCCAACCCTTTAAAACTAATCCCTTTGCTTCCCCCACCCTCCCGACCCCCCAAAAACATTTTACAGGTACCTGGTGGCCCAGTGGGGGTCCCGGGAGCGATCTCCCGCTCTCGGGCCATCAGCTGCCACTAATAAAAATGGCGCTGATGGCCTTTGCCCTTACCATGTGACAAGGTATCCGTGCCATTGGCCGGCCCCTGTCATAAGGTAGGAGCACTGGATGGCCGGCCAGTGGCACGGATACCCTGTCACATGGTAAGAGCAAAGAGCCATCGGCGCCATTTTGATTAGTGGCAGCCGACGGCCCAGGAGCGGGAGATCGCTTCCGGGACCCCCACTGGACCACCAGGTACCTGTAAAATGTTTTTGGGGGGGTCGGGAGGATGGGGGAAGCAAAGGGATTAGTTTTAAAGGGTCGGGGTGGGTTTAGGGGTTATTTTTGTGTGCCGTTTTTCCCGCTCTCCCCCAAAACAATAAGAGAACCTCCACGATCAATATTGTGGGGTTTTCCTATCGTTTCGGGGGAGCCCCCGATTTCTGACGATTTTGAAAATATTGACGATATTTTCAATCGTCCAAAGCCCGATTCACATCCCTAGAATATACTGTATGCTTTACAGTTGCTCTCTCTACTCATGTCTCATTCATTTACACCCACAAAAAAGCAACAATTTTCAAACTAAAAGTTTCGGCGTGAAATTTCAAAGCACTTATGCTGTAAGATTAGCATATATATGCAGAAGTGGCTTGTACTCACACAATTGCTATTTTATAAATGTTGAAAGTGCACACATACTTTAGGTTTTGTTTGTACATATATGTGTGGGGAAAAAAAGGGATGGTGTAGGGGCGTTCTGGAGCAGGACCCAACAGTTACATGCATAAGTTGCTATATTATGAGACCTTTGCAAACACATTTGACAACTTATGTTAATTACACATCTGCTAATTATCTTGTGTAATTGACATCAGATTTGTTTGTCTACTATTGGCTTGATGGGAGATCTGGGTGAACTTGATGGGGAAGGTCAGGCTGAAAAACCAGGAGGGTCTTGATGATCTGGAGGAGGACTGGGAAAACTGGTGGAGGAATCAGAAAACTGGTAATTTCAATTACGCACGCATGTCTTCAAATATACCGCCTTCTATGTGTAAATTGGGTTTTATGCAAGCAAGTTCTACTTTTTAACATCTAAAATGTTAGATATAATATAATTTGAAGTGCTGAAAAATGGAATATAAATCAATTAAATAAAATAAATGCATATATTTTTTTACATTGGTAGGAAAATTATACATGTTCAAAGCATTGAAATACTCACTTTCAATATATTCGTGCATTCGTACGTATTTTATAGTATGCACATATCTGAAATACATGCATTATAAAATACTATCTTAGATCTCTGTGCAGCCATATTGTTGCACTGGGGGTGGACCCTTGGCCTGGTGCAGGATTGGTACAGCCCTCTGGTCGGACCCAGATAGTGCCTTCCACCAGGAGGCAGAGCACACTAGGAGACAGAAGCTAGCTGGAGCTTCGCCAATAGCAATCCAAGGTTTCTGCAAATTGAGTCCTTGGGTACCCGGACCACCTGGACTTAGGTGGGCCTCAGAGGGTCTCCCGGAGAAGTAGCAGAGAGGTGTGCCCACCACAAAGCGCAGCTGATGAGGAATGGATGCACTAGTTTTATTAAATATATCCAAAGCAGAAAGCCTGTGAGGGAGTCAGCTGGACCGTTAGATGATTGAGGGGTTAAAGGGGCACTTAGAGAAGATAAGGCCATCGTGGAAAGATTAAATGATTTCTTTTCTTCGGTGTTTACTAGAGATGTGAATCGTTTTACATATCGTCTTAACGATAGAAATCATGTGGCAGGGCAAGAAAATCGTGTTAGGCACAATTTTTTAGTTAAAAAATCGTTAAAAATCGTTTTTTCCGATTAGTGCGCACTAACTCGAGTTAGTGCGCACTAACTGAAAATGATACAATTTGACACTTTTCAGGTCAGTTAAGGTCAGTTTAGGAATGAATATGTATTCCTATTGGCTGCCCTCTTATTTATTCATGTTACCAAGCTTCCCACTGACAGTATATGGGGGATGGGAAATGGAAACAGTTGGTAGCTTGACAAAACAAGTAATGTGATCAGTCAATGTGACTAGAACTTGTGCCCTAACCCTGATACCAGGGGTATTGTGATCTTCCTGCACACAGTGCCCTATCCCTATTAATACCAGGAGTGTTGTGATCTTCCTGCACACAGTGCCCTATCCCTATTAATACCAGGAGTGTTGTGATCTTCCTGCACACAGTGCCCTAACCCTGGCACCAGGGGTGTTGTGATCTTCCTGCACACAGTGCCCTATCCCTATTAATCCCAGGAGTGTTGTGATCTTCCTGCACACAGTGCCCTAACCCTGGCACCAGGGTTGTTGTGATCTTCCTGCACACAGTGCCCTATCCCTATTAATACCAGGAGTGTTGTGATCTTCCTGCACACAGTGCCCTAACCCTGGCACCAGGGGTGTTGTGATCTTCCTGCACACAGTGCCCTATCCCTATTAATACCAGGAGTGTTGTGATCTTCCTGCACACAGTGCCCTAACCCTGGCACCAGGGGTGTTGTGATCTTCCTGCACACAGTGCCCTATCCCTATTAATACCAGGAGTGTTGTGATCTTCCTGCACACAGTGCCCTAACCCTGACACCAGGGGTGTTGTGATCTATCTGCACACAGTGCCCTATCCCTGGCACCAGGGGTGTTGTGATCTTCATGTACACAGTGCCCTATCCCTATTAATACCAGGGGTGTTGGGATCTTCTTGCACACATCCCGGTATCAGGGATAGGGCACTGCATGCAGGAAGATCACAACACTCCTGGTATCAGGAATAGGGCACTGTGTGCAGGAAGATCACAACACCCCTGGTATTAGGGATAGGGCACTGCGTGCAGGAAGATCACAACACTCCTGGTATTAATAGGGATAGGGCACTGCATGCAGGAAGATCACAACACCCCTGGTATCAGGGATAGGGCACTGTGTGCAGGAAGATCACAATACCCCGGAGGAGTGAGGGTCAGGCAGCTCCCCCCTGTCTGTGAAGCCAGCCTCTCACTAGTAATGCAGGGAGGGAGCTGTCTCAGACTTCACCATCCTCCCCCCCCCCCTCACCCACACACCATTCACTAGCTGGGACATGGGGGAAGTCAGGAGTGAGGGTCAGGCAGCTCCCCCCTGTCTGTGAAGCCAGCCTCTCACTAGTAATGCAGGGAGGGAGCTGTCTCAGACTTCACCATCCTCCCCCCCCTCACCCACACAGCATTCACTAGCTGGGACATGGGGGAAGTCAGGAGTGAGGGTCAGGCAGTTCCCCCCTGTCTGTGAAGCCAGCCTCTCACTAGTAATGCAGGGAGGGAGCTGTCTCAGACTTCACCATCCTCCCCCCCCCCTTCACCCACACACCATTCACTAGCTGGGACATGGGGGAAGTCAGGAGTGAGGGTCAGGCAGCTCCCCCCTGTCTGTGAAGCCAGCCTCTCACTAGTAATGCAGGGAGGGAGCTGTCTCAGACTTCACCATCCTCCCTCCCCCCTCACCCACACACCATTCACTAGCTGGGACATGGGGGAAGTCAGGAGTGAGGGTCAGGCAGCTCCCCCCTGTCTGTGAAGCCAGCCTCTCACTAGTAATGCAGGGAGGGAGCTGTCTCAGACTTCACCATCCTCCCTCCCCCCTCACCCACACACCATTCACTAGCTGGGACATGGGGGAAGTCAGGAGTGAGGGTCAGGCAGCTCCCCCCTGTCTGTGAAGCCAGCCTCTCACTAGTAATGCAGGGAGGGAGCTGTCTCAGACTTCACCATCCTCCCCCCCCTCACTCACACACCATTCACTAGCTGGGACATGGGGGAAGTCAGGAGTGAGGGTCAGGCAGCTCCCCCCTGTCTGTGAAGCCAGCCTCTCACTAGTAATGCAGGGAGGGAGCTGTCTCAGACTTCACCATCCTCCCCCCCCCCCCTCACCCACACACCATTCACTAGCTGGGACATGGGGGAAGTCAGGAGTGAGGGTCAGGCAGCTCCCCCCTGTCTGTGAAGCCAGCCTCTCACTAGTAATGCAGGGAGGGAGCTGTCTCAGACTTCACCATCCTCCCCCCCCCCCTCACCCACACACCATTCACTAGCTGGGACATGGGGGAAGTCAGGAGTGAGGGTCAGGCAGCTCCCCCCTGTCTGTGAAGCCAGCCTCTCACTAGTAATGCAGGGAGGGAGCTGTCTCAGACTGGTATCAGGGATAGGGCACTGAGTGCAGGAAGATCACAACACCCCCTAGTATCAGGAATAGGGCACAGGTTCTAGTCATATTGACTGATCACATTACTTTTTTTGTCAACTACCAACAGTTTTCATTTCCCATCCCCCCAACCATCACCTCAGTTGGAACCTTGGTAACATCAATAGATAAGAGGGCAGCCAGCCAATAGGAATACATATTCATTCCTAACTGACCTTTACTGACCTGGATAGTGTCAATAATTTGTATCATTTTCTGTTAGTGTTCCTGAGTTTCCATTTCCATTTCCCATCTCCCCAACCATCACCTCAGTGGGAACCTGGTTAACATCAATAGATAAGAGGGCAACCAGCCAATAGGAACACATATTCATTCCTAACTGACCTTTACTGACCTGGAAAGTGTCAATTTGTATCATTTTCAGTTAGTGCGCACTAACTTGGAGTTAGTGCGCACTAACTCCCGTTACTGCGCACTAACACGATTTAACGATTTTTAACGATAAATCGTTAGAATTTCTATTGTATCGTGTTCTATAACGATTTAAGACGCTATTAAAATTATCGGACGATAATTTTAATCATTAAAAAACGATTCACATCCCTAGTGTTTGCTGAAGAGGATGTTGGGGAGGTACCCGTACTGGAGAAGGTTTTCATGGGTAATGATTCAGATGGACTGAACCAAATCACGGTGAACCTAGAAGATGTGGTAGACCTGATTGATAAACTGAAGAGTAGTAAATCACCTGGACCGGATGGTATACACCCCAGAGTTCTGAAGGAACTAAAAAATGAAATTTCAGACCTATTAGTAAAAATTTGTAACCTATCATTAAAATCATCCATTGTACCTGAAGACTGGAGGATAGCTAATGTAACCCCCATATTTAAAAAGGGCTCCAGGGGAGATCCGGGAAATTATAGACCGGTTAGCCTGACTTCAATGCCAGGAAAAATAGTGGAAAGTGTTCTAAACATCAAAATCACAGAACATATAGAAAGACATGCTTTAATGGAACAAAGTCAGCATTGCTTTACCCAAGGCAAGTCTTGCCTCACAAATCTGCTTCACTTTTTTGAAGGATTTAATAAACATGTGAATAAAGGTGAACTGGTAGATGTAGTGTACTTGGATTTTCAGAAGGCATTTGACAAAGTTCCTTATGAGAGGCTTCTAGGAAAAGTAAAAAGTCATGGGATAGGTGGCGATGTCCTTTTGTGGATTACAAACTGGCTAAAAGACAGGAAACAGAGAGTAGGATTAAATGGACAATTTTCTCAGTGGAAGGGAGTGTGCAGTGGAGTGCCTCAGGGATCTGTACTGGGACTCTTACTTTTCAATATATTTATAAATGATCTGGAAAGAAATACGACGAGTGAGGTAATCAAATTTGCAGATGATACAAAATTGTTCAGTTAAATCACAAGCAGATTGTGGTAAATTGCAGGAAGACCTTGTGAGACTGGAAAATTGCGCATCTATATGGCAGATTAAATTTAATGTGGACAAGTGTAAGGTGATGCATATAGGGAAAAATAACCCATGCTATAGTTACACAATGTTCCATATTAGGTGCTACTACCCAAGAAAGAGATCTAGGCGTCATAGTAGATAACACATTGAAATCATCGGTTCAGTGTGCTGCAGCAGTCAAAAAAGCAAACAGAATGTTGGGAATTATTAGAAAGGGAATGGTGAATAAAACGGAAAATGTCATAATGCCTCTGTATCGCTCCATGGTGAGACCGCACCTTGAATATTGTGTATAATTCTTTTCGCCGCATCTCAAAAAAGATATAATTGTGATGGAGAAGGTACAGAGAAGGGCTTCCAAAATGATAAGGGGAATGGAATAGCTCCCCTATGAGGAAAGACTAAAGAGGTTAGGACTTTTCAGCTTGGAGAAGAGACGGCAGAGGGGGGATATGATAGAGGTTTTTAAAATCATGAGAGGTCTAGAATGGGTAGATGTGAATGGTTTTTTTACTCTTTTGGATAATAGAAAGACTAGGGGGCACTCCATGAAGTTAGCATGTTACGCATTTAAAACTAATTGGAGAAAGTTCTTTTTCACTCAACGGACAATTAAACTCTGGAATTTGTTGCCAGAGGATGTGGTTAGTGCAGTTAGTATAGTTGTGTTTAAAAAAGGATTGGATAAGTTCTTGGACGAGAAGTCAATTCCTGCTATTAATTAAGTTGACTTAGATAATAACCACCGCTATTACTAGCAACGGTAACATGGAATAGACTTAGGGGTAGATTTTATAAATTTGCGCGAGCGCGTACTTTTGTTCGCGCACCAGGCGCGCATATCTTATAAAATCCGGAGTTGGCACGCGCAAGGGGGTGCACATTTGTGCAACTTGCGCATGCCGAGCCCGACGCGCGCTGCCGAAAACGGAGTGGCCTCGGAGGGAACTTTCTTTCCACCCCCCCCCCCCCGCACCTTCCCCTCCCTTCCCCTACCTAACCCACCCCCCCCGGCCCTATCTAAACCCCCCCCCCCCCACGTTTGTTGGCAGATTTACGCCTGCTGAAAGCAGGCGTAAATCTGCGCGCGCCAGCAGGCTCCTGGCGTGCCATCACCCGACCCGGGGGCTAGTCCAGAGGCCTCAACCACGCCCCCGGGCCGGCGCCACGCCCCCCGGTCCCGCCCCGAACTGCCCCCTGACATGCCCCGGACATGCCCCTTCCTCGCCCCTTTTACGAAGCCCCGGGACATACGCACATCCCGGGGCTGTGCGCGCGCCGGCAGCCTATGCAAAATAGGTGCGCCGGCGCACGAGTGCCCTGCGTGCGTAAATCCAGCCAGATTTACGTGCGCAGGGCTTTTAAAATTTGGCCCTTAGTTTTTGAGTACTTGCCAGGTTCTTATGGCCTGGATTGGCCACTGTTGGAAACAGGATGCTGGGCTTGATGGACCCTTGGTCTGACCCAGTATGACATGTTCTTATGTTTTTAGTTCTGGATCTGGATACCTCTGGAAGGAGATGGGAGGTGAAAGTCTGACCCAGTGTGGCATATCTTATGGGTCAGATCAAGGGTCCATCAAGCCCAGCATCCTGTGTCCAACAGTGACCACTCCAAGTCACAAGTACCTGGCAAGTACCCAAACATAAAATAGATACCAAGCTAATATCCCTTATTGACTAATAGCAGTTTATGAACTTCTTCTCTAGGAACTTATCCAAACCTTTTTTAAACCCTATTACATTAACTACCATAACCACATCCTCTGGCAATGAATTCCTGAGCTTAACTATGCACTGAGTGAAAAAATATTTTCTCTGATGTTTTTTTAAATGAGCTACTCGCTAACTTCATGGAGTGCCCCCTAGTGTATCTATTCTCTGAGAGATTAAATAACCAATTTACATTAACCTGTTCAAGTTCTTTCATGTTTTTGTAGACCTCTATCATATCCCCCCTCAGCCATCTCTTCTCCAAGCTGAACAGCCCTAACTTTTTTAGTCTTTCCTCATAGGGGAGTCATTCCATTCCCCTTCTCATTTTGGTCACCCTTCTCTGCACTTTCTCCAGTGCAACTGTATCTTTTTTGAAATGCGGCAACCAGAATTACACACAGTATTCAAGGTGCAGTCTCACCATGGAATGATTCTGAGGCATTATGACTTCCACCATTTTATTTGCCATTACCTTCCAATAATTTCTAACATTCTGTTTGCTTTTTTGAATGCAACAGCACACTGAGCCAACATGTTCAATGTATTATCCACTATGACACCTAGGTGGTAACTCCTAAGATAGAACTTAACTACAGCAAGGGTTATTTTTCCCTATATGCATCACTTTGCACTTGTCCAAGTTAAATTTCATCTGCCATTTGGAAACCCAGTCTTGCAGTCTCACAAGATCCTCCTGCAATTTATCACAATCCGCTTGAGATTTAACTACTCTGCATAATTTTGAGTCATCCGCAAATTTGATCCTCATTCATCATACCCCATTCCAGATCATTTGTAAATATATTAAAAAGCACAGGTCCAAGTGCAGATCCCTGAGGTACTCCACACTGTACCTTTTTCCATTGTGAAGACAGACCATTTAATCCTATTGTTTCCTGTCTTTTAACCAGTTTGCAATCCACAAAAGGACATCACCTCTTATCCCATGACTTTCTAGTTGTCTTATAAGGGATTTTTTTCAAATGCCTTCTGAAAATCTAAATGCACCACATCTACTGGTTCACCTTTCTCAACATGTTTATTCACCTGTTCAAAAGAATGTAGGAGATTTGTGAGGCAAGACGTTTCTTGGGTAAATCCATGCTGGCTGTATCCCATTAAACCATGTCTAATTAAATGTTTTATGAAGGATCCATCTGAAGAAAATAGGATAAAACATAAGCATTGTCAAGGTAAGTGTAAAACATTGATAAGACAGGCGAAGAGAGAATTTGAAATGGTTGGCCATAGAGGCAAAAACTCATAATAAAAACTTTTTAAAATATATTCAAAGCAAGAAACCTGTGAGGGAATCGGTTGGACCATTAGATGACAGAGGGGTTAAAGGGGCTCTTAGGGTAGATAAAGCCATTGCAGAAAGACTAAATGAATTCTTTGCCTCCGTGTTTACTAATGAGGATGTTGGGGAGATACCAGTTCCGGAGATGGTTTTCAGGGGTGATCAGTCAGACCAACTGAACGAAATCACTGTGAACCTGGAAGATGTAGTAGGCCAGATTGACAAACTAAAGAGTAGCAAATCACCTGGACCAGATGATATGCATCCTTGGGTTCTGAAGGAACTAAAAAATAAAATTTCTGATCTCTTAGTTAAAATTTGTAACCTATCATTAAAATCATCCATTGTACCTGAAGACTGGAGGGTGGCCAATGTAACCCCAATATTTAAAAAAGGATCCAGGGGCGATCCGGGTAACTATAGACCAGTGCCAGGAAAAATAGTAGAAACTATTCTCAAGATCAAAATCATAGAGCATATAGAAAGACATGATTTAATGGGACACAGTCAACATGGATTTACCCAAGGGAAGCTTTCCTAACAAATCTGCTTCATTTTTTTGAAGGGGTTAATAAACATGTGGATAAAGGTGAACCGGTAGATGTAGTGTATTTGGATTTTCAGAAGGCGTTTAACAAAGTCCCTCATGAGAGGCTTCTACGAAAACTAAAAAGTCATGGGATAGGAGGAGATGTCCTTTCGTGGATTACAAACTGGTTAAAAGACAGGAAACAGAGTAGGATTAAATGGTCAATTTTCTCAGTGGAAAAGGGTAAACAGTGGAGCGCCTCAGGGATCTGTACTTGGACCGTGCTTTTCAATATATATATAAATGATCTGGAAAGGAATATGAAGAGTGAGGTTATCAAATTTGCGGATGATACAAAATTATTCAGAGTAGTTAAATCACAAGCAGACTGTGATACATTACAGGAGGACCTTGCAAGACTGGAAGCTTGGGCATCCAAATGGCAGATGAAATTTAATGTGGACAAGTGCAAGGTGTTGCATATAGGGAAAAATAACCCTTGCTGTAGTTACACAATGTTAGGTTCCATATTAGGAGCTACCACCCAGGAAAAAGATCTAGGCATCATAGTGGATAATACTTTAAAATCGTCGGCTCAGTGTGCTGCAGCAGTCAAAAAAGCAAATAGAATGTTAAGAATTAACATTCTATTTGTTGCCAGAGGATTTGGTTAGTGCAGTTGCCAGAGGATGTGGTTAGTGCAGTTAGTGTAGCTGGGTTCAAAAACGTTTTGGATAAGTTCTTGGAGGAGAAGTCCATTAATGGCTATTAATCAAGTTTACTTAGGGAATAACCACTGCTATTAATTGCATCAGTAGGATGTGATCTTCTTAGTTTTTGGCTAATTGCCATGTTCTTGTGGCCTGGTTTGGCCTCTGTTAGAAACAGGATGCTGGGCTTGATGGACCCTTGGTCTGATCCAGCATGGCAATTTCTTATGTTCTTATGATTTTATTCCTTATAAGAATTCCCACAATTTATCCCAGCACTGAAGTCAGGCTCACCGGTCTACAATTTCCCTGATAACCCCTGGAGCCCTTTTTAAATAACGGGGTTACACTGGCTACCTTCCAGTCTTCAGGTACAACAAATGATTTTAATGATAGGTTCATTTTTTAGTTCTTTCAGAACCATCCAGTCCAGGTGATTTACTACTCTTCAGTTGGTCAATCTGCCCTACCACATCTTCCAGGTTCACCATGATTTGGTTCAGTTCATCTGAATCATCACCCTTCAAAACCATCTCCGGAACAGGTATCTCCCCAACGTCCTCTTCAGTAAACACCGAAGGAAAGAATTTGTTTAGTCTTTCTGCGATGCCCTTATCTTCTCTAAGTGCCCCTTTAATCCCTTGATCATCTAACGGTCCAAATGACTCCCTCTTAGGCTTTCTGCTTCAGACTGGCAGCCCTGGTGCTGCCTTGGAGGAAGAAGGTCTCATGATGGGAGAGCACCAATCAGGTGCAGCAGGAAAGGATCCTGTAGCAAGGACCTACTCTCCAGGTGATGCATTGTCCTTTCGCATTGAGGATATCTCCCCAAGGCCTACTACCCAGGAGGGAAGGGTTAGGTCAGTCGTCATAGTTGGTGATTCAATTATTAGGAATATAGATAGCTGGGTGGCTGGTGGGCGTGAGGATCACCTGGTAACATGCCTACCTGGTGCGAAGGTGGCGGACCTCACGCGTCACCTAGATAGGATTTTAGACAGTGCTGGGGAGGAGCCGGCTGTCGTGGTACATGTGGGCACCAATGACATAGGAAAATGTGGGAGGGAGGTTCTGGAAGCCAAATTTAGGCTCTTAGGTAGAAAGCTTAAATCCAGAACCTCCAGGGTAGCATTCTCTGAAATGCTCCCTGTTCCACGCGCAGGTCACCAGAGGCAGGCAGAACTCCAGAGTCTCAATGCGTGGATGAGACGATGGTGCAAGGAAGAGGGATTCAGATTTGTTAGGAACTGGGGAACCTTTTGGGGAAGGGGGAGTCTCTTCTGAAGGGATGGGCTCCACCTTAACCAGGGTGGAACCAGACTGCTGGCACTAACCTTTAAAAAGGAGATAGAGCAGCTTTTAAACTAGAACAAAGGGGAAAGCCGACAGTCGCTCAGCAGCACATGGTTCAGAGAGAGGTATCTTCAAAGGATACTAATGATGCATTAGAATTAGGGCATCCCGACAGTGAGGTTCCAATAATTAAAAAAGTAGTCCAAGTGCCTGTAACTAAAAACTCACCTGAGCTAACAAATTCTAACTTATCCCTATCAAATAAAAAGCAGAATGAAAATACAAACATAAAACAAACTTTGAAATTTTGTATGCTAATGCCAGAAGTCTAAGAAGTAAGATAGGAGAATTAGAATGTATAGCAGTGAATGATGACATAGACTTAATTGGCATCTCAGAGACATGGTGGAAAGAGGACAGTGCTATACCGGGGTACAAATTATATCGCAATGACAGAGAGGAGCACTTGGGAGGAAGTGTGGCGCTTTATGTCCGGGATGGCATAGAGCCCAACAGGATAAACATCTGCATGAGACTAAATACAAAATTGAATTTTTATGGGTAGAAATCCCTTGTGTGTCGGGGAAGACTATAGTGATAGGGGTATACTACCGTCCACCTGGTCAAGATGGTGAGACGGACAGTGAAATGCTAAGAGAAATCAGGGAAGCTAACCAAATTGGTAGTGCAGTAATAATGGGAGACTTCAATTACCCCAATATTGACTGGGTAAATGTATCATCGGGACATGCTAGAGAGATAACATTCCTGGATGGAATAAATGATAGCTTTATGGAGCAATTGGTTCAGGAACCGACGAGAAAGGGAGCAATTTTAGATCTAATCATCAGTGGAGCACAGGACTTGGTGAGAGAGGTAATGGTGGTGGGGCTGCTTTGCAATAGTGATCATAATATCATCAAATTTGATTTAATGACTGGAAGAGGAACAGTGTACAAATCCAAGGCTCTCGTGCTAAACTTTCAAAAGGGAAACTTTGATAAAATTAGAAAAATTGTTAGAAAAAACCTGAAAGAAGCAGCTACAAAAGTAAAAAATGTCCAAGAGGCGTGGTCATTGTTAAAAAATACCATTCTAAAAGCACAGTCCAGATGTATTCCACACATTAAGAAAGGTGGAAAGAAGGCAAAACCAATACCGGCATGGTTAAAAGGGGAGGTGAAAGAAGCTATTTTAGCCAAAAGACCTTCATTCAAAAATTGGAAGAAGAATCCAACAGAAGAAAATAGGATAAAGCATAAACATTGGCAAGTTAAATGTAAGACATTGATAAAACAGGCTAAGAGATAATTTGAAAAGAAGTTGGCTGTAGAGGCAAAAACTCACAGTAAAAACTTTTTTAAATATATCCAAAGCAGAAAGCCTGTGAGGGAGTCAGTTGGACCGTTAGATGATCGAGGGGTTAAAGGGGCACTTAGAGAAGATAAGGCCATCGCGGAAAGATTAAATGATTTCTTTGCTTCGATGTTTACTGAAGAGGATGTTGGGGAGGTACCCGTAATGGAGAAGGTTTTCATGGGTAATGATTCAGATGGACTGAATCAAATCACGGTGAACCTAGAAGATGTGGTAGGCCTGATTGACAAACTGAAGAGTAGTAAATCACCTGGACCGGATGTTATACACCCCAGAGTTCTGAAGGAACTAAAAAATGAAATTTCAGACCTATTAGTAAAAATTTGTAACCTATCATTATAATCATCCATTGTACCTGAAGACTGGAGGATAGCAAATGTAACCCCAATATTTAAAAAGGGCTCCAGGGGCGATCCGGGAAACTACAGACCGGTTAGCCTGACTTCAGTGCCAGGAAAAATAGTGGAAAGTGTTCTAAACATCAAAAACACAGAACATATAGAAAGACATGGTTTAATGGAACAAAGTCAGCATGGCTTTACCCAGGGCAAGTCTTGCCTCACAAATCTGCTTCACTTTTTTGAAGAAGTTAACAAACATGTGGATAAAGGTGAACCGGTAGATATAGTATACTTGGATTTTCAGAAGGCGTTTGACAAAGTTCCTCATGAGAGGCTTCTAGGAAAAGTAAAAAGTCATGGGATAGGTGGATTGCAAACTGGCTAAAAGACAGGAAACAGAGAGTAGGATTAAATGGACAATTTTCTCAGTGGAAGGGAGTGGACAGTGGAGTGCCTCAGGGATCTGTATTGGGACCCTTACTGTTCAATATCTTTATAAATGATCTGGAAAGAAATACGACGAGTGAGATAAGCAAATTTGCAGATGACACAAAATTGTTCTGAGTAGTTAAATCACAAGCAGATTGTGATAAATTGCAGGAATACCTTGTGAGACTGGAAAATTGGGCATCCAAAATGGCAGATGAAATTTAATGTGGATAAGTGCAAGGTGATGCATATAGGGAAAAATAACCCATGCTATAATTACACAATGTTGGGTTCCATATTAGGTGCTACAACCCAAGAAAGAGATCATAGTGGATAACACATTGAAATCATCGGTTCAGTGTGCTGCGGCAGTCAAAAAAGCAAACAGAATGTTGGGAATTATTAGAAAGGGAATGGTGAATAAAACAGAAAATGTTATAATGCCTCTGTATCGCTCCATGGTGAGACAGCTCCTTGAATACTGTGTACAATTCTGGTCGCCGCATCTCAAAAAAGATATAATTGCGATGGAAAAGGTACAGAGAAGGGCTACCAAAATGATAAGGGGAATGAAACAGCTCCCCTATGAGGAAAGACAAAAGAGGTTAGGACTTTTCAGCTTGGAGAAGAGATGACTGAGGGGGGATATGATAGAGATGTTTAAAATCATGAGAAGTCTAGAACGGGTAGATGTGAATCGGTTATTTACTCTTTCGGATAGTAGAAAGACTAGGGGGCACTCCATGAAGTTAGCATGGGGCACATTTAAAACTAATTGGAGAAAGTTCTTTTTCACTCAACGCACAATTAAACTCTGGAATTTGTTGCCAGAGGATGTGGTTAGTGCAGTTAGTATAACTGTGTTTAAAAAAGGATTGGATAAGTTCTTGGAGGAGAAGTCCATTACCTGCTATTAAGTTCACTTAGAGAATAGCCACTGCATTAGCAATGGTAACATGGAATAGACTTAGTTTTTGGGTACTTGCCAGGTTCTTATGGCCTGGATTGGCCACTGTTGGAAACAGGATGCTGGGCTTGATGGACCCTTGGTCTGACCCAGTATGGCATTTTCTTATGTTCTTATGATATATTTAAAAACGTTTTTATTATGAGTTTTTGCCTCTACAGCCTACTTCTTCTCAAATTGTCTTAGCATGTCTTATCAATATCTTATATTTAACTTCCCAGTGCTTATGCTTTATCCTATTTTCTTCTGATGGATCTTTCTTTCAATTTTTGAATGAAGATCTTTTGACTAAAATAGCCTTTTACCTCACTTTTTAACCATGCCGGCAATCCTTTGGCCTTCCTTCCACCTTTCTTAATGCATGAATTATAACTGGAGTATGCTTCTAAGATGTTTTGTTTTTTTTAAACTTTTATTTAGTGATTTTAACTTTACATAACAAGAGAAGGAAAAATAGCATTCCAACATTTAGTGTACTAAGTAAAATAACCCCTACCCTTTACCTCCCTGGAGAAAAACAAATGTCCCAGTATGAGCATATCAGATACAGTGTGAGATTATGCCAAAACACGACAATGTTTCCAAATGAGATCCTCAGCAAGTGAATGTATAATATACCACACAACTAACCCCACCTGGTGCTTTTATTTTTATATAGGGTATTATCTGTACACGACAAGGCAGCACACCATGTTAAATAATAACAATGAGAACACTTCCATTAGAGTCCTCCTATATTCCCAGTAAGGTGACCAAATTTTATCATATAAAAGTAAATTTTGTTTGAGAGTATAAGTGAGCTTCTCCACAGTAGCAATTTTGTGCACCTGACTCAGCCAGACTTCCAAAATGGGAGGTGATTTCCACATGAGGTCAATTGTGAAGCGACCAGCATGTATCAAATAGTCCGCCAATTTCTTCTGTGAAGTAGTGAGAGTGTGATTCCTCCACAAACCCAACAGGCATATTTCAGGAATCAAGGCTATTTCTTTTCCCAATATAAGGAGATAAATCCATGATATGGAGTTCCAAAAAGTCTCAATAAAGTTGCAAGGCCACCAAACGTGGAGGTATGAACCAGTGAGGCCACAGCCATGCCAACATAGACCGATGGAGGTGGGAGAAAATGTAGTATAAAAGAGAGGGTATTTATAAGCTTTGTGAAGAAGCTTCACCATTACTTCCACCTGCCTGACACATAAGGAAATCTTGTGAGCTTTCTCCCAAATTAGTTTCCAGTGCTGGCTATTTAAGTCTAGATTTAAATCTCTATTCAATTGTTGAATAATATGAGTAGGTGGATCTTGTATATCTTGGACCTCCAACAAGTCTTTGTTAAAAAGGGCGGTACCTTTTCTTGGCAGGGTATCTTGAATAAGCACGTGTATTACAGAATCTGGGAGCACTGGTTGCCAGCACTTTCCTGTAGACGACTAAGTTCTGCCAGTAAATGGTCATGGAAAACGGCAAAACTATCCTCTATATTGAATTCATTTTGGAGGTCCTGAAAAGACCTAAATTGTGTAGTGTCATCTTCCCATAACTGACCCACATATTTTAAACCCAGTTTCTACCACCTAGTTGGATCTCTATACATCATAGCTGTTATCAGGATACAATTCCCTCGCAGGGGGGTAATTGCAGTAATACCCTGAAGGGACCAACGTAGTTTTTTGCACATCACTTTCCAAAGCTGTAGGGTAAAAAGGATGGGATGGCTAGCTCTCCCTGCATGCCTAGGACTCTTAAGTGAAGGCTGATGCAATAACCGTGTGGACAGATATATGCCCCCCTTATGTTTTCGCTCCGAGTACCAAGAGATGGTATGCTCCCGATGGATCCATACCTGGCCCTGGTGAGACCGCAAAGCCATTCCCCCTGGCACCTTGGAGCTCCACAGCATGCGTAACTTAATATGGGTGGGTTTCACATGCCAGATAAACCGAGACATAGCCCCGTTGAGCCTAATGAAGAAACAATTGGGTAAATAACAAGGTACATGCTGAAAAAGTTACATCAATCAGGCCAAGATATTCATTTTAAGGATGTTAATTCTACTTTCCCAAGAAAGAAAATGGCCGTCCATCTTTTCATATTCTGACGTATCTTTTGTGACAATAGGAGCATAATTAAGACTGTATAACTCAGACATGGGATCCAGATACCTAGCTATATGAAAACAGTCCAGGCCATTTTAAAAGAAGAGAAAAATCTGGGTATTCCATCAAACGGAAGTGAACCGAGTGGGAATACCTCCGATTTAGAGAGGTTAATTTTATAACCAGATACAGTGATTAAACCCAGATTGTTTAGGACTAGTAAGGAAGAACAGAACATCGTCTGCGTATAAAGATATAGGGCCAGATTTTATAACATGCGCGTGGGCGTAGATTTGTGCGCGCAACCCGGCGCACACAAATCTACGCCCGATTTTATAACATGCGCACGCAGCCGCGCATGTTATAAAATCCGGGGTTGGCGCACACAAGGGGGTGCACACTTGTGCACGCCGAGCCCTAGGGGAGCCCCGATGGATTTCCCTGTTCCCTCCGAGGCCGCTCCGAAATCTTTGCCCATCATTGCCCTAGCAAACTTTTTCAGCATGTACCTTGTTATTTACCCGAACGTTTCTTCATTAGGCTCAACGGGGCTATGTTTCGGTTTATCTGGCATGTGAAATCTGAGCGGCCTCAGAGAAAACTTTCCTTCCACCCCCCCCACCTTCCCCTCCCTTCCCCTATCTAACCCACCCCCCAGCCCTACCTAAATCCCCCCCTACCTTAATTTTGTGATTTATGCCTGCCTCTGGGTAGGCGTAACTTGTGCGTGCTGGCCAAGTGCCGGCACGTGAACTCCCAGCACGGCAGCTGTGCCGGAGGCCTCAGCCTCGCCCTGGACCGCCCCCAAACTGGTGTCCTGCCCACGTCCCTGCCCCCTTCCCGCCCCTTTTTCAAAGCCCCGGGATATACGCGCATCGCCGAGCGTGCAGAGGGACAGGTTTTAGGGATTACACGCATAACCCTTTGAAAATCTGCTCCATAATGTGTTTGGTCCCATCGCACTGGAACCCCAACACTCTAGGATCATTCCACACTTTGATTGGTAGAACTTCAATAGCTAAATTAAACAGACATGGGGAAAGAAGGCATCTGTTGTGCTCCTTCTCGCGGGCCTAGCTATGAGCAGGCGCTTACCTCAGCGGCCCAGAGGCCACCATCTTGCCATCAATGTCCACTGTGCTTCGATGTGGCAGGAGCCGCCGCCGTGTTTCACGGCGGGCCCGCTGCCATTGCTGCTTCTACTTGCGGCCAGGAGGCCACCAACTTGGTCACATGCAACTGGAGCTGCTCTCCATCTTCCTTTGAGTGGCAGGAAGCCACCTTCGGCATCAGTCCTGGTTGCGGCCTGCTCTGGCTCCTCCCCTTCTCAGCGTCTTTCACGTTGGGGCCTGCCTGCGTGCCTGCATCTCAGCGGCAGCATGGCTGCTGTCCAAGGTCCTGCATCTTTTCTCTTCCTCTTCCTTAGGCATGGGGCCGTGCCTCTCTTCCAGCTTTAAAGGGCCAAAGAGGGAGTTCCCCACTGATGACATCACTTGGGTGTTTCCTTCTTCAGCCCTATTTATGGGCCGAGCCTTCACTTTAAGGTTGCCTTTACAAGGAGTCAGTCCTCCTTGGGACTCCTCGTCTTCAGCTCCTCCTAAGCACTCCGTTCTTCATGGGATCCCGTGTCTTCATCCTGGTCTCTCATCTCGTCCCATGTCTTCAAGTCCTGATGTCTCCAAGTCTCCAAGGCTCCGCTTGTTCCGTCCCTGCATGGTCCGCGACCAGCCCGGCTGGGTTGTGTAGGGCGTGCAGTTGTCTGAGTGGTCCATAACCATCCTGGCTGGGGTGTGTAGGGCGCTCGGTGGAATAAGTCCATCAATCATGGCCGAGGATTCTCCATGTCCTCCATCTGATCTTCATCATGCTCCTTGTTACGGATATTACCTCCTTATGGTCCGTTTTCAGTCCAACTTCGGGATACCTTCAGATGCGTCTTCCACGCCGGGTCAGAGTTTTCGTCCTCCATTGACTGACCTGTCAGGTGCATCGATCACGCTGGGTTCCCGAGGCTCAGACCAGGATGGGCTGCCAGGAGTCATGGCCAGTGACCTTCATCCGTCTATCCTGACATCTTCCATCTCTGATCCCAGACGTCTGTCTTACTTTCCTTCAGTATTCACCGCCATCTTGAACTCTAATGTATTTGAGTCGATGTCAGCTTGGTGTCTGCTTCGCCTCCAACGTGGTCCGCGACCAACCAGGTCTGGCGTATAGGGCATGTGGTGGCAGCACTCCTTCCAAATCCTTCTTCATTCCTGAGTCCACGTCTGAGTCTTTGTCTGATGTCTTCGCCCTCCAGCACTGTCGGTCCTGTCGCATTTGATGCTCCCGTGCGGCAGGTCCGAAAGGGCTATTGAGTGGCCAGAGGGCTACTCCAGAGACCAACATTGCGTTGTTGGGTCTCTTGATGCGACAGGGGCTTGGTCTTGCTCCACTTCCCAGATGAGGACCCATCTTACCGCAAGGGCATACACTCCTTGTTCCGCAATGGGGAGCATCTCCTAGCGCTCCCTTCCATTACATTGCAACAGCATCCCTCTCTAGTTCCACAAAAAATGGGAAAGAGAACAGAACAATGATTGTCAGTATGGACTATGGCTCAGGAATGAGCATATAAAATATTTACGAATTCCAAAAACTCCACTGGGAGCCCAATCTTTTCAAGAACCTTAAACAAAAAACCCCATTAGAGGCGATCAATAGGGGTGTGCATTCGTTTTCGCCATATTGGCGATCCGCAACGTATGTTGCACTGTTCGTTGTATTCGTGGGGAAAGCAAAACGTATCGCGATTCCCCACGAATACAACAAATTTTTGCCGAATTGCTCGGCCGCCAATTTAAACAACCTCCCCCCCACCCTCCTGACCCTCCCAAGACTTACCAAAACTCCCTGGTGGTCCAGCGGGGGGTCCGGGAACCATACCCTGCACTCACACACGCTCAGTACCAGTATCAAAATGGTGCCGATAGCCTTTGACCTACTATGTCACAGGGGCTACCGGTGCCATTGGTCAGCCCCTGTCACATGGCCATCGGCGCCATCTTGTGCTCCTACCATGTGACAGGGGCTGACCAATGGCACCAGTAGCCCCTGTGACATAGTAAGGGCAAGGCTATCGGTGCCATTTTGATTCCTGGCATCCGACATCACGAGTGCAGGAAATCGCTCTCGGACGCCCGCTGGACCCCCAGGGACTTTTGGCCAGCTTGGGGGGGCCTCATGACCTCCACAAGACTTGCCAAAAGTCCAGCGGGGGTCCGGGAGTGACCTCCTGCACTCGGGCCGTATTGCCAGTATTCAAAATGGCGTTGGCGCTACATTTGCCCTCACTATGTCACAGGGGCCGACCATCAATTTAATGGCACCGTGAAAGAGGGGAAGACAGTGTCAGCTAAATAGTCACCAAGGTCCATATCATTACTCTGACATGTAGAGCCATAGAGGGCTTGGTAAAAAGTCTTAAAGACCTCATTAATGGCTTGGGGATGGTTCACTACCTTGCCCGCTGAAGTGTGAATGTTCCCAATAACTGTCTTTGCTCGTCTATTACGGATTGCCTTAGCTAATAGGGTACCTGTCTTGTTCCCATGTTCATACATATGCTGTCGAGAGAACCGGGATACCTGTTCAATATTATTGACCTTCAGCATATGGAGGTCTTCTCTTGCCCGTTGCAATAGAGCAAAAACCTTAGGGGAGCATGTAGCTTTATGCTGGAATTCAAGATTTTTAATTTTTCTTTCTATGGAGCTTTCTTTGCACTGCCTAGTCCTTTTCCGGTGAGATGCAAAACTAATAATCCTACCACATACAAACAGATTTGAGTGTTTCCCAGAAGATCACAGGTGACTGCTCAGCACCTTGGTGAACCTCACAAAATTATTTGATTACATCTCTGACCTTCTGGCAAAAATGTTCATTACTCAGCAAGGAAAGATTTAAATGCCAGGACTTGTTTAGCGGAGGTTCTGGGAGGAATAACAATGGCAGCAGCACTGGAATATGATTAGTAGGTTAGGATGTCAAGGGGCCCCAGATGTGAAAGCAAAGAAGGGGAACAAAGAAAGAAAATAATCCTACTGTAGGAGCAGTGTCATGGAGAGTAGTAGGTATAATCTCTGCCAGATAGGTATTGGGTCCATAATACATCAATTACATCTAAATGGGATATCAATTGCTTCAACACATCAGTAGAACCAGAAAAAGAAGAACGGTTATTGGATCTATCATGGTACGGATCTAAACAAGTATTCCAATCACTGCCCAACACAAGAGGTAAAGATGTAAAGTCTTCAATAATCGAAGACAATTTCCCATAAAAAACAGCTTGGCCTATATTAGGACCATAAACGTTGACCAACGTAAACCCGTTGTTACGGTTGTGGACCCTTGGGTCGGTTGGGACAGCAGATGAAGCGATGGTGGAGGACCACCATAAGCGTCCTAACCAGGAGGCGACTCGGAGGACTCGGAGAAGGCTTCGGCACTGGGCGAGGTGGAGTCCTATGTGACCACGGACTCGGGAGAGGCAGAGAAGAAGGATGACGACAGAAGCGAGTTCGCCCTGGAAGCCGGTACTCCCCCAGGAGGAACCTGTAGTCCAGCCGCTGGGACTTTTGGAGATTCGCCCTGGAAGCTGGAGCCCCCCCCAGGAGAAGCCCATAGGGACCCGGCCACTGGGACTTAGGTGAATCTTCTGGGCCAGCGGATGCCAAGTGCCAGGGGAGCTGCGAAGCCCAAAGATGAAGTCGTGGACAGAGCCGGGTCGGAGCCAGAGGTCAGAGGTAGCCATGCCAAGGAAGAACCTGAAGTCGGAGTCGTGGACGGAGCCGGGTCAGAACCAGAGGTCGGAGGAAGCCAAGCCAGGGACTGAAGCTGGAGGCGAAGTCATAGACGAAGTCAGATCGGAACGAAAGGTCAGAAACCAATACCGAAACCAAAGGACGAAGGCGGAAGACGAGTCAGGAGTCAGGCCGGGTCAAGACGGAGAGCAACCAAGAGAATGCAGCAACTGAAGATCAGGAAACCTGAGGAACCTCGTTGCAAGGCACTGGAGAGGTCTAGGTGCAGGGTACTTATACCCTGAGGCGTCTGACGTCATCCTCTGGCGATTCCTGGTTCTCCCGCGCTGGCCCCTTTAAGAGGCAAGCCCCCGCGAGCACACGTGCCTGGGGGGCGGGGCCAGCGGCGGGAGTCGGCGGCGTCTCTCACTGAGGAGCCGCGGCAGGCTGCGAGCTGGGCCCCGGGGATCGAGGAGGCTGTTGTGCGGGCCGAGCCGGCCCCGAGGTGGAGGAGGGGCCGGGGCACGGCCCGGTCCCGTAACACCCGTCTCATATAGTGTACATTCCAGGGCCACAAAACCACCTTCAGAGTCAGACAATGATTTGGTGACCAATAAGGGAAGACTCTTCTGTCTTAGGTCCAGTCGGCAAATTCCAGAATGTACACTACCAGATTTGCCGAAATCAAGATTCTGGAACTGTTTGATTATGCTGGGTCCCTGATACATAGCAAGGAAAAAAATGAAATAAAATTCTCACCCCTCCCCCACCTAGTTCCCATTCCCTTCTATCTGCCACCCTCCTAGCCCAACCCCAATAATCCCTCCAAAAAACTCCTGGTGGAAGCATGTTTCAGGGAGCCATCCACCTGAACCATTAACTGACCACAATTCCCCCCCCCCCCTGCCAGAAAGTCAGGGAAAGGAAGAAAGAAGGAACAAATATAAACCCCCCACAAACCCACATAGAAAAGGATATGTAGAGTTGTCCAGGAATAAAGAATATATCTCAGAGTCACACTGGAAGTAGAGTAGCGGTGAAATCTGGCCTAATGTATGAAAGTAGGTAGTACCAACTTATCCGTTCAAGGGTAAGATGGTATTTTTTTTAACAATGTCCACACCTATTGCACGCTCTTAACCTTTTTAGCTGCACCTTTCAGTTCTTTTTCTCATTTTATCAAGGTTTCCATTTTGAAAGTTTAGTGCTAGATTTACTTACTGTCTCCCCTTCCAGCCATCAATTCAAATTTGATCATATTATGATCACTATTGCCAAGTGGCCCCATCACCTTTCCCTCTCTCACCAAATCCTATACTCCACTGAGGATTAGATCTAAAATTGCTCTCTATCTCATCTGTTCCTGAACCAATTGCTCCACAATACTGTCATTTATTCCATCCAGGAACTTTATCTCTCTAGCATGTCCTGATATTATAGTTATCCAGTCAATGTTGGGATAATTGTAATCTCCCATGATTACCGCACTACCAATTTGGTTAACTTACCTAATTTCTCTTAGCATTTTCCTGTCCATCTCATTATTTTGGCCAGATGGGTGGTAGTACGCCTATTGCTATACTCTTCCCCAACAGATCTAGGTCAATGACTTTAAAAATATTGATTACTCAGGTATAATGAGCAAAACAGCAGTGTCAATACATGACTTCCATACATGTTATGAAAAAGGTTTTGCAAAAAGTTTTTTAAATTTTACGGGCCTCGGAGTCCAGCAAAACCCACCTGGGGAGCAGCACGGGACTGCAAGGCAGGACTCAGAACAAGACAAGGGCCAGTCTTCTATCTAGTCATCACCCTCCCCCGCAGGTTGAGCCTTTGGGTTCTGGGGGCCAGTAGTTCTCTGTGGCAGTAGTACCTATTAGTGGTAAGCCCACACAGGCAAGGCTTGGGCAAGACAGACTGGAGACAAAGCTTGGACAAACCGGCCTGGGATGAAGGCAGGCTTGGCAGTCAGCACAAGGCAGGCAGGCTTCATGGGCAGGCTTGGCGGGCAAGCTTATTTAGCAGGACAAGGCAAGTAGGCTATGGCAAGGCTGGATGCTAAACAGGACCTGGCACTAGACAAGACAAGGCAATAAGAATTCCCTTCTGGTTGGGAGGGAGGAGCAAGCTAATCAAGCTTTGCCCCCCCCCCCCCCCAATACCTTCCCTATCTATGTTCCCTTCCCTTTTGTCCCCCCTGCTCTCACATTCCCTTCTCTTCCCAACCTCTATCTCTCTCTCCCTCTGCCCCAACCCCTTCCCTCTCTCTTTTCCTGTTAGTGCCTCCGGCACTAATGAGCCGCAGGCGCCTTCCCTTACCTGCGGTCCGCCGGTTCGGGCCTCTCCTGGGTGCTGTGCTGCAGCGGCAAGCCACTGCCACCACTCCTCAGGCTGTCCTCCTCCGCGCAGAGCTCAGACACCACCAGCCCCGATTCCTCCGGGTATCCCCTAGCTCACACGTGCGTGCCGAAATCCCGCCTCTTAAAGGAGCCGCGGCGGGAAAACCAAGCCCAGCCCCTAGCACATGTCAGGACTCACCTCCTATTTAAGGAGGTTTTCCCAGCCACACTTCGACTTGGCAACAGGTCTGCTTGGCTTTGTTTCTGGTGCTGTGCTTGCTTCTGCATTCCTGCTTCCTGAGTTCCTGTTCCTGTCCCGTGTTCCGGTTCCTGCCTTCCTCGTACCTGCTCCTGTCTCCCTGCCCAGTTCCAACTCCTCCTTCTTCTCCCTCGGACGGATTTTCCTGGTTTTGACTTTGGACTGAACTTCACGCCTCTTGTTTGCCGCCTGCCCTGGACTTTGGATCGGACCACACACCTCCTGCCTGCTGTCAGCCTAAGATTCTGGATCATCTCGTCAGAGCTTCATCACAGGGACCCACCTAAGCTCAGCCAGCCCCCGGAACCCACGGGCTCAATCTGTGGGGAACTGGGTTGGTATTGGTGAAGCTTCTACCTTCGGCCCCTGTCATCCGTCGGCCTCACCTCCTGACGCTGGGAACCTGTGGTGGGTCTTCCGCCGAGGTGGCAACAATCCCAGCTCAGGCCAAGAGTCCACAACCTACGGCATGGTCATAAGAGGTTGCCAAGTCCATGGACCCAGCAGAAGCTTCTGCAATTCAGGCCATTTCGGGCCTGGCCCAAAAAATCATGGAAAAACAAAAGGCTTTGTCCACTCTGGCCTTGGCAGTAGAAAACCGAACTCTCTGCCTCAATTCTTGACCCTCTACGGCCGCCCCGGCGGCTCCCTTGCCAGTTCATCATCTGGGGATCCCTTTACCTTCACCTCCACGCTACTCAGGAGATCCCCAGCTGTGCCGTGGCTTTTTGAATCAGTGCAATATGCACTTTTGCCTGCAACCTGCCCTTTTTCCGAAAGACATAACCAAGACCACCTACATCCTCAATATCAAAACTCAATATCCGATGCATTGAAGCACTGGGAAACCTGCCTCATTCCAATTAACTCTCTTCTAACGAACCTTCACCTCGCTCTCAACACCAACAAAACGGAACTATTACTTATCTCCCCCCATTCTAAACCCCACTCACTTCATAACCTCACTTGTAAATCCACTATAAACCAACCCTTTGTAAGAGTCTCGGAGTCTTCCTGGATGAACAACTAAACATGAAAAAATATGTAAGCTCCATCCTCAAGGATGGTTTCTATAAACTAAATGTGCTAAAAAAACTTAAGCCACTGCTACACTCTCAAGACTTTCGCACTGTTATCCAAACTTCCCTCCTCTCTAAACTTGATTACTGTAATTCTCTACTCCTTGGTCTCCCACACGCTACGATCAAACCACTCCAAATGTTGCAAAATGCAACTGCTAGAATCATCACTAACACCCGTAAAACAGATCACATCACCCCGATTCTGAAAAGCCTTCATTGGCTACCTATCCCATTCCGAATAATCCACAAAACACTTACCACCATACACAAATCCATCTTCTCTCACAACTCCCTCTGGCTGGACATACCATTTAGCCCTGTCACTCAGACCCGTCCTACCAGGACAGTTCACAAAGGAACTCTGCAAGTGCCCTCTCTAAAAATCGCACACCTCACTTCTACTAGGGAAAGAGCCCTTTCTATTGCAGGCCCCACACGCTGGAACTCCATGCCTGTGACACTCCGACTGCCCAATTAAATTTAGATCTAAATTGAAGACCTGGCTATTCCATCAAGCCTACCCTGACTAATCTTCCTCCCCCTGTGAACCCAATACCACCATTGTATCTCACCCTCTTATACTCCGATCTTCTCACTGTACTTTATCAAGATGTGGAATTTATGATTTCTCAGTTCTTGTTTTTGTAGTTATTGCAGTTGTTGTAGTTGTTTGATTGTTTGTTTGATTTGATTTTATTTAACTAGTTTACAACTCTGTATTTTCCTTGCTTTTGTCTCAGTTTGCTTCACCCCCTCCCTTTCCCTCTTACAATGTATTTTCCTCACTTTTGTTAATATGTAAACCGGCATGATGTGCCTTTCTAATGCCGGTATATAAAAGTTATTAAAATAAATAAATCCTCTCCCTTCTGGCTGGGAGAGCGCTGGCCTGGGCATCACCACTGTGGGAGTGTGCGGATCCAGTCCTACAGGACCTACCTAGCTTGTCCCTCTTCCGAACGGGCTTTGATTACCCCGCGAGGCAAATGGTCTCCAGATCCACCTTGCTCCACTTGTGCCAGTGTTCCCAACTCCTGGCCAATTATGTTATTCAGTTCTGGACCCTCTCTTCAGAACTCCACTGGGACACTGGTTGCCTACGGGCTAACTTCCTTGAAGGTCTAAGCCCCAGGATAAAGGATGAACTCACAGCATGTGAGTTGCAAGCTCCTTAGACTCGCTCATTGACCTGATGGGACGTATTGACCGGCGCCTTCAAGAACGTTCCTGCGAAATACAGTGCTCCAAGAGACAGGCCTCGTCCCAGCAGCACCCCCGGCATTCACCTTCGCCCACATTCGTCCACTTCTGTCTCCGGGGCATCTGGCGAAGAACACATGCAACTGAGCCGCAGGAAGCTCTCTACTAAAGAACATCTTCAACGTCGGCAGTCCGGCCTCTGCCTCTATTGCGGGGAGGCAGGCCACCTCCTAGCCACTTGACAGTAAGGCCGGGAAACTCTCGGACCTAGGTCCAGCCGGAGGGCTAGGTCTCACTTCACCTTATCCTCCACTCACCTTGCCTATATCCCTCACAGTGGGAAACCAGAATTTCCACACTTTAGCACTGGTGGACTCGGGGGCTGGAGGCAATTTCATTATGCAACAACTCGTGGAACATCTCTGCATCCCTGTCAACCGTTCACCTGTGTCTCTGGTGCTCTCATCTATCCAAGGGGGTCCCTTGCCTGGTCGGGTAACTTTATCCCCTAACCACTCACAGTCCAGACCGGGGCACTTCACGTAGAGCTTCTCTCCTTCCATGTGCTGGACCGCGCCATAGTCCTAGGGCTACCCTGGCTTCAGAAACACTCCCCCAGTTTCGACTGGTCTATGATGCAGCTTTCCAGTTGGGGCCCCCCTGCATGCCGCTCCAGGTGTCTAGAACTAGTCACGCCCCTCTGCTGTGCCACCGTGACTACCCGGTTACCTGGCCTATTGCCTCAGTACACCACCTTTGCTGACATATTCTCCAATGACGCCGCAGATACACTGCCTCCTCATCATACGTTCGATTGTGCCTTCAACCTGCTGCCTGATTCAGAGCACCCCACCCATGATCGCACCTACCCGTTATCCCCTGCTGACACTAGAGCCATGTCGGAGTACATTTGCGAAAACCTCAACACGGGCTTCATACGCTGTTTCACATTGTAGGCAGGGGCAGGATTCTTTTTTGTCGGGAAGAAGGATGGTAGCTTCCAGCCATGCATCGACTACCGTGGCCTAAACTCCATAACCCTCAAGGACCGCTACCCTCTGCCACTCATCTCTGAGCTCTTTGACCGGCTCCAGGGAGCCAAGATATTCTCGAAACTCGACCTCAGGGGTGCATACAACCTGATTTGCATTAAAGAGGGTGATGAATGGAAGACAGCGTTTAACACCCGGGACAGGCATTACGAATACCTCGTGATGCCCTTCGGAGTCTGTAATGCCCCCGCCGTCTTCCAGAATATGATGAACGAGGTATTTCAAGACATGCTATATGAACGAGGTATTTCAAGACATGCTATATGACTGTGTCGTGATCTGCTTGGACAACATATTGGTCTTTACCAAAGACCTGCAGTCGCACCACAAGGATGTGGCTCGGGTCTTGCAGCGGCTGCGTGAGAATCAACTCTATGCTAAGCTCGAGAAATGCTCATTTGAAAAGAGGGTGGTGCCCTTCCTGGGATACATAGTGTCCAGTCAGGGGTTTTGCATAGATCCTGAGAAGCTCAAAGCTATCCAAGATTGGCCTCAGCCCACAGGTCTATGCCCGCTACAAAAGTTTTTAGGATTTGCTAATTACTACAGATCCTTTATCCGTAACTACTCCACCTTGGCGGCCCCACTTACTACTCTCATGCGTAAAGGGGCCAACCCCAAACAGTGGTCTTCTGAAGTGGTTACGGCCTCTCTCAACCTAAAAGCCGCATTCCTCCGTGAACATTGCCTCCGCCATCCCGACCCCAGACGGCCTTTCATTATCGAAGTTGACGCCTCCTCCAAACGGGTAGGAGCCATCCTATGTCAGTACTCCGCTACCAATACCCTTCACCCATGCTCCTTCTTCTCTCAACGGTTCTCCCCAGCAGAACGGAATTACACCATCAGTGACAAGGAGCTGCTAGCCATCAAAATGGCCTTTGAGGAATGGCGCCCATGGTTTGAGGGGGCCCAACACCAAATTTCCATTTACACGGACCATAAAAATTTGGAATATTTACATTGAGCTCAACACCTTAATCTGCGGCAAGCGTGATGGGCCCTTTTTGTCATGTGGTTCGATTTCGTGCTCTGCTATCGACCTGCTTGTAAAAACCTGCAAGCAGACGCCCTTTCTCAATCCTTCAACGTCGAAGACAAACACGAACCCCCTCAACATATCATCGAGCTCACTAGAATTCTCTTGGCCACCACAACACCTGTCCCACCGGGGAAGACCTTGGTACTTCTCAGACTCTGGAACAAAGTCCTCCACTGGGCCCATGACTTGTGTATTGCTGGGTATCCCAGTCAGTCACGGACTCTGGTGCTCCCCCAGAGATACTATTGGTGGTCTACTATGAAAAAGGACATCCGAGCCTATGTCGAATCCTGTCACACTTGCGCACGTCAGAAGAACCCTACTGGTCGACCGTGGGGATTGCTTCACCCAGTGCCTGCCCCTAGTGAACCCTGGACGCATGTCTCAACTGACTTTATCTTTGACCTCCCTCCGTCTAAAGGTAACACCACTAGAGATGTGAATCGTGTCCTCGATCGTCTTAACGATCGATTTCGGCTGGGAGGGGGAGGGAATCGTATTGTTGCCGTTTGGGGGGGTAAAATATCGTGAAAAATCGTGAAAAATCGTAAAAAATCGAAAAAACGTAAAATCGCAAAACCGGCACATTAAAACCCCCTAAAACCCACCCCCGACCCTTTAAATTAAATCCCCCACCCTCCCGAACCCCCCCCAAATGACTTAAATAACCTGCGGGTCCAGCGGCGGTCCGGAACGGCAGCGGTCCGGAACGGGCTCCTGCTACTGAATCTTGTTGTCTTCAGCCGGCGCCATTTTCCAAAATGGCGCCGAAAAATGGCGGCGGCCATAGACGAACACGATTGGACGGCAGGAGGTCCTTCCGGACCCCCGCTGGACTTTTGGCAAGTCTTGTGGGGGTCAGGAGGCCCCCCCCAAGCTGGCCAAAAGTTCCTGGAGGTCCAGCGGGGGTCAGGGAGCGATTTCCCGCCGCGAATCGTTTTCGTACGGAAAATGGCGCCGGCAGGAGATCGACTGCAGGAGGTCGTTCAGCGAGGCGCCGGAACCCTCGCTGAACGACCTCCTGCAGTCGATCTCCTGCCGGCGCCATTTTCCGTACGAAAACGATTCGCGGCGGGAAATCGCTCCCTGACCCCCGCTGGACCTCCAGGAACTTTTGGCCAGCTTGGGGGGGGCCTCCTGACCCCCACAAGACTTGCCAAAAGTCCAGCGGGGGTCCGAAAGGACCTCCTGCCGTCCAATCGTGTTCGTCTATGGCCGCCGCCATTTTGGAAAATGGCGCCGGCTGAAGACAACAAGATTCAGTAGCAGGAGCCCGTTCCGGACCGCTGCCGTTCTGGACCGCCGCTGGACCCGCAGGTTATTTAAGTCATTTGGGGGGGGTTTAGGAGGGTGGGGGATTTAATTTAAAGGGTCGGGGGTGGGTTTTAGGGGGTTTTAGTGTGCCGGCTCACGATTCTAACGATTTATAACGATAAATCGTTAGAATCTCTATTGTATTGTGTTCCATAACGGTTTAAGACGATATTAAAATTATCGGACGATAATTTTAATCGTCCTAAAACGATTCACATCCCTAAACACCACTATCTGGGTGATAGTGGACTGATTTTCTAAAATGGCACACTTTGTCGCCCTGCCTGCTCTTCCATCTGCTCCTCAACTAGCTCGGCTTTTTGTTCACCATGTCTTCCAGCTTCATGGCCTTCCCAAGTATTTTCTTTCAGACCGAGGGTCCCAATTTACTGCCAAATATTGGAGGTCTCTATGCAGGACATTTGACATTACTCTCAAATTCACCACTGCCTATCACCCTCAAACCAATGGGTTGACTGAAAGAACGAATCAAACTCTCAAGCAATTCCTGAGATCACATGTGAACTTCAAGAAAGACGATTGGGCTTGGTTCCTTGGGCGGAGTTTGCTCTCAACTCCCATCCGTCATCTTCCCTGGGTCATCCCCGTTCCAGTTAGTCTACGGCAAACAGCTGCTTCTGCCCCTACCATTGCTCATCGCAGTACCCTCACCCGTGGCTCAGTTAACTGTGAAGGAACTTTACCAA
Organism: Rhinatrema bivittatum; assembly: GCF_901001135.1. NCBI lineage: Eukaryota > Metazoa > Chordata > Amphibia > Gymnophiona > Rhinatrematidae > Rhinatrema > Rhinatrema bivittatum. Next base: position 365,115,744 of record NC_042620.1, on the reverse strand, counting down.
CTCTGGACCCTTACTCGACAGCTACTGTGCAAGGCAGGACAGACCGCTAAAAGATTCTCAGATGCCCATCATAGGCCTAGCCCGCAGTTCAAACTGTTGCGTCCATCAGTCTTGACGGCTTCGCCCTGCCTACCTCTCTCTACTAGGGGTGCATTCATTTGCAACATATTGGCAATCCACAATGTATATGCCATATTCGTTGTATTCGTTGGGTCACAAAACCTATGGCGAACCCCCACGAATACAACGTATCACTAATGAATAAACCCCCACCCTCCTGACCCCACCCAAGACTTGCCAAAAGTCCCTGGTGGTCCAGCAGGGGTCCTGGAGCGATCTCCTGCACTCAGGCTGTCGGCTGCCGGTATTCAAAATGGCGCCGATAGCCTTTGCCCTTACTATGTCACAGGGGCTACCAGTAGGGATGTACAGAGGGATGCCATACGTTGCATTCGGGATACATATTCGTCATGGGGCAGATACGTTGCATACGTCCGTATGGCGCCCCGATGCGGTTATATGTCTTAATCTATTCGTTACTCGGCTAAAATTAAATTTACTCCAACCCCCCAACCCCCTGACACCCCCAAGACTTACCAAAACTCCGTGGTGGTCCAGCGGGGGCTCCAGGAACCATACCTTGCACTCACACACCCTCGGTACCAGTATCAAAATGGCACCGATAGCCTTTGACCTACTATGTCACAGGGGCTACCGGTGCCATTGGTCAGCCCGTCACATGGCCATCTTGTGCTCCTACCATGTGACAGGGGCTGACCAATGGCACCGGTAGCCCCTGTGACATAGTAAGGGCAAGGCTATCGGCGCCATTTTGATTCCTGGCATCCGACGTCACGAGTGCCGGAAATCACTCCCGGACCCCCGCTGGACCCCCAGGGACTTTTGGCCAGTTTGGGGGGGGGGCCTCATGACCCCCACAAGACTTGCCAAAAGTCCAGCGGGGGTCCGGGAGCGACCTCCTGCACTCGGGCCGTATTGCCAGTATTCAAAATGGCGCCGGCGCTACCTTTGCCCTTACTATGTCACAGGGGCTACCGGTGCCATTAAATTGACGGTCGGCCAATGGCACCGGTAGCCCCTGTGACATAGTAAGGGCAAAGGCTATCGGTGCCATTTTGAATACCGGCAGCCGACGGCCCGAGTGCAGGAGATCACTCCAGGACCCCTGCTGGACCACCAGGGACTTTTGGCAAGTCTTGGGGGGGGGACTCCTGACCTATCTGGAACTCTTACTACCCTTCAGGGTCTCTAATGGGGTTCCCGCTCCTCGGGGGCCTTTCTGCTTCTTTCAGGTGCTATCAGGAAACCCGTACTCGCTCCTCGAGGGCCCATGTTCCCTGTGTTGCTGCCTGCAACCTCTACCCTTCTACTTGGAAGAACACCATCAGTGAGTACAGAAAACATCTCTCTCCACAGTACTGCTTCGCTGGAATCAGGTACTCGGTCCTCAAGGGCCTGCTCTTTGCTCCGGTGCCAGACCGCTCATCTAGTGGAATCTCTGCTACTGCTAGTGAGTACAGCGCTACTGAGTCTCTCTGCTCTAAGGGATCAGGTACTTGCTCCTCGAGGGCCTGCTCTCTCTGTCTCGGAGCTCTCCTATTTCTACTTGGGACTCTGAATGCTAATCTTATTGTGTGCACATAATCTCAGTCTCTTTCTACTACAGAACTGCCCTACAGAGGATCCGCTGTTCCAGTGTTCTGTGAGAGACATGCCCAGCTTGGCTCTTCAACCACTAGTCACTACTGCCACCTCTGGTGGTTCGATAAACTGTTTAATAAAAGATTCAAATCTGTGTTTGTCTTTCTGGAGTTTATCCTGACACTGTGATCCCTCACGGGACTGCCCCCCGTGGGTGTGGTCAGCTGCTACAGTGTCCAAGGATCCACCCAAACATCATTAACCATAACACAAACCAGGCGAAAAAGTGTGGTTTAGCACACGCTTCATCCGATTGAAGCACCCTTTCATGCTCTTAGTCCCCTGCTACATTGGACCTTTTGTAGTACTACACCGCCTGGGCCCAGTCTCCAATCAGCTCCAGTTACCATCAGCTCTCAAAGTTCATAATTCCTTTCATGTCTCCCTCCTAAAGCCCCTGGTGTTGTCCTGGCCCTCTAGGAAACCACCAGAACCTCAACCCCTCATTTCTGACGAAGACCTCATATATCAGGTCCATGATGTCCTGGATGTCAGGAGACGTGGGTGACATTGGGAATACCTCCTCTCCTGGGAGGGCTTTGGACCCTAAGAAGATTCCTGGGAACCATCGACCAATATCTTGGACAAGGACCTCATTGTACAGTTCCATGCCACTCATCCTCTGAAGCCTAGACCTCCTGGGAGGGGGTCTAGAAGGGGGGGGACGGACTGTTAGTGCTGCCGGCACTAACATGCCACGGGCACCTTCCCTTACCCGCAGTCCGCCAGTTCAGGCCTCTTCTCGGTGCCATGCTGCTGTGGCAAGCCAGTGCCGCCGCTCCCTGGGCTGTCCTGCTCCGCGTGGAGCTCAGACGCCAATGGCCCCAATTCCTCCAGGTGTCCCCTAGCTCGCGCACATGCCAGATCCCGCCTCGTAAAGGGGCCACGGCGGGAAAACCAAGCCCGGCCTCTAGCTCATATCAGAACTCACCTCCTATTTAAGGAGGCTTTCCAAGCCACATTTCAACTTGGCAACAGGTCTGCTTGGTTTTGTTTCTGGTGCTGTGCTTGCTTCTGCATTCCTGCTTCCTGAGTTCCTGTTCCTGTGTCCCATGTTCTGGTTCCTGCCTTCCTCGTACCTGCTCCTGTCTCCCTGCTGGTTCCAGCTCCTTCTCCTTTGGATGGATCTTCCTGGCTTTGACTTCGGACTGGACTTCATGCTTATTTACCGCCTGCCCTGGATTTTGGACTGGACTTCATGCCTCTTGTTTGCCGCGTGCCCTGGACTTCAGATCGGACCACACACCTCCTGCCTGCTGCCAGCCCCAAGACTCCAGATCGTCTTGTCAGAGCTTCATCATAGGGGGCCCACCTAAGCCCAGCCGGCCCCCGGAACCCAGGGGCTTAACCTGCGGGGAATGGGGTTGGTATTGGTGAAGCTTCTACCTTCGGTCCCTGTCCGTCGGCTTTGCCTCCCGATGCTGGGAATCTGCGGTGGGTCTTCCGCCCAGGTGGCAACAATCCCGGCTCAGCCAAGGTTCCACATCCTACGGCATGGTCATAACATTATTTCCTTTCTTTCCCCTTGCTAGCCACCCTTTCTTTCTCATCTGCCGCCAGCCAAGGTACTGAATCTGATCAGCAGAAGTTTAATAAAGACTTCATCTTTCCATATGCTGCGTACTGTGCTATTAGCACATAAGAATCCATTACTTGGAACTAAAGAAATATTAATTCATTCATATATTTTTTTAATTTATACTTTATTGAATTTCTCAAATATTTTACAATGAAAAAGAATAAGAAAATAAACAATAACAATGGTAATATTCCATAAGAATACAAATAAGAAAATAACCATATTTGTTATTCCAATTAAGTCCACATTAATTGGGGAGCCTAATAAAAAGAAAAAAATTACATAGATATATTCAAATACCTATTGAATAAATTGAGAGTTTCAGTTTTATATGACCATCAATTAAATCCAACATAAATCAATCACCATCCCTCATCCACCTTTATCTGAAAGGAATATTTCCAGATGGGAGGGTTCAAGAAAAATAAACTTATTTTTTTGAAGTGTAACCAAACACTTGCAAGGAAACTTGAGAAAGAATGTTGCCCCAAGGGCCAACACTCTTTGTCTTAACGAAATAAATTGTCTCCTCCTATTCTGTGTATTCCTTGACACATCAGAAAAAATTTGCACCACTTTGCCACTAAAGGAAAAACTTTTATTTTTAAAATATTTCTGTAGAACACAATTCTTATCCTGGTCTAATCCAAAGGCCACTATCAAGGTGGCTCTTGTGGCAATATCATTGGTTGAAGCCTCTAAAAAAGATGTTAAGTTTGGGCTTTTATCACATAGTGTATCAATACCACCTTCAGGTGCTATACATTCCCTTCTAAAATTAGATATGTAATACATCTTTGATATTAATAGATCATTAGGAATACATAATATCTCATTTAGATATTTCCTAAACAATTCCTGAGCAGATAATAATCGTGTATAGGGAAAGTTCAAAAAACGTAAGTTCTTACTACGCATATTATTTTCCAAACTCTCTTGATTTTTATAAATTATCAGAGTGTCTTTTATGAAGGTAGTCCCCGTCTCTTGTAATGATGTTATCTGTGAGCCCATTGTTAAATTTGAGGCTTCAACTAGATCTAATCTTTTTCCATATTCTTCTATTTTTCCTTTTATTTCATTAGAAAAAACTGTGGACTGAGTTATAGATTGAGATATCATGCTCTCCATCTTAGTGATGGTTTTCCAAATGTCTACTAGAGAGATGTTCTCCGGCACAGCTATTTCACTCTCTTCCACCCTCTCATCTGTAGCCTTCTCTAGAGACCTTTCTCCAATATCATTCTTTGTCACACACTCCTTTAAATTAGGGGGTTTTAAAGCACTTACCCCTTCATTCTCTGGAGTGGTGTTGGATTTCTGGTCCTGGACGGGACTTTCAGTAGCCCCCAATGAGGAAGAAATATCCTGTAGAATCTCATTGGAGGTCTGGCTCACCCGCCGGACAATGTGAGTATCCATTGGTCCTCTCAGTTCTTTACCTACTGGTGTCGATGTTAGGATTTTCATTTTTCTTTTTTCCCCATTGAAGAATGCCTCTGGTTTCCTCTCAAATTTTCCCCCAGGGGCGCACCCCTTTGGAGCACGGCTTCAGCAGCGCACTGGCGGCTGCGCGCTGCTGTGCCGTTCTTTAAATCGGCACAGCCAGCGTCTGATATTAATGACGTCAAGGGGGGCAGGAGACGCGATGTTACGCTCACCAGCCTCACAGTCCCAGTGTCCCACGCTCCTTCCGAAGCGACTCACTCCTAGTAAGCTCCCGGCTTTCTCCCACTGTGCCACTCTTTAAATCAGCCCAGCCAGCGTCTGATATTAATGACGTCAAGGGAGGTGGGAGACGCAATGTTCCGTTCACCAGCCTCACAGTCCCGGTGTCCCACACTCCTTCCGAAGCGACTCTCTCCTAGTAAGCTCCCGGCTTTCTCCCACTGTCTCACTCTTTAAATCAGCACAGCCAGCGTCTGATATTAATGACGTCAAGGGGGGCGGGAGACGCGATGTTACGCTCATCAGCCTCACAGTCCCGGTGTCCCACGCTCCTTCCGAAGCGACTCTCTCCTAGTAAGCTCCCGGGTTTCTCCCGCTGTGCCGCTCTTTAAATTGGCACAGCCAGCGTCTGATATTAATGATGTCAAGGGGGGCGGGAGATGCGATATTCCGCTCACCAGCCTTACAGTCCCGGTGTCCCACGCTCCTTCTGAAGCAACTCTCTCCTAGTAAGCTCCCGGTTTTCTCCCACTGTGCCACTCTTTAAATCAGCACAGCCAGCGACTGATATTAATGACGTCAAGGGGGGCGGGAGACACGATGTTCCGCTCACCAGCCTCACAGTCCCGGTGTCCCATGCTCCTTACAAAGCGACTCTCTCCTAGTAAGCTCCCCAATTCATTCATTTTTAATATTCATTCAAATTGCCTTCTAGGCCTTACAAAAGGTCAATTTTTTGGGTGGGGTCTGTGTGAACTGGAGGGAATTCAGGGTGTATTGCTAGAAGGTCTAGGTGAACTGCAGAGGTATCGGCAAACTGATGATTTTAAATAACCACGTAAATATTTTCAAAATGCTATATGTACATTATAAAATATCTGCCTCCACCTATAAATCAGGGGTTTTATGTGTAAATGGTTTTTTTTGTATGTAAAATATATGTAAGCATTTTCATTGCATTGGAAATATTTGCGCATAATGAAATATATGAGCTTACTTTAAGAGCAGAATTAAGCTGTATTTTATGAACAGCACAGCAACCTACTGCACAGTTTATGAAATATTAGGATAAATCTTTAAAAGTCCACTTATGCACACATTTCCAGTATCCTGAATAGGTTTGAAAGTTACGTTCTTAGGTCACAATTATTACTTTAATATTCTATAATATTATTGGCCATTTTGATTCTGGAGTTAACCTCTTCTTAGTTCACCAATAAGATTTGGACAAGGTTTGACAGTGTGATTTTACCAGGGGTGCAAAACTCAACAAGAAGTGGAAACAATTATTTTGTTTTCTTCCAGCTGTTGCTTCTTCATTTTTTTTTACTGCAGCATGAACATAAGACATATGTATGTTTTATTACATACACGTATCTCTGCCTGCAACATGTGAGTGTGTAGACTTACGTGCGAACACATGCAATGCATTGAAACCACATATTAAATGTGTGTACTTTTCCTACCTGTTTGAAATATATATGCACATATATGCTATGTGCAAGTATGAAGCAGGACTTGCGTAAGTCCTGATTAACATGTGTAACTGTTTTAACACGTGCGTGTGTAATAAGCCCCTTTAATATCACTTGAACTAGATTATTAGTAGGTTTAAAAATGTGTAAGTTGGCCCGTCTATATGTGTGCTTTTTAAGGTAGTAATACACACACACACACACATGCGAGACCCCTTCTGGGAATGCCCCACACCATTGCATTTATATGCACGCAAACATGAAAATACACGTATTTTCAACTTTTATTTAAAAAAAAAATGGAATACACAAGTAGATGCTACTTCCATTCATAAATGCTAATTTTTACATGTATAACATTTTTTTAAATTCACCCCTTGGTGTAATAATAATCACTGCAAACCAGAATTTTCATAGAAGATGAGAGTGAGACATGACCCATTAACAATTAAATATTATGGTAGCCTGGGCTGAGCAGAGGGACATCCGACTGCCATGAACTTGTCTGCATAATATTTTGTACACCACCAAAATTAAGCAAAATAAAGTCAATGGTGAGCAATGTTTTTGATAGGGCCTTAGTACCCCAAAGTATTTACCGTATTTTTCGCTCCATAAGACGCACTTTTTCCCCCCAAAAGTGGGGGGAAAATGTATGTGCGTCTTATGGAGCGAATATTAAAAAAAAAAAAATCTAACAAACCCCCCCACCCTCCTGACTCCCCCAAGACCTGCCGACTTAATTTACTGCAACCCCCCACCCTCCTGACCTGCCAAACGTCCCTGGTGGTCCAGGAGCGGTCCGGGAACGATCTCCTGGGCTTCGGCCGTCGGCTGCCAGTAAACAAAATGGCGCTGACGGCCCTTTGCCGCTGGTCGGTCCCAGTGACATAGTGAGGGCAAAGGGCCGTCGGCGCCATTTTGTTTACTGGCAGCCGACGGCCGAAGCCCAGGAGATCGTTCCCGGACCACTCCTGGACCACCAGGGACGTTTGGCAGGTCAGGAGGGTGGGGAGTTGCAGTAAATTAAGTCGGCAGGTCTTGGGGGGGGGGTCAGGAGGGTGGGGGGTTGTAGTAAATTAAGTCGGCAGGTCTTGGTGGGGGGTTGCAGGAAATTAAGTCGGCAGGTCTTGGGGGGGGTCAGGAGGGTGGGGGGTTGCAGTAAATTAAGTCGGCAGGTCTTGGGGGGGTTGCAGGAAATTAAGTCGGCAGGTCTTGGGGGAGTCAGGAGGGTGGGGGGTTGTAGTAAATTAAGTCGGCAGGTCTTGGGGGGTCAGGAGGGTGGGGGGTTGTAGTAAATTAAGTCGGCAGGTCTTGGGGGGGTCAGGAGGGTGGGGGTTGTTAATTTGAAGGGTTGGGATGGGGTTTTTTTGGGGGGGGAGGGGTTCCCAGAGAAAGAAAAGTTTTCTGATCTGGGGAGTGGACCGAAATGGCCCTCCCCAGACCCGAAAACAAAATGGGGAGGAAAAAAAAAGCTATGCACTCCTCTAATTTGCTCCATAAGACGCCCAGACGCAGAGCCGGTTTAGCACACATTTTTTTTTTTTATTTTCCCCCTCTGAATCCTAGGTGCGTCTTATAGTCAGGTGCGTCTTATGGAGCGAAAAATACGGTATCTCAGCCCAGACGTTTTTAACTTCCTGTGTTGTGTTGGTGATACACTTATGAAAATCTGGCCTAAACATTCCTCATTCAGTTAATCTGGCTTGGATCCTGGAGCTAATGACTAGCAAACCAGCTCATTATTCCAGCAGCAATATTTATGATTAATCAATAGTCACTGGTAATTTGATACACATCTAAATTATGCATGTAATTGTATTCACTTCTTTAAAAGAAGCCTTGAACTTTAATCAAGTAGTGGAGCTTTAGATTGCTCTGAAGAAAAAAGATTCAGTGAAGATGCATACCTTGCTCCTCTCAGTCTAAGGCTTGAGGCAGTAGAGTTGGAGGCACACTGGACATAAGGTGCTGATGGTGTTCTCTGTGCTCCTCTTGCCCGTTTCCTTTCATGTGTTTATTGTAGCAAAGGTCCCTCCATTGATTGCTTCTCATTTTCCTAACTGATGGCCCCCATCAGACAGGCAGGCTCCAATCTCATTAGCAGCTTTTTGTCTGGTGATGCTCTTTCTGTCCACAAGCTCTGCTGGAAGGGAAGTCATGAGCCCAGGTAGGTGAAATGAAACAGCATAAAAGATAATGACAACAGTAAAGATGCTATAGTGGTGGAGTTTTTGGGTTTTTTTTTGGTTTTGTTTTTTGGCATATTCAAATGGCCCACTGAGCATATGATGGCAAGTGGAAATCTTTGCAGATGCCAGTAATACAGGGAGGATTTTTATAATGTGCATGGCATCCAGGAATGCAGTCACTTCACAATAAAAGAATTACAATGGTCATTATAGTTGAGTTTATAAAGTAGCTTGATTCATTATGTAAAATGCCATGATGATTTAATTTAGAGAACTTTACAGCAGCAGTACTAACCCATACCTGGCTTAAAAATAACACGATCTAATTTTTTTTGTCATGATTGCTTCCTTTCTCTCTCTCTGCTCCTTTTCTTTGCATTGTCTAAATACTTCTCATGCCTGCCACTTTCTCCTTCCAAACCTTTCCTGCCTTTTCCATCTCTCCTTTTGGTTATGGTTATGGTGTAGTTGTTCTATTCTGCTGTTTGTTTTACCTTAAAACTATTCCAAATGCCCTGCTATTTCTTAGGACCTGCACAAAAAACAAAACTTTTGTCTTTTCCTGGCCTTCCCAGATAGGAAGAGCTGACATTGGAGGATTTTTAAAATATTTGTTAAAGTGTATGCCACATTGTTTTACACTGATTCTTTTATTACATTATTATTCTCTGTTATTTTGTTGTTTTATGTAACAAAATCTGTTATCTGCCTAGAACAATGCTTTTCTGAATTGGAAGAATAGCCATATTTTAATTTAATGAGAGCCCCCTCCCTGGGAGTGAGAGATGCCCTTGGCCTTTTCCGTCATGGTGAAACCCCAAACCCCCAGTCCCACAGCAGTATCCAAAGAGGGAGAGAAGATCCCAGATGACAGGTTAGGGAGGGCCAATGGTTTGCAGAATGAAAGGCCATCACTGGAGGAAAGATATTAGGCCATCTCACAAACAGTGGCATGCAGCATCATTTGGAAAAAAAAAAAAAACACCTGTTCCTGTTGGTTCTAGAGAAGGCTGCCAGTTCTAATCTGGGGACCCCATCTATCACTGAAAGCAGCAACAGCAGCAGGAAATCGAGGAAAGGGGAAGTCTTTCTCTCAAGCTGACCCATGGTCCCTTCCTCCAGCAAGGTGACAGGCAAGCAGCCTCTAACCCCATGTCAGTGGCAAGCCTTCATGGAGCAGAAGGAGTGTTTTACCACATCCCTGCTATGTAGTAAGAAGCCGGTTATATCAAAAGCGATAACATGGTGCATTGGGAAAACGATAGCTGTGGATGACCAGGTCCCACAGATCATGGATAGCATAGGATTTAAGTTGGGGAGGCTGCTGCACCTCCCCAATTACACTAGGTAGACATTTTTCAAGTGATCTCTCATTGCCAGTTCTGAGGTCACCAAGGCACAGTAACAGTGCACCATGAAATATATTTATTTAAATACAAATGTAATTCTGCATCATTAGAATGTCTTATTTAAGATTCTGAAAGCAAGAGACCTAGATTACAAGGTCTAAAAATGTGAAGTAATGACAGGACGATTTCATGGATTATATAGCCCACAACATTTATGCATTACTGTATTATAAACTGATAACTTTTGGATCTAGATAGCGCTGGTTTAATTCGCTCTATTTTTGCTGATTATAGTAACATTGAAACTTGCAATGGTACTGGCTTGGTTGAACTTTGAAATTTTAAAAACATGAAGCCTTAATTACAGTGATCGCATTCTGAAAAAGAAAAAAATATATCTTGTCCTCAAATTATATTTCTATTTTTTATTAATTCTGTAAACATCCTTTGTGAAAAGTCTTATGCAATAAAGGTCACCCAGAAAACTGCCAGAACCTGCAGATTTCTCATTAGCAATGCAGAAATGTCATGAAAGGTGTCTAGTTTTACATTGCATCATCACTTTGTACAACACAGCTTTTAACCGATCAGCTCCTTAACAGTTAAAAGCAAAGAAATTAATATTTTAGGCCGCTGTTCAATAAAATGTGGAGGTGTGAAATAAAAATCACATATTGCAATAAATATCTATATGACAGAGATGAATATTGACCAAGCTGGTGCAAACACACACGCATATATAATTATTACAGCATTAGACAGTTGTGGAACAAATATCCCAAAAGGGATGGGGTTACTCTATATAAAGAATAGGTTCCTGCTTAAAGTGGTTTCATAAAAGGTACACTCCTATCAGTGAACTGGAATTTAGAGCAGTTATGACTACTCCAAGGCACAGTTGTATAATCATTTACCACAAGTATAGATAATGTAATGTCATTCTTTAAATGTACTTTCATGCAATTAAAAACTTGAGACCAATCTTCAAAACTTTACTTCTCTTAATCTCTCCTGAAAGCAGCAATAATTGTCATCCAGGAAGGTCCACCAAGAAGTAAAACAGCTATGCGGTTCAGTCTGCTCAATTGGCAAAGGCAGTGCAGATGATTTCACGGTTTGTTACTACAGAGGACTGAACAAGACCTGCTGAAATTTAGAAAGCTTTTAAAAACACATTTGCTTGTCTTGGCTTATGGATTTTCCTTTTGTGATTTAGTTAATTTATTGAATTGCAATTACTATACTTTTTATTGTATATATTTAGGGGGCAATATTCAGCCAATGGCCCAGCTTGCAAACAGGTCGATACAGCAAGGCCGCGTTAGAAAGAGTGCGGCAGTGCCGGGCGCACCCTCGTTCCCCGCACGCACAGTCCTGCTCACATACCGCTCGATATTCTATTTAAATTGCTTGCAAATGCAAGCTGCGTCTGCGAAGCGTTAGGCGAAGGGTTAGGCCCGCGGAACCCATTTTACTGTATAGGCGCTTAATACAGCGCCTATACAGTATCCTGGGTGCGCTGGTACCTGTCATTTCAAATGTCATTTCAACTGACATTTGAAATGACAGGTACCAGGAAGTGGATGGTTCCCCCCCTCCCGAAGCAAGGCGCAGGCAAAAATTAAAACAAAAGTGTAAAAAACAAAAGTGTAAAAAAAGTTAACTTACTGGTGGGAGCCGGCGGGCGCGCGTTCAAGGCGGGAGCGAGTTCATCGAGGCGGTAGCCGGTGGGCTGTCATCGAGGTGGGAGCCGGCAGGCGGGTGGGCGCGCGTTCATCCAGGCGCGGCGGGAGCCGGCGGGCACACGTTTATCCAGGTGGCGGTGGCGGTGGTGGGAGCCGGCGGGCACGCGTTCAACCGGCGGGCTGTCATCGAGGCGGGAGCCGGCGGGCGGGCGTGCTGTCATCGAGGCGGGAGCCGGCGGGCGGGTGAGTGTCAGCCCTCTCCCCTCCTCCCGAAGCAAGGCGCGAAAGCAGCCTTGCTCCGGGAGGAGGGGAGACAGGACTGGCAGTGTAAAGCGAAAAAAAAAGTAGCAAGAGCGAGGGGAGAGAGGACGGGCAATCCTATGCTCGGGATTGCCAGTCCCCCCTCCCCTCCTCCCGAGGCAGGCGCGAAAAGCAGCCTTGCTCTGGGAGGAGGGGAGGGGGGACTGGCAGTGTAAAGCGACGAAGCGACTTACTTTTTGCAGCCCCCCTCCTCCAGCTGCTCGCGAAGATGGACGCCTGCACGAGCAAAAGCGGCCCCTGTTCGTGCAATTGGGCCGCTCAAGGCGTGACGTCACGACGTTTGGCGTCACGGCACGTGACGTCAAGCCTTGAACCGCACAATTGCACGAACAGGGGTCGCTTTTGCCCATGCAGGCGTCCATCTTCGCGAGCAGCTGGAGGCAGGAGAGGGGAGCCGTGGTCGTCCTCGCCAATGTCCGGAGGGGGGGGGGGCTGCAAAAAGTAAGTCGCTTCGTCGCTTTACACTGCCAGTCCCCCCTCCCCTCCTCCCGGAGCAAGGCTGCTTTTCGCGCCCTGCTTCGGGAGAGAGGAGGGGGGACGGGCTGGGGGAAAGTTTGCCGCCTACCCTTACCCCTGCCTCTAACGCAGGGGTAAGGGTAGGCGGTAAGTTAGCAGGTTAAACGCGCGGCAAAACGCCAGGGTAAAATAGCGATAGTCGGTGCGCGCGTTACTGGATGGTAGGGAATAGCTAATTCAATCGTTTACATGCAATATACATGCCGCGTGAGGAAGGGTTTGCCCGGGGATTTTAGGACGCGGTAGGAGTAGGTTAAAGGGGATAATAGAGATGTGAATCGTGTAATCGATCGTCTTAACGATCGATTTTGGCTGGGGGGGGGAGGGAATCGGATCGTTGCAGTTTTGTTTTTTTTTAAATCGTGTAAATCGTAAATCGGGGGAGGGCGGGAAAACCGGCACACTAAAACAACCCTAAAACCCACCCCGACCCTATAAAATAAATTCCTCACCCTCCCGAACCCCCCCAAAATGTCTTAAATTACCTGGGGTCCAGTGGGGGGGTCCCGGTGTGATCTTCCACTCTCGGGCCACGGGTGCATTAATAGAAATGGCGCCGGCGCTGCCTTTGCACAGGGCAAAGGTAGCGCCGGCGCCATTTTGGTTCCTGTCCCCCGACGTCACGAGCGCAGGAGATCGCTCCCGGACCCCCGCTGGACCCCCAGGGACTTTTGGCCAGCTTGAGGGGGCCTCCTGACCCCCACAAGACTTGCCAAAAGTCCGGCGGGGGTCCGGGAGCGACCTCCTGCACTCGAATCGTATTGCCGTATTGCAAAATGGCCATACGGCCGGCGCCATTTTGCAATATGGCAATACGATTCGAGTGCAGGAGGTCACTCCCGGATCCCCGCCGGACTTTTGGCAAGTCTTGTGGGGGTCAGGAGGCCCCCCCAAGCTGGCCAAAAGTCCCTGGGGGTCCAGCGGGGGTCCGGGAGCGATCTCCTGCGCTCATGACGTCGAGGGACAGGAACCAAAATGGCGCCGGCGCTACCTTTGCCCTGTCATATGACAGGGCAAAGGCAGCGCTGGCGCCATTTCTATTAACGCACCCGTGGCCCGAGAGTGGAAGATCACACCGGGACCCCCCCACTGGACCCCAGGTAATTTAAGACATTTTGGGGGGGTTCGGGAGGGTGGGGGATTTATTTTAAAGGGTCGGGGTGGGTTTTAGGGTTGTTTTAGTGTGCCGGTTTTCCCACCCTCCCCCTTCTCCCGAATTACGATTTTTGACGATAAATCGGGGGAATTCCTATTGTTTCGCGCCTCTAACGATTTTTGACGATTTAAAATATATCGGACGATATTTTAAATCGTCAAAAAACGATTCACATCCCTAGGGGATAGTGTATCGCAGGAAGGGCTAACGCGGCCGGAAAATGAGTAGAACGCGAGTTAGGAGCGGGGTAAACGCGGCCGCACTTTACTGGATCGATCTGAAAGTTAGGAGCTGATATAATTACCTGAACCTTAAAACTCTGCTGGAACTCGGTGCACAGTTTCTTAATGCACAAGCTAATTTTTTTAATCTCCCTATACTGTAAACTAAATGTATGCTAATGTATTGAAAGTTAAAAAAAATGTATACAAATCAGAAAATGTGCACAAAGAAAAAGCTTAGCACACAGCAAACAGGTTTGTTTGCATAAGTCATATTTTATGCAAACATTGTTTTTGTGCACAAATATTGTCTGTGCATAAGATGATTTATGTGCACAAAAATGCTTTCTAATTAGCATTTTTTCCTGGGCATAAATCATATTTTATGTGCAGAAAACATATTTTTTGTGCACAAAGCATGTTTTCTGCGCATAAAATAACGACTACAGATCCTGCACCAGAACTTCTAAGGAGTTACATTGGGAAATGTAATTATCAATAGGTGAGTAATTTTGTAGGTGGATGTCATTGTCCAGGGAGGAGGCAAGGGGGCTGGTAGAGAAGACAAACTTCTAAAGAGGTCACTTTGGGAAAATCTCTACCAGACCCTTCTTCCACCTCTTTCCCTGACCAATCACAAAACTGCCCACCTATTGATATTTACATTTCCTAACGTGTAATTCCTTAATTCTGCCAAATGTAAACCCCCCACACTGCCATTCCAAGTAGCACCCTCAGGAGGGAAAACACTAGCGAATTGGTAATTCCACCCTTATCATGGTGCCAAGTCTAAGGAATGATGAGGTCCATCCATATTGTTGGTTGTTTAGGGGACAAGTTATCCAGCTATGATTAACCGGATAACTTGTTCTGGATATTCAAGTGGGATGCACATCCCTCTGAATAAACCCAACGTTATATGTCTAACAGTAGCCAGTTAACTTCAAAAAATAACCAGAAGCTCTTTTGAATATATGCTGGTTATGTATAAAGTCATCCGGCTTAAGTAGCAGTTAAGAAGAAGTTAAGTAGCAATCATAGTGAAAAAAAAAAACCGAAACAAAACCGTGGGCCTACAGACCTTGACTAGACTACTTCCCCTCCTGCCTCAACCCAAACTCCAAGGCTCGACCTTCTGTCTCCTCCCCAAAGTGACAATCAAAATTTTATAAAAAAATATAGGGGCCAGAGATCAGCGCCAGCTTCTCCCCTCCCCCAATTCCCCACTCTAAAGTTCCATTTGTATTTTTTAAAATTTTTAATCTACGAGCTCCCTCCTTCCCCTCATCCCAACTCGTATCCACTCTGTACCTTAAATACTGGTCTCTCTTCAGCACAGATCATGGTAGCCTCCTACCATGACTTAGACTCGGGGCATCTGTTATTGCTAGGAAGCTATGTTGGAAACACAGGCTTCCACAGTAGCGCTCATAGGAGGTTCACTTGAAGCATACGCTTCCAACGTAGCGATACCAGACGCACCTGGCCCAGGTTGCAGTAGGAGGCTATCATGATTCATATTTAAACTCATACACTTTAGGATGGGGTGGCCAACTCCGGTCCTCGAGCCACAAACAGGCCTGGTTTTCTGGATGCTCACTATGAATAAATATAATTTCTCAGATTAAAACAAACATATGGAGGTGGAGGAGAAAGATTACCTTGAATTTGTTACAGCCACAGGGTAAGAAACGACTTGCCAGGGTCTACGAGGTGAGAAGGGACTTGCCCCGTAGAATATTGGAGGACTTCCGGGAGTGATGTCAGCGGGGCGGAGCCAGCAAGGTCTTTAAAAACTGACCCCCTTGCGACAGAAACCCGAGGTGGAGGAGAAGACTACCATGAATTTCTTACAGCCACAGGGTAAGAAACGACTCGCCCAGGTCTACGAGGTGAGAAGGGACTTGCCCCATGGAATATCGGAGGACTTCCGGGAGTGACATCAGCGGGGCGGAGCCGGCGAGGTCTTTAAAAACTGACCCCCTTGCAGCACGCAGCCAACACTGGCGAGCTGCCTAAGGGGCGTGCGCGGCTTTGCCTGAAAGTCTGCAGATTTTCTGAAGAATAGATTTTCTCCTCCACAAAGTAAATTTGTTTGTTTTTCTTTTTTCTTTTTTTCCTTTTAATCAAAGTTTCTCTAAAACCTCCAAGGCTGGAATTAAATATTAAGTATCTGGACAGAGTTGAAAACTTTATTTCCTTCTCATTTTTGTTTGGTATCGTGTGATGCCACATACTAAACGGAAGGGGAAACTTGGGGAGGTAATGACTACATCCTCCCCTGCAACCCCTTCCCAGCCATCCTTGTAAATGTATACTAAAATTTAGAAATGAAAATTATGTATATTTTGAGCATTCTGATTTAAAAACGTTTTTAGAGGCTAAGGGCTGGATTTTAAAAGCCCTGCACGCGTAAATCTGGCCGGATTTACGCGGGCAGGGCACTCGCGCGCCGGCGCACCTATTTTGCATAGGCTGCCGGCGCGCGCACAGCCCTGGGACGCGCGTAAGTCCCGGGGCTTCGTAAAAGGGGCGGGGAGGGGGCGTGTCCGGGGCATGTCCGGGGGTCAGGAAGCGGTTCGGGACAGGACCGGGGGCGTGGTGCCGACTCGGGGGCGTGGTCGAGGCCTCCAGACCAGCCCCCGGGTCGGGTGATCGCTCGCCAGCGCGCAGATTTATATCTGCTTTCGGCAGGCGTAAATCTGCCAACAAAGGTAGGGGGGGGTTTAGATAGGGCCGGGGGGGTGGGTTAGGTTGGGGAAGGGAGGGGAAGGTGAGGGGAGGTGGAAAGAAAGTTCCCTCGGGGGCCGCTCCGATTTCGGAGCGGCCTCCGAGGGAACAGGCAGCGCACGCCGGGCTTGGCGCGTGCAGGTTGCACAAATGTGCACCCTCTTGCATGCGCCGACCTCGGATTTTATAAGATACGCGCGGCTACGCGCGTATCTTATAAAATCCAGCGTACTTTTGTCCGCACCTGGTGCGCGAACAAAAGTACGCGCTTGCGTAAATTTATAAAATCTACCCGTAAGAATTTATTGGGGGAAATGTCTTCTGATTAAAGGTATTCATATAGTATAAAGCAATGGGGCATAAGTTCCAGTTTTGTCTAGTAATTATTACATTGTTATTGCTCAATTTAATATATTTTTTGGTTCCAGCCATTACATAGTAGAGATGTGAATCGGAACCGGTTCGGATTCCGGTTCCGATTCACATGTGTGTTTTTTTCTATCGGGCCCGATCGCGTTTTGTTTATCGGCTGCGCCCCAGCCAATAAACAAAAAAACACACCCCGACCCTTTAAAAGTAACCACTTAGCTTCCCCCCCGACCCCCCCAAAAACCTTTTACAGGTACCTGGTGGTCCAGTGGGGGTCCCGGGAGCGATCTCCCGCGATCTCCCACTCTGGGCCGTCCTGCTCCTGGGCTGTCGGCTGCCACTAATCAAAATGGCGCCGATGGCCCTTTGCCCTTACCATGTGACAGGGTATCCGTGCCATTGGCCGGATCCTGTCACATGGTAGGAGCACTTGATGGCCGGTGCCATCTTGTGCTCCTACCATGTGACAGGGGCTGACCAATGGCACCGGTAGTCCCTTTGACATAGTAAGGGCAAAGGCTATCGGCGCCATTTTGAATACTGGCAGCCGACGGTCCGAGTGCAGGAGGTCCCTCCCGGACCCCCGCTGGACTTTTGGCAAGTCTTGTGGGGGTCAGGAGGGTCCCCCAAGACTTGCCAAAAGCCCCTGGTGGTCCAGCGGGGGTCCGGG
Source organism: Rhinatrema bivittatum (assembly GCF_901001135.1). Classification (NCBI taxonomy): domain Eukaryota; kingdom Metazoa; phylum Chordata; class Amphibia; order Gymnophiona; family Rhinatrematidae; genus Rhinatrema; species Rhinatrema bivittatum. Next base: position 365,098,091 of record NC_042620.1, on the reverse strand, counting down.
AGCGATCTCCTGCACTCGGGCCATCTGCTGCCAGTAATCAAAATGGCGCCGATAGCCTTTGCCCTTACTATGTCACAGGGGCTACCGGTGCCATTGGTCAGCCCCTGTCACATGGTAGGAGCACAAGATGGCGCCGGCCATCCAGTGCTCCTACCATGTGACAGGATCCGGCCAATGGCACGGATACCCTGTCATATGGTAAGGGCAAAGGGCCATCGGCGCCATTTTGATTAGTGGCAGCCGTCGGCCCGGGAGCTGGAGGAAGGCCCGGAGTGGGAGATCATGGGAGGTCGCTTCCGGGACCCCCACTGGACCACCAGGTACCTGTAAAAAGGTTTTGGGGGGGGTTAGGAGGGTGGGGGAAGCTAAGGGGTTACTTTTAAAGGGTCAGGGTGGGTTTAGGGGTTATTTTTGTGTGCCGTTTTTCCCGCCCTCCCCCAAAACAATAAGGGAACCCCCACGATCAATATCGTGGGGTTTTCCTATCGTTTTGGGGGAGCCCCCGATTTCTGATGATTTTGAAAATATTGACGATATTTTCAATCGTCCGAAGCCCGATTCACATCCCTATTACAAAGTAATAGGATGTCTAATGAAAAGAAAGAAAGAAATTCAAGATGTTGTGAATTAATTTATACATTGTGAACTATATTATATATTGTATTAATGTGCAAAATAACTTTGGATATTAAGTGTAAATTCATAGATGTCCGTAATATTTAAATGACAGAGTTATGTCATGAAATTTAAAAAATTCAATAAAGATTAAATTATAAAACAAACATATTTATTAGAACAGGAACATTTCTTCTGCATTCACTAAAAGACAAAAGAAATCTATTCTAGCAGTTATAAAATGCTCATAGTAATGATACCAAAACAAATTTTACATAAAAATGTATCTCTATAGGAAAAAAAAAAAGAAATGTCTTGAATGGGTAAAATAGCAGATTTTATGACGAAAAACTATAACTCCCTGAGGCTACTACCTCCATAGTGAGACCGTACCTTGAATACTGTGTACAATTCTTGTCGCCGCATCTCAAAAAAGATATAGGGGAGGAGGAGTAGCCTAGTGGTTAGAGGAGTAGCCTAGTGGTTAGAGCAGCGGACAGGAGACCAGCGTTTGAGTCCCACTGTTGTTCCTTGTGACCTTGGGCAAATCACTTTACCCTCAATTGCCTCAGGTACAAAAATTTAGATTGTAAGCCCTCTGGGGATAGAGAAATACCTACAGTACTTGAATGTAAACCAGTGTGATATCTCAATTGAGATCTAATGTTGGTATATAAAAAAATAATAAATAAATAAATAAATAAATAAATAAAAAATAAATAATTGCAATGGAGTAGGTACAGAGAAGAGCGATCAAAATGATAAGGGGGATGGAACAGCTCCCCTATGAGGAAAGACTACAGAGGTTAGGACTTTTCAGCCTGGAGAAGAAATGGCTGAGGGGGGATATGATAGAGGTGTTTAAAATCATGAGAGGTCTAGAACGGGTAAATGTGAATCGGTTATTTACTCTTTCAGATAAAAGAAAGACTAGGGGCACTCCATGAAGTTAGCATGTGGCATATTTAAAACTAAGCAGAGAAAGTTCTTTTTCACTCAACGCACAATTAAACTCTGGAATTTGTTGCCAGAGGATGTGGTTAGTGCAGTTAGTATAGCTGTGTTTAAAAAAGGATTGGGTAAGTTCTTGGAGGAGAAGTCCATTACCTGCTATTAATTAAGTTGACTTAGAAAATAGCTACTGCTATTACTAGCAACAGTAACATGGAATAGACTTAGTTTTTGGGTACTTTCCAGGTTCTTATGGCCTGGATTGGCCACTGTTGGAAACAGGATGTTTGGCTTGATGGACCCTTGGTCTGTCCCAGTATGGCATGTTCTTATGTTCTTATAGTTATGCAAAACATTTTGCAAAATTTTTTCATGCAGGTTTTTGCTGATGCTGAATTGCTAATGATTTTATTTGCTTTTTAGCATAACATTTGCAAATGGCTGGGGCACTGCAGCTTAAAAGCAGACTCTGAAGCCTGGACTGGGTACAGTGCTAGGGAAGTAACTCCAGTGAACAAAGTTGAGAAATTAGAGCACTGTATGGTCAAACTAGATCTTAGAGGTGAAGCACTGGATGTCAAGGTGGCAGAAGAGATTATGACACCCGACTGGCAGATATATCTTGAATTCTGGCAAAAACAATCCTATTTGGAAATAGCCTTCAAGATTTCCTCAACAGTGATTTTTGCAGGGTTTGCCAGAACATTTTCCCCAGGAATTGCACATAGCAAATGAAGAATAAAGACCCACCGTGGGATATGTATGTATCCACAGATAGGGAAGACACAAGAATCTGCTGGCCTCTATACAAAGCAGTGACTAATGCAGGCAGTGAGAGAACATATTGAGCCTACTCCATTAATGATACCAATCATATCAGTGGCACATCCACAGGCACCCATCTGACACAGCCTGTCTTCATTTAGTTTAATGCCATGACCTCTCTCCATGCCTTTTATGGAAACTGAGGTCAACCAAGGGTGACTCTTGATGATTGAACCCAATCATCAAGAGTTCAAAAAAAGGCTAAAGACTCTTCTTTTCCAACAAGCCTTCCCAGACTCACAATCCTACCAAGACGGAAAGTCTTCCAAATAAGAAGTATCCCCTAATTATGGTCACCATACCAAGTCCTACCTTCAGGTCTCTGCAACTGGACAACAATCTTTGAGTTCTAAAAATTAATCTTATTTATATTTTCCTCTGCAACTGGACTACAATTTCTAAGTTCAAAATTCATTTTATCTTATTATTTATATTTGGCATGGTTAATATGTCACTATATCCAAGTTAAATATTTAAATTATACAGTTTATATTACATAATTTTATTAATTACAAGTAAAACTATTCTATATTATTTATTATCATTATGTTAAATTGTCATCCAGTTATAATGTTCCATATGTACCACTGTTCTATGTAAAGCCCCCTTATCTCTGTTGGGCAGTTTATCGTTATATGTAAACCGGAGTGATTTATAGTCTCTATAAGAACCTCGGTATATAAAAATTAAAAATAAATAAAATAAAATAAATAAATAAATAATACCTGTCTGTGCTGAGGGAAGAGCCCAGCTTTTGGGACATTGGCCTAAGGTCCCTGATAGAGGAAGCTGCTCTAGACCTCTGCCATCACCAGTACACTCATTTAAACTGGTACATTGGACCCAGGAAGAGATTGGAGTCACTGAGGGCTTGTCCAGGTAAGACCAAACCTTGCTCTTCCATTTCCCTTTCTTTACCAATAGGGAATTAGGCAAAATTTAAACAAGAAAATCAACTAGGCAGAACATCAGCAAACCTCTGTGTCCATCTTGGATCCTCCTATGCACTACTTTTAAGGTAACTTTCATATAGGAGCATATTTTCAAAGGGGTAAGCGCATAAAATATGCGAGTACCCCCCAAAAACCTGCCCCAAATTCCCCCTGCGTGCGCCGAGCCTATGTTGAATAGGCTTGGCGGCACGCGCAAGCCCTGGGATGCGCATAAGTCCAGGGGCTTTCCTGGGGGGGGGGGCGTGACAGGGGTGTGTCGGGGGGCGTGTCGTGGTGTGTCATCTGGGGGCGGGACCATGGGCGTGGTTCCGGCCTGGGGGTGTTTCGGGGGCGTGGCCGAGGCCTCCGAAACTGCTCCCGGGCCAGGGAATAGCGCAGCCAGTGCGTGCGAGTTACACCTGCCTCGGGCAGGCGTAACTTGTCAAACAAAGGTAGGGGGGGTTTAGATAGGGCTGGGGGGGGTGAGTTAGGTAGGGCAAGGGAGGGAAGGTGCAGGGGGGTGGAAGGAAAGTTCCCTCTGAGGCCGCGCCGATTTCGGAGCTGCCTCGGAGGGAAAGGAGGCAGGCTGCACGGCTCAGCACGTGCAGGCTGCCAATTTTGCACAGCCTTGCGCGCGCCGACCCCATATTTTAAAGGATATGCATGGCTACACGCGTATCTATTAAAATCCGGTGTACTCTTGTTTGCGCCTGCTGCGCGAACAAAAGTACATGCGGGCGTACTTTTTAAAAATCTACCCCATACAGTGTAAAGCATTTTTTAAGTATTCCTAATAACTTGGAGAATGCTGTATTTTGTCTGGTGATATAATAGAGATGTGGATTTATTTGCTTATTTAAAACAATGTATAATCCGTACATATGCAAGGTTCTCGGCGGGGTACAGAAAAAGCATATATAATACTATCAGTAAAACTAACTAATTTGAAACATAAAAAAATGTCTCTACAAAATTCTAGACTAATAATGCAACAACTGTACAAAGTTCAGTGACTTAAGAAACATTCTGGTACCTGCTGTAGCCTGAAAACAAGGACAAATCATACAAAGGTGCTAAACTTGTCTCATCAGAATGAAAGCTGATGGTAAGCGCTCTTGTTGGAAAAGCATTTTGCTTGTTTTTTCAACTGGATTTTCATTTCGCTTGATGTTTATTTCATTTCTTTTCATGTAACTGAAACAAAATAAACATTTACAAAATTTGAGGAAAGAATAAGAATAAAAAACAAAATAGTCAGAGTTCTCCCTCATCCTCTACTTCAAATTCTTTTATTGTGCCACCAAAATAAAAAAAAATTAACTCCCCATCCTCCCACCCTCCTCAGACCCATCTTACCCCACCTGAAGGCTGAATAGGTCAAAATGGGACAGAAGTGATCCTCAGTTGCTCCTGCTCTGCTGGGTCTCATCAAAATGGCACCAGCTTGCCCTTAGGTTGGTGCCATTTTGACACTGGGACTCAGAGAGGCAAGAGCATTGAGGATGCTCTTGCTTCATTTTTACTTGCAAATGGGGTATGATGGATATGGGGAGGGTGGGGGAATGGAGAAGGCTTGGAGGAGGTTAATTTTTTTTTATTGTTATTGCAACCCTGACTAGGGTCACCAATCAGTAGGGAGACGTTTTGGAGGATTCCAGGTCTCCAGATGTGTGCTCAGAGGGTTCTTGCTCTCAAAAAGGTTATCCAAAGGACAGAGAGTTCTGGTATTGCAGAGCTCGTGCAGTTTAGAGGGTTAGTGCACTTTACTGCCTTTCCTATTAAGGAAGGGGAAAGGGGGGATTAGGAAGTGGTGCTTATAAGAGGTGATGTAATGGTATGCTTTTCCAGGCATCTTTCAGGGAGTTGATGACTAAAAGAAGCTGGATGCAGAGGTGTTTGCAAGAAATTCCTACAGCCACACTAAAGGAAGTATCCCAAAGAAGAAAGGGAACTGTCCTAGGTGGGGAAGCTGCAGGGCTGAGATATGATTATTATCCCGAAGGCCTTGCGGTTAACTGTGGAAGTTATATTTTTTTATTCTTCAAAGACAGCTATTTGAAGAGATAGATGTTGGCTACTATTGTTGCTATTTTAGGACTGTAACCTGATTTACAAGAGATCTATGTTGAAGAATTATTCACCCGTTTTGTTGAATATACAATAAAATGGACCTTGGTCTCTGTTACAGTTGATGTCTTCCCTTGGTTCTCCCAGAGACCCTCTGGTCTCCCATTAATGATCCCTGGTGGACTTTTCCTGTTCCTGAGCCTACAGCAGTGTAATTCACCACTTCTGCAGCCTCCAAAGGAAAAGGGGGTTACATGATTATGCTGGTTAGGAGGAGGAGATTGGCATTGGTGATTGTGAAAGGGGTGCATTTCAACACAAAAGGAAAAAAACATTTTTCATGTTGTTTGAAAGTTAATGCAAACCCCAATAAGGCATTCTCGAAAAATGCTTTACTGATCACCAGTCGATAAAAAAACAGGTGTGTGGGCACATGTATGTGTATGATCAGCCCGCGCAGCAGGATGTGGCGACTTTATAATGTATGCATATATATGCGTGCATGTAATAAAATAACCTGACTGTGCACCCATGTACTCGCAATTTTAAGTGCATGCATTCTTATGCATGCAGATGCCACTTCTGATCTTTAAGTGGAAGGATTTTAAAGGCCACCTTAGTTGAATGGCCTCCCTTCTCCCCTGTTAAAACCAACCCTTAAAACCCCACTGATCTATCTAAATTTTTTTGTTTTACAACTTGCACGTTCTCCATAGCAGAAGTAAAGTTACACTGCTGGGGACCCCTGTGCACACTTGTGCGTGCAAGTATTTACATGATAATTTCAAGTTGATTTTCAGGAATACCCATGCCTGCCCCCTTTTTGAACTTTTCATTTGTGCACATAGCGGGAGATATGCGCGCACATGCATGGCTTTTAAAATCTGCTCTGCGCGCATTGGCCCAACATATTCACATATCTCCTGGGTTTGGCATGTGCCAGGCTTTTAAAATTCACCTAAAATTTTTCATTCAAAATAATTTCTTTAATTCAAGGTTTCAGCCTGCTTCTGGTTTTTTTTTAGCAATAAAAAAGGGAGAAACATGCTCCAGTAAGAGAGAAAAATAGCATACATTAACAGCTGGAAACAGCACAGTGCAGAACTTAGACACTGCAGCTAAGTAAATCTTAAAGATTTCATTTTTATAGAATATAGCAATAAAGCCTAAGCATATATGAGAGTCTTTTCAGTAAGCTAACCTATTTATTTTTAAATCAGAAAGACAAACTTATGTCAAAAACAAAAGTACATTGTGCCAAGAAAAGTCTTTAATTATGGGTGCTTCTCACTTAAAGACTGTTTGAAAAAAATCTTTTAACAGGAAATAAACAAGAGCTCAGAGTTTTTGAAAATGAGCATGAAGACTATGGTCTCTTTAAAATATATATAGAGAGAGAGAGAGAGAGAGAGAGAGAGTTAGGATAGAGATATAGAGGATAAAGATATAGATTTATAGGATAGAGATAGATATAGATAAAAATTACATTAAAAACTGGTTAGTGTTCTAAATTACAGAAATGAAATGAACACTATTGAAAAATAGTGAATAACAAAATATCAATCATATATGTACTCCAAAAATAAAATCTAAAAATAATTACATTTCCTTAAAACCCATTTTAGAAAAGTTTGCATATAAATGTCCATAAAAATGTTTTCTTAGAATGTCCCAGGAGAACAAGTTAGAAGTTTCCAATATCCTACTTCATTTGAGAAATGTCCAAAATGGTATATAAACACCTTTCAGTTAGTGGTCCAGTCTTCTATTATTGATCGATTATCATCATGCTACATGACTACTTTGTTGCAGTTACAAAGCTTCTCTCCTTGATTGTGAATGTGTTCCGTTTTTCAGTGGATCATTTTCTTAAGTCTCTCCTTCCTGACGGTAGGGAATCTACCTTATAAATGGCCTGTGACCGACGGCCCGCAAATGCGCAGTAGAGACCAGCTCTACCGCGCATGTGCGGGCGAGCACGTCGCTCTGAGGCAGCTTCAGAAAGAAAAAAAAATGGCGGCGTCCAGTGGCAGCAGCGGCGGTACCGGCAGCGGGCGGCGACGGCGGTAGCGAGCGACGGCGGTAGCGAGCGGCGGCGGTGGCGACGGCGGTAGCGGGCGGCGACGGCGGTAGCGAGGGAGGGAGAAGAGAGAGAGAGGGAGGGACGGACTGAGTGGGAGGGAGGGACGGAGAGAGAGAGTGGGAGGGAGTGACTGAGTGAGAGGGAGGGATTGAGTGAGGGGGAGGGACTGAGTGAGAGGGAGGGAGTGGGACTGAGTGAGAGGGAGAGGGGGACTGAGGGAGGGAGTGGGACTGGGAGAGAGAGGGAGGGAGTGGGACTGAGGGAGAGTGAGTGGGACTGAGTGAGTGAGAGGGAGGGGGGAGGGAGGGATTGAGGGAGGGAGTGGGACTGAGGGAGAGGATGGAGGGAGTGGGGACTGAGTGAGAGTGAGTGGGACTGAGTGAGTGAGAGGGAGGGAGAGAGGGGGGAGTGAGTGAGACTGAGTGGGAGGGAGGGACTGAGTGATAGGAGAGGGAGGGTGGGGAGGAGTGGGTGAGGGAGGGGGTGGTGAAGAGTGAGGGGAGAGAGAAAGAGGGGGAGGTGAGAGACAGAGGGATGTAGCCCGTTTTAACGGGCTTAACGGCTTGTCTATCAATAATAGAAGACTGGACCACTGTTTATCTACCATTTTGGACCCAGGAAACAAATCGGAAGCCAATCCAGTTAGCTGTATAGCAGTAAAGAAAGCGAAGATCGGTGTATGGAAAAAGCCCTTTATTGAAATTGGCTCGGCTCTGGCCGAGTTTCGCTCTTTGGTCGAGAGCTGCCTCAGGGGCAATAGATGTTAGCAGGGTTTATTGCATGCCTGCAGGGCTGATGCTACAAAGATTATGTATCCACTTTGTATATAGTCTTTTGTTCCTTTGGTTGTGTATAAATCTGTATGTTAAACCATGTAGTCGTGCCGTGCAGCACAAGATGAAATAGTCGCTTGTGTCTCCAAAATAGGATGAGAGCATAAAAAACTGCGGTGTGTACCACAAACAATTCTGCTGCTGTTAGGTGGTGGAACATCTATTGTCCCTGAGGCAGCTCTCGACCAAAGAGCGAAACTCGGCCAGAGTCGGGCCAATTTCAATAAATGGCTTTTTTCATACACCGATCTTCGCTTTCTTATCTACCATTTTGGACATTTCTCAAATGAAGTAGAATATTGGAAACTTCAAACTTGTTCTCCTGGGACATTATAAGAAAACATTTTTATGGACATTTATATGCAAATTTTTCTAAAATTAATTTTAAGGAAATGTAATTGTTTTCAGATTTTATTTTTTGAGTACATTACTAATATATGGTTGATACTATTTGATATTTTGTCACATTATCATTTTTCAATAGTGTTCATTTCATTTTTGATTGCTATATATATGTATATATATATATATATATATATGTATATATAATATGAACATTTATAGATCTCTGTAAAAAATCTCTCCGTACTCTGCAGAATATCCAAGCTATATTCATGATTTGATTGCAGACAGATTGTATAAAAGAACATTTGCATTTTTTTCAGCTAAACCTACAAAGAGTAACATCATGACCTTTAAATAATCTTTAAAAAAATATATACAATTGCAATTGTAAGAAGCATTCTGAATTGTTAGCCCTGAAGGATGAGTCCAATTTAAAAAAAAATGTTAATGCTGAGCATATTTTATTTAAAAATATATATTTTATTTTCTCCAGCCTGACAGGAGCTAGGCATGATTTGAGGTTTTCTTTAGTATTGTACAGTGACATTAATCTTTAAATAACATGTATTGCATGAGTTTTTATTTCATTATTAATGTCTAATGTCTTCAAAAAGTGAGTTTAAAGGTTAATATGAAATATGTTTATAGGAAGGTTCCCAAGCTCACAGTTGAAAAACATGGTGCAATTTGGTTTAACTGTTCTCCTATAAACTGAGAAGACAGCAGTAAGAACCATTTTCATCCTCCTAGTCTGCCCATTACTGTACTGACAGAGACCTTTTTCAGCTGCTGATTTTCTCCCTCTCCAATCCTGCCAATAAGGTCCCTTGGTGCTTATCCCAAACATGCTTGAATTCAGTCATAGTTTCAGCTCCTCTAACCTCTGCTGTTGCAGATGTCCAACACACTCTTATTAAGAAGCATTTTCTCATATTCTTTTTAGCCTTCTCTCTTCAACATTTAAAAATGCACTTTGCCTAAAAACTAAATAACTGTTCATCATTATTTGTAATGAGAATGTCAGTTTATGCCAAAGACTATAGCAAAAAGTACAAGAATTAGAAAAACAAGTTTAACTGCTCTAACAAGTTGAAGTTTCATCTCAATACCTAGGTATATCTGATGGCTGTTTATTTGTGCATTATTTTAATTGTAGCCTATGCTAAGAGGTGAATAACAGCCACTGAAGAAAAATCAGGAGAGCATTTTGCAGGTCAGGCAAAAAATGATGTAGATATCACTCTCAGGGCTGGTGCAAGAGTATTTGGCACCCTAGGCGAACCTTTGATTATGCCCCCCTTCCCCCAACTTACCTCTAGCACAGCATTACCTCCTACCAACGACAGTGGCACTAGAACAGTTCTCCCTTCTTTGGCAGTATTAGTGCTGGCACAGCACCCCTCTTGTTCCAAAACTTTGGCTCTCTATACCACTATCTACTTTGCCTAATGGAAGCCCTGGCCCTGATTGTTCAATGCAACCATCTATGGCCTGGATTTATCAAAATGCGATAAGTATTGCATGTGATATCAAAAGGGGTGTGGTTTATGCTAATAGACAGTTTACTGCAATTTGTGCTAATTACCTATGTGAAGAGCTAAGTAAGCACAAATTGTGATAAAATGTTTTCAGACTTTGTGATAAGTGCCAGACCTGTTGTATTTCCTGCTTACCACTGGGGGGGGGGGGGGGGGGGAGGGGGAGAGAGAGAGAGAGAGAGAGAGAGAGAGAGAGAGAGAGAGAGAAGCCTAGCTATAATGTTCTCTCCCTAGATAGGTATTTGTATCACTATGGGAGGCCCACCTAGTAACTCGAGGTGAGGTTTAGATATTAGTGTAGGGAGGTTAGGGGCAACTTTGACATTCAACATGAGACATACGAACAGAACAGTGGTCTCTTGTTAAGATTTGATGACCTTTGGAATGAGGAAACTCACTCCAAGATGACATTTGTGCAAGGTTCTCTCCACCTAGCTTAACACGCTACCTGGGTAACATCAAGCTAGGTGGAGAGATCATTGCACAAATTTCATCTTTGGGTGTGTTTCCTCTCTTCGTAGGTCATCATATCTTCACAAGAGACCACTGTTCTGTTCGTACATCTCACGTTGAATGTCAAAGTGGCCCCTAACCCCCTACACTAATACCTAAACCTCACCTCGAGTTACAAGGTGGGCCTCCCATAGTGATAAAAATACCTATCTAGGGAGCAGACATTATGGTTAGGCTTTTTTCTCTCTCTCTCTCCCCCCCCCCCCCCCCCCCCCCCCCCCAGATGACTAGACTGGTGCTCCAGAAGCTTCAAACCCACTTAAACAGCCTTTCAGGAGGCATCACAAAATGCACTAACACCTTACCACCCCATAATGCAAGCTATCACACAGCTTAACACTACTGAAAAAGGTGTAGTTAAAATCAGTATTAAGTCTGTGCAATAGCACTTCACAGACTGGCAAACCCAGCCCACTCTCACCTCCCCTTTTTCAGATTTGCATCGCACCATACAATATGGTGCTATCGCATGCATTAAAGGCATTTTCACATGCATTAAGGGCCTATCACATGCAATAAGCCCTTAATGCATGCAAAAAACACCTTAGCGCATTTTGATAAATAACCCCCCCAAGGTAGCTGAGACAGTTGCCTACATCTCACCAAATTCTCCCTTCTCCTGCATCTGTATATAGAGGGAATTGGTCCATTGTAATGGGTTCATGTGTGTCTTCACCCCTTTCTCCCTTTGTTTTAAAATTTGGAAGAGAGATGGGAGGGTTTTTCAGTGCTTTCCTAGCTCTTCTTCTGGCCATATGTCTACACTGCCTGCTCTGGGACAGTTGGTGTGCCGTACAACATTTTTTGTCACTATAGGTATGCCTTGGTCTTGAAACGGTTGGGAAGCTTGGTGGGGCTGAGGCAGAGTTTGGTTTGTTTCCCCCAATCAAAAACAAATGTTCTGCTGCTCCTGCATATATCATTTCAAATGGTATTAGTTTTAAGTGTTGAGTATGAATTTAACAAAAGAAAATGTGTATACTTAAGGTTATGTTGGTGTCATTGATTTGAATTTAGCATGGGAAGGCAGACTGCTAATCTTGCTAGCCCCACACAGAAGGAAGTCTGCTCTGGTGCAATGCCTAGAAGTTGTTTGTTTGGTTGGAGCCAGAGAGGCAGGAGGATTTCTTCCACTGTCAGCACTGGAATGCCAATTTTCTAATGAACTCATAGCACAAGCAGTGGCAACAGCTTCTCCTACCATTTTGTGCTTCAGATCAACAGCAGGGTAGTACAATTGAGTTGGAACTTTGGTTGTTTGCTATGCAGACTTACTATAGCTCACATTTACACATTGCAAATGAAATCTGTGAACCAGTGATGCATGTGCTTTAGTGAGCAAGGTAACAAATCCATATAGTTACAAAATCATTCAGGATTTGTTTTTTAATGCTAATGAGTTGTGACACTTCATTATTGATACTGGGTTTGTGACTCTTACTGAAAATGCTTGCAGTTTTGAGCATACACAAACTGACCATTGCAACACAGCAGAATCAGCTATACAGAAATATTTATATATATATATTACAAGGTTACAGTTTTCAAAGCCATTTTATGTGCATAATACAGGGGTTTAAGCACATAACTGGCTTATTATAAAATGGCACAGTGGTCATGTGCATAAAAGTGTGTGTGTAAACCACTTTCATGCATACTTATATGCACAAATATAGGCATAGAAGATAATTTTCAAACAGCTCGCATAATGGTAAACAGACTTTGCAGAGTATTTTCAAACCAAGCTGCTGTGGGTAAGTCTGCTTAGAAAACACTCAGATAACTGGCTGTGTGGAAACACATTCACTCGCATACAGTTACATGAGAGAACATAACCTATGTGTGTACGCTTGCATGCTTACTTTTTAAAATCGGAAAGTTATGCTTGTCAGTGCAGGCTCTGCCTCAACTCTGTCCCCTAGAATTCCTCTCCTTAGTATGTGTGAAACCGGGTTACGCACCTCCTTTTATGCACGCTGAGTCCAGGTCAATTTTAGAACTGTTATTTGGGTGCATAAAACCAGGTTCTGTGTATGTGAATGACATTAAAAATAATCCCCATAGTTCTGATTTGTAAAAAGCATGCAAGTAAATTACACAAAAGTTATGCCCTACACACTTTGCACAGGTTACTTTGTTCGCTTTATAGTTTGTTGTCTGAGGATGTGATGAAAGTAGCATAGCCGGGTTTAAAAAGGGTCAAGACAAGATCCTGTTAACCATGTAGACTTGGAAGAGCCACTGCTTATCCCTGATTATGAGCAAGAAGGATTGGATCTATTCTTTGGGATCCTGGAATGACCAATGATGGAGACAGGATGCTGGGTTTGATGGCTCTCTAATTTGTATTTCTTATGTTTTCTTATATAATTTTCAAAGTGCACGTTTGCACATAAGCTTGCTATGAAAATTGTTCCTGTCCTTATGCATTTTTTAAAGGCATAAGTTACATGCATTGTTATAAAATTACCCTCCCTACAAGTAATTTTGGAGACTCAAACAAGATGAAAATGGGAAATTCTGCGTTAGATCTTCTTTCATGATCTTATGGGAAAAAAGAGAATTCCAAATCTACAAACTTCCAGTCCATGGTTCCTATAGTTTATTTACATCCACCCCTCCCTCAAAAATAAATGAATGCCTTTCCTCCTTCAAGCACTGGCACACAATTCTTCTTGTGCTAGGGTCCATCCTGGGGAGTGGATAAGATGGGAAGGAAAAATGCTGGTGTTTGTTCTGGGGAGAGGGGATTGGGAAGAGGGAACATGCTGGAGTCCGTGCTGGGGACTGGGTGTGCTTGGAGATATCCTAGAGAGGTAAGCAAAGGGTGGGGAATGCTGGGGTCAGGCCTTTGGAAGAGCAGAGAGGGTGCAGTATGTGAGTGGGGACTAAGGTGATGTGGAAGAGAGAAAGTTCATGTGCACGACCCCACTAATGTATTTGTTTATTTAAAAAAAATTGTAGCCCACTGATCCACAATTCAATAATCTACCGGAGTCTCAGGGAGACTGGGACTCATAAGTTCCTAGGTATGCATTGCATATTACTTCACTTTCAATGCATATTACTTTACTTTCAATGCATATTACTTCACTTTCAATGCATATCCAGCATAGTTCTCTGCTTCAACGGCAGGGGAGAAAGACTGTTACTTCACGCATATCCAGCATAGCTCTCTGCTTAAACGGCAGGGGAGAAAGTCTGATACTTCACTTTCAATGCATATCCAGCATAGCTCTCTGCTTCAACGGCAGGGGAGAAAGTCTGATACTTCACTTTCAATGCATATTCAGCATAGCTCTCTGCTTCAACGAAAGGGGAGAAAGTCTGATACTTCAATTTCAATAAGAACATAAGAACATAAGAAAATGCCATACTGGGTCAGACCAAGGGTCCATCAAGCCCAGCATCCTGTTTCCAACAGTGGCCAATCCAGGCCATAAGAACCTGGCAAGTACCCAAAAACTAAGTCTATTCCATGTAACCATTGCTAATGGCAGTGGCTATTCTCTAAGTGAACTTAATAGCAGGTAATGGACTTCTCCTCCAAGAACTTATCCAATCCTTTTTTAAACACAGCTATACTAACTGCACGAACCACATTCTCTGGCAACAAATTCCAGAGTTTAATTGTGCGTTGAGTAAAAAAGAACTTTCTCCGATTAGTTTTAAATGCATATCCAGCATAACTCTCTGCTTCAACGGCAGGGTGAATGAAGAAAAGTGGATCTATATATAGACAACAACCAACAAGGACTGAATTACATAGTCTGGGTAAACAAATAAGCATGGGTGTAGCTTGCTTATTGTGGCGGTTACTACCCCTAACTAATTAAGCTAGATATTTTACTTAGATGCAGTTCCAACACTGCTCTCTACATTAATGGTGGGGGTGGAAGGGAAATAGAACCAAAAGTTTACTAAGAGCCAAGAGTAACAGATAAGTATGAGAAAAAAAAAAGTGCGAAACTTGCTGGGCAGACTGGATGGGCCATTTGGTCTTCTTCTGCCGTCATTTCTATGTTTCTATGTTACTCTGTTTCTTGCTGTTTCCAGTTTGATTTCTGTCTGCACATTTCTATTTCTAATTTGTGGTCCTTTATAACGTTTGGTGTGGGACTGTCCATGTTCTGTGTGTAACAGAGGTGAGGTATTTTGCTCATGTTCAGTTTCTGTGTCCAGTTTGTTCTGTTTTCCTGGAAGGATGCACATTGGGGTAGATTTTAAAAGAAGCGCGCACGACCTACATGTGTGCATGCTATCCGGCACGCGCACATGTATACCCGATTTTATAACATGCGCACGCAGGTGCACGCATGTTATAAAATCCGGGCTCGGTGCGCACAAGTGATGCACAATTGTGCACCTTGCGCATGCCAAGCCGCGCTGCCTTCCTGGAGCGGCCTAGAAGGAAACTTCCCTTCCTCCTAACCTAACCTTCCCACCCTTTCCCCTCCCCCCCAGCCCTACTCTAAACCCCCCAACTCTTGTCTTACCTTTTGCGCCTGACTCTGGGCAGGCGCAAGTTGCGCATGCCGGCAGCTTGCCGGCACGCGATCCTTTGACATAGTGGCAATGGCCACTCTGTCGGAGGCCTCTGGCCCTACCCTGCCCCCGGACCACCCCTTTAGTAAAGCCCCGGCTCTTACACGCGTCCTGGGGCTTTACGTACATTGCCGGGCCTTTTTAAAATAGGCCCTGTGTGAGTAACCCTTTTAAAATCTGGCTCATTGTTTCTTACTGTATTTTAGGGCCTGGTGTAATTTTGCAGTACTGTCTTTTCATAGGAGGGCTTGTTTCTGCTTGAGTCCTGCTGTTACTGTATGGCAGGTTTCCTATACAGGTTCTAAATGTCCTTTTGGCAGGCTTTCCTGTTGCGTCACAATGTACCTGGCAGTGTTGTCAGATTATATTGTGGTTAATGAGATGACACCATAATTTTTTTTTATTAGTATGGTGAGACACCTTCATTCTGCTTTACACCCTGTGGTGGGGGGATTTCTATCACTGCAGGGGTATATTTACAGAACTCAAGGTTCAGGGCTTATATTGGGGTTTGGTCCTATCCTATGCAGTTGTCACACTGCAATCCTATGTTAAAGAATTGGGCTGAATGGATAGACCGGTTATTGTTTTTTGTGTCATAATTTACCTTGTAAGTAACAAGAGGGTGATGTACTCCAGAAATATCTGCAAATGGGGTTGTACATGCAGAAACACATGGAAACCCTGAAAGTTTTTGCAGGTTTTGACCTCATAATAATAAAGTTTCACGCATAGTCTGCCACTTTTCAAATTTTATAGAAATTCAGAATTAATGAGCTACATTGATGGGAGATTAGGCAAAGCATGATTTTGAATTAAAAAAAAAAAGGCGTGTGTGTGTGTGAAAACCATTTTGGGCTGGTTTTCGCAAAATGATAACTACAACGAATTCAGTGAGATATAGTTATCTTTTTGACAGCTTTTCTATCGCCAAATTTTGCATATGATTTTTGTATGGCATTCATTTGCATCTGTAGAAAAATTGCATGTGAACAAGCTGCTAAACCATGGGAAATCCTGTGGGTTAATATATGGGCTTCTATGTAAGAAATTTCATATTCTGAGTCTCTGGCAAACATAGAACTTACTCATTAATATCATATTGAGATTTTTAAACCCCACCCACTGGAGTCAGCCATGACAAGTTCTCTGATTTACCTCCAGAATAATTCTGCCCATTTGGTGGTTTCTTGGGAAGCAGTGGGTGGGAGGGTTTCACTATGATTCTTAGAGAAGGCTGATGCTCATTGTCTTGTGATTCTGTGGGTTTTCTCCTAATCCCTTAAATTGATTTTCTAAATGAATGCTAGATTTGTTCTATAAACAGCAATCGAGAGCTGGATGTAGTAAAAGAAAATGAATTCAAGTGAATTTCTTAATTGTCCTCAGAATGTCTAATTTTAACTGTATTATCTTTTGAAGGAAAACAAAAAAGGAAAATCAATATGACAACTAAACGGACAATCTTTTGTGTATCATGCTCCTATACATGGCAATAACTGGATCTTTCAAAATTTATGTGAACAATGGCAATAAAAGGTGAAAGATTGACCCTGAACCACTAAGGGAGAATCCATTTTAGTTTGATTCAAATGTAAACCTGAAAAGGTAGTGTTCACCATTATCCTGTCCAAGCTAGCTTACTATGCTGAAGCTTATGAAGACAGCTACTGTCCAGATCTTTGTGAGGATATCCTTCTCCACCCCCTGTAAACTGTATTGGATTCCTATTGAGGGTTAGAGTCAGATCTTATATTTATTATATAAAGCCCTGAATGATTTAGGTCCAAAATATCTGGGGATGGGTGATAATCCTCCATGATATTTGCATTCTGAAGAAGAGAGCCTGCTAATCATACCCTGTATTCTTAGGTATATGTAACTGATTGAGCCATCTTGGCAGCAGGGTCCCAACTTCTGCAATGCTTTAATGTAGAATATTAAATTTTATTTATTTATTTATTTATTTAGAGTTTTTATATACCGGCAATCATGTAAACATATCTTGCTGGTTTACATAGAACGGGGGTGCAATAAACACAAAAAATGATAATAAATACATGGAACTAGAACTGTGGTGACAGAAGGTACAGTTACATTTAACAAGGGAAGCCGAACTTGGAAGGAAGAAGAGAGGAGAGACTAGTTAACAAAATACAATATAAATGTAGTATAGAATAAATATTAAATACAAACGGCAAGGTGTTTTATGAGTCATTGGATTGTGTCATTAGGTTGTGTCCGGAAAAGCTTGCTTGAATAACCAAGTCTTAAGTTTTTTCCTAAATGTTGGGAGGCATGGCTCCTGTCTGAGGTCTGTAGGAATGGAATTCCACAGTAGAGGGCCAGCTGTGGAGGTGGCGCGATCTCTTAGGGTGATGTGTTTGGTCGTTTTCGCTGGGGGAACTAGTAGGGAGCCTCTATAAGCATCTCTGGTAGGTCTAGTAGAATTATGTAATTGGAGAGGGAATTGGAGATCGAGAGTGGTGAGTTGATGTATAGTTTTATAGATGATGGTTAAGGCCTTATACATGATGCGGAAGTATATGGGTAACCAATGTAGCTCTTTCAAGACGGGGGAGATGTGGTCTCTTTTCCTTGTGCCTGTCAGAATACGGGCTGCTGAATTTTGCACCATCTGGAGTGGTTTGGAGTAGGATGAAGGTAGACCTAGCAATAGGGAATTGCAGTAGTCCAGTTTCGAGAAAATGACTGCTTGGATGATCGTTCTGAAGTCGTGAGCGTGGAAAAGAGGTCTTATCCTTTTTAGGACCTGGAGTTTATAGAAGCAGTCTTTAGTTGTTTTATTGATGTGTGCCTTGAAGTTTAGCCGGTTATCTATTATCACTCCTAGGTCTCTGGTTTGTGTGGTAAGAAGATTGGAAGGAAGAGTACTGTTGTTTGTGTTTTCAGGCGAGATGAGTAGGATCTCAGTCTTGGAGGAATTTAAGATGAGGTGTAGGCTGTTGAGTAGTTGTTTGATTTTTTGGTGGCATGATTCCCAGTAGTCAAGAGCATTAGAGTAAGTGTCTTTAATAGGGATGATGATTTGAATATCATCTGCGTATAGGAAAAACTTTAGATTGAGGTCAGTGAGAAGTTGGCATAGAGGAAGAAGGTAAATATTGAATAGAGTCGGGGATAGTGAAGAACCTTGTGGGACTCCTATAGCAGAGTCAAATCTTGAGGATTCCTTGTTTTGGAGTTTAACTTTGTAACCTCTATTGTTGAGAAAGGTTTTAAACCAGGAGAAGACGGTGCCGCTGATTCCTATGGATGACAATAGGTTTAGGAGGATGGCATGGTTGACCGTATCAAACGCTGCAGATAGGTTAGCAAGATTAGTAGGAACGAGTTTCCTTTGTCAAGGCCCAATAGTATATGGTCTGTCAAAGAGATGAGGAGAGATTCTGTGCCTCGATTTTTTCGAAATCCGTGTTGTGGGGCGAAGAGGAGATTGTTGTCTTCTATGTAGTTTGAGAGTTGAGTGTTAACAAGTTTTTCCATGATCTTAGCGATGAATGGGAGGTTAGCTATGGGGCGGAAGTTGATGGGGTCCTTTGGGTCAAGGTTGGGTTTCTTTAGGAGAGGTGAGATTGAGGCCATTTTGAGATCGTCTGGGAAGGATCCTTGGGCTAGAGAGCAGTTGATGATGTTTGTCAATGATGTAGCTATTGTGTCTGGAATGGATAGAAGTAGTTTAGTGGGGATGTGGTCTGCCGGATGAGATGAAGGTTTCATTCTTCTCAGGATGGTTTGTATCTCAGTGGAAGAGACGGGCTCAAAAGTGTTAAGGCTGGAGTTTAAGAAGGTCGGGTGTTGGTATGTTGGGAGGGCGTCTACTGTATTAGAAGGCAGTTGGGTTAAAAGATTGTCGATTTTATTTTGGAAAAATTGGGCCAGTTCTTCAGCTTTGGATTGTGCCATGTCGCTGGGGATTTCTCGCGGTATGGTTTGCTTGAGGCTGGATACATAAGCGAAGAGGGCTTTAGCATCAAAGACCAGGTTGTGAATCTTAGATGCAAAATAATCTTTTTTTGATTTTGAGGTGAGGGCTTTGTACTGGTATAGTGTAGATTTGTATGATGAGATGGTGATGTCACTAGGAGTTTTACGCCAAGTCGCTTCTTTCTTTCTTAAGCTTTGTTTTAGTTTTCTGAGTTCATTGGTGAACCAAGGTTGTCTGTTGGAGGCATTGGTGTGAGATTTTTTTATAGTTGAAGGGCAGAGCTTGTTAGCTATATTTTCTGTTATATTGTTCCAGGAACGAATGGCAGTGTTCGGGTCGGTGAGATCTAATAGAGGGAGCTGTGACTCCATCTGGATGTTAAGATCATCTGGGGAGCATCGCCTCCTGTATTGGAATGAAGGTGAAGGAATATTAGGGGTGTTGGTCTCTTTCAAGGCGAAAGAGGTAGAGATGAGAGTGTGGTCCGACCATGGTACTTTTTTGATCTTCACATTGGATGTAGTCGTAATGCCTTTGTTGCTGAAAATCAAGTCCAGAGTGTGACCCGCTTTGTGAGTGGGTTCGTTGACTAATTGTTGGAATCCCATTGCTGATAGGGCTGTGAGGAGGGTTACGCAACTATTAGATGGTGAAGGGTTGTCTATGTGAAGATTGAAGTCTCCTAAGATGATTGCTGGAGAATCCAGGTCAATGAGTGTAGTGGTGATTTCGAGGATTGGGGAGACGTCTGCTTCTAGGAGCCCTGGGGGGGCGTAGACGAGAAGGATTTGAAGATGTTGTGATGTGAAGAAGCCGACTTCCAGTTTTGTGTTTGAAGTGAATGGGTGTTGGGTGAAATTGAGGCTTTTTTTGGTGGCTAGAAGGATGCCACCTCCTCTTTTTTTCAGTCTCGTGAGAGAGAAGAAGTCGTAGGTCGGCGTAGGGAGTTGGTTTATTAAGGCTGTATCTGAGGGCTTGAGCCATGTTTCAGTTACAGCGCAAATATCTGGTTTGGCGTCGGTGAGATAATCATTGAAGATTAGGGATTTTTTTGTTAGGGATTGTGCATTGAAAAGTGAGAGTGAAAAAAGGGTGAGGCCTAAAAGCTGGGTGATTGGTGCAATCAGAATAGGGGTGAGGGTTTTTAAGTTATTGTGAATGGCTTGTCTGGTGGATGGTCTTTTTGGTAGGAGGCGGTGTTGTAAAGTTGGTATTGGAAGAGCTGGAGACATGATGGATGGTTGGCTGACTGTCATGGAGGGTAGATGGGGGGGCCGATGGGGGCCGGCTGGGGTGAGGGGATAAATTAGTTATTTGGTTAGGGCTCTGGCTGAACGCTGGTTAGTTGCTTGCTGGAAGAGATCCGGAAGAGCGCTGGAAGGTTGTTTGCTGGATGAGCGCTGGAAGGTTGTTTGCTGGATGAGCGCTGGAAGGTTGTTTGCTGGATGAGCGCTGGAAGGTTGTTTGCTGGATGAGCACTGGAAGGTTGTTTGCTGGATGAGCGCTGGAAGGTTGTTTGCTGGGTGAGCGCTAGCCGGTAGAGAGAAGGATGAGTGCTGGAGCGGTGCTAGTGAAGTACTGCTCGGGGATAGCGAGGGGCGAACCGAAGGGGCGAAACAATTCTTTCCAGCTTTCAGCAAGTCTCAAAACATTTGTATCTGTGTACTTTTTCTTGACTGCCATAAGTTCAGATTAGTGAAGGCCAGTGGTGGTGGAGGGGAATTCTCATTTATTCTATGTAAACGTATCTATAATCGACACCTTCAGTCTTTTCCCATGTTAAGTTACCTGCACTTTGTGTACTGCGCCATCTATGGCAGACTTGCCCTGGGGACCCCACAGCCAGACTGCTTTTCAGGCTACCCACCATGAATATGCATGAGATAAAGTTGCATACCCTGGGTCTGCAACATTATCCCTCGAAAATACATTATGGATATTCTGAAAACCTGATTGGTTATGGAGCCAGAATGAACAGGTTTGGGAACCAGAGATCCATAAATGCATAAATAATGTAATCCCTTTTTTAGGAGTAGTAACTCCCTTCAGGGCACACAACTAATTTATATCTTCTGGGGCTGCTCCAGCTAGCATGTTACATCCCACAAGGACTCTTAATTCCTGGGGGAGAGGATTCTTTATATGGGTGGGGGAGGGGGGGGGTGGAGATTTCGCTAATGGCCCAGACAATGGAAGAAAGTTGCCAATGTGTGCGTATTTTAGTGGTGCTTTCCTTTAGGTGAGAGGCTGTAATAACCAGACAGGACCAGGTCTGGGTGATAAATAAAAGTTTACTGATTGGTAATAATAAATTAAAGTCCATTATCCAGAAGTGAATTTTACATCTGATTGATGGTACATTGGGGTTTTCTCTTATGTAGGTAGGTGTCTTTAATTCAGATGTCTAGGTAGAGCCCATTGTGATTGTAACTGTGCAAACTCTCCCAGTGGCTGTGCGGGAATCCTAGTAGAGGTATCCCAGTTTTACTGCAAGAATCCTACCTTTAGATATCTTCTTCTCCTTGGACACCCAGCCTGTCCTGGTCCCATGGGAGGAAATCCAGATGGGATCTCCTGATTCTTGTTCTTCCTTGTTTAGTTGTTCTTTTCATCTTTGATTGATCTTTTTTCTTGGGGAAAATTTGGTGAGATCAGGCAAGCTTTCTGCTCTCAAATCCCAGTGAGGAAAGGGGATCCAAAAACGTTTCCACTCTGCTAAAATCCAAAAAATACTTTAAATCTTAAACAGGATATCTCTTCTGCCTTCACAGTTTCTTACAGCAGGATCCAACACTGGTACTTGCCTACCTAGGGTTTAGAGTAGGCTCATGGGTGTTTGGACCCCTGGTGAGAGTCCTTTTGCCTCTAATGGGTATCAGGCTTACCAATCTATCTCTCTGTAAATTATAAGAAGTACCCAAAGGCAGGGAGTGCACTGGGAGGATTCACTTCTAAAATAAACTCCTTTGGGTGAAGCTGGGAGGCCCCACCAGAGTGTGGAAAAAATACACCTCTGACTTCTTCCTTAAACTGAACCCACGGTGTCTTAACAAGGCGGGGCTAAATAGTGTTCAGGTATCCAATCCAGACTCTCTAGGTGGGAGAGACTTAGGGTTATAGATGGCTCTTAACAAAAGTGTGTTCTAAGTTAGGGACAGTAACATCTTGTGGCCAAACGAGGAGGATCTGCCACAATATTGCTCATTGTGGTTGAAGATGTACAGAATACAGATAAACTATATCTGACCCAAATAAAAACATGCTAGTGGGACAGCACTTCTGCCATTCAAGATAGTCTCTGGTTTATCTTTTAGTCTTTAAAAGTAATTTTAGAAAAAAACCACAAGAAAGGACAAGGGACCTGAAATGCATTCATCTATTTGGTTCTAAAAGTAATCGGAAGACATCCGAGTGAGGGACCTATATGCGGTCTCAAAAGCTCAAGTCCTACACCATCTCATTTTTGTTCCTTTCAAAACTATCTCAGCCTACAAAGACTTCATTCTAAAAATAACAGACTGTACCAAGGCATGAGCTTCATGATGATAACACCTTCTCCTTTCATTTCTCATGAGGTGTTACCTTAACATTCTGTTCACAATATTTGTAGCACCTCTGATACACTAATTGATGCTAATCCAGTCTCTATATAACAACAAATGAGAAATCTATTCCTGGAATTCCCACCCACAACGTTCTCCATTGGGGCAATTTTCAGAACAGGCCATGGTGCTGCAAAGTGTGTGGGTGGTTTTAGCACGAATTGTACCCACATTCTCAAGGAGAAAGCATGCAGGTACTTTCCCTTTGAAAGTTCAGGTAAAATGTGCAGGTTAAATCCACCTGCGTAGTCTGCACCTGCTCTTTAATGTGAACAGCTGAGAGCGGGGAAAATAGCACCCTTTTTTCTGAAAATGTCATGTATACTTATTATTGTCCCTCTGCAAACCTAAATACACACAAAGAAATGCCCCTTTTTAATGTAGCCCAAATTTTGTGCACTGTGAGCCCTGCTGCATGACTCCTTAAGCCTCTCTTAGGAGGGATTTTCAGAAAGGCCAGTGGATGGCTTTGAAAATTGCCCTCTAGAGCAGTGGTTCTCAAACGTTTTTTGGCCGGGACACACCTGACAGATGGCTCTCACATGCGTGCCATACTGAACATGTGACTGTCATGGGGCAAAATGTAAATATACATTCTACATCCTCAGGAACCCCCTCGACCCCCCAAAATGGGTGCAGAGCAGAACTAGGGCATTACCCGTACAGTTCACCATACAGAAAAAGATATTCTGGATCTGATGACATCTCAGTAAAAGTAAAACAAACTCTCTTTACTGGCAGGCACAATACCCCTCCTTATGAAAAGACAGTAATTTACCACTACAAATATTTAACCAGGCCCTAAACATTAATACACCTCCTATTAGGAAAACAGAGAAAGCCAAGCTGCTATAGATAGATACCCACTTAGAAATAATTGTAAACTATACTAATAAATGTTACAAAACAGCTGATGAACAGAATAGCATCCAACAATTAAAAACTCATAAAAATTATTAAAAATTGTCCAAATATCAATAAAATATTTCAAAACAGCAGACACATCACATAATACCCAATAATTAAAATGGCAGTCAACCAAGAAAAATAAACTTAAAAAGCCGCCTTTACTTACCCTCTCCAGCAATTCTCCTACTCCTTTCCCTTGCAGGCCAATAGCACTCACCAGAACCAGCAGTGGCTACTGAAGCTCTGTCCTCACAGTCCTCTTCCTTAGGGCCCACAACCAATCTCTGTCTCACACAGACCAGTAACCTCCCTAACTAGTATATCTTCCTCACACTCACATCAGTCACCTACCTGACAAGTCTGTCTCTCTCACACAGAAACCAGTCATCTCCCTGACCAGTCTCTGTCTCTTACACATACACCAGTCACCTCCCTGACCAGTCTCTGTCTCTCATACACACACACCAGTCACCTCCCTGATCAGTCTCTATCTCTCAAACACATACTCACACACACACACACCAGTCACCTCCCTGACCAGTCTGTCTCTCTCACACAGACACCAGTCACCTCCCTGACCAGTCTCTGTCTGTCTCACATAGACACCAGTCACCTCACTGACCAGTCTCTGTCTCTCTCTCACACAAAGTTATCTCCCTGACCAGTCTCTGTCTCACACACACACCAGTCATCTTCCTGACCAGTCTGTCTCTCTCACAATCACACACATGCTCTGTCACTTACATACAAGCTCACACATGCTCTGTCACTTACAACCACACACACACACACTGCCACTCATACACCCATTCTACCACACACAAGCTCTCACTCATGCACCCAGGAACCCATTCTACCACACACACACAAAGCTGCCACTCATGCACCCAGGCACTCATTCTACCACACACACCCACAAATATCACCATGATATTAAGTCGGAGGGTGCACAGAAAAGCAGTTTTTACTGCTTTTCTGTGCATTTTTCCGGTGCCCGAAGAAATTCTTTGGGTAGGCGCTAATTTCTGAAGCAAAATGTGCGGCTTGGCTGCACATTTTGTTTTCTGAATCACGCGAGAATACCTAATAGGGCCATCAACATGCATTTGCATGTTGCGGGCGCTATTAGGTTCGGGGGGTTGGACGCGCATTTTTGGCCCCTTATTGAATAAGGGGTTATGCTAGCGCGTCAAAAATGCATGTCCAATAGAGGGTTAATAGTGTGCTCTGTCGGAGCGCACTGTACTGTATTGACCCCTGTGTTTGTTATAACTTCCTTATCTCACATTTGCCCTGCAGTCTCACGCCATTCTCAGCCTCCAGCCATTCTGTCTCCAGGCTGGCAATAACATTTTACTAACAAGTACATTTTTTTCTCTTCAAGCCTTTTTATTTCAGTTACTAGTCAACATGGGGCAAGTAGAAGAATGTATTTTGTCTATATGAGCAAGCAAAATAGACCTTGGGTGAGAAACAACACACACACAAAGTTGCCACTCACACACCCAAGCAACCATTCTACCACACACACACACACACGCTCTCCCTCATGCATCCAGGCACCCATTCTATCACACACACACACACACACAAGCTCTCACTCATGCACCCATTCTACCACACACACAAGCTCACATAGAGCCTCTTCTCATTGCTTGGCCCAATAAGCCTGGCCTCCGCTTATCAGCTGCCGCTGGTCTGACCTCCGGTGGTGGTGCACAGGTCTCTCCATTCTTCAGCCGCCAGCGGCGGTGCACAGCATCTCTCTACTCTTCGGCCCTGTCAGTCTAGCCTCCAGCAGTGGCACGCAGCATTTCCATTCTTCAGCCCTGCTGCCGGCTGCGCACAGATCTCTCCACTCTTCAGCTGCCGGCGGCAGCGCGCAGTGTCTCCATTCTTTGGCCCCAGCGGCGGCGCATAGGTCTCTCTACTTTCGGCCATGCCGACATGGCCTCCAGCAGTGGCACGCAGCGTCTCTCCATTCATCGGCCCCGCCGGTGGCAGCGTGCAGATGTCTTCACTCTTCAGCCACCGGCGGCAGCGGCAGTGTCTCCATTCTTCGGCTCCACCGGCGGTGGCGTCTCTCTACTCTTTGGCCCTGCTGGCCTGGCCTCCAGCGATGGTGCACAACGTCTCTCCATTCTTCAGCCCCGCACCTAGGGAGAAGTGAAGCACAAATGGGGCAGTGGAACACCGGGAGCCGTGACACACCTGCAGGTGCTTGGCCACACACTAGTGAGTCGCAACACACAGGTTAAGAACCGCTGCTCTAGAGGACTAATTTTCAAAGCCATTTCCATGGGCAAAACAACGCTTTGTCCATGGAAATGGGATTTTAGAAAATTGCCTAACTTATAAGCAGGTAAAAGACACATAAGTCTACCCGCAATCTAAAGAGGCACTCCCAGGGCAGGCTTGGGGAGGGGTTGGCTTTAGGGAATTATAGGGCTGTGCAGTTTAAAAATGTTTATTTCAGTTCTTTCATTTTGTAGGGCACCTCCATTCAGTTCATTAGTTTCAAATGAAAAAAAAGTGTTTTTATTTGTTCATTTGCATTTAAGTTTATGGGGAATGCACTGCAGTCTATTTTGGGGCTCCAAGATTGGGGTTTTATCATCAATTCTAATAAAATTAGTGGGCAGATAACAGAAGGATGAAAGCTTTCCAACACATCAAGACTATCAACATGGTACCAAAAGTGATATAATTGCCTAAGGCACTGTAAAGGGACAAAGGAGTACCAGCAGTGGCAGAAATTCTCCAAGTCACTCTCACAGGAGCAAAACAGCAGTAAGAGTGGGAAGAAAACCCCAAGGCATCAAAAGAGGGCATCAACAACAGTCGGATGCAGCCTCAAAGGCAGCACTAAAGGGAAAAGTGGCACCAAGAATGGCATCAATATTCTAAAGCAACATGGAGGGGGAACAAAGCAGAAAAGGTGGCAGGAAAATCCCTAAGGCACTGATAAAGGGACAAAGCAGCACAAAGAGTAGCATCAACACACAAAGGCCCATAAGAGATGCACAGCAACCCCCTACAGTGGCATGATCATCCAATGGGTAGAGTCTAGGGAATATCAGCAAGGCAAAGTGACAGCAAGACCTTCAAGGTGAAAAGGCTGGATATGGAAGCAATGCTGAGTAAATGAAAGACCCCTAAGATATAGGATAAGAAGTACAGCATCAAGACAGAATGGCATGAGAGATATGTCTACCTGTTGAGGCATTTGTCACTTGTCAGATTTAGTACAAGAGAATGATTTGTCATCAGTATCACTTTTGAGACATCTTTTATCATAGTCCCTACTTGAAATTGACCTCACTGCTCTGTGGAAGTTTGAGTTTCATGTGAATGTGCTTTCTGATTGCAACTTTTATCACAATCAGGACATGTAAATGATCTCTCATCATTGTGGCTTTCCTGGTAATTTGTGAGCTTTGCTTTATCAGTAAAACTTTTCCCATATTCTGTAGCTGAGCACGGTTTCGTCCCTTTGTTGATTTTCTGATGTTACATTAGTTCTCTCTTCCTGCTGAAACCTTTATCATAATCAGAAGATGTAAATCTTCTCTCCTGTGCATTTTGTAGTTGTATTTTTTCCTTCTGATTGAGGGTTTTTAGGATCAACACACACCCCATTATAACCAAGAAAGATGGGAGAACTAGGTAGGAATCCTAGAGATATATAACAAAACAGTAAGGTAGAGAAGAAAAAGAGAGGGTAAAAGGAGAAACATATTGTTTTTTTTTTTCATTTTTCATTTTTTTTATGAGGACAAAATAAAAACCCTGTATATGAAATAAACAGCAAACACGTAAGTACCAAAAGTCCCAAAATGGTAAACTATAGGAATGGCAGGTTGGCATTTTAACGGCATGAACCCCAAGGTGGTATATCGGGCAAGGAAGGTAGGCAAAATGGTAGCAGCAAGACCCCTAAGGTGATATATCTGGGACATGGCAGGTAAGTAGATTGGTAGCAGCAATACTCTTGAAGAGAGATATAAGGGGACAGCATGCGGCATTAAGACACCTAAGGTTGTACATCTGGGACATGGTAGGTAGGTAGGAAGAATAGTGTTAAGACCTCTAAAGTGATTTATTAGAGGCATGGCAGGCAAGTAGAGTGGTATCAGCAAAACCCCCTAAGGTGGTATATAATGGGCATGGCAAGTAAGCAGAGCAGTAGCAGCAAGACCCCTAAGGTGGTGTATAAGGGGCTTGGCAGGTAGGAATGTGGCAACAAGACTCCTGTGGTTGTATAATTGGGGCATGGGAGGTAGACAAAGCAGTAGCAGCAAGATCCCTAAGGTGGTATATGAGGGACATGTTAAGTACGTAGAGTGGCAGCAAGGCTTTCAAAGTACTTTCAGTAATCTTGCCATTCACATAGAAATTCTAGAAACTCAAGCAAAGGCAAATTTATTTTTAAAAAGACCAGCTTTTCAATCAATTCATCTACTAGCTTTGAGTATTGAAGGCTCACTATGTCCCCTTTCATTGTGCTGGGTTCTCCTTTGTTGGGGGTGGGGTGAGGGTCTCTCTTGCCAGTTGCTTTAGCCATGGCCTGTGTCTGTAGAAATTGTTTTTTGCTGACAATGTGACTGTAGTGGGGGAGGATTGTAGGTGGGGGAGGAACTGGTAGCTAACAGGTTGCTTCTCCTGCTTGCACTACTTTCTGAGGTGGCCGCACCTTCCTGTGCTACATCTCCACTGTATCTCTGCCTCTGAAGCTCTGCCTCTGGAGCTCCCCATCAGACACCTTAGCTACCAGCATTTTCTTACTGAATGTAGGATGCTGGGACTGGCAGTGCAGCAAACATCTATATACTATTTTTGGTGAGAGGTTTCAGTCTCTTGCACCTGCTGCTGCATAAACTTCACTACCTCTGCTTCCATTTCCTCTTGCTCACAGAAGCCTGATACTTTTGCCTCCAGAATATATACTACAGGGATGACTCTGTCTAGAGTGGCGAATTTGAACTCAGATTTCCATGGCATCCTTGGTTTAAGGATTTGTACCAGCTACCTCATCACTACCCAGTCATGATGTCTCAGGGAGTAATGTACACCCATCTCTTTTTCCAGAGTCAGATCCACCAATCTCTACAATATCATATATGTGGAATTCTATCAGGTTGCAACATCTTGAATCAGATGCTTGTGAGGCATCTCAAATTCTTCCTACTTCTCATGGAGAAGCTGCATCATCTTCATGCATTATGGAAATGCCCTGCACCTCTCTATCAGATTCATCAGGAATGGATTCCCATCATTGTTGGACCCCAACTCCATGCCCAGGGCATCCCTCACTACCAGATGCAGCAAATGTGCAAATCAATGGATAGCCTGAAAGCCCCCATCTTCTATTGCCTTTACCATATTTGCTAGGGATGTGCATTCATTTTCAATGAATGTGTAATCCGCGATGAATAGCTCCCTGTTCGTTTGATTCATGGGTCCGCGTAACGCATGGCGATTAGAGATGTGAATCGTGTCCTCGATCGTCTTAACGATCGATTTCGGCTGGGAGGGGGAGGGAATCGTATTGTTGCCGTTTGGGTGTTTAAAATATCGTGAAAATCGTTAAAATCGTGAGCCGGCACACTAAAACCCCCTAAAACCCACCCCCGACCCATTAAATTAAATCCCCCACCCCAAATGCCTTAATACTTCATCAACTTTGGGAGGGAAGTACTTACTTGCCCTAAACCAATGGCAGGAAAACCGGCACACTAAAACCCCCTAAAACCCACCCCGACCCTTTAAATTAAACCCCCCACCCTCCCAAAAACCCCCCCCCCCAATGCCTTAAATTACCTGGGGGTCCAGCGGCGGTCCGGAACGGGCTCCTGCAATTGAATTGTGTTGTCTTCAGCCGGCGCCATTTTGCAAAATGGCGGCCGCAAAATGGCGGCGGCCATAGACCAACACGATTCAACTGCAGGAGGTCGTTCCGGACCCCCGCTGGACTTTTGGCAAGTCTTGTGGGGGTCAGGAGGCCCCCCCAAGCTGGCCAAAAGTCCCTGGGGGTCCAGCGGGGGTCCGGAAAACGATCTCCTGCCGCGATTCGTTTTCCATACGGAAAATGGCGCCGGCAGGAGATCGACTGCAGGAGGTCGTTCAGCGGGGGTTCCCCCGCTGAACGACCTCCTGCAGTCGATGTGGGGGGGCCTCCTGCAGTCGATGTGGGGGGGCCTCCTGACCCCCACAAGACTTGCCAAAAGTCCAGCAGGGGTCCGGAACGACCTCCTGCAGTCGAATCATGTTGGTCTATGGCCGCCGCCATTTTGCGGCCGCCATTTTGCAAAATGGCGCCGGCTGAAGACAACACAATTCAATTGCAGGAGCCCGTTCCGGACCGCCGCTGGACCCCCAGGTAATTTAAGGCATTTGGGGGGAGTTCGGGAGGGTGGGGGATTTAATTTAAAGGGTCGGGGGTGGGTTTTAGGGGGTTTTAGTGTGCCGGTTTTCCTGCCATTGGTTTAGGGCAAGTAAGTAAGTTCCTGCCCTCCCCCTTCCCCCGATTTACGATTTTTTAACGATAAATCGGGGGAATTGGTATTGTATCGTGGCCCTAATGATTTTTGACGATTTAAAATATATCGGACGATATTTTAAATCGTTAAAAAACGATTCACATCCCTAATGGCGATCCCCCACGAATGAAACATATCATATTAGTTTCATTCTTTTAGTTCACAGTGCTTTCTTAGCAGCCTTTTGAAATAGGAGAAGGCAATGTTGGAGTATTTATAGCAACAACCAGCCCTTTCCTGTGAGTCATAAGTGACCTCACAGCCCTGTCATAGAGTGGGTCAGACAGGTTGGCAAGGAGACCAGAATGTCAACGTATCAGAGCAAAGCATTTTTCTAAATCGCCAATCGCTGCTCTCAGTGCTCTGTGATGCTGTTCCTGCTGTATTTCTACCTTAAGCAAGCACAGCACATGCCACGCAGTGCACTTTTTTCTTGGCTTCTGTCTGAGAAGGTCGATGCTTTGAGCTCCCTCCCTCCGAGTATCTCAAATCTTTATTCAATTGATATTGCTTGCTGTTTTGATAGTTTGCTACAATTAATTTTACATTTCTGAACAAGATTTTATTTAGCATTTTTCTATACCGAACTTCATGGTTAAATAAATATCAGATCGGTTTACATCGAACGGGGGATAGAGAAAACTTGTAACAGAAATGGAACAGTACAAAATAATCAGAAGAGAGCAGTAAGTTACATTAAACAAGGACTATAAACTTGGAGGCTTTACAGCTTAGAAGTAAGAAGAATAGAAGGCCCAAGAAGGGCAATAACTTAAACACAAAAGTTGTAATGAATTCAGATTAAACAGGAAACAATATTATCTGAGGAGTTAGGATAATCATAATAATAGGCAACAAAATAGTAGCATGGTTCCGTAGCTCGTGAATAGGTTGTTTGTCTATTGTGAGTCTGAAGGATCCGAGAAGGCTTGTTGGAACAGCCAAGACTTAAGTTTTTTTTTGAATGTTAGTAGGCATGGTTCTAGCCTGAGGTCTGCGGGGAGGCTATTCCAGATGTTTGGACCTGCAAAAGAAAAAGCTCGGACCCTAGTCGAGACGAGGCGAATAGCTTTGGTTGGAGGGGATTGTAGCGTTCCTTTATGGATTTCTCTAATTGGTCTGATGGAAGTATGGAGTTTGAGAGGGAATTCAAGGTCAAGATGAAAATAGTTATGGATGGACTTATGTATCAGGGTGAGAGATTTGTGAAGGATTCTGTGGTAGATTGGTAACCAGTGTAGGTTTCGGAGAGTGGGAGTAATATGTTCTCTTCGGTTGGTGTTGGTTAAAATTCTGGCCGCAGCATTTTGAATCATTTGAAGTGGTTTGATGGATGAGTTGGGAAGGCCAGTGAGAAGAGCACTGCAGTAATCTATTTTTGCAAATATTAAGGATTGGAGAACAGTCCTAAAGTCGTGTAAATAAAGGAGGGGTTTGAGTCTTTTCAACACCTGTAGTCTGTGGAAGCAATCTTTGGTAGTCGTATTGATCATGGTCTTTAAGTTAAGGCGGTTGTCAAGGATTACTCCCAGATCTCTTACTTGAGTGAGGGTGAGATGATAACTGTGGTGTGTTTGTGGAGGGTGGTTGTCTGGGTTGGAGGAGATAAATAGTAGTTCAGTCTTAGCGGAGTTGAGGACCAGATTTAGGTTGTTGAGGAGATTGTTGATAGATTGAAGACAATTTTTCCAAAGCGAGAGAGTTTTGGTGATGGATTCTGTTATGGGAATCAGAATCTGAACATCGTCAGCGTAGATGTAATGAATGAGGTTGAGACTTGTTAACAGATGGCAAAGGGGAAGGAGGTAGATATTGAAAAGGGTGGGAGAAAGGGAGGATCCTTGGGGGACGCCAAGAGAAGAATTTGTCAATGGCGATTCTTTGTTATTGATCCTGACCCTGAAGTTTCTGTTATCAAGGAAGGACTTGAACCAGCTGTAGACTAATCCGGTTATGCCAATGTCTGACAAGCGATCTAGGAGGATGGAGTGGTTGACCGTGTCGAAGGCTGCTGAGATGTCTAGAAGGATTAGAAGAAATGAGTGTCCTTTGTCCAGTCCCATAATAATATGGTCTGTTAGTGAGATGAGCAGGGTTTCTGTGTTGCGTGATTTGCGGAAACCATATTGGGAAGAGGAAAGGATATTGTTTTCTTCTAAGTAATCTGATAACTGGGAGTTAACTACTTTCTCTGTAATTTTGGCTAGGAAAGGAAGATTAGATATTTGTTCTTTTTTGCTGCTGTGCCAGCCAGGCTTTTTTTTTACTGCACTTTTTTTTTTATTGAACTCAGACTGTGTCTCTGTCTCTTCCACTGAGAGAAGCTGCCAGCAGTGGCATTTTGCTGCTGATCTTACCCCCCCTGGTGTAGGTTGCAGGCAGGGTTTGGGTGGTATGGGTGGGAGATAGTGTGATACTTGCAGTGGCTGTCTGGGAGTTGGTATTTTCAAAGAACAAGCAGCATCACTGTAGGAATTGGGCTTGCTCAGGCTTCCAGTCTTTTCTCTGGAGTTTCATTTTTTGTGTACACAGATCAGTCTCAGTTGTAGTGTACAGCAAGGTACTGCACTGTGTCTGTGTGTGTTTAGTTTTCCACACTCACATATATTGGTACAGAGGTGTTCAGTCACCAATAAAGAAATAATTCTTTTAATTGAAATCCCTAGTAGGCAGTGACATTAAATCCATGATGTCAGGGAAAGGTAGACATGGTCGAGTGATTGGGACTGGCAGAGGTGGCACTTCAAAAGGCAGTGCCAGTCCCCCATTAAATTTAAAAAGGGAGCTGTTCCAATCTAAGATCTCTGGAGGGGCAGGCACTTCCATCCAGAAAAAACTTAAATTTAAACATGATGCACTGCCACCATCTGTTTCTGACCCTGTGGTTTTGGAGGTGAGGGAAGGGGAGGCTGAGCCATGCAAGACAAAAGAGTGAGACCCAAAAGCAGCAGTGTGACAGCAGACTTGAGTTAGTGCTGATGATGCAGTACAGGCACTGTTTGAATCTGATTCTGATGAAGAATCATCTTGTATAGGATTCCCTTCATCAGAAATGGAAGACTTCATAGCTGAAGAAGGTTTAGGAGGATTAGTTAGTTCCGTCTTAGCCTCCACTTCAGTGGTGGAGAGAAGACATGAAACTGATAAGGAAGAGCAGTCAGTGCAGGCACAGAGTGTGACTGATGCCCCTGGCATTGCTTCTCAGGGTGCACCCACTACTTCAAATCCAGTGCCAGCATCCACCCCAAAGACTATACAGAAGGGATCACGAAAGAAATATGTGAACTGCAGCCACTTTAAAGTGAGGGAGACCAGCATTTTGCTCAGTGTAATTACTGTGCCAGGGATATTAGCAGAGGCAAGCAAATGGGATATCTAACTAATTCTGTCATGATGCATCATATGCAGAAGCAACACCCAACAGTACTGACATCTGGGAATGGTGGCAGTACCAGTCAGGGGACCCCTTTTTCCAGACAGTGTAAAGCGGTTGAAAAAGAGCAGAGTCACCCCATGCCCTCAGCCCCTTCTAGCAGTCAGGTGGCAGGCCAGCAGCCCCCTGCCAATTTGTCAGAAGCAACAACCCACCATGGAGGAAATGGGGTGGTGTTCAGTAACGCTATCCCGGGGAATGAGCAGGCAGCCTCAAAAGTTGTAACCAGGAGCATCGGGAAAATGATTGCCTTTGATGACCAGTCCTTGTAGGTAGTGAAGAATGTGAGTTTCAAGCATTTGCTGCAGGTCTTAGTTCCAAATTACAAAGTCCCCTCTAGAACCACATTTAGCAGAAATGTCATCCCCAACCTGTACATCCAGTGTTGCAGTCGCATCTAAATGCTGCTAGCTAAGGCAGAGGGGAGTGAGCATTTCACCTGTGATATCTGCAACACCAAGAATGCTGCACACTCTTACCTCTCCCTGACAGCACACTGGTGGGACCTGGCTGAGGCAGGGGCAGGCAGCAGCTCTATTAGTGAACAAGTATCAGGGTGGAGGTGGGCTTTACTGCACACCCACCTGACGGACGAGGCCCATACCTCAGCAAATATTCTAGCATGCATCAGACAGATGCTGGTGGGCTGGCAGCTAAACCAGAGAGACAGGAATCTTCAGGCAGGGTTCTTTGTCACAGACAATGTTGCAAACATGGCAAAGGCAATATCCAACGGGGGCTTTCAGAACATCGGATGTTTTTCACACACTCTGCACCTGGTAGTGAAGTCAGCTCTTGGGTTGGTGTCCAATCACCAAGAGAATGAATACCTGCAGGATTTAATACACAAGTGCAAGAACATAGCAGCACACTTCCACAGAAGGTTCTCCGTGAAAAGCAGACTGATTTGAGGATGCCTCACAAGCATCTTATTCAAGACAATGGCACCCAGTGGAATTCCACCTATATGATGCTGCAGAGGTTAGTGGAGCAGCAGGCACCCCTTTATGACCTTTCTGTGGAAATTGACATAGGTGTGCAGAGTCCCCTAGAGCATCATGATTGGTTAGTCATGAGTGAGCTGGTAAAAATCCTGCAGCCCTTCAAGGATGCCACAGAGGAGCTGACTTCCAGAAGTGCCACCTTCGCTGACATCATCCCTATAGTTAATTTTTTGGAGGAAAATTTGGAGGGCTTTAAACAGGAAGAGGGAATGACAGCAGAGGTGCTGCATTGTCTGGACATTTTGCAGAAGCAAGTGCAAGAGAGATTAGGGCCTTTAACAAAAGACCACAGATACATGTTCGCCACAGTCTGTGATCCCCATGTGAAAGGGAAACTCGCCCTATAGTCTGATTGTCTCACATTTGTGAAGAACCTGCTTTTATTAAATGTCCGTCAACAGGAGCGCCATAGGCAGAGACAGATTAGGCATGAAGCAGAGGAGGAAACAGCAGGCACTTCAGAGAGTAGTGCAAGCCCAAGCAGGAGCAGCACTCTGTCAGCGACAGCTAGTACTTCCTCCTCCACTTCAGTATGCCAAAGCCATGTTGCCCCTAAAACATCATCTGTTCTGGCACGGGCTAGAGCAAAAGCAGATGGCAAGAAGGACTCTCAGCCCACCCAAGTAAAGGTGACACCAGCAGAAATATCGGTGACACGGTATCTCACAGAGCCCATAGAGGACATGTAGACAGATCCGCTGGCATATTGGGCACACAAGTCCACTGTCTGGCCACACCTAGCCAAAGTGGCTCAGTGATATCTGTCATTTCCACCAACCAGTGTGCCCAGTGAACGTGTGTTTTCAATGACAGAGGATATCATGAGCCCTCATTGCTCAAGGCTGTACAAAGGAAAGGGAACTCTCCTCGGGTGTCGCCTATCTCTTAGTACCTGCTGACCCATGTTGAACCGCTGTTCACATGGAAACCTCCAGCTAATCACTGCTCTCCTGCTTTTCCTGCTGTATTTCTACCTTAAGCAAGCATATCACAGTGCACTTTCTTCTTGGGTTCTATCTGAGAAGCTTGTTTGCTGTTTGAGCTCTCTCAAATTTTTATTCAATTGCTATTGCTAGTTTGCTACAATTCATTTTCTATTGCTGAAAAAGATATTTATTCCTTTTTGCTGCTGTGCCTGCCAGGCAGCCAAGCTTTTTTGTAATGCACTTTTTTTTTCATTGAACTACTTGTTGACTATCGGTCTCATGCTAGTATTTAGCCTTAGATGGAGTTTACCACCCACTATCTGCTGCATTCACAAACAACCCGACTCCGAGAAGACCTAGTCCCAGCACGCCGGGGGCCACTACTACCGACCTAACACTGTCCGTGGACTGAGTCTCTTCTTGTCTTGCCTCCTTGTCTTTCCCCTACTAGACCAGACTACCTCCACTTTGCCACCCTGTCTTGCCCCTATCAACACCATAGTGACATGACTACCTCAGTTCTGCCAGCCTGTCTTGCCCCTATCAACTTTCTGCCACTCTGCCTTGCTGCCATACACTAGATGACTCACTCTATTCCTTGTAGTGTTCTTGCCACTATCATGGTTCCTCAGTATGTTGATGCTAGTCTTTCTTTGCTGCTTGTTCCTTTATCGGTGCCTTGTGGTTTTTTCTGACACTTTCTGCTTGCTATGTTCCCCCTTCATTGTGCTGTAGGATGTTGATGCCACTTGTCTTTCCACTTTGCCTCTTGTGCTGCCTTTGTGGGTTCATGCAACTGTTATTGGTGCTCTCTTTTGAAGCTGTGGTGTGTTTTTTACTCTCTTGCTGCTGCTTTGCACCTCTGTTAAAGCACTCTTGCCACTCCTGATACCTCTTTGCCCCTTTATAGTGCCTTAGGCTAATTAATGCCACTTTGGTGCCACTTTGCCACAGTCTAAGTACCTTGGAGCTCTTTTCCCATTCTGATGATTGCTCCCCAGAAGTTTCATCAGAATTGATAAGAAAACACCAATTCTGCAGCCAGAAATGGGCTGCAAATACTTCCCCCATTGAATTTAATGGTAAACAAAAATGAATGAAATTAATGAACGAATTGGTTTTGTTTTCTATGAAACTAATGAAATGAACTGGGGTCCCCACAAAATGTGTTACAGTCCCGGGCCGTGCCCCAATCCCTCCACCTACCTCGGGGGGCAGCCCGGGCCGTTTCGGGGCTTCCTTGGGCCTGCAGGCCTCCAGCGCATCTCTCCCTCCTCGGGAGAGACGCCAACGGTCCTGCACGGCTGGCCCCGCCCCCTGGCACGCGCGCGCGGGGAGGAGCTCCTCTTAAAGGGGCCAGCGTGGGAAAACTCTCTGTTCTGCTGTGGATAATGTCAGACACCCTCAGGGTATAAGTACCCTGCATCTAGATCACTCCAGTGCCTTGCAACAAGGTTCCTGGTCTTCGGCCTGCTGTTGCTGTGTTCCTGGTTTGCTCTTTGTCCCGCTTCTGCTCTGCCCTCCTTGCTGGATTGATTCTTCTGGACTCCGACCCCTGGACTGGCTTTGGACCACTCTCTGGACTTTGACCTCTGGACTGGCTTTGGACCGCTCTCTGGACACCGACCCCTGGACTGGCTGCGGACCACTCGTTGGACTCAGACTCCTGGACCGACTTTTGGATTACCTGCGATCTGCTGGAGGCACCAGCCATCTGGAACCCACGACCTGCAGGAGGCGCCTGCATCCAGACCATCTTCCACCTTCAGGGAGTCGCCTAAGTCCCAGCGGCCGTGTCCCTAATGGCTCCTCCTGGGGGGACTTCGGCTTCCAGGGTGAATCTCCAAAAGTCCCAGTGGCTGGACTCCTAAGGGCTCCTCCCTGGGGAGTGCCAGTCTCCAGGGTGAAGATTCTTCTATCACCAGGGTCCAACGTCGTCCGTCCTCCCAGTGGGTACTGAGTCCTTGGTCGCATAGGACTCCACCGTAGTCCAGTCTCTCAGCTTGCTCCGAGCCTTCAAACCGCCTCCTGGTTGGGACACTTGCTGTGGACCTCTACAGCATTCCATCCTCTGTCCCAACCGGCCCAAGGGTCCACGAACACAACAAAATGAAAATATGAACCAACACAATTGTTTTCCTTCTGCACATCCCTAATATTTGCACCACAGTTAGGGTTGCCAACTGACTCCAGATTTTCAGGACAGGTTGATCCAGTTCTGGTTTACTGTATTTCCTGCTCTGGTGCTCCTATTGATACCTCTGAGAAAAGTCCATGCAGGCAGTTGGGTAAAATCAGGACCAGATCAGTCTGTCCTAAAAATCTAGATCCAGTTTTCAACCCTAACCATAGTCTGTCACAAAGAAAACTGCCTGAAAATTCCTGCCTCTTCAGTTTAGCTGCCAACTCTCCAGCATCTTTCCTATGTTTCATAGAATATTGCATGAGTTGGGGCTTTCATCAACTTGGTGCAGCAAACCCCTCCTGTACCCTGATGCTTCATCTCTGCTTCCAGCCCTCACCTCAGCCAGGTCACACCAGAGTGCATAGTGTTCATACTGGCCCAGAACTCACTGGTGAAAGCACACTACTCCCCTCTCCCTTAGCCAGCTGCACCTGCATATGACTACAGCATTGATTATATACAGTGGAGATGACCTTCCTACCAAATGTCGCCCTGAAGGAGACTTTGTATCTGGGGGCTAACACATGCAGCAAAAGCTTAAAGCCCATGTTTATCAACTACATGCAGAGCCTGGTCATCATTGGCAATCATTTCTATGTTGCTCCTTGTTTCTATTTTAGATAGTGTCTGCCTCTTGGTCCAGGACAGTGCTACGGAACAGCACTCCATTTCCTCTATGGTAGGTTGCTGCTTCAGACACATGACTGGGGACTGCTGGCCTGCCACCTGACTGCTGGAAAGGATTGTGGTATCTCCTTGGAGAAATGTTTTCCCCTTTTCAACCCATTTCCTCTAGCTTTTACTTTGACTGGCAGAAGGGGTCCCCAGGCTAGTACTGCTATCTTCCCCTATTGCCTATGCTAGCGGGTACTGCTTCTGCAGGTGATGCTGCATACGAGTTTTTATGAGATGCCCACTTGCTTCTCTCAATTGATATCCTTTCTGTCATAAATGCACGGAGAAAAACACAGGTCCTCTGTCACTTTAAAGGACTCCCAGATCAGCAGTTTCTTCTGTGATCCTTTCTCTACATGCTTGGAGACTGATGCTGGCACTAGAGTTGAGATAGAAGGAGGACCCTAAGCAAACATGACAGGGGTATCACTCATGTTTGCTACCTGTGCTGCTTGCTCTTCCTAGGGGTTTATTCCACATGGTCAGTATCATCTCTCTCTCTCCCATCACCTCACTGGAGGCTTAGACACTACTAAATAAACTTCCAAAATTCTCTTCAGCTACTAGCTGCTCAATATATTCTCATTTAGAGAATCTCAGATGAGATTCTTCCTCTAAATTAGTTGGTGCAAATAGTGCCTTCATTGCCTCAGAAGCAGGACCCAAAGAGGAGTACACTGCTGGTTTTGGGAATTGCATGTCTGCTAAACTCACTCTGCTAATGCCTGTCTTGGATGACTTTCTCAGCTTTTCTTTCTTCTCCAAAACAAAAGAGAGAGGAACAGGTGGAGATGGCACATGCTCTTTAAATCTCAATTTCTTCTCCATTGCCTTCTTCTCCTGCCATTGTGGACCTAATAAAGTTCCTTTTCAATTTAAGTGTGGGACTGCCTTTTTTATTGCTGCCCCTGCCAAAGCTACGAACTCTGCCAACAGGTTTTTCTTTGTTTTTTTTTTTTTACATGATAGAATTCATTGAAGTGCACTACCTACTGTTATGCATGCCACCTGTGGCAGACCCACGGCACGGCCCTCTCACCTTCTCATATGGACTCCAGCTACTGGTTCCTCTTCACTGGCGGTGGTGGGCTACCATCTCCGACCTAGGTTCGCCTTCGGTGCCTCCGGCTCTGCCATGGTTCCCAGTCTTGCCAGCCAAGATATCCCTGCTTGTCAGGCCTCTCTGTGTGGCCCGCAGAGAGATGCCACCATCAGCGCCACACCACTCCCTAGCTGCATGCTCGCTAGTTCTTTTAAAGGGCCCAAGGCGAGAACTGGCCATGGCCCCAGATGCTGATGTCAGACTCTTCAGCCTATATAAGCTCAGGCCTCACTCCATAGTGTTGCCTTTGCAACAGGTCTCCTCATACTCTGAGTAGTCATTGCTGATTAGGGATGTGAATCGTTTTTTGACGATTTAAAATATCGTCCGATATATTTTAAATCATCAAAAATCGTTAGGGCCACGATACAATACCAATTCCCCCGATTTATCGTTAAAAAATCGTAAATCGGGGGAAGGGGGAGGGCAGGAAAACCGGCACACTAAAACCCCCTAAAACCCACCCCCGACCCTTTAAATTAAATCCCCCCCCCTCCCGAACCCCCCCAAATGCTTTAAATTACCTGGGGATCCAGCGGTGGTCCAGAACGGCGGCAGTCCGGAACGGCCCCCTCAATTGAATCCTTTTGTCTTCAGCCGGCGCCATTTTGCAAAATGGCCGCCGCAAAATGGCGGCGGCCATAGACAAAAACAATTCGACGCAGGAGGTCGTTCCGGACCCCCGCTGGACTTTTGGCAAGTCTTGTGGGGGTCAGGAGGCCCCCCCAAGCTGGCCAAAAGTTTCTGGGAGTCCAGCGGGGTTGAGGAAGCGATTTCTTGCCGCGAATCGTTTTCCGTACGGAAAATGGCGCCGGCAGGAGATCGACTGCAGGAGGTCGTTCAGCGGCAAGAAATCGCTTCCTGAACCCCGCTGGACTCCCAGAAACTTTTGGCCAGCTTGGGGGGGCCTCCTGACCCCCACAAGACTTGCCAAAAGTCCAGCGGGGGTCCGGAACGACCTCCTGTGTCGAATCGTTTTTGTCTATGGCCGCCGCCATTTTGCGGCGGCCATTTTGCAAAATGGCGCGGGCTGAAGACAAAAGGATTCAATTGAGGGGGCCGTTCCGGACCGCCACCGTTCTGGACCACCGCTGGATCCCCAGGTAATTTAAAGCATTGGGGGGGGGGGGGGTTCGGGAGGGTGGGGGATTTAATTTAAAGGGTCGGGGGTGGGTTGTAGGGGGTTGGCTCACGATTTTAACGATTTTTCACGATATTTTTAAAACCCAAACGGCAACAATACGATTCCCTCCCCCTCCCAGCCGAAATCGATCGTTAAGACGATCGAGGACACGATTCACATCTCTATTGCTGATAGAGAATCCTCTCTACTTCATGTTCCTGATTCCTGTGGTTCCCGGTTTCTGTCTTCCTCATCCGAAGCAGGGAATCAGTTGGACCGTTAGATGATCGAGGGGTTAAAGAGGC
This sequence comes from Rhinatrema bivittatum, assembly GCF_901001135.1. Lineage (NCBI taxonomy): Eukaryota > Metazoa > Chordata > Amphibia > Gymnophiona > Rhinatrematidae > Rhinatrema > Rhinatrema bivittatum. Next base: position 365,057,092 of record NC_042620.1, on the reverse strand, counting down.
ACTTAGAGAAGATAAGGCCATCGTGGAGAGATTAAATGATTTCTTTGCTTTGGTGTTTACTAAAGAGGATGTTGGGGAGGTACCCGTACTGGAGAAGGTTTTCATGGGTAATGATTCAGATGGACTGAACCAAATCACAGTGAACCTAGAAGATGTGGTAGACCTGATTGACAAACTGAAGAGTAGTAAATCACCTGGATCAGATGTTATACACCCCTGAGTTCTGAAGGAACTAAAAAATGAAATTTCAGACCTATTAGTAAAAATTTATAACCTATCATTAAAATCATCCATTGTACCTGAAGACTGGAGGATAGCTAATGTAACCCTAATATTTAAAAAGAGCTCCGAGCGTGATCCAGGAAACTACAGACCGGTTAGCCTGACTTCAGTGCCAGGAAAAATAGTGGAAAGTGTTCCAAACATCAAAATCACAGAACATATAGAAAGACATGGTTTAATGGAACAAAGTCAGCATGGCTTTACCCAAGGGAAGTCTTGCCTCACAAATCTGCTTCACTTTTTTGAAGGAGTTAATAAACATGTGGATAAAGGTGAACCGGTAGATTTAGTATACTTGGATTTTCAGAAGGCGTTTGACAAAGTTCCTCATGAGAGGCTTCTAGGAAAAGTAAAAAGTCATGGGATAGGTGGCGATGTCCTTTTATGGATTACAAACTGGCTAAAAGGCAGGAAACAGAGAGTAGGATTAAATGGACAATTTTCTCAGTGGAAGGGAGTGGGCAGTGGAGTGCCTCAGGGATCTGTATGGGGACCCTTACTTTTCAATATATTTATAAATGATCTGGAAAGAAATACAATGAGTGAGATAATCAAATTAGCAGATGATACAAAATTGTTCAAAGTAGTTAAATCACAAGCAGATTATAATAAATTGCAGGAAGACCTTGTGAGACTGGAAAATTGGGCATCAAAATGGCAGATGAAATTTAATGTGGATAAGTGCAAGGTGATGCATATAGGGAAAAATAACCTGTTGCACTCCGCTGGCTGGGAGCGCTAGGGGTGAGATGTGTGCCCCTTGCGGTAAGACGGACCTCGTCTAGGGTTGGAGGTGACCAGGCCCCTGCTGACCTGCAGGCCTGAATGAGGCCAACCATGCAAGGTTGGTCTCTGAGTGGTCCTCTGGCTACTCCCAGCCCTTTCGGACGTGCTGCAGGGAGCAGCACAGGCGGCAGGCCGGACAAGAGACAAGGGCGGACAAGGGCTGAAGCTTGAAGGCTGAGACGAAAGCTTCAGGACTCAGGAGAAGAACACAAGGCATCAAGAACAGGAAAGAAAGACCTCCGGAAGGGTGAGTAGGTGGAAGCTCTCCCATGGAAGGCATCTGGAACTAGAGTAGATGGAGGCTCAGTGCATCAGGAACGTCCGAGGCAAGGATAACTCTTACGGACCTTAGGAGATCCAGATGAGACGAAAAGGACTTGGAAGATTAGATGAAGAGAAGTGGGTACTGTTTTTCAGGGCACTCTATACAGCCCACTACTCAGGGCAGACCCAATGGGCTGGTCACGGACCACCCTGTCCTCTACACGTCCTACACAGCCTAAGAAGGCTGGTCGGGGACCACACAGGAGCGGGGCAGGCTCAGGAAAGGAATCCAACTGACCGAGGCTCCAATGTCCGAGAACAGGAACCGGACAAAACGGCTTTACCCTCGGGATGGACATCTGGAGGACTTGAGCTAGAACATCACAGGAGCAGACATCAGAAAGATCAGGAATGTAAGGACCTCTAGCCATCAAGGACGTCAGGCCTTCTGGAACATCAGGAAGGCAGAGATGGAGGACGTCAAGAACATCAGAAGGGCAGAGACAGAAGACGTCAGGAACATCAGGACATCAGAAACCGGGATCAGGAACAGCAGAGATGAAATGAAGAGCGTTCCCTTGGAATACTGGAACACCAAGCAAGAGCAAGAACATTGAGTCCAAGGGGAAGGAGAAGCTCCTCAGACAACTGGCTCATTGAGAAGGCAAAAGCTGAGTGGAAGTTGAAGTCCTTTTATAGGGCTGAAGACAGGCAACTCCCTGGGAGGAGTTTGGATGGGCCACACCTAGCTGGCCCTATAACTGAGGAGAAGTGTTGCGGGCCGGTCCCTAGGGAGAAGGGCGTAGTCCAAACCAGGAAGTCCATGCAGACCCAAGCAAGCCTCAGGCAGGCCCCAAGGACATCGAAGGCCTCCCAGGCCCTGGAGCAAATCCTGGATAGTTTGTAGTCGAGACCCCGGCTTCAGAGCGGCTCCAGGAAATAGGTGAGAAGCCTCCTGTAGCACAGCTACAGGAGGATTCTTAACATAACCCATGCCATAGTTACACAATGTAGGTTCCGTAGTAGGTGCTACTACCCAAGAAAGAGATCTAGGCGTCATAGTGGATAACACATTGAAATCGTCAGTTCAGTGTGCTGCGGCAGTCAAAAAAGCAAACAGAATGTTGGGAATTATTAGAAAGGGAATGGTGAATAAAATGGAAAATGTCATAATGCCTCTGTATCACTCCATGGTGAGACTGCACCTTGAATACTATGTACAATTCCGGTCACCGCATCTCATAAAAGTTATAATTGCGATGGAGAAGGTACAGAGAAGGGCTACCAAAATGATAAGGGGAATGGAACAGCTCCCCTATGAGGAAAGACTAAAGAGGTTAGGACTTTTCAGCTTGGAAAAGAGACGGCTGAGGGGGGATATGATAGAGGTGTTTAAAATAATGAGAGGTCTAGAACGGGTAGATGTGAATCGGTTATTTACGCTTTCAGATAATAGAAAGACTAGGGGGCACTCCATGAAGTTAGCATGTGGCACATTTAAAACTAATCAGAGAAAGTTCTTTTTCACTCAATGCACAATTAAACTCTGGAATTTGTTGCCAGAGGATGTGGTTAGTGCAGTTAGTATAGCTGTGTTTAAAAAAGGATTGGATAAGTTCTTGGAGGAGAAGTCCATTACCTGCTATTAATTGTTGACTTAGAAATTAGCCACTACTATTACTAGCAATGGTAACATGAAATAGATTTAGTTTCTGGGTACTTTCCAGGTTCTTATGACCTGGATTGGCCATGTTGGAAACAGGATGCTGAGCTTGATGGACCCTTGGTCTGACCCAGTATGGCATGTTCTTATGTTCTTATGTCTATGTGTTGGACTGACTCTTTGGATTTCGACTCTGCTTTGTTTGACTATGCTTCAGCTTGTCTCCAGCCCCGGACCTCTGCTACGCCTGACTACTCTTCAACCTATCTCCAGCCCCAGACCTCTGCTATACCTGACTACTCTTCAACCTATCTCCAGCCCCAGACCTCTGCTATGCTTGACTATACCTGCCTTCTCCATGCCCTGACCATTGCCTTGATTGACTACGCCTGCCTTCTCTATGCCCTTACCATTGCCTTGATTGACTACACCTGCCTTTTCCGTGCCCTGACCATTGCCTTGATCGACTATGCTACAGACCTCTCCGTATCCAGAGTACTACATTGCTTGCCACGACCTATGCTTGCTGCTGGCTCCGATCCTAGCCTGTCAGTGATGCCACCTCTCGCCTATCCCCTGGACGTGGACCTCCAAGTCTCTGGCCTTTCTTTGCTCGAGCGCTTCTAGTTGCCTTTTGTTCCTTTGGCGCCTGAGTTCCTGTACCAAATCCAGTCTAGGGTAGGACTACACCATCTACTGGCTGCTGTCTGGGCTGAACTCTTTACTGTCTAACCTCGAGGCCCACCTAAGTCCTGCCGGCCCCGGCACCCAAAGTTTCAACCTGAGGGGAACGAGGGCTGGTATAGGTGAAGCTCCAGTGGCCTCTAGGTTTAGCCCACTCCACCTGCCGACGGTGGGGACCCATAGTTCCCAACCTACGGGTTGCATCAACCCCACCTCGGCCAAGGGTCCACCTCCGACGCAACACCTATTAGGGTTTTGGATATTATAAATGAATTTGATACTGTAATTGTACCCTCATGCAGAGTACCACTTACTCTATGGAGAACTGTCTCACAGACACATACACCATATATTTGTGCTGCGCTGTGTGTGCTAGTGCTGAATGACTGCACACAAAGAAACAGTCAAAAAAGACTGGCAGTCTGATAGGAATCTTCTCTTCAATCTTTGAGCATACGCTGCTCCCTAGAGATGTGAATCGGAACCGGAATCGGTTCCGATTCCGGTTCCGATTCACATCGTGATTTTTCTTTTGTCTGGCCCGATCGGGTTTTTTTTTATCGGCTGCACCCGAGCCGATAAACAAAAAACCCACCCCGACCTTTTAAAACTAATCCCTTAGCTTCCCCCACCCCCAAACCTTTTACAGGTACCTGGTGATCCAGTGGGGGTCCCGGGAGCGATCTACCGCTCTCGGGCCGTCGGCTGCCACTAATAAAAATGGCGCCGATGGCCCTTTGCCCTTAACATGTGACAGGGTACCCATGCCATTGGCATGGGTACCCATCCAGTGCTCCTACCATGCTCCTACCCTGTCACATGGTAGGAGCACTGGATGGCCCGCACCATTTTTAAAGATGGAGCGGCCATCCAGTGCTCCCTCCATGTGACAGGGGCCGGCCAATGGCACGGATACCCTGTCATATGGTAAGGGCAAAGGGCCATCGGCACCATTTTGATTAGTGGCAGCCGACGGCCCGGGAGTGGGAGATTGCTCCCGGGACCCCCACTGGACCACCAGGTACCTGTAAAAAGTTTTTTTGGGGGGTCGGGAGGGTGGGGGAAGCTAAGGGATTAGTTTTAAAGGGTTGGGGTGGGTTTAGGGGTTATTTTTGTGTGCTGTTTTTCCCGCTCTCCCCCAAAATGATAAGAGAACCCCCACGAACAATTTAGTGGGATTTTCCTATCGGTTTCAGGGAGCCCCCGATTTCTGACGATTTTGAAAATATTGTACGATATTTTCAATCATCAGAAGCACGATTCACATCCCTACTGCAGTGCTCACCTCATTAGTATCCAAACAGAACGAGACACAAAAATCACTAGTACTGGCACAACTGCCACACTGTCTCCCACCCTAACCCTCTCCCAGTGAAGAGAAATATCAAATTCAGCAGCAGTGTACTGCCTCTCTTCCTGGTACTGTGAGTCCACTGTAGCACATAGAATAGAAGGAGCCATTTCCAGTGCCAAATCCAAAAATTAAGTTCTTTTAAAACTCTAAGAGAGCTTCTCCTAGCAAAAAGCTAGAGAGGAAATAGACTCCTCCTTATAGTGGGAGTGCATTAACATTACTTAATCCAAAGAGCATCTATAGGCTATTAAAAGATGCTGCATCATGATTTGTCCTCTGGCTAGTCTACTTGCCAACCTGTCCTACTTGTCTCTGACAAGGCTCTGACAGGTGGCGTGGTCATCTAGGGAAGAGCTGGTTGCTGTAGTTCAGTTGTTTTTATTCTCCATAGTCAGTCTTCAACGAGCCATATAAATGAATGGGAAACAAATGAATGGGACAAAGAATATTTGTCATGGGACCCCCTCCATTTGTATTGGGAGGCCATGAATGAAACAAATATAGGCACATTTGTTATGTTTTGCTCTTTTGTTTCAAACAAATGCACATTCCTAGTGGACTGTGCATTTGTAATTTATGGGTTGTGGTTTTAAATGGTCTATGTATTTGGGACATGTCCATAACTTATTGAGATGTAATGAATAGCTTGGATTTAATACTATAAAAGTGATGGTAGGTAGAATAATTATTATCAGCACAATGCTCAACAGTTTCCTCCTACTCTTTTGTACTTCCAACTCAGTCTTGATGCCTTGTTTCTTCCTTCACAAATACCTATTTTATATTTCATGCCTTTCTCCCCAAAACAAAACAAACATATCTAGTCTGGTCATTGCAGTGACTGTCCTGAACCAAGGACAATGTGCCAGAGCTGCTTCCAGAATCCTGCAGTCATGGATTCTGAATCCTGCCAAGAGATGTCACCCTTAAGCAATGACCATAGCACCCTCCCCTCTTGGGGCCTGTGAATAGTACCATCTCTACAATATATCCAATCAACCTGGGAGCAGAAGTTGTTACTTAGGGATGAAACCAGGGGTCTTCTGAGCCACAGGATCACCCGAGGTTAGTTTTACAAATATGTCTGGGTATACATCTATATGCGCCTATATATAATACTTATTAGACCTTCCTCAAAAAAACTAAAACAACTTAACAAAAAGCAGTAAGAAATGTAAAAAAATATGAAATATATTCTAGATGCATGCAATTTTTTTATGCTTCATGGAGCATGCATTTAGAATATAAAAAATCCACCAGATTTTTACAAAAATATTGTGTATGTTAGCCTTTCTATTTGTGAAATAAATTACTTCATCTTAAAAGTATATAGCAGATATTGAACTCATGGTAGCATACAGAACAGTGACTGAATACTAACAAGTTTGAAACTTGTGAGTTGAAATGCCATGTCACGGCTCCAGCCTGACTGCATCTTTAGATTTGTCTTGAAATAAGAAATGAAATTCCAAGCAGGAATGCTTATTTATTCATACCCCTCTGTGCAATAAATAAATAAGTAGTCTACTCGATTGTGTACATATAGACAAAAGTCTTAATGAATAGAACCTTAAATAAAAAAAAAAAAAGAAACATTTCTTTGGAATTGCTTTCAAGGCTTGAATCTTACTTTGCATTTATGGTAATCAGTATACTGTTTTTTCCCCAAATAAAAAATCCCTGCATTTCATTAACTATCTATTAAGAACCCATTATGCCTGCAATATGTCTTTTCTTGACATTTCTAAACTAGGTTTTTCAGGTCATAAGTAAGGCTGTGATGGCTGAATTCTGTTTTTCATATGTACAGAATACTAACGGGTGACTAACAGTGAGTTAACACCATATGTAAGTGTTGTACATTATCTTCTAATTTTATACATCACAACTGGTAGTATAAATACTCAGATCAGAACACAAGCTTGTGAGGAGTAAAGAGTTATTATATGCTGAAAGCACATAATCTAAGTTAAAGTTGAAATAAAAAAGCAAGTAACACGCATATAGCTGGAGAATAAAATAAGAGGTGGTTCAAGGCTGCAGCTTTTCTGTACTGAAAAGTAGTAATCACTATTTATCAATAAGGGTAATTTTCAAAAGCCGCGTCTATGGGGAAAGCAGTGTTTTACTCTCAGATATGGAGGTTTTGAAAATTGTTCCTGCCCCCTTATATGTGCATAGTGCCACTTAGCATGCATTTTTACCTACACTAGGGGTAGGAGCAGGGTCTGCATCCATGTACATACTTTTGAAAATTCAAAAGGTATGCACTTATTTCTAGCCAGAAAAATCCACCGGCCACAAAATTATGGAAAAATGCAAGTAATTTTGTCCTTAGTTTTTAAAGTGAAAGTATGTGGAGGGCTTTCACTTTGAATATTAGTTACAAAGTCCATGGGTTAAGAGATCACCCACAAAACTTACAGCCTGAAAATTATGTCCTCCTTCCGTAAATCCTTATTTTTAATTGTAGTAAGCTGTCTCTGTTTAGTTCACCATTGTCTAACAATGTCCTGAATGATCACACACGGGGTCTGAGCTGAATGGTTTCTGTGGCTTGCTTGTTACATCATTGTGACTCTTGTTCTCACTGTGGACCAATGGGATCCTGTGAGCCCGAGGTAACTGTGCTGCTCTCAGAGGTTAGGGGAATTAGGGTGAGGGGTGGTGGGGCAGAGGTTTGGCAGGGAGGAGGGTTTCATGAGGAACTTAGATTTTTAATTAATACAAGGTGGATATCCCACGGGGCACAGTTTCCTGTTAAATTATAGTACAACCATTTAAATGAGAAAATACATTCTGAAATGTTCATCTGCTATCCCGTTAATTATATTTAAACTGAGTTGATGAATATTTAGTCATGGAAGATGGAGACAAACAGGTGTCATTGTTTATCTCCAGCAGAGCTGTGGATACAAGCAGAAGCTGAGGCTCCGGAGCTATGAGAGAAGCAGGTCTCATCCACAATCAGCAGCATGCTGTCGCACTCGGCAGATGTGCGTATGTTACCAAAGTGTTTCTTAATCAGCACGGCATTACAGTTATAGATTAGTTATTCAAGCTTCACAATTATATTAAGTGTAACTTTTCCCCTTATTTTTTTTTTTTTTTGTGTCTGTGTTTGTCAGTTGGAATGATGAGTAATAAAAAAAAAACTAAGGAAACTTAGAAAAATCTTGGTCATACTATAGAAAAATATTACCTAGCATGGCAAAGAAAGGTGCACGGCTGAGTAGAAATCTGTTTTGGGCAGCCAGAGGGGGCTGTTTGTCAAGGAAACAAGTTTCCTGTGGGGTATTCAAGATTACCCAGAGATATGTGCAACTTTTAGCAAATCTTTGCACAGCCCTGCTGATAAAAGTATTGTAAATGAAATATCATTTGTGTAGAAACATAGGAATTGACTGCCTAGTGTTACACTCGGCGGCCCATGTGCTACCCCCAAGAAGGAAAGCACCTTCCGCATGCCATGCTACCTCCCAGTACAGAGAACACTGCCAGCCATCCATGCAGCAGAATGCTGCAGTCACTGACATGCTGCATCTTCTAGATGAGAATCTGCAGGGCTCCTCCCTGCAGTTAGCACCAATCTCGCCTTGGCCCAAGGGTCCACAGACACAACAGTTTGCTGTGGCTATGGATTTGGCAGACTTAATGTTACTGCAGGCCATCCCTGGTATAGCCCACTAGCTGCAAGACCAGCAAAGTGCTCTGGAGCTCCTGGCCACTGTAATGGACCGGCTCATCACCCGTCTGGATGCCTTGACCACTCCTGCGGCACTGCCTCCACCTCCACTGATACCACTACCTCCTTCAGTACCCAGTTGGCCAGTCCCCCAGTTGCCATCTCCACTCTGGTATGCTGGGGACCCCAAGTCATGTCAGGGATTCTTAAACCAGTGCAAAATGCATTTCCAGTTACAGGATCCACTATTCCCCAACGATCAAACTAAAACCAAATACATCTTCTCCCTGCTTGATGGAACAGCACTGGCCTGGGCTTCTCTTCTCTGAGAGTGAGGAGATCCCCTCCTGCTTGACCTGCAACAGTTCATGAAGCAGTTCCACACTGACTTTGAGGAGCCAGTTTGTGCAGCAACAATGGTCTCTGACTTGCTCTAGCTCTGTCAAGGCTCCCGAACTCTGGATGAATATGCAGTGGAGTTTTGGACAAGAAGATAGTTTAGTTGCTATCTTTCTAGAAGGCCTCTCTCTGGGAAAATCAAAGATGAGCTTGCTACCAGGATCTTCCCACCTCGCTAGAGGCTCTCATTGCCCTAACTGACAAAATTGATCGTCATTTGTAGCAAAGGGCATGAGAGACTCAGCCAGCAAGGAGGAGAATATTGCTTGCACCTTACTTCTAACATCTGCTTTCATGCCTTACTACCACACTCTCCTCTTTCTCCAGAAGAGCTGATGCACATGGGATACTGCTAGTTGTCCCCAGAGGAGAGGCTCTGCCACATACGGCAGGGCTTTTGTCTCTACTATGCAGCCCGAGGCCATCTCTTCGCCCAATGTCCACAGAAGTTGGGACTTAAATGCCTAGGATCTTTCAGAGAGATGACCCTAGGCCTTACCATTCCAGCCCCTTCTCCTGCTGGTCATACTGGCACTGGGCTCCACCTGTTTCTCCACCCAGGTCTTCATAGACTCCGGTTCTAGGGAGAATTTCATTTTGCAAGACCTGGTCAATCAACTCCAAATCTTCACATTCCAGATGTTTTCACCTCTGGTAATCTCCTCTATGTACAAGATCCACTTCCAGGCCAGGTCACCCACACCCTGGCACCTATAGCCTTTTGAACATAGAGAAAATCAAGCTTCATGTGATTTCCAGAGCCATTGATCCCATCATACTAGGTCTGCCATGGCTCCAACATCAACCACAGTTCAACTCATCTGCCTTACAACTTGTCCACTTGGGCCATGTCCGTACAGACTCCTATTTGGGGCTGGCAGAACTTCCTTATCCAGTGACCATGGCTTCCTTACTTCTGGGACTTCCCCCTCAGTATGCAGATTACAAGGATGTCTTCTCAAACAAGAGTGCTGACGTATTGCCTCCTCATTGCACATATGACTGCGGCATTGAGCTCCATGCAGGTGGGGTGGGGGTGGGGGGTTATCCCCTATGTCTCGCAGAGACTTGGGCCTATATTGAGGAGAATTTGGAACATGGATTTATCCACTCTTCCTCTTCCCCAGCAGGGGCCTGGATTCTTCTTAGTCGCGAGGAAAGACTGATCTTTAAGGCCTGAACACCATCACTAAGAAGGACTGTTATCCATTACCTCTAATAGCAGAGCTCTTCGATCACGTACAGGTCACCAAGATTTTTACAAAATTGGACCTCAGGAGTGCGTACAACCTCATCCACATCAAGGCTGGTGATGAATGGAAAACCACATTTAACACTTGCGAACGGACACTGAGTATTTGGTCATGCCCTTTGGGCTTTGCAACACCCCAGCAGTTTTCCAGAAAATGGTCAAGATCTTCTGCAGCCTGCTGTATGCCTGCATACCTACAGTACCTGAATGTAAACCGGTGTGATATCTCAATTGAGATCGAATGTAGGTATATAAAAATAATAAATAAATAAATAATTGTATACTTGAATGAAATACTGATCTTTTCTCAAACCCTGAGTGCCCACCAGAGAAATATTTGCATCATCCTGCAATGCTTGTTAGAGAATAATCTGTATGCCAAACTGGAGAAATATTTCTTTGAACAAGAGGAACACTCCTTCCTTAGGTACATAGTCTCATGAGATGGGTTTTGCATGGATCCTGCCAAGGTAAAAGCCGTCATGGACTGGCCTCGTCCCGTGGGGCTCTAGGCCTTACAATGATTTCTGGGGTTTGCTAATTATTACCACCAGTATTCCAAATTATTCCTCCTTGGTAGCTCTCCTTACTTCCCTTACTTGCAAGGGTGTCGATATAAATCAATGGCCACCAGAGGCTATTGAGGCCTTTCAGAAGTTAAAGAATGTCTTTGCTGATGAGCTTGCTTCTGTCATCTGGACTCCACATGACCCTTACTTTTAGATGTAGATGCCTCTACCCTGGGGGTAGGAGCTGTCCTCAGACACACACTTCAGAAGGAGTACTACGCCTCTGTTAGTTCTTTTCTAAGATGTTCTCCCCAGCCAAATGCAACTACAGCATTGGAGATCAAGAGATCTTGGCAGTCAAGCTGGCTCTCGAGGAATGGCACCATCTTCTTGAAGGGGCTCAATACTATCTCACCATATAGAAGGACCACAAGAACCTCGAACATCTACATCAAGTTTAGTAGCTTAATGCGAGACAGGCCCATTGGTCTTTATTTGCTTGCTTTGATTTTGAGTTATGATACCACCCCATGCTCAAAAATCTCTCTCGCTCCTTCCAGACCGAGGATGTCCCAGAACCTTCTAGGCACATCTTCGATCCCGCTAAAATACTCCTGGCCACTATGGTGCCTGTCCCTCCAGGGAAGACAGTAGTACCTTCCAGATTGCATGAGAAAGTGTTAAAATGGGCCCATGATTCCAATGTTGCAGGACTCCAATGTCACAGGACACCCTGGGCAGGAACAAATCCTTGAATTCCAAAGGTACTACTGGTGGCCCCAAATGAAGCAAGATGTGAAGGCCTATATTGACTAGTGTCCTACTTGTGCACAGCAAACAGCACTGCATGACCGACTCTGGGGGCTATTACAGCTGTTGCAAGCCCTCTGAGAGCCCTGGACTCACTTGTCCACTTGTCCACAGACTTCATCATGGACCTTTCCATCTCTGAATGTATCACCATGATTGCTCATTTCTCCAAGATGGCACACTTTGTTCCATTATCAGGGCTTCCTTCCACTCCAGAACTGGCTTTACCCTCCACATCTTTTGCCTACATAGATTGCAAAGCACATACTATTGAATGGAGGAATTCAGTTCACCGAGCAATACTGGCGCTGTCTCTGAAAAACTTTTTGTATCACACTCAGCCTCACAACAGCCTACCATCTGTAAAGCAAAGGGTAAGCAGAGCATATCAACCATATCCTTAAAACCTTCCTCCGCTCGTATGTCAATGATCCCTAGAGATGTGCAGTCGTTTATCACGAATTAGGCAATTACAACGAAATTGCCTAATTCGTAGTGGTTCGGGGGCCCCGAAACCCAAAAAGGATTTTCCCTGAACTTTGGGGAAATTCCGTTTTTCGGGTTTGCATGGGGAGAGGGGCACATTTTTTTTAAAATTAAAAACCACCCCAAACCACCCCAAACATTTAGATTAACTATAATACAACCCCCCCCCATCCCGATCCCTCCCCAAGACTTACGAACATCCCTGGTGGTCCAGTGGGGTCCCGGGTGCCATTTGTTCCTCCGTGCCCATGTGCGCCATTGCCAGCCTTGTTCAAAATGGTGCCGAATAGCCTCTGAACTACTATGTCACAGGGGCTACCAGCACCATTGGTCAGCTCCTGTCACATGGTAGGAGCACAAGATGGCGCCGATGGCCATGTGACAGGGGCTGACCAATGGCGCCGGTAGCCCCTGTGACATGGTAGTTCAGAGCCTATTCGGCACCATTTTGAGCAAGGCTGGTAATGGCGCACATGGGCACGGAGGAACAAATGGCACCCGGGACCCCGCTGGACCATCAGGGATGTTCGTAAGTCTTGGGGAGGGATCGGGATGGTGGGGGCAGTTTGTATGTATGTACGAAAATGATTTTAAATGCTTGGGGTGGGGTTTTTTTTAGCTTTGTTTCCGGCTTCGTTTTTTGACCCGGTTTCGGGTTTCCTCGTTTCGTTTTTCAAAAAAACTAAACGAGAAAACCCGAATTTTACCACGAAGTATCCGAGTCAAAAAACGACCCGGTAGAAAAAAACGAAGCACATCTCTAATGATCCCTCTTGCCTTGGGCCGAATTCTCCCATAATAATCACATCAACACTTCCACCGGCACCAACTGGTTTATGGAAAATAAACTTTGCTTCCTTTTATCTCTGCCCATGATAATTCCTTCACCAGTGGCTCAGATCTCAGCCTAGGAATTGCATGAACTATGGGCATGAAGCAATCAGTTGATTGAGAAAGCCACTAACCAGGCAAAGAGAATGGCAGATACCCATAGAAGGCCAGCTCAATAATTCAATAGGGGGATAAGATTTGGCCAAATAACCACCACTTACACCTATGATTTCTTTTGATGTGCTTGGCACTGCACTTCATTGGGCCTTTTTTTCTGTGCTGTGTCAACATACCAGTTAAGGCTACCACCAACATTAAAAATCCATAAGGTGTTTCACAAGTCCTTGCTCAAGCCAGTAGTGCTCTCTTGGCTCTCCAGAGTGCTACTTGAACCAGACGGAGACATTACATATGAAGTTCAAGAGATCCTGGATTCCCACAGGAGGGGCAGATGAGTAGAATACTTAATCTTATGGAAGAACTATGGCCCACAAGAAAATTTGAGAGCCATTGTCCAACATATTGGACCCCTGAATTTTAAAAGACTCACCATCAGTACCCTGGTAAACCTAAGGTCTCAGGAGGGGGGCTTAAAAGGGGGGTACAGTTATGCTTGGCGGTCCATGGGCAGCCCCTATGAACCACCACTCTTAGCTCCATCCTTGGGCTGGCCATGCCACATTCCAAAGCAGGGAAGCACTGTTGGCACACCATGCCGCCAGGTGCAGACAATGCAGCCTGCCATCCACATAGCAGAATGCTATTGTCACTGACATGCTGTGTCTTCCTAGGTGCATACACCTCTCCCTGGCACTTAAAGGGATCATGGCAGGAAAGTCCTTGTGGCCTCTAATGATGATATCAGCCCCATGGCCCTATAAGAAGGCAGCATTCCAGACACAGCTTGCCTCAGCAACGTGTCCAGCTATTCGATAGTAATGTGTGTTGCTCTCAGCATTACAGCCTATCTTCAGTCTTCATCTAACTTGTCTTCTGTTTTCATCCTGCCTGTTCTTGCCTTTGCTTGCCTTTGCCTGTCTGCCCTGCCTATCCATCCCTCTTCTCCTCCTTTGGATGGATACCTGGTTTTGACCTCTGCCTGGACCCTGCATACACCTGATTTCTGCCTGCCTCTGACCACTGCCTGGACCCTGGATATGCTTGACCTCTGCCTGCCTACAACCCTAACTAACTTTGGACTTCTTCTTCCATCAGCAGAGACCCCACCTAAGCGCTGCTGACCCCATCACTCAAAGGCTCAACCAGAAGAGAACATGGGCTGGTATATGTGAAGGTCCTGACTGGTCTCTGCTTCTCTGGGTCCATCTGCCAACAGTAAGAACCTGCAGGGCTCCTCCCTGCAGGTAGCGCAAATCTTGCCTCAGCCCAAGGGTCCACAGACACAATACCTGGTTTCCTCTGCTTGATGCCTAGTGCATGACTAGGTACTCTTCTCGTTATTCCCTCTTTCGACCTTACCATCACTTTGAATGTCTGATACTGTTTGGTTGTTACCATTTCTCTTGAGAGGTTAATCTCAGGTGTCTGTCATGCTCTCAATAAGGAGGTAACTCCTCTCGCTTCTTCTGAGTCACACACTTTTTCTTTTAAACTTCATGCCATGACTCTAAAGATATGTGGACTATTTCAAATCAAACAAGGCAGATTTCATCCTGATTAGAATTAAATGGATTTGTCAGATTTTTCCTTATTTCTTGAAACTTTTCCAGGTTGAAAAACTAATTGGAGGCGTTCAGACATTTCTAATCATGAACTCTTGTCTTTAAGCTTTTTTTTTGTGGAAAATGTTACCTTATTGTACTTAAAACTTGATAGATAACTGAATATTTCTATCATGTACCCAGATCCCCAGATCCCTTTCTAATAATATTATAGGTCTTTATAAATTATGTAGAACTAGAGAAATATATGTTCATTGTTAAAAATGTGGATTCCAGTAGGAATGCTTATGCTGCATGGGAGAGTTGCTTTACATTGTTTGAATTCTCTGTCTCCTTACTCCCTACATATTCAATTACAATTCAGTAGAGTTTGCTCTTTATTGTTGGTTAATGGTTATTGTTTCTGCTTCTAGCTGGATCATGAGCAGGAAACAGCAATGGTAGAAAAGAAAATTATTTCACCTGCTCACAAGGAAAGTGCAAATGATATCAGACCAAGTATGGGAACACAGAGTTAAGTCTACAGGACTAGAGGTATTACCCTGGTCAGTGACTAAAAGCCTGAACCTTTGAATCTATAAGGTTGATATTCAAAGAGGTTTGTCCAGATAACTTTTGACAACCCTGAAGTTTTAAATTTCCCACCCTTCTCAGCTGTCCTAATTTTAGCAATGTAATATATTATCGCTAAAATTCAACTGGATAAAAAGAAGGAGGGCTGGAACGTACATGAGACATGGCTATTGGCTAAGAGTTATTTAGCTAATGTCAATATTCAGTGTTAAGATACAATGAAGGTACCAAACAAAAAACAATTCCCAAAATTGTGAACACAGAACTAAAAAAAGGGAATCAATCTACATATATGCAATACTTTTATTATATATATAAAAAAAGGTTTTTTAAGACATCTTATCCCAAAAATTTCAACAATGTAAAGTAATTGAAAGGGTCCAAAACCCCTCACAATCGTCACAAGCCTCAGACCCCAAACTCCCTCCCCTCCCCTCTCCTCCTTGCCCTGACTCCTCCCCTCCCAGTCATTTACATCCTATCATGTGAAAAGACCCTTTTCGCATGTGATAGAGGTTTATTGCATTTATTAGGGCCTTATCGTGTGCGATAAACCTTTAGAAAATAAGCCCCTTAGTTGGGATATTCAGCGGCACATCTAAGCCGCTGAATATACCCAGATGTTAATAGTTATCAAAATAACTGCTATTGAGCAGATCTAACTTATCTGGCTAACAAAGCTGGATAAGTTTGGATATCGTTACTTATCCTGCTATGTTAGATGGATAAGTACTAAGTATCTCCTCCACGAAACTCTCATTTCCTACCCCCCACTTAGCTGGATAAGTATTTATTTAACCAGATAAGTGTTGGTCACTAAATGTAGCCAGATATTCAGCCGCTGTCACTTAGCTGGATAAGTCCTTATTTATCCAGCTAACTTCTTTTTCTTTAGAAAAAGAAAATGACACCCTACCCCCAATGCCAACCTGAAACTTCCCTGGGTCCTCCCAGAGCCCAGCCTGAAACTAACATAGGTTTTCCCTGGGCTGACCCAAAGTTTTCCTGACTTCACTCAGGCTGCCCCAAACCATCCACCCAAAAGCTACTAGGGGCTGGGAGCACCCCAGCACCTACTTACTCCACCCATTGAGAGGCAGGAAGGATGCCCACTCACCTGGGTCATCTGGTTTTAAATGGCGCTGGTTGCTGAGATTGATGCCATAACTTCAAAATGGTGCTGCTCTTAGGGCTGGTGAGCATGTTTTCTTGTATAGCTGTATATTTGTATGTCCATACAAGAAAATGGCATCGGCCATTCCTGAGAATGTGCCATTTTAACATCAGTATGGAACCTGTGTCATTTGAAAGTGGATGACTCAGGGCCAAGAGATGAGTGGGCATCCCTCAGGCCACTATGGGTGGAGTAGGAGCCAGGTTGATTACTGGCCCTGGCACTTTCATGGGGTAGGTGAGAGGGGGTGCAGGGGGACCTGGGGAGTTTTATTTTGTTTTGCTTTATTGGGGTTTTTTTTTAATGTTTATTTCATTTCTGCAAAGGACAGAAACAAATATTAAAAAAAACAATACCCAGGGGACCTCCCAAAAAAAAAAATATTGAATCAATGAAACAATTTTAGAAACCTTACACTCTTAGAAAAGATGGAACATCAACTACATACTATAAATATGACATTAGTGTCCAACAAGAGCCTAGAAAAATTGACAATCTGGACACTTACGTTGAACTTAATATACAAATATTTGCCCAAGAATGGTAGGTGGAAGGGTAAGATTTTTCTTAATTTCCTAGCCCTTCAGTTGCCAGATTTACTGACTCTTATTCCATGCAATGACTCACTAAAGATACAAGCAGAAAGAAAAAAAGATTGCCTACTAAGAAGAGAATCACAACATTTTTTCCTGTGGTTCAAGTGAATTACTTTCACATACCTTCTTGCAAATAGCAATATAATCTTCAGAGCTGCCTGGATCAGCATATGGATAATAATGCTTCATAGGCTGAAATGAATCTTAGTTTCTTAAGGTAGAAAAAACTGTAGAAATCTAGTTTGGGAGATGAGACAACTTTTGAACATAGCCCATGATACAGGTCATCCCAACAATAGCTATTAAGTATTCAGAGAAAGCATTAATACTGTAAAAACTCCAAGGAGAGCTCACTATTGCTAACCATATTTGATGAGATTACTAGAAATACTATTTTATAAACAAAATAGTGAGGAAAGAAGTAAAAAGTTATAACTTGTTCCTAGCTTATACACTTGAACTCTCACTTCTATTTTCCAGGATAAATCTGTTTTCCCTTTTTTATTCTCTGATAAATGTTAGTCTTTTAGGGATGTGCATTTATTTAAAACGAATGGGTAATCTGAGCCAAAACTATTTTTGTTTCAGTTTATTTTACCCAAATTGAATGCATGGCCCTAATGAAAAATATGAACCATTTTTTATATTTTTCATTTTGGTAAATATAGTGAATGCTATTAACAAATAGTGCCCACTGCTTTCTGAGAAAATAATAAATGTTGCGGCCCTGGGCCGCCCCCGGGATCGCCACTCACCCCGACGCGGTTCCTTACCTGCCCCGATCCGGTTCCGGGCTTCCCCGAGCCGCGTTCGGGCCGTGCAGGCCCCGAGAACGGCGCTCCCACGCCGAGCTAGCTGCCGGCGTTCTCCCGCAGCTGGCCCCGCCCCCTAGCTGCGCACGCACGGCAGGTCCCTGCTCTTAAAGGGGCCAGCGCGGGAAATTGCAGCACTGCCCTAGGATGACATCAGACGCTTCAGGGTATTTAACCCTGCAACTAGATCTTCTCCTTGCCTTGCAACGAGGTTCCCAGGGTTCCCCTGCTCCCAGTTGCGGTGTTCCTGCTTCATCTTCTGATTTCGCTGGTTCCTGACTCGGATTGGCTTTCGGTGTTTCTCTGGTTCCTGACTCGGATTGGCTTTCGGTGTTTCTCTGGCTCCTGACCCCGGTTCGGCAAGCGGTGATTCTCTGGTGTACGACTTGGCCTGGTGAGCGACGATCCTCCGGCTCTCGACCTTGGACTTCTTCAGGAGTCCGTCTCCAAGGTCCCACCTAAGTCCCAGCGGCCGGGTCCCTACGGGCTCCTCCTGGGGGGACACCGGCTTCCAGGGTGAATCTCCTAAGTCCCAGCGGCCGGACTCTTACGAGCTCCTCTCGGGGGAGTGCCGGCTTCCAGGGCGAAGACCTTTGACCACCAGGCCAGTCCCACCTTCTCTTCATCTCCCTTCTGGGCCCTTGGTCGCGTAGGGTCTTCCGTGGTTTCCTCCACCAGCCATCCTCGACTCCGCCTCTGCCGCCTCCCGGTCAGGACCACTGCTGCGAACCCTCACAGCATTCCATCCTTTTGTTCCGATCAGCCCAAGGGTCCACGAAGCTAACAGATTGCAAGGCCATGGACCCGGCGGACCTTGCCGGTTTGAAGGCTATTCCGGGGATTGCCCAGAAGCTGCAGCAGCAACAGATTTGCCTCGACACCCTGATGTCCACAGTGCAACGGCTAGCGGACCGCGTGGAGGGGGCCTCGGCTGCCAGCGCTGCGGCATCCACTTCCCAGGCTAGTACCGGACCTTCCGCTCCCATACAGATGCCGGCTCCATCCCGGTATTCTGGGGATCCTAAGGCGTGCCGCGGCTTCCTTAATCAGTGCTACATCCGCTTCGACTTGCTGCCAGCACAGTTCCCGTCCGATCGGGTCAAGACGACGTACATAATCTCCCTCCTGGATGGGAGGCCGTTGTCTTGGGCATCGGCCCTCTGGGAACGCCAGGATTCCCGACTAAACAATTTGGTACAGTTCATCCAATCCTTCCGCCGAGTCTTCAATGAACCCTCTCGGTCCGCCACGGCCGCCTCAGAACTGCTTCAGCTAAGGCAAGGGAACCGGCCACTGGAGGAGTACGCCATGGAGTACCAGACTTTGGCCACAGAATTGGCGTGGGGAACGGACAGCTTGCACAGCATCTTTCTGGAAGGCCTTTCCCCACGTCTCCAGGACGAGCTCGCAGGTCGGGACCTCCCTGATGACCTTCAAGAGCTAATCGAGCTGGCCGGCCGGGTAGACCGACGAATTCAACGTCGATTCCGGGAGCGAAGGCCCACTCAGGGGCAAACCGCCCGCAGGACCACTCCGCCCCGTATCCGGTCCTCACCGCCCGCATCCACAACCGCTTCGGCAGAAGAACCCATGCAATTGGGCCGGGGTCCCCTGTCATCCGAAGAGCGGAGGCGCCGTCGTTCCCAGGGACTGTGTCTCTACTGCGGGGGCAAGGGGCACTTCCTGGCCCGCTGTACCGAGCATCCGGGAAACGCCCGAACCTAGAGTCTAGTGGGGAGTTGATTCTAGGCAGTACGTCACCCCACTCCCCATGTACCGTACCGGTAAGGCTGTGTCTCCCGAAGGGAGGATTTGACGCCTTAGCCCTGCTTGACTCTGGGTCCGGGGGGAATTTCATCCTTCGAGACTTGGTGCAGCAACTTCAGCTCGGGGTCCAGCCCCAAGAACCGCCCGTGCGAGTCTCTTCCATCCATGGGACTCTGCTTCCTGGTACCATCTCTACGCGCACGTGTCCTCTGAAGCTTCAGGTAGGCGTCCTGCATAGAGAGGAGATTTTGTTCCTTATTCTGGAGAAGTCCATCCATCCAGTCATCCTGGGTCTACCCTGGCTCCGGGAACACTCGCCAGTGATAGATTGGAGTACACTTCAGATCACGTCCTGGGGACCCGCATGTGTCCAACATTGTCTTCCCGCTCGTCCTCTGCAAACGCTTCCTCTCCTCACAACCCCGTTGACGGTACCACCACAGTATCACGCCTTCCAGGACGTCTTCTCTAAAGAAAAAGCGGAACTACTCCCGGAGCACCGACCCTTCGATTGCGCAATCAACCTGCTGCCAGGAGCCACACCGCCCCGTGGGAGAGTCTACCCTTTATCTCTGCCTGAGACCCAGGCTATGTCCGCATATATCAAAGAAAACCTGGACCGAGGTTTCATCAGACCCTCGAACTCCCCGGCTGGGGCCGGATTCTTCTTCGTGGGGAAGAAGGACGGGTCTCTTCGGCCCTGTATCGACTACCGGGGCTTGAACCGCATTACCAGGCGTGATCGCTACCCGTTGCCCCTGATTCCCGAACTCCTGGATTGCCTTCAAGGGGCCAAAGTGTTTACCAAGCTGGACCTCCGGGGGGCCTATAACCTTGTAAGGATCCGTCCGGGGGACGAGTGGAAGACCGCCTTTAACACCAGGGACGGTCATTACGAGTACCTCGTCATGCCTTTCGGCCTCTGTAATGCCCCTGCTGTGTTCCAGAATCTGATGAATGAGGTACTTCGTGACATGCTTCATACCTGCGTGATAGTGTACCTCGACGATGTGCTAATATACTCCCAGGACCTGAAGGCTCATCGTCAACATGTCTGCCAAGTACTCCAGAAACTGAGGGAGAATCGGCTGTACGCCAAATTGGAGAAGTGCCAATTCGAGCAAGAGTCTCTGCCCTTTTTAGGGTACATCGTCTCGTCCACGGACTTCCATATGGATCCTGACAAGGTTGCCGCTATTAAGAACTGGTCACAGCCACTGGGAGTTAAAGCGCTTCAGCGTTTCTTGGGCTTCGGCAACTTCTATCGTCAATTCATCCCACACTACTCCAGCTTGGTAGCTCCTTTGACGGCCCTTACTCGGAGAGGTGCCGACGCCAGGAACTGGCCCCCCGCGGCCGTACAAGCCTTTCAACGTCTCAAGGAGGCCTTCCTACAAGATACCTGTCTCCGCCATCCCAACCCGCAGGAACAATTCATCGTGGAAGTCGATGCTTCCGACGTGGCCGTAGGGGCTGTGCTAGCCCAACTTTCCAAGACGGGTCAGTCCCGGCCCTGCTCATATTTTTCCCGGAAATTCACTCCCGCCGAAAGGAATTACGGTATCGGGGACAAAGAGTTGCTCGCCATCAAGCTAGCTTTCGAAGAATGGTGCCAATGGCTGGAGGGAGCCCTGTATCCTATAATAGTCTACACGGATCACAAAAATCTGGAGTACCTGTGCCGTGCCCAGCGTCTCAATCCCCGGCAGGCACGCTGGTCCCTATTCTTTAGTCGCTTTAATTTCACGCTCCACTACAGACCAGCAGCTAAGAACATTAGGGCAGACGCCCTTTCCCGGAACTCCGAGACGGACGACACCGTTGAAACACCTCGGTATATCCTAGATCCAGCCAAGGTTCTCGTGGCCACATCCAAAGTGGCACCAGTTGGGAAGACGGTGGTCCCAGCCCGTTCGAGGAAAACGGTACTCGCATGGGCCCATGACTCACTAACCGCCGGACATCCAGGAGTGGCTTGGACTTTTGAGCTCCTAACTGAATTCTACTGGTGGCCATGGGTCAAGGAGGATGTCCGACTCTACGTTCAGTCCTGCGCCAGATGCGCTCGACAAAAACCCCTGCCAGGCCGCCCCTGGGGGCTACTCCAACCGCTCCCTATTCCCAGGGAACCTTGGACCCACATATCCACGGATTTTGTAGTGGAATTACCTCCATTGGAGGGGAAGACTGTAGTCTGGGTCACCGTCGACCGCTTCACGAAGATGGCCCACTTCGTGCCCCTTACGAAACTTCCCACAGCTCCCGAACTGGCAGAGTTGTTTACCCGACATATATTTCGACTCCATGGTCTGCCTCTGCACATTACGTTGGACAGGGGTCCTCAATTTACGGCAAAATACTGGAGGGCTCTCTGCAGGAAATTCGGGGTCCAACTGAACCTGACCACTGCTTTTCATCCCCAGAGCAATGGCCAAGTCGAACGCACCAACAGAACTCTGAAGACCTTCCTTAGGTCCTTCGTCTGTGACTTACAGGATGACTGGGTCGCCCTCTTACCCTGGGCTGAGTTCTCATACAACCACCACAAACACTCCGCTACCCTACAGTCTCCATTCCAGATGGTGTATGGGAGGACTCCCAAGCCTCCTTTACCATTGCCTCTGTCGGTCTCGTCTCCGGAGGCGCAACTGACCGCAGACCAGCTACAGCACCTTTGGCACTCCACCCAGGAGAAGCTTCAACAGACGGCCGCACGATCCAAGAAGTAAGCAGATAAAACCCGGCGACCTGCTCCAGTGTTCCTACCAGGGACCAGGGTATGGCTGAGCACAAGAAATATCCGACTGCGCGTCCCCTCCATGAGACTCGCACCCCGCTATATTGGCCCCTTCCTCGTGGCTGAACGTATTGGGGCAGTGGCCTACAGATTACGGTTGCCCTCCACGCTAAAGATACATGACGTTTTCCACGTCTCCTTACTCAAGCCGGTGGTCCTTTCCCGGTTCCAGCCTCGGCCTCCGGAACCCAATGCATCCGCTGCTGACCCAGAAGACACGTATACAGTGAAAGACGTCCTGGACGTTCGGGTTCACCGCCGTCGTTGGGAATACTTGCTCTCCTGGGAGGGTTACGGGCCCGAGGAAAACTCCTGGGAACCTGCCTCTCATATCTTGGATAAGGACCTTATCCGCCAGTTCCATCTGGACCACCCGGCCAAGCCGTGACCCCCGGGGAGGGGGCGCAGGGGAGGGGGTACTGTTGTGGCCCCGGGCCGCCCCCGGGATCGCCACTCACCCCGACGCGGTTCCTTACCTGCCCCGACCCGGTTCCGGGCTTCCCCGAGCCGCGTTCGGGCCGTGCAGGCCCCGAGAACGGCGCTCCCACGCCGAGCTAGCTGCCGGCGTTCTCCCGCGGCTGGCCCCGCCCCTAGCCGCGCGCGCGGCAGGTCCCTGCTCTTAAAGGGGCCCGCGCGGGAAATTGCAGCACTGCCCTAGGATGACGTCAGACGCTTCAGGGTATTTAACCCTGCAACTAGATCTTCTCCTTGCCTTGCAACGAGGTTCCCAGGGTTCCCCTGCTCCCAGTTGCGGTGTTCCTGCTTCATCTTCTGATTTCGCTGGTTCCTGACTCGGATTGGCTTTCGGTGTTTCTCTGGCTCCTGACTCGGATTGGCTTTCGGTGTTTCTCTGGCTCCTGACCCCGGTTCGGCAAGCGGTGATTCTCTGGTGTACGACTTGGCCTGGTGAGCGACGATCCTCCGGCTCTCGACCTTGGACTTCTTCAGGACTCCGTCTCCGAGGACCCACCTAAGTCCCAGCGGCCGGGTCCCTACGGGCTCCTCCTGGGGGGACACCGGCTTCCAGGGTGAATCTCCTAAGTCCCAGCGGCCGGACTCTTACGAGCTCCTCTCGGGGGAGTGCCGGCTTCCAGGGCGAAGACCTTTGACCACCAGGCCAGTCCCACCTTCTCTTCATCTCCCTTCTGGGCCCTTGGTCGCATAGGGTCTTCCGTGGTTTCCTCCACCAGCCATCCTCGACTCCGCCTCTGCCGCCTCCCGGTCAGGACCACTGCTGCGAACCCTCACAGCATTCCATCCTTTTGTTCCGATCGGCCCAAGGGTCCACGAAGCTAACAATAAAATAAAGCTGTGACCCCACCGCTAAGCAGAGGCTGGAATCTATCTGACTGGCTAAGCTAAGCCCTGCTGAGACTTCCCCAGGACACTGATTCCACCCAGACTCCTGAAATCAGCTGGAGCTGGGAACCTCCCTGGCCCCCATGTATCCCTTCCATGGGGTCTTGGAGAGAAAAAGAGGCAAGAGAAATCCCCACTTACTTCTGTTCTACTGAAACAGTTAAAAAATGGCACTTTGCCCTGAGACTGGTATGGAAGTGATGTCAAAATTTCATCAGTCTCCGAGCTAGCCGGCACCATTTTCTTGTACTGACTAACTATATGTTGGTTCAGCCATACAGAGGATGGTGCTGGCAGGCCCTGAGGCTGGCACATTTTGATGTCACTTTGGCATTAGTCTCAGAGCTGTGTGCCATTATTTAAAGGGATATTCTGAAAAACTGACTGTTTGGGGGTCCCCTAGTTCATGTTTGGGGACCACTGGTCTATGTTTTTGGATTATAAATAGGTGGTTGCTTGTTTAGTACATTTTAGTTTTATAGACTTGTGAGATGCTGTTTAAAGACTATTTCTATGCAAACTATTTTAATATAGTACATTTTATGCTGAAAATGATCTGTCATACTAATATGAGCATAGCGCACTGAAGCTTTTCAATAATACTTTTCATCATCTGTAATGGACGGCCTGCGCCATCTTTAAAAATGGCACGGGCCATCCAGTGCTCCTACCATGTGACAGGGGCCAGCCAATGGCACAGATACCCTGTCACACGGTAAGGGCAAAGGGCCATCGGCGCCATTTTTATTAGTGGCAGCCGACGGCTCAAGAGCGGGAGATCGCTCCCGGGACCACCACTGGACCACCAGGTGATTTAAAACATTTTGGGGTGGTCGGGAGGGTGGGGGAAGCTAAGGGAGCTGTTTTGAAGTGGCAGGGTGGGTTTTTTGTTTATCGGCTCGGGTGCAGCCTATAAAAAAAACCCGATCGGGCTGTACAAAAAAAAATGCACAATGTGAATCAGAACCGATTCCGGTTCAAATTCACATCTCTAGTATACAATATACTATTTTTTTCTAATTTAATTGTTAGAATAAACCATATGCTCAAGTATATTTGAACAAATCATTTCCTCAAAACTACAGTAGGTTGTTAATAAAGGAAATGCATTTTTTTGGGGGTTTGGCAGTATCCTTATGTTCCTTTGGGAATTCTAGCATAACTGAAGGTGGCCTTTAATAGGCTACAGTGCTGAGAACCTGCATTCACAACTTCAGAGAATTTATTGATTTTATACTCCTCCCCCACTCTGTTCCAAATCTAACAATCTTGACAGTAACATTCCTTGGCTAGAGGCAATAAACTAGAGCTCCCTCAAGATCTCAATAGGCCTGCAACCTGAATATGGCCAGTAAGATTCACAGTTGTGCGATGGTTGGGTCTTTATACCCTACGGATTGTGAACACTGCCCTTGCAGCTTTCCCAGCCCTTCTGGCCCACGCAGCAGAAGAGAAATTTTACTTTTCAATAGCTTACGTTAACATAATTATTCTTTGTAACAAAAACTTTGCATTAGTTGGCGTGAATGCTAATTAACTAGATTACATAATGTAATGTTTTTCATATATTTTATAATATTTTTTAAAATTTGCAGTGTCCCCCTAGCCCCGAAATACTCATGTGAATATCAAAAACTCCACAAAAATCACTTATCTTTGCTGGAAACCAAATGGAGTAAGTCGATGATATGTACTATATCAAGATGCTTGTAGATATATACAGGAATCTCACATATTGAAAGACCACCAGACCCGACATTGATGTTTCGGCATAAGTGCCTGCCTCAGGGGTCAGAATTGTGGAGCTATGAAAAAACATTTTTAGTACCCAAAAAAAAAAAAATAATAATTAAAAATCAGATTAATGGCATCAAAATTAGATAAGGTGATGGGGCCAGATGGGATACATCCGAGGGTACTAAGGGAATTTAGAGGTCCTGGCAGCTTCACTGGCTGACCTTTTTAATATTTCTTTAGAATCTGGAGTAGTTCTGGAGAATCGGAGACAGGCAAATGTGATTTCTATTCATAAAAGTGGAAGTAAGGAGGAGGCAGGGAACTTACCATAGCGGTAAGACCACCATAGTGGTCTTACCGCTATGGTGAGCAAACTAATGGAATTGCTGCTAAAGCAGAGGATGGTACAATATTTAGAATCCGATGGATTGCAAGATCCAAGGCAGCATGGTTTTACCAGAAGTAAATCTTGTCAGACAAGTCTGATCAATATCTTTGATTGGGTAACCAGACAGTTGGATCAAGGGAGAATGTTAGATGTAGTGGACTTGGATTTTAGTAATGCCATTGACACAGTTCCACATAGGAGACATAAATAAATTGAACATCCTTGGTTTGGGATTTAAAGTAACTGACTGGGTTAGAAACTGGTTGATTGGGAGGCAACAAAGGGTAGTGGTAAATGGGATATTACTAGCAGTGCTCCTCAGGGGGGCAATTCCAGCGGTATGCCTCAGGGATCAGTCCTTAGACTGGTTCTTTTCAATATTTTCATGAACAACATAGAAGGACTTTTAAGAGAGGTTTATCTTTTTGCTGATTCCAAAATGTGCAACAAGGTAGAAATACAGGAAGATGTGGAAAACATGAGGAAGAATCTAGCAAAGCTTGAGGAATGGTCAAGGGCCAATGCTAAAAATGCAGAGTAATGAATTTAGAGTGCAAAATCCCAAGGGATGAAATTCTAAACATGAAAGAAGAGCAAGATCTGGTGGTGACTGTATCTCATGATCTTAAGGTGGCCAAACAAGTGGCTACATTGATGACAAAAGCCAGAAAGATGCTTGGCTGCATTGGGAGAGGAATGGTCAACAGAAAAAGGGAGGTGATATTGCCCATGTAAGGGTCCCTGGTTAGATCTTACTTGGAATACTGCGTACAATTCTGGAGGCCGCACCTTAAAAGGATATAAACAGGATGGAGTCAGTGGTCTTTGTTCTAAAATATATGGGGATAGACTTAATGATTTTGAACATACACAATACACAAATTAATACACAACGAAAACGCAGACTGGCTGAACACAGCCCTTCACGTACACATCCCCAACAGAAATTTAAGATCAGCCAACAAAGCGCTTCTGATGATTCCATCAGTCAAGACAGCAAGACTAACACAGGTAAGAGAAAGGGCATTATCCTTAGCAGGACCCATATTATGGAACTCCATGCCATTGGAATTAAGACTACAAAGAGAAAACAAAACTTTCAGAAAAAATCTTAAAACTTGGCTATTCAAACAAGCCTTTCAAAAAGAGAAGGGAGAATAGAATCCAGGGAAATGCAAGGTTTAAACCAGGTAAGTGCAAGGGACAAAACACCCACGCAAACAGAAATCACTAAGAGTGTATGTTTTTGTTTGTAATAGAATTCATCAGTAAAGGATAAGTTACTTATAGAATGAGTCCTTGACTCAAACTGCTATAGAATCAAACGGGACATGATAGCATTCACTCTCATTTAACAGCTAACATTGATTAAAACTATGTTACCGAACATTATGGCACCTATGTAAACTGATAGAGGTTAATAGCATTTCTTTTGTGCCTTACTGTAAACCGTTGTGACGGTACCCACCTTAATGACGGTATAGAAAAAGTTTTAAATAAATAAATAAATAAATAAATAAATAAATAAATAAACAAACATGTATGCTCTACAGGAAAAGTGAGATGGGGGCTATGATAGAGACATTTAAATATCTCAAAGGTCTCCCTGCACAGGAGGCGAACCTCTTATAATGGAAAGTAGGCTCTAGAACAGGGGTGGCCAATCGGTGTCTCGAGAGCCGCATTCAGCTCTTCTGAAGTTAAACTGCGCTCCCAACTGCTGAGGCATATGCAGCTGCATTGTCTGCATCCTGCAAGCAGTGATCCTTTCCCTCTCAGCAATTCATTTCAGAGGAAGTTGTAAACTAACAACTTCCACCTGAGCCAGCTGCTGTGAGGGTTGGGGGGATCGGTGCGCTCATAGATGCCAGAATGAGTGCACCACACGGGCCATAACCCCATCAGAATTTGAGCCAGCAAGTTAAATTATCCTTTTGGCTGCTGGCAGCAACTCCTCCCTACTCTCTCCATATCATCAGGAGCAGGAAAAGGAACAGTGGCCTAAAGAAAACATTGGGATCCTGATGCCGTCATAAGAAGAAGGAATGGCATGGCCCACCTGTCTAAAAGAGCATTATGCCCCTCCTCACGTGCTCCACAGTCAGAAGCAGCACGGCTTGCCAGGACAGAAGCCACATCGATTCCTTGCCCCGATCCCCTTCCTGGCAGGCAGGAGCAGGAGGGGGCAATAAAAAAAGGGGGGGGGAACAGGAAGAAGCAGTATCCTCCTCCTCCTCCCCCTGCACAGGAGCAGTGTGGCCAGATGAACTGAAGAATCAGCATTGACCTCTTCCAGCACTTGGGAGCAGGAGAATCAGCGCGGCCTGTGGGGCTAGCATCAGACCTCAGCAGTGAGGAGTAGGAGAGGCAGAGTCTGGTGGGTCGTGGGGGCTGGAGGAGGCTGCTGCTGCTACTACTTCTGCTTTTGCCTTCATAGGGGAAAACAAGTGAAAAGATTGTGTGTATGTGAGAATGTGCATGTATCTGAGCATGTATATGTGTGAATGAAAGAGAATGTGTGGCAACAGTATGTATGGGTGTAAATAAAAACGTGTGTTTCAGATCATGTGTGTGTGTAAAAGGAGAAAGTTTATGTGCAACAATCACCCCTCCACTTCCCCTACTAATCACCATGATCTTAGGACATCTGGAGATCCAAAGTTCCCAGGTATGTAGAGTGGAGGATTATTTAATAGTTATTAATTTTAATTATTGGATGTTATTTGATATATCTGCTGTTTTGAAAGCTTATATTGCTGTTTGGTAAATTTTTAAAGAATATGTGTTTTTAATTATTGGATGTCAGCTGTGTGAAATAGTCTTTTTATTAGTATGGTTTTAATATTATGATTTTTATTTCTTGATTTCATTGTTTAATGGATTCTGAGGAATGATGGTGATTGATTTCCCATTATACTGCAACAGAGTCTGGCTTCTTGCAATTTCCAGTTCAGTTTTTGTCTGCATGTTTCTACTTAAACTTTATGGTATCTTTTTTTCTGTATTTGGTGAGGACATTTTGTGTTCTGCATGTGTAATCAAGAATGTATGTGTGTATATGTGAAAGAGAGAGGAAGGGTTGTGTGTGTGTATCTGTGTCAGAGAGAGTGTGGAAGTCTGTGTGTCTGTGTCAGAGACAAAGAATGAAAGGGTTTTGTGTGTGTGTGTATTTGTGCCTGGGAGAGAGAAAGTGAAAGGTTTTGTGTGTGTGCTTGTATCTTTGTACCTGGGAGAGAGAGAGAGGAAGGGTTGTGTGTGTCTGGGTCTGGAGAGATTGTGTGTGTGTCTTTGTGTCAGAGAGTGGAAGGGTTTTCTGTGTGTGTCATTGTGACTGGGAGAGAAAGAGTGTTTGCATTTGGAAGAGAGAAAGAGTGGAATGGTTGTGTGTGTGTGTATGTATCTTTGTGACTGAAAGATACAGAAAGGGGGGTGTGTGTGTGTGGGAGGGAGAGAGTTGGTCGTTCAGGGACAGTCTTTTTCCTCGCTTCCCCCCCCCCCACCCCCACCCCTGGCTCTTGAAATGTATGGCGGCTCTCTGCTACTATGAATTCTGGTTTTGTAGCTCTTGATGTTTGAAAGGTTGGCCACTCCTGCTCTAGAACAAAAGGTCATGGGATGAGGGTAAAAGGGGTTAGACTCAGGAGTAATCTTAGGAAATATTTCTTTATGGAGAGGGGATTAATGGAACAGCCTCCCAGTGGAGGTGTTGGAGACAAAAACAGTATCAGAATTCAAGCAAGCATGGGATAAGTACCGGGGATCTCTGAGGGAGTGACAGGAAGTTTAAAGCTAAATTAGTTGGGCAGATGGACAGACTAGATAGGCCATACAGCCTTTTACTGTCATCATATTTCTATGTTTCTAAAACACTCATGCTGATTTTCTCTGACTTAACATCTCACTACATTTCTGCCAGTCAAGCCAAGCAAGACAGAGATCACCAGCCAATAGTACAAGTGTTCTTATAAATAACGGCTTGTTTATCCAATCAAAAAACAGCAACATGTAACCAATTGGAGCTGAACGCGGGAAACATAAAAATACCTAGACATAGGTCAAAATGTCAGTCATTCAAAGACCAACTAATCGATCTCTCTGAGTCTGTGTAGACTAATAATATTTAAAATAAAAATATCTCTCTGTTGCTTTTGTAGCATCCAGTTATTGAAATCACCCAGTCTACTAGGTTCAGGTTTCTTCAGTACCAAAAATCTCAACATAAGTATGTCCCAAAATATGACAAATGAGGGGCTTCCATCCTTCCCCTTGTTATGCAGCTCTAATGTTCTAAAATCCATACATAGCGACGGCGAGTAGTCTTCCCAATGTAGATAAAGCCACAGGGACAGCAAATGGCCTAAATTACTTTCACACTCTTGCATATAGTACAGCATTCAAACTTGAGCACAGCAGACCTGGGAAATGGCAGAATAATCCCATTTATTAATCATCTTTGTTGAGTATCCCCACTACAGCTTTCTCTCAAACTAAATCCTGTGTTCCACTTGTTAATTGCTAAATCAGCTTAAAGGCGCTGCCCCATGATCACAACGGTACCACACCGAATTTAGTAGAAACAAATTTAAGTTTATTATTGCATATCAATAAGCAATGCTGATACCTTTGGGAGAAATAGAGTCACAGGTCTCTCTGTAGAGTCGTACTACCCTGTGTCTCAATGTATGCCAGTGAGTGCTGGTTTTTATAGGTTTAAAACATACAGTGATGTCTATGAGCCTATGATTATCACTTACTGAGTTTGTCATATTAAAATAAGATGGACTAAACCTATGTTAACCTGATCCCTTTCCACTCAAATTAAAGGTCCCCCTTGCCTATCCAGATGTTTGCATCAATCCTCTGATAGTCCTTTGTCCTGTCAATCTTTCCATTCTCAGGGAAAATTGCAAAACTCAGGTTTTACTGGGACCCCTGAAGTTGAGATGGTATCCTGTGAGAACATGACCTCATTCCATTTGCCTTTTGTGACCTCATGACCCTCCATAATAAGTTTTGGACAGCTCTATATGCAGTCCAGATGTCTCCCAGAGTCTCTCCAAACTATTTATTTATTTATTTATAACTTTTATATACCGACATTCAAATGAATATCACATCGGTTTACATTCAACAGGGGTAACAACTTAAGTGAAGGACCGGAAAAATAAAAGTTACATCTAACAGGGGTTTCAGAGGAACCGGGAAGAGGAAGAAAGATAGGAAGAGCTAGAGAGAGAAGATAAGTGGGTAGATTACCCGGAACTATATTACATCACCAAATTACATCGCTATATATTATATTGTATCACAAATTGTATCACCAAATTATTATATTACATCACCAAATTACATCGGTATATATTATATTGTATCACATTAAGCTAATGGGACCATATCTTGGGTTATTGCATTAATAATCGAAGAAAAAACAATTGCCATGAGTTGAATTTTGTTAACTGTTGGAATAATACAATTATATTACAGTGCTGACTCTATTATGAATCTAGGTGGTGGTAAATTACAAATTATATTACAGTACTGATTCCATTATAATTCTAGATGGTGGGGGTGTGGTTGGGTTAAGTGAAAGCTTGACTAGAGTCAATTTAAGGTTTTCATGGCCAGAATTGCAGACAGGCTACAGCAGCAAAGGATTCTGGGGTCAATCATCTCCATGTTGGTTTCAGACTTAGGCTCACATATATCACACTTAGGTCTAAAATGGCTCCCCTTCTCATCAATTCCAGGACCAGCAGCTCCATTTAGCCATCATTTATTTCATCCAGAAACTTTACCTCCCTAGCATTTACCCAATCAATATTGGGGTATTTGCAATCTCCCATTATTACTGTGCTGCCAAATTTGTTAGCTTCCCTAATTTCTGTTAGCATGACATCATCTGTCTGTTCATTCTGGCCAGATAGATGGAAGCATACCCCCAAGGCTATACTCTTCCCCATTACACATGGAATTTCTACCCATATATTTTTTATTGTGCATTTAGTCTCCTGCAGGATCTTTAGCCTGTTGGACTCTATGCCATCCCTAACATAATGCACCCCCCCCCCCCCACACACACACAAGTTGATTCACCCTATCATTGCAATATGTTATACCCTGGCATAGCACTGTTCCACTGGTTATCCTCCTTCCATCAGGTCTCTGGGATGCCAATTAAGTCTACCTCCTCAGTCAATGCTATACATTCTAACTTTTTTAGACTTCTGGCATTAGCATACAGATATTTCAAAGTATGCTTTTTATTTGTATATACAATGAACAGGCATATTTTGGAATCATTTAATGCAATCTGTTCTTTACTTTTAGGCAAAGAATAAGGCAATAGTACAGTATTAACTACAAAGATTATTTGTAATGCTTTTTTCTACTATATGCACTGGGATTTACAGAAAAAAGTATAAATACAGAATAGAAATATTTTGTAACCGTCTTGGTGATAGAAAATGTATAGTAACAAATGGAATTTTATAACTTAAAATATGTCTTCCAAGCAAGATAAATTATATTTCTCTAAAGTTCAATGACTGTAAAAGCAAAGTGCTTTGCTTGATGTATGACTATGAGACAAAGCAAGAAACAGAAAATGGGTGAAGTAATGAATAACTGAAAGTTTGGGGGGTTTTTTTGTAAAATATTCAAAGGAAGCAAACTGATTTAGGGTCTGATTTACTAAGCATTTTTCCCCCCACAGAAACAAAATGAGAGAGAAGCCAGGGAGGATAACTTTCAAACAAATGTGTGCAGCTGCAGCGGCATGTACGTATGTATATGGCTGTGAGAAGATTTACGCAAGTATTTTATAACCTTTGCATATGATATATGCTACGTTTTATAAAATACGCACATCTCTACCCCCTGGCATACACGCATATGTAAGCTTATGTGTGAATTCATACAATGAATTGAAACCACATATGTCAATGAATTGAATGCACTTACTTTTCCTACCTATTTTAAAAATAGACGTATATATTTTATGTGTGAAAATAAAGTAGGACTTACTCATGTAAGTCCCGATTTAAGCACTATTATTTGCCAATTGTTAAACATTTGTGCATAAATTAATTGAAAAAGATTACTAATTAGGCCACCGGTTTGCCCAGTCCTCCGGGTCATCAAAACTTTCCTGTTTCTGCAACCTGAACTCTCCCCACCCTCCTGTTCACCCAGACCTCCAGCCTAGTCAGAACTACACAATAAACACATTTAATATCATCTAGGCCAGATAATTTATAATATATGGATTGTCATAGGATGGGGCAAAGGCCAGCCAGTGACGTTATGGAAAATAGCGGTAACTGGCCTAAAGCCTAGGGTGTGCTCCAGGTCCCACTAGACTACCAGGGAGCCACTAAGCTACCAGGGGCATCACCTAAACCACTAGGTATGTCTGAAGGGGGATGGATAGGGTGGGTAGGAGGTTCAAGAGTGGGCTAGCTTTTCTTTTAGGGGAATGTCTTGTATTGATGGGGGTTTTGGAAAGAGTGGTTGAATTTTGTGGAAAGGGAAGGGGAGTGGGGTGTTGCAGCAAGATAGTCAATTCTATTTTTTCACATTTTTCCCCCCTGCTACTGGCAATGGGGGTCTGACACATTGAGAGGAGGGTTATTTTAGGCTGGCATGGACCTTTAAATTTCAGCATGTAGACATCAGGATGCACATGAGCATCCCCATTCCGCCAAGCAAAGTTAGCTACAACTCCTGAGTTGCAGCTAACTTTTTGGAAAATAACATTGCTTGAGTTATTTTAGGAAAGCCACATTGTTTTATATGTATGAAATTAGGTATGAATGAGCTACTTTGCATGCATTTGCAAAAATTATGCATGCAATACAACTCATTTAAATACGTTTTGCTTTTTTTTTTTTTTTTAGGGAAAATATCATACAATATTTCCATGATAAGCAGTGTTTTTCTTGTGATAAACACTTATAATGGCTTAGTAACTATACCCCAAGGTTCGAGGGCATGCCTGAGGCAATGCAGGGTAAAGTGACTTGCTAAGGTAACAAAGAAGTGGCAGTGAGATTTGTACCTTGGCTTTCCTGGTTCATAGCCCACTGCTTTAAGCACTAGACTATTTCTTCACTCCCAAGATAATGAGAGGGGGTGTAGTTCTATGTACAAACAAGGTGCTGGATCTGGTGGCCAAACAAGTAGATAAGGTGACAGCTTGAATGAATAGAGAGAAGAATAGCCAACAGGAAAAAGATGATATTGCCTCTATATAAGACTCTGGTGAGACTCATTTAGAGTACGAAGTACATTTCTAGACCGCACCTTCAAAAGGCAATAAACTGGATAGAGTCAGTCAACAGGGCAGCTATTAAAATAGTCAGTAGACTTCATCATAAAGTATATGGGTATAGATTATAGATCAAAACTTGTATACCCTAGAGGAAAGGAGGAAAGGAGGAAAAGGAAAGTTATGGTAGAAACATTTAAATACCTCTATCGATTAAATGCACAGAAGGAAGGTCTCAATCAATGGAAAGGAGGCTCTAGAATGAGGGGGTCATGGGAAGAGGGTGAAATGAGGTAGAATCTGGAGTACTCTAAGGAAATATTTCTTTACACAGAGGGTGGTGAATGCATTGAATGCCATCCCACTGGAGATCGTGGGATATGGCAATAGTATTGGCATTCAAGAAAGCATGGGACAAGCACAAATGATTTCTGATGGAGAGGAAGGGAGGTGCACATGGGTAGACTGACTGGGCTGTATGGTCTTTATCATAAGAACCTAAGAACATAAGAAAATGCCATACTGGGTCAGACCAAGGGTCCATCAAGCCCAGCATCCTGTTTCCAACAGTGGCCAATCCAGGCCATAAGAACCTGGCAAGTACCCAAAAACTAAGTCCATTCCATGTAACCATTGCTAATGGCAGTGGCTATTCTCTAAGTGAACTTAATAGCAGGTAATGGACTTCTCCTCCAAGAACTTATCCAATCCTTTTTTAAACACAGCTATACTAACTGCACTAACCACATTTGCTGGCAACAAATTCCAGAGTTTAATTGTGCGTTGAGTAAAAAAGAACTTTCTCCGATTAGTTTTAAATGTGCCCCATGCTAATTTCATGGAGTGCCCCCTAGTCACTTGGTTTGAGCCATGCTGGCTCAAACCAAGGTCCAAGTACAGGGAAGGGTGACCAAAATGATAAAGGGGATGGAACAGCTTCTGTATGAAGAAAGGCTAAAGAGGTTAGGGCTGTTCAGCTTGGAGAAGAGATGGCTGAGGAGGGATATGAGAGAGGTCTACAAAATCATGAAATTTGAATGGCTAAATGGGAAATGGTTATTTACTCTTTTTAATAATACAAGGACTAGGTGGCACTCTGTGAAGTTAGCAAGTAGCACAGTTAAAACAAATCAGAGAAACTTCTCTCTCACTCAATGCAAAATTAAGATCTGTAATGTATGGCAGTTAGTGTAGCTTGGTTTAAAATGGTTTGGATAAATTCCTGGAGGAGAAGTCCATAAATTGCTATTAATCAATAGGGAATAGACACTGCTTGTTGCCGGTATTAGTAGCATGGGATCTGTTTAATGTTTGGGTACTTGCCAGGTACTTGTGACTTGGATTGGCCACTATTGGAAATGGAATAATGGGCTAGATGGACCCTTGGTCTGACCCAATATGGTATATCTTATGTTCATCAAGCCCAGAATCCTGTCACAGAGGTCAGTCCAGATCCCATGAACTAGACCTATTTCTTGTTATTCACTGCCTGGAATAGCAATAGCTTTTTTTTGTCATCCTGGCAAAGAATAGAACTTGTCCAACTCTCTCTTAAATCCTGCTATGTTATTCGCTTTGACCAAGAGATTTCACAGTAAAAATGTACTTGCTATGATTTATTTTAAATCTGCTGTTTGTTAGTTTAATGGGTTTTCCCCTTGTTTTAGTAGTATTTGAAAGGGTAAATAACCATTCTTTATTTACTCTTTCCATCCTACTCATGATTTTATAAACTTTATCATGTCCTATCCCAGCCATCTCTTTTCTAAGCCGAAGAGACCTAGCCTGCATAGACTCTCATCACAGGAGTGCTGTTCCAGTCACTTTATTATTTGTCACTCTCTTCTGCATCTTTTCTAGTTCTGCTATGTGTTTCATTAGATGGGGGCGACCAGAACTGCACACAAGGAGAGATCGTATCATGGCTCGATGCAGAGGCAATATATGTTCCGTTTTATTCTCCATTCCTTTTGGGATCATCCTAACATTCTATTTGGTTTTTTTGACCACCATTGCACACCAGGCCTAGGATTTCAATGGTTTGTCCATAAAGATTCCAAGATCCTTTTCCTGGGTAATGACTCCCAATATGGAACCCAGCATCATATTGCACTTTTCCACATTAAATTTCATTTGCCATTCAGATGCCCAGTCTCACACGGTCCTTCTGCAGTTCCTCACAATCCACTGCTTTTTTCACGGCTTTGAATAAGATGACAGAGGGGTTAAAGGGGCTCTTAGGGAAGATAAGGCCATTGCAGAAAGACTAAATGAATTATTTGCCTCCGTGTTTACTAATGAGGATGTTGGGGAGATACCAGTTCCGGAGATGGTTTTCAGGGATGATGACTCAGACGAACTGAACGAAATCACTGTGAACCTGGAAGATGTAGTAGGCCAGATTGACAAACTAAAGAGTAGCAAATCACCTGGACCGGATGGTATGCATCCTAGGGTTCTGAAGGAACTAAAAAATGAAATTTCTGATCTATTAGTTAAAATTTGTAACCTATCATTAAAATCATCCATTGTACCTGAAGACTGGAGGGTGGCCAATGTAACCCCAATATTTAAAAAAGGCTCCAGGGGCGATCCGGGTAATTATAGACCAGTGAGCCTGACTTCAGTGCCGGGAAAAATAGTGGAAACTATTTTCAAGATCAAAATTGTAGAGCATATAGAAAGACATGATTTAATGGGACACAGTCAACATGGATTTACCCAAGGGAAGTCTTGCCTAACAAATCTGCTTCATTTTTTTGAAGGGGTTAATAAACATGTGGATAAAGGTGAACCGGTAGATGTAGTGTATTTGGATTTTCAGAAGGCGTTTGACAAAGTCCCTCATGAGAGGCTTCTACGAAAATTAAAAAGTCATGGGATAGGAGGCGATGTCCTTTCGTGGATTACAAACTGGTTAAAAGACAGGAAACAGAGAGTAGGATTAAATGGTCAATATTCTCAGTGGAAAAGGGTAAACAGTGGAGTACCTCAGGGATCTGTATTGGGACCGGTGCTTTTCAATATACATATAAATGATCTGGAAAGGAATACGACTAGTGAGGTTATCAAATTTGCGGATGATACAAAATTATTCAGAGTAGTTAAATCACAGGCAGACTGTGATACATTACAGGAGGACCTTGCAAGACTGGAAGATTGGGCATCCAAATGGCAGATGAAATTTAATGTGGACAAGTGCAAGGTGTTGCACATAGGGAAAAATAACCCTTGCTGTAGTTACAAGATGTTAGGTTCCATATTAGGAGCTACCACCCAGGAAAAAGATCTAGGCATCATAGTGGATAATACTTTAAAATCATCGGTTCAGTGTGCTGCAGCAGTCAAAAAAGCAAATAGAATGTTAGGAATTATTAGGAAGGGAATGGTTAATAGAACGGAAAATGTCATAATGCCTCTGTATCGCTCCATGGTGAGACCGCACCTTGAATACTGTGTATAATTCTGGTCAACGCATCTTAAAAAAGATATAGTTGCGATGGAGCAGGTACAGAGAAGGGCAACCAAAATGATAAAGGGGATGGAACAGCTCCCCTATGAGGAAAGGCTGAAGAGGTTAGGGCTGTTCAGCTTGGAGAAGAGACGGCTGAGGGGGGATATGATAGAGGTCTTTAAGATCATGAGAGGTCTTGAATGAGTAGATGTGACTCGGTTATTTACACTTTCGAATAATAGAAGGACTAGGGGGCATTCCATGAAGTTAGCAAGTAACACATTTAAGACTAATCGGAGAAAATTCTTTTTCACTCAACGCACAATAAAGCTCTGGAATTTGTTGGCAGAGAAGGTAGTTAGTGCAGTTAGTGTAGCTGGGTTTAAAAAAGGTTTGGATAAGTTCTTGGAGGAGAAGTCCATTAATGGCTATTAATCAATTATACTTAGGGATTAGCCACTGCTATTAATTGCATCAGTAGCATGGATTCTTCTTAGTGTTTGGGTAATTGCCAGGTTCTTGTGGCCTGGTTTTTGGCCTCTGTTGGAAACAGGATGCTGGGCTTGATGGACCCTTGGTCTGTCCCAGCATGGCAATTTCTTATGTTCTTATGTTCTTATGTCTCATCTGCAAATTTGATCACCATGCTGGTTGTTCCCTTTTCCAGATCATTTCTGAATATGTTAAATAGCCCAGGTCCCAGTACTGATTCCTGGGATACTTTATTTGGACAGCTAACTATTTAGTCCTAATCTTTCTTTTTTTTCTCATCTTTTAATCAGTTCCCAATACACAATAGTACACCGCCTCCTATCCTGTTATGGTGTAATTTCCTGAAGAGGCTCTCATGAGGAACTTTGTCAAATGAATTGTGATGAGACTCGTTATTTCTGACTTTTGAAGTGCAGAGGCCTATAAATAACAAGATACTTCTAGAAAAGAGAAATGGGGTGAAAATGCACCTGCATAATCCAATGCTTCATAAGTTATATGTAAACTTGCCTCTTTTAAGGTTGTATCAGGGGGCCACAGCACTGTGTACAAATGCATTCAAAATCATCTACAGCAGTAACAACATGACTGAGAAATTCCCACGTGGAAGCATTTTTCATACCTAAATCCAAATGTGCATAGTAAGGATGCAAACAATCAGTTACTGAAAGTAAAATAAATAAATAAATATATACCCAAACAAACCAAAAATATGTCCATAAAAATAATTACATCAGTGAATGTAATGCACTATGGCTCCTGTCTCTAAGAGACTGCAGTGATTGACAGGTGGGGATTACATCTCAGTACCTAATGACATAGTAAGTCCTGCTGTTCACAAAATGGTAATGGTCAATCTTGTGTGCGTAAACAAGTCAGGCTGTGAATATATTTGGCAGACTCATTTCCATGACTCAGCAACCCTGGTGATTAGGCCTATTTTAGGTGAGGGGACAAAACTCTTGTAGTTTGAGAATATGCTCTAACATATTTTTTTGACACAATGAGGTCAAATATTCAGACAGTTTGTACAGCTAAGTTTGTACATGCAAGCTTCATCCCTAAGTGCACAGTTATAAAATTGGGCTCAATGTATATGAACATAGAATAGGATACCAGGTAATGACCATCTAGTCTGTTCAGTTTGATTTCTTTTGCAGTGTCATAAACCACAGCCAATCTCTGGCTTTTCCTTTGCCTCTTCACAATAGCTGCTGCTATTTATCACTTTTAAAGCACTACTAGACAGATACAGTGCTGTACAGACACACATCAGAAGCACTTCCTGCTCCATGGAGCTTACAGTCTAGGCAAGACAAAGAAAAATCTGTAAGAAGTGCATTCATAATAGAGAAATACTTAGGATTTAAAAGTGAGTTTTTAAACTGGATTTGAATACGGCCAGAAAGGGAGCATGACACATCAACTGGCAGAGCCAGGAGTTGGCAGTGGAAGAGAAGGGCACAAACAAGAGCAATTTGCCCGCCGAATGGAGCCACGAAGAAGGGTGTAATGGAGAGAGAGGGTAGGTCGAGATGGACAGGGAGGCAGTGGAGTGACTTGAGAAGAGGGATTATGTGATCATAGTAACACTGAGAAAGGTTAAGCTATACAGCCACAATTTGAATAGATTGCAGTGGAGAAAGACAGTTTGGTGGGAGGCTAGCAAAGAGCAAGTTGAGGTAGTCTAAGCAGGAGGTGATCAGGGAGTGGCTGAGCATTTTGATAACCTGCTCAGAAAGGAAGGGGCAGATTTTAGCAATGATATAGAGGAAGAACTGGCACACTTTAGCGGTGTTTTGGTTGTATGTAGAGAAGAGAGAGACACCAAAGATGACCCCAAGGCAATTAGCACAATTAGGGATCCTTTGTGCTTATTTGGTGTTGTCCTGAGCTCTGGTACCATTTTTGCTTCCATCATCTCCACTGAGAGGCCATTCTATTCATCCCCTACTTTTTCCCTGAAAAAAAAAGTGCATTTCTCTCCCATGAGATGTTGCCATTTCCTCCACCTCTGTTCTTTATCTTACTTGTGTCTATAATATAAGAGCAATCATATAATCTACCGTGGTGGCTTCTGCTGTAATAGCAAACATTAAAATTGTCACAAACTGTACTAATACAGTCTGTTCACCATTTTAAATCTGCTTGTTCTGGTAAGGAAAATGGTCTTTACAGCTGCTTCAACCATTATGAAGCACTTCTACCATCTTATCCCTTAATAAGGATAAGATTCCCTACCTGCCATAATAACCAAATTTAATTATGTCAATGCTGATGGAGAGTAAAGTGAACACAAACATACAATTGAACTGCATCTATAAGTTTTTGTAAAAAAAAAACAAAAAAAACCCAAGCAAACAGCAAAGCTATCAGCAAGCAAAGATAAATCCTTCTCTATATTATAAAAATGTTGAAGCTCAGGGTGAGCATAGGGTTGCCAACTGGCTCCAGATTTTCAGGGCAGGTTGATCCAGTCCTGCTTTTACTCCCCTGCATGCAGATACTTAGTCTTGCTTTTCTTAGGGAATGCAAAAGGGAGATCAGAATAAGTAAAACCAGGACTCGATCAACCTGTTCTGAAAACCTGGAGCCAGTTGGCAACCCTAGGTGATCATTGAATGTGGGCATGTGCCCAAAGCAAGATCACTAGAAGAGGTCCGGGCTCCTGTACCAGGCAGGCCCAGCAGCCAAAGAAAGGAGGAGAAACTGATATCTGAAGGTTGGTGCCAACAAGGATCCCTAGACCCTGCACTTGAAAAATGAAGAAAAGTTGGAACTGGAGCTACAGGGCTGGCTGGGATCCCCAGGACCTGCAGCCAAAGGAAGGAGGAAAACCAGGCCCAGAGAAGCAGGTCTGATAGGAATCCTTAGGCCCTGCAGCTGAAGAAAGAAGCTGAGGCCAGAGATCCAGGGCCAGCGAGGAACCCCAGTCTCCACAGCTGAAGAAAGGAGGAGCCTGGACAGGAGCTACAGAATTGATGGGAAAACTGAAGGGAAATTGGAGCAGTGGATGGGATTGAGACTGAGGTCGAAGAGGAGGAACAGATGCATGGAAGACTGAAGCCATGGTGAAGAGTGGCAGTGGTTGGGTAGAGGGTAGACTGCAGCCAGAGTGGGAGACAGGTGCTTGGTGGGGGAAAATATTGTAGCCAGCACAAGCCATACCCCTACACTTCCCTCACATCTCCAACACCCTCATCCCTCATATCTCACACTTCCCCTGCATACCCTCTCTCACCCCTGCCACTCTCACTGCCCACACACAACATACATCACCACCCATAACCCACACCCCACAGCTACAAAATGGGAGAGGGGGCTGGAGTGGGAGAGGGGAAGGATGGGGCTTGGGGGATGGGGACAAAGGGGTAAGGTGGAGAGAAGGAGTGCAAAAGATACAAAAGTAGAGACTGCAAAGGAGAAGGGATAATTCTCCAGGGAAGAGAGGGGGAGTAAGGAGGAAGACAAAGTACAGATTGCAGGAGGAAAAGAGTGTCTCTATCCACCAACTGAGATACACATCTATGCAGTCCCACATCTCTAGCCAAACACACCTCACCCACACATAGCCCCATGCCCTCTCTCCTCTCCTCCCTTCCTCACTCACTAGCCCACATGACCCCCTACATCTACCCCAACATAGTGCCCACAACCCTTCCACTACACACTCACACACACACACACACTTTCCTCCTTCAAACTCAAACCCATACACCATACTCATTCCAATCCCCTCCACATGTCTCCCAACCCCAGAAAACCTCTCACAGCACCCACTCACACACCAGAGAACACCCTACACACTCACAATCCCCTACAAACCACACCCACACAACATAACCTCTTAATCGACCCATCTGCCATTCCTTGTATTTTCCCAATAAGCATGATCATAGAGTCTAGAGTGAAACTAGCAGGGGCACAGTCCCTAGTACAGAAATAAAAAAATTAACCAAATAACCAACATTTTAAAAACTATGGCCTTTAAATTCAAACGCCCTTGTTTATTGTTCATAATGAATCTTTGGGTATTATAGAAAACAATATGTGGGATGCGCAGGAAAATTATATCATTTCTTTTTTTCATTTTGGGTGGTTTTATTTGTGTTTCAGTTCATTTAATGTTTATTTTGGTTTTTATTTTTATTGAACAAAAGTAAACAAAATAAGAAAAAAATCCAAAAGATAAAACTACCCCATCCTCCTTCCAGTGCTAAAACAGCAAAATTAATCCCCCTCCTTGGCATTCCCCATAAAGCCTCCCACAATTTTTACCTCCTTCCTGGGGTTTGCAAAGTAGAAAGGGGCAGAAGTGATCCCCAGTCAATCCTGCCTCACTGGGTTCCAGTTTGAAAATGGTGCTGGCTGTGCCCGAGACAGATACCAAAATGTTACTTTGCTGTCATCCTGCAGGCCCGAGCAACAATTCTCATAGGATAATATATTTAAAAGACTCATTGGATGTGGGTTGTTTAGTGTGATTGTCACATCTTCATCTGTCAAAGCCCAGTAGAGTGGCCAGAGTATCTGAAGATATAGATGCACAGAAGCCTCTTTGCTGTCCTCTGCTGCTTCTGGCTTCCTCCTCTTCCTGACCTTATTAGTTCTCCTTCTTTCTCTCTCTTTCGTGTTTTCTTCTTCTCCTCCCTCTCCTCTGATCCTGTTTCCACTTCTACCATTGATATTCCTGCAGCAACAGCTATATCACTTTCATCTTGAGACCTATAATGCATGCTGGAAACTGAGCCCTTCATATTGCATATACACTAAAAGATTAGCACTAGGTTTGAGGCAGGCATTAAAAAATGAGGCTTTGGCAAGGCCAAGAGAGACAGAATATACAATTAAAATAAATACATCAGCAAAGGAAGGAGAACATATGATGCTGTTTCCCTTGTGCCTTCTACAGCCTATTTGCATATGTACCCATTAATGTCATTTGATCCTTATTTGGCATGCCTGCTAGGGCTTAAAAGGTGAATTTTAAAAGCTCGGCATGAACATCAATTAGGGATACGTGAACAAGTCGGGCTTACGCGTGCCGACCCTGTTTTAAAAAGCACCCAGATACATGTGTAAAACCTGCTCTGGGGCATGTCTGCAAAGTTTCCAGAAAGGGGAGGGGCATGGCCAAGAGATGTGCGCGTAAATACTTCTCACTCTGTCGCGTGCCGAGGCCCTCTGCCACGTAACTTTACTTCTGCTATAGAGGAGGTATAAGTTTAAAAATAAAAATAAAAAGAGCCATTTCTCAGAGGTTTACAGGTTCTGGGTAACTGAGGGGAGTACATACTATCAAACCAGCTTGGTTTGGAGGACCTTGATGTTGAGTTGTCGAACTGGTATACAAATCGGTTAAACTGGCAATGTTGTGGATGCATGTGCCTTTTAAAATTCCCCGACTTATGCAGTAGAAGTGGGATTTGCGTGCCTGTGTACGTGCATAGTCAGGCTATTTTTTAACATGCAAGAATATATGAGCACAAGATATAAAATGTCCGTGTCCCTGGGCGCATACTGATGCACATGCACCATTGTGCACTTGTGCTCCGGTTTCAAAATTACCATCCTTGTGCATAGCATTATGTACTGCCATAGCATGCGCAAACCTTTAGTGCCTAGGTCTTTATTGCTTGGATTATTTTCCTTATATGAGGATATATTTAAAACAATTGTGCACAGTGGCATATAAGCTTGTATGGAGCTGCAGGTAGTTTTTCCATAGTATTTTATAACATGCGTATATCACATATGTACATATTATACAATACGCTTATGTTTACCCCATACCGTATATAGGCCAAAGTACGACTACATGCAAAGCTTTGAAACTGTGTATTTCAACACATTGAATGTGCTTACTTCACCCACCTATTTTTAAAATATATGTGCATATATTTTACATGTGAAAGTAGAATGATTTCCTCGTATGAATTGGAATTTACATGCATACATTGTATTTTAAATCATATGTGTGTGAGTGAAATTACCAATTTAACTAACTAGTCCACCAGTTTGCCCAGTCCTTCATCGATACCCTACTAGTTCTTCAGCCTCAACTGTCCCCAGTTCACTCAGACCTCCTACCTAGTCAGTACTACACAATAAACCTGTTTAATATCACTTACGCCAGATAATTAGCAGGTGTAACAATATATGAGT
This sequence comes from Rhinatrema bivittatum, assembly GCF_901001135.1. Taxonomy (NCBI): domain Eukaryota; kingdom Metazoa; phylum Chordata; class Amphibia; order Gymnophiona; family Rhinatrematidae; genus Rhinatrema; species Rhinatrema bivittatum. Next base: position 365,012,825 of record NC_042620.1, on the reverse strand, counting down.
AAATTGGAAAATGAATGGGGATGATGCAATTATGGGCGCTGAAAGCGGGCGCTGACTTTTCAGTGCCCGCTTTTTTAATGCATGGCACCCACAAGGAGGGCGCCATGCAATATGGAAATTAGGAGGTCGTGCTAGGAAGGAGGCGCTAGGGTCGCATTTGCATGTGATGAGCGCTATCTCATTCACTCCACATCGGATGCGTTAAATAGGCGCTAATCCCCCTATTGCATTAGGGGGTGGATTAGCGCCAATTTAACCTGCATCCAACAGTGGGTTAAACAGTGCTCTCGGCTGAGCGCACTGTATTGCATCGGCCCCAATGTGTGCAAGTGTCTTTTAAAATAGCAACTTTCACATGTAACTGTTGGCCGTGCCCAGAAATGCCTGTAGACTGCCCCCCCCCCCTTTTTTTAACTCTTTATAACTTTTTGGCATACAACAAACAGAGACTGACATAACTGTCAGCTGGCAATACAAAGATTGGTGTACATCAGTTACAGATATCAAAAGCCGCACTCATGAAGGTTACATACTAGTTACATACTAATACTGAACAGAACCAACTACCCAAGCCACCCATCAGCCCTACAAAATCCCAAATTAAGCATCTTATATCTTAGAAAATGTAATATTTATTCCGATTAAAAGTAAAAGTGTCCGACTCTGGCCAAGTTTCGCCTTTTTGCTGCATCAGGGGCTGTGAAAATAACAATTTAATTTTTCATAAACATATATAGAAAAGATCAAAACAAATTATATGCACAAAATAAAATAAAGATGAAATATTTCATCACAAAAACCTTATAAGGAAGTTAAATATAAATAATGAATTGATTATAAAAAAAGGTGGGGATATATACACATATAAAAATATATAAAAATACTACCAACAAGAGAGAGGAAGAGAGCAGAACCACAAACTATTATTAAAAACAGAAAACAAAACACATATATTGAATAAGAACAGAGAAAAAATTGTATATATATTTCACATTTGTATAAAGAAGTCAATATCTATTGGGAATAAGACATATATATGTTAAATAATTTATAAGACTGGACAAACTCAATCTCACATTTTATAATGAATGATCTTAAAAAAGTTCTTAGTAAATTCTCAGATAATAATAATCTAGTCATAAAATGTATTTTTATGGTAAATAAATTAAAGTTTATAGTACTTATTGCTTGTCCTGTTGGTTATATTATCTATATAAATATAAATATAAAATAGTTTGGACGTAATCGATAATCTCAGAAACTACTGCACCAATTGCTTTCAAATTTGGACACAACCTTGCTTTCACTTTCGGCAAGGTTCTTCTCTATCTAGATTACATAGATGTCACACGGTTACAGAGAAAAACATGTTTTTACATGTGTGTGGGGAAAACAGCGACATCTGTTGGACAGACATGCAATAGACGCTATCTACTTTGGGAAATGAAGCTGCTGTACTGCGCATGCGCGGGCGGGAGCGCACGTCGGGCACAGCGGGACCAACATGGTGCTGGGAGGAGCAGCAGCGGTGCACGTTGGGCATAGTGGGACCAACATGGCGCCGGGAGGAGCAGCAGCGGCAGACCGCGGCGATATCGAGCGTTGTGGTGTCGGCCGGCCGAACTTCAACACTTGGGAGGAGCTGCGGCGGTGATCTGGTATGGCTCACGTGCACGACAGGGAGGGATCCTCGCTGACCTCGCGTCTTCGGGAGCGGGCCGCGCAGAACCGCACAAGAGGGAGAGGGACAGGGAGGGGATCAGCTGGGAGGGCATTGCGAGCAGGAGGGGATCTGAGTCAGGGAAGGAGATTCAGAGAGGGTGTGCTGTCACTGACGAAAGGGTAGGGAGTAGGTGGGGAGAGGTGACAGTGAGGGGAGGGAGAATGAAGGGGGCGGTGAGTGTCAGGGGAGAGACACAGAGGGGAGAGGTGAGTGTGAGGGGTGAGAGTTGGAGTGGGGACAGGGGTGTGAAGGGGGGGGGGGTTAGTGACCAAAGGGGGAGGGGGTGAGTGTGAGGATAGAGAGTTGGGGTGGGGACAGGGGAGGAAAGGGGGGGGGGGGGGGGTGAGTGACCAAGGGGGAGGACAATGTGTGACTGAGGTATATGAGCAAGGGGAAGGGGGATGGGGGAAAAAAAACCTGACTCTGCCACTGCAACGCGTGGCGGGCCTCTGCAACACAGAGGGGAGAAGTGAGTGTGAGGGGTGAGAGTTGGAGTGGGGACAGGGGAGTGAAGAGGGGGTTAGTGACCAAAGGGGGAGGGGTGAGTGTGAGGGGAGAGAGTTGGAGTGGGGACAGGGGAGGAAAGGGGGGGTGAGTGACCAAGGGGGAGGACGATGTGTGACTAAGGTATATGAGCAAGGGGAAGGGGGAGGGGGGGAAAAGAACCTGACTCTGCCACTGCAACACGTGGCGGGCCACTGCGACACAGAGGGGAGGGGTGAGTGTGAGGGGTGAGAGTTGGAGTGGGGACAGGAGAGTGAAGGGGGGGTTAGTGACCAAAGGGGGAGGGGTGAGTGTGAGGGGAGAGAGTTGGAGTGGGGACAGGGGAGGAAATGGGGAGGGGGGGAGTGACCAAGGGGGAGGACGATGTGTGACTGAGGTATATGAGCAAGGGGGAGGGGGGGGAAAGAACCTGACTCTGCCACTGCAACGCGTGGCGGGCCACCGCTAGTTATTAATAATATAGATTTTATCAAGCCGATTTACTAGCAGATTATATTAAATTTAGTAAAATTTGTTTACCTGCTTGTTGTCTGAAAAAATAATAGAATACATTTTACGACTAGATTATTATTATCTGAGTATATAAGTAAGTAGAATTCATTTGTTGAAATAATGTATTTTAAGCTCATATCAATACCTTAAAATTTTGTTTTTTTTTAATGCATACATATAGTTTTATCTGCGTTATATTTATAATAAAGGAACAATTTGTTTCATCATGAGAATTTACAAAGCACTTTTTTAAGATCATTCATTATAAAATTTGAGATCAAGATAGTAGATTGAGTTTGTCGAGTCATAAATTATTTAATATATATATATCTGTCTTAGTCGCAATAGATATTTACTTCTTTATACAAATGTGAAATATATATACATTTGTATAATCGGGTTTACTGAGGTAATTATTGATTTAATATAAGCAATTTTTTCTCTGTTCTTATTCAATATGGGCCGGATTTTAAAAGCTCTTCGCGCGTAATTCCTCTGGACGTGTGTAAGTCCCAGGGCTTTACTAAAGGGGCAGTCCGGGGACGGGGCCAGAGACCTCTGACCACAGCGTCCATTGCCGTTGTGTCGGAGGATAGCGTGCTGGCAGGCTGCCAGTGTGTGTAACTTGCACCTGACTGGAGGCAGGCGCAAAACGTAAGACATGTCAGGGGGGGTTAGAGTAGGGGAAGGGTGAGAATGTCAGGCTAGAGGGGAGGGAATGGGGGAAGGCAGCGCGGCTCGATGCGCGCAAGGTGCACAAATGTGCACCCCCTTGCACACGCCGACCCCCAATTTTATAACATGCGCACACATTTACACCCGCACGCACCTTGTAAAATCTACCCCTATATGTATTTTGTTTTCTGCTTTTAATAATAGTATGTGGTTCTGTTCTCTTCCTCTCTCTTGGTGGTATTTTTATATTTTTTTACATGTGTATATATCCCCCACCTTTTTTATTATCAATTCATTATTTATATTTATCTTCCTTTTAAGGTTTTTGTGTTGAAGTATTTCATCTTTATTTAATTTTGTGCGTATAATTTCCTTTTATCTTTTCTATATATATTTATCAAATATTAAATTCTATTTTCACAGCCCCTGATGCAGTTGAAAAGGTGAAACATGGCCAGAGTCAGGAACTTTTAATCGGAATAAATATTACATCTTCCAAGACATCGGTATAGTTTTGTTTTTTTTTCAGTCATGTGGCTACGCTTGACCGATTTCCGCTTTGTTTCTTTGGACCTTTAAACATATAGCAATGGATAGTGTTGGTAATCTCTGACCCACACACTTCTGTATCTGAAGGGCTGCCCCTTCGAGTCATATCTTAGGCATTCAATATCAGCCACATTATGCACCTGCAATTTCCAATGGGCCAAGTTAGGATGGGATTTCCAAAACGATGCTAGAGTAAATCCAACAGCCAATAATAACTGAGCAACCAGCTTATGATGCTTTAACGGTATCATTGACCCAAAAGACCTAACAAAGGTGTAACATGTATGGGTAAGCCTGAAATGTCAGACATCTCTTGCGTGATTTGTTTCCAAAACTGACTCACCACTGGGCAAAACCACCACATATCTGTTGCGACCGTCGCTGCCCGACGGCTTCACTCCGCCTACTTTTCCTTTTCTGTGACTTCTCCTACTCCTCATGGATGCCTGGCTGCCACGGCGTCCATCTGCCATCCTCTCCTGTGTCCCCAGACCGGCTTGGGCGCTGCCTTCCGCCATGCTCTCCAGGTACCTTAGGGTGTGTGCGCCGCGTGGCCCTCATTCTTATTTCCTCATTGGTGCATTCCTCAGGGGTGTCCCCCTGTGATGATGTCATGCTGTCCGGATATTTAAGCCTACTGTTTATTGCTAGCCGTTGAGTTAGCAAGGGGAATGCTACGCATGGGATTCACTCTCCATACCCAGCTACTCTGCCTTCCAACTTATATTGGACTCTTTCTGCTAACGGGGTACCCACTCCTCGGGCGCCTCTTTGCTTCTTTCAGGTCGCTGTCTGTAACCGGAACTCACTCCTCGAGGGCCCATGTTCCCTGACCCGCTGCCTGCATCTATCTCCTTTTCTACTTGGAGGAATTCGCTACAGATACCATCAGTGAGTACTACTATCATCTACTCCTCAGAGCTGTCTCCCTGGAACCAGGTACTCGCTCCTCGAGGGCCTGCCCCTGTTCCAGCGCCAGTGCCATCTCTTACGTGGAACTGCTGTGTGAGAACTTTGCCAACATGTCTCTCTACCTTCAGGGATCTGGTACTCACTCCTCGAGGGCCAGCTCTCCCTATCTCGGGGCTTCTCCATACTTGGGACTCTGTGAATGTTCTATTGTACTCACTTTCTCAGTTCTCTCTACTACAGCACTGCTACCGGAGAAACTGCTGTTCCAGCACCCTGGGGAATACTAGCCCAGCCGGGCTACATCTTCTACTCACTACTGCTATCTCTGGTGGTTTCTCAAACTAAATAAAGAACTATCTGTGTTTGTGTGTCCAGGGCTGAGCCTGACCTGTGGCCCCTCACAGGACTTCCCCACGTGGGTGTGGTCAGCTGCCACAATGTCCAAGGGTCCACCCAAAACCTCACTAAATATAACAATATGTTTATAAGTGCCCCTTTCCCCGCACCCTCACCAACACAGAGGGCTCACACCAGGAAAGAGCTTATAATAATAGAACGGAGTATGGTAAGTTCTTTGTAACAACTTGACCATAAGTTCTGTGCACCTAGCACAGATCCTAATGTGGTGTGCAGACTGCCAGGCCTTAGCGTCAAGTTCTATCCTCAGATCTTCATTCCAAGCCTCAGTGAGGACACCGCGTCCATCCCATATGTCCCAGCCCGAATTCCCCTGACTGCCCCTTTTTTACTCACGTATATGTGCACATGCAAGTGAAAAACTGCTTGTATTTTTGGTCTTTCATAAAATGCGGAACACACTAGTCATAACTAGCTATGCACAGATATGCTAATTTTTGCATGCTTAGTATTTTGAAAATTCATCTCAAAGTATACCACTTTGCAACTGCCCATAATAAATCTGCCACTTAGATGATTTTGTCATGCGTTGTTATCAATAAGCATGTCCCAATTTTGTGTATCTATTAAATCATTTTTCAGTCTCTCTTCTCTTTGCAGTTCAATGTATTATCCTATCTTTCTTTGTTTGACTACATTTTAGACAATTTTCCCCATCTGAAAGTTTTCATGAACAATTCAAAGCTTGACCTGTTAGGTAAGCTTTTCTCTTGAACGTCAGAGCCAGCATGTTTAGCAAGATTTTTTTTTTAAATTCAGCAACTATTTTGTCACAGTTTTGTAAGCAGGATGATCTATAATATATTGAGAAAGTGCGTTTTGTTATTCACAAATCTGTCACAAACAGAGATACAGTTTAGATGAATCTCCATTGTGAAGACATGGAACAAGTTTTCTGAAAATATTTCGATTTGCTTTCTTCTGTCAATAGTTGAGTTCTCATGGCAAAACAGACTGCCTGAGTTTCTTATTTTACCATCTCTTAGAAACATGAAAACTTAATGTCAGTGTAATTTCTTTGGAGATTCAGGAAGAGCGTAAGTGTACTTAGTGAACAGAACATTTCAAGAGATCTCGTTAGTAAGTCAATCAGCAAATAATTATTTGCATCATATCCTTACATTAATTATTAAATATTATTCAAGATGCCAAAAAATCATGCACCTCCTTAGTAGCAGAGGCTTTGAATGTCTTGTAAACTGTGCCTGCTGAACCTTGCTCTCCCCCAAAAGAATTCATGCAGATTTCAAGAATCTAAAGTTAAAGGTGATGAATGAGAAGACAGGCACAAACAGATGACTCAAGCTGGACATTTCTGTGGATCTGCCTTTAATAGACGTGTTTATTTTCTAGTAGCAGCTTCTAGGAATGTGCATTTGTTTGAAACAAAAATGAAAAACGGTAAAACTGAGCCTATTTTTTATTTGTAGCAAAGGGCCTGTTTCATCAAGGTATTTTCCCATAGACACAGAATGAGAGAAAAGCCTTAGTGAATCAGGCAGAAAATGAATTAGGCACACAACCCCTAAACAAAATGTCATCATGATTTGTTTTTGGCAAATAGTGTGCACCATTTGCAAACTATGGGCTTGATTTACTGAGGCTTATCTGCCATTTTGTGTCAATGGGAAAAATGTATTGTAAATAAGGCCCTATGCACACAGGGGTAGATTTTAAAAAGGTGCGCACGCACATGTACACCCAATTTTATAACTTGCGTGTGCAGAGGTGCGTAAGTTATAAAATCAAGGGTCGGCCCGCGCAAGGGGGTGCACAATTGTGCACCTTGCGCACGCTGAGCCGCGCTGCCTTCCCCCGTTCCTTTCCCCCTAACCTGACTTTCCCACCCCTTCACCTAACCTTTCCCCCCCAGCCCTACTCTAACTGCCCCCAAAAATTTTGTTTTACCTTTTGCGCCTGCCTCCGGGCAGGTGCAAGTTGTGTGCGCCAGCCAACTGACGGCACGCGATCCCTTGACACAGCGGTAATGGCCGCTGTGTTGCAGGCCTCTGGCCTCGCCCCAGGACCGCCTCTTTAGAGAAGCCCCAGGACTTACACGCATCCTAGGGCTTTACGTGTGCCGCCGGACCTTTTGAAAATAGGCCCGGCGCGCATAACGTTTTGAAAATCCGGCCCACAGTTTGTAAACTGTGCACACTATTTGATGAAAATGAACTGGGACATTTAAAAAAAAAATGTTAACATACAAAAACATAAAACATTGAAGAAAATGAAAAACAAAATATGAAAAAATATTTTTTTTTGCCAGTCAACATCCTTAGCTGCTTCCATTTTTATGGTTTCTGGATATGCAAACACACTTGCATTAAATTCCCAAAACCTTTTGTAAGTCAATATACAAAAACCCTTTCACTTTCTTTCTAAAGACATGCATGGAAATCGCAGGAAAAATTTTGCACCTCTTGCCAATACTTCACTTTTCCGCCCTGAACTGGCTGCACCTTTAAATAGCCCGCGCTATTGTAGAACGTAGTGCCGTGATGACGTCAAAATGTCGAGTTACTATGGTACCTTCTAATAAACAATCTTTCACAAAAAAACTTGAAATTCTAGTGCTGAATTCAAACCATCAGGGTCAACAGTACCCAGGGATAACATGCACCATTTCCATGTCAGAGTATAGTCTTCTCAAGGCAATCTGATTCCTGTGTTTAATTCCATGTGGACAGTCCACTTTGGAAAACTGTTGTGCCTCTGCAAATGCATATTATTTTTTAAATTACTTAGGATCCAGTAATTTATTGAAATGACATCTTGGGAAATGTGTTCTGTTTTCTGTAAAATTCATTGGAATGAAATAGTCAACCCTTAGTACTAAGACTTACATGAAGAAAATGTTTTCACTTTCTTTTGCCAGAAAAACCTGATTTTTATTTGAACACTCAGATATGTATTTGCAAACAATGGCTGAGAGCATGGACCTTGATCTCATTTAAGTATTCTATGACCTGCACATGGACTATCAAATTATTTTTATCTAGACTTGTAATACTGATTTTTTGAAGTTAAAACAATAATGGTTTATTTAGCTAACATCTCAATGTATTTTCTTTTCAACAATGCACTGTACTTTCTGCATAATATATTCAGTGGATTATTATTTATTGATGCTTCAATCGGTATTGTTCCCTTTGCAAATGCATAGTGCTGTCTGCAAAAAACTTTGCAAATATCACAGTATGGGTAGAAGTTTGGCACTGTGAGTATTATTTGAATACAATGTTTTCCAATGTGTCCCCCCATTGCTTTCAATGATTTCCACAGCAGGGGACTCTTAAATAACCCTGTACTTTCCAGCTGATGCCATGTTAGCTTCTTAGATCCATCAACTTTATCCTCACCATGCCTTTTCCAAGCTTGGGATTTGTGTACAACAGTATCTGCACAATGCTAAGCAGTTCCTGTATTTCATAGAGGGAAAAAAATATGCTGAAGGCAAGCAAGGCAGGGCTGTCTTTGCAGGCAAGGGGATTAAATGATACCAGGTGCATTTAAACCTCCAGTTGTCCTTTTTAGAAGGATCTTGAACTTGTGATTTAGAGTTCTCGGTAAAAGAAAAGGTTCTACCCTTCAAAATTCAGAGGGTAATTTGGGGTAACGGCTGTACCCTAAATTTTCAAAGCAAACTTATTCACATGGTTTTGCTTTGGATAATTCCTAGATAATTGCCCAGATACATGCCCAAACTCACTCACACAGTTACACCTGCTGTATCAATGGTCTAACTTGTGCAGGTTAACTTACATGCATGTGTTTTTAAATATAGAATTATGCATACAAGCCCAAACCACCCGTGGAATGCCAATCATCAGTGTGTGCAAAATGGGGGTATGTGCATATTTCTGTATATACTGAACCCTAGGTTATTTTATAATAGTCATTTATACACATGAAACCAGGTTTATGCGGGTAAATGTCTTTGAAATTCAGACCCAAAAAAGCTGACTGGAAATTGTGCATCACATTGAGAATCTAATTCCCATTTATAATGAATAGTGTGACAAATGCACATTTCTATGTTTCTATTTGCACTGAGTAATTATGACCTTCCATCTTTAAGGGCCCAATTCAGTTAGACTTTTCATGCTTCCTGCCCTTTGGTCACCCAACTTGGCAACATTTAAAGGGCCCACAGAGGAAAAGGCCATGGCTCCCTTGGATAATGTCAGCTACAGCTGCCCTATGAAAGGGCTCTTTGGACATTTCTTTTTCACCTCAGTGACGGGTCTACTAAACAGTCAGTGTAGTGTGGGTTGCTGCTTCATTCCTGTGCTTCTAGTCCTTACCTCATCTCTCCAACCCAGCCTTGCCTCCCCTTGAACTGACTTATGCCTCTGACCCTTGTCTCGACACAGACTATCCTTGTGTGCTGCCTGCCTTTGACCTTAGTCCGGCCCTGGATCGACGCCTATGCCATTGCCTCAGAGACACTCACCTAAGACTTGCCATGGAACCCGAGTACTCAACCCAAGGAGAAAGGGGTTGATATAGGTGAAGCTCCTAACTATTCTCTTCCCTGCGTAGCTCCACTAGCTGTTGGTGAGAGCCTGCGGGGCCTTCCTCATAGGATAATAGCAGCAAGGGGCCACAGATCTTACAGATTGTTGAGGCCATGGACTCAGTAGACCTGACCTCACTCCAGAATATTCCAGACTGGCCCAGTGCGTCCAAGAACAGCAGGGGGTTCTGAACCAGGTAACTGCTCTGCTTGAAAGACTCATGGATACTCTGATGCTGGCACTAGCTCCTCTTCCAGCAGCTCCATTTCCACCCACCTGGTGTCTGACCGGTTCCTCAGCTCCCGCAGCCACCACACTATGAGGGAGATCCCAAAGAATGCTGTGGCTTCATTTATCAATGCCACATGCATTTTGAGCTGCAGTCCAGTCTCTTTCCCACTGATTGGTCCAAGATGACTTACATCCTCTCACTGCTAGGTGGTACTGTGCTAGTCTGGGCCTTTCCCATATGGGAATGTAATGACCCTCTGCTCCAGAGTCTTCCAGACTTCATCCAGCAGTTTTGGCTAGTCTTCAAAGATCCTGGCCAGATGACCTCCATGGCCACTGATCTGCTTTGGGTTCGGCAGTATTCATGAGCTCTCGGGGAATATGCCATAGAGTTCTGCACCCTAGCTTCCAAACTGCAGTGGGGAAAGGACAGTCTCACCATCATTTTCTGGCAAGGCTTTTTGGGCAGAATCAAAGATAAATTTCCTGGCCGAGATGTTCCCAACTCATCAGTTGTTTTGATCTCATTGGCTGATCACGTTGATAGTAACTTCCACAAAAGGGAGTAGGAGAATAAAGTTACCCGCCAGCCAGTAGCACTGGAACTCCATTTCCAGCCTCCCTCAACCCAGGCTTGTCTCCAGAGCCCAAAATATCAGAAGGGCCCATGCAGATTGGTCGAGCTAAGCTCTCTCCAGAGGAGAAGCTCTGGAGAAGGCAATTGGGCCTGTGCCTAACTGCAGTGGCCATGCACACCTGGCTTTACAGTGCCCTGAGAAATCGGGGAAATTTCCATGCCTAGGGTTGATCAGAAAGCAACCCTAGGTCAGACCCTTTCCTCCCCACAACTCCTGGTTCCTGTCTCCATTTTCACAGAACATTCACAGCTTGATACAGAGGCCTTCCTGGAGGAAATTTCATTGACCAAGTCTTGATTTGTAAGCATGAGATTCTTTCTACAATCCTGAAATACCCTGTAATTATCTCCTGACAGCCTTCCAAATCGGCTCACAAAAATTATAGTACCCTTCACTTTAAAGACCAGCCTCTTCCCCAAGGAGATCATCTAACTTCATGTGATTCCCTGAGCCGTGAATCCGGTTATTTTGGGGTTGCCCTGACTTCAACAACACCAGCTGGGTATCGACTGGCAAGTCTTGGAACTGGCATACTGGGGTTCTTCCTGTTTCGCCACCTGTCTCACACCCATTCTTCCACCAGCCAGCTTGACCCTGACTACCACTATACCAAGGCTACCACCATAGTATGCTAACTTTTCCAATGTCTTCTTGAAACAGCAGGCTGAAACTCTGGCCCAGCATCACTTGACCTTCTTCCAGAGAAGGTACCCCTATGGGGAAGGGTCTACCCATTGTCTGAACCAAAAGACAAAAGCCATGAGTCTGCATATCAAGGAAAACTTGGCAAGTGGCTGTTGTGTCGGAGGTGGATCCTTGGGCCATGGGGTTGACACAACTCGTAGGTGAGGACTTACGGATCCCCACTGTCGGCAGGTGGAGTGGGCTGAAGGTAGAGGCTGCTGGAGCTTCACCTATACCAGCCCTCGTTCCCTGCAGGTTGAGCCTTTGGGTGCCAGGGCCGGCAGGACTTAGGTGGGCCTCGAGGTTGATTAGCAAGAGAGGTTGATACAGCCCAGAGACAGCAGACGATAGGTGGCATAGTCCTACCCTAGACTGGGTACGGTACAGGAACACGGGCACCAATGGAATGTAGATTAGCTGGGGGTGCTTGAGTAAAGGTAGGCCAGAGTCTAATAAGTCCAGGTCCAGGAAGAGGCTAGGAGAGGCATCAATGACAGGCTTGGATCAGGGCCGGTGGCAAAGCGGAGGTCATGGCAAGAAATGCTGAGTTCTGATCATTGAGAAGTCAATAGCATTAGTCAATCAAGGCAATGGTCTGATCATGAAGAAGTCAATAGCGTAGTCAGGTGTAGCGGAGGTCTGGGTCTGAAGATAGGCAGTAGCGTAGTCAGGCATAGCGGAGGTCCGGGTCTAGAGATAGGCTGAAGCATAGTCAAGCAAAGCAAAGTCGATATCCGTAGAGTCAGTCCAAAACATAGACAGGGCAGGAATGAAGAAGACAGGAACTGGGAACAATGAAGATCAGGAATGAAGAGTAGAGAGGATTCTCTAGCAGCAACGAGTACTCAAGTAGCAAGGAGACCTGTTGCAAAGCGGAGATCGTGGCAAGCAATGCTGATCACAGAGAAGTCAATAGCGTTAGACAATCAAGGCAATGGTCTGATAACGGAGAAGTCAATAGCGTAGTCAATCAAGGCAATGGTCTGATCACGGAGAAGTCAATAGCATAGTCAGGCATAGCGGAGGTCTGGGTCTGGAGATAGGCAGTAGCATAGTCAGGCGTAGCAGAGGTCTGGGTCTGGAGATATGCAGTAGCGAAGTCAGGCGTAGTGGAGGTCCGGGTCTGGAGATAGGCTGAAGCGTAGTCAAGCAAAGCAAAGTCGATATCCATAAAATCAGTCCAAAACATAGACAGGGCAGGAACGAAGAAGACAGGAACCGGGAACAACAAAGGTTAGGAACGAAGAGTAGAGAGAATTCTCTAGCAGCAACGAGTACTCGAGTAGCAAGGAGACCTGTTGTGAAGGCAATGATAAGGAGTGAGTCCTGAGCTTAAATACACTGAAGAGTTTGACGTCATCATCCGGGGCCGCGGCCAGGTCCCCCGCTGCGGGCCCTTCATAAGGATCAGCGATTCACGCACGCCTAGGGAGGGGCACGGTGCGGGTAGTGGAGTTTCTCTGCGGACCATGTAGAGAGACCCGATGAGCAATGGCATCTTGACCTGCAACACTGGGGACCATGGCAGAGCTGGAGGCACCGGGGGTGGCCCGAGGTCGGAGCCGGTGGCCCACCGCCACTAGCGAGGAGGAATAAGCCTTGCAGCAAGAAGGCCTGGAAGAGAGAGGCCCTGATAGAGTGTATGTAGTGTGTATTTTTGTATGTATGGGAGAGAGAGAGAGAGAGACAGAGTGGGAGTGAGAAGCATGTGTGGTGCATGTGTGTGAAAAAAAATGGGAGTGAAAATCCAGTGTGTATGAGAGAGAGCATGAGAGTGAGAAACCGCTGTATGTATTATGGGTGGGGTGGGAATAAGGATCCCACAATAAAGCTGGTGGTCTACCTTGATGACATACTCATCTATTCTCATTCCCTTATTGTGCACCAGGAACATGTTAAGCAGGTGATACAGCGACTATGAGACCTATACACAAAGCTTGAGAAATGTCTCTTTGAGCAAGAACAGCTTCCTTTCCTGGGTTACATCATTTCAAGGACTGGCTTCTTTATGGATCCTGTAAAGCAGAAGGCAATCCTGGACTGGCCCCAGCTGATTGGCCTTCAGGGGCTACAGCTTTTTTAAGGATTCACTAACTACTTCTGCCAATTCATTCCTGGTTTTCCACCCTCTCAGCGCTACTCACCGCCTTGACAAGAAAAGGTGCAGATACCCAGAAATGATCCACAGAAGCCATCACCTTCCAGGCTCTCAAGCAAGCCTTCTCTCAAGGACCATGCCTATGACCTCCAGATCCTGATAACCTCTTTATCTTGGAGGTAGATGCCTCTTCTCTTGAGGTAGGAGCTATTCTCAGTCAATGCAGCGACCAAAGGAGCCTTCTGCCATGTTCCTTCTTCTCCAGAGAGATATCCCCAGCAGAGCAAAATTACATGATTAGGGATCATGAACTCCTTGCAGTGAAATTGGTACTGCAGGAATGGTGGCATCTCCTAGATGGGGGCCAAACATTGGACCATAATCTACACTGACCACAAGAATCGTTAATGCCTTCAGCAAGCACAACAACTTGATCCCAGACAGGTGCGGTGGTCCTTCTTCTTCAACTGGTTCAACTTTGAGCTTCACTACCATCCAGTAGCCAAATGGAAGAAGCATCAAAGACTCCTCAATACATCATCAACCCTGCAAAATCATTTTTGCTGCTGCTATACCAATTTCTCCCTGGAAGACGGTAGTATCCAAACATTTTTGGGAAAGAGTATTAAAATGGGCTTACAACTCCTGTCTGGCAGGGCATCCTGGAGTAGCTTATACCCTCGAACCTCTCCAGCACCTCTACTGGTGGCCTCAGGTAAAGATGGATGTGAAGGCCTACATGGAATCTTGCCCTGTCTCTGCGCAGCATAAAGCCTCATGCACACGACCCTGGGTGTTATTACAGCTATTGCCAGCCCCCAAGGAACCCTGGGCCCATCTTTATCACAGACCTCCCTTTCTTATATGGTTCCACCATGATATGGTTCGTGGTGGACAGATTCTCCAAAATGGCACATTTCGTTCCTCTCCCTAGCTTGCCTTCCACTCCCGAATTAGCCTGCCTCTTCGTTCAGCATTTCTTCAAATTATATGGACTACCTTCAAATATCCTATCTGATAGAAGCATTCAGTTCACGACCCATTATTGAAAGAGTCTGTATAAAATATTTGGCATTACCCTAGACTTTACCACAGTCTACGATCCACAAGGCAACGGTCAAACAGAGAAAATTAACCAGGCCCTCAAGACCTTCCTCTGCCTATATGTCAACAAAAGACAAGATGACTTGCCTCGTCTCCTCTCCTCAGCCCTCCTTGCCTCCCTTCCTTCTGCCTCTGACCCTTGCCTGGACATGGACTATCCTTGTGTGCTGCTTTCCTTTGACTCTAACCCTATCCTGGATCACTGCCTATACCATTGCCAAAGATACTCTCGCATAAGACCTGCCAGCCCCTGGAACCAGAGGGCTTCAACCCATGGGGAAAAGGGTTAGTATAGGTGATGCTCCTAACCAGTCTCTTCCCTGCATAGCTTCTCCAGCAGTCAGTGAGACTGTGGGGCCTTCCCCATTGGCTGAGTCAATCTCACCACAGCAGCATGGGTCCACACATATTACAAGTAGTGCTGGAGTGGTTTCTGGCCCCCAGCACCTTTCTGGGTGGAGGGTCACAGGGAGGGCCCAGGTAGGTTATGGGCCACTTTTATGGAGGTGGGCAGCGGCCTAGCTGACAATATGTTTGGGGGAGTATTGGTGAAACCCTATGAAGACCTTGGGGAAAACCCCAGGGAATCCACAGGCAGGCCTCAGGGGTGCTCCAGGGAGGCCCTGGGCATGCCTGGGAGAATTCCTAGGGAGGCCTCAGAGAATCCACATGCTGAAAGGCAGTCTTGTGAGAAATCTTTTTTTCTACACTATTTTCATTTGTTAATTAGGAGTGACAGCTGAAAACAACTGGTTTCCATTTGTAACCTCACTCCTCTGGATAGGGTTCCAGATTATACTCCCAACTCTGCCATAGCTTCCAGGCACAAGATAGCTCGGTATGAACAGCAACAGTTTGATATTTTTGAGTTTAAATACCTTTCTCCCAGTATCCCAGACAAATTCCAATGACTTCACTCTGTTCCTTTGCCCCCGGCCACAGTCTTTCTCTCTTGTCCCCCTCTTTTAGCAATTCTAGGAAATTCCTAAAACTGTATTTGATAGGTGCAGGGTGTCCCCTTTACTAATTCTTCTCCTGCTGTAGCAATTCCAGTGTTACGCCCATCGGTCGCAGATGGCTGCGACCACTAATGCTCACCTCTTTCTTCAATGCTTTGACACCATTGGGGAAAGTGGCTGTCTCCGCCAGCTACCGCCGACCCTCCCAGCATTTCCGGGACAGCGTGGGTGCTACCAACCGCCATCTTGTGTTTGGGATCATATAGGCACACGCGCATGCACACAGACCAGTCTTAAGCACGTCATGGCGGGAACCTCGGGGGCATCCCCTCCGGATGACGTCTTCACTCTGCAATAATTAAGCTGGCTGGCCCTGCCTATTGATGAGTTAGCAAGGAGTTTCCTCATTGCTGAATCTGCTTCACTCTTACGGACTTCCTGTTCCAGTTCCTGCACTTCGCCGTGAGACGCTCTGGGTACCCGCTCCTTGGGGGTCCTTCCTCATCTCTGGCTATCTGCTACTCGGAGGGCCTTCTGCCTTGGGCTGCTATCTATTCCCATTCCCCGGAACCTCTCCTGGAACTACCACTCTGAGAGTACCTTAACTCCATGGACCTACTGTACCAGCTTTATTGTGGGATCCTCTCCGGTGTATCCCGTGCCTCAGGCCACTACCATGCCATCTCTGAGGGCCCACCTTAGTGTACCCTGCACTGCAGGCCACTACCGCATCATCCCTACGAAGTAACTTCTTCGATGTACCCTGCTCTGCAGACCTTTACCGGATCTCCACGTCTGAAGTATTCCCTCTGGGTATACCCCCTCTGCACAGACTTTATTTTCTCCTACACCCCCCGCTCCGTGGGCTGTGCTTTTTCTACCTCTCTAATACTCTATTCCACAGCTGTGTCTGTTGTCTGCTGAGACCGCGCCTCCCAACGGTGAGGCTCACAGGGCTCCTCCCTGTAGGTGGTACCATCTCTCACTTCGGCCAAGGGCCTACATACCTACAAGCCATAACATCCAGCAAGTGTAAGGTACAGTTCTGTGTTACTCTGCAGCTTCTCTTTTCCTTTGCTGCAGTAATTCTAGTAAATTCCAACACACATTCTTAGATAGCTGCACTTTGTCCCCTTTTAGTTACTGTATTTTTCGCACTATAAGACGCACCTGACCATAGGACGCACCTAGCATTTGGAGGAGGAAAATTAAGAAAAATAATTCTGTCCCCTTGATGGGCTCTGTACGGAGCTCCCTGCTGGTGGCAGTCCATGGGATATTTTTTTGGTTTTGTTTTTTTATAGTAAGGCAGAGAACATCCACACAGGTACTTGCTGCTTTTCTCTCCCTCACAATCATACAAGGCTCTTTCACACTCACTAGCACTCTCCCCCACTCAACTCATTGGCTCTCCCTCACATATACACATACCCACAGACAATCACACACTCAGACTCTCTCCCTCATTCACACAGCTCTCTCACACCAGTTATTTTAAACTTTCATGACTGCTCCAAAGTTCAATAATAAATAGTCAGGGCTATATTACATTGATTAGGAGAGCAATTGCTCCTAATATTTCAACAGGTAGCCACTTAATCAGCACAGGCAGTAATTCTATTTGCTGGTCTGTGTCATGTGTCCTCCATCCCAGGCAGTATACCACCCCCATGACCCTCCAATACATCCAAACCACAAGGAGTGAAGTTCTTACTCTGGACTGCAAGAGAGGTCTTCCGGCAGAGCCCGAGCTCCCCGCCGGTCCCGGGGTGCAGCTCACTGCAAGGTCGGCATGGCGCAGGTCAGTCATCATCTGTTTGAACCGCGTGGGCTACGGAGGCCCTTCCAGTTCAAACAGCTCCCTGCCGGTCTGCTGTTCCCAGGGTGCATCCCACTGCGAAGGCTGGCGCGGCACAGGTCAAATGCCAGCCATCCGAACTGGAGGGGCCTCCATAGCCCACGCAGTTCAAACAGCTGATGCCTGACCTGCGCGGCGCTGGCCTTCGCAGCGAGATGCACCCCAAGAACAGCAGACCGGCAGGGAGCTCAAGTTCCGCCGGCAGAATGTGACACACCCGCATCACCATGCTGATTGGGAGGGGGCGGGGAACGGCACGCGAGAGGGAGATGCACCCCGGGAACAGCAGACGGGCAGGGAGCTCAAGTTCCGCCGGCAGAATGAGACACACCCGCATCACCATGCTGATTGGGAGGGGGCGGGGAACGGCGCGCGAGAGGGAGAGACACTACCTTCGCTCCATAAGACGCACCCACATTTCCCCCCCATTTTTTGGGGAAAAAAAGTGCGTCTTATGGAGCGAAAAATACGGTATTCCCTTTTCCCACTGTAGCAATTCCAGCACTTCTCATCCTTAAACAGTTGCAAAATCTAGTATTCACTGTCGCGACTGTCGTTCTCAGACGGCTTCGACCTTTGTGCCTCACCTTTCCTCCTTCTCTCTTCTCAAGCCTTGGGAAGTTGGCTGCCACCGCATCTTCATGCCACTCTCCCCAGCATCCCTGGATCGGCAAAGGCGATGGTGTTCGCCATGTTTTTCCTGAGGGCCTCCTAAGGTGCACGCAAGCATGCCACCCATGTCTTTATCTATGTCATGGCAGGAACCTCGGGGGCGTTCCCTCTGAGTGACGTCAGCATATCCTAGAATTTAGCCTGCCCTTCATTTGCTAACAAACCGAGTTAGCAAGGATTGGAATAGCTCCGGTCTAAACTGCTCTGCTGCTTCCTAGCTGCCACAGGAAGCTCTCCTCGCCCTTTGGGGTAATTCTACTAACTTATATACCCGCTCCTCAGGGGCCCTTTTTCTTTCTTTCAGGTGCCTATCCTGGGATCCCAGGTACTTGCTCCTCGAGGGCCTTCTCTCCCTAACCTGATGCCAGCCACTCTACAACTTCTGCTTGCCAGGACTCTCAAAGATACAGCTTCTGCTTCAGTGAGTACTAACATACCAGTCTACCTCCTCTACAGCTTCAGCGCTCTACATCCGGGACCTGTTCCTGTTCTCTGTGCTGTCTCCACCTACTACAGAGTGAGACAGGTCCTCTCTGCCGAGGATCCCTGGACTACCACTGCTGGAGCTATCTATCACTGCTGTCCGCTTCCCGGGCAGTGCCACCCTGCTGTACAATAAAGACTATCTCCTCTGTGTTGTGTGCAAAGAGTCGAGCCTGGTACTGCAGTTCCTCACGGGGCTCCTCCCCGTGGGAGTAGCCATCACTCTAGTACCCAAGAATCTACTCCACCTCAAAACCATAACACTGTCCCTCTTTCAATACAAACAGTTACTTTCAACTCTGTCAACCCACCTTCTATGACACTTGTTTGGGAAATCTTCCTTCTGCTGGTGGAAGAGAACCTCCTCTCCTCTCTTCCTCTGGCTTGTAAAAATGGCCCCTGAGCTTTCCACCTGCCTTACTCTTGAAAATCACGCCACCAGAGCCCCATAGTTCCACTAACTCCCTTTTCACCCTGGGATTTGTAGTCTTTTTGTTTATAACCTTCTCTAGGAAACGCTTGCCTTTTACCACTCTGGCCTCTACTATTCCAGGGCTCACTCTTCTAAACTCAGCAGACATAATGGTATGTATATACCATTACATTAACCATTTTTTCCAGATGTTCGCACATCTCTATAATAAAGGATATTTTAGAGGACTAAAGACAGAGGAACTGATGAAGTGTTCTGATTTACTGCCAGAGGGTCAAGTACAATTATAATCCTGCAACTGGGATCCTGGACGATTTAAATATTTGTGAAACAGTTGACACAGGATGACGTGACCTAATTTAAAACAAATTGTAACAAGTTAATTGCAAATGTCAAAAGGAATCTGCAAAGATGAATGGTGCTGCCTCTGAACTGAGGAGAAATAATAGAAGTTTTAGGGATGCATGCAGCTGGGATTTTTATGTTCTGCTCTAATTTCCCCATTGGGGAAGATACCTTGTTTTATTACCACTTTTGAACATTTGTAAAATTTATTGGAGAGGGTAAGAAAAAGAGTTTTAAATATTGTTTAATAAAAGAAGATATGGCATGCTGACCCTATCCAGTCTAGCACAGCAGCAAAGAAGGGTAGGAATGACTTCATATTGAATACAGTATGTGCAAATTCTATAAATTATTTGCCCTTTCTTGCCAGAGTTGAAGAAAGCCATATGGAACAAGGGGTCCCATGTGACTTGGGAGCATCCTAGAGTTTGGGGGAAAACTGCCCACAAAAAAATTGAAGGGTCCTTTTCAAAGTCGGGTATTCAGGGAAATCGACCTGTCTAAAAATTGCTTCCCTTAGGCCATCTACAATACATATGGGCTTTAACAATGTGAACACTATGAGGCAGACTGAGAGGAGGCATTCCTGGAGGAGTGCTTTGTGTGTGTGTGTAGGTGAGGGGGGGGGGGGGGGAATTGTTGTTTTGTACGAAACCTTTGCCTCCACAAAAGGCACTTGCAAAGCCCGAAGATACTTTTCAAACCTTGTACACAGATTTCAAAGGGAAATTGCTCTCCTGATTTCCCTTTGATAATGTTATCTACAAGGGCTGCAGGTAAAAAGCGCACGCCAGGTGGGCCATTTAGAAATTACGTCTTAGCTGGAAGAATTTTGAGATTGACTCAAGGAGGAAAAAATAAAAACTTATCTGGATGAGGCTTCTATGCCTGCCAGCTGGGATATGTCCTTGTACTATGTAGTAGGGATGTGAATCGTTTTTCAACGATTAAAATTATCGTCCGATAATTTTAATATCGTCTTAAATCGTTATAGAACACAATACAATAGAAATTCTAACGATTTATCGTTAAAAATCGTTAAATTGTGTTAGTGCGCACTAACGGGAGTTAGTGCGCACTAACAGAAAATGATACAAATTGACACTTTCCAGGTCAGTAAAGGTCAGTTAGGAATGCATATGTATTCCTATTGGCCGGCTGCAACCTTATCTATTGATGTTACCAAGGTTCCCACTGAGGTGATGGTTGGGGGGATGGGAAATGGAAATGGAAACTCAGGAACACTAACAGAAAATGATACAAATTATTGACACTTTCCAGGTCAGTAAAGGTCAGTTAGGAATGAATATGTATTCCTATTGGCTGACTGCCCTCTTATCTATTGATGTTACCAAGGTTCCAACTGAGTTGATGGTTGGGGGGATGGGAAATGGAAACTGTTGGTAGTTGACAAAAAAAGTAATGTGATCAGTCAATATGACTAGAACTTGTGCCCTATTCCTGATACCAGGGGTGTTGTGATCTTCCTGCACTCAGTGCCCTATCCCTGATACCAGGGGTGTTGTGATCTTCCTGCACTCAGTGCCCTATCCCTGATACCAGGGGTGTTGTGATCTTCCTGCACACAGTGCCCTAACCCTGACACCAGGGGTATTGTGATCTTCCTGCACACAGTGCCCTATCCCTATTAATACCAGGAGTGTTGTGATCTTCCTGCACACAGTGCCCTAACCCTGACACCAGGGGTGTTGTGATCATCCGGCACACAGTGCCCTATCCCTATTAATACCAGGAGTGTTGTGATCTTCCTGCACACAGTGCCCTAACCCTGATAACAGGGGTGTTGTGATCTTCCTGCACACAGTGCCCTAACCCTGATACCAAGGGTGTTGTGATCTTCCTGCACACAATGCCCTAACCCTAACACCAGGGGTGTTGTGATCTTCCTGTACACAGTGCCCTATCCCTATTAATACCAGGAGTGTTGTGATCTTCCTGCACACAGTGCCCTAACCCTGATACCAGGGGTGTTGTGATCTTCCTGCACACAGTGCCCTATCACTATTAATAGCAGGAGTGTTGTGATCTTCCTGCACACAGTGCCCTATCCCTATTAATACCAGGAGTGTTGTGATCTTCCTACACACAGTGCCCTAACCCTGACACCAGGGGTGTTGTGATCTTCCTGCACACAGTGCCCTATCCCTATTAATACCAGGAGTGTTGTGATCTTCCTGCACACAGTGCCCTAACCCTGATACCAGGGGTGTTGTGATCTTCCTGCACACAGTGCCCTAACCCTGACACCAGGGGTGTTGTGATCTTCCTGCACACAGTGCCCTATCCCTATTAATACCAGGAGTGTTGTGATCTTCCTGCACACAGTGCCCTAACCCTGATACCAGGGGTGTTGTGATCTTCCTGCACACAGTGCCCTATCCCTATTAATACCAGGAGTGTTGTGATCTTCCTGCACACAGTGCCCTATCCCTATTAATACCAGGAGTGTTGTGATCTTCCTGCACACAGTGCCCTAACCCTGACACCAGGGGTGTTGTGATCTTCCTGCACACAGTGCCCTATCCCTATTAATACCAGGAGTGTTGTGATCTTCCTGCACACAGTGCCCTAACCCTGACACCAGGGCTGTTGTGATCTTCCTGCACACAGTGCCCTAACCCTGACACCAGGGGTGTTGTGATCTTCCTGCACACAGTGCCCTATCCCTATTAATACCAGAGTGTTGTGATCTTCCTGCACACAGTGCCCTAACCCTGATACCAGGGGTGTTGTGATCTTCCTGCACACAGTGCCCTAACCCTGACACCAGGGGTGTTGTGATCTTCCTGCACACAGTGCCCTATCCCTATTAATACCAGGAGTGTTGTGATCCTCCTGCACACAGTGCCCTAACCCTGATACGAGGGGTGTTGTGATCTTTCTGCACACAGTGCCCTATCCCTATTAATACCAGGAGTGTTGTGATCTTCCTGCACCCAGTGCCCTATCCCTATTAATACCAGGAGTGTTGTGATCTTCCTGCACACAGTGCCCTAACCCTTACACCAGGGGTATTGTGATCTTCCTGCACACAGTGCCCTATCCCTATTAATACCAGGAGTGTTGTGATCTTCCTGCACACAGTGCCCTAACCCTGACACCAGGGGTGTTGTGATCTTCCTGCACACAGTGCCCTATCCCTATTAATACCAGGAGTGTTGTGATCTTCCTGCACACAGTGCCCTAACCCTGACACCAGGGGTGTTGTGATCTTCCTGCACACAGTGCCCTATCCCTATTAATACCAGGAGTGTTGTGATCTTCCTGCATGTAGTGCCCTATCCTGCCTGCATTACTAGTGAGAGGCTGGCTTCACTGACAGGGGGGAGCTTCCTGACCCTCACTCCTCCCCTCCCCCATGTCCCAGCCAGTGAATGGTGTGTGGGTGAGGGGGGGGGGAGGATGGTGAAGGCTGAGACAGCTCCCTCCCTGCATTACTAGTGAGAGGCTGGGTTCACAGAAAGGGGGAACTTCCTGACCCTCACTCCTCCACTCCCCCATGTCCCAGCCAGTGAATAGTGTGTGGGTGAGGGGGGGGGGGGGGGAGGAGGATGGTGAAGGCTGAGACAGCTCCCTCCCTGCATTACTAGTGAGAGGCTGGCTTCACAGACAGGGGGGAGCTGCCTGACCCTCACTCCTCCGGGGTGTTGTGACCTTCCTGCACACAGTGCCCTATCCCTGATACCAGGGGTGTTGTGATCTTCCTGCATGCAGTGCCCTATCCCTATTAATACCAGGAGTGTTGTGATCTTCCTGCACACAGTGCCCTATCCCTAATACCAGGAGTGATGTGATCTTCCTGCACACAGTGCCCTAACCCTGACACCAGGGGTGTTGTGATCTTCCTGCACACAGTGCCCTATCCCTATTAATACCAGGAGTGTTGTGATCTTCCTGCATGCAGTGCCCTATCCTGCCTGCATTACTAGTGAGAGGCTGGCTTCACTGACAGGGGGGAGCTTCCTGACCCTCACTCCTCCCCTCCCCCATGTCCCAGCCAGTGAATGGTGTGTGGGTGAGGGGGGGGGGGGGAGGATGGTGAAGGCTGAGACAGCTCCCTCCCTGCATTACTAGGGAGAGGCTGGGTTCACAGAAAGGGGGAACTTCCTGACCCTCACTCCTCCCCTCCCCCATGTCCCAGCCAGTGAATAGTGTGTGGGTGAGGGGGGGGGGGGAGGATGGTGAGGCTGAAACAGCTCCTTCCCTGCATTACTAGTGAGAGGCTGGCTTCACAGACAGGGGGGAGCTGCTTGACCCTCACTCCTCCCTTCCCCCAAGTCCCAGCAAGTGAATAGTGTGTGGGTGAGGGGGGGGGGGAGGATGGTGAAGGCTGAAGCAGCTCCCTCCCTGCATTACTAGTGAGAGGCTGGCTTCACAGACAGGGGGGAGCTGCCTGACCCTCACTCCTCTGGGGTGGGGGGAGGGGGGGAGGATGGTGAAGGCGGAGACAGCTCCCTCCCTGCATTATTAGTGATCGGCTGGCTTCACAGACAGGGGGGAGCTGCCTGACCCTCACTCCTCCCTTCCCCCAAGTCCCAGCAAGTGAAAGGTGTGTGGGTAAGAGTCGGGGAGGAGGATGGTGAAGGGTGAGACAGCTCCCTCCCTGCATTACTAGTGAGAGTCTGGCTTCACAGACAGGGGGGAGCTGCCTGACCCTCACTCCTCCCCTCCCCCATGTCCCAGCCAGTGAATGGTGTGTGGGTGAGTGGGGGGTGGGAGGATGGTGAAGGCGGAGACAGCTCCCTCCCTGAATTATTAGTGAGAGGCTGGCTTCACAGACAGGGGGGAGCTGCCTGTCCCTCACTCCTCCCTTCCCCCAAGTCCCAGCAAGTGAATGGTGTGTGGGTGAGGGGGGGGGGGGGGAGGATGGTGAAGGCTGAAGCAGCTCCCTCCCTGCATTACCCTATTATCCCTGCAGTGCCCTATCCCTATTAATACCAGGAGTGTTGTGATCTTCCTGCACACAGTGCCCTATCCCTAATACCAGGGGTGTTTGATCTTCCTGCACACAGTGCCCTATTCCTGATACCGGGGGTGTTGTGATCTTCCTGCATGCAGTGCCCTATCCCGGTTACCGGGGGTGTTGTGATCTTCTTGCACATCCCGGTATCAGGGATAGGGCACTGCGTGCAGGAAGATCACCACACTCCTGGTATTAGGGATAGGGCACTGTGTGCAGGAAGATCACAACACTCCTGGTATTAATAGGGATAGGGCACTGCATGCAGGAAGATCACAACACCCCTGGTATCAGGGATAGGGCACTGTGTGCAGGAAGGTCACAACACCCCGGAGGAGTGAGGGTCAGGCAGCTCCCCCCTGTCTGTGAAGCCAGCCTCTCACTAGTAATGCAGGGAGGGAGCTGTCTCAGCCTTCACCATCCTCCTCCCCCCCCCCCTCACCCACACACTATTCACTGGCTGGGACATGGGGGAGGGGAGGAGTGAGGGTCAGGAAGTTCCCCCTTTCTGTGAACCCAGCCTCTCACTAGTAATGCAGGGAGGGAGCTGTCTCAGCCTTCACCATCCTCCCCCCCCCCCTCACCCACACACCACTCACTGGCTGGGACATGGGGGAGGGGAGGAGTGAGGGTCAGGAAGCTCCCCCCTGTCAGTGAAGCCAGCCTCTCACTAGTAATGCAGGCAGGATAGGGCACTGCATGCAGGAAGATCACAACACTCCTGGTATTAATAGGGATAGGGCACTGTGTGCAGGAAGATCACAACACCCCTGGTGTCAGGGTTAGGGCACTGTGTGCAGGAAGATCACAACACTCCTGGTATTAATAGGGATAGGGCACTGTGTGCAGGAAGATCACAACACCCCTGGTGTCAGGGTTAGGGCACTGTGTACAGGAAGATCACAACACTCCTGGTATTAATAGGGATAGGGCACTGTGTGCAGGAAGATCACAATACCCCTGGTGTAAGGGTTAGGGCACTGTGTGCAGGAAGATCACAACACTCCTGGTATTAATAGGGATAGGGCACTGTGTGCAGGAAGATCACAACACTCCTGGTATTAATAGGGATAGGGCACTGTGTGCAGAAAGATCACAACACCCCTGGTATCAGGGTTAGGGCACTGTGTGCAGGAGGATCACAACACTCCTGGTATTAATAGGGATAGGGCACTGTGTGCAGGAAGATCACAACACCCCTGGTGTC
This sequence comes from Rhinatrema bivittatum, assembly GCF_901001135.1. Classification (NCBI taxonomy): domain Eukaryota; kingdom Metazoa; phylum Chordata; class Amphibia; order Gymnophiona; family Rhinatrematidae; genus Rhinatrema; species Rhinatrema bivittatum. Next base: position 364,987,340 of record NC_042620.1, on the reverse strand, counting down.
AGGGTTAGGGCACTGTGTGCAGGAAGATCACAACACCCCTGGTATCAGGGTTAGGGCACTGTGTGCAGGAAGATCACAACACTCTAGTATTAATAGGGATAGGGCACTGTGTGCAGGAAGATCACAACACCCCTGGTGTCAGGGTTAGGGCACTGTGTGCAGGAAGATCACAACACCCCTGGTGTCAGGGTTAGGGCACTGTGTGCAGGAAGATCACAACACTCCTGGTATTAATAGGGATAGGGCACTGTGTGCAGGAAGATCACAACACCCCTGGTGTCAGGGTTAGGGCACTGTGTGCAGGAAGATCACAACACTCCTGGTATTAATAGGGATAGGGCACTGTGTGCAGGAAGATCACAACACCCCTGGTGTAAGGGTTAGGGCACTGTGTGCAGGAAGATCACAACACTCCTGGTATTAATAGGGATAGGGCACTGTGTGCAGGAAGATCACAACACCCCTGGTATCAGGGTTAGGGCACTGTGTGCAGGAAGATCACAACACTCCTGGTATTAATAGGGATAGGGCACTGTGTGCAGGAAGATCACAACACCCCTGGTGTCAGGGTTAGGGCACTGTGTGCAGGAAGATCACAACACCCCTGGTATCAGGGTTAGGGCACTGTGTGCAGGAAGATCACAACACTCCTGGTATTAATAGGGATAGGGCACTGTGTGCAGGAAGATCACAACACCCCTGGTGTCAGGGTTAGGGCACTGTGTGTAGGAAGATCACAACACTCCTGGTATTAATAGGGATAGGGCACTGTGTGCAGGAAGATCACAACACTCCTGGTATTAATAGTGATAGGGCACTGTGTGCAGGAAGATCACAACACCCCTGGTATCAGGGTTAGGGCACTGTGTGCAGGAAGATCACAACACTCCTGGTATTAATAGGGATAGGGCACTGTGTACAGGAAGATCACAACACCCCTGGTGTCAGGGTTAGGGCATTGTGTGCAGGAAGATCACAACACCCTTGGTATCAAGGTTAGGGCACTGTGTGCAGGAAGATCACAACACTCCTGGTATTAATAGGGATAGGGCACTGTTTGCAGGAAGATAACAACACCCCTGGTGTCAGGGTTAGGGCACTGTGTGCAGGAAGATCACAACACTCCTGGTATTAATAGGGATAGGGCACTGTGTGCAGGAAGATCACAACACTCCTGGTATTAATAGGGATAGGGCACTGTGTGCAGGAAGATCACAACACCCCTGGTATCAGGGTTAGGGCACTGTGTGCAGGAAGATCACAACACTCCTGGTATTAATAGGGATAGGGCACTGTGTGCAGGAAGATCACAACACCCCTGGTGTCAGGGTTAGGGCACTGTGTGCAGGAAGATCACAACACCCCTGGTATCAGGGTTAGGGCACTGTGTGCAGGAAGATCACAACACTCCTGGTATTAATAGGGATAGGGCACTGTGTACAGGAAGATCACAACACCCCTGGTGTCAGGGTTAGGGCACTGTGTGCAGGAATATCACAACACCCCTGGTATCAGGGTTAGGGCACAAGTTCTAGTCACATTGACTGATCACATTACTTTTTTTGTCAAGCTACCAACTGTTTCCATTTCCCATCCCCCATATATTGTCAGTGGGAACCTTGGTAACATGAATAAATAAGAGGGCAGCCAATAGGAATACATATTCATTCCTAAACTGACCTTAACTGACCTGAAAAGTGTCAAATTGTATCATTTTCTGTTAGTGCGCACTAACAGAACTAGACGATTTTCTTCTCCTGCCAGACGATTTCAATCGTTAAGACAATAGGGCACACGATTCACATCCCTACTATGTAGACAGGGAATAGTTTTTTGCTCTGCTGTCAATTATTTTGTTACTATGTTCTGTTACTATGACCTAGATGTCACATAGGGGGGTATTTTCTAACCCTCTCGCACACGAAAAGGGACTTTTCGCATGTGAAAAGTCCCTTTTCATGCTGTCGGATTTCGTAGGCCCACCCCCCGCTTCGCCCTCCCGCCCCCATTACCTCGCGATTCAGGAAGGTGTGCGAAGAAAGAAAACCCAGCCCATAGTTTGGATTTTTTCATGGATTGTGATCAAGGCCTAAAATCTAAATGGGGTTTAGGGGAGGCGGAGAATGAATGAAATTCAGCTCAGTGGCTACCAAGGAGAGACATAAAATAATTTTAGCAGTTAAAGGACCAGATAAAAATTTTGTAAGTCTTTTATTATTAGATCACAATCACAGGACTGGAATGATTGAGAAATAAGGATTTTAAAATTTAAAAACAGGAGGGTAATTTTCAAAAACAGCCCGCACAAAGCTAAAATCCTACAGACTCCAGCATGAGTTTTCCAAGAGAACTTTCACACAAATGTCCGCTTTGAAAATGTGTGTATTTGGCTGTTCCACATGTGGACTTACACCCTGAAAGTTACACCCGAAGAAGAGTTGGTTTAACCTTCTGCATGTAGATTTATATGTACTTTTGACAATCGAAAGCATGCGTGCAAATCTTTTCCCCATCTTAATTCCACCGCCCCACCACCCCCCAAAAAAAACCTACTCGCAGGACAGGCAAAAGTATGCATGAAATTGAATTTTGCGAATACTTTTGCGCACTCAAACCCTAGGATGATTTTCAAAGCACCATTTATGTGCCTAAAATAGGATTTAATTTATCTGTATAGTATTTTATGCACATAAAGTACTTTGAACATAAAGTTGGAAGAGGGCAACTTTAAAAGCCATTTCCACAGAAAAATAACAATTTCTGTGCCTGACGTGCCACTGTCTGAGAATTGCTCTCCCACAATGCAGCTAAAAGCATGCATAGGGTTTTGTGATACACAGACATTTAGTTGCATACAGGGGAGCCTGTATCAGGGCTTAATTTGGGAAGGATTGGCAAATGCCCAGGGAGGATAACTTTTTTTAAAATTATTTCTTTATTCAATTTTTACACTCTGTTACAATGCAAAAAATTAAGAAAAAGTAAGATACATATCAGTAATTAGCACCTAATAAATTCAACATAACAATCGTTGATATGTCCAGCAGAAGTCAACATAATGGGGGGAAAGAAGGATAACTTTTAAAAAACTGTGCATGAGTCCATATACACTTACATATAGCTGCGCACAGATTTACTCTAGCATTTTATAATTCACGTGTATTGTATACATATGGATTATAAAATATGCGTAAATCTACCCTCCAACATCCGCAGAAATGTATAAATACATGTGACTGTAGAATTCATTTGGCCGGATACATTTAAAAAAAAAAAAATGGTGTTTTAGCCGCCTCCACCTAGCCAGATAAGTCAGAACTTACCTGGATAAGTGCTGCTAAATCACTGAATGCATACAAGATGCCAAAACCGCACGCATTTAACAAATCTATTTTAGCAAATATATGTGGATAATTTATGTGCGGAAATTACCCATGTAAGTCCCTATTTACACGTGTAACTTGGCCGATTTTCTAACATGTACACATAAATGAAATTAACCTGTGTCTGATTCCTCCACCAGTTCACCCAGTTCATCCGCAGGTCATTCACACCCTCCTGGTTCTTCCGCCAGAACTCCCCCCCCCCTCCCCCCCAGTTCTGCCAGGGCTCCCACCCAGCTAATAAATCAGTATAAACACATTTGATATCACTTACACAAGATCATTTTCAGGTGTAAAATTAAATGAGTAAGTCTGTCCTAAAATAGTAACTAAAGCGTGTTTAGGAAGGGCGGCCTGTTATATGTAAGGGTTCTGCCCAATGGTTCCTGTTTAATTGTAAACCGATACGATGTGTGAACGGCTATCGGTATAAAAAAGACATTAAATAAATAAATAAATAAATAAATCAGAGAAGAGTAGCGGGAATCCGGCAGTTGGGGTAAGTGAGGCTCATTGGAGGAACCTGCAAGCTGCCGAACGCAACTGACTTGCTGGTCCATACTTTTAATAATCTTAGATGACTTACTGTCTATCCCCACATATTGGATTGATTTTAATCTCTAAACTCCCAAAGTGGTCATTCTGTGGTTACTAAAAACCTATGCTCACTGAAAAGATGTCCTCACAGAAGTGTAACTATGAGCTATAGGTACTGAGAGAAATGTTCTTTACAAGACAGAAATACCTCTCACCCTAACAAGCTGTAAAGCAGACTGCATTCCCAGATTAATTAGAAGGCAGGCTAAGAACTCGGCCTTCCAATGGTAATGTTGTAGAGTCCTGGGGCCTCCTGCCCACCCAGAACTTCTCTGGTGATATTATTTAACCAGGAGGCATTATAGGATAAACTTCCTGAATAGTTTTTTACTTCCACATGATGTTTTTGAATCAGGCTAGAGGCACCCCTGGCTACGATTGGCTGGATCAGCACGTGGATCCCTTCCTGTTAAGATCTTGGAGATGAATATAAAGGATGCCTTCACCCTCCTCCCCCCCCCCCCCCCCACCCCCCATTATATTTTTCAAAATTTTGGCGGGTTTTCACATGATTTCTCTTTTTACCCTCCCTCCCACTCAGTTGTTGGTTCTGCGTTCAGTTCTGATTGGAAGATTTTCCATTGCGCTGGTTTGCCACAGTTGGCGCATAACCGAGCCTGCATTGACTTTTGTACAATTATATGGATATTGTTAAGTGAATAATTATTTTGGGAAAAGGGCAGATCATGAGAGGTCTTGAACGAGTAGATGTGAATCGGTTATTTACACTTTCGAATAATAGAAGGACTAGGGGGCATTCCATGAAGTTAGCAAGTAGCACATTTAAGACCAATCGGAGAAAATTCTTTTTCACTCAACGCACAATAAAGCTCTGGAATTTGTTGCCAGAGGATGTGGTTAGTGCAGTTAGTGTAGCTGGGTTCAAAAAAGGTTTGGATAAGTTATTGGAGGAGAAGTCCATTAACTGCTATTAATCAAGTTTACTTAGGGAATAGCCACTGCTATTAATTGCATCAGTAGCACGGGATCTTCTTAGTGTTTGGATACTTGTCAAGTTCTTGTGGCCTGGATTGGCCTCTGTTGGAAACAGGATGCTGTGCTTGATGGACCCTTGGTCTGACCCAGTATGGCATGTTCTTATGTTGGCCCCACCCTGGAATGCCCAGGACCGCCCCCTTTTTGCATGAATATATTTGCATGTGAACTTTTATTTGCATGTGTATGTTTATTTATAAAATAGCTTTATGCGAGAACATGCTATTTACATGAGTATATGTTAATATTTCCACGCTTTTGAAAATGTACCTGATGCAGCATATTTTTGAAATCCACGCATATTGGGGCAGATTTTTAATACTACGCGTGCGGGGTACATTTGTGCGCACTACCCGGCATGCTCAAATGTACACCTGATTTTATAACATGCGCGAGCTGCCGCGCGCATGTTATAAAATCCAGGGTCAGCGCGCACAAGGGGGTGCACAATTGTGCACCTTGTGCGTGCTGAGCCCTAGGGGAGCCCCGATGGCTTTCCCCGTTCCCTCCGAGGCCGCTCCGAAATCGTGGCTCCAACAGCATTTAAAAAAAATCGGAGCGGCCTCGGAGGGAACGTTTCTTTCGCTCCCCCCACCTTCCCCCACCTTCCCCTCCCTTCCCCTATCTAACCCACCCCCCAACCCTACCTGAATCCCCCCTACCTTATTTTATTTTTTATGCCTGCCTCTTGCAGCCATATCTTGTGCGCGCTGGCCAGCTGCCGGCGTGTGAACCTCTGGCACGGCCGCTGTGCCGGAGTACTCAGGACCGCCCCCGGACCGCCCTCGGATCGGTGCCATGCCCATGGCCCTGTCCCCTTCCCACCCCTTTTTCAAAGCCCCTGGACATATGCGCGTCCCGGGGCTTCCGCGTGCCACTGAGCCTATGCAAAATAGGCTCGGTGCGCGCAGGGGCAGGTGTTCGGGGTTACACGCGTAATCCTTTGAAAATCTAGCCCATTATTTTCCATAAGAATTCTACCTACACAAAATGAGATGCAAATGTTCACAGGTATTTTGTACTCAGAGCAGTTTTTAAAAGGAAAAAGCAGGGATGCACTTCTGTTTCTAAAAAAAAAACCAAAAACAGGAAATATCAATGACCTTTCCTTTTTCACTTTATGAATGAAATGAAAGAGAAAAACAAAAAAAATTCATTCATTTTCCTTTAACTCCATTTACTGCCTGCTCTGATCTCTGCCCTTAACCTATATCGATTACAGCTGCACTGCAAAATTACTAAAAACCTCCCAGGGGTTTCCTCTGCATCCTTTCCATCCGTTCATTCCCATCTCTCTTCCCACAATTTAACCAATCCTAGTTGCCCTTACCCCACCGGTGCCATACTCCAAACTAGTTCCGGTGGGGCAGGAGCAGCTGGGGAATTCTCCAGCCCCATCTGGACCCCAGGGATTTTGGAAGGTTAAGGGGGGGCAAGGGGAATGCGAGGGATGGCCAGTAAGATCGGGGTGGGGGCTTTTACAAACATTTGTGGCATGATCGTGAACTTTTAGTGAGCACTGCCAATAGTATGCACTAAAATATTTTAGCATATGCTAATAGTAAATAGTATGCACTAACTACCCCCTCCCCCCAAAAAATAGGCACAAAAATGAAAGAATTAAAACAAAAATGAAAAAAAGCAAAAGATTTGCCTGAACACTACAAGACATACTTTGTCTCTGAAATTTGGTTCAATGTCCATGAGTAAAGATTTACCTGTGATCTTTGCAGCAAAGATAATGTCACACACAACACTCAGGGCTCTGGTTTTCAAAGTGCATCTTTATAGCCATAGATAACACAGAGGGGTCCTGTATAGTCGCTGGAAGTGGCTCTGACAGCATTTTAAAAAAACAAACAGAGCACAATAACCTTTTAGGAATTTTTTTTTAACACAGTTGCTAAAAAGGGAAATGTACTTTGCTTGTTAAAAGGAATTGTTACAAGAATTTTGGAACACCTGGGGGTAAAAGAAAACAATGAGCTTATATCGACTGTTGCAAAAGTGCCAAAAAAGAGAACAAGTAAATTAATTAAGCACTCAGGAGCCAACATCTCAGCTTATTGAACGTAGAGGCTATAGTCAATGGCACAATATTGTTAACAAATTGAAAACAATATGCAAGCTGAGCTGGTAATTGACAAGACTCCCAGACATTTTGACCCTTACATCACATCTCCCATTTCAGTTATCGGCATTTCTCAGACCGTTGAGTGCCGTAATCATTTAAATCATCCCGTTAATGGAAATGATAAGCAGTGAAATGGTTCAAACTGTAAAACAGACCTGGATGGGCTTAAATACAAAAAAAAATCACGAAGTGCCTCATAAGGATCCTGCTGCAGCTTTGATGGCTCTCAAGCTTCTCAAAAGGTTGTTTATTTGCTAGTGGGGAGGAATAAAAAAAAAAAAAAAGGTTACCTTTGAAAAGAACCTCGTAAAATCAAATTATTATTATGAGATTGCTCTATCAGAGGAGTTATGAAAGAAGAATTATGTTTATCACTTGCTGCATTCCTTTCAGTTCCCGAAGTAAAGAGAGGGGCTTCGTTTACAGAATGAGTGTTCAGGCAAGCAAACCGTTACAGACTTGATTAACAATACACATCAGGTCCTGGAATCTCACATGGGTATTTGGGTTCACATTTCACCAGCCCATAGATTACCAGTGAAAACATTTACGAGTCCCTTCCTGTTCATAAAAGGTTATGGTGGGAGGTGGAATGGGCCTTGGGTCCGCATTTCTATGCAGATTAGTGATGGGGCATATTACGCTTGGATAATGAGAGGAGAGAGAATGCTTTCTTAATTAAGTTACTCTTCAGAATGTACACTTTCGATCCACTTTAAGGTAGTAGCAGAGAGCCAAAAAAAACCCTTGGTGGACATTTTAGTTCCATCCAATTAAAAACTAAGGACTGCCATGGGAAACCCATACCAAGTCCATTCGATTGGAAGCTGCTGCGGGTTCTCCATTGATTGGCCACAGCTTAGGATAAGTGGATGAAAATGAAAATAATATTAACAGGTATTTCATCTTACATATTTTTCCTGATTACTGTGTTCAGTTTATGGTCTCGGCATCATATACAGGAAAATTTGAAGCCCGAAAATTTCAGAGGCCACAAGCACAATTTCATAACTGGGTCTTCCTTAAGAAATGGTGCCAGATCTACTTTTCTGCACTGTTCTGGCAGTATGGCGATGTCTGATCATTCACATACCCAAAGGGAGTGGCTCCACTTATAAATAGATTTGTGGTAAAATCCTACTTTTTGTCTCCATACCTTAACACTGAAAGTGAGAATATGAAATCAGATAACCACCTCAGGACCCATCTATTCTGCCCAAGTTACTTTCTATACAATGCCATACAGCCCAGTTAATCTCTGGATTTTTCCTTTGCTTCAGTTTTCAGTTTTAACATTAAAGGTAGACTTGCTTAGCAATTCATCCACAATAATAATGATGATGATACCATATAGCACATTGTAATAACTGTTCCTATAAATTAAACATATTTGGTGGCTTTCATAAAAAGTGCATGACTCCTCGTGTAACATTTTTTTTTTTTTTAAATGAGGAAGATTTATGTGGATGTAAAAATAAGTTTTCACATTGGATTCCTGAAGACTGGCCATAACTTTGTGTAGGTATAGAAAGAAATCTGTACCGCAGGGTTCATGTGCTCCTGGAAACTTGTTAAAGAGGCAGTATAACCTGTGGGTGCATTACTTGCGCAACAACCACACGTAATATTTCCTGTATTAGAAACGCATAGGGCCTGATTTTCAAAGCCACTTACTGCATGTGCATAAAGCATGCTTTTATGTGGGCAAATGGAGGCTTTAAAATGACTTGGGCTCAGTGCAAGTAAAAGGAGGCATGTGACTCGATATTGTGTGTACTTTTGCACAAACTAGAGAGAGGCATTCTGGGGTGGGAGGGGTGGAAGGAGAGAGGAATTTGCAGCAGATTTGGAAGTTACTGTAGATGCATGATTTTCAATTTTAAAAAGAATGCACGCAAATTTACCTGCACATGTCATTTTCGATAGAGGGAGTTTGTGCATGTACCACAGCACTTAAATGGGAGTTTCAGTGCAAACTTATTTGCATAAATTTGTTTTGAAATTTGGGGTAAGTTATGCACATAAAAGGTATGTGCATACTTTAGCCTACTGCACAGTTATAAAATTATCCCCCTGAAAGCTGTTTTGCATATGCCCTTGGATTTGGTGCTGAGAGGAGGAAGAAGGACTGTAGCCGGACAGAAGAGTGAAGATTTTTTAGAAAAAGTTAGGGGAAAGTGGGGAAAGTGGGGACAGTGGGGACAGGTGATTGGTGTTTTCATTCTGATTTGAATGTAACATCTTGTCTGTACCTGGTAACCCTTTGCCTTACCCTTCCTAGTGTCTGTTGTTGCATTCTTTTAAGTGGTTGCCTGTGTGCTGCATGGGTTTGTGCTGGTCTAACTGGTCTACAATTTGAACATCGAAAGAATGTGCACAAGTTCTGCCTAGAGGCAGTGTGAAAGTGGCTGGGTACATCTCAGTGGCAGTAAATGCAAGTGGTGTTATGAACCCTGCCGCGGAGCTACTCTCCACGAGCAGGCACTCACCTTCCTCCCTTGCTGCTCCCGACGCAGCCGGATGCCACTGAAGTCGGGCCTTCTCGTGCGGCTGGAGCTGCGGACTTAGTTCCCTTCGCGGCCTGGAGGCCGCCTACCTTGTTTTTCTTCACCGTGGCCAGTGCCGCAGACTTCTCCGCTGTCCATGGCGGCACGGAGCCGCCGCTGCCGTCGCTGTCCTCTTTGCGGCCGGAGGCCCCAAGCCCCGGCCTGGATTGGCAGCTGGAGCCGCCCCCGGGGCCTCCTGCAGCAGCTGGAGCCGCTGCCATCATCGGGGCCTGCGTCCTGGCCCAACCCTGCTCCCTACGTGCTGACGTCGGTGCAGGACCGCTGTCCACGGTCCTGCACGGCTTCCTTCCTCCTCTAGGCACGCGGCCGTGCCTATCTTCAGAATTGAAAGGGCCCACAGCCGGATATGCCCTGGACCCCACCTAGTGACTGTTTCCTGCTTCAGCCCTATAAAAGGGCTGCTCCTGCTTTTCCTCATTGCCTTGCATCGGAGTGTCTTCAGTCCTGGAGGCTCCTGCCTGCCAGAGCTCCGTCAGGTCTTCTGTCTTCTTCATGGAGCTCCTCGTCTCATCTTGTCGTCTCGTCATGCCATGTCTTCATTGCCCGGTCCCCGTCCAGGTGTCTTGGTATCTCATCTCCAGATGTCTCGTTTCCTGGTGTTCTAGCCCTCCTTGGTGTTTGTTCTTGCTCCTGAGCCTTCTGTTCTGCCGGCCGTGGATCACCGGGTGACGCAGCTTCATCATGGGAGATGCCGGCAGTGGACTGGTGTCCTGAGCTGTCTTGTCCTGCCAGCCTTTGTGGTGCTTTGGATGACATCTGGCTCCGTCGTCTAAGTTCTGCCTTGGCTGGATTCTTCCCTGCGCTTTTCCCGCTCTCCGCATGGTCCGTGACCAGCCTCCTTGGGCTGTGTAGGGCGCACAGTGGGACAGGGTGGTCCGCGACCAGCCCATTGGGTCCGCCGTGAAGGTGGGTTGAGTAGGGTGCCCTGAGAGACAGTGCCAATGTCTACCCGCCCAGCTTCTCGTCTCGTCTGGACGTTGTCAAGTTCCTCGTCTCGTCTCTAATGCCATTGCATTAGCCCTCGTGTCATGTCTTCAACAGCCTTGGTGTCATGTCTTCAACAGCCCTGGTGTCATGTCTTCATCAGCCCTGGTGTCATGTCTTCGCCTCAACCCTCGTATGTGATGCCGTTGCATCAACCTTAGTGTCATGTCTTTGTGTCAAGGCCTCCATCTGCCCTCATCCTCAGGCCGGCCTGCTGCTCCATGCCGATCCAAGCGGCAGGTCCGAAAGGGCTCGGAATGGTTGGAGGACCGTTCTCCTACCAACATCTTCATGTTGTTGGCGCTGGGAGCTTGCAAGCCTGGCAGAGGGTAAGACCGTGTCTCTGCCATCCTGGGACACGTCGCCAACCCTCGGTTTGGTCTTGGATTCGTCTGGGGTCGGGCTGAGGCCCAAGGGCACACTAAAACACCCGCTACACAACAGAATGCAAGGCCTTTCGAGGCCACATCACACAACAAGTGGAAGTTGCTTAGGGTGAGGACTGGGTGCAGTCAGAGGAATGGGTGCAGGAGATAGAAGGGCTAGAGTGAAGGAAGAAGAAAAGAAATAGTGCCAGTTCTGGCAGAATGAGTTTGAAGGAGATGGGTCATAGGACTGGGAAGATGAGGTAGGGGTGGCATTGTGGAGACAAAGGAGCAGACATGTTCTTTTATTTTTATACAATTGTAAACCATTGTAAAGGTCCAAAAAACTGAACATCGATATATAAAACTGACTAAATAAATAAATAAGAGGATTAGGAAAAGACAGTACAGTGATGAAGAAAGTAGGGAGGAGGAGGTAGAAGAGGAGGGAGTGGACTAGAAAAGAGCACTAAAGGAATATGGAGAACATCCATGAAGGACAGAAGGGAAGGAATAACTGAGTAGAGGGAGCATGCAGTGAGGCAGAGAACCCTCTCAACTGACCCAAAGGATGCAAGAGCCACTGCAGGCTCCCCCTGCTTTACTTTATCCAAAGCTGGATGTAATAAATGACTGCTTCATGGAGCAATTGGTTCAGGAACCAACAAGAGAGGGAGCTTTCTCAAGTCCTTGATACCTAAATTACCTACGATTTGCTAGAAGATGTGAATAAATAAGTTGAAAATTGGAATACTATCATCCCTGAGACTTTAGATTTAGTAGCCCCACTAAAAACTATAACTATACAAAAACAGAGATCTAATCTTCTCTGGTATAATGACAAACTACGTCAACTGAAAACTGTTTTACAGAAAAAAGAACGTTTACGGCGAAAGCAACAAAACATCTCTACCAAAAATAATTACCACTGTACTTTAAGAATATATAGGCGAGAGGTAAATTTGGAGAAAAAAAAAATTTATGCCAATAAAATTAAATCAGCTAACAACAACCCAGCCACATTATTTAACATTGTTAAATCTCTGACATCATCATCCTTTCATGAAACACCTGACATTGATTATATCACTTGCAATCAAATAGCACTATACTTTCAATCCAAAGTTACCATTACACAAGAATTTAAAGACTTGCCCTACCCTAACTACAACGAACAAGAACCTGTAAATCACTGGTCTTCTTTCAATAACACTTCAGATGAAACAATTCAAAAAATTATAAATAAACAAAAAATTTCTAATTCTCCACTGAATCCCTGTTCTGGACTGCTTTTTAAAAGCCTAGGAGAAACTTTTTCTGATCTCATATGTTCAATAATAAACCAATCATTAGAAACTGGTAATTCCCAAATTATTTAAAGCAATCTTCAATTACACCAATTCAAAAGAAAAAATGAATAGCTTTCACAGACTTTTCTAATCTCAGACCAATTGCCACACTAACTTCTCTCTCCAAAAAGTTAGAATCTATTGTCTTACACCAGTTAAATGAATACCTATCAGATCACAATATAATGCATCCGAATCAACACGGTTTCAGAAAAGGCCACTCAACTGAAACCCTTCTTTCTTCCTTTGACACACACATTAGGGGCTTTGACTCAAATACAGACTTCTTATTAGTTTTATTGGACATTTCTGCTGCATTTGACACGCTAGACCATAAAATTCTAATATCAAGACTTCAATCTTTCGGTCTGCAAGACACTGTCTTAAACTGGTTCAGCAGTTATCTTACCAACTGCTGCGGTCTAATCAATATTGGAGCCAGTTCTTCTCAAATTTACATGCAACCCACAGGAGTCGCACAAGGTTCAATATATACTTATTACCTCTTTGTCAAATATTATCTGCCCTAAATGTCCATTTCAAAATTTATGCAGATGATATACAGATTTTCATCCCGTACAAGTCCTCATGGACTGATACACTTGATTTGACTCAAATTTACATTAAAACCATCGAACAATGGCTTGCACATAGCAGGCTTAAATTAAACACAAAAAAACCTGAAATTGCAATTTTAAGTGTTATAGAAAATCCCACGAACAGTACACCTCCTCATACTAATATAGGAAATAAGAAGATTCCAATAAAAAAGTGGCTCGTAATCTAGGAGTCCTAATAGACACAAATCTATCATTAACACAACTTATCTCCAATACTGTTAAAAACTCGTTTTTTAAATTACATATTCTGAAATGACTAAAGCCATTAATATTCTTGCATGATTTCCAAACAGTGCTTCAGTCTGATTTTCTCTGGTCTGCACTACTGTAATGGTCTGTACCTAGGCCTTTCGGATTCCACAATTAAACCCTTACAGTTGATCCAAAATGCAGCAGCACAGGTACTCACTGGTTCACTGATGAAAAAGCATATCACAGCCATTTTATTCAAATTATATTGGTTGCCAATTAAATACAGAGTTAAATATAAAATACTATCATTACTACATACACTCATAAATAATCAAGATACTATATGGTTGTGCACTTCCTTGCAGCTCTACAAACCAACAAGAAACCTCAGATCTATCAGCAAGAATCTGCTAGAAGTTCCAACAGTACGAATTGCCAGACTGAATTTCACGAGAGAAAGGGCATTTTCCATAGCAGGGCCAATATTATGGAACTCTCTCCAAAATGTTTTAAGGCAAATCACTGATGTTAAAGAATTCAAAAAATCAATAAAAACACACCTTTTTAAAGAAGCATTGGCAGCTATGAGCCAATAACAGTTTAGTGCATCAGAGAATGTTTACCTACCTGATATTCTTTCTTTAGGTATTTTTGGCTTCTTCATCTTTTCTGGCTGTTCTTGTTTTTGTAATTTTAAGTACAGGGAGTATAGTTTCTGGCATATTAAGTTGCCAAAAGGAAAGTATAGGGTCTTATTATACAAATTGTATTTTTGTTCTTCTGTTATTTATTTTATTTTATTTTATTTTACTTCATTCATTATTATTTTTATAGTCTATTTTAATTTTAGTTATATGTTTAATCTAATTTTATGATTCATTTAATTTTATACCATTGTAAACCGTTTTGGTCAATTTTATAGATAGGTACAAACTTAGGCCTGGATTTATCAAAAAGCGGTAAATATCGCAGCAATAACGCATGCGATAAGAAAATGGGCATGTGTATGGTAATGAAGGCCTGTACCACTTCGCAAAGAAAAGTTTTGCATGTTGTGGTATGTATTGCAACTAGCGAAACGTCATCGCGTTTTGCGAAACGTCATCGCGGTTCGCGATAATGTTTCCAGTATAAAAGCACACTTCCTGCACCTTCCCCTTTGAAGGTGTGTTAGTGGTTGGAGGTGTAGGAGGGGAGTGCAGTTTATTGGAGAGCTTTTCATCGACTACTGAGTGAGTTGTACTGTCTCTTTGTTTTCCCTTGTGTCCCTGAACTTTTTGTCTTCTGTCATATTTGTTGGAGTGCAAGTGTTGTTTGTCAGGTTTGTCTATTTGTGTGGAGGAGTGGTGGAGGAGTGGTGGAGTGGTGGAGGAGTGGTGGGTGAGTGGAGTGGAGGAGACGAGTGGTGGAGGAGTGGAGGAGGAGTGGTGAGAGAGTGGAGCGGAGGAGGTGTGGGAGAGAATGGAGCGTGACAGGAGTAGAAAGAGAGGCGAGAAGAGGAGTGAGGATAGTAGAGGGAGGATGAGTGAGAGGGAGCGGGAGGAGGAGGAGAGGAGTGGCAGGGGAATGGGAAGTAGGAGTAGAAGTAGAGCCAGGGCTAGCAGCAGGGACAGGCAGGAGGGAAGGGATAGGAGGGTGGGGGAGGGGGAGGGGTTAGTCAGGAAAGAGTGGTAGGAGGAGGCCAAGAAGTTAGAGAGACAGGAGAGAGGGGAAGGGATAGGCCAGGGCAGGATGAATTGTTGGTGGTGGTGGGGGGGGGGGGGGGGGATGAAGGGAGGGGAGATGAGAGAAGGATGGAGAGTGAGGGCAGGGAAGACACCCCTCCAAGACTGGAAGTGGCACCCCCCTCACGCAGCCAGCCAGCACCATGCCAGAGACTGCGGGCCATTCGCTTTAGCAGCGAGGAGAACGAGCTGCTGATAGCTGGTGTGCTGAAACACTATGCCTACCTGTTTGGCAACAGAGCAGCGAAGACCAGCAAGGCAGCTAAGGTCCAGCTTTGGAAAGTTACAGCTGACACCATCACCCGGCACAGTGGCATACCACACACATGGGAGCAGGCAACGCACCGATATCGCGATGTCAAGGCCCAGCTGAAAGGAAAAATTGCCACATGCAGGAAGTACCAGCAGCAGACAGGTGGAGGGCACCTTGTCCAACTGTTATAACACACATGGAGCAGAGGTTGCTGGATCGGCTGTGCCCAGATGTGTTTGAAGGTTCGGAGCCACGGCTGGACACCTCACGTGTCGCAGCTGGTAAGTTCCCATGATCCATAAAGGCCCACCAAGTAACTCTACATACCTACTGTGACAAACACTATGTGTTTGTGCTATTCACAAGGAATGACCCAAACACAGTAGTGAACTCCACACAGAAATGCCATTAGATGATCACTTTGTAATCTCACAAAGTGTTCCTCTGATGGCAAACAGCTTGAAAGCTTGTAACGCTATATATACTTATGATGTTTTTCTTTTTGTATTCTGTTTCCACAGCTCACCTTCAGGAACAACTGGGTCCCAGCCAGGAATTGCCAGGACCCAGCTGGCAAGGGCCATGTGTCAGCCAGCCCATCCCTCTCATGCAGCATCCCTTACAGCTCGATGCAGAGACACAGGTGGAGCAGGAGGAGCTGATGCCCTCACAGTATTCCCCACCATTCAAAGGGCTGAATGTGTCCCTGGATATTGACACATTCATGCAGGACACAGCTGGCTGGAGAGCAAGAACCAGCACCCCTGCACACTCTGCAAGCAGTGATGGGATGCCAGTATTAAGGCCTCATGGGCTATCAACCCCATCTAGCCAGCCAACACCGACATATTCACCCCCCAGCAGCCCCCCCCTGCAGCACCACCTGAAGCTCTACCAGCAGCAGCACTGGATCAGCCCATGACATCCTCGCAGGGCCTGCTCTTGTGAGCAGAAATCAGATATATGTGTCAGGTAATGCAAAGGCAGAACAGGATCCTGCAGCATGGGATAGCTTCCAGTTCCCAGGATGAGAGCACCATAGCTGCTTCCGTCAGTCAGATTGAAGGGGTCTGAATGCTTCAACCTGACAAAGGACTTCATGTACCAGAATTCCCTGCTTCATGACGGGTTTACTTACAGTCTGCAATACAGCTATAATTAGGACATTGAGAAACTCTCTGTCAGCACATTGCACATTTTCATTTTTTTGGCTTCGCTATTCTTATTCTCTGATAAGCTTTCACTGCTGTAACCTAGATTAGAACAATGGATGTATTATGTGATGGGCTGTATTACTGCAGACTCGCGAATTCCTTTCCAGAACTGCAAGTCCCAGCAGCCTCTCCTGCAGAACATGGGAGAAGTTTCACGAAAGTTCCAGGGTGTCTAGGGAGGGGGTCAGTAGCCCCTTCAGCCGGAATATGCTTGCTCAGCAATGCTTAGAACGCATGTGTAAAAGATAAGAACTGTAAAGTGCATAAGAGTCTGCTCCTGGAGGGGAGGGGCATGCAGTTGTACTGAGCCTTTGTCTTAGCTGCATCTTGCTGGCAATAAAAGTCTATCTTTACGGATCAGTTGTCTGGACCTCCTTACTGACTAAAAAGAGACGGTTACATTTGGCGAGCCTCAGCCAGGAGGTACCGGGGACGCTATTTTAGCCCCCCATTTGGTCCAGGGGATTTTGTGGCGGAGTGATCCCCCAGACTTGCCTGGTGAGTGGCCATCGCTGAGTTCAGTGATCAGGTATCTGAGGGGGTCATTCCACGGAGATCCTCTGAGACCTTTGGGCTGGTGATCCGGGAAGAAGGCTTTCATGACGATCGGAAGACCCCTGCAGGCGAGTATTATGGGAACAGTAGAAGAAGTGAAGAATAGATAAAGAGTAACCGGTCCATCCCCGGCGGACCGAGGGGGCTTTGATCACACCCCACGCAGTGTGTTAGTAGGAATTACGTTCCGAAGACCACGCGCATAAAAAGGAAAAAATTATAAGTGAAGCATACGATAGTGGGAATAGGTTTCTTGTTGTGTGAAAGAGAATGAATGGCCTCGCAGTTCTAGGCCGGGCTGACCGCGTCCTAGTCGGGGCGATTGTGACCCTTTTGTGTCTGACGGGTACGGACCCCTTACCTATCCGTCTTCCCTTCCCTCCTTTGTCTGTGATTCTATCCTAATGGGAGGGGGCTATTCAACTCCGCTAAAAGCCATGACGGAGCACTATAGTGAAGTGTTTGATAGACGAAAATGTACAAAACCCGGAATGATTCAACGATGCACCCATAGGTGGCCCAGTTTGTGTGTAAATTGGCCTCCGGTAGGAACTTTCGATTTCCAAACGGCCACAAGGGTCCAGAATATAGTTATACGAGAAGGGAATCCGGGTTGCCCTGAAGATATACCGTACATAACTGCTTGGATTGCAGTCATTGAGAATCCTCCGTCATGGGCAAAGAAGTTAGTGGAGGGAGCCGCCCTCGTAATGGTGGCTCAGGCGCACAAAATGGGGAACTGGAAGTCCCCATTATTAATTAAGGATTGTAATGTATGTAACTGCTATCTGTGAATTGCAAGCACATGTACCAGGGATTTTTTAATTGTTTTTAATTGCACAAGACTACTATACAACAAATTAATGTACAGTGTTAAGTTAAAATACTGATTTGATTACTGGAGAATGCATTTACTGGTGTTGAAGTTTAGAACTTGATGGCAGTTAAGGGTTAACGGCAGAGATAATTACAGGAGAGAGGAGGGAATCGAGCCAGAGGAAAAAAAAAAAAAAGACGTTGAGCCAGTGCGTAGTGCATTCAATATGGCTGTGCGTTTCAATGCTGGCGTTGTTAATCAGAAGTTTTTAGTTTTCTCATATCTTCTATCCCAGTGTCCTCCCTATGCTTATCCTTCTCTTGATACATCCACAGGTTAGTCAATTATTCTCTAATACCATGTTAATTATTGTTCTTACTTGTCTCCTATATATTATCTGTTATTTAAAAGTTACATTGGAACGCATGATAAAGTATGAACTCCCTTTTTCTGACGCAGTTTATTTTGAAGCTGTCTCTGGGAAAATTAGAGGAGAAATGATTAAGAATGGGACCTTTGTTAAAGCTTTGTTAAATATGCAGGGCATAGCAAGCAGCAAGATAAGACAGCTGCAGTTCTGACTGTGGGAATTACAGGATGCCGTTTGTAAAAAAAAAAAAAAAAAAACACAGAAAACAAAGACTTAATATTAAAAATTTTGATTCAGTGGTAGTGGCCCACACACACACACATATATATATATATATATATTGCAATTATGTTCTTTTACCACTGGTGGGGGCTGGGCTCTGGCTATTACCATATGTTCTTAGTGTTTGCAATGTAATTGATACAAGGCTTCCAAGGGTTTGATCATCACTCCTGCACACCTAAAGCGCCCCCCCCTGGATCCTTGCCTGCAGATCCAGGTTGACTTTATTGAATTAACCCAATGCCAAACTTACAAGTATGAAGGAAGCAATGTTTTGCAGCTTCTCAGCCTCGTCAGAATTGATTTGCCTCCAGGCGCAGGTCACCTATTCAATTTCCAGATGGATTGTGATCTTTTCATCGTATTTTGAGATGTATGTGAACAGGGATCAGGAAGAGAAGAAAAGGGCCCGTCCCTGCAACCAGGAACTTAATAATAGAGACCCGACATCCGAAAGAAGCTGCAGAAGGCCGAAGGCTTTGAGGGCATGAGCCTCAGCCAGTTAAAAGCTATAGCAGACCAGGTATGTGGAAATAGAGAAGTGGAAGAGAAAAGAGAGAAGCAAGTAGAGACATGAAGGAGAAAGTGACTGTTAGCCGCCGCTCTCGAGGACACGCGGACGGGAAGGAGCCAAGACAATGGCAGACCGCGAAGAGGAGGGGGAACAAGACCCCCCCTTTGGGAAAGAATCAGTGTGCGTACTGCAAAAATGAAGGCCATTGGAAGAGAGACTGTAAAGAATGGCAAAAGAAATTCAGGAGCCCTGCAGTGAATACTAACGACAAAAATGGACCTGCACCGACACAAAGGGGCCGAGGAGGAAGGAGATCGGACAACCCCCACTGGCAGATGGCGGGGGAGGCGACAAGGAGCATACAGCCTGAAGAGACCGGGGAGGGAAGAATCCCCACTGACCCTCTGGTGGAGATCCACGAGGTAACACAACAAAAATCAGGGGCCTGTTGGACTCAGAGGCCAACGATCTGTCATGACTGCACCAATCGGCCCCCCCGACGAAAGAGACTGTTTCTATAGTGGGTGCCTCAGGTCAGGTACTCACTGCCCCTCTGCAGAAAGAATGAAGTATACAAGTAGGCGGGACCATGGTATCCCTTATCGGATGGAACCTGCTGTGTAAGCCTCAGACCACATTGAGATTTCAACCAACAGGGAAGTTAAAGCCTCCTTCGGGGACCATCCAGTGATACTCATCTGTCCCCTCCAAGAAGAATGGAGACTACATCTTCCCATAGTCGAACGAACCATCGAACATCGATATGAAAACAACACCCCCCTCAACAAAAACGAAGACAACTGATGGATAGTGTACCCCAAGTATGGTTCGAACAGAACCCGGGAGGAATAGCTATCGACGCTACCCCCATATGGATAGAGATGAAACAGAATGCACAGGTGATTAATCAACCTCAATACCCCATTCCATATATGGCCAGGCAAGGAATCCAGATACATCTGCAGAGACTGTACGACTTGGGCATTCTCCGACGAATCCGATCTGCTTGGAACACCCCTTTGTTGCCCGTAAAGAAACCTGGATCTGATGATTATCGACCAGTACAAGACCTACGGAAAGTGAATAGTCAAGTAGAAGATCTAGTAGCCCTCGTGCCAAATCCATATTCAATCTTGGCTCAAGTCTCTCCTGCATCAAAGTGGTACAGTGTCATTGATCTCAAAGATGCCTTCTTCTCCGTCCCGGTGGCGGAGGAATGTCAGAAGATTTTTGCTTTCACATGGGAAAATGCACCTACTGGAATAAAGCAGCAGTACACATGGACTCGTTTGCCTCAAGGGTTTAGGCACTCACCTACGCTGTTCGGTGAGCAACTGGCAAAAGACTTGAAGATGTACCAAGTCATGTATGGGCCAGTAATACAATACGTGGATGATCTTCTGGTGTTTCGAGAGACGTACCTCGAATGTGAAGTATCCACTCTTCAGCTGCTAAAGACGTTGTACTCAAAAGGATATCGTGCAAGTAAAAAGAAAGCGCAAATCTGTGAGTTGGAAGTAGAATATTTAGGCTTCCAAATACGTGGAGGAACCCGTTGTCTGGGAATTTCTCGCACCAGTTCAATACGAGGTCAACCTGTACCCACTTGTAAGAAGGAACTCCGAGCGTTCCTTGGAGCTGCAGGATACTGTAGACTGTGGATTGCTAACTATGCAGTTATGGCCCAACCCCTGTACGACAAGTTGCGGGGTAAGGAATCAGAGTCTCAAACTTTTCAATGGGAAGGACACGAGCTAGCAAGCTTACGTCAATTAAAAGAAGCCTTAATTGAACCACCTGCTTTAGGATTGCCAGATGTAATGAAACCATTCCATCTATTCGTCGATGAAAAGAAAGGAATGGCCATTGGGGTATTGACTCAAACTCTAGGCTCATGGGAGCGACCTGTTGCATATCTCTCAAAAGGAATGGACAATGTTGCAAAAGGATGGCCTGGTTGCCTTCAAAGCATTGCGGCTGCATGCTTACTAATTCCAGAAGCAGTCAAATTAACTTTTGGTCAAACTCTGAACGTAACAACTCCCCACACCATTCAAGGACTGCTAGAGACCCATGGACCAAAATGGATGACTAATTCACGTCTCGTCAAGTATTAAGCCTTACTGTGTGAAACACCTGAAATTCAAATACAAGACAGCAAAAACTTGAACCCGGCCACTCTTATGCCGGCACCTGAACCAGTTGCCCATGATTGTAAAGAAGTCATGACTACAATACATTCCAGTAGACCAGACCTGAGGGATCAACCCTGGCAAGGAGCTTGGACTTTATTAACTGATGGGAGCAGCCAAATCATTCATGAGATACGTTCTGCTGGATATGCTGTTGTATCCGAAGATGAAATCGTTGAGGCTCAACCTCTTCCCCCAGGAACGTCTGCACAAAAAGCTGAACTAATTGCCCTTACTCGAGCTCTGCAGTTGGCAGAAGGAAAACTGTAAATATCTATACAGACTCTAAATATGCCTTTCTTACAATTCAAGTGCATGGAGCATTATAGAGGGAAACAATTGAACAATGCATCAGAAGTACGTGAATTACTAGACGCAGTTTGGCTACCTCGCAAGGTGGCTGTAATACATTGCAAAGCACACACCAGGAAATCAAACCCTATGTCAAGGAAATCAGAGAGCAGATGAAGCAGCAAAAAGGGGCAACTCGGGAACCCTTCCAAGCAGTATTAATTGCATCGAATCATCAGGCTTCAGGCAGTCCTGGAGCTCATCACCAACGACTGCTTTCGCTCTTAAACTCTGGGCAAAACAAAATACCAAAATTATGACTGCAGTGTACCAGAATAGATTGGTTTTAGATTATCCTCTGGCCCAGGAAGGAGGGTTTGTGGAACATTTAACCTCTCCAATTGTTGTTTACAGGTAGATGACCAAAACAAGGTTATCCAAGACATCACTGATCACATGGTCAAGATGGCACACGTCCCTGTCCAGCAGTGGAATAGTGCTTGGGACTGGACCAATGGATTCCGTGGTTGGTTTTCCATGATCGGTGGATTTAAGAGCTTGTTTGTTATCCCAGCCAGTTTAATTCTGTTTTGTCTTTTAGGACCCTGAATTATTCCTTTCTTGCTCAAACCGCCTTCGTCAGGTGATGAAGGACATTGCTGAACGCAAAACAGCCACGCAGCTCCTGTCACTGTACATGTATTCCTCTGAGCCTATAGAACCTGTTTAACCATCCTCATGTTTTATCCTGGGCCATCTTCCCATACATGACAAGTTCGGGCTACAAAGGGGGGTGGAGCCATTAGGGCCCATCCGTCTCAAACCCGTGAAGAAACCATCGGACTGTTTGGGAAATTAGGGCCCCCTGAGAACTCAAATTGCTAATTTTTCTTGTTTCTGTTTCTTTCAGCTCCACAGTTGCGTTGTGATGGTGTGATACTTTTCATAAAGAATGATAAGTATCAAAGGGGGGAATGAAGGGGTCTGAACGCTTCAACCTGACAAAGGACTTCATGTACCAGAATTCCCTGCTTCATGACGGGTTTACTTACAGTCTGCAATACAGCTGTAATTAGGACATTGAGAAACTCTCTGTCAGCACATTGCACATTTTCATTTTTTTGGCTTCGCTGTTCTTATTCTCTGATAAGCTTTCACTGCTGTAACCTAGATTAGAACAATGGATGTATTATGTGATGGGCTGTATTACTGCAGACTCGCGAATTCCTTTCCAGAACTGCAAGTCCCAGCAGCCTCTCCTGCAGAACATGGGAGAAGTTTCACGAAAGTTCCAGGGTGTCTAGAGAGGGGGTCAGTAGCCCCTTCAGCCGGAATATGCTTGCTCAGCAATGCTTAGAACGCATGTGTAAAAGATAAGAACTGTAAAGTGCATAAGAGTCTGCTCCTGGAGGGGAGGGGCATGCAGTTGTACTGAGCCTTTGTCTTAGCTGCATCTTGCTGGCAATAAAAGTCTGTCTTTACGGATCAGTTGTCTGGACCTCCTTACTGACTAAAAAGAGACGGTTACAAGATCCTGGAGCGCATGCCCTACCCGACATCAGAGTCCTCCTCCCTGGCATCAACCCCCCGCAGCAGTCCCTCCAAAGTCGGCCCTCCAAAGTAATGCCACCTCCAAGAGGCAAGGGCCCACGTGGAAAAGGGCCCTAAAGGGGATCCCCATGGGCAAAAAAACCCTTCTCTCCAGCTACTCTGTGTGGGCCCTTCACAGAGTTTCTGTGCCATCTAGATGGAAGGAAACGGATGTGCATGGGCCCTTCACAGAGTTCCTGTGCCGTCTAGATGGAAGGAAACAGATCCACGTGCACTTACCTCTTCTTGTCTGCTCCAGGATCTGGCTGGCTGCTGCGGGGTGCCTCCTCATCTGCTCCAGGATCTGGCTGGCTGCTGCGGGGTGTCTCCTCATCTGCTCCAGGATCTGGCTGCCTGCTGCGGGGTGTCTCCTCATCTGCTCCAAGATTTGGCTGGCTGCTGCGGGGTGCCTCCTCTTCTCATCTGCTCCAGGATCTGGCTGGCTGCTGCGGGGTGCCTCCTCTTCTCATCTGCTCCAGGATCTGGCTGGCTGCTGCAGGGTGTCTCCTCATCTGCTCCAGGATCTGGCTGCCTGCTGCGGGGTGTCTCCTCTTCTCATCTGCTCCAGGATCTGGCTGGCTGCTGCGGGGTGCCTCCTCTTCTCATCTGTTCCAGGATCTGGCTGGCTGCTGCGGGGTGTCTCCCCTTCTCATCTGCTCCAGGATCTGGCTGGCTGCTGCGGGATGCCTCCTCTTCTCATCTGCTCCAGGATCTGGCTGGCTGCTGCGGGGTGCCTCCTCTTCTCATCTAATCCAGGATCTGGCTGCCTGCTGCGGGGTGTCTCCTCTTCTCATCTGCTCCAGGATCTGGCTGCCTGCTGCGGGGTGTCTCCTCTTCTCATCTGCTTCAGGATCTGGCTGCCTGCTGCGGGGTGTCTCCTCTTCTCATCTGCTCCAGGATCTGGCTGCCTGCTGCGGGGTGTCTCCTCTTCTCATCTGCTTCAGGATCTGGCTGCCTGCTGCGGGGTGTCTCCTCTTCTCATCTGCTCCAAGATCTGGCTGTCTGCTGCGGGGTGTCTCCTCTTCTGCTCCAGGATCTGGCTGCCTGCTGCGGGGTGTCTCCTCATCTGCTCCAAGATCTGGCTGCCTGCTGCAGGGTGTCTCCTCTTCTCATCTGCTCCAAGATCTGGCTGCCTGCTGTGGGGTGTCTCATCCTGGCCCTCCTGCTCCCATGCTGCTGTGTCTCATCCTGGCCCTCCTGCTCCCATGCTGCTGCGTCTTCACCTGCTCCATCAGTGCTGCTGCTGGACCTTGTGCTTGTTCTCCTGCTGGTTGGTTGCTGGAACTCTGCTGCCATTGCTCTCTGGCTGTCTTCTTTCAGTGTACTCTTTCAACATGAACAGTCTGGGCCCTTTGCTGGAACTCTGCTGCCCTGGTTCTCTGGCTGTCCTCTTTCAGTGTACTCTTTCAACATGGACAGTCTGGGCCCTTTGCTGGAACTCTGCTGCCCTGGCACTCTGGCTGTCCTCTTTCAGTGCACTCTTTCAACATGGACAGTCTGGGGCCTTTGCTGGAACTCTGCTGCCCTAACTCTCTAGCTGTCCTCTTTCAGTGCACTCTTTCAACATGGACAGTCTGGGGCCTTTGCCTTTTATCACATTATACAGCATCATAACCTTATCTCTTACCATCAGTAGTTTAGCAGGGGTGCCACTTCCAGTTTCTAGATGTTCTTTGTGTCATCATGAATCTGCTATATGTTTACACTGGTATACCTGTAGATGTAATTCTGCTGTTTCCATATATATTAGTTACAGGTTCATAATGACAGTGCTGTTCAGTGAACAGGAATAATTATAAGATGTGTCTTCACATGACCTGGCAGATTGTGATTATCTAAGACATTGGCGTAAATGTCAGCAGTGGAATACAACAATGTGTTAATAAAATGCACACAGCTTTAAAAAGTATATTCATGTGTATCTGCTCTCCTTGTGTTTCATTATTGTTAAGGGTTGCACATGGTCAATGTAATGTTTATGGGGCTTTCAATTTCCTATGTGTCACTGCTGTGTACATTAAATGCCAACACTTCATATAGTGTGCATTTACCGGCTGGGTGTTCAAAGCAATGAAGGAGGATGTTCAATGAGGGTACTGTATACGTAATGTGAAAGGTTGCAAATGTCCAACACAAGGGTATGTCACAACATACAAGTAATGTTGTTCTACAACAAAGTACTGTAGGTAATAGTGAGTGTGTGTCACACTGCATTGTGAGCTTTGTACATTGCCAGACACAGTGTGACAAAGAAGGTGCATATAAAAATATATACCTTGCTAGTAGTAGTACAAGGCAGGTTCAATTAGTCAAACATACTATTTAAAAGCAAGCCAATTGTTCTGTCCATACCTTTTGCCCATGTGAGAGTGCCATCTCACTGTTCCTATGACAGTGGAATTTACAGCACATGAATTCCCTGTCAACAATGCAGTACACAAAGAACATGGCCTGCTATGCAGATCCACATGGGTCTACAATATACCTTTACACTGCATGTAGTACCTGTATCTGTTTATTTCAAAGAGATAGCTTGTTATTGACAAGCTGCTATGCTATTACCGTATAACATTATATACAGGTCACATGCCATTGTAATATATTTTGCCCATAAGTTTAGCACTGCTTAAATACTGTTAAGGGGATATTGTGCACACTCACAGCACAATTCAGATCAGTAGGCATGATAATGGTTTCTGTACCATATTATACATTATGGCACTGGCCATCTGCATACAGCCTTGCTTTGGGAGTTTGTACAGTAGGTATAAGGGAAGCCTTAGTAAAAACATACGTAACACACCCACAAGGGAGCCCAGTACAGGCATGGGAGTCTGACTGTACAGGTGTTCCTGATACAGAGCAACACACCACTTTGCTACTTGCCACCTCAGCAGATGCTGTTCCACACAGTACTGATGTTGTCCTGCTGTCCACATTTGGGAACGCAGTTTAGACTGTGTAAGAGCACTCACTCCAAGCACAGCTAACTTGAACAGAATGGTGGTATAAGGTATGATATACCATACACAGATTTTTAAAGGGGACACCCAGGCATTCTCAAAAAATTTATATAGGGTAGGGATGTGCAGAGGGACGCCATACGTTGCATTCGTGATTCGGATTCGTCGGGGAGCAGATACATTGCATCCGGCCGTATGGCGCCCTGATGCATTAATACGGCGATTTCTATTCGTGTGCCTGCTAAAATTCAAATTAACTAACCCCCCCCCCCCCCCACCCTCCTGATCTCCCAAAGACTTACCAAAACTCCCTGGTGGTCCAGCGGGGGGTCCGGGAACCATCCCCTGCACTCACACCCTCAGTGCCGGTTTCATCATGGCGCCGATAGCCTTTGTCACAGGGGCTACCGGTGCCATTGGTCAGCCCCTGTCACATGACCATCAGTGCCATCTTGTGCTCCTACCATGTGACAGGGGCTGACCAATGGCACCGGTAGCCCCTGTGACATAGTATGGGCAAAGGCTATCGGCGCCATTTTGAATAGTGGCATCGGATGGCCGGAGTGCAGTAGGTCGCTCTGAGACCCCCAGGGACTTTTGGCCAGCTTGGGGGGGCCTCCTGACCCCGACACGACTTGCCAAAAGTCCAGCGGGGGTCCAGGAGTGACCTCCTGCACGCCGGCCGTCCGATGCCAGTATTCAAAATGGCGCCGATCGCCTTTGCCCTCACTATGTCACAGAGGCCGACCGTCGGTACCTGTGACATAGTGAGGGCAAAGGCGATCGGCGCCATTTTGATTACTGGCATCGGACGGCCGGCGTGCAGGAGGTCACTCCTGGACCCCCGCTGGACTTTTGGCAAGTCTTGGGGTCAGGAGGCCCCCCAAGCTGGCCAAAAGTCCCTGGGGGTCCAACGGGGGTCCCGGAGTGACCTCCTGCACTCTGGCCATCCGATGCCACTACTCAAAATGGCGCCGATAGCCTTTGCCCATACTATGTCACAGGGGCTACCGGTGCCATTGGTCAGCCCCTGTCACATGGTAGGAGCACAAGATGGCGCCAATGGCCATGTGACAGGGGCTGACCATTGGCACCGGTAGCCCCTGTGACAAAGGCTATCGGCGCCATGATGAAACCGGCACCAAGGGTGTGAGTGCAGGGGATGGTTCCCGGACCCCCCGCTGGACCACCAGGGAGTTTTGGTAAGTCTTGGGGGGGTTCAGGAGGGTTGGGGGGTTTGTTTACATTTTTATTTAGGTGGCCGTATATTTCGGGGGAAGATTCATGTATTCGTGGGGAATCACGATACGTTTCGCTTCCCCACAAATACTACAAATAGTGTAATATACATTGCGGATCGCCAATACGCCGAAAACGAATGCATACCCCTAATATAGGGTACCTGTAGCATGACACTGTAAAAGCTTGCTATATCATATGCCCCATACAGAGCTGGTGTAGGCAGATAGGTGTTGTGCTGTGGGGTAGGGGTGTGCATTCGGATTGACCGCATTAGTAAAACGCAACTCATATTTTTTTTTTACTTAAAAAATTGATTCGACATAAACGATCGGATTTCCCACATATCGAACATAGATATGTTCGATATGTGGGAAATCGCGATTGTTGAGCCAAAATAAAAATATAAACCCCCTCACCCTCCTTAATCCCCCCCCCCCGACTTACCACAACTCCCTGGTGATGGAGCGAGGAGTGAGGACGCCATTTCTGCAATCCTTGGCGAGAAGCATGTGACGTCGGCGGCACGTCGAGTGACGACGGCGTCACGTGATTCCCGGCTCGTTCGCGCCGGACGGCTCGTTCGGCCCAAAAAGAACTTTTGGCCAGCTTGGGGGGGCCTCCTGACCCCCCCAAGCTGGCCAAAAGTTCTTTTTGGGCCGAATGAGCCGTCCGGCGCGAACGAGCCGGGAATCACGTGGCGCCGCGTCACTCAGACGCGGCGTCACGTGATTCCTGGCCTCCTGACCCCCTCAAGCTGGCCAAAAGTTCTTTTTGGGCCGAACGAGCCGTCCGGCGCGAACTTGCCGGGAATCATGTGACGTCGGTGGCACGTCGAGTGACGCGGCGCCACGTGATTCCCGGCGAGTTCGCGCCGGACGGCTCGTTTGGCCCAAAAAGAACTTTTGGCCAGCTTGGGGGGGTCAGGAGGCCCCCCCAAGCTGGCCAAAAGTTCTTTTTGGGCCGAACGAGCCGTCCGGCGCGAACGAGCCGGGAATCACGTGACGCCGCGTCACTCGACGTGCCACCGACGTCACATGCTTCTCGCCAAGGATTGCAGAAATGACGTCCTCACTCCTCGCTCGATCACCAGGGAGTTGTGGTAAGTCTGGGGGGGGATTAAGGAGGGTGAGGGGGTTTAAATTTTTTTTTTGCACATATGTACATATACCCAACTCATTGGATTTTTTTTATGTCCATATTGGCCGCAAGTGGGACCCCCTTTCGGACATAAAAAATATGAACATAAAATTTTGCTCTGCACATCCCTACTGTGGGGTATGCTATGGCCATACCGTCTGATCAGAAATAAATACATATTCTGAGCGACAGCTGTAGCACAATCCCGGTGTGTGGGGTGTTATTGCATGCCCATCCGGACACAAAGAAAGGTAATCAGGCACCTTTCTATCTACATGCATGCTGAGAATAAGGCAGTTACAACTATTTTGAGTACAAGCTGTAAATAATCATTATGTACTGGAAAGAAGCAGCGATGTAAGTGCTGCGATCATTAGACCATGACATCACTAACATCGGACAGTTAAGACAGCCTCAACACCAGGCGTCGCGTGCCGAAGGGGCGTGACAAAGGGGCTCTCCCCTTTGTGCACCCCTTCGTGCAAACCTTTGTGTATATGTAAAAATTTATTTTTATGTTTCCTTTGTTAACTAAGCTGTTTCATTGTATTCGACTAAGGAATTTTTTCCTGCTTTTTCTGTTTCACTGTAAACCGGCATGATTTGCATTTAATGCAAGAATGTCGGTATATAAAAGTTAAAAATAAATAAATAAATACTCTCCAGGCTGCACAACATGCACACAGGCATGAGCCTTGCAATTCAGTTTAGAAGCTGGCAGCATGAATAGTCAACGGTATGTGAAAGATGGAGTGGGCAAGCTGCACATAAACAGTAGAGATGTGGTTCGTTTTTCGCCCGAGTTAGGAAATTCAACGAAATTTCCTAACTCGTTGTGGTTTCGGAGGCCCCGAAACCCAAAAATAATTTTTCCCGACTTTTGGGGAAATTTCGTTTTTCGGGTTTGCATGGGGAGAGGGACACTTTTTTTTTTAAAATTAAAACCCACCCAAAACATTTAAATAAACTATAATACAACACCCCCCCCCCCCTGACCTCCCCAAGGCTTGCCAATAATCCCTGGGGGTCCAGCGGGGGTCCAAAAGCGATTTCGTTGTCGGCTGCCAGTAATCAAAATGGCGCCGATAGCCTTTGCCCATACTATGTCACAGAGGCTTTCAGCGCCATTGGTCAGCTCCAGTCAAATGACAGGAGCACAAGATGGCGCCGATGGCCATGTGACAGGGACTGACCAATGGCGCCGGTAGCCCCTGTGACATGGTAGTTCAGAGGCTATTTGGCACTAGAGATGTGCTTCGTTTTTTCCTGCCGGGTCGTTTTTTGACTCGGATACTTCGTGGTAAATTTCGGGTTTCCTCGTCTCGTTTTTCGAAAAAACGAAATGAGGAAACCCGAAACCGGGCCAAAAAACGAAACGGCAAAGGAATCTTTATAAAAAACCACCCCAAGCATTTAAAATTCTTTTTTTACATATCTATCACTACCACCCCCCCCCCATCCCGATCCCTCCCCAAGACTTACAACGTAGATCCCTGGTGGTCCAGCGGGGTCCCGGGATCCATTTGCCCTCCTCCGTGCCCATGTTTCTGCAGCCGTGCTCTTTAAAATGGTGACGCGCAGCCTCTGAACACCATGTCACAGGGGCTACCGGCGCCATTGGTCAGTCCCTGTCACATGGCCATCGGCGCCATCTTGTGCTCCTGTCATGTGACTGGAGCTGACCAATGGCGCCGAAAGCCTCTGTGACATAGTATGGGCAAAGGCTATCGGCGCCATTTTGATTACTGGCAGCCGACAACGAAATCGCTTTTGGACCCCCGCTGGACCCCCAGGGATTATTGGCAAGCCTTGGGGGGGTCAGGAGCCCCCCTTCTGACCCCCCCAAGGCTTGCCAATAATCTCTGGGGGTCCAGCGGGGGTCCGGGAGCCATTTCGTTGTCAGCTGCCAGTAATCAAAATGGCGCCGATAGCCTTTGCCCATACTATGTCACAGAGGCTTTCGGCGCCATTGGTCAGCTCCAGTCACATGACAGGAGCACAAGATGGCGCCGATGGCCATGTGACAGGGGCTGACCAATGGCGCCGGTAGCCCCTGTGACATGGTGTTCAGAGGCTGCGCGTCACCATTTTAAAGAGCACGGCTGCAGAAACATGGGCACGGAGGAGGGCAAATGGATCCCGGGACCCCACTGGACCACCAGGGATCTACTTTGTAAGTCTTGGGGAGGGATCGGGATGGGGGGGGGTGGTGAACTATAGTTAAGGTAAATGTTTGGGGTGGTTTGGGGTGGGTTTTAATTAAAAAAAAAAAAAAATGTGTGCCCCTCCCCCAGGCAAACCCGAAAACCGAAATTTCCCCGAAAGTCGGGGAAAATTCTTTTCGGGTTTCGGGCCTCCGAAAAAAACCCGAAGTAGGAAATTTCGGGCAATTTCCTACTTCGGGCGAACAACGAAGCACATCTCTATTTGGCACCATTTTAAAGAGCACGGCTTGCAAGTAGCATGGGCACGGAGGGCAAATGGAACCCGGGACCCCGCTGGATCACCAGGGATGTACTTAGTAAGTCTTGGGGAGGGATCGGGATGGGGGGGGGTAGTTTGTAAACTTTGTATTTATGTAGAAAACTGATTTTAAATGCTTGGGGTGGGTTTTCTTTAAGCTTCCTTTGCCGTTTCGTTTTTTGGCCCGGTTTCGGGTTTCCTCGTTTCGTTTTTCAAAAAAACGAAACGAGAAAACCCGAAATTTACCACGAGGTATCCGAGTCAAAAAACGACCCGGCAGAAAAAAACGAAGCACATCTCTAATAAACAGTACATGATGTGACTACGTACAAACAGTTATGGCCCAACCCTTGCTATGGTCCTTAGAGTAAGCTCAGGCAATATACCAGATGTGACAAACAAATCAATATATAACTATGGGCACTGCCACACCTCTGCACCTGCATGAACAGCACATTCACAGAGTGATGTCATAAGTTCTAGAACTATAAGGGTAATATATGAAACCTTAGTGACCCTAGTACATAGTGGAACAGTGTCCGAGGGCCCTGGGCTACAGACACCTCCTACTATCTAAAAGCACCCAAAACTATTGGTTGGAAAAAAACCTGGAACCTGATTACATGCTATACTCTTATGTTCACTTCACATAAAGGCGGAAGTGCCAAAAGCAACAAGTGCCAAAAGCAACAAGTGTCCGAGTGAGCATGGTGCACTTAGAACTCCATAACATACGTATCACGCACATGTATGTTATGACAACCCAGTACAGGTTGCTGTCCCTTCACAGACAATTGGTCCAATGGTACTCTGTGAATGGCAAGCCTGTAAATATGGATGAAGGTACTCACAGACAATGAACTGTACCTGCTTCTCACTCATTTCAGCTCCCTCCTTCACTAACAGTAAGTATAGCTGCATTCCGAAAACACCTCGCCAACAGCTAATTTTCACATAACGTTCATGGCTGATTGGATAAAGAGCCACAGAATGGTTTAACATACTGTACAGGGCAGCTTGCCACAATGCGAACATGTAAAGGACATAATCTAGCATAATATATACCTGACATTTGTGTTAGGAGTTGTCCAACCAAATGAGAATGCAGTACATCTGAGAATGCCTGATGAATCTTTCAGGTTCAGTTCACCAAAGTTAGGCTGCTGAGACAGCCATATACGCCACCCTGCATGGACTGGATAGGACCAAAGGACAGGTTAAGAATCCTACAAATGGCAAAAGGTAACAACACAAGCACTGTTCACCTTTGCTGCTGTTCACAGACCTTCACACACATGTGGAAGAGCTGAAGGTACACATGATGAAAGCCTGCAAGTGTTTAGCATTAGGTAGTTTGCAGTACAATATGGTTAGTGTGCGAGACTATGTGCTTTGCAGGGCCTCACACATAATACATGCCCTGTAGATTTCAGTATGTGTGCCATTCCTGTAATGGTTATCATGAAAGAACAAACAGAAGTGCTGATTGTTAAAGCTGAATAAGAGCAGAAACAGTGTAATGACTCGGACGTCAGAACAGGCACCCATAGGGATATTATACTTAGTCATCATGTGAAAGACAACTGAAAGGATGGTAAACCCTTGGCGTGCATGATGGTAAAATCTGTAAGTGAAACCTGAGACAGCAGTATGACTGGTGTGTCAGGTGACTACTGCAGAGTGTGATGGCCTGTAAGTCATAGTGTAATGTGCCTTCACAGTCCAGCAAGTGGAGATTCACATGATAATATGAGGGGGCACTTGTCATATCAGCATGATACCACCACAGCCAATAGCCTGTCCTTGCGACCATGTACTCAGTTAACCTTGCATTGTGAAAGCCCAAAGGCTGGTTCCAAGGAGCTATGCACATTGTGAAACCTGAAAGTCATAGCACCAAGACGTTCTGCCTGCTTGTAAGGAAAGGTGAGAGGGCTCTGCTGTGTGATGTGTGCGGTGTGCGGATTTGTGGGCACCCATGGTACACACTTCCAATGTACATGAAGCACTGTCACCTGAAGGTGACTTATATCCACACTTTGTACACCTGTACACATGTACAGAATAGGGTGTGTACCTGTATGTACACAGCAAAGTGTTCGCTGTGTACATACAGGTACACACCCTATTCTGTACATGTGTACCTGGGCTTACTCACATTACAGGTAATGTGAGTAAGCCCAGGTTTCACATTTAACTGTAAAGGTCCTTGTAAATACACACAGACATGCAACAAATATACAACAACCACTGTGCATGGTGCTTACGCATGTTGGCCATTTCAACTTTTAGAAAACTGTGACATGGACATATCAAAATGGGTGAGAGGTGCACCCTGATGCCTGTCACCCCACATGGTTCTAGGTAGGTGACAGACTGTGTTAACAGACCAGCCTCTTTTTCTGTGTCATGCAGGCAGAACAGAAGGTGGCTACACCATGTATAAAATGTTAACTTGGCAGCACAGCTTTTATTCCAACGCCAGTGCAAAGATCCATAATAGACAGTAATGAAAATAGGCCTGGTACCTAGGCATACACATAATACCAAATTACTAGTTATGAGTGGAAGCGCTGCTCTTATTCGTCAGCCACACCTACCAATGCCATTCCCCCACACATTCCATTGCCCAGGGCCATCAGACAAAGTGTGAAACTATAAGGTTCTGGCGAATCTGGCTGCCAGTCGCTAGGGTCTCCTGGGCTCGGGAATTGACACATGCGGGATCCTGTGGGAGATCGAGACATATATCCATTGGTAGTCCATGACGTACTGCCACATTATGGAAAGCATAGCACAGTAGGATAATCCTGGCAGCTTTGTCTGGGGCATACATTAAAGCTCTTGTCTAAACAGCGAAAGCGGCTTTTAAGAAGGCCAAAGGTGCATTCAATGACTGTGCGGGTAGCACATAAAGCGTCGTTGTATCTCATCTCTGCAGGCGTATTAGGTATGTGTATGGGGTGAGAAGCCATGGCCGGCAACCATAACCTAAATCTCCTGCACCAATGACATAAGGAACACATTACTGTAAGCTATGTTATAGCCAATTGTGACTGCCTACCCACAACATCCAGTTACACAGCTCAAGATAGCCTGGAACATTGCTGAGCCTTAAAGGCTCATTAGTGTTGCCTGACTGCAATGTAGTTAGGAGTTGCGCTAACCATCTGATATGTTCATCAGTACAGCATTGGATGTGCATGTGGCACAGATGGCCTAACTGCCCCTTCGAATGTAGCAAAGGGTACAGAGGTGTAGCTGCCAGACAACTGCACACACCAACATTACAGCTGTGAGACCTGCAGTGAAAGGATTGACCGTTGCTTATATTGTTATGGTGATTGTGCATTGCAGGAGTGCAGGTTGTGGAGTCTGGCAGGTTGTGGCACAATAGCCTATAGAGGCAATACTAGAGGCTAGCAACATGCAGGGCACCATACTTGGTGTACAGGAGGGCAAGGGTACACATTTACAGTAGCTGCCAATGTGCTAAATGGCTCGGTATATAATCACACATACAGGGAGTATGGCAGCAGTGTGCAGTGTGCAGACATTGGAACGCCACCACAGGGACTCATAGGAAAAGGAACATATAGCTGAAAAGTACTAGGCACCTAGATACAGCTTCATATTTCACACCATTACTGAGTCCTTTGCCCACAGAACTGCAGCAGGACAGTGAACAAGGCTGTTCAAAAGGCATACATTAAGCTTATCACTTGCTAAGGACCCCTGACAAGCCATGTATACTGGGTTGGAACACTGAGCATGGCCATGGCAAGCCCACAACTATTACCCCACAACTTTTTAGGTGATATGATATCATTCTACAATATATATTTTACTTTCTCCCCTTACTGTTGTACCTAACCAACTCCTATTATGTTATCATTATGTTTATTGTTATCTTATTACTGCCTCTCTATTACTCCTTTATCATTAGTTAATCTATATATATTGTTATTTGCACCCTGTTCCCTATGCCCTGTTCTCTGTATTTTCTCTATTAGTTCTTTGTAAACCGATATGATGTACCCACGAATGTCGGTATAAAAAAGTCGATAAATAAATAAATAAACAAACAAATAAATAAATAAATAACAGCAACAATGCATGATATGGAATACAGAAAAGATGACGTCTGTTACCTACAAGCCAAGCATCACCGTACAGGCCAGCCTTAAAGTCATCAAAAAGGCCCGATTGCCTTAGTATAAAGGAATCATGCATTCCACCCGGGTACCTGGCCACTGCATCCAGAATATGCATTCCTGCATCACAGACCATTTGGACATTGAGGGAGTGGAATAGCTTCCTGTTGTGGTAAGCTGCATCCCATTCACGTGGTGGAATGATGGCCACATGTGTGCAGTCGATAGCTCCAATAACATTGGGGAAGTATGCCAAGGCATAAAAAGCTCTCTTCAAGTCCATCAAGCCCTGCCTGTTGCGATGAAAGTATATGTAGCGATGAATGCGGGCCATGATCCAGACAGCATGAAAATGTGCTCTTGATTCATTCTTACCACAACTCCTACTGTGGTGTGGAAGGAGCAGCTGGCAGTGAAATGGAGTACAGCCAACAGCTTGGTCATGCCAGGGATGGCATGGGACCTTATGGTTGCAGGATCCAGATCAACTCGCATGTCTTCATATAACTCATGTATAGCCTGAGAGCTGAGACGATACCTGCTCACCATTGCGTCCTCAGGCATGCCCTACAAAGAAGTACGTGGAGAGAATATACGGTCCCTATTTATTCTCGCCTGGGCCCTGGCATGTGGCCTGCCCTGACCAGGCCTGTGACCCTGCGGGAAGTGCAGGCTCTGCCTGCACTGCTGGTAACTCCCTGTGATATTTTGGATGTGGCCTGGCCTGTTGCTCAGGTTGTCCTGATTCCACATGCAGTGGTCTGCGACAGGACTGGCAAGGCATGATGTGGCCGTGTATATATACACCTGGCAGTGATCAGATGGTCTCATAAAGGTTCACCTACTAAAAACAAGCATTTTTATTGGTCCAGAAAGGCTGGGTAGCTGTTTACAGTTTTTATCGCACCCGGTATATGCCGCGATAAATAGCATGGTACACGATATCGCATGTGATCTGTCCTTAGTGCAAATAAAAAAGGTGTGGTTATTTTCAGCGTTAATGGCCTGCGATAATGCACAAAATCTATCGCAAACAGCGATAGCAGCACCTACTTTACATTAGACCTCCCCCAACTCCTCCCCTATTCCTCCCCTTTTTAAAATTTGCATCGCAATCTGCGGTACAGCCCTCTTCGCATGTGTTTACACATTATCGCATGCGTTAAGGGCTTATCGCATGCATTAATGGCGCTTTTCACATGCGATAAGCCCTTAATGCATGCGAAAATGCCTTAGCGCATTTTGATAAATGACCCCCTTAGATTGTAAGTGTTATGAATTCCGGCCGCGGCAAGCCGCGACCGGGACTTACCGCCATCCCCAGGGGCTGGTCGGACCGCCGGCACTGAGCCGGATCAGTCGGGCTCCTCAGAGGCAGCTGCCGCTGCTAATTCAACATGGCCACGGCGTTTCTCCCCGCGCGGCTTAGCCCCACCCCCTGACTGCTGCTAGGGCCACGCGGGCGGCTCTGGCCCTAAATTTAAAGGAACACTCACAGGATGTGAGCTGGTTCCTTCCTGCGGTCCTCCTATTGGCTGGGGACTATTTAAGCAAGGTCTGGACCTCCAGACCTTGCCTTGACTTCTTGGCTCCTGCGTTGTTCTGTTCCTGGTTCCTGGTTGTCTTCCTGTGTTGGTCCCTGGTCCGACTGACGTTTCCTCTGGTTCCTCGATCCCTGGCTTGGCGTTGTACCTTCTCTGGCTCTTGATTCCTGGACTGGCTGCGGACTTCTCTGGCTCTCGACCCCTGGACTGGCTGCGGATATCTCTGGCTCTTGATTCCTGGACTGGCTGCGGACCTCTCTGGCTCACGACTACTGGATTGGACTTCTTTAAGAGATCCTCGGGCTTGGTTCCTCGACCCGCTGAAGGCGTCTGCTATTGTTGTCTCGACCATCTGGAGGCGCCAGCATCTGGATTACATGACCAGCAGGAGGCGCCTGCATCCAGATCTTCTTCACTCCTACTTTCAACTCTGAGGATCGGCCTCGCCTACCGACGGTGGCCTAATCAGTCATCGTCGGACCAAGGGTCCACTTCGGTGAGCATAACAGTAAGCCCTCTGGGGATATGGAAATACCTACAGTACCTGAATGTAATCCACTTTGAAACGCTGAAAAAAGTACGAAAAGCGGAATATAAATCTAAATAAAATTAAAATAAAGATGGCATAGAAATGTCTTAAATAAATAAATAAATAAATAAATAAATAAATAAATTTAATTCTTAGTGGAACGCAGGATTTCGTGAGAGAGGTAATGGTGGTGGGGCCACTTGGCAATAGAGATCATAACATGATCAAATTTAAACTAATAACTGGAAGGGGACAATAAATCTACAGCTCTAACACTAAACTTTCAAAAGGGAAACTTTGATAAAATGAGGAAAATAGAAAAAAACTGAAAGGTGCAGCTGCAAAGGTTAAAAGTGTTCAACAAGCATGAACATTGTTTAAAAATACAATCCTAGAGACGCAGTCCAGATGTATTCCATGCATTAAAAAAGATGGAAGGAAGGCAAAACGATTACCGTCATGGTTAAAATGTGAGGTGAAAGAGGCTATTTTAGCCAAAAAATCATTCCTTCAAAAATTGGAAGAGGGATCCATCTGAAGAAAATAGGATAAAACATAAGCATTGTCACGTTAAGTGTAAAACATTGATAAGACAGGCGAAGAGAGAATTTGAAATGAAGTTGGCCATAGAGGCAAAAACTCATAATAAAATCTTTTTTAAATATATCCGAAGCAAGAAACCTGTGAGGGAGATGGTTGGACCATTAGATGACCGAGGGGTTAAAGGGGCTCTTAGGGAAGATAAGGCCATTGCAGAAAGACTAAATTAATTCTTTGCTTCCGTGTTTACTAATGAGGATGTTGGGGAGATACCAGTTCCGGAGATGGTTTTCAAGGGTTATGAGTCAGACGAACTAAACAAAATCACTGTGAACCGGGAAGATATAGTAGGCCAGATTGACAAACTAAAGAGCAGTAAATCACCTGGACCAGATGGTATGCATCCTAGGGTACTAAAGGAACTCAAAAATGAAATTTTTTATTTATTAGTTAAAATTTGTAATCTATCATTAAAATCATCCATTGTACCTGAAGACTGGAGGGTGGCCAATGTAACCCCAATATTTAAAAAGGGCTCCAGGGCTGATCCGGGTAACTATAGACCAGTGAGCCTGACTTCGGTGCCGGGAAAAATAGTGGAAACTATTCTCAAGATCAAAATCGTAGAGCATATAGAAAGGCATGGTTTAATGGAACACAGTCAACATGGATTTACCCAAGGGAAGTCTTGCCTAACAAATCTGCTTCATTTTTTGAAGGGGTTAATAAACATGTGGATAAAGGTGAACTGGTAGATGTAGTGTATTTGGTTTTTCAGAAGGCTTTTGACAAAGTCCCTCATGAGAGGCTTCTAAGAAAACTAAAAAGTGATGGGATAAGAGGTGATGTCCTTTCGTGGATTAAAACTGGTTAAAAAACAGCAAACAGAGAGTAGGATTAAATGGACAATTTTCTCAGTGGAAAAGGGTAAACAGTGGAGTGCTTCAGGGATCTGTACTTAGACCGGTGCTTTTCAATATATATATAAATGATATGGAAAGGAATACGTTGAGTGAGGTTAATAAAATTTGCGGACGATACAAAATTATTCAGAATAGTTAAATCACAAGCGATTGTGATACATTACAGGAGGACCTTGCAAGACTGGAAGATTGGGCATCCAAATGGCAGATGAAATTTAATGTGGACAAGTGCAAGGTGTTGTACATAGGGAAAAATAACCCTTGCTGTAGTTACATGATGTTAGGTTCCATATTAGGAACTACCACCCAGGAAAAAGATCTAGGCGTCATAGTGGATTATACTTTAAAATTATTGGCTCAGTGTGCTGCAGCAATCAAAAAAGCAAACAGAATGTTAGGAATTATTAGGAAGGGAATGGTTATTAAAACGGAAAATGTCATAATGCCTCTGTATCGCCCCATGGTGAGACCGCACCTTGAATACTGTGTACAATTCTGGTCGCCGCATCTCAATACTTAATGCTTATCTGTTTATCCAGACTATGTAATTCAGGCCTTGTTGGTTGTTACCTGAATATAGATCCACGTTTCTTCATTCCCCCCTGCCTTGAAGCAGAGAGCTATGCTAGATATGCGTGAAGTGTCAGACTTTCTCCCCTGCCGTGGAAGCAGAGAGCTATGCTGGAACCACGGGTAAAGAGTAGAGATGTGGTTCATTTATCACGAATTAGGCAATTTCAACGAAATTGCTAATTCGTCGTGGGTCGGGGCCCCGAACCCCAAAACGGATTTTCCCCGAACTTCGGGGAAAATCCGTTTTTCGGGTTTGTACAGGGAGAGTGGCACATTTTATTTTTTTAAATTAAAAACCACCCCAAGCATTACAATTAACTATAATACAAACCCCCACCATCCCGATCCCTCCCCAAGACTTACTAACTGGTGGGTCAAGCTGGGTAAAAAAAAGACACTGGTGAGTCAGGTATGGTTGGGTGGCTAAGGATACTGGTAGATCAGACTGGAGAGAAAGAGGGACTGGTGGTCAAGCTGGGAGGGGGAGAGAGAGAGAGACTAGTTGGAACAGGTCTGGGGATAGAGACGTGGAGACAAGCTAAGCTATGAGAGAGGGACTGGTGAGTATAGATTAGGAGGTGAAGAGAGACTGGGGAAGGACTAGAGCAGAAGATACAAATTGGAAGAGACAGACTGGGGAAAGAATGATGGAGATGGGTTGAGGTGGAGAGACAGGGAAGAGAGAGATACTGGTGAGTCAGACTGAGGCAGGTTGGGTGACATAGATACAGTGGTAGGGACAGAAATGTACTTTGGGGACAAGCTAATGGGTTAGAATGGAGCTGGTGGGTACAGACTGGGGGAAAGAGACTGGTGAGGAAATGCTGGGAGATATTGAAAGAGACTGCGGGAAAGAGGCCAGATTGCATGGACTGAGATGGAGAAAGAGGGAGAAGAGGAAAAACTGGAGGGTCAGACTAGGGAGAGACATGTGAATCAGTTTGGGAGGAGATAGAAAGACACTGGGGTGTCAAACTGAGAGGACTAAGCCTTGGGGGGAAAGCTAAGGGAGAGGGAAGGGTGCTTGTTAAGAGCAGATTCGGGAAAGAGGCTGGTGGGGACAAACTGAAGAGGCACTGGTGGGAAAGGTTGGGGTAGAAGAGAGAGAAATGTGGAGAGAGGCAACTGAATGGGGACATAAAAGGAGATTAGTAGGGACAGACTGGCGGGAGGCAGAATGTGTCGATGAAGGACTGGGGGGGTTCCTGAACATTTTGTAGGTTGATAAGGGGCCACAAAGCCAAAACGGTTGGGAATCCCTGCTCTACAGAGCTGTTAACATCACTTTGATGCCTGAGTAAACAGCAGGTAAGACTTGGTCACATCTGTCACAAGTGTCTACCCTTTCAGAAGGAAGTATCCTGCCCTTTGGCAGAGAGGATTATTTTCTTCAAGTCTTTAAGACTGATTGGCCTTTTTGTACGATAAAGTTATCTTCAAGTTTCCAAGATTGATTGGTCCTTTTTTTTAAAAAATTTTTTAATTTATTGAATTTTTAAAATACAATTACAAGAAAATCTTGCCATTAGTAATTACAGAGCATGATATATGATTATCTATAATTTGAAAATCAGAAATATAATCTTTCTAGAACAACATATTTTATATTCATATTCAACTCCATACTTATAAGAAAGTTTTAAGAGAAGCATCATATCATCAGCGATAAACATTCTTCACATAATAAATTCTATAAAGGCAAAATGCAACTTATTCCCCCTATATCTACTAAATAACTGGAATTTTGCTCCCGAGAAGGCTCTTAAGATGTTCTGGGTCTGAAAATAAATAATTTTCCCTTTATATTTAACAGCATATCTACAAGGATATTTTAGTAGAAAATAACCACCCTTATCAACCACCTCTTTCTTTAAGGCCAAGAACTTTTATTTACGGAGCTGAGTGATCCTTACGAGGTCTGGATATATCCAGACTCTCTGCCCATAGAACATATTCAACTGACTACGAAAGAAGAATTTCAAAACATTTTATTTATTAGTAATGAAGGCAAAATTTACCAGCAATATTCCCTTATTTTTAACATCAGTATACTCTTGGGACGTCTGAAGGAGATCTGAAATATTGATTGAAGTTTCTGCAAGAGATTTTTGTTCTGTTCTTTCTTTATCATCCAGTAATATTTGGTTTCGTTATTGTTCCTTCTTCGTAATTCCAACGTAAAAAGCTCTCACAATTACAAGCAAACACTGCTCAGGAATTTTTAACACCTGTATTATATAGCTTTTGAATAGTTCCACAGGACTATTTTGTTTTATTATTGGAAAGTTAATAACTCTTAAATTCAATGCACGGATAGAATTTTCTAAATTTTTGAATTTTTTATGAAACTCTTCTGTTTTTACTTCATAACTCTGAATTTTTTCAACCTGTGTAATACGCTCATCCATATCACAAATTTTTCTTTGCTGAGTTTCTATACCACTAACCCAGGGGTCAGGAACCTTTTTGGCTGAGAGAGCCATAAACGCCACATATTTTAAAATGTAATTCCATGAGAGCCATACAATATGTTTAAAACTAAATACAAGTACATGTGTGCATTTTATGTAAGATCACACTTTTAAAGTACAATAAGTCTCTGAAAATATTACACCAGGTCTTAAGACACCAATACATCTCCTATTAGGAAAACGGACCAAGTCAGGCTGCTATAGAGTCCTACACAGAAACTACACGCCAGCAGAAAACCTCACCTGAATCACGTGCTGTCCCTCACCTAACATAGAATAAAGAGACCAAAACGCATAACAAGAAGCATGCAGAAAAAACTGAATTGGAAACTGCAACAAGCCAGAGTCTCTGTATGCAGTGTAACAAAGGAAAAAAGAAGCATCACCGATCCTTATAAAACAAATCAAGAAATATAAAATCATCAGCAGTAAAACTGTACTAACAAAAAGAACATATTTCGAAACAGCTGATGAGTGGAATATCCAATAATTAAAAACTCATATAAAACATTTCTAGATACCAACAAAATATTTCAAAATAGCAGACACAAAGACCCAGTAATGAAAAATAATAAGGATACAAAATTTTTTTTGCTCTGCATACCTGGGAACGTTTGATATCCAGGTGTCCTGAGATTGTTCTGAATTAGCAGGAGGCGGGGTGGTTTGCTTGGAACTTTCTCCTCTCTCAGTCACATACCAGCGCTCTCTCTCACACTGGCTCTCAATGACACACCTATACACACATGCTCTCAGTACTCACATATACACATGTTTTTTCTCTCTCACTTATATAGGCTCTTAATTACACATTTACAGACATGCTGTCTATCTTTTCACGCTTACACACACACATAGGCTTTCAATCACATAAATACATGCTGTCTTTTTCTCTCACACACAGAATCTCATTCACATGCTTACAAACATGTCCTCTCTTTCTCTCATTTACACACAGGCTCTCAATCACATACTCACATGCTCCCTCACCTAAATCAGCTCTCAATCACACACAGACACACATGGTCTCTCTCTCTCATTTAAACACAGGCTCTCAATCACATACTCACATGCTCCCTCACCTAAATCAGCTCTCAATCACACACAGACACACATGATCTCTCTCTTACTTATACACACAGGCTCTTAATCATACATACACATGATTTCTCTCACACACAAAGGATCTCAATCATACACACATACTCTTTCACACAAACAGGTTTTCAATCACAAACTTGATCAAAATAGGATCAAATTTAAAGTGGTACTAGCTTTCAAGAGGTTTGAATCATGACAAGATCCAATGTTCTTTGAAGTTACATCAGTTTTGGTATGAGGCTACATCATTGACTGGGATGACATCTGAAACAGGATAAAATCAGCTTTGAAGAGATTTTAAGTGGGATAAGATCAAAAGCTGTATTACATTCGAGGTTACATTGGTTTGGTATGAAGCTGTATCATTGGATGGTTTATTTGTTGTATTTTAAAGAGAGTGAATGAGTTATGCTTGATTCTTAGAGTATTTATTGGGCTATACAGTTCATGTGAATGTGGTTTGGATGCTAGAAGTTTTATGTATGTATTTATTATATTTTGTGATACTTTTGATTTCAATGTAATTTATTATATAATATTAAATATATGATTTAAGTATGTAAACTGCATGATTGTTAGAGAACTGATTATTAAAAAATATGAATTTTATGTTTACCATTTTTTGTTATATTCAAAACAAGCCATGTAGATGGATAACTTGTGAGATATCCATCTAAATAGCTTTGAATATTAACCCCACTGCTTTTTAAAGCTCTTTATGGTAAAGGTCCACACCAAAGATTGACTACAGCCTTGAACTTCTACTCAGCCCTTGAGATCCGTGCATGAGGCTCTTTTATGTGCCCCCTAGAGAAATGAGAAGAGTAGAGACCCATCAGCGAGCTTTTTCGTGTGTCACCCCACATCTGTGGAGCTTGCTATCAAAAGATTTGTTTAATAGGTGATTTTATGGTATTAAAACATAGGGAGGGTAATTTTTGTAATCATCTACATAGGACCAAAGTCGGTACTTTGTAATGACATGTCTCCTTTGAAAGTTTGTGAGTTTGCTGGGTATTTGTTTAGACATTCACACACACTAAGCTGTGTCTGTAGATTTAAACACATGGAGTGAATTTTCAATATTTTTATTATTTATTTTTATTTAAATGTTTTATATGCTGACATTCGTGGGTACATCATGCCGGCTTTCATCGAGCAG
Source organism: Rhinatrema bivittatum (assembly GCF_901001135.1). NCBI lineage: Eukaryota > Metazoa > Chordata > Amphibia > Gymnophiona > Rhinatrematidae > Rhinatrema > Rhinatrema bivittatum. The sequence goes on along the minus strand of NC_042620.1, from coordinate 364,943,549 downwards.
TGTTAACAGGAAAATAGAAAGTTACATGGAACAGGTCAGGGACCTCAGGGGATCTACAGAAGTGAAGGCTTTACAGGGTGAAAGAAAGAAACATCATGAACAATAATGATATAACCAAACTGCGGATTTAGAAGTAAACTATAATTACATGGGGTAGGGCAGTGGGCTCCAGCGTATTAGTGGGGTAAAGGGCTTATAATATATAGTTTGTAATAGTGACTTCAGCAAAGGGCAATAGTAAGAGAACATTACATGAGGCATAGCTTACAAGATACATGGTCGGCGCAGCAGTTTGAGAAAATGATTTCAGCAATGAGCAAAAGTAAAAGAACATTACATGAAGCATGGCTTACAAGGTATATGGAGGGAAATTTGAAATAATGAATTCAGCAAGGTAACAGTAGTAAAAAATTATATGAGACTGGGTTTGCAGGGTAAAAGGTGTCCACTGAAATTTAGAACAAGCGGGTTAGGCCGTAAGGTAGTTTTAGGAACATGAGAAATTACATGAAATGGGGTGGTGATTAAAGGTAAGCTTGTTTAAATAGCATGGTGGTGATTAAGGGTAGGCTTGTTTAAATAGCCATTTTTTTTTTAATTTTCGAGTGCATGGTTCTTGTCTGAGTTCGGGAGGCATGATGTTCCATGTGTAGGGGCCAGCTATGGAAAGTTCTTGCTCTTTTGTGATATTGAAGTAGAGACATGTATGTAAATATAGAAGTTTTCAAAAGCCCATTTACGTGAATAATATCTATTTACTCACTATGGAGGTAATTTTAAAAGGACTTACATGTGTAAATGTAACATCCTATCGTAGGAATTTTGAAAAGCCATTTGTGGGCATAAAATGCACTTAGACATGAATATCTAGCGGACAATTAAATGGCATAGGGACGATAACTTTCAAACCAGCATACGGACACATATTTGCGTGCATACGTCAGCCCGTGCCCAGGGATGTGGCCATTTTATAGCATACTCGCACATATGCATATATGTTATACAATAGTCTTATCACATGCACATGTGCATCACATTTTACGTGGGCGTGCACCTGTGCACCAAATCCCACTTCTACCATGTGAATTAGGGGATTTTAAAAGGGGCGCAGGCCAACACCATTTCCAGTTTTACTGGTTCTTCCCCAGTTTCCGTTAAGAACATGCCATACTGGGTCAGACCAAGGGTCCATCAAGCCCAGCATTCTGTTTCCAAAAGTGGCCAATCCAGGCCATAAGAACCTGGCAAGTACCCAAAAACTAAGTCTATTCCATGTTACCGTTGCTAGTAATAGCGGTGGTTATTATCTAAGTCAACTTAATTAATAGCAGGTAATGGACTTCTCATCCAAGAACTTATCCAATCCTTTTTTAAACACAGCTATACTAACTACACTAACCACATCCTCTGGCAACAAATTCCAGAGTTTAATTGTGCGTTGAGTGAAAAATAACTTTATCCGATTAGTTTTAAATGTGCCACATGCTAACTTCATGGAGTGCCCCCTAGTTTTTCTATTATCCGAAAGAGTAAAAAACGATTCACATCTTCCCGTTCTAGACCTCTCATGATTTTAAACACCTCTATCATATCCCCCCTCAGCCGTTTCTTCTCTAAGCTGAAAAGTCCTAACCTCTTTAGTCTTTCCTCATAGGGGAGCAGTTCCATTCCCTTTATCATTTTGGTAGCCCTTCTCTGTACCTTCTCCATCACAATTATATCTTTTTTGAGATGCGGCGACCAGAATTGTACACAATATTCAAAGTGCGGACTCACCATGGAGCGATACAGAGGCATTATGACATTTTCCGTTTTATTCACCATTCCCTTTCTAATAATTCCCAACATTCTGTTTGCTTTTTTGACTGCCGCAGCACACTGAACCGATGATTTCAATGTGTTATCCATTATGATGCCTAGATCTCTTTCTTGGGTACTAGCACCTAATATGGAACTTAACATTGTGTAACTATAGCATGGGTTATTTTTCCCTATATGCATCACCTTGCACTGTCCACATTAAATTTCATCTGCCATTTAGATGCCCAATTTTCCAGCATTTCAAGGTCTTCCTGCAATTTATCACAATCTGCTTGTGATTTAACTACTCTGAATAATTTTGTATCATCTGCAAATTTGATTACCTCACTCGTCGTATTTCTTTACAGATCATTTATAAATATATTGAAAAGTAAGGGTCCCAGTACAGATCCCTGAGGCACTCCACTGCCCACTCCCTTCCACTGAGAAAATTGTCCATTTAATCCTACTCTCTGTTTCCTGTCTTTTAGCCAGTTTGTAATCCATGAAAGGACATCGCCACCTATCCCATGACTTTTTATTTTTCCTAGAAGCCTCTGATGAGGAACTTTGTCAAATGCCTTCTGAAAATCCAAGTACACTACATCTACCGGTTCACCTTTATCCACATGTTTATTAACTCTTTCAAAAAAGTGAAGCAGATTTGTGAGGCAAGACTTGCTGACTTTGTTCCATTAAACCATGTCTTTCTATATGTTCTGTGAATTTGATGTTTAGAACACTTTCCACTATTTTTCCTGGCACTGAAGTCAGGCTAACCGGTCTGTAATTTCCCGGATCTCCCCTGGAGCCCTTTTTAAATATGGGGGTTACATTAGCTATCCTCCAGTCTTCAGGTACAATGGATGATTTTAATGATAGGTTACACATTTTTACTAATAGGTCTGAAATTTCATTTTTTAGTTCCTTCAGAACTCTGGGGTGTATACCATCTGGTCCAGGTGATTTACTACTCTTCAGTTTATCAATCAGGTCTACCACATCTTATAGGTTCACCGTGATTTGGTTCAGTCCATCTGAATCATTACCCATGAAAACCTTCTCCAGTACAGGTACCTCCCCAACATCCTCTTCAGTAAACACCAAAGAAAAGAAATCATTTAATATTTACGCGATGGCCTTATCTTCTCTAAGTGCCCCTTTAACCCCTCGATCATCTAACGGTCCAACTGACTCCCTCACAGGTTTTCTGCTTTGGATATATTTAAAAAGTTTTTACTATGAGTTTTTGACTCTATGGCCAACTTCTTTTCACATTCTCTCTTAGCTTGTCTTATCAATGTCTTACATTTAACTTGCCAATGTTTATGCATTTTCCTATTTTCCTCTGTTGGATCCTTCTTCCAATTTTTGAATGAAGATCTTTTGGATAAAATAGCTTCTTTCACCTCCCCTTTTAACCATGCCAGTAATCATTTTGCCTGCTTTCTACCTTTCTTAATGTGTGGAATACATCTGGATTGTGCTTCTAGGATGGTATTTTTTAACAATGACCACGCCTCTTGCACACTTTTTACCTTTGTAGCTGCTCCTTTTAGTTTTTTTCTAACTATTTTTCTCATTTTATTAAAGTTTCCCTTTTGAAAGTTTAGCAAGAGAGCCATGGATTTGCTTACTGTCCCCCTTCCAGTCGTTAATTCAAATTTGATCATATTATGATCACTATTGCCAAGCAGCCCCACCACCGTTACCTCTCTCACCAAATCTTGTGCTCCATTGAGAATTAGATCTAAAATTGCTCCCTCTCTGGTCTGTTCCTGAATCAATTGCTCCATAAAGCTATCATTTATTCCATCCAGGAACTTTATCTCTGTAGCGTGTCCCGATGATACATTTACCTGTTCAATATTGGGGTAATTGAAGTCTCCCATTATTACCGCACTACCAATTTGTTTAGCTTCCCTAATTTCTCTTAGCTTTTCACTGTCAGTCTCACCACCTTGACCAGGTGGACGATAGTATACTCCTATCACTATAGTCTTCCTAAACACACAAGGGATTTCTACCCATAAAGATTCAATTGTGCATTTAGTCTCAAGCAGGATGCTTATCCTGTTGGACATAAAGCGCCACACCGCCTCCCGGGTGCTCCTCTCTGTCATTGCGATATAATTTGTACCCCGTTATAGCACTGTCCCATTGGTTGTCCTCCTTCCACCATGTCTCTGAGATGCCAATTAAGTCTATGTCATCATTCACTGCTAGACATTCTAATTCTCCCATCTTACTTCTTAGACTTCTGGCATTAGCATACAAACATTTCAAAGTTTGTTTTTTGTTTGTATTTTCATTCTGCTTTTTAATTGATAGGGATAAGTTAGAATTTTTTATCTCAGGTGAGTTTTTAGTTACAGGCACTTGGACTATTTTTCTAATTATTGGAACCTCACTGTCGGGATGCCCTAATTCTAATGCATCATTAGTATCCTTTGAAGATACCTCTCTCCGAACCATGCGCTGCTGAGCGACTGTCGGCTTTCCCCTTTGTTCTAGTTTAAAAGCTGCTCTATCTCCTTTTTAAAGGTTAGCGCCAGCAGTCTGGTTCCACCCTGGTTAAGGTGGAGCCCATCCCTTCGGAAGAGACTCCCCCTTCCCCAAAAGGTTCCCCAGTTCCTAACAAAACTGAATCCCTCTTCCTTGCACCATCGTCTCATCTACGCATTGAGACTCCAGAGCTCTGCCTGCTTCTGGTGACCTGCGCGTGGAACAGGGAGCATTTCAGAAAATGCTACCCTGGAGGTTCTGGATTTGTTTTCTACCTAAGAGTCTAAATTTGTCTTCCAGAACCTCCCTCCCACATTTTCCTATGTCGTTGGTGCCCACATGTACCATGACAGCCGGCTCCTCCCCAGCACTGTCTAAAATCCTATCTAGGTGACGCGTGAGGTCCGCCACCTTCGCACCAGGTAGGCATGTTACCAGGCAATCCTCACGCCCACCAGCCACCCAGCTGTCTACATTCCTAACAATCGAATCTCCTACCATGACGGCCGACCTAACTCTTCCCTCCAGGGCAGTAGGCCTTGGGGAGATATCCTCGGTACAAGAGAGGTCCTCCATCCTCCCCCCTCCCCTACAGATCTGCCTGGTTTTCCTTAAATTGTAACTTACTCGGCATCCATAGCAGAAGTAAAATTACATGGCAGGGGGCCTTGGTGCGTGCCGGATCGTGTCAGCATTTACGTAAACAACATAGGTTCATGCCCCAAAATGCCCACTCCCTGCCCCTTTGTGGAAACTTTAGAGATGTGCGTACTGTGGCAATTATGTGCATATTTATTTATTTATTTTATTTATTTAACATTTTTTATATACTGCAGTTCTAGTAACATTGTTACTAATCACTTCGGTTTACAAGTAACTTAGGGATGACATAACATATGTGTGTCTTACAGAGAACAGGAAGTATGAACTGGGATTTAGTTAAGATACATAACATTAAACAATATGCGCTATAACATTTTAAATAATGAATCTAACATAACTAGCGAATTTGATCATATAAAAGCATATCTGGGCTTTTAAATATACGGTCGGCGCGCATGTTCCCAACTTATTCGTACATCCCCGATTGATGCGCATGTTGGGCTTTTAAAAGCTACCTCATATTGTAACAATTTTCAAAGGCCCATTTCCATGGGTAAAGTGCATTTACATGTGTAAAACCTGATTTTAAGCACGTAAATGCTTTTTAAAACCAGGCCCATAAAATCCAGTTTTACGCGCATAAATCCTTTTGAAAATTACCTCCTATGCCGGTAGCTTTCAAACTGCTGTGCGGGCACCCGGGGATGCAGCTATTATATAACTTGCATACTTATATGTGCGTATGTTATAAAATATCTTGTCCGCGCGCATGTGTGCCTAATTTTAAGGGGCGTGCACATGTTGCGCAAATGCCACTTGTACCGCAAAAATCAGGGGATTTTAAAAGGGGCACATACCAACGCTATTCCCAGTTTTACCAGTTTGTCCCCAGTTCACCCAGTTGAGAAAGGTTCTCCAAATCCCCTAATTTAATAGCCTTCTCTTCCCGCTCAATTATCCCTATCCATTAAAACCCTGCAAATCTGCCTATTTTTGTTTATTTTTTAACTCACATGTCATTCATAGCAGAAGTAAAGTTACACGGCAGAGGGCTTCAGTGCACACTATATCATGTAAATATTTACGCACCCATCTCCGGTTCACATCCCAAAACGCCCATGTCTTGCCCAGACCACGGCCACAGCCTGCCTCTTTTAGAAAACTTTTGATATGTGCATGCTGGCGCCTTTATGGGCGTGTCTAGGTCGCTTGTAAAATCCACCCGGCACGCGCGAACCTGACTTATTTGTGCATCCCCTGATTGATGTGCGCGCCAGGCTTTTAAAATCCACCTTTATATGTGTAAGTCCTTTGCCCATTACAGCTTCATTTGCGGAATGCTTGCTTCATCCGTGGGTAAAAGTATGCATGAAATTGGGTTGATTTTCAAAGCTTGATTTGCACAGATAAAGCAGGGTTTTAGGTACAAAAAGCACTTTGAAAATCAAACCCTTAATTGAGACCTTGCTTTTCCAACAAGCCTTTCTGAATTAATGTTAGGCTCAGTTAATTAAAAAAGTAAACTGTTCAATACATCATTTAACAGCTTCATTGCTAAGGCCAACAGGAAAACCACAATATTTTCCAATTCAGATTACATTTGTGATTACAGAAAATGACCCCGACACAGCTGAGTTTCGCACTAGGGATGCGTCAGGGGGACCGGCGGGAATTCACATCAAGCAATAATAATAAAGAAACAGTGTGTAAGTCCTGGGCCAACCACAGCTACTTAGTGCTGTGGGTGCTGCATTCAAAGCCTTAATTGGAGTTAATTCCATAGGAGGGTCAAAGATTAACATGAATCAGTCTTGGCTGCCAGCATAGAGTAGAGCTCTGTAGGAAGAAGACTTGTGGAACAATGCACGTTCAAAGGGGGCCCCATACGGGCACCTTTATATCAGAAATTTCTGTGTCTTTTCTAAAGAGGCTTTCACTGGCAGCATCTCCTATAACGTAATCACAAATGAATTCTGGATTGTAAAATATTGTGTTTTTCCTGTTGGCCTGTTAAAAAATAAAATAAATAAATAAAAAATGATGTACTGAACAGTTTTCTTTTTTAGTGCCACGCATCCTTTTGGTTCGTCATTGATTTGCATGTGTGTGCTGTTTACTCCACTATCTCAGTGTGCAGGCTCAGTTAATTACCAGTTTTGTGTATGCTGCTGAATTTTTCTAGAGTATTTTATGGAATTTTTTTGTTTTAGATTCTTGTTTTATATATTTATACTGTTTGATATTTGATATTTTTATGGTTTAGATTATGTGAATGTGTTGGGCTTGTATGTGTTTTAATTTGTTTCATCTTGTTCTGAGCATACACTGGGAAGCTGAGAGATAAATTAGAGCCAGTAAATAAATGGATATCTGGAACTAAAAATCATATTAATAAGTTCCTTTCACAGGAGGCAAGAAGCTTTCACAATGGAGCTACATTTGCAATTTGATTCCATTAGTGGCAGTAACTATTATTTTTGTTTAATATCTTAATGCTGTTTCTTTGTGTTTGGAGCATTGTACGGCGCCCTGAGTGGTTATTTTTGCTTGATAATGCTCACTGCCTTGGGGAGGGGATGAGGGGTCTGAAAAGACCAGGCTGGCAGTATAGAAATATTTTACAATAAATAAAATGACTTCTGAGTTTGTCATGATCTTTTCTGTGACAGCTTCTCTGGGGATGTTGCATCCTTAGAAAACAGCTAACGAAATTGCTTGTTCAGTTGAGGTATTCCAGTAACTCAGTGTACTTCACTGTAAAGAGCAAGGAGCCAGCAGGGATGTGCAGAGCAAAATTTTATGTTCATATTTCTTATGTCCGAAAGGGGGTCCCACTTGCGGCCAATATGGACATAAAAAAAATCCAATGAGTTGGGTATATGTACATATGTGCAAAAAAAAAATTTAAACCCCCTCACCCTCCTTAATCCCCCCCCCCAGACTTACCACAACTCCCTGGTGATCGAGCGAGGAGTGAGGACGCCATTTCTGCAATCCTTGGCGAGAAGCATGTGACGTCGGCGGCACGTCGAGTGATGCCGGCGTCACGTGATTCCCTGCGAGTTCGCGCCGGACGGCTTGTTCGGCCCAAAAAGAACTTTTGGCCAGCTTGGGGGGGCCTCCTGACCCCCTCAAGCTGGCCAAAAGTTCTTTTTGGGCCGAACGAGCCGTCCGGTGCGAACTCGCAGGGAATCACGTGACGCCGGCATCACTCGACGTGCCGCCGACGTCACATGCTTCTCGCCAAGGATTGCAGAAATGGCGTCCTCACTCCTCGCTCCATCACCAGGGAGTTGTGGTAAGTCGGGGGGGGGGGATTAAGGAGGGTGAGGGGGTTTATATTTTTATTTTGGCTCAACAATCGCGATTTCCCACATATCGAACATATCTATGTTCGATATGTGGGAAATCCGATCGTTTATGTCGAATCAATTTTTTAAGTTAAAAAAAAATATGAGTTGCGTTTTACTAATGCGGTCAATCCGAATGCACACCCCTAGGAGCCAGTGGACAGCTCCAATCGACCCTAAATGTCTTCCCTCAGTACACACTCTCCTCCCACCTTCTCCAGAGGCTTGCTGCTCTGTTTTCTTATGGTATCACTCAGCTCTTAGTGAATTTGAGTCGCACAGTGCCCGAACTCCCATGCTGATCTTAATATCTTATGAGAACAGTTCCTGAGTTCTGGCACCACATAGCTGCCTGAGAGCTAAGTGGTGTAAGAATAAAGCACAACAGCTGTTCGGTGAGAGGGGATTAAGAAACTGGTGTAGAGCTAGCTCAGAGAAGATGGGAATGGGGATAAAATGGTGGAGGCTTACTGATGGGAGAGGCGAATAGGAGTGAAGACTGATTGGCTTGGGGTTGAGAGGGAAGAGTGCGTATATTGGGGGAAGAGTGTTTAGGAGAATGGAGTTGAGGCAAAAGAGAGCATTGAGGGGGATACTGTTGGGAGAGATGGGCTGGGGGGAAGTGTGGGGAAAAAAGAGAGAGTGGGAGATGTACTGAAGGAGAGAGAGTGTGCATGTGGGAACCAGACTTTGTTTTAATTAGATGGGTTGATCTGAGTGCCCTGAGCAGCTGAGCTGACTGAATCATTGGAGGGAACCCCTCTACCCCCCACCTCCAGAGCAGCTATTTCATTGAATGGGGATCCCCTCTTCCCCAGGTCACTAGACCCTTTCACCAGCAATGACTCAAGCTTTTACAGTGAAGTTCATTTCTTTTGCCAGTGGCTATCAAATGAAAAATATCAACAATTATTTCCCTATCTCATTTCTTCATGAGCAAGTAGAGTAACCATTGAATCATTCTACTGTGGAAATTGAGGGAGTGGAAGCTTCCTTTTAAATGCTTTACGATGGCTTTAAGGGTCTTATTCATAAATGACTTTCCTCCATTTAATACTTATGGAAACACTATTTTATTGAATAAAGCCTTATGACTAGAAAGAAGTGCCTCTAATTGTAGAAGAGTATTTCTTCTCATACGTTTGGGCTGACAAAATCACTTAATCTTTGCTGTGTTTGTCTCCCAAGTTCCCAAGTCCTGGTATGGACTTGTCATGTCCTTAGTATTTAGAAAAGCCCCATTCGGATCCAAGAGTCTGTATGAATATCACATTCAAATCTGCTAATGAATGCCATTGTATTTCATTTTGGCATTATAGCTGTCAAATGCCAGGAAGCAATGAGGTAAAGCAATGGTTAATGAGGAGCTATAATAGCAAATCTAGGGTTGGCACAGCAGGTGAACATTCAATAGCTGCTTTTTTTGTGACAGCACTTCTTTTGTAATGTCTGACTCAACTTTCTTTTCAATGAGTACATCCACAGGATATCTAGTTGAGGACTAGAGGAGACACTTTTGCTGCAAGTTAGATTAAGACAGCATAATTTGTGTGATATAAATTCATATCCTTCTTTTGAAGTATAGCCTTGTTTTTAGCTTGAGGAATATAATTGGGTCTGTCTTGTCTGGCAGCATGTGTTATTTTCTAAACAGGAATGAGAGTATTTGTGTGTGTGCAATTGACACTCTGGCCTCCTCCCCTTGACTCTAATCACTTATTTTATTTGGTTTCTTTAAAATTGGCTTCCAGATTATTTTTCATAAAATGAAAGGTTCCTTTTTGAATAATAGAGATGTTGAAATAAAATATTTACTAGCAAAAAGTCAAATGATCTACTTCTGAATGCTGAAGGTTTCCTACTACATTTTGATCCTAGAGCATAACAAAATTATGGAAGTTTCATATACTGTCTACCCACATTCTGAATGGATTAGACGCCAGGTAGTCCAATTCTGTACATTATTTGAATGTAGACATGATCTTTACATGTATGTCCGAATCAGGCCGAGTTTCGCCCCACATCTCCATTCAAATAAAGCACAGAATTGGACTACCTGGCGTCTAATCCATTCTGTTACCCTAACGGCTTTCTTAGACAGCCTTCCCTCCTGTTTTGTTGGTCTACCCACATTCTGATACTTCTTAGAACTTTGTTTGTTCATTTGTGTCGTATGTGAAGAACCATACTGGGTCTCGACTGAAAGGAATGTTCCATGTGTGTAGGGGAGTAAACCAGCAAGATATGTTTTCATGATTGCCGGTATATAAAAACCCTAAATAAATAAATAAATAAATAAATAAAGTAGCTTTAGTTATGTCACAGCTCACGCCTGTGAGCTGCTGCACTGGTAATGTCCTGGCTTATGGATTTGTAGTTATCTTTTTCAGGAGGAAGGGCGGCACTGTTCCTGCTCCTGTTTTTGTTTTTCTTGTCTGTAGAAGTAAACCCTTGGACTTCATAGTTTAAAGCTTGAGTTCAGAGAGATGTGGAGGACTTGTTCTTCCCATTTTGAGTAATAACTTGTTTTCCTAATTGTCAAGTTTCTTCTGTTTTGTCAAGTTATTTATGTTGTATGTTGAAGACTGGTTTATTTTATGCCAATGGAATTTATTTACCACCATTGGAAGAGGAGATTTTCAGAGGAGTCTCTCACCCAGAGAGATCCAGTCATCTTCCAAATGTTGTGCGTCCTGTCCGTGCTCGGCCCGCGCCCGGGCCTGCTCACCTCTCTAAGACCTCCGCGGGTCCCGGGTTGGCCTCCCAGCAGCGGCAGCAAATTTAGCCAGGGCTCGGCGTCCCGTGGCGGCGGTCGCCGAGTCTTCCTCTTCCAGCCAGGGCTTGGTGTCCCGCAGCGGCGGTCACCGAGCCTTCCTCTTCCAGCCAGGCCTCATGGCAGGGCTCAGCATCCTCCATAGCATCGGCCCCACCCCTAGGCGCGAGCGTGCCGACCGCCTGGACCCTTATAGAGCCAGGGGTGGATACCAGCTCTGCAGCGTGTTCTGATTAGTCTCAGCATAAAAGGAAGTTCCTGCCATCACTTCCTTGCCTTGGGAATCGGGTTGATCACATCGTGAATTCTAGTTTGCATCTGCGTTTCCAGTCTGTGTTCCAGTTTCATTCCAGCCTTGTTCCAGTCTCGTTCCAGTCCTGTTCCAGCATCCTTCTGTTCCAGCATCCTTCTGTTCCAGCGTCCTTCTGTTCCAGCGTCCTTCTGTCTCCTTGTCTCCCCAGGTAGTACCTCTCAGACTGTCTTCTCGGTACTGACCTTGGCCTGTTCTTGACTATGTTGATCACTGCCTGCCTCTGACCTTCTGTCTGTTTCTACAACCACATCTACTCGCTGCCTGGAACTGACCCCTGCCTGAACTCAACTATGTCTGACTGCTTCCTGGAACCTGACCTCTGCTTTGGCTGACTAGCCACGGACTGACTACTGGTATTTGACCTCTGCTTTGGCTGACCACCCATGGACTGACTTCTGGTATTTGACCCCTGCTTTGGCTGACTATCCACGGACTGATCACTGGCACTGACACTTGCATTGTCTGACCATGGTACTTGACTCTGGCCTTGATCCTTGCCATACATTCAGAGAATCTCTTTTGGCCTTCTCAGGCCCCCCAGACTTCTGTCCTGAACATCGGCTGTGCACCCTTGATCCTGGTAGGCACACCTCAGAACTTTCTCTCAAGGAGATCCTGCAAGGCCCACCTAAGACCAGGTGGCCCGGGTAACCAAGGGCTCAACCCGAGGGAACCCCTGGTTGCTAGTGGTGAAGCTCGTGCTAGTCTCTGTCTCCTCTTGTGCTCTGCCTCCTGGTGGCAAGCGCTCTCTTGGTCTTACCAGGGAGCCTACCAATCCTGCACTAGGCCAAGGGTCCACCTCCTAGTGCAACAGATTGCCAAGGCCATGGTCTCTGCGGAGTCTCCCGCCATACAGACCATCCTGGGTCTGGTCGCAACTATTCAAGAACTACGACGAGCCATAGAGACTCTAGCCTCCTCCTCCGTAGAGGAACTCCGCTCTCAAATGCAGGACGCAGCAATGGCCAATCCAGTGGGCCTAACTTCTACCCTGCTACCGAGAGCATCATTGGCACTGCCAGCACCTCCTCGCTTCAGTGGGGATCCACACCTCTGCCAAGTCTTCCTTAATCAGTGCTTCATGCAATTTGCCCTTCAGCCATCCTTGTTCCTGAAGGAATCAACAAAGATAACCTTCATCCTCTCTTGCCTTGAGGGGAAGGTCCTGGCATGGGTTTCTCCACTTTGGGAGTGCTCTGACCCCATCCTCACACAACTGTCCCAGTTCATCACCACCTTCAAATGGACCTTTGAAGATCCTGGTCGTCAGGCAGTTGCTGGTCATCACCTACTCCACTTTCGTCAAGGCTCCAGATCCCTTTTGGAGTTTACAGTAGAGTTCCAGACACTGGCAACAGAACTGAGATGGCAAAAGCATTGCCTTCAGGCACTCTAGCTTGAGGATCTATCCCCCGCACTCAAAAACGAACTTGCTGTCCGTGAGATTCCTATATCTCTAGAGGACCTGACTTCCCTCGCTGGGAAAATTGACCATGAAGTGAAAGCACCCTGGCCTTCTGCTCAATGCCCAGCACATGCCCCTAGCCCTCAGTTGAAGGCTCTACCAGCACCGCCTCCCTCCAATGAAGAACTGATGCAAGTCAATTGTGGGCAATTGTCTCCTGAAGAGCATCTTCGGTGTAAGAAGCAGGGCATCTGCCTTTACTGCGGTGCCTCCGGACACCTGAGGCAGTCCTGTCCGGTCCATCCGGAAAACTTCAAGGCCTAAACCCAACGGGGGTCCTGAGCTTGGGCGCTACTGTCACCGGCCCCCAACTTCTACTACCTGTTACCCTGTCTATGGAGTCCCGCTCCTTCACCACCACTGCTCTCATCGATACTGGATGAAGCGGCAGCTTCAAAATGGATGACATAGTTAACCTTCTGAAAATCCCAGTAAACTCCTAGAAGTTCCTCTCCACATCGCCTCTATCCAAGGGGAACATCTCCCCGGACGCATCACGCACTGCACGGTGTCCTTCCGCCTCAGCGTGGGTACCCTCCATGAAGAAGAGATATCCTTATAACTTTTGAAACATTCAACACACCCAGTCGTATTGGGCCTCCTTTGGCTCCAAACTCATGGACCCCAATTTGACTGGCAGTCCCTCCAGCTGGTTCAGTGGGGCCCGCAATTCCAGAAACACTGCTTGAAGCAAGTATCCTCGGCAGTAACCGTCCTGAAGACTACAATTCTCGCCGGCCTACTGGCTCAGTACTCTGACTTCGAGGACGTTTTCTCGAAACAAAAAGCAGACATATTACCTCCACTTCAAAAGTATAATTCTCCAATCGAACTTCTACCTGGTATTACACCTCCCAAGGGTAGGATATATCCACTCTCGCTTCTCAAGACCCAGGCAATGTCCGAATATGTAAAAGAGAATCTCAAGAAGGGGTTCATTAAACCTTCTGACTCGCCAGCAGGAACAGGCTTCTTCTTTGTTAAGAAAAAGAATGGAGGACTTCGTCCTTGCATCGATTACCGAGGGCTAAATGCCATCACCAGCAAAGATCATTACCCATTACCTCTCATCAGCGAATTATTCGACCATCTACAAGGGGCCCAGATCTTCACAAAGCTTGATCTACAAGGAGCATACAATCTCGTACGCATCCAGCCCAAGGACATATGAAAGACCGCGTTCAACACCAGTGATGGCCACTACAAGTATATAGTGATGCCTTTTGGCCTTTGGAATGCCCCTGCAGTGTTCCAACACCTGATGAATGAAATTCTCAGAGATCTACTTTACTCATTTGTAGTGGTGTACTTAGATGACATCCTGATATTCTCAAAAGACCTGAAGTCCCATCGCTCCTATGTCAGAACCGTTCTGCAACACCTCCAAGAGAATCACCTCTACGTGAAACTAGAGAAATTCATCTTTGAGCTGTATCCTCTACCATTCCTAGGGTACATTATTTCCAATCAAGGATTTATAATGGATCCCGAAAAACTTCAAGGAATTTGTGACTGGCCCCAGCCAGTTGGCCTCCAGGCCTTACAAAGGTTTCTTGGATTCACAAATTATTATAGGAGCTTTATAGCTAACTACTCCATATTAGCTGCTTCACTCACCTCAATGACCAAGAAAGGAACCAATCTCCGGGTTTTGAGTCCCCAAGCTCAATCATCATTCCATGCATTAAAGGAAGAATTTTGCTCTGGTCCCTGTTTATGATCCAAGCCGCCCATTTGTCGTCGAGGTCAACACGTCCGCTTTCGGAGCCATTGTGGTACTAAGCCAATACTCCTCCAAGGGTACACTGGTACCATGCTCTTTTTATTCTCAGAAATTTTCGCTTGCGGAGCAGAACTACACCATCGGTGATTGTAAACTTCTAGCCATCAAACTTGCACTCCAGGAGTGGCGCCCTTGGCTGGAAGGCACCCAACACAGAATTACTATATTCATGGATCACGAATCTGGAGCACCTAAAAGAGGCGCAATTATTAAATCCTAGACAAGCCCGTTGGGCATTATTCTTCGAGCAATTGAACTTTGAGCTGCGCTACCAACCAGCCTCAAAAAACCTTCACGCAGACGCACTCTCACGCTCTCTCGAGCCTGAGGACACCCCAGACATCCCAAGACACATCATTGATCCGGTCTGTGTGTCCCTTGCAGTAACTACAACAGTACCTGCTGGTAAAAGGGTCTTCCAATGTCAACTACATGAACGCGTACTCCGCTGGGCCCATGATTAAAAAATAGCTGGATATCCTGGTTGAGCACGAACCCTGAAAATGTTGAGATGCTTCTATTGGTGGCCCAGCATGGTAACAGACTCCCGCAACTATGTGGACTCATGTCCAATATGTGCACAACAAAAGCTGCCTACCGGCTGGCCATGAGGACTTCTCCAGCCACTTCCAGCACCCACTGAAATCTGGTCCATCATATCAACTGATTTCATCACTGACCTTCCTCCGTTTCAAAACAACACCGTCATCTGGGTCATCATCGACCGCTTCTCCAAGAAGGGACACTTCATCCCACTCTGGAGCCTTCCTCAGCCCCCGAACTCGCCAAGCTGTTCCTGAGGCATATCTTCCACCTACATTTATTTTATTTATTTAGAGGTTTTTATATACCGATGAATGTTGGGAACATCTCATCAGTTCACATAAAACAAAACTTAGCAACAGATGCTTTACAGTATAACACGGAACTGGAGAAAATAAAGGATATAAATATAGGCAGAACATTGTTTTAACAATTGACTGATTATGAGGGGAGGCATGTATTAAGGATAACTGGTTGTGCATAATTTTTAACAATGTACAGATACTTAGGGGAGGAAGTGCAGGGGGGATTAATCAAATACAATATTTACAGAGAGGTCATTTTACAGAAGACATTATGCTAGTGGGGTGGAGAGTGATGGAGGGGGAAGGTTTCATGAGGTGGATGTATGTTGTTCGGAGAAAACTTGTTTGAATAAGCAAGTTTTCAGTTCTTGCTTGAATTTTTTTGGGCATGCTTCTTGTCGTAGATAGGGGGGAGTTTGTTCCACAGGGCAGGGGCAGCCAAAGATAGTGCTCGAGCTTTGGTGGAGCTTAGTTTAGAGTCTTTAGGTGAGGGGATATGCAGGGTTGCTTGGTGTTGTTGCCTTGTGGGTCTGATGGCGTTGTGAAATGTAAGTTGTTCATTAAACCAGTGCATGTCCTGGTTGTGTAGAGCTTTGTGGACTAGAGTGAGGGTTTTATAGGTTATCCTTGCAGAGATAGAAGCCAGTGCAGGTGTTGTAGAACAGGGGTGATGTGGTCACGTTTGTGGGTGTTAGTTAAGATCCGGACAGCAGCGTTTTGGAGAAGTTGAAGTGGTTGCAGCGTGTTTTTGGGTAGTCCTAGGAGGAGGGTGTTGCAATAGTCGATTTTAGATAGGATGAAGGCCTGGAGAATAGTGCGGAACTCATTGAGGTGTAATAGGGGTTTCAGTTTTTTGAGTAAATTAAGCTTGAAGTAACAGGCTTTGATTGTATTATTAATGAATCTTTTGAGGGTGAAGTGGTTATCGATGGTGATGCCGAGGCTGCGTACCTGTTGATTGGAAGCTGTGGCGGATAGGGGGGTGTTTGAAGGAAGGGGGTGGGGGAATGTTTTGAGGGGAAATGTGAAGGAGCTCTGTTTTGGCAGTGTTAAGAGCAAGGAAATTGTTTGTCAGGAGAGTGTTAATGAGTGGTAAGGTGGAATTCCAGGTTTCAGTGGCTTTGAGGAGTGTGTTGTGTACTGGTATGAGAATTTTCACATCATCGGCATAGATGAAGTGCGGAAGGCCGAGTTTGGACAGAAGGTTGCACAGGGGAAGGAGATAGATGTTGAAGAGGGTGGAGGAGAGGGAGGAGCTTTGTGGAACACCTTGGGTTAGGGGGATAGGGTTAGATGTGTGGTTGCCAATTTGGACACTGTCTGTCCTGTAGGTAGGATTGAAACCATTGGAGAGCTGTATCTGCGATGCCAATGTCAGTGAGGTGTTCTATGAGTATTTTGTGGTTGACCGTATCAAATGCGGAGGAAATGTCAAGGAGAATCAGGATGTGTCGAGGCTTTTAAGGATGTAGTCAGACAGGGAGACAAGTAGGGTCTCAGTGCTGTGATGTCGCCGGAAGCCATATTGTGAATGTGCGAGTATGTTGTTTTCATCAAGGAATTCAGTTAATTGCCGATTGACTGACTTTTCTAATATTTTGGTAAGAAGGGGAGGGTTTGAGATAGGACGATAGTTGGCAAGGTCTGAGGGATCAAGTGTGGGTTTTTTAAAAGTCAGTTTGATAATGGCATGTTTGAGATTTTTGGGATCAATGCCAAGTGTGATAGATCTGTTGATGATATTGGAGATCGGGTTGGCAATAATGTCAGGGATGGAGAGGAGAGATTTTGTGGGAGGGTGTCAAATGGGTGTGAACATGGTCTCAATTTCTTTATGATCGAGTTAACTTCCAGTGTGGAGGTGGTATCAAGGAAAGGGAGCCTTGCATTGGTATGGTTGAGGAAATCATTGGTAGATGCCTGTGTAGTGGGGAAGCGGGACATAATGTTGACAATCTTTCTGTGGAAGTAAGTGGCCAAGTAGTCGCATTTGTCTTGGTTATCTGTGTCTGAGGGAGCAAAATTAGGGGTGGATTTGGTTAGATTGTTTACTAGTTCAAAGAGTGCTCGCGGATTGAATTGGAGGTTGAGGATCCTGCCAGAGTAGAAGTCTCTTTTGGTTTTTTCAATAGCTTTTCTGTATGAGTGGAGGAAGGATCTGAAGGTGTTAAGTTGTGTAGGGGTAGGGTTTTTTTTTGCCAATTTCTTTCTAATTTCTTGAGGTTTTGCTTCATGGATTTCAGATCAGACGTGTACCATCGTTGTTTTTGGTTTTCGTTGGGTCAATCACCCGAGATTGGATGGAGCAGAGTTTGGTAGCTATAGCATCTGTTCATTGGCTCCAAGAGTTGAGAGCAGTTTCAGCATTGGTTAGGTCAATTTTGTTAAGATCAGTAGAGAGGGCTGCTACTAGATCTTCTTGGTTGCAGTTGCGCCTAAAATGAATGTTTTTTTTATTATTAGATTGTATGGATGGGGAGGTGTTATTTATAGTGCATGTGATGTCAATGCGGTAGTGATCAGACCAGGGGAAGGGGGAGATAGTAGGTAAGTTGGATTGGATTCTGGTGTTAGTGAAAATGAGGTCAAGAGTGTGACCTGCTCGGTGAATGGGATTAGATATAAGCTGCTTGAATCCTAGTGCATCTAGAGCAGTTAAAATGGCATCACAGGAGGGAGAGATGGGAGTGGCATCAACCTGGATGTTAAAATCTCCTAGGATGATAGCGGGGGAGTGACAGTTTATGTGTTTGAAGATGTATTCGATAAGGAGGGAGGGTTTTTTTTCAAGGCGCCCGGAGGGGGGGGGGGGGGGGCATAGCAAGGCAGACTTGTAGGTTAGGAGCAGTGAATATACTGATTTCAAGTTTGTGAGGTGGGGGGATGGGTTTGTGTGACAGTTTTATGGTCTTTTTAGCTGCAAGGAGGAGACCGCCTCCTTTTTTGGGGGGCCTGGGGATAGAGAAGATATCATAGGTGTCAATTGGCATTTGGTTGATGAGGGTAGTGTCAGTGTCTTTCAGCCATGTTTCAGTAATGGCTAGGATATCCGGGTTGTCATCTGTGAGTATGTCATAGATTATGGATGTTTTTTTGGAAATGGATTGGGCATTTAGGAGAATGATTAGGAAGGTAGAGAAGCCGATCAGTTGTGTAAGGGGAGAGGTCATGATAGGAAGGAGGTTTCTATGATGTTTTGTAGGGAATTTGGGGAAGGGGTAGTGGTTTGTCGAAGGATAGTGTTTGATGGAAGGGATGAGGAAAGTGTGCATAGTCGTTGCACTAAGGGAGTTGGAGAGGGTGTGGAGGAGAGGAGAAAGTAAAGGTTAGGGGGGTATTGAAGTGAACCTCTTTAGGGTACTTCTTTAAGGGGGGAGGTGTCTAGAGGTGACTAAGTGGGAAGGCAGGGGGTGTGTAAGAGGGACAATTCCCAATGGAATTTTTGGAGGGGCAGGGTAGGGTAAGAGAAGTATGGGTGGTTAGTAATTTGGAGTCAAAGTATTGGTGATCACAGAGGAGTGATGGGCGGAGGAGGGTGAAGGTAGTTTGGTTTCTAGAGCAGTTGGAGAGGAAAGATGAGCAGGGGGAGAGACAGTTACGGTGGAAGAATTTGAGATAGCTATGAGAGAGTCCAATTGGGGACGCACGAAGGGGCGCACGAAGGGGCAGGCCCCTTAGGTTGTGCTCCTTCGTGCGTGCAACGCCCGGTGCGCGGCACCACAGAGGTAATCCCAGATTTAAAGGAGAGTAGGGGCCGGCCTCCCAGGCATCAGCTGGACGCGGCTCGCAAGCCTGATTGGTGGCTTGGGGGTGCAGGGAGGGTTCGAGGGCGGCCCTGAAAGATGGCGCGGTTCTTACTTTTGAGTAGTTTCGCTTCTCTCACTCTTCTTTTTCCTGTGGCTCCTGGGTCAGTGATTTTTCTTAGGTATTCTCAGCGGGGGGTTTTTCTTATTTTTTTCTTATTTCCTTCTCTCTCTTTCGCCACAATTTTCTTCTCTCTCCCTTCCGGTTGGGTCTCGCTCTCGTCTGGAGTGGTAGAGGCGGCCCCTGAGTCGGGTCTGCAGCGCGAGGAGAGGGGGAGGGCCGCGGATTGGAAAGCTTCGGGTCCGGTGAGGTGGCGGCACAAAAAGGACAGGCCGCAGAGGTAATCCCAGATTTAAAGGAGAGCAGGGGCCAGCCTCCCAGGCGTCAGCTGGACGTGGCTCGCAAGCCTGATTGGTGGCTTGGGGGCGCAGGGAGGGTTCAAGGGCAGCCCTGAAAGATGGCGCGGTTCTTACTTTTGAGTAGTTTTGCTTCTCTCACTCTTCTTTTTCCTCTGGCTCCTGTGTCAGCGATTTTTCTTAGGTATTCTCAGCGGGGGTTTTTTCTTATTTTTTTCTTATTTCCTTGTCTCTCGCCGCGATTTTCTTCTCTCTCCCTTCCGGTTCGGTCTCACTCTCGTCCGGAGTGGTAGGGGCGGCCCCGGGTCGGGTCTGCAGCGCGAGGTGAGGGGGAGGGCCGTGGGTCAGAAAGCTTCAGGTCCGGTGAGATGGCAGCGCAAAAAGGAGTTCTCCTCAGCCCCATACCCTTCCCATACCCTTCCCATGTAAGGTAGCCCTTACATGGGCTACCTAAAGAAATTGCATCGGACAGAGGTCCACAGTTCGCTGCGAAGTACTGGCAATCCTTATGTAAAAAATTTAACATTCAGCTAAGTTTCACCTCAGCTTACCACCCTCAATCGAACAGCCAAGCCGAAAGAACTAACCGGACCCTGAAAGCCTTTCTAAGATCTTATGTAAATGACCAAAAGGACAATTGGGCCGACTTACTCACCTGGGCCAAATTATCACATAATACATATCTTGCTGCCGCCACAGACGTCTCCCCTTTCTCAGTGGTATTTGGACGCCAACAACGACTACCCTTGCCTGTACCACTTTCTGTGCCTTCACCAGCAGCGCAGTTCACGGCGCAAAGTATCCGTAACGTGTGGAATCAAGTAAAAGAACGACTCACCCAAGCCGTAGAATGTTCGAAGAGAATTGCTGACGCTCATAGGCTGTCAGTTCCACTCTTTAGACCCGGTCAAAAGGTATGGCTAAGTACCAAGCACATTAGAATGAAACTCTCCTCACATCATCTGGCACCCAAATATATTGGACCTTTTCCCATCCTCCGGATAGTGGGAGCAGTTTCCTACCATCTACAATTGCTACGATCCATGGGTATTCACAATACCTTCCACGTTTCTCTGCTGAACCCACTCGTGCTCTCCTGGCCTTCCTGCAAAGATCCTCCTCTGCCACAAATGTCCACCAATCCAGATCACACCCTCCAGATAAGAGAGGTCCTTGAAGTACGTCGACGTCAAGGCCATTATGAATACCTTCTCTCCTGGGAAGGGTATGCGGCTGAGGAGAACTCCTGGGAGCCCTCGCAAAATATTCATGATAAAGACCTCCTAAAGGCATTCCATAGGGCACATCCAGACAAGCCTCATCTGAGGTGGGGGAGGCCTTGAAGGGGTGGGGGGTATTGTTGCCCGTCCCATCTGCACTCGGCCCGCGCCCGGGCCTGCTCACCTCTCTAAGACCTCCATGGGTCCCGGGTTGGCCTCCCCAGCAGAGGCAGCGAAGCCAGCCAGGCCTCGGCGTCCCGCGGCAGCGGTCACCAGGCCTTCCTCTTCCAGCCAGGCCTCACGGTGGGGCTCGGCGTCCTCCATGGTGTCGGCCCTGCCCTTAGGCAAGCACGCCATCTGCCCAGCCCCTTAAAGGGCCAGGGGTGAATCCCAGCTCTGCGGTGTGCCCTCATTAGTCTCCGCATAAAAGGAAGTTCCTGCTATCTCTTCCTTGCCTTGGCAATGGGGTCGATCACATCGTGATTTCTAATTTGCCTCTGTGTTTCCAGTCTGTGTTCCAATCTCGTTCCAGCCTTGTTCCAGTCCTGTTCCAGTCTTGTTCCAGTCCTGTTCCAGCGTCCTTCTGTTCCAGCGTCCTTCTGTTCCAGCGTCCTTCTGTTCCTTCTGTTCCAGCGTCCTTCTGTTCCTGCGTCCTTCTGTTCCAGCATTCTTCTAGTCTCCTCAGGTAGTACCTCTCAAACTGTCTTCTCGGTACTGACCTCAGCCTGTTCTTGACTATGTTGATCGCTGCCTGCCTCTGACCTTCTGCCTGTTTCTATGACCACATTTACTCACTGCCTGGAACCGACCTCTGCCTGATTATCGACCACGTCTGCACGCTGCCTGGAACTGACCCCTGCCTGAACATGACTACATCTGACTGCTTCCTGGAACCTGACCTCTGCTTTGGCTGACTGCTGGTATTTGACCTCTGCTTTGGCTGACTACCCACGGACTGACTTCTGGTATTTGACCCTTGCTTTGGCTGACTATCCACGGACTGATCACTGGCACTGATCCTTGCATTTTCTGACCACAGTACCTTGACTCTGGCCTTGATCCTTGCCATACATTCAGATACTCTCTTTTGGCCTTCTCAGGCACCCCGGACTTCTGGCCTGAACATTGACTAATCACCCTCAATCCTGGTGGGCACACCTCTGAACTTTCTCTCAAGGAGATCCTGCAAGGCCCACCTAAGACCAGGTGGCTCGGGTAACCAAGGGTTCAACCCGAGAGAACCCCGGGTTGCTAATGGTGAAGCTCCAGCTAGCCTCTGTCTCCTCTTGTGCTCCGTCTCCTGGTGGCAGGCGCTTTGTGGGTCCAATCAGAGAGCCTACCAATCCTGCACTAGGCCAAGGGTCCACCTCCTGGTGCAACACCAAGGATTCCCAAGGGATGGATCTTCATTTATTCCTGGAAAGAAGAGCGGTCAGGAAGGAAGAATTATGGCACCCACTCAGTGTTAACCACTGGCATATCAAAATATTCTGAGAGGAATGTGGCAATTTCCTATTCATGACATCTGAATCAAAGTATAAGAAATGGGACATTGTATACCATTTAGACCAGCTTAAGTCCAACCATTTCAGGAGGAAGTTTTAAAACTGTCCCTGAAATTGCAAAGGGATATGGAAACAAAAGATCCGGTGAAACCAACAGTTTAGAGTCATAGATTTACTGGAAGAGAATTATGTAATGGGCTGTATTGAACAAGGACTTATAAATTCTTTTTCACTTCAATTCAGAACAAGCCACCATATTCCTTGTCCAGCATGATGATTACCATAAGCCTTAAAAAACCTGAAAAATTTCAAATCAATAAAATAGAAGTACTTGAGAAACCAGTTGAGGAGATCTAATTTAAGAATTTAAAATTTTCCAAAGACAAAAATGATCTCTCCTAATGATCTATTTAAAAGTTACTTGATTCATGTTCTGAAATTATAAGTGTGAACACTGTAAGCTCATAAAACTGGTGTGCCTTTATTAAGGACCTCAGCCCAGGGGTTACATATGACTTGGGTGTCAACCTCATAGGTAGGGAACTGTAAGAGAAAACTGAAGGATGCTGGGCACTGAAGAGCATTAAGTGAATGTGAAAGAGCAGTTGTCCTGAATAGAACAGTACCCTTGCAAGGAACTTATTATTCATTCCCCTTATTCAGGTTCCAAAGAAACATTTTGTAATATGTTTTCTTATATTAACAGCTATATAAGAAGCAAAGTTCAGACAGTGCATATTTTTCAGAAATTTTAGAAGAGACACTACCCACCACACTGTATCACTTTGAAAGCATAACAAGCACATTAGAAGAATGCACATACTCCGTGCCTGCGTTTTGTGGGAATGGTTTGGGCGGGGTTAGTCAAAATTGCATGCATATTTTTGAAAACTGAATGTATGTGTTTTCTTCACCCCTCCCCCCCAGACCTAAATATGCCACCAGAAATGCTTCTTATTTTTCACAACTTAAAGTGCACACACTGGGGCAGATTTTAAAAAAGTACTTCCGCGCGTACTTTTGTTCGCACGACTGGCGCAAACAAGAGTACGACGAGCTGGCAGCCTGCCTCCGTTCCCTCCGAGGCTGCTCCGAAATTGGAACGGCCTTGGAGGGAACTTTCCTTTCACCCCCCTGGGCCGGAACCATGCCCGCGGTCCCGCCCCGGATAACGCGCCTACGCAACACACCCCCTGACATGCCCCCGACACGCCCCCTCCCCAGGAAAGCCCCAGGAATTACGCGCATCCCGGGGCTTGCGCGCGCCGCCGAGCCTATTCAACATAGGCTCGGTGTGCACAGGGGGAGCTTGGGGCAGGTTTTCAGGGGGTACGCGTGTATCTTACGTGTGTACCCCTTTGAAAATCTGCCCCACTGTGGAAGCTGCATGCACTTTTTTTCGGCATTTGAAAAGGGCTGTTTTCAATTTGGCTGTTTTGCCTGGGACAATACTTATTTGCCCAGGAAACTGGCTTGGAAAATTGCCTTTGCAAAGAAAATTTTAAGGGCAGATCTAGTAAAGGAGCTCCCCCTGCGCGCGCCGAGCCTATGTTGAATAGGCTCGGCGGCGCGCAAGCCCCGGGATGAGCGTAAATCCCAAGGCTTTGCTAGGGGGGCTTGTCAGGGGGCATGTCGGGGGCGTGGCGCTGGCCCGGGGGCATTCCAGTGCCCCCGGGCCAGAGGCCGAGGCCTCTCTCTATATATATATAATCCCCCCAGCCCTATCTAACAGCCCCCGGATCGGGTGATGGCGCGCCAGAAGCCCACTGGCGTATGCGAGTTACGCCTTCCTTGGGCAGGCGTAACTTTTCAAACAAAGGTAGGGGGGGGGGGTTAGATAGGGCTGGGGGGTGAGTTAGGTAGGGGAAGGGAGGGGAAGGTGCGGGGGGTGAAAGGAAAGTTCTCTCCGAGGCCGTTCCAATTTCGGAGCGGCCTCGGAGGGAACAGAGGCAGGCTGCGCAGCTCGGCGTGCGCAGGCTGCCAATTTTGTGCAGCCTTGCGTGCGCTGACCCAGGATTTTATTAAAATACGGCGTATGCTTGTTTGCGCCGGTCGCGCGAACAAAAGTACGCACGGGCGTACTTGTTTAAAATCTGCCCCAGTAAGTTAACTTGCAAAACGATATTTAGGTCTGATTTACTAAGGCTTTTTTTTCCCATTCTGTTTCTAAGAGGAAACAAAAGGTTTAGCAAAGATGTTCATTAATGTGCAATAAACACTAGTTTCTATTAAAAAAAAAAGATTATATATATATATAGAGAGACCTACAGTGCAGGAACACTGAAAATAGGAGTGCTCTCCATGGACTTCTGCAGGTATTACAATATTCAAATAAAAACACCTGTATCGATGTTGAATTAAAAAATGTTGATAAAAAATCTATTCTACAATTCATTACATGTATAAATGATGGCTCTAGCCCTGTCAGTAGAAAAGAGATTGTAAATAGTTCCTCTTCTTTCTCACTAGACAGAAGGTTCCAGAAAGCATGCCCAGACATTTCTCCAGCGATGGCTGTAGCTTACAAAGAGGTTTTCCACTTAATATTTTCATTCCCCTACTTTATTGCTTCAGGGAGGTACCGTATTTTCCGGCGTATAAGACGACTGGGCGTATAAGACGACCCCCCCCCCCTTTTTTATACATATTTTTAAGAAAAAAAATAATTTTACACTCAAACAGGAGCAACCCTATCTATGAAAAGGCAACACTACAAATACCGTATATCAGGCCCTAAAAACCAATATACCTCTTATTAGGAAAACAGAACTAGCAAGCAGCTATAGATCCCCACACATAAATAATTGTAAAACTATACTAATAAGCAGAATAAATGTTTCAAAACAGCTATGAACAGAATAACATCCAATAATTAAAAACTCATAAAAACTATTAAACATTCTCCAAACACCAATAAAATATTTCAAAAAAGCAGACACATCACATAATATTAAATAATTAAAATGGCAGTCAATCAAGAAAAATAAACTTAAAAAGACACCTTTCCTTACCCCCTCCAGCAGCTCTCCTATTCCTCTTCCTCTTCCTCTTCCTTAGGGCCCATGTCTCTCACACACACACACCATACCAGTCATGCCCCCATGACCAGTTTCTGTCTCTCACACACCAATCATTTCCCAAACAGTCTTTGACACACACACCAGACACCTTCCTGAACAGTTTCTCTCATGCCATACACACACACACAGGCTTCCCACTCCCGTGTTCTGCTTACCGTACATATATGGGCTTCTCACTCTCATAATCACTTTCTCTGTCTCACACACACACACCAGTCTCTCTCTCATTTCCATGCTCACTCTCCACGTGCACAGGCTTCTCATTCCCTGAATCACATTCTTTCTCTCACATTCACACACACCAGTCTCTTTCTCTCACACACACCGTCACCTTATCAACCAGTCTCTCTCTCATGCACGCGCACACACACACACACAGCCAGCCCTCCCGCTCCCATGCTCTCTCTCACATAATCAGGCTTCTTACTCCCATGCTTTCTCACATACCCAGATTTCTCACTTCCATGCTTTTTCTCTCTCTCACACTCACATACACATCAGTCATCTCTCTGAGCAGTCACTTTCATTGTCTCTCACACACGAGCTCGCTGACCAGTTTCTCTCAATCACACACATGCTCTCAATCAAATGCATTCTCTCACTTACACACAGGCTGGCTGCTTCTCTCTCTCTCTCTCACTTCCACTCCCCCCCCCCCCGAGCACAAATAGTAGCTGCAGCAGCTTCCTCCTCCAGCCCCCGCAGGCCAAGAAAGAAGAAACCCATCGGCCGCGGGAGGCTAATGCTGTTGTCTCCTTTCCCGATTACCAGCTCCTTCGACTGCTCGGGGCCGTTCCTGCTGTCGCCGCTGCAATTTTTTCACGCGGCACGGCTCTTTCTTCCCGCGCATCACTTCCTGTTCCGGTTCAAAGGGGGGGGGGGGGCGGGAAGAAGAAAAGGGCAGCCACGGATGCCACAGCTTTTTTTTTTTTTTTTTGCACCGCTGCCGTTCCCGCTGGGCTTGAACATGCTGATAGCCCAGCGGCAACGGCAGTGCGGTGCGCGGGAAGGAGAAAGCCGTGCCGCATGAAAAATAGCAGCGGCGACAGCAGGAACGGCCCCGAGCAGTCGAAGGAGCTGGTAATCGGGAAAGGAGACAGCAGCATGAGCCTCCCGCGGCCGATGGGTTTCTTCTTTCTTGGCCTGCGGGGGCTGGAGGAGGAAGCTGTTGCAGCTACTATTTGTGCTGGGGGGGGGGTGAAAGAGAGAGAGAGAGAGAAGCAGCCAGCCTGTGTGTAAGTGAGAGAATGCATTTGATTGAGAGCATGTGTGTGTGATTGAGAGAAACTGGTAAGAGAGCAGGTGTGCCCTATAAGACGATACCCGGCGTATAAGACGACCCCCGACTTTTGAGAAGATTTTCTTGGGTTAAAAAGTCGTCTTATACGCTGGAAAATACGGTATGTCTTTTTCCCCATTAATTTTATTTTTTCACAGATGTATTTGGTTTACTTATGTGTTTAGAAAGGAATTAATTAATTTACTTTTGAGACATTTGCTCTCAGTCATGTGATCAGCAACTAGGAAAAGAAAACCACCAATAGATATTAACAGGGACATCGTTCCTAGGCTGCTAGTTCTGCCCTATAATTTGAAAGAACTGAATATAAATTTTCATTAAAAGGTCAATTATCAAAGTGATATCCAGAGGTAAATAAAGCATATTAAAGACATTAAATGATGATCTGAAAATTGCATCCTGCCCCCAACCATGCAGCCAAAATAATTAGTTCCGTAACTTTTAATGACAATAATGGGAGGCATCTGTGAAGGCATGTTTTGTTCGAGGGAGCAAAAAGTGTGTGTTTGGATAGCATTTTCAAGTCTTTGCATGCCCTTTTTCATAAAAAATCTAGTGCAAGTCATTGCATGCTTTTTGTATCAGCGGCAAATTTCAGAGTAAACGTAGCCGCAAACTTCTGCTTTGGAAACTGGCACAGAGCTTGTAGGTGAAAAGTATGCTTGATCTTTGTCCTAGTACAGACAGAAAATCTCCCTGTATCTTCCTATCCTTATAAAGGAATGATACTGACATAAATTGGATTAAATGACCTGGGTGTTGCGCTGATGGTGGACCGTTGGCCCGAGGTGGGTTTGGCGCTACCGGCAGGGCAAGCTCTATGGGTCCCCACCATCGGGTGGCGGAGCAAGCTAGGAGACGGAGGCCGACTGGAGCTTCGCCAATACCAGCCCGCATTCCCCTTAGGTTGAGCCTTCGGGTGCCGTGGCTGGCTGGACTTAGGCGGGCCTCCATGAGATGACTCCCAGTTGATGTAGGCAAGGGTACTCCAGAGACCAGCAGAGGTATTGGAAGGCCGAGGACGGTCCAGACAAGGGAGGGTTCCAAAGACCTAGACGCCAACAAGAATAAAGGAGAACAGGGGCATCTAGGTAAAGGTCAGGTCCGTAGGAGACAAAAAGAGTCCAAGGCAAACTGGAGCTGAGGTCAGAGCCAGGAGATCAGATCAGACGTAGTCCAGACGAGGTGGAGGTCAATTCCAGAGAATCAGTCCAAGCGTAGTCCAGGCGATGCAGGGGTCAATACCAGAGAATCAGTCAGCATAGTCCAGGCGATGCAGGGGTCAATACCAGAGAATCAGTCCAAGGAAATGAGGAGCAGACAAGGGAACAAGCAGGAATAGGAACCAGAAACAAAGGCAGGAACGGAGACAGGAACCAGGAACCAGGAACCAGGAACGAGCAACTAGTACACGAGCAATCGTGGAAACCTGTTGCCAAGGCAGGGAACAAGTGGCTGGGCCCTGCCTTTTATATAGAGGCCCAGTGATGTCAACATCCGGGGCCGCGGGCTACTTTCCCGCCGCGGCCCCTTTAAAAGAGCGCAAGTTGCGCGTGCATGTGCCTAAGCCAGAGCCCTGAGGAAGCAGGGCGGCGGCGTCACTCTGTGGCCCATGCAGGAAGGCCCACCGGGCACCAGGAGGAACCGTGCAGGAGTCAGAAGCGGAAGAGATGGCTGCAGGTGCTCAGGGACGGAGGCGGCTGCCCACCGCCACCAGCGAAGATGAACTGGAGCTGGCAGCTGGGCTCCCGGGATGAGTAGACCCGGGCGAGGGCCTGGCATGGCCGGGACATGTAACGCTGGGAGGTCATGTTAAAGGAATCACTGATATATAGAAGAATGGAGAATGCAGGTATTGCAAAGAATGGAGATCCTTCTTAGAATATACTCAACTGCCAGTTGAGGAGCTCAGGTCCACTTATGTGAGGCACCTGTCGTCGTAAATAGTGATCTAAACACTTTGGTTACCATGTGTTCCCTGCTGAGGAAAAAAAGAAACAGAGGACAGCTGATTCCCAGTACCAACATTCAGTAATGAGGCCTGTTTGTTAAGCTGTCCTAACACAAGTTAAATGCCAAAATGAGCGCTCAGTGGAGGTAATTTTCAAAAGTTTTATGCAAACGTTTTACTAGGGTTTTTATCACCCGACTTTATTGTACATAGCCTATGATGTTTTTGAGACATAGCACTGTTCCTATCTATTTCTCTCTCTATTTCTTTATTTTCTCACTGCCACTGCGACCCTCTCTCTTCTAGTCTGCTCCCCTCCCTGTTCATTGTAATTTTCCTTTCTTTATAGTTTCTTGTAAACCAGCGTGATGTTCCTATGAATGTCGGTATATAAAAGTTTATAAATAAATAAAAATAAAATAAAGCAAATGGACTTTTGGCAATTGCCTTTACATGTCAAACACATTTGAAATTTCACTGAATTTTCAAAAGGTTTGACATGTGCAAATTGCTATGTTATATGTTCCTTTTACATGTGTAAAGCCTTTTGAAAATTACCTCCAATGTGTATTAAAAATGCATTATTGCTTATAATTAGTAATGCACATTTCCATGTTACTGATAATGTTGCGGTCCGGTCCGTGAAGCTCACGTCCCAGTCCTTACCTCGAGGGTTCCTGCCGGCTGAGAACGAAGCAGAGTCGGGATCTGGGCGTCCCCGTGGGGGAGACGCCATTGCTGGCCTGCCTCTAGGCGCATGCACGCAGACGCCCCGTGCTTATCTAGACAGTTTCCCGCCTGAGGGTGGCTCCGCCCAGAGTCTGACGTCAGGCACCGTGGCCTACTTAGGGCCACCGCGGACACCCGATCAGTGCCTTGCAACAGGGTTCCTTTGGTCCCCCGTTGCTTCGAGCTCCAGAGTCTGCCAGCGTCCTGGCTTCTCCATTCTTGCCTGCCTGCCTGCCGGTTCTTGCCTGCCTACAGTCTGTGCAGGTTCCTGCCTGTCTACAGCCCAAGCCGGGTTCCAGCCAGCCAGCCCAAGCTGGGTTCTTGCCAGCCAGCCCAAGCCAGGTTCCTGCCAGCCAGCTCAAGCCGGGTTCCTGCCAGCCAGCCCAAGCCTGGTTCTTGCCAGCCAGCCCAAGCCGTGCCTCTGCCTGCCAGCCCAAGCCAGGCTCTTGCCTGCCTACAGCCCAAGCCAGGTTCCTGCCTGCCTGCAGCCCTAGCCGGGTTCCCGCCTGCCTCAGCCAAGCCTGATACTCGCCCGCTTCCTTTCCATAGACCGCCTCGCCTAAGTCCCAGTGGTCAGGCCCCTACAGGCTCCTCCCGGGGGGCTCCAACTTCCAGGGTGAATCTCCTTAGTCCCAGCGGCTGGACTCCCAAGGGCTCCTCCCGGGGGAGTACCAGCTTCCAGGGTGAAGCCGTTTCTACATGCCCGCCAGGAGTCTGCCTCCCGGCCTGTTCAGTTGAGACCAGCAAAGTCCTTCCCAAGTCTCCTGTAGGCCGGCCCAAGGGTCCACTAGCCTTGTATTCACAACAGATTGCAAGGCCATGGACTCGGCAGATGCCCCACAGTCCCAGGTTCGTCCTGGGCTACGTCAACAATTGCAGCAACAACAGCAGTACCTGGACGCCCTTGCCAGCTCTCTGGGGCAACTAACTGCCAGAATGGATGCATTGGATGCCCCTTCCCGGCCTGTGGCGGACGCATGTTCTGTCTTGACCGCCACCTCGGCGACCCAGCTGCCAGCACCCTCACGCTATGCCGGAGATACCAGGACTTGTCGAGGATTTTTAAATCAATGTTTTATCCGCTTCTCGTTGCTGCCCCAACAGTTCCCTACCGATTCAGTCAAGATCGCATAAATCCTGTCCCTACTCGATGGGAAGGCCCTGGTTTGGGCCTCTCCCCTGTGGGAGAATAATGATCCCGCACTAAATGACCTACAGCGCTTCATTCTCATCTTTAAGCAGGCATTTGACGAACCTGCCCGCCAGGCCACTGCCACCTCTGACCTCCTGCAGCTGCGTCAAGGGACTCGTCCCTTGGCCCAGTATGCCATGGAATTTAGAACCCTCGCCCAAGAGGTGGGGTGGCAAGATGGTAGTCTCCGCGAAATCTTTCTGGAAGGTCTTTCTGGACGAATTAAGGACGAGATCGCAGCCCGAGAGATCCCCGAAGATCTCAATGCCCTGATTGAGATGGCCGCCCGAGTCGACCGACGCTTGCAACAGAAGGCACAGGAATCCCGCCAGAGGAGATCTAGCCCGCTCTTCGCTTCATCTCGGCTACCTCCACCACAGAGGGTTTCTCGCCCTGAGGTCCCTGCCCCCGAGCCCATGCAATTGGGCCAGTCCCCGCTCTCCAAGGAAGAGAGACAGCATCGACGCTCGCTAGGCTTATGTCTGAACTGTGGCCAAAAGGGTCACTTTTTGGCACGTTGCCAAGAGCGGGCGGAAAACACCAAGGCCTAGGAGGTCGGCGGGCTCTCCTTCTAGGTTGTACTACTGCTCCCCACTGTACGTTGCCGGTCGTCCTGGAATACCCAGGAGGAACTTTGGAGACTTCAGCCTTCCTGGATTCGGGCGCCGAAGGCAACATAATTCAGGAACAACTAGTTACCCAGCTGGGGATTCCAAACATGGAACGAGAGGTTCCTTTACAGATTACATCCATTCAAGGTACTCGTCTACCGGGACAAATCCTGACCTCCACGGACCCGCTGACGGTCCGCACCGGGGCGACCCATGTGGAGGAGATAGCCTTCTTAGTACTGGAAAAGGCTATCCACCCCCTGGTGCTCGGACTACCCTGGCTTCGACGACACTCGCCTACCATCCAGTGGTCTACTATGCAGATCACCGACTGGAGTCCCTTCTGTGTTAAACACTGCATGAAACTTCCTAGGCCGCCCGCTCATCAGATTTTGCAGGCTACACCAGCCACTCCCGCTATTTGTGAGGAAGTCACAGATGCCCCCTTCAAGACCGAAGCCATTAGGTCATCACACTTTCACCCCAGGGACCTTCGGCCAGGCGATATCCCTGGCCGGGGACATGGGTGCCCCCTGTCTTTACCTGGATACTGCACTATGTCGGACTGCATAATCGAGAGCCCAGGCCAGAACGCTCGAGTCAAGGTCCTGTCTCGATCTTCAGAGCCTAAAGAATCCTTGGGAGCTCTTCAGTCTGTCCTGGACCCCTGGAAGGTCAGTTTAGCTTCCACGACTACGCATCCCGAACCCAAGACGGTGGTCCCTCGGAGGTCCCGCCGGGCAGTCTTGTCTTGGGCTCACGAGTCCCTCACCGGAGGTCATGCTGGTCGAGCTGCCACCTTGGACCTAGTCACCCAATTCTACTGGTGGCCGATGGCCAGAAGGGATGTGCGCCTTTTTGTTGACTCCTGTCCTGTTTGCGCTCTGCAGAAGCCACTGGCAGGTAAACCCCAAGGGCTTCTCCAGCCATTGCCTGTCCCGGTGGAGCCATGGACGCACATCTCCACCGATTTCATCACAGATCTTCCTACGTCTAAAGGAAACTCGGTCGTATGGGTCACCGTCGACCGATTTTCTAAAATGGCTCATTTTGTTCCCCTGCCAGCTCTGCCATCTGCCCCGGAACTTGCTAAGCTCTTCACCCAACACATATTTAGGCTTCATGGCCTCCCTCAAGATATCGGATCGGATCGAGGTCCGCAATTCACCGCCCGCAATTGGAGAGCCCTATGTAAACCCTTCCATGTTCAGCTTAGCCAGTCCACCGCGTTCCACCCTCAAAGCAACAGGCAGACGGAACGAACGAATCGCACGCTCAAGACCTTCTTACGTTCTTTCGTGAACGAGAAACAGGATAACTGAGCTGAGCTGCTTCCATGGGCAGAATTCTCCTATAACAACCACGTCCACTCTGCCACGGGAAGCTCCCTCTTCCTGCTAGTTTATGGGAGGCAACCCCGGCCTCCTCTGCCCTCGCGGGATCCTAGCTCCTTTCCCGCCGTACAACTCTCTGCTCGCCAGTTGCGTTCCTTATGGACTTTAACCCAAATGAATTTGAAGAAAGCCGCCCTTGCTACCCGAAGGTGGGTCAACAAACATCGCCAGCCAGCTCCTGTCTTCTTACCCGGGGATAGGGTATGGTTGAGTACCAGGAACCTGCAGTTCCGGGCCCCGTCTTGCAGACTTGCCCCGCGGTTCTGTGGCCCCTTCCGAGTGGCCGAGCTCATCGGAGCCGTCTCCTACCGACCACGCCTGCCCTCCTCCATGCGTATCTATAACGTTTTTCACGTTTCGGAAAGATTAAATGATTTCTTTGCTTTGGTGTTTACTGAAGAGGATGTTGGGGAGGTACCCGTAATGGAGAAGGTTTTCATGGGTAATGATTCAGATGGACTGAATCAAATCACGGTGAACCTAGAAGATGTGGTAGGCCTGATTGACAAACTGAAGAGTAGTAAATCACCTGGACCGGATGGTATACACCCCAGAGTTCTGAAGGAACTAAAAAATGAAATTTCAGACCTATTAGTAAAAATTTGTAACTTATCATTAAAATCATCCATTGTACCTGAAGACTGGAGGATAGCAAATGTAACCCCAATATTTAAAAGGGCTCCAGGGGCGATCCGGGAAACTACAGACCGGTTAGCCTGACTTCAGTGCCAGGAAAAATAGTGGAAAGTGTTCTAAACATCAAAATCACAGAACATATAGAAAGACATGGTTTAATAGAACAAAGTCAGCATGGCTTTACCCAGGGCAAGTCTTGCCTCACAAATCTGCTTCACTTTTTTGAAGGAGTTAATAAACATGTGGATAAAGGTGAACCGGTAGATATAGTATACTTGGATTTTCAGAAGGCGTTTGACAAAGTTCCTCATGAGAGGCTTCTAGGAAAAGTAAAAAGTCATGGGATAGGTGGCGATGTCCTTTCGTGGATTGCAGACTGGCTAAAAGACAGGAAACAGAGAGTAGGATTGAATGGGCAATTTTCTCAGTGGAAGGGAGTGGCAGTGGAGTGCCTCAGGGATCTGTATTGGGACCCTTACTGTTCAATATATTTATAAATGATCTGGAAAGAAATACGACGAGTGAGATAATCAAATTTCCAGATGACACAAAATTGTTCAGTGTAGTTAAATCACAAGCAGATTGTGATAAATTGCAGGAAGACCTTGTGAGACTGGAAAATTGGGCATCCAAATGGCAGATGAAATTTAATGTGGATAAGTGCAAGGTGATGCATATAGGGAAAAATAACCCATGCTATAATTACACAATGTTGGGTTCCATATTAGGTGCTACAACCCAAGAAAGAGATCTAGGTGTCATAGTGGATAACACATTGAAATCGTTGGTGCAGTGTGCTGCGGCAGTCAAAAAAGCAAACAGAATGTTGGGAATTATTAGAAAAGGAATGATGAATAAAACGGAAAATGTCATAATGCCTCTGTATCGCTCCATGGTGAGACCGCACCTTGAATACTGTGTACAATTCTGGTCGCCGCATCTCAAAAAAGATATAATTGCGATGGAGAAGGTACAGAGAAGGGCTACCAAAATGATAAGGGGAAATGGAACAACTCCCCTATGAGGAAAGACTAAAGAGGTTAGGACTTTTCAGCTTGGAGAAGAGATGACTGAGGGGGGATATGATAGAGGTGTTTAAAATCATGAGAGGTCTAGAACGGGTAGATGTGAATCGGTTATTTACTCTTTCGGATAGTAGAAAGACTAGGGGGCACTCCATGAAGTTAGCATTGGGCACATTTAAAACTAATCGGAGAAAGTTCTTTTTTACTCAACGCACAATTAAACTCTGGAATTTGTTGCCAGAGGATGTGGTTCGTGCAGTTAGTATAGCTGTGTTTAAAAAAGGATTGGATAAGTTCTTGGAGGAGAAGTCCATTACCTGCTATTAAGTTCACTTAGAGAATAGCCACTGCCATTAGCAATGGTTACATGGAATAGACTTAGTTTTTGGGTACTTGCCAGGTTCTTATGGCCTGGATTGGCCACTGTTGGAAACAGGATGCTGGGCTTGATGGACCCTTGGTCTGACCCAGTATGGCATTTTCTTATGTTCTTATGTTCCCTCTTGAAGCCTCTTGTCCTCTCTAGGTACCACTCGAAGGTGCCCGACTCATCTGATCCCTCGGTGCCAGGAGAAATAACTTACCACGTCCGAGAGATCCTCGATGTCCAGTTTAATCAGTGTCGATGGGAATATCTGATCTCCTGGGAGAACTGCGGCCCCGAGGAGAATACCTGGGAGCCAGCTCGCAGCATCCTGGATAAGGATCTGCTCGAAAACTTTCATCAAGAACATCCAAGTAAACCCAGGACTGCTAAGAGGGGGCGTAAAGGAGGGGGTACTGTTGCGGTCCGGTCCGTGAAGTTCACGTCCCGGTCCTTACCTCGAGGGTTCCTGCCGGCTGAGAACGAAGCAGAGTCGGGATCTGGGTGTCCCCGCGGGGGAGACGCCATTGCTGGCCTGCCTCTAGGCGCGCGCGCAGATGCCCTGTGCTTATATAGACAGTTTTCCGCCTGAGGGTGGCTCCGCCCCCAGTCTGACGTCAGACGCCGCAGCCTACTTAGGGCCACCGCGAACACCCGATCAGTGCCTTGCAACAGGGTTCCTTCGGTCCCCTGTTGCCTCGAGCTCCGGAGTCTGCTAGCGTGCTGGCTACTCCATTCCTGCCTGCCTGCCTGCCGGTTCTTGCCTGCCTACAGCCTGTGCCGGTTCCTGCCTGTCTACAGCCCAAGCCGGGTTCCTGCCAGCCAGCCCAAGCCGGGTTCTTGTCAGCCAGCCCAAGCCGGGCCTCTGCCTGCCAGCCCAAGCCGGGCCTCTGCCTGCCATCCCAAGCCGGGCTCTTGCCTTCCTACAGCCCAAGCTGGGTTCCTGCCTACCTACAGCCCTAGCCGGGTTCCCGCCTGCCTCAGCCAAGCCTGATACTCGCCTGCTTCCTTTCCATAGACCGCCTCGCCTAAGTCCCAGTGGTCGGGCCCCTACGGGCTCCTCCCGGGGGGTGTCCGACTTCCAGGGTGAATCTCCTAAGTCCCAGCGGCTGGACTCCCAAGGGCTCCTCCCGGGGGAGTACCAGCTTCCAGGGTGAAGCCGTTTCACCCTGGAAGCCCGCCAGGAGTCTGCATCCCGGCCTGTTCAGTTGAGACCAGCGAAGTCCTTCCCAAGTCTCCTGTAGGCCGGCCCAAGGGTCCACTAGCCCCGTATTCACAACAGATAACACAGAAAAAAAATCAAATGCTACACATGCCAAAATTAATAAGCTGCATCGCAAGGAAATATATGCAAAGCAGCTTAACATGAATTGAAGTTAATGTAATGTAATGCATCATTGGTAACTAGTGCCGAAAGCCACAGCAGGAACTTTAGCATTTTTGGGGCAAATGGGAGCCTTAAGTTGACTGGCACTATTTTGTATTTTAGTGGTGATGGTTCAGGGACAACTGGGGATCGCTTCTACCCCATCACTGCCCAGAGGCTCCTCAAGTAGTGAGAGGTCCAGGAAGAGAGTTTGGTGGAGCTAGATGTACATGAGTTGATGGGATTTTTTTGTAATGTGGGGAGTGGAGGTTTTGAATTGGGGAAGGGGCTTAAAATTTCATACTTGTTGGGGAGGGGCAGAAGATTTGGAGAGGGAGGGCCTCAATAGGCTTATTTTCAGGACAAGGGTCTGTGAAGTGGTGTTTCAGTTTGGTGGGAAGGGTTGGAACTCAGATCGTTATGCTCCTTTAAATATCACCGGGGAGGGAGGGGGACGACAAAGACACAAGAAAGTTATCGCTGCTGGTAATGTGTGTACTGCTTATTGCAGAATTCACTACCCTGTGTTACCACAATTCAGTGAATAATATGGCTTAGTAATGTGCGGAACCACCCAAAAAAAGACATCCTTTTTGGGGTTACAATGTTGGATAAGTTGTGGTCAATGTTTGGTTGTTTTATACTAAAGTATTTCTAAAAGACCACTAGATGGCATTTTAGATACTGTATGTGAACACTGTATGATAATGTGCTTTGGGAAAATATTATGTATATTCCCTTAAAGGTTTGGACTTTTATGATTGGGTGAAAAGTGTTTTATGGGATTTGTAAAGGGGGCAACGTTTGACAGGTTTTTGACTTTTCTTCCCTGTCGTTTTCAGAAGTGGGGTAGGGCATTAGGGCTGCCAGAAATGCGATCTGCTGGAATAGCCAGTCTGTAGGCGGGTAGGCCCAGGGACCCTCTCAGTCAAGAGTGGGACCATGTAGGCGTTCTTCCCCTTGAGGGGAGAAGCCTGAGGTAAAAAAGGAGAGGTTTCCTCCTTCCCCTGAGGAACTTACCGGAGTGGTGAAATGGAGAGGCCAGTGGCTGGAGGGTGGAGTGTTTTTTTCTTTTTTCCTTCTCCTGAAGAGTTACCCAAAAGGTAAAGAGCAGTAATTCAAGAGTAGGGCAAGTCCTAGTAGTAAAGTGCCTGTGATGTGCAGTGATGTGGAATAATCTGCACTGGGAGGAAGGTGGTGTGGAAACCGGAGGAAAAAGGTCAAAGAGCATAGAAAGCATGAGTAAATCTATGCAGAATGGGAAGTTGCGTGTGGGTCCTTTTGGAATGGGTATGCCTATCTGGGAACCTCATTCCTCAAACAGGCAATTGGGTCTGGGTAAAGTCTAGAAGGAACACGGTGGCTTGAATACCTAATAGTGAGGAGGAATGTAATTATAATATTCCCACTATCCTGACTGCCTCTGATACATTCAGCAATTACTATCATATTTGCATCTATGTACATGATAAAGTCACATCTATGGGAAATAGCTGCTGATCGGTCCATTCAGATTATGGTGTCTTCTGCAGTAATCTGGCCAGTGCTATTGGTGTTTGGGACCAGAGTTCATGGAGGGGCATGAGGGGGATCCTCCCTGTCCAGTCAGAAAAAAAGAGTGTGTTGTTTATTGTGATACCCAGGCAGTCACTACATAGAACCATTTCACCATCTTGCATGACCAAATATTGAACCCAACCAGAGGATTTGGAAGGGATGACCCTTACACAATAGGGAAACCCCAATCCATTTTATATAAGGTGGTTACAGTAAATAGACATGCATGGATGGTAAACTAATTCCCCAGTACCCAGAAATGTTTTGCACCAGATAAAAAAAAAAACTATGTATATTGCAGCTGCACTGTATTTTGTGAAAACCTGAGTAAAATGTTGTTAAAACAAGCAGATTGCGGAAATTTCAGGATGCCTAGTTTCTTCTTTGGTGCAGAAATTTGCATGTGGTTATGACAACATTTATTAAGTGAATTTCTGAATGATAACAGCATCATTAAACATTTGAAAATTAGGCAAGAATTGGCATTAGCTGGTGAGCACAGATACTAACCAACAGCAAGACATCTTTTTAAAATACTTGAGGGCAACCAATGGCAGAGTAGCTTTAAAAGTGTTTCATGACATCACAATGTACACTAATCTCCCTGAGTTTTCAATTGGAGTGAATTGAACTGCTTTTCTCTTTCTATGTGTAACCCCACCCTGATATACAATCCTAACATGGGTGAGGCCATTAATATATTTGTACACTTCAGGGCAGGAACCCAGGCTAGCTGTACTATTTCCCTTCCATCCCAGGATATAGGTTCTATAGAGTTTGGGATGAAAGGTATCCTCTCGATTCCCAGTGCGGGGTGGCTAATTCTCTCTTACTGATTTCCTTTGGTGATATAATAATGTTACTGTGTGTATTTGGGATGCCAAATAATGACTGGAGTCACTGTGTTTAAGGGGAGTGCATTTGTTCCCTACGAATTGGTAATCCGCAACATATAGGGCCATATTCGTTGTATTCATGGGGAAGCAAAACGTATCGCGATTCCCCACGAATACAATGAATCTTCGCTGAATTATTCGGCCATCTAAAGGAGCCAATTTAAACAAACTGCCCACCCTCCTGACCCCCCCAAGGCTTACCAAAACTCCCTGGTGGTCCAGCGGGGGGTCCGGGAGCCATCTCCTGCACTCACACTCTCAGCTGCCGGTATTCAAAATGGCACCAATAGCCTTTGACCTACTATGTCACAGAGGCTACCGGTGCCATTGGTCAGCCCCTGTCACATGGTAGGAGCAATGGATGGCCGGCGCCATCTTGTGCTCCTACCATGTGACAGCAGCTGACCAATGGCACCGGTAGCCCCTGTGACATAGTAAGGGCAAAGGCTATCGGCGCCATTTTGATAACTGGCAGCCGACGGCCCGAGTGCAGGAGATCGCTCCCGGACCCCCACTGGACCACCAGGGAGTTTTGGTCAGGAGGTCAGGAGGACTGGGGGTTGCAGTTAATTTAATTTTAGCCGGGAAACGAATAAGAATTAACGTATAAACGTATCGGAGGCCCCCTTGCCGAATGCAACGTATCTGCCCCCCGATGAATATGAATCCCGAATGCAACGTATGGCGTCCCTCTGCACATCCCTACTGTGTTAGTGTCCAAAAACAATTCTTTACTGATAACAATGTATGGAATTGGCAGTCCACAGCAGCAGTAATGTCTTATTACAATTTATTCCTCAATCTGTGCAGCCCGGGGAAAATCCTACCTTCCAGGGCATGGACAAATAGGGTGTCCAGGTGGACAGGGTGTCCTTTGTATGGGCAGAACCACCCTTTCCAACTGGCAAGGATATAAAGTAACTGTCTCTGCACAGAGAGATAAATCTCTCTCTCTCCTGGGAGTATTTTGAAGAATCATTGGATGGGTGTCTTTCTGAATGTTAGGCTTTGCCTTTACTTACTGTTGGATGATTCAAGCCTTCTTTGTTCTTATGCAGTCCTTTGTGCTTTTATTAGAATCCCTGATGGGAGGGGATCCCCTGCAGCAGGACTTTTTGTGCTCAAGTCAAGCAGGGAAGGGCAGTCAAAACTTCCTATGGAATAGTGAACTCTTCTGAAAAACTGAAGATAACCCCTGGCTACTCCTTACAGCATGTCACCATTACTTCCAGGGTCTGTCTTCCCTAACTTGCACAGCCCCAGACCCAGGATTCCCTCAATCCTTGAGCCCAGGCAGTGTACAGGCTCCAGTAAGACCCCTACTACTTAAAAGGTTAAAATTCAAAAAAATGCACTCTGAGGGGGAAAACTCCTACCAGACAGGTTATGTCCTGGCTGGGCAGAAATCCTCCTGACCCTGGCCAAGACCACCAAACGTGGCTTGCTTGGCTCCTCTGGCTGGGCCTGTAAAATAAAAGCAAACCTCTCCCTCTACGTCTGTACTTTGCCTCCCTCCTGAGCTGTAGCTGGGGAACTGTTATGTACTATTACAAGTAGAATGGCCATTCCAGACTCCACAGGAGGAGGTTCTGAATTTGAATGGGATCTCCCATTAATCATTAACTAAAGGACTGATACTAAGCATCCAGGACTTATTGGTAACAGAACAGAGTGTCCGTTACATATGATATAAAAAGAAAAAGGGCACATAACAGGTGCAAGTCGGGATGTGTTGGTGTGTGGGTGGCTATCATCAATGAGCAATATGAAGCATGGCTGATGCTGGAAAGTTAGTTCCCTGGTTTTTGATTTGATTCTTCTTTTAAGTATGCAGTATGTTGCGTTTATGTTTCTGTATGCGTTTTTAATGTAACCTGCCTAGTACCCCGGTATTGGCAGGAAAGAAATACAAATAAATAATTATGCACACTATATGCAGCACAAATGTGAAAGAAAGTGGATGAAATGGTTTAAAGATTGTTGGTGGGGGCGGGAGGGGGGGGGGCAGCCATGCAGAAATGATCTTTTAAGGCCATTTCCCCTATAGGAAACTAAGCTAAAAATAATCTATTTATCCTATAAAAAAAATAAAAAATCTTGTCAAAGAGGTGATAATTATTGACTGACTGCTAGAGCCACACACAGTGCGGAAGAATAGAGCCCAGTCCTGTGCAAAGAACAGGAATGGGGAAAATCATCCCCCAAATTGGTGATCCCTGGTCCCACACCGCAGAATAGATGATAGGGGCATAGCACATCGCAACTGCAGAGGGCCCAGTTCAGCACTGAAGAGAGGAGGAGCAGCATCAGCAAATCACTGCTGAAGGAGGCCTGCTCTGGCATGGAAGAAAACAGGGAAGGAGTGCAGTGAATTGCCTCTGCAGAGGACCCAGTCTGGTGCAGAAGATAGGGGAGGAGCATGGCCACCAGCAGCTTTAACTAGAGCTTCGACACATGACTGCAACTATTCAGCTGCCCTGATCCATGTTGCCAAGCAAGGGAAAAAGTAGCATGGAGATGCAAGAGGGGGAAGGGAGGCCAGCAGGTGAAGAGGCACTGAGGATGGGACCGTGGGAGGATGACAGGATTGTAGAATGTAGTAGACAGCAGAAAGGAAGACACTTGGGAAAGAGAGGAGTGGGCATAACTTAGGGAGGGTCCATGGGTAAGGGGAATCAGGACAAGAACGTGCCATGAATGGGGACAGAAGTGGGAGAGTGGGGGCAGAGAAGGGGATATATGGAGCAGAGGACAGGAGGAAAGGAACAGTAAAGGGCCAAGGGGTGGTGCAGCAATTGGAAAGCAGCCATGGGTGAAGGGAAGCAGAACTGGAGACAGATGATTTATTTGTTTCATGTTTTATAAAAATTACCATGTCATGGGGTGGGGGATAAGAGATTTGCATCAATCTTCTCTCCATATCTTCCTTTTAGTGATGTCAGCCTGGCTCAAATACCCCTCCTTCCCCATGTCCCCAGATGTGTCTCCCTTTACCCTGTAGTCCAACCCCAATAGTCTCTCTCTCTGTCTCTGTCTCTCTCTCTCTGTGTCTCTCCTCACCAGTCCATCCTTCTAGTCTCTCTTTCCCCAGTATTCTCCAGTCTCTATGAAAAGAAGCAGGTTAGAAGCACCTGGCCACCACTTTCTCAGAGGTGAGAGAGAAGATCCTAGAAGGCTGGCAGGCAGGATTAGGAATAACAGCCTTCAATTTGGGGAGAAAAGTATTTAAGAGCTGGAGGTGGATGGCAGAGGAGAGCGCCATGGGGACATCTGGGTGTGTGGGTGAGAAGCACGTTGTTGTGCCTTATGGGAAGGCCTGGTGAGAATGGGGACTCTCAGGGTAGGAAAGAATAGGACTGAACAGGTGGCGGTGGGAGAAATACTGTGGTAGGGAGAGAGACACACACTGGTGGGTATGGCTAGGTGGAGAAGGACATTAGTGGATCACACTAAGGAGAATGAAAGACTGGTGGATCAAGCTGGTGAGAGAGAGAAATACACTGTTTGGAAGAGACTTGTATGGACACGTTAAGGGGAGAGAACGTGTACAGACTAGAGAGATAAAGAGAGACGG
The DNA here is from genome assembly GCF_901001135.1 of Rhinatrema bivittatum. Lineage (NCBI taxonomy): Eukaryota > Metazoa > Chordata > Amphibia > Gymnophiona > Rhinatrematidae > Rhinatrema > Rhinatrema bivittatum. The sequence goes on along the minus strand of NC_042620.1, from coordinate 364,901,549 downwards.
GAAAATCTAGGGGCAGAAAACAAACTGGAGGACACAGGCTGAGAGACCATTGGAGAATGAACCAAGGTAGAGAAAGCGAGAAACGGGAGGAAGAGAGAGATACTGGTGAGTCAGACTGGGGAGAGAGAGACCACTGGTTGAGACAGGTCAGGGGAAGAGAATCACTGGTTGGGACAGAAATGTACTGGTGGGGACAATTTCAGAATGATTTTATATTAAGATGGCCAGACTACAATAAATTTAAAATAAATAAATAAGCTAACAAGTTAGAAAGGGACTGGTGGATTCATAATGTTTTTTTTTTTTTTTGTTTTTTTTTTGGGGGGGGTGGGAAGAAGAGACTGTCTCACACTCAAAGGGATGTGAGCCCTTGGGCCACTGCTAGGTTGGTACAACTTGGGGCATGCAAACACAGACCAGGCAGCTGACATGCCATGACATGCTTCTGCCTGACCAGCCTTCTCCCCCTTGGGATGAGCCCACAGGTTCTCGCAGCTGGCAGGACTTATCTGGCTAGGTGCAAGAAACAATGAGTTAGATAGGACCAAAGTAGGCTAAGGCCAGGGCCAGCAGATTTTAGACAGTGTCAAGCACAAGCAAGAGTCAGGGCTGGCAGAGAACTAGCAAGGTCAGGCAGGGATTAAGACAGCCAGAGAACAAGCGAGGCCAGAAAACAGTCCAGATCAGTAACAGAAGAACAGTCCTGACTGGAAGGCAGGGCAAGGCAAGGCAAGGCAAAGGCTGGGACAAAGCAGGACCCCCAGCAAGGCTGGAACAATGGCACCATAACACAAACAACTAGCACAAGAGAACACATTGCTGAGGATCTGGCTGTTTGCACAGTACTTCCTTATATTCCTAGACAGGATGTGATATCATTGGTCAGTGGCAGGGCCTATAAGAGGTCCAAGGTCCTTGGATGTAGTATGGATGCTATGCTGAAAGCACTTGGAGGTAAGGGAGATGGAGAAAGACTGGGGTAAAAGAAAAACTGGAGGATCAGCTTGGGAGGAGACACAAAGACAGGCTAAGAGGACAGAGACTTGGGCGGGGGCAAACTAAGGGTTGTAAGGGAAACTGCAGAATCAGCTGCAGCACTGACATTCGGCCTGGAGACAAGATGACCTGACCATCCATCCTTGAGTCTGGATAGTGTTTAGACTGGAACTGCTGGCAAGGATAGTGAGTAATCCTGTCCCACAAACACACAGTCTAGTTTGGCACGCACACTTGTTGACATTAGGCTATAAAAGACAAACAGCTATGGCCCAAAGGTGGGGAGAGCGAGAAACTTTCTTTCACTTTGCTGGCATGCAAAGTGCTGTGTGTCCTTTGTAGACGTACAAAGGGACGGGACCCCTTTTGCCTGTGGTGGGCTCTCTCTCTCAGGCAGGCGGATGAAAAGGGTGTTGTGAGTATTGGCCGAAATGCAGTGCACGGATACAGATGTATATGCTTAGCAATATTTTTAATGCTTAGAACTGTATATGCTTAGAACTGTATATTTTAGTGCTTAGAGCTGTATATTTTAGTGCTTAGAGCTGTATACCTTTAATACTTAGAATTGTTAAGATTGTATATCAATAAACATATTATTTTACTTTTACCTTATTCTCGCCTATCTCATTCCTTACAGGGTAATAGAGACTTGTGAGGGCAGACTTGGGGAAAGAGATTGGTAGGACAGACGGGGGGAGGAGAGAAGGATTGGTGCTTACAGGCGGGGCTGGGGGAAGACACCCCAGGGGAAAGATTGGGGGTAGAAGAGATCAAGGGTAGGACAAGCTACTGATTGGGGTATAGAGGGAGATTAGTTGGGACAGGCTGGGGGGAGAGGTGGAAACTGTCAGTGATGGAGTGGGGGTCCCTGAACATTTTCTAGATTGATAAGAGGTCCACCCAGCCAAAAGGTTTGTGAATCCCTCATCTAAACCTATATAAGAGACTCTGTATTATATTGGTAATGATATTGTGTTCAGTGGATATTAGAAAAATACATTTTGAGTGTAAGAATACACATTGAATTAAGATACTACACAATACTTATATTTTGCTTTTTGTGCAATCTTTATTGTATATAAGAATGGACTATTGTAATAGTATTCAGTAGTATAGTGGTTAAACTTTGTAGAGTTAATAATAGAAAAAGCAACCTTCTTTTCCTGATATTTTATTGTAGACATTTCCAGTCTGTAGATGCCAAGAAGTTGTTCTCTTCTATATATTATTCATAATACCTACCTGCCCTTCTCTTTTTCTTTTATATTTTCAACGGGGTGGCATCTACTGCATGTGACCTTTGATTCGCTGAGAGAATATCAAAGCACAAAAAGTGAGCTACCAGGGAGAAAAAAAAAGAACCAATTAAAGAAAGCTGCTGTCATCGATGCTCTGTTAGAATCCCCTGGATAAAAAGCGAGAAGGATAAGTGCCCGAGGGATTGTCTATGTAATCGTACCATTTCGATGTCAGGAAAGAATGGCCACAGAGAGTAAATAATAGCCTTTTGGGGTGCAATGCTTGAAAAATGACTGGCGAAAGGAACAAAGAGCAGGAGCTGATAAAATATTAACTGGGACTGGCTAGTAACTTTCATTGGAAATCATATTTCTCAGGATTTTTTTTTTTTTTGGCAGGGGGAGGGAGAGGAACAGGTTGGAAAATAGACAAGAAGCACAGTCTTCAGGTTATAAATTCACGCTCATCTCTGTCTCCCCTCCCCGCTTAAAGCCATATTCAAGAAAGAAGACGTATACAGGGAGAAGCCCTTTCTGAGCAAAGCCGCTCACGTCGAAATGTGGTTATCTTAAGGAGGATTAAAGGTTAAATAAATATTTGGCATGGAAAATATTTTTTATGACGCACGCATTGCAAGTCTGTGAATATCAAATATTTATCTGTTTGAAGAAAAGCAAAACTATGAAAGGCATTAACCATATTGCAGACTGCCCTGCCATATGACACTGTTGTATTCTGTTATCACTGAAATCTCTTTAGTGCATTCTCAAGAATTCAATACAGTTTTTGTAAATGGCTTCTTTAGAATAAAGTATTGATGCTTTATAATTTTGCATCATCTCCAGCAAATGTCATATATTCTATTGTACCCTATACTACTATGCCTCAAGACTCCCAGAAGCCTTATGTTATATGTTGCAGTTCTTACTGAAGACATTTGTTCTTGATCCAGCAGTACCTTCTCTATTAGTACTTTCAGCTCCATCAGAAACAGGGCTACCCAGGGATTTTTTTTCCACTTTTTTACATCTCTCTTATCACCAAAGTATGTAGGGGCCTGATTTACTAAGGCCTCATCCCCATTCTGTGTCTATGGGAAAGACTGGGGTAAAAGAAAAACTGGTGGATCAGCTTGGGAGGAGACACAAAGACAGGCTAAGAGGACAGATCAGTAACAGATGAACAGTCCTGACTGGAAGGCAGGGCAAGGCAAGGCAAAGGCTGGGACAAAGCCATGGAATCGACAGTCCTGGGCCAGAATCCCTATACTAGGACTCCTTCTGGAACCCTGAAATCATGGGCTATGTGTCTGACCATAAGGTTTCACCCTTAAGCAAGAAAAGCCCTAATTAGAGATTGAATCTGGGACATTCAGAGTGGCAGTGAATATAGCATCTACCACCAGGCTGGCAATTGAGATGTTGGTTACTGCCTAAATGAGGCCAAAATTGTGATTTTATATACTTAATAGAGATGTGAATTGGAACCGGAATCGGTTCGGATTCCGGTTCCGATTCACATGTGGGTTTTTTCAATTGGGCCTGATCGCGGTTTTATCGGCTGCGCCCCAGCCAATAAACAAAAAACCCACCCCGACCCTTTAAAAGTAACCCCTTAGCTTAACATCAAAACATTTAAAACTATTTAACGACATCTGGCCTGACTGTGCATCTACTTTTCATGTGATTTGAACTGTTTAACATAATCTAACACAAGATTTCTCCATAACATGATACTCTATCTTCATCAGCATGACAGAGGCTCTAAGAGCAGAAAGAGATTATCCTTTGCAGTCCAAATTTCTATTCTGGCAATAATCACTGCAAAAATCAAAGCAAGGAAATTATATTGAAAAAAAAGCAAACAAATTATATTTTCCTAAGTCTCGATAGTGTTGCTGTCACAACACTGGAACAGTGTAGATCCTGTCCTTGGGGGTGGCTGTTATTCATAATCATAAAATTTCTAATCCTCTTTATTACTCCACCAATCAGGTGGAACTTGTAATTACAGTCATCATTCTCTGAGAAGGGCGTTGACAAATTGAGGATGAATGCATGTGTAAGGGTCTCTCAGGGCTGTGTTTATTGACTTTAATGTTCCTTTATTTACTCACAAAATATTGGCAAGAGTCCGGTAATAGCAGGTTTACTAATTGTGTGTGTATATGGTATGGGCTGCTCCTTATTTCTTCTTTCAAAAGGAGAAATCCCTGTGGACTACATTTCTTGGCGTTTTGAGAATTGCTGCACAGTTGCAAATTATATAATTACAGAATTTGAACTGAAGCCTGGAGGAAGCTTCACGATCAAGCACTGGCAACCAAATCCTAATGGTAAATGGTACTAATTAAATCAATTTGTAAGATGAAGGAGAGTTTGAATAAAGGCTTTTCTTTCACTGGTTTGTCATAAAGTTGTCTTGCTTTAGAACTATTACTGTTATATAACTTGTATCACTAGGGGTCAAAATCTGTGTGATTTCATTTGTCTCAATGCAGAGAATTCAATAAAGCAGAGGATTGTCAGGTTCTGCATTTTTGCTTACATAATCCACTATTTCTTTCAGCTTCCAGACTAGACATATTAGACAGGATTAATGTTCCCTCTTCACTAGGGATATATTGCTGTTTGAAACGAAATAGGAAATGTCAGCTACATTTCCTATTTTTTCGTTTGTTTTCAAAATGAAATGAAAGAGAAATGAATACATTTTTTTTTTCATTTCATTTCAAAGTAGTAGCTCCCACCACCATTAAAACAAAAGCCAACAGGTCCAATATCATTTCCCTCCTCCCACCCACCAAGCTGCTAAAATGAAAGGCCAGCCCCCGGGACCCATCCAATCTCTCTCTCTCCCCCCCCCCCCCCCCTCCAACCCGTTCTTACTCCATCACAGATCTTCCACGGGCAGGAACAATTCCCAGTCACTCCTGGCCAGCAGCTCTGGATTTTCAAAATGTCTGGTGCCATTCTGTTGTAAGGCAGATTGTACATGGAGGGGAAAGGGATCCTGTGAGCTGGAGGGGGCTTATCATTGGTGGGCAGGAAGAAAAGGAGACACTTTCGTTTGGTTTGTCATTCTGTTTGAGGTTTGTTTTTTTCATTTTTTTATATAAACAGAACAAAATGAAGTAAACAGGAAATGAATGAATATAAAGAGGAACAAAAAAAAAACCAAAGCAAAATGAAAAATGCTCATGTGTGCACTGCTACTGTTCACCACAGGGATTCAAAACTGAAATCTACACATCCTACAGGGCATGGAGCAGGGATAGTTCACAGCCGATAAACAAAACCGCGATCGGGCCGGACGAAAAAAAACACACGATGTGAATCGGAACCGGAATCCGAACCGATTCCGGTTCCGATTCACATCTCTTTTATGCACATGATCTTTCATAGCTAATTCACAATCCAGCTGGACTCTCAAGATACATACAACTGATGAAAGTACAAGATCAATTCCTTCAAATAAACATGTGGATAAAAGTGAACCAGTAGATGTAGTGTATTTGGATTTTCAGAAGGCGTTTGACAAAGTTTCCCATGAGAGGCTTTTACGAAAACTAGAAAGTCATGGGATAGGAGGCGATGTCCTTTTGTGGATTACAAACTGGTTAAAAGACAGGAAACAGAGAGTAGGATTAAATGGACAATTTTCTCAGTGGAAAAGAGTAAACAGTGGAGTGCCTCAGGGATCTGTACTTGGACCAGTGCTTTTCAATATATATATAAATGATCTGGAAAGGAATATGATGAGTGAGGTTATCAAATTTGCAGATGATACATAATTATTCAGAGTAGTTAAATCACAAGCGGACTGTGATACATTACAGGAGGACCTTGCAAGACTGGAAGATTGGGCATCCAAATTGCAGATGAAATTTAATGTGGACAAGTGCAAGGTGTTGCATATAGGGAAAAATAACCCTTGCTGTAGTTACACGATGTTAGGTTCCATATTAGGAGCTACCACCCAGGAAAAAGATCTAGGCATTAGTGGATAATACTTTAAAATCGTCGGCTCAGTGTGCTGCAGCAGTCAAAAAAGCAAACAAAATGTTAGGAATTATTAGGAAGGGAATGGTTAATAAAATGGAAAATGTCATAATTCCTCTATATCGCTCCATGGTGAGACCACACCTTCAATACTGTGTACAATTCTGGTCGCCGCATCTCAAAAAAGATATTGTTGCAATGGAGAAGGTACAGAGAAGGGCAACCAAAATGATAAAGGGGATGGAACAGCTCCCCTATGAGGAAAGGCTGAAGAGGTTAGGGCTGTTCAGCTTGGAAAAGAGACTGCTGAGGGGGAATATGATAGAGGTCTTTGAGATCATGAGAGGTCTTGAACGAGTAGATGTGAATCGGTTATTTACATTTTCGAATAATAGAAGGACTAGGGGGCATTCCATGAAGTTAGCAAGTAGCACATTTAAGACTAATCAGAGAAAATTCTTTTTCACTCAATGCAAAATAAAGCTCTGGAATTTGTTGCCAGAGGATGTGGTTAATGCAGTTAGTGTAGCTGGGTTCAAAAAAGGTTTGGATAAGTTCTTGGAGGAGAAGTCCATTAACGGCTATTAATCAAGTTTACTTAGGGAATAGCCTCTGCTATTAATTGCATCAGTAGCATGGGATCTTCTTAGTGTTTGGGTAATTGCCAGGTTCTTGTGGCCTGGTTTGGCCTCTGTTGGAAACAGGATGCTGGGCTTGATGGATCCTTGGTCTGACCCAGCATGGCAATTTCTTATGTTCTTATATTCTTAAATGACCTCTTCGACACGCTGGCATCATCTAAACACTTTTTTGCCAGCAGTATAATTTCGGTCTTACTGGTGTTCAACACTTAACTGATTTTGAGTTAACCATATTTTTATTGTTGACAAATATGCCAGAGTTTCAAATGCTTCCTTAAGGGAATCCTTAATTGGGAACCAAAACTGAATATAGTCTGCGAACATCCTATATTCTACCTCCAATTTTCTTAGGACCTGGTATACCTGTGCAATATCCATATTAAATAGGGTAGTACACAGGGAAGATCCCTGTGTAATCCCCATTTTAATATCAAACCACTTAGAAGTTCCCATAGCAAAGATTAACTGAAAGCTTCTCTTTGAAAGAAATGAGGAAAACCAGTCTTTCACAACCCCAGATATACCGAATCCAGACAGATGATCGTCCAAAATCTGTTGGTAAAAGTACCCATGGATTCTCTGCCTGCTTGCACATTTTTGAAAATTACCCTTAAATAATTGCACCACTACAGCGTGGTGGCAGTAGTACATGCCACCATGCAGATAAAGAAGTTCACAGGCAAAGAACGAGTGGCTACAATACAGCAAAGAGTCCTCAAAAAACATTCTTCAGTAGCACTTGTTGACCAGGCTGTTGAGATAATTGGTAAAAAAAAATTAGACAAGTTCATGTGGAAAAAGGCCAAATAGTGCACGTTAATTGCAAGAGCATGCACTGTATTCCCTTTTAGTGCATGAAACAATGTAAATTTTTGAGGTTCACAAATAGTACAATTTTGCATGGACTTTTATACTTACAAAACTTTAAATTAATAGTTAAGTTCCTGTGATGCAAAATTAGGAGAGGAGGAGGTTCGCAGCAGGCTAAGAATCTTGGAAACCACTTTTCAAATTCTGCTTCTCCTTGTGGCCTTGGGCAAGTAACTTTAACATCTATTGCCTCACAAATTTAGGCCTAGATTTATCAAAAGGCAGTAAATATTACATGCGATATGAAAAGGGGTGTGTTTTATGGTAATAACATCAAGCTAGGTTGAGAGAAGATTGTGCAAATCTCATCACTGTGTGAGTTTTCTCCCTCCGAAGGACATCAAATCTTCACAAGAGTGTTCTGTTCTGTTCATACGTCTCACTCTGTCTGTAAAAGTGGCCCCTAACCCCTACACCTAACCCCGCCACTTTATTCAACATTTACATGCTTCCCCTCTGTCATCTCCTTTCTGGACTTGGTTTACATATATGTAGATGATATACAGATTCTCATTCCAATCCTTAAATCTCTTGAATCCACCTATAAAATAACAGCTATGTATTTAAAAATCATCAAACAATTACTGTTCCATATGAAACTGATACTAAACATTAACAAAACCGATATCATCCTACTAGATAGAAGACCCACACCTAATAAACCACCTTCTTTAATATTAGAAGATCACTCAACTACACTAAACTCTGTATCACATCTTCGTGACATAGGGTTGATCATTGATACCGAACTTAATCTAAAAAAACACATATCCACTAAACTAAAAGAAGGATACAACAAAATTCAAATTTTAAAGCATTTAAAACCATTACTCAATACATCCAAGTTCAGAATGGTACTCCAGCTACTTATCTTTGCAAACACTGCAATTCTCTCCTACTTAGTTTACCATTCTCTACTCTACCCCATTTCAAATTTTACAGAATACTGCAGTGAGAATTCTAATAGGAACCAAAAAACATGATCACATAACCCCGATTTTAATTTCACTACATTGGTTGCCAGTTAAATATCAAATTGAATACAAAATTCTATGTATCCGACATAAAATCATATTTGGTGAATAAACAGACTAGCTTAATGCTGCCATTTGACTACACATCCCTCAACGCAATCTCTGCTCTGCTAACAAAGGCCTACTAATGATTCCCTCTGTGCACTCAGCACATCTCAGCCAAGTCAGAGACCGTGCTTTATCATTAGCAGGCCCCAGAATTTGAAATTCTCTTCCAATGGCAATGCAGCTTCAATCAGACCTAAAATTATTCAGAAAGGAGGTAAAGACTTGGCTATTTCAGAAGGCCTATCAGGATACAACTTAGGTCTCCCTCATGGTTCATTTAGAAGCCTACGGATTCAGATATGTTTTAAATTAATGATATATTTTACTTGGTGTTGACAATACTATTATTTTATTCTTTTAATGTTGCCTGCCTCTTTTATCTTTTGTTTTATTACTGTTATTTATTCATTGCTTTTTGTATATTTTAGCACTTATTGTTTTTTACCTATATCTTGTAAATCGTTATGATGGTCTATGAATGATGGTATACAAAAGCTATTAAATAAATAAATAAATACACTACTACCTAAACCTCACCTTGAGTTACTAGGTGGGCCTCCTATAGTAGCATAAATAGCTGCTCACTATGCTGCCACCCCAAGAGTCTCTCTCTCTCTCTCTCTCTCCCCGTTAAATTTGTGCGATATCATGCATTATGGCTTTGCGAAGCCAGCCCACTTTTACAAAATTCCCGCCCCTATTCCTCCCCAATCCCTCCCATTTTAAAGATTAGCATCACACCATGTGTTATGGTGCTTTTCGCAAGCGTTATGGTGTTTTTCACATGCGAAAATGCCATAACACGAGTTGATAAATGGCCCTGTTAGATTGTAAGCCCTCTGGAAATAGGAAAGAACCTACAGCATTAGAATAGTACTCACCTTGATCTACCAATGAAAAGCTAAATATAAATAAATGAAAATTATGTAAAACAGCTCAGAATTGGCTTCACAAAGCTAATTTTCCAATTCTTTAGCTATCCCTAAAAGAGGTATAGTTTATTTAAAATCACTTGTATTCCGTACCCTCCAAGGTTCAGGGCAGGTCGCACAAAATCATCCAGAAAAAATTGCAGAGACAAGGCAGGTACAGGGACAGAGCAATCACTTGGAAAGAATTTGATCGGCAGCCTGGAGGCTTACTTCAGGAGAATGAGATGTCAGTGACGTTAGCCGCTTGGGTTGGATGCTATTAAGTACTTAAATGCATTATTAAATAGGACATTTTGAGGGCTTTCCGGAATGCCCACAACCTGGTGTAAGAATAGTAGAGATGTGAATCGTGTGCCCGATCGTTTTAACGATCGGGTTCAGCTGGAGGGAGAAAAAAATCTGATCGGTAGAGATGTGAATCGGAATTGGTTCCGATTCCGATTCACATCGCTAAGTTTTTTTAGTGAGGCCCAAGCCGATAAAAAAAAAACCCACCCGACCCTTTAAAAGCGTCCCCTTAGCTTCCTCCACCCTTCCGATCCCCCCAAAACATTTTAAAATTACCTGGTGGTCCAGTGGTGGTCCCGGGAGCGACCTCTCGTTCTCGGGCCATCGGCTGCGCTAATAAAAATGGCACCGATGGCCCTTTGCCCTTACCAAGTGACAGGGTATCCGTGCCATTGGCAGGCCCCTGTCACATGGTAGGAGCAATGGATGGCCGGCGCCATCTTTAAAAATGGCGCCGGCCATCCAGTGCTCCTACCATGTGACAGGGGCCGGCCAATGGCACGGATACCCTGTCACATGGTAAGGGCAAAGGGCTATCGGCGCCATTTTTATTAGTGGCAGCCAACGGCCCGAGAACGGGAGATCGCTCCTGGGACCACCACTGGACCACCAGGTAATTTTAAAATGTTTTGGGGGGATCGGGAGGGTGGGGGAAGCTAAGGGTGCGCTTTTAAAGGGTCGGGTGGGTTTTCTTTTTATCGGGCCATCGGCGCCATTTTTATGAGTGGCAGCCAACGGCCCGAGAACGGGAGATCGCTCCCGGGACCACCACTGGACCACCAGGTAATTTTAAAATGTTTTGGGGGGATCAGGAGGGTGGGGGAAGCTAAGGGGGCGCTTTTAAAGGGTCGGGTGGGTTTTTTTTTTTTATTGGGCCATCGGCACCATTTTTATGAGTGGCAGCCAAAATGGTGCCGATGGCCCGAGAGCAGGAGATCAGTCCCGGGGCTTCCACTGGACCACCAGGTACTCGTAAAAAGTTTTGGGGGGATTTGGAAGAGTGGGGGAAGGTAAGGGATTAGTTTTAAAGGGTCGGGGTGGGTTTAGGGGTTGTTTTGGTGTGCCGGTTTTCCCACCCTCCCCCCAAATAACTCCCTTTAGTGGACACTATCCCGATTAACGATTTTTTCACGATAAATTGGGGGAATTTCTATTGTATCGCACTCTAACGATTTTTGACAATTTAAAAAATATCGGACGATATTTTAAATCGTCAAAAAACAATTCACATCCCTAAAGAATAGTGCTGCGCATCAGTGCTGCAGAGGTGAATGGGTAGAGAGTTCCACAGAGTTGGCCTGCTATTGAAAAGACGCTCTTCCTGATGGAATTGAGTTGAGCCAGCAGAAGGGAAGGGATTTTGAGAAGCTGTTGATTAGAAGATTGCAGAGATCTGCTGGAGGTGTATTGTTTGAGGGCTTTATTTGTCCATGGAGGTGTGATGTTATGAATTAGGTTATAAATGACAGATGCAACTTTATATTGAATTCATAATTGTACTGGAAGCCAATATAGGGAGATGAGAACTGTGTAATATCATTGCAAATGTTGGAACTAGTTAACAGTCATGTTGCTGAATTTCGATTGATGTGAAGTGCTCATATAAAGGTGAATTTTAGAAGCCTGACGCGTGCCGAAATTAGGGGATACGTGAATGTCAGGCTGCCCATGCCGAGCAGATTTTAAAAGCCACCCGGATACGCGTTTATTTACTGCTGCGCACACAAATGAAAAGTTCTAAAAAGGGGCGGGGTGTGGGTGTACTCTGGGCGGGACATGGGCATTCCTGGATTTAAACTTGAAATTTGTACTTAAACACTTACGCACACGGGTGCATGCCAAGGTTCCCTGCCACATAACTTTACTTCTGCTATGGATGACATGTAACTTATAAAAAAATCTATATGGATCAGTAGGTCTAACAGGGGAGAAGGAAGGATGTTATACTAGGGTGGGTTTGGAAGTCCTATTCCTTGCTTGGGCAAACTGGGATAACTGGCAATGGCATCGGCGCATGTGTCTTTTAAAATCCTCCCCTCTTACGCAGTAGAAGCAGTATTTGCAAGCAGAGGTGTGTATCCACTTAAAATTACACACGTGCATGCGGTCTGGCTATTTTATCACATGCGTGTACGCTAGTATGTTATAAAATGGCCGCATCCCTGAGCATAGGCCGATGAATGTGCGCCCGTGCGCCAGTTTAAAAGTTACCATCTCTGTGTTTTGGATAAACCTGTGTATAAGAAATTACAGTAATCTAGAGAAAATAAAATAAAAGCTTGAAGTCTGAAGTAATTTGAGTTGAGGTGACGTAGTAGCTTTAAATTGGCGAAGGATCTCTCTATAGTGTGAGCACTGTGGGGTTTCATGGATAGTAATGGGTCTATTATTACATCTAAATTGCCTGCTTTCTTGGGTACATTGAGTGTCTGATTGTCATAAGTGAAAGAATTCCATATGTCAAATTTGATGCATCAACTCAGGATAAGGATTTCAGTTTTCTGCAGGTTAAGAGCTAGGCAATTTTGAGATAGCCAGCTTTTAATACTTGAGGCACAAAGTTGTGTAATTGATAGTGGAGGCCCAAGAGGATTGTAAAGGAAAGAGACTGTATATCATCATCGTAGAGCTTATTAGTGAGGCTTAGTGTTGCAAGTAGGTGACACATGGGCAAGATAAATATTAGAGAGCAGTGGAAAGAGCAGAACGCCTTGGTTATAGAATGCCATGAGGAAAAGGAGGAGGCTATTCTCATTTTTTGTGTTCTGTCAGAGAGTTAAATTTTTTGTGAAATTTCCTATAGAAAATTGTGCATACTATTCTTCCACCAGGTTTATTTGTATATAAATCCCGCTAGAAAAATAGTAGTGCTAATTCACTAATAGGTAGGAATTTGTTACATTTGGCAGTTCATGGGCTAATCCTGCGACTGCCACACTCGCCTCCCCAGCAATGCCAGCCATGTCAATGCCAGCCATTTGCCATATGAACATATTGTTACTTCCTTGCGTTCTCCATATTTCTCGAAATTTCATTGTTGTCATTTACCGCTTTCTTATATATATTTTGATATGCCTGTTTCTCTTTAACTCCCCGGATTCCCCACCCTAGTTTTATGTAACTTCTTTTCTTTGGTTAACTATGTTCGATGTAAACCGGCATGATGTTCTTACGAATGTCGGTAGATAAAAACCTTAAATAAATAAATAAATAAATATGTCACACTCTCTGAGTACTCACATGGCAGCCCGCAGTGTTCCAATGCAGAGGATGCCGCCAACAGGCCATGCAGCAGGACACTGCTGTCTGCATCTGGCCCTGTTACTCCTAGGGCGTTCACACCTGATGCCACATTACTTAAAGGGCCCGTGGCAGGAAAAGATTGGAGGTGCCCCTGATAACTTCTGCTCAGGCCTATATAAGGCCTTTGTGGACACCACTCCAGTGCCTCAGCAACAGATCCCACTACCCTGGTGTAGAGCATGTTGCTATAGTGTCTATTTTCAGCCCAGCCATGTCTTCAGCGTCTTGTGTTTATTTATTTTATTTAGGGATTTTATATACCGATTTTCTTGATACAGATCAAATCAACTCGGTTTACATAGAACGATAGTACATTAACAGTAACTAGTCAAACCTCAAAAGAGGAGACAGATTGTGAGCAGAAAGTAAAAAGTTACATTATAACAAGGGTGAGTAACTAGGAATTGGAAATGAAGAGACAGATAATCAAAGTAGAGAGATATAACAGAGAGAAGGGGCTTGAGGCCAACCTCAGGAGAATAACTCTAGCATTATAACATGATTATATGACATTCTGCTAGTTATTAAAGTACAGCTGATTGAAAAATATCTTAGTAGGATATAGTCTAGGAGACAGGAAAGGCTCTACCGAAAAGCCAAGTCTTCAGTTTCTTTTTAAAATTTATGAGGCAGGTTTCCTGTCGGAGGTCTGGGGGTAGTGTATTCCAAATGGTGGGGCCTGCTGTTGAAAAGGCCCGGTCCCTGATAGATAATCTTTGTACCAATTTGATTGGGGGAACATGAAGGGATCCCTTATAGGCATCTCTCAAAGGTCTAGCTGAAGAGTGTAATTTGAGAGGGTGTAGTAGGTCTAGTGGAGTCTGGTGGTGGATGTTTTTATGAATAATGGTGAGGAATTTGTGAACAATTCTAAAATTAACTGGAAGCCAATGTAGGTCTTTTAAAATGGGCGTGATGTGATCTCTGCGCTTAGTGTTGGTCAAAATCCTTGCAGCTGCGTTTTGGAGTAGTTGCAGAGGTTTTAATGTAACAGCTGGTAGACCTTGTAGGATCGAGTTACAATAATCGACCTTAGAGAACAGGATTGCTTGGAGTACAGTCCTGAAGTCATGGTGATATAGGAGAGGCTTGAGTTTTTTAAGCACCTGTAACTTGTAGAAGCATTCTTTTATAGTATAATTTATAAATTTCTTTAAGCTCAAATGGTTGTCAATAATAACTCCAAGATCTCTAGCATGAGTGATGTGGGAGGTAGTGTGCAATTGTTGTAAGTGTAGACTATTTTCAGGGGTGATAAGCAGGATTTCAGTCTTAGCAGTATTTAACACCAGGTTGTTGTGTTGTCTTCAGCTGAGCGCTGTATTGCCTTCTGTGCTTCTCCTCACCTGACCTCCCTGACCATCCGTCCCGTCTTCCTTCCAGATGGATATCTGGATTGACCTCGGCCTGACATCAGAGTACACTTTGACCGCTGCCTGCCTCTAACCTTCGCCTGCTTCTTGACATATTTGACCGCTGCCAGCCACAGACCTCTGCTTGCCTCTTGACATGCCAGATCGCCACATGCCTATGACCCTGCCAACCAAGGACTTCGTCTCCTGGTCACAGCAGGGACCCCACCTAAGAACTGCTGGCCCCAGCACCCAAAGGCCAACCCCAGGGGAACGAGGGCTGGTATAGGTGAAACTCCAGCTTGGGTCTCTGCTTTGTCCTGGTCTGCCTGCAGACGATGGTAACCTGCAGGGCTCCTCCCTGCAGATTGCACCAATCCTGCCTCAACCATAGGGTTTACAAATGAAACATTTGCATTTGTTTGAAATGCATGCTAAAAACAGGACATATTTTTGGCTATTTGTATAGGGGAGAAATAAAAAAAACAACCAAAAACAAACCTTCCATAGACCTGCACCTCCCCATTCCTGCACCAGTAGAAACCTCAGGGCCAGGTCTGAGCCCATCCAGGGCCTTCTCAGACCTCTCTAACCCTCCTTCCACTGCAGAATAGCTCGGCTGCACCTGAGACAGATGCCGAAGTGACGTGTGCCACTCAGGAGAGCCAGTGCTGCCATTTGAAAAGAGAGTGTGATGAGTGGGCATTGTTCCTGCCCTTTATAACCAACAGACCCTCACAGAAAGGGAAAGTATGCACCTGGAAGGCCCTTGGCCCCTGGCACACAGGCCCCATCTTGATTTTTTTTTTTTTGGGGGGGGGGAGGGGGGCATTCTATTTAATAAAGTTATTTTTCTATTTTAGCAAATAAACCAAACCTAACAAAAATTAATTAAACAATCTGAAACATGAAAACCAAAACAAAATGAAAAGAACTGAAAAGAAAAGCTCAGGCCTGTGTATCCCTAACCAGTAGTACTCAAAGCTTTTCTCAAGATGTAAACCAAATAGAATCAGTTCAGAGGGCAGTTACTAAAATGGTCAGTCTTAATAAAAAAGCATATGGGGACAGAATTAAAGATCTAAACGTATCCCCTGGAGGAAAGGGGGGGAAAGAGCGGGATGTGATAGAGCAATTTAAATACCTCCAGGATAAAAGCTCAGTATTCTGGCCTCTGTCAGTGGAAAGGAGTCTCTGGAATGAGAAGTCATGGGATTAGGGTGAAAGAGGGTAGACTGCAGCGTAATCTAAGGAAATGGAGATAGACGCCTGGAACAGCCTCCCTGTGAAGGAGGTGGCGATGAGGGCAGTGCCAGAATTTAAGAAAGCATGGATCAGGCATGGTGGTATCTTTGAAATAAAGGAAGCAGAACAGGAGATGTGGATAGATTGACTGCATGGGTCATGTATCTGGTGTCAGTGTCTGTTTCTTCTTTCCAAATGTATGCATGTGAAGTGACATTGCATTTAAATTGCTCATAAAAAAAACCGTCTACTGGCCAAACAAAGTGGTCATATGATACCTTAGTTTTGTCGTCTCCTACTCCTATAATATAAATATACCATGAGGGGTGGAGTCAAATTCTCTTTGAGACCACAGAGAAATCGCTTGTTTGATAGCTTTTAGGGAAAGTTACAGTTTGGTATGATTGCAAAACTCAGGCTCCATGTCCTCTCTATCACAATATTTCCACCACTGTCCTCTTTTTAGGATATATACATTATTATTATTACATTTGACTGACAAGTATGAAGTCCTGTTTCTCATGTGTTAGATGTAGTTTTGTAAGATAGAAAACAAAGTAGGACTAAATGGTCAATTTTTCGATTGGAGAAGGTTGATTAGTGGAGTATCCCAGCAATCTCTGTACCGGGGCCAGAGTTCGTTTAACATGTTCATTAACGACCTGCACGGTGAGGGAGGTGATCATGTTTGCAGATGACACACAATTATTTAAAGCAGTAGATTAGGAGGAATTGCAGACGGGTCTTGTGAGACTGGAGGACTGGGTATCTAGATGGCTGACATCTACTAGGTAACTGGATTGTGGGAATGATCTTTCAGTCACGGGACACGTAAAATAATTTTATTTCATCTAAACCAAGATACCTTTGATGTTTCCTTATGTGTTGGCAGAGGATACGCCTTTGTATGATAGTAACTTTTTTCTAATCTCATGGGCTAAATCACCTCTTTTCTTGCTTAACAAAGTTTTGCGACATCTGTTGCTTATGGAAATGTTTCTGCTAAGAATGCTTTGACATTAGTGCATCATATATGAAAATGAAGGCCTCAAAGTAAATTAAACAATGTTTCTTTGCTATGTAATAAATAATGCTTTGATTAATCCATTTTTACTGTTGGACATTTAGGTATAGCAATGTAACCTGTAATAAACCTACTAAAAAAAAAAGTAAGAATTTATCTACTCTGATGGATATTTTTTATGAAAATTGAAGTGTTACAAATGCTGAATATATAGAGAGTGGGAGACATCTGTTGACTGGAAATGTAATACATTCTCTTAGCCAGGCTAAGCAAGAATAAACTTGCATCTATATATGTAGAGGAATTAAGGTTAACTTGAAGTCCTTTTTTTGGTGTGGCTGCTCTTCTGAGTCAGTTCTAGAAAAACATGTCCAAGTTTGAAATTTAAATAAACAGATATTTATTTTATGTGCCCTAAATTAATTTCTTAAACACACAGGTAACAGGACAAGCTGCTGAGGAAATTAGACTGGATTCCAATCTTAAGACTGGAAACTAAAAGTCTAAAATAAATATCATAACTTCAAATTGATATTCATGCAACATATTAAATGAGTGAAACTGATCAGTTTATGTTAGTTCTTTCAGCTTACTAAGTTCTCTTTATCAATTATTTTCCATAGAAAAAGAAGTAGGAAATTGTTAATCAAAATCATTCTTACTGAGAGTAAAACATGAGTGTAACCTGTAATAAATCTGATTTGATAATGTAACAATATATGTGCATAGAAGTGTTAGTAACACTGCATACCTTTCATTTCATTAGCAATGATTTTATTTGTACTGAGTGAGGATCACCCACTATGCAATGGTGACATGCAGTGTACAGATTTAGGGCTCATGATTGCAGGGTTCGAGGCGGGGGGAGCTGGTGCCTGCCCCTGCCCCCCAGCCAATGGCTGTTGCTGTAATGACTTAGTTGGGTAGGTGAGTTGGGAGGGATAGGTGAGTTGGGAGGGATAGGTGAATTGGGAGGGAGATAGAAAATGGAGAATCCCCTAGGTAGTTGTGAATAAAGGCACCTGGTGCTGGATCCCAGTCTCAGTTTCAACTGAGCTAAAAAACCAAAGGAGGAGGAAGAGGAAACTGACGGGTTGCCCAAAAATGTTTTTTCTTATAAACCCAGAAGTACATTTCCTTCCTCTGGTGTTATGTTTTCAAAAAGTGGATTGGTATTCTTGACCAGCCCATCCAAGATCTGAGTCTGGTATAGCTCTTTCTTTGATTCTGCCCAAACCTTTTGGCATTATCCATATTTCTCTTTATATTCCTGTTGCTTAACCAGCAATAAAACTTATATAATGCTGTATGCACAGTATAATTCCAAACTGGAAAACTGAGTAGTGTAATGAAAGCCCCTATTTCTTTCCTATTCCTTCTGCCCTAGATGGGCTACTGCTAACTGAGGTCCCAGTTTCAGCTCCCTCTCTTATGCAGAATATAAGAGAGAAGAAATATCATTCTGTGATGTTTTGGTGCTTTGATAAAAAGTTCCCCAGCTGGGAATTTAAATGCTCATCTTCCCAAAGTGGCAGAAAACCAGTGAGGAGAAGGAATCTAGATTGGGCAGATTGGCTGGACCAACTGAGCTCCATCTGCTGTTTTTGACCGTGTCAGTCTGTAGCCGATACTTTAAATGATTCTGTATTTGCTGAGCCAGACTGACTGCTGGTTGCTTGGAGTGCCTTTTTCAGGCATGCAGAGTAAACAAAAGGGGTGCTGGGGAGGAATAATGAAGTAGGCAAATTAAATGCATCTAACTTTAATAAGGAGGGAGTGGTAATGAGGGCTGTCAGGAGGTGCGGGCTGCGGTAGAATCTGACATGCCCCATTGTGCTTGAATATTAATTTTAGGTTGAAAGACTTGTCAGCAAAGTACATCAAAATAATAAATTTGTACCATTTTATAATTTTTCATCGTGTCATATAGAAATGCTACAATGTCAGCAAAGGCGAGCCACTTGGCATGTGACGACTTTTGATAATATATGTCTCACTTGTCTCATCACTTTTTCCTTCCTTTCTTGTGTTGGCTCTGCTTCTTCTCTGATTAGGTAGTCTCTGTAGTACCAATGTAGGAGAGAATTTTATGGAGAATATGGGCGATCAGCTGAGTTGGAAAGGGGTTGCCATGAGAGAGTGTGTTACTTTCTTAATCTAGTTGCTCTCTGGGAAGTTAGTATGTAATGCAGCAGGTCTTTCCTCTTCATTCAGCAGGGCTGGTGTAAAAAGAAAATGGACTCTCTTGGTCCTGTTATAGACACAGCTGGGGAGAAAAATGTTTTTATTTAAGTAGGACCCTGTGGCCAATTGAAATAACTGAAACTTACTGCGGGCTGAACTTTAGAGTTGTCACGTTAGTACCCTTAAGGAACTCACAGAGCTCAGAGCAGGAGTGAATCCCACGCATGAGTGCTCAGGATGGAAAATGCCCAGGAGTCGGAAGCTGCATTCAAGCAGACAGAGGCCCAGATAGGAAACTGACAGGTAGGAAGAGCTGGAGTTGGACTGGAAGTGATCCAGAGCTGCGGGCCTGGAACTAGCATCAGCAAGTAGGACACAAGGACTAGAAGTACACCAGAATGGCAGGGCAGGGCTGAGTCAGAATGCAGGTAATAAAGCTGGGACAGAAATTAGTAGAGAACCAGAAGTGGATTCCTGAAGCTAAGAAACATGGCAATAAAAAATTCTGCATGCAAGAGGTATGATAGCAAGTTGTCTGGTTATGCATCGGGTTGCTGCAAAGTTTCCTGATTCTCAGCAATCCTTTTTGACAGAGCCCCAGCCAATCCCTGATGTCTGTGTAACGCCCCCTCAGGTAATATAGGTAAACTGCCGCCAAGGCAAGGGGTATGTTGCAACAAAAGAAATAACCCCACCTGCATCTGGGGGTAAAGGCAGACAGAGTGAGGGTTGCGAGTTGCCTTACAGCCACTGGGATAGATGAGCCTTGTGCCTGCCAGTGCCACCTCTCCCTCTTCCTTACCAGGAAGGAACTACCCACTTTTCGCCACCATTTCCTTGTAACAGGCAACAATTACCACATCATGCAAGAACCTTTCTACTGATAACGTTTAATGGTTATTATTAACTGAATTCAGGTTGGGAGGGAGGGCAATGGGGCATAAATCAGCAGAAAAAAATAAAACAAGCACTAAATATTCATGTACATACCTGGAACTTTTGAGTTTTGCTCACCCTGAGATTTCTCAAGATTAACAGGGAGGGTGGAGAACAGGGGAGAGCGGGGACAGGGGGAGGAGAGCTCGTACAGTGACACATCACATTTTCTCTCTTCTCTCCCCCAACAAACAGGCATTCTTTACCACAGGCCCCTGCAATTCTTGACCACAGGGCTGGTGCAAGAGTCTGTAGCACCATAGGCAGATCAATGTAACACTGCCCCCTTCCCAACCCACTCTGAGTTGAAAGTGCCCCTCTTACAGTGGTAGATATATATAGTCATGTTCTCCCTTTTACAGTTCTCTCTCTCTCTTATGTACCCTGCTTAGTCCCTTGTGGCCTCTTTACCTCGCATGTCTGCTGTTGCTGCAAACCATCATCACTCATGCTCTGCTCACCGTGACATGGGCCAGAAGTGCAGCGAGAGGTATGACAAAGTAGGAAATAGCACCACCTGGAGATTTTATGGTCCTGCCTGGAGACGCAGCAATTTATCTAAATTTCCAGAGTTTCCAGGCTAAATCCGGATAGTTCCAGATATGATCATGTAACTTCATTACTGATGATATTATATAAAAGTTCAACCATGAAAAAGAATAAAGTTGTACACATTTTTCAAACTTCAGATAGGACTTATCTCCTGGGTACCAAGTCACTATGCAGACAGACCCCCCCCCCCCCCCCTCAGAAAATCTGGTGGGGCTCAGATCTAGCCTATAAAGAGGCCGATAGAAGAAAATCTGACACACAGTAAAGGTTAGAATGTCTATTCCCCTGAGGCAAACTTTATCTCCTCTTCTCCTTTGTTTTGTTTCTTTCTTTTTTCCCAATAATGTCCCTTTTGGTAGAGCAGAGGGGAAAAAATCCACAGGCTTGAATTTACTCTTCTCCTTGCAGTTCCCCTGTTATAAGGTCCTTGCCATTTACACTCCAAACATTCGGCTGTGCTGTTACCAAGTTGTAGCACCTATTTATTAGGCACATGAAGAGATGACCCTGGACTACAGTTCCACTCCAGACCTAAAATTTTGGTTCTGTATGCAGGCCTTAACCAGATATCCATTTCTGGCTTCCATGCACAACTCTGAACCATTCCCCAGAAAACTCTGAGCATTCCCTAGAAACTTGTCAGTACTGCTTTTTTTGACTTAGGAATTCTCCCCCCATGAATATGGTTTTATCAAAAATATGCCTTTCTCCCTATCTGGTACATAGCTTCTCTTTTTCCTTCCTGGTTGCTTGCCAGCTCCCATAGGTCCAATAGAGTCTGGTGGTCTCCTTAAGTTGTCAAGTTAACCATGTAGTTGCTGATTCTGCAGCAGAGACATAAACCATGCAGAAACAAGTAATTCTTTGATCTCCCAGCTGGGAGAAAACTAGAGGGTTTGGCAATGGTTAAAGTCCCTTTGGAAGGTCTGAGGCTTTATCACTTTAACACTAAAGAAAATCAAAATTTACCCACCATACAAAATAGCTATCTTAAAATCAAAACAAATTAATATCATATTGGTATACTGCCTACCTGGCTTACTCCAGAAAGATTGCTTACCCATTATTGAACTTTTCAATAATGAAAAGTGAAATGAAAATAAGGTGAGGTTAGCCTCACCTCGGTGGTGGGAAAAGTATTAGAGTCGCTGCTGAAGGAAAGAATAGTGAACTATCTACAAGCAGCAGAATTGATGGACCAGAGGCAGCATGGTTTCACCAAGGGAAGGTCCTGTCAGACAAATCTGATCAACTTTTTTGATTGGATGACTAAGGAATTGGATCGAGGAAGAGCGCTCGATATCATCTACTTGGATTTTAGCAAAGCTTTTGATAAGGTTACGCACAGGAGGCTTCTGAATAAAATGAGAAGCTTGGGTGTGAGTGCCAAGGTGGTGGCCTGGATAGTAAACTGGTTGAAGGACAGAAGACAATGTGTGATGATAAATGGAACGTACTCTAAAGAGAGAGTGGTGATGAGTGGAGTACTGCAAGGGTTGGTGTTGGGACAGGTCCTGCTCAACATCTTTGTGAGCGACATCGTGGATGGGATAGAAGGTAAGGTTTGTCTATTTGCGGATGATAATAAGATCTGCAACAGAGTGGACACACCGGAAGGAGTGGAGAGAATGAGACGGGATTTAAGGAAGCTGGAAGACTGGTCGAAGTTATGGCAGCTGAGATTCAATGCCAAGAAGTGCAGAGTCATGCATATGGGGTGTGGAAATCCGAAATAAATGTATTCGATGGAGGGTGAAGGACTGATGTGCACGGGGCAGGAGAGAAACCTTGGGGTGATAGTGTCTAGCGATCTGAAGTTGGCAAAACAATGTGACGAGATAGCTAAAGCCAGAAGAATGCTGGGCTGCATAGAGAGAGGAATATCGACTAAGATAAGGGAAGTGATTATCTCCTTGTACATGTCCTTGGTGAGGCCTCAGCTGGAGTACTGTGCTCAGTTCTGGAGACCGTATCTTCGAAGGGACAGAGTCAGGATGGAGGCAGTCCAGAAGGGCGACCAAAAAGATGGATGGTCTTCATCGAATGACTTATGAGGAGAGATTGAAGAATCTAAATATGTATACCCTGGAGGAAATGAGGAGCAGGGGTGATATGATACAGATGTTCAGATACTTGAAAGGTTTTAATGATCCAAAGTCAATGACAAACCTTTTCTGTTGGAAAAAAATCAGCAGAACCAGGGGTCACGATTTAAAACTCCAGGGAGGAAGACTTAGAACCAATGTCAGGAAGTATTTCTTCACAGAGAGGGTGGTGGATGCCTGGAATGCCCTTCCGGAGGAAGTGGTGAAGACCAAAACTGTGAAGGATTTCAAAGGGGCATGGTATAAACACTGTGGATCCATAAAGCCTGGAGGAAGGGAATGAAGAAAAGCGATATGGGGGTGGCTTGCAGGAATAACGGCTACTACCTGGTGATTAGTACCCTTATTCAATAAACGTTCACACAGTTAATGCAACTCCAACATTGCTCTATGCTTCAATGGCAAGAGGAAATGTGGAAAAGAGGATTTGCATTCAGGCAACAACCCACAAGGTAGCAATCTGGGTAAACAAATAAACGTGGGAGTAGCTTGCTTGTTGTGGCAGTTACTACCCCAAACCAAGAAAGCCTGATACTTCACTTTCAATGCTTATCCAGCGTAAATCTCTGCTTCAACATTATCTCTGCTTCAATGGTAGGGGGAATGAAGATAAGAGGATTTACATTCAAACAACCAACAAGGACTGAATTGCACAGTCTGGGTAAACAAATAAGTGAGGGAGTAGCTTGCTTGTTGCGGAGGTTACTTCCCTGAACCAGTTAAGCTTGTTACTTCACTTGGAAAGCATATCCACCGCAGCTCAGTGCTTCAACGGCAGGGGGAATGAAGAAAAGAGGATTTATATTCAGACAACAACCAATAAGGACTGAATTGCACAGTCTGGGTAAACAAATAAGCATGAGAGTAGCTTGCTTATTACGGTGGTTACTACCCCTAACAAATCAAGCCTGACACTTCACTTTGAATGCATATCCAGCACAGCTCACTGCTTCAACGGCAGGGGAGGAATGAAGAAATAGGATTTAGATCCAGCCAACATCTAATAAGGCATTGATCTGAGCAGTATGAGTATACAAACATCAGGGAAACTTGCTCAATATGACGGATACTACCCTCAAACATTAAGTCTTATACTTCACTTTGATACAGCTCCAACACTGCTCTCTGCATCAATGGTGGGGGTGGAAGGAAATTAGAATAAAAAAGCTACCAGTAAGGGCCCTGAACTCAGCGGTCGGAGTAACAAATAAGTATGAGAAAATAAATGTGAAAGCTTGCTGGGCAGACTGGATGGGCCTATTGGTCTTCTTCTGCCGTCATTTCTATGTTTCTATGTTTCACAAAAGAATTCCATACTCCAGAGACAATAATCTAAGGAGACTTTACATGTAAATGATTTGCCAAGATCCCCCTCTTGTGACTTGTTTCTTGATGCAATGGATGCCTTAGGATGGACTCAATACATCCCTGAAGTGACCAAAAAGCAGCCAATACACTTGATCTCATATTCACAAATCCAAACTATTACAATATAAGTACTAAACACAAGACAATCCCATGGTCTGATCACCATCTAATCAAAGCAGATCTATTATACAAATAAGGAAAAGCTCTGAAATGAAAAACACCCAAACATTCAGAAAGAAAATAAAAATGGAAATACTAACAAATGCATTAGAGATCAAAATTAATGATTGAAACCTAAACAACTGCTATGAGGCATTTGATTCATGGTGAAAAATGATCAAATAAATTGCAGATGAATATAGCCAAATCCAAACAAAAACTACAAACAAAAATAAAGAAAATCAGAGAAAAAATGAACTCCTGGTATAATGAACTGAAAGAGTAAAAAAAACCCCAAAAAACTACTAAGAAAGCTAGATAAAAGATGGTGAAAAAACCCTACAGATAAATCACTAAGATACAAATCATACCTATCCCAATACCGAGCATTAACGAACAAATCAAAAAAAGAATATTACGCAAAACTGATACATGCAGTAATATTCAACTCAAAACTCTTGTTTGAGACAGTTAAATCTAATTAATGACCCTTCTTCACACCAAACAACGAACATTAATTTTACAAAAACATCATGTAATGACTATATAATAGCACTAAGCACTTAATAGCACTTTAAATTACGCGGTAATTTAAAGGCCTTTAAATTACCGCGCCTCCCACAGGCTTCCCTCTTTGCGTCCATCCGATCTCAGCTACAGCCGACCCTCTCCCTCCGCAGCCGGGGCTCTCGTGACCCAATTGGGGCCGGAGCCCGCTCACTTTACCTCGAGCCGTGCTGTGGAGGCGGACCCCTGCAACGAGAAAAGACGCAGGAACTAAAGAATCTAAGGACAGACACGAAAACGAAACTAAAAAGCTGCCGACCCAGCGCGGTGAGTGAGCCACGCCCCTGAGAGGCTCTAGACCTATCAGAGGGCTCAACAAAGGCCTTTAAATTACCACGCCTCCCACAGGCGTCGCGCGCCGGGCGTCGCGCGCCCGAAGGAGCGCAACCTAAGGGGCCTGCCCCTTAGCACGCCCCTTGGAGCGTCTCAGAGCAAGAGCCGCTACTCACCCTTATCCATTTATCCAGCGATCATACATCCACCCATACAGTATCCAACAGCACTCATCCAGTCTCCAGCAGCATTCATCCAGCAGCACTCATCCAGTCTCCAACAGCACTCATCCAGTCTCCAGCAGCACTCATCCAACAGCACTCATCCAGTCTCCAGCAGCATTCATCCAACAGCACTCATCCAGTCTCCAGCAGCACTCATACAGTATCCAGCAGCACTCATCCAGTCTCCAGCAGCATTCATCCAACAGCACTCATCCAGTCTCCAGAGGCACACATCCAATCTCCAGCAGCACTCATCCAACCCCTAGCAGCACACCCAGGCTCCAATAGCACTCATCCAGCACCGATCCAACCTGAACAATAATGTACTACCGTCCACGCACCTACAAATCACTCATCCCAATCATGATTTCCCCCACTACACAGTTACTAGGTCTCACCCTATTCACCATAATCCTATTCAACGCCCAATCTCTCACCAACAAAACTCTTATACTCAACGACATACTGCAGGACACAACCCCTGCTTTTGCGCCATAACAGAAACATGGCTCAAATCCACGGACATCACACTCATCAACCAACTACCAACTCAGACCTACGATTTCTTCTCCATCCCAAGACAAAAAAAAAGAGGAGGGGGTATCTTCCTAGCTGCAAAAAAATCCTTAAGGTTCTCACACCATCCCATTAGTACAACAACTAAATTAGAACTAGGATTGTTCAAATCAGAACAACTCCAAATCCTGCTAGTCTACGCCCCTCCAGGCTTACTAGAGTCAGACTCCTCTCCTATCATTGAAACCATAACTCTGCATCTCAATCTTGACTCCCCTGCTATAATCCTGGGTGACTTCAATTTACATGTTGACAAAGTCCCCCTCTCAACAAACTGTGAAGCCTTCCTCACCGCACTGTCAGCGATGGGTTTCAGACAACAAATTAATAAACCCACCCACAAAGCAGGCCATATGCTCGATCTACTCTTTACAAACCCTGGTATTTCTCTTACAAAACAACCAAATTGCAAAAAAGTCCCATGGTCAGATCACTCTCTAATCTCCACCAGCTTTTCTCTACCTCGATCAGACTCCAAACTCAACTCAAGACCCTCTTTCCTATACAGAAAACCTTGCAACTCGGAACATCTAAGTAAATCTCTAACCTCGGATCTACCTCTCATCTATGTATCTACCCCTAACTCTGCCCTCCAATCCTGGTCTAAAATAACAAAATCTATAGCAAACACTCTCTGCCCACTGACAACCAAAACAAGGTCTGCTAATGCATCCAAACGACATCCCTGGTATAATGAGGAACTACGAAAGCTCAAACAATTACTTCGGCAAAAAGAAAGAAAATGGCGCAAAGCCCCATCACCAGCCTCACTCTCTGTTTACAAACGATCACTCCATCTTTACAAAAGTACCACGTTGAAAATCAAAAGAGACTACTATGCCCGAAAGGTTCATCATCTCAGCTTTGACTCAAAAGCTCTATTTGCCTTCGTATCCAGCCTCACTAAACCTATCACTCCATATATACCACCCGAACAAGCCCAGACTAAAGCAGACGAATTGGCTCTTCATTTTAACAAAAAAATATCGGATCTCCTTAATCAGCTGATTCCAAACACTACGTCTCCAGATAACACATATCTCCCCCAAAATAAAGACATCCAGCTTAATGCCTTTGAACCCATCACAATCTCAGAGATACAAACGGTTCTAAAAAGAATGAAACTGTCATCACACCCATTTGATCAAATCCCTACTAAACTGCTTCTTCTCATCCCTGACACAATAGCAAAAACACTAGCAGATATTATAAACTGCTCTTTATCACATGGTATCTACCCAGATGACCTTAAAACTGCCTCAATTAAGCCACTGCTAAAAAAACCAAATCTAAATGCACGTGATCCCAACAACTTCCGCCCTATTTCCAACCTACCATTCTTAGCTAAAATCATGGAAAAACTGGTAAACACCCAACTATCCAACTACCTAGAGGACCACAGTATTCTGTCTCCAAACCAATATGGTTTTCGCAAAGCCGCTAGCACCGAAACACTACTAATCTCACTCATGGACTACCTACTCTCTGGTATTGATAAAGGCCAAGCATATTTACTAATCCTCCTAGACTTCTCGGCGGCCTTTGACACTGTCAACCACGCCCTTCTTCTAAAACAGCTGGCAAACATTGGTTTAACAGGTGCCACTCTAAACTGGTTCAAATCATTTCTAGAAAACCGAGGATACAGAGTCAAAATTCATAACACAGAATCCCAATATCACCCTTCTAATAGAGGAGTGCCGCAAGGATCATCACTTTCACCCACCCTTTTCAATGTCTACCTGCTACTAGGGATGTGCAGAGCAAAAGTTTATGTCCATATGTCCATATGTCCAAAGGGGGTCCCATTTGCGGTCAATATGGACATAAAAAAATTAAATGAGTTGGGTATATGTCCATATGTCACCCATTAAAGTCAATGGGGGAAGGATTTCCAGCCTATTTTTGGCTGCAGAATTGTGGTTTTCTTATCAATTGGCCCAGGAGAGAGTTCCCTTTCCTTTGTGCAGGGAAGTACTCCCTGGAAAGGGTCCACCCCTAGAGTTGGGTGTACCCGGTGTTTACATTGGCGTCCAGTGAATATCGTTGGCGTCTAGTGAATTCCGTTGGCGTCTAGTGAATTCAGACGTTACTTACGCACTTCAGCTGATGACAAAGGAATTGGAGGATCTCTCAGAAATAAGAATACGTGTGGGAACACAAGGTCTGGATGAACAGGCAGGCACAGCAATGGAGTTAAAACACAAGTAGGAACACAAGGCCTGGATGAACAGGCAGGCACAGCAATGGAGTTAAAACACTTTTGGGAACACAAGGCCTGGATGAACAGGCACATGAACTAGGTTAAAACACCTGTGGGAACACAAGGCCTGGATGAACGGGCACAGCAATGGAGGTATAACACTTGTAGGAACACAAGGGCTGGATGAACAGGCACATGTGTGGTGAAGAGTTTCTCAGATGACATCAGGGTGACATTTGGCTTAGGACCAATATGCTAAATCAACTTTCCTTAAAGGAAAATTAAGTAAAACTGAAAACATCTCCTTGGCTGGAGATTGCAATACAAAGGAACTGGAGCAGGAAGGTGAATTTAAATTTCTAGGAGCAGAGGTTGGTGGAAACATTCAGCATAATACTATAGGAGAGTAAAGTTGATATTGAAGAGTACCTTAACAGTGCCAGCTTGCAATCCCCGCATTATCATACAGTTTTGGATTAGTAGACTAACCTAATATATATCTTGAAGAATTGGATGTAAAAGCGAGAAAGCTCCTCCATGCCCATCAGGAAACTTATAAGAACCAGTGTATGCTGAGATTGTTCATATCTAGGGCTGAAGGTGTTATGGGTCTTATTGAAATTGATTACACCTATAGAGCTACATAATATCATCCATGGACCCAAATACTAAAATAGTTCAGAAGTACAAAAACTAGCAACCATCCTCAGTCTCAGTCTTTAAGCTAGGACAATCATTCTGGGGTATAGAGGGAATGACTAAAGATCCACAGTACACAAAGGTAAAGAAGCTACAGAATTGGCAAGACAAGAAACTCTTTTTAAAGAATTGGACCAGCAAACAAGAAAGGATAGTTGGCAGAAGCATAAGTACAGTGGGAAGTACAGAGACCTACTTCAGTAATCCCATGTGAATCAAGATTTGACAAAGCAATGGTCGAGAAGAGGTGAATTGAAACCTATGGATGAGAGACTGGTAACTATAGCACAGGATAGTAGACTGCAGATGAGATGGTTTAGCCAGCATCGAAAAGAATGATAAAATGGACAAATGCAGATTCTGCAGAGCAGACTACACATCTCGTTGCCGGATGTGATGTCAGAAGGCCTGTATACAGAGAGGCACAACAAAGTAGCATGGCTTATTCATTGGAAGCTGTGTAAACTTAAGACTTGGCTTTTCCTTCAAGCCTCCCCCTAATTTTTCTAAACCGTCAATATACCTCCGAATCAGACTACGCTTACCTGACTAGACGCCCCGCCTAGTCTCAGCGTTACGTTTTTCACACTTAGTTATGCTGTCCTTTGTTTTCCGGCTTCCCTAGCCCCCCCAAGTTCTTTCTCCTTGTTATATGTAATTTTTGCTTCTTGTTAAATGGTTTACCCCATGTTCCATGTAAACCGATTTGATATGAATCTATTCATGAATGTCGGTATAGAAAAGTGTTAAATAAATAAATAAATAAGGGCTGCACAGTAGACGCCGGTCAGGCACAGCGATTCATGTCAAGAACATGTGCTGCAGTGCTTACATTATCTTGAGCATAGGAGGCAATTGGAGCTGCTGCAAGGCTTTCAATAGCTTTTATTCATCTTGCCATTCACAAGGAAAATCTGGAAAGCCAAGCAATGGCAGGTTTACTTTCAAGAACACTAGCATTTCCATCAAGTCTGGTGACAGCCTTGAGCGGTGAGGGCTCATGATATCCCCTGTCATTGAAAAGACACGTTCACTGGGCACACTGGTTGGTGGACATTACAGATATCCTTCAGCCACTTTGGCTAGGTGTGGCCAGACAGTGGACTTGTGTGCCCAATATGCCAGCGGATCTGTCTGCGTGTTCTCTATCGGCTCTGAGAGATACCGTGTCACTGACAGCTGTGCTGCTGTCTCCTCCTGTGCTTGGGAGGGCTGAGAGTCACTCGATCCAGTTACTTTCTCTCTCGCCTGTTGCACAACTGATGAATCTTTATGGCCGACATGCCTTGGGCGTTCTGACGTGGAGGAGGAGGTACTAATAATAGTATCTGTCGCTGACACAGTGCTTCTCCTGCCAGGGCTAGCAGCAGCACAACTCTGTGACGTGCCTGCTGTTTCCACCTCTGCTTGAAGCCTAATCTGTCTCCGCCTATAACGCTCCTCATCACGGACCTTTGCTAACAACAGCTCCTTCACAAATGACAGACAATTGGTCTGTAGGGCGAGTTTACCTTTCACACGGGGATCACAGACAGAGGCGAGCATGTATGTGCTGTCCTCTGTTAAAGGCCTTAATCTGTCTTTCACCTGCTGCTGCAAAACGTCCACACACTGCAGCACCTCAGCAGTCATTCCCTCTTTGTGTTTAAAGCCCTCCAAATGGTCATCCAGGAATTTCACTATAGGGATGATGTCAGCCAAGGTGGCACTTCTGGAACTCAGCTCCTCCGTGACATCCTTGAAGGGCTGCAGGATTTGTACCAGCTCACTCATGACTAACCAATTGTGATGCCCTAGGGGATTCTGCACACCTATGTCTATTGTACCAGAAAGTTCATGAAGGGGTGTCTGCAGCTCCAGTAACCTCTCCAGCATCATAAAGGTGGAATTCCACCGGGTGGCAACGTCTTGAATGAGACGCTTCTGAGGCATATCCAAATCAGTCTGCTTTTCTCGGAGAACCTGCCCCGCCCTGACACTTCTGTGGAAGTGTGCTGCTATGTTCCTGCACTTGTGTATTAACCTACGCAGGTATTCAGTCTCCTTGTCCTTGGACTCCAAGCCCAGACCTGACTTCACTACCAGATGCAGAGTGTGTGCAAAACATCGGATGTTCTTAAACCGCCCATCGCTTATGGCCTTAACCATGTTTGCACCGTTGTCTGTGACAAAAAAGCCTGCCCGCGTTTTACTGTCTCGCTGGTGTACTTGCCAGCTCGCCAGCATCTTTCTGATGCATGCTAGAATATTGGCAGCGGTATGGGCATGGTCCGTCAGGTGGGTGTGCAGTAAAGCCCACCTCCACCCTGATGCTTGTTCAGTAATAGAGCTGCTGGCTGCCCCTGCCTCTGCCATGTCCCACCAGTGTGCTGTCAGAGAGAGGTAAGAGTGTGCAGCGTTCATGGCGGTCCAGATATCGCAGGTGAAATGCACTCTTCCGTCTGCCTTACCTAGCAGTGCTTGCAAGCGACTGAGACAGTGCTTGTACAGGCTGGGGATGACCTTTCTACTAAATGTGGTTCTGGAGGGGACTTTGTAATTTGGAAGTACGACCTTCAAAAAACGTTTGAAACCCACATTCTCCACTAACTGCAGGGGCTGGTCATCAAGGGCAATCATTTCCCCAATGCTCCTGGTTACAACTTTTGAGGCTGCCTGCCTCCTATCCCGGGATAGCGTTAGCGCACTCCACCCCATTTCCTCCATGGTGCATTGTCGCTTCTGCCACGTGTCAGTGGGTTGCTGGCCTGCCGCCTGACTGCTAGAAGGGTATGAGGGCGTGGGCTGACTCTGCTGCTTTCCTACCACTGCACCCTGGTTGGAAGGGGAAGGGGTCCCCCGACGGAAAATGGCACCATCCCCAGATGGCAGTAATCTTGTTGGGTGTTGCCTCTTTATATGATGCTCCATGCCAAAATTTGATAGATGTCCCAGTTGCTTGCCTCTGCTAATATCCCTGGCACAGTAATTACACCGAGCATAACGCGGGTCTTCCGTCACTTTAAAATGTGCCCAGATCGCAGATTTCTTTTGTGATCCTCCTCTCTTTCCCACCCTGGGGGTGGATGGTGGCACTGGAGTTGAGGTACTACTGGGTGTGGGTGGTGCACCCACTGCACCCGGCGAAGCAATGCCAGCGGGGGCAACAGTCACCCTCTGTCTCCCTTCTGACAGCTCTTCCTCCTCCTCGATATCAGTGGAATGTCTCCCCTGCCGCAGAATTCTGGAGGTGGAGGCTAAAACAGGACTAACTGACAATTCTACCGAAGATTGCTCAGGTATTACATCTTCCGTTTCTGATGAGAATCCCATCCAAGAAGATTCTTCTTCTGAATCAGAAGCTAACAGTGCCAGCGCTACCTTGTCACCGCGAAGTTTTGCAGGACACTTCTGTCCCCTGGCTGCTCTTGGGTGTGTAACTTTTGTCTGGCTAGACTCTGCCTCCTCTTCACTCTCCTCCAAAACTACAGTGCCAGAAACACGTGGTGGCAATTGCAAAGTTTCATGGTCTGATTTCTTTTTTTTTGCCATGGAACTGCCATCCCCTACAAAGACGTTTGATTGCGACAGTTGCCTTTTTAGCTGTACTGGTGGTGTTGCGCTGGTGTCTTTTGCGGTGCCACCGCTGCCATTCCCACTAAGTCGCTTGCATCTCTCTTTCCCTGACATTATGGATTTAATGTCAATGAGTACTAGTGGTAACACTGCCCACTGTCCCACAATAATAATGTTCGGTCTGTTTAAAATAACAAAATTAACAGACCCACTCAAGAAGAATGCTCAGTCTGTTTAAAATAACAAAATGAACGGACCCACTCAAGGACAATGCTTTTAAGTCTGTTTAAAAATAGCAGATTGAACAGACTCGCTGAAGGCCAATCTTCACTCTGTTTATGCCCACTGCCTCACTGCCTGCCTGGCAATGCACGGAATGTGTCTGTCTGTGTCACTGTGCGGTGAGTCCACACAGGACGACTAGCTTCCTTTTAAGTAGATATGAGGCAGAGTACTGCCAGTGCCACCCCTGGCACTGCCCACCCAGCACTGAAGCACTCAAGGACAATGCTTTTAAGTCTGTTTAAGAATAGCAGATTGAACAGACTCGCTGAAGGCCAATCTTCACTCTGTTTATGCCCACTGCCTCACTGCCTGCCTGGCAATGCACAGAATGTGTCTGTCTGTGTGTAGTGAGTGCACAGAGAACCAGCTTCCTTTTAAGTAGATATGAGGCAGAGTACTGCCAGTGCCACCCCTGGCACTGCCCACCCAGCACTGAAGCACTCAAGGACAATGCTTTTAAGTCTGTTTAAGAATAGCAGATTGAACAGACTCGCTGAAGGCCAATCTTCACTCTGTTTATGCCCACTGCCTCACTGCCTGCCTGGCAATGCACGGAATGTGTCTGTCTGTGTGTGTGCAGTGAGTGCACAGAAAACCAGCTTCCTTTTAAGTAGATATGAGGCAGAGTACTGCCAGTGCCACCCCTGCCACTGCCCACCCAGCACTGAAAGACTCAAGGACAATGCTTTTAAGTCTCTTTAAAAATAGGAAATTGAACAGACTCACTGAAAGGCAAATGTTCACTCTGTTTATGCCCACTGCCTGCCTGGCAATGCACGGAATTTGTCTGTGTGTGTCACTGTGCGGTGAGTCCACACAGGACGACTAGCTTCCTTTTAAGTAGATATGAGGCAGAGTACTGCCAGTGCCACTCCTGCCACTGCCCACCCAGCACTGAACCACAATGCTTTTAAGTCTGTTTAAAAATAGCAGATTGAACAGACTCGCTGAAGGCAAATGTTCACTCTGTTTATGCCCACTGCCTCACTGCCTGCCTGGCAATGCACTGAATGTGTCTGTGTGTGTGCACTGCAGTGCACATAGAACTAAAGTAGATATGAGGCAGAGTACTGCCAGTGCCAGTGCCACCCCTGGCACTGCCCAGGATAAAATGAACAGAATCACTCAATAACAATGTTCTTTTTTTTTTTTTTCCCTAACAAAGAATCTGTTCTGTGTTGTCTATCAAATGTGGTTCTGTTCTGTGTTGTGTCTATCAAATCTGGTTCTGCTTTCTTGTCTGCCTCAGCCTGCCTGAGCCTGCACCCAGCCCGATCCCGAGCCCACCTCCCCACTCAATCGCTGAAAATGTCCGTAATTCCTCGTGCTGCTGCTGCTTTTATAGTGCTGGCTCGTCAGGAAATCCTCAGAGAAGCACTGAATGACAGCGCGATTCGCTGCATTCAGTGCTTCTCTGAAAAAGTGAACGCTGATTCGCTGCGTTCCGGTATCCATGCCGACCTGTGCCACCCTTTCCTGTGAGTCACTGCGACTCACAGGACAGGGTCAGACAGGTCGGCATGGTTACCGCAGGGGCGCCGCCATTTTGAGGTAATCCGGGGCTCCGAGCTCGCAGCTAATGGCGGCGAGAAAGCGCGCGCATCGCGGTTCGCCGTATCCAACATAGCTATGTTGGATATGTGGGAAAACCGCTCGTATACGCCCCATCACTTTTTTAAGTTAAAAAAAAATATGCGTAGCGTTTTACATATGCGGTCAATACGAATGCACACCCCTACCTGCTACCACTCTGTCAACTACTTACAAAATTAAGCCTGAAACATTTCCTTTTTGCAGATGACATACAGATCGTAATCCCTATAAAAGAATCAATCTCAAAAACAATGGAATACTGGGACAGTTGCTTATTAGAAATTAAACTTCTCCTCAACAGTCTAAACCTTGTACTCAATGCTTCGAAAACAGAATTCCTGCTCATATCACCGGAAAACAATAACACACTTCCTAAACCACCCCCACTCCTTCAAACAGCCCACGTAAGAGACTTAGGAGCCTTCCTAGACAATTGCCTCAACCTCAAACAATTCATTAACCAAACCACCAAGGATTGCTTCTACAAATTACATATCCTGAAAAGAATAAAACTGCTGTTTCACACTCAGGACTTCAGAACAATCTTGCAAGCAATAATCTTTTCCAAACTAGATTATTGCAACTCATTACTATTAGGCCTCCCAGCTTCTTACACCAAACCTTTACAAATGGTTCAGAACTCTGCAGCTAGAGTCCTTACAAATTCCAGGAAAATTGACCACATTTCACCCATTCTCAAAAACCTCCATTGGCTTCTGATCCACTATAGAATCATGTACAAAACCATTAACATCATATACAAAACCATCAACCAACACACGCAACTCGACCTACAAATACCACTTAAAAAATACACCTCCGTCAGGCCTATCAGGGAATACTACAAAGAGTCACTCCAAATTCCAAAGGCCAAAACCTACCAACACAAATCCTTGAGTCTCAGAGCCTTCTCATCAGCAGGTCCAGCTCTATGGAACTCTATCCCAACTGATTTGAGACAAGAGCCTTGCCCTTTAACTTTCAGGAAAAGACTAAAAACTTGGCTTTTCAAAAAAGCATTTCCTAGCCCTGAATAATACCACCACTAAATAATACAAACTCGTACGCAATAACTGGATGTAAACACGAATCAACCATCCTCAAACCCTCGCTCATTAACTTCTACTGGATATATTAGGGGTGTGCATTCGGATTGACCGCATTAGTAAAACGCAACTCATATTTTTTTTTTACTTAAAAAATTGATTCGACATAAACGATCGGATTTCCCACATATCGAAAATAGATATGTTCGATATGTGGGAAATCGCGATTGTTGAGCCAAAATAAAAATATAAACCCCCTCACCCTCCTTAATCCCCCCCCCCCCCCCACTTACCACAACTCCCTGGTGATGGAGCGAGGAGTGAGGACGCCATTTCTGCAATCCTTGGCGAGAAGCATGTGACGTCGGCAGCACGTCGAGTGACGCCGGCGTCACGTGATTCCCGGCTCGTTCGCGCCGGACGGCTCGTTCGGCCCAAAAAGAACTTTTGGCCAACTTGAGGGGGTCAGGAGGCCCCCCCAAGCTGGCCAAAAGTTCTTTTTGGGCCGAACGAGCCGTCCGGCGCGAACTCGCCGGGAATCACGTGACGTCGCGTCTGAGTGACGCGGCGCCACGTGATTCCCGGCGAGTTCACGCCGGACGCTCGTTCGGCCCAAAAAGAACTTTTGGCCAGCTTGGGGGGGTCAGGAGGCCCCCCCAAGCTGGCCAAAAGTTCTTTTTGGGCCGAACGAGCCGTCCAGCGCGAACGAGCCGGGAATCACGTGACGCCGCGTCACTCGACGTGCCACCGACGTCACATGCTTCTCGCCAAGGATTGCAGAAATGACGTCCTCACTCCTCGCTCGATCACCAGGGAGTTGTGGTAAGTCTGGGGGGGGGATTAAGGAGGGTGAGGGGGTTTAAATTTTTTTTTTGCACGTATGTACATATACCTAACTCATTGGATTTTTTTTATGTCCATATTGGCCGCAAGTGGGACCCCCTTTCGGACATAAAAAATATGAACATAAAATTTTGCTCTGCACATCCCTAGGATATATATCATTCCATTACCATTCACATCTGTGTCATATTTATTTATTTATTTACCGATGTACCGTTTCATAGTCTTATTTTTCACTCACTATTCTAATATACCGATAGGCTGAAATGAAAATATTGTGCTATTCTATTTATCCTCTCCCTATTTTCAATAGGCTGAAATGTAAATATTGTGCTGTTCTATTTCTCCCCATCCAGTTCCAAGTTTATTTTCCTTGTTTAATTGTAACTTTCTCTCTCCCTTTATCTGATTCACTGTATTTAAAGTTCAAAGTTCTTATTGAAAATATTGTTTTTTACGTTATGTTATGCTTTACACTCCTTGTTATTTGTAAACCGGGTTGATGTCATACTGGTCATGAAACTCGGTATAACAAAAACAATAAATAAATAAAATAAATAAAACTAACAGAAAAAATCAAGATGCTGAAACAACAAATCAATTATTTCTACCCTCTTGTCGCAACAGAAGACCTATCTGCACAAGATAAATAGTCATCATTTGACAGAGTATCGAAGCTAGAGATAAGCAAAATTATAGGCAAACTAATATCTGCTACTCATCCCCTTGACCTGATATCAGCCACCTTGCTGAAACAACTAAACCAGACAATAACCCCTAACAACGCTAGCCAACCTCACCTTTGCGGAAGGTTATATGCCCCAAGGTCTAAAACAGACAGTTATAAAATCAATTTTATAAAATAAATCCGGAAGACCCGATTGGGATAATTATCGGCCAATCTCAAACTTAACCTTCATTGCGAAAATACTAGAAAGCATTCCTTATCCAATTAGAGAATCATCTTCTTGAAGACAAAAAAAACCACTTTATCCTTCCCAATTTGGATTCCAGAAAAATCATTCAACAAACTCTTCTTCAATCCTTAACTGATCCTCTATTACAGGGGTTTTGACTCAAACGAATTATACTGCCTAGTTGTGATTGATTTAACAGTTGCCTTTGACACCGTTGACCATAATCTGCTATGCCATAGGGGTGTGCATTCGATCCCTACATATTGGCAATCCACAACAGATGTGGCCATATTCGTTGTATTCGTGGGGAAGCGAAACGTTTCGCAATTCCCCACGAATACACAAATCTTCACCGAATTATTCAGCCGCCTAAAGAAGCCAATTTAAACAAACCCCCCACCCTCCTGACCCCCCAAAACTTACCAAAACTCCCTGGTGGTCCAGCAGGGGGTCCGGGAGCCATCTCCTGCACTGACACCCTGGGCTGTCGGTTTCAAAATGGCGCCGATAGTCTTTGACCTACCATGTCACAGGGGACACCGGTGCCATTGGTCAGCCCCTGTCACATGGATGGCCGGTGCCATCTTGTGCTCCTACCATGTGACGGGGCTGACCAATGGCACCAGTAGCCCCTGTGACATAGTAAAGGCAAAGACTATCGGCGCCATTTTGATTACTGGCAGCCGATGGCCTGAGTGTAGGAGATCGCTCCCGACCCCCGCTAGACCACCAGGGACTTTTGGCAAGACTTGGGGGACCCTGCTGACCCCCACAAGACTTGCCAAATCCAATGGGGGTCCGGGAGCGACCTTCTGCACCCGGGCCATCGCCTACCATTATTCAAATTAGCGCCGATAGCCTTTGCCCAAACTATGTCACAGGGCCGACCATCGGCCCTGTGACAAAGTGAGGGAAAAGGCTATCGGCACCATTTTGAATACTGGCAGTTGATAGCCTTTGCCCTCATTATGTCACAGGGGCCGACGGTCGGCCCTGTGACATAGTTTGGGCAAAGGCTATCGGCGCCAATTTGAATAATGGTAGGCGATGGCCCGGGTGCAGAAGGTCGCTCCCGGACCCCCACTGGATTTGGCAAGTCTTGTGGGGGTCAGCAGGGTCCCCCAAGTCTTGCCAAAAGTCCCTGGTGGTCTAGCGGGGGTCCGGGAGCGATCTCCTGCACTCGGGCCATCGGCTGCCAGTAATCAAAATGGCGCCGATAGTCTTTGCATTTACTATATCACAGGGGCTACTGGTGCCATTGGTCAGCCCCGTCACATGGTAGGAGCACAAGATGGCGCTGATTGCCATGTGACAGGGGCTGACTAATGGCACCGGTAGCCCCTGTGACATAGTAGGTCAAAGGCTATCGGCGCCATTTTGAAACCGGCAGCCGAGGGTGTGAGTGCAGGGGTTGACTCCCGGACCCCCCCCGCTGGACCACCAGGGAGTTTGGTAAGTCTTGGGGAGGTCAGGAGGGTGGGGGGTTGTAGTTAATTTAATTTTAGTGGGGAAACAAATAGAAATTGACGTATTAATGTATCGGGGCGCCATACGGCTGAATGCAACGTATCTGCCCGCCAATGAATCTGAATCCCGAATGCAACGTATGGCGTCCCTCTGCACATCCCTACTATGCCAACAGTTGAAAAACATCACAATTGATGGCAATGGGCTAATATGGTTCTCCTCTTTCCTCACAGATAAATCATTACAAGTAAAACTTGACAATCACTTGTCCGATTCCTTCTAAAGCTTAACAGGCATACCACAAGGATCAGTGTTATCAGCAACATTTAATATCTATATGTTGCGCATATGCAAATTACTAACACACCTGGGATTAAACTTCTTTCTATATGCGGATGATCTAAAATTCTATATCCCTCTAACAAAATCATTTGAAAAAACATCACTAATTTCTGAATATATGATTAAAAAAGAAAAACTAGCACAATGGAAACTCTCAAGGCCCCCCCCCCCCCCCCGAAAATAAAACTGAAATTATTTGGTTGAGCCGCAACCCACCAAAATCTATACCCGCAGGGATAGATCTCAGAAGCTGCCATGTAATCCCAGCAATCCAAGTGTGAGATCTAGGGGTCCAAATCAATTAAAATTTAATAATGAAAGCCCACTTAAGCAAATTGATTAGATCTGGTTTCTACAAGCTGCGGATTCTGAGCTGATTGAAACCTTTACAAAGCACAACAGATTTCAGAACAGTATTACAATCTCTCATATTCTCAAACCTGGATTACTGTAATTCCTTACTTCTAGATCTTCTGGCAAGTCACTTAAAACCTCTGCAACTACTGCAAAATGCCACAGCTAGACTATTGTCTGGAGCAGTGGTTCTCAACAGGTGTGTCGGGACACACTAGTGTGTCGCAAAGTCCCAGGAGGTGTGTTACAGAGCCAGCAGAAGACTGCTCTTTCCTCATCATTCTGGGCTGGAGTTGGCTGACAGGAAGCTGCTACTGCTTCCTTCTCTTCCTGGTCTGTGGGAGGTTTTTCTCTTCTCCTTCACCCAGATCAGAGAGAGATCACCAACTCCTATTCATATGGGCCCGGAAGGACACTAACTTTATATTCCTCTGCCTGGCAGTGAGGCTGCTGATGCTCTCTTCACCCCAGGGGCCTGGATGTGAAAGCAGGAGAATAAAGGGAAAATGTACAAGCTCTGTATATCTGCTGCTGCTGCCTCATCTTCCTCTCCTCAGTGCTTCTTGTACTCATCTGCTGCTGGTAAAGAGGGAGGGAGACTCTGGATTGGACTGAAGTTTTTTCTACTGGCTGGGAGCCAGGAGGAGGGGTAAATGTATTAGTCAGGAAGGCATGGGGAGATAGGGAGTCAAGAGTCTGCTGGGTATTAAGGGGTGGGGGGGGGGGGAAGAGGTTGGGGTTGCGGGTTGCTGGACAGGGAGGAGAGATGGAAATGGAGAGAGAGATGGAGGTGCGGAGCTGCTAAGCAGGAAGGGGTAGGAAAGAGGTGGTCAGAGGTATTCTGGGTAGGGAAGGAGAGAGGGAAGCGCAGAAAGTTGAGCAGGGGAGAGAGGGAGCATGGGGAAGAGGGTGTGGGGTGGAGGGTGTCGGGGATGTTGGATAGGGATAAGCATATGAAGGGATGATTGAGTAGTTGGGAGAAGTGAGGGGTAATGGGGGCAAGGACGGGAGTGACTGGGTACAAGGGCCATACTATGTCAGTTTTGAGAATATGTATTTCTTCTCTTTGAACTTTTCTTAGTGTAGGTGGAAATATATTTTTGTTTCTAATCTCCAGTTTTGCACTGCATGCAGAAGGTGGTCTTGGGGTTTCCACATTTGTAATTTATGGACTTTTATTCTATATTTGGTGAAGGCAGGTCTGTCTGTGTTCTGTGTGTATGTGACTGAGATGAGGTACTTTAGAGCAGCGGTTCTAAACCGGTGTGTCGCGGCACACTAGTGTGTCGCGAAGCACTGGCAGGTGTGTCACACACCCGCTACTCTTCTCCCCCCTTTCATCTCAACGAGACAAGCACTGCTGCCATTCCTGCTTGGGCTATCAGCACATTCAAGCCCCAAGGGGGAACGGCAGCAGTATTTGTAGAAGCCGGCAACAGGAACATGACCTTTTCTTCTTCCCGCCCCTGTGGCCCGGAAGAGGGTGATGTTTACCAGGCATGCAGGAAGAAGAAAAGGCCATGCATGCTTGCTGCTGCTGCAGAAATTGCACCTCAAGGTTCTCCCCGGCCCCACTACACTCAGCAGTTTTTCCTGTGCTGCGATCATTGCGGCACAGAGCAGTCAGCTGAGAATGTGGCCGCTGGGATTTCCTGCCGCGCAGCTGTTGGGGAAAGCCGTCCATTAGCTGCCCGGACCTGGAGCTGAAGATCGATGCTGGCTGGTCACTTTGCCAGAGGCTGTAGGAGTATGGTGCTGCTGCCCCCCCCCCCCCCCTCCGGCCTGGCTCTGACCTCCCCTTCTCTCGCCAGTGCAACACCAGCAAGAAAACATATAAATGATAATAATTAAATTGCAAAAAAAAAATAAAAGGCTGGGGTGGGAGAAGAAAAAGCATAGAATTACATTCTAGGCTGACTGCTCTGTGCCATGATAGCAGCACAAGCAATCAGCCGAGTGATGCCTTCTTACCACTGCGGGGCAGGGAGGTCATTCCTGCTGTAGTTTCTAGCCTGTCAGGTCTCTGCATTTAATAGCAGCATACTGGCTACCTTGTGCTGTAGCTGCCATGTGTGGTGGGGATGGGGTGGGGGTGAGTGAGTGAGTGAGACAGAGAGAGTGAGCCAGCATGTGTGTAAGTGTATGAGAGAATGTGATGTGTGTGTTTAAGTAAGAGAGAAAACATGTGAGAGCAAGATACTACTCAGGAAAGTCACTGGTGTGTGTGAGAGAAGGAGATTGGTCAGGGAAGTGACTGCTGTTTGTGTGTGTGTGTGTGTGTGTGTGAGAGAGAAAGAGACATTGGTCAGGGAGGTGACTGGTGTGTGTGTTTGAGGGAGAGAAAGATATTGGTCAGGGAGATGACTGGTATGTGAGTGTGAGAGAAAGAGACATTGGTCAGGGAGGTGACGTGTGTGTGAGAGAAAGATTGGTCAGGGAGGTAAATGGTGTGTGAGAGAGAGAAAGAGAGATTGGTCAGGGAGATGACTGGTGTGTGAGAGAAAGAAAGTGTGTGTGTGTGTGTGTGTATGTGTGTGAAATAGACTAGTCATGGGCGATAAAGAAGAAGAACGTGAGGACAGAGCTTCAGCAGCCCTTGCTGCTTCAGGTATGTGTTATTTGCCTTCAAGGAAAAGGAATAGGAGATTCGCAAAAACAGCTATCAATCACTCACCTTCCATCAGAGATTTAGGGGTTCTGCTTGACAATCAATTTAATCTCAAAACATTTGTCCAAAATACCACTAAAGAATGCTTCTTTAAATTGCAAGTACTTAAAAAACTGAAACCTCTCCTGCATTTCCGAGACTTCCGTCTGGTGCTGCAATCCATCATCCTCTCTAAAATTGACTATTGTAACTCCCTCCTTCTCGGTCTCCCCGCGATCACCATCAAACCTCTGCAGATGGTCCAGAATGCCGCCGCTAGGATACTCACCAACTCAAATAAAAGAGATCACATCACTCCCATCCTTCAGTCACTCCACTGGTTACCCATCAAATTTAGGATCTCTTTCAAAGTTCTCATGATGATCCACAAGGACATCCATAACATCTCCCCTCTCAAGCTAAGCAGCCAATTCCATCCACACACCTCAGACAGACCGGTCAGAATAGCATACAAAGGCTCTCTGTATGCCCCCCCTGCTAAAACCTCTCTAAGAAAGCGAGCATTATCAACAGCAGGGCCCACTCTATGGAACACACTTCCCCCGGATCTCCATCAAGAATTATGCCCTCAGACTTTCAAGAAATATCTTAAAACTTGGCTTTTCAGTCAAGCTTTCCCCAGAGACTCAAACATACACTGACGCCGTTCCAAGGATATGGACTAGGGCTCACGGACAATGGGCATGCCGCACTCTCAACCCAGTCCTCCCAGGCCTCATCTGGGCTTCTCTTCCTTAGTAATTGCTTCCGATCTTTCCCTCTTATTTCTCCTGCCCCCCCCCCCCCCCATGCCCTGCCTCTCCCCTTTCAGTTTCCCGTCATTATTCATCTTAGACCCAACTGATCTAAGCATTATGTTATTTATATGCTATTTACTCTGTATTGAAGTCTTATATTTATCCTGTATTGAAGCACCCTATGGTTTGTAATTGTTCCTTGTTTTTTCTAATGTTCAAATGTTCAAATGTTCATTGTATCGCCTTCACGCGACGGTTCTGTTGTACTATAAACCGGTGTGATCTGTATACTATACAGGAATGTCGGTATATAAGAATTCAAAATAAATAAATAAATTGGAGAGGGTAAGTAAAGGTGGCTTTTTAAGTTTATCTTTCTTGATTGACTGCCATTTTAATTATTGGGTATTATGTGATGTGTCTGCTGTTAGAAATATTTTATTGGTGTATGGAGAATTTTTAATAATTTTGAAAATGTTTAATGATTGGATATTATTCCATTTTTCAGTTGTTTTGAAACATTTATTATATTCTAGTTTTAGAATTATTTTATATTTCTCGAGGAATGTATAAATAGAAATGTGGAGACAAAAACTGAACTGGAAACAGCAAGAAGCCAAACTCTGTATGCAGTGCAACAACGCAAAAACAAAAACATTAGCTTTATGGTCACTTTATTCTGTTTTTGGTGAGGGTCTGTCTGTGTTCTGTGTGTGTGATCCAGCTAAGGGTGTTCTGTGAGCTTGTAGTTTCTTGGTAGGGATCTATAGCAGCTTGGCTTGTTCTAATAGGAGGTGTATTGGTGTTTAGGGCCTGGTGTAATTTTTGCAGTGCTGCCTTTTCATAGGTAGGGTTATTACTGTTTGAGTTTCGTAATGCAGGTGTAACTTTGTGTGCATTAGTTTGTGCATATTATTGCAGATCCTGGAAGTCTGTTAGGTGCTATATTTCTGTTTTGCACAGAATGCAGATTGGCATTTTTGGGTTTCCATTCCAGTTTCTGTTTCCATATTTGTAATTTGTTGTCTTTCTGTACTTGGTGAAGGTCGATTTTATGTGTGTGACCAAGGTGAAGTATTTTACTAGCATGTAGGCATTTGTATCAGTATTATTTGCTGTGTTTTCTCAATAGAACATTCATTGGTGGTAAATTACTGTTTTTCATAAGGAGGGCTATTGCACTTGGTAGGAGAGAGTGTTTATGTTGCTGTTACTGAGATGTCACCAGAAATATCTCTTTTGTATGGTAAATTGAATGGGGAATGTCCTAGTTCTGTTCTGTAGCCATTGTTGGGGGGTCAGGGTGGATCCTGTAGATACAGAGTATATGTTTACATTTAGCCCCGTGACGATCATGTGTTCAGTGTGTCATGCATGTGAGAACCACCTGTCAGGTGTGTCCCGACAAAAAAAAGGTTGAGAACCACTGGTCTGGAGCAAGGAAATTTGACATAACCCCACCATTGATGACTCTGCATTGGCTTCCTGAACAGTTAAGAATAGATTATAAAGTTCTAACAATAATATTCAATAACATTAACCCGAGCAACAATGATCTGCTGGGAATAACATTTAAACCACTCAAGCCCCACGAACGCACAGATCACAGAACAAAGGCCTCCTAAAAATCCTGAACTTAAAAATTTCTCAATTAACACAAACTAGAGAGAGAGTGATATCAATTAGGGATGTGCAAAGCCTGAAACTATTGGTTCGGGCTTCATTTTCGGCCTGCCATGGGAAATTTTGTATTTCCCGCGGTTCGGGTCTTTAAAATTTGGGGAGACCCGAATTTCGTTTTATTGCGCACTAACAGGAGTTAGTGCGCACTAAACCCGAAAATGAATTTTTCCCGAAAATCAGGAAAAATTCCTTCGGGTTTTGGACGAATGCACATCCCTAATATCAATTACTGGTCCAAAACTATGGAACTCCATGTCAGAGGAACTTAGAACATT
The DNA here is from genome assembly GCF_901001135.1 of Rhinatrema bivittatum. Taxonomy (NCBI): domain Eukaryota; kingdom Metazoa; phylum Chordata; class Amphibia; order Gymnophiona; family Rhinatrematidae; genus Rhinatrema; species Rhinatrema bivittatum. Next base: position 364,856,962 of record NC_042620.1, on the reverse strand, counting down.
AACGGACCAAAAAACTTGGCTATTCAAAAATTTCTTCTACTTAACAGAAACACCCAGTTCCCCATGACTCAGATAACCAAAATAAGTCTTGAACAATAACCCCCCTCGCAAACCCCTATAATCTAGCTATGTTTCCATGTTATATGTCTACCATTGTAATACTTCTGTTTATTATGAATGCTTGTCCACGATGTAACACTCAAAATTATGAATGTTTTACCTGTAAACCGTCATGAACTAGTGATTCTCATTAAAATATTTAAATAAATGAATAAATAACTTGGTTCTGTTTTAAAGATTTTCCCAATGTGAGATGCCAACACACTGCAAACTTGGGGGGGGGGGGGGGGGGAGTAGGGACCAAAATTAGGAAACCCTGCCACACCTAAAAGTGTAGTCTTGAGGGCTACCTGAAACAGTCTTCTTCTCTGCTGCCTCCACTTGCTTTAATTTCTTGACTGGTCTGAAGGTTGGGACTCCCATTCCGAACAACAGGACTGAGCCTAGTTCATGCCCCTGTCAGCGTCTTGCCCTGGCAAGAGGATAAAAAGCATGAAGTGGGCTGAAAGGACAAGGAAACACAAACTCTCCAACCCTCCCTACCTCATGAATCCATTAGTAATTATGTCTTCAATAATATCTGCTGAAAGGGACACTCTTTGAAATAATAGAGCTGTTACTAAAGGAAATAAATGATTGCTGGGATACAAAACCAAATGCAGTGGTATTATTTTAAATCCTTGCATTGTTAAAGGCTGTCTATTAAAATAATACATTTCTAGTGAGACAAAAGCCCCAAATATAATTAAAAACTGCTAGGTTAAGTAATTTACTGTGCAGGCTGCTCTGGAAAACCAAAATCACTTCAATGTTAATAGAACCTTGTGAAATGACTTACTGCTAACAGTTTGTTAAAACTAAAGAATAATGTTCAGTGTACTTAAGGGCATGTGCATAGTAAGGCTTTGAAACCCTGCAGTGCACATGTGCAAGGCAGCACATGTATAAACAGCTGCTCTTAATTATTTAGTCGGTACAGTCAGTGTAGCCATTTTTTTTTTTCAATCTGAAACAGATAGGCTCATAAAAATTTCACAGGCTTGACAAAAACACTCTCTTGAGGATTGTTAGCAGAAATTAACATTTGTAAGTGGCACTGCATCACCAGGGTAATAAACTAGCTACAGGATTTCGGAGTTTCACATGGCTCACCTCACCAGGTTAAACTTGGCATAGCCAGCAGCTCTTGAATGGACAGTTGGCTTACCCAGTGCCATATGAAAAGTGATCACAGATTGCAACAGGAATCTGAGCAGAGAATCTGTTTACAGGACGATGCTCAACAACGTTGTTCTGCTAGGGGTTTGCTTGAAATACATTAATTTGTCAGTGTTGTGGTTGCTGTGTTAGTCCACCTGAATGTTTAGAAGGAAAGATCAAAAATAGGTTGCAGGAGACACCATTTTAATGGACCAAATCAATGATCTATGACTAGCTTTTGATGAGCGAAGTTCTTGAAAGCTTGTCACAGATATATAAAGTTAGTTCAATAAAGAGGTATCATCTATAACTTTTATTTGACTCTGATTTCTACATTGCTTTGTCACCAGTTTGTATCTCATTGTTCAAACCAATTTGATATTACTATGACAGGAACATCACCAGGAAAAGAAGTTCCCCTCTGAATTAAAGGAGCTTACTTTCAGGATGAATGCATACTTGCTTCCATGGTCGGTGCATATGTGTGGATCTGAACAAAATCCCTTTTGGAGTCCTTATGTCACCCTTGACGTGTCCTGAAATTGTGTGGCTAGGACACCAAACAAAAAAGATATTAGCGATACATACACAGACACGGCAATCTTATAAGCCTTCTTTTCCTGTGGAAAGTAAGCTACAAATGTACTTTGTACTCATGTTGAATCATATATTTGTCAGAGCACCTTGTCCAGTATATTTCTAAGAGATTATTGCAAGACGTAATGCTTCAGCTTCCTGCACTTAAAGATGGAAAGTTTCATGAAACGAAGAAGGCGGCTTTCTTTTGCAGTGATCTTTCAAATGTGAACATGTTGCACAATTATCCCCATTCCATGGATGATTATTTGCTATTTCATAAATCCCATGAAATATGACTTATTTGCCAAGCATTTGGCTGTTTTTGCCCTATTTAGGACTGTAAAAGTTGGCGTGAGTCCTTGGTATTGTGGCATAATTGGAATTATGGCAAAGCCACGAGAACTATGCAGGCAGCTAGCAAATGTGCCCTGAAGCAAGATAGACTGGAGCTTCATCTATATCAGCCGCCTCCCCCGCAGGTTGAGCCCTTGAGATCTGGGAGCTGGCAGTTCTTAGGTGGGTCCCTAGGGCAGAGTCAAGAGTAATAGTTTAATAGCACACTGGGGTTAGGACAGATAGTGGGAAGGAGTCAGAGACAGGACAAGGTTGGGACAGGCTGTAAACAGATTTGGTCAGGTCCAGGTGGAAGACAAAACATGGTCACGTGCAGGCAGAATGTCAAAATATGGAATATCAAGCCAAGGGAGGACAAAGACACACTGAAGACACTGGATGAGTTTGGAGGGCTGGGTACCAAATACTTTTAGATAAATAAATGAGACAAAGCTGGATGAGGCGGGCTGGACCAAGGAAGCAGAAGAAGACGAGAGAAGAGCAAGGCAAGGATGAGACTGGAATAGGCAAGACAAGGCTGGAGAAGGCAAGTTGAAGATGCAGGAACTTGGAAATGCTGGCAACATGCAGTACAAAACAGGAGACCTGTTGCTGAGGTGAGGAACTGTTGAGGGGCCTTGGCTTAAATAGTCAAAGAGCCTGATGTCATCTGGAGGTATTGCTCAGGGGTTTCCACTTTGCATGCATGTGCTTATGGGAAGGCTGGGTAGTAGCGGCATGGGATGCTGGGTCCAGTGGCGTTCCTGCTACTCTGAGGCAAGGCCGCATCAGGGCCAACAGGAGAGACAAGATGGCATGGGAGGCTGACTCCAGCGGTTCCAGCCATGCTGAGACTGATTGGCATTGGGGGTGAGAGCTGCAGATTGTGGGGCCTACCCAAGAGCTGTGAATTTTAACAATGCTCCCCCTACCAAAGCCTGCCCCCCCCCCCCCCCCCCCGCCCAAGTCTTCTGGTCTTGGGATTCCTGAGAAAAATTTGGAATTCTGATACAAGTTTGGGGACTTGTAAGTTGAAGGCCGGCTCCCACAAATTTTCATTGGGTCCATAGTGCTTCCAAGAAATAATATATTGTAATTGGTTCCAGACCCTTCGAAAGTCTAGAATTTCTTGTACTTTGAAATGAATATCTTCTTCATTGGCCACTTCGGTGGTCTGAAGGGATGGTCTTATGTTCTTAATTGCTGGTTTTAATATAAAGATGTGGAATATGTCGAGAATCTTCAAGGATGCTGGCAATCTAAGTTTGTAAGCCACAGGACCCGATTATCGCTCAACAGGAAAGGGGCCCACAAATCAGGCAAACTTTATGGAGGGAATCTTAAGTCTTAGGATTTTTGTGCTAAGTCAGATAAGGCTTCCTGGGCGGAGCTGAGGTGTTGGGAAACATTTTCTATCAACTTTTTCTTTAAAACATTTGCTCCTGACAACAAGGACTCCACTGGACTAATTGTAATGTGGTCTAATTGATGTGGAACTGATGAAGGGTAAAACCATGGTAATCCCAAGATGATGGCACAAACTGCCTTGGGCAGGACATAGAGTGATCTGTTCCTTATATAGAATCCTAGTTTGCATAGTAAGGGGTACTGTAGCTCTGGTAATGTGTCCAGGCAGAGTTTATCTGTAACTAAACAGAGGAGATAGAGAGTGGAGTGGCCAATAGCACTGTTGGTATCTGTAGTGGTGGACTAGTGCCTCATGAATTAAGCTTCCACCTGCGCTGGTGTCCAGGAATGCAAGCACATCTACCAAGAGGTCCCCCAGGGAGAACCATACTGGTGCTGGCAATGGGGGAGAAGTGCAAGGATGACCTAGGTTGGCCTCTCCTACCAGACCTATGTCCTTGAGTTTCCTGGCTTATTTGGGCACTGGTTGGTAAAGTGCCTGGAAGTAGCACAAAAAAGGCACAGGTTGAGACTGCAGCATCATTGTTTTTCTTCTGCATATATCTTAAACCGGTCATCTTCTAATGCCGGTCCTGGTTCAGGAGGTGCACATGAGATCACAGGTTGCTAGAAATTAGGGGCAAGATGGCAAATCGAGCACCTTTCGGTGCCCAATCCTATCATCTTAGGTCTAGATGGATGGCTAGGATGGTTGGATCCTCTAACGTCTCAGGCAGGTCCCTGGCAGCAAACTTGTCCTTTTTGTTCTGAGAGCCCATGTCTGAAGATGGCAATTAGGCTGTCATTGCTCCACTGTAGTTCTGAGGCCAGAGTGCGGAAGTGCACAGTGTATGCCCTTTCACCGAGTACATTGTCCGATCCTCAGAGGTTCAGAGGCCTTGGAGCAGCCAGGCTCATTGAATATCTGATGTAATTCTAGCAAGAAGCAATTCAGATCTCTCAGGAGAAGATTATCTCTTTCCCAGATAGGTGAGGCCCAGGCTATGGTGGAGCCTTCCAACAAAAACAGAATATAGATTACCTTGATACGGTAGGTGAGAAACAAGGGTGCTTGTCGTTCAAACTGCATCCGACACAGATTTAAAAAGATTCTACTTTTCACTGGGTCACCGTTAAACCTTGGCGGTGGAAGCAGATGCAAGGTGGGTGTAGAGGGGTTGTACCAAGGGTGTTGGAGTGGGAGCTTGAGCAGGTTTGGCAGTCATGCCTTGGAGATATCCAGCCATGGTGTTCATCTGATCCTGCTGCTGCTGAAGGTGCTGAACTAGAGAGGCAATGGTGCAGGATTCAGGTGAGTCTGCCAAGCTCATGGCCTCAGCAATCTGTTAAGGTTGGCGTGAGCCCTTGGAGCTGCAGTGTAGTTGACCCAGCATCTTAGGTGAACCTACGAGCCTAAGCTGGCAGCTGGCAAATGCACCCTGTGGCATGACAGACTGGAGCTTCACATATTCAAACCTTCTCCCCTGCAGGTTGAGCCCTAGGGTTCTGGCAGCTGGCAGGTCTTAGGTGGGTCCGTAGGGCAGAGACAAGAACAAGAGTCCAATAGCATACTAGGGTCAGGACAGGCAGAGGGCAGACAGTCAGACAGGCGAAGGTTAGGGCAAGCTGTAAACAGACATGGTCAGGTCCAGGCAGAAGGTCAAGATCTGGAAAGTCAAGTCAAGGGAGGACAAGGACACATTGAAGACACTGGAAGAGATGAACGAGACAAGGCTGGACAAGGCAGGCTGGAAGAAGGAAGCAGGAAAAGGCAAGGGTGAGGCTGGACAAGGCAAGGTAAATCTGGAAAACACAAGGCAAGACAAGGGAAGGCAAGTCAAAGATGCAGAAACTTGGGAATGCCAGCAACATGCACTGCATTGCAGGAGACCTGTTGCTGAGATGAGGAACTGCTGCAGGGACCTTGGCTTAGATAGTCCAAGAGTCTGATGTCATCTGGGGGCATCACTCAGGGGTTCCTGCCATTGCACGCATATAATGTGTGCACATGGGTAGTACACATTGCTGGGTCATGGCAGCATGGCTGCGTGGGATGATAGGTCCAGTGGTATTCTTGTCACGCTGAGGTCGAGCTGCGTCAGTGCTAACAGAAGAGACAAGGCAGCGTGAGAGGCTGACCCCAGTGTCATCCAGTCGCACTGAGGTTAACCGACATCGGGGGGCTGTGAATCTTAACATTCAGACCTTGGGTTGGATTCAAGATTTTATGTATTTGCAAGTTTTTGTCTGTCTGATTTGGAGTCTTGTTTGCTATGTGCCCCTGTTCTTATGCTTTGTATTGCATATTATGTACTCACCTATAGTCCTTGTTGTAAATTCGATAATATACAAAGAAAATGTGCTATACAAATTTGAGTATAATCAACTAGATGCTTTTTATGAAAAACTACTTTAAAACACTAGGGGCTTGATTGTCAGCTGTTCTAGCTCAGTTAAAGATAACCAGGTAAACTTACATGGTTATCTGGTCTGGCTAAAAGTGCCACTGAATATCCAGTTAAGTTCAGGCAGCCAATGTTCTTTGTCTGAATTTAGCCATTAGCCCTTAATATTGCACTAACTGGCTAATTTTAAAAACCATGCCCCAGGATTGTCTCTGACTACTTATTTATTGATTTGTAGGCCACATTTAAAAATAGCTCTAGACGGAAAATAAAATACAAATATCACCATAATCAGTATAAAAAATGTACAGCAGTATAAATTCCATCGTCCACTATTGAAACATCAGAAACAAAAATATCCAGGTAATCTAAAAAAATTTAATAAATAATGATTATAAAATTATCTAAAGGCAATAACAAACCTAAGATCCAAAGGTATGCTGTAATAGCTAGGTTTTCAATGCCTGTCTGAATATCAAGCAATATAGTCATAAATGCATCTCTCTAGATAGTGGATTACATAGCTTGGGGGTACAACATGTGAGATATTTTTTTAGTAGTCCCCACTAGTCATATCTCTTTTGGAGTGAGAACACTGAGCAAACCATCTTTTGCCAACCATAATTATCTTAAGAAAATAAGTGCCAAAAGATGCTCTTTAAAGTATAATGGATCCAACCCATGTAATGCCTTGAAGACCAGTGCTAGCATTTTAAACTGGGCATGGAAAGTAACCGGGAGTCAATGTAAATCTTGGGGGTGATAGTCTCTCTCAGCTCAGTTACAGTAGGCAAGATAGCAGTTACATTCTGTATTAATTGCAGCTTCTGAGTAGTAATTCCCAGTAAGCCCACATATAACTCATTACAGTAATCAATATGGGCCATAAATACAGCACAGATTACCAATGTCAAGTTATCTTGCTCTAGAAATGGACAGAGTTGACTTAGTTATTATAAATTTATTTTACACAAATGCCATGATTTGGTGATTCCACAGTCAAAATAGCAGCCAAGATAACCCCTAAATCACAGTCCTGAGTTTTCGCAGAAAGAACCGTCTCATTCATTAGCACTGAATGGGCGATAAGGTCTGGAGATTTGGATTTATTTACCCACAACACCTCTGTTTTTATGAGATTAAATGTCAATTTATTATTTACACTCATCCAGTCTGCAATAGCACTTAAACATAGGATTCACTTTTCCAAAACCTCCAGTCTTTTAGGACCCAAACTAATATATAGTTGAATATCATCTGCATAACAATAATACTTCTCTCCACATTCTCTAATGATCTTCCCCAGAGGCTGTACAAGGATGTTAAATAGCATCAGGAAGAGCAGGAATCAAAGGCCAAGAGAAAGAAGAACACTTACCTGGAGTAAGACTGCATTATCTTAGACAGATTTAGTGAGCCACATGTGCCAGATTTTAATCCCCAGAGATTTTCCTGGCTAAAACCCGGTTTTAGTTGAGTACATTTTTTTGAATATCAACCCCTTTGTGTGTATATAATTATGATTATCTGTCCTGGTACTTTAAGATAGATTGCAATGATATGCTAAGAGGGTGGAATGTCATTTAGCTAAAATTAAACAATATTAAAAGCTATAAATAACTCAGCTGCTTGCAGTCTATTATGCTCGGATCTTTTCATATTAAGTTTTCTTAGCTCCTTGCAAATGTCTGTGCTGGTAACTGACTGAGTGTAGTCTTTGAGGAGTCATATTTTCTGTTTTAAGTTGTGATTTAGAAAGCCTATCAGTTGTCTGGCATTGTTTTTCTTTCTCAAAAACATACCAGATTTTATTTTACCCTCAGTTGAAAAGGAGTGTGCCTATATGTCTGCAACATAGAAAGAGAATGATTAAGGACTTTGTATAAATGACTGATAATTATTGGCTGATTCATAATGATGAAGTCATATGGGGGTACATTTTCAAAAAGCCATCTAACTGGCAAAAGTATCCAATGAATTTTTTTCAACTCACTTAAATCTGCCTGATTTTCAAATGCCTGCATTAGTTCATGGTATATATAGTATAAATTGCTCACCATCATTCATAACAAACATTGCTGGGTTTATTCAACTTTACATTTATTCACTCCCTCTCACACTATAAGATCCCAGAACCAAATGCTACTGCAAGTACCATCTCTTAAATCTGCCAAGCTAGTCATTATACGTGAAAGATCCTTCTCCATTGCTGACCCTATTATTTGGAACATTCTTCCCACACACAGTTGACTTATAACTGATACTAAGGAATTTAAAAAGACCCTAAAAACTCATCTCTTCAAATCCGCTTTCTCCGACTAGTGATCCTCTTAATCTCTCCTGTTTCGCCCTCAAAAGGACTTCCTCTCTGTCTTATTTCCCACTACTTTTCTTTACTCTTATTCTCTTCCAACTATAAATATTGTTTTTTATTTTTAATCTATTGGTTTAAGCTTAATTTAAACATTTTTAATGTTAATTTTATATTTATTTTATTTATTTAAATTCTATTCATTGTATATATTCCATTGTAAACCGTCTCGAACTATGGAGGGTGTGGAATATAAGTACTTTCAAATAAATAAATAAATAGACAAATAAATAAATAAATAAAATATGGCAGTTATGTAAATGTAATTTAAATCATCCCCAATGACAGAAAAGCAAGTAGTAGGCTATATGTGTGCATTTTGTTTTACCTTCGTAGTAACATAGTAAAGTAAATGACTGCAGAAGAAGTCTGAAATGGCTAATCTAGTCTGTCCAGCAAGGCATTTAGGGTTGTCACTGCCACTCAGTGCAGTTTACCCCCACAGCCTTTCTTCTGTGATCCCCACTTCCTCTTTCTGGACAGGGCACCTAAATTGTGAGAGGGTCGGATACCTATGAGCCAAGTGCAGTCTCTCGGGATGGGTTGAAAGAGTCTAGGTCAGGCAGGAGGGGTAGAAAACTTTTCTTGAACTGGAACAGGGAAACCCTCCAATGTCTTTCCCCTCTATGATCCTTGTTCTTCATTATCCAATGATATCCCACCAGTACCCTGAGTAGGGTCCACACCAAGATATATTCCAAACATTTAAATCTTTATTTCTGGAGTGACCAGCATAGCACATGTTCACGAGATAAAATGGGTTAGTAATAGGAGTTAATCAGAGTTCACAGGCTTTCACAGCCAAGATAGAGCTGTAGAAATATCACACAGTTATCAACAAATTGTACAAAGCTCATTAGAAATATTCTGATCTCTCAACAAAGCACTACAACGTTCCTCATGCTTGTTACTTGGAAATGTGATATTCACATTCCCTCCTCCATTCTCAATCCTAGATAGAAACTATCATATCCCTCCATCGACTAGGGTATATCAACCTCCTCTCAATGCTCAGCATTCAGTTACATCAGGTATTCACTCATGGGTAACATGGTACCACCTCTGCTTAGGTCCATTAATTTTGTATCCCATGTGGGATCCAAGGATTTCACTGGCATCGTTGATACACTCCTTTTCTTAGTTTCCTCTCCTCTTGGTCCTCCGCTGGCTGTGAGGCCGCACACCACCTCTGCTCCTTCTGAGACCCAGGCCAGGTCCCCTAGATGTTTCCCCGAGAAAGGAAACATTTCTTCAGCTTCATCCCTTTCCTCTGGAAGGGGCAAGACCCTGCAGGATCTAAAGAGGGATCCCTGGGCTCACCGTCTTGCTGGAAGCTCCCTCTAGTCTCCTCCCACCAAACCTTAAGCCAGCATTATATAGGCCTCAATTTATTCGCTGTAGAGGATCCTTCTCCCTGCATCCTTTAAAGGAGACACTTTCTATAGAACCAACTAGAACTTCCCTTCATAACTTCCATTCCTCTTCCATTACCAATCTTAATAACTGCCTTACTGCAGTAGCCCAGTTACTCAGCAGTCACGAACAAACTTAACCCCTCCAAATCCAAATTCCTCTGGTTAAACTGTGGGGGTCATCCTCTGCTATCTTCTCTGTCAGGAACCTCTCTCCAGCCAAAAGAATCAGTACAAAGCCTCTAGATTTAACACCATCAATCTCTCAACGGAAGCTCACATCTGTATGGTAAGAGCCTCCTTCAAGTATCTTCATCAGAATTGACAACTATGGAACTTCCTTAATCAGCACAATCTGCCTATCATAATTTGTATGCTCTCTACTGCATAGCCTTACTCATTAATGTGGAGTAGTCATCTAATGGTTAGAGCAGTGGGCTGTAAACCAGAGAATCCACGTTCAAATCCCATGGCTGCTTTTTGAACAAGTCACATTACCCTCTGTTGCTTTAAAATATTGCTCCTTAAGGGGGTTATTTTCCAAGCCACGTTATGGGCTTTTCACATGCGAAAAACACCTTAACACATGATGCAATGCTAATTTGGAAAAGGGGGAGTTCTCTCCAAGTGGGCTGGCTTTGCAAATTCATATCGCACAGTTTTAACACCAGAAATAACTACACCTTTTTCATTAAGCTGTGTGATATGGCTTTATTGCACTTTGTCATCTTTTTGCAAATAGCAGTTTCAGTATTTTAAGGAAAGAGCGATAGAGAGAGAGAGAGAGAGAACATAGCTATAAGGCGCTTCTAGTAGGTATTTAACTATTTATACCTCTATATGAGGCCCCCCTAGTTACTTGAGGTGAAGTTTAGGTCATAGTGTTAGGGGCCACTTTGACATTCAGAGTGAGATGTACGAACAGAACAGTACACTCTTGTGAAGATTTGACGTCCTTCCGAGATTTGTACAATGTTCTCTCAACCTAGCTTGATGTTACCAGGTAGAGAGTCCATCAAGCTAGGTTGAGAGAACATTGTACAAATCTCATCTTTGTGTGAGTTTCTTCACTCCGAAGGTCATCAAATCTTCACAAGAGTGTACTGTTCTGTTCGTACGTCTCACTCTGAATGTCAAAGTGGCCCCTAACCCTTTCACTACTACCTAAACCTCACCTCGAGTAACTAGGTGGGCATCATATAACTACTATAAGGGCCTTATAGGTAGGTTCTTTCTCTCTCTCTCTCTCTTTCTTTCTTTCATTGTAGGTAGGAATTGTGGCACTTACCGCAAAGCGTGAAAAAGTTATCACACTCTATTGTAATACCTATGTGAGGTACTAAGGCCAGGTTTCATCATTCTTCACAGAATGATGAATCCTGTGAAAATGGGGGGAGAGAATTGGGGGGCAGGCCTGCGAAAACCCGCAGCCTTCGCACCATGGCGGTATGCTGGCTGCCGACTTTCGCACCGAGTAGTGCCACCGTGAAAGGTGGCGCTATTCGGCATGCTACTGCCGATGATAATGTTAGTAACATTATCGCCGGCAGCGAAGACACTGATGACTCCACCCCTCCCCACCCCGACTCCTCCCCTCCCCTTAATTTGCATGATATTGCATGCAAATATTATGGTTGTGAGGTGTTGGAGTGGATTCTTTGGTACTGCAGTGATGACCACTCCCATGGGGAGGAGCCCCATGAGGATCTGCAGTACCAGGCTAGACTCTTTGCACCCAACACAGAGGAGATAGTCTTTATTGTACAGCATAGTGGCACTGCCCGGGAAGCAGACAGCAGTGATAGATAGCTCCAGCAGTGGTAGTACAGGGATCCTCGGCAGAGAGGACCCGTCTCACTCTGTAGTAGGTGGAGACAGCGCGGAGAACAGGAACAGGTCCCAGATGAAGCTGTAGAGGAGATAAACTGGAATGTTAGTACTCACTGAAGCAGAAGCTGTATCTTTGAGAGTGCTGGCAGGCAGAAGTAGAGTGGCAGGCACCAGGTTAGGGAGAGCAGGCCCTCTAGGAGCGAGTACCTGGGATCCCAGGATAGGCACCTGAAAGAAAGTAGAAGGGCCCCCGAGGAGCGGGTACCCAAGTTAGTAGAATTACCCCGAAGGGCGAAGAGAGCTTCCTGCAGCAGCTAGAAAGCGGCAGAGCAGCTTAGACCAGAGCTATTCCAATCCTTGCTAACTCGGTTTGTTAGAAAATGAAGGGCAGGCTAAATACCAGGATGTGCTGACGTCACTTGGAGGGGACGCCCCTGAGGTTCCCGCCATGACGTAGATAAAGATGTGGGTGGCATGCGCATGCGCACCCTAGGAGGCCCTCAGGAAAAACAAGGCAAACACCGTCACCGTTGCTGATCCGGGGACGCCGGGGAAAGTGGCAAGAAGACACGGTGGCAGCCAACTTTCCAAGGCTTGAGGAGAGAGAAGGAAGAAAGGTGAGGCACTAAGGTTGAAGCCATCTGAGACTGACGCATGCAACAGTACCCCCCTTCAAAGGGCTCCCTCCAGACCCCCTACCTGGTCTTGGTTTTTGAGGATGCGATCGATGAAATTGACGAAGCATCTCTTTGTCCATGATATAAGCCAGTGGTTCCCAAGAGTTTTCTTCTGGTCCGTAGCCCTCCCATAACAGGAGGTATTCTCAAACTCTGCCTCTCTTTCTTACATCAAGGATGGCATCTACCTTGTATTCAATGTCTTCTTCTGCATCAGCTGAGGATGGTTCAGGTGTTTTGGTGGAGAACTCGCTAAGAATAAGTGGTTTCAGCAGCGATACATGGAAAGCATTATGAATCTTCATAGCTGGAGGAAGTCTTAGACTATAGGTGAGTGAGCCCAACCATCAGAGAATAGGAAAGGGTCCAACAAAGCATGGAGCAAAGCAGGCAGATGAAAGCTTAAGTCTCAGATGTTTGGTAGAGAGCCAGACTATCACCAGGCTGGAATTCAGGATCCTTGCTGCGGTGAGCATCATAGCCTTTCTTTGGTCTTAGTCCTGCTTGTTGAAGCATCTCTTTAGTCTTTCTCCAGAGCTGCTGTATATCTTTGGCAGTAGATTGAGCTGCTGGGGATGACACAGAAAGTGGAAGTGGTAAAGGTAGTAATGGTAGTCGTCCATAGACCACTTCAAAAGTTGTAGATCCAGTAGATGAAGCTGGATGAGAATTGATGGCAAATTCAGCCCAGGGCAAAAGTTCAGCCCAGTCATTCTGTCGTGAACTGACATAAGCGCAGAGGAACTGTTTGAGAGTTCTATTCATTCTCTCTGTTTGGCCATTTGACTGAGGATGGTACGCTGAAGTGAAGTCAAGTGTGATATCGAATTTCTTATACAAGGCTTTCCAGAACTTAGCTGTAAATTGAGCTCCTCTGTCAGAAACAATGGGGCGGATTTTCATACTCCGCGAATAGGCCTACTTTTATTTGCGCTCCAGGCGCAAACAAAAGTACGCTGGATTTTAGTAGATACGCGCGGAGCCGCGCGTATCTGCTAAAAACCTGGATCGGCGCGCGCAAGGCTATCGATTTTGTATAGCCGGCACACGCCGAGCCGCGCAGCCTACCCCCGTTCCCTCCGAGGCCGCTCTGAAATCGGAGCGGCTTCGGAGGGAACTTCCTTTTGCCCTCCCCTCACCTTCCCCTCCCTTCCCCTACCTAACCCACCCACCCGGCCCTGTCTAAGCCCCCACCTTACCTTTGTTGGGGGATTTCCGCCTCCCAGAGGGAGGCGTAAATCCCCGCGCGCCAGCGGGCCTCTTGCGCACCGGGCCGTGACCTGGGGGCGGGTACGGAGGGCGCGGCCACGTCCCCGGACCGCCCCGGGCCATAGCCACACCCCCATACCCGCCCCCAAAACGCTGCCGACACGCCCCGAAAACGCCGCGACGACCGGGACCGCCCCCGACACGCCCCTGACACGCCCCCCTCGGAGAACCCCGGGACTTACGCGAGTCCCAGGGCTCTGCGCGCGCCGGTAAGCCTATGTAAAATAGGCGCACCGGCGCGCAGGGCCCTGCTCGCGTAAATCCGGGCGGATTTACGCGAGCAGGGCTCTTAAAATCCGCCCCAATATGTTTAGGCATGCCATGTAGGCAAAGGATGTGACTGATGAATAACTTAGCAAGTTCTATGGCTGATGGCAAACCAGGGAGAGTCACGAAGTGAGCCATCTTTGAAAATCGATCAACTGTAACCCAGATGGTATTGTTACCTCCAGAGAGTGGCAGGTCTACCACAAAATCTGTAGCAATGTGGGTCCAGGGCTCATCCGGTGCTGGCAAGGGTTGAAGCAGGCCCCAAGGACGTCCAGGCGGAGGTTTCTGTCTGGAACAATTTGAACAGAAGGCTACATAAGCTAGAGTGTCTTCCTTCATGGTGGACCACCAATAGTACTTTTGTAGCTTGGCCAGAGTTCGCCGTTGACCAGGGTGTCCAGCCAGTTTTGAATTATGAGCCCATCTTAGTACTTTCTTCCTTAAGTTGTGGGGTACAATGGTCTTGTCCGGGGGTACCGGATGTGTAACTGAAAGGACCACTCGCTTCGGGTCAATAATATGCTGAGGTTCATCAAGAACGTCCTCCGGGAGGAAGGACCGAGATAAAGCGTCTGCTCTGACATTCTTGTCACTGTTGCGTTCATGCGTGCTCTTCGCCCTCACTCTACCCTCTCTACCTCTTTGGAGACTCCCTTCGGGTCTGATGGATGGCCTTCTCCCGCGGCGTCTCCATGCCGCTTCTCTCTGGCGTCCTCGGACAAGCACGATGCTGTGGATCCGCCATGTTCCTGATGACGTAGGGTGCGTGCGTGCGCACACTCCGAAGTTTGTACCAGCAAGGGCGCAAACCTCGGGGGTGTCCCCCCGTAGTGACGTCATCCACTTCCAACATAAAAGGTCTTTGTTTACGCTTACGAATCAAGTTAGCAAGGATTCGTCGAAGCTACTCTTCCTCATCCGACTTTCTAGGGGTACCCGCTCCTCGGGGACCTCGCTCTCTCTTCTTGATTTCAGATTGCTAAGACGGGACCCGGTACTCGCTCCTCGAGAGCCTATGTTCCTGGACACTCAGATGACTCCCTATTGCCTGGAAGCGATCGCAGACATGAACATTGTTTCTATTCCAGTTGCATATAGGAACCGGTACTCGCTCCTCGAGGGCCCATGTTCCTAGAACTCTGAAGATTCTCTTCTGTCTAAGACGCTATCACAGGTACGGGATCGTGAGTTCTTATTTCAGATTGCATATAGGAATCAGCACTTGCTTAGAGGCTCCTGTTCCTGAATATACTAACTATTCTCTATTGCCTAGTAACCATTACAAAGGCTTGAGGAGAGAGAAGGAAGAAAGGTGAGGCACAAAGGTCGAAGCCGACTGAGACCGACGGACGCAACAGCAAAAAGGCCCTTTCCGCATGTGATAGAGGCTTATCGCACGCAATACGGCCGTATCGCGTGCAATAAGCCTTTGATAAATGACCCCTATGATAGTACACTGCGATAAATAGGCTATTACCATAAAACATGCCCCTCTTCCTATCACATGTAATAGTTTGATGAATCCTGGCCTAAGTTTGTACTTATCATGGGGTAGCTGTTACTCGCCCTGTCCACGCCCGGCCCGCGCATGGGCCTGCTCACCTCGCTATCTCCTCTGCAGGTCATGGGTTGGCTTCCCCAGCGGCAGCTGTGAGCTCCTCCAGGCCTCGGTGTCCCGTGGCGGTGGTCGCCGGGTCTTCCACTGTGTGCCAGGCCTCACGCCGGAGTTCGGCATCCTCAGTGGTGTTGGCCATGCCCCTATGTGCTCGCACGCGCTCTGCTCAGTCTCTTGTAGGGCCAGTGATGGGTCCTAGCTCCGCAGCATGCCCTGATTGATTGCCTGATAAAAGGAAGTTCCTGCCTGCACTTCCTTGCCTTGGCAATTGGGTCGACACTACTTGTGTGATAGTTTGCCTCCGTGTTCAGTCTTATTCCAGTCTCGTTCCAGTCTTGTTCAAGCCTCGTTCCAGCCTCATTCCAGCCTTGTTCCAGCCTCATTCCAGTCTTGTTCCAGCCTTGTTCCAGTGTCCTACTGTTCCAACCTTGTTCCAGCATCCTTCTGTTCCAGCCTTGTCCCAACATCCTTCTGTTCCAGTGTCCGTCTGTCTCATCTCCCCAGGTAGTACCCTCGGACTGTCTCTCTGGTACTGACCTCAGCCTGTTCCTCGAACATTCTGCCTGCTTCCTGGATCCTGACCGCTGCCTGCCTTGTGACCTCATCTGACCTCTGGAACTTGACCGCTGCCTCATTGTGACCACTCCTTGGACTGATCCTTGGATTCTGACCTCGGCTACCCTTGACCACGTCTCTGATTCTGGCTCTGTCCCTCGCCTTGTCATTGCCTATGCTGTTCTGGTCCTCCTTGCTCCTTCAGAACCACAGCTCCAAGTTCGACCATGCTCCCTTGCTGTCCGTGGGCACGCTTGTATACAACTTCTCCAGGAGACCCTGCGAGGCCCACCTAAGTCCAAGAGGCCTGGGACCCTACGGGCTCCACCGGGGGGACCGCAGGCTTCCAGTGGTGAAGCTCATTCAAAAGGGAAACTTTGATAAAATGAGAAAAATTGTTAGAAAAAAACTGAAAGGAGCAGCTACA
The DNA here is from genome assembly GCF_901001135.1 of Rhinatrema bivittatum. Classification (NCBI taxonomy): domain Eukaryota; kingdom Metazoa; phylum Chordata; class Amphibia; order Gymnophiona; family Rhinatrematidae; genus Rhinatrema; species Rhinatrema bivittatum. Next base: position 364,840,552 of record NC_042620.1, on the reverse strand, counting down.
AAAGTAAAAAATGTCCAAGAGGCGTGGTCATTGTTAAAAAATACCATTCTAGAAGCACAGTCCAGGTGTATTCCACACATTAAGAAAGGTAGAAAGAAGGCAAAACGTAGGGTTAAAAGGGGAGGTGAAAGAAAAGGGGAGGTGAAAGAAAAGGGGAGGTGAAAGAAGCTATTTTAGCCAAAAGATCTTCATTAAAAAATTGGAAGAAGGATCCAACAGAAGAAAATAGGATAAAGCATAAACGTTGGCAAGTTAAATGTAAGACATTGATAAGACAGGCTAAGAGAGAGTTTGAAAAGAAGTTGGCTGTAGAGGCAAAAACTTTTTAAAATATATCCGAAGCAGAAAGCCTGTGAGGGAGTCAGTTGGACCGTTAGATGATCAAGGGGATAAAGGGGCACTTAGAGAAGATAAGGCCATCGCAGAAAGATTAAATGATTTCTTTGCTTCGGTGTTTACTGAAGAGGATGTTGGGGAGGTACCCGTAATGGAGAAGGTTTTCATGGGTAATGATTCAGATGGACTGAATCAAATCACGGTGAACTTAGAAGATGTGGTAGGCCTGATTGACAAACTGAAGAGTAGTAAATCACCTGGACTGGATGGTATACACCCCAGAATTCTGAAGGAACTAAAAAATGAAATTTCAGACCAATTAGTAAAAATTTGTAACCTATCATTAAAATCATCCATTGTACCTGAAGACTGGAGGATAGCAAATGTAACCCCAATATTTAAAAAGAGCTCCAGGGGTGATCCGGGAAACTACAGACCGGTTAGCCTGACTTCAGTGCCAGGAAAAATAGTGGAAAGTGTTCTAAACATCAAAATCACAGAACATATAGAAAGAAATGCTTTAATGGAACAAAGTCAGCATGGCTTTACCCAGGGCAAGTCTTGCCTCACAAATTTGCTTCACTTTTTTGAAGGAGTTAATAAACATGTGGATAAAGGTGAACCGGTAGATATAGTATACTTGGATTTTAGGAAGGCGTTTGACAAAGTTCCTCATGAGAGGCTTCTAGGAAAAGTAAAAAGTCATGGGATAGGTGGCGATGTCCTTTCGTGGATTGCAAACTGGCTAAAAGACAGGAAACAGAGAGTAGGATTAAATGGACAATTTTCTCAGTGGAAGGGAGTGGGCAGTTGAGTGCCTCAGGGATCTGTATTAGGACCCTTACTTTTCAATATATTTATACATGATCTGGAAAGAAATACGACGAGTGAGATAATCAAATTTGCAGATGACACAAAATTGTTCAGAGTAGTTAAATCACAAGCAGATTGTGATAAATTGCAGGAAGACCTTGTGAGACTGGAAAATTGGGCATCTAAATGGCAGATGAAATTTAATGTGGATAAGTGCAAGGTGATGCATATAGGGAAAAATAACCCATGCTATAACTACACAATGTTGGGTTCCATATTAGGTGCTACAACCCAAGAAAGAGATCTAGGTGTCATAGTGGATAACACATTGAAATCATCGGTTAAGTGTGCTGCGGCAGTCAAAAAAGCAAACAGAATGTTGGGAGTTATTAGAAAGGGAATGGTGAATAAAACGGAAAATGTCATAATGCCTCTGTATCGCTCCATGGTGAGACCGCACCTTGAATACTGTATACAATTCTGGTCGCCGCATCTCAAAAAAGATATAATTTTTATGGAGAAGGTACAGAGAAGGGCTACCAAAATGATAAGGGGAATGGAACAGCTCCCCTATGAGGAAAGACTAAAGAGGTTAGGACTTTTCAGCTTGGAGAAGAGACGACTGAGGGGGGATATGATAGAGATGTTTAAAATCATGAGAGGTCTAGAATGGGTAGATGTGAATCGGTTATTTACTCTTTCGGATAGTAGAAAGACTAGGGGGCACTCCATGAAGTTAGCATGGGGCACATTTAAAATTAATCGGAGAAAATTCTTTTTTACTCAACGCACAATTAAACTCTGGAATTTGTTGCCAGAGGATGTGGTTAGTGCAGTTAGTATAGCTGTGTTTAAAAAAGGATTGGATAAGTTCTTGGAGGAGAAGTCCATTATTTATTTATTTATTTAAAATTTTTATATACCGACATTCATCCAGGATATCATATCGGTTCACATTGTAACATAAACTGGCGCTAGGCATGGCGCTTTACATTGAACGATTAAAACATGCGAACAAGGTATTAAAAGGGGGTGGGAGATAACATGGGAAAGTTTGCATTAAATTATATTATAGCAACGTTTGCAAATATATACATATGTACAATGGAAAAAGACTAAGAAGTGCAGGCAGGCTAGTGAGGGAGAAAGGGGAGGAGGAGAGAGGAGAGCTGAGAAGGAGGGAGGAGCGGGGAAAGAGGTAGGAGGGGGAAAGAGGGAGGGGAGAGAGGGAGAGAGGGACAGTGAAGGGGAAAGTAGAGGGGAGAGTGGAAGGTGGATATAATGGATAGGAAGAGTGAAAAATTAGGTGTATGCTTTAGCAAAGAGCCAGGTCTTAAGCTTCCGCTTGAAAGATTTGAGGCATTCCTCTTGCCGTAAGTCAACTGGCATTGTATTCCAGAGGGTCGGCCCGGCTATAGATAATGCACGGGCTCTCGTGGAAGTAAGTTTGTAGAGTTTAGGAGAAGGGATAGGCATGGTTGCAAGGTGTGCATGTCTGGTAGGCTTAATAGACTGGTGTAAATGGAAGGAATCGTTAAACCAATTCATTTCAGGGTTGTATAAGGCCTTATGGATTAGAGAGAGCGCCTTATATTGTATGCGGGAAGCTATTGGAAGCCAATGTAAATCTTTTAGAACAGGGGTAATATGGTCATGTTTACGTAAGTTGGTCAATATCCGGGCTGTGGTGTTTTGCAGGATTTGAATGGGATGGATGGCATTGTTGGGTAGGCCGAGAAGTAGGGAATTGCAGTAGTCAGTCTTGGCGAAGATTGTAGTTTGAAGCACTGTACGGAAATCGGGGGGATGTAGTAGGGGTTTGAGTTTTTTTAGTGTGTGGAGTTTAAAGAAGCCGTCTTTGAGTATGTTATTGATGAATTTCTTAAGTGTGACATGACCATCTTAATAGCAGGTGACATGGTGACAATTTCTTAAGTGTGACATGACCAACTTAATAGCAGGTAATTGCTTAATAGCAATTACCTGCTATTAAGTTCACTTAGAGAATAGCCACTGCCATTAGCAATGGTAACATGGAATAGACTTAGTTTTTGGGTACTTGCCAGGTTCTTATGGCCTGGATTGGCCACTGTTGAAAACAGGATGCTGGGCTTGATGGACCCTTGGTCTGACCCAGTATGGCATTTTCTTATGTTCTTAACCTCTGTCTCCTTCAGTGCTCCGCCCCCTGGGGGCAGATGCTTCCTGGTCCCTACCAGGGAGCAGTTCTCCACTGCTCCAGGACAAGGGTCCACCCCCGGGTGCAACAGGTTGCCAAGGCCATGGACTTGGCAGAGTCTCCTGCCTCCAGGGCCCTTCCGGGTTTGGCTGCTACAGTTCAAGAACATCACAGAGCTTTGGAATCGTTAGCCTCTTCAGTGGAAGAGCTTCATTCACAGCTGTGAGATACAGCTCTGGCCAATCCTGTGGGCCTATCAGCCTCTATGCTACCTTCATCCTTTCCTGTCTGGAAGGGAAGGCTCTGGCATGGGCCTCTCCCTTATGGGATCGCGTTGATCCCATACTTTCCAAGTTATCCGAGTTTGTTGCTCTCTTCAAGCAGACCTTCGGAGACCCAGGCCGTCAAGCTGTAGCCAGCCATGATCTGCCCCATCTTCGTCAAGGGTCACGGACCCTCTCTGGGTATACAGTGGAGTTCAGGACCCTGGCTACTGAGCTCAGGTGGCAAGAAGATTGTCTGCAAGTCATCTTCCTAGATGGACTTTCCAGCACTCTCAAAGATGAACTCTCCATCCATGAGACTCCCACGTCTTTAGAGGACTTGATTTTCCTCACTGGGAAGATCGACCATTGTCTCGGGCAGAGGCACCTAGAAATAAAGGCTTCCTGTTCTCCTACACCACATCCCACGCATGCCCTGAGTCTTCCAGTCAAGACTCCAGCACCACCGCCCTCTTCCGTGATGGAACATATGGAGGTGAACAGTGGGTGACTATCTGCAACTGAACATCTCTGTCGGAGAAGGAGGGTCTTTGCCTTTACTGTGGCACTCCCGGACATCTTCGGCAGTCGTGTGCAGCGCGTCCATAAAACTGCGACGCCTGAGCCCGGTGAGGGTCTCGAATTTAGGTTCTACTGTCACCGGCCCCCAACTTCTGCTTCTCCTTCTCTCTGGGCATCGAGACCCACTCCTTCGCCACCACTGCACTTGTCGACACAGGAGCAAGTGACAGCTTCATCATGGAGGACATTGTCAAACTCTTAAACATTCCTCTTCAGCCACTGGATGTGTGTCTCTGTATTGCCTCGAACAGTGGAGGTCCGTGTTACCGTGGGCACTCTCCACGAGGAGGAGATGTCCTTCTTCATGTTAAAACATTCTACTCATCCAGTCATCCTGGGGCTGCCCTGGCTCCAGGCCCACGAACCCCAGTTCGATTGGCATTCCCTGCAATTGGTGCAGTGGGGCTCCAAATGCCAGAAGACATGTCTTAATCAAGTATCTCCTGCAGTCTCCATTATAAAGTCTACCACACTAGCTGGGTTGCCTACTCAGTATGACCTTCTGCCTGGCACCATGCCTCCCAAGGGCAGAATATATCCATTGTCTCACCCAGAAACCCTAGCCATGTCTGAGTAAATCAAGGAGAACCTAGAGAAAGGGTTCATTCGTCTCTCTGATTCGCCTGCCGGAGCGGGCTTTTTCTTTGTCAAGAAAAAGGACGGCAGTTTACACCCTTGTATCAATTACAGGGGGCTTAACACCATAACTGGAATAGATCGATATCCCTTGACCCTTATCAGCGAACTGTTTGACCGACTTCAAGGGGCATGGATCTTCACCAATTTGGATCTCAGGGGTGCTTACAATCTGGTACCCATCCGACCTGAAGATATCTGGAAAACCGCATTCAACATGAGGGATGGTCACTATGAATATATTGTGATGCCCTTTGGGCTATGCAATGCCCCAGAGGTCTTTCAATGCCTTATGAACAAAATACTCTGAGACCTCTTGTACTCCTTCGTAGTCGTGTATATTGACGACATCCTGATCTTTTCCAAAGATCTTGAATCCCATCGAGATCATGTCTGGACTGTCCTCCAACATCTAAGATGAAACCACCTTTATTCCAAGTTAGAAAAGTGCCTCTTTGAGCGGAATCGCTTACCCTTCCTAGGGTACATCACATCGAATCGAGTTTTCTTTTAGGTTCCAGATAAGGTCCAGGGGATCTGTGACACAAAGGTTCCTTGGCTTTACTAATTATTATCGGAGCTTCATTGCCAATTATTCTATCCTAGCTGCTCCGCTCACCGCCATGACCAAGAAAAGGGTTAACACTTGTGTGTTGACTCCCAAAGCACAAGCCACCTTTCAGACGCTCAAGGAAGCTTTCTGTTCCAGTCCTTGTCTCCAGCATCCAGATCCAAGACGTCCTCTCATCGTCGAAGTTGACGCCTCTGCAATTGGAGCAGGAGCTGTCTTAAGCCAGTTTTCTCCCAAGGGTAAACTGAATCCTTGCTTGTTCTACTCACACAATTTCTCGCCAACAGAGCAGCGCTACACCATGGGTGACCGAGATCTTCTCGCCGTCAAGTTGGCACTCCAAGAGTGGTGTCCCTGATTGGAAGGGTCGCAGCACAAATTTACCATTTTCACCCACCATAAGAATTTTGAGCATCTTAAAGAAGCTCAACTTCTGAACCCTCGACAGGCCCAATGGGCGCTCTTTTTTGTGGCATGGTGATGTTTCTGTTTTCCCATTGTTGCACAGTATATATAGTCTGGCTTGTTGTGGTTTCCAATTCAGTTTTTGTCTGCATGTTTCTATTTATGGTATCTTTATTCTGTACTTGGTGAGGGTCTGCATGTGTTGTGCTTGTGTGACCGAGCAGTAGGTTGCTAATCTGTAGCTTCTGTGTCATGATCTATAGCAGCCTGGTTTGTTCTGATTTCCTAATAGGAGGTGTATTGGTGTTTAGGGACTGGTGTAATGTTTTCAGTGCTACTTTTTCATAGGTAGGGTTGTTACTGTTTGAGAGCTGACAGTTAGTGCTGTCTTCATATGGGATGTTTACTATATTGTAATTCAGTTTACTCTCGGCTTACTGAGGGCCGATATGCTTTACAATAGGCCTAATACCATATGGTTGCAAATATCTGTTTTGTAAAGTTGTCTGGTTGATACTACAGGAGTGCATTTAAATAATAGATATGTTATAAGTGATATTTTTACCTAAGAAGATTGCATTGTGTTCTTTTTCATGTAAAATCTGTTACTATAATTGCATAGAGGTCTTAAAAGGCTAAATGATGACATCTGAGTATCTGTCCCCATTCAGTGGCCCAATCTTAGCCAGCTAACTACTTAACTGGCTAAGTCATTAGCCAGGATGGGGATGTAATGGGGAATAACTGCTTATGCAGCTTACTTAGCTGGACATGCTGATATTCAGCTAAGTTAGCTAGAAACGTTAGATGCAGCAGGTCTAAAGTTAGCCGTGTATACATAACCAGCTAAATTTAAACCTATCTGGATATATTTAGCAGTGTGGCCATTCCACAGAATATCCTGGCTGTTAGCTGGATACATTTATCTGGCTAACTTAACTAGTCAGCTAGCTTTTAATTATCGACCGTATAATTTTTTATTGTGTGTAGGGTGGGTGGGTTCTGGCGTGTATCAAAGCTGTAAGATTGTCCTATGCAGGGGCATATTGGCCTATTGGGGGGATCGGGCATGCCCCGGTGGGCCAGTCACATGGTAATCTCAGCTTCTACAGAGTGATTGCCATGGAACTCTACGCAGCCTGAGGGAGGTGTCGGTGGGGCTGCGATGGAACCCAACCCATCGCAGCCTGAGGGAAGTGTTGGTGTGACAACGTGGCCCAAGGAAGGTATCAGCAGAACTGCGATGGAGCCCAATCCATCGTGGCCCAAGGGAGATCGTGGTGGGGCCATGTCGTGGCGCGAGGGAAGTGTCGACATGGCTTGGGAGGTCTCTGTGGGGCTGCGCGGCCTGAGGGAGGTTTCCACGTGACCCAAGGGAGGTCTCGGCCAAAAGAAAGGCCTACAGGCTTGGCAACAAGAAGCATCTGCCAGTTTCAGGACTTCTTTGTCCCACTTCCCCCTCTGGCAGTAAATGAGAAGTGTGGGCTTGGCCAAGGCCAAGAAGAAAGGAGGACGCCTGAGAGTTGTGTGTATGTGAGTATATGAGAGAGAGCGCCAACATGGGTGTATGAAAGAGAGAGCCTGAATATGTGCATGAATGAGCCTGTATGTGTGTCTGAGAGAGAACCTGAATATGTGCATGAAAGTGAGCGCTTGCATGTATATGAGAGACAGCGTGCCTATAAGTTTGCATAAGAGAATGAGAGCCTGCATGTGTCCATGAGAGAGAGATCCTGCCTCTGTGTATGAGAGCGAGAATCTGCATGTGTGTGAGAGCCTGCATGTGTATGAGAGAGAGTGCCTATGTGTGTGAAAGAGAGAGGATAAAGATTGTGTGGCCTTCTTCACCTAAATCCACAATAATCTCTGGAAGATGCCAGTTATTTATTTATTTATGTAATGGTATGGAGAGCTGGAGAATTATTAATTATTTATTTTTTTATTTTACATTTTGGGGTGTGATTTCATGAATCTGCTGTTTTGAAATATTTTATTTGTGTTTGGGAAATAGAATAAATTGATGTGACTTTTTAAATCATTAGGGGCCCAATATTGAAAGATGACCATTTAAGTAACTTGGCTGGATATAACTTATCTGGCTAAATTACACAGTATATTCAGTGGCACACTATGTCACTGAATATACGCATATATATTTGTACTTAGTTGTATCAGTTATAATCATCTAATGTAGCTGGTAAACTTATGCAGCTAAGACAAAATATTGCTACTTAGTTGCATAAGTTATGCAGCTAAGACACTCTACCCACTGCCCACCCACAACTTACGCAGCTAACATTTTAGCCATATAAGGGACGTATGTGGCTAAGCAGCAGCCACTAAATGTAACCACATATTCAGTGGCTGCTACTTAACCACGTAAGTCCTACTTATCTGGTTAAGTAGTGCTGAATGCTCTTTGAATATCGGGCCCCCTATATTTGTCAGCTGTTTTGACATATTTATTCTTTTTGTGGTTTTAATATTATGAATGATGTCTTATATCTCTTGATTTTATTGCTTGATGTTTTGTGAGTTGTGATTATGTTTCTGTTTTTCCATTGTTGCACTGCATAATGCACTTGGGCTGCTTGAGGTTACCAGAGCATGCTCGTGAGCGAGAGAAATCTAGTGAGCCAATGAGCATATGTTTGAGCAAGAGGACTATTTAAGTCAGTGGACCTGTGTGTGAGTATAAAAGAGAGCGATTGAGCCAGTGAGCATGTATGTGAGCAAGAATGTTTTAGTGAATATGTGTGTGAGCATGTATATGAGAGAGCAAATGAGTCAGTGACCATGTGTGTGAACAAGAGCATGAGTGTGTGACACAGTGAGCATGTCTGTGAGAGAGAGCATATGAGCCAGTGAGCATGTACGAGAGACAGCGTGTGATCTAGTGAGCATGTGTGAGAGAGAAGATAAGGGAGTTTGTGTGAGAATGAACATGTATGTTAGAGAGAGAAGAAAGTTGTGCATAACTCTCACCCCTTACTAATCCATGACAGTGTCAGGGTGACTGGAATCTAAAGTTCCCAGGTACAGAGAGAGCAGGGGATTTATTTTAGCTTTAATTTTAATTATTGGAGGGTGTTTGCTGTGTCTGCTATTTTGAAATATTTTATCGACGTTTGTTTAGGAAATTAAAAAAAACATAGTGGGCCAGATTTTCAAAAGCATTTACTCGAGCAAAACTGGTTTTTGCTCGAATAAATACACTTTACTCGAGTAAGTGGGCTTTTCAAAATTGCTACAATATATGCCATTGAATTGTCCATAGGATTTACTCAAGTAAGTGCACTTTACTCGAGTAAATAGCTTTTGAAAATTGCTACGATAGTATGTCACATTTACATGCGTAACTCCTTTGAAAATTACCCCCTATATTTGTAATCATTGGATCTTTTCATCAGCTATTTTGAAATATTTATTCTTTTAATGAGTTTGGTTTTACCATTATGATTGATGTTTTATATTTCTTGATGTTATTGTTTGATGTTTAATGAGGAATGATATTTGTTTTTCATTGCATACCACCTGGCTTGTTGTGGTTTCAAGTTCAGATTTTGTCTGCATGTTTCTATTTATCATCTCTTCATTTTGCATTTGGTGAGGGTCAGTCTGTGTTCTACATGTGTGACTGAGGTGAGGTATTCTGCTAAGCAGACTTGTGGAGTGGCCCCAACTGGCAGCAAGCCAATCCTTTACACCACATCGCAGTAGTGCTGGGGTGGGGGGGAACTTATTGTGTGAGTACATAAACAGCAGCACGACAGCAGTGTGTCAGACAGAGGGAGAATGTGTGTGTCTACATAAGAGATAGAGAGAGAGAGAGACGCACATATGCATGTGTCTGACAGTGTGTGTGTGGATGGTTGTCTCTCTCTGACACAAACACAAACACTCTTTTTGATATCAGAAAGAGTGTGCAACTGTGAGAGAGTGAGAGAATGTGTGTGTCTGACATTTGCAACTGGTTAAAGAGCTGATTGGTTGGCCAGTCCAGGAATCCAGTATGTATATAGATAGATGTGTGGGGCCGATTTGTATGGATAGATCGGGGGCTACAGCTCTGTTTGTTCATCCCTGGTCTAGAGTGTTCTCTACTTAGTTATTTAGGAAAAATGTGAAATTTATTTTGGAGATATTTTGGCTCAATTCTACCAGGTTCCAGAGTCGACGGCATTCTTTAGGGAACTGTTGTGCTGCAGTAAAAGTACCTGAGGGAATCAGATACCCTGTGGGTCAGTTTTGAAAAAAATTCCCCTGGGCTATTTTCCTGCAATCCATCCCTGAACAATTCATAAGACCCAATAATTAAGCCAAAGGTCTTCCTCACCCAGCCTCTTTTCCAGGCCATACTCTGAAGCCCATCACACTTAGAAGAACAATGCAATCATTTTAATACAGTTTTGGAATGAACCACTGCTTTGTGCAGCTTATTCCAGTGTTTTGATTCTGCCTTTATGCCAATAAGTTATCCTCTGAATTTATCCCAGGCTTTTTTGAATTTGGCTGCACTCTTTGTATCCATCATTTTCTCTGGTAGGGCATTCCATGCAATTTGGTGAGTTTAAGGGCTTTCTGAGTATGTGAGTAAAATCAGGGGTTACGTGGACAGCATAGCTGAATTTTCCTAAGATAATTTTCAGTAGTTGCATTGTTTTCTCCCATTTGAGTTAGACACCTGGGAATGCCTCCATTTACTAGCAATGTACATGATTTCTTTTTCTATTTAATTTGGGTTTTGATGTTTTGTTGATTTAGTGCACACTATTTGCAAATACTGCAAGATATTACACAAAATGAAAAAAAAAAAAGAAATTTCAGGGTTTTGTTTTGTTTTTTCTTCATTTTGTTTGTTTCGAATGAATACATATCCCTACTTTTTGCTTTGGCTAAAAATACACACATTGTGAAACTACACACATACTTTGGGGTAGATTTTCAAATACCGCGAATAGGCGTACTTTTGCTGGCGCATCAGGCGCCAGCAAAAGTACGCGGGATTTTAGTAGATACGCGCGTAGCCGCGCGTATCCGCTAAAATCCTGGATCGGCGCGCGCACGGCTATCGATTTCGTATAGCCGGTGCGCGCCGAGCCGCGCAGCCTACCCCCGTTCCCTCCGAGGCCGCTCCGAAATCAGAGCAGCCTCGGAGGGAATCCTCTAACGCCCTCCCCTCACCTTCCCCTCCCTTCCTCTACCTAACCCACCCGTCCGGCCCTGTCTAAACCCCCCCCTTACCTTTGTCGGGGGATTTACGCCTCCCTCCAGGAGGCGTAAATCCCCGCGCGCCAGCAGGCCTCTTGCGCGCCGGGACGTGACCTGGGAGCAGGTTCGGAGGGCGCGGCCACACCCCCGGACCGCCCCAGGCCGTAACCACGCCCCCAGGCCCGCCCCCGGAACGCTCCGGACACGCCCCGAAAACGCCGCGCGGTTCGGGCCCACCCCCGGCACGCCCCCGACACGCCCCCCTCCAAAAACCCCGGGACTTACGCGAGTCCGGGGCTCTGCGCGCGCCGGTAGGCCTATGTAAAATAGGCTCACCGGCGCGCAGGGCCCTGCTCGCCTAAATCCGCCCGGTTTTGGGCGGATTTAGGCGAGCAGGGCTCTTAAAATCCGCCTCTTTATCCTGGCTGAAAATCCATATAAGTGAATTCAGCTATTCTATTCATGTAACCCCTGATTTTACTCGTATAGCAACTAAGGGGTAGATTTTCAAAAAACGCGAATAGGCGTACTTTTGCTGGCGCATCAGGCGCAAGCAAAAGTACGCTGGATTTTAGTAGATACGCGCGGAGCCGTGCGTATCCACTAAAATCCTGGATCGGCGCGCGCAAGGCTATGAATTCTGTATAGCCGGCGCACGCCGAGCCGCGCAGCCTACCCCCGTTTCCTCCGAGGCCGCTCCGAAATCGGAGCGGCCTCGGAGGGAACTTCCTTTTGCCCTCCCCTCACCTTCCCCTCCCTTCCCCTACCTAACCCACCCACCCGGCCCTGTCTAAGCCCCCCCCTTACCTTTGTCCGGGGATTTACGCCTCCCTCCAGGAGGCGTAAATCCCCGCGCGCCAGCGGGCCGCTAGCGCGCCGGGACACGACCTGGGGGCGGGTCCGGAGGGCGCGGTCACGCCCCCGGACCGCCCCGGGCCATAGCCACGCCCCCGGGCCCGCCCCCAGAACGCTCCCGACACGCCCCAAAAACGCCGCGCGGTTCGGGCCCGCCCCCGACACGCCCCCCTCGGAAAACCCCGGGACTTACGCGAGTCCCGGGGCTCTGCGCGCGCCGGTAGGCCTATGTAAAATAGGCTCACCGGCGCGCAGAGCCCTGCTCGCCTAAATCCGCCCGGTTTTGGGCGGATTTAGGCGAGCAGGGCTCTTAAAATCCGCCCCTAAGACTTTAAAAAAATGCCCATTGACTTTTTTGCCAGTCATACTTTTTACATGCCAGTTTCACTAGTACTCATTTTTCTCTGTCATGTTCTTGATGTCTTCCATATTCTAGAAGTCTTCCTTATTCTAACTAACTTTTCATTCCCCTTGATGATTACAATTTCTGACATTATGTAGCATGGTTTGTCATTCGTGGAAAACAATTTTGCTTCTCATTTTCTTAAGGCATATCATCGGGATTTGGAAAATTAGTATATCGTGCGTCAGGCAATAGAGCTCATCACAACTAAAAATCCAAATTCCAGAGAAAGGAGCAGCCTGTAGGGACCCTGGCCTCCTTCCATTGTTCAGGAGCTCAGTCAACCCTCAGGCTGTAGGGAACAGAAGGATGTAGATGTTCCACTGGCTACTAGCAAGGGGCAAATCAAGAACAGCAAGCCCTGCAAGGTCAACTTTCAGCACAGGGAAGCAAAAGGCCTGGTTTCTGAGGTTGCTTCACATTTCCCACATCCCTATGGGGAGGATTCAAGAACTACTGAGAATGCTAAGAAACATTAGATCTGACATCATGCTAGCATATCATTTCAGAAGCCTAAGTGATGTGGAGAAAGCTCACAGGTGTTCCACAAGAGAGCCTCTGGTGCCTCTGGTATGCTTACCTGGCTATTACTACTCCCAGGACAGTTAATTGCAAGATGTTCATTGTCCACATCACTGTGGAAGAAATTGTACAGGGCCTGAAAGAAGAATTTAAGACTTATCATCGGGAAAGACCAAAACAACAAGTGCAAGACTTTGGACCCTTAGGGTGTGCTTCCTAGAGGAGGGAAGGGATGGGGAAACTTGGTGAAGCAAATATTGAAAATGCTTCGTTGGAGTGGAGGAGGGTGAAATTCTGGGATGTGATGTGAAATTGCAGGGAGGAGTGTAAAGGAGGCATGACGGGATACTTTTTGCTGTTGGGGCAGGGGTTGCCTCGGTTGATGCCTGATGTGGCATAGCTAAGGTGATGACAGAATTTTGCAAGTGCTTGGGACAGACATAGAACATGGTACTGGGAGATTGTGGGAGGGGACAGGGAAATGCTTGGTGCAGTTATAGAGGGTGGGGGTGGGAACTGGTGTTAGTTTGAACACTGTGCTCATCTACCTCATCTCATAACCGGAGAGAAAGAATCCCAAAAATCTTCCAGAGTGGATGGGCCAATTGGTCTTTATTTGCCATTATTTAATATGTTACTATGTTACTAAGAAGTCCTCTTTGTAGCTTCTAAATCTATACAGTATATAGAATTATATCTGTAACTTTTACTATATACAAACTTTACATGTATTCACTTACAGGATGGGTGTCTGTGGTGGAGATAATTAGAAATTCTACATTATGCATTCTGACAATCACTTAACTTTGTGTTATGATGCTGTAGTTTTATCCATATATATAGGTTTTCAATTTCTAGAGAGATAACGACATTAATATTCATCTTACTATTCTGTCTATCCCTCAAATCTCTGTCTGATAAATACAGCAGTATTCATAAACTTTAATCTAATGAAAACAACTTTTTTTTTAACTTGAACTTTTTGCAGTTCATTCAGCAGCACTCCACATACAGACAGGCATTACTCCACAGTCCGGGGGGGTGGGGGGGGATGTTTTACCCACAATCTTTCCAGTAATTTTCAAAGGGGAAGTATGTGATGAGTTTCACATAGAAAAATTGCTATAGACGTTTTCCCTTGCTTTTTCTACAGGTATTTTTTTAATGAAGAATAATGTGCATAGAATTAAAAATGCAATCTGCATGTCTTTTGATCCCTGACTTAGAGCTGGGAGGAATGCCTCTTAATGTGGTTGAAGGTTGCACAGTGTCAAACCCCCAGGTATACTTTTATTTGGGTTAAGGGGGGGAAAGTTTTAGACAACAATTTTACCTGGGTAAATAGGTACTTACCTGAGTAAATGGCTTTTAAAAATTGCCCTTATGCAGCTCACCTGGCCTGCCCTAATCCCATCCCAGTCACCATCTCTTTTCCCCATAGAGAAGGGTGGGCAATTTTTACAATTTTTATATTTTTCCATGGGTAAACACCTGTTTATCGGTGGAAATCCCTTTAAATATTGGCCCTGGGAATATAATTTTCCAAAGCATTTTTAAAGGTGAAATATTATTTTACCCACAGAAATGGGCTTTTGTAAAATTGTCCAAAAAAAGGGCCGGAATTTAAAAGGGTTACACACATAAGTTATGTGCGTAACCCTTTTAAAACCCCCCTGTGCGCGCCGAGCCTATTTTGCATAGGCTCGGCGGCGCGCGCAAGCCCCGGGACACGTGTAAGTCCTGGGACACGCGTAAGTCCCGGGGCTTCACAAGGGGGGCGTGTCGGGGGGCGTGCCGGGTGGGCGGCGTGATTTTCGGGGCATTCCGGGGGCATGTCGGGGGCGTGGTGCCAGTCCGGGGCATGGTCGAGGCCTCTGGACCAGTCCCCGGGTCGGGTGATGGGTTAGATAGGGCTGGGGGGTGGGCTAGGTAGGGGAAGGGAGGGGAAGGTGCGGGGGGTAGAAGGAAAGTTCCCTCTGAAGCCGCTCCGATTTCTGAGCAGCCTCGGAGGGAACGGGCAGCGCGCGCAGGGCTTGGCGCACACAAGTTGCACAAATGTGCACCCCCTTGCACGCGCCGACACCGGATTTTATAAGATACGCGCGAACAAAAGTACACGCGCACGTAGATTTAGAAAATCTACCCCAATATGTGGAAAAACATGTATGTAAGTCACATCCATGCCTAAGTTTACCCAGACTGGAGCAGAGGGATTCTGGAGGCAGGTATGGGGAGGGGGTTTGGACATATGCATGTGCTTTTGGATTTAAAAAAAATACATGCATACATTTTTACGGAAAATGTGTGCTGCTGTTTTAACAGGTATAACTTGTACAGGTAGATTTGGTGGGTTCATTTTCCAAGCGGGCTTATGTGCGTAAGCCTGCTTTGACAACTGGTGCATCTAATGGGTGTTTTTCCTGGTGAACTTATGTGCAATATTTCCAAAGTTACCTCATCAGTGTACAGCAGCATCACAATCCCCAGACTTTCCACTTAGTCATTACTTATCATCACCACTCAGAAAATCTTTAGTTCTACTTACCATGTTACTGGACTTCAAGCCGTCGATATGCTACTGCTGCAGCATCCTGCAAATATGCCGTGGGTAACTGCCAACAACCCATAGTTGACGTCATTAAAGCACATTGCTGTGGCACAACCACAAAATTGCCGACAGTTTAAACGAGCCAGCAATCTATAGCTGCTGGAAGATTTGATGAATACAATATAAGGTAAGAAGGATGAGCCCCAGGAGCCTGGCAAAAGCTGTGAAATAGAATGTTCTAGCATAGAACGCCAGTCAGAGCATTAGGTGAGCCAGCAGATGAGCATTTCTTTGGAAAAGGCATTGAATAAAGATTTTGAAATGAAGAATACATCAAAAAGATTCTCTGAATGAAAAATGGTCCTGCCTTTTAACCCTCCAAAACCAAAGGCTTTAACAGAGATGTTAGTTTCTTGACACAATACATCTGAAAAGGAACGCATTGAATTATAAATTTTCTTTCCTTTCATCTTCCCTTTTCCTCCTTCATTTCTATCCTCTTAAGAGCAAAAAATAAATGTTAATGGGTAAAACCATCCGAAGCTCAGAAAGTTCTCTATTTTTGTCACAAATCAGTCTCCTTTGAGTCTAAAAATAAAACTCTAAAAGCTCCATTATCCAGCATGGACAAGGAATAAGTGGTACTGGTTAATAGAATATGTCGGTTATCTGCCAGCCCTCTGCTTCCTCTAGGTAAGCAGCAGGCTGACTTGCTGCTGGAGCTGAGAGCGCACAGGGCAGAGCAGAGCAGAGCAAAGCTGCTCCATTCCCTAATCCACTCCCTTTCCCTTCTGTCCTTTCTCCACCCAATGCCTGGGTTGAGCATTCCAGATAGCAGAGTGTGGAATAACTGGAGCTTTTGTTGTGCTGCAGTATTTTTGAACAATATCCATATCTTTAGCAACTTGCACTTGCTGAATTATCTTATCTGATGATGTATGGGAAAGCTTTCAAAAACCAGTAGGGATGTGCAGAGCAAAGGTTTATGTTCATAAGTCCATAAGTCGAAAGGGGGGGTCAATTTCGGTCAATATGGACATATGGAGAATTCCATAAGTTGAGTCTATGTCCATACGTGCAAATAAAAATTTAAACCCCTCACCCTCCTTAATCCCCCCCCAAAGACTTACCAAAACTCCCTGGTGGTACAGCAGGGAGTCAGGACGCCATTTCTGAACTCCTTTGCGAGGAGCACGTGACGTCGGCGTCACGTCGGAGTGACGCGCCGTCACGTGATTCCCCGCGCGATCGCTCCGGGGGACCCTCGTTGCACCCAAAAGGAACTTTTGGACAGCTTGGGGGGGCCTCCCACCAGGGAGTTTTGGTATGTCTTGGGGGGGGGATTAAGGAGGGTGAGGGGTTTAAATTTTTATTTAGGATCAACAATCGTGATTTCCAACTTATTCAACATAGCTATGTTGAATAAGTTGGAAATCCGATCATTTTCGCCTCATCACTTTTTTAAGTTAAAAAAAAAAAAAAAGTTGCGTTTTACATTTAAGTTCAAAATGAATGCGCACCCCTAAAAACCAGTATGCTAACAGCTCAGTGAAACTTTTCCCATTGACTGTATATGTTTCACACCGCAGGTCACATTTAAAAGCAGAGTTCCATTTTAGACAACTTGAAGAAAGTAGTGTGGTTGCGTATTAGTCCACTTGTTTTTTTTTAGAAATAACAGTCAACACACTGTGGGGTCGATTTTTAAAAAATGCGCGTTCGCGTACTTTTGTTGGCGCACCAGTCGCAAACAAAAGTACGCTGGATTTAGTAGATACGCGCATGGCCGCACGTATCTTCTAAAATCCAGGATCGGCGCGCGCAAGGCTGCTGATTTTGGGCAGCCGGCGAGCGCCGAGCCGCGCAGCCTGCCTCTGTTCACTCCGAGGCCGCTCTGAAATCGGAGCGGCCTTGGAGGGAACTCTCTTTCGCCCTCCCCTCACCTTCCCCTCCCTTCCTCTACCTAACCCACCCCCCCGGCCCTATCTTTGTCCACGGATTTACGCCTCCCGGAGGGAGAAGTAAATCCACGCGCGCCAGTGGACCGCCGAGACGCGACCCGCCGAGACACGAGCCCCGGACCGCCCCGGGCCAAAACCATGCCCCCGGGCCCGCCCCCGAAATGCCGCGTCCCGCCCCCTAAACGCCGCGTCAATTGGCCCCGCCCCCTGACACACCCCCGACAAAAAACCCCAGGACTAACGCGAGTCCCGGGGCTCTGTGCGCGCCGGCAGGCCTATGGAAAATAGGTGCGCTAGCGCGCAAGGCCCTGCTCGCGTAAATCCGGGCGGATTTACGCGAGCAGGGCTTTTAAAATCCGCCCGTGTGTGGAATAACTTTCATAATACATGAGTGACATCTTCTCGGGAGCTATGCTTCCTTAATCTGGCCAAAACATAACAAGCTAAGGGGGTCATTTATCAAAGTGCTATATGGCATTTTCGCATGCATTAAGCATCTTTAACACATGCTAAAGCACCATAACGCATGGTGTGATGCAAATGAGAAAAATAGGAGGAGTTTGGGGTGGGCTCACAGTTTTGTGAAGCCATATTGCATGGCTTTAATGTGAATTGGGCCCTTCTACAATGAGAGAGAGAGAGAGAGAGAGAGAGAGAGAACACCTAACCATAATGTGCTCATCCTAGGTAGGTATTTATATCTCTATAGGAGGCCCACCTAGTAATTCGAGTTGAGGTTTAGGTATTAGTGTAGGGGTTAGGGGCCACTTTGACATTCAAAGTGAGATGTATGAACAGAACAGTGCTCTCTTGTGAAGATTTGATGACCTTTGATCTGTGCAATGTTTTCTCAAACTAGCTTGATGTTACCCAGGTAGAGAGTCTCTCTCTCTG
Organism: Rhinatrema bivittatum; assembly: GCF_901001135.1. Taxonomy (NCBI): domain Eukaryota; kingdom Metazoa; phylum Chordata; class Amphibia; order Gymnophiona; family Rhinatrematidae; genus Rhinatrema; species Rhinatrema bivittatum. The sequence goes on along the minus strand of NC_042620.1, from coordinate 364,822,373 downwards.
TAGAAGGGCCCTGACAGCTAGGCCGGCTCTCCAGGAGCTGAAAACTACTAAACATGGTCCCCCCAGTAGTTGTATGTAGGTTATAGGTCTGACTCTGTGGAACTCCATTCCCGATTCTATTCGTATGACATCTAACCGCAAAGAATTTAAAAAGATGCTAAAAACCTATCTGTTTAATGATGCTTATAAATACAATAACTGACATTAACTTATACTGCTACTTAACCTAACCTCTTGATTTGAAAACCTGTTAAGAATGTCAAGTTTGTTTTATTATGTATGTATGTTTGTAAACCACCTAGATGGACATGAAATTGCCCAAGTGTGTGGTATATAAAATTTTTTAAATAAATAAGTAAATTTAAATAAATAAATAAATAAATAAACTTGCCGACGCGCGAACCTCCGGAGGACTTGGGAATGCCCCCCTGCCCCGCTCCCTGCCTGCCCCGTACTGCCGCTATGCCCCTGGCCCCGCCACCTATCCGCCCATTTTCGAAAGCCCTAGGATATACGCGCGTCCTGGGTCTTATGTGTGCCGATGAGCCTATGCAAGATAGGCTCGGCAGGTGCAGGGTTTTTTTTTAAGGGTTACGTGTGTAACTTACATGTGTAACCCTTTGACAATCTACCCCATAGGTATTAGCACAAATTGCAATAAACTGCCTATTACCATAAAACACACCCCTTTTCCTATCGCATGCAATATTTAGTTCATTTTGATAAATCCAGGCCTAAGACTGCTGTAAAGAATTATGAATTAAAAAATTGGGGATCAGGGGCAATGTGTTTGCACAGAGTTGAAAAACCTTGTTAGGATGCAATTTTCAAACTTCCTGCCAAGCTGTAAAGTCCATTCATGGATCTTGTACTTAATTTTGAAAGGTACAGTATTCATATATCTTTCCTTTGAAAATTTCCACAAGGAAAAAGTACCCGTAGACTTTGCACCTAACTTTTTTGTGGGTAAAGTTTGTAATAGAAAATGACGTTTGTAAATTTGAAAATTCAGTCTAGGTGAGTATCGGATTTTCAGCCTGAGATATATTCAGTCTCTTTTGAGTCCTAATCTTAACGTTATTTAAATTCAGGGATAACAATGTAGATATATATGTTCACTTTGCCATAGGGTTTCAGCAACTCATATACCAGCGCTCTTTGAGTGTGCGTTATAGCATAAGAGTTTAGTATCATTTCTAGTTTTAGGTAATTCAGACAGCAAGCAAGAACTTGCGACCATATCAGTTCCAAGGTAGTGACAAACTGGTTCAATTCCAGAATCCATTGCTATAATAGATTGCTTTACATCAAGCATCGACAGCTTCTCTATTTCCAGCAACTGCTTTTCGAGTCCCAAGAACCAATCCAGTTCCCTGTTAGCAGGATCAGATGATCTCCCAGTAGAGCCGGCGCACACCTTTTTGTTAGCTTTACTTTGCTCAGTGCTCTCTGGTGGCTCAGAGGGCAAAGTACCAGCCCTCCAGGCAGCCAAACCCCTGTATTTATTTTCTGGTTCTACCCAAAACTTACCTCAGGGAATACTCTCCTTTAAAAGCAGCTAAAAGTGCACATTGCAAAATAGTGCAACTACTTTTAGCTGCTTATAGGGTGTGGTTAGTCAGTTTACGCGGGTGAATCATTATTTACCTGCATCAATGGCTTTGGAAATTTGTTCTCTTGGTTTACAACTCCTTACAGCACTGAAAACAAATGTTAGTCCAATACAAAGGTATCACCTACAACTTATTTGTTGACCTTTATTTCTGTATTTTAAAATACTGAAACTATATATGCATGTTACACTGTTCAGAGTTTCCCTGGAAATAAGGATGTTTCTGTCCAAATTGGAAAAACTAACCCTCTTCCATTTTCAACCTGGGTCTCTTTTTTATTGTTAAGGCTTGATCATTTTGGAGATTTACTTTGTGCTAATGACATGTAGTTCCATGAGGAACAAGGTCAAATGTTGAACTTTTACCCCAGACACATTAATGAAGTCAGAGGTGGGACAACTGTAAGACAAAATTCTGATATCTGCATTTTTGATGTTTGGAAGGTCAGGCTAACTTTGTTTTGGGAGATCTAAACCTGACTGAAGAGTTCCTAACGTTTATTTTCCTCCTTGATTAATGATTTCCCCTAAATGTAACCTTGAAAATGAATTATTCTAATGTGGGGGTTACTCATTTCTCATTTCATAGTCAACAAACCAACAATATTTATTACAAACTAATGTGATACTAATGTGCTTGTAATGTCTTCTGTATTTTCATGGAGATTCTATTATATTACACTAATTAATCAAAGCACTACTCTGTGCAGCAGTGTTTCAATTATGACTGGATAAAGAACTGTCTGTAATTAATCTACAGTGATTTAGCCATATACCTGTCTCCATTTTCTAGAGGTGTCCACTAGTGAATGTGGAAGAGGGGGAAGGCAGGGGGAAACTTGAACTTTGAAAAGTCTTTCTATATTGTGCTTTATTCTTCTCCCTTTTGCATTGATTTCTTGTAATTACCAGGGCTGTATGAGTTACATGGAGGTCGATATTCAAAAGCTATTGAGGCTGATAACTGAAAAGTTATCGATCTAAATGGTTACCCAGCTATATTTAAAGGAGTATGGAGCTAAATTCTAGCCACATAAGCTGGCGGTATTCCAGGGGTGGCTGGGCGGTGCAGAGTTAGCCACGTAAGTTATGCGGCTAACTCTGATATTTGGAATTAACTGCTTAACTTATGTGGCTAACTCTGGTTGCACCATAGGGCTGTTCTAAAGTTGGCTGGATATACTTATCTGGCTAACTTTAAGATAGCCGGGGATAATCAGCGGTGTGGCTGCGCTGCTGAATATCACTGTTAAGTTAGCCAGATTGCTATATCCGGCTATCTTAACTAGCTGCACTGCAGCTGAATATCGACCCCCTTACCTTTTGGATTTCTAGAGAAAGAGCCAGATATCTGTAGGGTGGCAATTCCTGTCCCTGCTCTCCTCATTCCAGCAGCTGTTACTTGGCTGAGGCAGTGGAGGGTCCCTTTCCTGTCAACTGAGCTCTGGCCTTTCTGCTATCAAGAAAAGTGATTTGGCTTTTATGGCTCTTTCAATGATTTTCTGAAGAAAAAAGATTTGCATAAATGTTCTGAGCAATTAAGTCCGTGAAATAGGGTTATTCAGTGGAAAATTTCTGCCTTGTATTCTAGCCAATCTGATTGCTTATGCAGCACAAAGTCGAGTAGTACACGTGGGTATACGGCTCCAACAATTCTTCCTGCCGCACGTCGAATGAGGGCCAATGCTTCTCCCCTCCGAGGCTCGCAAGAGAGTGGCGTTTGTCATGTGCAGACCCCCCCCCCCCACTGTTGCCATGTGATGCTCAAAGCTCTCCCTGTTTTTGCAGTGCCCAGAAAGCAATGCCAGATTTACTATGACTGGTAAAAGCCAAGCCTGCGTATCTCAAGCGGCTGGATGAGCTGTGCAAGGGTGTAGAGCCAGCGTACATGAAGTGTCATTCCCTTGCCAGCTGGAGAGGGAAAAGGAAGGACGGATATGACAAGATAGTGGGGATGAGAAAGCCCAAAAGAAAAAGAAACATGCTTTCCTTATTGTACTCTTCTTCAGCCCCTGAAAATGATCCAGGAACTTTAAGACTAATAAACCAAGTTTGGATATTCTGGTACTGGAGAAGTAACTACCAATATGATTTGAGCAGCAATTTATTCTTTTACAATCGAGCAGATTCCTGCCCAGTCTTTATATAGCGTTCCTTTTTCGCTCCTGTTCTGAAATTTTCATTGATTTTGTAGATTTTATCTGGAAACGTGATCTAGTATTCCCTGTGGCATTTACTTAACAAAACAGAGTGCTGTATTTTCTACCTAGTAACTTGTCCAAGTCATGCTGCACTGTGGAGAGAAACAGTACGTTGTGCATAACTACACCATTTAGCTGAATGATGATACCGAGTTTTGGAAAAATAATTATCAAAATTTATACCTTAAATGCCTTTGAGTCTGATCAGTCTGAAGAGCAATTTGCAAACCCATTTACTGGGGTAAATGACAGTTCACTTGTGTAAGTTTGCCTGTCTGAAAACTGATGCCTTCTCGCTGGTGAAAAGTGCATGCTGGTTTCTTTCATTATTTATTTATTATTTATTTATAGATTTTTCTATACCGGGGTACGTAAATAACATCACCTCGGTTTACATTCAAACAGTAATTCAGCATTGCGCTTTACAATTTAACATGGTAACTGAACAAATACAATACAGTATATAACTATGTATTAAAAGAATATAAGCAATATATGAGAGATTGTGGCGGATAGGAAGAGTAGTTGAGGATACAGATCATTGATAGTATCATTGATAGTATCATTGTTGTATTGTGAGATGAGTTTAAAAAAAAAAAGGCATTTCCTAGGAAAAGAACGGTGGAAGGTCAGTGGAGCAAAACAGTGTGCATACTTAGCAATTTGAAAGTGTGTGCACTGTTTTTTTTTACCCCCTCACTCAGCTGTTCATGCAAATAGCAGTGCAAAGTCACCAGTGCTTTTAGTGCCATGCAATGCATTGCTGGAGAAAGAGAAGCCACATCTTCCTGCGCTGTGAAAAATACAAAGAGATCAGAGACACTCGTTTCATAAAGCTGACAGACAAGCCGATTCAGTACGGTGCGCTCAGGCTAAATTGACTGTGAACACATGTTATAAAATCGGGCGTACATTTGTGCGCGCCGGGTTGTGCACACAAATGTACGCCCGCACGTACCTCTTAAAATCCGGCCCTAAGCTTTTTGTCTCATAGACACAATGAGAGAAAAGCCTTGGTGAATTAGGCCCTTTGTATCTGTGAAAGTAATTAGTACATCTGGTACTAAATGTTGTCTTTCCTCTATAATAAAATCACTTACACAAGCATCTACCTATCTATAAATATGCATTATATCAATATTACTGCAAAGCCTTTATTGCTCACTGATGGGGTCAGTAAATATATGAAACGATCTACCTCATTTTATCACATTTCTGGTATAGGGAAATCGCCATGCAGTGGTTTAGTGCGACATATGCAGGTGTAGATAGGAGATACTGGTTCTTAAGCACTTTATCATTTTATGACATTTTAATTTCCCAGTGAGCATGATTAATACCATTGGGAAATAATTTATCACTAACACTAATTCAAATGGCGGATCATTTCTAAAATCAGCTGGCAATAATACTAAAACCCTGCTGATATTTTCCTTAGTTTGATAAATTAACGCACTCTTATCATTAATACTATAGTTATCCTTACTCCTGACAGGTGTTATAAGCATGGCACTTTCCCAGCTTTAGAGCAGTGTCCCCTGCTGTTCTCAGCCATATTGGCTTCTGTAGAGATGTTTTATTCACTAACTGCTTTCAGGGCTGCATTTTTTAATCAGTCTGAATGTTGAATTTGTCTTACCATGGTAATTAGCATAAGGGAATCATGTGATGCCGCTATATAGTCCATAGAATAAGGACATTTTTATTGTGTGTGCCTACATAGAGATTTACTGGTTTGTCTTTCGAGTTGTCTTTTCCAAGATACAAAAACACTTGTTGTTTCTTAGGTTACTACTTCATTGTTAATGTTTTTGCAAAGGATTATTCCGTGTTAGAGTTGCACTTCTTTCAAAAAAAATTCCAAAAATTAAAAAAAAAGAATGGCATCTTGTTATTTGCTAAACATCTGACGTAACATGCTGCATTGTAGCACTGAAGACAAATTATATAACAGATATAATACAGGTAAAGCAAATAATTTTGATACTGGGAGCATTACCTGATAGATTTTCCACTTATTTTCACATAATCCAGTGCCCTACTTTATCAGTAATACGTATGCAATAAAAATGTATGATAGATAGCTCCATAATGTGGAACAAATCCTGATCAGAAATTACTGACAGGGGAGAAGCCAATCCCTATTCAGTACTTAGTTCTGAACAGGGACTGATCTCGTCAGCCTGGAGTGAAGTGAGTGAGTGAGTGAGTGAGTACTAACTGCCGGTATTTGTCAGCTGTACTGGCATTTAATATTCAGCCCAATGGGTAGAAGGAAGAGTCCCTCACTGGGCTTCCACAGCACTTTTGGGGAGTGGGAATTTGAGTGGCTCAGACCTCTATATTTTTAAAAGATATTTTGGGGAGAGAGAGTGAGATGCTTTTCCGCTACACTTTTGGAATCTTGGGAAGAGGTGGGAGAGGAGAATCAGGGAGCGACTGCTCTGATGCTTTTAATGTTTCCATTTTCAAAAGCCTGGTGAACAGCAAAGTTATCTGGATAACTTTACATGAATAATTTTAGTTGAGTATATTCAGTGGACCACTTTAAGTACCACTGAATATTTATTTGGCTAATGTTAGCCAGGTAACTTCTCCACTCGCTGGCTTACTTTATATTCTCTAGGGATGTGCATTCATTTTCAACAAATGTGCAATCCGCAACACATAAGTCCCTGTTCGTTTGATTTGTGGGTTCATGAAACGCATGGCGATCCCCCACGAATAAAAGATATCATATTAGTTTCATTCTTTTGGTTCGCAGTGATTTCTTAGCGGCCATTTGAAATAGGAGAAGGCCATGTGGGAGTATCCATAAGAAAAACCAGCCCTTTCTGTGAGTCATAAGTGACCTCACAGCCCTATCATAGAGTGGGTCAGACAGGTTGGCAAGGAGATGAGAATGCAACCTATCAGAGCTAAGAATTTTTCTAATTCAGCCAATTGCTGCTCTCACTCAGTGCTCTGTGACGCTGTTCCTAATGTTGCTGTACTATTTATAACTTAAGCACGCAGTGTGCCATGCTCTTTCTTTGGGGGGTTGTCCGGGGAGGTGGCTTTACTCAGAGCAAGTCTGAATGTCTCAAATCCATATTCAATTGCTAGCTACTTTGATAGAATTTGCCATTGAAAAATATATTTGTTCGTTTTTGCTGCAGTGCCAGCCAGCCAGGCTTTTTTTGACCATACTTTTTTTTTATTGAACTCAGACAGAGACAAGCTGCCAGCAGTGGCATTTTGCTGCTTATCTTACCTCCCTGGAGTAAGTAGTTGCAGGCACAGGCAGGGTATGGGTGATAGATAGTGTGAGTTGGTATTTTCAAACAAGAAGAAGCATCACTAGGAATTGTGCTTACTCAGGCTTCCAGTTGTCTTTTCTCTGCTGTTTCATTTTTTTGTGCACACAGAGCAGTCTCAGTTGTAGTGTACATCAAGGCACTGTACTGTGTCTGTGGGCAGTTTTTCAGACTCACATATATTGGGACAGCAGTGCTCTTTTAAGCCAAATCCCCAGTAGGCCTCTTTGTAGTTAAAAGTTTAGTGTGTGCACATACAGCGGTCTCAATTGTAATGTACATCAAGGCACTGAACCGTGTGTCTCTGGGCAGTTTTCCAGACTCACATTTATTTATTTATTTATTTAAAACATTTCTATACCGGCCTTCATGAATGGGATTCATATCAGGCCGGTTTACATGGAACAGGGGAAACCAGAAGTAAAAATAAAACCAAGTAAACATAAATAAGAAAGGTCGAAAAATCAAAGTTACAATAAACAGGGGTATTGAACTTGGGAGCTAGTGTAGCTAGGAATAAGTGAAGTAGGAGTAAGAGCGATAGAGATTAACTAGGTAATTATCAACTAATATGTTATGAAATTAATAGATATTAAGTTCCTTGATCTGGGTATGACGAGTTAATTTGTGTTAGGGGAAGGCTTGGAGGAAAAGCCACGTCTTAAGTTTCCTTCGGAAGGTGTGGAGGCATGGTTCCAGTCTTAGATCAGTCGGTAGTTTGTTCCAGAGGACTGGTCCTGCTGTAGAGAAGGAACGTTCTTTGGTGGTTGTTAGCCGGGTGGATTTGGTAGGTGGGACTTGCAGCATTCCTTTATATGCCTCTCTGATGGGCCTGTCTGAGGCATGGAGTTTGAGTGGAGCCTGTAGGTCTAGGGTGAGTTGTTTGTGAATGGTTTTATGTATTATGGTGAGTGCTTTATGTTGAATTCTGTATTTTATTGGCAGCCAGTGTAGGTTACGGAGGATAGGGGTAATGTGGGCGCTTCGGTTAGTGTTAGTTAAGATTCTGGCTGCTACGTTCTGGAGCATTTGTAGCGGTTTTGTTGCCGAGATGGGGAGCCCCAGGAGCAATGCATTGCAGTAGTCCGTCTTTGAAAATAGTGTAGATTGGAGGACAGTTCTGAAGTCCTGGAAGTGGAGGAGAGGTTTAATTCTTTTCAACACTTGAAGCTTGTAGAAGCATTCTTTGGTGATATTATTGATTGATTTTTTTAGGTTTAGATGATTGTCTAGTATGACTCCTAAATCTCTTGTGTGAGAAATATGTGTGTCCGGGGAAGTAGAATCGGTGTTAGTCAAGTGTTCAGGGGAGATGAGCAGGATTTCTGTCTTGGATGCGTTGAGCACCAGGTTCAGGCTGGAAAGGAGACTTTTTATGGATTTCAAACAATTTTCCCAGTAATCGAGTGTTTTTGTCAGGGTTTCTTTTATGGGGATCAATATCTGAACGTCATCTGCGTAGAGGTAGTATGTTAATTGTAGGTTAGTGAGTAGTTGGCAGAGGGGTAGTAAGTAGATATTGAAAAGGGTTGGAGATAATGATGAGCCTTGTGGAACGCCTAGCGTTGATATATAACTTGGTGATTCTATGTTGTTGACTCTCACCTTGTAGCTTCTATTGTTGAGGAATGAGTTGAACCAATTGAGGGCAAGACCCGTGATTCCAATTTCTGAAAGACGATTTAGGAGAATGGCATGGTTTACCGTATCGAATGCCGATGAGATATCTAGAAGGACCAGTAGGTATGCAAGCCCTTTGTCTAGTCCCATGAGGATGTGGTCTGATAGTGAGATGAGGAGGGTTTCTGTGCTGGCTGATTTTCGGAAGCCATACTGTGCAGGGTAAAGAATTTTATTTTCCTCAAGGAAGTCAGAGAGTTGTGTGTTAACAACTTTCTCTGTGAGCTTCGCTAGAAACGGCAGGTTCGATATGGGTCTGAAGTTGGCGAGTTCTTTTGTGTCTAGATTGGGTTTCTTTAGGAGGGGTTTGAGAGATGCTGTTTTTAGCTCGTCGGGGTAGATTCCTTGGGCCAGGGAGCAGTTTATGATATTGGTAAGTGAACTGGAGATGGTGCTGGGGATGAGAAGCAGAAGTTTTGTAGGGATGTGGTCTGTCGGATGGCTGGAGGGTTTCATTTTTTTGAGAACGGATTCTATCTCCATGGTGGTAGTAGGTTCGAAGGAGTCAAGGGTGTTTCTGGGGTGATAGATGGTGTTGGAGTTGAAAACTGGGGTTATTGTATTAGTGGGGAGAAGTGCCAATGTGTTTGCAATTTTATCCTGAAAGAAGCGTGCAAGATCATTGGCTTTAGATTGAGCCTGTTCATCAGGGATGGTGGGGGCAGAGGGTTTTGTGAGTTGTGAAACAAAAGAAAACAGAGCCTTGGCATCATATTGTATATCATGGATTCTGTTTGCGTAGAATTCCTTTTTAGTCTGTAGCAGAGAGGTCTTGTAGAGATGGAGGAAGCGTTTGTAGTCTGATAGAGTTTTGGTGTTAGGATTTTTACGCCATGTGACTTCTTTATGTCTGAGGTCTAGCTTCATTTGTTTAAGTTCTGGGGAGAACCATGGTTGTTTTGTTTTTTGTGACCAATTGATGATTTTTGTCATTTTCGGGCATAGTTTGTTGGCAATTGTTTCCGTGATATTGCTCCAAGTGAAAAGCGCAGAGTTGGGGTTGGAGCAGTCCAAATTAGGGAGATCTTTAGTTAGCTGTTCGCTAAGAGTGTCAGAAGGGCATAGTTTCCGGAAATGAATGGTAGATTGAGGCTGAGTTTTTGCAGGATTTACTTTAGTAGTGAGAGTAGTTGATATCAGGGAGTGGTCTGACCAGGGTACAGGGGTGCAGACTGGAGCATTCTTGTGAGACAGGTTTGAGTTGATGAATATGAGGTCCAGTGTGTGACCAGCTTTGTGGGTAGGTTTGTTGATGATTTGTTCAAAACCCATTGCTCTAAGAGTGGAGAGGAAGGTATCGCAGATAGGAGAGAGTGGCGAGGCATCGACATGGAGATTGAAATCCCCCAATATCATAGCCGGTAAGTCTGTATTTATGTATTTGGCAATCGTTTCTATGAGAGGGGAGACTTCAGTGTCCAATATTCCTGGTGGGGCGTAGACTAGGAGAATTTAGATGTGTTTTGACTTGAATAAACCTAGTTCCAGTTTTTTTGAGGAAGATTTGACAGGTTGCTGTGTTAGATGGAGTTCTTTCTTAGTAGCTAGTAAAAGTCCTCCTCCTCTTTTTTTGGGTCTTGGGATTGAGAAGAAGTCGTAGAGGTGTATCGGAAGTTGGTTTATCAGGGGGATGTCGGAACTTTTTAACCAGGTTTCTGTGATGGCACAGATGTCTGGTTTGGAATCCAGCAGAAAATCATTGAGGATGTGGGTTTTCTTAGTGAGGGATTGGGCATTGAAAAGTGTCAGAGAAAATAACGTGAATCCTAAAAGTTGGGTGAGAGGTGAAATCATGATAGGGATGAGAGATCTCTTAGCTTGGTTCACGGGTCGTAGTAGAGGTCTCAAGTTAAGAGAGACGTGGCGATGAATAATCGGGATGGGGTAGGTAAGCATGTTGGCTCGGTGGATTGACTCCGCTGTAGATGTAAGGAATAGTTGAGGGTTGATTATGAGTTTGAGTTGCTTGCTTCTTTCGCTGGTTGAGTGTTGGCAGGGTGAAAGCTGTAAAGGACGATTGCTGCTCCAATGATTGAGTGCTGGAGGGGTGAGTGCTGTGAAGGATGATTGCTTCTTTCACTGGTTGAGTGCTATCGGGGTGAGTGCTGTGAAGGATGATTGTTGTATCTGCTGAAGGTCCTCCGCTGTATGGTCCTCCGCTGGTTGGATGCTGGAGGGGTGAGTGCTGTGACAGAGGTATTCATTCACCAATAAAGAAATAATTATTTTAATTGAAATCCCTAGTAGGCAGTGACATTAAATCAATGATGTCAGGGAAAGGTAGACATGGTCGAGTGACTGGGACTGGCAGAGGAGGCACTTCAAAAGACAGTGCCAGTCCCCCATTAAAGTTAAAAAGGGAGCTGTTCAAATCTAACATCTCTGGAGGGGCAGGCAGTTCCATCCAGAAAAACTGAAATTTAAAGATGATTCACCTCCACCACCTGTTTCTGACCCTGTAGTTTTGGAGGTGAGGGAAGGGGAGGCTGAGTCATGCAAGACAAAAGGGTAAGACCCAAAAGCAGCAGTGAGACAGCAGACTCAACTTAGCATTGAAAATGTAGCACAGCCACTGTTTGCTACTGATTCCGATGAAGAATCATCTTGCGTGGGATTCTCATCATCAGAAGTGGAAGAAGTAATAGCTGAAGAAGGTTTTTGGAGGATTCACTAGTTCTGTCTTAGCCTCCACTTCAGTGCTACAGGGGAGAGATGAAACTGATGTTGATGAGGAGGAAGAGCAGTCAGCCCAGGCACAGAGTGTGACTGATGCCCCTGACATTGCTTCTCAGGGTGCACCCACTACTTCAACTCCAATGCCTGCATCCACCCTGAAGGCTATAGAGAAGGGATCATGAAAGAAATCTGCGATCTGGAGCCACTTTAAAGTGACAGAGGACCCGCGTTTTGCTCAGTGTAATTACTGTGCCAGGGCTATTAGCAGAGGCAAGCAAATGGGACATCTAACTAATTTTGGCATGAAGCATGATATGCAGAAGCAACACCCAACAGTACTGTCATCTGGGGATGGTGGAAGTACCAGCAGGTGGCAGTGTGCCGTGTGCCAGAAGTGTGCCGTGTGCCAGAAGTGACAATCCATATGGAGGAAATGGGGTGGTGTTTGGTAACGCTATCCCGGGGAGGGAGGCAGGCAGCCTCAAAATTTGTAACCAGGAGCATCAGGAAAACGATTGCCCTCGATGACCAGCCCTTGCAGGTGGTAGAGAATGTGAGTTTCAAGCATTTGCTGAAGGTCTTAGTTCCAAATTACAAAGTTCCCTCCAGAACCACATTTAGCAGAAAGGTCATCCCCAGCCTGTTCAACCAGTGTCGCAGTCACATCCAAGTGCTGCTAGCTAAGGCAAAGGGGATTGTGCATTTTACCTGCGATATCTGGACTGCCATGAATGCAGCACACTCTTACCTCTCCCTGAAAGCACCCTGGTGGGACCTGGCTGAGGCAGGGGCAGGCAGCAGCTCTATTAGTGAACAAGTATCAGGGTGGAGGTGGGCTTTACTGCACACCCACCTGACGGACGAGGCCCATACCTCAGCCAATATTCTAGCATGCATCAGACAGATGCTGGCGGGCTAGTAGCTACACCAGTGAGACAGGAATGTTCAGGCAGGGTTCTTTGTGACAGATAACGTTGCAAACATGGTAAAGGCAATATGCGATGGGAGCTTTCAGAACATCCGATGTTTTGCACAAACTCTGCACCTCGTAGTGAAGTCAGTTCTGGGGTTGGAGTCCAATCACCAAGAGAATGAATACCTGCATACATTAATACACAAGTGCAGGAACATAGCAGCATACCTCCACAGAAGTGTGAAGGCGGGGCAGGTTCTCTGACAAAAACAGACTGATTTGGAGATGCCTCACAAGCGTCTCATTCAAGACATTGGCACCCTGTGGAATTCCACCTATATGATGCTGAAGAGGATAGTGGAGCAACAGACACACCTTTATGACTTTTCTCTGGAAATGGAGATAGGTGTGCATAGTCCCCTAGGGCATCATGATTGGTTAGTCATGAGTGAGCTGGTAAACATCCTGCAGCCCTTCAAGGATTCCACAGAGGAGCTGAGTTCCAGAAGTGCCACCTTGGCTGACATCATCCCTATAGTTAATTTTCTGGAGGAAAATTTGGAGGGCTGTTATGAAACTGATGGTGGACCTAGTCCGATGTAGAGTTGATGTTACTAAGGAGAATAAACTTAGGTCCCTACCGTCGGAAGGCAAGGCCAGGTAATCCAAAGTTGAACAGTTACTTCGCCACCGGAAGCCCACGGTCCCCCCAGAAGGAGCCTGTAGGGACCTGAGCCGCTTGGACTTAGGAGACTTTCTGAAGATAGGTCTGGATGCAGGCACCTCCTTCAGGTCATGGGGTCCAGGCCACTGGCGCCTCCAGCAGGTCATAATGCAATCCGGAAGTCAAAGCCAAGGAAAGGTTGGAAGCCGGTCCAGTGGTCAAAGCCGAAAGAATTGTCAGAAGCCGGGCCAGTGGTCAAAGCTGAGAGAAGGGTCGGAAGCCGGTCCAGTGATTGAAGGCAGAAGTGTCCATCCAACAATAGGAGAAGCAGGAACTAGGACCAGAAGGTCAACACCACAGAACACAAGAAGCAGAGTCCAGGAGCAGGAAATGGGAACTCAGGAACAACACCAGCCCGGAGCCAGAATACCAAGGCAAGGTCTGAGGGGCAGACCTTGCCTTTAAATAGGGAACCAGTAGGGGAGTTCCCCAGAAGAAGCTAAAGTCAATATCCGGTAGTGGTCCCTTTAAGAATCCTGCTTAGCCGGGCACGCGGCTCTAAGCAGGCTCGGCGGGGAGGAGCCAGCAGCAGAGAACGTTGGCAGGAACGCGGCCAGACCTCAGCAGCGGCCATGGCCACGCGCCGAGCGTCGGAGCCGGCTGCCCACTCCCGCGGGCACCCTGGGAGCATCCCAACATTGCAGGTGAGTGGCTGGCCCTGGTTGCGGAGGTCCGCGACTGGCGGCCATACTAGTACCCCCTCCTTTAGGCCTCCCTCTAGAAGGCTTGGGTTTTCCTGGATGATTAGTGTGGAAGTCTTTTATAAGATTCTTTTCCAGAATGTTCGTAGCAGGTTCCCAAGAATTCTCTTCCGGACCGAACTCTTCCCAGGCTAGGAGATACTCCCATCTGCTGCCTCGTTTTCGGAGATCGAGAACTTCATGAACTTGGTATATGGTTTCCTCCTCTGCAATAGGCTGTGGAACTTCGTGAATTTTTTTGGGTAGGCCAAGTGAGGACCAAAGGCTTTAGAAGGGACACATGGATGGATTTGTGGATTCTCTACGTGGCAGGCAGACAAAGCTGATATGTTACAGGACCTAACTGTCGCAGCACCGGGAAAGGCCCAATGTAACGGGGAGCTAGTCACATAGAGGTGACTCTCAAACGGATGTACCTGGTGCTGAGCCACACCTTTTCCCCTGGATGGAACTGGGGAGCCGGTCGTCAATGCTTATCAGCAAATGGGTATGAACCCAAAGCTGTTTCAGCTGTGCTGCAGTTAGCTGGGCTGCAGGCGATGGAACAGTTCTTGTTAGCTGGTCGATAACGAAGTTCAAAATTAAAATGCGTGAAGAAGAGTGCCCAACGAGATTGACGCGGATTAAAATGTTGAGCTTGCTGGAAGTATATCAAGTTCTTATGGTCCGTGTAAACTGTTATGCAGTGTTGCGCTCCCTCCAACCACTGCTGCCATTTCTCAAACGCAAGTTTAATGGCAAGAAGCTCTTTGTCACCGATGGAGTAATTTCATTCTGCAGGAGAAAATTTCTTGGAGAAATATGAGCAAGGATGAGAAGTTCCTGATGTGTCGATCTGGCTTAAGACCACTCCTACTCCTTCAGCAGATGCATCCACCTCCGCCATGAATGGATGATGGGGATCAGGATGCCGGAGGCAAGGTTGTTGTAGGAAGGAGTTCTTGAGTGCCTGAAAAGCTTCTTCAGCCTCAAAAGGCCAGACCTTGATGTTCGCCCCCTTCCGAGTAAGAGCAGTGAGAGGTGCAGCCAGTTTAGAAAAGTTCTGAATAAAACTATGATAGTAGTTAGTGAATCCAAGGAAGCGCTGGAGCGCATGTAATCCATTAGGCTGGGGCCATTCTTGGATACATTTCAACTTGGAGGGGCCCATCTGAAAACCCTGTTTGGAGATAATATACCCCAAGAAGGGTAGTGATTCGTGTTCAAAAACACATTTTTCAATCTTAGCATAGAGCCGGTTCTCTCTAAGAAGTTGCAAAACCTGTATAACGTTGCCGGTGTGACTGTAGATTGGAAGAAAAGATCAAAATATCATCCAAATAGACCACTATGCAGACATAAAGTAGATCTCAAAATACTTCATTAATGAAGTGTTGAAATACTTCAGGAGCATTGGTCAATCCGAAAGGCATAACCAGATATTCATAGTGGCCATTTCTGGTGTTAAAAGCCGTTTTCCACTCATCACCTTCACGAATCCTGATTAGGTTATATGCTCTTCGAAGATCCAATTTGGAAAATACCCGGGCTCCCTGAAAGCGGTCAAAGAGCTCAGCAATTAAAGGTAACGGGTATCGGTCCTTGATGGAAATCGATACATGAATGCAGAGTCCCATCCTTTTTCCCAACAAAGAAGAAGCCAGCTCCAGCCGGAGATGTGGATCGTCGAATGAACCCCTTCTGCAGATTGTCTTGAATATATTCTGTTGTAGCTTGGGTCTCCAAGGCGGACAATGTGTAGACCTTACCACAAGGTGGTGTAGCTCCAGGAACCAGATTAATGGCGCAATCAAATTCTCGATGCGGCGGTAAAGTATCAGCGGCTTTTTTTGAGAAGACGTCAGCAAACTGACCTTACTGGGGCAGCAAGCCCTCAAAAAGAGAGGTGCAGATATAACTACAGGAAGGAGTAGTTCCCTGAAGGCATGCTGGACCCCATTGCGTAAGTCTTAAAGACGTCCAGTCGAACTGAGGATTGTGACGTTGCAACCAAGGAATCCCAAGAACAACTGGATGAATGGCTCTCTGGATGACATAGAATGATTTATTTATTTTATTTAAAACTTTTTCTATACCGTCGTTAAGGTGGGTACCGTCACAACGGTTTACAGTAAGGCACAAAAGTAATGCTATTAACCTCTATCAGTTTACACAGGTGCCATAATGTTCGGTAACATAGTTTTAATCAATGTTAGTTGTTAAATGAGTGTGAACACTATCATGTCCCGGTCGATTCTATAGCAGTTTTGAGTCAAGGACTCATTCTATGAGTAACTTATCCTTTTCTGATGAATTTAATTAAAACAAAAACATACATCCTTAGTGATTTCTGTTTGCGTGGGTGTTTTGTCCCTTGCACTTACCTGGTTTAAACCTTGCATTTCCCTGGATTCTATTCTCCCTTCTCTTTTTGAAAGGCTTGTTTGAATAGCCAAGTTTTAAGATTTTTTCTGAAAGTTTTGTTTTCTCTTTGTAGTCTTAACTCCAATGGCATGGAGTTCCATAATATGGGTCCTGATAAGGATAATGCCCTTTCTCTTACCTGCGTTAGTCTTGCTGTCTTGACTGATGGAATAGTCAGAAGAGCTTTGTTGGCTGATCTTAGATTTCTGTTGGGGATGTGTACGCGAAGGGCTGTGTTCAGCCAGTCTGCGTTTTCGTTGTGTATTAATTTGTGTATGGTGCATAGTGTCTTGTACTGTATTCTTTGTTCAATGGGAAGCCAGTGCAACTCAGCCAGTGTCCCTCCACCCACATTGGGGCCGGCCCGGCCCGAGCGAGTCCGTCTTCGGCCTCCCAGGCCCGTTCTGCAGCCTGCCGCGGCGTCCCCACCATGAGGGAGACGCCGCCGATTCCCCGTCGCTGGCCCCGCCCCCTAGGCGCGCGTGCAGGGGCTCTTCTCTTAAAGGGGCCAACGCGGCAAACTAAGGACAGCCCTAGGATGATGTCAGATGCTGCAGGGTATATTAACCTGCAACTGGGATGGGATCCTCGCCTTGCAACGAGGTTCCTGGTTACCTGTCTGCTAGTTGCTGCGTTCCTTGGATTACACTTCGTCTTTGACCTGGCTTGACTCCTGACTTGTCCTCCGTCTTGTCCCTTGGTTCTGGTATCTGCTTCTGACCTCTGGTTCTGACCCAGCTTCGTCCACGACTTTGTTTTCAGCTTCAGTCCCTGGCTTGACTCCCTCTGACCTCTGGTTCTGACCCGGCTTCGTCCACGACTCCGTCTCCTGTCTCACACCGGGCTTGGCTTCTCCTCCGAGTCCCGGCTTCTGACTCGGCTTCATTCCTGGACTCCGTCCTTGGCCTTCGTTGCTTCTCGGGTTCCTGGTGTTCGCTGGCCCAAAAGATTCACCTATGTCCCAGTGGCCGGGCCCCTATGGGTTCCTCCTGGGGTGGCTCCGGCTTCCAGGGTGAATCTCCAAATGTCCCAGTGGCTGGACTCCTATGGGCTCCTCCCGGGGGAGTACCGGTCTCCAGGGTGAAGACTCTTCAGTCGCCAGGGCCCAACGTTGTCCGTCCTCCCTCCTGCTGCCGAGTCCATGGTCGCATAGAACTCTGCCTTATTCCAGTGCCCAAGCTTTCTCCGAGTCCTCCGAGCCGCCTACCAGTTGGGACACTTGCTGTGGTCCTCCACAGCGTTCCATCCACCATCCCAACCGGCGCAAGGGTCCACAACCGTAACAGTTTGCAAGGCCATGGACCCAGCAGACCTAGCCGGCCTGAAAGCCATTCTGGGTATTGCCCAGAGGCTGCAACAGCAGCAGAC
The DNA here is from genome assembly GCF_901001135.1 of Rhinatrema bivittatum. Classification (NCBI taxonomy): domain Eukaryota; kingdom Metazoa; phylum Chordata; class Amphibia; order Gymnophiona; family Rhinatrematidae; genus Rhinatrema; species Rhinatrema bivittatum. Next base: position 364,804,799 of record NC_042620.1, on the reverse strand, counting down.
ATGCCTCGACGCTCTGACGACGATGGCACAGAGGTTAGCTGACCGTGTCGACGGAACCACGGCTGCCAGCTCCACTGTATCAGGAACTGGGGCCACTTCCGCCGCTACAGCTCCCATCCAGATGCCAGTATCTTCCCGGTATTCAGGGAATGCGAAACTATGCCGAAGGATTCTGAACCAGTGCTACATTCGCTTTAACCTGCTTCTGCTTCATTTTCCAACGGACTGGGTCAAGACAAGTTTCATCATTTCTCTGTTGGACGGGAGACCCCTGGCGTGGGCCTCCAACCTTTTGGAATGCCAAGATCCTCGCCTGGACAACCTGGTGCAGTTCGTCTCTGCCTTCAGGCAGGTCTTTGATGAAGCCTCCCATAAGTCCACTGCTGCCTCAGAGTTACTCCAGTTATGCCAGGGGAACCGGCCTCTGGCAGAACACGCCTTAGAGTTCCAGACTCTCGCCGCCAAACTAAACTGGGGGAGTGACAGCCTGCACGGCATTTTTCTGGAGAGTCTCTCCCCAAAGCTGCAAGATGAGTCGGCAGCCCGAGACCTCCCTGATGACCTGGACGCTCTGATTGACCTCACAGGTCGTGTGGACTGCCGCATCCAGCGCCGGTTTCGAGAAAAAAGGCCGACTCTTAGGCTGGGGCTCGTTGGATCTACTCCTCCCCGCAGCGGGAGTTCCCCGCCTGGTACTTCTGGGGTCCAAGACATCGAACCCATGCAGGTGGGTCGGGGTCCCCTCTCCCAAAAAGAAAGAAGGAGACGTCGGTCGCTCGGTCTATGCCTGTACTGTGGTGGCAAAGGCCATTTCCTTGCCCTTTGTAGTGAACGTCCGGGAAACTCTCAGACCTAGGGACAGTTGGGGAGCTAACTCTAGGTCATACTGCTTCCAACTTCCCATGTTTTGTGCTGGTGACCTTACTCCTCCCGGAGGGGGAGTTCGACATGCAAGCTCTGATCGACTTGGGAGCAGGGGGTAACTTCATACTTCAGGAGCTGGTTCAACAACTCCAGATCGGAGTACATCCCCAAAGACCCCCTCTCCGCGTGTCCTCCATTCAGGGGAGAATACTTCTTGGTGTCATCACTACCCGCACCGAGCCTCTCGTTCTACTCACGGGCGTTCTGCATCAGGAGGAGATCTCCTTCTTCGTTTTAGAGAAGTCCATGCACCCGGTCATCCTGGGCCTACCTTGGCTTCGGAAGCACTCACCAGTAATTGCGTGGGATTCCCTTCAACTGGCATCCTGGGGACCCGCGTGCTTTAATTCCTGCCTAGCCACGGTTACTCGGCCACCGATTCCTCTCCTGACATCGACTCTGAGCCTGCCATCTCACTATCAGGATTATCTCGATGTGTTCTCCAAAGAGAAGGCTGAGATCCTCCCGGAGCACTGCCCCTTTGACTGCACAATTAATCTTCTCCCTGGTACCACATTGCCACAAGGACGGGTCTACCCATTGTCCCTCCCGGAAATTCAAGCCATGTCGGCATGCATCCGGGAGAACCTGGATCGGGGGTTCATCCGACCGTCTACGTCTCCAGCCGGGGCAGGTTTCTTCTTCGTGGCGAAGAAAGACGGGTCCCTCCGACCCTGCATAGATTACCGGGGCTTGAACAGTATTACCCGGCGGGATCGGTATCCTCTGCCCTTGATCCTGGAACTCTTGGACAGACTGCAAGGGGCCAGGATATTTAACAAACTAGACCTTCGTGGAGCATATGACCTAGTGAGAATTTGGCTGGGAGACGAGTGGAAGACCTCATTTAACACAAGGGACAGACACTATGAATACCGGGTCATGCCCTTCAGTCTCTGCAACGCCCCAGCAGTGTTTCAGAACCTCATGAATGAGGTTCTACGAGAGATGTTACACACCTCAGTAATTGTGTACTTAGATGATGTGCTCATCTACTCCAAGGATCTACAGACACACCGCCAGGATGCTCGTCGGGTGTTACAGAAGTTACGGGATAATCGGCTTTACGCAAAGTTCGAGAAATATTTATTTGAACAGGAATCGTTACCCTTTCTAGGGTATATTATGTTCTCTATGGGGTTCCATATGGACCCAGAGAAGGTCACTGCCATCAAAGATTGGTCTCAACCGGTGGGGGTGAAGGCGCTGCAGAGGTTCCTCGGGTTCGCCAACTTCTACCGGCAATTTATCCCATATTACTCCCAGATGGTGGCAACCTTGACGGCCTTTACCAAGAAGGGATCAGACGCAAGGAACTGGTCAGCGGCAGACATACAGGCCTTCCAGAAACTGAAGGAGGCATTTCTCCAGGATACATGCCTGCGGCACCCCGATCCCCAACGACAGTTCGTCGTGGAAGTGGACGCCTCCGACATTGCTGTCGGGGCCATTCTAAGTCAAGTATCTCCAGGGGGGAAGCTCCTGCCTTGTTCCTACTTCTCCCGGAAGTTCTCGCCGGCAGAAAAGAACTACGGAATAGGGCTAAATAATTACTAGCCATTAAATTGGCATTCGAAGAGTGGAACCAATGGTTGGAGGGGGCCCAACAGCCAGTGATTGTATACACAGACCATAAAAACCTGGAGTACTTGTGCTGTGCCCAGCGCCTCAATCCCTGGCAGGCTAGGTGGTCTCTCTTTTTCAGCCGCTTCGATTTTCTCCTCTGCTACCGGCTGGCCGATAAGAATGTTCAGGTGGACGCTCTCTCCCGTACAGCTGAAATGGAGGATGTGCCAGACCCACCTCGGTACATCCTTGATCCAGCCAAAGTGCTCCTCGCGGCCTCCAACATGGTCCCGATGGGGAGGACTGTGGTACCTCTCCGTCTGCGGAAGAAGGTCCTCCACAGCGTTCCATCCACCATCCCAACTGGCCCAAGGGCCCACAACCGTAACAGGATCCCCATGGATGGAGGATATAATCAACGGCCTTGGGCATGGACGAAGAGGAATGCATAGTTGTTCCACTACATCTTGCAGGATGAAGCTTCCTCTGGCCCCAGAATCTACTAAAGCCAGTGTAGAAAATTGGTGACCTCCGAGAAGCAGAGAGACATTTAGGGTAAGTGGGGTAGCCGGAAAAGTGATGCATAGGGTTACTGCCCCAGTGGAGCCTAGGCTTGGAAGTTTCCAGATGCATAGGACAATGAGCAATGAGATGGCCCGATCCTCCACAATATAAGCAGAGACCTGCCCTTCTGACGTCTTTGCCATTCCTCTGGATGTGGCAGAAGAAGTTCGAGAGACTGGAGAAAATGGACATGAAGGGGTAGAGCTCGCCAAGTGCTTCCTTGTGCTCGAGCCTTCACGAGCCCTTTCCTGTAGGCGACGGTCTATCCTGGTTACAAACTCAATAAGGGAATCCAACGAGTGTGGTAGTTCCCGGGCCGCCATTTCATCCTTAATTCTGGCTGACTATCCTTCCAAATATATGGTCCAGAAACAGCTCTCCTCTTGGGAGCGGTGTGAGAAGGAGAGAGAGAGAGACGCCCCCAAACGAACTGAGCACTGTGAGGGGACTGCCCCTTGTAAAATCGCACCGGAGGAACAGCTGAGAACCTGAGAGAAGGCGGGGTAAAGTGACATCATCCAACAGTGCCTGCCTTTAAAAATCAAGCGGCAGACCCAGGAAAGCTTGGGGAGCGGTGTGAGAAGGAGAGAGAGACGCCCCCAAACGAACCGAGCACTGTGAGGGGACTGCCCCTTGTAAAACTGCACTGGAGGAACAGCTGAGAACCCAAGAGGAGATGGGGTAAAGTGACATCATCCAACAGTGCCTGCCTTTAAAAATCAAGCAGCAGACCCAGGAAAGCTTGGGGAGTGGTGTGAGAAGGATTTAGAGACGCCCCCAAATGAACCGAGCACTGTGAGGGGACTGCCCCTTGTAAAATCGCACCGGAGGAACAGCTGAGAACCCGAGAGGAGGCGGGGTAAAGTGACATCATCCAACAGTGCCTGCCTTTAAATATCAAGCAGCAGACGGCGCACCGTCGCCGACGGCGCACCTAAGCTGCGCGCTCCAAAGGGGCATGCGGCTTGGTCCGGCTTAGTCTGGAGCAGTCCGGACAGTTCGGCACTTGGAGGAATAGGTGCTTCGGAGTGAATATTTGGTAAACTTTGTTGTCTATTCATCCCCAAATTTCTATGGGGAGGAAAAGAAAAATTAAAAGCTTCCCAATATCACCGATAACAATGAGGGGCCCTATGGACGATCACGTGGTTAAACAGATCGATTTACCAGATGAGGACAATAAAGAGGAGCAATTTTCAGCTTCCCTGAGTCCTGGTGAGGGACCATCTTCTCCTCCACAACCTAAGACATTGTTACCGGAAGACTTTTTACAACTAGAAGCTGATAGTCAGTCCGTTGGAAGTGGCTTTACAGTTTCAGGAGGAATAAAGATAAGTGAACAACTATCTATATCTGTTAAAGGTTGTGATGCTGGGGGGCTGAAGAGGCCTGAGTAATGGCCAATTAACTCCCCTGACAACATAACCTTGCAAGATCTATGGAAATTGATGTCAAGTGTAGATAATAATGTCTTACAATTGAATGAGTCTATGTCAGCAGTTGTTAATTCAAATAAAACACAGAAAGACAACAAATAAAGGAAGTAAATGCTTTAAAAGAAGATATGGGAAAAATTACATCTAAGATTAAATTGTTAGAAAATATTGAATCATCTCATATTAGAGATAGCATTTCTATCCATAGAGAGTTAGAAAATCTAGAAAATATAATGAGATACAAGAATTTGCATTTAATTAACTTCCCTAAGACCAGGCTGTTGTCGCTGTTTGAGATGTTTAAAAAATATTTAAAGGAAGTAATGCAATATGAAGAGAGTGAGATTCCAGCAATTTCAAAATTTTTTTATTTCCCTAAAAAAATTGATGAAGAGGAAAGCTCTGAGTCCCCTAGTATAGGGGTCTCGACCTTCCTCGAGGAGTCAATTGATATTATCCATGTGAGGGCAACTTTATATGTGTCTTTCTTAATGGAAGCTGACAAAGATAAATTGTTTAGGGTTTTCCTAAAACATAAAGATTTGAACTTTTGTGGTCAGAGAATCTTAATTTTCCCTGATGTCTCCCGAGCCACTCAGGCTAAGAGGAGACATTTCCTATCCTTGAAAGTTAAGTTGCTTACTATAGGAGCAAGTTTCTTTTTAAAGTATCCCTGTTTATGTTAAGTGAACTATCAAGGTAACAAATACAGTTTCTTTGACCCCTTACAGTTGGTGACTTTTTTGTTGGATAAGAATGCAGTAGGAGGTAGTAATGATGACCAATAGAAAAAGTATTTACTCTCTCTCACTCTCTAATATGTGTTTTATTTAATTTGATTAAAGTTCCCTCAATTATGGGTTATGTAATGATGATGTAAAATAGTATGGTGTATTATTTGAAATGTAATAACATTGGAATTACTTCCTGATATTTTTTGTTTAAATAATTTTAAATGAAAATTCAATAAAGATTAAATTGAAAAAAAAAAAAAAGAAACAGCTCTCCTCCCAATGGAGTTCTGAGGCTAGATTTCTGAATTCAATAGTGTACTCCGCAAGAGCACGTCCTCCTTGGCAAAGTTGCAGAAGGTTGGAACCCGCAACTACTTGTTTCCCTGGATCATCAAATACTGTTTGAAACAGTTCTAAGAAGTTGGGGAGGTTTTGCAGCACTGGATCTGACCGTCTCCAGTAGGGAGAAGCCCAAGCCATGGCCTTACCCTCCAACAGGGATAAGATGTATGTAAGATCATCCGGAAAGAGGGAGGCCTGGAGACGGAAGTTCATACTACATTGATCGAGGAATCCCTGGCACAGGTGGGGTTCGCCTGAATAGCGTGGAGGAGTTGGTAATGGAATTACTGGACGAGTATTCCCCTGCATCACGGATGGTGAAGGTAGAGGCGGAGGAACTGCATGAGCTGTGACTACCGAATCCAGACGGGCGTTGAGTCGCTCCATGGAAGACACCATGGTCTCTAACATTCGTTGTTGCTCCATAATTTTCTGGGCCAGTCCAGGAATGGTCTGCAGAGGAGAGGCCTCTGCCAGGTCCATGATCTTGGTATTCTGTTATGAAACTGATGGTGGACCCTTAGTCCGAGGTAGAGTTGATGTTACTTAAGGGAGAATAAACTCTCTTAGGTTCCTACCGTCAGAAGGCAAGGCCAGGTAATCCAATGTTGAACAGTTACTTCGCCACTGGAAGCCCACGGTCCCCCCAGGAGGAGGCTGTAGGGACCCGAGTCGCTTGGACTTAGGAGACTTCCTGAAGATAAGTCTGGATGCAGCGCCTCCTGCAGGTAGTGGGGTCCAGGCTGCTGGCACCTCCAGCAAGTCGTAATGCAATCCAGAAGTCGAAGCCAAGGAAAGGTCGGAAGCCGGTCCAGTGGTCGAAGCCAAAAGAAGGGTCAGAAGCCTGTCCAGTGGTCGAAGCTGAGAGAAGGGTCGGAAGCCGGGCAAGGGGTCGAAGCCAGGAGAAGGGTCGGAAGCTGGTCCAGTGATCGAAGGCAGAAGCGTCCATCCAACAATAGGAGAAGCAGGAACTAGGACCAGAAGGACAACACCACGGAACACAAGAAGCAGAGTCCAGGAACAGAAAACAGGAACTCAGGAAAAACACCAGCCCGGAGCCAGGATACCAAGGCAAGGTCTGAGGGGCAGACATTGCCTTTAAATAGGGAACCAGCAGGGGAGTTCCCCGGAAGAAGTTAAAGTCAATATCCGGTGGTGGTCCCTTTAAGAATCCTGCTTAGCCGGGCGTGCGGCTCTAAGCAGGCTCGACGAGGAGGAGCCAGCAGCAAAGAACGTTGGCAGGGATGCGGCCAGACCTCAGCATCGGAGCTGGTTGCCCGCTCCTGCGGGCGCCCCAGGAGCATCCTGACACTGCGGGTGAGTGGCTGGCCCCGGTCGCGGTGGTCCGCAACTGGCGTCCATAACAAGGGCTTTAAACAGGAAGAGGGAATGACAGCAGAGATGCTGCATTGTCTGGACTTTTTGCAGAAGCAGGTACAAGAGACATTAAGACCTTTAACAAAAGACCACACATACATGCTCGCCACAGTCTGTGATCCCCGTGTGAAAGGGAAACTTGCCCTACAGTCCGATTGTCTTATATTTGTGAAGGACCTGCTGTTAGTAAAAGTCTGTGAACAGGAGTGCCATAGGCAGAGACATATTAGGCATGAAGCAGAGGAGGTAACAGTGGGCTCTTCAGAGTGTAGTGCTAGCCCAAACAGAAGCAGCACTCTGTCAGCGACAGCTAGTACTTCCTCCTCTGCTTCAGAATGCCAAAGCCTTGTTGCCCATAAACGAGCATTGTTCTGGAATGGGCTAGAGCGAAAGCAGCTGGCAAGAAGGAGACAACAGCACAAATGTCAGTGACACGGTATCTCACAGAGCCCATAGATATGCAGACAGATCCACTGGCATATTGGGCACACAAGTCCACTGTCTGGCCATACCGAGTCAAAGTGGCTCAGCGATATCTGTCATGTCCACTAAACAGTGTGCCCAGTGAATGTGTATTTTCAATGACAGGGGATATCATGAGCCATCACTGCTCAAGGCTGGCACCAGAGTTGATAGAAATGCTAGTGTTTTTGAAAATAAACATGCCTTTGCTTGGGTTTCCAAATTTTCCCTGTGAATGTCAAGATGAATATAAGCAATTTAAAGCCTTGCAGCATCTCCAACTGCTCATATGCTCCAGATAATATGAGAACATATACTTGACCTCAAACGCTGTGCCTGTCTGTCCAGCCCTTATGTCAATACAAGGGCCTGACCTCAAATGCTGTGCCTGCCCGTCCAGCCCTTATGTCACTATAAGGGCCTGACCTCAAATGCTGTGCCTGTCTGTCTGTCAAGCCTTTATGTCACTACAAGGGCCTGACCTCAAATGCTGTGCCTGTCTGTCCAGCCTTACGTCACTACAAGGGCCTGACCTCAAAAGCTGTGCCTGTCTGTCTAAACTTACGTCACTACAAGGGCCTGACCTCAAACGCTGTGCCTGCCCATTCAGCCCTTACATCATTACAAGAGCCTGATCTCAAACGCTGTGCCTGTCTGTCCAGCCCTTACGTCACTACAAGGGCCTGACCTCAAACGCTGTGGCTGTCTGCAGTGTCCCCTGTCCATCCCTTACAACACTACAAGTGCCTGACCTCAAACGCTGTGCCTGTGAGTTTAGTTCTAGTATTTCTAATTTCAGTTTCATGTATTTGTGCATCACTTCTTTACAGAATATTCTTTTTCCTGTTTTGCAACATTTGGAATGTAAGAACATAAAAAGCTGATTTAAGATGTTTGGAGCTTGCATATTTCATATGCGCAATAGTTTTCATGACTTTCATAATATGGGCCATTTTCCCTAAATCTTTCTTAGGTGCCAACATTAATGTTTCTAGTACTATAGAAAACTGGTGGTAGTTGCACTCTAGTTCATCCTCTGTGTTCTCATAGTTTACAGAGGCACTGTGTAGGGTACAAAGTCAACATAGGTTGATATTGTAGATTTGGACTTGAGTAGCAGTTTTCTTAATTCTGAGAGCTCTTCAAGTTCCTTTATCATCAGCTGAAGTGCATAAGCAGTTAATAGCTTTTGGGTATTCACTAGATGCCAATGGAACCACCACGCATTTGGGGCCAACCCATTCTAAGGATCCCTTTCCTGCGCAAAGGAAAGGGAACTCTCCCCGGGTGATTGGAGAAGAGTGGTGGTGGTCCCACTTCACAAGAGTGGGAACAGAGAAGAGGCTGGTAACTACAGACCGGTTAGCCTCACCTCGGCAGTGGGAAAAGTAATGGAGTTGCTGTTGAAAGAAAGAATAGTGAGCTATCTACAGTCGGGAGAATTGCTGGACCAAAGGCAGCATGGATTCACCAGGGGAAGATCCAGTCAGACAAATCTGATTGACTTTTTTTGACTAGGTAACCAAGGAATTGGATCGAGGAAGAGCACTCAATGTCATCTACTTGGACTTCAGCAAAGCTTTTGACATGGTCCTGCACAGGAGACTGGTGAATAAAATGAGAAACTTAGGAATGAGTGCCAAGGTCATGGCCTGGATTACAAACTGGTTGATGGACAGAAGACAATATGAGGTGGTGAATGGAACTTACTCTGAAGAGAGATCTGTGTTGAGCGGAGTGCCGCAGGGATCGGTGTTGGGACCAGTCCTGTTCAATATCTTTGTGAGTGACATTGCGGATGGGATAGAAGGTAAGGCTTGTCTTTTTGCGGATGACACTACGATCTGCAACAGAGTGGACATGCCGGAAGGAGTGGAGAGAATGAGATGGGATCTAAGGAAACTGGAAGAGTGGTCGAAGATATGGTAGCTGAAATTCAAAACCAAGAAGTGCAGAGTCATGCATATAGGGTGTGGAAATCTGAAAGAACTGTATTCGATGGGGGGAGAAGGGCTGATGTGCACGGAGCAGGAGAGAAACCTGGGGGTGATTGTGTCTAATGAACTAAAGTCAGCCAAACAATGTGACAAGGCGATAGCTAATGCCAGAAGGATGCTGGGCTGCATAGAGAGAGGAATATCGAGTAGGAAAAGGCATGTGATTATCCCCTTGTACATTTCCTTGGTGAGGCCTCACCTGGAGTAATGTGTTCAGTTCTGGAGACCGTATCTCTGAAGGGACAGAGACAGGATGGAGGTGGTACAGAGAAGGGCTACCAAAAAGGTGGAGGGTCGTCATCAAATGACTATGAGGGGAGATTGAAGAATCTAAATATGTACACCCTGGAGGAAAGGAGGAGCAGAGGTGATATGATACAGACTTTCAGATACTTGAAAGGTTTTAATGATCCAAAGACGACAAACCTTTGCCATTTCAAAAAAATCAGCAGAACCAGGGGTCACGATTTAAAACTCCAGGGAGGAAGATTCAGAACCAATGTCAGGAAGTATTTCTTCCAGAGGAAGTGGTGAAGACCAAAACTGTGAAGGATTTCAAAGAGGCGTGGGATAAACACTGTGGATCCATAAAGTATAGAAGATGTGAATGAAGTGAAGAGGCATAGGGGCGGCTTGCGGGAATGACAGCTACTACCTGGAGATTAATATCCTAATTAAATAAACATACACACGGTTGATGCGTCGCCAACATTGCTCTATGCTTCAACGGCAAGAGCAAATGTGGAAAAAAAAAGGATTTGCATCCACAAAAAAGCAGGGGAGTAGCTTGCTTGATACGGCGGTTACTACCCCAAACCAAATTAGCCTGATACTTCACTTTCAATGATATCCAGCATAGTTCTCTGCTTCAACGGCAGGAGGAATGATGAAAAGATCTCTGCTTCAATGGCAGGAGAATGATGAAAAGATGATTTATATTTGGACAACAACCAACAAGGACTGAGTTGCACAGGCTGGATAAACATGCGTGGGAGTAGCTTGCTATGACGGCGGTTACTACCCCTAAACAATTAGCTAAATACTTCACTTAGATGCAGCTCCAGCACTGATACTTCACTTAGATGCAGCTCAAGCACTGCTAACTACATCGATGGTGGGGGTAGAAGGGAAATAGATCGATGGTGGGGGTGGAAGGGATGGCGGAGTGGAAGGGAAATAGAACAAAAAAGTCACTTACAAAGGACAAGAGAAACAGATAAGTATGGGGGGAAAAAAAGTGAAAGCTTGCTGGGCAGACTGGATGGACCATTTGGTCTTCTTCTGCCGTCATTTCTGTTTCTATGTTTCTATGTGTAGCCAGCCTATCTCTTAGTGCCCGCTGACCCATGTTGAACCAGAACCGCTGTTCACATGGAAACCTCCTCCACATCGACTCGCCACGCTTTGAAGGCTCGTGCTCCACTCTAGGAGCCAACCCATTCTAGGGAGCCCTTTCCTGAACATAGAAAAGGGAACTCTCCGTGGGTGTAGCCAGCCTATTTCTTAGTGCCCGCTGACCCATGTTGAACTAGAACCGCTGTTCACATGGAAACCTCCTCCACATCGACTCGCCACGCTTTGAAGGCTCGTGCTCCACTCTAGGGGCCAACCCATTCTAGGGAGCCCTTTCCTGAACATAGAAAAGGGAACTCTCCGTGGGTGTAGCCAGCCTATTTCTTAGTGCCCGCTGACCCATGTTGAACCAGAACCGCTGTTCACATGGAAACCTCCTCCATGTTGACTCGCAGCGCTTTGAAGACTCGTGCTCCACTCTAGGGGCCAACCCATTCAAGGGAGCCCTTTCCTGCGCAAAGGAAAGAGAACTCTCCCCGGGTGTAGCCAGCCTATCTCTTAGTGCCCGTTGACCCATGTTGAGCCAGAATCGCTGTTCAAGAGTGACAATAGCTGTCCAGACAGATTCTAATGTTATTATTGAGGGTTTCTCCAATTTCTTGAAAATGCTACAACTAAACTAACTAATATTACTTTGCAGATGAATTAACGTGTTGTGGAAAATGAGAAAAAAGTAGAAAAACAATGAAAAACTGGTAGATATTGAACAAAAGTTATCTCAAGTGCAAAAAGTGCAAGCTAATATAATACAGGGGGGAAAGATACAAACTAGAAATTTGGAGAGATTAGAAAAAAAATCTAGATATTTAAATTTAAGGATCATTAATTTTCCTCTAACTAGATTCTCATTACTGCAAGATCAGTTTAAGAAGTATATGCATGAAGTGTTAAAGATGTTGCGATCCCGGGACGGCCCCGGGATCGGCTCTTACCCCGTCGCGGTCTCGGTTCTATTTCCCGTTCCCCGGGGCCGCAGGGACCTCGGCCGCAGCGTTCCCGGCGCGACTCTGCCGCTCTCGGGCCTGCAGGGCCGCCTGGCACCACGCTCCAGCCTCTCCAGCTCCGCCGGCGTTCCCCGCGGTTGGCTCCGCCCCCCTAGATGCACGCGCGCGGCAGGCCCCGGCTCTTAAAGGGGCCAGCGCGGGAAATTGCTGCACAGCCCCAGGATGACGTCAGACGCCCTCAGGGTGTTTAAACCCTGCTACGAGATCTGCTCCTCGCCTTGCAATGAGGTTCCCAGGTATTCCTGTCTCCAGTTGCTGCGTTCCTGTATCCTTTGGTTTCTACTTGGCTTCTGACCCCGGACTGGCTTGCGGTGATTCTTGGCTTCTGACCCCGGACTGGCTTGCGGTGATTCTTTGGCTTCTGACCCCGGACTGGCTTGCGGTGATCCTCTGGCTTCAGACCCCAGACCGGCTTATGTTGACTCTTTGGCTCCTGACCTCGGACTGGCTTACGGCGATCCATTGGTCCCTGACTCTGGACTGGCGAGCGACAACTCTTCGGCACTCAACCTTGGCCTTCATCCGACTCGGCCCCCGCGGGCCCTCCTAAGTCCCAGCGGCCGGGTTCCTACAGGCTCCTCCTGGGGGGACTCCGGCTTCCAGGGTGAATCTCCTAAGTCCCAGCGGCCGAACTCCTACGAGCTCCTCTTGGGGGAGGATCGGCTTCCAGGGCGAAGATCTTCCCACTACTGGACCAGCTCCGTCGTCTCCACCCTCCTCGCCAAAGCCCTTGGTCGCATAGGGCTTCCAGAGTTCCTCCTCCGGCCAGTTCCGAGCCCGTCTTTGCCGCCTCCCGGTCGGGGCCACTGCTGCCACCATCCACAGCAACTCCTCCTCTGGTTCCGATCGTCCCAAGGGTCCACGAATCCAACAAAAGATTCCAGTAGAGGCTTCCCCTCCTAGTTCCAAGATATATTATATTAATTCAACTAACCTATTAGAGGAACAAACATCTCCTTTAAATATATCTAATTTACTTGAGAATACTACTGATGATACTATAGAAAAGAGAGGAACGGTCCAGGTCAAGTTTGTATTTCATTCTGATAGGGACACAGTCCTTAGATTGTTTTTTTTGAAATAGAACAGCAAAATTTTGTGACCATCAAATCTGGATTTTTCCAGGTATAGTAAGAGCAACACAATCTAGAACAGGGGTTGGGAACCTTTTTGGCTGAGAGAGCCATGAATGCCACATATTTTAAAATGTAATTCCGTGAGAGCCATACTAACTACAACCCCCCACCCTCCTGACCCCCCCCCAAGACCTACCAAATTAATTTACTACAACCCCCTACTCTCCTGACGCCCCCCAAGCCCTGCCAAATTAATTTACTACAACCCCCAACCCTCCTGACCCCTCCCCCCCAAGACCTGCCAAAAGTCCCTGGTGTCCAGCGGGGGTCCAGGGCTCACAGACAAATCTTTAATAAAAAACTAAAAATCTAACAAAACCCCCCACCCTCCTGACGCCCCCCAAGAGCTCCAAAATTAATTTACTACAATCCCCCACCCTCCTGACCCCCCCAAGACCTGCCGAAAGTCCCTGGTGGTCCAGCAGGGGTCCAGGAGCGGTCCGGGAGCGATCTCCTGGACTTGGGCTGTCGGCTGCCAGTAATCAAAATGGCGCCGACGGCTCTTTGCCCTCACTATGTCACTGGGGTCGACCAATGGCGGCGGTAGCCCCTGTGACATAATAAGGGCAAAGGGCCGTCGGCTGCCAGTAATCAAAATGGTGTCGACCACCGCTGGACCACCAGGGACTTTTGGCAGGTCTTGGGGGGGTCAGGAGGGAGGGGGGTTGTAGTAAATTAATTTTGGAGGTCTTGGGGGCGTCAGGAGGGTGGGGGTTTTTGTTAGATTTTTACTTTTTTATTAAAGATTTGTCTGCGAGCCAGATGCAGCCATCAAAAGAGCCACATCTGGCTCGCGAGCCATAGTTTTTGGACATGAAGGCACTTGCTGAACAAGTTGGTGCACAAATGTTAGTTTGATATCCCTGTGTTTAGTAAGGTATGAAAATTTTGTTTGTGAAGTGTGTGTTAATTAATGTTTTTATTATGTATGTATGTTTTGTTCATCGCTTAGGCCTATTTGTGTTAGGCGATTAATAAATTTTAATAAATGAAAAATGAAATGAAATGAAAATGTTAGGTACATATATTTTGAGCCAGAGGATCTGAAAATATTTTTGGAATCAAAAACGTTATTGGGGAGTAAAGTTGACTAAATAATTTTTGTTGTTAAAATGAGATAAGAAGCTACACTTTCTTTTAATAGAGATATTATTTCCTCATAAAGCTCATTTTTTGAATGATGGATCACTGCTCACTGCAAAATAATTAGGATATCTAAAGTTCAATTTGTATTTGTTTTTTTTATAAATTTTCTCCTTTTTATTTTTATACAAATTTCTTCAGATATTAAAGTTGGTAAAAGATTGATTATTGTATATGTAAATACAATAGATATCCGTATTGTATTTGACTGTATATGTCATGATATTTATGAAAATTAATAAAATATAAATTTAAAAAAATAAAAAGAACCACTGTTCACATGGAAACCTCCTCTGCCTTGGCCTTCAAAATTCTCATTTGTATATTTGCTACATCCACCAGATTTTAAAAGACCAATGAGAGCTCACTAGATGCCAACGGAACCACCCCACCCTAGGGGAGAACCCATTGTAGGGAGCCCTTTCCTGCACAAAGGAAAGAGACCTCTTCCCGGGCCAGCCTGTCTTGTCCCTATCAAAATCACAGGGACCTGATTACCTCAGCTCTGCCAGCCTGTCTTGCCCCTATCAAAACTACAGGGACCAGACTACCTCCGCTCTGCCAGCCTGTCTTGCCCCTATCAACTTTCTGCCACTCTGCCTTGCTGCCATACACCAGATGACTCACTCTACTTCTTGTGGTGTTCTTGCCACTATTATGGTTCATCAGTATGTTGGTGCTAGTCTTTCTGCTGCTTTGTCCCTTTATCAGCGCCTTCTGTGTTTTTTCTGACACTCTTTCTGCTTGCTATGTTCCCCCTTCATTGTGCTGTAGGATGTCAGTGCCACTTGTCTTGCCACTTTGCCTGTCGTGCTGCCTTCGAGGGTTCATGCAACTGTTATCAGTATTCTCTTTTGAAGCTGTGATGTGTTTTTGACACTCTCGCTGCTGCTTTGCATCTCTGTTAAAGCATTCTTGCCACTCCTGGTACCCCTTTGCCCCTTTACAGTGCCTTAGGCTATTCATGCCACTTTGGTGCCACTTTGCCACAGTCTAAGTACCTTGGAGCTCTTTTCTCATTCTGATGATTGTTCCCCAGACGTTTCATCAGAATTGATATGAAAAACCCAATTCTGCTGCCAAAAATAGACTGCAAATACTTCCCCCATTGACTTTAATGGGAAAACAAAAAAAGAATAAAACTAATCAGTGAATTGTTTTTTCCCCCTATAAAACTAATGCAACAAATTTGGGTCCTGGTGAAATGAAAAACTAATCGAAACAAATTTTTTCCTTCTGTACATCCCTAATATTCTCCTCTGTAGTGTTACAAATTCCTCTACCTGATTAGCTTTTATTTTTTTTACTGGTTCCATGCAAAACAGAACATAACCTACAAAGTAAAGTGGGAAGTGCCACCAATAACTGGGGAGTTTGTACTCAGGAGGCCAACCTGTGAGAGATGGGGGGCCAGAACTAATAGGTTGCACAGCATTGGTACAGATTACAGGACCACACAAGCAAGTGAACAGATCTGGGTTCTGGGAAATTCCAACATATCTCCACTCATGCACATGTATGGGTGCATGCACACTCCTTTTAAAATTGGCGTGTTTGTGCATGATTTTTACAAGGTTAATGGGATTTAATTGTACTAGGTATGTCACTTATGGAAATGGATTGAACTTACTCTATAGCAAGGATTTCTCTGCAGGATATAGCATATTTGTCTTGTATATTTATTTACCTGGTGGTATATTCCTTGTTGCAGGGTGATGGCAATGGTACTCGAGCCTGGGGGAGAGCCTGAGTTACCCCTAATGAGGTTCGGAGGTGGGGCCCAACCACTGTCAGAGCACCAGTTAAGGCTTTCTCTAGCATGACTGGGATCTGTCTGCCCTCTGGGCCAGCTTAGTGTGGCAGCAGACTGGCACCTTCCAGTATTGTCATAAGATGTTGGATCATCAAAAGAGAAATCTTCTGGCATGACTTGGATCTGTCTAGCATTTATGCTGGTTCAGCCTATGGTGCAGATATGCTATGGCCCAGAGGGCTGGCCGCCAAGCTTGAACAGAGCAGGCTGTCCCATAGCACCTGGCCAAGAACTGACTCCCAGATAGTACTACAGTCTTGCTTGCACAAGGCAAGTTGATGGTTCAATAGATGATTGCATTAATCCCCTTGCCTGGCACTGCCCCTTTGTTCCTCCTTTCACTAAGGGGGGCTGGATACATGTGTATGTGTGTGTATATACACAGGAGGATTCGGGTATCTAACCTACATTCCCTTATCAGGTCATTAAAAAAAGCTGCATTCTTATATCTTTCTAGTTGTTCAAGCAGTGTCCATGTTTCCATTGAGTACTGAGTCACAGTGATGAGGGATAAGGGCAAACCTGGGTTGATCATGATTGCCCCCGTTAATAAAGTATTGTGCAAGGAAGCATAGAAGAGGATACAGAAAAGTAGTTCTTGGATTTTACGGAACAATTTTCAAACTGGCTGTATTTGGGCAAAGTCAGCAGGACATTTTTACCCCACGGAATTTGCACCAATTTTCCAAGAGAATGCATGTGTGTAGAAAAGTTTGCTACAGTTTTCTGGGCAGGTGGGTTTGTCATGAAAAATAATGTGAGTAATGTGTTGAACATTGTGTTGAAAATGCAATCAACATGTGGTGTTTTTCTTCCCTGATCTAAACACAAAACCAGAAAACATTTCCTCTTAATATGGCTAAAAGTATGCACATTGTGGAAGAATACATGTACTTACCTGTTGTGGACAGAACGGTGGACCCTTGGGCCGGCCTGGCGGAGTGTGCTGAATAGAAGAGAGAGCTCCGCAGAGATGGATCAGGCCAGGAGGCAGAACCACAACAGAGGCAGAGGTGGAGTCTTCACCCTGGAAGTCCAAAATCCCCCCCGAGCGGAGCCCGTGTGGATCCGGACCGCTGGTACTTAGGTGACGGCAGCGAGGCTTGAAGAGAAGATGGAATCTTCACCCTGGAAGCCCGAGATCCCCCCGGGAGGAGCCTATGAGGACCCGGACTGCTGGGATTTAGGTGATGGCAGTGAGACGAGACGAGAAGACAGGCCAGAGGTCGAGGCAGGCGACAAACACAGGGTATCGGAAGCAGAGCCGGAGTCAGGAACCAGAGAAGCAAGCCAAGGACAATCTGGAAGTGGAGCGGGATCAAAAGCAGCAGGATCCGGATCAGGAACAGCAGAAACAGGATCAGGAACAGCAGGATCAGGATCAGGAACAGCGAGACCAGGATCAGGAAGAGTGAGACCAGGAACAGGAACAGCAACTCGACACTCAGAGAACTGAGGATCCTCGTTGCAAGGCAATTCCCCTAGACAGACACCAGCCTTAAGTACTCTGCCAGCATCCGACATCATCTAGGGGGCTGGCTGGAGCTTCCTGTGGATGGGCCTTTAAAAGGTCCTCCGCGCGCGCACGTGCCCCGGAGGGGGCGGAGTCCAGATCGGGGCTCGGCGGCGTCTCCCTCGTGGAGATTCCACCGCAGAGAGGCCTGGTAGGCCTGGGAACCGCCGAGCCCCGTCGCGGCTTGCAGCGGGGAGAGAAAGGTAAGGACCCAGTCACTAGTCTAGCAACCGGGACCGCAACACTTACCCGTGGCATGCAATCAGGGCCATCAAAGGGATTCAGTGAATCTTCAGCCCATAGGCATCGCTACAGGGTGGCATACACCACCCCAATTATAAACATGGCATCAAGGGTCATGTTTATCCAGACATCACCTTCTGCTGCTGTGGGACTGGTCTTGCAGCTTTTATCGTGAGACCATCTCCACAGAAGCAGGAGATAATGTTCAGATAAATGCGACTCCTGCTGCCATCCACCCCACAACTCAGCAGGCCACTGCGGTGGCTGAAGAAAGAGAAGATACAATGGCTGCCAATGGACCCTATCCTGCTTGGAGGCCAAAGAGAGGAGGACAAGGTGGAAGCTGCCAGCAGACCCCATCCCACTGGTAGCAGAAGAGAGAAGGCCTTCAGCTAACTCCATCCCACTCCATCCCACTCCATCCCACTGGTGGCTGAAGAAGAGGCCTAGGCCCTATGGGTGTGTGGTGGTGTAGGTGTAGGTCAGTGTGAGCATTTATGTCTGTGCCTGTGTGTGTGTGGGGGGGTGACTGCTTGTGTGTGTGTCGGTGACAGCTTATGTTTGTGTGTGGGGGGTGAGGTGGGTTGAGAGCCTGTGTGTGCGGTGGGGTGAGAGCCTGTTTGTATGTGGGTGAGTGGCTGTGTGTGGAGGGGTGACTGGGTGAGAGGGGGTGAGTGTGGCTGAGTGAAAGCCTGTAAGGGTGTATATATGACTGCTTGTGTGTGTGTATGATTACTTGGGTGTTGGGTGAGAGCCTGAGTGTGTGTTTGTGGGTGGGAGAGAGGCTCTGTGAGGGTGGGTTTGAGAGGCGCTGTATATGAGGAGGATGGATGGGAGCCTGTGTGTGTATATGGGTGGTGGCTGTGTGAAAGCCTGAGTGGCAGGGTGTGTGTGTGTATATACGTGTGACTGCCTGTGTGTGGGGGGGAGGGGAGGTTGAGTCTGTGAGTGGTGACTCATTGGGTGGGTGAGAGCCTGGGTGTGTGTTTGTGCGTGAGTTAGATCCTGTGTATGTGGGGTGTGTGTGTGAGTGTGTGTGTGTGTGTGTGTGTGAACCAGTGTATATGGGTGAGTGAGTGAGAACCAGTATGTGTGTGTGTTAGAGAGCTTGGGTGTGTGTGCGTGTGTGTGTGTGTGAGAGAGAGGATAAAATTTGTACAGGTCCCCCTCCCCAATCCACAACAATTTCAGAGCGTCTGGAAATCAAAACATCCTAGGTATGAAGAATGGGGAATTTTTAAAATTCTTATTTGTTTCATTATTGGATGTTATTTAATACATCTGCTGTTTTGAAATATAATGGTATTTTGGTAAATTGTATAAACATTTTTATGAGATTTTTAATTATTGGGGGCCCAATATCCAAAGCACATTCAGCATTATGTAGCCAGATAAGCAGGACTTATGCAGTTAAGTAGTAGCTGCTGAATATGCACTTATGTTCAGCGACTACCGCTTAGCTGTATAAGTCCCTTATAATGCTAAAATATGCACAAAAAGTAGGCATGTACTGGGCAGATCGGGGCACAGCGAGTTAGCCTATAAATTATATGGCTAACTTCCAATATTTGGAGTTAGCTGCATAAGTATACACATAAGTTTGAATGCCCCATAGAGCAGGTCTAAACAATTGGGAAGTTTGCTGGGTATAGTTTCTGTCTAGGGGTCTATAGCTTTCCAACCTGTTCCATATTCAATAGGGGGGTGTATTGGTCTTGTAAAGCCTGATGTAATATTTGCAGTGCTGCTCTTTCCTGGGGTTGTTGCTGTTTCAGTCTTAGGTGTTAGTGTTGTTTTGATATGGCTGTTTTTTCTTTTGGAGTAAATTGTATTCTTGGTTGGCTGTGATAGCTTTTATTGGAGCTATGTATTTATTATCCAAAAATACTGTATGTGAGTTACTGAGACAGTATAGGACCCATCTTTAGATATGAATATCTCTGATCTGACATCTGAAGAAGGGACTTGTGTAGTTTTAAAATCTTTTGTACAATATTTTTAAATACATGCCCGGCTTGTTCTGTTTTCTAAATAGGAGATGTATTGGTATTTTATAGCCTGATGTAATATTTGCAGTGTTGCCTTCACATAGGTAGAACTGTAACTGTTTGAGTGCTAGCATTTAATGCTGTTTTGGCATAGTAGGTTTACTATATTGTAACTTGGTTTACTCCTGGCTTTCTGAGGGCCAAACCCACATTACATGTTACAACAGACCTAAAGCCATATGGATTCCATGCGTCTCTTTTGTCTCTAGGGGAGAGGGTGTTGAGGGAACGAGACTGAATCTCCTGCTATAAATGTTACCACACACCACTGTTAGTTACATTGAGGGAGGGAAGTTTTCAGAAAGGGAAATTTACATGCATAAATGACTTTGAAACTTTCCCTCAAAGAGTTACTAAAATGTGCTCACGCAAATCTTTTAGGCAGGGACTTCATCCTGCCAGAAAAGCCATGCAGAATGAATAGCACATTGAAGAACATACTGTGTGAGTGACTGAGCTCAACTGCACTCCATGAACACAGCTGACATGTGGTCACATGAGCATATGCAACAAATGGACAGCACTTGAAATCATACTTGCATCCTGTCACATTGGAGGCTGAAGAGAATGAATATCATTCTGTTTACTGGTCCAGCAGAGTGCTTTACTGATGCATAAACATTTAAGAGGCAGTACCTGCAGAATGTACATGTGATACCTACATCTCTCCAAAGCTTAAGATCCCATGTGCCAGGTACCCTAAATGGCTCCCAGCACTCAATTTTCTGAGAACAGCTTCCTGGTTCCCAGCACACCTTTAGTAAGCCCGGAGAATCTAGTTTCTCAGGGGCGGGGTCCCTATTCCACGAGCAGGTTCTGTTATAGGAACTTTTAGTTTACCTGCTGTATTCCAGAGTGTCTACTCATGGCCTATGATTGAAAGCCCTGACCCCAATACCTGGGTTCAAGGCCTACTACAATCATATTTGCTTTTACATCATCTCTCTCACAAGCAACCCCTTGGGTGCCACAGTGATCCCTGACTCAATTCCACTGGCAAGATCCACAATATCTTTCAGAAGGGAATGGTCCATCGATATGGAAAAGAGTTACCAAACACCCCTGTACATTCACATGGTCTCAACCCCTTACAGCTTCATTTAATAACTCCATCAAACACTAAAAGCTGTATGCTGGCCTCAAGGGAAAGTCTCTCCCGAGAGAGTTCTCAGTCTGACAAAGTCAGCTAAGGTGTGCCTAAGGCTAGGCAATCCAGCTCCCTTTCATTGAAATACAAGTGATTGCAGGTCCATGTGGTCCAGAAGAGAGTCCATACAAGTGCTCCTCACTGGTTGCACTTGATTGGACTGATTCAGAATCAGGGATCCTGAACCTTGGCTCATAACAGCTATGTCCCAATTGGTCTCTGAACAAGAACTCTTTTAGTTCTGACTGTACACTCTACAATGCCCAATCGTAGTCTCAGAGACAAATCACCAGTACCACGTCCCAGGATCAAGGCCTGTCACAACTTGTATTTTGCCTTTATAATCCATTTTTGAAAAGTATTAAATTGTAAGCTATCTGCCCTTGTCCAGATAATCCTACCCTTGGATTGGCTTTTCTCCTCTGGATAGTGAGAAGCAAGGATGCTCTGGACACTCTTCAGCATAGGTAACAGGTTGGTCATTGAAACATACAAAAGAAAAACATGTTAGCTTACAAATAACATACTTTATTTCACATTTCCCCAGCTATACAATGAAAACCAGTTTGAATAAAATCAAATATATGTAAAATGCCCTCTGTGCAGATAAGATGCTGGTCTATGCCCAATACAAAATTACTTACCGGTGCAGAATAGGAAATGGCAGTTTGTCTTCCTTGGAACTCCAGTATATTCTCAAGTCATATCGTAGCATAGGGGATTTTGACCCCAACTGAAGAGATCACACATTCACTCCTGAAACCGCACATTTGATTTGAACATTTCTATATTCCACTTATCTCAACACAAATCGTTCTGAGCAGATCACACTATTTAGAACACGTACCATCAAAATAACAAGCAAGAGAAGCTTATATAATATTTGTTAAAAATGGATGCAAGCATCACAAAATCACAAAACAATCATTCTAACAAATCAAGATATTAAAATGAGCGTGGACAGCAAAAACTAAATTGGCTCAAATTCCTAACTTTCTGCTGTCATTGCAGAATTAATTTACTTTACAGTGACTCTCTTTAACCTTCTGCACTAGAAATGAAACTGATGAGTGTGTCTGAACACACTGAGAGAGGAGTGACTGACATAGTTTATTCACTGCATTGCCATTTCCAATATTTTATATTGGAAGAAAGTTCTTTCATTATTCAGAGCTATTAAATAACCATTGTTTAAAAATCTATTCTGCATTAGAAATGAAAATGCAATCTAGAAGTCTAAGCATCTGTAATATGCGGTGAATGAATGGGAGAAATTTAAGCTGATGAATATTCATTAATAATGAGAAAATCATATAGGTGCAGCTCAAGCGGAAATCAAGGAGATAGCAATGGATATGAGTTCTATAACATGCCATCATCTAATTGCGGTGCTGTTAAAGGAGGCAGCGCAGTGATATGCTTTATAAATACAATCTGAATGTGGAGAAATTGATTTCAAAATAAAAATCAAAACATTTTGTTAAGGAAGTTTAATAAAGATTCCTCGCTGGCGTAAAATTAATTCACCCTCTACTGCTAAAGGTTCAACTATAATACCATTTATTCTTCTATCTCATTTATCATTCATAACTGTATTTTGTAAACAGAAATTCAATTTATACTTCAAAGTGAAGAGCCTTATTTTCCAATTGAGACTGAAGACAGTTGACTGCAACACGCCCATAAAGGATAAATGTATTAACAGAGAATATTCTGAACAAGCCCAAAACATTTAGAGGTTCATATTCTAGAGTGTGGGGTGTGGGAATTTACCCACGCATATTTTCTCCAACCAGATTTACTCGCATAGATTCTGCTAGGTAGCGTTCAATGTCAGTGCTGCCTGGCTAAACTTAAACCCTTCCTTGGGATGACACTCACCCTCCCTCTTTTTTATCTGGCTAAATTATACCCAAGTGAAAAGTTACCCAGACAAATCTCTTGGAATATGAACCTCTTATTGGTGTTTAAGTGGCATAACACCATTGCCACTTTCTGCTTGGAAAATTGGCTTCTAAGTACAGCAGGGCTTATATTATTGATCTGAAAAGCATATACCATGTATGGTACAAATTTCTTTGGAAGGTCAGTGACATGGTGCATTGTTGGAAGCATGTTTCATTAATATGCAACAGAGAAATGAAACTTACAGTTGTGCACATTTTTTGTTCCTTCAAAAAGCATTGGATTGTAATCATTTATTATTCCTGTAAACCTGGTTAATTACAGGCTGAAAAAAGCATGTCTAAACTCAATTTTTTTTTCTGAATTTGAGTCAGCTGTGAACCGGTTTGAGTCAAAATCTGAAATTTTCACTTCCAATTGTTATTTTCTGTGTTCATTTCTGTTAGTATCTTTAGCTTGCAATTATGACATGAGCCTTCTCAGTTTGATCCTGCATACCTTACTTAAATGACTTTCCTTCCTAAACCAGAATGGAGGGCAGCAATCACAGAAACATAGTTGATGTCAGCAGAAAAGGACTGCCTGCCTGGTCCACTCTCTCAGCCCATTTCTACCTGTCTACTAATTTTAGTTATGTATTTATTTATAATTTGCATTCGTAAAACTGCTCTTCCAATAAGGACCTTGTGAACTCCCCTCACCCCCACCACCACTATGGTCCCTTTGCCTCTATCCCAAGCATGTTTTGGATATTGTCACTCTTTTTTGGTTTATGTAACATCTACCACTCTCTCAATGAAAAAGTGTTTTTTCACCTTCCTTTCTTCACATTCAAACAATGACCCCCATGTCCTTGAGCTTTCATTCAATGGAAAATGCTACCTTCTGGAACTTTATTGAAGTCTGTTGATATTTGAATGTTTGTATCAAATCTCTTTTTTCCTTCTTTCTTCCAGAGTACATTTTTAGATCATTCAGTCTGTGTATGGCTTAATTGTAGTGCAGTCAAAAGTAGGACAGTTGTGTAGCAAAAATCTTTTAGAACTGTCCTTAAAAATATTTTCAAAATTGTTCAATTAAATATATTTAATGGCAGCTTCAAATAAGCATCAAAGCAGCACTGAATATCAACAGCAAGCTGGTCCTCCAACATTTGTATTTCACCTGAAGACTGCATAGGGAGGGACAATGCAATCTAAAAGTCAAGTAGAACAATCTTTACAAACATTACATACAGCACATATAAGTAAAAATGCCATCACAAATATCAAAACACCAGATTGTTCATACAAAAAAAATTGTCAGCTTTACAATAGGGATGTACAGAAGAAAAAATATTTTTTTCATTCATTTATTTGTAGGGACCTCAGTTCATTTCATTAGTTTCAAAACAAAAAAAGTAATATTTGTTAATTTTATTTATCTATTTATTTATTCATTTATTTAACAGCTTTTCTATACCAACATTAACATACACATCATATCAGTTTACATTTTAACCTAAAAAAGGTGGAAATTACAATAAACAGGGAAAGGGGGAACAGGGCAACTGATAAATACAAAAGGAAGCACAGAGAGGCGAAATTTAGCAAAATGAAAAAATGAAAACTAAAGAGAATACAGTTTGCAAAATGTAAAACATATCTACAAATATACAAGCAGTAGTATGTGGCTACATGGAGTCATCAGAGAGCAATTGAGAGGTGTCATGGAGCTACAGGAAAAGTAAGAGGTGCCGGGGAGGTGGATAGTAGTCGAACGAGGAAAATTAATCAGGGAAAGCCTGGTGAAAGAGCCAGGTTTTTAGCATTTTTCTGAACTTAAGAGGGCATGGCTCCAAACGAAGGTTAAAGCGTAGAGTGTTCCAGTGCATGGGGCCAGCAATAGACAGGGCGCGGTCCCTGGTGCCTGTCAGATGAGCCTTTTTAAGTGGGGGGACTTGTAAGGTGTATTTGCGGTTCACTCTGGAGGGGCGGGAAGAATGAGTAAGTTGTAAGGGTTCACTGAGCCACAAGGAGTTATGGTTGTGGATGGCTTTGTGAATGATAGCATTTTGAACAGAATGCGGTATGTGATGGGGAGCCAGTGTAGGTCCTTGAGGATGGGGGTTATATGGTCTGATTTACAAGCATTGCTTATCATCCTTGCCATTGCATTTTGTAAAATCTGGAGAGGTTTGATGTTAGAGAGAGGAAGGCCCAGGTACAAGGAGTTGCAGTAATTTAGCTTGGAGGTTAAAGTGGCTTGGATGACTGTTTTGAGGTCTTGTGTATGGAGAAGGGACTTGAGCTTCTTTATGACCATAAGTTTATAGAAACCTCCTTTAATGACAGAGGAAATAAGGTTTTTTAGGTTCAGGTGCGTGTCCACAAAGGCGCCTAGGTTCCGTACAGGGTGATGAGAAGTGAGTGTAGCAATCCTGGGGTCATTAGAAGGGGCAATTTGAGGGTCTATTGGTTATGGATGAGGAGGAGTTCAGTTTTAGCGGAGTTCAGGGCAAGCTGGAGGAAGGTCAGGAGAGTGTTAATGGAGGTGAGGCATTTCTCCCAGAAGTTTAAAGTAGCAGATAGTGATTCTCGGATGGGGATGATGATTTGAACATCATCAGCATAAATGTAGAATTTGAGACCAAGATTTGAAAGATGATGACAGAGGGGGAGGAGGTAAATATTGAATAGAGTGGAGGAGTGGGAAGAACCTTGGGGCACCCCTTCTGGAAGAGTAAAGGAGGAGGATTATGAGGAGCTGAGTTTAACGGAGAAACGTCTGTTTGCTAGGTAGGATCTGAACCATAAGAGGGCTGAGCCATTTATGCTGATGTCAGTAAGGCGAGAGACGAGTAGATTGTGGCTTATCGTGTCAAATGCCGCTGAGATGTCAAGGAATACTATGAGAAAACTATGACCTTGGTCAAGGCCAGTGAGGAGAAAGTCAGTGAGTGAAAGAAGGAGGGTTTCTGTGCTTAAGTTTTTCTTTTCATTTGCCATTAAAGTCAATAAGAATAGCATTGCAGCCTATTTTGGGCCTCAGAATTGGAGTTTTGCTGTGAAGGGACGACCTCTAAGGCCTTGCATTCTGTTACACACTGGTGTTTTCGTGTGCCCTTGGGCCTCGGACTGAGCCCAGACCTTCAGGGCCGAGCCGAGGGTTGACGGCGTGTCCCACAATGGCAGACTGTCTGACCCTCTGCCAGGCCTGCAAGCTCCCAAGGCCAACAACAGGATGATGTTGGAAGTTGAATGGTCCTCCAACCATTCCGAGCCCTTTCAGACCTGCTGCGAGGAACAGCATGGAGCAGCAGGCCTAGCCTGAGGTTGAGGGCAGACGGGCCTTGACACATAGACAGGACTATGGTCGATGCCACAGCATCGCAGTCGAAGACACTTGGGTTGATGCGACGGCATCACTGATGAAGACACTTGGTTGATGCGACGGCATCACAGACGAAGACACTTGGTTGATGCGACGGCATCACGGATGAAAACATCACGAACAAAGATACTTGGTACTTGACAACAGCTGAGAGGAAGGACATTTGCACTGTCTCTCAGGGCGCCCTACTCAGGCCACCCACGGGACTGAGTCGCGGACCACCCTGTCCCACTGCACGCCCTACACAGCCCTTGGAGGCTGGTCACGGACCACGAGGAGAGCGGGACAAGCGCGGGGAAGATCCAGGCAAAGAGGAACTCCAATGACGGAATCAATGTCACCCGAAGCTCCCTCTATGGCTGGCGGGAACAGAGGCTCCGGAGCACAGGGACCAATCCTACCTGCAGACCACTCCAATCTCGGGCATACACCATCCGAGAACCACAGCTCTACAGGAACAGAAGGCTCAGGTGCACCAGACGAAGATGCAGGGAAGAACATCTGGAAAGGCAGGCACTTCAGGATGTGGAAGATCATGACGAGACATCAGAACATGGATCGGGACCTCAGGCAAGACATCAAGACACGAAGACGTGGTAGAAGGCAGACGAGACGAGGAGCTCCACGAAGAACAGAAGACCTTACAAGGCTATGGCAGGCAGGAGCCTCCAGAGGGAAGTCACTCTGATGCAAGGCAACGACAGACTGAGAAGACAGCCCTGTTATAGGGCTCAAGCAGGAAGTCCACTCCCTAGGTGAGGCCTGCACACTTCCTGTGCCTGGCCCTTTAAATCTGGCAGAGAGGCACGTGCCACCGCCTAAGGAGCAGCAGAAGCAAGGCTGTGCAGGACCGTGGACAGCGACCTGCACAGTGTCATCACGTAGAGACTCAGGCAGGGCCTGAGGAGCAGGCCCTGACGTCGGCAGCGGCTCCAGCTGCTGCGGGGTGCCCCGGGGCCGGCTCCAGCCGCCAGATGGAACCGGGGCTTATGGCCTAGTGCCGCGAAGATGGCAGTAGTGTCGGGGGCGGTCCCAGACCCACGGAGAGAGGCAGAAAGTCCGCAGCACTGGCTGTGGTGAAGATGACGATCCGGGGTGGCCTCCGGGCCGCGAGGGGCAGTCACGACCGCGGCTCCAGCCGCGTTTGAGAGGCCCGACGGCGGTGTCCAGCCACAGGTGAAGAAGGCAGCGTGGTAAGTGAGTTCGCTCGTGGGGAAACCCACGGGCAGCACAATTCATAACAGTTTTCTTATCAATTCTCATGAAATTTGTAGAAGAAATCAGAAAGGGGAAAGAATTCAAAGATACCTAGACTGTGGCAAATTGGCACCAAAAGTGGCATGAATATAGAGATATGATTCGGCCGAACCTTTTTGTCCGGCCTTCGTCATTGGCCCACCGCAAAAAATTTCATTTCCTGCGGTTCGGGCTGATTTTATTTCGTCTATCTCCCCCCTGAAACGAAGCCCGAAACCCGCCACGAATTACAACGAGGGTTGTAAAAACAAAACAAAACCCAAAACCCACCCCAACTCTTCAAATTTAATTAATTGCAACCTTCCACCCTCCCAACCCCCCAAGACTTTCCCAAGTGACCCCCCCAAGACTTACTGAAAGTCCCTGCTGGTCCAGTGGGGGTCCCATGAGCGATCTCCCACTCTCAGGCCATTGGCTGCCAGTAATCAAAATGGCGCCGATGGCCCTTTGCCCTCACAGTGTGACAGGGGCTATTGGTGCCATTGGCCTGTCTCTACCACATGGTAGGAGCAATGGACGGCCCGCACTATCTTAAAAAATGGCACGGACCATCCATTGCTCCTACCATGTGACAGGGGCCGACCAGTGGCACCGATAGCCCCTGTCACACTGTAAGGGCAAAGGGCCATCAGCACCATTTTGATTACTGGCAGCCAAAGGCCCGAAGGGTTGGAGTGGGTTTAGTTTTCTTTTTTATGTGCCCTTTCTCCCCCCCCCCCCCCCCCCCGAAGTACAATAAAAAACCACACGAAATTTCGTGGGTTTTCTTATCATTTCATCACCCACCCGAAACACAACGGAATAAGAAATATCGTCTCTATTTCCTATTTCGTCGCAAACGAAGGCACATCCCTAATGAATAATCTAAGGCTCTGTAAAGGGGCAAAGGGGTACTAGCAGTGACAGGAGTTCTCCAAGGCATCTTCAGAGGAACAAAGAAGCAGTAAGGGGGAAGCACACCCCAAGGTTCCAAAAAAAAAAGGGCACTAATAACAGTGGCATGAACCCTTGAAGGCAGCTTGAGAGGCAAAGTGGTTTCAAGAGGGTATCAGTATCCTAAGGCAGCATGACTAGGAAATCAGAAAAGGTGGCAGGAAAAAACCCAAGGGACATAAAGGGGAAAAGCAGCACAAAGACAAAAGCATCAACACACCAAAGTAATAGAGGTGCAAATCAGCACCCCCCCCCCCCCCGAGTGGCAGGAACACCTAGGAGTGTAAAGTCTGGGGTATGGCAGAAAGAACCCCAAAGTGTAGTTTGGGTATTGTGACAAGGTGTAGTGTCATAGACTTCCAAAGTGCAGCATGAAGGGTATAGCAGCAAGGCAGAGTAGCATGGGAGATCTCTCTTCCTGTGGAAGTTATTGCCACTTGTCAGATTTAATGCAAGACAAATTGCTGACATTAGAACAATTTTTGTGATATCAGCTTTTATTTCTTTCCCTAGTCAATCTTGATCTTTTTACTGGGTGGAGTTATGGATTTCTTGTGAAATGGGCTTTCCAAATTAAACTGTTATCACATTCAGAGTATGTAATTGGTTTCATTTTTTAATGTGTGGGTTTTCTGGTAAATTGTGAGGTTTGCTTTATTAAGAAAGCTTTTCCCATATTCTTTAGCTGAATGAAAGCTGTTCCATTTCCTGATTTTTCTGGATTTGCATGAGTTATCTCTCCCTACTAAGCTTTTACCACATTTCTCCTGTTACGCTATCCTCCTCCAGAGGGGAGGAGCTAGCAATCTGTTATCGCTCACCCCGTCAGGAGGGCGGAGTTAGCAATCTGTTCTGGTTTTCTCCTGAAAGGGGGAGGAGTTAGCAATCTGTCATGATCTGCTCCTCCAGAGGGGAGGAGTTAGCTATCTGTAGTGCTTACCTCACCAGGAGGGCAGAGTTAGTAATCTGTTAGCGAAATGCTGTTAGATGCTCCTATAAGGGAAGGAGGTAGCAGTCTGTTATGGATCAACTTTCCAGGGAAGAGGAGTTGGCAATCTGTTCAATGATACTCTTCTGAGGAGAAGAGCTAATAGGGATATTGTACTTCGCTACTGAGATAGCAATCCATCATGCATCTGCTACTGAGTAGCAATCTGTTATATATAGGCTGCTGGCAATTCCCATTGAAAGAGAAGTTAGCTATCTATATAATACTTCCATAAGTGGTGTTAGTGGTCAGTAGTGGTTGGCTCCCACAGAGTGATATTAGTGAAAGGAATGACCACTTGGAGGAAATGGTGAATCCCTGGGCCAATGGCAGATGACAGCGCCCCCAGGAGAAGATCCTGAGAGGAATCACCGGCTAGGCTAGAATATGAAATAAACACAAATAGTTCTTTATTAGACTGAAAGCTGGACCACCAGTGGTGGCAGTAGTGAGTCGATGTGTCCAGCAAGGCTGAAGTCCTTCTGATACTGGAATATAATCTCTGGGTTGCTGAGCTGTAGAGAGAGACTAGAAGTAGTGAATAGACAGGATATACTGGATACAAGATGGTACACTCACAATAGTAGATGTCTGCAATGGTCTCTAGGCCACAGAGAGTCTTCAGTACATTCAGGTGAGCACTGGTTCCAATAAACAGTTTGTAATAAGAACTCACAATCGCTGTATATGAAATGGCTTCTAGAGTAGAAGAGAGTCTATAAAAGATTCTAGGAACATGGGCCCTCATGGAGCGAGTATCGGTTCCCATCTGCAATCTTGCCAATGTAACTCACGATCTCCGTACCTGTGATTATATCTTGGATGGAAGGGAGTCTTCAGAGCTATAGGAATGTAGGCCCTCGTGGAGCGAGTACCGATTCCTATGTACAATAGAACTCACTGTGTTCACGTCCGCGATCGGTTCCAGGCAATGAGGAGTCTTCAGAGTATTCAGGGATGTAGGCCCTCGAGGAGCAAGTACCGGATCCTATCTTGGCAATCTGAAATCAAGAAGAGACAGTGGAGCCCCCGTGGAGCGGGTACTCCTGGTAAGTTTGAAAAGGCCGAGCAGTGGAGAAGGATTCTCCTCGCTGACTTGGATCATTGTTGCAAGTATCGTGGATTGCCGAAGCAAGTCCTGTTGGAATTCCTTGCTAACTCGTTAGAGGTTAGCAAACAAAGACCTTTTAAAGTGAAAATGGATGACGTCACTACATGGGGATGCCCCCGAGGTTCGTGCCCTTGCTGGTACAAAGTCTGGAGCGCGCGTGCGAGCCCTTACATCATCAAGAACATGGCGGATCCGTAGCATCAAGCCAGCCCAGGGACACCGGGACCAAGAGGCAGAGAGAAGCCGTGGCTGCATCTGTCCATCAGAGCCGAAGGGAGTCGCTCCCAAGGTAGAGAGGGTGGAGGCGAGGGCAAGAAGAGGCATGAATGCAACATTCCTCAGCATCTTTTCTCTTATGCCTGTATTTTTTCTTTCTAACTGATGGCATTTGTGGACAAACCACCCCAATATAATCAACAAGCAAACAAGGTGGAATAATCAGGTTATAATTGTGGAGGGGTAGAAGAAAAAAATCTATAAAACAGATAGGGGCGGATTTTAAGAGCCCTGCTCGCGTAAATCCGGGCGGATTTACGCGAGCAGGGCCCTGCAAGCCGGTGCGCCTATTTTACATAGGCCTACCGGCGCGCGCAGAGCCCCAGGACTCGCGTAAGTCCCGGGGTTTTCCGAGGGGGGCGTGTCAGGGGCGTGTCGGGGGCGGGCCCGATCCACGTGGCGTTTTCGCGGCGGGACGTAGCGTTTCGGGGGCGGGTCCGGGGGCGTGTTTACGGCCCGGGGCGGCTCCGGGCCCGCCCCCAGGTCACGTCCCGGCGCGCTAGCGGCCCGCTGGTGCGCGGGGATTTACGTCTCCCTCCGGGAGGCGTAAATCCCCAGACAAAGGTAAGGGGGAGGTTTAGACAGGGCCGGGGGGGGGTGGGTTAGGTAGGGGAAGGGAGGGGAAGGTGAGGGGAGGGGAGGGAACGGAGGTAGGCTGCGCGGCTTGGCGCGCGCCGGCTATACGGAATCGGTAGCCTTGCGCGCGCCGATCCAGGATTTTAGCGGATACGCGCGGCTACGCGCATATCTACTAAAATCCAGCGTACTTTTGTTGGCGCCTGATGCGCCAACAAAAGTACGCCACATCGCGCTGTTTGAAAATCTACCCGATACTGTGGTAGCAGAAATTTGTATATTTAGACTTTCTTCCCCAAACAAAAATCTGAAGAAACACCCCAGTGTAGCAAAAAAGAAGAAATCAAAAATGCGAAAACATCCCAAGGTTTCAGAAAAGAGTATGAACAGTAGCATGAACCTTTGAAGGCAGCACAAGAGGCAAAATGGCACCAAAAGTGGCATCAGCATCCTAAGGCACTATGAAGGGGTTTCACTTTTTAATAAGTATTATTTTTCTGGTAAGTTCTGCGGTTTGCTTTATCAAGAAAGCTATTCATAGCTGTTCTCTGTAAACCGATGAGATGTTCCCAACGTTCGTCGGTATATAAAAGATATTAAATAAATAAAAATATATTCTGTAGCTGAATTTCGGCTGTTCTATTTCTTGATTTTTCTGGTTTTGCATAAGTTTTTCTCCCCACTGAAGATTTTACCACAGTCTGAACATCCATTGGGATTCTCCTCAGCATCTTTTCTCTTGTGCTTGTATTTCTTCATTATGAATGAGCATTTTGTGGACTTTTCCCATATTCTGTAGCTGAACTCAGGCTTTTTAATTCTTGATTTTCTTGTTTTCTTGATTGTCTGGGTTATAGCAGGTAGTTATGTGGCAGCAAGTCCCCTATAATAGTATTAGGGATATAGAGGTGACAGCAACCTTCTAAGACAATATCTACAGAGGAAATGCACAATAAAACCAATGCTCAGTCTTCAATATTTACTGTCATAAGAAATGTGATAAATCAAGTAATAAACTAAACTAAGATCAGCATCACCGGATCCAGAGCACAGCAATAGGTTGGATCACTATGATATGTTGTCTCTGGGCTGTGGCCTCTTTGAAAATAGCTCACAGCCTCACACATGACTCACTGAAAAGGGCTGGCTGCTAACTTGCTTTATAGTTACAATTACTAATTGACTTCAATAGCCCAAAGAAATGAGTGGGAGATGACATGAATAGGATATATTTAATTCATGGGATGACCCCCATTCATTTTGGGACCCACAAAATAGTTCCAATTGTTTCAGAATGCCCATATGTTTTAAATAAATGCACTTCTCTACTTTATTAAAAAAAAGACTAATGATAAGAAAACCATCATAACATACAATCAAGAAAGTAGTAAGAAGATTCCTCAAATCACTCAATCGGTTATGCAGTAAAAGTGTTACATAAATTTAAGTCACTCATATGTCAAAAATATTAGCTTTTCAAAAAAGAATGCTGAACCCATTAACATATAATAGAAACAAGTCAAGTAATTGCTCAAAAAAGTTATGTGAAAAAATCACCTGATCTGCAATCAGATCCAAATATGACATATCTGTGAGAAATATTATGAATGAAAATCACATAATTAAAAGATGCAACTGTGAGGTTTAATTCTAAAAGTGTATAGGAATATATAAATGGAGAATGTAAATCAGAAAAATGCTGACCATTGTATGGCCCAATTCAAGCTACCTTGGAATAAAGATTGTAGTTCATAGATCCAGCATTGTTCCTGACATGTCAAAAGTCTGAGAAATTTCCTTACTCATCATCCAGTCTCAATAGCAAAGAATCTGTCACATTCAAGTTCCAAATTTTGTTTGTATATGACTTTTTTTCTTATTCTTCTTGCTCTTCAATGCTGCCTTGATGCTGGTTTAAAGTTTCTAGTAAATATTTTGCTAAACATTTTTTCAGCAAGTTTGAATATTTATTTATTTATTTATTTATTTAAACATTTTTCTATACCGCCATTAAGGGCCTCATTTTCTAAAGTATTGCAGGCCTGCAATACTTTAGAAAATCACGCTAATGGGGGGCGGGGGCCGAAGCGCCATAGAAGGTGTAGTTATTGGGCGCTAAATAGAGAGCGAAAAGGGCCTTACCTTTCCGCTCGGCACGCTGTCCTCGCAGAGTCGGTCCAGTGATGCCCCCGACTCCTCCTCTTCCGGGGCCGACTCCACCCCGATTTCAGTAGCGCAGGCCTGCGCTACTTTCGCTAGCTATCGCAGGCTTGCGCTAGCTTGCAATAGCTTTGGAAAATGAGGCCCTTAGTTATTTACCATCATAATGGTTTACAATACAGCACATACAGAGGAGATTAGCTCACAAGTTTACAAAGGGGTGTCAATAGTATCTGGTAACAAAAAAAGACAGTTCTAAAATGTTTTTGATACACACCTTTCCTATTTTTTACTGTTTTAGTGTGTTGCTTTGTTGTCTCCATTCTTTTTGTAGTGTTTTAGTTATAGTGCTGGCCATAGATGGCCCTCTTTTGCATTGTCATCTTTTTTTTTTTTTGTAGATGTGGTTTCCAGAATTGAACACAGCTCTTAACATGGAGTCTCTTTCTTCTAGTGCTCTTTCTATTTTTACAGCCATGTATATTAGCTTTCCCAACTGCTTTGTCACATTGGCTGGCTACCAGGTTTTTTTTTCTGTTTCATGACTGTCAGTCCTTTATATCTAAAAAGGAATTTGACACTTGGCTTTACATATCCCAAATGCATAATTTATCTTTTTTTTTAAATAAAGCATACCTGCTGTACCTTTTGAACATTTTTTTTCAAGTTTTTGAAATGGTCTTTCATCTTATCTACCCCTGTCTGAATTATTTCTGCTGAAAATGTGCATATCACTTGCCAACTGGCACATCTTCTCTTCTATTCATTTCCCAATATAACCTATAAAGACAATGAATAGGACTTGACTTCACAGTAGTTAAGTAAAGTGAGTATCCAAATCAGCATCATCTCTATCCTGGATCTATGAAGGGAGTTAAAGATGGGAATTGGAGCTCAGTTATTGGCTTGCTTATGCTTTTATGAGTTAACTCAGGCTTTTCAGATTTACATTGGATCAGAATCAGCTACAGACTTGAGATGAAATCAAATGACAAACTGCAATACATGATTTTGATTGTTTTTACTTAATATTGAAATATATTGAATATATTGTTTATATTGCTTAGCTCTTAGCACTGTATTATTGGTAATATCCTACAAATATCTGCAATCAGTGCAGTATGTTGTAGCATGTATTGTGGTTGGCTACAGCTAAAGGGACAGGATGACCCCAGTACTGAAATAGTTATATTGGCTCCCAATTGAGTTTCACTAATTTTCAATTTTGTGTTTGGTTTTAAAACCATTCATGATATGGGAGCCAAATATTTGTAGGTTTTGTTGCTTGCCCACAACCCTGGTCATCAGTTGTGGTCTTCATAGGTTGCCTTATTTGAACCACCATAAAATGTTAGATTTACCTGTGCTAGGAAGCATGCTTTTCCTATATAGCCTTATATTTTGAAACTATCTAGCTTATGAGACATGGACCATGACTGATTATTTAGATTTTATCAGTGTCTAAAGTATGTTTAGATATTAGGGATATGCACTCATTTGAAATAAATGGTTAAACATAACAAATGAGTCCATACTTGTTTTATTCATGGACCCCTGAAACGAATGGAGGGATCCCATGAATGAAAAATAATTTCTCTCATTCATTTCCCATTCAAGCCTAAGGCTGTGCTCTGTTCAAATAATCAGGTGGAGGTAATTATAGCAACTAACTCTTCACAGCCTTGTCATAGCCAGACAGAACAAGTAGTTAAGGAGACTTGCCAGAGGACAAATCATGGTGCAGCATCTTTTTAAATAACCTATAGCTGCTATCTGGATCAAGCGATGCAAACTTTACAGTGGGAGTGGGTCAGAGCACGTACAAGAATTGGTCTCAATTTCCTCTCTAGTTATTGGAAGAGAAGGATATATATTAGCTCTCATAAAGGGTGAATTTTAAAAGCCTGGTGCACACCAAAAGCAGGAGATATGAGAGTATGTCTGGCCAGTGCACACTGAGCGGATTTTAAAAGCTGGCCCTGTACATACATCTACTGATATGTGCATAAATAAGTAGTTGCAAAAAAGAGGCAGGGTGTGGGCATATTCTGGGTGGGGCATGGGCAGGACAGGTATTCCTGGACTTAAACATGAAATGTGCAGGTAAATATTTATGTGCACAAGTGCATGCTGAGGTTCCCTGATGCCTAACTTTGCTACTGCTATGGATGACATGTAAGTAATGAAATAAAAAATCTAGGCAAGCCAATGAGGTTTTAAGGGCTGGTACTAACAAGGTAAAAGAGAGGCTAGTTAACTAGTGGGGTTAGGAAGTCCTATCCCTTACCTGGGTAAACTGAGAATGAACTGGGGAAACTAGTAATTGTCTACTAAAATTCCACCATTTATGTGGTTGAGGCAGCACTTGCGTACACATGCTCACGTCCATATAAAATTGTGCACCCATGTATGCCTATGCAGCCTATTTTATACCACACATGCATATATGTGCATATGTTATAAAATGGAGGTGTCCTTAGTCATGAGCCGGCATATGCGCGTACATGTGCTCACAGTGTGCCCACACACTGGTATCAGTTACCATCAGAATTTTTAAAAACATTTAGAAACTTTTGGATTTCACAGTGATAAAGGACTGCTTCTGATCTGTGTGTTTTTAGAGGTCTCATTCACTGTGCCAAAAGGCAGAGGCAATGAACTGCTAGTGCACTGCTGCTGATTCAGACTTTTCTTTTCACTGGGGGAGTGTCAGGGTAGGAGGAAATGCTAGTTATTATTTTGTCTATCTGGATACCAGTGAAGAGAGCACAGAGACTGAAGAGATGACGTCTTATTGGGTTTCCAGGCTTTTTGGAACTATTTAGCTAACAGTTTCTTTTCTGTGTGGAGTCACTTGGCACTGAGTGCATATAGCACAGCAAACACACTGCGTATGTGTCTGTGTATGACAGACAGTTCTACATACAAGATCAAACAAATTCATTTGTAATTGTAAAGGAGTGTATGTTAGAACTTCCTTAATCTGAGGTTTCAAAGACAAATGGGGATCTAATAGAATCCCCAGATTACAAACACAATGTGTGAAAAACTTATCAGAAGACCATCAATTGAAAGATTAAGTGAAACAATTTTTGAGGCAGAATGGCTTACTAACAATGCTTGTTTTTTTAATATTTAAGGCAGGACAATTTCGAGTGAACCAAATACAAATGTCGTGCCCATGATTTCCCTGAATGACCAGTCCCTGCAGATAGTGGAGAACATGGGTGTTAGGCGTCTGCTGTATGTGTTATCCCCAAATTACAAAGTCCCCTCCAAGACTACATTTAGTAGGAAGGTCATCCCTACTCTGTACAAATACCAAATTTGCATGCAGGTGCAGTTGGCTAAGGCAGAGAAGAATAGAGTGCATTTCACCAGCTATATCTGGACCAGTATGAATGCTAACATTTTCCTGATGGCACACTGGTGGAATTGTGGCGGTGGCAGGGGCAGGCAGCAGTTATAGTGGGGACAGAGCATCAGGGTGCTTGCTGTAAATCAAGTTGATGGATAGCCCCCGAACCTTATACAATATTGTATCAGTCATAAGAAAGATGCTGGAGGGTTGGCAGTTAAAGCAGAAAGGCAGGAGTCTTCAGGCACATTTATCTGTGAAAGACAGTGGTGCGAATATGTTAAGGCAATAGATGATGGGGGCTTTTAGAGTATCCATTGCTTTGGAAACTTACTATACTGGGCAGTAAGAGATGTCCTGAAGGACCTAAAATATAGATACAGGAAAATAGCAGGGCATTTCCATTGAAGCATGAAGGGAGGCCAGATTCTTCATAAGAAACAGGAAAAAGTTGAGATGCCTCAAAAGCAACATATTCAAGATGGCACCCAATGGAATTCCATTGCTATGATGCTACAGAGGTTAGTGCAGCAGACATCCCTTCATGATCTGTCTCTGGAAAGAGATAGGTGGACACTGCCTCTGGGGCAACATGTTTGGGCAATGATGAGGCAACAGGAACAAATCCTGAAGCCCTTCAAGGATTCTATAGAGGATGTGAGCTTCAGAAGCGCCACCCTGGGTGGGGTCATCCCTATAGTAAATATTCTGGAGGAAAAGTTAGAGGGCTTACATGAGCAAGAGAAAATGAAAGTAGAGGTCCCCCTGTTTTACCGTTTTTGCTATTTTTTCATCTATTTTAATTTTCACATTCCTTACTACTTTCCCAGGTTCTCTTAATTTTTCTAGATATGGTCACCGGTCTTCTTCTTTCTGCGATCTCTTGTAGTTTATGAATGCTAACCTTTTCTCCTTTACCTTTTCAACTACTACTTAAGAAAACCATAATGGTCTCTTTTTCCTCTTCCCTTTACTTATGTTCCTAACAAAAAGATTAGTTGCCCTTATGCTCTCTTCCTTTTAGCTTTGCCCATTGACCTTCTACTACTAGATTTTCCCATCCAGCTAATAACTCCTTGAGGTACTCCCCCCATTTTGAGAAAGTTAGGTTTCCTGAAGGCTAGGATCCTTACTAGAAAAAGAGACTTACTACTTGTTTGTCATTAACACCTTTCAGATATTTGAATGTAATAAAGTTAAAGAATAGAAAAAAACCCCACTGGCAGTCGGGTGCAGGAAACAGATGCTCGAATGACAAGCATCCGTTTCCTGAACTCCCTGGTTGTGCGGCTGTGCGGCAATTAGGCACCCAATGCTGATAAACTCGGCATCGGTTTTCCTAACCAGCGGACCACCAACGCCGATCAGGTTCTCGTTTCCAAGGATGCTCTAGGGGCGCGCAAGCAACTCTAGCGCCTCCTTCAAATGCGACCCCCTAATTTAAATATTGCATGGAGCGTTAAGAAAGTGGGTGCTGACTGTTCAGCACCTGCTTTCTACGCAAATTTATTGCATTGGCCACTTTGTGTGAGAGAGGGAGGCTGTGTGCGTGCATATGTTGTTATGATTCTGAAAGGTGGACCCCTTGCCTGAGGTGGAGTTGGCGCCACCTGTGGAGGAAACCCCCACAGGTCCCCACCATCGGAAGGCGAGGCCAGGATGAAGCAGAGACCCCGCAGGAGCTTCACCACTACCAGCCCACATTCCTCTCAGGTTGAGCCCTTGGGTACCGGGGCCGGCTGGACTTACGTGGGGTCTCTGAGTGAAGAGGAGATGCTGGAATGGATACCAGGCCTGGGGCCAGAAGTGGAAGGAAGGCTAGAGCATAGAGCGAGAGCCGGAGTAGACCAACACTTGAAGCAGGAGAATAGGTGTGGGTCAGGA
Organism: Rhinatrema bivittatum; assembly: GCF_901001135.1. Taxonomy (NCBI): domain Eukaryota; kingdom Metazoa; phylum Chordata; class Amphibia; order Gymnophiona; family Rhinatrematidae; genus Rhinatrema; species Rhinatrema bivittatum. The sequence continues at coordinate 364,766,177 of NC_042620.1, read as the reverse complement.
CAGGATGCAATTCTCGTATGCAAACTTCCAGGCACAGGGTCAGGACAGGCAGCAGTCTTCGGAGTCGTGGTTCCAGGTGAAAGGTCGGGACATGCGGCAGTCTTCGGAGTCAAGGTTCCAATTGAGGGTCAGGTTCCAGGTAACGTCAGGCAGGTCAGAAAGCAGAAGATATCCTCTATGGAGGAACAGGATACAAGACCAGGAAGCCAAGAAGCCAATGCATGGTCTGAGGGGCAGACCTTGCCTTAAATGAAAAAAGGACTAGGTGGGGTGAGCAGCAGGAGGGGCTGTGGCAATTTCCTGCTGTGGTCTCTTTAAATTTGGTAGAGAGATGTGCACGCAGGCCTAAGGAGGCCCAGCGGGGGAAGGGCCTGAACAGGAAGCAGCTGGCGTGTCGGCAGGCCCTGGAATGTGGCCTAGACATGCAGCGGCCGAGGCAGCTGTGAAGAGGAATGCCAGAGGCGGCTGACTGCCACAGTCAGCGAGCCTGGGGAAGGGACCCTGTGCCGGTAAGTGACAGGCACCAGTCACGGGAAGCCACGGCCAGTGGCATTAACATATGTATAGATGTGCATTTGTGAAAATGAGGCTTTGGGCTTCACCTTGGACAACTCTAGTACAGGCAGTTAAGAAATTTTCAAATTAAGTTATATTTCTGTGTGTATACTTGAGAGAGAGCTTGAATTTGTTTGCACGTTTGTGTTTGTGTGTTAATGACAGATATATTTATGTAATATGTATTGGTATATAGTAGAGATGTGAATCGTGTCCTCGATCGTCTTAACGATCGATTTCGGCTGGGAGGGGGAGGGAATCGTATCGTCGCCGTTTGGGTGTTTAGAGTATCGTGAAAATCGTGAACCGGCACACTAAAACCCCCTAAAACCCACCCCCGACCCTTTAAATTAAATCCCCCACCCTCCCGAACCCCCCCCCCAAATGCCTTAAATTACCTGGGGGTCCAGCGGCGGTCCGTAGCTAAATCAGGGGAAGGGGGAGGGCAGGAAAACCGGCACACTAAAACACCCTAAAACCCACCCCCGACCCTTTAAATTAAATCCCCCACCCTCCCGAACCCCACCAAATGCCTTAAATTACCTGGGGGTCCATCGGCGGTCCGGAACGGTCTCCTGCAATTGAATCGTGTTGTCTTCAGCCGGCGCCATTCTGCGCCGCCATTTTGCAAAATGGCGGCAGCCATAGACCAACACGATTCGACTGCAGGAGGTCGTTCTGGACCCCCGCTGGACTTTTGGCAAGTCTTGTTGGGGTCAGGAGGCCCCCCCAAGCTGGCCAAAAGTCCCTGGGGGTCCAGCGGGGGTCCGGGAGCGATCTCCTGCCGCGAATCGTTTTCCGTACGGAAAATGGCGCCGGCAGGAGATCGACTGCAGGAGATCGCTCCCGGACCCCCGCTGGACCCCCAGGGACTTTTGGCCAGCTTGGGGGGGGGCTCCTGACCCCCACAAGACTTGCCAAAAGTCCAGCGGGGGTCCGGAACGACCTCCTGCAGTCGAATCGTGTTGGTCTATGGCTGCCGCCATTTTGCAAAATGGCGGCGCAGAATGGCGCCGGCTGAAGACAACATGATTCAATTGCAGGAGACCGTTCCGGACCGCCGCTGGACCCCCAGGTAATTTAAGGCATTTGGGGGGGTTCGGGAGGGTGGGGGATTTAATTTAAAGGGTCGGGGGTGGGTTTTAGGGTGTTTTAGTGTGCCGGTTTTCCTGCCCTCCCCCTTCCCCCGATTTACGATTTTTTGACGATAAATCGGGGGAATTGGTATTGTATCGTGGCTCTAACGATTTTTGACGATTTAAAATATATCGGACGATATTTTAAATCGTCAAAAAACGATTCACATCCCTAGTATATAGGTATATATGTGTGTGAAATAGAGGATTATGTGAGTAGGTGTGGGTGTTTTGTTATGGCAGAAAGGGAGTGTGTGGGTGCATGTCTGTGTGTGTGCATGTATGTGTGTGATAGGAGATATGTGTTTGAGAAATGGAGTTTGAAAATGTGTGTGTGTGTCTGTCAATTTCTTGTTCTTTTTTCAACTTATGTGCGTAACTTTTCATTGAGGTTCAATTTGCAGGTATAAGTTTCATGACATTGAAGAAATACACTCTTATGTAAACTCAGATGCTGGAATGGATGCCATCTTTCTGCATTTGATAAAGTTGACATGTGCCTTTTTTCTGATGTCACAAAATTAGAGTACATAATTTTAAGTTACTCTTGTGATTTGGAAATGTACGTCAACATAAGGTGCTTTCCAGCATTTCTTGTGAAGAATAGCTAGAAACAACAACAAAAGCTACTGAGACTTGTATGGAAGGGAGAGTATGTGGATCTAATTTAATTACCATTAAATTGATCAGATTTTGAAAAATGTCTAAATGACAAGCTTATGGTTTGCTCTGTTTTCATGCTTTTCTATATAACCTTAGTAGATGAAAAAAGAGGAGGCGTGACTGTCAACTTGTCATCTGTCCAAAAAAATACCTATGAAGCTGCTACAGATAGCATGAAAAGGAAAGTGACTTTGAACAGTGTAAGGTAATTATTACAGAGGACAAGCTAGGCTAAAAGTGAATAAATGATTACTCTTGTTAAGACCATAAACTGTGATGCTTAAGTCTTGGTTGCTGTGTGTATTGATCTCCAATCACTTGGGTAATCAAAATAAGTTTCCAAGTGCAATTATAGAACAAAAGGTCATGAACTAAAACTCGTCCTGGATAGTAGCTGGTTGAATAGATTGAAATGTGTCTATATATTGGTTTTCTTCTTCCTCTTACTATAACTGATGTTCAGAAATTGCATTTTTTTTTTAAAGAAAACAGTCTTTAAACTAAATATTGACTCTTTGCATTTTTAACATTCAGATCATCTGAATATACATCCCTAGTGCTTAATGTCTATCTGCAACCATTGGGGAATAATACATTTTCCAGATCATATTTCATTTCTGGATCATCCAAAAGCCATCCTGTAACTAGTTATAATAGCATGCATTATATTTGAACAGGATTGCTTATTAGAAGTCAACATTACATTATTATTTTTGTAGACATTTCTACCTTGTATAAACCTTTGGTCTTACTTTGTGCTACTTCTTCACGTAGGGTCAACCAACTTTTCATTTTCAAATATTAGATAAAATGTGGACTCCTAAGCAAAGCCTTAGCTTTTCTTTTAACCTCCAGCTAGAAATCTTGGAATTAGGTAATTCTGCATTCTGTCTACAACTGCTTTATCTTGCTGACCCTGGAAATGGCTTTCTAATTAGCCTTTTTTTTTTTGTTTTGCATGCTTTATTTCTGTAGCAGTATAGAATTATTCCTCTCAATGCCTTCAGGAGTATTTTCTTTGGGAAATTCCTTATAGCTGACGAATAGAGTTTTTAAATGGTGGAAAGGATCAAGCAAATTGGATTTGAGATGCTTAATTAAGTCGGTTCACAGGCAAATGGACTTGATGAGTGGCAGGTTAGTGTGGTGCAGTCCATGAGGAACAACAGTAATTAGAATGAACCTGAGGACAACCTATTAATAATCTTTCAAGGTCATGCCCCAGAACTAATTTGGAAAGGAACTAAACCCCATTATTCAAACAGTATACTGACAAAAAAGTCAATGACAAATCTTCCATGATATATACAAATAATATTACATTGCAACAGTGACTGGGTTCAATACCTAATCCATTTTGTTACATTGATGTTATTCTGCATCTATTTCTAGCAAATAATGTCTACAAGTAAAGGAACTCATAAATGCTATTTTCTGTATGAGGAATACATTAAAGTCAACCTGGTAACTTGGTGGCAGAGCTGTAAACTGCCATGGGGGTGGAACAATCATGGTCACTTGGTGACTTGACTTAGATTCCATGATGCAAGGTTCAGGAAGGAGGCCTGGTGCATGGCTCAGAACCTCAAAACTGTTGCTGCAATGATCAGACTGGGAACAGTAAGATGGTAGGTCTATAAAAATGGCAGAGAAATCCCCAGGTAGTTGTGAATGAAGGATCATGGCACCAGAATCCCAAACCTGGTTCCAGTTGAGCAAGATTAGACAAAACTATGTCTTGTGCACGTTTTTCTACAGCACTATGTATGTCAAGTAGCATTATAGAAATGATAAGTATTAGTAGTGGTAAGTAGTCAAATGAACAAATTACGAGGCCAAAAAAAATTTAATTTAGGTCACATGCAGATATTGGAACCTGAAACAGTTGTTCAATTCAGTATATTAGCAATTTAATAAAGATGCATGAGATGCAATACTGAACTTTAAGGTTCATATTTTTCAATGGTTCTTATTTGTTACTGGCTTAAACATATTATTTTGATTGTTGCTTATTCTTTATGACTTAAAGCTTCTGTTGAACTGAGAAACTAATCGCACTACACTCACAGAATATCAGAAGAGCACTTTACCATTTACTTGAGGAAAAATGATTTGACCTTTAAATTAAAAGTGAAGTTTGGATCTCATCTTATTTAGCTTGAGAGGAATGAGTGGACTGTGCATACCTAACTTTTCACAGGACTAGGAGAATTATTCGTAGATGATTTATTTTATTCTTTTTTAAATTCTTGCTCCAGTAATTATTGAATTTCAGTTGCCATCTCAATACATTTTTTGAGAACCCCAATCAGGTGTGAGAAGTGGATTGTTGCATCTCCTTTGGGTTCCCTTCTATTGAGGGTCCAATTCCTCATCTTCACACCCACCTTATACCTTCCCTCCCCCCAGTGCTGGGAAGGTGGATGATTACATAGTCCATAGAAGTTATTGGTAGTAGCTCATCTAGAATATAAGGTCCAATTCTGGAGGCCATACTTTTAAAGGGATATAGATAGGGTTGAGTCCAGAGAAAGTCCACAAAAATGGTGCAAGGTCTGCAACAATAGCCAATTGAAATAAGATTTAAGGACCTAAATATATATACCCGGAAGGAAAGCAGAGATGGAGGGATATGATAGAGAGATCAGTAACCTCAAAAGGATAAATAAGCTTCAAGTAGCAAACCCTTTTTTGAGATAAGCTTGCTATATAACAGGTCTAGGCAACTCCATCCTGGAGTGCTATGAACAGGTCAGTTATTCAGGATTTTCACAATGAATGTGCATGAGGTATATTGTCATGCACTGTCTCTATTATCCGGAAAAACAGACCTGTTTGTGCACCCCAGGACCAGAGTTGCTTATCCTTTCTCTAGAACAAGAGGTAACAGAATGAGGCTCTAAGGGAGTAGCCTTATAAGCAATGTCATAAATAATTTTTTCAAGGAATAGATGGTTAATGCATGGAACAACCTCCTAGTGGAGATGGTGGAGAAAAAAAATAACAGTAACAGATTTATAGAAAGCATGAGATAAGTTCAGAGGATCTCTAGTTGTTAAGACATGAGGAGAATGTCAACGATCAACTTGGGTGTTTGGCATTGTCCTGGGAAGGAAATTGAGCAGACTAAATCATCTTTATTATCTGCCTTCATAGTCTGTTTCTATAATCTGATGCAGAAAGCAGATGTTTTCCTATTTCATTTTTATCCACTCTTCTTTCTCCCCATATGCTCTACATTTCTGTGCTCCTAGCTACCTGATGACCCCTGTTCAAAGGGCTAGGGTAACCTCATAAATCCATGTCAAAAGAGAGAGCCTGTATTAGGGTCACTGTCCGGATCTTGAAGTATTCAGAGAAATGCTAGAATTGGTAAAGATGAGAAATGCAAATGTGGATTGCATTAAAAGAAAATAGCAGAATCTTACTGAAGAACACATTGTTTTCAAACTGTAGTGGTGTGTTTCAAAGACTGTTTTAAGGAACACCAGTGCTTTCTGCCTGTTTCGACCGTGACCTTCGGAACCTGTTGCGACTGAGGGCTTCAAGGCCTTTGGAACCTGTTGCGGACCACAGGCTATGGATCCTGAAACAGGTTCGGTCACTAGCTCATGGGAGAGCGTGAGTCCCTGGACCATGGCACAGCTCAGGGAGGAGCCCCAAGGCACACCATGGGAGGTGAGAGCATGCAAGCATAGGCAGAGCAGGAACAAAGCAGGACTGGGAATTAAGGAAAGAAACTTGGAACCGAAACCATGCAGGATCAGCCCTCCACTGGACCTACACGCACCAGTGTGACACAGCAATGCAATGCTGGTCACAAGAGTAGCTGTTTAGGACCTGCCGCTTGGGAATAATGAGTGCGTGAGGCCAGATGGAGGCTGAGGGCAGGAACAAGAAGAAGACTTGGAACTTGGAAGGACTCAGACGAGGACTTGGAACTTGGAAGGTACAGGTGGGCACTGTCCCTCAGGGCACCCTACACAGCCCATGGGCTGGTTGCAGACCACCCTGCCTGCTTGCGCGCCCTACACAACCATGGTCTCGCTCCTGCATGGTCGCGGACCATGCAGGAGCGAGACAAGCACAAGAAGGGGATCCAACCAAACAAGACTCCAATGACCGGAAACAGGAACCGGATCCATATGGATTTACCCTTGGGATGGCCATCTGGAGGACTCGAAGAGCTGGCAGACTCAGAACTCAGAAAACTCGGAACTTGGAAGACTCAGAACTTGGAACTCGGAAGACTCAGAACTTGGAACGCTTGGAACACTTGGAATACTTGAAACACCCAATCATCAGGACAAGGTGATGAAGGACCTCTGGAACATCGGAGCATCAGGACTTGGAACATCGGAAAAGGCAACGAAGGAGTTCTGGAACATCAGAACATCAGGACTTGGAGCAGGCGATGAAGAAGCTATAGAACATTGGAAAATCAGTACTTGGAACATCAGGACTTGGAACAGGGGAATAAGGAGCTCTGATGAAGGACAAGACCAGGAACATCAGGATGAGGAGACCAGGAACATCAAGACATGGAACAAAGAACCATCTTGGATACATGAAGACCACGAAGGACCTGGACCGGCACAGAAGAACATGGACGACCATGGGATCCAATCCGAAGGCCCTGAGGAACATGAACTGAGCCCTTATATAGGGCTGAAGCAGGAAATTGACTGAAGAGGACTTCAGGTGGGGCCGCAGGCTTTTCCCGCCACTGGCCCTTTAAATGCAAAGAAGAGGGGTGCACTGGCATCTAGAGGAGGGCCCAGAGAAGAAGCAGGACCCAGAACAGTGGCGTTCCTGCTGCGTGGTGAGCAGGAGCAGGCCCCGGCAGTGGTGTACAGGCCGCAAGAGAGGCAGACCCAGAAGCGGCTTCACTTGCCACTCAAGAATGATTTCAGCAGTGGTTCGGGCCACACAGAAGGAAGGAGCGGCAGCAGAAGGGTCCCGGCAGCAGTGCAAGGCCACGAAAGTAAAGAAAGCAATAATGGCGGCTTCCTGCTGCTTAGGGGGTTCGGCGATGGCACAGGGCCGCGAAACAGATGACAGCAGTAGCCTGGGGTAAGTGAGGGCCTGCTCACGGGATGGGCTCCACAAGCAGGATCGTAACAAGTACTTTAGTTGCTAACCTCCAGTCTGAGCAATAGGATGTTTAACTACTGATCCTGGACACTCAAGTTCTGCTTTGCATTCCGTTGAGGTAAACGGAATGAGCACAGTATACAGGGATTGCTCAGGATTCTCAGTGCTGGTGCAAGGCTGCTATGCACGGACATGAAAACCCCGTTAAGGAGCTTATTCATAAATAATGTATTTTCTTTAAAAAGGAAATTATGGGAAGGGAGAGAGTTTGCTTTCCAGTTTCAGAAGATATGAATTAGTAGTTTTCTCTGGTGCTTAAGTTCATCATTAAGAATGAGGGCAACATATCATAATAGTACACAACATTTCACATATTAAATTTCTGAATGTTTACCAAGCATGCACACAAAACCCTGTCTTATGTGCACAAATCACGGCATGCGGTCAGGCATTGTAGGGGTTTGGTGAATCCCCAGCCCATAGGCTTTGCTACAGGGTGACAAGTGCCACCCTAAATTTCTACATTAGATTGGTCAGGGATAAACAAAAACCTTGCTCGATCCAAACATCATCTCCTGCTGCAGTGGGGGACAGTCTCACATCTCTTGCTGTGAGATCAGCCCCGAAACAGCAGGAGACATTTGAACAAATGTGACTCCTGCTGCTGCCCTCCCCACAACTCAACAGGCTAGTGCAGAGCCTGTCCAATGAAAGCTGAAGGGAGAGACCAGATGCAGTGGCCACCACTGGAACTCATCCCACTGGCAGCTGAAGAGAGGACTCAGTGGTTGCCAGAGGACCTCATCCCTCTGGCAGCCAAAGAGAAAAAGAGGACAAGATGGCCACCATTGGCAGTGAAGAAGAGCCCTGTGTGTATGTGTGTGTGTGTGTGTGTGTGTGTGTGTGTGTGAGGGGGGGGGGGCAGGTCAGCCTGTATGGGTGGATGCCAGTGGCTGTGTGAGTGTGGCTGGGTGAGATCCTGTGTGTGGGTCGGGTGGGGGGTATGTGTATGGGTGGGTGGGTGAAAGCCTGCTTTTGTGTTTGTGGGTGGATGAGATCTGTGTTAGTGTGGTTAAGGGGGTGGGTAGGTCACTGCTTGTGTGGGTGGGGATGAGGGACTGGGTGGGTAAGAGACTGTGTGTATGTGTGTGTGGCTGAGTGAGAGCCTGTGTATGTATGTGTGACTGTTTGGTTATGGGCACATGACTGCCTCCTTGGGTGTGTGGATGACTACCTGGGTGGGTGGGTAGGTGGGTGAGAGCCTGGGTGCATGTTTTTGGGTGAGATCCTGTGTATGTGTGGGTAAGAGGCAGTGTATATGTGTGTGTGTGTGTGAGGTTGAGATCCTGTGAGTGGGGAGGGGTGGGTGAGAGCCAGTGTGTGGGTGGATGACTGTGTGTGTGGGTGGATGACTGTGTGGGTGAGATTCCATGCAAGTATGTGAAGGAGACGCTATATGTGGTTGTATGTGTGTGAGGGATTGAGAGCCTGTGTGTATGTTAGTGAGAGAATAAAGTTTCTACAGCTCTCTATTTCATCCCCCAGTACACAACAATCTGAGTGACTAGAAATCGAAACATGCCAAGTATGAACAGAGGGAGATTTTTAAAATTCATACAAGTTTCATTATTGGATGTTATTTGATATAACTGGTGTTTTGGGAAATTTATTTTGGGAAATTTATAAACATTTTTATCAGGTTTTAATTATTGGATGTTCTATTCATCAGTTTTAAAATATTTAATTTTATTAGTATGGTTTTACATTTATGATTGTTTTATATTTCTTTATTTTGTTTGTTGGTCTCTTATTTTGCCTTTGGAAAGGGTCTGTGTTCTGTATATGTAGTCAAGGTGAAAGATTCTGCTATGGGTCTATAGCAGTCCATCTTGTTCTGTTTTCAATAGGAAGGTATATTGGTCTTCTAGGGCCTGATGTAATATTTACAATGCTGTTCTTTCCTGGGTAGGGTTCTTACTGTTAAGTCCTGGGAGATAGTGTTGTGTTGAAATGGCAGATTTGTCTCTTGGGGTAAACTGTATTCTTAGGAGGCTGTGATAGCTTTTATTGGAGCTATGTAAGTATTATCCAGAAATACTGTTCGTGAGTTAGTGAGACAATATAGGACCTGTCATTAGATGTGAATGTGTCTGATCTAACATCTGAAGAAGGGACTTATGTAGATTTAAAATCTTTTGTACAATATTTTTAGGTACATGTATTTTTTATTTTAAAGATATTTTAGGAAGCTTGGCTTGTTTAGTTTTCTAAATAGGAGGTATATTGGTGTTTTAGAGCCTGATGTAATATTTGAAGTGTTGCCATTTTGTGGGTAAGGTTGTAGTTTGAGTGCTGGCAGTTAGTGCTGTTTTGGTATGGGTGGTTTACAGTATTGTATTTGTTTATTTATGGCTTTGTCAGGGCCAAGCCTACACCCATTATATGTTACAACAGGCCTAATGCCATATGGGTTCCATGTGTCTTTTGAATCTAGGGGAGAGGGGATTCAGGGAGTGAGACTGCTGTAGACGAGTGGGGGAGAGAGAGGGAGGATGGACAAGCATGTGGGAGGGGAGAGGGAGAGAGAGTGAATCCCCTGCTATAAATGTCACTGCACGGCACCAGGAGATCTCTGTGTTAAGGTATGTGTGAAAGCTGCACTGGAAGTATGTGTTCTGAGGGCAGCTTGGGGGTGGAAAAGGATTTATGATCAGACTTTTGATTTGCGAAAGTAACCTGATAAATTTATTTTATTTATTTATTTATTAGTTTTTATATATCGACATTTGATCTGAGATATCACATCGGTTTACATTCAGGTACTGTAAGTATTTCCCTATCCCCAGAGGGCTTACAATCTAAGTCTGTACCTGAGGCAATGGAGGGTAAAGTGACTTGCCCAAGGTCACAAGGAGCAACAGCGGGATCTGCCCTCATTCAGGTATGGCATAGTGCATGTATGTGCATGCAAGTGCCCAGAGCATCTGCATGCTCTCAAAGCAGATTTATGTATATAAGTCCACTTTCGAGATGTAGGCTCTAGTCTATGGGGACAGAGCACTGACAGACTTTAGCTCTATACGGATAGCTGTAAAAATACCCATAAAATGTACTAAAATCAGAATCTACATCTTGATCCATGGAAGAACTGCAACTGCTTAGAAGGTGATTTTCAAAGCAGTTTACCTGGGTAAATAATTTTTTACAAAGGTACTGTTGCGAACGTGGACCCTTGAGCTGGCTGGAGCACTTGGAGGATACGCTGAAGGAAGGCCTACAGCGGGACTCGTAGTCGGGAGGCAGAACAGGACCAGGAGACCTGACAGGACCTTCACCTATACCAACCCTCATTCCCTGCAGGTTGAGCCCTTGGGTACCGGGGCCTGGCGAAGAAGATTCCGGTGAACAGTCTGTTGAGGCAGGCAGAAGAACTGGGTAGACGGAGATGATCCAGAAGTTGTGGCAGGCAGCAGCGGTGCAAGACGAGGAATCAGACCGGAAGTCAGGGCAGGTAGCAGATTAGCGAAGCCAGAGGACGAGCCAAGGGTCAGGACGGGCAGCAGATAGAGAATACCAGGAGCCAAGTCGAAGTCGAAACCCAAAGAATCAAGCAGGAGCTGGAACTAGAACATGGGAGCAGGAGTGGAGCAGGAACAGGAACTCGGAAGTAGAAGCAGGAACAGGATCAGAATCACGGAGACAGGAACACAGAAGCTGGAACTCGCAGGGACAGCAACTAGCTACTCAGAGAGTATGACCTGTTGCCAAGGCAAAGCAAGGAGGTCTGAAGTGGCCTATTTATAGGCTTCTGTAGATGATGTCAGGTTGGGGGCCAGGCCGAGGTTTCCTGCCATGGCCCCTTTAAATCCCGGGTTTTTGCACACGCGCCTAAGGAGCAAAGTCCCCAGCAGAGTTCGGCGGCATCTCCCTAGTGGAGAGAACGCCGCAGGAAAGCCTCGCTGTGAGTCGGGCCAGTGTAGAGAAGCCAGCAGAGAGCCTCCAAGTCCACGGGTAAGAGAGGGGGAACCCGGTCGCAGCTGTCTGTGGCCGGGTAACAATACCCCCCTAACGCCCCCTCCCTGAGGGCTTATTCGGGTGCTCTTGATGGAATTTGAGGAGAAGAGACATGTCTAGGATGTTGGAGGCAGGTCCCAGGTATTCTCCTCTGAGCCAAAAACTCTCCCACGAGATCAGGTATTACCATCATTGATGATAAAACTGGACATCTAGGATCTCCTGTACTTGGTAGATGGGGGTCCTCGTCTGTGACTGCGTTTAAAAGGTTTCAGTGGATTATGGTAAAAGCGTGAGAGAACCAAAGGTTTGAGTAGCGAGACATGAAATACGTTGTGTATCCTTAGGCTAGATGGCAAGTGTAAGCGGTAGGAGACTGTACCAAGTGGTCGGTGATCGAAAAGGGTCCAATGTATTTAGACACCAACCACATGGAGGGGATCTGAAGGCGGATATGATGGGTGCTCACCCAGACTTGATCTCCGGGGATAAAGAATGGAGCCTTGCGACAGTATCTATCTGTATCCTTCTCAGCGACCTCCGCCGCTCGTAGCAACTTGGCTTGAGTGGACTCCCAGAGAGAGTGGAGCTGCTGGGCTGTGAGCTGGGCTGCAGGTGATGGTACAGACAGCGGAAGTGGTAAAGGCGGTTTAGGTTGTTTACCAAATACCACTTGGAAAGGAGAGGCTTTAGTTGCCGAGTTGATGTGGTGACTATAGAACTCTGCCCACGGTAACAGGGCCACCCAATCATCTTGTTTATCTCCCACGAAGGTACGGAGGAATGTCTTCAAAGAGCAGTTGGTCTGCTCTGCTTGGCCGTTGCCCTGTGGGTGAAAGGCTGAGGTGAAGTCTAGTGGATCCCAAACTTCTTGCAAAGTGCCCTCCAATACCTTGCCGTGAACTGTGATCCTCGATCCAAGGCGATATGATGTGGTAGTCCATGCAGGCAGAAGATGTGCTGTGTGAAGAGTCGGGTGAGTTCTGGCACCGTAGGGAGCTTTGGGAGAGCCACTAAGTGGGCCATCTTTGAGAATCTATCTACGGTGACCCAGATGACCCATTTTACTTTGGATAGAGGCAGATCAACTACAAAGTCCATAGAAATATGGGTCCAAGATTCTGTTGGTATAGGCAATGGCTGTAATAGTCCCCAGGGGCGACCGAGTAAAGGCTTCTTCCGGGCACATGTTGGGAAGGAACTAACATATGACTGGACATCCCAAGCGACTTGTGGCCACCAATAGTGTCGGGAAAGAAGTTCCAGCATCCTGGTCTTGCCTGGATGCCTGGCCTTCAGTGAATCATGTGCCCAAAAGAGAGGGGGGGGACAAAGGCGGATGGGTACTACCATCTTGCCTGCAGGAACTAAGTCTGTTGCTGTTAGGAGGACCTTAGCTGGGTCTAAGATATACTGCGGTACTACTGGTGTGTCCTCGAGTTCTGAAGTACGGGAGAGAGCATCGGCTCTGGCGGTTTTTTATGCCAGTTGGTATCGTAGCGAGAAGTTGAAGTGGCTGAAAAACAAAGGCCAGCGAGCTTGTTGGGGGATCAGCCATTGAGCCCGGCACAAGTATTCCAGGTTTTTGTGGTCTGTGTATACCATGATGGGGTGTTGGGCTCCCTCAAGCCATTGCTGCTACTCCTCGAAGGCCATTTTAATGGCTAAGAGTTCCTTATCTCCTATGCCATAGTTTCTTTCGGCGGGAGAGAACTTCCGTGAGAAGTAGGAGCAGGGAAGTAGCATGCCCTTGCTGGAAACTTGGCTAAGAACTGCACCCACGGCTAGGTCAGAGGCATCTACCTCCACAATGAAGGGCTGAGTGGGATCTGGGTGGCGCAAACAGGCATCAAGTTGGAAGGCTTGCTTCAAGTCTTCAAAGGCCTGGATAGCCTCTGGTGACCATTCCTTGGCATTGGCCCTCTTTTTGGTTAGGGTGGTGAGAGGGGCTACTTTTTGAGAGTAGTGAGCGACAAAGTGGCGGTAGACTTTCGCAAAGCCAAGGAAGCACTGGAGAGCTTTAATTCCTACCGGTCTTGGCCAGTCTCTGATGGCGGAGACTTTCTCGGGGTCCATGTGAAATTCCATAGTAGATACGATGTATCCTAAAAATGGCAAGGATCCTGTTCAAATAATCATTTCTCTGCTTTAGCGAAAAGGCGGTTCTCCCGAAGACATTGTAGAACTCGATGTATTTCGCATCGATGTGTGGAGAGATCCTTTGAATATATAAGCACGTCATCTGGGTATACGATTACAGAGGACTGGAGCATGTCTCTGAATACCTCATTCATGAGGTTTTGAAAAACTGCCGGGGCATTACATAACCCAAAGGGCATTACTAGGTACTCGCAATGCCCATAACGAGTGTTGAAGGAGGTTTTCCATTCATCGCCTGGTTTGATCCGCACCAAGTTATATGCCCCTCGGAGATCAAGCTTGGTGAAGACCTTAGCCCCCTGCAGACGGTCGAGGAGCTATGAGATGAGTTGCAGAAGATATCTATATCGGCGAGTAATGTCATTGAGCCCCCAATAGTCAATGCATCGTTTGAGTGTACCATCTTTCTTGGCAACAAAGAAGAACCCAGCCCCTGCTAGGGAGGTCGAGGGTCAAAAGAATCCTCAGTTCGTTTTCTTGGATATACTGTGCCATAGCTTGCATCTCTGGTAGAGATATTGGATAAACTTGACTTTGGGGTGGCGTCATACCAGGTAGTAGATCTATAGCACAGTCAAAGTGCTCCGGAAGCGTCTAGGCCTGTTCTTTAGAAAAGACGTCCGCGAATCTGCATAGTGTGGTGGCAGCATTAAGGAGGTGGTTGCCAGAGGGATGTTGGGACGCGGCAACTTGAGCAAACATTCCGAGAAGCAAGTAGAGCTCCATGCAGTAATTTGGAGGGTGTCCCAGTCAATGAATAGAGAGTGCTTCTGGAACCAGGGTAGACCCAAAACAATAGGATGGACTGCCTTCTCAAGGATATAGAAGGAGATCTTCTCCTTGTGGACACTCCAGTGAGGAGGGACACTGGGGCAGTGGTGGCAGGCACCCAGCCTGGAAGGGGCATGCCGTGAATAGAATATATCCTCAGCAGTGGTATACGCAGCAGGATAGGAAGTTGTAGCTGTTCCACCACATCTGCGAAAATGAAATTTCCTCCAGCCCCAGAGTCAATAAAGGCCAGAGTGGAGAGTGAACCCCCCGAGTACAAGAGTTATACTGAAACTGTGCATTGGGGAGCAGGATTCGCATAGCCTAGGGTCAGCTCCCCGGTGACACCTAGGCTCAGGAGTTTTCTGGCCACACCTTGCATTGGGCTAGAAAGTGCCCCTTGCCCCTGCAATAGAGACACAAGCCCAGGGAGTGCCGATGACACCTCTCCTTCGGAGTGAGAGGGCTGCGACCCAACTGCATGGGTTCCTGTCCTTGGGCGGCTTGGGGTTCAGGAGGAGGTGCCAGCGGGCGGGCGAAGGACAGTGCCAATGGAACTGATCTTCAAACTGGTTTCAACTCTTGGGCCCATTGCTGAAGGCTGCCTTCAATCCGCTCAGTGAAATCAATCAAAGCTTCAAGATCAACCGGGAGTCTCAGGCCGTGAGCTCATCTTTAATTCTAGAAGATAGGCCTTCGAGATATATGCTTCTTAGGCTGTCCTCCCACCAACCCAGTTCAGACGCCAAGGTGCGTAGTCGACCAGAGGCCTAGCACCTTGACGAAGGTGAAGGAGTTCGGTAGCTGCAGAAGACTGTTGACCTGGCTCATCGAAATCCTGCTTGAAGGCATGAACAAATCTCTGCATCTCCCCAAGCAAGGGGTCTCCTCACTCCCATAGTGGTATAGCCCAGGCCAGGGCTCGACCATCCAACAAAGACAATATGTAGGTTATCTTAACCTGGTCTGATGGGAACTGTGCGGGCTGCAGAGCGAACCGCATAAAACTGTAGTTAAGGAAGCCACCGCACTGTTTGGGATCCCCTGCGTAAGGTGGTGGCACAGACAATTGTAGAGATGCCACAGGTCCCGGAGCTGGAACGGGAGCCAGAGGCGGAGCTGCTGCTGGAGGTGTTGAGTCCAGGTGTTTAGCTAACCTCTCAATGGTAGCTGCTAAGAGGTCCAGCAATGCTGCTGCTACTGCAGACATTGGGCCATGCCTGGGATAGCCTAGAGGCCAGAATGGTCCGCCGGGTCCATGGCCTTGGCAAACTGTTGTGAACATGGACCCTTGAGCTGGCTAGAGCGCTTGGAAGATCTGCTGAAGGAAGGCCTACAGCAGGACTTGTAGCCGGGAAGTGGAACAGGACCAGGAAACCTGACAGGACCTTCGCCTATACCAACCCTCGTTCCCCGCAGGTTGAGCCCTTGGGTACTGGGGCTGGCAGGTCTTAGGCGGAGGTCTCCTGGCGAAGAAGAATCCGGTGTACAGTCCGAGTCGAGGCAGGCAGAAGAACTGGGTAGACGGAGACGATCCAGAAGTCGTGGCAGGCAGCAGCAGTGCAAGTCGAGGAATCAGACCAGAAGTCAGGAAAGGCAGCAGACTAGCGAAGCCAGAGGACGAGCCAAGGGTCAGGACGGGGAGCAGCCAGAGAATACCAGGAGCCAAGCCGAAGTCAAAACCCAGAGAATCATGCCGAAGCAGGAGCAGGAGCGGTGCAGGAACTGGAACACAGAAGCAGAAGCAGAGCAGGAACTGGATCACGGAAGCAGGAACAGGATCAGGATCAAGGAGACAGGAACACAGAAGATGGAACTCACAGGGGCAGCAACTAGCTACTCAGAGTGTACGACCTGTTGCCAAGGCAAAGCAAGGAGGTCTGAAGTGGCCTATTTATAGGCCTCTGTAGGTGACGTCAGGTTGGGGGCTGGGCCGAGGTTTCCCACCATGGCCCCTTTAAATCCTGGGTTTCTGTGCTTGAGCACGCCTAAGAGGCGGAGTCCCCAGCAGAGTTCAGCTGTGCCTCCCTAGTGGAGAGAACGCCGCAGGAAGGTCTCGCCGTGAGTCGGGCCAGCGTAGAGAAGCCAACAGAGAGCCTCCGAGTCCGCAGTAAGAGAGGGGGGACCCGGTCGCGGCTGTCTGCGTCTGGGTTACCCAACAGGTACAATGGACCATCCAAAAATGTCCCTCCTCAACCCAGCTAAAAGTACACGTTGGCCTTCACAATGCCCATAGTTTTAGCTGGAGAAAACCTACTGTACCTGAGCGCAATCTGCTTTGACATGCCTGAAAGGTGGCAAAATAAAAATAAATAAATGAACATGCATTCTCAGGATTTTCAAAAGTAAGTACGCTGTTCCCTATACCCCTTACCACCTTTGGCCAACTGTGCAAATAACAGGGACCAAGCACATGAGTGCATTTAGTGTGCACACTTTCCACTAGTTAATTTTCAAATAGAAATTACCTGACTAGTTTCTTGCAATTACATGAGCTATTTAAAACACTTCCCCCCACCCAATGTATATCTCAGACATCATTTATCGGAATGAGAGAATGACCAGTGACAAACTAAAAGTGACAGCAGTCTTCTGTCTGCTTAATAAAAGGTGAATAATATCCAATGGAGTTGTATATATTATGTGTAAGGTCCAACATGCTATAATTCAACACATTAGATTCCTCTTCTAACAAATGAATTCACATCCCATGCATGCATATTTTATTTCAGTTTGACATATTAACAGACCTCCTGATGGGGCTGGTCCCAGCATGACCCATCAACACAAATGGCAGTATTTATGGCTCTCCTCTGTTTTGTGACTTAGGCATTTCTCTCTGGCATACCTCAGAGTTCTTTTGTTTTGAGATGTGAGCATGGACTTAAATAATAGAAGCATGGATGTATTTTTAGTTCCATTTTTGGATCTCACGCTCTAGTTCCTGGTCGGATGTATGATTTACAAAAAAATATTAAGTGGGTCAGTACAGATATATAAGGCATTTATTTCCCAGGCCAAAATATGTATAAGGCAAAACAGGGTGGTTATATGTCAATAGCCAAATAACTTGAAGGTAGTGAATGCATAATCCAAATCCACGAACTGTAGCGTGTCTTCTGAGTTATAGGTAGCTGTTTTCAAAAACATTAACTTTTCCTTCTTAGTAACATAGTAAATGACTGCAGATAAAGACTAAAATGGTCCATCCAGTCTGCCCAGTGAAGTGACGAGGGTTCTAACTGCTGCTTCATGCAAGTTAGCTCTCCCCTTCTTCCACCCATGCCCTCTGTTTACGGTTGTCATAATTTCCTTTTTTACAAACAGTTGAACGTTTACTGCTACCACTATTTATCATTTCTATTGTGTTATTTAGTCTGTACTATTACACACGAGGTAGTTCCTTCTCCATGGAGCTTAAATGCAGCCAAGACAAGAGGCTTCAGGAAATTTATCTATTTAAAAAAAAAAAAAAAAATAGACATGATTCAAATCAGCAAGGCGATGATCAGAGAGAGCCAGACTTTATGATTCAAAAGCAGCCTCAAAAAAGGTTGGATTTTTTCTTAGGCGGGAATTAGATATTTCCAGCATGGAAGCATGACAAGACAACTTGGGAAGGCTATTCCAGGCATACAAGGGAGCAAGGTGGGACGCCTAGGTCTGGGAACAGGAGAAGAAAGCAACAAATAAGAGAGCCGATAACCAGAGCTCACAAGAAGGGAGGTAGGAAGAGGTAATGAAGAGCTGCGGAGTAGATGCACTTGTAGGTGAACAGGGCAAACGAACTGTATGCAGAAGGAGAGGGGGGAGCCAATGTAGTGATTTGAGAAGGGTGGGGGTGGGGGGGTGGTTACATGCTTATAATGGCGGTGGAGGAAGATTGTTGTGCAGCTGAATTTGGAATTGATACCAGGTTAGAGTTAGTTGTTTATTCTCTTGCTCGCCCCCTTGCTTGCTATGCTTATTTTTTTGCAGTTCTGCCCTCATCCCCTTCCTGCTCGTTCCTGTTTGCCTGGTGTACACTACTCAGATCTACACCAATATATTTCTGCTCTTCTCCCTTCTAACTCTCCCCCATCTCTTCAATCAGATTCCCCATTAGATCTGCTCTATTTCTTCATGTTTCTGCTCAAAATAAATTCACAAAGCTCACTACATATCTGTGATCTTTTAGCTGACCGGGTTGTTCATAATTATTGCAGCATTTTCTAATCTTTGTCTAGTGTTTTGAATAAGGTACTATTTATCGTATATAGAACCTGTGAACAGAAATTGAAATGGAAACTGAAATAATTCCACTTTTAATGTTTTACTGAGGGATAAGATCATCAAGCCGTGAGGGGCCAGCACTAAGGGAAGCATGAACATCTGGCTGAGATTCACCGCACTGCTGTACTCTAGTGCTTTACTTGTTAGCAAGGAGCTTGAACCAAATCCTCCTTCCTGTTGCCATCTGCTATTCTCCCTCGCATGGCATAAGAACATAAGAACATAAGAAAATGCCATACTGGGTCAGACCAAGGGTCCATCAAGCCCAGCATCCTGTTTCCAACAGTGGCCAATCCAGGCCACAAGAACCTGGCAAGTACCCAAAAACTAAGTCTATTCCATGTAACCATTGCTAATGGCAGTGGCTATTCTCTAAGTGAACTTAATTCTACTATCCGAAAGAGTAAATAACCGATTCACATCTACCCGTTCTAGACCTCTCATGATTTTAAACACCTCTATCATATCCCCCCTCAGTTGTCTCTTCTCCAAGCTGAAAAGTCCTAACCTCTTTAGTCTTTCCTCATAGGGGAGTTGTTCCATTCCCTTTATCATTTTGGTAGCCCTTCTCTGTACCTTCTCCATCGCAATTATATCTTTTTTGAGATGCGGCGACCAGAATTATACACAGTATTCAAGGTGCGGTCTCACCATGGAGCGATACAGAGGCATTATGACATTTTCCGTTTTATTCATCATTCCTTTTCTAATAATTCCCAACATTCTGTTTGCTTTTTTGACTGCCGCAGCACACTGCACCAACGATTTCAATGTGTTATCCACTATGACACCTAGATCTCTTTCTTGGGTTGTAGCACCTAATATGGAACCCAACATTGTGTAATTATAGCATGGGTTATTTTTCCCTATATGCATCACCTTGCACTTATCCACATTAAATTTCATCTGCCATTTGGATGCCCAATTTTCCAGTCTCACAAGGTCTTCCTGCAATTTATCACAATCTGCTTGTGATTTAACTACTCTGAACAATTTTGTGTCATCTGCAAATTTGATTATCTCACTCGTCGTATTTCTTTCCAGATCATTTATAAATATATTGAACAGTAAGGGTTCCAATACAGATCCCTGAGGCACTCCACTGTCCACTCCCTTCCACTGAGAAAATTGCCCATTTAATCCTACTCTCTGTTTCCTGTCTTTTAGCCAGTTTGCAATCCACGAAAGGACATCGCCACCTATCCCATGACTTTTTACTTTTCCTAGAAGCCTCTCATGAGGAACTTTGTCAAACGCCTTCTGAAAATCCAAGTATACTATATTTACCGGTTCACCTTTATCCACATGTTTATTAACTCCTTCAAAAAGTGAAGCAGATTTGTGAGGCAAGACTTGCCCTGGGTAAAGCCATGCTGACTTTGTTCCATTAAACCATGTCTTTCTATATGTTCTGTGATTTTGATGTTTAGAACACTTTCCACTATTTTTCCTGGCACTGAAGTCAGGCTAACCGGTCTGTAGTTTCCCGGATCGCCCCTGGAGCCCTTTTAAAATATTGGGGTTACATTTGCTATCCTCCAGTCTTCAGGTACAATGGATGATTTTAATGATAAGTTACAAATTTTTACTAATAGGTCTGAAATTTCATTTTTAGTTCCTTCAGAACTCTGGGGTGTATACCATCCGGTCCAGGGTGATTTACTACTCTTCAGTTTGTCAATCAGGCCTACCACATCTTCTAGGTTCACCGTGATTTGATTCAGTCCATCTGAATCATTACCCATGAAAACCTTCTCCATTACGGGTACCTCCCCAACATCCTCTTCAGTAAACACCGAAGCAAAGAAATCATTTAATCTTTCCGCGATGGCCTTATCTTCTCTAAGTGCCCCTTTAACCCCTCGATCATCTAACGGTCCAACTGACTCCCTCACAGGCTTTCTGCTTCGGATATATTTAAAAAGGTTTTTACTGTGAGTTTTTGCCTCTACAGCCAACTTCTTTTCAAATTCTCTCTTAGCCTATCTTATCAATGTCTTACATTTAACTTGCCAATGTTTATGCTTTATCCTATTTTCTTCTGTTGGATCCTTCTTCCAATTTTTGAATGAAGATCTTTTGGCTAAAATAGCTTCTTTTACCTCCCCTTTTAACCATGCCGGTAATCGTTTTGCCTTCTTTCCACCTTTCTTAATGTGTGGAATACATCTGGACTGTGCTTCTAGAATGGTATTTTTTAACAATGACCACGCCTCTTGGACATTTTTTACTTTTGTAGCTGCTCCTTTCAGTTTTTTTTCTAACAATTTTTCTCATTTTATCAAAGTTTCCCTTTTGAAAGTTTAGCACGAGAGCCTTGGATTTGCCCACTGTTCCTTTTCCAGTCATTAAATCAAATTTGATCATATTATGATCACTATTGCCAAGCGGCCCCACCACCGTTACCTCTCTCACCAAGTCCTGTGCTCCACTGAGAATTAGATCTAAAATTGCTCCCTCTCTCGTCGGTTCCTGAACGAATTGCACCATAAAGCTATCATTTATTCCATCCAGGAACGTTATCTCTCTAGCGTGACCCGATGATACATTTACCCAGTCTATATTGGGGTAATTGAAGTCTCCCATTATTACTACACTACCAATTTGGTTAGCTTCCCTAATTCTCTTAGCATTTCACTGTCCATCTCACCATCTTGACCAGGTGGATGGTAGTATACCCCTATCACTGTAGTCTTCCCTGACACACAAGGGATTTCTACCCATAAAGATTCAATTTTGTATTTAGTCTCATGCAGGATGTTTATCCTGTTGGACTCTATGCCATCCCGGACATAAAGCGCCACACCTCCTCCCGACTGCTCCTCTCTGTCATTGCGATATAATTTATACCTCGGTATAGCACTGTCCCATTGGTTATCCTCTTTCCACCATGTCTCTGAGATGCCAATTAAGTCTATGTCATCATTTACTGCTATACATTCTAATTCTCCCATCTTACTTCTTAGACTTCTGGCATTAGCATACAAACATTTCAAAGTTTGTTTTTTGTTTGTATTTTTATTCTGCTTTTTAATTGATAGGAATAATTTTTTTAGCTCAGGTGAGTTTTTAGTTACAGGCACTTGGACTACTTTTCTAATTATTGGAACCTCACTGTCGGGATGCCCTAATTCTAATGCATCATTAGTATCCTTTAAAGATACCTCTCTCCGAACCATGCGCTGCTGAGCGACTGTCGGCTTTCCCCTTTGTTCTAGTTTAAAAGCTGCTCTATCTCCTTTTTAAAGGTTAGCGCCAGCAGTCTGGTTCCACCCTGGTTAAGGTGGAGCCCATCCCTTCGGAAGAGACTCCCCCTTCCCCAAAAGGTTCCCCAGTTCCTAACAAAACTGAATCCCTCTTCCTTGCACCATCGTCTCATCCACGCATTGAGACTCCGGAGCTCTGCCTGCCTCTGGTGACCTGCGCGTGGAACAGGGAGCATTTCAGAGAATGCTACCCTGGAGGTTCTGGATTAATCTTTCTACCTAAGAGCCTAAATTTGGCTTCCAGAACCTCCCTCCCACATTTTCCTATGTCGTTGGTGCCCACGTGTACCACGACAGCCGGCTCCTCCCCAGCACTGTCTAAAATCCTATCTAGGTGACGCGTGAGGTCCGCCACCTTCGCACCAGGTAGGCATGTTACCAGGCGATCCTCACGTTCCAGTGGAAACGTGGCCCTGCAGTCCTGCAGTTTAGAGCCCCCCTCAGCGGGTGACATCCCTTCTAGGGATGTGAATCGTTTTTTGACGATTTAAAATATCGTCCGATATATTTTAAATCGTCAAAAATCGTTAGGGCCACGATACAATAACAATTCCCCCGATTTATCGTTAAAAAATCGTAAATTGGGGGAAAGGGGAGGGGAAGGGGGAGGGCGGGAAAACCGGCACTCTAAAACACCCTAAAACCCACCCCCGACCCTTTAAATTAAATCCCCCACCCTCCCGAACCCCCCCCAAATTGCCTTAAATTACCTGAGGGTCCAGCAGGGGTCCGGAACGGCCTCCTGAAATCAAATCGTGTTGTCTTCAGCCGGTGCCATTTTGCGCCGCCATTTTGCAAAATGGCGGCGCAAAATGGCGCCGGCCATAGACCAACACGATTCGACTGCAGGAGGTCATTCCGGACCCCCGCTGGACTTTTGGCAAGTCTTGTGGGGGTCAGGAGGCCCCCCCTAAGCTGGCCAAAAGTCCCTGGGGGTCCAGCGGGGGTCCGGGAGCGATCTCCTGCCGCGAATCGTTTTTCCATACGGAAAATGGCGCCGGCGATACGCGTATGGCCGGCGCCATTTTCCGTACGGGGTGGGTTTTAGGGTGTTTTAGTGTGCCGGCTCACGATTTTAACGATTTTCACGATAGTTTAAACACCCAAACGGCAACGATACGATTCCCTCGCCCTCCCAGCCGAAATTGATCGTTAAGACGATCGAGGACACGATTCACATCTCTAATCCCTTCCATTAGCAGGAAGAGGCTGGCCCTGAGACAAGCCTTCCCACCGACAGGCCCTCACTGTCCCTTTAGGTGGGCCTGAGGCATTGTTCTACTTCTGGGGGATTCTGTTGAATGGTAATGATTAGTTTCTTTACTGTACTTTCTTCCGTTTGTCTTTCCAGGGTCTTAACATTTGGAATTTTGGGCTGGCTTGCAGCTCGCAGACTGACTCAGGGAACGGGACAGGTGAGCCACTGGTGGGTTTGCAGCTTGGAGTTAAAGTGAGTATTAAATCAATATTCTTGCTTTGATGGACAATTTCAATGTCTGTGATATGAGGATGAAGAGAGAGCAGAGTTTCACAACTACTATCTTCAAGAGATTTTACTTACATTCTGACTGTAGCAGACACTGCACCTAATTCAAACTCCATAGTCTTGTTAGGAGTTGATCACTGAAATCAAATTCATCGCTAATATTTGAGCTTATCATCTATTATAAATTACATTTACTTTGTGTGACAGAGACTTGGGTGACAGATGTAGAAAACAATTGTCTAAACTAAGCATGTTGAACTGGCTATGGAGGAGGATAGCATTTTTTTTTTTTTACTGCACACAGAGAAATTAAAATCCATGTCCTTTCTATATCTGATGCTTTGCTACTTAAAGTTGGGTCCAAGGTCAGTGTTTCTTTTCTTTTCATTTATCGGCCCTCTATATTACAGCAGTGTTTGTTTGATGAGATTTTGGAGGTTATTTCTGAAATTACAATTAGTCACACCAATTTGGTTGTAATGAGTGATTTAAATGTTCATGCTGACAATCCAGTTAGGATGCAGGATGTAGAACTTTTACAGGCAATGACTGATTTAGGATTTTCTCAGCATGTTCTTGGCCTGCTTTTTATATACGTGGGATATCTTGTTGGAAAATTCTCCTAAAGTCTGCCCCTTTTCTCGACTAGATCATGGACTAGTTACTTTTACTCTATTTATGATCTAGCCTGCTACTCTTGTCAGGCTATATTTCTTTCAGAAATTTCCAAGATACAAATATGGGAAATTTAACATAAATATGCTAAATTTCCCTGACAACTGGACACGCAGGTTGATACCTGAAATAAGATCCTTAGGAGCACTTTGAATGGCGTTTCACCTCTTCAAATGCATCTGATATTTCATTCAAGGAACTTTCCCTGGTTTCATCTTGAGTTACAGATATTAAAAAGGCAAGCATGCCAACTTGAAAGAAAATGGAGGAAAAACAAATCCCAGGAAAATATGCACATATGTAAAGCCGCTATGTCTACTTATAAGACAGCAATACTTTCTGCTAAATGAGCTTTCTTTAAATGTCAGCTAGCTGATAAGAGAGCTGATAATCTGCCATAGCAGTTCTTTAAAATCTTAAAGAATTTGATTAATAAAGGAGAAGGGGATGAGATTAAAGTTTTAGATGCCTTGACTAGTGAAAAACTAACAGATCATTTTGACAAAAATATTGCCGATGTACAGATAGACTTTATAAATCAGTCTCAAGCTCTATTGTTGGATTCAGATGGAACAGATCTGATTCTAATTTAAGCTCAGTTGCTTCATATGCCAGTAAATTTTCATTTTTTAATAAACCCACTGTCATAGCTGTTTAAAAAAAATGAGAGAAACTACCTCTGTTTCTGCTCCAATGCCATCTAAACGGGTTAAAAAAAGAGATTTTGGCTTAGCTGAATATCTGGTTTATTATTAATTCCATCGTTGAAGCAAGCTAGAATTTGCCCATTGTTAAGAAAGAAAGGTTTATATCCATCTGATCCTAATCATTATAGACCAGTTTTCAACTTGTTTATTTCTAAAGTACTTGAAAAAGTTGTGTTTCAGCTATTTACTGATTTTCTTACAAAACTAATGCACTTCACTCGAGGTAGTCAGGTTTCTGGCAAGTATATAATACAGAAACAGCACTGTTGGCTATGTTAAATGAAATACAAACCAAAGTATACGGCGGTAAAGATGCACTACTCATTCTTTTGGCATTCAACTCCATAAGTCACCCTTTGCTGTTGCAATACTTCTCAGCTATGGGCTGTGAGAGCAGGGTTCTAAAATGGTTTACCTCTTACGTATCTAACAGGACTTTTCAGGTAGACTGGGGTTGACAGTCATCATTTGTCAGGGAAATAAATTATATTGTGCCCCAGGGCCCAGTCTTAGACCCCACACTTTTCAATTTATATTTCTGCCCATTGCAACTCTTATACAAAGAATTGGCATTAGTCCTTACTACTTTGCTGATGATGGCTTCCTTTGATTCTAATGAAATGGAAAATGTGTCAAATGTAAATGCATGTTTGCAGCTTGTTGCCAACTGGCTAGCAGAGTACAAATTAAAGTTAAACCCATCAAAAACATAGGCACTCTAGATTGGTTAAGAAAATGGTCCTCTTAAGTTTCACTGTAATTTCTGGGCTGTTGGTTTTTACTAAAGAAGACGTCACCAATTTAGGGGGTAAAATTTGATCAGAAACTATCTATGCAAGATCATATTTCTGCAACAATCTGTATATATCTGTTCCATCTTAGATGTCTGCATAGTGTAAGATCCTTTATAGATCAAAAAATAAAAAGTATCTTGGAAAAAGTAATCCACAGCACGCTATGGTTTTTAATTGTACAGATTATTATATTGCATTTTTTCTGGGTTGTACATTGACCAGCATTAAAACTAATCCAGCTGGTCCAAAATACCATGGCCAAATTGTTATGTAGTAAAAAGAGATCGGATCATGTAACTCCATCTTTAGTGGAAATACATTAGCTTCCGATTGTTTTTAGAACTGAGTTTTAAAATTGTTACAGTTTTTAGATGTTTACATAGAGGCTGCCTTCAGTATCTCTCAGATCTTCTGCTTCCCATGCATAATCTCATATGTTGAGCTTGTCTCAATTAGAACTTTTAAGGCTATCCTCTCCCACTGTTGCTAGACTGGAAATAACTCTTTGGATCTCTTTTTCTTATATGGCACCATTTTTATGGAATGAACTTCCATTTGTTTTAAGGCAAGAAATGAATTATCTTAATTACGTAAGGGGTTTAAAGCATGTTTTTCTTCCTTAGCTTTTGGATCTTAATCCTGTTGTGGATTTGTATGGTTCTGAAGTACCATTTTCTAATTTTATAAGTTTTTATTGAGCAAAGTATTGTGGGAGCTGTGATTGTCCACTTGGAAATGTGGAATTAAGGGTCAGCAAAAAACTGTAGGTGATATCTTTTTATTGGGCTAACAATGCATCTGTGACAAGTTTTTTAGAGTTGTCCTTTCCAACAGGTCAGTGAAGAAACAGAGTAATTATAATGGGTTTAAATAGTACAGAGTCTGCACATGTCATTACTAGGGATGTGAATCGTTTTAGGACGATTAAAATTATCGTCCGATAATTTTAATATCGTCTTAAACCGTTATGGAACACAATACAATACAGATTCTAACGATTTATCGTTATAAATCATTAGAATCGTGAGCCGGCACACTAAAACCCCCTAAAACCCACCCCCGACCCTTTAAATTAAATCCCCCACCCTCCCGAACCCCCCCCCAATAACTTAAATAACCTGCGGGTCCAGCGGCGGTCCGGAACGGCAGCGGTCCGGAACGGGCTCCTGCTCCTGAATCTTGTCGTCTTCAGCCGGCGCCATTTTCCAAAATGGCGCCGAAAAATGGCGGCGGCCATAGACGAAAAAGATTGGACGGCAGGAGGTCCTTCCGGACCCCCGCTGGACTTTTGGCAAGTCTCGTGGGGGTCAGGAGGCCCCCCACAAGCTGGCCAAAAGTTCCTGGAGGTCCAGCGGGGGTCAGGGAGCGATTTCCCGCCGCGAATCGTTTTCGTACGGAAAATGGCGCCGGCCATACGCGTATGGCCGGCGCCATTTTCCGTACGGAAAATGGCGCCGGCAGGAGATCGACTGCAGGAGGTCGTTCAGCGAGGGTTCCGGCGCCTCGCTGAACGACCTCCTGCAGTCGATCTCCTGCCGGCGCCATTTTCCGTACGAAAACGATTCGCGGCGGGAAATCGCTCCCTGACCCCCGCTGGACCTCCAGGAACTTTTGGCCAGCTTGTGGGGGGCCTCCTGACCCCCACGAGACTTGCCAAAAGTCCAGCGGGGGTCCGGAAGGACCTCCTGCCGTCCAATCTTTTTCGTCTATGGCCGCCGCCATTTTTCGGCGCCATTTTGGAAAATGGCGCCGGCTGAAGACGACAAGATTCAGGAGCAGGAGCCCGTTCCGGACCGCTGCCGTTCCGGACCGCCGCTGGACCCGCAGGTTATTTAAGTTATTTGGGGGGGGGTTCGGGAGGGTGGGGGATTTAATTTAAAGGGTCGGGGGTGGGTTTTAGGGGGTTTTAATGTGCCGGTTTTTTCGATTTTTCGATTTTTAACGATTTTTAACGATTTTTCACGATATTTTACCCCCCCAAACGGCAACAATACGATTCCCTCCCCCTCCCAGCCAAAATCGATCGTTAAGACGATCGAGGACACGATTCACATCCCTGGTCATTACAGTTTAATAAGTATATGTTTTATGTAATTTATTAAATACATTTTATTGTGTTTGTAATATATTTATATTATGCTTAGTTTGATATATACTATAATATATTTATTTTATTTTGTATTGTACATTGCTTTGAATTTTCAAAGAAAAAAAATATATTAAATCAGCTAAAATAAATTAAATATCACAGCAATCTTGGCATTGATGACTTCCCTTGAAAAGGTGCTCAGAGAGAAAAAGTGACTTGGTACTGGGGTCAAATTTCTGTGAGGACTTTTATTGCAAAGAAACAACCACACAATTGAGCAAAACAAAATCAAAAGTAAAATCTAGGTCTTTTGTTTTGCAATGGGAATTGTTTGACTTCTCTTATGGGTTAAGCTCTATTATATCTTTCAAATCAGTGCTTTTCATAACCTTTATAGCCAAATTAAAGTTCAAGCAATGTTCTGTCCTTCTCTTAGAGGTTTGCTTCTTATAGAATTCCAAATGCAGAGCTCAGCCCTCTCCTAAGGGCTCTGAAAAAAC
This sequence comes from Rhinatrema bivittatum, assembly GCF_901001135.1. NCBI lineage: Eukaryota > Metazoa > Chordata > Amphibia > Gymnophiona > Rhinatrematidae > Rhinatrema > Rhinatrema bivittatum. The sequence goes on along the minus strand of NC_042620.1, from coordinate 364,737,995 downwards.
TAAACTCCAAACACAGTCCTGCTATTCTCCCAGAGCTCTGCTTGATAGCAGATCTCAAACTGAAGATTTCAAACTTCACATCTGGGCTCTGCTAATCTTCACCAAACAATGTACAAGACGAGATTAAGGAAAATTTACAACATCTTTCAGCAAGGGGGCATTCAGGAACATGATCCCAACTAGTTCTCTTTTTCTATTTTGAGTGCTGGTTACATTCAGAAGACAATGCTGACTCTACTTAATTGGACCTCCCAAACCGGGAACAGCTGGATTTCCTATAGCAGACACAGCACTTGCAGGTTTGATTTGGCAGGGTTTAGACTAGATTTATCCCTCTCAGATCATATGTGGGGTCCATGCATCCCATCTCACTTCCATAAGGAGTATGGTTCTGGTCCTTTAAAATTAGCTACTAATAAGTTTGTAAACCCCTCAGGTAATTACATTCTAAAAGAAAACATTCTAGTGAATGTTTCTCTAGCATGTATTTATTTTATCATGGTATCATAAAACTGTGCCATCTAGTCAAGAAACCTATGTTCAAGATCCTTCCTCAACAGGTTATAGCCATCCACAGCTATTACCTGTTGAGGAAAAATAGACAGGGCAAAAATTTAGAGCAGAGTAGCTCTTTATGTCAAGAACAATATCCTAGTAACTAAAATGTAGGGAGTGTGGGGGAAGGAAGTACTGCGGTGGACTGTCTTAAATAAATATGATGGCACTTCCATTTACAGTGGTGTGGTGCAAGGGCTTCCAAATCAGACAGAACTGGATAGATTTGACTGAAGGCATTGAAAAGATGGGAATCTGTAAGGAAAAGAGAGATTGTGGATGCTTTTTAAAGAGCTCTGCTTAAGCAGATGGTGATGAACCCGTGAGGGAAGGAGCGATACTGGACCTGGTGCTCACCAATGGAGATAGTATCTCTAATGTCTGATGCTCAGGTGGGTACCTACCCAGTGACCATCAGATGGTATGGTGTGATATAGCACCCAAGTCGAAAAGAAGGCACAGAAAGATCAAAGTCCTAGATTTCAAAAATACAGACTTTATAAAATGGGGTATTACTATCAGGAAGAGCTAGAAGGCTGGAAGAAGGTAGGTGAAGTGGAACAATGTGGGCCAAATTGAAAGGAGATATAACAATGGCAACAAATTTTTATTTAAGAAAAGTAAAGACAAGTAAGAGGAAAAAGAAACAGATATGGTTTCTCTAAAGCATGGCTAAAAACATAAGGACAAAAAGATCAAAAATGTACAAATGAACTCAAAAAGAGGAACAAGGGAAGAATATCTGATGAAGCTGAAAAATCAGGAGCAGAAAACTCACGTGGAAGAAAGGATTGCCAAGGAGGTAACATGAAGTGGCAAAACATTTTTCAGATATCGGGGAAAGGAGGAAGGCCAAAGGTGGTGTAAGAATGAAAGGAGAGACAGTTCATTGCGTGGAGAAAGATGAGGAAAATGCTGAAATAATAAATACTTCAGTTCAGTGTTCACTAAGGAAGACCCTGGAGAGGTCACGTGATGTGGTGTAGCTGAACAGACATGTGTTTGTTCAGCTCTGGGCACCATCCCACCAGATCTATTACCATCGATACCCTGAAGACAAGAAATCTATTATCTAGCTAGCAGTGGAAGCAGTACATGTCTATAGATAAGTACATGTTAAAATTGCAGCTAAATATGCCCTTACAAGGGGGTAAAAAAGAGAAAGAAAAGAGCAAGAAAGCCAGGAAAAAATGGCTCTGGCATCGGGCTGTAATACACCATCACCTTCTCATAGTGAATCTCCGGGAGGCAACCCGAGTGATATTACAGCCCAAGTTACAGAAGCTGTGGTAAGGCACTCGATTCCTGGTTCACCGACATAGCAGTGCAATTTCAAGAACTAAAAAACACCATTGTGGACCTTCCTCCGAGAATGGAGCAGGTGGAAGCACAAATTGCAGCCCTCGAAGAGGAAAATGCATCTCTCATACAGAAGGTTAATACTCTCGAGAAGTCATCCAGGGCAGGTTGCGGATAAATTAGAGGACCTTGAAAATAGAGAGAGGCGAAATAATGTTCGCATTTCAGGTCTTCCGGAATCGCTTGAAGAACAAAATCTCAGCCCCTTCTTGGAAAAATGGCTCCCGGAGGTTTTGCACCTCTCTGATCTGGAAGGGAAATTAAGTGTTGAAAGGGCCCACCGTTTGGGCAAACGGCAAGACAGAGATAAATGCCCTCGTTTAGTCATTGCACGTATAATCAACTAGTCACAAAAACAAAACATTGCACAAGCTGCTCGTGCAAACAAGGACTTAGCTTACCAATCCAGCCCAATTCGCCTGTTCCGAGATTTCTCGGTACACCTTTCACAGAAGAGAAAAGCGTTCAGCCTACTCTGTACAGATCTGTATCACTGCAATATAAAATTTCAACTGCAATACCCAGCAACCCTACGTATTTGGCATGCTGGAACAGTTCACCAATTTACAAATACTGCTGAGGCAAAATCTTTTATGGAAGGGCTCCAGGGTGAGTGAAATCTTTTTTTTCTTTACTTCTCTACTTATTTTTTCTTCATTGGATTTAGCGAAGGTGGTACTCGCCATTTTCTTTTTTTTGTGATGCTATGCTGAAAGAATGCGAGTCCCTGGTTTGATGCTAATTTTTACAGTACATGAACGCTGGAAGTTTGGTTCCTATAAAAAAAGAAATTTCTGACAGGAGAAGGAAAAGATCCAATGTATAGTGATCATGCCGCCTCAAATACTATTTTTGTTCTGAGTAGGTTTCACATTGTTTCTTTGCCTCATGTTGGAGGGGCATAAAGTTTTTTCTCCATTTTGCAATTAATGATGCAATCCTATGCAACGTGCTTGTGGACCCTGAACGTCAGCACGTTATGCTAACCAGCATGTGCGAGTTGCCAGGCTTGTTAAATGTTGGCAGATATATCTCGTGGAGGAGGATATACTAGGAGTGACTTGCTGCCGACGGAATGTCTTCACACATCCATGGGTAAGGTACCTGGCTTTCTGTACCCGTGAGACTTCAGCTTTCGACTCAGATGTTTGGGACTGCTGATGTTACGGTTGTGGACCCTTGGATCGGTTGGGACAGCAGATGATGCGATGGTGGAGGACCACCGTAAGTGTCCTAACCGGGAGGTGGCTCGGAGGACTCAGAGAAGGCTTTGGCACTGGGCGAGGTGGAGTCCTATGTGACCAAGGACTCGGGAGAGGCAGAGAAGACGGACAACGTTGGGCCCTGACAACAGAAGCGAGTTCGCCCTGGAAGCCGGTACTCCCCCAGGAGGAGCCTGTAGGAGTCCAGCCGCTGGGACTTTTGGAGATTCGCCCTGGAAGCTGGAACCCCGCCAGGAGAAGCCCGTAGGGGCCCGGCCGCTAGGACTTAGGTGAATCTTCTGGGTCAGCGGATGCCAAGTGCCAGGGGAGCTGCGAAGCCCAAAGACGAAGTCGTGAATGGAGCCGGGTCGGAGCCAGAGGTTAGAGGTAGCCGAGCCAAGGACTGAAGCTGGAGATGAAGTTGTGGACGAAGCCGGGTCAGAACCAGAGGTCAGAAGCCAATACCGGAACCAAAGGACGAAGGCGGAAGATGAGTCAGGAGTCAGGCTGGGTCAAGACAGAGAGCAACCAAGAGAACGCAGCAACTAAAGATCAGGAAACCTGAGGAACCTCGTTGCATGGCACTGGAGAGGTCTAGGTGCAGGGTACTTATACCCTGAGGCGTCTGACATCATCCTCTGGTGATTCCTGGTTTTACCACGCTGGCCCCTTTAAGAGGCAAGCCCCCGCGCGTGCCTGGGGGGCGGGGCCAGCGACGGGAGTCGTCAGCATCTCTCACGCCGCGGAGGAGCCGCGGCAGGCTGCGAGCTAGGCCCTGGGGATCGAGGAGGTTGTCGTGCAGGCCGGGCCGGCCCCGAGGTAGGAGGAGGGACCGGGACACGGCCCGGTCCCATAACAGCTGAAGAGCAACCTGGATTTTAATCTCTTTGTTCAATCCCCGAGGGGTTTGCCTACTCCTTGGGGACCGTTTATTGATTGTGCCTCCCAAACATTATCTTCATTGTGAATGGGTTTCACATTGTTTCTTTGACTTATGTTGAAGGGGCAAAACATTTTTGCAGTTTTGAATTTGGGTACGCAATGCTATACAACGTGTCTCTGAACAGTGAACGTTAGCACGTTATCTTCACCAGCAAGTGCGAATTGTTGGGTTTGTTATATGTTGGCAGACAAATCTAAGGGCGAGGGACTCGCCGGGAGTGACTTGCTGCTGACAGAATATCTTCATATGTCCACGAGTAAGGTACCTGGTCCTCGATCTCCTCAGTACCAGTGAGACTACAACTTATGACTCAGCTGATTGGGAATGCTAGAAGAACAACCTTGGATTCTAAACTCTAGGTTCAGGTGTTAAATGTTTTCCTCCCTCTAAGGGTCAGTTTGAGGTTGGATGGTGCCCTGGCACATTTTTGGCATGACTCTTGATGACTCCTGAGGTTTCAGGATGGTTTTGTAGTTATGTGCTCTCAGGGAAACAGGGGAAAGGGGAGGGGGGGGAGGGAAGGGGGGTATGCGGGTTGGAGGGTGGTTATCCTACTAGCTCATGTAATGCTTATTTGCAGAATCACTGTATTTTTTACTGTCTATGTATATCTGTGGTCCTGGGGGGAAGACTGGAGAATTTGGTTGTCGTTGAGGCTGGAGGGTCTAGGCTGGGGGACCCACAGGCTGTGTCATGGGAATATACTATTCTTTTCCCCTTACTCCTACTGACCCATGATTTCTTCTAAGGTGCAAATTGTTTGTTTGAATGTAAATGGGTTAGGTAATCCCATCAAGAGGGCAAAAGTGCTTCAACACTTACGTAGAACTAAAACGGATATAGCGTGCTTACAAGAGACCCATCTCACTGCTGCTGAAAGTAAAAAATTATGCCGCGATTGGGTAGGACAAGTGTTTTACTCACAAGCCAAAGGCAAAAAAGCTGGAGTGGCGATATTAATCAATAAAGCTTTAAATTTTCAATTAATTCTTGATATAGTTGACCCTGAAGGTCACCACTCTATTCTAGTGGGCAGGCTAAATGGCAAAGAATTTACGCTATGTAACGTTTATGGCCACAACACTCCATCTACTACATTCTTTCATATGCTAAGCAGCCAGCTTTTGAAGTACAAGCAGGGATGGCTTCTGATAGCTGGTGATTTTAATACAATTATGGATCCCCAGTTGGATAAATCTGCTGTAGCTTCTACCAGTCAAAACAATTCTCCTACTTGTTTGGTAAATTTCTGCAAGAACCTCAAAGTTATGGATTATTGGTGAAATTTGCACCCTGAGGAAAAAGATTACACACATGTTTCTAAAGCACACAAAACAATGTCTCTCATAGACTATATCCTTGGAGACCAAATACTTTTCCCACTGATTCGGGAGGCGAACATAGGGCATGCCTGTGTATCTGACCATGCAGCAATTTGGGTGGATATTCAACTGGGAGGGCAAGCCTCCCATCCCAAGTGGTGGAGATTCCCCTCATATATGAAAAATAATCCTGATTTTCAAAAGTTTTTGCAAGAAAAATGGTCTCTTTTTGCTGCAAACAATGCAGAGCATCTGGACAACCCCTTTCTCTATTGGGATACAAGTAAAGTGGTCATGAGAGGGGAGATAATCTCTTCTCAGAGCCAAAAACAAGATTTTGACCTCAAAAGTTTTGCAATTGGAAACTGAATTGGCACAGGTTAAAAAACGAATGATTTGAGATCCCTCAGACAAAACTAGCTTGTTGCCACACTACTCTTGGGGAACTGCAAGCCCATGTACATCAAAGAGCAATCAAAAGTTTCCAGAAGGCGGAATATAATTTTTTTAAACATGGAAACAAAACGGGAAAACTTCTAGCAAGCTTGGTTAGGGCCCATTGTCACAGAACCTATATTGAAAAATTAAAAACAACCCAAGGTAGCTGGGCTACATGAGAAGAGGAAATAGGAGAGATTATGAGATCTTTCTATGCACAGTTATATACAGTGGATAGAGTAGGGGATTCCCTGGAAGAACAACAATTTTTCACACATCTGAAGCTTCCTCAACTCACACACCAACAGCTAGAAATGTTAAATAAACCAATCACTCTACCTGAGTTAATCACAGTAATTAAGAAGAGCAAAACAGATAAAGCTCCAGGGCCTGATGGGCTTTCTTATGATTATTTCAAAATCCTACAGAATCAAATTGCTGGATCCTTGTGTGATTTTTTTCATCAGGGTATATCAAATGGTGCGTTCCCACCAGAATTTAACAAAGTGTATATCTCTGTTTTACCAAAACCGGATAAGGATCCAGTGCAAGCTGCTTCCTACAGACCTATATCGTTATTAAACCGTGACCTTAAACTACTAACCACCTGCAACAGTTCAGTTCTCCCTACCCTTATCTCAACACACCAAGTGGGATTTGTAAAAGGTAGATTGGAAAGTTCACATATAGTAAACTTAACCACTGCCATGGCATACTGTAACTCCCACCAAATAGAGTCACTAGCAGTAAGTTTTGACTCGGAAAACGCCTTTGATAGGGTAGCTTGGCCTTACCTATTCTCAGTTCTAGGTAGATATGGGTTTACAGGAAATGTGCTACAATATCTCTCCCTCCTTTATATACAACCCACCTCGTACTTATTGGTCAATGGATCCATCACTCAACCTTTTTCTCCCCAACAAGGGGTATGGCAGGGGTGTCCTTTATCCCCACTCTTATATGTTCTTTCCTTGGACCCGCTTTTGAGAGTCATAGTGGAAGATACAAAGGGCTAGAAATCACTCACACATCCTTCAAAATAGCAGCATTTGCCGATGATCTGCTTATTTTTCTCACAGATCCACTTCTCTCCTTGCCATCAGTATTAGCACTCCATACTCAGTTTGGATCCTTCTCTGGGTTAAAAATAAATAGGGAAAAATCTGAGGCAATGTCAATTTATGGTCAGTTAGAACAAAGGTAGGGAGCGAGCTTCCCCCTTCGGTGGTCGGACAGCCATCTCAAATACTTAGGGGTCAGGGTTCCCTCCGACATGAATAAGATTTATCACTGTAATATTTGGCCCATGTTGAAGAATCTCCAGGATCGTCTACACAAATGGTCTCATTTGCCTCTCTCCCTATCTGGAAGGATTCAATTATTTAAAATGAATGAACTGCCCCATTGGCTATATTTATTTCAAATATTTACCTTGGTTATTATCTTTTATCTCATTGTTAATCTTTCTCTCGCCTTCTCTACATTCCAAGTTTACATTTTATCCCTGTTTTATTGTAACTGCTACTTTATTCTTCTATCACATGTTAATGTTCTAAGTTTTTTAAAGTATTTATCCTTTTATCACACCCTGTTATTTGTAAACCGGCATGATGCGACTCCCATCGCGAATGCCGGTATATAAGAAATTCAAATAAATAAATAAATAAATAAATAAATAAATAAATGTTGCCAGTGTGGTTGAGTAAACAAGATCTTCAGGAGCTCTGTAGACTCTTTTGAAAGTTTATTTGGCAGAGCCGAAAAGCTAGAATCACACTTCGTTATTTATATGAACCTTTATATGAGGGAGGCTTAGCCTGCCCAGATTTTAAAAAATATAATCTGATCTCATGGTGAGGCATTTCAAGGATTGGTTTGTTGGGACTTCATATCACTCCTCTCTGATACATCTACAAGCATGGTTTGAGGGTTTGAAACTTACAGCCTTAATACAATTGCCCTTGCAGTTTATCCCAGTGAAACTTAGACATTTTTTAATTCTAGAATCTGGACGAAGGGCCTGGGACTGCTTCAGAACGTACGGGGGCATATCTCGTAAGATCTCAGCATTGATCCCAATCTGTGGCAACCCACATTTTCCCCTGGGAATACGCACTAACCTATTTAGAAATTGGGCAAACAAAGGTCTTAAATTCATGGAGCAGTTGATTAATAAGACTAATAGTCAGCTGTATAGTTTTCAAGACTTACAGGATAAATATAGACTGCAGCACTCCGATTTTTATGCCTACTTACAGGTGAAGCATTATGTAGTATCACAAAGATTGCATGAATTTCCGCTAGCTTCATACAGCATTTTAGAAGCCATCCTTCTTGGGCCTTCTCAGGGCAAGCCAAAATGTTCTCATGTTATGAAGTAGGGATGTGAATCATTTTTTGACGATTTAAAAAAATCATCCGATATTTTTTAAATCGTCAAAAATCGTTAGAGTACGCGATACAATAGAAATTCCCCCAATTTATCGTGAAAAATCGTTAATGGGTTAGTGTCCACTAACGGGAGTTATTTGGGGGGAGGACAGGAAAACCGGCACACCAAAACAACCCCTAAACCCACCCCGACCCTTTAAAACTAAACTCTTACCTTCCCCCACCCTCCCGATCTCCTGCTCTCGGGCCATCGGCGCCATTTTGGCTGCCACTAATAAAAATGGCGCCAATGGCCCGATAAAAAAAACCCCATTGACCCTTTAAAAATGACCCCTTTGCTTCCCCCACCCTCCAGAACCCCCCCCCCCAAACCATTTAAAAATTACCTGGTGGTCCAGTGGGGGCGCAGGGAGTGATCTCCCGCTCTCGGGCCGTCAGCTGCCACTAATAAAAATGGTGCCGATGGCCCTTTGCCCTTACCATGTGACAGGATATCTGTGCCATTGTCCAGCCCCTGTCACATGGTAGGAGCACTGGATGGCCGGCGCCATCTTTAAAGATGGCGCCGACCATCTTTAAAATGGCCCTGTTACGGAGACTTCGAGGGACGATAGTCATGCCAGTTGGCATCCTCTGGGTGGCCACGACGATGACCCGAGCAGGGTCTATGATATGTTGAGGTGGTTCTTCTTGGTCCTCTGGGGAGAATGAGCAGGATAGTGCGTCTTCTCGGAGGTTTTTAGCCGTGGGCCGTAGCAAAGTCAAATCATGTAAAGAACAGGGCCCAGCAGGCTTGGCGAGGGTTAAGGCACTGGGCTTGCTGTAGATGCTTGAGGTTCTTGTCTGTGTAGACCGTGATTCAATGCTGCACACCTTCCATCCACTGGCACCATTCCTCGAAGGCCAGTTTTATTGCCAGGAGCTCCTTATCACTGATGGCGTAGTTGCGCTGAGCTTGGTTAAATTTCCTAGAGAAGAAGGAGCAGGGATGCAGGGTCCCAGATGAGTCGTGTTGGCTGAGCACCACCCCTACCCCTTCAGAGGAGGCATCCACCTTGAGTATGAATGGAGCTCTGGGGTCAAGATGTCGAAGACAGGGCTTGTGCAGAAAGGCCTCCTTAAGCACCTGGAAGGACTCTAGAGATTTGCCCGGCCAATCTTGGACGTTGGTCCCCTTGCGTGTCAGGGCTGTGAGGGGCACGGCCAACCTGGAGTAATCTTTTATGAAGCTGCAATAATAGTTTGCGAAGCCCAAGAATCGTTGAAGGGCTCATAACACCCTGGGCTGTGGCCATTCCTGGATGCTTCTCAGTTTGGTCGGGTCCATTAGGAAGCCCTGGCTGGACACAATACATCCAAGAAAGGGAAGAGAGTCCTTTTTGAAAAAGCATTTCTCTGGTTTACTGTAAAGATGGTTCTCGCGGAATTGTAGAACCTGGCACACATCCTGGCGATGAGCCTCTACGGTCTGGGAGTAAATCTGGATATCATCTACGTATACGACCATGCAGTTGTAGATGAGTTCATGGAAGATCTCATTCATGAGATTTTGGAAGACAGCAGGCGTATTACCAAGGCCGAAGGGCCTGACTACGTATTTGTAATGGCCATCCCGAGTATTGAATGCTGTCTTCCATTCATCTCCCTCCTTAATCCAAATGAGGTTGTAGACTCCCCAGAGATCCAATTTGGAAAAGATCTTAGCTCCTTGGAGCAGGTCAAAGAGTTCTGCTATCAACGGGAGAGGGTAGCGATCCTTCACCATGATGGCATTCAGGCTACGGTAATCGATACACAGCCGGAGGATGCCATCCTTCTTGCCTACAAAGAAAAAGCCAGCTCCAGCTGGGGAGTTCAAGGGGCAGATAAAGACTTTCTGCAGGTTTTCCCGGATATATTCAGTCATGGTGCATGTTTCAGGGAGGGATAGAGGATACATTCTTCCCCAAGGAGGTGTCGTGCCAGGTAGCAGATTGATAGTGCAGTCAAACTCCTGGTGAGGAGGTAGGGTGCCCGCAGCCTCCTGGGAAAACATATATGCGAATTGAGCGTAGTGAGGAGGTACTCCTTTAGGAAGTGCAGAAGTAGAATAGCAGACAGGCTTCGTGGGTTTGATCTTGCAGGTCTGCAGACAGGAAGGGCCCCACCGTACAAGCTTCAATGAAGCCCAGTCAAATTGTGGGTTGTGCTTTTGCAACCATGGCATGACAAGGACCACGGGGTGAATGGCCCTTTGAATCACATAAAACGAGAGGTGCTCATGATAGTTGGGCTCAATGTCGTATAGCAAGGGAACAATCATGTGTGTAATCCTCCCCAGGAGGGGGTCTCCATAGATGGAGGAGAGCATAGAGTGGAATGGGACAGGGGGGCGTAGAGATCAGCAACTGCTCCGGAGTCCACGAGGGCAAGTCTAGGGAAATCATGGACTCCTATGGAGAGGGTTACTGGCAGGGTTAAAGGGGGAGCTGGTGCAGTCAGGCCTAGGGTCACTCCTCCGGTGAAACCTAGGCCCGGGGGTTTACTGACCAGACCAGGCATTAGGCGATGAGGTGTCCCGCGACCCTGCAATACAGACAGAGGCTGACATCTTTGGTGCTCCTCGGGAGACAGAGGCCCATGACCCAACTGCATGGGCTCTTCAGGAGGGCCTTCCGTAGAAGGGGGCAGTTGCGAACCAGGAGAGGCCTCCTGGGGGCATCTGGGTGTGGCTGTGTGTCACTTGGAACTTGGTAATTTCATTGCTTTCTCCTGGAGGTGGCGGTCGATCGGCCCGCTAAGTCGATTTTATTTATTTATTTATTTATTTAAAACTTTTTCTATACCGTCGTTAAGGTGGGTACCGTCACAACGGTTTACAGTAAGGCACAAAAGAAATGCTATTAACCTCTATCAGTTTACATAGGTGCCATAATGTTCGGTAACATAGTTTTAATCAATGTTAGTTGTTAAATGAGAGTGAACACTATCATGTCCCGTTTGAGTCTATAGCAGTTTGAGTCAAGGACTCATTCTTTAAGTAACTTATCCTTTACTGATGAATTCTATTAAAAAGAAAAAACATACACCCTTAGTGATTTCTGTTTGCGTGGGTGGTATGTCCCTTGCACCTACCTGGTTTAAGCTTTGCATTTCCCTGGATTCTATTCTCCCTTCTCTTTTTGAAAGGCTTGTTTGAATAGCCAAGTTTTCAGATTTTTTATGAAAGTTTTGTTTTCTCTTTGTAGTCTTAATTCCAATGGCATGGAGTTCCATAAAATGGGTCCTGCTAAGGATAATGCCCTTTCTCTTACCTGTGTTAGTCTTGCTGTCTTGACTGATGGAATCGTCAGAAGCGCTTTGTTGGCTGATCTCAAATTTCTGTTGGGGATGTGTACGGGAAGGGCTGTGTTCAGCCAGTCTGCGTTTTCATTGTGCATTAATTTGTGTATGGTGCATAGTGTCTTGTACTGTATTCTTTGTTCAATGGGAAGCCAGTGCAACTCAGTCAGTGTTTCCGTAATGTGATCTCTCTTCCTTTTTCCAGTTAATACTCGATTAGTGCATCGAGAGATGCAGGAAGGTTACAGGCGGCCACCTCATCCTTAATCCTAGGAGAAAGTCCATCCAGGAAGATGGCTCTCAGGCAGGGCTCTTCCCAGTGAAGTTCGGTAGCCAGGGTCCTGAACTCGAGGGTATAGTCCTGCAAAGGGTGACCACCCTAACAGATGTGAAGGAATTCAGTGCTAGGCGTGGCCTGACGTCTTGGGTTCTCGAATACAGAAAGGAACAGGTGCAGGAAGCTGGGGAAGTCCAGCAGGATGGGATCCAACTGCTCTCACAGGGGTGAAGCCCAGGCCAGGGCCTTACCCTCGAGCAGGGACAGGATGTAGGTCGTCTTGGTAAGGCTGTCCGGAAATAGTGCCGCCTGAAGACAAAAGTGGATATTGCACTGGTTGAGGAACCAATGACATTGCTGTGGATCACCTGCATAGTGGGGAGGAACCAGCAGTGAAATGACTGGTAGGGGCGGTGAAGCCATCCCCGAGGCACTCCGGGTGGGTGAAGGCGTGAACCCCGCCAAGGCAACCGAGTCCAGGCAGGCGTTAAGACGCTCCATGGAGGCGGCAAGTGACTCTAGGACCTCCTCTTGCTCTAGTATTCTTTTGTGCCAGACAAGGTATGGCCTGCAGTGCTGAAGCAAGCCTCTGCCAGATCCATGGCCTTGGCTTGCTGTTGCAGTCGTGGATCCCTGGGACGAGGGGGAGTTGGCACGACCTGTGAGGATAGGCCCCTCAGGTCCCCACCATCAGCTGGCGAGGCCGGGGAGAGCCTGAGACTCCGCTGGGGCTCCACCACTACCAGCCCCCGTTCCCCACAGGTTGAGCCCCTGGGCAACAGGGCAGGCTGGACCAACGTGGGATCTCAGGTACGGAGCATCTTGTGGTCCAGGTGGAAGCGTGGGTCAGGGCAGGTGGCAAATCTCATAGTCCGGGGTCCTAGCAAGGGTCAGGGTAGACAGCAAACTCGTAGTCTGTGGTCCAAGTGTGGTCAAGGGTCCAACAGGTCAGGAACTCAGAATCTGGATCCTCCAAGAACAGGAGCAGGAGCCAGGGAGCCTTGGCAAGGTCTGGGAGCAGATGTAGGCTGGGGTCAGGCGGGTGGAGCCAGGGCATCTCCCGGCAAGGTCCCTTTAAATGGAAGTGTGGCATGTGCACGTGCCTAAGGCAGCCAGGAGGCAGCTGGGCGGCCTCGGCCGTGTTGGGAGGACCACGCTAGTGGTGGAAGTTCAGCATGTGGCAGGATGCATTTGTCGCACCAGAGTCCCTGGGCTGACCGAGATGCCGGCGCAAGGCGCGTAGGTGAAGGGCGCCAGCCGCGGACCTCTGTGGCCGGTTCCCATAACACTAAAAGCCAGTTAATCTTACCTCAGAGATGTAAAAACTAATGGAGTTTACCTAAAGGAAACGATAGTGAATTATCTGTAATGCAGTGGGAGACAACATGGATTTACCAGAGGAAGACCATGCCAGACAAACCTGATTGACTTTTTTAGACTGAGTGACTAGAGAATTAGATCAAGGAAGAACACTTGATGCAATTTATCTGGATTTCAACAATGCTTTTGATACTATTCTGCATATAAGGCTCTAGAACAAATTGAAAAGTCTGGGAATGGGTTCCAAATTGGTGGAATGGATCAGAAATTGGTTGACTGACAATCAACAGTGAGTAGTTGTAACTGGAACCTACTCTGAGGAAAAAAAAGTATGCTACGTGGAGTGCCTCAGAGATCTGTTCTGGGATCAATTCTGTTCAATATCTTTGTGAGTGAAATTGCAGAAGGATTAAAAGGAATTTTTTGTGGCGCACACTAAGATTTGCAAAAGATGGACATGCCTGAAGGCCTAGAGAAAATTAAAAGCAATCTATGTAAGCTTGAGGAGTGGCTGTTGCGTCGGAAGTGGACCCTTGGGCCGAGGTGGGATTGACGCAACCCGTAGGGAAGGACCTACGGGTCCCACCATCAGCAGGCGGAGTAGGCTGAAAGACAGAGGCCGCTGGAGTTTCACTTATACCAGCTCTCATTCCCCGTGGTTGAGCCTTTGGGTACCGGGGCTGGCAGGACTTAGTTGGGCCTCTGTATGTAGTTGCAGTAGGAGTTGGTTCAGCCCAGAGACAGTAGGTGAGGGATGGTACAGTCTTACCCTGGACTGGGTAATGTCCTGGAAACTCGGACGCCAATGGAATAAAGGCAGACAGAGGGCACTCGAGCAAAAGCAGGCCAAAGCCTGAAGAAACCATGTCCAGGGAGTAAGCTGAAGAGGCGTCCAAAGTAGGCTTGAGTCAGGGCTGGCAGCAATCTGAAGACAGTGGCAAGCAAGGCAAGCTTTGATCACGGAGATAGTCAAGAGTGTAGTCAGGCAAGGCAGAGGTATGATCACGGAGATGGTCAAAGGCGTAGTCGGAAGAAGCAGAGGTCTGGGTCTGGAGATAAGCAGTAGCGAAGTCAGGCAAAGCAGAGTTCTGGTCTGGAGATAGGCAATAACATAGTCAGGCAAAGCGGAGGTCTGGGTCTGGAGATGATCAAAGGCAAAGTCAGGCAAAGTAAAATCAAAGTCCGTGTAGTCAGTCTGATGCATAAGCAGGGAAGGAACGAGGAGACAGGAACCAGGAACATGAGGAAAAGGAACGCAGGAATGAGATGGATCTCTAGGAAGCAACGAGCACTCGACCTCCGAGGAGACCTTTTGCAAAGGCAATGCTAGAGAGCAGAGCCTGAGTTTAAATACTGTAGGTAAGTTGGCATCATCATCTGGGGCCGCGGCTAGGTTCCCACCGCGGTCTCTACATAAGAATCAATGGTGCGCATTCATGCACCTAGGGAGGGGCCCGGCATGAGTAGCAGCATCTCTACATGGGCCACACAGAGAGGCCCGATGAGAAGTGGCAGCAGGATCGGGAATGCCAGGGACTGTGGCAGGGCTGGAGACACCAGGGCAGGCCTGAGGACGGAGCTGATGGCCCACTGTCACCAGCGAGGAGGAACCAGAGGCTGGATTCACTGTTGAAAGGTGAGGGGGCCGTGCCACGGGTCTACTGCGGACAGTGCCCCTGCTTTAAGCCCCCCTTTTGGGGGTCAGGGTTTGCCCGACCTCCACGATGGAAGTCCAGGAGCAGGGTTTTGTCCAGGATATTCTGAGCTGGTTCCCAAGAATTTTCTTCGGGTCCATAACCCTCCCAAGAAAGGAGGTATTCCCACCGGTGGCCCCTACGGCAGATGTCAAGGACTTCATGTACCTTGTACGTCATATCAGTTTCAGCTATGAGTGGAGGTAGTTCAGGAGCCTTTCGGGCAGGCGACCACAGATTTTAAGAGAGATACGTGAAATGTATTATGTATTCCCAGCGTAGGAGGCAGCCGAAGCTGGTATGTAACTGGTCTAATGCATCGGGTGACTGTAAAAGTGCTAATATACCTTGGAGCGAACCTTTGAGAAGGCATTCTGAGTCTGATATACCAAGTACTTAACCAGACTTTCTGACCAGGAAGGAATTCAGGAGCCGAGCGTCAATGACTGTCAGCAGTTCTCTTGGCCCGGGAAGCGGCTTGATGTAAGCGAAGATTCGTCTGTTCCCATAAAGTCTTGAGGGCATCCGCAGTAGCCTGTTCTTCAGGAGATGGTACTGACAAAGGTATGGGCAGTGGTGGTCATGATTGTTTTCCATAGAAGATGGAGAACGGTGACACACCTGTAGCAGTGGCAATGTGGGAGTTGTGAGAAAACTCCGCCCAAGAGAGAAATTCAGACCAATTGTCTTGATAGTCATTGATGTAAGCTCGCAGGAAGGCCTTCAAAGAGTGATTAATTCGCTCAGCTTGTCCGTTGGCTTGGGGATGATAAGCAGTTGTTAAACTGATATTAATACCAAATTTTCGGCAAAGAGCACGCCAATACATAGCAACGAACTGTGGACCTCTATCTGACACAATGTCCTTGGGTAGGCCATGCAGTATGAAGATGAGAGGGAAAAATAGGCATGCCAGTTCTGGAGCAGATGATAGGCCTAGTAGAGGGACGAAATGGGCCATTTTTGAAAATTGCTCTATGGTTACCCATATAATGGTATGACCCTTAGATGGAGGAAAATCCATGATGAAATCTATAGACAGGTGGGTCCACTGTTCCTCGGGAGCTGGAAGTGGTTGCAGGAGACCCCAAGGTCGACCGACTGGGGGGTTTTGATGTGCACAAGTGTTACAGGATTCGAGGTATGCTTTAGCGTCAGAGACCATAGTAGGCCACCAGAAGAACCGCTGGAGCAGTGCCAAGGTTCATGCTCGCCCTGGGTGACCAGCAAACTTAGAATCATGCGCCCAGCGGAGGACTCTTTCTCAGAGTTGTCGTGGCATGACAGTCTTCCCAGCAGGGACTGGGTGAGTAGCATACAGACAGATACAAGCTGGGTCTATTATATGGCTGAGTTCTTCCGGAGTGTCTTCAGGCTCGAAAGAGCATGATAGGGCATCTACCCGAAGGTTTTTATTGGCTGGAAGGTAACGAAGTTCAAAATTGAACCTGGAAAAGATCAGGGCCCATGGGGCCTGACGGGTGTTGAGACACTGGGCATTTCTCAAATGTTCCAGGTTCTTATGGTCGGTGAACACGATGAACTTATGTTGCGCACCCTCTAACCATGGGTGCCATTCTTCGAGGGCCAATTTTATGGCTAGTAACTCGTGAACTCCTATACTATAGTTCTGCTCCACAGGTGAGAACTTGCAGGAGTAGAATGAACATGGGACTGCAGCACCGGAAGCAGTACATTGACTCAGGACTGCGCCAGCTCCAATAATGGAGCCGTCCACTTCCACTTGAAAAGGTCGGTTTGGGTCTGGGTGATGTAGACAAGACCCCACCTGGAAGGATTCTTTGAGGCTGTGGAAGGCTGTGATGGCTTCCGGAGTCCAATTTCGAGTATCTTGGCCTTTACGAGTTAGTGCTGTCAGAGGAGCAGCCAGAGTAGAATAGTGTGGGATGAAATGGTGATAGTAATTTAGAAATCCCAGTAAGCGCTGGAGGGCTTTAAGACTGGATTGCGGCCAATCCCGGATTCCTTTCAACTTGGCAGGGTCCAAAGAAAATCCTCGTTGGGAGATAATGTATCCGAGGAAAGGCAGACTGGACTTCTCGAACAAGCATTTGTCCAATTTTGCAAACAAGTGATTCTCACGAAGGCGGTTGGAGGACAGTACGGACATCAGTGTGGTGTGTGGCCATGTCCTTAGAAAAGACAAGGATATCGTCCAGGTATGCCACAACCTTGGTATACAGCAAATCTCTGAAAATTTTCTTCATCATTCATTGGAAAACTGCGGGCGCATTACAGAAGCCGAAAGGCATCACCAGGTATTCGTAATGCCCATCCTGGGTGTTAAAGGCAGTCTTCCAAATGTCATCGGGACGGATCCGTACCAAATTATATGCTCCGCATAAGTCCAATTTCGTGAATATAGTTGCTCCCTGTAGACAATCAAATAATTCTGAGATCAGTGGCAGAGGATACTTGTCTTTGCGGGTGATGGCATTTGGGCCGCGGTAGTCAATACATGGCCTGAGCGACTCAGTTTTCTTGGTCACAAAAAAGAATCCCGCTCCAGCAGGAGAAGTTGAGGGGTGGATGAATCCCTTTGCAAGGTTTTCTTGGATGTATTCCGTCATAGCCTTTGTCTCTGACAGAGATAGAGGGTATGTGCATCATTGGGGAGGCGTGGTCCCAGGAAGAAGATCAATAGGACAATCAAACCTCTGAAGAGTTGGAAGAAGGTCTGCCTTTTGTTTGGAAAACACATCTTTGAAATCTGCGTAAGGAGCAGGTATACCTGAAGAGGTGGCAGCCAAAGGAACCATGGATGGTGGTACCACTTTCTGAAAACAGGACTGGTGGCAGGCAGGACCCCACTCCAACAGTTGCAACGAACCCCAGTTAAATAGGGGAGAGTACCTTTGAAGTCAGGGGAGTCCTACTGGATGGATGGATTTCTCCAATACTAACAGTTCAAGTTCTTCTGTATGCAGGGCGCCAGTGTGCAGCTGGACTGGTTCCGTGGTATGGAAGATTTGACCAGGTAACGGTTCTCCATAAATAGATGCTATACATAAGGAGGTTTTGAGTGGACAGGTCTTTATACCCAGGAGCTGGACAAAATCCTTAAGAATGAAATTACCTACTGCTCCGGAGTCCACCAGAGCAAGAACTGGAAAGGACCAGGTATCCCATATCAAGGTGACTGGTACAGACAGTTTGCCCAGTCCTTCTCTAGGTCATTGAGACCCTTCTGGTTCTTCAGCCTGAACACCCGCAGTTCACCCAGATTTCCCACTCAGCTAATAATACACAATAAACAAGCCTGATGTCAATTAAACAAGATTATTAGCAGGTGCTAATTACGAGAGCAAGTAGCCAAATGTATGAGCGTGTCTTTTAAAATAGGAACCTATACATGTATCCGTTGGTCCTGCCCTGGAACACCTCTAGACCACCCTTTGTGAAATGTAAAGTATGCATGTACTTTCAGCTTTTATAAAATAGCGATTCTGTGAGTACGGGCTGATAACACATGATTATACTAATTCTTAGGCAGATAACTCTTTGAAAATTCCCTCCTTAATTACAAGTACATTTTAAATCTGAGCTTTTCCAATATTTTATGCAATGTAATCTGATATAAATATGGCTACATAAGGGAGAACTTCTGTGACTCTATTATTTTGCATCTGAGTTTTTCACTTGGTTTCCTGTAGTATATTTGTAAAAGCCAAGATTCTGATAGCTGATCATATTTTTTTTTTTAGTGAACACCACCATATAATGTGCTGGAAGTGAAAGCTATCTTCAAACATAGAAAATGATGGCAAATAATAATTTTCTGCAAATTATTCAATCAAGCAGAACTTTGGTGTATTATATATCATAGTGCAAGTTTGTGCTAGGGTTGTCTTTTGTCTATATAATAACAATGCACTTGGATTGTCTTTGGAGGTTGAATTGAATTAAATTGCCCAGGGCTACACACATATCTAGGACGCACCCTGGCAAGGGGTCTGGAATCTCCTGCTATTTAAGTGTATTTTTCTCCTTCCTTGCTGCAGGCTTCTCTTGATTTTCTGGAGATCACCACCTTTCATCATCTTTTCTTCTCTGCTGGCACCTCCAGATCTCGTGTTCAGCTATTTCAGTGCATGCTGAGAAGAGACAGAAGTGCTGACATCCAACAAATCAGTTGTACACACAGCTGCTGGATCTGCATGAGTCCCCCTTCCCATTTTTTCATTTCTTGCAACTGAAAAAAATCAACAAGAAAAACTTAAAACAGAGGCGGTTAGTGGGAAAAGGCCTAAAGGAAATATTTTCTATGGATATTGGCCAAAACACTTTCAAAATAAAGGACAAAACAAGAATCACGTTTGATTTTCTCAGTCTGTTCTAGGGATGTGCATTCGTTTTTAAAGAATGTGCAATCCGCAATGAATAAGTCCCTGTTCGTTTGATTCATGGATTCGTGAAAAGCATGGCGATCCCCCATGAATGAAATATATCATATTAGTTTTATTCTTTTGGTTCGCAGTGCTGCTTTCTTAGCGGCCATTTGAAATAGGAGAAGGCCATAAGGGAGTATCCATAGCAACAACCAGCCCTTTCCTGTGAGTCATAAGTGACCTCACAGCCCTATCATAGAATGGGTCAGACAAGTTGGCAATCGCTGCTCTCAGTGCTCTGTAATGCTGTTCCTTCTGTACTATTTCTACTGGAGGAGGAACAGCCTAGTGGTTAGAGCAGTGGGCCATAAACCAAGAAACCAGGTTTTGAGTCCTGCTGTTGCTCCTTGTGACCTGGGGCAAGTCACTTTACCCTCTATTGCCTCAGGTATAAAAAAAACTTAGATTATAAGCCCTCTAGACATAGGGAAATACCTACAGTATCTGAATATGAACCAATGTGACATCTCAGATCAAATGTCTGTATATAAAAATAATAAATAAATACTTGCAGCACACCATGCATTTTCTTCTAGGCTTTTGACAGAGAAGGTCATTGCTTTTGAGCTCTCTCCAAGTGTCTCAAATCTGTATTCAATTGCTATTGCTTGCTACTTTGATAGAATTTTCCATTGAAAAATATATTTGTTTGTTTTTGCTGCTGTGCCATCCAGGCTTTTTTTTACTGCACTTTTTTTTTATTGAACTCAGACTGTCTCTCTGTCTCTCTCACTGAGAAAAGCTGCCAGCAGTGGCATCTTGCTGCTGATCTTACCCCCCTGGAGTAGGTTGCAGGCATGGTATGAGTGGTGTGGGTGGGAGATAGTGTGGGAGTTGCAGTGGCTGTCTGGGAGTTGGTATTTTCAAACACAGTTTTATCCAGTTTCACACAGCAGATAATGTGAGAGTTGCAGTGGCTGTCTGGGAGTTGGTATTTTCAAACAAGCAGCATCACTAGGAATTGTGCTTGCTCAGGCTTCCAGTCTTTTCTCTGGAGTTTCATTTTATGTGCACACAGAACAGTCTCAGTTGTAGTGTACAGCAAGGTACTGCACTGTGTATATGTGTATGTGTGTGTGTGTGTGTGTGTGTGTGTGTGTGTGTGTGTAGTTTCCCACACTCACATATTTTTTATTTATTTACGATTTTTATATATCAATGTTCATTTCAAAAAGAGATATCACATCGGTTTACAATAAGGTACAATAGGTAATTCACTATCCCCTAAAAGGGCTTACAATCTAAAATTTTTGTACCTGAGGCTAAGAGATTACAAAAATAAAATCATCAAAATCAAAGTTCTTAACTATTAAGCAAAAGGTATAACAAGGAGCATAATAAACAAATAACACAAAGGGGTGCACAAAGGTTGGTATATATATTGGTACAGTAGTTTTCTTTTAATCCAAATCCCCAGTAGGCCTCTGGAGTTGTGACATACAGCAAACTCAGTTGTAGTGTACAGCAAGGTACTGCACTGTGTGTGTGTGTGTGTGTGTGTGTGTGTGTAGTTTTCCACAGTCACATATATTGGTACAGTGGTGTTCTTTTGCTCCAAATCCCCAGTAAGCCTCTGGAGTTTACATTTGTTTTTATGCATATACAGCAGTCTCAGTTGTAGTGTACAGCAAGGCACTGCACTGTGTGTGTGAGTGTGTGCAGTTTTACACACTCACATATATTGGTACAGCAATGTTCTTTCACTTCAAATCCCCAGCCTCTGGAGTTTAAATTTTTTTTTGTGCACATACAGCAGTCTCAGTTGTAGTGTACAGCAAGGCACTGCACTGTGTGTATGTGTGTGTGTGTGTGTGTGTGTGTGTAGTTTTCCACACTCACATATATTGTTAAAGCGGTGTTCTTTTACTCCAAATCCCCAGTAGGCCTCTGGAGTTTAAATTTTTTTTGTGCACATACAGCAGTCTGTTGTAGTATACAGCAAGGCACTGCACTGTGTATGTTTAGTTTTCCACACTCACATATATTGGTACAGCGGTGATCTTTTAATCCAAATCCCCAGTAGGCATCTGTTTAAATTTTTTTTGTGCACATTCAGCAGTCTCAGTTGTACTGTACAGCAAGGCACTGCACTGTGTGTGTGTGTGTAGATTTCCCACACTCACATATATTGGTACAGAGGTGTTCAGTCACCAATAAAGAAATAATTCTTTTAATTGAAATCCCTAGTAGGCAGTGAAATTAAATCCATGAAGTCATGGAAAGATAGATGTGGTCAAGTGATAGGGACTAGCAGAGGAAGCACTTCAAAAGACAGAGCCAGTCCCCCATTAAAGTTAAAAAGGGATCGGCTCCAATCTAAAATCTCTGGAGGGGCAGGCAGTTCCATATGGAATAAACTGAAATTTAAAAATGATGCACCGCCACCACCTGTTTCTGACCCTGTTGTTTTGGAGGTGAGGGAAGGGGAGGCTGAGTCACGCAAGACAAAAGGGTGAGATCCAAATGCAGCAGTGCCACAGCAGTCTAAGCACTGACAATGTAGCGCAGACACTGTTTGCTTCTGATTCCGATGAAGAATCATCTTGTGTGGGATTCTCATCATCAGAAATGGAAAAAGTAATAGCTGAAGAAGGTTTAGGAGGATTAGTTAGTTCTGTCTTAGCCTCCACTTCAGTGCTGGAGGGGAGAGATGAAACTGATGATGATGATGAGGAAGAGCAGTCAGAACAGGCACAGAGTGTGACTGATTCCCCTGGCATTACTTCTCAGGGAGCACCCACTACTTCAACTCCAGTGCCAGCATTCACCCCAAAGACTGTAGAGAAGGGATCTTGAAAGAAATCTGTGATCTGGAGCCACTTTAAAGTGACGGAGGACCTGCATTTTGCTCAGTGTAATTACTGTGCCAGGGCACAGAGGCAAGCAAATGGGACATCAAACTAATTTTGACATAATGCATCATATGCAGAAGCAACACCCAACAGTACTGACATCTGTGGATGGTGGCAGTTTCAGTCAGGGGACCCCTTCTTCCAGGCAGCATAAAGTGGTTGAAAAGGAGCAGAGTCATCCCACAGCCTCAGCCCTTCAAGCACACAAGTGGCAGGCCAGCAGCCCCCTGCCATGTTTCAGAAGTGACAACCCACTGTGGAGGAAATGGGGTGGTGTTCGGTAACATTATTCTGGGGAAGGAGTCAGGCAGCCTCAAAAGTTGTAACCAGGAGCATTGGGAAAATTATTGCCCTTGATGATCAGCCCTTGCAGGTAGTGGAGAATGTGGGTTTCAAGCATTTGCTGAAGGTCTTAGTTCCAAATTACAAAGTCCCCTCCAGAACCACATTTAGCAGAAAGGTAATCCCCAGCTGTACAACCAGTGTTGCAGTCACATTCAAGCTCTGCTAGCTAAGGCAGAGGGGAGTGTGCATTTCACCTGTGATATCTGGACCACCATGAATGCTGCACACTCTTACCTCTCCCTGATAGCACACTGGTGGAACCTGGCTGAGGCAGGGGCAGGCAGCAGCTCTATTAGTGAACAAGTATCAGGGTGGTGGTGGGCTTTACTGCACACCCACCTGCTTTACTGCACACCCACTACCTCAGCCAATATTCTAGCATGCATCAGACAGATGCTGGTGGGCTGGCAGCTATACCAGTAAGACAGGAATTTTCAGGCAGGGTTCTTTGTCACAGACAGTGGTGCAAACATGGTAAATGCAATATCCTATGGGCGCTTTCAGAATATCCGATGTTTTGCACAGACTCTGCACCTGGTAGTGAAGTCAGCTCTGGGGTTGGAGTCCAATCACCAAGAGAATGAATACCTGCATACGTTAATACACAAGTGCAGGAACATAGCAGCATACCTCCACAGAAGTGTGAAGGCAGGGCAGGCTCACCATGAACAGCAGACTGATTTGAGGATGACTCACAAGTGTCTCATTCAAGACATTGGCACCCGGTGGAATTCCATCTATATGATGCTGCAGAGGTTAGTGGAGTAGCAGATATCCCTTTATGACCTTTCTGTGGAAATGGACATAGGTGTGCAGAGTCTTCTAGGGCATCATGATTGGTTAGTCATGAGTGAGCTGGTAAAAATCCTGCAGCCCTTCAAGGATGCCACAGAGGAGCTGAGTTCCAGAAGTGCCACCTTAACTGACATCATCCCTATAGTTAATTTTCTGGAGGAAAATTTGGAGGGCTTTAAACAGGAAGAGGGAATGACAGCAAAGGTGCTGCATTGTCTGGACTTTTTGCAGAAGCAGGTGCAAGAGAGATTAAGACCTTTAAAAAAAGACCATAGATACATTCTCGCCACAGTCTGTGATCCCTTTGTGAAAGGGAAACTTGCCCTACAGTCCGATTGTCTCACATTTGTGAAGGACCTGCTGTTAGTAAATGTCCGTGAACAGGAGCGCCATAGGCAGTGACAGATTAGGCATGAAGCAGAGGAGGAAACAGTGGGCACTTCAGAGAGTAGTGCAAGCCCAAGCAGGAGCAGCACTCTGTCAGTGACAGCTAGTACTTCCTCCTCTACTTCAGTATGCCAAAACCATGTTGCCCCTAAAAAATCATCTGTTCTGGAATGGGCTAGAGCAAAAGCAGCTGGCAAGAAGGACTCTCAGCCCACCCAAGCAAATGAGACACCAGCACAAATGTCAGTGACACGGTATCTCACAGAACCCATAGAGGACATGCAGACAGATCTGCTGGCATATTGGGCACACAAGTCCACTGTCTGGCCACACCTAGCCAAAGTGGCTCAGCAATATCTTTCATGTCCACCAACCAGTGTGCCCAGTGAAAGTGTATTTTCAATGACAGGGGATATCTTGAGCCCTCACCGCTCAAGGCTGGCACCAGAGTTGATGGAAATGCTAATGTTTTTGAAAATAAACATGACTTTGCTTGGGTTTCCAGATTTTCCCTGTGAATGGCAAGATGAATAAAAGCAATTTAAAGCCTTGCAGCAGCTCCAACTGCCTCATATGCTCCAGATAATATCAGCACATGTACCTGACCTCAACTGCTGTGCCTGTCTGTCCAGTCCTTAAGTCACTACAAGGGCCTGACCTCAACTGATGTGCCTGCCTGTCCAGCCCTTACATTCCAACAAGGGCCTGACCACAAA
The DNA here is from genome assembly GCF_901001135.1 of Rhinatrema bivittatum. Lineage (NCBI taxonomy): Eukaryota > Metazoa > Chordata > Amphibia > Gymnophiona > Rhinatrematidae > Rhinatrema > Rhinatrema bivittatum. The sequence goes on along the minus strand of NC_042620.1, from coordinate 364,713,669 downwards.
CGCTGTGCCTACCTGTCCAGCCCTTGTCACTTCAAAGGCCTGACCCCAAATGCTGTGCCTGCCTGTCCAGCCCTTACGTCACTACAAGGGCCTGACCCCAAATGCTGTCCTGCCTGTCCAGCCCTTAAGTCACTACAAGGGCCTGACCCCAAACGCTGTGCCTGCCTGAGTTTAATTCTAGTATCTCTAATTTCAGTTTCATGTATTTGTGTATCACTTCTTTCCAGAAAATTATTTTTCCTGTTTTACAACTTTTGGAATGTAAGAACATAAAAAGCTGACTTAAGATGTTTGGAGCTTGCATATTTCATATGCTCAATAGTTTTCATGACCTTCATAATATGGGCTATTTTCCTTAAATCTTTCTTAGGTGCCAACATTAATGTTTCTAGTACTATAGTAAACTGGTGGTAGTTGTAGTCTTGTTCATCCTCTGTGTTCCCATAACTTACAGAGGCATTGTGTATGGTACAAAGTCAATATAGGTTGTTATTGTAGATTTGGACTTGAGTAGCAGTTTTCTTATTTCTGAGAGCTCTTCAAGTTCCTTTGTCATCAGCTGAAGTGCATAAGTACAGTTAAGGTTTAAGGTTTTATTGTTGATTTATATACCATTGTCTCAGCATAGCCTTCACAGCGGTTTACATTTAAATAATTATACAATAAAAATGCAATCAATTGTAAGGATAAAACAATAAATATACAATCAAATTACAAACAGTTATAAAATAAAACAAAATTAAAAGAAAAAGTAACTAAAACCTGTTAACTATTAAAATATATAAAATATCTATAGCTTATATAGTTAATAGCTTCTGGGTATTCACAAATAATCTCCAGCTCAGTTCTTGCTTCACAAATGGCAGCCTCTATTGCTCTAAAATTATCTTTCACAATTGAAAAAGATGCTATTTTCTTCTGGCAGTGAACCAGTTCAGGAAGATGTGACAGATTAAACCACAACATACTTGCACAAAGGACAGGGAACCTTCCCCGGGTGTCGCCTATCTCTTAACACCCGCTGACACATGCTTGAACCGCTGTTCACATGAAATCTCCTCCACTTTGCCACACTTTAAAGGCTTGTGCCCCACTCTCGAGGCAAACCTATTTCAGGGAGCCCTTTCCTGCGCAAAGGAAGGGAACTCTTCCCGGGTGTTTCCTTTCTCTTAACACCCACTGACACATGTTGAACCGCTGTTCACATGGAAACCTCCTCCATGTCTCAACACTTTCCAAGTCTCGTGCCCCACTCTCGGGTCTCAGGGCAAACCCATTTCAGGGAGCTCTTTCCTGCGCAAAGGAAATGGAACTCTCCCAGGTGTAGCCTATCTCTCAGTACCCGCTGACACATGTTGAACCGCTGTTCACATGGAAACCTCCTCCACCTCAGCCTTCAAAATTCTCATTTGTATATCTGCTACGCCCACCAGATTTTAAAAGACCAGTGAGAGCTCACTAGATGCCAACGGAACCACCACACTCTAGGGGCGAACCCATTTTAGGGAGCCCTTTCCTGCACAATGGAGTCTAACACGTGTGCTAGGACCTGAAACACGATGAACTATGCCTGGTTGGGGTGGAGCTACTGCGGGTGCAGATCTTGGTGGTAGTAGCAAATATTCAAACAAGAGCCCCGGGGAGAGTTCCCTTTCCTTGTGAAAGCCTGTCTTGCCCCTATCAAAACCACAGGGACCAGACTATCTCTGCTCTGCCAGCCTGTCTTGCCCCTATCAACTTTCTGCCACTCTGCCTTGCTGCCGTACACCAGACAACTCACTCTACTCCTTGTGGTGTTATTGCCACTATCATGATTCCTCAGTGTATTGGTGCTAGTCTTTCTGCTGCTTTGTCCCTTTATCGGCGCTTTGAGGTTTTTTTCTGACACTCTTTCTGCTTGCCATGTTCCCCCTTCATTGTGCTGTAGGATGTTGATGCCACTTGTCTTGCCACTTTGCCTGTCGTGATGCCTTCGAGAGTTCATGCAACTGTTATCGGTGCTGTCTTTTGAAGCTGGGGTGTGTTATTGACACTCTTGCTGCTGTTTTGCACCTCTGTTAAAACACTCTTGCCACTCCTGGTACCCCTTTGCCCCTTAACAGGTGCCTTAGGCTATTCATGCCACTTTGGTGCCACTTTGCCATAGTCTAAGTACCTTGGAGCTCTTATCTCGTTCTGATGATTGCTCCCCAGAAGTTTCATCAGAATTGATAAGAAAACCCCAATTCTGCAGCCAAAAATAGGCTGCAAATACTTCCCCCATTGACTTTAATGGCAAATGAAAAATGAACGAAACTAATAAACAAATTGATTTTTTCCCCTGTGAAACTAATGAAATGAATTTAGGTCCTGGCGAAATGAAAAACGAAACAAAACAATTTTTTTCCTTCTGCACATCCCTAATCTGTTCTATATTCCAAAAATGCTGAAAACCAGATCCCAACAGCTACAATTTCTAAGAATAACGTTATAGAACTCCATTTCAAAATTATCTTTGTTGCAATTTATAATACAGCTGTGTACAGAGCATACAGCATTTTGGTAAACCTCAGGAGTTGTTTTAATCAGGCTAAAAAGGAATTTTATTCACAGCAGTTGAATAATTTTCTAACAATTTTAACCATTTTTACAGCCGCATGAACTGTTTCAAATTGTTAAAACTTTAAGTAAGTCTTCTAGTGTTCCAGTCCTTTGCAGAGTTCTCTGTTAACAAGGTAAATATGTTCTTATCAAAAATAACTCTTGCAACTCTATATTATGCCTCCTTCTTGGGATTTGTTTGAGAGTATTTCAGCAGCGAAGTTGGTAGAGATTATGAATAAGCTGCAGCTTTTTAATTGCCCTCTTGACCCATGTCCATGTCTGCTTGGGAAAAGACCATTTTCTGTATATTAATGAGACTGGTTAATCTCTCCTTGCAGGATCATGTCTTCCTGATGCTATTAAGAAGGCTGTCGTACATCCAGTTCCTTAAAAAGGCAACTTTCAGTGTGATTGCTCTGGTTATAGACTGATTTCAAATTTGCCAGCAACAGCTAAGATGATTGTGAATGCAGTGTTAATTCAATTTACACAATATATGGATGAACCTAGTATCTTGAATGATTATTATGGTTTTGGAATGGCCAGATTACGGAGACCTTGTTGGTCTCGGTATCTGATTTTTTTTGCTTTGCAAAATAGACAGTTATCATGGTGGTGGTGCTATAGTTTTAGAACTTTTGGTCGCTTTTGAGACAGTTTCCCATTCTCTACTATTACATAGATTGTGTGAGCTGGGTATTAGGGGTCAAGTCCTTCAATGGTTTGCCTCCTTTTTACAAGGTGTCCATTTCAAGTTAGAATAGGCCAACAGCAGTCAGCATGGTGTAATCTGGAAGTTGGTGTTCCTCATTGGTTGGTATTGTCGGCCACGTTATTTAATTTTATCTTTAACTTCTTTGTGAGGTTTTGAGTCAAGGTTTTTTAAAGTTTATGAGGATGACTCTACTTTCCTTGGTCCATTCTGAGATTACTATTACATTGAAGCAGATTGCTCAATGTTTGGAAGCAACAAATGCTTTGATGATGGCAAATCAACTCGTATTAAATCTGGATAAGACCGAAGTGATCTGGATCTCATGCAGACCTGCCCCTGACTCGTGTTAGTTATGATGATCTAAGCTAACTTTATACCGTTTGCTGAATCATTTCAAAATTTGGGCTATCATTCTGATTCATCTTTGACTTTTAAGACTAGAAGTGTGTTTGGTTTTTTTTAATTAAAATTCATGAGGGATTTAAGTTATTTTTTACCGAATAGCAGAAACATAAAAATATTGGCAGAAAAGGATCAAATGTTCCATCCAGTTTGCCCAGCAAGCTTCTTAAGGTAGTAACTGTATTTATTTATTTTTTTTATTGATTATTTTTATATACTGACATTCGATCTGAGATATCACATCGGTTTACATTCAGGTACTGTAGGTATTTCTCTATCCCCAGAGGGCTTACAATCTGTTTTGTACCTGAGGCAATGGAGGGACAAGTGGCTTGCCCAAGGTCACAAGGGTTACTCCCATGTTTCTCTTAAGGGTAGTAACTGCCGCTCCATATAGTTATCCCCAAATCTTATGATAACCCATAAAAACTGCAGCTAGCAATGTTTTTTACTGGGTGATGAGCTCTGTTGAAAATTCAGACAGTGCTGCTTGATGTGCTTTGCTTATGGACTTGGCCGAAGAAGCAGTCCTGTGTTTTTTCTCTTATGTTTGCATATGGGTACCCCCAGACCAAAGAAGTTGGGGATCTCTTGGTTGTTGTCTGAATCCAATTCTTCTTTTCGACTTGCTGTCGAAGTGGGGAGCAATGTTGTAGCTCCATTAAAAGCATCAAGGCTTATTGGTTAAGGTTAGTAATCTCCATGCCTTCTGCTAAGGCTAGTAACCGCCGCACCTGCAAGCTTTAGGACTTTAATGCAGGCTTTTGCATTGATGTTGATTGATTATGGGAATTCTTTTTATTGGGCTGCTTAAATATTGTCTACATGTGTTGCAACTGTTACAAAACACAGCAGCACGGTTAGTGATTCATGTTAATCTAAAGGAACATATTCCCCTTATGGTCATTCAGTTACATTGGTTACCCATAACTCAAAATTAAATTTAAAGTTTTAACACTGGTATACAAGGCTTTTAGAGGGGAAATTCAAGTCTATTTAGCTAGTTTATTTTCTATTTACTGCTCCTCACAGACCTGACATTCTAAGGATGATTTATGGTTGTTGGTGGTTTCTGCCAAAAAAGTTTGCCATGTTGAGACATGTGCTCAAACTTTTGCTGTCATTGGCCAGGGAGCAACGGCATATCCCAGATATTAAAGTTTTCACAAACAGCTTAAGTTATTGCTATTTCAGGAAGCCTTTTCTCATTTAACAATATTTACTGAGTTTATTTACTGAGTTTTATATACCGTCATTCGGTTTCGCCATCATAACAGTTTACAAATTTCAATACAAGTAAAAACACTTAAAATTGATACAATACAATGTAATAAAAGTCAGGTAAAACATGATTAAGTACATAAAATTAAGATAAAATTATATTATGAGTGAGGAGAAATATTAAAATTTATAAGTACTAAAAGTAGTAAAAGTGGTGGGTGTTGCGGTCCCGACTGCTTCCCCCATGTTCGGGGTCGGGTCCGCTTACCTCCACTCTGGCCCGCAAGAAGACACGCCGAGATCCTGGTCCGGTGGGCCGCATGGTCGCAGTCCCGCCACGTGGAGAACGCCGTCCAGGCCGCCAGAAGCTCCGCCCCTCCCTTTGCCTCGCGCGCGCGCGAGGAAGGCCCTTATGTGCGTCCAGCACCCGGAAGTTCGGGACAGCCCCCCAGCTGACGTCACACCCCAGGCCCGCATATAACCAGCGTCCAGACTCCTAGCAGACGCCTTGCAACGAGGTTCCTTGAATGCTAGTTGCCTTCCCATCCCTGCTGGTTCCTGGTTCCGGGTTCTCTTGTGCTGTTCCCGTTCCTGCTTCAGCAACCTTCTTGATTGTCTTCCTGGTTCTCGATCCCGGTCTGCTTCAGAGCTCTGCCTGCCTGCCACCTGCCTCGACCTCGGTCTGCTTCAGAACTTTGCCTGCCTGCCGCCTGCCTCGATCCCGGTCTGCTTCAGAACTCTGCCTGCTTCGATCCCGGTCTGCTTCAGAACTCTGCCTGCCTGCCGCCTGCCTCAATCCCGGCCTGCCTCGGACTTCTGCCTGCCGCCTGCCTTGACCCGGTCTGCTTCAGAACTCTGCCTGCTCACCGTCAGCCACGACTCTGGCCAGTCCCTGATCTCTGCCTGCTGGCTGCCGGCCTTGTCCTGGGCCCACTTCCGAACTCTGCTTACCTTTTCCTGTCTTGACCATGCCCGGTTCCTGTACGCTGTTGTCCGTCGCCTGCCTGCCATGGGCCTGCTTCTGGACTATCTTGCTAACCCCCACTCTCACCTTGGGCCTGCTTCGGCCACCACCTCTGCGGCCCTACTCCAGCTTAAGTCCCAAGGGCCAGGATCCCTACGGGCTTTTCCGGGGGGATTCTGCATCCCGGGTGAAGCCTGTTGCCAGACCCATTGACTCTGCCTCCTGGTCTGCATTAGGAACCCTCCTGGCAGCCCGGCCCAAGGGTCCACTGTAACACCTCCACAGTAACCGTAACAGTGGGTTCCAGTAGTTTAGGGGAAGAGGGAAAGAGGGAGATGGTTGCAAAAGTGTTATTGTGGGTCTTGATAAGCTTCGGTGAACAACCAGGTTTTTAATTCTTTAAAATTTATAAGTACTAACATGGGTATAGGGTAATCAGTTTGCCAATATAGGTTATTCAGTTTGCCTTTGCTTGGTTTTAGCCTCATTTAATTTATTGTAAGATTTATTTATTTATTTTATTTATTGGGTTTTTTTTATACTGACATTTGTAGGAAACATCACATCGGTTTACAAAAATTGTTTTTTTATACCTGTGTTATGTTTCTTTTAAATTGCACTAGTAAACAAATTTCTGGGAACATTTTGTTTCCTCTACAACCTTTGGTGAAACAAGTAGATTTTAACAAGCTGAACACAAATATGCATTTAATATGTCTGTATCATGTACCGTTTGTCAGAAAGTGTGATATACATCAAGTAATGTTACATGTCTGTAGCGGCATAAGCTATAATGGCAATGTTGGCACCAGAAAACAAAACTAAAAATGTTTTGCCGCAGATTTTCATTTGTAATCACTGTCCGACGCTTCACAGATGAGAGTCCAGCAATAGTCACCCAGCATGGAGGGGCTCCACTTGCCTTGATATCGTTTCTCCATTTTGACAATGTCTTGATAAAACCTTTCACCATGTTCGTCACTCACAGCACCAAGGTTGTCTGGGAAGAAGACCAAGTAAAATGTAAAAGAAAATGTATCTTCAATGACATGTTGCACTTCAATTTGTATGCCTGAAGCAGATTTTCAACATGTTCGACATAGTCTGCTGCCTTATAGCTACCTAGAAAGTTACAAACGACATTCTTGAAGGCTGTCCATGCAACACATTCTGTACCTTGCAGAAGACCATCAAAATGGCTGTCCTTCATCACAGCTCGAATTTGTGGGCCAACGAAAATACCTTCTTTTATCTTGGTGTCACTTATGCGTGGAAACATTTGCCGCAAATAATCAAAGGCTTTACTTTGCTTGTTCATTGCCTTAACAAAGTTTTTCATCAGCCCAAGTTTGATGTGCAAAGGTGGAAGAAATATCCTTCTTGGATCCACCAATGGGTCGTGCGCAACATTCTTCTGCCCTGGAATCAACTTCTTGCGGAAAGGCCAGACTTTTCTGATGTAATGCAAATCTCTTGCTCGACTGTCCCACTCACAAAGGAAGCAACAATACTTGGTGTAACCAAACTGTAAAGCCAGTAGAATTGCAACTACCTTGAGATCACCACACAAATTCCAGTTGTACCTCAAGTACTCAGTGTGGATCAGCAGTAGTTGCATGTTTTCGTACGTTTCTTTCATATGAATGACAGGTCTGACAGGTATTGATGGGTAGATATTGCTGTTGTGCAGCAAAACAGCCTTCTAACTTAAGATCGATGAATCAATAAACAGTAGAGATGTGAATCGTGTGATCGATCGTCTTAACGATCGATTTCGGCTGGGAGGGGGAGGGAATCGGATCGTCGCAGTTTGGGTTTTTTAAATATCGTGTAAATCATGTAAATCGAAAACCGGCACACTAAAACATCCCTAAAACCCACCCCGACCCTTTAAAATAAATCCCCCACCCTCCCGAACCCCCCCAAAATGCCTTAAATTACCTGGGGTCCAGTGGGGGGGTCCCGGTGTGATCTTCCACTCTCGGGCACACTAAAACAACCCTAAAACCCACCTGACCCTTTAAAATAAATCCCCCACCCTCCCGAACCCCCCCAAAATGTCTTAAATTACCTGGGGTCCAGAGGAAGGGTCCCGGTGTGATCTTTTACTCTCGGACCTCCGGTGCATTGTAGAAATGGTGCCGGCGCTACGTTTGACCTGTCATATGACAGGGCAAAGGTAGCACCGGCGCCATTTTGTTTTTTTGTCCCCCGACGTCAGGAGCGTAGGAGATCGCTCCCGGACCCCCGCTGGACATCAGGAGCGTGCAGGAAGTTGTTCCCGGACCCCCGCTGGACTTTTGGCAAGTCTTTTGGGGGTCAGGAGGCCCCCCCAAGCTGGCCAAAAGTCCCTGGGGGTCCAGCGGGGGTCCGGGAGCGATCTCCTATGCTCCTGCCGCGAATCGTTTTTCCGTACGGAAAAACGATTGTTCCCGGACCCCCGCTGGACTTTTGGCAAGTCTTGTGGGGGTTAGGAGGCCCCCCCAAGCTGGCCAAAAGTCCCTGGGGGTCCAGCGGGGGTCCGGGAGTGATCTCCTACGCTCCTGACGTCGGGGGACAAAAAACAAAATGGCGCCGGCACTACCTTTGACCTGTCATATGACAAGGCAAAGGTAGCGCCGGCACCATTTCTACAATGCACCGGAGGCCTGAGAGTAAAAGATCACACTGGGACCCTCCCTCTGGACCCCAGGTAATTTAAGGCATTTTGGGGGGGTTCGGGAGGGTGGGGGATTTATTTTAAAGGGTCGGGGTGGGTTTTAGGGTTGTTTTAGTGTGCCGGTTTTCCCGCCCTCCCCCTTCCCCCGATTTACGATTTTTTGACGATAAATCGGGGGAATTGTTATTGTATCGCGGCTCTAACGATTTTTGACGATTTAAAATATATTGGACGATATTTTAAATCGTCAAAAAATGATTCACATCCCTAATAAACCGTTGCCATTCTGTTGGGTCATGGTCACATCCGAGAGCACAAAACAATCCATTGATGTCACAGCAAAAAGTCAGACTGTCTGCTTGGTTGAAATATTTTGTCAAATCTTCATGACAGTTGTGAAATACTGAAATTTTTGTATCAGATGACAAAAGATTCCATCCTTGCAGCCTTGACCCTAACAGGTCTGCCTGACTCTTCGATAAAGCCAAATCTCTGACCAGATCATTCAGCTCTGACTGAGATATTAAATGAGGATCACTGGATGTTGATGGCACAAAGTCAGGATCAGCTGCAGCTTCCATCTGTGATGGCTCATCATCATCGCCTACCTCCTCATCCTCATCATCAAGTGTCCACACCTCTGGCAGTTTTGGAACAGGAAGACTGTCATCATGCGGCACTGGTCTCATTGCCAATGCAAGGTTAGGGCAGTCAATAAACTTCCTGTTCTTTGAGTATCCTGACACATCATTGGGATGGCAAATGGCATGGATGGTCGCACACCTTTCAGCCAAGCTCGCAGACTACTGGTGCAAGATGCGCAACATATATGAGGAGCCCATGCGCTGTCCTGGTCACCAATTTTGCACTTGAAGTATAACTCGTATGCCTTCTTAATGAGTGCAGTCATACTCCTTTTTCTGTGCTTTCAGAGTAAACTCACCACAGATGTAACAAAATGTGTCACGGCTATTATGACATTGGCGCGACATTTCATAAAGTATATGAAAATAAATCCACAAGCTTTAAACTCAACAGTTTTAGCGATATGATTTGCTTATTCACAATGGCGTTGCATAGGAGACTATTCATGCTACTGCTTATATAAGGCTGCATCGTCATGGAAACAAGTTGGAATCTTGCAGCCGAGCTGGGGCTTGCCCGAGCAAGTTCTGACATGATCAGGCAGAGTTTCTTGGTGTATTTTTAAAAACGTTAGTCTCTGTTACATGTTATGTTGCTTATGGCCATCAAAAATACATGAATTTTAAAAATCATAAAAACTACTGTCCAGCAAGAAAATATATGTATATAAGATTGTTTTAAAATTTCACAATTGTAACACAAAATTGGTCGTTTCTCAAAAACCTTATGTGATGTACAAATTTTGAAGTAATATCTGTGATCAGCATCAAAACATCTATTTGGAACACCATACAGCCTGAAGGAAACAAAAACTTTGTTTACCAGTGTTAAGTTTATGTAATGATGTTCACAGCTTAGTACAATTGTTTTGCTTTAAGCGATTTATAGGACTTTTTAAATAAGTAATGGGATAACATCAGTAATAAATAGTCTCCACTAAGAATAATGGGGTCCATTTATAAACAATGCATGTTAACGTGTTATTATATTTTGTTAAATAGTAGCTATACTAGGTTCTAAACTTATTACTAATACTGGCATATTTAGAAATGCACTTCATTACAATTAAATATAGATACAAATGGGCTTGATTTAGAAACCATTAATGGTATATACTTTTTTCCAACCTTATCAAAACTACTTTGAAATTTACACATGTACAAGGTTGACTTGTATCCAGCATTTCATGAAAACCATACATATAGAAAAATTATTGAAAGATTATGAGATCTTGTTCAGAAAAAGAAGAACTCAATCTATGGAGATCTTGATACTGGAATTAGCATCGGTATCAGAGCAGCTAAGCATTTTCCTAAAGGGACAGAGGAGGAATGGAAGGACCTAAATTACCTCCATATTTAGGCTGGCAGGTCAAGAGCCAACTTGGAAAATAGGGATACAGCACCAGAACCAGATCTGGGACCTGTGGTTGTGGTGAGAGGCAGACCATACAATAACATTTGGTCTTCCCTATGCTTAAAGATTTTGCTGAAACCAACTCATGGAAAGAAATATGATTCTGATAAAGAAAAAGATATACATTTGAAATTCAGTTACCATGTCCTGGAAGAGTCCTGGGTATGACACTAGCAGTACAGGTCAATTCATTTCTTACAAACTTGAAATTATTTCTCACCACTCTCCACTAAATATAATGGGCCCAATATTCAAAGTGCATTCAGCGCTATTTGGCCGGATCAGTAGGACCTGTGCGGCTAAGTAGCGGCTGCTGAATATGCGCCTTCAGTCAGCGGCTGCTGCTTAGCCATATAAGTCCCTTGTACAGCTAAAAGTTACATGCACAAAAAGTAGGCATATACTGGGCAGATCGGGGTGGAGTAGGCTAATTACTGATATTTGGAGTTAGCTGCATAAGTTTATAGCTAAATTTATACGCCCCATATGGCAGGTCTAAACCTAGCCAAATAGACTTATCTGGCTAAGGGGTAGATTTTAAAAGGTTGAGCATGCGCGTCCATGTGCACGTGCTACCCAGTGTGCACACATGGACGCCTGATTTTATAACATGTGCACGCCGGTGCGTGTTTGTTAAAAAATCAGGGGTTGGCATGCGCAAGGGGATGCACATTAGTGCAACTTGCACGCACAGACGCCCGCGGCCTTCCCCCGTTCCCTCCTAGGCCGCTCTGAAATCAGAGCAGCCTGGAAGGGAACTTCCCAACCCCCTTCGCTAACCTCCCTTCCCCTTCCCCTTCCCCTGACCTACCCACCCCCTAGCCCTATCCTAATCCCCCCAACATTTATCTTACCTTTTGTGTGCCCAGCAGCCTGCCAGCACTCGATCCCCGGCACAGTGGCAAATGGCCACTGTGCCGGGAGCCTCTGATCTCACCCCACCCCCACCCCGCCCCCTCTCCGCCCCTTTTCCGAAGCCCTGGGACTTACTCGTGTCCCGGGGCTTTACGCGCATGGCCGAGCCTTTTTAAAATAGGCCCGGTGCACGTAAATACACCGTATTTATGCACATGGGCTTTTGAAAATCAGTGTATATTCAGCAACTTTGTTGTGATGCCGAATATACATCTTAACTTAGCCGGATTAGTCAGATCAGGCTAATTTACTTAACCGGCCAGTGCTGAATATTGGGTCCAATAAACTTAATTTAAACCACTAGAATAGAGCTGAATGTGGCACAATTTTACTAGGAATGGGTTCAATAACCATTCTCACCACCAAACATTCAGGGTGTGACTCTTACCCAGGCAGAGAATTTCAGTCTTAAAGACAGTTTTCCACAAGAAGTTGAGTAGAGATACAAATAAGCCTAGTCAATGCAGGAGATTGATATAACAAGTAAAAGTTTCCTGAAAAAATGGAAGTTGATACATAGATGTATTGAAATAGGTTGTAATGGGATATTTTATGGCCAAGAGGAAAAAAGCAATAGAAAAAGACAGAGATCACCGTAAAAAAGAAATCTTGATGTGGAAAAAAAATGTATTGAGACAGAGTGCAGCTTCTGCATACAAGCCTTAGGCACATACTTTTATTTGCATATTGGGTGTGAGGATTGTGCATTCATTCAAACAAATAAGAAAAATATAACAAATGTGCCCATATTTTTTCATTCGTAGTTCCTTCAAAACAAATGTAGGGTTCCCATTAATGAAAAAGTATTCTTTATCCCATTCGTTAGTTTTTCTTATATTTCTATGGCCCATTGAAGCCTAAGGCTGTGTACTGCAGAGAAAAAAAAAAACTGGTAAATATAGCCATCAGCTTTTGCCAGTGTAACCTCACCACAAGTTGGCAAGCGGACTAGCCAGAGGACAAATCATGATACAGCATCATTTTAACTAACCTATATTGGCTATCTGAATCAAGTGTTACTGACACACTGCTACTGTAAAGTTTGAGCATATCCAAGAAGCTCTGTAGTTCCTCTCTAGTTCATAGAAGAGGAGGAGGATGTGCTTCTAGAAGCTCTCACAGAGTTTTAAAAATGCATACAAACTTTGGGATTTGGCAATGGTAAATGGCTGCTTTTGGTCTTCTTGGTGCTGCAGTAGTATCACATAGGGATGTGCATTCGTATTGACCGCATATGTAAAACGCTACTCATATTTTTTTTTAACTTAAAAAAAGGATTCGACATATACGATCGGATTTCCCACATATCCAACATAGCTATGTTGGATATGTTGGAAATCGCGATTGTTGAGCCAAAATAAAAATTTAAACCCCCTCACCCTCCTTAATCCCCCCCCAGACTTACCACAACTCCCTGGTGATCGAGCGAGGAGTGAGGACGCCATTTCTGCAATCCTTGGCGAGAAGCATGTGACGTCGCGCCACGTCGAGTGACGCGGCGCCACGTGATTCCCGGCGAGTTCGCGCCGGAAGGCTCGTTCGGCCCAAAAAGAACTTTTGGCCAGCTTGGGGGGACCTCCTGACCCCCTCCTCCTGACCCCTGCCCCTCGCGCAGACCCCGGGACTCGCGTAAGTCCCGGGGTTTGGCGAGGGGGGCGTGTCGGGGGCGGGCCCGAGCCGCGCGGCGTTTAGGGGGCGTGTCGGCAGCGTTTTGGGGGCGGGCCCAGGGGCGTGGCCGCGCCCTCCGGACCCGCCACCAGGTCGCGTCCCGGCACGCTGGCGGCCCGCTGGCGCGCGGGGATTTAAGCCTCCCTCCGGGAGGCTTAAATCCCCCGACAAAGGTAAGGAGGGGGTTTAGACAGGGCCGGGCGGGTGGGTTAGGTAGAGGAAGGGAGGGGAAGGTGAGGGAAGGGCGTTAGAGGATTCCCTCCGAGGCCGCTCCGATTTCGGAGCGGCCTCGGAGGGAACGGGGGTAGGTTGTGCGGCTCGGCGCGCGCCGGCTATACAGAATCGATAGCCTTGCGCGCGCCGATCCAGGATTTTAGCGGATACGCGCGGCTACGCGCGTATCTGCTAAAATCCCGCGTACTTTTGCTTGCGCCTGATGCGCCAGCAAAAGTACGCCTATTCGCACGGTCTGAAAATCTACCCCTATGCTAATAGTAGGAGACCTACGGTTAATACCGTTTGAAAAATGAAGTCATAGACTACGTCTTAGATTTCTTTGCTTGTCTCTTGTACACCTGTTCGGGAGCATCTCTGCGGAGTATCCAGCAGTAGTCAGCCAGCATGAATATTTCAAATGCTCACCCTTTCTGACTGGGCTTCATATAGTACACTGCTGACGTCAGCTTACTCAGCAGCAGCATGGCAGTAGAACTGCATTGTATCAGAAAATGATGTAATAAACTCTGGATGATGTGTGCATGATGGTATTATGCAATATGATGCAATATTACATCATTCTAGGCTTATTTAGGATGTTGTTCCTACTGGATAAATTTACACGACTAAACATAGAAAGTGAACTATATTAAATATCTTCAAAACGAGAGCAATAAAAACTTTTCATGGTCATATTCATGTTCAGCACATCAAGATACTACAGAGTAGGACCTTTTTAGGTCAGTAACACTTTCATTGTTGCCCAGTGTGATTGGTCCTTTCACTGACATGTGACAGTAAAGGGACCAATCCACAATAAGTGAAGGAGTGAATAAATTAATATTAAGTGCCTGACACTTTAATATAGATTTTATACATTCCTTCTGTTGCTGCTAGTCAGGTTTGGAGAATGGATGCTGAAATAACCAGTGTCCATTTTCCTAACCCCTGCATGTGTGCTGGTAAGAAAAATGGGATGCTGATAAATTCAGCATCCGTTTTCTTAACCGGTGGACAGCCACCACAGTGGACCTCTTTCCGGCTTGCGCAATCACCCCTAGCGCCTCCTCAACAATGCGAGCCCTAATTTAAAAATTGCATCGCACCCTCAAGGGAGGTGCCTGGAGGCACGTTATGAAAGCAGGCGCTGAATACACAGCACCTGCATTCAGCGTGAGTTTTTTGCATCGGCCCCACAGTATGTGTGCTACAGTTCTCCATCATGATTGGAAGTCTTGCTATCACATGTCTACCTGCCACGCCCCTGATAAAGCAATTTAGGGGACTTTTCTGCTTATCTCTCTGCCTACCTTCCATGCACCTTATATGCCACCTTAGGGGTCTTGCTGCTATTGCTCTGCCTACCTTCCATGCCTCTTATGTAACACCTTAGGTGTGTTGCTGCTATTGCTCTGCTTACCTCCCATACCCCTGATAAAGTACCTTAATAGACTTGCTGCTACTTCTCTGCCTACCTGTCATGCCAGATGTACCACCTTAGGGATCATGCTGCCACAGTCCTACCTCCCATGTGGGTCTTGTTGTTAATATGCTACCTGCTATTCCTATTATGTATCAGCATGTGAGTTTTGGTACCTCGGTGGTGTTATCCCACCCTGTTTGTTTGTGTTTTGTCCCTAGTAAAAAATAATTGAAAAAAAAATATTTCTCCTCCCACCCCATCTCTTTTATAGTTCTTCATTTTGTTATAACCTTCTACATTCTAAGCCTAGTTCTCCTACCCTATTTCATTCCTGGTTATATTGGGGTCTTCTGACCCCAGAGAGAAAACAATTTGAAAAAGAAAAAAAAATATGTTTCTCCTTTCTCTTCACCTCTCTTTTTGTTCTCTATCTTACTGTTTTGTTGTACATCTCTAGGAATCCAGCCTAGTTCTTCCATTCTTTTTCTTTCTTGGTTGTACTGGGATGTGCTGTCCCCAAATCCCTCAGTCAGAAGGAAAAAATGCAGCCACAAGAGAGAAGATGTACAGGAGGGACCTTTGACATGTTCTGAATGTGGTAAAGATTTAAGTAGGAAGAACTTGTGCAACACCAGAAAATTAAGAAAGGGAAGAGATTGTGTTCAGCAACAGAATATGGGGAAATCTTTTAAAATAAAGCAGACTTCACAAATTACCAGGAAAACCACATTGAGAGACCAATTACATGTTCTGATTGTGACAAATGTTTCAATCGAAAGCAAATTTCACAGGAAACCCAAAATTCCACTCAGAAGCAAGATACATTTCAAGTAGAGAATATAATAAAAGCTTCTGTCACAAAAGTGATATTGATGACATTATTAATTCTGACAAATGGCATGTTCTTCAATAAGAATACGTTAAACATCTCTCATGTCACCATGCCTTGCTGCTCTAATGCTTATCTTATACCTTCAGAGGTCTTTCTTATATTCAGCATGACTGCCATATTCAGACTCTACACCTTGGAGTGTTCTTGCCACTGTGATTTGCATCTCTAATGGGCCTTGGGTTTTTACAGCCACCTTTTTTGCTTTGTTCCCCCTTCATGGTGCCTTAGGATGTTGATGCCACTTTTGGTGCCACTTTGCCTCATGTATTGCCTTTGAAGGTTCATTCAACTGTTGTTGGTTCCCTCTTTTGAAACCTTGGGTGTTATTCCCACACTTGCTGCTTCTTTGATCGTCTATCGGTGCCTTGGAAATCTCCTACAACTCCTGTTGGAAACAGGCTGCTGGGCTTGATGTACCCTTTGTCTGACCCAGTATGGCATTTTCTTATGTACCTCTCCTACCCCTTTGTACATTTACGGTGTCTTAGGTTATTCATTACACTTTTGATGACATGTTGAAATAGTCTTGGTGCATTAGCATGCCTTCACCCTTCTGATTATGTCTAGCCACCAGATTTAATAGAATTGATAGATCTCTATCATATCCCCCCCCCCCCCCCCCCCAGCCATCTCTTCTCCAAGTTGAGCATGAGAGGATTAGAATGGGTAAAAGTGAATCAGTTACTTACTCTTTCAGGTAATGGAAGGATTAGGGGGCACTCCATGAAGTTAGCAAGTAGTACATTTAAAACATTGGAGAGAATTCTTTTTCACTCAATGCACAATTAGGCTCTGGAATTTGTTGCCAGAGAATATAGTTAGTTCAGTTAGTATAGATGGGTTTAAAAAGGTTTGGATAAGTTCTTGGAGAAGTCCATAAACTGCTATTATTCAAGTTGACATAGGGAATAGCCACTGCTATTTATTAGTGGCTTGGGATCTATTTAATATTTGGGTACTTGCCAAGTATTTGTAACTCAGATTGATCACTGTTGGAGACAGGATGCTGGACTTGATAGACCCACAGTCTGACCCAGTATGGCAACTTCTTATGTTCTTATGAGAGAACCCTAGTTTTGGAGCCCATAATAGGCCATACTGCTTTCCCTTTTGACTTTAATAGTAAATGGATGAACAAATAAAATAAATGAAAATATTTTTGTTTTAAACTAATGAACCAAATGAAGGTGCCCTACAAAACAAATGAACAAACTAAAATGATGTTGCCACTGCATACCCACATTTGGCAGGCAATTTTGTAAAAGATCATTTTTTGTGGTAAACAACTTTGAAAAATACCCTCAAAGTACATAATGTAAAAACTGGAATCCTATAGAGGTGAATTAGAAAAGTCATTTTTGCACATAAAGTTATGCTTTATGCATGTAAATGGCTGTTTTAAAATAGCCTGAGTCCCACAGTGCATAAAAGAACAAGGATAACCCAATTTCATGCATACTTTATATATACACTGGGGAGAGGCATTCTGGGGGTTAAGTTGGGGTAACATTCTGTTATATATGTAACAGCTCACCCTTCTTGAGGAAGGGGGGTCACATTTCCATACACTGTAGAGTACTGGACCACTCATGGCAAGGATGTGGGCAGGATTCAATCTGCAGGGCCACTAAGAAGTTCACACAGTTCAGAAAATAAATAGTCCACACCAATAAACTGTGTTCCAAAACAGAATAAAAGTTTACTAAAAAAATACCCAATCAAAGTCCAGCAGAGAGAAAAGTCAAAACAGTTCAGAGTATCCAAACCAAAAAGGTGAAATAGTTTCTTCAAGTTCAAAGGTCACATTTGCAGATATAGGTCTTATGATGCTAAGCTCAAATTTCCACAATAGGATTCAAAAAATCCAACATTTTACTCCTTTTGCGCAACCTGGAAATCTGCAGAATCTCCTCTTTCCAATCTCATCAGTGGCACGTGGTCAGAGCCTTCAAGGGAGCCACTGAATCCCCGGCCCCAATTGACTTTTTTTTTTTTGGGGGGGGGGGGTTGTTTTTTTTAAAGTAGAGTCATCACCACTGCCTCGGGTGCAGCCCTCTGCTCCTTTTACCAAGTGGAGCTGCGGGTCCAAAGGAAGCTGACAAAGCATGCAGAAGATAAAAGCAAGGAGCCAAGCATCAGGAAGCAGCATAGGGGTGGAGCCAGTAAGCATAGCATTCCCAGGCCCATCATTAGTGACGTCAGCACAACCCGGGGCAGAATACTTTCAGCTAAAGCGGAGGTCTCACATGCTTTACTGACTGCACCGGGCAGAAAAGAAGGAAGAACTTCCCTTTAGGCCAGTGGTTCTCAACCCTGTCCTGGGGACCCCCCCCAGCCAGTCGGGTTTTCATGATATCCACAATGAATATGCATGAGAGAAAATTTGCATATACTGCCTCCATAACATGCAAATGTTCTCTCATGCATATTCATTGTGGATATCATGAAAACCCGACTGGCTGGGGGGGTCCCCAGGACAGGGTTGAGAACCACTGCTTTAGGCCATGTTTGCTCTATCATATGGCACATGCAAGCATAAGACTGAGGCAAAAGAAGATGCAGAACACAGCAACAGTGTGGGCAGCGTAAGGATCTCACAGGCCCCTATAGAGCACTGGTCTCTTGAAAAGGCTCGATTAGAAGGTCAGACTGCTCACCACTGGGGACTTGGAGAAATGGGGAGGGATGTTCAGTGTGAGATTGTTGGGGAGGGACTCGGGGTGGGGGGAGATTTGAGAGTGAGATTGCTGGGGACTTGGAGAAAGGGAAAGAAGAGGTTGCAAGTGAGAATGCTGGGGACTGGTGTGGCTGAGAGAATGAGAGTGCTGGGGACTCTCGGAGGCTGAGAGTGAGTGAGAGTGTTGGGGCCTGGGGGGACTGAGAGTGCTGGGGACTGAGCGAGTGAGACTTCTGGGGATGGGGCTGAAAGTGAGTGAGAGTGCTGGGCACTGGGGAGTCTGAGAGTGAGTGAGAGTGCTGGGGAGGGGGTCTGGGAGTGAGCTGGTGACTGGGGGGGCTGAGAGTGAGACTGCTGGGGATGGGGGCCTGGGAGTGAGTGAGAGTGCTGGGGACTGGGGGACCTGGGAGTGAGTGAGAGTGTGGAGAATGGGGGCCTAGGAGTGAGTGAGTGAAAGTGATGGGAACTGGGGGCTGGGAGTGAGTGAGAGTGTGGGGACTGAGGGCCTGGGAGTGAGTGAGAGTGCTGGGGACTGGGGGGCTGGGAGTGAATGAGAGTGCTGGGGACTGGAGGGCTGGGAATGAGTGAGTGAGAGTGCTGGGGACTGGAGGGCTGGGAGTAAATGAGTGCTGGGAACTATGGAAGGGATGGAAGAGGGATGGGGGTTGAAGGGGTTGAGAGAGTGAGAGAGACTGCAGAGGACATGGTGGGGCTCAGAGGATGAGCTATAGCTGCTGTTTCTGTAGTAGAGGATGGGAAGTGGGAATAATTTGATTTTACTCTATTTTGAGAAACTTGCCTCTCTGAATATTTCTATAGGGTATATAGGAGGGAATGCATTTCTGTTTTTATTTCTCCAGTGTTGCTTTGCAGGCAGAGTCAGGAAGTTTATCAGGTTTCTGTTTCTAATCTGTGGCCACTCATTCTCTATTTGAGGGTCCCTCTGTGTTTTGCTCCTGGGAGATATTTTGCTAGCTTGTTTCTGTGAGTATCTAGAACAGTCCAATTTGTTCTGTTTTCCAATCTCTCCTAGTAGGAGATTCTTGATGTAGTAAAGTGTAGGGAATAGGACAGTGGTTCTCAGTCATGACTATTTTAACCTTTTCTAAAGTTTCAGATATCGTTTGTACTCCTAGGGTCACAAAAATTTAAAATTCACAGCAAATTCTTATTCTCTGACTCCCCCCACCAAAATAAACACATACATTCATGTACACCAGCATTTCACCTGGCTCCCCCTACTGACTCCAATTCTTTCTCTTTTACCACCTTCCCCAGAGGGGTGGAGGGGAGAGGGGAAGGTGACTATCCAAGGGATAGGGGGAAAGGAGAGGGAAAATTATTATGCCAAGGGGTTGAGTTGGGAGATAGTGAAAGGAAAGTTTAGGGTCCTGGCCATAAGGAGAGGGAAGGGAGGAGGGAGTTGGAAGGGAAGAGGTGATAAGGGTATGGTTGAGAAGAGAAGATTATTGTACCATGGAATGCATTTACTGAATCCTCTACTATGAATGTCACTGCATGCCACTGAATCTCAGTTACTCACACTTGGCTGGCTGGCTACTGGCTCAGGAAAAATCATCCCACTGTTTCTAATGGTAAGATCATTTTACTACTTGCAGAAGAGAACCCCTCTTCTGTGGATCACACTGGAACTCCATAACAGGACAAAGTCCTTTGCTGTTGTCTCTGGCTCACAGCCACAAATTTACACAAATTAGCCCAGACCCATCTGGCTCTAGACCTCATGGAAGCACTATATATGCATCAACCTTTGCCAATCCTCTTTAGGGAAGAATTCAACATCACAGTACAAGTCTTCTTGCTTATCCCATTGCTAGAATATTCCAAGTGTTTCCTAAAGGTAAGGGTGATACTTGGTGGCAGGATTCCAGACCCATGATTGCAGAATTCAAGGAGCTCTGGTGCATGCAGTACTGTCACTGCAATGACTGGAATAAACATTATGTTTTGGTTGTGGACCCTTAGGCTGAGCCAGGATTGATGCAACCTGTGGGGAGTAGCCCTGCAGGTTCCCACTGTCAGCAGGCGTAAAAGATGGAGCAGAGACCCAGCTGGAGCTTTGCCTATCCAGCCCTCGTTCACTTTGGGTTGAGCCTTTGGATGTCAGGGCTGGCAGTTTAGGTGGGGTCTCTGTTGTGAGCAGGAGTGAAGGG
Source organism: Rhinatrema bivittatum (assembly GCF_901001135.1). Taxonomy (NCBI): domain Eukaryota; kingdom Metazoa; phylum Chordata; class Amphibia; order Gymnophiona; family Rhinatrematidae; genus Rhinatrema; species Rhinatrema bivittatum. Next base: position 364,693,099 of record NC_042620.1, on the reverse strand, counting down.
CCTTGCATAGTGGGGTTGTAGGCAGGTGGCAAAGGGTGTGTTGAGAAGCAGGCAGAGGTCAGTGGCAGACAGTGGTCAAGCATGGTCTGGGGTCAGGTCAAAGTCATTCCAGGTATCCATCCAAAGGGAAGAAGGGATGATAGGTGGAGAGGTCAGGTGAAGAGAAGCACAGTTGTCAAGGAGCACTGAAGACAACACAGGAGCTTAAGACAAGACACTGAAGCAACATGCTTTACACAAGGTAGTGGGAACTATTGCTGAGGCATGTTGCAGTTGTGAAGCTGCTCTTTTATAGATTTCCTGACCTCAGCGGTCATTGAGCCAACAAGTGTCACCGGCCAGCAAAATACAGGCTAAGGCCCTGCTGCCTGCAGCGGAGCCTTTCCTCTGGGGCTAAGCGACACTGCCCCAGCTGCATGGGTTCTTCCGATGTTCTCAAGGTAGAAAGAGTGGTTGGGGTGAAAGAGGGTTCTGGAATCTGAGTACCAAAGCAACGCTCCTTCTTGTAGGATGGGTCTCATGAGCTGTTTTTTGTAGCCGGTGATCAATTTTCCAAGTTAGGGTTATGTGTTCCTTCAATGAGGTAGGAAGGTCTTAGGCAGCAAGTTTGTCCTTGATTCTAGGCAAGATACCTTCAAGGAATATGGCAGTTAGACTATCTTTTTGCCAATTTAGTTCAGTCGCTGGAATCCAAAATTCTGTGGCATACTCCATCAGGTTTCTAGATCCTTGATGTAGGTGGAGCAGGACGGATGACATTGTTGCTGCCCAGTCTGGCTCCTTGAAAACAACCCTAAATTGTTCCATAAATTGTTGCAGGTTGAGCAGAAGCGGTCTCCCCTCTTCCAGAAGGGAGATGTCCAAGCCAGGGTTGAGCTGTCCAGCAGAGACAATATGTAGGTGGTTTTTGCCTGGTCATTCAGGAACAATGGCGCCTGCAATTGGAAGTGCATGTGACACTGATTCAAGAATCCCCAGTGATGCTTGCAGTCCCTGGCATACCGGGGTGGGGCCAGTAACTATGGAATTGGTCAATGACTGTTTTTGAGTGGTGGCAATAATGGTGCAGGTGGGGGTGGCATGCAGCACTCATCAATAATATTCAGACAGGTAGCTGGCCAATCCATGGAAGTAGCCAGGAGCTTCAAAGTTTGCTGCTGTTCATGTAGCTTGTGGGTGAAACCTGGGATGGCCTGGTGGGAGGGCAAGCCAACCGGGTCCATTGGCTTAGCAACCTGTTGTGTTCATGGACCCTTAGGCTTAGGGGGGATTGGTGCAACCTGTGGGGGAGGAGCCCTGCAAGTTTCCACCATCAACAGGCAGACAAGGATGAAGCAAAGACCCAGCTGGAGCTTAACCAATACCAGCCTTTGATCCCCTCTGGTGTTGAGTCTCTGGGTGCTGGGGCTGTCAGATCTTAAATGGAATCTCTGCTGTGAGCAGGAGAGAAGGTCCTTGGATAGCGGGGCTGTAGGCAGGTGGCAATCCGGAGTGTTGAGAAGCAGGCAGAGGTCGTGGCAGGCAGCAGTCAAGCATGGTCAGAGGTCAGTCCGATGTCAATTCAGGTATCCCACTTAGCTGTCCAAAGGGAAGAAGGTATGGATAGGTAGGGAGGTCAAGCGAGGAGAAGCACAGAAGGCAAGGAACACTGAGGACAATGCAGGAGCTGGAGACAAGATACTGAAGACAATCTGGGCCGAAGGTCAGACTGTGAAGCAACATGCTGTACGCAAGGTAGTGGGAACTGTTGCTGATGCATTTTGCAGCTGGGAAGCTGCCCTTTTTATATGGCAGTGCCAGTGGACTTCATCTCCTGGGACCGTGGGGGTGGGGGGGGGGGGGGGGGGTGGAGGGTGTGCGGTGTTCCATCATGGTCCCTCTAAATGTCCCTGTGCGTTGTGCATGGTGAGCTGAAGTCAGTAGTGTTCTGCTATGTGAAGGTCCAGTAGCTTCCTGGAATGCCTGGTGCTTGTGTGCTGCTGCAATGGAGAATGACTGGCCCGGGTCTAAAGGTGAGGGCCAGTAGTTTGCGAGATTAGCCCATAGACTGCCAAACGTATCACTAAAAACATGTATTACATAACATTACAGACATTGTCCTGCCCCAGTAATACTTCTTGATTAAATTATTCTGTAAATTCAGCAAATTCTTGACTAAAAAGCCTTGTCCTAAGGGACTTTTTGAAGATTTAACAATCAGGTATTAGCTATTATTGCTCCAGCATAGAGTTTCAAAGGACAGGTCCTGCCACTGAAAAGGCACGTTCTCTAATCTCCCTTATATGTGCTAGCTTAAGGGTTGAAGATTCCAAGAAGCCCTAATTCTATGACCAAAGGGCTCTTGAGTATAGCGCCAAGCATGTGCGTAGCTTTTCTGAGATAATTATCAAAGGGAAAATATGCATGTACTTGATCGGCCCTCGTCCCCTCCACCGCAGCCGGCGGAGCCCCATCGGGGTCAGTGGAGGCCTGCAACCACTGCGACTGCCTTCCCGGACCCCTCCTCGACGCCGGACCAAGGCCTGAGACGCGGCCTGAAGCCAAATCGAGACCTGAGACGTGGACCGCCCCCCCCCCCCCCCCCCCGATGACGTCACCAAGCGGCCGGGTAGGCATTAAAATCGCCAACCCTACCTCCAGGCACCCTCTTTCTTCGGTGCAGCTTGATTGGCCCTCGTCCCCTCCACTGCAGCCGGCGGAAACCCATTGGGGTTTTCATATTAGGTGCTACAACCCAAGAAAGAGATCTAGGTGTCATAGTGGATAACACATTGAAATCGTCGGTACAGTGTGCTGGGGCAGTCAAAAAAGCAAACAGAATGTTGGGAATTATTAGAAAGGGAATGGTGAATAAAACGGAAAATGTCATAATGCCTCTGTATCGCTCCATGGTGAGACCGCACCTTGAATACTGTGTACAATTCTGGTCGCCGCATCTCAAAAAAGATATAATTGCGATGGAGAAGGTACAGAGAAGGGCTACCAAAATGATAAGGGGAATGGAACAACTCTCCTATGAGGAAAGACTAAAGAGGTTAGGACTTTTCAGCTTGGAGAAGAGACGACTGAGGGGGATATGATAGAGGTGTTTAAAATCATGAGAGGTCTAGAACGGGTAGATGTGAATCGGTTATTTACTCTTTCGGATAGTAGAAAGACCAGGGGGCACTCCATGAAGTTAGCATGGGGCACATTTAAAACTAATCGAAGAAAGTTCTTTTTTACTCAACGCACAATTAGACTCTGGAATTTGTTGCCAGAGGATGTGGTTAGTGCAGTTAATATAGCTGTGTTTAAAAAAGGATTGGATAAGTTCTTGGAGGAGAAGTCCATTACCTGCTATTAAGTTCACTTAGAGAATAGCCACTGCCATTAGCAATGGTTACATGGAATAGACTTAGTTTTTGGGTACTTGCCAGGTTCTTATGGCCTGGATTGGCCACTGTTGGAAACAGGATGCTGGGCTTGATGGACCCTTGGTCTGACCCAGTATGGCATTTTCTTATGTTCTTATGTTCTTATGGGGTCAGTGAATGCCTGCAACCACTGCGACCGCCTTCCCGGACCCTTCCTCGACGCCAGACTGAGGCCTGAGACGCGGCCCGAAGCCAAATCGAGGCCTGAGACGTGGACCGCCCCCCCCCCCCCAACGACGTTACCAAGCGGCCGGGTAGGCATTAAAATCGCCGACCCTACCTCCAGGCGCCGCGCGCCGCACACAGCAGGAGCGTGACTAGGGGGCAGGCCCCTTAGTGTGCCCCTTTGTGCACCCCCTTGCATCCCTCGTCAACCGCTGTGACCTACAACATCTTCGGCCCTTGCCTCTTCCCCTCCACCGTGGCCGCGGGAGACCCATCAGGGTCAGTGGAGGCCCATGACCGCTGCATCCTACAACACCATCAAAACACAGACCTGCCAACACAACTGATGCCTGCTGCGCGCCTCCCCCCCCCCCCCCCCCCCCCCCCCCGCCCCGGACGCTCTCCTGTTTCTGGCCGCTCCTCAGGACAAAGACTCTACCACCCCAACACTCAACTGTAGAGATGTGAATCGTGTCCTCGATCGTCTTAACGATCGATTTCGGCTGGGAGGGGCAGGGAATCGTATTGTTGCCGTTTGGGGGGGTAAAATATCGTGAAAAATCGTGAAAAATCGTGAAAAATCGAAAAATCGTAAAATCGCAAAACCGGCACATTAAAACCCCCTAAAACCCACCCCCGACCCATTAAATTAAATCCCCCACCCCCAATGACTTAAATAACCTGGGGGGTCCAGCGGCGGTCCGGAACGGGCTCCTGCTACTGAATCTTGTTGTCTTCAGCCGGCGCCATTTTCCAAAATGGCGCCGAAAAATGGCGGCGGCCATAGACGAACACGATTGGACGGCAGGAGGTCCTTCCGGACCCCCGCTGGACTTTTGGCAAGTCTTGTGGGGGTCAGGAGGCCCCCCCCCAAGCTGGCCAAAAGTTCCTGGAGGTCCAGCGGGGTCAGGGAGCGATTTCCCGCCGCGAATCGTTTTCCGTACGGAAAATGGCGCCGGCAGGAGATCGACTGCAGGAGGTCGTTCAGCGAGGCGCCGGAACCCTCGCTGAACGACCTCCTGCAGTCGATCTCCTGCCGGCGCCATTTTCCGTACGGAAAACGATTCGCGGCGGGAAATCGCTCCCTGACCCCCGCTGGACCTCCAGGAACTTTTGGCCAGCTTGGGGGGGGCCTCCTGACCCCCACAAGACTTGCCAAAAGTCCAGCGGGGGTCCGGAAGGACCTCCTGCCGTCCAATCGTGTTCGTCTATGGCCGCCGCCATTTTTCGGCGCCATTTTGGAAAATGGCGCCGGCTGAAGACAACAAGATTCAGTAGCAGGAGCCCGTTCCGGACCGCTGCCGTTCCGGACCGCCGCTGGACCCCCAGGTTATTTAAGTCATTTGGGGGGGGGGTTCGGGAGGGTGGGGGATTTAATTTAAAGGGTCGGGGCTGGGTTTTAGGGGGTTTTAGTGGGCCGGCTCACGATTCTAACGATTTATAACGATAAATCGTTAGAATCTCTATTGTATTGTGTTCCATAACGGTTTAAGACGATATTAAAATTATCGGACGATAATTTTAATCGTCCTAAAACGATTCACATCCCTACTCAACTGATCACACACCATACGAACTGACACCCCAAGGCTTGCGCAATCGGCGCATACCCATCGGGGTAAAAGTCTTCACCAACCGGGCACTACAAATCTTCCCCTCCCCCCACCCACACCCCCCTCACCCTCTAGAAACTCATACGCACTACGCGCACACGTCACCTCCCTCCATCTCAGCAAAACCTGCTCCGCTCTCTCTTCCCCTCCCACACAGGCTACCAGATCAGTTGTTTCACCACTGCATTACCTGATCCTTGTATTGCTATCTGACCACACCTCAATTAGTGACCCCAACTCTCCCATCCCTCTGCCCCACCTCTGCACTACCCTCTTCACCATACTATCCAATTCGCCCCACCCCTCCTCTCTTCCACCCCAGCTTCATCATCACAACCATGATGCCAGGCCAACCCATCCCCACCCTCCACAAATGGCACCACAGCCACAAGAAACCACCAAGCAACCCTCCCTACCCTCAACACCGCAACCTTCTCCCCATCATACTTTCTCCCCTCACACAACTTCTTGGCCTTACAACCTTCACTCTATTACTATGCAACTCACAATCAATCACCAAATAGATGCCCATTATCAATGACATACTACTTGACTCTAATCTCGACATACTCGCCCTCACCAAAACATGGCTAAATGAAACGGACACTGTCCTTCTTAATCAACTACCGACACACACCTACGATATCTTCTCACTACCCTGTCCTAAAAGAAAAGGAGGAGGCCTCCTCCTAGCAACTAAAAAAGAACTGAAATTTTCATCACTTCCTACCAGCAACTTTCCTAAAATCGAATTTGGACTATTCAGGTCTTCCTTCTTTCAAATCTGTCTCATCTACACTCCCCCTGGCGTCCTCAACAACAACCCGTCTCCCCTCACTGAATTTCTAATGCAATCCATTAACCTGGATGCCCCCACTATCATTCTTGGGGACTTCAATCTGCACGTAGATGCCAGCACCTGCACACCCTCATGCAAGGCCTTCCTCTCTGCCCTCACTGCCATGGGATTCTCCCAAATAGTGAATGCTCCCACACACAAAGCCGGTCATACCCTTGATTTAATTTTCATCAACTCACTCATCCAACACAGGACTCCCCCCACTTGCACACACGTACCTTGGTCTGACCACTCGCTTCTCACAACCCCCCTCATGATGAACTGCAGTAACCCCAACACCCCTCCCAAAAAAACCTTTCACTTCAGGAAATCATGTAGCAGTGAATATCTCAGCTCATCCCTCTCCAGCAACCTTGACAAACTCGACTACACAGATACAAACATGGCCCTCACATCATGGAATGACATCACCTCCGTCGTGGCAGATTCCCTATGCCCCCTCATCTCCAAAACAATTATCCCCTCCACAAACACAAAAAAACCATGGTACAACACCAATCTCAAAACCATCAAGCATTCCCTCAGACACTTTGAAAAGAAATGGTGACAAGACCCATCCCCCTCCCTCCTGGCCAAATACAAAACAGCCCTTCACAAATATCGGACCAACATCCTTGCAGCCAAAAAAGACTTCTATGCCAAAAGGATACATAACCTACAATTCAATCCTAAAGTGCTTTTTTCCTACGTGGCCAAACTTACCAAGCTTCCTTCTACCAATCCGACTGACTTTGACACTCAAAACAAATGTGACAAACTTGCCCATCACTTCAATGATAAAGTCTCAAAACTCGTACAACTCTTTCCTATATCATCCCCACCACACAATCCTCTTCCTTCCCCTATACTGACCACTCTCAGTTCCTTCAAAATGACATCATCAACAGAAATAGAAAATATACTCAAAAAAATGAGACCCACCAGACACCCATCCGACACACTTCCCACCAAAGCCTTACTAATGATCCCCAAATGCATTGTGAAGCACATTGCTAATTTCACAAACTCCTCACTCTGAACAGGAATCATCCAAGACTCTCTCAAGCAAGCCACTGTCAAACCCCTCCTCAAGAAACCCACCCTTGATCCCATTAACCTCGCCAACTTCCGTCCCATCTCCAACCTCCCTTTTCTAGCAAAAGTACTCAAAAAAACCATGAACTCTCAACTCTCTGACCACCTCGAAAAACACAATATCCTATTCCCATCCCAATTCAGATTCTGAAAGCTATACAACACTGAAACCCTCCTACTGTCACTCTCTGACACCATCCTAAGAGGATTTGACAAAGATCACTCCTACTTATTGGCACTTCTAGACATCTCAGCAGCCTTTGACACGGTGAACCATAACATACTCCTAGCAAGCCTCAGCGAGATTGGAATTGCTGGCACCCCCTCCAATGGTTCAAAACCTACCTCAACAACAGAATCTACAAAATAAGAATTGACGACTATGAATCCAAACCTATCCACCTCTCTAGAGGCGTTCCACAAGGATCATCACTGTCATCCACCTTATTCAACATCTATCCTCTGCCAACCCCTCTGCCAACTCCTCTCAGACCTGAACCTCACTCACTACATATATGCTGACGATGTTCAAATTCTCATCTCCATCTCAGACTCCCTAACCTCCACTATTCAAAGATGGGAAAGTGCACTTACATCCATCAACAGTCTCCTGACATCGCTACACCTCGCCCTTAATACAGCTAAAACCGAACTTATCCTAATCACTCCCCCTAACCTTCCCAAGACCACCCCCTACGCCAACGCAAATTTCTCACCTTCAGCCCGGGATCTAGGTGTCATAGTAGACGATCACCTTAACTTGCAAAAATTCATTGGTGCAATCATGAAAGATTGCTTCTTTAAACTCAACACTTTAAAAAAACTTTGACCCCCCCTCCTCCATCTCAGTGACCTTCGGACAGTCATGCAAGCTACAGTTATGTCCAAAATAGACTACTGTAACTCCCTCCTTCTGGGCCTTCCCAAAGCCACACTTAAACCTCTCCAACTACTGAAAAACTCTGCAGCGAGAATCCTCACTAACTCTCGCAAATTCGAACACATCACCCCCATACTCAAAAGCCTACACTGGCTCCCTATCCATCAATGCATAGCCTTCAAGACACTCATCTTAGTACACAAAACCCTCTACAACCAAGACATGCATTGGATGAAAGACAAAATATACTTCCACGAAACCAACAGACCCACTAGGGCTGCCAATTGAGGCAGCCCCACGAACAAAAATGTAGAACACAGCCACATGATGAGGTCTTTCTGCCACCCACCTCCTGAAATATTCAGACCATACTCCTAAAATAGTCATCCCCCACCCTGCCCCCCAATAGTAAAAAAAAATGACACCCTGGCCCTCCTGTACCCCCCACCCTCCTATACATAGTCTCCAATTCTGCAGGATCCCCCTAGCTTTAGGCCCGGTTGGCACCTTTTTCCAAAATGGTGCCGATTTGACCTTCCTCCTGTCACATGACAGGGACAAGGTCCAGGTACCAGATCATGGCCACGTGGCTTTGGTCCAGGTTCCCGCATGGCCCTTTAAGGCAATAGCAGCCCTGTGTGTTGGGGGCCACCATTATGTTTTGCCATGGCCCCTGCCACCTTGTTTTGTCTCATGGATAATATTTTGTCAGGGAGGGTCTATATATTGCAGGACCACATCCATGTGATATGGGTCACCTTCCGTGATAAAATATAGTGGCTTAGTGAATCTAGGCCTGTTAGCCAGCTAAGCCATACATGGGCTGAATATGGACCTCTCAATTACTAAAATAGCGCATATTTCACTCTTGAATTTACAAACTTATATTTCAATACACATATATATTTGTAATGCATACTTTTCCTATTATGGAAGCATAATAATTGTAATGTGTACATAATAGTCATGAATTATAAATAAGGCATATATTTTATAAAGAAGGCACATACTCTTTTTCTGAAAATATTTACTTTGTTTAAAAATTTATAAATTGCTTTCCAGTTAAAAATTTTTAAACTCCTAAAGCAATGTACAATTAAAATCTAGTAGAAATATTTACTGATATGTGATAATGGTAGCTGGCAGTTGGTAGAGAAATGTGTTATTTTATTATTTTAACAAGCCGTTAAGCCCGTTAAAAAGGGCAACATAAAATTTTTTTTTCAGTCCATTTTTGAACACAGCACTTCTACACTTTTTCTCCCTCACTCCCCCTTCCCTCGTTCACTCACCCCCTTCCCTCCACTCAATCTTACTCACCCTCTGTCTCCCACTGCCTCCCTCCCCTCACTCTCACCTCCCTCCCCTTCCCTCAGTCACTCCCCACCCTCTCTCAATCCCATCCCCTCTCCCTCAGCCCTCCTCCACTCCCTTTTTCTCTGTCTCTCACCTCCCCCTCATTCTCCCCTCTCATTCTCCCTCTCCCCTCTCCCCTCACTCCTCCCCCACCTCTCCCCTCTCCCCCACCCCTACCTCCCCTCTCTCCCACCAATCTCCTCTCTCCCACTATTCACCTCCCTCCCCCCACTCTCCTCCCTCCCCACAGAGTTCGCTGCTCCTCGCGGATGCTACTGGCTGCCGCTCCTCGTCACCGCCATGTTGATATCCAGCTGACGCTCACAGCCCGTAACAACGGGCTACTCTGACCCTCCCACCCCTCCCTCTCACCCTCTCCTCCCTCCCATCCCCACTCACTCTCACCCTCTTCCCTCCCACCCCCTCACTCACTCTCACCCTCCCACCCCCTCACTCACCCTCCCTCCCCCTCTCACCCCTCCCCTCACCCTCCCTCCCCTTCTCACCCCTCCCCTCCCTCTCCCTCCCTCCCTCCCCTCACCCCTCCCCTTCCCTCCCTCTCACTCTCCCCTCCCCTCACTCTCTCCTCCCTCACCACCGGGTTCGCTGCTTCTCGCCGCCGCTGCTACTGCTTGCCGCCACCTCTTACTGCCCCTCGCCGATGCCGCCTCCTCTACTGCCCCTCGCTGATGCCGCCGCCGCTGCCCCTCGCCGATGCCACCACCGCTACAGCTCCTCGCTGCCACCACTGCACCTTGCCGATGCCGCCGCCGCTCCTCGCTGATGCCGCCGCCTCTACTGCCCCTCGCCGATGCCGCCGCCGCCACTGCCCCTCGCTGATGCCGCCGCCACTGCCCCTCGCCACTGCCGCCGCCGCTGCCCCTCGCCGATGCCGCCGCCGCTGCAGCCGCCATGTTTTCAAGCAGCTGACGCTCTGCTGTGACTGACGTGCTCGCCCACACATGCGCAGTAGAGTTGATCTCTACTGCGCATTTGCGGCACGTCGGTCAACCTTCATTTATTAGGTTGATGTTATATTGTATTTTTGTAAATTGGATTTTGAAAATTGCTACTTTTATGTGTGTAACTCGATAGGGCTGAATTGTCAAGAAGTTTTATGCGCGTAAATAGGCTTTTAAAAATTGCTACAGTATAGGCTACTTTTATACAGCTCCTTAAAAAACTGCCTCATATGCGCGTAACTAGTAAATTTGTAATTTAAATGCACAGAGGCCTGGGCTATTTTAGTATGGCCATTTGCACACACAAAACCATTTTTATGTGGTAAACAACTTTGAAATTGCCCTCTAAGAATTTGTAATGTCCCACTATTGTTTTGACCTCGATATTATAACGGATATGATTTCACATGATAGAATCTTTGGCTACTCAGTTTTCAGCTTTAATTTATAAACATCAAGGCCACACTCCAATTAGTACTATAGATTTTGGTTTACTTTTTATTGATTTCCTTTTCAGCATAGATTAATTATTGAGTTTTGTGCAGCAAGCACATGGTTTTTGTCAGCCATTGCCATAGAAACTGTAAATAGCCTTCCAACAAGAGGCCAAACAGCTGTCCAAATCTGGTTAGTAAACATCCTGAAATGTCAGGGGTTTTTTTTCCCTGCATCTCTGTGAAAAATACATTTGTCAAGCTCCCAAATCAACAATTATAAAGCCAGAGCTAGAAGCTAAGCTATTTAGAAACTCAATTAATACAGGTGCCTATTCTTCATAATTAGATTAACAGATGTTATTAACAGCCTCCATGAATGGGGATGCTCTGATATCTCCTGAGATGGGGAAGATTGCTCCATCTGTTTATAGGCAACAAAATGGGAAAACTTGATCAAAGAAGTTTAATATTGAACTCACTACTTCTTTTAGCGCAAATAGCCATAGTTTATCTTCATTAGTTAAGAGGAACTGCTCTGTGTGTGTGTAACATCTGAATTATACTATGGAACATATTACTAATTGTAAATTATGATGATTTTACTATAAAGAAAGGCCATTTAACTTATGCACACTACACAGTACGCAAGCTGAACATTATAAATGCTTTTCTTCCATTGTGGAAATAAAAGCCATAGTTTACAGCTAATGAAATAATTCCCTTAGACTCAGAACTACTGGGAAATGAATGAGAGTAATTTTCTCTCTATAGACAATGGTGGAAGAGTCAGGCAGCATTCAGAACCTACTTATACTAAAAGGATCATCTATAACAACTTTGTTTCACCTTTATGGCTGCCTTGAAACATTCATGAACTGGCGGAAGAAATCTTGTTTCAAAAAAATAGCACACTGCTTAGTAACTCTGACTATCATCTTTAATGTCTCCCTGTGATGATGGAGTCTGCAGTCTGCCCAGGAAGCCACAGGTAGAGGGAGAGCAGCAGAAACTACTAGAAGAGAAGGATCTGTGCCAGGTAGGGTGCACTGGGCAATAACCTGGGCTGCCGTGAGCTGAAGGGTGATCTGGGTGCCGACGGCATCACCCCTGGTGCTGAAGAGCTGGCAAGGAGTCTATTTTCATTCAAGGTCTCATTTGTCCTAGAAAGATCATTTTAACAATTTAAAAGGCTCTGAGAGTTGGAGTCATGTGGAGAAGGAGGCCCAGGACTGCAATCCACATCTCCAGAAAGCCACTGTAAAGGAGGAAAGGAAGAAGAAATCAGAGTGAAAACCACTTGGCTTGGCTAGCAGAGGAGGTAACCCACACATCCCCGTATTCCTTTCTGCAGGAACTGCACCTGAAGCCACTCTGAAAGCAGGAATGCAGGAGGCAAGAACAAACTGTCTGAGGAGATTCTTTAAAGTTACTTTGAGCCAGGCTGTTAGGAGTAACCGATCTCCATGCAGGGAAAGGATTGGACTGGGCATACATTTGTAGTCTGGGTAACTTGAGCCCATACTCAGACTAAAAAGGAATCGAGATAACATTAGTCTGACAGAGCAAGATTTCTGTCTGATTTAAACCTCAAATGTCCTAGCTGGAAATTTTTGCTGTTGGTTTTCTCCCGTAAAAACACCATAAATTCTTAACCCTAGGTGCTGGCAGAGCCAGGTTTTATTAAGTGATGCTCCCTTTGACCTATTAATGTCTGACTGATGGACACTGATTGCTACACTGCAGTAATATTGAAAATCAATTGGCTCAGCCACTCATCTTAGGGAGGGTAGCTTTTTAAACAGCCCATATAATGGTTGAAGTCTCCATATTTTCAAAGTCTTGAATATTTTCAAAGCAAACTTGCACATGCAAGTTCACCTTGAAAATGCTTGGATAATTGGCCAAGTATGCATAACTATTCACTTGCGCAAAGTTACACCTCTTCTTCGGAGGCATAAATTACTAATTACTGTACACATCTTTTGACACATTTGTTGTCTCCTCAAATGACCTTATATAAAATTAAGAGTTGGAAACAATTCTGGTTGACTATGCCGAAAGCTTTCTGGTGAATTGGTAGAATGATATGGGACCAGATTTGAAGATGGTACCCTACTAGCATGATTTTTAAGCATGTAAATTGTATCTCCTTGTGGGACATGCAATTCAAAGTTCTCCATACGATTTATAGAGCCCCATTCTGGGCACACAGCAGAAACATGGCCCAGACAAGTAACTGTGGCAAGTGTAAGGAAGACAGAGGTATGCTACTGCATAGTCTATAGTCCTGTAGCGAAACTGCTTTCTGAGATGGTGTTATAGGCAAGGTGAGCAGGATGGTAAAGCATAATGACGGTAACTTTTAAACAGGTGCGCGGGCGCATGTGTGCACACATTTGCCGGCTCGTGTCCAGAGACGCATCCATTTTATAACATACACATGTATATGTGCACACGTTATAAAGTAGCCAGAACGAGCTTATATGTGCGGGCAAATGCCGCGTTTACCGTGTAAGTGAGGGAACTTTATAAGAGATGTGTGCCAGAACTATTCACCCTATTCCCAGTTCGTTCTCAGTTAACCCAGTTTAGAGATAGGACTTGCAACTTCCCCAGTTTAATAGCTGCCTTTCCCCCCCGTTAGCCCCGACTCTTAAAACCCCACTGGCTTGCCTATATCTTTTTGTTTTATTACTTACATGCCATCCGTAGTAGAAGTAAATTTACATGGCAGAGGACCCTAGTGCACATACAGATGAATAAGTATTTACACATAAATCTCTTGGCCAGGCCCTTATTCGCCCACACTTTGGCTCTTTATAGAAACTTTTTACTCATGTGTGCAGCAGGAGATATGCGTGTCCTGGGGCGGCTTTTAAAATCTGCTTGCTGTGCGCTGCCTGATTTGTGTGCATATCTCCCAGTTTTGGTGCACACAGGGCTTTTAAAATTCGCCTGAATGTTAATTGTGTTGAACTATGTAGTTGTTGTGATTTCAGGTCTGGTTTCAGTGTTTGAGACAGTCTCCCATAATATTTTAATGAGGAGACTGTATTCCTTTGGAATTTGTGGACAAGTACCACAGTGGTTTCAATTCTATCTTGCTGGATGTATGTTTTATGTACAAGGAGCAGCCCTGCCCCCAGCTAAGGCATGGAGGCCATAACCGGCGAGCTGCTCCACCTCTGGAGCAAGGGAGGGGGTAGTGGCTGGAGGGTTGGACCAGCAAACAGAATTTAAAGGTGAAATGGCTCACCCCCCAGCCTCTTCTTTTGGCTTTTTTTTTTTTTCTAGGGTAAGATCTTCAGCTCTTGGTATCCCTTCCCAGCCACCACCCTTTTGGGGACTTCTCAGATTTTAGAGCTTACCTTTCTGTGGTCTGTCAGCGCTCTGGAAAGTCGGATCTATTTTGTTGCCTTCAGTGCTCCGGGAGGCTGCTGCCACTTTAGTGCATCAGCCACGGCCTCTGGGCCAGCAAGGATCAGGGAATGGTTCAGAGCGCTCGCGGTCTTGGGTACTCATGGGGGATGGGTGTTTAGCCTGCCTGCCTTCTTTTTTCCGGCTGTGTTGGATAGCATGCATGGTCTTGTTTTGGCCTGTTCAAAAAAAAAAAAAAATGAGCGAGTGCGTGGCAGGCTAAAGAGTCTTGCACTAGATGGCTTTCTTGTGTAGGGAGTTCAGCAATGGGGGTTTTCATGCAGACTCAACCTTATGAACCAAGTCGGCTTGAGGGTAGCTCTGGCCAGATGAATGAGGTGCAGCTCTGGCAGGCGGTCAGTCAGTCTTTTTGTGCCTAGCAGTCCTTTGCGCTTTCAGTGCTGAGCGCAGTAGCAACTGCGCTTTTCCTCTCATCGTCATGTTGGTTTTTCATCCTTCTTCTCCCTGGCGACCCTGTTCCAAACATGTACCACTGTCCGGAAATGCTTTCGGGCATTTTCGTGGGGAGACCAGTGTGGTTCCGTTTGGCAATGAGCAGGGGGGGCCTATTGCCTTCAGGCTGACTCATGGCTCCTGACCAGGTTATTTAATTTATTTATTTATTTTTAACTTTTATATACCGACATTCTTACATCAAATGCAAATCATACCGGTTTACATTAAAACAGAAAATGCAGGAAATATATTTCCATAGTCTAATACAATGAACATTTATAACTAAAATTGTTAACAAGCCATAAAGGTAAGAACTTATTTTTTATTTTATTTATTTATTTGAGGTTCTTTATATACCGTCATTCGTTTAGTAACATCATGGTTAACATTCAACAATATTTTAGCAGCAGCAGCGCTGGAACAGATAGAAATTAGCGGCAGTGCTTTACAATTAATATTCAACTTAAGAAAGGTCATTAGGAGATTATAACAATGCTAAGTTAGAGCAGAGGAAGAATTGATACATGGCAATGCAAACAGAGATGGGGAGGAAGAGGAAAAATGAAATAGTAGAAATAAGATGATTTCATTAAAATTAATACATAGGTTAAATACATTAAGTACATTAGGCACAATAGATTACTAGGTGTCAACTTTATAAATATATTAGAAAGGAGTACATTATGTAACTCAAAAGGATAATGCATATTTACAAATTTACATAAGTTTAGTCTCAGGGAAAAGCATGAGGGGAATAGCTGGATGTGATGTTGGGTACTTTATGTGAAGGCTTTTAAGAATAACCATGTTTTTTCAATTTAAGATTTTTATTAGAAACGTCATGAACAATAAAGTGTAGCATTATTGGATACAAACGTATAAAAATACAATAAACACTGGACAAAAATGAGTTTCTATGGTGTTATTATGTATATTATACCCCCGTCCCCCTCCCCCCCATCTTGCAGAATCCATTTGGGCACAACATCCAGTACAATATATGCACACAACGTGATTAAGAGATAACGGTATCTACCATAGTCTGGGCACAAAAAGAGAGTGCTCAACATTATTCATCCTGTAATTAGAGACACTCGCCATAATTGGTAAGGCTGCCAGACCTTCTGGAAGGAGGGCAATCTATGTTGTTTGTGAGCTGTTATCTTACATAGATGATAGACCTTATCCACCCTCATTTTAATAGCCGCTAGAGAAGGTGTCACTGGACCCTTCCAGTGGCGTGCTATTTCACACCTAGTTGCTGAAACCACAAACTTAACAAACCGAGAATGATGTATATCCCCTGACGTAAGGTCCCCATTGAGAAGGGCCTGCTGCGGTGTGAGAGAAACAGTCTCCCCTATAATACCCAAAATCCAATCTGAGACAGCATCCCAGATCCGAGAAACCGTTTTGCACTCCCACCATAGATGAAAAAAGGTACCCGTTGCCCCACATCCTTTCCAACATTTGTCCTCCACCTGGGGATAGAGACGGTGAAGCCTCTCTGGGGTGTAGTGCCACCTGTAAAGTAGTTTAAATTTGTTTTCAATAACAGTGGCCGAGATTATACCCTTCCCCATCTTAGAATATATAGTATCCCATGCCTCCTCATCCAGAGTTACCCCTAAGTCGCTCTCCCACGCAGCTACATAAGCCGGAGGGGTCCGCAAATCTTGATTAAGCAATTTGTACACTTTTGATAATAAACTGGGAATCTTATCTACTGCCCTGCAGTAAGATTCGAATAGAGATACCGGAGACTGAAGATTGCTCCTTAAGCCAGAATGTGTGCTATAGGTTTGCAGTTGGAGATATCGATAACGATCCCAAGGGTCCAACCCATATTTATTCTGGATAGTCTCAAAGGGCAACCACCCATTGCTGTCCCAAAGATGACCACAGGTGGTAATCGCCTTGTCCAGCCATCCTTTATTTATTTATTTATTTATTTATTTATTAACTTTTATTTACCGACATTCGTGCAGCACATCATGCCGGTTTACAATGAACTCAGGTGGAAAATACAGTGTAATGATAAAACAATATTTATAATAATGATAGTAAATAAATAACTGGCAATAACAATTAACAATGTGGGGATGGGGAAGAGAGGAGAACAAAGGCAGATAGAGAGAAGAGAAGTAAAGGAATGAAAACTATAGGAATAGAGGGAAACTATGTACAGATGACGGAGTGCACAGGTCTCATTAACTTGAGTATAGGTATCAGTAACTTAAGTACAGGTTTCATTTACTTAAGGAGGGACTCATGAGGACTTGAAAGCCACCAGTATTACTTGGGCTAAGGTGTTCATTCGGAGAAAGGTTATTTGAGGGAGATTGAAAGGTGTACGGGGGGGTAGGGGGTAGAAGGGGGCGGTTGGGAGACAAAGGATTGGAAGGTGACTAGGAGTGAAGAGGGGTAGGGGTGGGTCTGACGGAGGGGGGGAGCAGCACTCCTTATACGCCTTCCCATTGAGGAAATCCCCGTGATAAAAGGGGGACGAGTTGATGGACCCAATCCGTTTACCCATAAGAACCTTCCACCAAGTGTACCATATTTGAACAGTATGCTGCATGGGCAGGGACATCTCTTGCATTCTCGGCCATTCAGAACGCGGTCTCCACACCAGGGAGGATAACGGGCGAACCCCCACAATCTCTTGTTCTAAAGCTATCCAAGGCTTCCCCCTCCCCGTCCTGTGCCACTCCGCCACCACTCGTAAGTGAGCTGCAGCGTGGTACCACACCAGATTGGGTACCGCTAGACCCCCGTACAGTTTAGGACGGAAAAGCACCTTACGGGCCACCCGAGGGTGTTTACCCTGCCAGATATATTTCATAAAACGTCTCTGCCATTTCACCAAAAGCCCCTCTGGTACTTTAAGAGGTAACGTCTGGAATAGGTAACAAAGCCTGGGTAAAATGTTCATTTTGAAGGCAGCTATACGCCCTAGCCATGATATATGGTAACGGCTCCATTCTTCCATTTCCTTATAGATTTTGGCCAATAATGGAGGGAAGTTGAGATTAAAAATATCCCCTTTGTTTCCAATATAAACCCCGAGATATTTTAGTTTATCTTTGGCCCATCAAAAAGGGAAAGCTGCCTGAAGCCCAGAAACCTGAGCACTTGATATGGAAATATTAAGAATCTCAGTTTTATCCCAATTTATGGAATAACCAGACACTTTACTAAAAGATTTAATAAGATCTACCACCACTGGGAGAGATCGCAAAGGGTTAGTGAGTGTTAAAATCACATCATCAGCAAACATAGCCAGTTTTGATGAGAAGGCCCCCACTTCAATGCCAGTTATGGCCGCTGTCTCCCTGATTTTCTGTGCTAGTGGTTCTATAAAGATGGCAAATAATAAAGGGGACAGAGGGCACCCTTGCCTCATTCCCCTTTCCACCGGGAACTATGTGGAGTATCCTCCATTCACTTTGATACATGCTTTAGGCCCCTCGTACAATCTTTTTATCCACTGAATGAAAAAATGACCAAATCCCATAGAAGCTAGGGTCTGAAAAAGAAACGGCCAATGTACCAAATCGAAGGCTTTTTCAGCGTCCATTGCCATTAATAAAAATGGAAGCTTACTGCGTTTAGCCCACCAGAGAGAGTCTATGACTTTCCTAACGTTATCAGAGGCCATACGCCCCAGGATAAAACCCGCTTGATCGGGGTGAATCAGGTGCGCAATATGATGGTTGAGCCGATTGGCCAATATCTTAGCCAATAACTTAAGATCGATGTTTAACAGAGAAATGGGCCTATAGGAGCCACACTGTGTGGCATCTCTGCCTGGCTTTGCTAATATGGTTATCCCCGCTACATTGGAGTTAGAAGCTAAGTGACCCTCTTCCCTTAAGGCATTAAACATCCGTGCCAGGGGACCTGAAAGCTCATCTGTAAAACATTGATAGAACCTGGCTGTAAAGCCATCCAATCCAGGGGATTTGTTCACTTTCAGCTGTTTAATGGTGAGCGAGACTTCCAAGGGAGTTATAACAGCATCCAATGCCGCACTCTGACTCTCCATTAAGCGGGGAAGCGATACACCACGTAAAAAAGCCTCGATGTCCTCTGAAGCAATATTGGGATTTCTTTGGTATAAAGTAGCATAAAATCTTAGGAAACGGGACCAAATATCCTCATTTGAAGTAAGAGGGATGCCCTTTTCATCCTTAATTTTAGTGATAAGGTTCTGCATACCTTTCACTTTTAACTTATTGGCCAGAATCTTACCCGCCTTGTTACCCCCTTCAAAATATGTTTGCTCCACCCGCTCCATATCAAGCGCTATCTGGGCAGCGTCCAAGGCTGCAATTTGTGAGCGGCAGCTATCAATCTGTTCCCTCACTTTCTCAGTTGGCCTTTGTTGATGTTGTTGCTCAAGTGTCACTAACTTACTCATAAGTGCCGCTCGTTCCTGACTCTCCGCTTTCTTAACAAATGAAGCTCGGGCAATAAGCTCACCTCGCACCACCGCCTTCAGACAATCCCATAATGTTATAGGAGAGATATCTGGTGACTCATTAAATTGTAAATATTCCTTGATATGTTGTTTACACTTGGACACAAACATGTTATCCTCCAGTAGGCCATCATTCAGCTTCCAGAACCTCTGACCCCTGTCATATAAGGGAAACGCTAAATCCACCCACAATGGAGCATGATCAGACCACGTAATTGCATCTACTGTGGCTTTGACCACACGATGGAGAAATCCCCTATCCACAAAAATGTAATCAATCCTCGTATACAGATTATGGGGATTGGAATAAAATGTATATTCCCTCCTTTGTGGAAATAAAAAACGCCACGTGTCCTCTAATTTGAAATGATGGAGGAGCTTGATTAGGCTGCCCCTGTCTTTCTTAGGGATAGAACCCCTACCTACTGAAGAATCCATTTTGGGGTTAAGCAGGATATTACAATCCCCAGCCATGATAAGATGGCCCTCGAGTTGGTTCTGAACAGTGTGAAGCAGTTTATCAAAAAAGGCTGCCTGACCTGTGTTAGGGGCATACACATTTACCAGCGTATATTTTTCCCCCGCAACCTGAATAATAAGCAGGAGGAACCGACCTTCAGGATCAGGTACACACTTAATGAATTCGAAAGCAAAATCCTTCTGGAACATAATCCCCACCCCAGCATAACGTGCAGACTGAGTACACGCCGCCCAATACTGTTGTGGGTAATGTGGCGAGCGCATTAGGTGCTCATATCGTCGTTTCAGGTGAGTCTCTTGTACCATGGCTACAGCCACATTGCCCCTTTGTAGTTCTTTAAATAAAAGTTTACGTTTGCGTGGCGAGTTTAATCCTTTCACATTTAAGGATAATAGTCGGAAAGTCGTCATGGCAATAAATCAAAATGAGAACACATGCAATCCTGCCCAGCGCTGTTCTGTCTCTGATCTCCAGTCCACAAAGAAATAGCCCGACCCATGGTAGAAAGCGGAGTCCGGTGTGCACAGTACTCAGGGTCCTGCAAGAATGTGAAACCCCAACGAATAACCATGTTTTAAGTTTCTGCTTGAATTTTTTTGGGCATAGTTCCTGACGAAGATCAGGTGGCAAACTGTTCCAGCAGGAGGGGCCAGCTATGGCAAAGGCACGTTTTCTGGTTGTGTCGAGTCTGGTAGTTTTGTGAGGGGGTAATTGGAGTGTGGCTGCATGTTGCGGTCTGGGGGTTCTGGAGTGTTTGCGGAACTGAATGGCATTATTGAGCCAGATCATGTTCTCAGTGTATAGGGTCTTATGTATTAGTGATAGGACTTTGAAGGTGATTCTTTGAGCAACAGGTAGCCAATGAAATTCTTTAAGTATGGGAGTGATATGATCTGACCTTCTTGTATTGGTGAGGATGCGGGGCCGCAGCATTTTGTAACATTTGCAGCGGTAGGATGGTGGAATTGGGAAGGCCTAACAGGAGGGCGTTACAGTAGTCAATTTTAGCAAATAATAGGGTTTGAAGCACTGTGCGGAAATCACACTGGTATAGGAGGGGTTTTAGTTTCTTAAAGGTGTGCAGTTTGAAGTATCCATCTTTTATAGTATTATTGATGTGTTTTTTAAAATTAAGATGGCTGTCTATAGTGACACCTAGGTTTTTGACATTTTCAGTAGAGATGGCCAAAGGGAGAGGAGAGAGTGTGGAGGATTCTTTGTTGTTGCCTTTGTTGGGGGAGATTATCATGAGTTCGGTTTTGTCAGGATTGATGGCTAAGTTGATGCTGGTGAGGAGCGCGCTAATGTCTGAGAGGGCAGTTTCCCATTTTTTGAGGGCATTGGTCAGCGAGTCAGTGATTGGGATGACAATTTGTACATCATCAGCATAGATGAAGTACAAGAAACCAAGTTCAGAAAGGAGGTGACAGAGGGGGAGGATGTATATATTAAATAGGGTAGAAGATAGGGCAGAACCCTGGGGTACTCCATGGTTTATGTTGTATAGTTGTGATTCTTTGTCCCCAAAGTAGACTTTGTATTGTCTATCTTGAAGATAGGATTCAAACCAGCGCAGTGGGGTATTAGCTATACCTATTTCACTGAGACGGGAGATGAGGATATTGTGGTTTATGGTGTCAAATGCTGCCGATATATCAAGCATGGCTATGAGGTAGGAGTGCCCTTTGTCAAGCCCAGTGAGGACGGCGTTGGTGAGTGAGATGAGAAGGGTTTCGGTGCTAAGATGCATACGAAAGCCAAATTGAGTAGGAGCGAGAAAATTATGCTTTTCCAGGTAATCTGTAAGTTGTGTGTTTACAATTTTTTCAAGAATTTTTGCTAGGAAAGGTAGATTGGAAATGGGCCAGTAATTAGAGAGGTCGGAGGGCTCAGCTTTGGGTTTCTTTAGTATGGGTTTAATGATGGCTTGTTTCATTGGGGTAGGAACTTCACCATGGGTAAGGGAACAATTGATAATATTAGCAATGTGTGGAGCAATTATTTCAGGGATAGATATGAGGAGTTTTGTAGGTATAGTGTCACTAGGGTGTGTGGCTGGCTTCATTTTTTTAATGGTGTTTTCAATTTCTAAGGAGCCGGTGAGATCAAAGGAATTGAAGGTGGCATGATGTATATTGGGGATGGGTTTGGCAGGAAGATTGTTGTTAGGAAAATGGGTCATGATTTTTGCGATTTTCTCATGAAAGAATTTGGCAAGTTCTTCAATTCTCTTTTCAGCATCTTTGTCCATGCAGGGTGTAGTATTGGGTTTTGTCAATTGGGCTACATATGCAAAGAGCGCATTTGAGTTAAATTGCAAATCATGAATTCTTTTGGCATAAACTTGGAAAAAAAGGTTAATTAACAGAAAAAATAAATGAAAGAATTTTAAATGAAGCACAAAGGGTTGCATTAAAAATAATAATAAATAAATAAAAAACACCAGAGCCGCGCATTTTAGTGGTGATTATTGAGGAGCATGTGGGTAAGGGTTGCACATGGGCTGATGGTTTCCCATGCCATGTTGCTCCCCTTCTGCTTGCTGCACCAGAAGTGCAAGACTGGAGAAAGGTTAGTGACAGGTTCTGCTGAAGGAAGCAAGAGGCAGCCTTGGGCCATAGTTTGCGGGTCCTCTACCCCTCTACATGCTCCGAACCATGCTGTGTCTGAGGTCAAATAGCTGCAGATATATTAAAAAAAAAAACAGAAGTGGCAGCATGTTATAGCCCATGCTCAGCATCACTGGACCTTCAGAGTGTGGCCCTAGAGCGGTCATTATTTCTGGCAATGGCCTATGGCCAATGGTGTGGAGATGATCCTGGTCAGCAAGCTCGAAGCGGACTGTGTTGCTGGGCTGGGTAGGGGGCCTAAACTTGGATGAGGGGAGGCAAGATCATGTCATGGGTTAGGGAGGGATTTTGATGGCCTTTTTGGTGCTGTGGCAGCATGGGGAGTTCTCACGATGGCTGCTCGCAGTGGCTATAGCTCTGTGCCTTCCTGTTTCAATTTTGCTGGTGGTATTTTTATTTTTCATTTTATTTCCTGCTGCTACTGCAGTGGGACATTCGATGACTGGGAAGGCGAGTTTTAAAAAGAACAACCCAGCTTTATTATTTTCTTTTAAGCAAAGAAATTTGGAGCATGGCAGTGATTGCATACAATGCCCTGGGGATGGCTTAATAGAAACCTTGAAACATAGAAATGACAGCAGAAAAGGACCAAATGGTCCATCCAGTCTGCCCAGCAATCCCACGGTAGCATCTGCTTTGCAGGTTACCCCCATGCTTAACAGACCACATGAGTCGGGCCATTGTTGGTTGCTGTTTGAATCCAATTCCCCGCCACCCCTTTCCCTTGAAGCACAGAGCGATGTTGAGTTGCATCAAAAGTATCAGGTTTATTGGTTAAGGATAGTAACCACCGCATCAACAAGTTATCCTCATGCTTGTCTCGCCAGACTGTAGAAGTCGGGGTCCTCGTTGATTGCTCTCTGAATCCAATCCCTCTTTTCTCACATTTGCTAGGCATGGGAATTGTAAGCAATATTTCCATCGTTTTATTCCCCTGGTGATAATTTTCCCTTTATTAGATCTCAGAAACATTTTGCATAAAGGGCTAGCTGTTTGATAGTGCTAATGCCCTTATCATGGGGCTTGAAAGTGGCCTTCACGGGCTAATAATTGCTGCCATAAAAAAAAAAAAAGCACCCTAGTCCTGCATTATTGGAAATTCACATTTTACCCTTTCTAGTACTTTCCTGATCTTGTGGAGTTATGTCATATCCCCCCCCCTCCCCCAACATATCCATGATGCACAGGACTAGCCTCTTTGCTCAGGGTGCTGTCTCACCATGGAGCGATGAGGAGGCAATGTGACATTCTCTAATTTGTTCGCCATTCCCTTCCTGGTAGTTCCCAGCATTCTGTCTGCTTTTGACTGCCGTGGCAAAATGAGCCAATGATTTGGATGTTTTCTCCACTGTGACTCCTGAATCTTTTCCTGGCAGTGGTTCCTGCTGTGGAGCTTGACGTTGTGTGACCACAGCATGGATTGTTTTCCTTGTGTGTTTCGCCTTGCACTTGTGCAGATTGAATTTTTATCTGCTATTTGGATAAGAACATAAGAAAATGCCATACTGGGTCAGACCAAGGGTCCATCAAGCCCAGCATCCTGTTTCCAACAGTGGCCAATCCAGACCATAAGAACCTGGCAAGTACCCAAAAACTAAGTCTATTCCATGTAACCATTGCTAATGGCAGTGGCTATTCTCTAAGTGAACTTAATAGCAGGTAATGGACTTCTCCTCCAAGAACTTATCCAGATACCTGGTCTTATTTATTTATTTATTTAGGATTTTTATATACCGACATTCTCGATACAAATATCGAATCAGGTCGGTTTCCATAGAACAAAACTGTCGCGGTTAAGGCGTTACAATAAACATTTTCTGAACATAAGAACATAAACATAAGTTACAATAAAAACATGTTACAATAAACAGATGTTCTGAACATAAGAACATAAATATTCAATAGACAACAATAACTCGTCAAATAACGTGAGTAAATGGAGAAAATAGCTAAAAATAGACGGTGAGTTAAATTGGGATGAGCAAGTGACAGTGAACAATGTTGATGGGCATAAATATGAGTAATGCATGAGCTAAAGAACTAATACATCAACAAGGGAGTCTTTCAAAACAAGTGTGCTGTCCAGATAAGTCGTAATCGGGCCTTGAGGGGATATGGGCGGTCATGGAACTTATAGTGGACTATTTTGCTCTTTGACCTGGTCTTCCGGTATCTGAGGAGGCTCTGGCAGTTTCTTACAATCTGCTTGTGATTTAAGTACTCTGAATAATTAGTGTATGATTCTAATGTGGTTCTTTGGTAGCAGCATATTTTTAGCTCATTACCATATCAGCTTGCCCCTACACTCCAACGCAGATGAACACCGCTGCCATCCCACACCATGATGCAAATGAAAATATTTGATGGATGTACACAGCAGCCAGGCACTACCATATGGTTGGAAGGCCTTTTTGTTTCAGCGCATGTGCTCGTTGGAATAAAAGCAGAACTTCAGTCACATTTCTTCAGCCAAGAGCACTGTAGTGAAGAAGCAGGTAGCCCATGAAGCAGGCATAGTATGGTAGTCCCATTTGCTTGTCATTAGGGTGTTAGGCACAATGGATAGTGGGGCTGGATAGTAATGATGGCCGAGAGGGACCATATGGTTCATCCAGTCTGCCCAACAATTTCTTGTGGTAGTGACTGCCGCTCCATGCAGGTTATGCCTGTGCTTCTGTGAAGGGTATTGGCTGCCATCTCGTGAGGGTTACCTCCAAGCCTTATGTTAAGGTAACAAGATTTACATTCATAACCAAGCAGCTGCGAAACCCATAACAGAAAATTATGGCTAGCAACATTTTCAGGGTAAGCATAAGAACATAAGAACATAAGAAAATGCCATACTGGGTCACACCAAGGGTCCATCAAGCCCAGCATCCTGTTTCCAACAGTGGCCAATCCAGGCCATAGGAACCTGGCAAGTACCCAAAAACTAAGTCTATTCCATGTTACCGTTGCTAGTAATAGTGGTGGTTATTTTCTAAGTCAACTTAATTAATAACAGGTAATGGACTTCTCCAAGAACTTATCCAATCCTTTATTAAACACAGCTATACTAACTGCACTAACCACATCCTCTGGCAACAAATTCCAGAGTTTAATTATGCGTTGAGTGAAAAAGAACTTTCTCCGATTAGTTTTATATGTGCCACATGCTAACTTCATGGAGTGCCCCCTAGTCTTTCTATTATCCGAAAGAGTAAAAAAAATGATTCACATCTACCCGTTCTAGACCTCTCATGATTTTAAACATCTCTATCATATCCCCCCTCAGCCGTCTCTTCTCCAAGCTGAAAAGTCCTAACCTCTTTAGTCTTTCCTCATAGGGGAACTGTGTTATGGCCACCGGTGGCGGCAAGCTGCGACCGGGGCCAGCCACTCACCGGGGTGGCAGACCGCTCCGTTCGCGGTGACCGCACTGGCTTCGGCGGGTTCGTCCCGCGTTGGTCCCTGCTGCTTCACCTAACATGGCCGCGGCGTCGGCCGTCCTCCTGCTCGCGTTTGGCTCCACCCCCCGCTGGTTTCCCCTAGAGCCGCGCGCGGCAGAAGATAATCCTTAAAGGAGCCACTACAGGAAATTAGATTGGCTCCTTCCTGCAAGCTCCAGCTGTGAGAGAGTATTTAAGGCAAGGCCTGCACCTCAGACCTTGCCTTGGCTTCTTGGCTCCTGGTTGTTCCTAAGTTTGGTTCCTGTGCCTGATCCTCCGTATTTTGATCCTTGACCGGCTGTGGTGTATTCTCTGGCTCTCGACCCCTGGACCAGCTGTGGTGTATTCTCTGGCACTCGACCCCTGGACCGACTGAGGAGTTCCTTAGGCTCTGATTGGACTGTTCATACCTCTGATCCCACGACCTGCTGGAGGCGCCAGCTCAGCTCTACCTTCCATGACTCTTTGGAGACATCTACCTCTAATCCCACGACCTGCTGGAGGCGCCAGCTCAGCTCTACTTTCCACGACCCGTTGGAGACGTCTACCTCTGATTCCATGACCTGCTGGACGCACCAGCTATCAGGACCACACAACCTGCAGGAGGCGCCTGCATCCAGATCTCCTGGTCTTCCATCTTGTGAGAGTCCTAGACTTGGCCTCGCCTTCCAGCGACTAGACGTTCGTTCTTCGCTGGACCAAGGGTTCACATCCCAAGTCATAACAAACTGTTCCATTCCCTTTATCATTTTGGTAGCCCTTCTCTGTACCTTCTCCATCACAATTATATCTTTTTTGAGATGCGGCAACCAGAATTGTACACAATATTCAAGGTGCAGTCTCACCATTGAGCGATACAGAAGCATTATGACATTTTCCGTTTTATTCACCATTCCCTTCCTAATAATTCCCACATTTTTTTTGACTGCCGCAGCACACTGAACCAATGATTTCAATGTGTTATCCACTATGACGCCTAGATCTCTTTCTTGGGTAGTAGCACCTAATATGGAACCTAACATTGTGTAACTATAGCATGGGTTATTTTTCCCTATATGCATCACCTTGCACTTGTCCACATTAAATTTCATCTGCCATTTAGATGCCCAATTTTCCAGCCTCACAAGGTCTTCCTGCATTTTATCACAATCTGCTTGTAATTTATCTACTCTGAACAATTTTGTATGATCTGCAAATTTGAGTACATCACTCATCGTATTTCTTTCCATAGCATTGTGTGCTTGGCAATGCTTCTTAATCAGGCCCCCTCAGAATGACCTTGCATCTACAGGAGATGTGCAGAATATGTTACCACAGCGGATCCAGAATTGGGGCCACTGTGATTTGGCCATTTTTTTTTTTTGTCTGTGCAATTTGATCGTATCGACAGAGCTGTCCAGTTATCTTGTTCTCCCAATCTCTTATAGCACCCAGACATTGTTTTACTCTGTCTCAGCATTCTCTTGATAGTGGGCTCCTATCACATCGCCTTTGAGAGAGCACATGGCAGGTTTTGGCGTGCAGCAAGATCTTTACACATCTAAGATGTCAGTATGGATCTTCTCGCTTATTATCATACTTTTAGCTCATTTTCCAGCTGAACTATCTTCTTTCAGCATTAATGTTCTCTTAAATTTGCTTTGTTGTAACAGGATATCTTTGGTGTTGATCCCATGCTGCTTGATTTCCGTTTCATGGAGAGGCCATGGAATGCATCCAGTACTCAATAAACAAAGGGCCACCATTGGCTTCCAGTGATTGGTTCATCAGGTTACATCAATGAATCTTGCGGGATGGGAGTCAGAAGGATGGCCATCCAGTAAAGGTTTTATTACCTCTTCATCAGCATGTGGCTTCCCCCTTTAGGAATTTGGGCTCATGGCCAGAGGTATGGCAGGTAATATTGCCACTTTGATAAATTAATGCAGGATTATAAATCATCCATCATCTTGGTTTGGCAGTCATGCATTTGTGGTCAGATACCTTTCTCAGCATCCCTGCGTCAATATAGGTTTGGCGATCTGAGTAGCTTGGTATAAGGGATACTCATTATCCCTGATGCCTTCTATGCTCTAGCATTTGCATGCCTGCATTTTCCAAGACCAGTGCATATTATTACGTTTTTATAAAGTAATTTGTGTCAGGCTATAACAATAGTTGTCCTTGCACTCCAGATTTTATTTTCTCTTCCAGGAAGATTGTTCACAAGATGGCATTATAGCTTATGGAAGGGTGATTTATATATGCTTATAATCTAGTCTTTTGGAGTATGAACAATGATTCATATTCTTAATAACCTAATGGGTCTTGTATAATCATTGGTCCGAAGCATAAATAAAGTGTTTACCTTCAAAACATGCAATTTTAAGAATTAGAGTGCAAATATCTAATAAAGTGTACTTCCCCTCATTTTTTCTTTTTCTCTTTTTTTCTTTTCTTTTCCCGTTTCTTTATCCAACCCCGTCAAACCAAAGAACGAGCCCAACACGATATCATGTTTCGCTGTTGCTGCTTCAGGGGCTATGAATGAAATTCTCAAAAACTTGAACAAACATAAATTGTATAGAATTCCACAGAAGGATTTACATAATAACTTTTTCTGAAAGGAATAATAAACAAAAATAAATGCCACTTCACATGGGAGATTATTTTGTTACAGGATCGACAAAAAGTACTTCCTAGATGCTAGATAACTTCTCAAGTGTGCCAAAACATCATTTGAAAGGCCCCTGCGCATGGACGTTTTTAACATCAATATTGGTGGGCATAAATGTCATGAGTGACATCCTGATTGAATTATGTAGCCAATTGTGAAAAATATTGAGAAAATTAAAGAAAAACATTCCACTCAATTTCTTTATTGTCCCTATGGGGTGACTGCTTCTAACTGGAAAATCCATTTCTGTTCCTGCTGGATTAATCTTCAAACACTCTCTCCCCTTCCCTCCCGCCAATGTGCCAAAACATTTTCCGAAATGGTTCAACAATACTCGTTGAAATCATGATTATGCTGAAGGAAATGGTTGACCAGGGGGGCATCTTCTTTTCACTTTTTAAGGCGGTTTCTATGTTCAATCAGTTGTGTCTTGATTTTCTTTTTAGTCATACCGACATACTTGAGGTTGAATGGGCAAGTGATCAGGTGGATAACGAATGATGACGTGCACGTTACATCGGATGGTAACTTACTTGCCTGAAGGTAGTGAAATGTGTGTGCAAGATAATTTTATTTTACAAATATCACAATTGCATACATTAGGCTCAACTAGCTTTTGATCAGGAGCTCATATGACACGTATGACACAATCTCTAATGTTACAGCCCCTAGAATAAGCAATCCTTAGGTGTGAAGAGAAAATAGGATTCACTTTTTGAAAAGGGCAGCAGTTCTTATGTATAGTATTACTAATAAAAGCTGATAGTGTCAAGTGTTTGAGGACCAAGGTCTGAGGGTTCAAATCCTGATGGGAAAGGTTTTACAAAAAGATGTTCCCAGTGGTTAAACAAAGCTCTTTGGTAAGCTGATCAAATGCATGAAATTGGATAACCCCTATTGAGGAATCTAGAGGCCATTTTCAATGCTTGGTCTTGACTAAAAGGAAAATCAAGACGCAGATGATTGAACATAGAAGCTGCCTTAAATACTGAAAAGAAGATACCCTCCAGGTTGACCATTTCCTTCAGGATAATCATGATTTCAACGAGTGTTGTTGGACCATTTCAGAAAATGTTTCGGTACATTGGAGGGGGGGTAGAGATAGAGGTAGAAGATTAATCCAGCCAGGACAGAAATGGATTTTCCAGTTACAAACAGTCACCCCCATTGTGACTGAATAAAGAAATTGAGTGGAATATTTTTCTTTAATTTTCTCAATATTTTTCACAATTGGCTACATAATTTTATCAGGACGACACTCATGCCAGTTACACCCACCAACATTGACATTAATAACCACTTCCATACGACATTTTGGTTCACTTAAGAAGTTATCTGGAATCTGGAATCTAGTAAGTAGCTTTTCTCGATCCTGTGACAAAATAATCTCCCATGTGAAGTGGCATTTATTTTCCTTTCAGAAAAATGTATGCTTGTTCAAGTTTTTGAGAATTTCATTCATAGCCCCTGAAGCAGCAACAGCGAAACATGATATTGTGTTGGGTTCGTTCTTTGGTTTGACAACGTTGGATAAAGAGATAGAGAAAGAAAAGAGAAAAAGAAAAAATGAGGGGAAGTACACTTTAATAGATAGTTGCTCTCAAATTCTTAATTGCATGTTTTGAAGGTAAATACTTTATTTATGCTTCGGACCGATGATTATACAAGACCCATTTGTTTATTAAGAACATGAATCATTGTTCATACACCTAGGGTGGTATGAAGGTCCATTTACAATAACCATTTATTGCATTTATGATATGATTTATTTGGCCTAGCAACACGTTTTTGTTGCAGCATTTTTGTTCGTGATTTATAATCTAGTTTCTAGCATATGCACGATAGCATTTGAAGGACCCTGGGAAGTAACTCTGAAATATTATAGACTGGTAATCGCCCAGTGTTTGCTAATATATTTGCTAAGCTGATTGGTTATAAGTTCTTCTGTTTGATCTTCCAGCTCTTGCAACCTCGCACTATACAATAGTTTACATCTTACGGCAAGGTCTCCAGACCAAACATTAGACAATTTAGCACTATTCATCTATGCTCTAGAAATGAGTTCAGTGGAACCCTGGCAGTTGGGATGATTCAGGACTACCATATTCGCATTCAAATATAGCATATCTCATGTAATAAACTCCATAGATTTCAGGATAGAGAGCTTGACAGGCATATTCCAGAATGGAGGCAATCACATAGGTTGGTGACAACATGCAGTATCCTCCTATGGATTTTGGAGGGATGGTACTATCGCCAAAGCAGTATGCATTTTGGATAAGATATTGAACAAGAGCATTAAAAGCTTTTAAAGCTCTAGGCAGCATCAGTGGTTGGAAGATATGGCCACAGCTGGGTTGGTGAGGTGTCACTACCATGGGCTTGTGGCGGGGGTTTAATCATTACTCAGGGTGCACGGTATGTGTAATTATTGAAAGTTGGCTGGGTAGAGAATACCAAGTAGCAAGGTATTCATGCTCCTATGTTATATTGGTGGATGACAGTGAGATGAGTTGACTGTCAAGTCTTCATCTTCAATGGCCAGGATTGGCCTGCGCATCACCCAAAATTGTGTTGGCATGCTTAATGAGTGACAGCTCTTTTACGGAGCAAGACTTCAGTACACTGCTGAATGCAGGATAACCTGAGGGGCAAGGCTTCAATGGCCCTGTGTCTCCCAACAGCGCTACATTGCTGTAGCATACTATAGAGCTCTTTGAAATTGGAGCATGGCTTCGACAGCCCTGTATCGACAATAGTGCTACATTGCAGTAGCAGGATCCTATGGAGCATTTAGTGAATTAAAATACAGCAGGTCACTCCTGGGGTTTGAGAATATTTTAGTAATTGATGTTTTGTAAATTGAATGAATATTAGCAATTGTATGCAATGACCTATGTAGTGGCCATATCAATCCAATAAAGATCTTCATTCAAATAATAGACTGATATTTGTTTCTTAGAGGTGTGAATCATGTGATTGATCGTCTTAATGATCGATTTTGGCTGGGGGGGGGGGAGGGAAATTTTATCGTCGTTTTTTTTTTTTTTTAAATCGTTAAAAATCGTAAATCGAGGGAGGGCGGGAAAACCGGCACACCAAAAAAACCCTAAAACCCACCCTGAACCTTTAAAACAAATCCCCCACCCTCCCGAACCCCCCCAAAATGTTTTAAATTACCTGGGGTCCAGTGGGGGGGTCCCGACGCGATCTCCCTCTCTGGCCACGGCTGCGTTGAGAAATGGCGCCGGTGGCCCTTTGCCCTTATCATGTGACAGGGCAAAGGTAGCGCCAGCGCCATTTTGGTTCCTGGCTCTACCTTTGCCCTCACTATGTCATACGGGCGACCGTCGCCCGTATGACATAGTGAGGGCAAAGGTAGCGCCGGCGCCATTTTGAAGATTGGCAATACAGCCCGCGTGCAGCAGGTCGCTCCCGGACCCCCACTGGACTTTTGGCAAGTCTTGGGGGGGTCAGGAGGCCCCCCCAAGCTGGCCAAAAGTCCCTGGGGGTCCAGCGGGGGTCCGGGGGCGATCTCCTGCACGCATGACGTCGGGAGCCAGGAACCAAATTGGCACCGGCGCTACCTTTGCCCTGTCACATGATAAGGGCAAAGGGCCACCGGCACCATTTCTCAACGCAGCTGTGGCCAGAGAGAGAGGGAGATCGCGTTGGGACCCCCCCCCACTGGACCCCAGGTCATTTAAAACATTTTTGGGGGGGTTCGGGAGGGTGGGGGATTTGTTTTAAAGGTTCGGGGTGGGTTATCTCGTCGGGTACTATACTGTCCATAATAATACATTGCTAATACAGTATTATAAAATTGTTTTGTTAAAAAATTGTAGGTACTTGGTACCTGTTATAACACATTGTAATCAAATTTGTATGTAATACCTTGGTATATGTTTTCAGTACATGTGGAGGTATAAGGATTGTTAGTCTACATGATGTATTTTAATGTGAGATTGTGGTGTGGGGTATGTTAAGTATGACTGGTATGTATGAAGGTGAGATGTGATTATTTTAATGTGGGAATCTCTATTAGCACATAGCGGAACCTATATAATATGTATTTTTGAAATTATTGTTAAATAAAATTGAATATACAAAATTTGTTTGGCATTAGAATGTGCTGAGTTCCTCTGGTTTAGTAGTATATTGACTTTAGCAACAGAGGTATGCACAAGTGTATATGTCCTTTTAGTAAGTGACATTTTATTAATAAAAACAGACTTCTGCCTTTCTTTGTTTGAAGAATCCATTTCTGTTTCAAACTCCAGGCTGATGAACCTTTTCTGGTCACTGGCTATGCCCTTTTATCACCATCATAAGGGAGTAACTACCAACAAGCCTAAAAACTTGAGTATTGTAATACAAAAGCTACCTGGCCTCTCTGTCATGTGATGGACATCTGCTACAACTACCCCCTCCCCCAGAAACAGCCTTATAGACTAAGATAGTTCTCTTGTTTGGGTTATCATTTACAGGCCTTTTGTGTGTATTATCAATATCTCTGTAGATCTGAAGCCCGTTTCACAAAACTACAGTCTGTTGAACCTTTTGTGATTTAATGGTTCCTGATCATTGTTTCTCCCTGATTAGATCATGAGTCCAGACATCTATCCGCACCTGCATCATTACAATATCCACCCCCCCCCCCTCCTTTTGTTCATGAAAAGGTAGTGTGTTATCAAAATCTCTTTAGGTCTTGGGGGTACTTTACAAAATGTAGACTGATGTGCTTTAAGAGCCACCCTCTGTGTATTCCTTCATCCCACCCACACAGCATTCCTAAAAAAAAAAAAAAGATTGTGTATTATAACACAAAACCATCTGCCCTAAACTGTCATGTGTTGAACACCTGTATTATCTACAACAGCCACACCTTTTGGGAAAGGCCTTTCTCTCATGAATGACTTGTCATCCTGGTCTCTTTTTTTCCCTTCCAAACAGTATCTCATCCTGATTAGATTAACCATTTACCAATCTTGAGTCCAGACAACTTCCCCCACACTTAGCTCATTGCAATGTTCGTTCCTTAATGAAATAGTTGCTGTATCAAACATTTTACAGGCTGTGCATTGTTATCAATGACACTTAATAAAACCATAAGATATCCCCCTTTTGTAGCCCCCCAAAAACTTCCATAGATCCTTAAATCATGATTAACACATTTTGTTAATTCTGATATATTTATTAGTTGCTTTTATTAACTAATTTATACACATGGCAAAATTTATTAAATATTACAAAGTATTTCATTGTCAATTCACGCTTCTGAAAATACAGATAAGAAAAACATTACTAGCAAACAAAGTGTTTTATTATGCATTTTTAAAAAAGGACTGGTGCTTTCTCCCATAGATGATGGCATTTATATATTTTATCATTAAAACCTCATCTGTAGGTTTAAGCAAGCTGTTTAGTTTTTGAACAGGATTTTCAGCAGTTTTCATGCTGTGGATAAGATATATGACCAGATTCAAATCGTCATTGTTTAGGCTTAATATGCCTCTTTTATATACGGCTAATACAATAAGATTCAAAACATGTTCTAGGCACAACCTGTTACAAGCGGCCCTTAATTTTTCCTGGGTGTCAGAGGCAGTCAAATAAACACAACGATGGTCATCCTGACTCGGTTCATCAATAAGACACCCGTCGTAATTATCATGCTGTATGCTGGCCAGACACTTTGTAAGAATGCTATACACAGCCACCCTTACGATTGATCTAAATGTCGTTTTTCAAAAAAGACCATGTACCGGTGGGGATTTCGGAAACCCTATATAGCTCTACCAGCTGAAACCGTGCACATCTTCAGGTTTGATCTTTTTTTTTTTTTTTTATCACCTTCTGAGTCTGGTGGTTCTTTGATATTTGGGCAGAAACAACACATACATTTCATTCTGATATCTGATGTGTCCCCATATTCTTCTGTTTGTAAAGATCCTTCATTTTCCTATAAAACATAATATAAACATTAAATTAACACCTCTTCTAAACAAACTCTATTATAGATAGTTTCCAAACACACCACTCCTAAAATGCATAATTACAAGGAAAGAGATTTTTTCTTACCTTACACTCAAGCTTTTCCAACAAATAATCTGCTTTGGCATCTAATGCGGTATGGTGCAGCTCTGTATCTGCAGAGTCCATACCATTTTCATTGACCAGGTCCGGATCTGTGAATCAAAAAGCTTTTGTCCCAATGGTAGTTCATCAAAATCTGGCCCAGTGCTTTCTTCTTCTGCCCTCCATTTTCGTTTATGGCACTTCTTTAGTTTTGGCTGCTGCTGCTTGCTTTCCATTTCCAGCCATTTAGGTGTCTCATACACAGCCATTATTTTATTTTCAGGGTCACAAAGCTAAAAGCTTTTTGTGAGGGGAACATCTACCCCCCCCCCCCCTCCCTTCTGCCTGAAGATTGTTCTCACATGATCACTATCACATGCTTACTTCTATATCCAGTCTTGCAAGTTTGAGCATGCCTATGCAAAGGGGGGTTTTATACCAGCAAAGCTACCTATAGAGCCTGGGTCATAATACATTTAAGAACATAAGAACATAAGAAAATGCCATACTGGATCAAACCAAGGGTCCATCAAGCCCAGCATCCTGTTTCCAACAGTGGCCAATCCAGGCCACAAGAACCTGGCAAGTACCCAAAAGCTAAGTCTATTCCATGTTACCATTGCTAATGGCAGTGGCTATTCTCTAAGTGAACTTAATAGCAGGTAATGGCCTTCCCCTCCAAGAACTTATCCAATTCTTTTTTAAACACCGCTATACTAACTGCACTAACCACATCCTCTGGCAACAAATTCCAGAGTTTAATTGTGCGTTGAGTAAAAAAGAACTTTCTCTGATTAGTTTTAAATGTGCCCCATGCTAACTTCATGGAGTGCCCCCTAGTCTTTCTATTATCCGAAAGAGTAAATAACCGATTCATATCTACCTGTTCTAGACATCTCATAATTTTAAACATCTCTATCATATCCCCCCCTCAGCTGTCTCTTCTCCAAGCTGAAAAGTCCTAACCTCTTTAGTCTTTCCTCATAGGGGAGCTGTTCCATTCCCCTTATCATTTTGGTAGCCCTTCTCTGTACCTTCTCCATCACAATTATATCTTTTTTTAGATGCGGCGACCAGAATTGTACACAGTATTCAAGGTGCGGTCTCACCATGGAGAGATACAGAGGCATTATGATATTTTCCATTTTATTCACCATTCCCTTTCTAATAATTCCCAACATTCTGTTTTCTTTTTTGACTGCCACAGCACACTGAACCAACAATTTCAATGTGTTATCCACTATGACGCCTAGATCTCTTTCTTGGGTTGTAGCACCCAATATGGAACCCAACATTGTGTAATTATAGCATGGGTTATTTGTCCCTAAATGCATCACCTTGCACTTATCCACATTAAATTTCATCTGCCATTTGGATGCCCAATTTTCCAGTCTCACAAGGTCTTCCTGCAATTTATCACAATCTGCTTGTGATTTAACTACTCTGAATAATTTTGTGTCATCTGCAAATTTTATTATCTCACTCGTCATATTTCTTTCCAGATCATTTATAAATATATTGAAAAGTAAGGGTCCCAATACAGATCCCTGAGGCACTCCACTGTCCACTCCCTTTCACTGAGAAAATTGTCCATTTAATCCTACCCTCTGATTCCTGTCTTTTTGCCAGTTTGCAATCCACGAAAGGACATCGCCACCTATCCCATTACTTTTTACTTTTCCTAGAAGCCTCTCTTGAGGAACTTTGTCAAACGCCTTCTGAAAATCCAAGTATACTACATCTACTGGTTCACCTTTATCCACATGTTTATTAACTCCTTCAAAAAAGTGAAGCAGATTTGTCAGGGAAGACTTGCCTTGGGTAAAGCCATGCTGACTTTGTTCCATTAAACCATGTCTTTCTATATGTTCTGTGATTTTGATGTTTAGAACACTTTCCATAATTTTCCCTGGCACTGAAGTCAGGCTAACAAGTCTGCAATTTCCTGGATCTCCCCTGGAACCCTTTTTAAATATGGGGGTTACATTAGCTATCCTCCAGTCTTCAGGTACAATGGATGATTTTAATGATAGGTTACAAATTTTTACTAATAGGTCTGAAATTTCATTTTTTAGTTCCTTCAGAACTCTGGGGTGTATACCATCCAGTCCAGGTGATTTACTACTCTTCAGTTTGTCAATCAGGCCTACCACATCTTCTAGGTTCACTGTGATTTGATTCAGTCCATCTGAATCATTACCCATGAAAACCTTCTCCATTATGGGTACCTCCCCAACATCCTCTTCAGTAAACACCGAAGCAAAGAAATCATTTAATCTTTCCGCGATGGCCTTATCTTCTCTAAGTGCCCCTTTAACCCCTCAATCATCTAACGGTCCAATTGACTCCCTCACAGGCTTTCTGCTTTGGATATATTTTAAAAAGATTTTACTGTGAGTTTTTGCCTCTACGGCCAACTTCTTTTCAAATTCTCTCTTAGCCTGTCTTATCAATGTCTTACATTTAACTTGCCAATGTTTATGCTTTATTCTATTTTCTTATGTTTGTTCCTTCTTCCAATTTTTGAATGAAGATCTTTTGGCTAAAATAGCTTCTTTCACCTCCCCTTTTAACTATGCCGGTAATTGTTTTGCCTTCTTTCCACCTTTCTTAATGTGTGGAATACATCTAGACTGTGCTTCTAGAATGGTACAATGACCATGCCTCTTGGACATTTTTTACTTTTGTAGCTGCTCCTTTCAGTTTTTTTCTAACTATTTTTCTCATTTTATCAAAGTTTCCCTTTTGAAAGTTTAGCACAAGAGCCTTGGATTTGCACACTGTTCCTCTTCCAGTCATTAAATCAAATTTGATCATATTATGATCACTATTGCCAAGCGGCCCCACCACCGTTACCTCTCTCACCAAGTCCTGTGCTCCACTGAGAATTAGATCTAAAATTGCTCCCTCTCTCGTCAGTTCCTGAACCAATTGCTCCATAAAGCTATCCATATCCATAAAGCTATCATCCAGGAACGTTATCTCTCTAGCGTGACCCGATGATACATTTACCCAGTCAATATTGAGGTAATTGAAGTCTACACACTAGAAACAGTTATGATGAAACACAACGAATACAAATCTTCTCTAAAAAGACGTCATGTAAATATGATTTTACTTAATGTGCTATTTACTTACAGAGCCATCATAACACCTGCAGGCATACCAGCGTTTTTTGCTTTGAGGTCTTGCCACTTCAGGTCACATTTAATCATTGGCTCTAGTCCTTTATTCTACTACTTGTATTTTTTAGGTTTTTGCATTTTTCATAAAATTCTGTATCGGGATTGAATCTTACTTGAAGTGACTCAAAATGTCAAAATCACAAATCAGTCCGACGCGCGTTTCGCATCGCTGCATCAGGGACTGAAACACACTCAGCTTCAATTTTTTACGGATTGCCCCGTTTTACTCAGATTACTTGCTTGGCTATTAATTTTCTGCGAAGGACAAACAACTTGTAGTTTCTTAATGGAGCACATTATATTAATGTAAAATAATTTGGCACATACCTTGAGGGTGCTGAATAGAAGCAACAGTAAACTCACCCAACCTTGCCGCCATTTCCTCTTGCCGGCGTCTGAGCAAAGTTGCCGCGAGAAGTCCACTGAATTTAAATGATTTTTCAGCTGTATGAAATCAGTCCAATTCAGCTGTGCGTGAAATCAGTACAATTCAGCTGCGGAGATGACGTTTACATAAAATGGACCCACTCAATTTCTTTATTGAGTCCATGAGGATGCACTGTATTTAATATGTAAATCCATCGTTGCTCACATTGGCGAAGACGCTGTACTCTGTCACCCCGTCTCCTATGTTGAGATATAATTTCCAAGACTGTCCATTTAATCTCTGTGAATACATGTTTATGTTCCAAAAAGTGAGTGACCAGTGGCTCCTCGATTCTTCCCGTTTTTAAACAGCACTTATGTTCTGTTAAGCGAGTACGAACGGGGCGCTTTGTCATGCCCACATAGATTAAAGGACAAGGGCAGAAAATGGCATAGACAACATGTGATGTTCTACACGATGATTGAGGTAACTGCATGGTACGTCCTGTTGCAGTGCAAATTGTGGTCTGAGATGATTTTAGAGTGCACAACGTACAACCAGCACAAGTAGTTTCTGTGGTGTGAGAAATTGATGGTTCGCATAGACTTGAATGCACCACTTGATCCTTAATGTTCATGCCTCTGGAGTAGGCTATTCGTATGGGTTCATTAAACATGGGATGAAGATCCTGCAAGATAGACCAATGTGTTCTAATGGCTCTGCTGATAGAGGGAGACGCCAATAAATGCCTCATGACCAAGGTCTGTGGGTTCGAATCTGACAACCTCCTTGGAAGGAACAAATAGTCTCGATTGGAGTACAGAGCGTGTCGATATGCCTTCTTCATGCAAGACACCGGGTACCCCCTTTGCAGAAATCGTTTTGCTAAATGTTCAGCCTGCAATTTGAATTCTTCCTCTTCAGTACATAAACGTCGAATGCGCATGAATTGTCTCACAGGAAGGTTGGATTTGAAGGTATGCGGGTGGAAGCTGTCAAATTTTAAAAAATTGTTGCGCTCGTTCTGCTTCCGGTAGAGAGTGGTGATAACGGTGTCCGCCCTTCTGGTTATGAGAATATCCAGAAAAGCTATTTGATGTTGGTGATAATTGATGGTGAATTTTAAACATGAATTCAAATTATTTAGCCACGAATGAAACTCTAGTAGGGTTTCAACAGAGCCTTGCCAAATTATGAACACATCGTCTATATATCGTTTCCAATGCTTAACCTGAGCGACCCACTGATTCTGGTATATGTGCTGTTTCTCGAATGCAGTGACAAATAAATTAGCCACATCCGGCGCCATGGCTGCGCCCATGGCGGTACCACAAATTTGCAAGTAAAATTTATCCTGAAACATAAAATAGTTCTTGCTTAATGCTAAATGTAACAGCTCAATCGCAAATGATGTGGGAATGTGTTGTAGAGGCATACGATTATTCAATACTGTGGAGATTACTGTCAACAGCTCTTCTTGTGGTATAACTGTATAGAGAGATTCTATCTATCGACACACTCTGTACTCCAATCGAGACTATTTGTTCCTTCCAAGGAGGTTGTCAGATTCGAACCCGCAGACCTTGCTCATGAGGCATTCATTGGCGTCTCCCTCTATCAGCAGAGCCATTAGAACACATTGGTCTATCTTGCAGGATCTTCATCCCATGTTTAATGAACCCATACGAATAGCCTACTCCAGAGGCATGAACATTAAGGATCAAGTGGTGCATTCAAGTCTATGCGAACCATCAATTTCTCACACCACAGAAACTACTTGTGCTGGTTGTACGTTGTGCACTCTAAAATCATCTCAGACCACAATTTGCACTGCAACAGGACGTACCATGCAGTTACCTCAATCATCGTGTAGAACATCACATGTTGTCTATGCCATTTTCTGCCCTTGTCCTTTAATCTATGTGGGCATGACAAAGCGCCCCGTTCGTACTCGCTTAACAGAACATAAGTGCTGTTTAAAAACGGGAAGAATCGAGGAGCCACTGGTCACTCACTTTTTGGAACATAAACATGTATTCACAGAGATTAAATGGACAGTCTTGGAAATTATATCTCAACATAGGAGACGGGGTGACAGAGTACAGCGTCTTCGCCAATGTGAGCAACAATGGATTTACATATTAAATACAGTGCATCCTCATGGACTCAATAAAGAAATTGAGTGGGTCCATTTTATGTAAACGTCATCTCCGCAGCTGAATTGTACTGATTTCACGCACAGCTGAATTGGACTGATTTCATACAGCTGAAAAATCATTTAAATTCAGTGGACTTCTCGCGGCAACTTTGCTCAGACGCCGGCAAGAGGAAATGGCGGCAAGGTTGGGTGAGTTTACTGTTGCTTCTATTCAGCACCCCCAAGGTATGTGCCAAATTATTTTACATTAATATAATGTGCT
Source organism: Rhinatrema bivittatum (assembly GCF_901001135.1). Classification (NCBI taxonomy): domain Eukaryota; kingdom Metazoa; phylum Chordata; class Amphibia; order Gymnophiona; family Rhinatrematidae; genus Rhinatrema; species Rhinatrema bivittatum. Next base: position 364,652,736 of record NC_042620.1, on the reverse strand, counting down.
CCATTAAGTAACTACAAGTTGTTTGTCCTTCGCAGAAAATTAATAGCCAAGCAAGTAATCTGAGTAAAACGGGGCAATCCGTAAAAAATTGAAGCGGAGTGTGTTTCAGTCCCTGATGCAGCGATGCGAAACGCGCGTCGGACTGATTTGTGATTTTGACATTTTGAGTCACTTCAAGGAAGATTCAACCCCGATACAGAATTTTATGAAAAATGCAAAAACCTAAAAAATACAAGTAGTAGAATAAAGGACTAGAGCCAATGATTAAATGTGACCTGAAGTGGCAAGACCTCAAAGCAAAAAACGCTCGTATGCCTGCAGGTGTTATGATGGCTCTGTAAGTAAATAGCACATTAAGTAAAATCATATTTACATGACGTCTTTTTAGGGTAATTGAAGTCTCCCATTATTACTGCACTACCAATTTGGTTAGCTTCCCTAATTTCTCTTACCATTTCACTGTCCGTCTCACCATCTTGACCAGGTAGACGGTAGTATACCCCTATCACTATAGCCTTCCCCGACACACAAGGGATTTCTACCCATAAAGATTCAATTTTGTATTTAGTCTCATGCAGGATGTTTATCCTGTTGGACTCTATGCCATCCCGGACATTAAGGGGTAGATTTTAAAAAAGTGCGCCTTCGCACCAGGCGCAAACAAAAGTACGCTGGATTTTAGTAGATACGCGCATAGCCGCTAAAATCCTGGATCGGCGCGCGGAAGGCTGCCGATTTTGGGCAGCCGGCGCACGCCGAGCCGCGCAGCCTGTCTCCGTTCCCTCCGAGGCCGCTCCGAAATCGGAGCGGCCTCGGAGGGAACTCCCTTTCGCCCTCCCCTCACCTTCCCCTCCCTTCCTCTACCTAACCCACCCCCCGGCCCTATCTAAACCCCCTCCCTACCTTTATCCCTGGATTTATGCCTCCCAGAGGGAGATGTAAATCCACGCATGCCAGCAGGCTGCTGGCGTGCAGAGACGCGATCCGGGGGCGGTTCCGGAGGGCACGGCCACGCCCCCGGACTGCCCCGGCCCGAAACCACGCCCCTGGGCCCGCCCCCGAAATGCCACATCCCGCCCCCAAAACGCCGCGCCGATCCGCCCCCACCCCCGACACGCCCCCCTCGAAAAACCCCGGGACTTACGCGAGTCCCGGGGCTCTGCGCGCGCCGGCGGGCCTATGGAAAATAGGTGCGCTGGCGCGCAAGGCCCTACTCGTGTAAATCCGGGCAGATTTACACGAGCAGGGCTTTTAAAATCCGCCCCAAAGCGCCACACCTCCTCCCGGGTGCTTCTCTCTGTCATTGCGATATAATTTGTACCCTGGTATAGCACTGTCCCATTGGTTATCCTCTTTCCACCATGTCTCTGAGATGCCAATAAAGTCTATGTCATCATTCACTGCTATACATTCTAATTATCCCATCTTTCTTCTTAGTCTTCTGGCATTAGCATACAGACATTTCAAAGTTTCTTTTTTGTTTGTATTTTCATTCTGCTTTTTAATTGATAGGCATAAGTTAGAATTTTTTAGCTCAGGTGAGTTTTTAGTTACAGGCACTTGGACTATTTTTCTAATTATTGGAACCACACTGTTGGGATGCCCTAATTCTAATGCATCATTAGTATCCTTTGAAGATACTCTCTCCGAACCATGCGCTGCTGAGCAACTGTCGGCTTTCCCCTTTGTTCTATTTTAAAAGCTGCTCTATCTCCTTTTTAAAGGTTAGCGCCAGCAGTCTGGTTCCACCCTGCTTAAGGTGGAGCCCATCCCTTCGGAAGAGACTCCCCCTTCCCCAAAAGGTTCCCCAGTTCCTAACAAAACTGAATCCCTCTTTCTTTAAGATACACTGGTGCATTATTGTTTTATATATGACTGTAAATACAGAGGTTTTTTTTTCAAAACAGAACTAAAGCCATGTGTTTTACCTTTGCAGACCCACACCCAACACCCCCCATTGTTGTTAATTATTCTCTGCACAGGTTCAGGGCTGGGCAGTAGGGCTGAGGCATGCTTATCTACAGTGAGGGGAGGAGGGAAGGGGGGAGATTCTCCATGTCTCTGTGTACAGAATGAGACACAGCTTCCTGCCACCTCACCACTGGTAACTTTTATTGGAGCATGTATATCTACAATGAGGGGGTGGAGGGGAGGGGTGGACTTTTGGAGACATCTTTGGGGGTTTGTCTTGGGGGTTTGAGTGACAGCATACCCATTATACTACCCAGGCTTGCAAAAACCTGTCTTGCAAGTTTGATCTTGCCTGTGTGTAAAATACATTGCCTTCAGTTCATGCAGTTCACCACATGTAGTTCCAAGCAATCACTTGTTTAAAAACCAAATCCTTATCTACAGAATGAGCCACAGTTTTCCTGCCACCTAACCGCTTGTAATTTTTTAAAAACAGAGGGGGCTAGAAAAAAGCATACTTCCAGCTCTCTCATCATTAAAAGATATCAGGATGTTCTAGGGGCGCATTTTAAAAGCATACTTCCAGCTCTCTCATCATTAAAAGATATCAGGATGTTCTAGGGGCGCATTTTAAAAGCATACTTCCAGCTCTGTCATCATTAAAAGGCATCAGGATGTTATAGGGGTGCATTTTAAAAGCATACTTCCGGCTCTGTCATCATTAAAAGATGTCAGGATGTTCTAGGAGCACTTTTTAAAAGCATACTTCCAGCTCTGTCATCATTAAAAGGTGTCAGGATGTTCTAGGGGTGCATTTTAAAAGCATACTTCCGACTCTGTCATTATTAAATGGCATCAGGATGTTCTAGGGGCACATTTTTGGGGGATTTTGTATTGTACTTCCAGTGAGATCATCAAAAACAGCCAGAGTCCATTAATTCTGGCATCATTAAAAATTGTGACAGGACCCTTTCTGATGACGTTTTAGGGGGCGTGTTTTGGGGGGGATGGTGAGGGGGTGGACTTCTCGTGATGTCATACCCATGACATCAAAGGGGGTGTGGCTTGGGGTGGGGTGTGGGTGAGGCCACAGTGACATCATAGGAGGGATGGTTTGGGGCAGAGCATGGGAGGGGCTCCCCATTCACTTCTATTGGGGGAGGAGCATGATCGGGGTCTGGGGTGGAGCTAGGGATGGGGCCAAGGATGGAAGGGGTATGGCCTGGGGCTGGAGGGACATGGTTGAGGGTGGGAGGAGATGGGAGGAGGCTTGTCTACACCCCCATTCACTTCTATGAGGAGTCAGTGTGGCATGGGCAGGGCTTAGACCAGAAGTGAATGCTGATTGGCTGCTGTCATCCTTATCTCACCTATCAATCAGTTTGATTGTATACCCATAGACTACTATTATCTATTCAGAGGGCCAAATTCAAGTGCATTATAATGGTGTTTAAAGCCCAACTACAAACAGACCCAAATTATTTAAGGACATTTTTAGTCCCCTGTAAGCCAGAGAGAGTGTTACAATCAAGTGAGCAAGAACTATTGAAGAGAGCATTTTCTGTGCTAGGGCCGACCCTATGGAATAACCTTCCAGGGGTGTTAAGGAAGGAAACTGGCAAAGAAATTTTTCAAGGGAGTAAACTTTATTTCATGAAGCTTTTCCTGAATAGTAGTGTCAGTCAAGAACTTTACTTTTAGTGATGAATGAAATGTATAGTCAGTTAATTTTTTTATTTGGATATATTAATCTCATGAGATACAGTTTTATATGGTTTTATGAGATTGTTTTATATTGTGTTGTACTCTGCAATGGACAGCATTGCTGAGAGGTAGTGGAATATAAATTTTATAAATAAATATTTGATGCATGTGACAACAGTTCATAAATAAGGAAATCTGAGATTGTTTTTATGGAAAGTATACCTGATTGTTAAAAGTGTGTAATGTTACAAATGGTAGAACCCGACTCAGAGCACTGTGGAGGATCCCGACGCTCCATTTAAAAATTATAGAACTTTTAACAACCGAAAGAAAGAATGAAAAGACTGTAAAGACTTTTTTTTTTTAACCAGATTTGGGATCCAAATCTTAATGGGCAAATATATATGGAATGTGTGCCTTAGTGAATTAGGTAGACCAATAGAGACTGATCTATAGTATGACCTGGACTACAATAGTCCCCTGAACTCACAAGGCAAATCAATGCATATATAGACTAGAAAGTCAAATGGTTCCAACAGCTAAGGAAGATGATCTGTACCTGTGGTGGTGGTTGGAGAGAGGGGGATGGAAGAGATGAAGGGGGAAGATTGGGGCAGGTTTTTTTTCAGTCATATCATGACCACCATTACCTCTTGTTATCCTAGCTTGGTGATGTCACATTATATGGTGGAACTGGAAATTGTTGTTAGATAAATGCACTATACTTGTTTTGCTTGCACTTAATAAAGTTATTAAGCTCAAAAAAGACCATCCTCTCCACAAGCATCACACTCCCTTTAATCTAATTTTCTTAAATAATGGGTAAATGAAATCTATGATAGCTAGGAAATGAAACAAAATAAATGGACAAGATGAAAAACAAGATTCTAATTATGCTTATTAACTTGCTGAAGATTTTTCCCCATCAAGTCCAAACCGATTCATTATTTTAAATACTGTGGCTGTATTCATAACATTATCTGAGAAAGAATGAAAAGTATCTAAATCATAGCAAGGAATTGGTTTACTAAGGGTTTTTTTCTATCCTATTTCCATGGGGAAAGAACACTTATTAAATCAGGCTGTAAGTCCCATTAAACCCCACAAGAGCTGGAGCAGGCTGCTTAAAGGTTATGATGAGGTTGATTCACTCATAATGAGCTGTACACAAAGACTTTGTATTCTCATGAAAGCAGACTATGAGGCAGATAAAAAGCACAACGCCCATCTTATCTACTCATTTTTCTTTCCTGCTGTATACTGAAGACTGGATTTACTTGCATTTCCCCACACCTAAGGATCCTCCATGTTTATCCCAGGCTTTCTTGAATTCCTTTACTGTTAGGCGATTCCATGCATTCTCCGTCTTTTCTATTAAGAAACATTTTCTGACATTACTCAGGAGTTTATCTCCTTGGAGCCTCAAACTGTGATCTCTTGAACATTTTCCCACTGAAAAAGTTTTGCTTCTTGAGCATTGTCTGTAACTCCAAGGTATTTGACTGGCTCTATTATATCCCCTATATTTCTTCTCTCTTCCAGGATATACATATTTGTTTGTATTTCTAGAAATTTGTATTTTCTTTGTGTCTCAACTAGATTTTAAAGTCTATGGAGCAGGGCCTATCTTTTAAGTGATGATGTATTTTCTGAGTTAGCCACTAGTATCCCTGCTATCTTAGCAGAGCTTAGTGAATGCGTGTTAATTTATTAAAGTAAGAACTAAGGCACACCTTTTTTATTGCCAAGCTAGAATGTAAGTGCTGCTGTCCTAAATTTTAAAAATTTTCTTACTGTAAAACTGCAGTTAACCTTTGTTTTTGTTTTGTTTTTGCTGCTATTCTAATATGTAGTAAACTGCATTGGTTGAATTTTGTATTCAGAAAGGTGGACAATAAGTACAAATAATGAATGAATAAATAATGTTAAACAATCAATTAGGATAATTACTAATTAAAAGACTGAGACTGTGGGCAAGGATGGACTCTGATTTTGCTCTTTATATGGGATAAATTGCCTTTAGATGTAAAATTAGAAGTAAAATATCTGAAATTTTGTAAGAAGGTAAAATTCAGTCTTTTACCTATCAGGTGAGTAATCTGAGGTTCTAGCAGGTTCTATGCCAAGTCTGTAAATTATCTGTTACTGTATGGTGATTGTTTATAATATTTATATTATAAATTGCAGTGATTTTATTTGTACATCGCTTTGGGTGACCAATTGGTTTGGGCAGGAAAGCAGTTTTAGAAATAATTTTAAATAGTTAATACAAAATTTCCAGGGTTACCATAAGGAATATGTAAATGTGTCATGTCACATATAAGTGCACGCAAAGACGCTTATCAATATTCTCTTGAGTTACCACAGGAAAAGTAATATTGTTGCATTTGCCCTGTTTGGCTATTGCAACTCCTGATGTGGGCCGAGATCTTCCTCCTTACCCCTTGTCAGCGAGAGGTCCCCTCTAAGTTCTTCCATCTGTTATGGTTAATGGTGTTTGGGTGGATTCTTGGACACTGTGGCAGCTGACCACGCGTACGGGGGCAGACCGTGAAGGACCACGGTGTCAAGCTAGACTCCGGACAGACAAACATAGATTTGAATCTTTTATTAGACAGTTTGAATGGCCACCAGAGGTGGCAGTAGTGAGTAGTGGTGTAGAGCCCATCTGGGAGCATCTCACACAGACCGTTGGAACAATGGATCCTCTGCAGGGCAGTGCTGTAGTGGAAAGAGACTGAGAGATATGAGCACCCAATAAGATTAACATTCAGAGCTCCAAGACAGGGAGAGCAGGCCCTCGAGGAGCGAGTACCTGGTTCCAGTGAAGCAGTACTGTGGAAAAAGATGGTATCTGTACTCACTGATGGTAACTGTAAGGTAGTTATTCCAAGTAGAAGGGTAGAGGATGCAGGCAGCAGCTCAGGGAAGAAGGTCCCTCGAGGAGCGAGTACCTGTTTCCTGATAGCACCTGAAAGAAGCAAAGAGGCCCCCGAGGAGCGGGTACCCCATTAGTGACCCCGAAGGGTAGTAAGAGTTCCAGATAGCGCTGGAGTGGCAGAGTAACTTAGCAACGGAGAGCGAATCCCATCCATACAAATCCTGTTGCTAACTCAATGAGCTAGCAAATACTGTAGGCAGATATACCCGGAAGTCGTGACGTCAGATCAGGGGGGTCACCCCTGAGGTTCACGCCAACATGGAGTTAAAGGGGAGGGGAAAGTAAGGGCCGTCCAATCCCATCCCTGTCCCTTATACCATCTCATCCACACTTTGGGGCCAGAGGTGGCATACCCCACGCGGGCACGGTGACTCCTCAGGGGGTTTGTTCCTTCTTGATCGCAGTTTTTGTCGCAGCATTCTTGTGGGAGCCATCCCTTTCGCGAGGTTTAGCCCATGCACTCAATCCTTTCGCCTGTACACACTCTGGAGTTTCCTTACCTCATTCTTCGGTCCCCTTCTGGGGCGGTCGCCTTTTCCCTGTTCTCCGCGGACTGGGTTCTGATCCGGTCAGACCAGTGGGTCCTCGAAGTTCTCAGAGACGGGTACATCTTCGCTTTCCTCGAGTTTGTCGGCATCTTTTTCTGTTTTCCCGTGCAGTCGATCCCTGCGACACATGGTGGAGCAAACCCCCACCAAGCTCCTGTGTCTGGGCACGGAGGCCCCGGTTCCAGACAGCGTTCTTGCCGCAGGCCACTATCCTATTTTCTTTGTTCAATTTTAGACCTTACAAGAGTCAACCGGGCTCTCACGGTCCCGCTTCTCTGCAGGGGCACCCTGTGAGCATACTCGTGCCGTCTTGCCCTGGGGCATTCCTCGTCCTCCGCGTTTTTCACAGTGGCATATTCCCATTATCCATTTTATCGTGGCTGCCATAGTCTCTTCGCGTTCGCGCCCTCCACCGGGACTTTGAGTTCCGGGCGCTTCCCTTTGGTTCGCGACGGCACCTTGCATCTTCACCAATGTCTGGGTATTGATGGCAGCAGCTCTGCGCCGGGCAGGACTCCTCATCTACTCTTATCTAGACGTCTGGTGCATCAGGGCCAAGGTGGAGGTTCTTTGCTGGTGGTCGGTGTATCACGTACAAGCTTCCTGCGACTCGGGGGTGGATACTAAATTTCTTTAAGAGCGATCTTTAGCCCTTCCCGGAGTTAGCGTACCTGGGAGCCCACTTCGACACCCGGGTAGGCAAGGTCTTCTTGCCTTGCGCGTGGGTCTCCAGTTGTTCAACCAGTTTCAAAGTCTGCTCTTGCTGCCTTCTCCGATGGCTTGTGCCTGCCTGCAGATCTCGAGCTCCTTGGCCCTTACCGTCGACCTAGTGCCTTGGGCTTTTTCTCATATGCGACTGTTCCAGACATCTTTGCTGTCCCGTTGGCAGCCAGTGGCAACACGGTTTCACTCTGTCCTTCCATTGTTTGGGCTCTGCCGTCGCCGCTTTGCTGGGGTAGCTTCCCCTCCCTCATTTGCTACCGGGAAGGCCTCTCCAAGTCCCTCGGTGGGCGTTAGTAACCGCGGTCACCTTTGTCTTGGGCTGGGGTGTGGTCTGCCTATCCCAGTATGCCCAGGGGATCTGGCCAGCGGCTATGTCTTCCTGGCACATCAAGCGGTTGGAGGCTCGGGTGATGTTCCTTGCTCTTCTAGAGTTCTTCCCCTCATCCGCGGTGAGGCGAATCGAGTCTTATCCGACAACACCACCGCCGTGGCTTCCATCCGTCGCCCAGGAGGCGCCTGCAGTCTGCTGGTGGCCCTGGACACCAGCCTTCTTTTTGCCTGGGCCGAGCGACATCTACGGTGCCCGGCGGTCTCCCACTCCGTGGGCAGGGGAGTGCTTAGGCTGATTCTCAGTCGTCCGTTGCTCACTCCCGGGACGTGGATGCTCTTTGATGCAGCCATGGATTTTCTCATCGACAGGTGGTCCCCTCCCACCTGGGCCTCTTGGCGACTCTTCGCAATACCATGGCAACTTGGTTCTTCCACTGCAGGAACCACGGCTCGGTGGGCGTGGAGGTTCTGGCTCTCCCTTGACCAGCGGGCGTCCTTCTCTATGTGTGTGGTCTCTGGTCGGGAAAGTCCTCAGGCAAATAGACTTCCATCTGGGTCCCGTGCTTCTGCTAGCCCCCGAGTGGCCGCGTGGGCTATGGTTCATGGATTCTTTTCTCAATCTAGCGACGGACGTACCTCTGCGGCTTCGCCATCTTCTCGGCTCCCTACTCAGGGACCTGTATTTTATGTCCAGGCCGATCGAGCTTGTTTAGCGGCCTGGCCTTTGAACGACGACGTCTCCGGCGCAGTGCTATTAGGAGGAGGTCTTCTCCGCCTGGCTGCGGGCACAGAAACGGTCGACTTCTCTGGACTACGTACTTATCTGCAACGTGTTGAGGCTGTTTGTGCGGAGTCTGGTTTCTCAGCGTGCTCCGCCCCAAACTCGTTAGTCTTTTCTTCTCCAAGACAGTCTCTCAGAGGGTCTTTCCTCTCGTTCTCAGCACGTTTAAGTCTCCCCTCTCGGCTCTCTCCTGGGTCGGGTGGAAGGTCGTCACTGAGCAGTCACCCGGCTGTGATTTTCTGCTTCATGGGCGTCAAACATCTCCGTCCGCCTTCTCCGCCGCTTGTCCGTCATAGAGTTTCATCTGGTTCTTTTCGCGCCCTCTGATTCCGGGGTATCTCTCGTACAGGCCCTTCCTTCTTGGTGCAGGTTCTTCTAACCTCCATGTCCTCAGTCAGCGGAACTCCCCGGGTTTCCCCTGCGACTAGTGACGTTCTTTGTTGCCTTAATGCCTTACGAGTTCTCCATCGCTACCTCCTCGTTACCAATGGCCTTCCTGTTTCGGTTCATCCTTTGTCCTCTTGAGTGGGTCCAATCGGAGTAAGCCGGCTTCTGAGTCCGCTATAGTACGTTGGTTGAAGGCAGAGATCTTCTCGGCTTATCTTTGTCATGCTCGGGCGGTTCCCGAGGATCTAACGACTCATTCCCTGCGTTCTCGAGCTACTTCCTGGGCGAACCTTCAATTGTTCTCTCCGTAGGAGATTTGTAGTGCCGCCACTTGGACGTCCTTACCTACTTTTGATCGACACTACCGCCTCGCTGTGCGAGCTCCGCTCTTTGGTTCTTTTGGTCTACCAGTGCTTCGAGCAGGACTGTCTCGATCCCACCCGCTTTAAGGGAGCTTTGGTACATCCCACAGTCTGGACTGATCCGGGTACATACAGAGAAAGGAAAATTAGTTCTTACCTGTTAATTTTTGTTCCTGTGGTACCACGGATCAGTCCAGACGCCCTTCCCTGTTTGTCTCTATTTCTGTCCTCTCGAAGCTTGTTCTTGCAGGTTGCAGTTCTTTTTAGTCGTCCTTTTGTGCAACAATACTGAGCAAATACACCGGAAGCCTTGGTTGTCCAAGTATCAAGTATATGCAAGAGCGGTTAGGCATAACTTGTTTTCGTTCATTGTTCTACCGTTGCTCTTTTGAGCTTTATGGTTGCTTGCTTGATCCTACTCTGGTTTTGTTATTTTCTGCTTTGACATTCGTTATACTGAAGGGTTATAGCATAGGCTCTATCCTCATATAGGATATCCTTCAAGTTTTAGTCTGTCTCCACCTGCTGGAAAGGAGGCTCAACCCACAGTCTGGACTGATCCGTGGTACTACAGAAATGAAAATTAACAGGTAAGAACTAATTTTCCTATTCACATTTAACCGTTCTGTTCCTCTCATGATTTTATAGATCACTATCATATTCTCCCTCAGCTGTCTCTTCTCCAAGCCTTTCCTCATAGGGGAGCCATTCTATCCTCTTTATCATTTCGGTCACCCTTATTTGTACCTTTTCTAGTTCAGCTATATCTTTTTAGAGATGTGACAACCAGAATTGCATACAGTACTCCAGGTGTGCCCTTACCATGGAGCAATAGGTCTAAACATTTTAGCCAAGGTATTAGTGGTAAGATTGGGAGGGATGGCTCCTTAATTAATTCACCCCTAACAATCGGGGTTTGTTCCAGGAAGGTTGGCATCAGATAACGTCAGGAGGGTCTTGGAATCCATTTAGAAGGCATAGCAGGAGAGTGCTCCAGGAGTTCTGCTGACAGTAGACACAGAGAAAGCCTTCGATAGAGTTCATTGACCATTTTTCTTCAGGGTATTGGAGAAAATACAATTAGGGCAGGATGTCCACTATATGAAGACCTGTGTACATGTATTAAGATTAATGAAGGATATTTGGACTCCTTTAGGGTGAAGAAAGGAACCAGGCAAGGGTGTCTGTCGTCTCCTCTTTTGCTTAAATTATCACTTGAACCCTTTGCACAGAAGATCCAACAAAATTTCTGGGTTAGTGGTCTAAAGGTATAAGAGGTGGATTACAAACTTTCACTGTTTGCTGGCAATTTTTTATTTACAGTTTTTGAACCTGAAATCTCCCTTGGGGAGTTGTTAAGAGAAATGAGAATGTTTGGAGGAATTTCAGGATTCAAGGTTAATGAAGACAAGTCAGAGATTCTGAACATTTCTGTGCCCGAGAGGTGTTTTGGGGCACTTGGTGATAAAATCCCATTTAGAGTGGCCAAGAAGTGGCTGAAGTATTTAAGAGTTAAAAAAGGCCTGAAGGCTGAAGAACTATTTGAATATAATTATGGTCCATTGGTGCAAGGGATACAAATGGATTTAGATAGATGGGAAAGGATGAACGTCTCATGGTTTGGAAGGGTGGCTATTTGCAAGAAGAATATTCTGCTGTGATTTTGCTACCTCTTTCAGACACTCCCAGTATGAGTCCCTGCTGGATTTCTGAAGATCTCGCAGCACAAGTTTCGCTTTATATGGAATCGTAGGTCGCAATGGGTATCAAGAGAAATTAAGAGGGGGTATTGGTATACTTAGTTTAATGTTGTAATATTTTATATCTATTAATTCCTTTATTATAATACTTTTATATGTTTTAAGAATTAATGTACTAGATTTTATGACATTGTTGTAAACCGTTCTGCTGGAAACTACCGACTGACGATATACAAAAAACTTGTAAAATAAATACTATGCAACTGCTCAGCTGAGTGCTTTGTTGCAGTGGCATGTGACAGTGGGTGCTTAGATATGGGTATGTATTGCATAAATTGTAGCAGCGGATCCTCCACTAGAGATCCATGCGGGGGAAGGTGGCACCTTGGTCACTAAGGAACTGTCGCCCTATTCTAGGCTGACTATGGAAGGGTGGGGAAAGTGCAGAAAGAGGTTAGTAGGAAATAGACTTTTCCACCACACCTTCTTCCTGTACAATAAAAATTTTAGCCCTGGTTTGGAGGCTAGTTGTAATTGTGAGATGGAATGGGAAGGGGATAATTAGATTAGAGTAGTTATGGGATGAGCAGGGTTTAATGCTCTTTGAGAAAATGCAACAGGTCTGTCAGTTGTCATAAAATGATCGCTTCTCCTGTAATAGTTGGCCCACTATTTTTGCACAGAAAAGATAGGGTCTGAACTTAAGAAGGGTAAAACATTTTTGTAGGTTTTTATGAACAAGCGAGTAAGCATAAACGGCCTATCTCTAGGATTTATGCATTGTTAAATGGGGAACCTTTCCTGAAACTGGACTTCCAGCGAGCCTGGGGGACAGACTTGGGAGAGACCTTGGGGGATAGTGATTGGGATCTGTTATGTCTGTCGGTCGCAGACGGCTGCGACCACTAATGCTCACCTCTTTTTATGCAGCCCTGAAACCATTGGGGAAAGTGGCGGCCTCCACCAGCTACCGCCGACCTCCCTGGTATTCCCGGGACAGTCTGGGCACTGCCGACCGCCATCTTGCTCATGGGGTCACCTAGGCGCACGCATGGGCCAGTATTAAGCACCCATGGTGGGAACCTCGGGGATGTCCCCTCTGGATGACGTCTACACTCTGCTGTACTTAAGCTGCCTAGCCCTGTCTATCATCGCTGAATCCGCTTCTCTCGTACGGACTTCCTGTTCCAGTTCCTGCACTTCGACGTGAGACGCTCTGGGTACCCGCTCCTTGGGGGCCCTTCCTCGTCTCTGGCTATCTGCTCCTCGGAGGGCCTTCTGTCTTGGACTGTGGTCTGTTCCCGTGCCCCGGGACCTCTCCTGGAACTATCACTCTATGAGTACCTTGACTCCACGGACTTCTACTGAACCAGCTTTATTGTGAGATCCTCTCTGGTGTACCCCGTACCTCGGGCCACTACCGTGTCAGCACTAGTGAGGAGCCACCTCAATGAACCCTGCGCTGCAGACCATTGCCACGTCATCACTACAGAAACCTCTCCGGTGTACCCTGGGCCTCGGGCCAATACCGTGCCAGCTCTAGTAAGGAACCACCTTGGTGTACTCTACACTGCAGTTCATTGCCACGTCATCGCTACTGTTCCCTCACCGGTGTACCCATACCCGGGCCACTACAACATCATCTCTGAGTGAGGAATCCCTCAGGTGTACCCTGCGCTGCAGGTCACTACCACATCATCACTTCGGAGTAACTTCTTCGGTGTACCCCGCTCCGTGGACCATTACCAGATATTCACGTCTGAGGCCTTCTCTCTGGGTGTACCCCTTCTCAGACCTTATCTCCTCCTCCTGCACCCCCCGCTCCGCGGGCTGTGCCTTTTCTACTTTTATAATAAAGACTCTATTCCACAGCTGTGTCTGACATCCACTGAGACCACACCTCCCCGACGGTGAGACTCACAAGGCTCCTCCTGTGGGCAGTACCATCTCTCATCTTGGCCCAGGGCCCACACACCTACAAGTCATAACAGGATCAATGTTTCCTGCCTAGGAGTAGGGGATCAGTATCAGCTCTAATAAAAGAAAATGGATATAAATTGTTACATAGGTGATATCTGATACCAGCTAGACTGAGCAAGAAGTTCCCTTCTACAGATGACAAGTGTTGGAAGGAATGTGGCTCAGTGGGTTCATTCTTTCGCCTATGGTGGGAGTGTGTGGAGGTGGGCAAATTGTGGGATGGGGTTTTGCTTTAGTGCAAGATATAATTGGGATTTCTATTCCTAAAGACCCCAAAATGTGCCTGCTGAGCATACCAGCTCAGGTCGGGAATGATAGTGTCTGATGTTGCAAATTTTTATTGCAACCAGGTGTGAAATTGCTTATTGGTGGTGCAAGCACACAGTGCCAACTATAGTAGAAGTTTCTGCTAGGGTTGAGAGAGTATATTATATAGGAAAACTCACAGCCATATGAAATGTTATGTAACATAACTTTGAGAGTAGGATTTAAATGGTCAGTTTTCACCGTGGAAAAAGGTAAACAGTGGAGTGCCTCAAGGATCTGTACTTGGACCAATGCTTTTTAATAAACTTATAAATGATCTGGAAAGGGGGTACAATGAGTGAGGTGGATGACACAAAATTATGCAGAGTACTGAATCTCAAGTGGATTGAGATAAATTGCAGGATGACCTAGTGAGACTTTCAAATGGCAGATGAAATTTAACATGGACAAGTTCAAAGTGATACATATAGGGAAAAATAACCCTTGCTGTAGTTACACAGTGTTAGGTTCTATCTTAGGAGTTGCCACCCAGGAAAGAAAGGCTAATCCCCTTACCCTATGAGTCAGAAAGTCCTAGGCCAATGCTCCACCCACATTTGAATCAGCAAGCATCCTCCCTAGGCTACTCTCCTCATCTAACCCTCAGTGGTCAATCATCCGTTTAGAAGCCATTGGCATTTCAGGCTTAGTGATTGCTTGGCTTAAGTCTTACTTATCTAACAGAAAATTCTCTGTTAAAATTGGCAATGCTATATCTGCCTCCCACCCCCTGCAACAAGGTGTACCACAAGGTTCCTCCCTCTCGCCTACCCTCTTTAATATCTACCTCACCACTTTATGCCATCTCTTAGCCGAGCTCAAACTTATGTTCTGCCTATATGCAGATGATATTCAAATCGTTATCCCCATCCACAATTCCATCTCTGATGCCCTGAAGCACTGGGAATCCTGCCTTGTTCCCATAAATGCTCTTCTCACGAACCTCCACCTTGATCTGAATACAAACAAGACTGAACTCCTCCTTATTTCCTCCCATCCTCATCCTAAACCACCCCTATTTTCCGACCCAACTAAACCCCTCCTACTTCCCGACCCTACTTGCACATCCAGCATAAATCAATCCTGTGTAAGAGATCTTGGAGTCCTCCTAGATCCACAAATGAACATGAAAAAATATGTGAGCTCCATTCTCAAAAATGGTTTCCATAAACTTAATGTCTTAAAAAAACAAGCCCCTGCTTCACTCTCAAGACCTTCGCACCGTGATTCAAACCACTCTCCTATCCAAACTTGACTATTGTAATTCCCTCCTTCTAGGATTCCCCTATGCAACTATAAAACCGCTCCAAATGTTGCAAAATGCAACTGCCAGAATCATAAAACAGACCATATCACCCCCATTCTGAAAGACCTGCACTGGCTCCCCATCCCATTCAGAATAACTTATAAAACACTAACCACTCTATACAAGTCCATTCACTCTCACAACTCCCTGTGGCTGGATATACCTTTTAGTGCTGTGCAACAGAACCGCCCTACAAGAACAGTTCACAAAGGAACCCTGCACGTCCCTTCTCTGAAAATAGCACACCTCTCTTCTACTAGGGAACAAGCTCTTTCTATCGCCGGCCCCACACGTTGGAATTCCATGCCCATGATGCTACGATTAAAATCCTGCCCGAATAAATTCAAAAAGAAATTAAAAACTTGGCTGTTTCAACAGGCCTACCCAGATCCAGGTATTATGGTGAATAATACATTGAAATCATTGGCTCAGTGTCATAATGCCTCTATCACTCAGTGGTTAGACCACACTTTTTATAAGAAAGTATGAAACTTCCAACCAAAAAGCTGTGTTTGGCCCTCCTCCATATGCACCTACTATGCATGAATTATGCCTAGTCACTTCTATAAAAGTAAAACAAAAGGAGCAAGAAAGCTTCCACCAGTAGCAATGGACAACACCTTCGGGACCTGCGGCGACCGGAACTGAACACAGATTAGTCTCCTTGCTTTCCTGCCTCAGAGCCCTTCTTCTAGGCTCTTACTTCCTTGAAGCCTTTACCCCCACCTGCTATACTTCTTGACCCTAGGCTCTTACCCCCCCTTATTGTACTTTTGATCCAAGCTTCTACGTTGAGAACTTCGTGCTCACTCCTCTCATTTCCCCCCTTTAATACATTATAACCTCTTTGCATCATTCTCTTTTCTGTTGTAATTATCATGTTGAATTGTTGTAATTTTTCAGTTTTGAATTTGCCATTTTGATTGTGTTATTTATTCTTTCTTTTCAAACCTGCACTATCGTTGCCCAGTTGGCTTTGATTCCCCTCCCTTATCTCCTTGTTTTAATGTATTTTCCACTCATTTCGTTAAAATGTGAACCGGCATGATGTTGCTCATAGGGATGTGAATCGTTTTCCATATCGTCTTAACGATAGAAATCGTGTGGCAGGGCAAGAAAATCGTCTTAGGCACGATTTTTTAGTTAAAAAATCGTTAAAAATCGTTTTTTCCGATTAGTGCGCACTAACTGGGAGTTAGTGCGCACTAACTGAAAATGATACAATTTGACACTTTTCAGGTCAGTTAAGGTCAGTTTAGGAATGAATATGTATTCCTATTGGCTGCCCTCTTATTTATTCATGTTACCAAGTTTCCTACTGACAGTATATGGGGGATGGGAAATGGAAACAGTTGGTAGCTTGACAAAACAAGTAATGTGATCAGTCAATGTGACTAGAACTTGTGCCCTAACCCTGATACCAGGGGTATTGTGATCTTCCTGCACACAGTGCCCTATCCCTAATACCAGGGGTGTTGTGATCTTCCTGCACACAGTGCCCTATTCCTGATACTGGGGGTGTTGTGATCTTCCTGCACACAGTGCCCTATTCCTGATACCGGGGGTGTTGTGATCTTCTTGCACACATCCCGGTATCAGGGATAGGGCACTGCATGCAGGAAGATCACAACACTCCTGGTATTAATAGGGATAGGGCACTGCATGCAGGAAGATCACAACACTCCTGGTATTAATAGGGATAGGGCACTGCATGCAGGAAGATCACAACACCCCTGGTATCAGGGATAGGGCACTGTGTGCAGGAAGATCACAATACCCCGGAGGAGTGAGGGTCAGGCAGCTCCCCCCTGTCTGTGAAGCCAGCCTCTCACTAGTAATGCAGGGAGGGAGCTGTCTCAGACTTCACCATCCTCCCCCCCCCCTCACCCACACACCATTCACTAGCTGGGACATGGGGGAAGTCAGGAGTGAGGGTCAGGCAGCTCCCCCCTGTCTGTGAAGCCAGCCTCTCACTAGTAATGCAGGGAGGGAGCTGTCTCAGACTTCACCATCCTCCCCCCCCCCCTCACCCACACACCATTCACTAGCTGGGACATGGGGGAAGTCAGGAGTGAGGGTCAGGCAGCTCCCCCCTGTCTGTGAAGCCAGCCTCTCACTAGTAATGCAGGGAGGGAGCTGTCTCAGACTTCACCATCCACCCCCCCCCCCCTCACCCACACACCATTCACTAGCTGGGACATGGGGGAAGTCAGGAGTGAGGGTCAGGCAGCTCCCCCCTGTCTGTGAAGCCAGCCTCTCACTAGTAATGCAGGGAGGGAGCTGTCTCAGACTTCACCATCCTCCCCCCCCCCTCACCCACACACCATTCACTAGCTGGGACATGGGGGGAAGTCAGGAGTGAGGGTCAGGCAGCTCCCCCCTGTCTGTGAAGCCAGCCTCTCACTAGTAATGCAGGGAGGGAGCTGTCTCAGACTTCACCATCCTCCCTCCCCCCCTCACCCACACACCATTCACTAGCTGGGACATGGGGGAAGTCAGGAGTGAGGGTCAGGCAGCTCTCCCCTGTCTGTGAAGCCAGCCTCTCACTAGTAATGCAGGGAGGGAGCCTTCTCAGACTGGTATCAGGGTTAGGGCACTGTGTGCAGGAAGATCACAACACTCCTGGTATTAATAGGGATAGGGCACTGTAAGAGATGACTGTAGTAGATTGAATAAAGATCTGATGTTTCTGCTCTCCTCACACCAAACAAAAACAACACACAAGCAGAGAAGCCCTTCTTACAAAGCTGAGCTAGTGAGTTAAGTAGGAGGAAAAGTAAACATACTGGTGCCAGTGTGGCTACTTAAAAAGTACACTTACCAACAATCAATTACATATATTTGAACTGTGTACAGTTCCAGCCAGGACCACCTTTCTAAAATGCACAGTGATTGGCAAATTCAACATGCACTAGCATTTCAGGTGCCTGCTAACAAAAATAATAAACAAACAAGTTCTAGTCAGGTGAGTGCTGATCATTACATTACTTTTTTTGTCAAGCTTCCAACTGTTTCCATTTCACATCCCCCCAACCATATTGGTAACATCAATAGATAAGAGCACAGCCAGCCAATAGGAATACATACATACATATTCATTCCTAAGTGACCTTTACTGACCTGGGAAGTGTGAACACTTTGTTTCATTTTCTGTTGGTGTTCGTTAGTTTCCAGTTCCATTTCCCATCCCCCCAACCATCACCTCAGTGGTAACCTTGGTAACATCAATAGATAAGAGGGCAGCCAGCCAATAGGAACACATATTCATTCCTAACTGACCTTCAGTGACCTGGAAAGTGTTTATTTGTATCATTTTCAGTTAGTGCGCACTAAATCGAGTTAGTGCGCACTAACGGGGAGTTAGTGCGCACTAACACGATTTAACGATTTTTAACGATAAATCGTTAGAATTTCTATGTATCGTGTTCTATAACGATTTAAGACGATATAAACATTATCGGACGATAATTTTAATCGTTGAAAAACGATTCACATCCCTAGTTGCTCACTAATGCCGGTATTTAAAAGCTATTAAATGAATAAATAAATGAATAAATAAATAGATAAATAAATAAATAAATAAATGGTCACAAGTATCTGGCAGATCCAAACAAGTAGATCTATTATTCATTCCCAGGGATAATGATAGCTTACTTTAGTCTACCTGGCTAATATTTAATTTACATTGTCTATTCTTTTATGTTTGTTTTATTGCAATCCGCTGTGGTCATTGGAATATGCAGAATATAAGTCCCTCAAATAAATTAATTAATGCATTATGGACATTTCTTCCAGCAGCTTGTCCAGACCTCTTTTAAACCCCATTATGCTAGTCACCTTGATCGCATCTTTTGGCAACAAATTCTACAGTTTGATAGTGTATTGATTGAAAAACTACTTTCTACAATCTGTTTTGAATCTACATGTTAATTTCATGGAGTGTCTCCTTTATTATTATTTAAAAGGGTAAATAATTGTCTTTTATTTACCCATTCCACCCCCAATCAAGATTTTATGAACCTTTATCATGTTCCCTGTCTGCTGTCTCTTTTCCAGGCTGAAAAGCCCTAGCCTTGCCTGTGTAGTTTCTCATTCTAGGAGAGATGTTCTATCCCCGTCATCATTTTTGTTGCCCTCCTCTGAAACTATCCTAGTTCTGCCATGGCTTTCTTGAAATGGGGCAACCAGAACTGCTCACAATATTGATGGCTCAAAGTGGCAATACGATATTTTCTATTTTATTCTCCATTCCTTTTTGGATCATTCTTTTTTGCTTTTTAACTGCTGCCACACACCAAGCAGAGGATTTGAATGTATTGTCCACAAGGACTCCAAGGTCCTTTTCCTGTGTGTTGACTCCCAATACAGAACCCAGCATCATGTAGCTGTAGTTGGATTATTTTTCCCTATATGCAGCACTTTGTACTTTTTCATATTAAGAACATAATGAATTGCCATGCTGGGTCAGACCAAGGGTCCATCAAGCCCAGCATCCTGTTTCCAACAGAGACCAAACCAGGCCACAAGAACATGGCAATTACCCAAACACCAAGAAGATCCCATGCTACTGATGCAATTAATAGCTGTGGCTTGCTGGGCAGACTGAATGGACCGATTGGTCTTCTTCTGCCGTCATTTCTATGTTTCTAAGCAAACTTGATTAATAGCAGTTAATGGACTTCTCCAAGAACTTATCCAAACCTTTTTAAACCCAGCTACACTAATTGCATTAACCACATCCTCTGGCAACAAATTCCAGAGCTTAATTGTGCGTTGAGTGAAAAAGAATTTTCTCTGATTAGCCTTAGATATGCTACTTGCTAACTCCATGGAATTCCCCCTAGTCCTTCTATTATCTGAAAGTGTAAGTAACCGATTCACATCTACTCGTTCAAGACCTCTCATGATCTTAGACCTTTATCATATCACCCCTCAGCCGTCTCTTCTCCAAGCTTAACAGCCATAACCTTTTCAGCCTTTCCTCATAGGGGAGCTGTTCTATACCCTTTATCATTTTGGTTGCCCTTCTCTGTACCTTCTCCATCACAACTATATCTTTTTTATGATGCAGTGACCAGAATTGTAGACAGTAATCAAGGTGCAGTCTCACCATGGAGCGATACAGAGACATTATGACATTTTCCATTTTATTAACCATTCCCTTCCTAATAATTCCTAACATTATGTTTGCTTTTTTGACTGCTGGAGCACACTGAGCTGACAATTTTAAAGTATTATCCACTATGATGCCTAGATCTTTTTCCTGGGTAGTAGCAGCTCCTAATATGGAACCTAACATTGTATAACTACAGCAAGGGTTATTTTTTCCCTATATACAACACCTTGCACTTGTCCACATTAAATTTCATCTGCCATTTGGATGCCCAATCTTTCAGTCTTGCAAGGTCCTCCTGTAATGTATCACAGTCTGCTTGTGATTTAACTACTCTGAATAATTTTGTATCATCTGCAAATTTGCTAACCTCACTCATCATATTCCTTTCCAGATCATTTATATGTATATTAAAAAGCACCGGTCCAAAAACAGATCCCTGAGGCACTCCACTGTTTACCCTTTTCCACTAAGAAAATTGACCATTTAATCCTACTCTCTGTTTCCTGTCTTTTAACCAGTTTGTAATCCACGAAAGGACATCGCCTCCTATCCCATGACTTTTTAGTTTCTTAGAAGCCTCTCATGAGGGACTTTGTCAAATACCTTCTGAAAATCCAAATACTTCTGCCATTCAGTGCCCAGTTTTGGTCTCACAAGGTCCTTCTGCAGTTCCTCACAATCTGTTGCTGTTTTCACAACTTTGAATCATTTTCTGTCACCTGCAAATTTGATCACCTCATTCATTGTTCCCTTTTCGAAATCATTTATGAATATAATAAACAGTACAAGTCCTGGAATCAATTCCTGTGGTACTCCACTAATGCCCTTTCTCCATTTAGAAAACTGATCATTTAATCCTAATTTGGCAACTAGTTAAAAGGCTGTTTCCAGCCTTTTAACTAGTTGCCAAATCTCTAGCGAACACTGCCTCCTATTCCATGACTTTGTAATTTTCTGAAGAGTATCTCATAGGGGATTTTGTCAGATTCCCTCTGAAAATCCAAATTTACTATATCAACCAGACTCACTTTTATCTACATTTTTATTTACACCTTATTTACACTTTATCTACATTTTTATTTACACCTTCAAAATATTCTAAAAGATTGGTAAGAGAAGTTTGTCTCTTGATAATATGTTCACTCTTGTCTATTAAGTCATTTCTACCTATATGGCCAGTGATTTTGTTTTTAAGAATGGCTTCTATCATTTTCCCCAGCACTGATGTCAGGCTCACCAGTCTAAAGTTTCCCAGATCACCCTGGAGCCCTTTTTAAAAATCTGCGTTCCATTGGCCATCTTCCAGTGTTCAGGACTTGTGGCTGTTTTAATTCTGCAAGAGGACCTTCCATATTTATAACATTTATAGTCCACTGAATGGCAAATCTCAGTGGATTGCAAACATTCACAATAAATCACAATTAAATACACATTTACAATAGATTATAAACAGTATACTCAGAAATCATAAGATCTTCAAGTCAGATTAATTAAAACAGAATAAATTATTAGTTTCAAAATAATAATGCAGACCAACGAAAACAGAATGCCCAAACAAGCATTATTCTGAGAATGCAAGGGCAAAAAATGTGTCTTGAGAAGCTTACGAAAGCGGAGAAGGTCCTGTTCAGCTCTGATTTCTTTTGGTAAGGTATTCCAAAGGACAGGTCCTGCTATTTGATCCATACCAATCCCTTCCCCCAACTATCCCTTTGATCTCTAAAGGGAATGTTGGTTGCAGGAGGGAGTGTTTCTCTGTGCTGCCTTGCTAGTGCCGATAGCTATAATGGTGTCCAATAAACTCATGCAATCTTTTTCCCTGTTCAGAGCAGTCCATCCTGCCTTAAAAATTTGGTTCAAAAACCTCCAATTGTGTACATGGGGTAATCAGCTGACATTGCCTTTTGTTGAGTTCCATTTGCTTACTTGAGGGTGGGTGAGAGAAAGGGGGTTAATTATAGATTTACTGAAGACTAAGGGGTAATTCTATAACAAACCTCATAAATGTGCAGCCTGTTATGCACTCAAATTCTATCAATTTTCAAAGCAAATTTATGTGTAATTTTGCTTTGAATATTAAACCAATCACCAACCAACCTCGTTCCCTTTGCTTAGAAAGTCTTCAACACCCACTCTTCAAGGGAACCCCTTGATATGTGGTAATGTGCAGTGACTATATTTAAGAACAACCACTTCGTGATTGTCCCATCCAATAGCCCTGTGTTTTACTCTTTTATTCTTTTACTCAATATATTTTATAATTTTTATATGTCCGTTTTTTGCTTCATACTTCTCCCCGGTGGCCTGTCCGACCCACCCTGTATTTTTTCTTTTTTTGTTTGTACTTATCTAGAATTCCGCCACTGCTGCCGCTTCAATGGGTTTGGATCCGCCTGCCCGACATTGGCTATGTTTCGGCAATGCATTGCCTGCTTCAGGGACTGCAGGAGAGATTTCTACTGTGTCCGTAAAACGGGTCCACTACTAAAGAAGCACCTCTTTTTTCTTAGAAGAATAAAATTCACTTCAATTCAATTTACTGTGTAATAAAACTATATTCATACCACTATTCAAGCTTATAATACTATTTGTGTGTAACTGATTCTCTTAAAGTGAGCGACACCTTCATCTTTTGTTCCAGTGTCTCTCTCTACTCTGCATCCTTTTAAACCTACCATGGGCCAATCCCTACTGGCCCCCTCAAAGTGAGGCTGCTGCCTAATCAATTTAGTTTGTAACGCCACCCGGTATTTGAAAATCACATCTCATCCTCCATCAGTCCTAGTGTGAACGTTTATCTATTTTTTATTGTCTTCTTATCTCTTACTGTATCACAACAATTAATTAATTGGTACGTCTTTCTGGATCTAATGTACATTCTTTTACTGTACTGATAACCATTTTACTGATGCGGACCTGATGGAGACCCACTCCCCCCTCACACAGTGAATTGAATTTTATTTTATTTTATTCTTCTAAGAAAATGTTATTCTTCTAAGAAATGTTATTCTTCTAAGAAAAAAGAGGTGCTTCTTTAGTAGTGGACCCTTTTTACGGACACAGTAGAAATCTCTCCCGCAGTCCCTGAAGCAGGCAATGCATTGCCGAAAATGGCCAATGTCGGGCAGGCGGATCCGAACCTGTAGAAGCGGCAGCAGTGGTGGAATTCTAGATGAGTACAAACAAAAAAAGAAAAATTACAGGGTGGGTCGGACAGGCCGCCGGGGAGAAGTATGAAGCAAAAAACGGACATATAAAAATTATAAAATATATTGAGTAAAAGAATAAAAGAGTAAAACACGGGGCTATTGGATGGGACAATCACGAAGTGGTTGTTCTTAAATATAGTCACTGCACATTACCACATATCAAGGGGTTCCCTTGAAGAGTGGGTGTTGAAGATTGAATATTAAACCAGCAAAACCTTGTGCATACAATTACACCTGCTATTTGGTGTGCATAGTATTGCTAAGAGAATTTGCATGCATGGTTTTTAAAAATGAAATGTATGCATGGAAGTCCCAGCTCCTGCCGAAATTCCATCACTTGGAACTCTTTTCCTTCCTGTCTCAAAAATGATGTGTGATTCAGTTCCATAATTTTCTAATAGGACATTTCTGTAGGTAAAGAACTACATTACTCTCAGAAACCCCTTTGGAAAATTACCCTTCCTATGCTCGAAAGCTGTTTAGTAAGTAGGTTTATTTATTTATTTATTTACTAGTCAGAAGTACCCAGTGTTGCTCTGGAAATCTAGCTCAGCCGGAAGATGCAGTTCCTCAGCCACAACTGGAACTTCATAATCATCTTTCTCCCTTGGGTCCTATAGAACTCCAACACACCTTCTCACTTTACTCCAGTCCTCTCTGGCCTTGGACTCCTCATACACTCTCTGACTCTTTTAACAACTCCTCCAGGGCTTTGTGGAAACCCCAAGTCTCCTTTCAGCCTCTCAATTCTTCTGGGTACCCCTTAGCATTACTGCGTGCAGCACCTGTTCCTTCTCCCTCCAGAGCCTCCCACCCTGAGACTCCTCCCTGAGTGACCAGCAGCTAATCCTTTTATACCACTCTGACATCTTCCCCTGTTGGACTGAGTCACAGTCATTCATATACTGGCAAACTCTTCCATGTGCTAAACCTGACTCCTAAGGCTGGAAAATTCCACATTTTATCATATAGGCTACATTCACTCTAAGAAATTTCCAATAACCATACACCATCTAGTGACTAGAATGCACACTACAACAGACCAATGACTGACTAACACAACTTTATATTTATATTTAAGTTTCATATTACACCCTATTCACAAAACATATTCCAGAGAGAGTTTCAAAGCCCACACCAGCCAAATAAAATTACAAATATAATTACCAAAATAAAACAATATAGCAAACAATAAAAACACAAAATACAAACCCATAATATCTTGCTGTCAGCTCCAAATATAATTCCCTTCATTCCTTCTCTATAATAAGACTTCTTTAGATTAACAAATCCTTCTTTATAATTAAGTTACTTTGAATTATTTCTCACAATCCAGCTTAAAATCTTAACCTTCTTCCCCTAATCAAAATACAATAATTCAGCAAATCAATAATCAAATAGATGCAAAAAAAAAAACCCTTCAGTTTTTTGCAAAAAGTCAGATAACATAATTAGTAATTAAAGCCCTGAGGTAACATGCCACAAACTAGACACAATATATCTAAAGGCTCTCTGTCTTGTAGATGCTAATCTGACTTTCAGAAAACCAGGCAGGCCAACAGTGCTTGCTTTTATTAGCAAAGTATCCTGGAATATCCTTAAATCTTAGCTCCCAAATTCTTGCTCAGACCTCTAATTTTTTTAAATCAGGTCTCAATTTTCACACTTTTTCTGGAGTATCTACCCCATTACAGAATTTTGTGTGATCTACAGATATCTTGCTAACACTGGTAAATCAGAAGGATTGCTATTAGAAAAAAAAATGTTTTCTTTTTCATATTTCTGTGTCTAATTTAGCAGAGAAGCTTTCCATAATTTCTAAATTTCTCCCATGGAATAGAACAGTTTGATGATTTTTGCTATGCATATAATAGTAAAAGTTCTCCACTCTGTCTTGTTGTGATGAAGCTTCCCTTTTTTGCTTGCCCGGAAATGGTAAAGCAGATATTCTAAACATACTAGTCTTAGAATTTTCTGCCATATCTCTTTGGTTGAAAATTTAGCCTTCAGAACTGTTGAATGTTTCTTCAATCTAGTCTGAAAGCTATTCATGCTTGTCATGATTAGATTTTGGGACCTAAGTATTTAGTAAAGTGCACTATGTTTACTGCATGGAAAACTAACATGGGATTTACTAAACTGCAGTACCAAGTTTAGTAAATTTTGCAGTAGTTTTCAGTGTGTTCCTGGCTGTGGCAAGAAGCTGTGGCAGCCGACATTCTAGGACCAGTGCATTTTAAAGGGGCTACCGAGCTCCAGAAAAGTACCCACCATCAGCCCTGAGCAAAAAAATCCCTGGGGATCTAGTGGGATCTCCTCACCCAACCTTCCTCCCACACTACAGAATAGATCAAAATTAAAATAAAGGCTCCCGCCCAGAGTCTTACCTCTACACTAAGGAAGCC
Organism: Rhinatrema bivittatum; assembly: GCF_901001135.1. Lineage (NCBI taxonomy): Eukaryota > Metazoa > Chordata > Amphibia > Gymnophiona > Rhinatrematidae > Rhinatrema > Rhinatrema bivittatum. The sequence goes on along the minus strand of NC_042620.1, from coordinate 364,627,027 downwards.
CTGGAATGCCTCTGGCCTCAACTCATTTTGCCTGGCTAAATTTGTGCACCTTGCACTTTTAACCAGTCAGAGAGGGGACATTTTTACCATTTAGTCTTAACTTGTTACCTACCAAAGTCAGCCAGTTAAATCACTTGAAACTTCATCCCTAAATTTACAAAATAATAAAGAGTTCCTACCTTAATTCAAAAAGGGCCAGATTTTTTAATTTATGTGCGGGCGTAGATTTGTTTGCGCAATCCGGCGCGAACAAAACTACACCCAATTTTATAACATGCGTGTGCAGCCACGCGCATGTTATAAAATCCGGGGTCGGTGCGTGCAAGGAAGTGCACACTTGTGCACCTTGCGCGCGCTGAGCCCAAGGGGAGCCCCGATGGCTTTCCCCATTCCCTCCAAGGCCGCTCCAAAATCGGAGCGGCCTTGGAGGGAACATTTTTTGCGATCCCCCCCACCTTCCCCTCCCTTCCCCTATCTAGCCCACCCCCCAGCCCTAATTAAATCCCCCCCCTTACCTTTTGTTTCTGAAGTTACGTTGCACGCGCCAGCTCGCCATCCCCCGGCCCAGGCCGCTGTGCCAGAGGACTCAGGACTGCCCCACGGACCACCCACGAACCTCCGCCATGCCCACGGACTGCCCCCTGACCCCCAGACCCGCTCCCGGACCCGCCCCCATACCCGCCCCTTATTTGAAGCCCCGAGACATATGCGTGTTCCGGGGCTTGCTCGCGCCGCTGAGTCTATGCAAGATAGGCTCGGCGCGTGCAGGGGCAGCTTGGGGCAGCTTTTCAGGAGGTTACGCGCGTATCCCTTTGAAAATCTACCTCACATTGTATTTAATATGCAAGAATCATACAAAGCAGAAGGATGTTGTGGAACTAATATTTTAAACAAAAATATGGAATCTTGGGGGTAGATTTTATAAATTTGCACGAGCGCGTACTCGTCGTTCTGTTCCAGTTTTGCCTGATTCCATGTTTTCTTCGTGTCTTTCCATGTCCCGTCGCCTTCCTGGGGCTCCTTCAGTGTTCCCCTGGATTCCGGATGTTTCATGTTCCTCATGTTTTTGGTCTCCATGCCTTTGTGCCTATTCCCTGCACAGATGTCCCAGATGCCTCTGTTGTCCCAGTCCTGGAGGCCTCAGATCTGCAGTAGCCTTGTAGTTCCAGATGCCTCTGTTGTTCCAGCCCTGGAGGCGTCAGATCTCCATAAGTCCTGATGTCCTAGACGCCTCTGTTGTTCCAGCCCTGGAGGCCACAGATGTCCAGGAGACCTTCCACTCCAGAGATTCCATGTTCCTGATGTAATCTCTAGAGATCTTGGTTGTTCAGATGTCTGCCGTCCCGATGTTTCCCGGTGTATTGATCCTGATGTTCTCCTTGTCAGCAGCCTGCGCTTCCAGAGGTCCCTTGCTTTTAATGTTCCGAGTTCCAAGTTTTAATCCTGAGCCTTGTTTCCTGTCCCAGCCTCGGAGGGTCTGGGGCTGCTTCTCCCCTGACTTGTGTTCTGATGTCCATAGTCAGGTCCCGTTCCTGAACAGTTTTCTCTCCCCGGATCTCGTTTCCAGCTGACCGTTCCTAGGAGTAAATCTGTCCTATCCGGTGTCCGCTTTCCTGGTGGCTTGAGTTCTCTTCTAGCAGGATTGTGTTCGAGCACTGCACAACCTGACTAGGACTTGGAACCTTCCAAGTTCCAAGTCCTAGTCAGAGTCCTTCCAATTTCCATGTCCTTGTCTGAGTCTCCAAGTCCCAAGTTCCTCGTCTGAGTCTCCAAGTTCCTCGCCTGAGTCTCCACACTCCAAGTTCCTCTGAGTCTCCACGTTCCAAGTCTTCATGTTCCTGCTTCTACGTTTTTGTCTCTGTCCCAGTGTTCCTGTCTTGGCCTGTTCCAGTCCTCAACCTCCATCTGGCCTCCTGTACTCACTATTCCCAAGCAGTGTGTCTGGAAGGGCTATCGAGTGGCCGGAGGGCTACTCTTGAGACCAGTATTGCGTTGCTGGCCTCACTGGTGCATGGAGGTCCAGTGAAGGGGTGTTCCTGTCTTGTTTCCATCCCATCATTCCTTGCCTCTGTTCATTCCAGCTCTGTTCTTGTTCCGCCTGTACCTGCACAGGGACGGCTCATGCCCTGCCTCGAGCCGTCCCATGGTCTAAGGCAGGGGTCAGGAACCTTTTTGGCTGAGAGAGCCATAAACGCCACATATTTTAAAATGTAATTCCATGAGAGCCATACAATATGTTTAAAACTAAATACAAGTAAATGTGTGCATTTTATTTAAGATCACACTTTTAAAGTACAATAAGTCTCTGAAAATATTACACCAGGCCTTAAGACACCAATACATCTCCTAATAGGAAAATGGACCAAGTCAGGCTGCTATAGAGTCCTACACAGAAACTACACGCCAGCAGAAAACCTCACCTGAATTACGTGCTGTCCTCACCTAACATAGAATAAAGAGACCAAAACGCATAACAAGAAGCATGCAGAAAAAACTGAATTGGAAACTGCAACAAACCAGAGTCTCTGTATGCAGTGTAACAAAGGAAAAAAGAAACATCACCCAACCTTATAAAACAAATCAAGAAATATAAAATCATCAGCAGTAAAACTGTACTAACAAAAAAAACATATTTCGAAACAGCTGATGAGTGGAATATCCAATAATTAAAAACGCATATAAAACATTTCCAGATACCAACAAAATATTTCAAAATAGCAGACACAAAGACCCAGTAAAGAAAAATAATAAGGATACAAAAATTTTTTTGCTCTGCATACCTGGGAACGTTTGATATCCAGGTGTCCTGAGATTGTTCTGAATTAGCAGGAGGCGGGGTGGTTTGCTTGGAACTTTCTCCTCTCTCAGTCACATACCAGCGCTCTCTCTCACACTGGCTCTCAATGACACACCTATACACACATGCTCTCAGTACTCACATATACACGTTTTTTTCTCTCTCACTTATATAGGCTCTTAATTACACATTTACACACATGCTGTCTATCTTTTCACGCTTACACACAAACACAGGCTTTCAATCACATAAATACATGCTGTCTTTTTCTCTCACACACAGACTCTCATTCACATGCTTACAAACATGTCCTCTCTTTCTCTCATTTACACACAGGCTCTCAATCACATACTCACATGCTCCCTCACCTAAATCAGCTCTCAATCACACACAGACACACATGGTCTCTCTCTCTCATTTAAACACAGGCTCTCAATCACATACTCACATGCTCCATCACCTAAACCAGCTCTCAATCACACACAGACACACATGATCTCTTTCTCTCATTTACACACAGGCTCTCAATCACATACTCACATGCTCCCTCACCTAAATCAGCTCTCAATCACACACAGACACACATGGTCTCTTTCTCTCATTTACACACAGGCTCTCAATCACATACTCACATGCTCCCTCACCTAAATCAGCTCTCAATCACACACAGACACACATGATCTCTCTCTTACTTATACACACAGGCTCTTAATCATACATACACATGATTTCTCTCACACACACAAAGGATCTCAATCATACACACATACTCTTTCATACAAACAGGTTTTCAATCACAAACTTACACATACAGGTTCCCAATGGTAAACTTACATTCATGCTCTCTCTCTCTCACAGGCAGGCTCTCAATCACAGACATACTCTCTTTTAGGGATGTGAATCGTTTTAGGACGATTAAAATTATCGTCCGATAATTTTAATATCGTCTTAAACCGTTATGGAACACAATACAATAGAGATTCTAACGATTTATCGTTATAAATCGTTAGAATCGTGAGCCGGCACACTAAAACCCCTAAAACCCACCCCCGACCCTTTAAATTAAATCCCCCACCCTCCCGAACCCCCCCCAAATGAGTTAAATAACCTGCGGGTCCAGCGGCGGTCCGGAACGGCAGCGGTCCGGAACGGGCTCCTGCTCCTGAATCTTGTTGTCTTCAGCCGGCGCCATTTTCCAAAATGGCGCCGAAAAATGGCGGCGGCCATAGACGAACACGATTGGATGGCAGGAGGTCCTTCCAGACCCCCGCTGGACTTTTGGCAAGTCTCGTGGGGGTCAGGAGGCCCCCCACAAGCTGGCCAAAAGTTCCTGGAGGTCCAGCGGGGGTCAGGGAGCGATTTCCCGCCGCGAATCGTTTTCGTACGGAAAATGGCGCCGGCAGGAGATCGACTGCAGGAGGTTGTTCAGCGAGGCGCCGGAACCCTCGCTGAACGACCTCCTGCAGTCGATCTCCTGCCGGCGCCATTTTCCGTACGAAAACGATTCGCGGCGGGAAATCGCTCCCTGACCCCCGCTGGACCTCCAGGAACTTTTGGCCAGCTTGTGGGGGGCCTCCTGACCCCCACGAGACTTGCCAAAAGTCCAGCGGGGGTCCGGAAGGACCTCCTGCTGTCCAATCGTGTTCGTCTATGGCCGCCGCCATTTTTCGGCGCCATTTTGGAAAATGGCGCCGGCTGAAGACAACAAGATTCAGGAGCAGGAGCCCGTTCCGGACCGCTGCCGTTCCGGACCGCCTCTGGTCCCGCAGGTTATTTAACTCATTTGGGGGGGGGTTCGGGAGGGTGGGGGATTTAATTTAAAGGGTCGGGGGTGGGTTTTAGGGGGTTTTAATGTGCCGGTTTTGCGATTTTTAGATTTTTAGATTTTTCACGATTTTTCATGATATTTTACCCCCCCAAACGGCAACAATACGATTCCCTCCCCCTCCCAGCCGAAATCGACCGTTAAGACGATCGAGGACACGATTCACATCCCTACTCTCTTTCATATCAGTGGCGTAGCCACGGGTGGGCCTGGGTGGGCAGCTGCCCACCCAATTTAGACCCAGGCCCACCCAACTGACACCAGAACTGCAAGGCTGTCGCGGGATCCCATCCCCGCAACAGTGAAGAGGAGAACCCATGCTTGGCGCGCCATCACGGCACCCGTGGGGAAGCGGTCCGAAAACCATATGGCCGACCGATCTTCCTGTTTGTGGGGGGAGGAGCGGAAGCGCCGTGCACAGCTTCCACTTCCTCCCCCCAAAGCAGGAAGATCAGCTGGCCTCTCCTGCTGCCACTGGCCTCCTGCGTACAGCCGACCGATCTTCCTGTTGGGGGGGGGGAAGAAGAGCGGAAGCGCCGCGCACAGCTTCCGCTCCCCCCCCAGCAGGAAGATCAGTCGGCTGTACGCAGGAGGCCAGTGGCAGCAGGAGAGGCCAGCTGATCTTCCTGCTCTGGGGGGAGGAAGTGGAAACTGCGCGGCGCTTCCGCTCTCCTCCCCCCCCCCCAAACAGGAAGATCGGTCGGCCATACGGCCCGAAGATATCAGGAGGCCAGTGGCAGCAGGAGAGGCCAGCTGATCTTCCTGCTCTGGGGGGAGGAAGCGGAAACTGTGCACAGGCTTGAATGTGTATGTGAGGATGAGAATGGGAGCCTTGTGTGTGTGTGGGTGAAAATCGGACCCTGGGTGTGTATGGGAGTGAGAATGGAGTCTTGAATGTGTGTGGGTGATAATGGAAGCTTGAATATGTGGGTGAGGTTGGAAGCTTGAATATGTGGGTGAGGATGGAAGCTTGAATATGTGGGTGAGGTTGGAAGCTTGAATATGTGGGTGAGGATGGAAGCTTGAATGTGTGTATATATGGGTGAGAATGGGAGCCTGGGTTTGTGTGTGTGGGTGAGAATGGAAGCTTGAATATGTGGGTAAGAATGGGTGCTTGAAAGTGTGTATGTGTGGGTGAGAATGGGACCTTAAATGTGTGTATGTGTGGGTGAGAATGGGAGAATGGGTTTGTGTGTGTGGATGAGAATGGGTGCCTGGATGTGCGTCTGTGTGTGCATAAGAATATAAGCCTGGGGAGGGGTGAGAAAGTGAGAGCTTGTATGTGTGTCTGCAGAGAATGTGAGCTGGGGGGGGGGGGGAAGAGCATATGAGAGTGAGAGCCTGAGTGTGTGAGGGAGTCTGTGAGAGAAAGCATTTATGTATATATGTGTGTGTGTGTGGAAGGGAAGAAGACAGTAGTAGAAAAGACACTGAAGAGGAATTAGGAAATGAGCAACAAGGGAAAAAATGGGAAAGAGAGACCAGGACCAACTGATTAGAAAAATACAAAGATCAGACAACAAAGGTAAAAAATATATATATATAGAGAGAGAGAGAGAGAGAGAGAGAGAGAGATGTTAGCAATTTAAATGTCATCTTTGGGAATGTGCATTCTTATATTTTTGTATTTTGCTCTTTCTTAAGTATTCCACTGTTCAGACATTTTAGTTTCTCAGGCTTTCTATTTTGGCTTTATCTACATGTTTCTGTTTCTAATTTATAGTCTCTTATTTCTATATTAGGTAAGGGTCGGTCTCAGTTTTGCCTGTTTGTGACAGAAATGAGTATTTCTAGCATATAGTTTCTCTGTAGTAGTAGTCCAGCCTGTTCTGTTATTCCCGTAGGTGATGTATTAATGTTCTAGGGCCTGGTGTAGTATTTGCATTGCTGCTTTTCATAAGGTTGCTGTTTGAATCCTGAGAGTCAGTGCTGTGATTGTTTGGCAAGGTTCCAGATGCCTCTTTCTTTGCAAGAGTTTGTTACTTCACAAAATAGCAGTGGAGGGTTATTTTTTGCTGAGATTACACCAGAACTTGAATTTTTTTTTCATGTTACTTGTAATGTGAATTGCCCTAGCTTTGCGCTGCACCTGTTCTGATGATTAATTATATTTTATTGTAGTTATGAAGATTCTGGGTTTCTGCAAAGATGGTTCATGAAAGAATACATTATTTTTTGTTTTATTATATGATTGGATTTGATTGTTTTCTATACTTGAAATAATTGAAGTAAATTATTTTAAAGTTTCATACATGACACATAATGGCTGTTGCAAACTACTTAGAAAGCCATTCTAGGGTGCAGTATATGGCATTATTTATCAGTAAGAAAACAACTAGTAGACATGCATGCCTTGTGCCCACCTATGTTAACCTTGTGCCCACCCAAAAAATCAATTCTGGCTACGCCACTGTTTCACATATACAGGCTCTCAATCATTCACATACATGCAATCTCTCTCTCTCACACACACACACACACACACACACACACACTCATTCACACAGGCCCCCCCCCCCCCCTGCGGCCCGGAAGAGGAAGTGGAGAGTATCGGGTGCCTGCGCGGCAAGAAGAGGCCTCTCTAGTGCGCTCGGCATCGGCCCGAAGAAAAGAAGACTGCAGCGCGGCTCGGAGGAAAATGAAGAGCTTCAGCCGCGGCCGATGGGACTCCGCCTCCGCGAGGGCTGAAAATGAAGAGGTTAGCGTTGGGAGGAGGCTGCTGCTGCTGCCGCGAGTTCCCGGGGTGGGGGTGGGGGAGAGAGAGAGTGAATGAGCGAGCAAGCATGTGTGTTTGCTCGCTCATTCACTCTCTCTCTCCCCCACCCCGGGAACCCGCGGCAGCAGCAGCCTCCTCCCAATGCTAACCTCTTCATTTTCAGCCCTCGCGGAGGCCGAGTCCCATCGGCCGCGGTTGAACCTCTTCATTTTCCTCCGAGCCGCGCTGCAGTCTTCTTTTCTTCGGGCCGATGCCGAGCGCACTAGCGTGGCCTCTTCTTGCCGCGCAGGCACCCGATACTCTCCACTTCCTCTTCCGGGCCGCGGGGGGGGGGGGGAAGAAGAGAGCACGCCGGTGCCCGCTGACTCCAGCTGTCCTGCCGCGTTCCACCCGGGCTGACAGCATTTTAAAGCCCGGGCGGAGGAGGACCGGGGAGCAGCTGGATCAGCGGGAAAGAGTGGCGACTGTCTGCGAGCCAGATGCAGCCCTCAAAAGAGCCATATCTGGCTCGCGAGCCATGGGTTCCCGACCCCTGGTCTAAGGGCTCATGCTCTCCTATGAGCTACTGATGCGCTTCCATGTCCTCGCCATCGGCACCAAAAGGCTGCGCTCACAACAGAACCCATCTAAAGAAGGGATCTATGTGGCCATAAGGTAGGATTGACTTCTAGTTTGGCTATATTTACAGATCTAGCGTAAGGCAGTAACACTATATGCGATCTCCCCCTCTCGGGCCATCGGTAGGCTGTAGAGATGTGATTCAGCCAAACCTTTTGGTTCGGCCTTCATTATCGGCCCACCATGAGAATTTCGTTTTCCCGCATTTCAGGCCAATTTTTTTGGCTGCCCTGAAAAAAACCCCCAAACCCACCCCAACCCTTCAAATTTAATTACAACCCCACCGTCCCAACCACCCAAGACTTGCCAAAGGTCCCTGGTGGTCCAGCGGGGGTCCTGGGCGTGATCTCCCCCTCTCAGGCCGTCAGCTGCCAGTAATCAAAATGCTGCCAGTGGCTCTTTGCCCTTACCATGTGACAGGGACTACTGGTGCCATTGGTCAGCCCCTGTCACATGGTAGGAGCAATGGCGACGACCCGAGAGGGGGAGATCGCTCCCAGGACCCCAGCTTGACTACCAGGGACTTTTGGCAAGTCTTGGGGGGTCGGGACAGTGGGGAGTTGTAATTGAATTTGAAGGGTTCGGGTGGGTTTGGGGTTTTTTTCGGGGCAGCTGAAAAAAATCGGCCCGAAATGCGGGAAAACGAAATTTCCAGTGGTGGGCCGATAACGAAGGCCGAACCAAAAGGTTCAGCCGAATCACATCTCTACCATGGAGATGGACTTATTCCTCATTTTAGTAGAATCATATTAATGTAGCAACAGCTTTCCTTTCATTTTTGCTCATGTGGCTTATCCAATCAGCACATACTGTTGTGGCAGGTTCAGGAGGAGTACTGGTACTCCGGGAACTTGGAGGAAGTGGTCTCGTGAAGACCGGGGCCAGAGGAGCCATACGTCGAGGAGGTCGTCCTTCCTTCGCCCTTTGCTGCAGACGGCGATCAATGCGTCCTGCGAGGTCAACCAGTGCGTTGAGATCCTCCGGAAGGTCCCCAGTGGCCAGTTTGTCTTTTATCCTGGCTGCTAGACCCTCCAAGAAGATTCCTCGGAGAGCGTCGTCGCGCCACCCAACCTCCAAAGCAAGCGTGCGGAACTCCAGAGCATAATCCGCCAGGGTCCGAGTTCCTTGTCGAAGCTGGAGCAACTCCGAGGTGGCCGAGGCTTGGCGCGCAGGCTCATCAAAAGCCACCTTGAAATTCTCTACGAAACTATGCAGATTGCTGAGGATGGCGTCGTTCTTTTCCCACATGGGTGATGCCCAGTTCAGGGCCTTACCGTCCAACAGGGAGAATATGTAAGCCACCTTGACGGCATCCGTCGGAAATTGATTGGGCAATAAAGTGAACCGCACGAAGCACTGGTTCAGGAAACCCCTACACGCCTTGGGGTCCCCGGAGTAACGTGAGGGTGCCGGAAGTTGGGTAGGAGCGTGGAGAGTTACCAGTGGTGGTGGTGGTGATGCGGGCGCAGGTACAGGAGGTTCCGCATCCATCCGAATAGCCAAGCGCTCCACAGTGGCCACCAAGGAGTCGGGGACTTGTTGCTGGTGCACCAGGCGTTGAGCGAGTCCCGGGATGGCCTGAAGACCAGTGAGGTCTGCTGGATCCATGGCCTTGCAATGTGTTGTGATCTGTTGTGATTCGGAAGTGGATCCTTGGGCCGATCGACGATGGAGGACGGTCGGGAGGCAGACACATGCTGCTGGAGTCGATCTTCACCTGGAAACCCGTGACCCCCCCAGAGGAGCTGTTGGGATCCGGGTTGCTAGGACTTAGGCGGCTTCGCCCTGGAAGTCCGCGGTCCCCCCAGGAGGAGCCTGTAGGGACCCGGACCACTGGGACTTAGGAGATATGGCGAAGTGGAAGAAGATCAGGAGCGGAGCAGAAGCAGGACGGACCACCAGAAGCAGCGAAGACAGACAGACCGAGGTCTGGGCAGACAGCAGAATACGGAGCGATGAAACAGGCCGGAGTCAGATCAGGAAAGCAGGCAGGCAGGTAGACCGGCAGGCAGGCTGGCAAGAACACGGAAAGAGTGGACGGGCATGGCAGGCTGGCAGGACAACCAGGCAGACAGGCAGGCAGGAAGGCAGAATTAGCAGGCAGGATTAGCAGGCGGAGCAGGAAGAGTACCTTACTGGTTCAGGGAAGTGACAGCGTTGCAAGGCAAGGAAACCTAGCAGATGCCGGGTTTAAATCCCCCCGGCGTCTGACATCACAAAAGGAGGCGTGTCCGGCATTATGTGTCAGAGGGCCTGCAAACGACTCCCACTGAGCACGCGCGAGCCCTAGGGGCGGGGCCGGTGACTCCCGACGGCGTCTCCCTCGTGGGAGCGCTGCGGGTAGGCCGCAGTGGCGGACCTGCGGGGCTAGCCTGTTCCCCCACAGCGGCGCCGGAGGACCCCCCACAGCGGCGCCGAACGGAGGACCGATCGCCACAGTGGCGCCGAACGGAGGACCGATCGCCCTGAGTGCAGGTAAGGGACGCGGCTGTATCGCAACACATACTGAATGTATTGGTAATTAAATATGCACAGTATGATAATTAAGTAAAATCTAATTGTACCAATATGTTTACCCTGAAGTATAATAGAAAATATATTATCACTAATGAACAAAATGCATTTCATGAGAAAGTCCTGCATATAGTAGGGGTCAGATTGATGGATCAGTGACAGAGCTGGGTTCTGCTACATGGGAGACTAAGGTTCAATCCCAAGCCTGGCTTCTGGTCCTCAGGCCAGCTATGACTGGGGGATGTTGAAGAGACAGCGTTCATGGTCCCTGGGGGAGAGAATTTGTCATTGTACAGCAGCGATATCTAGTGGCCAGAATCAGGCTGCACACCATTATAGATTCTGTAGAGAGCTGTGAGTCTTTAGACCTTGCGAGGACTGTTATTACACTGGGCAGGCTAGTTAGCAAGAGCGAGAAAGTTAAAAATGGGAAAAATCCTCTGGGCATACGAAGGTTTATTGTGTACTGGGCATACGAAGGCTGTTGTGTACTGTTGCCCCAGTACACAACAGCTCCAACTAAGCTGGAAACCCCAAAGATGCCAGAGGAAACGGTTAGGCCAAAAAAAATAAGATACACCCTGATTTTGAAAAATGGCAAATATTTTTAGATGTACTACATTAATGCATTTTCACTATCTTAAACGCTGGCCCTTGTTACTGGCTAAGCACACAAATGGTTCCCTTTAGAACAGCATATGTATGTTTTCATGTTGTATGCAAATGAGATTCTGTTTACCAAATGCACAAACCTATGCCATCCCCATATGTTCAAAAATAATGAAGTTAGTTGGCAAAAAGAAAGCCTGAATGTTTTTCTCCTCCATTTGAGGGCTGATCTGACAGATGGTTAAATTTTTATCAACTGACAATGCATTTTCTTTAACTAGGTTTACAAATAGCCAGTAGGTATTTACTAGGTGGATATCACTATGCTATATGGCAGGTGTAAGTTAAAAAAGGAAGTGTAGAAAAATAGTAATTTTAAAACAAAGCTTCTGAATTAAATGATTTACAGGTATATTGATGATTTGTTGGAGTTAAGTATTTAAGAAGCAGCTTTTGGGATGAAAAATTACAAAGTGGTAGCAGAAAAAGCATCATTATTTTTAAAAATATTTTTATTTTCATAGTTGGGTAAACTAAGGTAAAGAAATTAGTGACTGCCAAAATGTACCTTCCCTGCTCCCCCCCCCCCCCCCCCCACACACACACACATTTTACGAGCTTGCTTTCTCCCAAAAAAAAATTACACTTGTGAAAAAGCAAGGCAGATCTCTCCATTAGAATCTGCTGTTTACTTTCAAGTGACCCAAACTGGCCACTGTCATAGACAGGATGCTGGGCTCAATGGACCATTGGACTTACCCAGCATGGCAGTTCTTATGTTCTACTATGGAACTGTGGAATTAGAATATAAAAAACCTTCTGGGTATCTTAGAGTCTTCATTACTAGGCCAGTTCTGCAAAGGGTAATGCTGTGGAACAAAAAGCAGAGCTAAGCAATATGTTTTTGCATGTGTCTAAAGTCTTATGATCTGATTAAGCCATAACTGTCTGAAATCAAGAATTATTTTAAGTCTGCACTTGGAATATTAGATCATAAATGAAACTCCAATTGTTCCCCTTTTTGTAGGTGATAAACATGTTTTCTAGTTAAAAAAAGTGAAAAACATCACATAATGCTCCATCTAAGATGGAGGACTAAAGGGCAGCTTGTCCTTGGATCTAAAATGGTGGGTAAGATCTAGGATTGGAGGAAAGGGGTGTATTATAGCTTACATCATACTAATTACTAATCAGTATATCTTTTTGAATGAAGGAATAAACCCCATCCATGACTGGCTCTATGAGTTGATGAAGTTATGAGAATATGATGCAAGGAAATGGATGATCAAAGAATAATGTATTGATTGGCTGTGTATGTGTGTAATGAAAAATGAAATATAATGAGCTGCCAGTGTAGTATGTGGGGGAGCAAACTGAACTTTATATTTTACTGTTAGAGCTGTACTTTTTGCAATAAACCAGCTGCTAGCTTGGGCCAAGTAGGTTCACCTACGAGGCAGTGTCAACCATGCCATAAAAAAAGGGCTCACAATCTCAATGTTTTGCTGAGACCATGAGCTTAGTGGACTTGTTTCTGATTCAGGCTATTTCTTTATTGACCTTCCGGGTCCAGCAGCAGCAGCAAGATCAGGTCAATAACATAATGGCCTGGAGGCCTAAACAGAGTCTCCATGCAGGTTCATGTCCCAGCACCTGCAGTGGTGCCTCCCCCAGCTGCTCCAACTCAGTTACTGGATTCATGCCATATCTACCACCGCCTCAGTATGAGGGTGACCTCCAATAGATGCTGAGGTTTTATCAACCAGTGCTAAATGCACTTTGAGCTGCAGGCCACCAGTTTCCTGCCAGATTGAATCAAGGTGACTTTCATGCTTTTACTACTAGGTGGCCCGAAAACTAGCATGGGTGTCATCACTATGGGAGCAGGATAACCCCTTGCTGAGAAATCTGGACTATTTTATCCACCAATTCTGTCAGATTTTTGACAAGTCTAGTCAGGCCTCATTTTCACCTATGGAGTTGCCTCGCATTCGGCAGGGTAGTCGTACTGTGGGCAACTACGCCATTGAATGCCGTACCCTGGTGTGCGATAGCCAAGCAATCTTCACTGGCTGGAGACAAATCACGCTGACTCCAGCATTTCTTTATGAAACTTAAACTTTATTCTTCTATTCAGTCAGCAAACTAGTAGACTGCCTATCTTCTTCTATCAGTGTACTCTTAAAATACCTTCATGCAGAGCTGTATACAAGAGCTCCTCTCTTGGAGACACTGGGGCCTCCTGATCCTGGCTGGGCTTACTTTCTTATCCTGCCCCAGCAAGGTCCCACCCACAAAGCTCTATCTTCCTGTAGGATTTAAGGTGGACTAGGCTAAGGAGGAGATGTAGGACCACTCCTTCACATACCCTATCACTCCACCATGAGCTGCCCTGCACATAAGTCACAGTCACTGCAGGTACATTCAGCTGGCTCTTCCTTTTTATGGCACTCAGCTGCATCTGTCTTTTCAAGGCAGACTTTTTTCCCCCTACCTGTTCCAGTGGTTCATTGCCTGATTAATATCAAGTTTTCCTGTCACTTTGTCCACAGATATTTTCTCTGGCTCTAATACTATTGCCACTTTTATATTCCTCTGCTGCATTGTCTGCTTCCAGCTGTAGCAAGATCTTTACTACACTACTTCAAGCAGGCTGGCATTGCTCACTTTCCAGATTTTCTGGTGTTTCAGAACACATTTTTGCTGCTGCCTCTGTCCTTCCAGGAGGCTTTGCAATATAGTTTCCATTTCTTGTTCTCTAATGTTGAGCAAGCTCCCTTTCTGCTGGATGGCCACACCCTGCTCAGACACACACATTCATACTCTCTCTGAAAACTTCACTTCTACAGGGACTACACCCTGTTTAAACAGTCTTTTTTTTTTCCTATGAAAGGGTAAAAAAATAAAGGCAAAAAAAAAATCCTGTTTTTTTAGCCAGTTACTCACTAATAGTACTGTCTATTAGAGATGTGAATCGGAACCAGAATCGGTTCGGATTCAGTTCCGATTCACATCTCTATAGATGTGAATCGGAACCAGAATCGGTTCGGATTTCAGTTCCGATTCACATCTCTACTGTCTATGCAAGCAGAGCTGACCTTCTTACATGCAATGGTAGCTTTAAACCTATTTTTGCTTTCAGGCCCCAAGATACATCTCTCTATATTGAAGAAAAAAACTTTTAACATGTTTTTTTCCCTCAGTTTTCTGTGCACATCTGTACTCTGTACCCTGTTTAGAGTCACAGGTTCTCTGTTCAGTGCTCTGCGTTCAAACAGAAAATGTTGGCCACCATTTTACTTCTGTATACTCCCTGAGTGACAACATTTTAAACTCTTCAATGCTCTGGTGCACACTACAGCACTGTTTTGCCTCCAAACTGCTTCTTTGGCAGGCAACAGATACAACAAAACCTTTCTTTTTCCCTTGGAAACTTTGGGTTACAAACCTCCCCTTGGAGAATTTGATATTCTCTGTGTCTTGTGTATAGAAAAATAATCATTAAACTATACCTTATGTGGGATAGCCGAGCAATCTTCACTGGCTGGAGGCAGAAATCATGCTGACTCAAACTTTTCTTCAAGCAACTTAAACTTTATTCTTTCATTCAGTCAGCAAACCAACTAGTAGACTGCCTACCTTCTTCTAGCAGTGCACTCTTAAAATATTTTCATGCACAGCTGTATACAAGAGCTCCTCTCCTGGAGATGCTGGGGCCTCCTAATCCTGGCTGGACTCACATTCTTATCCTGCCCCAGATAGGACCCACCTACAGAGCTCACTCTCCTTGTAGGATTTAAGGTGGACCAGGCTAGATGCATGGTCCATCCCAGATTAAGAAGAGGAAGTAGGGCCACTCCTTTGCATCTGGCTTTAGATCTCCAATGAGATGAAGACAACCTGACCGCCATCTTCTGGCAGAACCTGACAGAGCACCTAAAATACAAGCTGGCAGGACGGGATCTGTCACCCACATTAGAGGACCTCATTGCTCTGGCTAAACGTGTGGACCTCTTATTCCAGGAGCAAACCCATGAGCACATCAGCATTTCAGGTTCGCACCCCAAGCTCCAGCGGCCTCTGGTTGCCACAATGGAGGTACCTACTGCCACACCCTCAGAGGGACCCATGTAGCTCAGGAAGTCCCACCTCTCCAAAGAAGATAATCAGAGGTGGAGGCAGCTCTACTTCTGCCACTATTGTACAGCCCAGAGGCACTTTGCAAGCCATTGACCAGAAAAGGCAGGAAACATCAGAGCCTAGGGTTGGTAGGAGAGACAACCCTAAGTTACCATTCACCCCTCTCCTCAATTACTGGGTACCAGTTTGCCTCCTTTTTCAGGACACTTAGATAAAAAAAAGAGGCCTTCCTGGGTGCTGGAGCCGAGGGCAACTTTATAGATGCAGCTTTGGTCAACCACCACAACATCCCAATTGTGCCCTTGGACTGAGACATGACAATTTCTTCAGTGCATGGCAAACCTCTTCCTGGTTGCCTATCTATGGCTACCATTACAGTTTCATTCCAGATGGAATTCTGCATCTTACTCAAGGTAGTCAACCCCATCATCTTGGGTTTACCCTGGCTCATGCTTCACAACCCATCTGTGGATTGGGAAACCCTACAGTTTACCCATTGGGAGTCCTCCTACCAACAACGATGCCTTTCCTGGTTTTGTGCCATCAGTAACCCTAGCTTAGCTCCAGATCTCTGACTTCCCCACCAGTCTTTCGACTTCCCCCATTTATCTGCCAAGTAAATGCCTCCTAGGAGCAGGGTCTGAGAAACATAAGAAATTGCCATGCTGGATCAGACCAAGAGTCCATCAAGCCCAGCATCCTGTTTCCATCAGAGGCTAAACCAGGCCACAAGAACCTGGCAAGTACCAAACACCAAGAAGATCCCATGCTACTGATGCCAGTTATAGCAGAGGCCATTCCCTAAGGTCAACTTGATTAATAGCAGTTACTATACTTCTCCTCCAAGAACTTATCCAACCTTTTTTAAACCCAGCTACACTAACTTCACTAAGCACATCCTCTGGCAACAAATTCCAGAGCTTAATTGTGTGTTGAGTGAAAAAGGAATTTTCTCTGATTAGTCTTAAATGTGCTATTGCTACTTCATGGCGCGCCTCCCTAGTCCTTCTATTATACTTGTTCAAGACCTCTCATTATTTTAAAGACCTCTATCATACCCCCCCCTCAGCCGTCTCTCTTCTCCAAGCTGAACAGCCCTAACCTCTTCAGCCTTTCCTCATAGGGGAGCTGTTCCATCCCCTTGATCATTTCGGTTGCCTTTCTCTGTACCTTCACCATCGCAAACTATATCTTTTGAGATATGGCGACCAGGATTGTACACAGTA
The DNA here is from genome assembly GCF_901001135.1 of Rhinatrema bivittatum. Lineage (NCBI taxonomy): Eukaryota > Metazoa > Chordata > Amphibia > Gymnophiona > Rhinatrematidae > Rhinatrema > Rhinatrema bivittatum. Next base: position 364,610,582 of record NC_042620.1, on the reverse strand, counting down.
TTCAAGGTGCAGTCTCACCATGGAGCCATACAGAGGCATTATGACATTTTCCGTTTAACCATTCCCTTCCTAATAATTCCTACATTCTATTTGCTGTTTTGACTGCTGCAGCAAACTGAGCCAATGATTCGAAGTATTATCCATTATGATGCCTAGATATTTTTCCAGGGTGGTAGCTCCTAATATGGAACCTAATAGAGATATGCAAAGCGGTTCGGGCCTTTGTAATTCGGGGGACCCAATTTTGGGTTAGTGCACACTACGGGAGTTAGTATGCGCGAACTCCCGTTAGTGCACACTAACATTTTAACGTTAGCGCACACTAACTCCGAAACCAAATTTCACCGAAATTTCAAGAAAATTGTTTTGGTTTTCGGGTTCCCCGAACATAGAAACATAGAAACATAGAAATGACGGCAGAAGAAGACCAAACGGCCCATCCAGTCTGCCCAGCTTCACACATTTTTTCTCATACTTATCTGTTTCTCTTAGCTCTTTGGCTCTATTTCCCTTCCACCCCCACCATTAATGTAGAGAGCAGTGATGGAGCTGCATCCAAGTGAAATATCTAGCTTGATTAGTTAGGGGTAGTAGGGGTAGTAACCGCTGCAATAAGCAAGCTACACCCATGCTTATTTGTTTTACCCAGAATATGTTATTCAGCCCTTATTGGTTGTTTTTCTTCTCCCCTGCCGTTGAAGCAGGGAGCTATGCTGGATATGCGTGTAGTATCAGTTTTTCTTCTCCCCTGCCGTTGAAGCAGAGAGCTATGCTGGATATGCGTGAAGTATCAGTTTTTCTTCTCCCTTGCCGTTGAAGCAGAGAGCTATGCTGGATATGCGTGAAGTATCAGTTTTTTCTTCTCCCCTGCTGTTAAAGCAGAGAGCTATGCTGGAAATGCATTGAAAGTGAAGTATCAGGCTTATTTGGTTTGGGGTGTAACTGCCGTAACAAGCCAGCTACTCCCCCGCTTTGGTGAGAGTGAATCCTTTTTTCTTCTCCCCTGCCGTTGAAGCAGAGAGCTATGCTGGATATGCGTGAAGTATCAGTTTTTCTTCTCCCCCTGCCGTTGAAGCAGGGAGCTATGCTGGATATGCGTGAAGTATCAGTTTTTCTTCTCCCCTGCCGTTGAAGCAGAGAGCTATGCTGGATATGCGTGAAGTATCAGTTTTTCTTCTCCCCTGCCGTTGAAGCAGAGAGCTATGCTTGGATATGCGTGAAGTATCAGTTTTTCTTCTCCCCTGCCGTTGAAGCAGAGAGCTATGCTGGATATGCGTGAAGTATCAGTTTTCTTCTCCCCTGCCGTTGAAGCAGGGAGCTATGCTGGATATGCGTGAAGTATCAGTTTTTCTTCTCCCCTGCCGTTGAAGCAGAGAGATATGCTGGATATGCATTGGAAGTGAAGTATCGGGCTTATTTGGTTTGGGGGAGTAACCGCCGTAACAAGTCAGCTACTCCCCTCTTTGTGAGTGCGAATCCTTTTTTCCACATTTCCTCTTGCTGTTGTAGCTTAGAGTGATGTTGGAGTCGCAGTAAACCATGTGGTATGTTTATTGAATAAGGGTATTATCTCCAGGCAGTAGCCGTCATTCTGGTGAACAGGACGAATTAGGCAATTCATTGAAATTGCCTAATTTGTGCTAAATGATTGCACATCCCTAGAACCTAATATCATGTAGCTACAGCAATGGTTATTTTTCCCTATATGCAACACCTTGCACTTGTCCACATTAAATTTCATCTGCCATTTGGATGCCCAATCTTCCAGTCTTGCAAGGTCCTCCTGCAATGTATCACAATACGCTTGTAATTTAAATACTCTGAATAATCTTGTATCATTCGCAAATTTGATAACCTCACTCATATTCCTTTCCAGATCATTTATAAATATATTGAAAAGCACTGGTCCAAGTAGAGATTCCTGAGGCACTCCACTGTCAGATTTCTGCCCTAGAAACCACCGCTATGTCCACATACATTCAGGAAAACCTGTAATGGGGCTTCATCCATTCTTTCTTGTCTCCTGCAGGTCAAGGCTTTTTCTTTATGGGCAAGAAAGATGGCACTCTCTGGCTATGCATAGATTATAGAGGCTTCAATGCCATAACCTGGAAGAACAGGTACCCATTACCTCTCATCATGGAATTATTTGATCACCTGTGTGTCACACAAATTTTAAAAAACTGAACCTCAGAGGAGCCTATAATCTAATTTGAATACAGGAGGGAGATGAATGGAAAATGGCATTCAATACACCCCTGCTGTCTTCCAAAATATAGTCAATGAGATCTTCAGCGGCCTTCTGTTATTCCCACATCTTAGTCAATCTGGACAACATTCTCAGATTCTCTCGCAGCCTTAAACAGCACCGCAAGTTCGTGAAACAAGTTTTACAGAGGCTCTGGAGAACCTCTTCTATCCTAAACTCAAAAAGTGCACGTTCAGACAGGATGAATTACCTTTTCTGGGTTATATTGTCTCTTGGCATGGTCTATGAATGGATCCAGAGAAAGTAAAAGCAATTCAAGACTGGCCTCAATTCATTGGGCTCAAAGCTTTACAAAGATTTTATGATTTTGCCAATTATAGGCAGTTTGTGCATGGATACTCCTCTTTGGCTGCTCCCTCTACTGTCCTTATGAAGAAGGGCAGAGAGTGGTCAGAAGCAGCAGTAAAGCCTTCTGTTCTCTAAATCAGGCATCCAAGACCCCTATTCTCAACATCAATATCCCTCCAAAACCTTTCAATTTGGAGGTAGATGCCCTCTGCCTTTCGGTTAGGGCTGTCCTTGCTCAACACATTGATCAAGGACCCTCATGCCATGCTTTTCTTTTCCAAAAGGTTCACCCCCATGGACACAAACTCTTGCCTGTGAAATTTCTCTGGAATGAGTGATGCATTTCCTGGAAGGAGCTAGGCACCACATCACAATCTTCACAGACCATGATATTCTGGAATATCTTCCACAGGCCCAGAGCCTAAACCCAAGGCAGGCCTGATGGACTTTGTTTTTTTAAAGATTTTTTTTTATATTCAGGTACCAACCAGGAGAGAACAATGAATGGGCCTATGCTCTTTCACTCTCCTCTGAGACTGAGGATTTCCTGGACTCTCATCACCTCATCAACTTGACCATGATCATGATCGCTGCCACAGTTCCTGTTCCACCAGGGAAGAACATATTTCTCACATGCCTGTGAAAAAAAGTATTAAAATGGGCCCATGGTTCCCACCTCACAGGTCACTAGGAACTTAGTTACTTCTCTGCTTCTATTGGTGACCCCAAGTCAAGCAAGATATACAGCACTATGTGGAGCCTTGCCCCAATTGTGCAATTTATAAGAGCTTCCATGATTGCCCTTGGGGCTGTTACAGCCATTGCAAGACCCTGACAAACCCTGGACCCATGTGGTGATGGATTTCATCACAGACCTATCCCTCTCTAATGGCTACACTTCAATTTGAGTAGTGGTGGACTGACTCTCCAAGATGGCTCACTTCACACCATTTCCTGGGCTTCCATCCATGCCAGAATTGACTTTCTTCTTCCAACATATCTTCAGGCTTCATGACTTACTGAAGCACATCCTCTCCAATTGATGAGTGCAATTCATGGCTTATGTTCTTATGTTCTTGCTTCTGGGAGCGAGTCTTTGCAAAGACTGGGAATCTCATTGGACTCTTTAACCAGATACCATCCACAGAGTAACAAGCAAATGGAGAGAACCAACCAAATCCTTAAGAGTTTCCTGAGAGCATACATAAATGAACGATGGGACAACAGGGCCTCTCTAATCCCCTTGGCAGAATTCTGCCACAGAAAACATGTTTGAAGCTCCTCAGGATTGTCTCCATTTCTGATTGTGTTTGAAAGACATCCTTGGGTGCCAATTTCCATCCCAGTGATGGGTCCATGTCCCACAGCCAATATCATGTGCCAGGATTTCAAGGAGCTATGGCAAGACCCACCAGCTCCTCTCAGTGGCCACAAGAAGATAAAAGAAATAAACGGACAAGAAACACCGAATGGTGCCCTTCTTTAAACCTGGGGATTTAGTCAGGTTGAGTACTCGCAATCTACAACTTAAAAAACCCCTCTACCAAGTTCTCACTGCATGTACATTGGACCTTTCCTATCCACTCATAAATTGGTTCAGTGGCTTACCAATTGAAACTATCACCAACCCTCAATATTCACAATGTGTTCCATGTTTCACAACTGAAGCCTCTACTCTTGCCATGGCCCTCATGTCTTCCTCCTAAAGAAAAAGAAGTAACTTCAGACACCGAATATGAGGTCCAGAAGATCCTTGACTGCAGGAGATTTCTGAACCACCTTCAATATCTCATCTCTTGAAAAGGTTTTGGCCCAGAAGATAATACATGGAGACCTGCTTCCAATGTCCAAACCCCACCCCAACTCAACAAAAGTTTGATTGATGCTATCCCCAGAAGTCTAAACCAAGAGGCTTGGGGAAGAAGATTAGATGGGGTACAGTAACATTCTGAACAGCTGTGGGAAGGCCCCATGCCAGCATGTTCTCAGCTGTTGCACCATGCCTTCCTCTAGGTGCATGCATACACATTTGCTGCACCTTTCTAGGCCACCCGAGCAGAAAAGAGACTGATGGGGTTGTCCTGATGACATCAGCATGGCTGGCCATTTAAAACCCTAGTCACTCTCCTAATGGTTTGCCTCAGCAACAGATCCGTGTTGCTATTCCCTATGCCTTGTTTTGATATTCCTATGCTTTGTCCTGCTGTCTTGTCTGCTTTCTTGCCTTGCCTTTTTTGTGCCCTTGTCTGATCTCCTTTATCTTGCCTTGTCCATCTTGCCCTGCCTAGACTCTTGGTGTCTTGTCTTTGCCTGCTTGTCTGTCTTGGCCTGCTTCTATGGTTCTGACCTCTATTTTGTGTTCTGACTCCACTCCTAGAATTGCTGCCGCCCATGACCTATGGCCTGGACCCAGATATTGTCATCTGCTTACTGCACACCCTGATCTGTGGCCTGGACCTAGATAATGTCTTCTCACTATCTGACTTGATCACTGCCTGTATCTGGACTTTCTCTGACCACTCCTTATGGGACACTTCACCTAAGTCCTGCCAGCCTCTGGAACCCAAAGGCTCAACCCACAGGGAACTGAGCTGATACAGGTTGAAGCTCCAAATCCTATTGCAGTAGGGCATGTCTACCAGCTGTCAGCGTGGGCCTAGAAGATTCATTTATGAGGCAGCGTGAACCATGCCACAAGGGTTCACAAGGGTTCACAATCGCGACTTTTCTTCCCACATTGGGATTTGAATAATTATGACATAATTTCCGCTTCCCCTAAATTCAAGTGTTCTCCCTCCATTTTTAGAGATTTATAAGCTAAGTTTGAGGACTGATACAAGAGGACTGTCGGCAGCATTAAATAGCATATATAGCATACTAACAAAACAGGAAATCAAGATGCAAAAAGAGATGTGACACAATTCTCCCACATTCGACGAAGTATCCCAGACCAAAGTTGAATGCATGATAAAAAAACTGAATCCCGCACCACATAAAATTGACACCATTCCCACCACAGAGATAAAAAACTAGCTGATATAACCTCATACACACTAACCAAAATAATTAACCTATCCCTCAGTGAAGGAATTATGCCAGACTCACTCAAAAATGCAATAATAAACCAATTCTGAAAAAGAAAACAATGACCCCAACCATCTTAAGTAACTATAGACCTGTTTCAAACTTGCCCATGATCACAAAATTAATAGAAAAAGCAGTACAAAAGCAACTAGCAGAACATCTAGACAACAATAACATACTCTACCCATCACAACATGGCTTCAGAAAACACTATAACACCGAAACATTACTAATCTCTCTAACAGATATCGTACTTCGCGGATTTGACAGTGGAAAACACTACATCCTGATACTGCTAGATCTGTCTGCAGCATTTGACACAGTAAACCATAACATACTATTGAAAAGACTGGAAGAAATTGGATTACAAACAAAACAATTAAATGGTTCATTTCCTACCTTAACAATAGATCTTATCAGATACAGATAAAAAACTCAATATCAGACAAAATCATACTAAAGGACAGGAGTCCCCCAGGGATCAGCACTTTCAGGCAACTCTATTTAACATTTACATGCTCCCCCTCTGCCACCTATTGGCTGGTCTAGGTATCATACACTACATATATGCTGACGACATTCAATTAATTCTACCAATTGAAGAATCAATTGAAAAAACACTAACTTTGCAATGTTATACCTAGACATAATTAAAACAACTACTAAACCAAATGGAACTAGTAATCAACATTGAAAAAACAGAATTTATACATCTTGAATGGAAAAAACATCGAAAAATTCAAAATCCCTTTCGACTTAAAAATGACAAATCAGTAGAGTTAACTGATAAAGCTAGAAACCCAGGAGTAATTATAGACATGTAACTGAGCCTTAAGCAACACATATCAATAAAAGCAAGAGAAGGGTACGCCAAACTAATGGTCCCTTAGAAGACTAAAACCATTATTAAATCAGGACACTTTCGTACAGTACTACAAGCTTTAATATTTGCCAGCACGGACTACTGTAACACACTTTTCCTAAGGATTACCATTCACCACCATCGACCACTGCAATACTACAGAACTCGGCTGCCAGAATACTTACTGGTAAAGGCAGAAGAGATCATATCACCCAACACACTTGCAGATTTACACTGGCTCCCAATAGAACAGAGAATTCAATTTAAAACACTATGCACAGTTCATAATGCTTATTTAATCCTGTTAAATGTATAACGCTCCGGCGTAAGTTCCTGTTCATTGTACACCGACGTGATATCTTTGATGAGGCGGCGGTATATAAAAAACTATAAATAAATAAATAAATAAATAAATAAGCTAATAAATGACGAAAAATCTGACTGGCTAAACACCGCACTACGACTACATGTCCCTCAAAGAAATCTCAGATCGGCCAATAAAGCTCTGCTAACCATACCCTCCGTCAAAACAGCAAAGTTGACTCAAGTTAGAGAGAGAGCTCTATCTTTGGCAGGACCATTGTTATGGAACACATTACCACTGGAATTAAGACTAATGAAGGAACTAAAACTCTTCAAAAAAAGGCTTAAAAACATGGCTCTTCAAAAAGCATTCACAGTGAGGTAGCGGAATTACACATAAACAAAGCAGGAAGTCACCAAGAAAAACAGAATTGCTTAGTTTTTGTTATTTTTTCACAATTAAGTATTAAATTAGAAAGACAGTTAATCATAAATGGTAACCACACCCATTCCCATTTAGAGTATATTTTTGAACTATGTAACCGTATAATAACGGCACCCTATGAATAATTTAGAAACCACATATTTATGCCTAACTGTAAACCGTTGTGATGGTGCTCTACTATACAACGGTATAGAAAAGTTTTAAATAAGTAAATAAATAAATAAATAAATAAATAAATATGGGAATAAATTAGTGAACCCCTTGATACATTTGTGATGAAACACAGCACTGTGTCAGGATACCTTGAAGCAAGCATGAATGTACACTGAGATAAGTACTTTCTGGGAGAATTACTTGTTTTGGATAGGATTTACTCACATATGATCTTTTTGATGTATGCTGTCTTTGCAGTTTAATTTTATTTGCAGTAAGAAAATTCACAAAAAAACAAATCAAAATAGGCCAAGTGATTATTTTCAGCCTATAGTTTTTATTTGGACTGCATACTTAACGGTCCTATAAATTTAAACATAGAGGGCCGATTTTTAAACCTACGCACGGACGTAGATTTGTGCACGCAACCCGGGGTGCACCTTGCATGCGCCGAGCCCTAGGGGAGCCACAATGGCTTAACATGTTCCCTTCAAGGCCTCTCTGAAATCGGAGTGGCCTTGGACGGAACTTTCCTTCCGCCCCCCCCCCCCCCCCCCACCCTTCTCTTCCCTTCCCTTCCCCTTCCTAACCCGCACCCCAGCCCTATCTAAACCCCCCCTGACCTTTTTTGGTGAAGTTGCGCCTGCCTCCGGGCAAGCGTAGGTTGCATGCGCCGGCCGAGTGCCAGCATGCGAGCCCCCGGCACGACCGCTGTGCTGGAGGCCTTGGTCTCACCCCCGCCCCGCCTACTTTTTCAAGCCCTGAGACATACGTGCGTCCCAGGGCTTGCGCGCATCACCAGGCCTATGCAAAATAGGCTCAGCTCGCGCAGGAGCGGGGTGTAATATGTGTGTAACCCTTTGAAAATCCACCCCAGAGAGTTATTTATGTGAATAATACGGGAGGATTTTTTGATTTGTGGTAATTTTTATATCCTTAAATGTTAAATGTTTTTATTTACATTTTGTGATAAAGAATCTAAGAAAATTAAGTCCAAAGTATCATAATGCTCATAGGTATAATATCAACATGCAGCAAAACATCCTCTGACCATTTGACCAACTACCTCTGAACCAACGTCTCCAAGAACGTTCCCATCATACATTCCTTTCATTGAATGCTCAGCTGCAGACATCACAGGTTGACTGAGGAAAGTAGAAAGATTATAGTCATCACTTTACTGGACTTCTCAGCACTCTTGTGAAAATGGGAGTGAAATGATAACTCTCCCATTCATAAATGTTTGCCAATGTGCCTTTCCAAAAGATCCTAACATAATGGAGCTCCAAACATTTGAGTGCTATTGTAGTCTGCTTCCAATCTGCAACTGTTATAAAGGACAGAGGTTTCCAAAATTAGACTTGTGAGCACTGTAGCAGAGAGGTGCAAGTGAATTAGAACCTTATCCAATCTAAATATAGGGGTAGGCATTCAAAATAAACATTTAAGTAAGTTAGCCAGATAACTTATTTGGATAATTCTCATGGGATATTCAGCAGCACGATTCTGCTTATTCATCTTATCTGGCTAAGTGGCGCTGAATATTTTTATTTATTTATTTATAAACTTTTCTATACCGATATTAATATGTTAATTATAACAGCAGTAGGAAATTACATTGAAAGGGGGGGGGGATAAAAAAGGATATAAAGGAACAGTAAGACTTAGCAAGGAAAAGACAGGAAAACCGATTCTTTCAAAAATGTTAAAGTGTATATGTACAGAGTTGAGCATGAAACTGGCATGTTAACTAACCTTAAATAGCCAGGTCTTAAGGTTAGTTCGGAATATCGACCTTCCTATAGATTATAACTCAATCCAAATTGATTATCATATTTTTGAAGGGAGAATCTCTAGTATTCTGTCATATATTTGTCATTATGCACAGCATTTACAAGTGCAATATCCCTAATGGTACTCTAAAACTTTGCATACCTCTTACAAGTCATGTTTTCCCATTTTCTGCTTTGTAATCTTCCACCCCTGTGGACGATGGTATACCTAGCTGACACTGGAATCCTCACCCTCATGTGGGCTGGGTGGTCTCACAGTTCTGTGGCCAGCAGAGGACACTAGAGTAAGGGCAGTCATCTTCCTTCCCTCACTAGGCACGCCCTAGCCCTGCCAACTTCTGTGCCAGAGCATTAAAACCTTAAATGAGGGCTGATGCTAATTGTTTGTTTGATTAAGTAATAATACTGTGGATTAGAGCTCATGAATGTTAAGATTGTTGATTCACCATCTTTTCTCGAGAAAAAAAAATCTCAAGGCTGCCATGCAAACTGACAGATTAAATAGATTAATTCATTTGTAGAAGAAAGCCACATTGCATCATTCAGTCACAGTGTACTACTTACCTTGTGATTAAATGAGTACTATTATGTCCAATACTTTAGAGGTGAAAAAATGTATTAAGCTAATAAACTAGGAAGACTAAGTATCAAAGCCATCAACAAATGATATAATAGCATTCACAGCTAAAATATAAGTACACAGCCTAACACACCTTAAGAAAATGATTGAAATGTTCTAAGCCTGGCAAATTTTCCTAGTTAGAACTTTGAAAACATTGTTAAATAATTTGTTGTGTGCCAAGATTGTACACTTTTCTGTGAGAGGAAAAATCATTACTGAAAGGAATTTTTGAGCAGCTAATTTTACCTGTCACACAAAATCCTATTTTTAACAAAGCCAATATTCAAGAATCTGGAGTGAGGACGAAAGTTAGCTAGATAACTTGTCCCAAATATTCAGTGGTATATATGTCAAGCTGAATATACTCCCCTAAACGTATTCAGCTATCTTTCACCAGATAATGTTTAAAATTATCCAACTGCTTATGGCCAGATAACTTGCTACTTAACCAGCTTTATTCAAAATATAGAATGGTAACTACCTACAAAATAAAATAAAAAAAATCTATATAGTCTTGAGGCCTGATCTATTGGTCTCCTATCTCAGAAAACACATAAAAGTGTGGGTGTATTTATTTTTATTTATTTATTTAGATTTTTTTTATATTCCACTTTTTGCACTTAGCGCCCAATCCCTCCCAATTCCCAGCTCACCAGATTTTTAAAAAAAGCAGTGGGCAACTAGAGCCTGAGGCCTGTACCATCTCCATCCCAGTTTTTTGCTAAAGAAACATCATGTTCACCTCCTGCAACTCAACCTTAACCTAATTTCCACCTTTCTCCACAGCTGGATCCTCCGGAAACCCTCCCCTCCAGATCCCCAAAACTCCAACCAGGAGCACAATAGTCTCTGTCCTGCTCCTGTCCACTTCCAGCATTACTTGATAGCAATTCTGGAAATGTATGTGCTGGAAGTGGCCAGGAGCGGGCTAGAGACTATAATTTTCGTGGGTGACATTATGGCATTTTTTGAGCAACATTGTGGAAGAACTATCGGGAAAGATTTCACTTTTCACTGATGATACCAAAATCTGCAACAGAGAAGACAGCCATCAGCCAGGAAGATGTGAAAACATGAGAAGGGATCTAGCGAAGCAAGAAGAATGGTCTAGGGTTTGACAGCTAGGATTTAATACTAAGAAAGTAAAGATTCATGCATTTGGGCTGCAAAATTCCAAGGGAGAGATATGGTATAGGTGGTGAATTTCATCCAAGCATGATTGAAAACTGGGATGTGGAGATGATTGTATCTGATCTTAAGGTGGCCAAACAGGTGGATAAGGTGATGGCAAAATCCGGGAGGTTGTTTGGATGCATAGGGAAGGGAATGGTTAGCAGAAATAAAGTGGTAATATTGCCCCTGTATAGGTTTTTGGTGAGACCTTTTTTGGAATACAGTATAGAATTCTGGTCAGGGCATTTTCAAAGTGATATAAAGTAGATGGAGTTAGTCCAGAGGGTGGCTACTAATTTGCTCAGTGGTCTTTGTTCTAAAACATATGGAAACAAACATAAAGGTCTAAACATGTGTACCCTAGAAGAAAGGCAAGAGAGGAGATATGAAAGAGATATTTAAATATCTCCATGGTTTCCATGCATAGGAGGCTCAAGAACAATGGGTCATGAGATGAAGAAGAAGGGGGCAGCCTCAGGAGTAATTGAAAGATATTTATTTTCAGAGAGGGTGGTAGATACATGGAACAGCTTCCCAAGAACAGTATCTGAATTCAAAAAAGCATGGAAAAAACACAGAGAACAATATTCAAAAGCCATTTAAACGGATAACAAGTTATCCGTCTAAATGGAAATGTATATTAAGCCACTTATCCAGCTATCTTATACATAAGAACATAAGAACATGCCATACTGGGTCAGACCAAGGGTCCATCAAGCCCAGCATCCTGTTTCCAACAGTGGCCAATCCAGGCCATAAGAACCTGGCAAGTACCCAAAAACTAAGTCTATTCCATATTACCGTTGCTAGTAATAGCGGTGGTTATTATTAGGGATGTGAATCATTTTTTGACAATTTTAAAAAATCGTCAGATATTTTTTAAATCGTCAAAAATCGTTAAGGGTCGCGATACAATAGAAATTCCCCCGATTTATCATGAAAAATCGTAAATCGGGGGAGGGGGGAGGGCGGGAAAACCGGCACACCAAAACAACCCCTAAATCCACTCCAACCCTATAAAACTAATCCCTTACCTTCCCCCACCCTCCCGAACCCACCAAAACCTTTTACGACTACCTGGTGGTCCAGTGGGGGCGCGGGGACCAATCTCCCACTCTCGGGCCATCAGCGCCATTTTGGCTGCCACTCAAAAATGGCGCCGATGGCCCAATAAATAAAAAACCCCCACCCAACCCTTTAAAAATGACCCCTTAGCTTCCCCCCACCCTCCTGAGCCCCCCAAAACATTTTTTAAATGACCTGGTGGTCTAGTGGTGGTCCCGGGAGCGATCTCCCGTTCTCAGGCCATCGGCTGCCACTCATAAAGATGGCGCCAATGGCCCTTTGCCCTTACCATGTGACAGGGTATCCGTGCCATTGGCCGGCCCCTGTCACATGGGAGGAGCACTGGCTGGCTGGTGCCATCTTTAAAGATGGCCACTGCCATCGAAAAGATGGGCACCGCCATCTTTAAAGATGGCCGGTGCCATTGTAAATGGGCGCCGCCATCTTTAAAGATGGCCAGTGCCATTGTAAAGATGGCCGCCTCACCATCTTGACCAGGTGGACAGTAGTATACTCCTATCACTATAGTCTTCCCCGACACACAAGGGATTTCCACCCATAAAGATTCAATTGCGCATTTAGTCTCATGCAGGATGTTTATCCTGTTGGACTCTATGCCATCCCGGACATAAAGTGCCACACCGCCTCCCGGGTGCTCCTCTCTGTCATTGTGATATAATTTGTACCCTGTTATAGCACTGTTATCCGGCTATAATTTAGCCAGATATAAAAGGGACATTTTAGGCAGGGGTTGAGTATATCTGGCTAAGTTAGCTGGATAACTTTAGACCTGCTTCAGAGCAGGCCTAAAGTTAACTGGCTTCATATAGCTGGAAAATGTGCTACTTAACCGGATATCTTTAAAGATATCCAGCTAAGCAGCACTGTCAAAAGTGAAAAACAATTAGTACATCAAGCCATCCCCTCCCTTGCTGCGAAAATATCTTGAAAGGCCCTGTTGAACCATGCTCTCCTTATCCCCAACTTCTTAAAAAATTAAGACTCCCCCCATCTTAGTATATCGTAAATTATAAAATGAGGGTGTCCTCTCCTTTCCCACCAACCACCCACCCACAAGGGTTTACCATATTGCCACACCCTTACCCCCTTCCCCTGACTGTCCCGATCCCCCCTCCTGATACTTTAAATTAGATTGCCGCAAGCAAGGGACCCTTTGTTCCGCTTCTGGTGCCTCTGCGCTGCTCTAAGAGAGACAGCACTGGAAAGGGAAGCATACATTAAGCGTATGCTTCCATCCCTGCCTGTAGCTTTCCAGCTCTTCATCCCGCTGCACTGAATATAGATGACAAGTTATCCAGCTAACTTTACATGGATAAATTGTTCTCTAAAAGGCCTACTGAATATGCAAAAAAGAGACGTCAATCAATGGTCATCATTTGCTGAGATATCCGAGCTGGAGGTGGAACACATGATAAAAAACATAACCCAGCCCCACACATAATCGACCCAATACCAACTTTCGAACTTAAGAAAGCAGCTAACACAGTCTCCCATATATTAGCTAAGATCATAAACCTATCCCTAGAAGAAGGATCTATGCCAGATATACTGAAATGAGCAATTATAAAACCAATAATAAAGAAAAAAAAACATTGACCCCCTGATCCTGAACAACTAACGCCCAGTATCAAATCTTCCCTTATTAGCTAAACTAATAGAAAAAACAAAACAGAAACAACTGGCTGAACACCTGGATGACAATAAAATACTATATCCATCTCAACATGGTTTTCGAAAGCACTACAACACTGAGACACTACTTCTCTCGCTAACAGATAACGTTCTAAGAGGTTTTGATAGCGGTAAACACTACATTCTAATAATGCTAGACTTATCAGCTGCCTTCGACAAAGTAAACCATAAAATACTACTAAATAGACTAAAGAAATCGGATTACACGGCAAAACAATAAACTGGTTCAGTTCATACCTAAATAACAGGTTTTTCCAAGTTCAGATCAACAACACATTATCAGAAAAAAATCAATCTCAAAACAGGAGTACCGCAGGGATCAGCCCTGTCTGCAACCCTCTTTAACATATACATGCTGCCCTTATGTCATCTGCTTGCAGGACTAGGAATCACACATTACATTTATGCAGACAATATTCAACTAATTCTACCTATAGAAGACACATTAGAGAAAACACTAAACTTGGCTAACATGTATCTAGACATTATAAGACAACTATTAAACCAAATGGAACTTGTGATTAATATTGATAAAATAGAATTTCTACATTTAGAATGGAAAAATACCGAAATCAGCCAAAAGCCAATAACCCTCAATAACAACCAGACTAGCTGAAAAAGTACGAAACCTTGGAATAATAATGGACCCTGAAATCAATCTAAAACAGCACATATCACTGAAATTAAAGGAAGGCTATGCTAAACTCATGGTACTCAGAAAACTAAAACCACTAATAACACTAACTAATTTTCCGAACAGTTCTACAGGCACTACTTTTCTCCAGCACAGACTACTGTAATGCCCTTCTACCAAGGCTCCCAAACACAACATTAAGATCACTTCAAATACTTCAAAACACAGCAGCTAGAATACTAACCGGAAAAAGAAGGGACCATATAACTGAAACCCTGGCGGAACTACATTGGTTACCTATCGAACACAGAATTAAATGCAAAACCCTATGTACCATACATAAACTAATACATGATGAGAAATCGGATTGGCTAAACACAGCATTAAGAGTACATGTCCCGGAGGGTGAGAGGAGAAGGAGGACATACCTGGTTTTTCCTGCAATTCGCTTGGGGGTAGATTTTCAGACGAGCGCGAATAGCCTACTTTTGTTTGCGCTCCAGGCGCAAACAAAAGTACGCTGGATTTTAGTAGATATGCGCATAGTCGCGCGTATCGGCTAAAATCCTGGATCGGCGCGCGCAAGGCTATCGATTCGTATAGCCTGCGTGCGCCGAGCCGCGCAGCCTACCCGCGTTCCCTCCTAGGCCGCTCCAAAATCGGAGCGGCCTCGGAGGGAACTTTCCTTTGCCCTCCCCTCACCTTCCCCTCCCTTCCCCTACCTAACCCACCCGCCCGGCCCCTGTCTAAACCCCCCCCCTTACCTTTGTCGGGGGATTTACGCCTCCCGGAGGGAGGCGTAAATCCCCGCGCGCCAGCGGGCCTCCTGCGTGCCGGGCCGCGACCTGGGGGCGGGTACGTAGGGCGCGGCCACGCCCCGGGCCGTCGCCACGCCCCGTACCCGCCCCCAAAACGCTGCCGACACGCCCCCGAACCGCCGCGACGACCGGGCCCGCCCCCCGACACGCCCCCGACACGCCCCCCTCCGAGAACCCCGGGACTTACGCGAGTCCCGGGGCTCTGCGCGCGCCGGGAGGCCTATGTAAAATAGGCTTCCCGGTGCGCAGGGCCCTGCTCGCGTAAATCCGCCCGGTTTTGGGCGGATTTACGCGAGCAGGGCTCTGAAAATCCGCCCCTTGCTGAATAACCCGGGGTAAGCTGTTTTACTTGCCCCGACGGTTTCTGAGATCTGCAGCCAGCGACTGATGCCGCCGGAGGGGCGTGGCCGAACTCGGACCCGGAAGTGTGCCTGCATAAATTGAAGCTCTCCCTCTCGCTCTTGAGGGTGAGAGGAGAAGGACGACATACCTGGTTTTTCCTGCGATTCACTTGCTGAATAACCCGGGGTAAGCTGTTTTACTTGCCCCGACAGTTTCTGAGATCTGCAGCCAGCGACTGACGCCGCCGGAGGGGCGTGGCCGAACTCGGACCCGGAAGTGTGCCTGCATAAATTGAAGCTCTCCCTCTCGCTCCTTGAGGGTGAGAGGAGAAGGAGGACATACCTGGTTTTTCCCTGCAATTCGCTTGCTGAATAACCCGGGGTAAGCTGTTTTACTTGCCCCGACGGTTTCAGAGATCTGCAGCCAGCGACTGATGCCGCCGGAGGGGCGTGGCCGAACTCGGACCCGGAAGTGTGCCTGCATAAATTGAAGCTCTCCCTCTCGCTCCTTGAGGGTGAGAGGAGAAGGAGGACATACCTGGTTTTTCCTGCGATTCGCTTGCTGAATAACCCGGGGTAAGCTGTTTTACTTGCCCCGACGGTTTCTGAGATCTGCAGCCAGCGACTGACGCCGCCGGAGGGGCGTGGCCGAACTCGGACCCGGAAGTGTGCCTGCATAAATTGAAGCTCTCCCTCTCGCTCCTTGAGGGTGAGAGGAGAAGGAGGACATACCTGGTTTTTCCTGCGATTCGCTTGCTGAATAACCCGGGGTAAGCTGTTTTACTTGCCCCGACATTTTCTGAGATCTGCAGCCAGCGACTGACGCCGCTGGAGGGGCGTGGCCGAACTCGGACCCGGAAGTGTGCCTGCATAAATTGAAGCTCTCCCTCTCGCTCCTTGAGGGTGAGAGGAGAAGGAGGACATACCTGGTTTTTCCTGCGATTCGCTTGCTGAATAACCCAGGGTAAGCTGTTTTACTTGCCCCGACGGTTTCTGAGATCTGCATCCAGCGACTGACGCCGCCAGAGGGTCGTGGCCGAACTCGGACCCGGAAGTGTGCCTGCATAAATTGAAGCTCTCCCTCTCGCTCCTTGAGGGTGAGAGGAGAAGGAGGACATACCTGGTTTTTCCTGCGATTCGCTTGCTGAATAACCCGGGGTAAGCTGTTTTACTTGCCCTGATGGTTTCTGAGATCTGCAGCCAGCGACTGACACCGCCGGAGGGGCGTGGCCAAACCCGGAAGTCAGTTGATTTTCCTTACTATAAATTTGAACTATAGCGGCGCACAGCTGCCGCCGGCGCGCTAAAGGGGCATGCGCCTCCAGGCTTTGCCGGGAGTAGCCGGGAGTAGCCGGAAGTAGCTGGATATATACAAGGACTGTACCGTAAGTGTATGCCTATTACTATATAAACCTCCTTTAGTTCTCCTTAAACTCCAACCTCACCCTCCATCAAGTGACAACAGCGATAGTTTGCATTTCATATCAGATACTACTCTGTCCGGGACATTATATTTCCTATTGATAATATTTACCTATTGATGAAATGCCACACACTAAGAGGAAGGCAAAACTAAAGCCTTCAACTGGTGTGACGATGGCAGACTCAGACCAGAGATCAGTCTCTGAATGGATGACCCAGAATTCCCCAGGAGAGCAGACCATTGAAGGAGTAATATCAGAGCGGGATATTTTCCTTCCGGTCGAAGAAACATCTTTAAGCCCCGGGGCACCCGAAGTACCACCTCCACCTGGGACAAGGGGAGTAATATCCCAGAGAACCCAGGAGGGAATCAGGAAGGAATAATTCTGAAAACCACTGCTCTGGACAATATATTGAACCAGGAAGAAAATGTAGAAGTGATAGTAAATGTAGATCAAGGGACAACTCAGAAAAACATCTTGAGTAAATTACATCCCCCCCCAAAGAGTTGTAGTACCCCTAAAGTAGGGAAACACGAAAAGAATAATTTTCATAAAAATGTTGAAGATGTTATTAATTCCGATATAATGATTTCTAAACCAGCTAATGTTACATTAGATAATGTCTGGAGTTTTTTGGTTAAGATGGATGCATCAATAAATAAATTAACCGAAATGGTTATGAAGAACACAAACATTTCAGTGCAAAATTCTGAAAAACTGGTAGAACAAGAAAAAGATATGAAGGAGTTGGATAAGAGTAACTCAAGTAGAAAAAATTCAGAACCATCAGATAGTAGTTGAAACGGAAGTATATAAGAGGATGGAAGGATTAGAAAATTCTATTAAATCATTAAATCTTAGAATTAACAATTTTCCTATTATTAGGAAATTGAATCCAACAGAGTTGTTTAGAAATTACTTGATGCAAATCCTGGAGATTCCTGAAAAATGTCTTCCGATAATTGTTAGAGCCTACTACTTGGGTAAAAAGAAAAAGAAATTAGAACAAGAACAATTAATAGATGATAAAGAGAAAATTGATGCATCCTCAGACCCAAAAACTGATAAGGAAATTTCTTTGGACATTTCAGACTTGATACAAAAGTCACAAGAAGAACTTGAGATAACATCAAGAGGTACTTTATTAGTTCAATGTGCCTTTATAACAGATAAAGATACGATAATGAAGTTTTTCTTTCGCAATCGTCAAAAAATGTTCTATGGACAGAAGATCTGGATATTTCCAGACTGTGCAAGAACTACACAATTGCGAAGAAGAAAATTCTTATTGTTAAGGAAGGACTTATTGGGAAGGGGTGGATCCTTTATATTGAGATATCCCTGTCGTTGTTTGGTAAAGTTGGAAGGGAAGAACTATATATTTACAGAGCCAGAGGATCTCAGAAGCCTTCTTGCTATTTAGTTTGCGGGATTATTGTATAAGGAAAGTCATCAAATAATGCAAACATTCCTTAGAAATTGTTTCCTTTACTTTATTCAAGTATTTGTTCCGCTATAATATAATGCTGATCTGTCACTTTGATTTACCTATATAGATGTTAAACAAAAGCATTCTCTTTATATAAATTAACCTTAAGATTTAAATTGGATATATGTTTTCAAGATTTTGTCTTTTGTTGTATTTCCAAGTATAAATTTTATTTGTTGTATTAATGTTTGAAAACAATAAATAAAGAATTCAAAAAAAAAAAAAAAGAGTACATGTCCCACACAGAAACCTTCGATCTGCAAATAAAGCACTCTTAACCATTCCTTCAGTAAAAACGGAAGACTAACCCAAGTGAGAGAAAGGGCCTTATCACTAGCAGGCCCCATACTTTGAAACACAATGCCTCTAGAGATGATTGCAAAGAGATCTCAAAACATTTTTAAAACATTTTCAAACAAGCATTTTATAAAGAGACGGGAGAATAGAAAATATTTAGAAACAGGCAGAAGAACGCCGGTGCACAGTATTTAGGAGTGTACAGTAGAGTGGTCCACGAACTCTACATCACTATAAACATAATTGTAACACTTTGAATAGTGAATTTTACCCGTGAACAATACCTTACTGGTACAATTGGTCGTGACCTACTCCACTAAACAATTGATTGTCTTTAATGATATATTGTAACCAAACCTTTAGCGGCACCTGTTAGAATGTACTAATGTACACCCTCACCTATATTAATTTATGTGCCTACATGTAAACCGTTGCGATGGTATATGACTTAGTGACGGTATAGAAAAGATTTTAAATAAGTAAATAAATAAGTAAATAAATAAATAAATATTGGCCTCAGACGATTTCTTAGGATGTGGTGGGGATTTTAAAGCTGAATAGTTGGTGTGGATATGCTATAAAGGTCTTTTTCTGCCATCTTGTTTCTTTGCTTCTATGAATTTTCAATTATAGTTTTTGAGTTTTGTGGGATTTGTGTGAATTGCCTATGTCGATCGGAGAGATATGTGATATGTTATAGAGCAATGGTTCTCAACCCAGTCCTCAAGACACACCTAACCTGTTATGACCCTGCCCGCAGACTCCATCCCGCGAACAGGCTCTTACCTCCGTGGCCCAGTCTGATGCCGCCCCTATGGCCTGGATGCTGCCACAGGCCTCTGTCTTCGCGGCTGGAGCCATCCCCGGATGCCATTGCTCATGGCCCTGTGAGGCCGCCGTCCACCCTGGTTGTTTTTGGCCCTGTAGGCCTAGGATTACCATCGCCAGGGCCCCCCGGCACTGCCTGAAGGCAGCGGCCGAAGCGCCATCTCCGGCGGCACGGAGCTGCCACACCGAGGCCTGCCTTTTGGCCTAGCACCACCTCCTGCCGTTCCGACACAGCAGGCTGCTGCTGTCCGTGGTCCTGTTTTGCTCTGGCCTTCCCTTAGGTGTGTGGACGTGCTTCTTTCTTTCTTTATTTTAAAGGGCCAGCAGCAGGAAGAGCCTGTGGCCCCACCGGTTACCAGTCTCCGCTTACTTCCTGGGACAACCTTATAAAAGTGTCCTGCCTCAGTCCATCAGTATCTTCGCATCAGCTCGGATGCCTTGTTCCTGAGCTCCTTGCATCCGGAGTCGTTGTCTGAGAAGCCATGGTCCTCCGTGGTTCCCTGACCCAGTCCAGAAGCATTTCTAAGTTTGATTCTGGATGTTTCCTTGTTCTTCCATGTTCCTGGTCTCCACGTTTTGATGTTGTCTTCCCCTTCTCTGTTGGAGCTCCTTCGTCGTCTTTCTGGATTCTGATGTCCTTTGTCTTGATGTTCCATGTCCAAGAGGTCCAGAGGTCTGAACCCCCTTGATGTTTCCAAGGATCCGATGTCCCAGATGTTCCATGTTCCGATGTCTGAATCCCTTTGATGTCTCTGAGGATCTGATGCCCAAGATATTCTATGTTCTGTTGTCTGAACCTTCCTGATGTTTCCATTGACCCGGGGGTCTTGATGACCTGATGTCCCTGAGGTCCATGATTTAGTCCTGATGTCCAGATGTCCTGTAAATCCTGACGGCTTATTATTCCAGACATCAGATGTCCTGTTATCCTTGATGTTCCAGGTACCAGGTGTTCCGACCTCCCAGATGGCTAAAGGTCCTTACGTCCCCATTGTTCCTGACGCCCTCTCCATGTTGTCCCGGCTCCTTAAGTCTTCAGATGTCCATTCCAAGGGTAAAACCATTCTGTCTGGTTCCTGTTTCCGGGCATTGGAGTCTCGGGCAGTTGGACCCCCCTTCCCAAGCCAGCCCCATTCCCGCATGGTCTGTAAGTGTTGTCCTCGCCTCAAACGCTCGTTGCTGAAGTCATCTGCTCTGGTTCCTCATCTGTGGTTCCAAGTTCCAAGTTCCTCGTCTGAGTCTCCAAGTCTCAAGTTCCTCGCCTGAGTCTCCACGCTCCAAGTTCCTCGTTTTCCTGCTCCTACATTCCTGTTGCTGTTCCTGTCTTGGCCTGTTCCGGTCCTCAACCTCTGTCTGGCCTCCCGCACTCGCCGTTCCCAAGTGGTGGGTCCGGAAGGGCTATCGAGTGACTGGTGGGCTAGTCTTGAGACAAGCATTGGGTTGCTGGTCTTGCTAGTGAGTGGAATTCCAGTGGAGGGGTGCTCCTGTCTCATTACCGTCCCATCATTCCTTGCCTCTGTTCCGTCTAGCTCTGTTCCTGTTCCGCCCATACCTGCACACACACCTCTCTATGGGGTGCGGCCTGCGGCCCGCCTCGAGCCATCCTGTGGCCCAAGGGCTCATGGTCTCTTATGAGCTAGAAACGCGCCTCCGAGCCCTCACAATTGGCACCAGAAGGCTGCGCTCGCAACAGGATGCAAAGACCAGAGCTCGGTGATGTGTGCCGGGCTCAGTGTGCTGGACATTTTGTTTGACTAACAAGTTCCTGGCCTAAAGTTTTTCCAGTTTCCTCTTCCTAGTTTATGGACCCCCTATGGACTGCCCTTTGTCTCGAATACTCTGTTTTCCATGAAAAAGGTTTTTGCTCGCTTTCCTTCTTCAGCAGTTCCGGATTCTGACCTGTAG
The DNA here is from genome assembly GCF_901001135.1 of Rhinatrema bivittatum. NCBI lineage: Eukaryota > Metazoa > Chordata > Amphibia > Gymnophiona > Rhinatrematidae > Rhinatrema > Rhinatrema bivittatum. The sequence goes on along the minus strand of NC_042620.1, from coordinate 364,589,076 downwards.
GAGGCACGTGTTTCTGAAATCTTCAAGTAAGTCCAGTCCGAGAGTCCCTCTTGATTGACCGAAGAGATCCAGACTTGTTCCAGTGACCAACTCAGGTTGTTCTTTAAGGTACGGTGTTCCACCTTCAGCCCATACAACCTGCAGGAGGTGCCTGCAATCTGATCCTCTACCAGCCAGTTCAAGCTCCGGAGTCTCTCCTTTGGCCAGCAGGAGGTGCCTGCATTGTTCCTAAGACCTTCTCTGCTCTTCCATAGAGAGGTGATATCATCCTCTGGGTTCCATACGACCTACAGGAGGCGCCTGCGCCCAGGTTTCTACATCATCCCTACTTTGATCTACTTTGTAACGACACCGTCAGCGTCAGAACTGGATTTCGAGTCTCCTTCAGGACTCCAGGTCCTGGGGTTAAACTACCAGCAGGAGGCGCCTGCACCCTATACCTGGCTCTGTCCCGCCTACTCCTAGACGGAGTCCAATATCCTTGGTGAGGTTATCCACTGTCTTTCAGCATTACTACCTAGGACCTCCTTAGCAATGAAATCAGCTTGTCCAGTTGGGGCTTGAGAGGTCCTAGCCTGTCCCACCATTCTGGATATACCTTAAAAAGGACTTTCCCATCTTACGTAATGCTTGAACTGTCTTGCCTCCATCTGGCATCTCTCATATTAGGCTGTGTTTAATCCAGTGGGACCTGCAAGTGCTCCATTTGTCCCTGGCTTACCATCTTGATGCCAGGGTTTCCATGACGCCTTACCCATTAACTGGGCTGATGGCCCTGTGAGGCCGTGTCCACCCTGGATGTTTTCGGCCCTGTAGGCCTAGGGTCACCATTGCCAGGGCTCCCCGGCACTGCCTGGAGGCAGCTGCCAAAGCACCATCTCCGGCGGCATGGAGCTGCCACTCCGAGGCCAGCCTTGCGGCCTAGTGCCGCCTCCTGGCATTCTGACATGGCAGGCTGCCACTGTCCATGGTCCTGTTCTGCTCTGGCCTTCCCTTAGGCGCACAGCCGCACCTCCTTCTTTCTTTTAAAGGGCCAGCAGCAGGAAGAGCCTGCGGCCTCACCGGTTACCAGTCTCCGCCTACTTCCTGGGTTGCCCTATAAAAGGCCCATAGCTCAATCCATCAGCATCTTCGCATCAGCTTGGGTGCCTTGTTCCTGAGCTCCCTGAGTCCGGAGCCGTTGCCTGAGATGCCATGGTCCTCCGTGGTTCCCTGACCCAGTCCAGAAGTGTTTCTCCAATTGATTCTGGATGTTTCCTTGTTCTTCCATTTTCCTGGTCTCCACGTTTCAATGTCGTCTTCCTGTTCTCTGTTGGAGCTCCTTCATCATCTTTCGAGATCCTGATGTCCTTTGTCTTGATGTTCCATGTCCAAGAAGTCCAGAGGTCCAAACCTCCTTGATGTTTCCAAGGATCTGATGTCCCAGATGTTCCATGTTCCGATATCTGAATCCCTTTGATGTCTCCGAGGATCTGATGCCCAAGATGTTCCATGTTCTGTTGTCTGACCCGATGTCCCTGAGGTCCATGATTTAGTCTTGATGTCCCGATGTCCTGGAAATCCTGATGGCTTGTTGTTCCAGACATCAGATGTCCTGTCATCCTTGATGTTCCATGTACCAGATGTTCCAACATCCCAGATGTCTTGAGGTCCTTAGTTCCTGTTGTTCCTGACACCCTCTCCATGTTGTCCCGGCTCCTCAAGTCTTCAGATATGCATTCCAAGGGTAAAGCCATTCCGTCCAGTTCCTGTTTCCAGACATTGGTGCCTCGGGTAGTAGGACCCCTTCCTAAGCCGGCCCCACTTCTGTGTTGTCCGTAAGTGTTGTCCTCACCTCGAACGCTCGTTGCTGAAGTCTTCTTCTGCTCTAGTTCCTTGTCTGAGTCTCCAAGTCCCAAGTTTCTCATCTGAGTCTCCAAGTTCCTCGTTTGAGTCTCCACGCTCCAAGTTCCTCGTCTGAGTCTCCATGCTCCAAGATCCTCGTGTTCCTGCTCCTACGTTCCTGTCTCTGTCTCTGTCCCAATGTTCCTGTCTTGGCCTGTTCCAGTCCTCAACCTCCATCTGGCCTCCCACACTCACCGTTCCCAAGCGGCGTGTCCGGAAGGGCTATCGAGTGGCCGAAGGGCTACTCTTGAGACCAGCATTGCGTTGCTGGTCTCGCTAGAGCCTGTAGATCCAGCGGAGGGGTGCTCCTGTCTCATTCCCGTCCCATCATTCCTTGCCTCTGTTCCGTCCAGCTCTGTTCCTGTTCCGCCCGTACCTGCACACACACCTCTCCATGGGGTGTGGTCTACGGCTCGCCTCGAGCCGTCCCATGGCCCATGGGCTCACACTCTCTTATGAGCTAGCAACACGCCTCCGAGCCCTCGCCATCGGCACCAGAAGGCTGCGCTCGCAACATAACCAGTCTGGTTTTCTGGATATCCACAATGAATATGCATATGAGAGTTTTGCATGCATTGCCTCCATTGTTTATGAACATTGCATGTTCATTGTGGATATCCTGAAAATCAGACTGGCTAAGTGTGTCCTGAGGACTGGGTTGAGAATCCCTGTTGTAGAGTGTGTCTTGGTAAATAGCCATTTCTTGAGTTGTCCCTGTACACTTTGCACAAAAGTGGAATATAGAACTCTAAAATAAATAAATTGCCTTTGATTCCATGTAGGTAGGGGAAGAGTGCATTCCAGTGTTCTTGTATTACTCCTCTGAAGGTTCTTGATCTAGTAGTTTTATTTTCAGTCTGATTGTCTTAAGAGTTGGAGCTATTAATTGTTTTTCCCTTGAGCAAACATTTTGCTGTGGTTGATATTCTTATCTTTTTGGTTAGGTATGTGAGACCTGTTTTTACCACTCTGAACGTGAGGTTAAAATATTAAATTGTCGGAGAATACCAAAATGGCCCATCTGTTTTTTGCAGTTGAGATTTGTCTACTTTGGGTAAAAGTGCATATAAATTCACCTAGGCAGCCCATACCAACTCCTTCCCTGCCCTGCCATTTCTTCTACCTAATCATCTACCCATCATCCCACTATTACCCTCCACATCTGTCCCAAGCATGCCCAAAATATTACAGTGAACGTTTCCACCACCTCTGGTGGTCAGACATTTCAGTCCTTCCCATCTCCAACTTTGTTTTTTGCAAAACCAAATATTTAAGGTAACACCCAGGCCTCTTTTGTGTCTATTACCAACAAGGCTTTGGTATATTCTCTGATATTACTGTGTCAGGATAGCAGGATAACATGGTTACATTTGCCACCTGTAAACAACTACCTGCTGTAGGTGGTTGAGCTTATATGACTCAAAAACTGTGAGATTTCCTTAGCACAGTGAGGGGTGAAAATGGGAAGAAAAGGTGATAACCACAGATAAGGTAGCTTAGGTAGGACAGCTAGATAGAACCGATGGGATAATTTGTTCTTATCTGCCGATATCTGTAACATTATTACTATGTTACTGTCTCTTACATACATGATTTGAATAGAGCCGTAGCCTAGTTGTTAGAGCAGTGGGCTGTGAACCAGGGAAGCCAGGGTTTACATCCTGCTGATACTTGTGATCTTGGAAAAGTCACTTCATACTTTCTCAGATGCAGACAGAGAGCATTTACTAAGCTGTGTTATGCATTTATCGCTCAGTGGGGTAAATGGCCTAATGCAGTGATGCATAGTGTTTAAATACCAAGTATTATCCCACCCACGAATATAATACTTGCCAATTATCTTATAAGTAGCCTAAGCATGAGATGGAGTAAACGCATAAAACCAAGCAGCCATTGCCATAATGAAAGTGAGAGTGCAGGGCCCAAAGCCTGGGGGGATTTCCATGTCCATGCTAGACTGCCAAGGATCCAGAGGTACAGGAAAAGGGGTCAGGAGAAGGGCTAGGATAGGAGATGGGGGGTTAGTATTTTGGTCCTTGAACAAAATGGGTTGGGTTTAGGTGGGGGGAAGGACTTGTTCCACCACTTTTCTTTTTGCCTTTTAAAAAATGTTTGCTCATTGGGACCATCTGAAGAGGTGGCGGGAGGGAGGGGGTAGAGAGAGTGAGATAGGGTTTATTTAGAACGCTAGGTGTTTGGGCACACTTTAGGGAGGTTATTCAGGCCAATTGGCATCTTTAACAAGATAGCGGCCCTGTCCTGTGGCGATCTAAAATACAACAAGATTCAGTAAGCTGCTAATGAGTACAATAACTTAGTGAATCCTCTGGTATTTTCCCACCTGGGAAAAATGCCTCAGCTTATTACATAGGCCCATTAGATCATAAATCCTCTGGGGATAGGGAAACACAGTACCTGAATGTAATCCATTTTGAAGTGTCACAAATAGCGGAATATCAGTAATAATTTTAAAAAATTCTACCAAATCCATGGTTATGTGGGAGGCATCAATGAACTTCATCGGGTAATCTCAAAAGCCAATCAGTAACAATCAAGTTTTAAGATAAAATCTGTGATCCAAGTCATTCACGTTTCACATTCCATCCAAAAGAAAACAAAAAAATCTACATGAAACTCTGAAATCAGTTGACAGCCTCAGTCCAGTTCCCAGATGAGAGGTGTCTACCCATCACGGAAGAACACCATCAGCATCACAACTGACATTAATTAACATCCCTTAGAAAAACCAAGGGCATAATCAGAAAAGAAAATTAAATGATCCTTGTATCCCAGGGGCAAGCTGTGTGGAACAGGATCTATTTTGCTGCTCCCATAACACATTGTACATTTTATTTTACCTGTTTTGTGGAGAGATTGCAAGTTTCACTTTCTGGTTTTGGGAATCTGATGCCTTCTCCCACTAAAGTCAGCATCAAAATAAATAATAAAATAGTGTTGGAATAATTAATGCCCACTAATTTCCAATTTGAGATTGTTAATAGGACCACTATTTGCTCCAGATTGGAGTGGTTGCATTCTGTTCTTGAGAACTGTTCAATTTCCTTTAGCTATTATTTATATTTTTAACAGGAAACCATGAGGTTGTTTTATGACTATGATTTCCAGTCTTGTAACTATTTACAGCTATGAATTTTTAATACTTTTTATTTGTTGTACATTATTTATGCATGTGCTACATTTGACAGATGGGATATAGAATAGTTTGATAAAGTCATTATGCCAGGTCATTTTTTTGGAAGGGTCCCATTTGATTGATTGGGTTTTTATAATAACTTGGTGAAAGTGAAGGGGAGGGAAATTGATTTATTTCTGATGGTTTATGCATGCTTGAAATCGTGTTTGAGAGAAGTTATGTATAATAGTTTTCAAACAGAACTGTAGTAAAAGTGGTTTGAGCAACCAAGACAGTTTTTTTTTTTTTGCTATATTTCACTTAGTTGCAGAAGTATCAGTCTTAAGTCTTTATTTGTGAATATGAAACCCAACTGAAAATCCTCTAGTCTAAGTTGTTTTCATTAAAAAAAAATCTGATGCCTTAGAATATGTTCCACTATTAATGAAAGAATGTTATCAAGAACTATATAACTGTGCCGTGTTTTGCAAAAATATACAAACATATCCCATGATTGCATATATAGTACATAAGAACATAAGATTTACCATGCTGGTACCTTTGGCCCATCAAGCCCAATATCCTGTTTCCAACAGTGGCCAATCCAGGTCACAAGTATCTGACAAGATCCCAAAAGGTCAATAAATTCAATGCTGCTTATTCCAGGGATAAGCAATGGATTTCCCCAAATCCACTTTAATAGTGGTTTATGGATTTTAATTCTCTAAACCTTTTTTAAATCCAGCTAAACTCTCCACCTTCACCACATCCTCTGGCAACGAATTCTAGAATTTAATTATGCATTGAATAAAACAATATTTTTTCCCAGGGGCGGATTGCAGAAAAATATCAGACAAGGGATTTTTTCAAAACTGACCCATGGGACTTCCTCATGCACATTCTTCGTAGCACATGTGTCAACAGCTCTCTAAAACATGACAAGTTGACTCTGGAACTTGGCAGAATTCAGCCCAAATATCTCCAAAATAAATTTCACATTTTTCCTAAACTAAGAAACAGAGCATACTCTAAACCAGCAGTGAGTAAACAAAGCTGTAGACCCCGTTCCATCCATTAAAGTCGGTTAACATCACACAATGTATATCCTGGTCTGGCCAACCAAGCTGCTGTTAAACTAGTGAAAGTAATGAGTTAACTACACTGGCAGCCAATGTCAGACACACACACATGCCCAGTCACACAAACAGATTTATAGACTGCAGAAACTTTATTGGCGCATATATACTAAAGCACTCTTTCTCAGACACTTTCTCATAGACACACAGATAAACCCACACACTGAAAGCGAGAGCGTGTGTGTGTGTGTGTGTCAGACACCCACACATGCAGTTTCCCTCTGACATAAAGTGTGGGCCAGATTTAAAGAATTGTTTACAGGCATAGATTTTATAACATGCGTGTGCAGCCACGCACATGCTTTAAAATCCAGGGTCGGCGCGCGCAAGGGGTGCACAATTGTGCAACTTGCGCGCGACGAGCCGCGCAGCCTTCCTCCGTTCCCTTCGAGGCTGCTCCGAAATCGGAGTGGCCTCAGAGGGAACTTTCCTTCGGCCTCCCCCACTTTCCCCTCCCTTCCCCTACCTAACCCACCCCCCAGCCCTACCTAAACCCCCCCTTTTTAACTTCTAAGTTGCGCCTGGCTCTGGGCAGGCGTAGGTTGCGCGAGCTGGCCAATGGCCGGCCCGCGATCCCGGGCACAGCAGCAAATGGCTGCTGTGCCTGGAGGCTCCGGCCCTGCCCCCGCCTCGCTCCCAGACCGCCCCCGCCCCGCCTCCCCTCCTTTTTCAAGCCCCAGGACATACGCGGACTGGGCTTGCGTGCGTCCCGAGCCTATGCAAAATAGGCTCGGCGTGCGCAGGAGGGTTTTAAAAGGGTTACGCACATATATTATGTGCGTAACCCTTTTAAAATCCGCCCCTGTATGTATCCATCTCCACAACGCTAAAATTTTGGGAAAAATGCCTCTCCTCCATTAATTCCCTACTCACTAACCTCCACCTCGCCCTCAACTCCTTTAAGACTGAACTGCTCCTCATCCACAACCACCAAACACTCAAGCTCTCACCAACTAATGACCCAGCTTCCAGCTCCTTTGCCTCACAGCCTCCAGTCCTGGGTGTTCTAATTGATCAACATCAAAACCTAAAAAAACACATCAACTCTGTTTTAAAAGAAGGCTTCTACAAGCTCAACATTATTAAAAAACTCAAACCCTTACTCCACACCCATGATCTCAGAACAGTCATTCAAGCAACCCTTTCATCCAAACTGGACTAATGCAACTCCTTGTACTTAGGCCTCCCCTACTCCACAATCAAATCACTTCAAATGCTACAGAACGCCACCGCTAGAACCATCATGAATGCACGTCAATCTGACCACATAACCCCCCTCCTAAAAGACCTCCACTGACTCCCTATCCCATCACGCATCTTATTTAAGACTCTCACCATTATTCACAAATCCATATACAAAAACAACTCCACCTGGCTCGATGAACCTTTCCGATTCACGCACTCCTCCCGCCCAACCAGAGCAAATCTCAAAGGTACCCTGCACATCCCATCCCTCAAGAATGCCCGCCTCACCTCAACAAGGGATCACACCCTATCAATTGCTGGCCCCACTCGTTGGAATGCCCTACTACAAACCTCCGCCTTGAGCCCTGCCCCTTCAAATTCAAGAAAATGCTAAAGACCTGGCTTTTCCACCAGGCATATCCAGACTAGATCCAAATAGTTCATCACGTCACCTCATCACCTTACCGTTAACTTCATGCACTCTAAGTTATTATGTTTAAGTTATTACGCTAACTCTGTTATTATGTTAACATGTTACCTCTCCAGTTCTCCTTCTCAGGCTCCCCACTATAGCCTACTCTATCTGCAGCACCGTTGTTGCACCATGTTGCATTTTGCTGTCCCCTCCCCGTTCCCTGTTCATTGTATTTTCCATCTATTGTTTAATGTAAACCGATATGATGTGCCCACTAATGTCGGTATAGAAAAACTGTCAGATAAATACATAAATAAATATGGGTATGTGTCACTCTGTGCGTGCCACCACCCTAGCACTACCGCATCATAGTAAAGTTCTTGCTTGGTGCCAGCCCTTCCTCATTCTGCAACTGTCTCCTCCTTTTCCAATCCCACTCTGAGACTTGCTGGTTTCACAGCTCAGACCTGTGAGGGAGTCAGAACGTTAAATGACCGAGGAGTTAAAGGGGTTCTTAGGGAAGAGAAGGCCATTGCAGAAAGACTAAATTAATTCTTCACTTTTGTGCTTACTAATGAGTATGTTGGGGAGAAACCAGTTCCAGAAATGGTTTCAAGGGTGACAAATCAGATGAACTGAACCAAATCACTGTGAACCTGGAAGATGTAGACCAGACTGACAAGCTAAAGAGTAGCAAATCACCTGGACTGGATGGTATGCACCCGAGGATTCTGAAAGAACTAAAAAATGAAATTTCAGATCTATTAGTTAAAATTTGTAACCTATCATTAAAATCATCCATTGTACCTGAATACTGGAGGTGGCTAATGTAACCCCAATATATAAAAAGGGCTCTGGGGGGATCCAGAAAACTATAGACCAGTGAGCCTGACTTCAGTAGGGATGTGAATCGTTTTTTGATGATTTAAAAAAATTATCCGATATTTTTTAAATCGTCAACAATCGGTACAGTGTGTGATACAATAGAAATTTTCACGATTTATCGTGAAAAATCGTTACTCCCATTAGTGTCCACTAATGGGCGTTATTTGGGGGGAGGGCGGGAAAACCGGCACACCAAAACAACCCCTAAACCCACCCCGACCCTACAAAACTAATCCACACGATTCACATCTCTAGACTTCAGTGCCAGGAAAAATAGTGGAAACTATTCTAAAGATTAAAATCACAGAACATATAGAAAGACAAGGTTTAATGGAACACAGTCAGCATGGATTTACCCAAGGCAAGTCTTGCCTCACAAATCTGCTTCATTTTTTTGAAAGGGTTAAAAAACATGTGGATAAAGGTGAACCGATAGAAATAATGTATTTGGATTTTCAGAAGGCGTTTGACAAAGTCCTTCATGAGAGGCTTCTAAGGAAACTAAAAAGTCATGGGGTAGGAGGCAGTGTCCTTTCCTGGATTACAAACTGGTTGAAAGACAGGAAACAGAGAATAGGATTAAATGGTCAATATTCTCAGTGGAAAAGCATAAACAGTGGAGTGCTTCAGGGATCTGTACTTGGACCCGTGATTTTCAATATATTTATAAATGATCTGGAAAGTAATACGACGAGTGAGGTAATCAAATTTTCAGATGATACAACATTATTCAGAGTAGTTAAATCACAAGCAGATTGTGATAAATTGCAGGAGGACCTTGTGAAACTGAAAGATTGGGCATCCAAATGGCAGATTAAATTTAATGTGGACAAGTGCAAGGAGATGCATATAGGGAAAAATAATCCATGCTGTAGTTACACAATGTTACACAATTCCATATTTAAGAGCTACCACCCAGGAAAAGGATCTAGGCATCATAGTGGATAATACATTAAAATAGTCAGCTCAGAGTGCTGCAGCAGTCAAAAAAGCAAACAGAATGTTAGAAATTATTAGGAAGGGAATGGTGAATAAAACATAAAATGTCATAATGCCTCTGTATCAGACCCATGGTGAGACCGTACCATGAGTAATGTGTACAATTCTGGTCACCGCATCTCAAAAAAGATAGTTGTGATGGAGAAGGTACAGAGAAGGGCGACCAAAATGATAAAGGGAAAGGAACAGCTCCCCTATGAGGAAAAGCTAAAGAGGTTAGGGCTGTTCAGGTTGGAGAAAAGACGTAAGAACATAAGAACATAAGAAAATGTCATACTGGGTCAGACCAAGGGTCCATCAAGCCCAGCATCCTGTTTCCAACAGTGGCCAATCCAGGCCATAAGAACCTGGCAAGTACCCAAAAACTAAGTCTATTCCATGTTACCATTGCTAATGGCAGTGGCTATTCTCTAAGTGAACTTAATAGCAGGTAATGGATTCTCCTCCAAGAACTTATCCAATCCTTTTTTAAACACCGCTATACTAACTGCACTAACCACATCCTCTGGCAACAAATTCCAGAGTTTAATTGTGCGTTGAGTAAAAAAGAACTTTCTCCGATTAGTTTTAAATGTGCCCCATGCTAACTTCATGGAGTTCCCCCAGTCTTTCTACTATCCGAAAGAGTAAATAACCGATTCACATCTACCCGTTCTAGACCTCTCATAATTTTAAACATCTCTATCATATCCCCCCTCAGCCATCTCTTCTCCAAGCTGAAAAGTCCTATCCTAGTCTTTCCTCATAGGGGAGCTGTTCCAGTCCCCTTATCATTTTGGTCGCCCTTCTCTGTACCTTCTCCATTGCAATTATGTCTTTTTTGAGATGCGGCGACCAGAATTGTACACAGTATTCAAGGTGCGGTCTCACCATGGAGTGATACAGAGGCATTATGACATTTTCCGTTTTATTCACCATTCCCTTTCTAATAATTCCCAACATTCTGTTTGCTTTTTTGACTGCCACAGCACACTGAAACGATGATTTCAATGTGTTATCCACTATGATGCCTAGATCTTTCTTGGGTTGTAGCACCTAATATGGAACCCAACATTGTGTAATTATAGCATGGGTTATTATTCCCTATATACATCACCTTGCACTTATCCACATTAAATTTCATCTGCCATTTGGATGCCCAATTTTCCAGTCTCACAAGGTCTTCCTGCAATTTATCACAATCTGCTTGTGATTTAACTACTCTGAACAATTTTGTGTCATCTGCAAATCTGATTATCTCACTCGTCGTATTTCTTTCCAGATCATTTATAAATATATTGAAAAGTAAGGGTCCCAATACAGATCCCTGAGGCACTCCACTGTCCATTCTCTTTCACTGAGAAAATTGTCCATTTAATCCTACTCTCTGTTTCCTGTCTTTTAGCCAGTTTGCAATCCACGAAAGGACATTGCCACCTATCCCATGGCTTTTTACTTTTCCTAGAAGCCTCTGATGAGGAACTTTGTCAAATGCCTTCTGAAAATCCAAGTATACTACATCTACCGGTTCACCTTTATCCACATGTTTATTAACTCCTTCAAAAAAGTGAAGCAGATTTGTGAGGCAAGACTTGCCCTGGGTAAAGCCATGCTGACTTTGTTCCATTAAACCATGTCTTTCTATATGTTCTGTGATTTTGATGTTTAGAACACTTTCCACTATTTTTCCTGGCACTGAAGTCAGGCTAAGCGGTCTGTAGTTTCCCAGATCGCCCCTGGAGCCCTTTTTAAATATTGGGGTTACATTTGCTATCCTCCAGTCTTCAGGTACAATGGATGATTTTAATGATAGGTTATAAATTTTTACTAATAGGTCTGAAATTTCGTTTTTTAGTTCCTTCAGAACACTGGGGTGTATACCATCCAGTCCAGGTAATTTACTACTCTTCAGTTTGTCAATCAGGCCTACCACGTATTCTAGGTTCACCATGATTTGATTCAGTCCATCTGAATCATTACCCATGAAAACCTTCTCCATTACACGTACCTCCCCAACATCCTTTTCAGTAAACACCGAAGCAAAGAAATCATTTAATCTTTCCACGATGGCCTTATCTTCTCTAAGTGCCCCTTTAACTCCTCGATCATCTAACGGTCCAACTGACTCCCTCAAAGGCTTTCTGCTTCAGATATATTTTAAAAAGTTTTTACTGTGAGTTTTTGCCTCTACAGCCAACTTCTTTTCAAATTCTCCCTTAGCCTGTCTTATCAATGTCTTACATTTAACTTGCCAACGTTTATGCTTTATTCTATTTTCTTCTCTTGGATCCTTCTTCCAATTTTTGAATGAAGATCTTTTGGCTAAAATAGCTTCTTTCACTTCCCCTTTTAACCATCCCGGTAATCGTTTTGCCTTCTTTCCACCTTTCTTAATGTGTGGAATACATCTAGACTGTGCTTCTAGAATGGTATTTTTTAACAATGACCATGCCTCTTGGACATTTTTTACGTTTGTAGCTGCTCCTTTCAGTTTTTTTCTAACAATTTTTCTCATTTTATCAAAGTTTCCCTTTTGAAAGTTTAGGACGAGAGCCTTGGATTTGCACACTGTTCCTCTTCCAGTCATTAAATCAAATTTGATCATATTATGATCACTATTGCCAAGCGGCCCCCACCACCAATACCTCTCTTACCAAGTCCTGTGCTCCACTGAGAATTAGATCTAAAATTGCTCCCTCTCTCATCGGTTCCTGAACCAATTGCTCCATAAAGCTATCATTTATTCCATCCAGGATGATACATTTACCCAGTCAATATTGGGGTAATTTAAGTCTCCCATTATTACTGCACTACCAATTTGGTTAGCTTCCCTAATCCCTCTTAGCATTTCACCATCTGCCTCACCATCTTGACCAGGTGGATGGTAGTATACCCCTATAACTACTACTGCTCCTTGGTCCTGTGACCTCCGAGGGCAGCATCAGCTGTGACAGGACACCATTGCACAGAAGTGCCAAAATTGGGCAAGCGAAGGCTGCAGAGCTACCCACACCCTGAAAAAGAGAGCAGCCAAAGAAGCACTAAATGTATTCATTAGTCATCACATTGAGCACAATATATTCATAAATGTATGTTCTTATAAAATGTTTTTGTATCAGTGTCTCTTTGCTGCAGTTGTCTCTTCTGTAATTTCTCCAGACTAATCTAATCTTCTTTCTCTTATTCCTAGTTCTGTGGAGGAAACGAATGCCATAGGATTTTGGCCAGGTTATATACTATACAGCAAGCTAGAAAACCCTCATAGACTTTAGGTATAGAGAAGGCATCCCCCAGATCTGTCCATATAGCGGAAGCATGTTTTTAGTAGGCCAGAGGTTCTCTTGATGATTGCCCTGGTCTGCCAGTGGACCCTCCCTATTGTTGGGAGCCTCTGCAGCAGTCTATGGGTTATCCAGTGGGATCATAAGCCAGGTTGTGAGTGGATATCCACTGTTACCTGCAGGGTAGAAGGTAGAGAAGAGCAGAGTTAGTTATGCCATATGGTTGGGCAGAAATTCATAGGACAAAGAGCAGTCCTTCTGGCCCAATGATGTCAGTCCACTTAGATATGAGGGAGAAAATAATAGGAGGGTTAGTTGCAGTGTGCTGATAGTGATAAATGTGTTCCTACCTAGAAGGTAGTCCCTGTTGATGTGGCCTTCCTAGAAGCAATCATGAATTCCTGTCTGCAAAATGATTAAGATATCTTGATTGGAACCTAGAATTCTGGGCACGACAACCGGGATGATAATCTTGGCATCACAGACCACCTACAGTTGCAGTAGGTGGCCTCATTTACCTCTGGTGCCCTTATAGGGATAACACTTGCCATTCAAAAGAACATAAGACTTACCATACTAAGTCAGACCAAAGATCCATTAAGTCCAATATCCTGTTTCCAACAATGGCCAAACCAGGTCCCAAGTACCTGGCAGGATCCCAAGGAGTAGATAGATTCCAAGCTTCTTATCCCAAGAATAAGCAGTGGATTTCTGCAACTGTACCTTAATAATGGTTAAAGGACCTTTCCTCCAAGAATGTGCCCAAACCTTTTTTAAATGCAGCTACACTAACTAGGGATGTGAATCGGTCTTCTGACGATTGAAAATATGATATTTTCAAAATCGTCAGAAATCGGGGGCTCCCCGAAACTGATAGGAAAACCCCACAAAATTGTTCGTGGGGGTTCTCTTATCGTTTTGGGGGAGGGTGGGAAAAACGGCAAACAAAAATAACCCCTAAACCCACCCCGACCCTTTAAAACTCATCCCTTAGCTTCCCCCACCCTCCTGACCCCCAAAAAAACCTTTTACATGTACCTGGTGGTCCAGTGGGGGTCATGGGAGCGATCTCAGAGCCATCTTTAAAAATGGTGTGGGCCATCCAGTGCTCCTACCATGTGACAGGGGCCGGCCAATGGCACGGATACCCTGTCAAATGGTAAGGGCAGAGGCCATCGGCGCCATTTTTATTAGTGGCAGCCAACGGCCCAAGAGTGGGAGATCACTCCCGGGACCCCCACTGGACCACCAGGTACCTGTAAAAAGTTTTTTGGGGGGTCAGGAGGGTGGGGGAAGCTAAGGGATTAGTTTTAAAGGGTCGGGGTGGGTTTTTTGTTTATTAGCTCGGGCGCAGCCGATAAAAAAAAAAACCCGATCGGGCCGGACAAAAAAAAATAACACAATGTGAATCGGATCCGGAATCAGAACCGATTCAGGTACCGATTCATATCTCTAACACTAACAGCTTTCACCACATCCTCTGGCAATGAACTTCAGAGCTTAATTATTTGTTGAGTAAAAAAAATGTCTCTTATTAGTTTTAAATGTATTGCCCAGTAACTTCATTGTGTGTCCCCTGGTCTTTGTACTTTTTGAAAGAGTAAACAACTGATTAATCTTTATGTGTTCCATTCCACTCATTTTATAGACCACTATCATATCTCACCTCAGCTGTCTCTTCTCCAAGCTAAAGAGTCCTAACCTCTTTAGCCTTTCTTCATAAGGGAATTGTTGCATCCCCTTTATCATTTTGATCATCCTTCCCTGTACCTTTTCTAATTCTTCTATATCTTTTTTGAGATGTGGTGATGAGAACTACACACAATACTCAAGATAAGGTCGTACCATGAAGCGATATAGAGACATGATATTCTCTGTTTTATTCTCTACTTCTTTCCTAATAATCCCTAGCATTCTATTTGCTTTCTTGGCTGCTGCTGCACACTGAGCAGAAGATTTCATTGTATTTTCAATGAAGATACCTAGATCCTTTTCTTGAGTGGTGACTCCTAGTGTGGAAACTTGCATTGTATGGCTATAATTTGGGTTACTCTTCCCTAACTGCATCGCTTTGCACTTCTTCACATTAAATTTCATTTGCCTTTGCATGCCCAGTCTCCCAATTTTGCAATGTCCTCTTGCAATTTCTCACAATCCTCTTGCGATTTAACAACTTTGAATATTTTTGTGTCATTGGCAAATTTGATCACCTCACTTGTTGTTCCCATTTCCAGGTCATTTATAAATATATTAAAGAGCAGTGGTCCCAGAACAGATCCCTGGGGCACTCTACTATTCACCTTTTTCCATTGAGAAAATTTACAAATTAGCCTTACTCTGATTTCTATCTTTTAACCAGTTGGCAATCAAGAATAGGACATTGCCCCTATCCCATGACTTTTTAGTTTCCTAAGAAGTCTCTCATGAGGGACTTTGCCAAATGCTTTCTGGAATCTAGATGTACTATATCAACTCGCTCACCTTTAGCCACATGTTTATTTGTGCCCTCAAAAAAATGTATCAAATTTGTGAGGCAAGACTTCCTTAGCTAAATCCATGTTGGCTTTGTCCCATTAAACTGTGCTTATCGTTATGTTCAGCAATTTTTTTCTTTGATTCTACCAGGCAAAATGGTAGAAACTGACATCTCTCACTAATCTGTAGTTTCCTGGATGTGAGTGCAATGAGCCCCAAGACAGAGAGAAAATGTGCTATTTGATAGAAATCAGTCATTATTTGTTGTTGCTGTCTTCTCCAAGGGAAGGGTATTTAGTTTTGTGTTTTCTTGAGCAACACAGCCAGGAACTGATTTATGCACATAGAGGTAGTAGGCTGATTCCAGATGTGATCTTTAGAGGTGTCTGAAAGGTGTTGGTGGCCAGGGTGGTAGTGATCTTGATGTATACTGGCAAGGCATGGTCGCAGGTCCAGCTCTTACTGCTGGGATAGATAAAGTATGGTTTCCTTGTTGAACCTGAACCTGCTCATGACTTGCTCCTCAGACAGATGCAAAAACTGAGTCCTAGTCCTGTAAGTAAGGGGTACCTCCTCCTCCTCCTCTCTCCCTCCTCAGCTATTGTGACCTGAATAGCCATAGGACCAGTAGAGTCAAACTGAAAAGGGAATCTCCAATACTGACTCACACCCCCCTAGTATGTCCCAATAACACACATTCCCACCCCCTCTATAGCCTTAAATTTCCTTCCCAGTCTGTTCCAGTACCTCCAGCATAAACCTGTATGTACCAGTTAACACCCTGTATCTCATTCTATCCCACTTACTCCAACCGCCCCCCCCCCCCCCCCCCATATGACTTAGCCTATCCTTGTAACCCCTCTGTATTACCGAGGGTTTCCTAGTTTTCCCTGTAAGCTCCAGTCTGCTCTTGGAACACTCTTTTTCATGCTCTGTGTGTTCCAATGTCTACTCATCCGGAGAAGTCAGTCCACCAAACATTAAGTCACTATTCAGTGAAAGTCTGTTCATGTTTGCATAAATGAGCAATAGCAAATGTATGCATCTGTATCACTTTTAAAATAGCTCATTATGCATGTACACGTAAACCATGCCCCAAAAAGCCCCCAACATGCCTTGTTTTTACTTGTGTAAATGTGCATGTGAATGCACATATTCAGGTATATGTGGCCCCTTTTTAAAACAGGAATTTTGCATGAACATATGACCTTTTTTCACACATGACTCTCTTAAAATTCACTTTTTAGTATTTCCGTTATGTCCATCTCTTCTCTAAGTGCCCTTTTTACCCCTAAATAATTGAATGCAACTGATTCCTTCACAGTTTTCCTACTTCAGATGTATTTGAAAAGGTTTTTATTATGAGTTTTTGCTTTTAAGTCAAACTTCTTTTCTAATTCTTTTTTTGCCTGCTTTATCAATGTTTTGCCTCTAACTTGCCTATTCTTATGCTTTTTCTTTTTTTCTTCATTTTGATCCTTTTTCCAAGTTGTGGAAGAAATTGTTTTGGCTATATCATTATTGTTCACTGGTCTGGGCTTCCAAGGTGGTATTTTTAAACAACGTCTATGCTTGATGTAACTCTTAACCTTTTGAAGCTGCATCTTTTAGATTTTTTCTAATTATTCTACTCATTTTATCAAAATCTTCCTTTTGAAAGTTAAATGCTAGACTAGTAGATTTCCTTAACGCCCTCTCTCCAGTTATTAACTCAAATTTGATCATATTATGATCACTGTTGCCAAGTGGCCCCACTACTTTTACCTCCTACACAAATCCTGCATTCCACTAAGAATTAGGTCTAAAACAGCTTCCCCTATTGTCAGTTCTTGGATAAGTTGCTCCATGAAGCAATCATTTTTTTTTCACCTATAAGCTTTTCCTCCTTAGCATGTCCTGACATTGTTGTGCCGGGAGATGGACCCTTGGCCTAATGCAGGATTGGTAGGCTCCCTAGTCAGACCCAGGCAGAGGTCGGTTCCAGGCACCGAGTAGACGTGGTCATAGAAACAGACAGGTCGGAGGCAGGCAGCCAGGGCCGGTGGAAGCACTAGGCGAACTAGGCGATCGCCTAGGGCGCTGAGCATTAGGGGGCGCCGAGCCGCTGATGGCCAATGGCCGCCGGTGGACGTCATCCCAATAGCGGCTGAGCAGTGAACTACTGCTATGCTGTGTGCCGGATACACACAGCAAGAAGATCGGCGGGGCCGTGGTGGAGCTCAAGTCACCACGGCCGGAAGAAAACAATCGCGTCTAAACATGCTGGTGCTCCAGCTCCTTCCTGCCCGCGCGGCCCCGGAAGAAAAATGTTGCCGGAGCCGCGTGGGCAGGAAGGAGGAGGAGCATCAGCCAATGCAGGAGCTTCTCCTCCTTCCTGCCCCGGAAGAAAAATGTTGCCGGAGCCCCGCGGGCAGGAAAGAGGAGGAGCATCAGCCGCGTGCAGAAGAGGAGCAGCGCGGCTCGAGAGGTCTGGGGCCGCTGCAGAGCCCATCCTGCAGCGGCCTTTGAAGAGGAGGCCCAGAGGTGAGAGAGAGACTGAGGGTTTGTACAGTGTGTATGTGTGCATGTATGAGATGAGTTGAGAGACTGTGTGTGGGAGTGAAGACCTGAATGTTTGCAGAGACAGCATGTGAGAGCCTCTGTGTGTGTGAGAGAGACAGCATGTTACAGTGAGAGCCTGTGCTTGAGCAAGGCAGCATGTGGGAGTGAGAGAGAGCCTGTGTGCGAGAGTCAGACAGCATGTGCCAGTGAGAGACTGTGTGTATGAATGATTGTATGAGAGAGAGCATGTGACAATGAGAGCCTGTGCTTGAGCAAGACAGCATGTGGGAGTGAGAGTTAGACAGCATGTGCAAGAGAGAGACTGTGTATAAATAATTGTATGAGAGAGAGCATGTGAGAGTGAGTGCCTGTGTATGTGTGTGTGTGTGAGAGAGAGAAAGCATGTGAGAATGAGAACCTGACTGTGTGTTTGAGGGAAGAAGACAGATGGAGAGAAAAGAAATATGTTATAAAAGGAATTGGCAAAAAAATAAGAAAGGGAAGGTGGAAAAAAAAAAAGCCTGTGACCAACCGATTAGAAAACTAAGATCAGACAGCAAATGTAAAAAAAAAAAAATATTTTTTCTGATTGGAACATGTAATCTTTGGGAATGTGCAAGAGTAGCACTTTCTCTATGCGTATCTGACAATGTACGAGATCAGCATAGAGGAACTAGAAGCCCATAGGGCCTGCACAGAGGAGGCAGCAGAATGGGCTTCAGTGCCAATAGCAGCAATCAGCATCTCCGCAATAGCCATACAGCAACAGTGACAGTGGCAGCAGAGGAATGAGAGAGGCTCTGAGGTTGCTGGCAAAAGAAAGAGAGGGGGTCTCTGCCTTTAGTGTGTGCATGTGTATGAATGGGAGTTTGCCTGGCGGTGTATGTGTGTGAATGCATGGGTGCCTGCCTGAGGGTGTGTCTGTGTATGAGAATGAATGGGTGTCTTCCTGGGGTTTGTATGTGTGAGAATAGATGCCTGCCTGTTTGTGCTGTATGTGTGTGTGTGTGTGTGAATAAATTGGTGCCTGCCTGGGGGTCTGGGTGTGAGAATGAATGTGTGCATGCCTGGGGGATGGGGAGGGAGTGGTGTGAAAATGAATGGCAGCCCGCCTGGGGGTCAGTGTGAGAATGACTGGGAGCTTGCCTGTGTGTGTGTGTGTGTGTGTGTGTTTGTGTGAGAACGATTGGAAGCTTGCCTGGGAGTGTGTGTTTGTGTGTATGTGAGGGAGCCAGTGAGAGCATGAATGTGTATGAGAAAATCCAGGGGAGTAAGAGTTTGTTGGGGGGGGGGGGTGTGTGGAGGTGGAGAGAGTGCCTTAGAGCCTGAGTGTGTCAGTGTCTGTGAGAGCGAGAGGTTATGGTTGGGTATAAGAGCATGAATGTGTATGTATGTGTGAGAGAGAATCGACATGTGAGTATGTGTTACGATCCCGGTCACTAGCCTAGTGACCGGGCTCTTACCTTGCTCCACTGCGCCATGAACCGCTGGGTTTCTGGCCTCCAGGGCCACATGGCAGCGGCGTCTCCTCGTGGAGATGCCGCCATGGACTCCTCCCCTCGACGGGGGAACGCGCGCGCGCGCGAAGGGCCGCGTTTTGAGGCGTCTGCACCCGGATGTGCAGACACGCCCCCTTTGACGTCAGACGCCGGGTAGGGGATTTAAACCGGGACTCTCGCGCTGCTAACTTGCCTTGCAACGAGGTCTCTCTGCTGAGTACTAGTTGCCTTCGGATCGTCTGGTTCCTGATTCCTGCTCGCCTGGTTCCTGATTTCTGCCTGCCTGTCTTTGGTTTCGCTTGCTAGCCTGGTTCCTGGATTCTGCTTGCCCGACGACGCTGGTTTCTGCCTGCTTGACTGCCGCCTGCCTTGACCTCGGTTCGTGACCTTCACTCTGCTTGCCTGCTGCCTGCCTTGACCTCGGTTTGTGACCTCTTCTCTGCTTGTCTTCCGCCTGCCCTGACTCCGGCCCGTGTCTTCAATCTTCCAGTCTGCTGCCTGCCCTGGTTCCGGTGCATACTTCTTCCTTGGGTTCTTCAAGCTTCACCTAAGTCCCAGCGGCCCGGGTCCCTATGGACTCCTCCTGGGGGGATCTCGGGCTTCCAGGGCGAAGACTCCTAAGTCCTAGCAACCCGGACTCCCACAGCTCCTCTGGAGGGGTTACGGGTTTCCAGGTGAAGTCTCATCTGAACCGCAGAGTTCTGCCTCCCGTCCGTTCCTCGAGACGGTCGGCCCAAGGATCCACTTCCGGATTGCACCATCACAACAGTTTGCAAGGCCATGGATCCGGCAGATCTCGCGGGTCTCCAGGCCATTCCGGGGCTTGCTCAACGACTGGTACAACAGCAGCAGGTGCTGGACTCATTAGTAGCTACAGTGGAGCGTATGGCTACCCGCATGGATGCTGAACCTCCAGCACAGGCTCCAGTTCCTGTACCTGCTCCAGTTGTCACGCTCCAGACTCCTACGCAACTGCCTGCTCCTTCACGATACGCAGGAGATGCCAAGGCCTGCCGTGGATTTCTCAATCAATGTTATGTACAGTTCGCCTTGCTTCCCAACCAGTTTCCTACTGACTCTGTCAAGGTAGCGTACATCTTCTCCTTGCTGGATGGCAAGGCGCTGAATTGGGCATCGCCTATGTGGGAGAAGAACGACGCCACACTCTCGAGTCTGGATCTCTTTGTGGCTAGTTTCCGGGCCGCTTTTGACGAACCTGCTCGCCAGACCTCGGCAACTTCTGAGTTACTGAAAATCCGACAGGGAGCACGCACGTTGGCGGAGTATGCCTTGGAATTCCGCACACTTGCACTTGAGGTGGGGTGGCGTGATGATGCCCTTCGGGGGATTTTTCTTGAAGGTCTAGCGGGTCGGATTAAGGATGTACTAGCTGCCAGAGACCTTCCTGAAGACCTCAACACGCTCATTGACCTCGCTGGACGCATTGATCAGCGCTTGCAACAAAGGGCCAGGGAGGTACGTCCGCCACGACGAATGTCGCCTCTAGCACCAGCATTCTCCAGACCGCTTACGCCGGCTTCCCGGTCCACGGGGGCTTCTGCAGAATCTTCCTCAGAGGAGCCTATGCAGTTGGGAAGGACTTCCTTATCTGAAGAGGAGAGACGCCGCCGCCGCCGGACACAAGGATTGTGTTTGTATTGCGGTGGGAAAGGGCATTTCCTGTCTCAGTGCAAGGAACGGCCGGGAAACGCTCATGCCTAGGAGTGATGGAGGAGTGTCTCCTGGGCTGCCTTAATGCTGCTCCTCAATGTACTGTACCTGTAACTTTAAAATTTCCAGGAGGTTCTTTCGAGACTCGGGCCCTGATTGACTCGGGGGCTGGAGGGAACTTCATCACTCACGCACTGGTAGAACGTCTTCAAATAACTACACGACCCCGTGAACCTCCGTTGCGAGTCACCTCCATTCAAGGGACACCATTGCCCGGAAGCATTTCTGTGGTTACAACTCCGATTACTCTTCAGACTGGGCTACTTCACAAGGAGGTGATCACTTTTCTCGTTTTGGAGAGGTCAATACACCCCATAGTTCTTGGCCTGCCCTGGTTACAGCAACATTCTCCTGTAATCCGCTGGGATGATTTACAGATTATCCAATGGAGTCCACAGTGTTTTCAGTCCTGCATTAAGACTGCAGTGATTCCACCCATTACCTTAGCGCACGCCGGGTCCTTACTTCCGGCTCCGAACAGCGATTATTCTGACGTGTTCTCTAAGGAAAAGGCGGAGTTACTGCCACAACATCGTCCCTTCGACTGTGCCATTGAACTTCTTCCTGGCACAGCACCACCCCGGGGCAGGGTGTATCCTCTATCCCAACCAGAGACTAAAGCCATGTCTGACTATATCAAGGAAAACCTCGCTAAAGGATTTATACGTCAGTCCAAGTCTTCTGCGGGGGCAGGGTTCTTTTTTGTGGCCAAAAAGGACGGGTCACTACAGCCCTGCATTGATTACCGGGGTTTGAATAGTATCACCAAGAAGAACCGTTATCCGTTACCATTGATCCCGGAGTTGTTGGACAGACTCCAAGGGGCTCGAGTTTTCACTAAGCTGGACTTAAGGGGGGCTTATAACCTGGTGCTTATCCATCCCGGAGATGAGTGGAAGACTGCCTTCAACACCCGGGACGGGCACTATGAATATTTGGTCATGCCATTCGGCTTGTGTAATGCCCCCGCAGTGTTCCAGCATCTCATGAATGAGATCCTTAGAGAACTGTTAAACACCTGCGTTATAGTTTACTTGGACGATGTCCTCATCTTCTCGCAAGACTTGGACACGCATCGCCGGCAGGTCTGACAAGTCCTTCAGATTCTCCGGGATCAGCACCTCTACGCAAAACTAGAAAAATGTATTTTTGAACAGGACTCTTTGCCCTTCTTAGGGTATATTGTTTCAGCTACTGGATTCAGCATGGATCCTGAGAAGGTGGCCGCCATCAAAAAGTGGCCTCAGCCTACTGGATTAAAAGCGTTGCAACGCTTTCTAGGTTTCGCAAACTTTTACAGGCACTTCATTCCAGGATACTCCCGGCTGGTAGCACCTTTGACGGCCCTAACAAGGAAGGGAGTGGATGTTCGCCACTGGACTACTGAAGCTTGTAAGGCGTTTCAGAATTTAAAGGACGCGTTCCTGTTGGAAACTTGCTTACGCCACCCTGATCCATTACGTCCCTTTGTGGTGGAAGTGGACGCTTCCAGTGTGGCAGTAGGAGCAGTACTGTCACAGCACTCCAGTTCGAGGAACCTACTACCATGCTCCTATTTTTCTAAAAAATTCACTCCTGCCGAGAGTAACTACGGAATAGGCGATAAGGAACTCCTCGCCATCAAGTTGGCTTTCGAAGCATGGAGGCAGTGGCTAGAGGGAGCTCAACATCAGATCACGGTTTACACCGATCATAAAAATTTGGAGTTCCTTTCACAAGCCCAGCGCCTCAATCCCAGGCAAGCTAGGTGGTCGTTGTTCTTTAGCCGATTTGACTTTGTTCTTAAATACCGACCAGCCTCTAAGAACGTTCGGGCCGATGCCCTGTCTCGGAATACCATCCTCGAGGAAAAAGATGATTCCCCACAGTACATCATTGATACGGCCAGAATCTCTCTTGTCAGCACCAGTGTATCCACGCAAGGAAGAGTGGAAGTGTCCCGACGAGACCGGAGAAAGGTCCTTGAGTGGGCTCACGACTCACTTACTGGAGGTCATGCCGGTCGAGAAAGAACCTTAACATAGAAACATAGAAACATAGAAATGACGGCAGAAGAAGACCAAATGGCCCATCCAGTCTGCCCAGCAAGCTTCACACATTTTTTCTCTCATACTTATCTATTTCTCTTAGCTCTTGGTTCTATTTCCCTTCCTCCCCCACCATTAATGTAGAGAGCAGTGATGGAGCTACATCCAAGTGAAATATCTAGCTTGATTAGTTAGGGGTAGTAGGGGTAGTAACCGCCGCAATAAGCAAGCTACACCCATGCTCATTTGTTTTTTCCCAGACTATGTTATACAGCCCTTATTGGTTGTTTTTCTTCTCCCCTGCCGTTGAAGCAGAGAGCTATGCTGGATATGCATCGAAAGTGAAGTATCAGGCACATTTGGTTTAGGGTAGTAACCGCCGTAACAAGCCAGCTACTCACCGCTTTGTGAGGGCGAACCCTTTTTTTTCTTCTCCCCTGCCGTTGAAGCGGAGAGCTCTGCTGGATGTGTGAAGTATCAGTTTTTCTTCTCCCCTGCCGTTGAAGCAGAGAACTATGCTGGATATGCATTGAAAGTGAAGTATCAGGCTTATTTGGTTTGGGGTAGTAACCGCCGTAACAAGCCAGCTACTCTCGTCTTTGTGAGTGCAAATCCTTTTTTCCACATTTCCTCTTGCTGTTGAAGCTAAGAGCGATGTTGGAGTCACAGTAACCATGTGTATGTTTATTGAATAAAGGTATTGTCTCCAGGCAGTAGCCATCATTCTGGCGAGTCACCCACACTTCATTGGCGGCCTCTTGACTTTATGGATCCACAGTGTTTATCCCACACCCCTTTGAAGTCCTTCACAGTTCTGGTCTTCACCACTTCCTCCGGAAGGGCATTCCAGGCATCCACCACCCTCTCCGTGAAGAAATACTTCCTGACATTGGTTCTGAATCTTCCTCCCTGGAGCTTCAAATCGTGACCCCTGGTTCTGCTGATTTTTTTCTTATGGTAAAGGTTTGTCGTTGCCTTTGGATCATTAAAACCTTTCAAGCATCTGAAAGTCTGTATCATATCACCTCTGCTCCTCCTTTCCTCCAGGGTGTACATATTTAGATTCTTCAATCTCTCCTCGTACGTCATCCGATGAAGATCCTCCACCTTCCTGGTCGCCCTTCTCTGTACCGCTTCCATCTTGTCTTTGTCTTTTTGTAGATACGGTCTCCAGAACTGAACACAGTACTCCAGGTGAGGCCTCACCAAGGACCTGTACAAGGGAATAATCACTTCCCTTTTCTTACTCGATATTCCTCTCTCTATGCAGCCCAGCATTCTTCTGGCTTTTGCTATCGCCTTGTCGCATTGTTTCGCAGACTTCATATCATTAGACACTATCACCCCAAGGTCCCTCTCCTGCTCCGTGCACATCAGCCTTTCCCCCCCCATCGAATACATTTCATTCGGATTTCCACTCCACATATGCATGACTTTGCACTTCTTGGCATTGAATCTCAGCTGCCATATCTTCGACCACTCTTCCAGTTTCCTTAGATCCCGTCTCATTCTCTCCACTCCTTCCGGCGTGTCCACTCTGTTGCAGATCTTAGTGTCATCCGCAAAAAGACAAACCTTACCTTCTATCCCGTCCGCAATGTCGCTCACAAAGATATTGAACAGGACCGGTCCCAACACCGATCCTTGCGGTACACCACTTAAAACCGCTCTCTCTTCAGAGAAGGTTCCATTTACCATCACACATTAGGGATGTGAATCGTGTCCTCAATCGTCTTAACGATCGATTTCGGCTGGGAGGGGGAGGGAATCGTATTGTTGCCGTTTGGGGGGGTAAAATATCGTGAAAAATCGTTAAAAATCATTAAAAATCGAAAAATCGAAAAATCGAAAAACCGGCACATTAAAACCCCCTAAAACCCACCCCCGACCCTTTAAATTAAATCCCCCACCCTCCCGAACCCCCCCCCAAATAACTTAAATAACCTGCGGGTCCAGCGGCGGTCCGGAACGGCAGCGGTCCGGAACGGGCTCCTGCTCTGAATCTTGTCGTCTTCAGCCGGCGCCATTTTCCAAAATGGCGCCGAAAAATGGCGGCGGCCATAGACGAAAAAGATTGGACGGCAGGAGGTCCTTCCGGACCCCCGCTGGACTTTTGGCAAGTCTCGTGGGGGTCAGGAGGCCCCCCACAAGCTGGCCAAAAGTTCCTGGAGGTCCAGCGGGGGTCAGGGAGCGATTTCCCACCGCGAATCGTTTTCGTACGGAAAATGGCGCCGGCAGGAGATCGACTGCAGGAGGTCGTTCAGCGAGGCGCCGGAACCCTCGCTGAACGACCTCCTGCAGTCGATCTCCTGCTAGGCGCCATTTTCCGTACGAAAACGATTCGCGGCGGGAAATCGCTCCCTGACCCCCGCTGGACCTCCAGGAACTTTTGGCCAGCTTGTGGGGGGCCTCCTGACCCCCACGAGACTTGCCAAAAGTCCAGCGGGGGTCCGGAAGGACCTCCTGCCAGTCCAATCTTTTTCGTCTATGGCCGCCGCCATTTTTCGGCGCCATTTTGGAAAATGGCGCCGGCTGAAGACGACAAGATTCAGAGCAGGAGCCCGTTCCGGACCGCTGCCGTTCCGGACCGCCGCTGGACCCGCAGGTTATTTAAGTTATTTGGGGGGGGTTCGGGAGGGTGGGGGATTTAATTTAAAGGGTCGGGGGTGGGTTTTAGGGGGTTTTAGTGTGCCGGCTCACGATTCTAACGATTTATAACGATAAATCGTTAGAATCTGTATTGTATTGTGTTCCATAACGGTTTAAGACGATATTAAAATTATCGGACGATAATTTTAATCGTCCTAAAACGATTCACATCCCTATCACACATTGTCTTCTGTCCGTCAACCAATTTGCAATCCAGGTCACCACCTCGGCACTCACTCCTAAGCTTCTCGTTTTATTCACCAGTCTCCTGTGCGGAACCGTATCAAAAGCTTTGCTGAAATCCAAGTATATGATATCGAGCGCTCTTCCTTGATCCAATTCCTTGGTTACCAAGTCAAAAAAGTCAATCAGATTTGTTTGACAGGATCTTCCCCTGGTGAATCCATGTTGCCTCTGGTCCATCAATTCTCCGGACTGTAGATAGTTCACTATTCTCTCTTTCAGCAGTGACTCCATTACTTTTCCCACCACCGAAGTGAGGCTAACCGGTCTGTAGTTGCCGGCCTCCTCCCTGTTCCCACTCTTGTGAAGCGGGACCACCACCGCTCTTCTCCAATCACTTGGCACCACTCCCGTTTCTAGGGATCTATTGAACAGGTCACACAGCAGACCCGCCAGAACATCTCTGAGCTCCCTCAATATCCTTGGATGAATCCCATCAGGCCCCATGGCTTTGTCCACTTTCAGGTTCTTTAGCTCTTCCCACACATTTTCTACTGTAAAAGGATTTTCATCTATTCCACTTCCCTCCAGTTTCTTGTTGTGTAGAGATGGTCCTTCTCCAGGGTCTTCTTTAGTGAACACAGAGCTGAAGTATTTGTTTAATATTTCTGCCATTTCTTCGTCTCTCTCCACACATTGATCATTACCACCTTTCAATTTCACTATACCACTTTGGACCTTTCTCTTTTCGCTGATGTATCTGAAAAATATTTTGTCACCATTTTTTATCTCCTTGGCAATCCTCTCTTCCGCTTGACTTTTTGCCAACTTGATTAATTTCTTTGTCTCCCTCAGTTGAATCAAATATTCCTCTTTGTGTTCCTCCCTTTGGGATCTTTTATATTTCTTGAATGCTGTTCTTTTAGCTTTAATTTTGTCAGCCACCTCCTTTGAGAACCAGATAGGTTTCAATTTTCTTTTGCTTTTCTTTACATTTCTAACATACAGCTCGATCCAGTAAAGTTCAGTTGAAGATTTCTCGTCTGTAACGAGCTCGCTGCGCACAATTCGGACGCGTAAGGCAAACCAGCGATACAGTCTCCAATTTTGCGCATCCGTAGTGCTTCTTAAAACAGACGCGTAACCCTTCCCGCACCCGGCATGTAAATGAACGAATTAGCTGTATAATGAAGGAATTAGCTATTCCCCTCCGATACCGTAACGCGCGCTCAGGTTCTCTCATTAGTAACGTACTGTTTTGCCGCGGCCGTAACGTGTTAGTTTACCGCCTCCCCCTAGTAGGAGTTAGGACTGTGAGTCTAGTAATAAATCCATCGACACCGCTTAAGATACTCAAAAACAATAAAACACAATTTAAAAAAAAAGCGATACAGAGATGATCGAGAAAATGTAATGATGTGGGACACATAAAACCTGTCAGAAGAAAAAATAAAAATATTTAAATACCTGTCGGAGGGCCGCGTGGGTCCAGGCGGCCGGCGTGGGTCCAGGCGGCGGGAGCCGGGTGGTCACGTGTTAAATCTAGGCCGCGGGCGGGTGGGCGCCTGTTCTGGGCGGCGGCGGCAGCAGCGGCGGGGGGACACGCGTTAGTTCGAGACGGCCGGCGGGCGGTCGCGTGTTAAATCTAGGCCGGGTCCGCACAGGCGCGCATTCACTGCCGGTGGGGGCTGCCTCTCCCGGCAGCCCCCACCGGCAGTGAATGAATGAATGCGCGCCTGTGCGACCCCTGCGATTGGGCGCTCAAGGCGTGACGTCACGGCATGTGACTGCCTTGAGCGCCGAATCGCAGGGGTCGCACAGGCGCGCATTCATTCACTGCCGGTGGGGGCTGCCGGGAGAGGCAGCCCCCACCGGCAGTGAATGAATTCATTCATCCAGGCGGAGGAGCCGGCTGCTTTCGCCACCGGCTCCTCCGCCTGGATGAATGAATGCGCGCCTGTGCGACCCCTGCGATTCGGCGCTCAAGGCGTGACGTCATGGCATGTGACTGCCTTGAGCGCCGAATCGCAGGGGTCGCACAGGCGCGCATTCATTCACTGCCGGTGGGGGCTGCCGAGAGGCAGCCTCCACCGGCAGTGAATGAATTCATTCATCCAGGCGGAGGAGCCGGCTGCTTTCGCCACCGGCTCCTCCGCCTGGATGAATGAATTCATTCACTGCCGGGAGAGGCAGCCCCCACCGGCAGTGAATGCGCGCCTGTGCGGACCCGGCCTAGATTTAACACGCGACCACCCGCCGGCCGTCTCGAACTAACGCGTGTCCCCCCGCCACCGCTGCTGCCGCCCGGAACAGGCGCCCACCCGCCCGCGGCCTAGATTTAACACGCGACCACCCGGCTCCCGCCGCCGCCGGCCGCCTGGACCCACGCGGCCGTCTGAAACTAACGCGCGTCCACCCCCCGCCGCCCGGAACAGGCGCCCACCCGCCCGCGGCCTAGATTTAACATGCGACCACCGGCCCCCCGGATCCCGCCGGCCGCCTGGACCCACGCGGCCCTCAGACAGGTATTTAAAAATTTTGATTTTTACACTTCCTGGTACCTGTCATTTCAAATGTCATTTGAAATGACAGGTACCAGCGCACCCTGGTTACTGTATAGGCGCTGTATTAAGCGCCTATACAGTAAAATGGGTTACGCGGCCATAACCCTTCCCTACCGCTTTAAAGCCGCGGCATGCATTTGCATGCGATTAGAGGAGAGTATCGGGGAGTTAGTGAAGAGAACTGTGCGTGCGGGGAGGAAGGGTGCGCCTGACACTACCGCACTGTTTCTACCGCGGCCTTACTGGATCGACCTGATATAGAGTAGTTGCCTTGGTGATTGCTCGTTTTAGATTGGTCCACTGCTGCTCCACATCTCTCTCGTTCTCCCATCCTTTTAGTTCTTCCTCCAGGTACTTTCCCATTTCCTCAAAGTCCGTGTTTTTGAACTGTAAAACTCGGGTCTTTGTGGTTCTTTTCCCTATTCTTTTAGTGATATTAAACCATACCGTTTGATGATCACTGGTGCTGAGGTGGGTGCCCACCTGGACATCGGAGACATTATCTCCATTAGTGAGCACTAAGTCGAGTATAGTTCCTTCTCTTGTGGGTTCCAATACCATTTGTTTGAACAAAGATACTTGCATGGCATCCACTATTGCTCTACTATTTTTAGTTTCTGCAGATGGGATTTTCCAGTCTACATCTGGCATATTAAAGTCACCCACGATCACCACTTCTCCCTTCTTACCTATCTTATGGATGTCTTCAACCAGATCTCTGTCCAGCTCTTCCTTTTGGTTTGGAGGCCTGTAAACCACTCCAATATAAATGGATGCTCCGTCATCTTTTTTTAGGTCGACCCATATTGCTTCTTCCTTGCCCCAACTTCCTTGCAGCTCAGATGCTTGGATGTTGTTTCTAACATAAAGAGCCACACCTCCCCCTTTTCTATCCTCTCTGTCCTTCCTTAACAAGTTATAGCCTGGTATTGTTGTATCCCAATCATGAGATTCTGTGAACCATGTCTCTGTGACAGCAACAATGTCCAGTTCTGCCTCAGCCATTAGGGCCTGCAGATCTGGGATTTTATTTCCCAAACTATGAGCATTTGTGGTCATAGCCTTCCAGGTACTCTCTTTAAGGTTATTGCTTTTCCTGGACTCCTTATGAGATTTTATTTGAGATTTGTTATTCACTTCACTATTTCCTTTTGCAGTTGTGCCACTGTTGACAGAGTTATCCGTCTCAATTAGATTTTTCTTTTGGTTATGGATCTTGAAATTCTGCATGCATTGTGTTTGTTTTCTCTTTTCTGGTAACACTTCAATGTTTTTCTCAAGAACTTCTTCAGTTTTTAATATAGAGAAGGCTTTTTGTTCTTTTTGCATTTGGTACATTGTGTGTCTCCTCGTCACAGGTCTAATTCTACCAGAGCCCACTGTATTCCTGGATTTTAAATAATTTCTTAATGACCTGTTTGAGTGGGAGGGTGTACCTGTTGGCTGTCCATCTGTCACGAATGGGTGACTGTGGGTCCTACCTGAGCCTAATGAATCTCTTTTTCTTGACTTCTGGTTTTTCTGTGATGTTGGGGAATTATTTTCTGAGTAATGCAATGTGGGTGTGATTCTTGTAATTGAAGCTAATTGAGCTTTAACCTCATTCAGCTCCTTTTTCAAGGAAGAGAGTTGTGCACAAATTGGGCAAGCTCTAAGTTTCCAGATGTTTTCCCTCAGAATAAAGGCTCCACAGCAGTTACATTGGATAATCCTCATTTTGGTAAGTTTTGACATTTGATGAATAGCAATTATGGAAATACTAATTTACCTTGTTGCCATTTATGGATCTAGGCAGGTTATATAAGAAACACAAACCTAGGGGTGGGTGGGTAGTGGGGTAGGGTGGGAGGGTGTGAAACAGTTAAAAGCAGACTACAGCCCTCCCAATTATCTCTTTCAGTTGTGTTTTTTTTATTTTTAAAAGACAGTGCACTAGTTTTGGCAGATATATGCCCTACTTCTAAGCACAGATAACAGATAACAACCAAAATGGACTTAACTTTAGCAGGAAAGGTTCTGGTTCAATGAAGATCCCAGCTCCAATTGAATTCAGTTCCCAATGCACATGAGGCTCTGGCAACTTAATCCAATTACTGCCCCCCCCTTACAAACCCAGGCTGAGGAGGAGGTTAACGCTCTTGAACCGGTTCTACTGGTGGCCTCGGGTGCGACAGGACGTACAAGAGTATGTGGCATCCTGCCCAGTATGTGCCAGACAGAAGCCTCTCACTGGACGGCCCTGGGGTCTTCTGCAACCTTTGCCTATTGCCACGGAACCCTGGACTCACATTGCCAAGGACTTCGTGGTAGATTTACCTCCCTCTGAGGGTAAGATGGTAATTTGGGTTATCGTGGACCGTTTTTCTAAAATGGTACACTTGGTACCTCTGGTCAAACTTCCTACAGCGCCAGAATTGGCAAATCTTTTTCTACAACACATCTTTCGAGTCCATGGTCTTCCGCAAAGCATTGTCTCCGACCAAGGGCCTCAGTTTACAGCTCGCTACTGGCGAGCCCTCTGTAAGAAATTTGGGGTTCAGTTGAATCTCTCTATGGCTTTTCACCCCCAAAGTAATGGACAAACGGAACGAATGAATCGGTCCCTCAAGTCCTTCCTCCGCAGTTTCATTTCTGAGAAAAAAGATAATTGGGTTACCTTGCTGCCTTGGGCTGAATTCGCATACAATAATCACGAACATTCAGTCACTGGCCAATCTCCATTTCAAACAGTCTTCGGTCGTCATCTCAGGTCTCCTGTTCCACTTTCCGTGGAGGTTGCTTCACCTGCGGCCCAGACTGTAGCTACTCAACTTCATCATCTTTGGACAGCGCTTCAACATCGACTTTCTTCAGCAGCACAGAAAGCACAGAGAGCAGCGAATCATCATCGACGTCCTGCTCCAGCATTACTGCCCGGTACTAAAGTATGGCTAAGTACCAAGAATCTGCATTTTCCAGGTCATTCCCGCAAGTTGGCTCCCAAATTCTGTGGTCCGTTCCCGGTGGCAGAGCGTATAGGATTGGTGTCTTACAGACTCCGTCTCCCATCATCACTGCGCATTCACAATGTGTTTCATGTGTCCCTCCTGAAACCAGTTGTGCACTCTCATTTTCATCAACTTACTCATGATGATATCTCAGTTTCATCTCATGGGGAGCCTGTTTACCAAGTACACGAGGTACGAGATGTACGTTTTCGCAATTGTCGATGGGAGTATTTGCTGGCCTGGGAGGGCTGTGGGTCTGAGGAGGACTCCTGGGAACCTGCACGAAACATTCTGGACAAGTCTCTGCTGACCCAATTCCATCTGGACAATCCCGGGAAGCCCGGTCCTCTACGGAGGGGGCGTAAAGGAGGGGGTACTGTTACGATCCCGGTCACTAGCCTAGTGACCGGGCTCTTACCTTGCTCCACCGCGCCGCGAACCGCCGGGTTTCTGGCCTCCAGGGCCGCATGGCAGTGGCGTCTCCTCGTGGAGATGCCGCCATGGACTCCTCCCCTCGACGGGGGAACGCGCGCGTGCGAAGGGCCGCGTTTTGAGGCATCTGCACCCGGATGTGCAGACACGCTCCCTTTGACGTCAGACACCGGGTAGGGGATTTAAACCGGGACTCTCGCGCTGCTAACTTGCCTTGCAACGAGGTCTCTCTGCTGAGTACTAGTTGCCTTCGGATCGTCTGGTTCCTGATTCCTGCTCGCCTGGTTCCTGATTTCTGCCTGCCTGTCTTTGGTTTCGCTTGCTAGCCTGGTTCCTGGATTCTGCTTGCCCGACGACGCTGGTTTCTGCCTGCTTGACTGCCGCCTGCCTTGACCTCGGTTCGTGACCTTCACTCTGCTTGCCTGCCGCCTGCCTTGACCTCGGTTCGTGACCTTTTCTCTGCTTGTCTTCCGCCTGCCCTGACTCCGGCCCGTGTCTTCAATCTTCCAGTCTGCTGCCTGCCCTGGTTCCGGTGCCTACTTCTTCCTTGGGTTCTTCAAGCTTCACCTAAGTCCCAGCGACCCGGGTCCCTACGGGCTCCTCCTGGGGGGATCTCGGACTTCCAGGGCGAAGACTCCTAAGTCCTAGCAACCCAGACTCCCACAGCTCCTCTGCAGGGGTTACGGGTTTCCAGGTGAAGTCTCATCTGAACCGTAGAGTTCTGCCTCCCATCCGTTCCTCGAGACGGTCGGCCCAAGGATCCACTTCCGGATTGCACCATCACAACAAGTATGTGTGAGAGAGAGAGGATAACCTCAATCAAGAGCTCCCATGTATGGACAGCAGGGGCTTTTTAAAATCCTTATTAGTTTTAATTATTGTGTGTTATTTGATATATGTGCTGTTTTGAAATATTTTATTGGTTTTAGGAAATTGTAAAAAATGTATATGATTTTAATTAATAGAAATTCTATTTATCAGTAGTTTTAAAATATTATTTTATTAGTATGGTTTTACTAGTATAACTGATGCTTTATGTTTCTTGATTTTATTTGTTTTATGAGGAATGGTGGTTCTGTTTTTCCATTTTTAATACACAGAGTCTGGCTTCTTGGGGTTTCCATTTCAGTTTTTTCTAATTTGTGCTCCTTTATTTTGTATTCTGTATTTGGTGAGGGTCTGTCTCTGCTCTGTGTGTGTGACCATGATGAGAGATTCTGCTATCATACAGTGTCTGTCTGTATAGAGATCTATAGCAATCGGGTTTGTTTTGTTTCCTCAGTAGGTGGAGTATTGGTATTCTAGGACCCAGTGTAATATTTACCCTTGCTTATTCACAGGTAGGGTTATTGTTGTTTGAGTCCTTGGTTGTTAAGGAAGGACAGAGAGGATAGGAAAGGGGGAGGAATGGCTCTATATGTCAGAAACAATATCCAAGCATCTGAGCTGCAAGGAAGATGGGGCAAAGAAGAAGCACTATGGGCCGACTTAAAAAAAGATGGGGCATCCATTTTTATTGGAGTGGTTTACAGGCCTCCAAACCAAAAGGAAGAGCTGGACAGAGATCTGGTTGAAGACATCCACAGGATAGCAAAGAAAGGAGAAGTGGTGATCGTTGGAGACTTTAATATGCCAGATGTAGACTGGAGAATCCCATCTGCAGAATCTAATAATAGTAGAGAAATAGTAGATGCCCTGCAAGTAGCTTTGTTCAAACAAATGGTAATGGAACCCACGAGAGAAGGAGCTATACTCGACTTAGTGCTCACTAATGGAGATAATGTCTCATACGTCCAGGTGGGTGCCCACCTCAGCACCAGTGATCATCAAACGGTATGGTTTAATATCACAAAAAGGACATGGAAAAGAAGCACAAAAACCCAAGTTTTGATGTTCAAAAACACAGACTTTGATGAAATGGGGAAGTACCTGGAGGAAGAACTAAAAGGCTGGGAAAACGAGAGAGATGTGGATAAACAGTGGACCAACCTAAAAGGAGCAATTACCAAGGCAACTAATCTATATGTTAGAAAAGTAAAGAAAAGCAAAAGAAAAATGAAAGCTATCTGGTTCTCAAAGGAGGTGGCTGACAAAATAAAGGCTAAAAGAACAGCGTTCAAGAAATATAAAAGATCCCAAAAGGAGGAACACAAAGAAGAATATCTGGTAGAACTGAGGGAGACAAAGAAATTAATCAAGATGGCAAAAAGTCAAGCGGAAGAGAGGATTGCCAAAGAGGTAAAGAGTGGTAACAAAACATTTTTCAGATACATCAGTGAAAAGAGAAAAGTTCAAAGTGGTATAGTGAAATTGAAAGGTGGAAAGGATCAATATGTGGAGAGAGACGAAGAAATGGCAGAAATATTAAATGAATACTTCAGTTCTGTGTTCACTAAAGAGGACCCTGGAGAAGGACCGTCACTAGTTAACAAGAAACTGGAGGGGACTGGAGTAGATGTAACTCCATTTACAGTAGAAAATGTATGGGAAGAGCTGGTGAAACTGAAAGTGGACAAAGCCATGGGGCCTGATGAAGTTCATCCCAGAATACTGAGGGAGCTCAGAGATGTGCTGGCGGGTCCGCTGTGTGACCTGTTCAATAGATCCCTAGAAACGGGAGTGGTGCCGAATGATTGGAGGAGAGCGGTGGTGGTCCCGCTTCACAAGAGTGGGAACAGAGAAGAGGCTGGTAACTACAGACCGGTTAGCCTCACTTCGGTGGTGGGAAAAGTAATGGAGTCACTGTTGAAAGAGAGAATAGTGAACTATCTACAGTTGGGAGAATTGCTGGACCAGAGGCAGCATGGATTCACCATTGGAAGATCCTGTCAGACAAATCTGATTGACTTTTTTGACTGGGTAACCAAGGAATTGGATCGAGGAAGAGCACTCGCTGTCATCTACTTGGATTTCAGCAAAGCTTTTGACACTGTCCCGCACAGGAGACTGGTGATTAAATGAGAAGCTTAGGAGTGAGTGCCGAGGTGGTGGCCTGGTTTGCAAACTGGTTGATGGACAGAAAACAATGTGTGATGGTAAATGGAACTCTCTCTAAAGAGAGAGCAGTTTTAAGCGGTGTACCGCAGGGATCGGTGTTGGGACCGGTCCTTTTCAATATCTTTGTGAGCGACATTGCGGAAGGGATAGAAGGTAAGGTATGTCTTTTTGCGGATGACACTAAGATCTGCAACAGAGTGGACACGCCGGAAGCAGTGGAGAGAATGAGACGGGATTTAAGGAAGATGGAAGAGTGGTCGAAGATATGGCAGCTGACATTCAATGCCAAGAAGTGCAAAGTCATGCATATGGGGAGTGGAAATCCGAATGAACTGTATTTGATGGGGGGAGAAAGGCTGATGTGCAAGGAGCAGGAGAGAGACCTTGGGGTGATGGTGTCTAATGATCTGAAGTTGGCGAAACAATGTGACAAGGCGATAGCTAAAGCCAGAAGAATGCTGGGCTGCATAGAGAGAGGAATATCGAGTAAGAAAAGGGAAGTGATTATCCCCTTGTACAGGTCCTTGGTAAGACCTCACCTGGAGTATTGTGTTCAGTTCTGGAGACCGTATCTCCGAAGAGACAGAGAAAAGATGGAGGCGGTCCAGAGAAGGGTGACCAAAAAGGTGGAAGGTCTTCATCAAATGACTTATGAGGAGAGATTGAAGAATCTAAATATGTACACCCTGGAGGAAAGGAGGAGCAGAGGTGATATGATACAGACTTTCAGATACTTGAAAGGTTTTAATGATCCAAAGACAACGACAAACCTTTTCCGTAGGAAAAAAATCAGCAGAACCAGGGGTCACGATTTGAAGCTCCAGGGAGGAAGATTCAGAACCAATGTCAGGAAGTATTTCTTCACGGAGAGGGTGGTGGATGCCTGGAATGCCCTTCCGAAGGAAGTGGTGAAGACCAGAACTGTGAAGGACTTCAAAGGGGCATGGGATAAACACTGTGGATCCATAAAATCAAGAGGCCGTCAATGAAGAGTGGGTGGCTCGCCAGAATGACGGCTACTGCCTAGAGATAATACCCTTATTCAATAAACATACACATGGTTACTGTGACTCCAACATCGCTCTAAGCTACAACAGCAAGAGGAAATGTGGAAAAAAGGATTCGCACTCACAAAGTGGGGAGTAGCTGGCTTGTTACGGCGGTTACTACCCCAAACCAAATAAGCCTGATACTTCACTTTCAATGCATATCCAGCATAGCTCTCTGCTTCAACGGCAGGGGAGAAGAAAAACTAATACTTCACGCATATCCAGCATAGCTCTCTGCTTCAACGGCAGGGGAGAAGAAAAACTGATACTTCACGCATATCCAGCATAGCTCTCTGCTTCAACAGCAGGGGAGAAGAAAAAAGGATTCGCACTCACAAAGCGGGGAGTAGCTGGCTTTTTACGGCAGTTACTACCCCAAACCAAATAAGCCTGATACTTCACTTTCAATGCATATCCTGCTTCAACGGCAGGGGAGAAGAAAAACTGATACTACACGTATATCCAGCATAGCTCCCTGCTTCAACAGCAGGGGAGAAGAAAAACAACCAATAAGGGCTGAATAACACAGTCTGGGTAAAACAAATAAGCATGGGTGTAGCTTGCTTATTGCGGCGGTTACTTCCCCTACTACCCGCAACTAATCAAGCTTGATATTTCACTTGGTTGCAGCTCCATCACTGCTCTCTACATTAATGGTGGGGGTGGAAGGGAAATAGAACCAAAGAGCTAAGAGAAACAGATAAGTATGAGAAAAAAAAATGTGTGAAGCTTGCTGGGCAGACTGGATGGGCCGTTTGGTCTTCTGCCGTCATTTCTATGTTTCTATGTTTCTATATTACTGTTATGTTATGATGGGATTGCAGTATAGATTTTGAGTGTCTTTTTTGTGTTAGTTCACAATGTGTCTGGTAGTGGAAGGTGTTTGTGCTGCTGTTACTGTGAAGTGACACCAGAATTTGAAAATATCTTTCAGTATGATGAGCAGTAAGGGAAACATCCAAGCTCCATTGTTTGGGGGAATTTCAGTGGATGCACAGAGTTAC
The DNA here is from genome assembly GCF_901001135.1 of Rhinatrema bivittatum. NCBI lineage: Eukaryota > Metazoa > Chordata > Amphibia > Gymnophiona > Rhinatrematidae > Rhinatrema > Rhinatrema bivittatum. The sequence continues at coordinate 364,552,041 of NC_042620.1, read as the reverse complement.
AGAACGGGAGGTGCAGGATTTATATTGACAGTCTGTCCCTTCCTATATATTCCAGACTTCACTCTCATAGCCATATATAATTAGTTGACTGAGGCTATCAACATAATTTTATAGTGTGAAACTGGCCAGCTTTTTAAAATAACGCAGAGGACCCTTTGGACTTTTTTATTAACACTTTGTTTTAATAACCAATTTTAAAGCAGGATCCATGCTATAGAGGTGGGTGAGATGAAGAAATGTCATTTTGGCTCCCCCCCCCCCCCCCCCCCAATTCTTCTGTCTGGAGACACCCTGATTTTCTGTGACCTTAAGCATTAGTACAAGAAGGATTAAGGGGGGATGCTGGAGAGGCACACAAATGCATTGGCCCACGGGCATCAGAGACCCTTGGTGCGCCACTGGGTGCGAGCCATATGGGGCCGCAAGTGGTGGCAAAGAGGAGTGGAGATTTGGCAGGCCGCAAGCAGTGCCCAACCTGCTCACGACCCAGAAAACCCCAGTCAGCGGGCGTGATCGAGAATGAGGTAAGGGTCGGGGCCGAGACCGGGGGGGGGGGGGGCGCAAGGGAGCAGGCTCGCCTAGGGCGCCAAATCCCCTTTCACCGGCCCTGCAGGCAGCGATCAATGTAGTCAAGAACAGGCCGAGGTCAGTACCAAGAAGACAGTCCAAGAGGTACTAACTGGGGAGACGAGGAGGCAGAAGGATGCTGGAACAGAAGGACGCTGGAACAGGACTGGAACAAGGCTGGAACGAGTCTGGAACACAGACTGGAAATGCAAACTAGAAATCATGATGTGATCGACCTGATTGCCAAGGCAAGGAAGTGATGGCAGGAACTTCCTTTTATGCTGAGACTAATCAGAGCGCGTCGTGGAGCTGGGATCTGTCTCTGGCCTTTTAAGGGGCTGGGCGGTGCACGTGACTAGGGGTGGGGCCGATGCCATGGAGGAAGCCGAGCCCCGCCGTGAGGCCTGGCTGGAAGAGGAAGGCCTGGCAACCAGCGCTGCAGGACGCCGAGGCCTGGCTGGATTTGCTGCCGCTGCTGGGGAGGCTGACCCGGGACCCCTAGAGGTCTTAGAGAGGTGAGCAGGCCTGGGCACAGGCCGAGCGCAGACGGGACGTGCAACAGTACCCCCCCTTCTAGGTGTCTCCCTCCTCGGACGAGGCTTGTCTAGATGTGCCCTATGGAAGGCCTTTAGGAGGTCTTTATCAAGAATGTTTTGTGAGGGCTCCCAGGAGTTCTCCTTGGCCCCATACCCTTCCCAGGAGAGAAGGTATTCCCAACAGCCTCTACGTCAACGTACATCAAGGACCTCTCTTACCTGGAGGGTGTGATCTGGCTCGGTGGACACTTGTGGTGGAGGAGGATCTTTGCGGGATGGCCAGGAGAGCACAAGTGGCTTCAGCAGAGAAACTTGGAAGGTATTGTGGATACCCATGGATCATGGCAATTGTAGCTGGTAGGTAACTGCTCCCACTCTCCGGAGGATGGGAAAAGGTCCAATATATTTTAGTTCCAGACGATATGAGGGGAGTCGCAGTCTAAGGTGCTTGGTACTTAGCCATATATTTTGACCGGGTCTAAAGAGTGGAGCTGACGGCCTATGAGCGTCAGCAATTCTCTTCGAACATTCTGCGGCTTGGGTGAGTCGTTCTTTTACTTGATTCCACACGTTACGGATATTTTGCACCATGAACTGTGCTGCTGGCGAAGACACAGTACAGGCAAGGGTAGTCGTGGTAGGAGTCCAAATACCACTAAGAAAGGGGAGACATCTGTGGTGGCAGTAAGATGTGTTTTATGTGATAATTCGGCCCAGGGGAGTAAGTCGGCCCGATTGTCCTGTTGGTCATTTACATAAGATCTTAGAAAGGCTTTCAGGGTCCGGTTACTTCTTTCAGCTTGGCCGTTCACCTGAGGGTGGTATGCTGAGGTGAAATTTAACTGAATGTTAAATTTTTGACATAAGGATCGCCAGTACTTTGTGGTGAACTATGATCCTCTGTCTGATACGATTTCTTTAGATAGCCCATGTATGCCTCAGGAACAGCTTGGCGATTTCGGGGGCTGAGGAAGGCTCCAGAGTGGGATGAAGTGCCCCATCTTGGAGAAGCGGTCGATGATGACCCAGATGACGGTGTTGTTTTGAAATGGAGGAAGGTCAGTGATGAAATCAGTAGATATGCTGGACCAGGGTTCAGTGGGTGCTAGAAGTGGCTGGAGAAGCCCCCATGGCCAGCTGGTAGGTAGCTTTTGTTGTGCACATATTGGACATGAGTCCACATAGTTGCGGGAGTCTGTAACCCTGCTGGGCCACCAGTATAAGCATCTCAACATTTCCAGGGTTCGGCTCGACCAGGATGTCCAGCTAGTTTTGAATCCTGGGCCCAGTGGAGTACGCATTCATGTAGTCGACGTGAGATGACCGTTTTACCAGCAGGTACTGTTGTAGTTGCTGCAAGGGACACACAGGTCGGATCAATGATGTGTCTTGGGATATCTGGAGTGTCCTCAGGCTCGAGAGAGTGTGAGAGTGCGTCTGCACGAAGGTTTTTTGAAGCTGGTCGGTAGCGCAGCTCAAAGTTGAATCGCTCAAAGAATAATGTCCAGTGGGCTTATCTAGGATTTAATAATTGTGCCTCTTTTAGGTGCTCCAGATTCTTGTGATCTGTGAATATAGTAAATTTGTGTTGGGTGCCTTCCAGCCAAGGGCACCACTCCTAGAGTACTAGTTTGTCGGCTAGAAGTTCACGATCACTGATGGTGTAGTTCTGCTCTGTAGGCAAAAATCTATGAGAACAAAAAGAGCATGGTGCCAGTGTACCCTTGGAGGAGTACTGGCTTAGTACCTCACCAGTTCCATTAGTGGACGCGTCAACCTCGACGACAAATGGGTGGCTTGGGTCAGGGTTTCATAAACAGGAACCAGAGCAGAATGCTTCCTTTAATGCATGGAATGCTGATTGAGCTTGGGGACTCCAAACCCGGAGATTGGTTCCTTTCTTGGTCATTGTGGTGAGTGGAGCAGCTAATGTGGAGTAGTTGGCTATAAAGCTCCTATAATAATTCATGAATCCAAGAAACATTTGTAAGGCCCAGAGGCCAGCTGGCTGGGGCCAGACACGAATTCCTTGAAATTTTTTGGGATCCATTGTAAATCCTTGATTGGAAATTATGTACCCTAGGAATGGTAGATGATTCTGCTCAAAGATGCATTTCTCTAGTTTCACATAAAGGTGATTCTCTCGGAGGCATTGCAGAAAGGTTCTGACATGGGAGTGATGGGACTTCATGACTTTTGAGAATATCAGGATGTCATCTAAGTACACCACTATGAATGAGTAAAGTAGATCTCTGAGAATTTCATTCATCAGGCATTGGAACATTGCAGGGGCATTGCAAAGGACGAAAGGCATCACTATATACTCGTAGTGGCCATCCCTGGTGTTGAAAGCTGTCTTCCATATGTTCTTGAGCTGGATGCATATGAGGTTGTACGCTCCTTGCAGATCGAGCTTCGTGAAGATCTGGGCCCCGTGCAGACGGTCGAACAATTCGCTGATGAGAGGTAATGGGTAGCAATCTTTGCTGGTTATGGCGTTTAGCCCTCGGTAATTGATGCAAGGACAAAGTCATCCATCCTTCTTCTTAACAAAGAAGAAGCCTGCTCCTGCCATCAAGTCAGAAGGTCTAATGAACCCCTTCTCGAGATTCTCTTTTATATATTCGGACATCTCCTGGGTCTCAGGGAGCAAGAATGGATAAGTCCTACCCTTGGGAGGTGTACTACCAGGTAGACATTCAATAGGACAAATATACTTTCAGAGTGGAGATAATGTGTCTGCTTTTTGTTTCAAGAAAATGTCCTCAAAATCAGAGTACTGAGCCAGTATGCTGGCGAGAGTTGTAATCTTTAAGGACAGTTACTGCCGGGATACTTGCTTCAAGCAGTGTTTCTGGCATAGTGGGACCCACTGAACCAGCTGGAGGGACTGTCAGTCAATGGGATCCATGAATTTGGAGCCAAGGAAGGCCAAGTATGACTGGGTGTGTTGAATGTTTCAAAACATATAAGGATATCTCTTCTTCATGGAGGGTACCCACAGTGAGGCAAAAGGACACCGTGCGGTGTATGATGCATCTGGGGAGATGTTCCCATTGGATAGAGGCATTGCGGAGAGTAACCTCTAGGAGTTGTACTGGGATTTTCAGAAGATTAACTATGTCATCCATTATGAAGCTGCCACTTGCTCCAGTATCAATGAGAGCAGTGGTGGCAAAGGAGCAGGCCGCAATAGACAGGGTAACAGGTAGTAGAAGTTGGGGGCTGGTGACAGTAGCACCCAAGCTCGGGACCCCGCCAGGCTTTGGCCTTGAAGTTTTTTGGACGGACCAGACAGGACTGCCTCAGGTGTCCGGAGGCACCACAGTAAAGGCACAGGCCCTGCTTCTTACGCCGAAGACGCTCTTCGGGAGACAACCGCCCATGGTTGACTTGCATCGGTTCTTTGTTGGAGGGAGGCGGTGACAGTAGAGCCTTCAACTGAGGGCTAGGGGCACGTGCTGGGCATTGAGCAGAAGGCCGGGGTGCTTTCACTTCATGGTGCCGTTGCCGGAGGCGATGGTCAATTTTACCAGTGAGGGAAATCAGGTCCTCTAGAGATGTAGGAATCTTACGGACAGCAAGTTCGTCTTTGAGAGCAGGGGATAGACCCTCAAGGTAGAGTGCCCGAAGGCAATCCTCTTGTCATCCCAGTTTCATTGCCAGTGTCAGGAACTCCACCAAAAAACTCCAAAAGGGATCTGGAGCCTTTACGAAAGTGGAGTAGGTGTTGACCAGCAACCGCCTGATGAACAGGATCTTCAAAGGTCCGTTTGAAGGTGGTGATGAACTGAGAGAGTTGCGTGAGGATGGGGTCAGAGCGCTCTAAAAGTGGAGAAGCCCATACTAGGGCCTTCCCCTCAAGGCAAGAGAGGATGAAGTTTATCTTTGTTGATTTCTTCAGGAACAAGGATGGCTGAAGGGCAAATTGCATGAAGCACTGATTGAGGAAGCCTCGGCAGAGGCGTGGATCCCCATTGAAGCGAGAAGGTGCTGGCAGTGCCAGTGATGCTCTCGGTAGCAGGGTAGAAGTTAGGCCCACTGGATTGGCCATTGCTGCATCCTGCATTTGAGATCGGAGTTCCTCTATGGAGGAGGCTAGAGTCTCTATGGCTTGTCGTTGTTCTTGAATAGGATGGTCCATATGGCGGGAGTCTTCACCATGGCCTTGGCAACCTGTTGCACCAGGAGGTGGACCCTTGGCCTAGTGCAGGATTGGTAGGCTCCCTGGTAAGACCCAGAGAGCACCTGCCACTAGAAGGCGGAGCACAAGAGGAGACAGAGGCTAGCTGGAGCTTCACCATTAGCAAACCAGGGTTCCCTCAGGTTGAGTCCTTGGTTACCCGGGCCACCTGGTCTTAGGTGGGCCTTGCAGGATCTCCTTGAGAGAATGTTCAGAGGTGTGCCTACCAGGATCAAAGGTGCATGGTCGATGTTCAGGCCAGAAGTCCGGGGTGCCTGAGAAGGCCAAAAGAGAGTCTCTGAATGTATGGCAAGGATCAAGGCCAGAGTCAAGGTACCATGGTCAGACATTGCAAGGGTCAGTGCCAGTGATCAGTCCGTGGATAGTCAGCCAAAGCAGGAGACAAATACCAGAAGTCAGTCTGTGGGTAGTCAGCCAAAGCAGAGGTCAGATTCCAGGAAGCAGTCAGACGTAGTCGAGTTCAGGCAGGGGTCAGTTCCAGGCAGCTTGCAGACGTGGTCCATAATCAGGCAGAGGTCGGTTCCAGACAGCGAGTAGACCTGGTTGTAGAAACAGGCAGAAGGTCAGAGGCAGGCAGCGATCAACGTAATCAAGAACAGGCCGAGGTCAATACTGAGAAGACAGTCTGAGAGGTACTACCTGGGGAGACGAGAAGACAGAAGGATGCTGGAACAGAAAGACGCTGGAACAGGACTGGAACGAGACTGGAACAGGACTGGAATGAGATTGGAACAAGGCTGGAATGAGACTGAAACACAGACTGGAAACGCAGAGGCAAACTAGAAATTATGATGCAATCGACCCGATTGCCAAGGCAAGGAAGTAATGGCTGGAACTTCCTTTTATGCTAAGACTAATCAGGGCACGCCGCAGTGCTGGGATCCGCCCCTAGCCCTTTAAGGGGCCGAGCAGTCCGCACGCACGCGCCTAGGGGAGGGGCTGATGTCATGGAGGACGCCGAGCCCCACCGTGAGGCCTGGCTGTAATAGGAAGGCCCGGCGACCGTTGCCGCGGGATGCCGAGTCCTGGTTGGATTCACTCCTGCTGCTGGGGACGCTGACCCGGGACCCGCGGAAGTCTTAGAGAGGTGAGCAGGCCTGGAACAGGCCGAGCACGGATGGGACTCGCAACAGATGTGACATTCACCCAACTACTATTGCATTCTCCTATCATTACTGTGCTTCCAAATTTGTTAGCTTATGTCATTTCTATTGGTATTTGTCAGTCTGTTCATTATGGCCAGGTGGATGGGAGTATACCTCCACTGCTATACTATTCCCCATCACAAATGGAATTTCTATCCATAATGATTTCACTGTGCATTTAGTCTCTTGCAGGATCTTTATCCTGTTTGACTCTATGCTATCCCTCAAAATAATAAGGAACCACACATTCAGGAAAAATTATGATTATTTCAAAAGTGGAGAGAACCTCATATATGAGCCAAGGGTATCACTCATTTCTTTAAAGACGTTTATGACAGAAGCATTCACTTATTGTGGTAAAACAATGTATTTATTTATTACCAAAGTGACTGCACACCAGCTTTAAAATATAATCACTGGGCTCTCCACTTTACTTCTCTTAATGCCACATATCTTATTTTAATGATATTACTTGTTCATTTAAAAAAAAAAAAAGAACAAAAGACACATCGTTTCTTTCAGCGTATGGCTATTAGGGATGTGAATCGTTTTTTGACGATTTAAAATATCATCCGATATATTTTAAATCGTCAAAAATCATTAAAGGCGATATATAATAAGAATTCCCCCAATTTATCGTCAAAAATCGTAAATCGGGGGAAGAGGGATGGGAAGGGGGAGGGCGGGAAAACCGGCACACTAAAACAACCCTAAAACCCACCCCGACCCTTTAAAATAAATCCCCCACCCTCCCGAACCCCCCCAAAATGTCTTAAATTACCTGGGGTCCAGTGGGGGGGTCCTGGTGTGATGTTCCACTCTCGGGCCACGGGTTGAAAGAAATGGCGCCGGCGCTACCTTTGCCATACGGCCGGCGCCATTTTGGTGCCAGCCATACGGCCATATGGCCGGCGCCATTTTGTAGTACGGCAATACGGCCGGCGCCATTTTGCAACGAGTATTGCAAAATGGCGCCGGCCATATGGCCATATTGCCGTACTCAAAATGGCGCCGGCCATATGGCCGTATGGCCGGCGCCATTTTGCATTACGGCAACACGATTCGAGTGCAGGAGGTCGTTCCCGGACCCCGCTGGACTTTTGGCAAGTCTTGTGGGGGTCAGGAGGCCCCCCAAGCTGGCCAAAAGTCCCTGGGGGTCCAGCGGGGGTCCGGGAGCGATCTCCTACGCTCGTGACGTCGGGGGACAGGAACCAAAATGGCGCCAGCGCCATTTCTATCAACGCACCCGTGGCCCGAGAGTGGAACATCACACCGGGACCTCCCCACTGGACCCCAGGTAATTTAAGACATTTGGGGGGGGGGGGGTGAGGGAGGGTGAGGGATTTATTTTAAAGGGTTGGGGTGGGTTTTAGGGTTGTTTTAGTGTGCCCGAGAGTGGAAGATCACACCAGGACCCCCCCACTAGACCCCAGGTAATTTAAGACATTTTGGGGGGGTTCGGGAGGGTGGGGGATTTATTTTAAAGGGTTGGGGTGGGTTTTAGGGTTGTTTTAGTATGCCGGTTTTCCCGCCCTCCCCCGATTTACGATTTACACGATATTTAAAAAAACAAAACTTCGACGATCCGATTCCCTCCCCCCCCAGCCGAAATCGATCGTTAAGACGATCGATCACACGATTCACATCTCTAATGGCTATCCCTAACATATAACACCACACTTCCACCAGTTTGATCCACCCTATCATTGTGATATGTTTACCCTGATATCTCATTGTCCCATTGGTTATCCTTTTTCCACCAAGTCTCTAAGATGCCAAGTATGTCTACCTCTTCATTCAGTGCTATACATTCAAATTCTCCCATTGTATATATTTTTTTAGACTTCAGGCATTTGCATACAAACATTTCAAAGTATGCTTTTTGCATAAACAACCTTCTTTCTGTTGACAGGGATAATTTGGAATCTTTGGAGCAGATGTAAATGTGTCTGTGTACATTTATGTGCTTACTTATGAAAATGTAAAGTATTTACATAAATGGTTTCTCTGTTTCAACTCCACCCACAGGAATGCCTCTCTCTAGTGAACATAAAAATACATGCAAAATCACTTCCGTTCATGCTTTTATGTGTACAACCCATGGGGAATTTCTAAATGTCCAATTACATGCAAAAAACATGTTAAATTCAGGTAAATGCTTTTGAAAATCAATTCCAAATATTTAATTTTTTAGAACAAGTGTTATTACACAGATCTCTTAGGATCTATGCAATAGAATGGCTGAATCCGTTGCGTTGGAGGTGAATCCTTGGGCTGAGATGGGGTTGACGCAACCCGTAGGTGAGGGCCTATGGGTCCCCACCATCAGCAGGTTGAGTGGGCTGAAGCTGGAGGCCACTGGAGCTTCACCTCTACCAGCCCATGTTCCCCTCAGGTTGAGCCTTTGGGTGCCGGGGCTGGCAGGACTTAGGCGGGCCACAAGGTTAAGTACAGGTAGTAGATGGTTCAGCCCAGAGACAGCAGCCAGCAGATGGCGTGGTCCTATCCTGGATAGGATATGGAACAGGAACTCAAGCGCCAAGGAACAAGAAGGAACTGAAGGTGCCTCAGCAGAGGAAGGCCGAAGCCTTAATAGTCCATGTCCAGAGGATAGAGACAGAGGTTTCACTGTCAAGCTTGAATGGAGGCTGGTGGCACTTGGAAGGTGTAGCAAGCAACGTGGAACTCTGGACTCAAAGTCTGAGGCGAAGTTATTCGTAGCAATGGTCAAGGCATGGAGAAGGCAGGCGTAGTCAGATGTAGCAATGGTCAAGGCACGGAGAAGGCAAGCGTGGTCAGACATAGCAATGGTCGAGGCACAGAGAAGGCAGGCATGGTCAGACATAGCAATGGTAGGGGCACAGAGAAGGCAGGTGTGGTCAGACGTAGCATTGGTCAGGCTTGGAGAAGGCAGGCAAGATCAGACGTAGTGATGGTCAGAACCAAGAAGTCAATCAGCACACAGATGAGATGAACCTGGAACAGGAACCAGGAACTTAGAGAAACAGGAACACGAAGAAAGGCGCATGGAGAAGCAATGAGTACGAGGAAACCTGGAACAAGAGACCAAGGAGACCTGTTGCAAAGGCAACGCTTCAGTGCGAGGCCTGAGCATTTAAACGCTGAGGAAACTGACGTCAGCATCCAGGTCCGCAGCCATGTTCCCATCGCAGGCCCTTTAAAGGTTTCACTGGTGTGCGTGCGCGCACCTAGGGAGGGGTGTGGTGCCGCCGGCACCATATCTCCTTGAACTCCGCGGAGAGGCCTGACAGATGGAGGCATCCTGGCTGGCAGTCCCGGGAAGCAGAGCAGGGCTGGAGGTGCTGGTGGGAGTCCGAGGTCGGGACTGGCGGCCCAACGCCACCAGCGATGAGCTGGAGCCTGAAGCTTGTGTAGAGAGGTTGAGAGGAACGCACCTCAGGGCTGCCACGGACGGCGAGCGTAACAGAATCTGGCTAAGCAGATTTTCAGCCACATAAAAGTAATCATAAAAGCTACATAAAAGTACTCATACTTTCAAATTGTATGCATTTTTAGCCTCAGTAAAAAGGGAAACTCTAGGGGGCAAAGCTTGGTGATAGTGAGATGGGGAGGGTGAAAACTACACTCATACATTTAATTTTGAAAACTGTTCATAGGTGACTTAAAGGGACAGTAACTTTTAAATCAGTGTGAGGGCGCAAATGTTATAAAAGAGCCTGGCCGCGTGCACGTGTGTGCTGAATTTTAAGTGGGTGCGTGCCTATGCGTGCAAATCCCGCTTCTATCGTGTAAATGAGGTGATTTTAAAAGGGACACGCGCTGACATATTTGCCAGTTTTATCAGTTCGTTCCCATTTAACAGGCTCTCCTTGGTTTGATAGCCTATACACCACCCAGTTACCCCAGACCTCTTAAACCCATCCGAAATGAGCAAAAGTAAAGTTATGCAGCAGGGTGCCTCTGCACATGCCGGATCGCATAACTACGCACAAATTTCTGGTGAAAGTCCTGACATGCACACTGCCCGCCCCTTTTTGAGAACTTCCAAGATGTGCGTTCAGTGGCATTTACGCGCATATCTGGGCGGCTTTTAAAATCCTCTTGGCATGCACGAGCCAGACGTATTCGTGCATTCCCCTAATTTCAGCATGCGTCAGGCTTTTAAAATTCCCTTTTTTATGCCTTCTTTTAGAAAACATAAGGTATACACATACATTTTATCCACCTAAAAATCCAATCTTGAAACACAAACTGAGGATAGCTTTTAAACAAAATGTGTGTGGCATGTACGCGAGCAAATGGCTGTAAGCAGATAGATGCTAGTATTTTACAGCTTATGCAAATGATATAGGTGCATTTTATAAAATATGCATATATAAATACATGCAAATCATTGAAAACACATATATAAATGCATTGAACATGCATCCTTTTCCTACCTATTTTAAAAATATAGGTGAGTATATTTTATGTTCAAAAGTAAAGTAGTACTTGCCCACCTAAGTCAGTCAATTTTAAAATGAAATTAACCAGTTTACCAATTAGTCCATCAGTTCACCCAGTCCTTCTTGAGGTCATCAAGAGCTTCCTGGCTCTTGAGCCTGACCTCCCCCCAGTTCATTCAGATCTCCCACCAGTCAGTACTACAAAATAAACACATTTAATAACACGTCAGATAATTATCAAGTGTAAAAATATGAGCATAAGTTGGCAATTGTACATGCATGGTTTTTAAAATAGCAACCCATGCATGTAAATATCGGTCCCATCACAGAATGCACTTAGATCACCCCTTTTTTTATACGTACATATATGTGCATGTGAGCATGAAAATATGTGATACGGATAACACGAGTAGAGTCTACTTACACATGCATATGCTCATTTTTACATGCTGAAAGTTTGAAAATTCATCCCACTATGTTTATGTTGGAATATTAGATTGGTTTGTGTACTTATATGAGCCTTATTTTTCATGAACATTTCTGAGTTGGCAGGTTTTTGAGAAATTAAGGAAATCTATAGCACATATAAAAGAAGGCTACGAGATGCATGTGTGAAACAGTTAAGCGGAATCTAGGTACTATCAGTAGGAATTAGCCACACGATGCATTGATTTAGTATATGACAAAAAGCTATGGAATATGGATTTTGAATTGCAATTTAACTTGTACAATAAAACTCATTGTCAGATTTATTCCCTGTGGATATGTGAGGTACAAATTACCTCTATAAAAATAGGTAACCTCTGAAGAAGCCACACAGTGAAACAGACCCCTTGTTGGGATGGTATAGAATAATGATAATGTATATTTTATAGGCAGGGATAGTATTAAATAGTATCACATAAGTGATAAGTGATAAGGTAGGAGATATTATCTTAGGTTATATTGCTTAATATAATATTGGATATAAAAAATATGAATTCCATAGGAAGATGAATATTTTAAGTTATAATAGTAATAAAATGAAGTGTAGGTTGATGGAGATACAATGATTAGCTAAAGGTCACCAAAAGAGTCAGGTGTTTGCTTTCTGCTTTATGCAGTGTGTGATATAAGTATTCTAGCATTCCAACCTTTCTTCTATATAGAAATAGAGAAAAAATTAAAAAACAAAAAATTCTTTGTGATAAAGGTGTATAATTAATTCCACCATTTTGTTCATTGGGATGGCTTGTAGTGGTGTCTGGTGTACCCTCATTCTTTCATCATTTGGCTATCATTTAAAATAACATGAAAGTGTCAATGATATTTCTTTGTTTGTTTTGTGTAATTCCCCATCTGAAATAACACACAAAAGTAGAAAAATATCATTTTTGTTTGTCATTTTAGCACCTGCTAAAGCACTTCAGTGTCTCCTATTCAAAAAATTCACCAAAGTACATGCATTGTAAAAAAAAAAGTATACATGTGTCGCAAACATATAGTGGTTGACTTTCAAACAACTTGGCACAGCAACATATGCATGTGCATAGGGCCGCTCGGAGATCTACAATATTATTGTATAACCAGTGTAACCAGATATGCATATTTTTACCCTGCAATAAACATGTGTAGGTTTGCTTACACATGAATATATCCTACGCATTGAGGGAGAGTATTTCTATGCACTGAATGTGCGCACTTTTCCTACCAATTTAAAAAAATATATGTGCATGTTGTTATGACTGGCGGCTGCGAACGGCCGCAGCCAACCCAACTCACGTCATGTCATTCCCAGCTCTCCACGACTGGTGAACTCGCAGCTGTGGCCAGCCGCTACCGCCACGTACCTCCTGGCTCTGTGCTCCACGTGGCAGCTGGGACGCCGCCAACCTACTCTCCGACTCCAGGCCTCCCTAGGCGCATGCGCCATCTGTCATCCCTTTAAAGGCCCAATGGCGGGAACTCCAGGGTCATCCCCAGCTGATGACATCACAAGCCTGAGATATTTAAGCACCTCCTTTGTCCTATGCTAACCGACTTGGCAACGAGTTCCCTGAGCTTCTCTGGAGCTTGTACCTGTTCTCCTGACCTGCGGTTCCTACCTTGGATCTCTGCTCTCCGACTGTGGACTCATACTCTGGGTACCTGCTCCATAGGGGCCTGCTCAGCGCTTCCTTTCCTGGGACTCTGTCTCTGCATTGCCCTGCTCCTTGGAATAGCCTCAGCATTACTACACCAGAGATTCTGTCTCTATGCTTCCCCACTCCTCAGGGTTGCCTCAACATTACTACACCAGAGATCCAGTCTCCACGCTTCCCCGCTCCTTGGGGTGGCCTCAGCACTACTATACCAGAGATCTTGTCTCTATGCTTCCCCGCTCCTCGGGGTAGCTTCACCAATACTACACCAGAGATCCGGTCTCCACGCTTCCCCGCTCCTCGGGCCTGCTCTGTGCGTCTCTGCATTGGAGATACTTCCTCTGGAATATCCTATCTCCTGACCAGCCCAGCATTGCAAAACCTTGGAACTGTCTCTTTCAGATCCAGCTCCTCGGGGTACCCCACAGTATTGCTTCAGTGCAGGTGCCTGCGATCATGTGGCTGTGACATAGACAGCTCGGCTATGCCTCCTCTCTCCTGGGCCACAGCCATGATCCAGTTGCCTGTGTTTTCATTCCACCTCGCCTTCCGATGGTGGAGCCCTGTGGGGCTCAACCGTCAGGGAGTGTCAACTCCCACCTTGGGCCAAGGGTCCACGAAACCTACAAAACCTAACACATATTTTATGCATAAAAATAAGCAGGACTTGCTCGCGTACAACCCAATTTATGCACGTTAAGTTGGTATATTTTAAAACTGTTGCATCCATCGGTCTTCGACGGCTTTGCCCCGCCTACCTCTCTCTACTTTCGGCTCCTCCCGCTCACCTTGGCCTGATGGCCGCCGTGACATCTGCTTGCCATTCTCTCTGGCGTCCCCAGTCTGGCTTTGGTGCTGCCTCCCGCCATTCTCCTTCAAAGTAAAGATGAGGGCGCACAGGCTGCCCTCATCTTTAACTCCACGTTGGCGCGACCTTCAGGGGCGTCCCCCTGTTCTGATGTCATGACGTCCGGGTATATCTACCTACAGTATTTGCTAGCTTGTTGAGTTAGCAACAGGATTCGTACGGATGGGATTCGCTCTCCGTTCCTAAGTTGCTCTGCTACTCCAGCATTATCTGGAACTCTTACTACCCTTCGGGGTCTCTAATGGGGTACCTGCTTCTCGGGGGCCTCTTTGCTTCTTTCAGGTACTATCAGGAAACCGGTACTCGCTCCTCGAGGGCCCATGTTCCCTGAGTCACTGCCTGCAACCTCTACCCTTCTACTTGGAAGAACTACCTTACAGTTACCATCAGTGAGTACAGATACCATCTCTTTCCACAGTACTGATTCACTGGAACCAGGTACTCGCTCCTTGAAGGCCTGCTCTCTGCTCCGGTGCCAGACCTCTCGTCTAGTGGAATCTCTGTTACTGCTAAGTGAGTACAATGCTACTGAGTCTCTCTGCTCTAAGAGATCAGGTACTCGCTCCTCAAGGGCCTGCTCTCCCTGTCTCGGAGCTTCTCCTATTTCTACATTGGGACTCTGAATGTAAATCTTATTGTGTGCTCATAACTCTCAGTCTCTTTCCAACGTTCTGTGTGAGACGCGCCCAGCCGGACTCTACATCACTACTCACTACTGCCACCTCTGGTGGCCATTCAAACTGTTTAATAAAAGATTCAAATCTGTGTTTGTCCGGAGTCTAGCCTGACACCGTGATCCCTCACGGGACTGCCCTCCGTGGGCGTGGTCAGCTGCCACAGTGTCCAAGGATCCACCCAAACACCATTAACCATAACAAAAACATGCATGCATAATTGGAATTACCAGCTTTCCGATTCGTGCACCAGTTTACCCAGTCCTTCTACAGGTCATCCAGTCTCTTTTAGTTCTTTAGCCTGAACTCCCCACAGTTCACTCAGTCCTCCCACCCAGTCAATATTGCACATGGTGGAAGGAGGACAACCAATGGGACAGTGCTAAACCGGGGTACAAATTATATCGCAATGACAGAGAGGAGCACCCGGGAGACGGTGTGGCGCTTTATGTCCGGGATGGCATAGAGTCCAACAGGATAAACATCCTGCATGAGACTAAATGCACAATTGAATTTTTATGGGTAGAAATCACTTGTGTGTCGGGGAAGACTATAGTAATAGGAGTATACTACCGTCCACCTGGTCAAGATAGTGAGACTGACAGTGAAATACTAACCAAATTTGGTTAGGGAAGCTAACCAAATTGGTAGTGCGGTAATAATGGGAGATTTCAATTACCCCAATATTGACTGGGTAAATGTATCATCGGGACATGCTAGAGAGATACAGTTCCTGGATGGAATAAATGATAGATTTATGGAGCAATTGATTCAGGAACCTACGAGAGAGGGAGCAATTTTAGATCTAATTCTCAGTGGAGCACAGGATTTCATGAGAGAGGTAATGGTGGTGGGGCCGCTTGGCAATAGTGATCATAATATGATCAAATTTGAATTAATGACTGGAAGGGGGACAGTAAGCAAATCCATGGCTCTCGTGCTAAACTTTCAAAAGGGAAACTTTGATAACATGAGAAAAATAGTTAGAAAAATACTGAAAAGAGCAGCTACAAAAGTAAAAAGTGTGCAAGAGGCATGGTCATTGTTAAAAAATACCATCCTAGAAGGACAGTCCAGATGTATTCCACACATTAAGAATGGTGGAAAGAAGTCAAAATGATTACCGACATGGTTAAAAGGGGAGGTGAAAGAAGCTATTTTAGCCAAAAGATCTTCATTCAAAAATTGGAAGAAGGATCCAACAGAAGAAAATAGGATAATGCATACATGTTGGCAAGTTAAATGTAAGACACTGATAAGACAGGCTAAGAGAGAATTTGAAAAGAAGTTGGACGTAGAGGCAAAAACTCACAGTAAAATTTTTTTTAAATATATCCGAAGCAGAAAGCCTGTGAGTGAGTCAGTTGGACCGTTAGATGATCGAGGGCTTAAAGGGGTACTTAGAGAAGATAAGGCCATCATGGAAAGATTCAATGATTTCTTTGCTTCGGTGTTTACTGAAGAGGATGTTGGGGAGGTACCGGTACTGGAGAAGGATTTCATGGGTAATGATTCAGATAGACTGAACCAAATCACAGTGAACCTAGAAGATGTGGTAGACCTGATTGACAAACTGAAGAGCAGTAAATCACTTGGACTGGATGGTATACACCCCAGAGTTCTAAAGGAAATAAAAAAAAAATGTCAGATCTATTAGTACAAATTTGTAACCTATCATTAAAATCATCCATTGTACCTGAAGATTGGAGGATAGCTAATGTAACCCCAATATTTAAAAAGGGCTCCAGGGGTGATCCAGGAAACTACAGACCGGTTAGCCTGACTTCAGTGCCAGGAAAAATAGTGGAAAGTGTTCTAAACATCAAAATCACAGAACATATAGAAAGACATGGTTTAATGGAACAAACTCAGCATGGTTTTACCCAAGGCAAGTCTTGCCTCACAAACCTGCTTCACTTTTTTGAAAGTGTTAATAAACATATGGATAAAGGTGAACCGGTAGAAGTAGTATACTTGGATTTTCAGAAGGCGTTTAACAAAGTTCCTCATGAGAGGCTTCTAGGAAAAGTAAAAAGTCATGGGATAGGTGGCGATGTCGTGGATTACAAACTGGCTAAAAGACAGGAAACAGAGAGTAGGATTAAATGGACAATTTTCTCAGTGGAAGGGAGTGGGCAGTGGAGTGCCTCAGGGATCTGTATTGGACCCTTGCTTTTCAATATATTTATAAATGATCTGGAAAGAAATACAACGAGTGAGGTAATCAAATTTGCAGATGATACAAAATTGTTCAGAGTAGTTAAATCACAAGCAGATTGTGATAAATTGCAGGAAGACCTTGTGAGACTGGAAAATTGGGCATCCAAATGGCAGGTGAAATTTAATGTGGATAAGTGCAAGGTGATGCATATAGGGAAAAATAACCCTTGCCATAGTTACACAATGTTAGGTTCCATATTAGGTGCTACTACCCAAGAAAGAAATCTAGGCGTCATAGTGGATAACACATTGAAATTGTCAGTTCAGTGTACTGAGGCAGTCAAAAAAGCAAACAGAATGTTGGGAATTATTAGAAAGGGAATGGTGAATAAAACGGAAAATGTCATAATGCCTCTGTATCGCTCCATGGTGAGACCGCACCTTGAATACTGTGTACAATTTTGGTCGCCGCATTTCAGAAAAGATGTAATTGCGATGGAGAAGGTACAGAGAAGGGCTACGAAAATGATAAGGGGAATGGATCAGCTCCCCTATGAGGAAAGACTAAAGAGTTTAGGACTTTTCATCTTGGAGAAGAGACGGCTGAGGGGGGATATGTTAGTGTTTAAAATCATGAGAGGTCTAGAATGGGTAGATGTGAATCGGTTATTTACACTTTCGGATAATAGAAATACTAGGGGGCACTCCATCAAGTTAGCATGTGGCACATTTAACACTAATCGGAGAAAGTTCTTTTTCACTCAACGCACAATTAAACTCTGGAATTTGTTGCCAGAGGATGTGGTTAGTGCAGTTAGTATAGGTGTGTTTAAAAAGGATTGGATAAATTCTTGGAGGAGAAGTCCATTACCTGCTATTATTTAAGTTGACGTAGAAATTAGCCCCTGCTATTACTAGCAACGGTAAATTGGAATAGACTTAGTTTTTGAGTACTTGCCAGGTTCTTATGGCCTGGATTGGCCACTGTTGGAAACAGGATGCTGGGCTTGATGGACCCTTGGTCTGACCCAGTATGGCATGCTCTTATGTTCTTATAAATAAGTCTGATATCAGTTACACAGGCGTAAAACTGAATGAGTAATTTGACAAATGTACATGAGTAATTCTCTTAAAATGGCAACTTAAGACAGTAACTTTTAAACAAGCACACAGGAACAAGGCCATTATATAACATACGTGTGTATATGAGCGCATGTTATAAAATAGCCTGACTGCATGCGCATGTGAGTGCAGTCAGGCTATTTAAGTGGCCGCACAGCTATGCACACAAATATCACTTCTACCACATAAGTGGGGGTATTTTTAAGTCACGCGCCAATGCCATTACTATTTTTCACAGTTTGTTCCCAGTTCATCCAGATAAGGGATAAAGCTCCAATCTCCCCTAGTTCAAAAGCATCCTCCCCTTTAAGCCCCGACCCTTAAATCCCTGCTGATCTGCCTATATATCTTTATTTTATAATTTTCACATCATCCACAGCAGAAGTGAAGTTACGCACCAGGGGACCCCGGCTAATTTGAAGTTCAACTCCAGGAACACCATACCCTACCCAGACCATGCCCACACCCTGCTCCTTTTTGGGAACTTTTCATTTGTGCGCACAGCGGAAGATACATGTTGCGACCATCGCTGCCCGACGTTTTCACTCCGCCCTCTTTACCTCTGTGGCGACTCCCTCCAGGGTTGAAGGACAGCTGGCTGCCGCGGCGTCTCCCTGCCATCTTTCTCTGGTGTCCCCGGGCCGGCTTGATGCTGCAGATCCACCATGTTGTCTGAAGCCTAGGGCGGGCGCGCGCGCGCTCCGAGCAAAGTACCAGCAAGGGCACGAACCTCAGGGGCGTCCCTCTGAGATGATGTCATCCACTTGCGATATTTGAAGGTCTCTGATATCGCTACTAGTTGAGTTAGCAAGGGCTAACGTTCAGAGTGGGTTCCCTACCTAAGCTACTCTGCCTCCTCGGAATTACCAGAGGTACCCGCTCCTCGGGGGCCTTGCTCTCTCTCTTTGCCTTTCAGGTTACAGACGGGAAACGGTACTCGCTCCTCGAGGGCCCTCATTCCTGACTATCTGCTGATTCTCTTCTGGCTGGAAGTCATCATTATCTACATCATTGTGAGTTACCATCACTCTCTCAGAGCTTTCCCTGGAACCAGGTTCTTGCTCCTCGAGGGCCTATCCTTTCCAGTTCCTGAGCTCCCTGAGTCCAATTTGTGAGTGTTGTCATCTAGTTCTGTTCATGAAGCTGTTACAGTATCTGAGAGACTACAGCCCTACCGGGCACTTCAGCTTACTACTGCCACCTCTGGTGGTTTCAAGACCTGTTTAATAAAAGAACTGTGTGTCTGTTTCCATACTCTAAGCCTAGCCTGTGATCCCTCTCGGGATCTTTCCTCGGGGGCGTGGTCATCTGCCACCGGCCCAAGGATCCACTTACTACTATCTCCGGCAGTCTATAATAACAGATTGCTAAGTCCGCCTACTGAATAAATCAGATCGACACCCCTATCTGATTGCTCCTTCCACCAGTATAGGGGATCATGACAGATTGCTAACTCCATGGATCTGGTTTAACTCCAGGACCCAGTATAACTCCAGGACCCAGCATAACTCCATGGATCCAGCACAACTCTCTGCCTTGCAGGCCATACCGGGCCTGGCCCTGCGCATCTCGGAGCAGCAAGATGCCTTGGAGAAACTTACTGTAGCATTTCATCAGCTACACACACTGAAGATTCAAGGCACAGCTTCCAACCATGAAGGTCTGTTACAGGAGGTAACTTTGAAGACTGCTGTACCACTGGCGGCTCCAATCTGCTTTTCCGGAGAAATCCAGAAGACCCGGGGGTTTTTGAACCAGTGCTGCATGCACCTTACCTTACAATCATCTTTATTTCCTACGGCACACTCTAAGACCACCTACAACCTTTTGTACTTGGATGGTAGAGCACTGTCGTGGGCATCCACCTTGTGGGAACGCAAGGACTCCATTTTGCAGGACATAGAAGGATTTATGGACTTGTTTAAATCCGTTTTTGATGACCCTGTGCGAACTTCTGTTGCCGGTTCTGCTTTAGTGGACTTGAAGCAGGGCAGCAGATCATTGGCTGAATTTGCCATAGAATTCAAGACTCTTGCGGCAGAACTCCGCTGGGACCCCAAATGTCTTAAGATACTCTTCTGCAGAGGCCTGGATACCCGTTTGAAGGACAAGCTGGCCACTCGCCAGACACCTGACTCGCTGGACGAATTAGTAGCCTTGGCTACTCGGATTGATCATCGACTGCGGGACAAGGTGAAGGAACTCCGGCCTAAGGTGTTACCAGGGTTGAAACAGGTTAGTGCTACCAATGTACCTCAGATGGTTCCAGTAACTTCTGCTGCTGTTACAGATGAACCGATGCAACTTGGTCATGGACACTTGACCTCCAAGGAGAGAAGATTTCATAAGAAGCGCGGCCTATGCATGTACTGCAGTCAGCTCGGCCATGATGTCTCTACATGCTCCATTTTGTCCGATAAACGGATGGGCCTATGTCCTGCAGGAGGACTGTTCTTAGGCCTTACCGCGTCCTCTCCTCCGCTATCTCTCCCAGTCTCCTTAACCTATGGACCAGTTATGGTTCAGACTCCAACCTTGGTGGATTCGGGGGCAGGAGGCAACTTCATTCTCAGCCATTTAGTGGAATACTTGAGGATCCCTTTCATCAAATTAAAAGATCCACTACTGTTACCCTCCATTCACGGGGAGCCCTTACCGGGCAACGTAACTTGCGATACTATACCAGTTACTCTTCGCACCGGAGCACTCCATACAGAATCTATTTCCTTCTTTGTACTGGAAAAGGCTATGCACCCTGTCGTCCTGGGGTTACCCTGCCTACAAGTGCACCAACCCCAATTTGACTGGGCATCCCTGGATCTCTCACGATGTGGCCCAGAATGTCATGGGAAGTGCCTTAAAGAGATTTCACCTATCATATGCATGCCTACGACTCCAGTGATGCCAGGACTGCCGCCCCACTACGCATCCTTCGGGGATGTATTCTCCAAAGAAGCGGCTGATATTCTTCCTCTACATAGGCCTTATGACTGTGCCATAAGACTGAAGCCCAATACTGAGCGACCGAAAGGACGGGTGTATCCTCTCTCAGCACCTGAGAATAAAGCAATGTCGGAATACATTGAGGAAAATCTCCAGAAGGGCTTTATCCGACCATCTAAATCGCCAGCCGGAGCAGGCTTTTTCTTTGTGGCGAAGAAGGACGGTACCCTACTTCCATGTATTGATTACCGAGGTCTGAATGAAATCATAATCAAAGACCGTTACCCCTTGCCATTAATCTCGGAGCTTTTGACAGGCTGCAAGGAGCCAAGATATTTTCAAAGCTTGACCTGAAGGGGGCCTACAATCTCATTCGCATTCGGAGCGGCGATGAATGGAAAATGGCCTTCAATATGCGAGACGGCCACTTTGAGTATCTTGTAATGCCGTTCAGGTTATGCAATGCACCCGCCATTTTCCAAAATATGATGAATGACATCTTACGGGACCTGCTGTACAAGAACATTGTGGTCTACCTGGATGACATATTAATATTCTCCCAGGATTTGGACACCCACATTGCAGATGTCAAGCAAGTACTCCACCGTCTCCAGTGTACGCCAAACTCTCCAAGTGTGAATTTCATAAAGACTCTGTGCCTTTTCTAGGCTACATAGTGTCAAAAGAAGGCTTCCAAATGGACCCTCACAAACTTGAAAGTATCAAGAATTGGTCCCGACCTACCAGTCTGAAGGCTTTATTTCTGGGTTTTACCAACTATTATTGAAGCTTTATTAAGAACTATTCCTCCTTAACCGTACCCTTGACAGCAATGACTCGCAAGGGTGCCAATGCTTCAACATGGTCAGCAGAGGCCATTTCCGCGTTCGAGAAATTAAAGACTGTCTTCTCCACAGAACCATGCTTGCGGCACCCAGACCCTACAAGCCCTTCATAGTTGACGTTGATGCATCAGATGTAGGGGTAGGGGCTGTGTTAAGCCAAGCGGGAGACTCAAAAACCTTACGACCCTGTTCGTTCTTCTCCTGAAGATTTTCTCCAGCTGAGAAGAACTACAGGATCGGCAACAAGGAGCTCCTGACAATAAAACTGGCATTCAAGGAGTGGCGGCCTTGGCTCAAAGGCAACATCAAATAACCATCTTCACGGATCATAAGAACCTTGAGTATCTCCGTCACGCACAATGTTTGAATTACAGATAGGCCAGATGGTCTTTATTTTTCAACCGTTTTGATTTTGTGCTTAAGTTCCAACCTGTAGATTGAAACACCAGAGCAGACGCTCTGTCACGTTCGTTTTACTCAGAAGATGTACCTGATGAACCACAGCACATAATAGACCCAAAGAAGTGGAGGAGTAGCCTAGTGGTTAAAGCAGTGGGCTATGAACCAGGAAACCAGGGTCACTTTACCCTCCATTGCCTCAGGTACAAACTTAGATTGTAAGCCCTCTGGGGATAGGGAAATACCTACAGTACCTGAATGTAATCCACTTTGAAGCGCTGGAAAAAGTGCAAAAAGCGGAATATAAATCTAAAAAAAAAGAAGATACCCTTGGCAACCTGCCAGTCTGCATCTGCTAGCGATGCCATCAACTGTCATCCAGCAAGATCTACTGAAAAATCAACAATTGAAGTGGTTTCTGGACATTCCTTATCACCGCCACTTCCACCAAATCCTTCAGTAACGTCCACAGCAGCTCATTCCATTGCTGCTGATATCTACATACAAACTTCTTCCAGAACTCAAAATCTACCT
Organism: Rhinatrema bivittatum; assembly: GCF_901001135.1. Taxonomy (NCBI): domain Eukaryota; kingdom Metazoa; phylum Chordata; class Amphibia; order Gymnophiona; family Rhinatrematidae; genus Rhinatrema; species Rhinatrema bivittatum. The sequence goes on along the minus strand of NC_042620.1, from coordinate 364,529,497 downwards.
GTCATCGATGCAGAAGTCGACATAGAGATTAAGACCAAAGAGATTCTGGATGTTTGTAAAAGAGGCAAGACTTCTGATATGGGAGGGTTTCAGCCCCGGAATAATCTCTTGGGAGCCTCAGATCAATATCTTGGATAAAGAGATGCTTCGTCAGTTCCACCTCGCACATCCTTCAAAACCTAAGCCTGGTACCCGAAGAGGAGATCGCCCTTTGAAGTGGGGTACTGTTGCGACCATCGCCTCCCGATGTCTTCACTCCGCCCTCTTTACATCTGTGGCGACTCCCTCCAGGGTTGAAGGACAGCTGGCTGCCGCAGCATCGCCCTGCCGTCTTTCTCCAGCATCCCCGGGCCGGCTCGACTCTGCAGATCCGCCATGTTGCCTGAAGCCTAGGGCGCACGTGCATGCGTGCTCCGAGTGAAGTACCAGCAAGGGCACGAACCTCAGGGGCGTCCCCTGAGATGACGTCATCCGCTTATGATATTTAAAGGTCTCTGATATCACTACTAGTTGAGTTAGCAAGGGCTAAGGTTCAGATTGGGTTCCCTGCCTAAGCTACTCTGCCTCCTCGGACTTACCAGAGTTACCCACTCCTCGGGGGCCTCACTCTTTCTCTTTGCCTTTCAGATTACAGATGGGAACCTGTACTCGCTCTTCAGGGCCCTTGTTCCTGACTATCTGCTGATTCTCTTCTGCCTGGAAGTCATCATTATCTACATCATTGTGAGTTACCATCGCTCTCTCGGAGCTTTCCCTGAAACCAGGTACTCACTCATCGAGGGCCTATCCTTTCCAGCTCCTGAGCTCCCTGAGACCAATTTGTGAGTGTTGTCATCTAGTTCTATTCATGAACCCTGCATAACCTGCTTACTCACTGTCTACAGTTTCTCAACAGCTCAGCCATCCAGGGATCGCTGTTGCAGTATCTGAGGGACTACAGCCTACCGTGCACTTCAGCTCACTACTGCCACTTCTGGTGGTTTCAAGACCTGTTTAATAAAAGAACTAGTGTGTGTCTGTCTCCATACTCTAAGCCTAGTCGCTGGTCCCTCTCAGGATCTTTCCTCGGGGGCGTGGTCATCTGCCACCGGCCCAAGGATCCACTTACTACTATCTCCGGCAGTCTATAACAACAGATTGCTAAGTCCGCCTACGGAATACATCAGATTGACACCCCTATCTGATTGCTTCTTTCACCAGCATAGCTGATCATGACAATACGCTCATACTATGCTGGCTTGTAAAATCCACTCAGTGCGCTGGCCTGACATTTATGCATGTGTCTGTCTTTTAAAATTCAGCCTTAAGCGTATAATTGTTGGTCCTGCCATGTGATGTCCCTAGACTGCCCCTTATTTTGCATATATATATATATATATATATATATATATATGTGTGTGTGTGTGTGCATGAAACCTAAACTACACACAGGCCTGGATTTTAAAAGGCCTACGCTCGCCGGGCCAGTTTTAAAAAGGCCCGGCCACACGCGTAAAGCCCCAGGACATGAGTAAGTCCTGGGGCTTCGGAAAAGGGGCGGGGCGGGGTCTGAGGCTCCGGGCACAGCGGCCATTTGCCGCTGTGCCAGGGGATCGCATGCCAGCAGTCTGCCGGTGCATGCAACCTACGCCTGCCCAGAGGCATGCACAAAAGGTAGGACAAAGGTCGGGGGGGGGGTCTAGGTTAGGGCTAGGGGGTGGAAGGGTTAGGGGAAGGGGAAGGAAGGTTAGTTTAGGGGGTTGGGAAGTTCCCTTCCAGGCCGCTCCAAAATCGGTGTGTCCTGGGAGGGAACAGGGGAAGGCCGCGGGTGTCGGCGCGCACAAATTGCACTAATGTGCACCTCCTTGCACGCGCCGACCTCTGATTTTATAATATGCGTGCACTGGCACGCATATGTTATAAAATCGGGCGTCCATGTGTGCGTGCCAGGTTGCGTGCGCATATGGACACCCGCGCATACTTTTTAAAAATGTACCCCTTACTTTTTATGTTTATAAAATACCGATTATCAAATAGATATTCAAAACCCTACGCACATGATGTGGAAGTGCGCAGGCCGCGTGGATTTTAAAAAACCCATGGCCACGAACGTATCTCCTGGTACGCTCATTACAAAAGTTTCAAGCTAAAGGGGTGAGTTATGGGCAGGGGGCATATGGGTGAGCTGGGACAGCGCCATGAGGTCAGTATTGTGCACAAGCGTGCCCTGGGGATCCCACAACCACAACTTGCTTCTGGTACAGACTACATGTAAGTACTGAAATTTTAAAAAATTAGAGTAGTCAGCAGAGTTTTAGGGATTGGGGCTAGTAGGATAAAAGGGAAGCAAGTGAGGTAAGGGGTTTAGGAAGTTTGCTCCTTTCCTGAGGAGAACTGGGAGGGAATAGGGAAATAGGCCTAATGCGTCACCGCGTGTGCCAGCTAAAATCCCCCCCCCCCCCCACTGACGCATACGATAAGGCATGTGCGCGTCAATATAAAATCATGCGCCCATGTATGTGTAAGTAGCTGATTTTATAAAATATGTGCATGTTATAAAATCGGCGCGTGCAAACTGCGTACGCGCGCAAGTATTAAAATTCACCTCTTACGTGCACACTAATTTTTACATGCATACAGGTGAATTTTGAAAGGAATTAGGCATGTAAATGTAACATACTATCATAGCAATTTTCAAAAGCCTACTTATAGTTTTAAATGTGTAAATGCTTTTGAAAATCAGGCTTGTAACTCTTTTTGAAAATGTATTCCATAAATCATGCTAAAACAAAAGAACCAAAACAAATGATATACAAGGGAAAACAAAATGACTTAAATACCTTAAAACAGAAACAAAGCAACATATCAAAATGAAAGAATTTGTTTTCCATGTACACCCTTATCTCTATTGTTTTTCCTATCTTCCTACTCCTTTTAGCTATATTATTGCTCTCGTTCAATCTCTTTTCTCGTTTTCTTGAAGACTTCAATTTTTACTTTTCTCTTCAAAAATTCTACCTTTCATTAATATTCCTTTTAAATTACTATCACATCTTCATCCCCCTCCTTTCTCTGAAAAGTGCAGGAGAAAATAGCCTATTCCTATCTTTTTGATAATCTATCCATAGTATTATTCTTGATCAGTTTCAATCTTGCTTCCATACCAGACAAGCACTGAGGTAACTCTTGCACAAGTTATTAATGGTCTGCTCTTTTGTGTTGTTAATGATTTCTACTCGCTAATACTTTTCGCCTTCAGTGAACACAGTATATCAGAGGTTCTCAGCCCAGTACTCCAAAGCACTCTGTGTGATCTGATTTTCAAGCTGTCTCTTGCAAAATGAATATAGAGGAGCTATGTTTGCATACACCAGCCTGTTTCTTAGCCCTAGTATGTGGAAATTCATCTCATGCATATTCATTATAAATATCTTGAAAATTAATCTGGCTGGAGTACTTCTGAAGACTGGGTGGAGAGCCATTCCAATAGACTCATCTAATTGCACTGGATGGTTTTTGAGCATTCTGTTAGGTTTTATCACTATTTCCTCTTTTGGATTTGCTTTCACCTATCTGATTACTCATTTTTTGCTTCCTAAGATGTGTTCTGTATGACCTATTAATTGTTTCAATATAAGGTTTACTTTCTGGAATAAAAAAAAATGTTAGAATCAGGCCTCAAGGGTATTAGCAAAAGCAATGATGGAGAACACCATTCAATGATATCTCCCAAATTACAGATGACTCAAGATAGTGCTGCTTGCCTCTGACTTTCGTAAGTATACTTCAGCTTTCATGGAGAGAAAACAGAAAGATAACCTGAATTAAAAAGGTGATATGTCAGTTGGATGGTTGCACATCTTTTGCAAAACAAAGGAAAAATTGCTTCCCTAATGATGGATATCGTGAACAATTAACAAGAAAAATCACAATTTCACAGGTAGTTGATCATCTAAATGCATTCGGAGGTTGAGAAGGAATAAGCCTGCATTCAATTTTAATCAAATTTCACAGCTGCTGAAATATATTCATGCAGTACTTGATTGACAGCTCAAGCTAAAATAGTCTACATCTCTAAAATGGATGTGTTAATTTTTAAGGTCAGGCATGTCATTTTAATCTAACCAAGCTAAAACTGTATAACACTCAGGGCTTTGCTTATTATTTCCACAATTTCATAGTTACTACTCTTAGACATTATTTTTTTAACACTTTGTATAAATAAATACACTTCAGTGGAGTAATGAAGGACTGATAAATGTTAATATTTATTAATGCAATCTTCCATCTGGTTTTAATATAATTTCATAAACATTTATTTAAAATAACTGACCAAATGGTGCATGATTTGGTTTGTGCAGCCTACAAAATTGTATTTTGGCTCCTTTTAGCTTTTTTTAAATGTATTTATTTGGGGGGGAATAATATTCATTTTTCAGTTAATTTTAATGCTTATTTCAGTTTGGTTCATTTATCAAATTACAAATTACAAATAAATATTAATACCCCCCCCCCCACCCCCACACTACCACAAGAAAAACAAAACAAAATGGGGCTTCCCTTAGGACCCTTACTGCCCCTTCTAGGACCTCCAAGGTCATCTCTGGGCCCAATCACCTGGGCCTCTCCCACCTCATGAAAATGAGACAGGGCCAGCCACCCACATATCCCTTCCATACAGGTCTGGCTAAAAGCAGGAGACAGGAACAATCCCCTCTCACTTCTGCCCTACAATTATTCTTTAAAAATGGTGTCAGTTGGCCCTGAGATTGACACCAGTGTCACATCAAAATGGTGGCAGAGATGGCTGCTGTCATTTACTGGTTTGGCCACACAAGAAAATTGTGCCTTTGGCCCTGAGACTGATGCCATTTGACATTACAATGGTGCTGGTCTTTGAACTGATCAGCACTATTTTAAGAGATGCTTTGGGGCAGGAGAGAATAGGGATCATTCCTGTCCTTTCTTCTAGCAAGACCCCTACAGAAGGGGTAAGTGGAGGCCTGGGAAGTCCCTGACCCCAGCTTATTTCCAGGGCTTGCAGTCGGGGGGATTAGAGGGGCCAAGGAATGCCCTGACTGGACTTAGCTTAGCACAGCTGGGTATGTCCTGGCCCCAGTTTAATGATGGGGGTAGTGGAGATTGGAGGGGCCTTGGGGGAGGCCTCAGGAGTCCCTAGAAAGTTGTGGCAAGAGACTAGGGGAGTTGAGGAAGCCATTTTTTTTTAAACATACCAGAATTATCTGAACATTTTCAAGTATTTTTTAGCAAGGCTATCTTTGGTTTACATGTGTCATTCATTCTGTATGAATACTCATCCTTAATGTTTAATTATTTTTTGTGTGTTTTATTTGCATTTATTGATTTCACAAAAACTTTTAAATGTAATTTCTGTTTAGTGAACATTACATTAATTTGCCTGGGAAAATACTCATCATATTTTACAATACATTTTATCTAATGACCACCAGGATTCAGAAACCCAGGAATAAATGGATTATAGTGGGCTCTGGCAGAATAAGGCCTGTGAAAAGAGCCACCCACTCTCCCAGCTGTTATCCTTACATAATACCTTTTCTGCATTGGATAACGAAAACACTCCAGCAATAGAAAATGAAGTGATGTTTGAAAGGGATGTAGTCAACAAGTGTAACCAGAAACCCTTAAACATTATTAAATATCATTAAAGGAAGTTTCTTCTCCTGGGAGACTCTGTCATCAGAGGAGCCAATTTGGGAAATCATTTTGATGGGGATGCAAGAGTTACATTGCTTCCAGGATCCTCAGGAAGTAGAAATATCAGCCAGATAGTCAATGCAATTACAGAAGAAAGTAGGGACTTCATATCAATGTTATCATCCATCTGGGCACCAATGACCTTGCTAGAAATGGTATCCTTGAAGCCCAGACAAAGTTACAAAATCTAAGGAAGATGGTTAGCCATGTGGGAAAGCACCATAATGTGATGCAAATGAGAAGATATTTGGCCAAGTGGGCATCATATGAAGAGGCATATTGTGAAGCCATATTGCATGACTTTAACACTTTTTTCATTGTGTAATAGGGCTTTATTACAAATGTTGTTTTTAAGCTCCTGGAGAGAGAGAGAGAAAGAGAGAGAGAGAGAGAGAGACTAGCCATAATGCCCTCACACTAGATAGGTATTTATATCTCTATGGGAGGCCCACCTAGTAACTTGAGGTGAGGTTTAGGTATTAGTGTAGGGGTTAGGGGCCACTTTGACATTCAAAGTGAGACGTACGAACAGAACAGTGCTCTCTTGTGAAGATTTGATGAATTTGGAGTGAGGAAACTCACCCAAAGATGATATTTGTGCAATGTACTCTCAACCTAGCTTGATGTTACCCAGGTAGAGAGTATCCCCTGTCATTGAAAATACACATTCACTGGGCATACTGGTTGGTGGAAATGACAGATATCACTGAGCCACTTTGGCTAGGTGTGGCCAGACAGTGGACTTGTGTGCCCAATATGCCAGCGTATCTGTCTGCATGTCCTCTGTGGGCTCTGAGAGTTACCATGTCACTGACAGTTGTGCTGGTGTCTCCTTTGCTTGGGTGGGCTGAGAGTCACTCATGCCAGCTGCTTCCTCTCTAGCCCATAGCACAAAAGATGAATATGGGCAACATAACTTTGCATGAACTGTAGGAGGAGGAGGTACTAGCTGTCGCTGACAGAGTGCTGCTCCTGCTTGGGCTAGAACAACTCTCTGAAGTGCCCGCTGTTTCTTCCTCTGCTTCACGTCCAATTTATCTCTGCCTATGGCGCTCCTGTTCACAGACTTTTGCTAACAGCAGGTTCTTCACCAATAGGAGACAATCATACTGTAGGGCGGCTTTCCCTTTCACATGGCGGATCATAGACTGTGACGAGCATGTATGTGTGCTCTTCTGTTAAAGGCCTTAATCTCTCTTGCACCTGCTGCTGCAAAACGTCCAGACAATGCAGCACCTCAGCTGTCATTCCCTCTTCCTGTTTAAAGGCCTCCAAATTTTCATCCAGGAAATTAACTATAGGGGTGATGTCAGTCAAGGTGGCACTTCTGGAACTCAGCCTCCTACCCTGGGATAGCATTACTGCGCTCCACCCCATTTCCTCCATGGTGGGTTGTCGCTTCTGCCACATGTCAGGGGGTTGCTGGCCTGCCACCTGACTGCTAGAAGGGGCTGAGGGCATGGGGTGACTCTGCTCCTTTTCAACCACTTTACACTGCTTGGAAGGTATCCCCTGACTGGTACTGCCACCATCCCCATTTGCTTGCCTCTGCTAATAGCCCTGCCACAGTAATTACACCCAGCAAAACGCGGGTCCTCTGTCACTTTAAAGTGGCTACAAATCGCAGATGTCTTTCGTGATCCTCCCTTCTGTATAGCCTTGGGGGTGGATGCTGGCACTGGAGCTGAAGTAGTGGGTGCACCCAGAGAAGCAATGCCAGGGGCATCAGCCACACTCTGTGCCTGTGCTGACTGTTCTTCCTCCTCATCATCATCAGTTTCATCTCTCCCCTGCTGCACTGAAGTAGAGGCTAAGACAGGACTAATGAATCCTCCTAAAACTTTGTCAGCTATTACTTCTTTCGTTTCTGATGAGAATCCCATACAAGATGATTCTTCATCAGAATCAGAAACAAACAGTGCCTGCGCTACATTGTCAATGCTAAGTCGAGACTGCTGTCCCACTGCTGCTCTTGTGTGTCGACATTTTGTCTTGCATGACTCAGCCTCCCCTTCCCTCACCTCCAAAACTACAGGGTCAGAAACAGGTGGTGGCGATGCATCATGTTTAGATTTCATATTTTTCCGGATGGAACTGCCTGCCCCTCCAAAGATTTTACATTGCAACAGGTCCTTTTTTAACTTTAATGGGGGACTGGCACTCCCTTTTGAGGTGTCTTCTCTCCCAGTCCCAATCACCCAACCATGTCTAGCTTTCCCTGACATTATGGATTTAATGTCACTGCCTACTAGGGATTTCAATTAAAAGAATTATTTCCAAATGAGGCCCACTGGGGATTTGGCTTCACAGACCACCGCTGTCCCAATATAAGTGAGTCTGCTAAAGTGACTGCCCACAAGCACAGTGCCTTGATGTGCACTAATGTAATGTGTGTGCACACACTGAACTTGTAACTACAAAAGAGGCCCACTAGGGATTTGGCTTCACAGACCACCACTGTCCCAATATAAGATTGTACGTGAGTCTGCAAAACTGCCTAGCCACAGGCACAGTGCCTTGATGTGCACTAATGTAATGTATGTGCACACAACAAAGTGGTAACTACAAAAGAAGCCCACTTGGGATTTGGCTTCACAGACCACTGCTGTCCCAATATACGTGAGTCTGCTAAACTGGCTGCCCACAGGCACAGTGCCTTGATGTGCACTAATGTAATGTATATGCACACACCAAGCTTGTAACTACAAAACAGGCCCACTGGGAATTTGGCTTCACAGAGCACCACTGTCCCAATATATGTGAGTCTGCAAAACTGCCCAGTGCCCACTATCACTGACGCCCAGTGCACTGCCTTCTTAGATTAAAAGAGCACAGGGAGACAGAGAGTTCAATTAAAAAAAAATTGCCGTTAACAAAAAACCCTTGCTTGGCACAGCAACAAAATTGATGAAATATCTTTTCCAATAGCAATTCTGTCAAACTAGCTAGAATTTGAATATATCTCCCACCTTCAACACTCAAATGCTGCTTGCAACTGACCCCAGGGGGTAAAATAAGCAGCAAAATGCCACTGCTAGTGCTAGCAGCTTGCCAGCTTCTCTCAGTGGCAGAGAGAAACTGTCTCATATCAATCAGAATATTTGCAGTAAAAAAAAACAGGGCTAGAAGCTGGCACTGCAGCCAAATGCAGACAAATGCAGAACAAATATGTTTTTCTATCGAAGTAGCTAGCCTAGCTAGCAATTGAATACAGATTTGAGAACTCAAACTAGCTCTGAGTGCAGCTACTTTCCGCAGACCACCTCCCCAGACCACCCCTGCAAAGAAAGTGCGTGGCACGCCACGTGCTTAAGTATATATAGTGCTGGGTCATCAGCAAAAGCGTCACTGACCACTAGGGATGTGAATCGTGTCCTCGATCGTCTTAACGATCGATTTCGGCTGGGAGGGGGAGGGAATCGTATTGTTGCCGTTTGGGGGGGTAAAATATCGTGAAAAATCGTGAAAAATCGTGAAAAATCAAAAAATCTAAAAATCGCAAAACCGGCACATTAAAACCCCCTAAAACCCACCCCCGACCCTTTAAATTAAATCCCCCACCCTCCCGAACCCCCCCCAAATGAGTTAAATAACCTGCGGGTCCAGCGGCGGTCCGGAACGGCAGCGGTCCGGAACGGGCTCCTGCTCCTGAATCTTGTTGTCTTCAGCCGGCGCCATTTTCCAAAATGGCGCCGAAAAATGGCGGCGGCCATAGACGAACACGATTGGACGGCAGGAGGTCCTTCCGGACCCCCGCTGGACTTTTGGCAAGTCTCGTGGGGGTCAGGAGGCCCCCCACAAGCTGGCCAAAAGTTCCTGGAGGTCCAGCGGGGGTCAGGGAGCGATTTCCCGCCGCGAATCGTTTTCGTACGGAAAATGGCGCCGGCAGGAGATCGACTGCAGGAGGTCGTTCAGCGAGGGTTCCGGCGCCTCGCTGAACAACCTCCTGCAGTCGATCTCCTGCCGGCGCCATTTTCCGTACGAAAACGATTCGCGGTGGGAAATCGCTCCCTGACCCCCGCTGGACCTCCAGGAACTTTTGGCCAGCTTGTGGGGGGCCTCCTGACCCCCACGAGACTTGCCAAAAGTCCAGCGGGGGTCCGGAAGGACCTCCTGCCGTCCAATCGTGTTCGTCTATGGCCGCCGCCATTTTTCGGCGCCATTTTGGAAAATGGCGCCGGCTGAAGACAACAAGATTCAGGAGCAGGAGCCCATTCCGGACCGCTGCCGTTCCGGACCGCCGCTGGACCCGCAGGTTATTTAACTCATTTGGGGGGGGTTCGGGAGGGTGGGGGATTTAATTTAAAGGGTCGGGGGTGGGTTTTAGGGGGTTTTAGTGTGCCGGCTCACGATTCTAATGATTTATAACGATAAATCGTTAGAATCTCTATTGTATTGTGTTCCATAACGGTTTAAGACGATATTAAAATTATCGGACGATAATTTTAATCGTCCTAAAACGATTCACATCCCTACTGACCACTGAGTGAGAGCACGATTGGCTGCATTGCCAAAATTCTTACCACTGATACGTTGCATTCTGGTCTCCTTGCCAACCTGTCCAACCCACTCTGTGACAGGGCTATGAGGTCACTGATGACTTACAGAAAGGGCTGGATTTTGGCTATGGATACACCCAAATGGTGTTCTCCTATTTCAAACGGCCGCTTAGAAATCACTATGAGCTTGCCATATGTTTTATTCGTGGGGGATCGCAATACTTTTTGCGAACTCACAAATACAACGAATATGGACCTATATGTTGCGGATTGCCAATACATTGCAAACGAATGCACACCCCTAATAGCCATCCTGGTCTATAACTTAAGTAAGGACAGAGAGGACAGGAATGGGGGAGGAGTAGCTCTTTAAGTCAAAAATAATATCCAAGCAAATGAAATGCAAGAGATGCAAGATAGGGAAGAAGCATCATGGCCTGCCCTAAAAAAATGAGGATGTTTCCATTTACATGGGTGTTGTCTACCGGCCTCCAATTCAGATAGAATAGCTGAACAAAGATCTGATCAAACATATCTAAAAAGTGGGAAGAAGGGAGAAGTGTTGCTCATTGGAGATTTTAGTTTACCAGATGTAGATTGGAGTATCCCTTCTGCAGAATCTGAGAAGTAGAGAGATAGTGGATGCCCTTCAAGGGGCTCTGCTCAAACAAATGGTAATAGAACCCACAAGGGAGTGTGTGATACTTGACCTAGTGCTCACCAATGGGAATAATGTCTCTAATGTCCGGACAGGTGCCCACCTGAGCACCAGTGATCATCAGATGGTATGGTTTCATATCACAAATAAGATACAGAAAAGACATACAAAGACTAGAGATGTGAATCGTGTCCTCGATCGTCTTAACGATCGATTTCGGCTGGGAGGGGGAGGGAATCGTATTGTTGCCGTTTGGGTGTGTAAAGTATCGTGAAAATCATTAAAATCGTGAGCCGGCACACTAAAACCCCCTAAAAACCCACCCCCGACCCTTTAAATTAAATCCCCCACCCTCCCGAACCCCCCCCCCCCAAATGCCTTAAATTACCTGGGGGTCCAGCGGCGCACTAAAACACGGCACACTAAAACCCCCTAAAACCCACCCCGACCCTTTAAATTAAATCCCCCACCCCCCCGAACCCCCCCCCCCCAATGCCTTAAATTACCTGGGGGTCCGTAGCGGCGGTCCGTAGCTTAAATTACCTCCGTAGCCTTAAATTACCTCCGTAGCGGCGGTCCGTAGCTAAATCAGGGGAAGGGGGAGAGCAGGAAAACCGGCACACTAAATCGTGTAGTCTTCAGCCGGCGCCATTTTGCAAAATGGCCGCCGCAAAATGGCGGCGGCCATAGACCAAAAAGATTCGACGCAGGAGGTCGTTCCGGACCCCCGCTGGACTTTTGGCAAGTCTTGTGGGGGTCAGGAGGCCCCCCCAAGCTGGCCAAAAGTTCCGGGGGGTCCAGCGGGGGTCCGGGAGTGATCTCCTGCTGCGATCTCCTGCAGTCGATCTCCTGCCGGTGCCATTTTCCGTACGGAAAATGGCGCCGGCAGGAGATCGACTGCAGGAGCTCGTTCAGCGAGGGTTCCGGCCCCCCGCTGAACGACCTCCTGCAGTCGATCTCCTGCCGGCGCCATTTTCCGTACGGAAAATGGCGCCGGCAGGAGATCGACTGCAGGAGATCGCGGCAGGAGATCGCGGCAGGAGATCGCGGCAGGAGATCACTCCCGGACCCCCGCTGGACCCCCAGGAACTTTTGGCCAGCTTGGGGGGGCCTCCTGACCCCCACAAGACTTGCCAAAAGTCCAGCGGGGGTCCGGAACGACCTCCTGCGTCGAATCGTTTTGGTCTATGGCCGCCGCCATTTTGCGGCGGCCATTTTGCAAAATGGCGCCGGCTGAAGACTACACGATTTAGTGTGCCGGTTTTCCTGCTCTCCCCCTTCCCCCGATTTAGCTACGGACCGCTGCTACAGAGGTAATTTAAGGCTACGGAGGTAATTTAAGCTACGGACCGCCGCTACGGACCTCCAGGTAATTTAAGGCATTTGGGGGTGGTTCGGGAGGGTGGGGGATTTAATTTAAAGGGTCGGGGTGGGTTTTAGGGGGTTTTAGTGTGCCGTGTTTTAGTGTGCCGCTGGACCCCCAGGTAATTTAAGGCATTTGGGGGGGGGGGTTCGGGAGGGTGGGGGATTTAATTTAAAGGGTCGGGTGTGGGTTTTAGGGTGTTTTAGTGTGCCGGTTTTCCTGCCCTCCCCCTTCCCCCGATTTACGATTTTTTGATGATAAATCGGGGGAATTGGTATTGTATCGTGGCCCTAACGATTTTTGATGATTTAAAATATATCGGACGATATTTTAAATCGTCAAAAAACGATTCACATCCCTAACAAAGACCCAAGTTTGAATTCTTGGAGGAAGAACTAGGTGAGGTAAATAAGTGGGCCAAATTAAAAGGAGCTATTACAAAACCGAACTGATTCTCAAAGGAGGTGGCTGAAATAATAAAGGCAAAAAGGACAGCATTCAAGAAGAATAAAAGATCCCAAAAAGAGGAACACAGAGAAGGATACCTGGTGAAACTGAGGGAGAAAAAGAAAGAAATCAGGAAAGCATAAGGTTAAGCGAAAATAATGATTGCCAAAGAAGTAAAGCAAGGTGACAAAACATTGTTCAGGTATATCAGAGAAAGAAGCGAGAGCTGAAGTGGTTTAATGGAACTAAAAGTTGACAAGGAACAATGTGTGGAGAGAGATGAAGAAAAATGGCAGAAATATTAAACAAATACTTCAATTTGGTAAAACCTGTTACGAGCGCGATCTCCGTCGGCCGTCACGCTCCGAGGGATGGAGGCACGGTCATCGCTAAACAGGGTTGTGAGCCCTTGGGCCATGGCATGACCCAGGGAGGAGCCCCAAGCCAAACTGTAGGAGGTGAGCTGGTGCAAGCATGAGTACATGGCAAGACATGACAGGCACAAGGACTTAGGATACAAGGTCTGACCCTCAACCGGACCTGCACACCCCGGAGAACCAACAACGCAATGTTGATTGATGAACAGTCCTCCGACCGTTCCAAGCCCTTTCGGACCTGCCGCTGGGTACGGCAATGGGCAGCAGGCTGGAACGAGGATGAGGACAGATGGAGTCCTTGGAACATAGAAGACTTGAGACTATGACCGATGCGAAGACATCACAGATGAGGGACTGATGCGAAGACATCACTGACGAGGGACTGATGTGATGGCATCATGGACCAGGATCGATGCAACGGCATCACGGACCAGGGTCGATGCAGCGGCACCACAGACGAGGGCATCACTAGCAAGGACTTGATGCAGCGGCATCCCAAACAAGACGAGGAGCTGGGAGGGTAGACATTGGCACTGTCTCTCAGGGCACCCTACACAACCCACCTTCACGGGCAGACCCAATAGGCTGGTCGCGGACCACCCTGTCCCACTGCACGCCCTACACAGCCCGAGGAGGCTGGTCATGGACCACGCTGGGAGCGGGACATCTGAAGACAGGGACAGGAGACGTCAGGAACCTGAAAACGCTTAAGACCAAGACGACGAACATCTGAAACATGGAGACAGCTGAAGACAAGGACATCTGGACTCGGCCGACACCAGGACTGGAAACAAGAAACATGAAGACACTGAACACGAAGCCATCAAAGCAAGGAGACCATGGAGGACCTGGACCGGTCTAAAGACACAGGCAACTGTGGAACCCGATCCGAAGGCCATGAGAGAATGACGAAGAATCCCTTTTATAGGGCAGAAGCAGGAAGTCATCATGAGGTGGAGCCAGCAACACTTCCTGTGGCTGACCCTTTAAATACTGTGAAGAGGCGCGTGCCGCGCCTAAGGGAAGCAGGACCACAGACAGTGGCACCCGGCCACGCTGGAGAGAGAGGGAGGGAGCAGACAGGCCACAGGACGGCCTCCTGCCGTCTGGGAAGGAACCCAAGGATCGCGTCAGTGGCCCAAGCCGCGAAGACAGGCCGGCGGTAGCTCCCTGCCATGGAGGCAGGCTTCAGGGCGGCCTCCAGGCTAGTGAATAAAATGAGACACTTTAGGACTCAATACCAAGGTGGTGGAGTGGACTACAAACTGGCTGACTGATAGGAGACTGCATGTAATGGTAAATGGAACATACTCTGAAGAGAGAAATTTAAGTGGAATCCACAAGGAAAAGTTTTGGGAAAGGGTTCTGCTTAATATCTTTGTGAGCGACATTGCAGAAGGGATAGAAGGTAAAGTATCTATTTGATGATGATACTAAGATATGCAACAGAGTGGACATGCCTGAAGGAGAAGAGAGAATGAAAACTGATATAAGAAAGTTTGAAGAAGTGTCAAAGACTTGGCAGCTGGAATATAATGCCTGAACATTCGGTTGATAGTATTGGGCTATCTGAAGATGATGAAGAAATGTGACAAGGCAATAGCTAAAGCCAGAAGAATGCTGTCTGTATAGAATGAGGAATAACTAGGGATGTGCATTCATTTTAATCAAATTTCCAAAATACAACGAATAAGGGTCCATTCTATTCATTCGGGGAGGCCCCAAAACAAATTGAAGGTCCTCCTGAATTAAACAAAATTATTTGTTCAATTTGATTAAAACTTCCTGTCGGGTCTATGCCTAGGCCTGAAGCTGTGGCCTCACTTAGGGGATAAGCCAAGGCCCAAATCAGGGTCACAGCCCAGGCCTGAGTGCGATGCCAGGGTCTCAATCTAGGCCTAGAGTCAAAACTGGGGCCTCATCTAGGGCATAGGCTGAGGCCCAAACCAGGCGCTGCAGCCTAGACTGGAGTGCAACGCAGGGCCCTGACCTGAGCAAGGGCTGGACCTTCAGAAAAATTTTTCCACACTTACCTGATCCAATGGGTAACCATATTTGTGGCCAGGCTGGGTCACAACTGAGCTGTTGACCCCGGAGCCTGGTCCAGAGGTTGGGTCCTGATGTCTGGGCCTCAGTCTAGGCTGGGGCCTGGTCTAGAGGCCACAGCTCGGCCTGAAGACCAGGTCCCAATGCTTGGGCCTCAGGTTTTGCCAAGGCCAGGGCCCAAGCCCAGGTTCAGGCCCAATGCCTTGTCCCAGAGCCCAGACTTTGGAGCTCCTCTCATTGAGTCATCTTCTTTGTTGTTGAGCTGGTGCCATCCTCTGGAGTCATGCTGGAGTTAAATAACTCCCCCATATCCTCCCTAGTGGATGGCTTCATTTTGATGTACGCCAGTTCAGTTAGGCTGCCATACATCAGAATAGTGCCCTCTTCTGGGGAGGAAACGCTGGAGTTAATTAACTGTGTCACGACACCAGCAGACAGCATTAGTTGAACAAACAAGATGCAATGAGGGGAGCCCAGAGACCTGAGCTGGGCCCAGGAATCAGGCCTGGTTTTGGCGTTATCCCTTGGTCCGACTTAAGACCCTGGTGTTTGGACACAATCTCCAAACTGGGCTTCAGCGTCAGGCCTGAGCCTAGGCCTAGGCCAAAGCATGGTCATTAAGACTCAGCCTATGGTTTGGGCCCTGGCATCGGGCCTGGGCCCAGGCTGAGGCCCAGGCATCAGGACCCAGCCTCCAGTTATGTCCCCAGCATTTGGCCTTAACCTGGGCCCTGGCCTAGGCCAAGGTCTTGGCATCAGGACCAGGCCACTGGGCTCAGCCTTGGAATTGGGCCTAGACTGGACAGAAGCCCAGGCATTAGGCTTCTGTCCAGTCTAGGCCCAATTCCTGGGCCTAGACTGGACAGAAGTTTTGGGCCCAGGCCCAACTGGAGCCTGGGCCCAAAACTGGAGCCTGGCCCCAGTTTTGGGCCCAGGCTCCAGTCTCTGGCTGAGGCCATGACTCCAGCATCTGGCTTAGGCCCTGGCATCTGGCCTGGGCCAAAGCATCAGCACAAAGCCTTCAAATTTAGGCCTTACATAGAGCCTAGGCTGAGGTCATAGTGACCTGCCATGGCATCTGCCTAAGGAAGTCCAAGGCTTCAGCCTGGGCCTAGGCCTCGCCAGCAGATATCCCCAGTCTGAGAAAGTGGGGGCCAGTGGGGGGGGGGGGGGGGGGAAGGGATCCTGACCTCGGCATTTTTCTGGATTGGAGGAATTTGTGATGGGGTCGTGAGGCATTGGGAGGCTCTGTTTCCTTTTTTGTTTTTGTTTTATTAGTTTGATTCTTTTTTTTTTAAATGAAAGAATTGAATCAAACATTAAATGAATCAAAATTTGTGGGGAAAAAACCTCCCGAAAACAAACTGAAAAACAAAATATTTTTTCCCCTGCATATCCAGTAAGAAAAACAGAGGTGATAATGCCCTTGTACAGGTTCTTGGTAAAGCCTCATCTGGAGTACAGTTTTGGAGACCGTATCTTACAAAGGATAGAGATGAAACAGATTTGGTCTAGGGAAGGGCAACCAGAATGGTGTGGGATCTTTATCAGAAGACTTATGAGGAGCTGCTGAAGGATCTGAATATGTACACCCTGGAAGAGAGGAGGTGCAGGGGAGGTATGACACAGACCTTCAGATACCTGAAAGGTTTTAATGATGAATGTTCCTCAAACCTTTTCTGTAGGAAAGCAAACAGTAGAAGTAGGTATTATAATATGAAATTTTGGGGCCCCCCCCCCCCCGGGGGGGACGACTCAGATCCAACATCAGGAAATATTTCTTCACAGTGAGAGTGTGGATGCCTGGAATGCCCTTCCGGAGGATGTGGTGAAGACAAAAATAGTAAACTAATTTAAAAAGGCATGAAATAAACTGTGGAGCCCTAAGAACATAAGAACATAAGAAAATGCCATACTGGGTCAGACCAAGGGTCCATCAAGCCCAGCATCCTGTTTCCAACAGTGGCCAATCCAGGCCATAAGAACCTGGCAAGTACCCAAAAACTAAGTCCATTCCATGTAACCATTGCTAATGGCAGTGGCTATTCTCTAAGTGAACTTAATAGCAGGTAATGTACTTCTCCTCCAAGAACTTATCCAATCCTTTTTTAAACACAGCTATACTAACTGCACTAACCACATTCGCTGGCAACAAATTCCAGAGTTTAATTGTGCGTTGAGTAAAAAAGAACTTTCTCCGATTAGTTTTAAATGTGCCCCATGCTAACATGGAGTGCCCCCTAGTCTTTCTACTATCCGAAAGAGTAAATAACCGATTCACATCTACCCGTTCTAGACCTCTCATGATTTTAAACACCTCTATCATATCCCCCCTCAGTCGTCTCTTCTCCAAGCTGAAAAGTCCTAACCTTTTTAGTCTTTCTTCATAGGGGAGTTGTTCCATTCCCCTTATCATTTTGGTAGCCCTTCTCTGTACCTTCTCCATCGCAATTATATCTTTTTTGAGATGCGGCGACCAGAATTGTACACAGTATTCAAGGTGCGGTCTCACCATGGAGCGATACAGAGGCATTATGACATTTTCCGTTTTATTCACCATTCCTTTTCTAATAATTCCCAACAGTCTGTTTGCTTTTTTGACTGCCGCAGCACACTGCACCGACGATTTCAGTGTGTTATCCACTATGACACCTAGATCTCTTTCTTGGGTTGTAGCACCTAATATGGAACCCAACATTGTGTAATTATAGCACGGGTTATTTTTCCCTATATGCATCACCTTGCACTTATCCACATTAAATTTCATCTGCCATTTGGATGCCCAATTTTCCAGTCTCACAAGGTCTTCCTGCAATTTATCACAATCTGCTTGTGATTTAACTACTCTGAACAATTTTGTGTCATCTGCAAATTTGATTATCTCACTCGTCGTATTTCTTTCCAAATCATTTATAAATATATTGAACAGTAAGGGTCCCAATACAGATCCCTGAGGCACTCCACTGTCCACTCCCTTCCACTGAGAAAATTGCCCATTTAATCCTACTCTCTGTTTCCTGTCTTTTAGCCAGTTTGCAATCCAGGAAAGGACATTGCCACCTATCCCATGACTTTTTACTTTTCCTAGAAGCCTCTCATGAGGAACTTTGTCAAACGCCTTCTGAAAATCCAAGTATACTATATCTACCGGTTCACCCTTATCCACATGTTTATTAACTCCTTCAAAAAAGTGGAGCAGGTTTGTGAGGCAAGACTTGCCCTGGGTAAAGCCATGCTGACTTTGTTCCATTAAACTATGTCTTTCTATATGTTCTGTGATTTTGATGTTTAGAACACTTTCCATTATTTTTCCTGGCACTGAAGTCAGGCTAACTGGTCTGTAGTTTCCCGAATCGCCCCTTGAGCCCTTTTTAAATATTGGGGTTACATTTGCTATCCTCCAGTTTTCAGGTACAATGGATGATTTTAATGATAAGTTGCAAATTTTTACTAATAGATCTGAAATTTCATTTTTTAGTTCCTTCAGAACTCTGGGGTGTATACCATCCGGTCCAGGTGATTTACTACTCTTCAGTTTGTCAATCAGGCCTACCACATCTTCTAGGTTCACCGTGATTTGATTCAGTCCATCTGAATCATTACCCATGAAAACCTTCTCCATTACGGGTACCTCCCCAACATCCTCTTCAGTAAACACTGAAGCAAAGAAATAATTTAATCTTTCCGCGATGGCCTTATCTTCTCTAAGTGCCCCTTTAACCCCTCGATCATCTAACGGTCCAACTGACTCCCTCACAGGCTTTCTGCTTCGGATATATTTTAAAAAGTTTTTACTGTGAGTTTTTGCCTCTACAGCCAACTTCTTTTCAAATTCTCCCTTAGCCTGTCTTATCAATGTCTTACATTTAACTTGCCAATGTTTATGCTTTATCCTATTTTCTTCTGTTGGATCCTTCTTCCAATTTTTGAATGAAGATCTTTTGGCTAAAATAGCTTCTTTCACCTCCCCTTTTAACCATTCCAGTAATTGTTTTGCCTTCTTTCCACCTGTCTTAATGTGTGGAATACATCTGGACTGTGCTTCTAGAATGGTATTTTTTAACAATGACCATGCCTCTTGGACATTTTTTACTTTTGTAGCTGCTCCTTTCAGTTTTTTTCTAACAATTTTTCTCATTTTATCAAAGTTTCCCTTTTGAAAGTTTAGCACAAGAGCCTTGGATTTGCACACTGTTCCTTTTCCAGTCATTAAATCAAATTTGATCATATTATGATCACTATTGCCAAGCGGCCCCACCACCGTTACCTCTCTCACCAAGTCCTGTGCTCCACTGAGAATTAGATCTAAAATTGCTCCCTCTCTCGTCGGTTCCTGAACCAATTGCTCCATAAATCTATCATTTATTCCATCCAGGAACGTTATCTCTCTAGCGTGACCCGATGATACATTTACCCAGTCTATATTGGGATAATTGAAGTCTCCCATTATTACTGCTCTACCAATTTGGTTAGCTTCCCTAATTTCTCTTAGCATTTCACTGTGCATCTCACCATCTTGACCAGGTGGACGGTAGTATACCCCTATCACTGTAGTCTTCCCTGACACACAAAGGATTTCTACCCATAAAGACTCAATTTTGTATTTAGTCTCATGCAGGATGTTTATCCTGTTGGACTCTATGCCATCCCGGACATAAAGCGCCACACCGCCTCCCGAGTGCTCCTCTCTGTCATTGCGATATAATTTGTACCCCGGTATAGCACTGTCTCATTGGTTATCCTCTTTCCACCATGTCTCTGAGATGCCAATTAAGTCTATGTCATCATTTACTGCTATACATTCTAATTCTCCCATCTTACTTCTTAGACTTCTGGCATTAGCATACAAACATTTCAAAGTTTGTTTTTTGTTTGTATTTTTATTCTGCTTTTTAATTGATAGGGATAAGTTAGAATGTTTTAGCTCAGGTGAGTTTTTAGTTACAGGCACTAGGACTACTTTTCTAATTATTGGAACCTCACTGTCGGGATGCCCTAATTCTAATGCATCATTAGTATCCTTTAAAGATACCTCTCTCCGAACCATGCGCTGCTGAGCGACTGTCGGCTTTCCCCTTTGTTCTAGTTTAAAAGCTGCTCTATCTCCTTTTTAAAGGTTAGCGCCAGCAGTCTGGTTGCACCCTGGTTAAGGTGGAGCCCATCCCTTCAGAAGAGACTCCCCCTTCCCCAAAAGGTTCCCCAGTTCCTAACAAAACTGAATCCCTCTTGCTTGCACCATCGTCTCATCTACGCATTGAGACTCCGGAGCTCTGCCTGCCTCTGGTGACCTGCGTGTGGAACAGGGAGCATTTCAGAGAATGCTACCTTGGAGGTTCCAACTCAAGCCCTAATGGCTTGAGTTGGAAATTAAGAAAAGGGTTCATGGGGGTAACCAGCATGGAGCAGCAGCTTCTACTCCTAACAGATGGCCTGGGATTATTACCCTTAATCCATTAGCATCCATGATTTTGATGGAACTGCAGCATCACTCTCTGCTTTGGCAGGGGTTGGGAGGGAAGTGATTCAGATGACAGCCAACACTGGGCCCTGACTTTTACAGTCCGGACCTTAGGGAAAAGCGCAGTACTGCTTCTACAGCTAAGACCAAAAGCAAAACACATTCAAGCAGCAGCATTTTATGAATAATCAGGAAGGCTGCTCACCCTGCAAAAATGTTGCTAGCAGTAATTTAGTTATGGGTTTGACAGTTGCTTGGTTGTGATTGTTAATATTACTACCCTTAACATTGGCAGCTTGCACCTTCGTGTTCGTTCCCCCCTCCTGACTCTTGGTCCCCATTCACATATCACCCAACATACTACTACTCACACTCCAATTTTGGTGAAAACAAGGCCGCAGCATTTATTAACATCATTAACGTAAATACATTACCGGTACCTGAGTCATTGCTGCGTTCAACCATATTGTAATCTAGGTTTCAATGCAGGCGTCCGCTGTGTTAAGCCAGTCCGCCACCATCTTTCCGGTCCCCCGCCGTGTCAGAGCCACGGGGCCAACTATACGCACTTTTCCTTCTCTGAGGACATCCGGTTTGTCCTCACCATGTCCTCAAGGTCCCCATCTACCTACCGACTCTGGTATCCCCGCCACCAGCTTGGGACAGTGCCTAACTTGTCCCAGGCCCCCCACCACTACTGCGGCCCAACCTCACTAAATACTCGCTCTAGCACTTCTTGTATGGAGTTGTTGAATAAATCATAACCCACTTCGGATAGATGTATACGATCCGGCCGATATAGGCCTAAACATGGCTCATCCGCCCATTCGTGTCTTATTTGGTGCACGCCCATCTTCTGGGCCCTTAAACCAACCAGAGGATGTGGTTAGTGCAGTTAGTGTAGCTGGGTTCAAAAAAGGTCTGGATAAGTTCTTGGAGGAGAAATCCATTAACGGCTATTAATCAAGTTTACTTAGGGAATAGCCACTGCTATTAATTGCATCAGTAGCATGGGATCTTCTTAGTGTTTGGATAATTGCCATGTTCTTGTGGCCTGGTTTGGCCTCTGTTGGAAATAGGATGCTGGGCTTGATGGAACCTTGGTCTGAACCAGCATGGCAATTTCTTATGTTCTTATGTTCTTAACCTGCCTGTTTATCTTTTTCCTGCCCCTGCCCCATAATTTGCTACCCTGCCATTTAATCCTAGATATGATGTCTGACCATATTATGGTTGTTCCCAGGGTCATCTCTATTATGGTCTATCAACTGCTTGGCTGAATGTACACCTAGATCATTGCCCCCCAAGTGGATAACTATCGCATCTGGCTATTGCAATGTGCTTAATCTGCTCCACAGATCCGCTAGCAATTGCTCACATTTAATTCCTGACCTTCCCATCCATTTCAGGCTGACACCCCTTGGTGCCAAGCCCAAATGCATGCCATATGGTCTTTCCTGCGCCCTCCTGCCCACTCAACGTATGAAGGAATGTCCTAGTAACCATGCTATCTTCCTTTGCCTCCACGGACCTGCCGCCACGGACCTTCCGGCTGTTCCGTAGCTTGAGCACTTTCTCAATCGGCAATCTCGATGTCATGGCCTGCGTATCTATCTCTATTCCCAAAAAGGACAAAATGGTCGCAGGGCCCTCTGTCTTCTCCTGTGCTAGGGGAACCCTGAACTCCTCTGCCATCTCTTGAAATGTCGATAGTGTTCGTGCACAGGTGTTCTTGTTGGCCGGTCCCACGAACAAAAAATCGTCTAGGTAGTAGACCACGTTGCCCTTTTTTGGAGTGCCCAATGTAGGAATGTGCTAATCATCTCGAAATAGGCACAAGATACGGAACATCCCATTTGTTGTGGAGCGCTAGGAGAGCGGTCCCACTTACCAAGTGGTGTGTGTTCTTGGGCCACGGCTTGACCTCAGAGGAACTCCGAAGAATTGCCGCGGTAGGCGAGGCATGCCCGAGCATGGGCTGGACGGGAGCCAGGCTGGACTGAAGACTGGAGATACTGACCCTCTTCCGGACCTGCACGCTTCGGAAGACCAACAATGCAATGATAGTCTTATGAACAGTCCTCCGACCGTTCCAAGCCCTTTCAGACCTGCTGCAGGGTACGGCAAGAAGCGGCAGGCCGGATGGAGGCCAGGGCAGCGAAGACCGGAACATGGAGATTCAGACGAGACTCAGGGATGAGGTACTTGGATGCACAGACGTAGACTTCAGGAACGAGGTACTAGGATGCACAGACAAGACTCAGGAATGAGGTAGTTGAATGCACAGACGAGACTCAGGAACAGACGTAGACTCAGGAACGAGGTACTTGGATGCACAGACGAGACTCGGGTATATGGACAGTGGCACGATCCCTCAGGGCGCCCTACTCAGCCAGTACTACCAGTCTGGTCACGGACCACCCTGTCCTACATCCACGGGAGTGGGACCAGCGCAGGAAGGGATGAGGTACTTGACTTTCAGAAGACTCGGGAGTGAGGTACAAGGCTTTCAGAAGACTCAGGAGCGAGGTACAAAGCTTGCATCATGAAGCGCCCTACTCAGCCCGCCCGTGGGGCTGGTCACGGACCATGACATGGCTTGCTTACAGAAGACTCAGGAACTAGGAACCAGGGGTTCAGGAGAGCAAGACAGAATCACGGACTTCAAGATCAGGAGAAGCAACATCGGGGCTGGGTCATAGACATCAGAAACAACATCTGGACTGGAACACGGATACTGGAACAGGAGACACAGGCACCAAGGTTTGAGGAACATTCATCATTAAAACCTTTCAGGTATCTGAAGGTCTGTGTCATACCTCCCCTGCACCTCCTCTCTTCCAGGGTGTACATATTCAGATCCTTCAGCAGCTCCTCATAAGTCTTCTGATAAAGATCCCACACCTGGAACAGCAGGTGAACATCAGGACTGGAACGTAGACAATAAGACAAGACGAGGAGCTCCAACGAAGAACAGGAAACACAGGACCTTGAAGAAGTGCTGGAACAAGGACGACTCCTGGAGCGAAGGACAGCAGTATCCCAGGAGTGACCAACTCCTTGCGAAGGCAGGAGAGAAGAAGGGCTGGCTGCAGTCAGAGCAGAGAGCTGCAGGCACCAGCAGGGACGGCCTCCCTGCCGGTCAAGGACCCAGGCTGAAGCAGGCACCAGCAGGGATGGCCTCCCTGCTGGCTGAAGACCCCGGGAGAGTTGCAGCATGTCGGGGGAGAGCCGGAGCGGCAGCGGAGGTTCCAGCCACACTGAAGAGCTCCCGGCAGCCCGACCCTGCCGCGCAGGACCGGAGGCAGCTGGAGAGGAGCCCGGCGACTGCGGCAGGTTCGCTGCGAAGAAGAAGATGTCAGCGGCCCGACTGGCCGCGTAAGGTGAGGAGCCTGCCCGCGCTCCTCGCGGGCAGGACCGCAACACTATTGGCATACATTTGTCGAAGTAGAAGCAACCGTTAAAGTAGTGGGAAACTGTTGGGATGCACTGGTAGCAATCTAAAAGTAGACTTTATGTCTGCATTGCCTTACCAGAGCAATTGCCACATCGAAGAACGCATATTGCACCTTACATGCTTCTTCCGGCAAATGATCATTCACAGACTTGCCCGGTGGATATGACAAGTTCTGTATTAGTCTTAACTCCCCCTGTTCTTTCTTTGACACTACTGCTAATGGTGACAACATCATATCCTGGAACGGCGGGTCTACAAATGGACCCGCCATTCTACCCATTTCAATTTCTTTATTGACCTTCCATCGCACTACGTCCGCGTGCCCTAACTGTGGAAAAGGAATTTCCTAAGCTTGCGCTCTTAATTTTCCCCTGAAAAGGTATGCTGAAACCATATTGGAAACCCTCCCTAAGCCTGGCAGCATCTGCTCATCTAGGGTATTCTGCCAGCCATTTGGTGATAGTTGCCAATTGCACAGGTGAAGGTGCCTTGCCGAAAGCGTTATTGCTTTCCTCTTCTGCTGAAAAACGGGCAGGCACCTCAGAAGCCTACTAAGAGGACCCGGAGACCTGCATAAGAAATGTAAAGACACAGGCGGCCTTTTTTGTGCAATTCTCTCTGCCGAGAGGAGCTGCAGCCCGATGGCCACGTGTTGGAGCCCCGTGCACACAGCAAAGGTGAAACCACTTCAAAGGCGGCCAAGGAGAGGACAGAGACCTGATCTGGGACCAGAAGGGTCGGAGAGGGGCCCAAGGACCTCCCCAGCACTCCTTCCCCGCAGCTACGAACTGTGAGATTTATGAACCATGAGTACAAACCCCTTTTCAGCATGGCTGGGGGAGGAGCAGGAAAAGCAGTGAAGAGAGCAAGGCATCAAGAGGGACAGAACCCAAGGAGCACAGGGAGAACCATCTCTGAGTCCAGGGGAGGGAGGAGAAAGAGCCGGAGGGAGGCAAAGACAAGAGAACAGGAGCCAAAAGGGAGCAGGAGCGGCCATCCGGAGACAGAAGGCGCAGAAAGGAAGGAGCGGAGGCAGGCATCAGCCGACGGAAGACAAAGACAGCACGAAGCAGCAAGGCAGCGGATGTGGGACAATAGGAACACAGCCTGAGGTGGGACAAGTCGGTCCACCGCAGTGGGGTTGGCCCATGTGGCCCATGATG
This sequence comes from Rhinatrema bivittatum, assembly GCF_901001135.1. Lineage (NCBI taxonomy): Eukaryota > Metazoa > Chordata > Amphibia > Gymnophiona > Rhinatrematidae > Rhinatrema > Rhinatrema bivittatum. The sequence continues at coordinate 364,504,314 of NC_042620.1, read as the reverse complement.
GGACCAGGGGCCATGCCCAGAACGGGACTGCTAGGCGCAACCACGAATGCGACCGGGCAAGGAGGACAGGAAGGCAACCAGTACAGTGCTGCCCCATGGCAAGCACCAATGTCATAGCCTTACCATCAGCAAATGTACCCACCATGGTGGCAAGTACCGCCGCCGTGGTATACTTCAGCGCCCGGAGGCATGGCTCCACCGAGTGACAGAGACAGTGGCACAGAGAAACCAAACGAGCCAGTGCAGACGGAGGAGAGGCAAACCAGTAAGGGCCGACAACCCAGAAGACGGGTCACTGCAAAGGGGAGCGACAGCGTCAAAACGGCATAGGAGATGGAAACCGGAGAAGGTAAAGTGACATAGTGAGGGCAAAGGTTATCGGCGCCATTTTGAATACCGGCAGCCAACAGCCTGAGGGCAGGAGATGGCTCTTTGACCCCCTGCTGGACCACCAGAGACTTTTGGTAAGTTTTGGGGGGGTCAGGAGGGTGGGGGGTTGTAGTTAATTAAATTTAAAGGGTTGGGATGGGGGTTTTTTTGGGAAACGAATATATATGTAACTAACAAACGGATCGGGGTCCCCCGAGAACAGATGCAATGGATTTGGCTCCCCACGAATACGAATACCAAATGGGACGAATCCGTCTCTGCTGCACATCCCTAATGGAGGCATTGATTTTAGAGGTTGGTGGGGGAAGCTGGTGGTGACCCATCCAACTTTTTTTTTTAATAGGATTTGGAAGGGTTTGTGGAATGGAGATGGGGGGCTTGGAATTGGGTTGACAGGCTAGCATGCCTCTTTGTTTTGTTTTTTTTTTGTTTGTTTTTTTAAGACTGTCACCATTTAACTGACTATATACATTTTTTTAAACATAGCTAGTTAAGCCTTAAGTTATCTGGCCAAACAAAGCTGGATAGCTTTAAACCTAATCAGCGATGTTTTCTGGTTAGGTTTAAAAGTTTTCTGGCTACAGTTAAATGGATAACGTTAATCCTTTATTTTCAGCACTGAATATCCTTGATAACGTGTCCAGTTAACTTTATCTCAATGTTTTAGGGGTCTTTTTTTGATTATTGGCTGAAATATGTTTTGCCTGTAATGACTACTGACACCTTAGATAGGCTTTAGTGATTACCACCTTTCAAAGGTTGACCAACACTTTATCTATATTAGTATTTCAGAAATAAAATATTTACTCAAGTTGTTTCATTTGCAAGTATCTTCTTGACCATCATGATGACAGCTGTGTGTACTGTCACAGTTATGCTCAGGGTTTGATTCCAAGACCTGATTTCCTGCGAAGTCAGTAGAGGCTGGGAAATTGCAGAGCCAGGATTAAGGCCCCTGAATTAAGAGAAAGAAGCCCCAGTCATCACACAGCAGCAACATGTAAAGGCGTAGGCATATCACGTTCCAAAGTGGCCTCACTCTTTGGGCTTCCACTGAAAACCGCTGCTGCAATGACTGGGTTATAGGAAAAGGAGGATAGTCTATATGAGGAAAAACTCACTAGGCATCTGCAGATGAAGGCACATGCATCTCAGTTTCGGACTTCCATCATTAATGGCAGGAAATGTGGATGAGAGAGGCCCTGACTCAACTGAAAACATTAGGGGTGGAGAGAAGTGAGCCAGATCAAAATAAAGGGAAAAAGGTAGACATCATCTTTAAACATTAAAAAGAAAAGTGAAAAAATAGCCATGTTTATGACCTGCTTCACTTAAGCCATTTTGACTTTGCCACTACTTTGTTCATTCAAAGCATCTCAAATTTAATTTAAACCAATAATAAACTAATGCCACCATTTTAGCCTAATCTCAAAGCAATTAAAAGCACACGGTCTATTAAATCTTGGTCAAGCCCATTAAAATTAATTGAGACCTCAGCCCTTTCCTGCATGCTTTCTTTAATGAGCCTAGAACAAATGATAATAAATCCACCCAACAAGATATGTTTCCCCGATTTGCAGTACTAATAGGCCTGCATTTTTTACTTAGCCCAAGTCAAAACCAATTGTGTGTTTCTATTTTTAGCTTTGATATTTATTCTTTTTGAAGCATTTACTTGCTAGGCTTAACAGACAAACGTAAGTACTTCATAGTTGATATTTTGATTATACTAAAGGAATCTGTGATTTAAAAAAAAGAATTTTAATAATCTTAAAGGTCAAATATATTTTTCTTTAAAAGAAAACCCAGTTAGAAAATTAAATGCTTTATTCATATTCAGCTAACTGTGGTCATAGCTGTGATCTGCTCCTAAGCTAGGGCAAAAGTGTACACTATTTAAATCTTATGTATATAAATCTTAAGTGATTTCATTAGAAAAGTTAATGGGTGAGCCGTCCCAGTTGCTCAGCTATGTAAAAGGGGACTTCAGTCCTGTTTGGGCCTTCTACTCTCCATAATGGTGCTTGGGATGCTGCGGAGAAAGTGTTCATAGCCTCTTGGGGGGGGGGGGGGAAGGAGTTGTGGTCATCGCTCAAGGGTGATCTCTAATGTTCATCTTCAAGACCCATGATTGCAGAGTTCTGAAATGAGCCCTGACCCAGGACTATTACTTCCGTAATCAGACTAGGTACATCAGGGGAGAAAGAGAATAGGAGAAGTTATGAATGAATGCTCATGGTACTGGTATTTCAGCCCTGCTTCCGATTTAAATGGAGCCACAAGTAGTAGCAGGAGGAAGCTGTAGGGCCAAAAAAAAAAAAATAGCCAGACAAGAGAATGGGCCAATAAAATGTAAACCTGGTAATAACTGTTAAACATAACTAAAAATGCAGCCCAACAAAGATTGAACTGAACATGTTCAGTAGTCACTGCAAATCAGCTTGATCCTTTCTTAATTCAATTTTTTTTTTACATTAATAAACCTGATGCTGTAATTCCCTGAGGGGGTCAGTTCACAAATATTTTTACTTCTAGAGTGTGTAAAATAATTAAAAAAAAAAATCCCAATTGCCTGTGCCACCTCTCTTGTTTTTACTATATATACTATCCTTCATTTTTGGGAACTTTCCAACAATGGGAGGTCCAAGGAGATGTGTTAAGAAACTGAGCAATGCAAAGTTCCTTCACCCAGAGGAGATGGAGGCAGTGTATCAAATGCTTTCACAGGAGTAATAGGAGTAACAGTAGTCCTGAGGCATCGTAAGGAACCCATAGCCTGAAGACAGATAGGCAAGGGCTTGGGTTTCTTTTCTTTTGGATCTGCTAGAGAGATTTGTAATATCTCTCTGGTAAGGGCTTAGGCCAGCTGGATAAAAAAGAACCCCTAGTTCATAGAGCCATACTTTCTTGTCAGGTGAAGTCTATTGCCAGCGAGTATGTTCTTCACTGGAGCCTGAAGGAAAGAAAAAGGCCTTAGTGGGGTCATGACATGGAAAAGTCTTTCATGGGACTGTACTCAAGTGACACAAGAGGTGAGTAACTTTCTGATTTTTTTTGTTGTACCTTGAATCATTTTGCTGATATTTCTGCTTATTTTCTAGATTCTGATTCTTTTTTTGCATAAGTACTAAATGTTCTTAGTGCATCAAGTTTTGTGTGGACTGTTTTTGGGATCCCTTGGTCACCACAGGCAATTCTGCTCCTCAAGGCATGACTCTGAGTTTTGATCTCAGAGGCTGCACTGAGTGGGCAGTGCTGCACAGCCTCTGAAGGTGACCTCCTTTCCAAAGGGGCAATTTTTAATCACAGCATTAAAGAAGATAGTCAAGGCATATAGGGAAAGGATTCTCCAGAGACATCACATTAATGTTCTCCATTCTACCCAAAGACATTCCTAAAAACATCCATTCACTTTGCATTTATCGCCAGCAGCCATCTTGCTTAAGACTAAAGTATGTCTGAGCTGCAGCTCTGTAGTTGCCATGCTGCTTTAATTACTTCCCACTGGAAATGTTTTTTGACAATTTATTTTTAGTGATGTGCAGGCCAAAGATTTTTGGTTCATTTTGGTGGGAATTTTCATTTCTTTCATTTTGTTTGTTTTCAGAAGTTTATGTGCATAGCGTCATAGATGCCCACACAAAAATCCCTTTGCAGAAGACCTGCAATCTAACTTTCAAAGGGAAATTGCCCATAGAGTTTCCTTTTATTATGTACTTTTCACCTGCTTTGAAGCAGGTCTAATGTACATGCATGAAAGTGTGCATGAGGATTTCAAAATTAAATCTTTGCATGTACATTCCCTCCACCAACCTAGCCCTGCTCTTTCTTCCCTGCAGGAAAAACTATGTATGCTGTTCACAGCACAGGTACTTCTACCCACAGTGGAAGTGAATAGCAATTTGTAAATGGCCTTGTTGCATGGATAACCAGGTGTTTACCACATAAGAAAACTGACTCTTTTGTAGCCCGATTTTTTTTTAATACTTTTTTCTTTTGAGTCTTAAACACATAAAGAAAATGATAGTCACACAATTTGGATTTTAGAAAAAGCAAAACACTAGCCTGCTTTTTAAAGGGAAGAAAGTTCCATGTCCCTTAAATAACTTTTGTATTTGTCACATCCTCCTTCCTTCTGGATCTTTGGTGGTCATCTTTCCCTTCTGCCATGGCCCTCTATCACTCCCCCCTATCTCTACTTCTGTCCAGCATGATCCTAGGGATTCTCTTCTTCTCTCCCCTGAAACTGCAATCCATTCTCACTCTCCTTAACCAAGTCAATCATAGATTCCTGTCCCCCTCCTTATCCTCCATTCAGGTCTCATTCCTGGCTTTTTCCCTGTCAGCCCCAGGACCATTTCCTCCTTTCTTCCTTTGAGCCATTCTACTCACTTTGTTGGAACAGCTTCTCTCTCGCTCTCACCAGTGGCAGTAGTGGGAAATGTGTGTCACTGGTGTGATAAAAGCAAGTTTGCTTACCGTAAACGATGTTTCTGTAGATAGCAGGATGAATTAGCCATGCTGTCATGGGATCTGTTAATCAGGCCCGGGAGGCGGAGCTTGTCAAAGCAAAGTACAGAGCTTTGCTCTCCGCGGCTGCGCGTGTGTTCCCGCGCAGGAAAGTAATGGAATCTCCTCAGTCTGTGATTAAGCTGTAGTGTAGTCGAAGACTAGGTGACTGCCAGGGAGGAGGGTGGGTCAGCATGGCTAATTCATCCTGCTATCTACGGAAACATCGTTTACGGTAAGCAAACTTACTTTTTCCCGTCGATAGCTTGGCTGAATTAGCCATGCTGTCATGGGAGTCCCAAGCTCCCGATCACATGATTTATGATATATGTGTTTGTACGTGATCTTTGACAGTGTGGCAGTCACCGTGTATTGGAGGATAGAGATTGCAGTACTGCTTGCCCTATCGTCGCATCAGTGGCTGCTTGCTGGTCAAGGCAGTAGTGAGATGTGAAGGTATGCAGTGATGACCATATAGCTGCCTTCCAAATGTCTATAGGTTGCACATTCTTCAGGTGTGCCAAGGAGGCTGCTACTGCTCTAACTTGGTGAGCTTTAGGAGTAGAATGTAATTGTAAATTCTGTTTGTCATAGCAGAATTTGATGCACTGCACTATCCAACTGGAGATGGTGCGTTTAGCCACTGGTAATCCAGGTGCCTTCGGGTCGAAGGAAACAAAGAGTTGAGAAACCCGAGAGTCCGAGTTTGTCCTTTCTTTCTAGTGTGTTAAAGCTCTTTTACAATCTAGTGTGTGCAGTAGTTTCTCCCTATCGTTTGCGTGCGGTTTTGGGAAAAAAGTTGGTAACTCCATTGTCTGATTGAGATGAAATGGGGTAACTACTTTCGGTAGGAAGGATGGGTGAGTTCAGAGAACTACCTTCTGGTGATGCAAGTATGGAGGATAATGGACCAAAGCCTGTAACTCACTAACTCTTCGTGCTGATGTTACTGCCACCAGGAATGCCACCTTCCATGTAAGGTACTTAATGTGCGCTGAGTCCATGGGTTCAAATGGGAACAGCATGAGCTGTTCTAAGATTATGTTGAGGTTCCATGGAACTGGAGGTTTGGATACCGGAGGACGAATGTGAGTTAACCCCTTCATGAAACGATTTAGTAATGGGTGATTGGATATAGGGGTATCATTGATTGGTCTATGATAGGCGCCTATGGCGCTGAGGTGAACTCTGATAGATGATGTTGCTAGACCAGCTACATATAGTGTATGAAGATAATCAATGAGCAATTCCGGTGAGCAGTCCAATGGTGGTACACCTTTGGAAGTGCACCAGGCAGAGTAGCGTTTCCATTTATAGCTATAATTTTTCCTGGTTGAGAGTTTCCTTGATTCTAACAAGATGAATTGTGCTGAAGTGGAAACTCCTTGTTCTGTCAGAAGGAGCCTCTCAATCTCCAAGCTGTCAAGTGAAGAGCTGAGTGTAGCGGGTGTAGAAGTGTCCCTTGATCTTGGCAGAGTCTTGTTGATTCGGTAATGGAATTGGATCCTTGATGGATAGCCAGAGAAGGAAACTGTACCATGGCTGCCTCGGCCAGGCCAGGGCTATGAGTATCAGTTGAGCTTTGTCCGCTATACACTTCTGAATTGTTCTTGTTATGAGAGGTATGGGAGGAAAGGCATACAGAAGGCCTGTCGTCCACAGAATGAGGAAGGCATCTTGAGCGATCCTGAATTGGCTTGGTCTTATTGAGCAGAATTTGGGAACCTGAGCATTGATCTCTGTTGCAAAGAGATCCATCGAAGGTGTCCCCCACTGCAGAAATATGTCTTTGGCTATTTCTGTATTGAGTGTCCATTCGTGGGGATGAAAGATGCGGCTTAGTCTGTCCACTCTTGTGTTCACAACTCCCGGTAGGTAAGTTGCTTGGAAATGTATGGAATTTTGGTGAGCGTGTTCGAAGATTTGCAGGGTCTCCTTGCAAAGGGACCATGAACCCGACCCTCCTTGTTTGTTGATGTAAAACATCGCTACTTGGTTGTCCGTGTAGATCATGACCCTGCGTCCTTTCAGGTGGTCTTGGAATACTTGTAATGCATTGTGAATCGCTCTGAGTTCCAATAAATTTATTTGCATATTTTGTTCCAAGATTGTCCATAATCCTTGCATTTCGTAAATCTTGAGGTGTGCACCCCAACCCTTGTGAGACGCATCTGTGGTTAGGACTGCGTTGTGAGGAGGGGGGCTGAACAATGCTCCTTTGGACAGGGTGGAGTCTAGGAGCCACCATGTTAAGAACATAAGAACATAAGAAAATGCCATACTGGGTCAGACCAAGGGTCCATCAAGCCCAGCATCCTGTTTCCAACAGTGGCCAATCCAGGCCATAAGAACCTGGCAAGTACCCAAAAACTAAGTCTATTCCATGTAACCATTGCTAATGGCAGTGGCTATTCTCTAAGTGAACCTAATAGCAGGTAATGGACTTCTCCTCCAAGAACTTATCCAATCCTTTTTTAAACACAGCTATACTACCTGCACGAACCACATTCTCTGGCAACAAATTCCAGAGTTTAATTGTGCGTTGAGTAAAAAAGAACTTTCTCCGATTAGTTTTAAATGTGCCCCATGCTAACTTCATGGAGTGTCCCCTAGTCCTTCTACTATCTGAAAGAGTAAATAACCGATTCACATCTACCCGTTCTAGACCTCTCATGATTTTAAACACCTCTATCATATCCCCCCTCAGTCGTCTCTTCTCCAAGCTGAAAAGTCCTAATCTCTTTAGTCTTTCCTCATAGGGGAGTTGTTCCATTCCCCTTATCATTTTGGTAGCCCTTCTCTGTACCTTCTCCATCGCAATTATATCTTTTTTGAGATGCGGCGACCAGAATTGTACACAGTATTCAAGGTGCGGTCTCACCATGGAGCGATACAGAGGCATTATGACATTTTCCGTTTTATTCATCATTCCTTTTCTAATAATTCCCAACATTCTGTTTGCTTTTTTGACTGCCGCAGCACACTGAACCGACGATTTCAATGTGTTATCCACTATGACACCTAGATCTCTTTCTTGGGTTGTAGCACCTAATATGGAACCCAACATCGTGTAATTATAGCATGGGTTATTTTTCCCTATATGCATCACCTTGCACTTTTCCACATTAAATTTCATCTGCCATTTGGATGCCCAATTTTCCAGTCTCACAAGGTCTTCCTGCAATTTATCACAATCTGCTTGTGATTTAACTACTCTGCACAATTTTGTGTCATCTGCAAATTTGATGTTAAATCTTTTCTCATTTCTGCGGTTAGTGATACCTGCTGCATCAATGGTTGTGAATGCTGTTTCCATTGGCGTTTTAATCCCCATTGCAGGCGTCTCATGTGTAGCCTGGTGTTGGGAACCGTGAAATTCGCCGCCGCCATGTGACCCAGGACTACCAAAACTTGTCTCGCTGACGGTCTCTGAGTAAGGTTCAATGTATGTAGAAGATGACAGAAGTGTGATATTCTGTCATCTGGGAGGTATGCTCTGTTGCACATAGTGTCCAGACGTGCACCTATGAACTGTAGTTGTTGTGTCGGTTGTAGGTGTGATTTCTGAAAATTGATCACCAACCCTAGTTCTTGTACACAGTGTATCACCTGATAGAGGTGATCCAGTTAGATGTTTGGAGTTGGTCCGAGTATGAGCCAATCATCCAGATATGGAAAGATGGTTATACCTTGTTTCCTGAGATGAGCCACCACCACTATCATGCATTTGGTGAATACCCTGGGTGCAGCCGAAAGTCCAAAGGGAAGAACTTTGTACTGGTAGTGTTGATGTCCGTAGCGAAAACATAGGTAACGCCACGAGGATGGATGGATTGGAATGTGTGTAAGCATCCTTCAGGTAGATGGAGCACATCCAATCGTTGGTTTGAATGAGAGGAAGAATTGACTTCAACGACACCATTTTGAATTTCTCCTTGGTGAGAAATTTGTTCAATTCCCTTAGGTCTAGTATGGGGGCGAAGGCCCCCCGATTTCTTGGGTATGAGGAAGTACGGGGAATAAAATGCTGCTGAACTGGAGTGTGGGTGAATTTGTCGAATTGCTTGTTGTTTGAAAAGCAAAGCAATTTCCTTGTGGATGGGAATTTCCTTGTGGATGGGAATTGTAAATCTTGAGTGTGGAAAGATGAGGCAATATGGGTTTTGTGACAAATTGGAGTTGGTAACCGTGACGTACTATCTCCAAAACCCATTGATCTGATGTTATTCTTTCCCAGGCTCCCAGGCAAGAACAAATTCTGCCTGGAGGAGCTTGATGTTGTGGTGGCGGCTGAGTTATTAAAAAGATGAAGTTGCTTTTGCTGTAGTAGTTGGCTGTTGTGCCTGCTGCCTCTGGTTACGTGGCTTACCTCTACGTTGATTTGATGTATTTTGTTGTTGAGCAGGATTCTGGTAGGAAGGGTATGGTTGGGTATGAAAAGATTGATAAGACCTATAGGGTCTTCTGGCATATGATTGCCTATGAGTAGATCCCATATAACGACATGCAGTTGAATAAATAGGATGTGATGTTAATGATTGTACTGCTAGAGCTTCTTCTTTCTATTTACTTACTGCGTCCTGGAATTTGTCTCCGAACAGGTTATCTCCTGTACATGGGAGGTTTGTTAGTTTCTCGTGCAAGTCTTCACGTATCGAACTTGAACGTAACCATGCCAGTCTGCGGGCTGCAATGGCTGTAGCTGATGCCCTGGCTGATGTTTCATGTGCTTTGTAGATTGACTTCAAAAGGTGTCGAGAACACTCTTCCATGTCATGAAGAGGCTGAGGTATCTGATCCGCCATTGATGAATGTATACCCTTCATAGCTTGCATGCACTCATAGAGGTATTGTACCATGTAGAATTGATGTTGCATAATTCGTGCAGTCAACATCGAGTTATGGTATATTTTTCTGCCAAACTCATCTAAATATTTGTTGTCTTTCCCTGGTGGGTAAGAGGAATGCGACTTTGTTTTCTTGAATCTTTGCATCGCAGACTCTACCACAATTGAAGCGTGAGGTAATTGTGGTAGAGTGTATAGAGATGCTTTCCTCATACGAAAATTTGTGTCTGTTTTCCTGGAAATGGCTGGAATTGCATAAGGCGTATCCCAGGACTTTTGTAATACTGAATGCAGGATCTCTTGTGGCGGAAGAGATGTTGGTTCCCCTGGAGTATCAACAATTTTTAGAAGACCTAGGGTTTCTGCTCTAGGGTCTGCTTCTTTTTGTACCTCTAGATGCAGTATTGTACCCAATTTTTCTAGGAATTTTGGGTATGTAAGGTCTTCCGGGGGGGAGTATGGTTCCTGCGGTTGTTCCTGCGGATCCGACAGAAATCCCGTAGATGATGATGGGGATGTTTGTATTGAAGGAGAATCAAAAGAAGTTTCCTGTGTATGAGTTGGTGAGGTTGATTGGTTTATTATTGGAGATGTCGGCGGTTCAACCGACGGCTCTCTATTAAGCTGTGTTTTGTGTTCCGGTGAACTGTCATTAGCAATGTTAGTCATTTTGAATGATGACTGAAGCATCTCATAAAACCCTGCGAAAGACTGAGACAATTGAAAAAATGCCTCTCTTGTATGAGGGGGCATTGTCATACGATCATCTTGTTCTTGTGAGACACCTGTTTTAGGGTGCATTGAGTTATTTTGAGGTGAAGTATTAGGTACCTGTCTGTCATCTTGTATTTTATTGAATGATATGTTCCTTGAATCTTCTGAATCTGTAGAAGTGGAAGAGGAAACAACCTGTATTACCTCTCTTTTTGAGAAGGTATTGGAAGGTAGTGTATGAGATGATTTAGAAGTTGAAGGACTTATTTCCCATGTAGCACTTCTCTTTGCCAATTTTTTATGGTAAGAGCATCATGAGTGCTTATGGTAATCTTTAGACGACAAGTTTGTATGACTTTTACTTGATGAAAGTTCTGTGGTATCAGCTCCAGAAGAAGAACTTTGTGAAGGAGAACATCGTTGTTTCAACTCATTCCTTAGTACCTGAGTTGAGTAGTTATGCCTTTTATGCGCAGATTTAGATCTATGCGCAGATTTAGATTTATGCGCGGATTTATTTTTATGCGCAGATGTAGATTTATGCGCTGATGGAGATTTATGCGCTGATGGAGATTTATGCGTGGATATATATTTGTGCGCGGCTGTAGAGTTGTGCGCGGATGGAGATTTATGCGCATATTTTTCAGATCCTGTGCGCGCAAGGGTTATCGGCGCCGATGTCTTCGACGCCGTGCGCATAGATGTTAGTGGAGTAGGCGCTGTACGCACAGATTTCAACGGCGCCGTGCACGTATGTGATCTGCGCGGTGGCTTCTTCTGCGCCGATCCCTCTTCCTGCGCCGATACTTTTTTAAGTGCAGACGGCGCCGTAGGCGCAGAAGGTGATGGCGCTGAGATTTCTGGCACCGATATGGTACGTTGCAGCTCTACAGGCACTGCGGATTTCTGAGAATCCATTGGTCTTCATCGTTTTGCATTCTCCTTACCTCCAAGAGTGGAGGATTGAGGATCTGACAATAAAGTTATCTTTTTTGATGGAGCCGATGAAGTTAATGGGCCAGGTGATGAATGAGCCTCCGATGGGTCCTTTGAGGCAAAAAGTTCCTGAAGCCTATAGGCCCTTTGTTTTAGTGCTGTAGGTGACATCTTAGAGCAAAAGTCACAATCTTCAGGATTGTGATCTGGTCCTAGACATCTGTAACATCGGTCGTGTCCGTTGGTGACCGACATTACTTTGCCGCAACAACAGGGTTTAAACCCCGATTTTGACATTTAATAATTTTTTTTTTTTTTTTACTGAGAACAGCTCCGCGTGCGATCCCGCTCGCGGAAAAAACAGACTGAGGAGATTCCGTTACTTTCCTGCACGGGAACACATGCGCAGCCGCAGAGAGCAAAGCTCTGTACTCTGCTTTGACAAGCTCCGCCTCCCGGGCCTGATTGACAGATCCCATGACAGCATGGCTAATTCAGCCCTGCTATCGACGGGAAACCCAGTTTTTCTCATTATACAGTAGAGACTGGAAATGTTCTGACAGCCACAGTTGGCCTTTCTCGTCTCCACATCCTCATGAAGCACAGCAATGGGGTTTACAATTGGCCCCTTCTTCCCCACCTCCACTAATTGTGGCAATGCAGCTTGAGGATTCTCATGGGTGTGAATGACCTCCTGTCCCTCCTCCTCCTCCTCCTAGTCTGCAGCAATGTGGTGTGAAGTTTTGGGGGCCATAATAGGCCTATGGCAGCAGCTCAGCTAATCACAGTTAGAAGCAGCCCACTCATTTTCTCACTAGCTAAACTTTCTGGCATCCTTTCTGGAGCACCCCCTGGGATGGTCTCACAGACCTCAGGTTGGGAACCACTGATAAGTGTGTGATTGATTGTAGCTGTCAACTTGTAGCTTCAGGCTGTGTCTTTAATCAGCTGAGCTATTTGTGATTTCTATGACTTTTATACAGCACTTGGCTTCATGTCATAGGCCCTGCTGGAGTTCCATCATACCTATGTAACTATCTTGGCAACATGTGAGGGATAAGACAGGGTCAAATGTAAAGCCAAGGATGGCAAGAAGGTACAAGCTATGCCAAGCTATACACTCTGTTGGCAGTCGTACATGAATGCTATGGCGAGACATGACTGTTTTGACTGGCAATCACTATGAATACATGAGGACAATCTCATCTCTTTGTTAAATGTATTTAGTGTCTACTTTGTCTACTACTATTAATTGCTTCTATTGCTCTAGGATTATGATGTTGCTTAACTAGGCCAAAGTGTTTTCTGTTACACACCAGTGAATAAAAAAAAGATACTAGTGACCAGCTAGAACCACTCTGCTGGGCTCTCTTATTATTTATTTATTTATTTATTTATTTATTTATTTATTTAACATTTCTTTTATACCGATGACTGTTTGCACATCGCATCGGTTTACAGTGAACAAAAACCATTGGGCATAGCCCTTACATATAACATATAACATAGTGAACTAGGCATTATATAAATAATTTTTGGGAGGAGCCCTTACATATAACAAACATCAATGGGTCGATGCTATGGGATTGAACTATAACAATAACTATTTACAAATCAGTGCACAGTACAAAATCAACAGGCATAAAGGCGGTCATACCAGGATATCCACTTCCATGCAAGTGGAAGGACTAGATGACAACAGGCAAAGTAGCTTTGTATAAAGGGTTGACAAAGCTGGCTGCCAGTCCATGTGGTCTCCCCGGCTTCTGCTGGGGAACATGGAGGATCCAGAGGTAGATCTGAAACAATGTCTAATGGGATGTAATAATGTAGAGCCAGATTTTGAAATACACAGCAAGCAAGCACTCTCTGCTATGCTGGGCGGGGCATATATTAAAGTTCCCCCTATTTTGGCCAAATAGCAAAATCTACTTTTGAGAACTCTGAAGGTGCATTTAATGACACAGCGGGTAGAACATAAGGCCTCATTGTACCCCTTCTCTACTAGTGTGTGAAGCCAGGACCTGCACCCATATCCCGAATCTCCTGTGGCAAAGAGGATGGCTGCATCAGTCACATCCCCATGGCTTTATTTCACTGCAAACCCACAGCATGCTATAAGACACTAGAAGCTAAGCTATAGCTTGATGTGAGCCCTAAAGCTATTTACAAACCCTAAGTCCATGCCACCTTTTTACTATATCACTATATGTAAGCTATAGTACTTTGTTATAGTGTGTCAGATCTTCATGAATGCAGAAATGCTTCTGAGGTTCATACAAAATGTGTACATGTCACTCACAAGCAATCAATCTCTACATGGTTTTAGAACTCCTATAACACTGAAGCTGTACATCTCAGCTCCTGCAATTCATTGCAGAAATACAACAACCTCGTGATATGATTGTTCATGTCCCTTGCTATTCTGTGCTACGTCCTCCAGAGGTACACTTTTGTTAGATACCCTGAATGGGGCTAAATGGCAATTACCACAGCTTCCATTGATCCCATGTACCTCTGTGATGGTGAAGACAAACTGTGGCTGTCTGAGCAGAAACACTGCAGACAGGATACCAATATGGGCACAGTTAGCTGAGGGCTGAAAGAGCACCATCAGGGCACATCTGACCTGGGAGTCCCTGCACTATGAGCTCAAAAAGGTTTGGGTAGACAAGTGACACTTCAACAGCTCCAAGAGTGGATTTGAACTTCCACTTGTTTTAAGCTGACCAGTTGAAAGTCTGTAGGGCTCGGTCACATACTGACCTTAGTGAAAAGTGCTTTGTATAGATACGTAACATGAAGAGGCCTCTACAGCATGGAGAGAAAACTGGGCCCTGGCATGATGGCTTGTTGACCGAATTATGCAAGTCACTTGTCATGTAACTGATATAGTCACATCCCTGACAGCCCCCTATGTCACTGCCATTGTCTGTCTGTAAACACATAGCTTGAAAGTGATGATAGAAAGAAGCACCATTGTTACTTATGAGCCAACAGTCACCGTAGAGACTTGTATTATTCAGATTGCCTAAGTATAAAGGAATCATGTGCAGTACCTGGTGACCACATCTAGGATGCGCAGTTGAGCGTCACAGACCACTTGCACATTGAGTAGAAAAGCTTTCTATTGCAGTAAATCTTTCCTGCCACACGGTAGGATGATAGCTATATGAGTGTGGTCAGTAGCTCCCACAACATTTTGAAAGTTGGCAATGGCATAAAAACCTCTCTTCAAGGTGACTTCCAGTTATGCTCTGAGCCATGCAGACGTATGTTGCTGAGCTCCCGTGGGGCCTACTCAAATTTGTTTGATTAAATCCTGTCACTGCTAACTAATTTTATTTGACATGATGAGTAAGGATTCCTCTCAAGGCTTCTTACCGGCATTTTGGGTGAAGAAGAGAACGAAGTCCTCCAAAAAATTGATGTGGGGTAAATTGTCAAAGTGGGATGGGGAGTGAAAGGTGCCCATACTTGAGGAATCTGAGATCCCTACTGCAACTGGGAATGGACCAGACAAGATCGAAGGCCTTTACCGCAAAAATCACCTCACGCCTTTATACCCAGTTGGGTGTAGTGGTAGATAAAATCACCCAGCTTGTGGACACTGTGTGGGATCATTTGGGACAACTTGAGGAGCCTGAGACCCGTATATCTGACCTGGAAGACTCACTGACATCGTTGAGTGTGAAGGTGGAAAAGATGGAGTGCCAGCAGGTCTTTGGGCTCCAGAAAATGGATGGCTTAGAAAACCGGTCGAGATGGAATATCATCTGAATAATAGGCTTCCCAGAAAAAAATGAGGGACATGACACTGTAGCATTTGTGGTGCATTGGCTCCCCAGGTACTCAACATCCTGAGTAAAGATGGTGCACTTAAAATTGATTGGGTGTATCAGATACCAGCATCCATGCCAGTTCAGAGATGCTCACCGAGGGCTTTGAAAGTGCACCTATACAACTTCCAACATAAGAACCACATACTTATTGCAGCCAGAGATGCTGGATCCTTGTCTCATTCAGGGCAAAGATAATGATCTTCACCGACTTATTGCCAGAGCTGCAGAAACAGCATCAGGCCTTTGTGACAGTGAAGCAGGAATTCGGCAATATGAGCCTACCCTACATGATGCTCTACCCTGCAAAACTCAAGGTTACCATCAATAATAAAGCAGTCATATGTTCAACCCTGCAACAAGTGGAATAGTTATTGGTCGAAGTGAAACACCACAACAACCAGCCGGCTGTGCAATGATCGATCCTGTGGACTTGTGACTTGGTTTCCGCCATTCTGCATTGCCCTTGGAAGGGAAGCGGGGAGATTCATTGAACTTTACTGGAGTTCGTTTTATTTATTTTTTTTTTCCAAGTTTCCCATGTTCTTGCTACCCATTTAAGGTTGCCCTGTTTCCTGATACTGTGGCTCCTGCCTTTTTCTGGCATTTATGCAGTAGAGGAGGACTGGAAGGTTCATCTGCACACTGCTCCCAGCATCCCCCGGGAGAAGAGTCCAGAGGTCACCGCAAGTGATCCAGGGATTGACTTCCATGCCCCAGCTTCCAGAGGCCCTGCACGGTTTGCAGTAGAGGAGGACAGGAAGGCTCATCTGCATACTGCTCCCAGCATCCCCCAGGAGAGGAGTCCAGAGGTCACCGCAAGCGATCCAGGGATTGACTTCCACACCCCAGCTTCCAGAGGCCTCGCACGGTTTGCAGTAGAGGAGGACCGGAAGGCTCATCTACATACTGCTCCCAGCATCCCCCGGGAGAGGAGTCCAGAGGTCACCGCAAGCGATCCAGGGATTGACTTCCACGCCCCAGCTTCCAGAGGCCCCGCACGGTTTGCAGTAGAGGAGATTAATTTAACCGTGGTTTAAGAGGATTGGTAAGTATAGTTTTCAGAAAATTTTGGGCTTATAAAAGTTTGGTGAAAGGTGAAATTAAGGGATATTTTCTTTAGAGTTTGTGTGTGTCTGAAGTAATAAGCAAGCCAGAGATAGTTAATTCTAGTGACTGTATTTCCCACCCACTCAACCCCTGATTTTTAGGCACAAGACACTTTCTCATTAAAAATCAATCAGGGTCTTATCTAAAACATAATATTGTTCCAGCCCTTATTGAAAGTTTATTCATCCCCTTGCAGGACACTAGCTGATAAATTACTAAATTCACCTGTAAATTTAAAGTACTCTCATTCCAACTCCCTTAGTATCCTAAACTTAACTAGGAACTCAATAATTCTAAGATGATGGCAGCAGTCTAGCAGCAAGAGGGTTGCTTTCCAGTCTTTTGCATTGAGTGTCACATGTATGATTTTTTACCCGCCGGTGAGAGATTGTATGTGTGCACTCGGTGCAAAGAGCTCCTGGCTCTCAGGGAACAAGTTCGATCTCTGGAGGCTAGAGTAGCAGACTTGGAGGAGCTGAGGGAGACAGAGAGGTACATTGACAAGACCTTCAGGGACATAGTAGCCAAGTCCCAAATCCATTCTGGCAGCCCCAGTGCTGCCTTGGATCAGAAAGGTCTCCCAGTAGGAGAACATCACCCTGGTGTAGCAGGAAGGGATCCTGTAGCAAGGACCTGCTCTCCAGGTGATGTATTGTCCTCTCGCACTGAGGACAAATCTCCCAGGGCTACTGCCCAGGAGGGAAGGGTTAGGCCGGCCATCATAGTTGGTGATTCGATTATTAGAAATGTAGATAGCAGGGTGGCTGGTGGACGTAAGGACCGCCTGATAACTTGCCTGCCTGGTGCGAAGGTGGCAGACCTTACATGTCACCTAGATAGGATTATAGACAGTGCTGGGGAGGAGCCGGCTGTCATGGTACATGTGGGCACCAACAACATAGGAAAATTTGGGAGAGAGGTTCTGGAAGCCAAATTTAGGATTTTAGGTAGGAAGCTGAAATCCAGAACCTCCAGGGTGGCATTCTCTGAAATGCTTCCTGTTCCACGTGCAGGTCCCCAGAGGCAGGCAGAGCTCCAGAGTTTCAATGCGTGGATGAGACAATGGTGCAGGGAAGAGGGATTCAGCTTTGTAAGGAACTGGGGAGACTTTTGGGGAAAGGAGAGACTTTTCCAAAAGGATGGACTCCACCTCAACCAGAGTGGAACCAAGCTGCTGGCACTAACTTTCAAAAAGGAGGTAGAGCAGCTTTTAAACTAGAACAAGGGGGAAAGCCGACAGTCACTCAGCAGTGCATGGTTCGGAGAAATGTATCCTTGAAGGATACTAATGAAACAGGAGAGTTAGGGCATCCCAACAGAGAGGTTCCATTAAAAGCAAACATAGTTCATATGCCTATATGTAAAAAATCACCAAAGCTAATGATTTCCGAATTATCCCAAACAACTGAAAAGCAGGTTGTTAAAACAAGCAAAAACCACACTTTGAAATGTCTGTATGCCAATGCCAGAAGTCTAAGAAGTAAGATGGGAGAGTTAGAGTATATAGCAGCAAATGATGAGATTGACATAATTGGCATCACAGAGACTTGGTGGAAGGAGGATAACCAATGGGACAGTGCTATATCAGGGTACAAATTATATCGCAATGATAGGGAGGATCAACCTGGTGGGGGTGTGGCCCTTTATGTCTGGGAGGGTATAGAGTCCAACAGGATAAAGATCATACAAGAGAGTAAATGCTCAGTAGAATCTATATGGGTAGAAATCCCATGTGTGTTGGGTAAGGGTATAGTGATAGGAGTATACTACCGTCTACCTGGACAAAATGGTCAGACAGATGATGAAATGCTAAGAGAAATCAGGGAAGCAAACCAATTTGGCAGTGCAATAATAATGGGAGATTTCAATTACCCCAATATTGACTGGTTAAATGTAACATCAGGACTTGCTAGAGACATAAAGTTCCTGGATTTATTTATTTATTTATTTAAAATTTTTATATACCGGCATTCATGTTGCAAACACATCATGCCGGTTTACATATAACAGGGGTGTACAGTGAACAATTCAATAACCTATTTGTGTAGAAGGAAGCAGTTACAAATAACAAGGTAATAGAACTGGGAGGAGAGAAGAAAAGGGAGAGAATAACATTAGGTATAGGTATTTACATTAGTAATAACATTTTTACATGTGGAAGTGGTAGAATCTGGCTGAATAGAATTAATCGGTGTCCGGGAGAGCTTTTTTAAACAGCCAGGTCTTGAGTCTCTTCCTGAAGGTTGGGAGGCTGGGCTCCTGTCTAAGGTCCGGTGGGATGGAGTTCCATAGAAGGGGGCCGGCTGTTGAAAAGGCCCGATCTCTCAAGGTAATGTGTTTGGTAGTTTTGGCTGGGGGCACTTGAAGAGATCCTCTGAGTGTGTCTCTTGTTGGTCTGGAGGAGTTATAAATTTGGAATGGGACTTGTAAGTCGAGTGGGGTGAGTTGATGGATGGTTTTGTATATTATGGAAAGAGATTTGTAGAGGATTCTAAAGTGAACAGGCAACCAGTGGAGATCTTTTAGGATTGGAGATATATGGTCCCTCCTCCTGGAGTTTGTCAGTAATCTTGCCGCAGCGTTTTGTAACATCTGGAGGGGTCTAGTATAGGAGGAAGGTAGGCCCAGAAGGATAGAGTTACAGTAATCGATCTTAGAAAAAATGATGGCTTGTAGAATGGTTCTGAAGTCCTGAGTGTGGAAGAGTGGTCTAATTCTTTTCAGAACTTGGAGTTTGTGGAAACAGTCCTTGGTGGTTCTGTTGATGGAAGCTTTAAGGTTCATCCGGTTATCAATTAATACTCCTAGATCTCTCACCTGTGTAGTAGTTGGGATAGTTGGAGGATTAGAGATGGCATTGTTATCTGGGGAGATGACAAGCAGTTCTGTTTTAGAGGAGTTTAAAACTAGGTTTAGGTTAGCCAGGAGATGTTTAATTTCGAAGAGGCAGTTTTCCCAGTGAACCAATGTTTTGTGTAGGATTCTTTAATGGGTATCACGATCTGGATGTCGTCTGCGTAGAGGAAATGTTTGAGGTTAAGGTTGGAGAGGAGTTGGCAGATAGGTAAAAGATAAATGTTAAAGAGTGTAGGTGACAGTGAGGAGCCCTGAGGGACTCCTATGGATGCGTCCATTCGTGAAGATTCTTTGTTCTGTATCTTAACCTTGAAGCCTCTGTTGGAGAGAAAAGATTTAAACCATGAGAGAGCGGTGCCTGAGATACCTATAGAAGCCAGAATGGAAGTGAGAATGGAATGATTGACCGTATCAAAGGCGGCTGATAGGTCCAGTAGAATTAAGAGGAAGGATTGGCCTTTGTCAAGGCCCATTAATATGAAGTCAGACATGGAGATGAGGAGGGATTCTGTGTTCAGTGATTTGCGAAATCCGTATTGTGATTGGAATAGGATTTTGTTTTCTTCTATGTATTCGGAGAGTTGAGTATTGACAACTTTTTCTAGAATCTTGGCTATGAATGGAAGATTGGCGATAGGACGGAAGTTGTTGGGGTCTTTAGGATCCAAGTTGGGTTTCTTGAGTAGAGGTTTGATGGAGGCCAATTTGAGGTCGTCAGGATATAGTCCTTGGGAGAGTGAGCAGTTTATGATGTCCGACAATGTTTTAGCGATGGAGTCAGGGATGGCCAGGAGCAGTTTGGTGGGGATAGTATCCAAAGGATGGGAGGAAGGTTTCATTCTTCTTATAAGAGTTTGTATCTCTAAGATAGAGATGGGTTCAAGTGTTTCCAGACCATTGTTGTTGAGGGATGACTGTTGAAGAGACTGGTAAAGAGCAGGGTCGGTGGGATTAGAAGGCAGATGAGTTAGAAGGCTGTTGACTTTGTTGTGAAAATGAAGAGCAAGTTCTTCAGCTTTGGATTGTGCTAGGTCGTTGGGAATCTCCTGTGGGATGATTTGGGTGAGATTGGATGTAATAAATGATTGCTTCATGGAGCAATTGGTTCAGGAACCAACAAGAGAGGGAGCTATTTTAGATTTAATTCTTAGTGGAATGCAAGATTTGGTGAGAGAAGTAATGGTGGTGGGGCCACTTGTGATCAAATTTAAACTAATAACTGGAAGGCGGGCAATAAGTAAATCTGCAGCTCTATCACTAAATTTTAAAAAGGGAAACTTTGATAAAATGAGGAAAATAGTTAGAAAAAAACTGAAAGGTGCAGCTGCAAATGTTAAAAGTGTTCAACAGGCTTGGACATTGTTTAAAAATACAATCCTAGAGGCACAGTCCATAGGTATACCGCGCATTAAGAAAGGTGGAAGGAAGGCAAAACGATTACCGTCATGGTTAAACGGTGAGGTAAAAGAGGCTATTTTAGCCAAAAAAACATCCTTCAAAAATTGGAAGAAGGATCCATCTGAAGAAAATAGGATAAAACATAAGCATTGTCAAGGTAAGTGTAAAACATTGATAAGACAGGGAAAGAGAGAATTTGAAATGAAGTTGGCCATAGAGGCAAAAACTCATAATAAAAACTTTTTTAAATATATCCAAAGCAAGAAACCTGTGAGGGAGTCAGTTGGACCATTAGATGACAGAGGGGTTAAAGGGGCTCTTAGGGAAGATAAGGCCATTGCAGAAAGACTAAATGAATTCTTTGCCTCCGTGTTTACTAATGAGGATGTTGGGGAGATACCAGTTCCAGAGATGGTTTTCAGGGGTGATGAGTTGGACGAACTGAAAGAAATCACTGTGAACCTGGAAGATGTAGTAGGCCAGATTGACAAACTAAAGAGTAGCAAATCACCTGGACCGGATGGTATGCATCCTAGGGTTCTGAAGGAACTCAAAAATGAAGTTTCTGATCTATTAAAATGTGTAACCTATCATTAAAATCATCCATTGTACCTGAAGACTGGAGGGTGGCCAATGTAACCCCAATATTTAAAAAAGGCTCCAGGGTTGATCCGGGTAACTATAGACCAGTGAGCCTGACTTCAGTCCCGGGAAAAATAGTGGAAACTATTCTCAAGATCAAAATCGTAGAGCATATAGAAAGACATGATTTAATGGGACACAGTCAACATGGATTTACCCAAGGGAATTCTTGCCTAACAAATCTGCTTCAGTTTTTTGAAGGGGTTAATAAACATGTGGATAAAGGTGAACCGGTAGATGTAGTGTATTTAGATTTTCAGAAGGCGTTTGACAAAGTCCCTCATGAGAGGCTTCTACGAAACCTAAAAAGTCATGGGATAGGCGGCAATGTCCTTTCGTGGATTACAAACTGGTTAAAAGACAGGAAACAGAGAGTAGGATTAAATGGTCAATTTTCTCAGTGGAAAAGGGTGAAAAGTGGAGTGCCTCAGGGATCTGTACTTGGACCGGTGCTTTCAATATATATATATAAATGATCTGGAAAGGAATACAATGAGTGAGGTTATCAAATTTGCGGATGATACAAAATTATTCAGAGTAGTTAAATCACAAGCAGACTGTGATACATTACAGGAGGACCTTGCAAGACTAGAAGATTGGGCATCCAAATGGCAGATGAAATTTAATGTGGACAAGTGCAAGGTGTTGCATATAGGGAAAAATAACCCTTGCTGTAGTTACACAATGTTAGGCTCCATATTAGGAGCTACCACCCAGGAAAAAGATCTAGGCATCATAGTGGATAATACTTTAAATCTTCGGCTCAGTGTGCTGCAGCAGTCAAAAAAGCAAATAGAATGTTAGGAATTATTAGGAAGGGAATGGTTAATAGAACGGAAAATGTCATAATGCTTCTGTATCGCTCCATGGTGAGACCGCACCTTGAATACTGTGTACAATTCTGGTTGCCGCATCTCAAAAAAGATATAGTTGCGATGGAGAAGGTACAGAGAAGGGCAACGAAAATGATAAAGGGGATGGAACAGCTCCCCTATGAGGAAAGGCTGAAGAGGTTAGGGCTGTTCAGCTTGGAGAAGAGACGGCTGAGGGGGGATATGATAGAGGTCTTTAAGATCATGAGAGGTCTTGAACGAGTAGATGTGACTCGGTTATTTACACTTTCGAATAATAGAAAGACTAGGGGGCATTCCATGAAGTTAGCAAGTAGCACATTTAAGACTAATTGGAGAAAATTATTTTTCACTCAACGCACAATAAAGCTCTGGAATTTGTTGCCAGATGATGTGGTTAGTGCAGTTAGTGTAGCTGGGTTCAAAAAAGGTTTGGATAAGTTCTTGGAGGAGAAGTCCATTAATGGCTATTAATCAATTATACTTAGGGAATAGCCACTGCTATTAATTGCATCAGTAGCATGGGTTCTTCTTAGTGTTTGGGTAATTGCCAGGTTCTTGTGGCCTGGTTTTGGCCTCTGTTGGAAACAGGATGCTGGGCTTGATGGACCCTTGGTCTGACCCAGCATGGCAATTTCTTATGTTCTTATGTTTGCTACTGATTGCTCACTAGGACCCTCTCTCCTATTTTTCATTAGTGTGCATTTTGTTTTTATTTTCATTTCTAGCACAGACTGAAAGAGCGGGTCCTGTTGCTATGGTCTCCTCGGCACGTTGCACTCAGGCTTTTACAATTCTTTTTTGGCTTGCTAATACACCTCACTGCAGAGTACTTGTTTTTGTTCGTTTCTCAAGTCATTGTTCTTTTTTTTTTTTTCCATGAGCTGCATGCTTGGCTTGTCGTGCTGAGGTTGCCATATGGTATTTGATTTGGTATTTGGAGTACTATTATGAGTCAGTACAGACCATTGCACTTTTTGATGCTTCACCATGGTCAATGGAGTGGTATGTTAGAGGTTTTTTGATAAGGGGGTGATGGGTTTTGGGGGTATGGGAGGTGGTAGCTTCTAGGCTGGTGCCCCAGTCTCAATTAGTTTCCCACTGGGGTGGGTTCCAGTTTTGTCTTTTGGGTTTGTTGGGTTACTTTCAAGGGTTTGGCAGTTTGAGAATATTTGTTTGATGGGTTTTTCTGGGGGGGGTTGTTGTTTTTCAGAATATCTTGTGGTGGCTAGAGGGGTTTCACTACTTTATACCTGGATCTTGGGGCTGTCGCACTCTATGGATTTCACTGCTAAACTGCCACTACACTCCTATACTTGGTTGCTTCCAAAGGCTTTCTAGCTGGAGGAGTTTCTTCCATGACCTCAATCTTTTTTCCATTAGTGAGCACTAAATCGCGTATAGCTCCCTCCTTTGTAGGCTCCATTACCATTTGTTTGAACAGAGCCCCTTGCAGGGCAATCACTATCTCTCTACTACTGTTAGATTCTGCAGAAGGGATTCTCCAGTCTACATCCGGCATATTAAAATCTCCAACAATCACCACATCTCCCTTCTTACCCATCTTTTGGATGTCTTCAACCAGATTTGTCTAGTATTTCCATCTGATTTGGAAGCCCCCCTTTTTTTTTTTTTAGGACGGCTCATAAAGCTTCTGCTTTGCCCCATCTTCCTTGCAGCTTGGATGCTTGGATGTTGTGTTTGACATAAAGAGCCATTCCTCCCCCTTTTCTGTCCTCTCTGTCCTTCCTTAAGTTATATCCCGGTATGGTAGTATCCCAATCATGTGAATCTGTGACAGCAACAATGTCCAAGTCCGCTTCCATCATTAGGGCTTGCAGGTCTGGGATTTTATTGCCCAAACTATGAGCTTTTGTGCTCATAGCTTTCCAGCTATTCTGGTACAGCTTAATGCTTTTCTTGGACTTTCTTTGTGACTTATTTAGCTGACTTTTGTAATCCACTTTGCCCTTTTTTATTGCATTTGTATTTGGGGGGTGACATTCTAATGTCCTACTGTCACCCCCATCATGTAGTTTGTACACTTTCTTGTATTTGTTGTGTTTCGCACTTAAGAATACATATGCATGTATGTTCTGGGGAAAAGATGCACATATCTTGTAATACGGGTGTACATGATACAAACAGGTTATAAATTATTATTGTACATCTACACATGGCCATAATACACACATCTATGAGGCCGTCCATAGCTGTTAGAAAGTTATCCTCCCTAAATTTATTTATCATGTCTACATTTGTTTTTGGTATAACCTTTCCTTTCAGCTGTATGGATTTTGTCTGTAACACAAAGGGAAACACAGTGGTAAGTACTGCATATCTCATACTATGGAGACAAACGTCATGGCTCTTAGACTTGACTGTTCCTTCCTATGTGGTACCCAAGGGCGTATTGCAGGAAATTATCAGCCTGGGGGATTTTTTTCAGAACCAGCCCGTGGGGTATCTGACTTCACCATGACTTCATCAAGAACAGGGTCTGGTATCATGTGTTTCAACAGCTCCCAAAAGCTCATCCCTTGAGAGGTACATCATGTCACCTGGAATTTGGCGAGAGAGGGAGCAATTTTAGATCTAATTTGGCGAGAGAGGGAGCAATTTTAGATCTAATTCTCAGTGGAGCACAGGACTTGGTGAGAGAGGTAACGGTGGTGGGGCCGCTTGGCAATAGTGATCATAATATGATCAAATTTGATTTAATGACTGGAAGAGGAACAGTGTTCAAATCCAAGGCTCTCGTGCTAAACTTTCAAAAGGGAAACTTTGCTAAAATGAGAAAAATTGTTAGAAAAAAACTGAAAGGAGCAGCTACAAAAGTAAAAAATGTCCAATAGGCGTGGTCATTGTTAAAAAAATACCATTCTAGAAGCCCCTATAATAGGGGCTGATGAGTAAAGGTGGCCGGCGCCATCTTTAAAGATGGCGCTGGCCATCCAGTGCTCCTACCATGTGACAGGGGCCAGCCAATGGCACGGATACCCTGTCACATGGTAAGGGCAAAGGGGCATCGGCGCCATTTATTTTTTTTTTAGAACAGCTGATGCCTGGGAACAGGAAATCTCTTCCCGAGGCCCCCCTGGATCTCTCCTCTCCCCGAGGCCCCCCTGGATCTCTCCCCAAGGCCCCCCTGGACCAACAGGTAATTTTAAAAGGTTTTGGGGGGGTGAGGAGGGGGGGTCAATTTAAAGGGTCGGGTGGGGTTTTTTTTTTAGCGGCGCGGACCTCCCTTAAAAACAAAGGGTCGGGAGGGTGGGGGGTTGATTTAAAGGGCGGGTGGGGGGGGTTTTTTAGCGGCGCGGGCCTCCCTTAAAAACAAAGGGTCGGGAGGGTGGGGTTTTTTTTAGCGGCGTGGGCCTCCCTTAAAAAAAAAAGGGTCGAGAGGGTGGGGGGTCGATTAAAGGGTCGGGTGGGTTTTTTTTTTAATCGGGTCATCGGCGCCATTTTAATTAGTGGTAGCCAAAATGGCGCCGATGGCCCGAGAGCGGGAGATCGCGCCGGGACCCCCCCCACTGGACCACCAGGTAACTTAACATTTGGGGGGGGGGGGGGTTCGGGAGGGTGGAGGAGGGTAAGGAATTGGTTTTAAAGGGTCGGGGTGGGTTTAGGGGTTGCTTTGGTGTGCCGGTTTTCCCGCCCTCCCCCAAATAATTCCCGTGTCCTATTTAACGATACAATACAAATGCCCCTGACGATAAATCGGGGGCATTTGTATTGTATCGTGCACTCTAACGATTTAGAACGATTTTAAAATTATCTGACGATAATTGTAATCGTTCAAAAATGATTCACATCCCTAATAATTACACAATGTTGGGTTCCATATTAGGTGCTACAACCCAAGAAAGAGATCTAGGCATGATAGTGGATAACACATTGAAATTGTCGATTCAGTGTGCTACGGCAGTCAAAAAAGCAAACAGAATGTTGGGAATTATTAGAAAGAGAATGGTGAATAAAACGGAAAATGTCATAATGCCTCTGTATCGCTCCATGGTGAGACCGCAACTTGAATACTGTGTACAATTCTTGTCGCCGCATCTAAAAAAAGATATAATTGCGATGGAGAAGGTACAGAGAAGGGCTACCAAAATGATAAGGGGAATGGAACAGCTCCCCTATGAGGAAAGACTAAAGAGGTTAGGACTTTTCAGCTTGGAGAAGAGACGGCTGAGGGGGGATATGATAGAGATGTTTAAAATTATGAGAGGTCTAGAACGGGTAGATGTGAATCGGTTATTTACTCTTTCGGATAGTAGAAAGACTAGGGGGCATTCCATGAAGTTAGCATAGGGCACATTTAAAACTAATCGGAGAAAGTTCTTTTTTACTCAATGCACAATTAAACTCTGGAATTTGTTGCCAGAGGATGTGGTTAGTGCAGTTAGTATAGCTGTGTTTAAAAAAGGATTGGATAAGTTCTTGGAGGAGAAGTCCATTACCTGCTATTAAGTTCACTTAGAGAATAGCCACTGCCATTAGCAATGGTAACATGAAATAGACTTAGTTTTGGGGTACTTGCCAGGTTCTTATGGCCTGGATTGGCTACTGTTGTAAACAGGATGCTGGGCTTGATGGACCCTTGGTCTGACCCAGTATGGCATTTTCTTATGTTCTTATGTTCTTATGTTGGCAAAACTGAGCTAAAAAATATTAACATAGATTTCCCAGTTTTCTAGACCAGGAGAGGTGCAATCTCCTTTCCATCCATGCAATGTATGTGGCTCCATCTCTTTTATATATATGTGTATATATATATATATATATATATATATATATATATATATATATATATATATATATATATATATATATATATATATAAATTGTGAAGGCTCACCGCCCGTGCTGCCTTGGGTGCCGCTCCGCTGCCTCCAGCTCAGGCCCCTCGCGAGTCCTGGATATCCCTGGAGTCCCTCAGTCACACAGGACTCGCTTGGTTCAGGTCTCCACAGGCCCTGGTTTTGCGGGGCATCTGGGTTCTCTTTGAATGGAGTGGGGTTGAAGCAGTCCCCCAACCCCCAAAGATAACACAGAGAGAAAGAAGTTCCTCAAAGCAATTTTATAAAGCAGAGTAGCTGAATCTGTTACATTGGCTCCGTCCCCTCAGGAGCTGAACAAATGACCCTGCCCCCGCTCTCCAGCAGTCTAACCCCTTGACACAGGTGCTGGAGCAAAGGCACTGTTTGAGCCCCCCCGGCTCTCCAGTTCACCAGCAAACCCCCTTAACACATGTGCTGGATATGAGGTACTGTTTGAGCCCCCCGGCTCTCCAGTTCACCCGCAAACACACCTGCCCTAACTTCCCTTAGGGTACAGGTTCTCTGTTTCCCTTTTCAGGCTAGGCTGTGCCCCTGAGACAGCTGGAGGATTCCTCTCCCCTGGAACCTACCTCCATTTCCTTCTCCTTTGCTTCCTGGCACTGGCTTTTTCTGGCCACTGCCGCTACCTAGGCACGCCCCCTTCCTCTAGCTCCCTAGGCTCACCTGTGTGACTCATTAGTCCAAGTCTGCCACCTGCTGTCCTCCAGGCTCTCCCTACAGGTCAGGTGGTGGTTCTAGGAACCTGGGATTTGTAGTTCTCGCCTTCACCTGCTCCCCCTGCTGGCTGGCTCTAGTATTACCAGCCGCCTTATGGAATCTTATCCATTCCTGCCTCCGGCAGCGCTGCACTCCATCACAAAATATATAGATATAGATATAGATATAGATATATAGCCTGGATTCCTGGTCTGATGTTAGTCACTTGCCAACCAATCAGCTCTTGAATTTATTGCCAAATAATGAGACAACCATGCTGCCAGCCAGTATCAGACACACATACAGTACACCTTCTGTTGCATTCAGTTTGTGGGTGTGTCTGAGCAACAAAGAGAATGTATGCGTTTGTGTCAGTCTTACACCCACACACACTATGACACAAAGTATGAGTGTGGATGGAGACAGCCATTGACCCAAATCAGCACAGTGCCAGATGGACTCCTGCTTTTCCACGTGGAGCCAGTGCAGTCAGGGCTGGTGTAAGAATATTTGGCACCATAGATGAGCCTTGCAGCCCCACCCTCCCCATGCACAATTAATATTTATGCATTTATAAATAATTTTACATGAAGGACATCCAAAGTCCAGTCTTCAGATATAAAAATATTACAACATGTATATTTTATTTACATGTGCTGCTGTAGTGCCAACTAGAAAACACTGCCAAAAACACACAGAACCCATATTTCTCCTCAAACTAAAAAGTCATTGAATAGGAGGTGTTGTCTTGATCTGGAATGGTAACTGCTTAAAAGACAAAGGAGGACTAAAAGGATAGTTTTCTCAGTGGAGAAAAGGTGAATCATGACGTGCCCCAAAGATCTATCCTGGGACCAGTGCTGTTCAACTATTTATTAGTGATCTAGAAAGGGGAGTGAAGTGAACCAATTTGCAGATTAACACAAATATTCAGGATAATTAAACAGGCTGATTATAAGGAACTACAAGACTGGAGAATTGGGCATCTAAATGGCAGATGAACTTTAATATAGACAGAAGCAAAACCAATGCACATAAGGAAAAATAACCCTAACTAACCCCTAGTTCGTGTTATTTGAAAGGGTAAATAGTTGTTCCTTTTTTACCTGTTCTACTCCACTCACAATTTTGTAGTCCTCAATCATATCCTCCTTCAATTCTTTGTTTTTCACTCTATGCACAATCAAGTTATAGAATTCACTGCCTGAAGATGGGATCATGACAGCAAGCATAACTAAATTTTAGAAAGAGTTCATGGAAGAAAAGTCCATAATTATTAACCAGGTGATTCAGAGACCACCATTTGTCATAGGGAGGTAGCAGCAAGAAACTGAATCTTTTAGGGAAAGGCCACTATTCATGGACCTTTGGTCTGAGCCAGCAGGGCACTTCTTATGTTCTTATGGCATTAAAGCCTATTTTCACACTTGCTGGGTATGGGGCTAGACCTTAGAAAGCCTTGGGTAAACTGAATTACAATTACAAAACAGTAAATCTCCACTCCAAAACAGCACTAACTGCTGGCATGCAAACAGTTACAGCCATACATATAAAAAGGCAACACAGTAAATATTACCCCAGACTCTAAATCACTGATACACCTCCTTCTGGGAGACTAAAACAAGTCAAGCTGTTATAGATCCCTATAGATCCCTAAGGAAAAACTACATGCTAGCAGAATACTTCACCTCGGTTACATGTGCAGTGTTGCGGTTCTGGCCGCGAGCACCGCGGCCAGGCCCTTACCTCTGGGCTCCCGGACCTGCTCCCGCATCCAGAGGCCTGGTTTGCGGCCTGTTTGGCGTCGTCCCCGCTGGGGCTGCGCCACTGCGAGGTCTCCCATGGATGCTCGGTGCCTAGGCGCGTGCGCGCGCCACTTGGGCGCTTTTCTAGGTCGTTTCCTGCCAGTGGTGACTCCACCCAACTCCTGACATCAGATGACGCGGCCTTGATAAGCCGGCCACGGCTATCCAGTCTTTGCCTTGCAACGGGTTAGCCTCCTGGTTTCCTGTTGCGCTGTGCTCCGGAGTAACTTGCTTTGCTTCGTCGCTCCATTCCTGCTACAGTACCTGCTTGGTCCCTGCCTGCCTGCTACAGTACCTGCTTGGTTCCTGCTTGCTTGCTACAGTACCTGCTTGGTTCCTGCTTGCCTGCTATAGTACCTGCTTGGTTCCAGTACCTGAATCCTGCTACAGTTCTTGCCTGGTTCCAGAACCCGAGCCCAGGTACAGTATTGCTACTGTCCTAGTCTGGTTCCAGTTACCTGTCCTGATCCACAACTCTCCTAAGTCTCAGCGGCCGGGCCCCTACGAGCTCCTCCCGGGGGGGCTTCGGCTTCCAGGGTGAAGCCACCTAAGTCCCAGCAGTTGGGCTCCTCCGGGGGGAGTACCAGCTTCCAGGGTGAAGAGCATCTACGTCCTGCCTGAACATCTGCCTCCCGGCCTGCTATTCATTAGAGACATTGACCACCTTTCCCAGTCTCCAGCAGGTCGGCCCAAGGGTCCACTAAACAGAGACTCCCATAACATGCAGAACACAAACAGACCTTCATACACAGAATTAAAAGCCCATAAGGTATAAACAGAAACGTGCAGACAAAAACTGAATGGGAAACCACAACAAGCCAGTGCAACAATAGGAAAACAGAATCACTATCTTTCCTCATAAAATATCAGAAAAAATATAACCAACCATATTGAAAAAAAGAATATTTCAAAACAGTTGACAAATGAACATCCAATAATTGGAAACTAATACAATATTTTAAAACGGTAGACACATTTAATAACATCTAATTTAAATAATGATTAAAAATCCCACACTCTTTATATTTGGGAACATTTGATTCCTATCACCCTGAGATTGTCATGGATCAGGCAGGCACTGGGGTGTACACAAACTGTTCTCTCTTATATACACACACACTCTCTAATACACATGTTCATTCTAATACATACTCTGCCTTATGCTCCCTCACAAACATACGCTCTCACACATTCTCACTGACTCACACATGCACTCACATGCACTCTCACATATGCTCAATGATACACAGGTTGGAAGGCCCAGATGCTCAAAATTCACAGCCACTCACACACTCAGTGACTCACTCTCACTTTGCCTGTGAATAAGTTTAAAAAATATATTTTACTTACTTTTACATTGGTGGTCAGGGGGTATTCAGGCAGGGCTCCAAAAGAACAGGCGCCCTGTTACTGCAGCAGGTAGCGATCCCTATGGGTAGGGGCAGGTTGGAAGGCCCAGATGCTGGCAGGGGGGCACTGGGAACAGCAGGAAGTGATCAACCCCTAGCGAGGTAGTCCCAGGAGCTGAGACTCGAGACCAAGTGAGGCAAGCCAGGCATGAGGGAGGCAGCCGGAGGAAAGAAGAGAAGCAAGCGCAGACCCATGTAGGCACCTTATTGCTGCCGTCGTCTCGTGAATCCAAAAAATGAGAGCCTCGGATCTGAAAAAGAAAAACAAAACTGCTGCGGGGCCTGCCAGTGGCCCCCAGTTGAGCAGCTCCCACGCTTCGGCCCCGTTGGCCTAGGCCCCTGCAGCAACTGTCTGCAGTTCCACCAGCAGCTCACAGCAGATCAGTGGCGACAGCATGGAAGGCAGAGGCAAGCTGTGGGAAGAAGCAGCCAGAGTAGTTCCTGCTGCTGTGGTACTGCATGGGGGAGGAGTGCAAGGAGCACAACCAGGACCGTGCTGCCTCTGAGCTGAAAATGAAAAGGCAGCCTGAGCAGAAGGAAGAGCTCCTATGGGATGGTGTTAAGCACAGCGAGTCCACAGGCATGGAGCCACCGTGACCAACACCTACCACGTGATTAGGCTAACTGGCCCACCAGGGCATGCCCGAAGCCCCGACAGGCCAATCTGCCCCTGGTGGTACCCCATGAATTGCACCAAAAGGTTTGAGCCATGCCACAGTGAATTTCAATGCCTTGTTGTCTCCGTTTTGGACAAAGTAAACATTCTATAGCAGATGCCTTTGTCAACCAGTCTACTTGTGAATTACATGCTAAATGAATTGTCAGATTCAGATATTTAAAAGAATTCAGTTTACCGCTTCACAGCCCTCAGCTGTGTTAGTTAGCAAAGCTTACTTTGGCTTCTGATTTCCAAACCAATATTCTCTTGTCTCCTTGAATGCATTATTCATAAAAAGATTGACATGGCATAATGATAGAAACTGTATTACATTAGAGTTTCAGTATTAAAGATAAACAACATGAACAGAACGGAAAGCATATGGCATTCCTTGCTTGTGATGCCAGTGGATGAGTAATACATTTGATATTATGGCCCATTTTGGAAGTTTTAGAACTTCAAAGCAGTTGCCCTATTTTGCATATTATAACCAAAATGGTGCAGTCTAATTTGGCTGATTCATGATGCTATGACTAATATTTATTGGAGCTATGCATCTGAGGGTACATTTTCAATGTCATCTAAAAGTATGAATGCACTTTGCAACCTACACAAACCATTCTGATCTTCAAATATAAAAATACCCACATAGTTTGCAATTAAAGATCTGATCGTAATGCAGCTAAAAATCTAACAGGTGACTTTTCAAAGGATTTATGCATGGAAATGTAACATACTATGGTTGCAATTTTCAAAAAGCCATTTACCCACGTTTAAGTGCACTTAACGTGGGTAAAAATCTATTGTCTGTTTCATGGCATGTGTAGTGGCAAGTTTTCAAAAGCCCACTTAAGTGCATTTACATGTATACAATCCCTTTTTAAGCATGTAAATGCTTTTGAAAATCAGACCTTAAGCAGGTAATCTAGGTCATCTGAAAAGAGGGCTTAAAGTATCCACATTGTCTATGACTGTAAAGTTAATATACATGCATAGTTTTCTCCCAGGTTATATCCCCAGGAATGCCCCTTTTTACTACGTGTGTTAAGGATATTAATTCAACTTAAATATCTGGGCATTTATTTTCATACTGATCCCAGCGACACTGTCACACAATGTGAAGCAACGATCCTGCAACAACTTAGGGGCGCCACTCTTAAATGGTCTCCTCTCCATTTAACATGGTGGGGAAGACTGGAAACTATTAAAATGGTCTTAGCCCCAAAGATCACATATATTCTCGCTATGGTCCCTATTTTTTTCTCAGCTGATTTCTACTCATATGTTGATCGATTGCTAACTACCTTCCTCTGGAACCACAAGACTCCGAGGATAGCTTTACGAAAATTGAAGGCCGCCAAGCAACATGGGGGGGTAAACTTTCCTGATTTCTATAGATATCACCAAGCTTTTATTTTGCAGTCTGGTTTCTTTTATTTTTCCCATTTTATCCCTATTGGGCATCTCCCGAGATGGTTGGGGCTTGAAACCACGTTGATTTCCCCGCTGCCTATATACTTATTCCCCGGTGTTATTTTACCTTCTCGTCTGGCTTCCAATCCCATTTTACGTTCTCTACATAGAGCACTAGGGGAATTGGAAAATTTCCGCCCTTCCTCCACGTTTTCGTGGAAGTCTTCGAAGTTTGGTCCACTTTGGGGAAACTCCTTGCTCCGTATTGATACACGTCCCATTTTTTGGCCAATTTGGAATGAGGTGGAAATCTGGTCACTCTCAGATGTTTTTGACAATAGCGGATACTGCTCCTTCTCAGTATTGCAGGATTGTTTCTCTCTCTCTAGGTCACAATTTTACTCCTGGTTACAACTCCGAGATGTGCTTCACGCTGTTTGTGGAAAGACTGTACACCCCGATAAGTCCCCTTTTTTGCTTGATGTCTATCAGGAATATGGGCCTAGGGGTAATTTGGCTTCTCACCTTTACAAGCTGATCTCTCGGCTGTCTCATAAGCCTTCTCGTTCCCTGCTATCCACAATCTGGGCTGAGGAACTGTCTACTCAGATTTCTTCTGAGTGTTGGGTATATGTTTGGAATGTTATGATGCGCATCTCATTATCCTCTAGCCTTACCCAGTCTATGTTTTTTGTGTTACATAGAGACCTGTGGACCCCTTGGAAGCTTCACAGGGCTGGAGTTCTTCCATCGCATAATTGTTGGTCATGTGCTGGCCCTAATGCCACATTACAGCATATGTTATTTTCGTGTCCTTATACATTTCAATTTTGGACAAAAGTATGGAAGATAGTGACTGAGATTCTCCAGTTCACTGAGCCTCTGTCCTACTCCGTCACTATTCTGAAAGGTGCCCACCCTTCCATATCCCTTTCAGCACCTCAATGTAAATTACTAGATTTCCTTCTTACAATTGCCCAACATAACATTCTATCCAATTGGAAACGCAGCGATCTACTCTCTGAAAATCTGTGGTGGAATTCTGTATGTTTATATGTGAAATATGAAAAGGCCATGGCTATAAAGTTCCGGAGGCTCGCAGCCTGGTCACAGGTGTGGAAACCGTTAGACATTTACTTACAATTGCATCCTTAACATAACTATGTTCTTTGCACTACTCCTGCCTGTCTACACACACAATTCTTTACTCGACAGCTTACCCTTTCTCTCTATTGTATACCTCGAGTCTTTTTCTCCTCATTACTTTCTTCCTTTCTTTTCTTTTCCACTATTTCTTGCTATTTTCTTTTTCTTTTCTTCGTTTTTCTCCCTCCCTCACCTGCTCTCTTGTCTTATAGTTTCTTAATGCTAATCTGTCAGGATATTGTATTTGTATTATGGATGTGCATACATGCTTATGAATGTAGCTCTGATGTTAGATTCACTGACTGATCTGTATTCTATGAGAGCATTGTTCTGCTTTCTTCTGTTATTTTGATAAAAATTAATAAAAGATTTCAACAAAAAAAAAAAAAAGGATATTAATTCATTTAAAATGAATGGATATTCTTAACTGAAATGGCTCAGTTTCATTTTGGTTCATTTTAATGAAAATGAATGCATGGTGGCTCTGAAAAACCAGAAACGTTTTGGATTTGTTCATTTTTGGAAAATTGTGCACACTATTTGAAGATAGCATTCGCTATTTGAAACAGTATGTGCTATTTGCAAATAGTATGTTTCCCAAAATGAATTTAAAAAACAAAAGAGAAAACAAAGCAGAACTGTTCAGTTCGGAGTTAAGAGTCTGCTTGGAATTAGCAATCTGTTATTTAGGAGAGTTGTGAGACCGGTGGCAGATGACCACGCCCCCGGAGAAAGATCCTGAGAGGGACCACTGGTCAGGCTCAGAGTTAGGAGACAGACACACACTAGTTCTTTTATTAGACAGTATACTGAACCAACAGAGGTGGCAGTAGTGAGCTGGAATGCCCAGCTGGGCTATAGTCCCTCAGATACTGGAACAGCGATCCCTGGAGGCTGAGCTGTAGAGAAACTGAAATATAGTGAGTAGGCAGGGTATGCAGAGTTCATGTACTGAACCAGATGATAACACTCACACAATGTCTCATAGAAGCCCAGGAGCTGGAATGTATAGGCCCTCGAGGAGCGAGTACCTGGTTCCAGGGAAAGCTCTGAGAGAGCGATGACAACTCACTGATGTAGTTGGCAGTGATGACTTCCAGGCAGAAGAGAGTACCGAGTAAGTCTGGGAACGAGGGCCTTCGAGGAGCGAGTACCGGTTCCAGACTGTCACCTGAAAAACAAAGGAGAGAGAGAGGCCCCCGAGGAGCGGGTACCCCTAGTAAGTCCAAGGAGGCAGAGTAGCTTAGATAGAGTAACCCTTGCTAACTTGATGTGTTAGCAAATTCTTATATATCCGTCTCGGGTGATGTCATCTTTGGGGGATGCCCCCGAGGTTCGCGCCATCGCCGATACTTCAGTTGGGGGCCGCGCTGCATGCGCGCCCTTAGGCCTCCAGGAAACAAGGCGGATTGCAGCATCTAGCAAGTCCAGGGACGCCGGAGGACTTTGGCAGAAGAACGCCGCGGCAGCCAATCTTCCCGCAGACGAAGAGGGAGGCTCCAAAGAGTTAATGAGGGTGGAGAGAGGGTGTCGGGAACTGACGGACAACAACAAAATGAAATCTGAGCAAAAACGGCCTGAAAATGATTAAAATGAACCAAAATGAAAATATTTACTGCACACATCTGTAATGTATCTTGTGAAGCTATTTGCTTACTTTCAGTTGGCTAAAAATCCACTAAGGTGGATTTATTTATGTATTGATTACCTGAATTTCTATTAGCCATTCTACATATATAATCTTGTTTTTACACATGTAGATCCAGCTAAGC
Source organism: Rhinatrema bivittatum (assembly GCF_901001135.1). Taxonomy (NCBI): domain Eukaryota; kingdom Metazoa; phylum Chordata; class Amphibia; order Gymnophiona; family Rhinatrematidae; genus Rhinatrema; species Rhinatrema bivittatum. The sequence continues at coordinate 364,468,482 of NC_042620.1, read as the reverse complement.
TCCTTGTGGTATTACTGTTCTTTCAAAAGTACATGCGAGGCACCAAATGTTCACGTAAGTGGGCTTTGGAGATCTTTGCTAGTATTTTATAAACTATGTGGCATAAGTTTGTAATGCAGGAAAACACATACTTTATCTACCCATTATACAATGGGTAGATAAAGTATGCTGCGCCGGCCTGCCTACCTGCCCTTCGGCCCAGGATCCTCCGGCCCTTCGGACTGCCGACAGACCGCCTTCACCGCCGAGCCTCCGACCTGACCCAGACCCCAGACCACGCAGACATGGCCCCGACGTCCCAACGTTCCTCTCCCTGAGCTCTGACCGCCTCCTGCCTCCACCAGCCAATAGCAGGTCAGAGCTGCGCTGACATCAGCACCTGGGAGGGGGGAAGGAAGGCCCTTTAAATTTGGGCTCCATCCCATGGCCTGATCTTTTCTGCCGTGCTGGCCTGCCTACCTGCCCTTCGGCCCAGGATCCTCTGGCCCTTCGGACCGCCTGCACCGCCGAGCCTCCGATCTGACCCAGACCCCGGACCACGCGGACACGGGCCTGACGCCCCGACGTTCCTCTCCCTGAGCTCTGACCGTCTCCTGCCTCCACCAGCCAATAGCAGGTCAGAGCTGTGCTGACATCAGCGCCTGGGAGGGGGGAAGGAAGGCCCTTTAAATTTGGGCTCCATACCGCGGCGTCGCGCGCACGAAGGAGTGCGACCTAAGGGGCCTGCCCCTTGGTGTGCCCCTTAGTGTGACCTTCATCCTTCAGAGCCTCTCAGAAGCGTTGATCAATTGGACATCACCCCAGATATCCTCACTGCAAACTCTTCGTTCACCCTTCTCCGTCCATCTCAAGAATTACAAACTTAAAAGACCTACAACTAGTGAGAGCGCCCATCTCCTCGTATATCTTCAAATCGCCAGCTCAAGGATAAGAGACTCAGCTATCCTCCTCGGTCGGGCTCTAGCCTCCTTCCCAGCAGAAACTAAACGCTTCAATTCGGCTATACAGAAATCATTTCAGACGTAACAGCTTCCACTTCCTTGCTGCCATCCCGCCCCGACAACTTGTCTGGATTTAAACTTAAACAGCTTCCTCCTCCCCCCACAAACTCGGCTGCTCTCCAGCTTCCATTATGCTTTCCTTTCCCATCCCCACTATTAAGAACCTATACAATAACAGAAGAAAGTACAGCACCCTCCCCCCCTCCTCCCAACATAGTAGATTGCTACCTATAATGACTTCCCCCCTCACTCAATTTTTAGGGCTCTCTCTCTTCTCGTTAACACTCTTCAACGCCCAATCCCTCTCAAAAAAAACCCTATTTACTCAATGACTACCTTCTGGACTCACAACCGGACATATGCGCAATTACAGAAACGTGGTTGAAACCCATTGACATAGCTTTAATCAATCAACTACCACTTCAGTTCTATGACATTTTTTCTGTTCCCAGACCTAAAAAAAGAGGGGGTGGCCTGCTCTTAGCAGCAAAAAAAGAACTAAGATTAACTCTCCTGAATACCAAACATGTCTCTAGACTCGAAATAGCCTTCCTCAAATCTAAACAACTTCAAATCTGCCTAATCTATGCCCCTCCGGGTATACTTGAGGCAGATCCATCTCAACTCATCGAACTCATTGCTAAACACATGGACTCAGAAGACCCTGCTATCATTCTGGGAGACTTCAATTTACATGTAGACTCTTTACCCCTCTCCTCCAATTGCGATACCTTACTTTCCTTCCTCAAGGCCATGGGATTCCAACAAATTATCAATAGCCCCACTCACAAAGTTGGTCATACTCTGGATCTCCTCTTCACAAACTCAGCCCTTTCCCCAACTTCCCCTCCTCGATGCTCCCCAATACCGTGGTCAGACCATTATTTGATCACATCTGATCTCTACATCCCGGCCAATTCAGCCCTCCCATCACCCAAAACTACTATCCATTTCAGAAAATCCTGCTCTTCGGAAGACCTCAGCTCCTGCCTCAACTCTGAACTTGCGAACATCGACCTTACCGACACAAACTCAGCCCTCACCTCCTGGTTTAGCATTACCAACAAGGTGGCAGATCATCTATGCCCTCAGTAGGGATGTGAATCATTTTTTGACGATTTAAAATATCGTCCGATATATTTTAAATCGTCAAAAATTGTTAGGGCCACGATACAATACCAATTCCCCCGATTTATCATTAAAAAATCGTAAATCGGGGGAAGGGGGAGGGCAGGTAAACCGGCACACTAAAACCCCCTAAAACCCACCCCCGACCCTTTAAATTAAATCCCCCACCCTCCCGAACCCCCCCCCCAAATGCTTTAAATTACCTGGGGATCCAGCGGTGGTCCAGAACGGCAGCGGTCCGGAACGGCCCCCTCAATTGAATCCTTTTGTCTTCAGCCGGCGCCATTTTGCAAAATGGCCGCCGCAAAATGGCGGCGGCCATAGACAAAAATGATTCGACGCAGGAGGTTGTTCCGGACCCCCGCTGGACTTTTGGCAAGTCTTGTGGGGGTCAGGAGGCCCCCCCAAGCTGGCCAAAAGTTTCTGGGAGTCCAGCGGGGTTCAGGAAGCGATTTCTTGCCGCGAATCGTTTTCCGTACGGAAAATGGCGCCGGCAGGAGATCGACTGCAGGAGGTCGTTCAGCAGGGGTTCTGGACCGCCGCTGAACGACCTCCTGAAGACAAAAGGATTCAATTGAGGGGGCCATTCCGGACCGCCGCCGTTCTGGACCACCGCTGGATCCCCAGGTAATTTAAAGCATTTGGGGGGGGTTCGGGAGGGTTCGGGAGGGTGGGGGATTTAATTTAAAGGGTCGGGGGTGGGTTTTAGGGGGTTGGCTCACGATTTTAACGATTTTTCACGATAGTTTACACACCCAAACGGCAACAATACGATTCCCTCCCCCTCCCAGCCGAAATCGATCGTTAAGACGATCGAGGACACGATTCACATCTCTAGCCCTCAGAAGGAAAAAGAGTTAAATCTCTCCCTCAAGAACAAAAAACCTTGGTTCACACCAGAACTAAAGAACCTCAAACTAGAACTACGACATAAAGAACACCAGTGGCGCAAGAATCCCTCCACAGCCACCTCATCAGCCTACAAATCAGCTATGCACAACTACAGAAATACAACCCTCCAACCCTCGCAAAATCCAAGGCCCTGTTCTCTTATGTCAAGGATCTTACACAGCCAGCCTCCCCCACCATCCCAGATGACCTAGCCCAATCCAAATCTTCAGAACTGGCTATCTTCTTTCAGAAAACATCTTAAACCTTCTAGCCCCGCTCGCCGCTTCAAAGACACAACTACCTCCTCCTCATTCCTCTATCTTCACCCAGAAAGCAAACTTCAATTTGTTGTGCTCCGCGGCCATGGCGCCCCATGACCGCGGCCCCCTACCTGTTCTCGCGGTGCCACAGGAGCCCCGGGGGAGGGCTCCGACTTGGGTCATCGTGCCCGTGCGGCCTCCGGCGCTGCCCGTTGCAGGGGAAGCCATCCTGCTTCCCCCCAGCGGCGTCTCCCCTCCATGGGAGAAATCCAAAATGGCTGCCGCCATTCTTCAGCTCGAGGACACGCCCCCTCCACAGAATTAAAGGGACCCATCCCTCTAAATGGTCTCACCTGTTCTCTATCAGCCAGGTCAGAGGAAGTATAAAAGGCAACTTCCTCTGCTCATCCAGTGACTTGGCAACGTCCTTCCTTGCTGTCTAGTCTGCTTGCTTTGGTGAGTTCCCTGCGCTTGGACTCCGGTTCCTGTTCCGTCTTGGTGTTCCTGGTTCCTGACCGGCTTGGCTTCGGTGATTCTATGGTTCCTGACTTCGGATTGGCTTATGGTGAATCTCTGGTTCCTGACTTCGGATTGGTTTACGGTGATTCTCTGGTTCCTGACTTTGGATTAGCAAGCGGTGATTCTCTGGTCACGACTTTGGACTGGTGAGTGACGACCCTCTGGCACTCGACCTAGGACTCCTTCAAGACTCCGTCTCCAAGGGCCCACCTAAGTCCCAGCAGCCTGGGTCCCTACGGGCTCCTCCTGGGGAGACCGCGGACTTCCAGGGCGAAGCTCCAGTTGGCCTTTGCACCGTTGCTCTGACCTCCCTAGGTCCACCTAAGTCCCAGCAGTCAGGTCCCTACGGGCTCCTCCCAGGGGGACCGCAGACCACCAGTGGTGAAGACACAGCGCCTTATCTCGTCTCTTCATCCCCTCCGTGTTTGCCTCAGTCTCCAGTGCCAAGAGTCAGCTGGTCCTACCTCCTGTTCTGCCTCGCCACCCGACGAGAGAACCTATGGACCCCCCGAAAGGTATACCATCCTCTCGCCGGCCAAGGGTCCACACGCCTGAACATAACAGATTGCCAAGTCCATGGACCCGGCGGAGGTATCTACCCGCCAGGCCATTCCTGGGATGGCCCAGCGTCTGAAAGAACAACAACAGACCCTCAACACCCTGGTCTCTGCGGTACAGGGCCTGACCCAATGCCTGGAAGCACTAGGGCCTATGAATCCCGCGCTTCCGTCTCCGCCTGGGGCGCAAGGAGGTCGCCCTGCCCAACCCCACTCTGTCCAGGCCTCCGGAAGCGACCAGGGGCAAGTTACTCCCACACAACTCCCGGCGCCCTCTTGATACGCCGGAGATGCAAAGTTGTGTCGAGGATTCCTCAGCCAGTGCCAGGTTCGCTTCTCCTTACTGCCGGCGCAGTTTCCCAGTGACCTGGTCAAGACCAGCTACATCATGTCCCTGCTCGACGGGAAGCCCCTAATCTGGGCCTCTCACCTATGGGAAAGAAGTGATCCGATCTTTAGAGACTTGACCCAGTTCCTGTCTGTGTTTCGGCAGATGTTCGACAAACCCATCCGCAAGTCCACTGCGGTCTCCGAACTGCTCCAGTTGCGGCAGGGCACCCGCACTGTGGCCAAGTATGCCACAGAATTCTGCACCCTGGTCGCGGAGCTGAATTGGAGAGAGGACTGCCTGCATGGTATCTTCCTGGAGGGCCTAGCATCGCGCCTCCAAAATGAGTTGGCGGCGAAGGAACTCCCCGACGATCTTGACGGCATGATTAAGTTGGCCAATCGTGTAGATCGTAGCATGAGGTTTCGCATCCCGGTGACTAAAGCAGCAAGAAGGCCCTCTCCTCCGTACAAGAGTGCCCCTGAAGTCCCTCGGGCACCTGCCGACGAACCCATGGAGTTGGGTCCCCGGAAAGTATCTCCGCAGGAGCGGCGGCAGCGCACAAAGGAGGGACTCTGCTTTTAATGTGGCATGGCGGGCCACCGAGTAGCCACCTGTCCAGAGTGACCGGAAAACTCTCGGGCCTAGGACCTGGAGGAGGTCTCTTCCTGGGCCGTACCACACCTGCACCTCCACTAACTGCCAGTGTCACTAACCACGACCGAAGGAGACTTCCACACTTTAGCTTTAGTGGACTCCGGCGCCGGCGGCAATTTTATAATGAAAGGCCTGGTGGAACACCTAAAGATCCCACAAGTCCGCCTTCCTGTCCCCATGGTCATCTCTTCGATCCAGGGGAAGCCCCTCCCAGAACAAGTGACACTCACCACGATTCCTGTCCAGCTCAGAGTTGGGGCCCTGCACCAGGAACAAATCTCGTTTTACGTCCTGGAATATTCCATCCATCCGATTGTTCTAGGACTTCCGTGGCTCCAGGATCATGAGCCCCAGTTTCACTGGAAGACACTGCAGCTGGCTCGTTGGGGACCGAATTGCCATAGCAAATGTCTCCACTCCATGGTGCCAGCATCTTGTTCCATAGCCTCCACCAGTCTCCCAGGTCTACCGGCTCCTTATGCCGCATACACGGACATCTTCTCTAAACAAAAGGCCGAAGTACTGCCACCACACCGATCCTTCGACTGCGCATCAATCTTCTCCCAGGGACAGAGCCCCCTCGAGGACGCACCTATGCCCTTTCTCTGGCCAAGACGCAGGCCATGAGGGAGTATATTGAGGAAAATCTGAAGAGAGGATTTATCCGGAAATCCCAGTCCCCCACAGGAGCGGGGGTTCTTCTTCGTTGCCAAGAAGGACGGGAGTCTGCGCCCGTGCATTGATTATAGAGGCCTGAATGCTATAACGGTCAAGGACCGATATCCGCTACCCCTCATTTCGGAACTCTTCAACCGCTTGCAAGGAGCACAGATCTTCTCCAAGCTTGACCTCCGGGGAGTTTACAACTTGATCCGCATCAAAGAGGGCGATGAGTGGAAGACGGCCTTCAATACCCGAGACGGCCACCGTGAATATTTGGTAATGCCGTTCGGGCTCTGCAATGCTCCTGCAGTGTTTCAGAACACTATGAATGAAATACTACGCAACCTCTTGTACCGATGTGTGGTTGTATACCTGGATGACATACTGATATTTTCAGATACCTTGTCCGCTCACCGCCAGCACATCATTCAAGTACTACAGCGTCTTAGAGAAAACAAACTGTATGCGAAGCTGGAAAAGTGCCTTTTCGAACAGGAATCCCTTCCCTTTCTGGGATATATAGTCTCCAAAGAAGGATTTTGCATGGACCCACAGAAACTGAAGGCCATTCGGGAATGGCCGCAGCCGTCAGGTCTCAAGGCACTCCAGAGGTTTCTGGGGTTTGCTAATTATTACCGATCTTTTATCCCGCATTATGCAACCATCGTTGCCCCGATGACGGCCCTGACCCGGAAAGGCGCGAACCCCAAAAAATGCCTCCTGCGGCAGAAGCCGCCTTTCGTCGCCTCAAGGAGGCATTCTTGTTACAGCCATGCCTTCGACATCCAGATCCGCAGTGGCCGTTTGTCATCGAGGTAGACGCATCTTCAGAAGGCGTTGGCACCGTTCTGAGCCAGACCTCTGCAAGGCACAAACTACGCCCATGTGCCTTCCTCTCCTGCCAATTCTCCCTGGCCGAACGGAACTACGCCATAGGAAATAAGGAACTCTTGGCGATAAAGGTAGCCTTGGAAGAATGGTGGCCGTGGCTAGAGGGGGCACAGCACTAATTTACGGTCTATATGGACCAAAAAAACTTAGAGTACCTGCAGAGGGCTCAACGACTTAATCCATGGCAGGCTCGTTGGGCTCTATTCTTCACGAGGTTCAACTTTGTCCTCTGCTATAGACCCGCCGGGAAAAATGTCAAGGTCGATGCCTTATCACGCGTCTTTGAATCTACAGAAGGTACGGAGGAACCACGCTTCATCATTGACCCGTCTCGGGTCCTCCTGTCTGCCACCACTACCATCCCTCCAGGGAAGACCTTGGTCCTTCAGCACCTGCGCAAAAACATCCTCGCTTGGGCCCACAACTCCCTTTGCTCGGGCTACCCTGGACAAACCCGGACTTTACAAAACCTGCGCCAATACTATTGGTGGCCTAAACTCAACCGGGATGTTCGGGCCTACGTGGAGTCCTGCCAGGTATGTGCTCGGCGCAAGAAAATCCATGGAGTGACCCCAGGTATAATCCAGCCGCTACCAGCGCCCGCGGAGCCATGGACTCATGTGGCCACCAACTTCATGGTCGACCTACCATTGTCCAGTGGCAATACAGTTATCTGGGTGGTAGTGGACCGTTTTAGTAAAATGGCACATTTCGTGCCCCTTCCAGGGCTGCCGACTGCTCCTCAGTTGGCCCAACTCTTCATGCAGCATATCTTTCGCTTGCATGGTCTGCCTAAAAGTATCCTGTCCGATAGGGGACCTCAGTTCACCACCCGCTTTTGGAGGGCCCTGTGCCAAAAGTTCGACGTCACCTTGGACTATACTTCAGGCTATCACCCTCAGACCAATGGTCTCGTGGAAAGGACCAACCAGACGTTAAAGCAGTTCCTCCGTATCTATGTCAATGAAAAGCAAGATGACTGGGCTAGCTTGTTACCATGGGCCGAATTCGCCCTTAACTCCCACCTCTCCGCGGCTACGGGATCTTCCCCGTTCCAAATTGTGTATGGGAAACAGCCACGCCCGCCTCTGCCCGTGCCCATTACAGTGCCTTCCCCGATAGCTCAGCTCTCTGCAGAAGAACTACATCGCCTGTGGGTGTCCACACAACGCGCCCTGATCAAGGCCAGTCAGGCGGAAAAGAGGAATGCGGACCAACGGAGAAGACCATATCCACCTCTTAGACCGGGCCAAAAGGTCTGGCTAAGGACCCAATTCATCCATTTGAAGCTGCCATCATCGCGACTGGCCCCACGATTCATTGGACCATTTCCCATCATCAGGCAGGTAGGAGCAGTCTCGTATCAACTTCGTCTCCCCCCCCCCACCCCCCGTCTCTCAAGATTCACAAGTCGTTCCACGTCTCCCTACTGAAGCCTCTGGTATTATCATGGCCTTCCAGCACGCCTCCGACTCTGCAACCCTTTGCCTCTGAAGATGACCTCACTTATCAAGTCTGAGAGGTCCTAGATGTGAGGAAACACAGGAAGAAATGGGAATACCTGATAGCATGGGAAAGCTTCGGCCACAAGGAGAATTCCTGGGAACCACTGGCTAACATCCTGGACCGGAATTTGCTGGAGCAGTTCCACAGGGACCATCCGGCTAAACCCAGGCCTCCAGGGAGATGCCCTAAAGAGGGGGGTACTATTGTGCTCCGCGGCCATGGCGCCCCATGACCGCGGCCCCCTACCTGTTCTTGCGGTGCCACAGGAGCCCCGGGGGAGGGCTCCGACTCGGGCCATCGAGCCCGCACAGCCTCCGGCACTGCCTGTTGCAGGGGAAGCCGTCCTGCTTCCCCCCAGCGGCGTCTCCCCTCCGCGGGAGAAATCCAAAATGGCCACCACCATGCTTCAGCTCAAGGCCTCGCCCCCTCCACAGAATTAAAGGGACCCATCCCTCTAAATGGTCTCACCTGTTCTCTATCAGCCAGGGCAGAGGAGGTATAAAAGGAAACTTCCTCTGCTCATCCAGTGACTTGGCAACATCCTTCCTCGCTGTCTAGTCTGCTTGCTTCGGTGAGTTCCCTGTGATTGGACTCCGGTTCCTGTTCCGTCTTGGTGTTCCTGGTTCCTGACTTCGGATTGGCTTATGGTGATTCTCTGGTTCCTGACTTCGGATTGGCTTACGGTAATTCTCTGGTGCACGACTTCGGACTGGTGAGCGACGACCCTCTGGCACTCGACCTAGGACTCCTTCAAGACTCCGTCTCCAAGGGCCCACCTAAGTCCCAGCGGCCCGGGTCCCTATGGGCTCCTCCTGGGGGGAAAGTGGGCTTCCAGGGCAAAGCTCCAGTTGGCCTTTGCACCATTGCTTTGGACTTCCTAGGTCCACCTAAGTCCCAGCGGTCGAGTCCCTACGGGCTCCTCCCGGGGGGACCGCAGACCACCAGTGGTGAAGACACAGCGCCTTATCTTGTCTCTTCATCACCTCCATGTTTGCCTCAGTCTCCAGTGCCAAGAGTCAGCTGGTCCTGCCTCCTGTTCTGCCTCGCCACCCGACGAGAGAACCTACGGACCCCCCAAAAGGTATACCATCCTCTCGCCTGCCAAGAGTCCACACGCCTGAACATAACACAATTCATTCGAATACACTTCTTCCCTCGAAATAGAAAATTTACTAAGAAAGATGAAACCTACCTATCATCCAACTGATTCCATCCCTTCAAAACTACTGCTCAACATTCCTAATACAATTGCTAAGCCACTCACTGAAATTATTAACTGCTCTATATCTCAAGGCTCAGTTCCAGATTCTCTCAAACTTGCCTCCATTAAACTTCTGCTAAGGAAGCCTAACCTAAATCCAACTGACCCGGCAAACTTTCGACCCATAGCCAACCTTCCTTTCATCGCCAAACTCTTGGAGAAAATTGTCAATAGCTTTCTGAATACCTTGAGGAACACAAAATCCTCTCCGAAGCTCAGTTTGGTTTCTGCAAATCACTGAACACCGAATCCCTTGTAATCTCTCTCTCTGATAACATACTCCTAGGCCTCGATAAAAAAACAACATACCTTTTGGCCCTACTCGATATCTCAGCGGCATTCGACACCGTGAATCACTCCATCCTAATAAAAAGTATCTCTGACATAGGCATCTCAGGAACTGTCCTCAACTGGTTTAAGTACTTCCTCTGCAACAGGAAATTCAAGGTCAGAATAAACAACAAGGAATCTCAACCTATTAGTTCAACACTTGGAGTCCCACAGGGGTCATCGCTCTCCCCTACACTTTTCAATATCTACCTCCTCCCCCTCAGCCAACTTCTCTCACATCTAAAAATTACTCACTTTATCTATGCGGACCACGTCCATATTCTTATTCCAGTTACCGAATCTCTGTCAAAAACCCTCAACTTCCGGAACAGTTGTATACATTCCATCAACTGCCTATTATCCAGCCTAAACTTAGATCTTAACACTTCTAAAACTGAACTCTTACTCATCTCGCAGAACGACAATAATCCAGCCCTCAGCAACCTACTTGCTCCTCACTCGACCTCCATCACCCATGTGAGGGACCTCGGAGTCACGCTCGACAACAGGCTGAATCTCAAAACATTTATCAACAATACAACAAAGGAAAGTTTCTACAAACTGCAAATTCTAAAAAAGCTTAAACCCCTCCTGCACACTTATGACTTCCACGCGGTCCTTCAAGCGATCATATTCTCTAAAATTGACTACTGCAATTCTCTCCTACTCGGCCTTCTTCTTCCACCACAAAACCCTTACAGATGCTACAGAACTCTACTGCAAGGATTCTGACGAATACCAAAAGAAGTGAACATATTTCTCCAGTTCTAAAAAGTTTACACTGGCTCCCCGTCAAATTCAGAATTATTCACAAAGCTATAATGCTGATCCACAAGTCTATCCACATGCAAACCCCACTTGATTTAAGCTTCCCTCTTCAACTTCACACGTCCACCAGACCTATAAGATCAGCATACAAAGGCTCACTCTATGCACCCCCCGCCAAGACCGCACTCAGAAAACGTGCCCTCTCCACAGCAGGACCCACACAATGGAATTCTCTACCACCTGACCTATGCCAAGAAACTTGCCAAAAGACGTTCAAGAAAAAGCTTAAGACTTGGCTCTTCAGCCAAGCGTTTCCCTGAAGAACTGAAGTATGCCATCAGACTCTTTACACCTCACCACATTATTTAACACAATTATCGTTGTTGTTAACTTAATGTTACTACTCATTCTCCACCTCTACCCTTGTTTGCGACTCTCACTAGAGTTGTCTTTTTTTCCAGGTTAAAGTCCCCTTGTTTATTGTACTTTCCAACTGTATTTATATATAAACCGACATGATATGATTTTTCATGAGCATCGGTATATAAAAGCGCATAAATAAATAAATAAATAAATAAATGCACATGCATATTATGGGCCGGATTTTAAAAAGGTTACACGTACCGGGCCTAAAGCCCCGGGACACATAAGTCCTGGGGCTTGCAAAAAGGGGAGGGGGTGGGACATGGGCGGTCCGGGGGCAGGTCCAGAGGCTCCAGGCACAGCATCTATTTGCCACTGTGCTTGGGATCGCACGCCAGCAGTCACTGAAGTAAGTTTGGAAACGAGAGAAAAAGGTAAGGGAAGGTGGGGTGTAGGGAAGTTCCCTACGATTTTGAAACGGCCTAGGAGGAAATGGGGGAAAGCAGCGTGGCTCAGAGCGGGCTCGGCGCACACAAGGTGCACAATTGTGCACCCCCTTGTGCGCACCAACCCCCAATTTTATAACATGCGCGTGCCTGCACGCGCATGTTATAAAATCGGGCGTATATGTGTGCGCGCCAGGTAGTGCACACATGTACACCTGCGCACAACCTTTTAAAATCTACCCTTATATGTGCATAATTGAGAATGTGTGTAACAATTCTGAATTAAATGTGGAGGACAATATTTTACATAGCATGAACATACTCCACTTATGAAAATACTTGCTTGTGTACATACCTGGAATCATCAAGCAGGTATAAACGTTTATGGAAAAGTTCAGCAATATATGCACATGTACCATTTACAAAATTGCAACTTGTGTGTGTGCTTTTGAGCCCCACTCCAGAATGTCCATAAAACACCCTTTCTCCTATTGTTGTTTACACATGGCACCACATTTACGCGTGTCCTCTCAAAGTTTATAAAGTAGCATATGTGCATGTACTTAAAGGGGAATTTTCAAACGTTGTGCGTGCAAAAATTATCACTTGCGTGCATAAAATATATACACTAGTACATGCTATTTTAAAAACCACAACATTCACATGTAAATCAGGGTCCTTGAGCAAGTTTGCATGTGAAAAATAGAGGCAGGCCAGGGGCATTTCAGGGAGAGGCCAACATTTACTCAGATAAGTTGCTATTTTGCAAACTGCCAAAGTGATGTGCATAAGTCTTTTACTTGGGTATATTTATTTCTGCTCAGTATCTGGCTTAAGTGATCATAAACATCTTAAAAGTTAAAAAAAATAAATGATTGGGCGAAATGGAGGATTTCAGGTTGAAGCCTAGGAGGGTCTTTGTGAGCTGAAGATGAACTGGGTAAACTGGTAGACTAATTGGTAAAACTGGCTATTTCATTATCACACCTATGCTATAAAATCATCTGACTTAGATGTGTAAAACTGACAGAGGGGGTAAAAGCATCTAGTATGAATAAAATCTACTCAGATATCTAAAATCTAAAGAACAAATATGTGGTTATATCAACTGCACACAGTTATCTGGCTAAATATCACCTTTGCTGCTATTAGATGAACAAATTTGAACTTATCTAGATAAGCAGAAGCACTTATCTGGTTATATTCTGATTTATCCAGCTAAATAGCAGTAGGTGCTACATAAGTGGATATGTCTGAAAAGAAATACTTGTCCCTCCAAATAGACCTTTTCAGACTTATCCAACTAAGCACCACTACTTATCCGGATAAATTGGCTCTTCCGTGACTCTTGGTTTTTAAATTTTTGTATGCGCATATGTACTCGTATTTTATAAACTGCACATATCGAGTTCAATATTCAAAAGACATTTAGATGACTAACTGAAAATGTATCTATCTAGATAGCTACCCGGCGATATTCATTGCTGTATGCAGCTAAATTCCAGCTGTACAATGAGTTATGCGGCTAGAATTTATCTGAATATATCGGTGGCGTTCCATGGGAGGGTGGGAGATGTTTCCGGGTAGAACAGAGTTAGCTGTATAAGTTATACAGCTAGCTATGACTTTAAGATAGCCGAGTATATTCAGCAACATGACCACGCTGTTGAATATACCCTGCTAGTTAGCCGGATATGTTTATCCGGCTAACTAGCTGAGCTGCACAGCAGCTGAAAATAGACCCCATTGTTACCATGCAAGTTATAACAGTAGCAATTTTGTGTCCATATACATATGTAAATTGGAGTACTCAAGTAGTTTTGAAATTATCCTTATACTACTTGTATATATGCTAAGTTTACATGCACAACCCCTACATTGCTCTTTGAAAATTATGCCCAGTAAATACTTTTAAGCTTTATCCTCAGATTTACCATTAATCAGACACAATATTCATGCTTTTTCCAGTTGAATATTTTAGCATTTATTGAATTAGTTACAAAAAGTACTAACCACTCCATCTCAGTTTAATATTTCCAGTAGTAAGATAGCTCTCATCTTCCAATTTGGATAATCTGCTATGCTTTACATGGCAAATTGAAATCTACTACAAGGATCTGAAGCAATGCATTGAATAACATCTTGTGAGAACGAAGGGATCACTGTGGATAGGAACATTCAATTACTAGAGTAAAGGATATGATTATTTATAGTGCTTCAAATTATTTTTATATATATTGGAGCCATTTATTCAGGAAATTATACCAAAGCATTGTAGATGCTTACACATAAGTTTACTATTTATACCACTGTAAGAGGGGGCACTAGTAACTCGGGATGAGGTTCGGGGGGGGGGGGGGGGGGAACAACAGAGGCAATTTGACTTGCACAGAAATAGGTAGAAGGTGTTTAAAATCATGAGAGGTCTAGAATGGGTTCATGTGAATCAGTTATTTATTCTTTTGGATAATCGACTAGGGGGCACTCCATGAAGTTAGCATGTAGCACATTTAAAACTAATTGGAGAAAGTTCTTTTTCACTCAATGCACAATTAAACTCTGGAATTTGTTGCCAGAGGATGTGGTTACTGCAGTTAGTATAGCTGTGTTTAAAAAAAGGATTGGATAAGTTCTTGGAGGAGAGGTCCATTACCTGCTATTAATTAAGTTGACTTAGAAAATAGCCACTGCTATTACTAGCAACAGTAGCGTGGAATAGACTTAGTTTTTGGGTACTTGCCAGGTTCTTATGACCTGGACTGGCCACTGTTGGAAGCAGGATGCTGGGCTTGATGGACCCTTGGTCTGACCCTGAAAGGCATGTTCTTATGTTCTTAAGTATGAACAGCAAAGTTGACATCAGTGAAGATTCTCTGTCATTTGGAGTGATGAAAGGTCGAAAAGTTCATTTGTACAATGTACTCCTTTACCTAGCTTGATTGAAGAGTGCATCAAGATAAGTAGAGTACATTATACAAATCAACTCTTCTTTGACCTTTCAACTCTCTAAATGACAGAAAATCTTCATTGATGTCAACTATGCTGTTCATACTTCTGACTGTGCATGTCAAACTGTCCCCCAAAAGCTACCTCACCCCAAGTTATTAGTGCCCCCCCCCCTCTTACAGTGGTATAAATAGTAAACTTATAAGTGAGTGTGTGTGTCTCTCTCTCTCTCGCCAGCAGCCCGAACAAGCAGTTGTGATAAAAACCTTTTAGGCTGGTAACGCAAAGAAAAAAGGTGTAATTATTTCCGGCATTGATGTTAGGAGCAGCTCATTACCATTAACTCCTCCCAAATTCCTCCAACTTGCATAGCAAATATGCATGCATTAGGGCCTTAACGCAAAATGATAAATGACCCTTCATGTTTGTGATTATTTATTTTATTTGTTTAGCATTTTCTGAGGCATAACCAGGTGCACTCTTAGAAGGATGCTGCCAACTGTTCTATCATTCAGTGAAGTAATACATTTCAAAATCACAAAGTCCAGTGTTGAATTATTTTCAGCCTGTGAAAAATGTCATTTTTAATCACCATTCAAGCATATAACTATTGATTCTACCCTTAATGAAGTTTTTGACTACATGCTGACTTGCTTATAGGTCAAAGGAAATCTAGTTCCTAGGCTATTTTTTTTATTGAATTTGCTAGATATATATATTAGAGCTTTAGTGATAAAATAAAATCAGCATACTCTGGGGCATTATTTATCTAATTCTCTTTATTTCTTTCCCAATTGTCAATATGTCTCCTTTTTTGATCTAGAGATACAAATCTAGCAGGACTGGTGTGGTGTACAGTGAGATAATTTGCTCATGTGTCATGTTTACTGCCAATCTGAATGTGGAAGGAAAGGCCAAGCATAGTGGATTTACTAACCATGATCATGAATGCATACTTAGTTCGGCTAAAATCTAATTGGGTTCAAGACAGATAATCTGATTTTGATAAAGTCCAAGTTTTGTCAAGTTTATTTATTTAAAATCTTTTCTATACCATCGCTGTTATATACCATCGCAATGGTTTACATGTAGGCACATAAATTAATGTAGGTGAATGCGTACTATAGTATATTCTAACAGATGCCACAAAAGGTTCAATTACAATATAGGACCTGGTTGAAACTACCTGTACTTCCTATATCCCGCTAGCATTTCCTGTGGGCACTGACTGATGTTATTCCATCTCTGGTATATAAGGAAGTTCAGTTCTACCACCCAGTGGCTCAGCAGCAAGTCCCCTGCCATGTTTTGTGCCTACAGTGCTGGTTGCTTTGTGTCTCGCTTTTGCCTTGCATGTTCCAGACCTAGTCTGTTCTTGTCCTTGCCTTGCCTAGTCCTATTCTTTGGCTGTTTCTTCTGTCCTCTCTGTCCTTTACTCTCGGACTGACTGCTGGTTACCTGACACTTCCCTGGATTCTGACATTGCCTGATTGTCACCTGCCTTGACCCTGGCCTGGATACCATCAATGCCTGTTTTCCACCTGCCTTGACCCCTGCTCGGATAAGAACTATTTTTTGTTCACTGCCCTGACCTCGGCTGTGTCCACACGCTACTTGATCACTCTCTTGCTGGTTCCTTGCCTAAGTCCTGCTTGCCTCTGAAACCAAGAGCTCAACCTGAAGTGGGCTGGTAAAGGTGAAGCCTCATTCCAGTCCCAGTGTGAGCATGTCTGCCTGCTGTTGGCATGGGGCCTAGCTGGTTCACCAGTTGGGCTGCCCCCGTCATGCCACAACCAAAGCAGGGGGTCAGAGGAGCCTGGGAAGGCCTCAGTTGGGCTTGACCTGGGCCTCAATCTTTATTGAGGGGCAGGAGGGGGTGGAAGGTTTGGGGAGGCCATTTTTTCTCAATTTTTTTGACTAGAAAAATATGTAAAAATGTGGGGTATTTTTGGGCAGTTATTTTCAGTTCATTCCATTCATCTCATTTTTTTGCATTCTTTAATAATGAATGCACATCTCCAGTATACACTTTTCTTTCTTGCATTGTTAATTTAGCTCAGTTTCAATGATTACCTTATGCTACAGATTATCACTGTCATGTCCTTGAATTTCCTGATGCAACTTCATAACCTCCTAAAAAATGTGTTTAGCAGACAAACAGTTAAAGGTTTTTTTTCCAGAAGATGCACAAAAAAGAATGGCCAGGATTGAGTGATTAGTGACTGATGGTAGTCATACAAAAGATAAATTCCTTCATCCAAGCTATAATTATGATCATATGAATAATTTTGTTCAATCTACTCACAACCTATGAAAATTAATTTAACTTTGGCCTTTGTATACTCATCTGGAGCATGTCAGCAGCCTTACTGCAATTTTAGATAAACTTTGTCATCTTCACATTTCTTTCTGCTGCATTTAGAAAATGGAATGCAAATTTACTTTCAAAATAAAAATTAGAAATGGGGGAAACAAGCCCTTGAAAAATAGGTTTGTGTTTTGCTCCTCTTTTAGATTTGAATGCGAAGGATTTTTTTTTCTGCTCAGTTTCTCTGGCACTATTGCTTGTAACATCCTACAAAGACTGACATACTGCAAAACGGACTGAGCAAATGTGAAGGTTGTAAGATGAGCTAAGCATTTATTCCCCTCGACATGATATAGGAAAACCTTTTAGTACATCTGTCCCATTAGATTTCACTTGTCATAGACTGTAATTAAACACCTGTACATGTTGTCCTACTAACAACTTAGTTATTTGCCAGTTCCAGTTTTATCTCCCATAGCGCAGTTTTCACACAGATCAGATATCATAAGATGTCTGGTTCTATTTTCATGAGGGAACAAATGAGGTTTTCATGTGTTTGCAGAATGTTTTCAACTCATTGTGAGCTTTCTTTCCACACTTTCTATATTCATCAGATCATGCATACTAAAATAACATGCCATACTGTGTCAGACCAAGGGTCCATCAAGCCCAGCATCCTGTTTCCAACAAATGCCACATGCTAGCTTCATGGAGTACCCCCTAGTCTTTCTATTATCTAAAAGAGTAAATAACTGATTCACATTAACCCATTCTAGACCTCTCATGATTTTAAACACCTTTATCATATCCCCCCTCGGCTGTCTCTTCTCCAAGCTGAAAAGTCCTAACCTCCTTAGTCTTTCCTCATAGGGGAGCTGTATCATTTCCTTTATCATCTTGGTTGCCCTTCTCTGTACCTTCTCCATTGCAACTTCTCTGTACCTTCTCCATTGCAACTATATCTTTTTTGAGATGCGGTGACCAGAACTGTACAAAGTGCGGTCAAACCATGGAGCGATACAGAGACGACATGACATTTTCCGTTTTATTCACCATTCCCTTTCTAATAATTCCCAACATTCTGTTTTTTGACTGCCACAGCTCACTGAACTGACAATTTCAATGTGTTATCCACTATGACGCCTACTAGATCTCTTTCTTGGGAGAAAGCTCCTAATATGGAACCTAACATTGTGTAACTAACTATAGCATGGGATATATTTCCCTATATGCATCACCTTGCACTTATCCACATTAAATTTCATCTGCCATTTGGATACCCAATTTTCCAGTCTCACAAGGTATTCCTGCAATTTATCACAATCTGCTTGTGATTTAACTACTCTGAACATTTTTGTATCATCTGCAAATTTGATTACCTCACTTGTATTTCTTTCCAGAACATTTATGAATATATTGAAATGTATGGGTCCCAATACAGATCCCTGAGGCATTCCACTGCCCACTCCCTTCCACTGAGAAAATTGTCCATTTAATCCTACTCTCTTCCTGTCTTTTAGTCAGTTTGTAATCCATGAAAGGACATCGCCACCTATCCCATGCCTTTTTACTTTTCCTAGAAGCCTCTCATGAGGAACTTTGTCAAACACCTTCTGAAAATCTAAATATACCACATCTACCGGTTCACCTTTATCCACATGTTTATTAACTCTTTCAAAAAAGTGAAGCAGATTTGTGAGGCAAGACTTGCTGACTTTGTTCCATTAAACCATGTCTTTCTATATGTTCTGTGATTTTGATATTTAGAACACTTTCCACTATTTTTCCTGGCACTGAAGTCAGGCTAACCGGTCTGTAGTTTCCCTGATTGCCCCTGGAGCCCTTTTTAAATATTGGGGTTACATTAGCCACCCTCCAGTCTTCAGGTACAATGGATGATTTTAATGATAGGTTACAAATTTTTACTAATAGGTCTTAAATTTCATTTTTGAGTTCCTTCAGAACCCTGGGGTGTATACCATCCAGTCCAGGTGATTTACTACTCTTCAGTTTGTCAATGTGGCCTACCACAACTTCTAGGTTTACCATGATTTGGTTCAGTTCATCTGAATCATTACCCATGAAAACCTTCTCCAGAGTGGGTATCTCCCCAACATCCTCTTCAGTAAACACCAAAGCAAAGAAATCATTTAATCTTTCCATGACGGCCTTATCTTCACTAAGTGCACCTTTAACCCTTGGATCATCTAGCGGTCCAACTGACTCCCTTGCAGGCTTTCTGCTTCGGATATATTTAAAGTTTTTACTGTGAGTTTTTGCCTCTGTGGCCAACTTCTTTTCAAATCCTATCTTAGCCTGTCCATCAATGTCTTACATTTAACTTGCCAACGCTTAGGATAAAGCATATTTTCTTCTGTTGGATCCTTCTTCCAATTTTTGAATGAAGATTTTTTTGGCTAAAATAGCCTCTTTCACCTCACTTTTTAACCATGTTGGTAGTCATTTTGCCATCCTTCTACCTTTTTTAATGTGTGGTATACATCTGGACTGTGCTTCTAAGATGGTATTTTTTTAACAATGTCCATGCGTCTTTCACACTTTTTACCTGTGCAGCTTCTCCTTTCAGTTTATATTTTTCTCATTTTCTCAAAGTTTCCCTTTTGAAAATTTAACACTAGAGCCTTGGATTTGCTTACTGTCCCCCTTCCAGTCAATTCAAATTTGATCAAAATATGATCACTATTGCCAAGCAGCCCCACCGCCATTACCTCTCTCACCAAATCCTGTGCTCCACTGAGAATTAGAGCTAAAATTGCTCCCTCTCTCGTGTGGCTCCTGAATCAATTGCTCCATAACTGTCATTTATTTCATCCAGGAACTTTGTCTCTCTAGCATGTCTCGATGTTACATTTACCCAGTTGAAATAATTGAGTTGATAGACCTATTCCTTGAGAATTAGTTTTTGTCCCTATATGAAGCTAGGGACATGCCTTTGTTTTTAAATTAAACAAAATATGTGACACAACCCCTGCACTTCATTTATTTTCATTTAAACAAAGCAAAATAAAACCTCCAAAATGTGATTTATTTCTATTGACTTTTGTGTCAGAAAATCAGCAAAACAGAGACATGCCAAAACAACAAAATTGCCCCACCCTGCTTCACAGGTCTTTCCCATAAGCATTCCCACCCTTCCAGTGGTCTCTTACCCTATTCCTGTGGTCTGCAAAGTAGGAAGGGGCAGGAGCGATCCCTAATCATTCTTGCCCTGCCAGGTCCCAGTTTGAAAATGATACATGTGTAGGCCCATCCCCATCCTTGTCCCAGCAAGCACCTCTGCTCACTGTGGGTAAACTTAAATGCATGCAGACTCTACACACAAGTTTACTGGCATATAGGAAGGGTAATTTTATAAAAGTCATTTTCCACAGATAAAGCCTTACAGCTTAAGAGCTCAGAGTGGATTGAAAAGCTTGTATATGACATCTTTTGAAATAAAAGGTATCACAACCTTCTAAGATTCCACTTTTCTATGGGACAGTACAGCTTCTGGAACTCTTCATTAACAACTAGAGTTTTCTCCCAAAAGCTGTTTGTTACTATAGATATGCACTCATTTGATGCCTGTACTGAACATTCAAATGTACTTCTGGGTAATATGACCTTCACAATTTAAGGACATTAACTAGGGCATCAGTGACCATACTGGTGGGACCTTCCTCTGCATGACAAAACATACAACTGGCACCATTGCCACTGCATGCTGGAATTGCTGCAGAGATATTCCCCCGCTCTAACCTAACTGGCCCGAACCTCAGTAATAAACCGAGAGACCTGACTCACCTGGTGCACTGGCACTCTATTACTGGCGCGCCCATGCACTTCAGTAGGGCAGCCATCCATAAAACAGTCTGTTATCTGTGATCTTGGAGAAGTCAGTTTGTCTCCTCTTGCTTCAGTTATCCATAGGAAGGGTAATTTTCAAAGGTATTAGTGTATGAAAAAGAGTGCTTTACCTGCAGAAGCTGCCTACTATAAAAGTGTCTATATATGCAGGTAAATTTGCACACATAGCCTATATAAACGTAAGTTTACTGGTAGTAAGCAGCCTTTAAGCTTATGAGTATTTTCAGGACAGTAGTAAATATACAGCAGCTTCTTGAAACTTCTTTTAAATCCTACACACTTCTCTACAATAAATATACTTCACACAGACTCTTATTTGTTATGGATGTTTGTCTTGATATATTATAAGTTCCGTGAAGCAGGGACTGTCTCATGAGTCTCTGCACAGCGCTGCATATGACCAGTATCACTTAAAAAAAAAAAAGTTGTAGTAGTAGTTCTTACTTAAATTCAGTGCCAATGAATCTTAAAAGAATTATTAATTAATTGACAGCTAGGAAGTTGCAGAACAATTCTCTACTTGTACATTTTCTCTTCACTGTCTGAAACCTAATAATTCAATTAATATTGATCAGATGTCATAACTGATGTTTCTCCTGGACTGGATTAGCAATAAATGATAATTCATTGGAGATGAATAATATATTATTTTTTCAGGAAACATTTGAAACTGCAGATAGATAATTAATGTTGCATCCAAGTACAAGGTTGCAATATAGTTTCAGATAATTATCTGAAGGGCAATTTCATCCGCTTGTCATGTTCGCTTTTCATCCCTTCCAGTTCAGAGCCTTTTTTAAAGGCTGCCATAGCAATGGCATGGATTCTGTTCCCACTACATTTAGTAATACTACTAAAAATATGCCAGTACACATTTCTATGGGAAATCTCTGTGATGTCAAATATTTTATAACTTTTCTTATAGAAGCAATTTTACCAGGGAGCCTAACTTTCAAACCTGTCTGCGGTACTGTTGGCTACCTGCGGCCAGGTCCTCCCTCACCTCCTGGCACTCTCCAGTCCTTGCCACAGCCTTCATCGCTCTGCTCTGGGCCGCAACAGGGCCTTCCCGTGGCGTCCTCCCCACCAGGGAGACGCCGCCGACTTCCCCGTCCAGCTCCAACCCTTAGGTGCGTGCGCACTAGCCCGAAATTTAAAGGGGCCGAGTTGGGAAACCTCGGCCCAGCCCCCGAAGATGACGTCAAACTCCCGGGCCATTTAAGCCCAGTTCAGACCAGCATTCACTGCCTTGGCAACAGGTCTACTCTGTGAGTGCTAATTGCTGTCCCTGCATGTTCCAGTTCCCGTTCCTGCCTCCTTGTTCCTGCTTCCGTGATCCTGTACCAGCTCTGCTCCTGCTCCCGTGATCCCACTCCTGATCCTGCTTCAGCTTGACTCCTTGGTTTCTGACCTCGGCTTGGCTCTTGGTATTCCCTGTCTGCTGCCCGTCCTGACCCTTGGCTCATTCTCCGGCTTCACCAGTCTTCTGCCTGCCCTGACCTCTGGTCTGGGTCCTCGTCTTGCACCACTGCCGCCTGCCATGACTTCTGGATCATCTCCATCTTCCCTGCTCTTCTACTTGCCTCGACTTGGACTGTTCATTGGACTCTTCTTCGCTAGGAGACCTTTGCTTAAGTCTTGCCGGCCCTGGTACCCAAGGGCTCAACCTGCGGGGAAAGAGGGTTGGTATAGGTGAAGGTCCAGTTCGGACTCCTGGTCCTGTTCCGCCTCCCGGCTACTAGTTCTGCTGTAGGCCTTCCTCCAGCGGCTCCTCCAACCACTCTAGCTGGCCCAAGGGTCCACATTCACAACAGCTTGTCAAAACCATGGACCTGGCAGACATTTCTGGCCTCCAGGCTATCCCAGGCATGGTTCAACACCTGCAGCAGCAGCAAACCTGCTTAGACCTCTTAGCGGCTACTGTTGAGAGGTTAGCCAACCGCCTGGACTCGGCAACCTCAGCTGCAGCTCCGCCTCCCGTCCCGACTCCAGGTCCTGCCGCAGCTTTATACTTGCCTGCGCCACTTCGTTACGCAGGGGATCCTAAGCAGTGCCATGGCTTCCTTAACCTCTGTTTTTATGCGGTTTGCCCTACAGCCTGCACAATTTCCGTCGGACCAGATTAAGACAACCTACATATTGTTTCTCTTGGATGGTCAAGCCCTGACCTGGGCTTTACTACTATGGGAGTGAGGTGACCCCCTTGCTTGGGGACATGCAGCAGTTTGTTCATGCCTTCAAGCGGGTATTCGACGAGCCAGCCCAGCAATCCACTGCAGCTATAGAACTCCACCTCCGTCAGGGTGCTTGGCCTCTGGTCGACTAAGCAGTCGAGTTCCGTACCCTGGCGTAAGAGCTGAGTTGGCAAGAGGACAGCTTAAGCATCTACCTAGAGGGTTTGTCCCCTTGAATAAAGGATGAACTCGCTGCCCAGGACCTCCCGGATAATCTTGAAGCATTAATTGATCTCACTGGACTGATTGATCGCCGGCTTCAGCAACGGGCCCGAGAAGTCAGGCCTGCTCGGAGACTGGTTCCATTGGCTCCATCTTTCTCTCGTATGCTAGCTCCTCCTCCTCCTGAACATCAGGGCAACCGAGGGGAGGAACCCATGAAACTCGGTCGCAGCCCTCTCACTCCAGAGGAGAGGAAGCGCTGCGGTTCACTAGGTCTTGCCTTTATTGCGGAGGCAAGGGTCACTTGCTGGCCCAATGCAGGGAGCAGCCGGAAAACTCCCAAGCCTAGGAGTCATTGGGGAGCTGACCCTAGGCTGCATGAACTCTGTTCCTCAATGCACCATTCCCATCTCTCTGGAATATCCTGGTGGGACACTTTCAACTTTGGCCTTCATAGACTCTGGAGCGGGAGGAAATTTCATCCTTGCTGACCTAGTGCAACAGTTGCAGCTTCCAGCACATCGCCCTTGCGGATATCTTCCATCCATGGTACCCCGCTTCCAGGCTGTGTTTCTGCGACACAATCCCAGTGATCCTCCACACCGGGGTTCTTCACGAAGAGGAGATCTCCTTTTTTGTCCTGGGAAAGGCTATCCACCCTATTGTTTTGGGCCTACCCTGGCTCCAGAAACACTCGCCACTCATTAACTGGGATACCCTTCAAATAACTGCTTGGAGTCCAACTTGTTTCTTCATGTGTCTGCCAACATTGCCTCGACCATGCATTCCTTTGCCCGCCACAACACTGTCGCTGCCATTTCAGTATAAGGAGTACACTGATGACTTTTCCAAGGAGAAAGCAGAGCTCCTTCTGGATCATTGCCCCTTTGACTGTGCAATTGACCTGCTACTGGGCACCATGCCCCCCCCCCCCCCCCCCCCACCTGAGGCCGGGTTTACTCTCTTTTTCTACCAGAGACACAAGCAATGTCCAGCTACATCCAGGAGAACTTGGACTGGGCGTTTATCCGACCCTCAACCTCACCAGTAGGGGGCTGTCTTCTTTTTTTTTTTTGTCACTAAGAAGGATGGCTCCTTTAGACCTTGTATAGATTACTGAGAGCTCAATGCCATCACCCGCCATGATAGATATCCTTTTCCACTCATCCCGGAACTCCTAGATCGTCTACAAGGAGCTAAGGTCTTTACTAACCTCGACCTTCGAAGGGCCTACAATTTACTACGAATCAGACCAGGTGATGAGTGGAAAACTGCATTCAATACTCTTGATGGGCATTACGAGTATCTGTCATGCCCTTCGGATTGTGTAATGCTCCAGCAGTTTTTCAAAACCTTATTGGTAATTGTCTATCTGGACAATGTGCTCATGTACTCCAAAGATCTCACTACCCATCATGGGCAAGTAAAACAAGTACTACAACGACTCCGGGATAACCGCTTGTTCGCCAAGCTAGAAAAATGCTTATTCGAATAAGTCTCTGCCATTTCTGGGATACATAGTATCCTCTACTGGATTTCACATGGACCCTGAGAAAGTGTCAGCCATCAAAGACTTGCCCCACCCAGTGGGAATCAAAGCCCTTCAGCGCTTCCTCGGGTTTGAGAACTTCTTCCGGCACTTCATACCCCACTACTTGCTAAGGTAACTCCACTCACGGCCCTCACTAAGAAGGGAGCTAATGCCAAGGATTGGCCACCAGCAGCACTCAAGGCCTTTGAAAAAAAACAAGCTATCCTCTTGGATTCGTGCCTTCACTACCCGGATCCCCAACATCTTTTTGCCATGGAAGTGGACGCTTCTGACCTGGCCATTGGGGCTGTCCTCAGCCAAGTTTCTAGCAAAGGCACATTACTTCCCTGTTCCTAGTTGTCTCGGAAGTTCTCTGCCGCTGAGAGAAATTACGGCATAGGTGACAAGGAGCTCCTAGCCATAAAATTGGCTTTTGAAGAGTGGCGTCAGTGGCTGGAGGGAGACCAGCATCCTATTGTGGTATATACAGACCACAAAAATCTGGAATATCTGTGTCGAGCCCAACACTTGAATCCCAGACAAGCTTGCTGGTCTTTGTTTTTTAGTCTCTTCCATTTCTCCTTGCGGTACCGACCAGCATCAAAAAATATCCGTGCTGATGCACTTTCCCATACCTCTGAGACTGAGGACTCACCCACTCCACCACAGTACATCTTATATCCAGCCAAGGTTCTAGTTGCCGCCTCTGAGATCGTCCCCGCAGGCAAGACGGTTGTGCCCATCTGCTTGCGGAAGAAAGACCTCTCCTGGGCACATGACTCCCTAATGGCAGGGCATCCGGGTAGGGCCAGAACCTTAGAACTACTAACTCGTTACTACTGGTGGCTGCACGTCAATCAAGATGTCCGAGCATATGTCAGCTCCTGCCCACTTGTGCTAGGCAAAAGCCCTTACCAGGTAACCCCTGGGGGCTTTTGCAACCTCTTCCCATACCAGCAAAGCCTTGGACTCACATCTCTACAGATTTTATAGTAGATCTATCTCTGTCCGAGGGGAAGCAGGTCATCTGGGTCACTGTAGATAGATTTTCTAAGATGGCTCACTTCATGCCTCGCTTAAAATTTCCTACCACACTGGAGCTTGCCCAACTCTTTACAAAGCATATCTTCCGCCTGCATGGACTACCACTGCACATCGCCTCTGATTTGTGACTCACAATTTACAGCTAAATACTGGAGAGTGCTTTGCAAAATGTTTGGGATCCATTTGGACTTCACATCAGCTTTCCATCCTCAAGGCAACGGGCAAGCAGAACGGACCAACCATTCTTTGAAAGCCTTTCTTCGCTCCTTTATAGGAGACAAACAGGATGATTAGGTGGCCCTACTACTCTGAGCAGAGTTCTCTTATAATCACCACATTCAATCTGCAACTGGAGCCTCACCCTTCCAGCTTGCCTTTGGCAAACAGCTTAAGCCACCCTTGCCACTTCCACTAACAGTTCCTTCATCTGCAGCTCAGCTCACAGCCCAACAGTTTCATTCTCTCTGGGAATCCACTCAAGCTAATTTGTGGCATGTGGCTGCCATCGCAAAGAAAGGCACAGATAAACACCATCATAGAGCTCCTGTCTTCAACCCTGGAGATCGAATCATCTGGATTAGCATCCGGCATATTCGTCTATGGATTCCCTCCATGCGCTTAGCGCCCAAATACATTGGCTCCTATGTGGTGACGGAACGAGTGGGTACAGTATCCTAATGCCCACGTCTGCCACCTAGCCTACAGACACACAACATATTCCATGTTTCTCTGCTAAAACCATCAGTACTTTCAACCTTTCACCGCACATCACCCCAACCTTCGAATACCGTAGCAGAGGAAGAGACCATCTACCAAGTACAAGATATTCTGGGTGTATGCTTCTATCATCGCCGATGGGAATACTTAATATCGTGGGAAGGATATGGTCAGGAGGAGAATATGTGGGAACCCTCCTCCAACATCATGGATAAGTCTCTCCTTCAATTCCATCAAGACCATCCCAGTAAGCCAATACCCCCGGGATGGGAAGTAAGAGGGGGTATTGGCTTACTTTTGTTGGCTCTGCTCCGGCACAAGATGGGGCCTTCCCGCGGCATCTTCCCCATGAGGGAGATTCCGCCAACTTCCTCGTCCAGCTCTGCCCCTTAGGCGCACGTACACCAGCCCGGAATTTAAAGGGACCATGGTGGGAAACCTCTGCCTGGCCCCCGAAGATGACGTCAGACTCCTGGGCTATTTAAGCCCAGCTCAGACCAGCATTCATTGCCTTGGCAACAGGTCGACTCTTTGAGTGCTAGTTGCTGTCCCTGTGTGTTCCAGTTCCTGCCTCTGTGATCCTGTTCCAGCTCCGCTCCTGCTCTCAAGATCCCACTCCAGCTCCTCATCCTGCTTCGGCTTGACTCCTTGGTTTCTGACTTCGGCTTGGCTCTTGGTATTCCCTGTCTGCTGCCTGCCCTGACCCTTGGCTCGTTCTCCAGCTTCACCAGTCTTCTGCCTGCCCTGACCTCTGGCCTGGCTCCTCGTCTTGCACCGCTGCCGCCTGCCACGACTTCTGGATCATCTCCATCTTCCCTGCTCTTCTACTTGCCTTGACTTGGACTGTTCATCAGACTCTTCTTCAACAGGAGACCTTTGCATGGTGCCCCAAGAAAGCGGGCACTGACTGTTCAGCGCCCGCTTTCTGCGCATATTTATTGCATCAGCCCCTTTGTTGGCAGTACCCTTTCTATCATGCATTAACTCTGGTATTGTCATTGCAAATATCAGCATATTGCCATTTTACATTAAATTATATGTCCTTCAGAGCCATGTTTTTAGTTCATGCTTAAAATTCTTATTTCTCTAATCTGGCAAAATGGCTCTGGAAGTGAATTCCACAGCTTGGAGCCTGCTATTGAAAACATTTGGTCTCTTATATGTATTAGGTGTGTGTTCTAAGTGAAAGGTACCATTAGAAGTCCTTTGTTTTATGATCATAGGTCTCTCTATGGTATGTAGGATTGAAGTGTCACTCCTAATAAGCATGGATCAATATGGCTGATACTGAAAATTAGGGATAACATTTTATATTGAATTCTGGATTGTATAGGAAGCCAGTGTAGGGCAATCAGTGAGGGAGTGATGTATTTGAATTTCCTTGTCCCCCATTAAGAGTCTTAAAGATGCATTTTGAAGTAACTGTAGTGGTTTAATTACCCTTGAGGGGAGGCCTAGTTAAAGTGAGTTGCAGTAGTCTAGGTTTGAGAATATAAGTGTTTGTAATACAGTGCAGAAGTCTATTGTTAATAGAGGTTTTAGTTGATGTAATATTCTCAGTTTGGAGAATCCTGTTTTAATTAATTTGTTTATATGCTTTTTCATAGTGTAGTTCTCATCTATCTGAATTCCTAGGTCTCATAGTTCATCAGATGAAGAAATATTGGTAATTCATAGGTTTAGGGTTGGCTGTTTAATTATCTTATCTCTCCTTAGCCAAACAATCTCATTTTATTGGTGTTTAATATTAGTTTCAGTTGTGAGAATTTTTGTTGTATGGCCATCATGTATGTTGACACACTGCAGTTTTTTCAAATGTCTTGTCAAAAGGGATGTAGAATTGTATGCATATAGGAAGAAGTTGATTCCTAGATTTGCTAGTAATGCACAAATAGGCAGCAGGTAGATGTTGAATAGAGTGGCCAACAGAGCAGTACCTTGGGAGATGCATGTATTGATAAGGAAGGTGTCTGAAATTTGATTACCTAGATTTACTTGGAGTGCCCTATCTTTTAGGAAGGAAGAAAACCCATTTATTAGCATTTTTTTGCCTATTCCAATTTCTCTCAGTTGGTGGCATAGTTGGGCATGGTCAACTGTGTTGAATTCTGCTGTTAAATCTATTAGTACTTGGATATATGATTCATTGTTATCAAAGCCTTGTAGAACAGGGTCAGTTAAAGAAATGAGTAGGGTTTCTGTTTTTCTGAATTGGTTTGGGTATAGTATGTTGTCTTCTAGGTGGTTTTCTAATTGAGAGAGAACTGCTTTTTCTAGGACTTTCACGATGAAAGGCAGGTTGGATATTGGTCGATAATTGTCCCAATCATCAATTTTGCGATTTTTGTTTTTAAGAATTGGTTTAATCATGGCTTGTTTTGTTCTGTCAGGGACCAATCCTTCTGCTAGCAAATGGTTTATTATGGTTGTGAATACTGGAGTTATTACGCGGTTTACCTTTTTTAGTGTACTTGCTGGGATAGGGTCCAGTGGGTAGGTTGCAGGTTTCATTATTGTGATTTGGTTTATTTCAAGTTTAGATACTGGGTTGAATGTGTTCCATTTTACTTGATCAGAATTTTCTTCTGGCTCTTTTGTTGGTATGTAGGTGGAGAATTGTGATTTAAGTGTATTGATTTTGTTTAAGAACATAAGAAATTGCCATGCTGGGTCAGACCAAGGGTCCATCAAGCCCAGCATCCTGTTTCCAACAGAGGCCAAAACCAGGCCACAAGAACCTGGCAATTACCCAAACACTAAGAAGAACCCATGCTACTGATGCAATTAATAGCAGTGGCTATTCTCTAAGTATAATTGATTAATAGCAATTAATGGACTTCTCCTCCAAGAACTTATCCAAACCTTTTTTGAACCCAGCTACACTAACTGCACTAACCACATCCTCTGGCAACAAATTCCAGAGCTTTATTGTGCATTGAGTGAAAAAGAATTTTCTCCGATTAGTTTTAAATGTGCTACTTGCTAACTTCATGGAATGCCCCCTAGTCCTTCTATTATTCGAAAGTGTAAATAACCGAGTCACATCTACTCGTTCAAGACCTCTCATGATCTTAAAGACCTCTATCATATCCCCCCTCAGCCGTCTCTTCTCCAAGCTGAGCAGCCCTAACCTCTTCAGCCTTTCTTCATAGGGGAGCTGTTCCATCCCCTTTATCATTTTGGTTGCCCTTTTCTGTACCTTCTCCATCACAACTATATCTTTTTTGAGATGCAGCAACCAGAATTGTACAGTATTCAAGGTGCGGTCTCACCATGGAGCGATAGAGTCATTATGACATTTTCCGTTCTATTAACCATTCCCTTCCTAATAATTCTTAACATTCTATGTGCTTTTTTGACTGCTACAGCACACTGAGCCGACAATTTTAAAGTATTATCCATCCACTATGATGCCTAGATCTTTTTCCTGGGTGGTAGCTCCTAATATGGAACCTAACATCGTGTAACTACAGCAAGGGTTATTTGTCCCCATATGCAACTCCTTGCACTTGCCCACATTAAATTTCATCTGCCATTTGGATGCCCAATCTTCCAGTCTTGCAAGGTCCTCCTGTAATGTATCACAGTCTGCTTGTGATTTAACTACTCTGAATAATTTTGTATCATCCGCAAATTTGATAACCTCACTTGTCGTATTCCTTTCCAGATAATTTATATATATATATTTATATATATATTGGAAAGCACCGGTCCAAGTACAGATCCCTGAGGCACTCCACTGCTTACCCTTTTCCACTGAGAAAATTGACCATTTAATCCTACTCTCTGTTTCCTGTCTTTTAACTAGTTTGTAATCCACGAAAGGACATCGCCTCCTATCCCATGACTTTTTAGTTTTCGAAGAAGCCTCTCATGAGGGACTTTGTCAAACGCCTTTTGAAAATCCAAATACTCTACATCTACCGGTTCACGAGTTAGCATGTTTATTGTATGAGTTCTTTGTCAAGTTGTACTTATTTGAGACTGAGGAGGAGAATAAATCCTTGATTAGGTTTTTCACTGTCAAAGAGTAGTTTTGAATTAAATATTACTCCATGAATCTGTTTTGCATAGTATTCTTTTTTTGCTGCTTTGATTTGTTCATGCTATTTTGTTAACAGGGACTTTATTTTTCTCGGGAATCCATTGAATGGCATTTTCTCCATTGCATTACATCTTACAGTTTTCTGAAAATTAACCCATGCTTAGCAACTAGCAATTCTTTTAAGTTTTTAAAAAATCTTTAGTATCATATTCTTGCTGTCCCTTAATTGATTTCCTCCACTCTAGTGCATTTTAGTATGGAGTTTGGTGATTTTCGTCAGAGTTCACTGGAGCTTGGGTCTATACAGACCAACTATATCATGGTCTTCCTGCTTCTGTTTCAATATTTTAAAAATTAATTGCAAGAAACATTTACAAATCCTGAGAGTTGGGTATTCTTGATAGGCTGTATGTTTTTTTCCTGTGGTCAAAATTCTATATTTATTGTATTCATTTTCTTCGAGTGTCCTCCACACATTTCAGCAAATGTTCTATTACTTTGTCTTGCAAGAATATACTATTATAGGTAGCACATATATAGAAATCTACTATTTAAATAATTTTACATTTGCCAGATTACATTTCCACAAATCCTGCTGCCTCTTTCCCAAGGCAATTGAAAGACTACAGTAGAATGATGTCTTTTTAATCACCATTTTTCATGTTTAATCTTCAAGTAAAAAAAAAAAACAAAAACCCCAGGAGGATATGTGTAGGGATGGTTGAACAAACTATTATATTTTCCAATGTACTTTTCAATTCAGCAGGAAGAAAATTCTGTTGAGTGAAGGACGCAATGACTTACGAGCTACGGGATATGGAGGTTTGAAAACTAATGAAAATCAAAGAGGTTCAGAAGAGACCGCACAGTGGTAAGCTTAACAAGCATTTTAATTAACATTAGTACTTGGAATATGCCTTATAAAGAATTGCACTAATATTTGCATTTCAGCTGAACAGTTGTTCAAGAATATCATAATGCCTGAAGCATTTGGGCTCACCCTTAGAAGTTAGGAATGGCCTAATGGAAAAAATGACGGCACAAATTGTAATGACATTCCAGGATGCTGGGAATAAACAGAAAGGATCAATAAATAGCCATTCCTGAAGCTATGCATTCCCTATCATGATTTGTAGAATGGGTATTTGTGAGGCATGGATATATGGGGGTTTGTTTGGAAGGAATGGAAGATGTGACTGAGAGGGGTATAGGTGAGGTGTACGGGATGAGGTGTGTGGGGGTTTAGGTGGAGTTGCGTGTAGGAGGATGCCTGTGTGTGGATGGGTGGGTGTTAGTGGTGCTGTGTGTGTGTGTGTTTGGAAATGTGGGGGGTGTATGTGGGAGATATAGGGCTGAGTTAAGGGGTGGGTGTATGTATCTGGGTGATAAATGTGTGGATGGTTAAGGTTTTGTGTGGGTGGGAGGGGTTTGTGGGGTGTGTTTGATGGTAAAGCTTTGTGTTTATAGGTAGAAGCTATGGTTGTGAGGGATTGTGTGTGGGTGGATTCATTTTATTTAAAAAACTTTTTATATACCACCAATAAAAGCAAAATCCATTCTAAGTGGTTTACAACTGTACATACTGTACATATTAAAATAGACAAATAACAGTCAAATCTGTAAACATGCAGAAATATGTTTACAGATTTTACTGTTATTATTTAGTTTGTTTTGGATGGAGCTGTGCATGTGGGGGTTGTGTGGAGGAGCTGGGTGTGTGTAGTGGTGTCTGAGGGTATGGATGTGAGAAGGGTGTAAGTGGGTATATGTAGGCATCTGAGTATGTTTTGGAGGATGGATGTGCATGTTTGGGTAGATTTATGTGTCAAGTGTTGCGGCTCTCGGCCACGGCAACCCCCGGCTGATTCCTACTACCTGTCCTCTGCTTCTCTTCGCCGCGGCCCGGCGTGGCACGTTCTGCTCCGCGGTAGGCCTCCCACGGCATGCCACATGGCCGCCAACACTGTCCTTCTCCTTCCAGAGGGGCTCTCCCTAGGCACACGTGCGTGGGAGGCCCTGCCCTTTAAAGGGGCAGTGGCGGGAAAGACAAGTCCGGCCTAGGAGGGGTATTTAAACCCCACAGCTGCCACAGAAGATTGCCCTTGCAACGGGTCTTCTCTGTGGAGTAGTTAGTTGCTGTTCCTGCGATCCTGCATTCCAGTTCCTGCCTTGCTCGAGCTCCTGCCTGCCTATACATGCCTTGTTCCTGCTTCAGTATCTAGTCCTGGGCTTGATCCTCAGGTTTGACCTCTGCTTGTCTTCTCGTCTCAGATTGTCTGCTGCCCGTCTTGACCTTTGGCCTGTTTCCTCAGTCCTGATTGTCTGCTGCCAGCCCCGGATCTCTGCCTGGACACTGTTTCCGCTTCTTCACTACCTGCCCTGATCCGGTGTTACGACCATGGCTGCTATGCAGCTGCCTCACCACCAGAGTTTCTCCATGAGCATGCTCTCCTGGCTGGCCCAGTCCTCCCTCTCTGTCTACTCCATATCCCAGACTTCCCTTTATAACCCTGCCTAGCAGTTCCCTTGGTGCTTCGGCATCGAGCTCGTCTGGGCTCCCTGCTCTAGCCTCTTCCGCCTTCTGTGTGTGGCCTACGGGCTTTCTGCCTACTGTGTGTGTGTGGCCTATGGGCCTTCTGCCTTGCGTTACTGAGTGTGTGTGGCCTTCGGGCCTTCTGCCTTCCCTTGCTGTGTGTGTGTGGCCTTAGGGCCTTTAGCCTTGCATTACTGTGTGTGTGTGGCCTTCGGGCCGTCTGGCTTCCCTTGCTGTGTGTGTATGGCCTTCGGGCCTTCTGCCCTGCCTTGCTGTGTGTGTGGCCTTCGGGCCTTTGCCTTGTTCTGCTGCCTTCGGGCTTATGTGTTTCATGTTCTGTTAGTGCTGTCCTGGTTTGTCTATTCAGTTCTTTGTCAGTCTTGTTTCCCCAGTTCAGTCACTTATACCTCCAGCCATTATTACTCTTACCTGCACGCTTCCTGAATTCATCCTTACCAGCACCCAGTTCCAGTTTTCTGTACACCTTTACCTGCATTCACTCTCACACATACCTCCATGCAGTTCCAGTATTCAAGTTCACCCTTACCTACATGCATCTGGTATCAGATATCTCCAGCCAGTGTTAGACTTCATCTGCCTATTCCACCTTCCCACTTGCCCATAGGGTCCACCCATTCCTACCTGCACCAGCCAGCATCTAGACTCTTCTGCAGCCCTGCCTCTCTCCACCCTGAGACACCCCTGTTAGTGGTGTTCACGACTCCTGACCTGAGCCCATTCGTAACATCCGGACTGCTGACCCTGTCTCTGTCATCCTCTTCACCTGCATCACCGAGGCACCCGCACCTAAGTCCTGCTGGTCCGGACACCCAAGGGCTCAACCTGCGGGAACGAGGGTTGGTATAGGTGAAGGTCCTGTCGGGTTGACCTCACCAGCGCCACCTCCCGGAGATGAGTTCCATTGGGGGCAATCCCTCAGTGGTCACCACCCCTCACTCCGGCTCAAGGGTCCATAACCATAACATCAAGGGGTTCTGTGGGGGCCTGCAATGTGTGGCAGGGTTGTATGAGTAAGGCTAGTTGTGGGGTGTGGTATTTTTGGGGTATAACTACATATGTGATGGTTGTGGTTGTGAGGGTGCAGATGAGGCAAGTATGTGCAGTGTGTGTGTGTGTGTGTGTATATGAAGATGTGTGAGTTGGGAGAAGGGGGAGTGAATTGAGACTCAGCATCACATATTTTCCCTGACTCTGTGTGGGTGTGGTGGTAGCAGCCAGGTATGTGGGTGTGTGATGTGTCTTTATGAATGTGGTGCATATGTATGTGGAGGGTGTAAGAATGCATGGGATGTGAGAGAGCAGATGTGCGTGTGTGGGAATGTAGAGTGCCGTGGGTTAAAATTCTGCTACACACTTGTCTCCTGTTGTCGTTTTAAGATGCATATTGCGCTTGCTTTGATGGGTCTGCAACAGCTTCCTGTGCATAGCAGAATTACATTTAAAAATATTTTTCTTACCTTTAAGATTTTGAGAAATCTAAGGCCATAATTTTCAACTGCTTGTGTGTCCATACATGTCCCTGCCAGGTCCCTTTGTTTTGCTCATGGCAACTCATTCCAGATACCGTCATTAAGAGAAGTGATAATGATCAGTACTAAAATGAGAAGAACATTATCCTGTGCTGTCCCTGGTCACTGGAATTCTTGCCCTAAAGAGATTTGTGTTATTACCTGAGTAGCTTGGTTTCAGAAAGGAACTGAAAACAGTTATATACTCTAGCATGCTGCTAATTGTTGTTTGGCTAGCAGCAGCAGAGTTCTGGCGGGAAGATATATTATTTTTAGATAACCACGGGTGCCTAGAGTTAGGTGGGTTATGTGGATGAGGTATTTTAGATTCTGTTTTATACTGTGTGTTCTGTTCTACTTGTCTTGTCTATTATTGTGACTTACTGTATCCCACTCTGATAAATCATCTAAACGTATAAAGAAATGACTGCTCACTTGCGAGGCTTTTATGTTTTTTGTTTTATTTTATTTTTCAAATATTCGGTAAGCCGTGAGCAGCAAAATTTCCCTTATACCTCCACTGGGTATCCTTAGCCAAGTATATGCAGTGGAAGATAAATTCTGTGGCATATTTGGTTTAAGTCATCCAGCTGCTTACTCAGTATTGACCTGCACGTTTCTATGACTTATGCTGGGAACCATTCTAATCAGTTATTGGTTACATAGCAAACAACAATTAAGAAAACAGCTCCTACCTCACCACCACCACCAAACAAAAATGTTTTTAGATTCCACATTCAATCTTTCAACCATTAAAAGTAAAATGAGAACACAATTGCCTTTATTAAAGCAAAAATGTCATTTCAGTGGTGAAAGGGCAATCTGGCTGATTTGGAGAAACACTAAGTTCTTATTCAGCGTTGCTGCTACAGTCCTGCTCTATATTCTGGTGCATGCCTGCTGGCAGATTGTTTCATTATCCAGTAGAATCATTAATCTTTTTTTATTAGCACCTTAAAAATAAACAAACAATGATTTGGTTACGTTTGACACAAGTTGTGCATTTTAATTTTGTAGGCTTGTATTACCGACTCAAGGAAACAAACACAATCATAGCCCGGACTGAAGTACGCTAAGTAATTCTTTGTATGCATGCAACCTGAGTCAGATGCATAGACATGTTGCAGCATCTGTTCCGAATATTATGTTCCTTCAGTTTGTCATGTGGCTAGTGTTCTTTGGAGAACCTTTAGCACTACAGTACTCAGTCTGAAAATGGCATTTTTTATTCACATTACAGGTAATTAATTTGAACAGACAATATGGAGTTATTGTGTGACCCATGTTCACAGAATATATTTGATTACTTGTTTTCTATGGACTACATTTTTAAAGGAGTTCTATGTGGAAAATTAGCATACACATGCTCAAGTAGCCAGTATTTAACAAACATCAAAAGTATGTGCGTGTTGGTTTTGCATGCACATTTTACTAGCACACAAAAGGGGCGGTCTAAAGGTGTTCTGGAGTCAAGTTGCTATTTTATGTAATATATTTATTTAAATATATTAGCTAACTTATTGTGTAATTTAACACATGCTAATTATTTGGGAAGTGAAATTGGACTTGTCTGTTGTCTGCTCTTTTTGGGTGGGAGGTCTTGGCGAACTAGGGGAGTTCAGAATGAAGTACTAGAGGGTCTAGGTGAACTGGAGATGGACTGGATGTATTGACAGAGATATTGGTAAAATGGTGATTTCAAAAATATACCATTCAATGTGAATAAATCAGGGTTTTGTGCGTGAATTTTATATATTTTTTTTATAATTTATAATTTTTATTGCTGAATAAATAGAACATATAAAATACAATGTAAACCTGAGATTAATAGAAAACAGCAATGTATAGTTCATCTCAATGAAGATCAAGCAAGATAATGAAATGAAATATATTACGAGATGTACAGTGCATTATTCCCCAACCCCCTCCCCCCATCATGCTATATATAAAAAAGAAATAAATAAATAAAAGGAAATAAGATAAGATAACACCAAATTTTATATTTTTTATTGTGCATACAATATGGGGTACATTTTATAACCTGCGCGCGGGGCCTACATTTGTGTATGCGACCCGGCGCGCAGAAATGTACGCCTGATTTTATAACATGTGCGCGCAGCCGCACGCATGTTATAAAATCCGGGGTCGGCGTGTACAAGGGGGTGCACACGTGCACCTTGTGTGCGCCAAGCCCTAGGGGAGCCCCGGTGGCTTTTCCCATTCCCTCCGAGGCCGCTCCAATTTCCTTCCGCAACCCATCTCCAGCCCTACCTAAATCCCCCTCCCCCCCCACCTTTATTTCAGGAGTTATGCCTCTGGCAGGCGTAACTTGCA
The DNA here is from genome assembly GCF_901001135.1 of Rhinatrema bivittatum. Classification (NCBI taxonomy): domain Eukaryota; kingdom Metazoa; phylum Chordata; class Amphibia; order Gymnophiona; family Rhinatrematidae; genus Rhinatrema; species Rhinatrema bivittatum. The sequence continues at coordinate 364,431,663 of NC_042620.1, read as the reverse complement.
CGCGGCTGCCAGTGTGCCATCCCCCGGCACAACCGCTGTGCCGGAGGACTCGGGACCGCCCTCTTCTCACCCCTTTTTCAAAGCCCCGGGACATACGGGCATCCCGGGGCTTGCGCGTGTCTTCAAGCCTATGCAAAATAGGCTCGGCGCGTGCAGGAGGTTTACGGGGTTACGTGCGTAACCCTTTGAAAATCTGCCCCTATATGCATGTATATTTATAAAATAGGGAGAGAAGCTAAATGCTTTCGTTGTATTTCAAATATTTGTGCATACTGAAATGTAGACACATACTTTCAGAGCATCTTTTCAAATGTTCTTTTTAAAGCTTGACATCTTTCCCAGTTGGCTCATTTCTTCATTTTAATATAGAAAACTCTAGCGTTTCCCAGTACTAGAGAGTGGTAAGCAGAAGAGTTCATTTCTTCTCACCTATAAAGGGTTTTTTTGGGGAAGATATTCTCTAGGTAACAAAAATTTGGGATTTCCAGAAGGGGCTAGGGAATCTATTCCCTACATTTTGTTTTTCCAGACGAACACTCAGAGGAAAACTGCATACACCACACACTCCAGGTCATTCATCAAAATGTATTATGGCGATAATGCATGCAATAACTCGTTAATGCATGTGTTAATGCCATAATGCATGTGATAATGACACTAGGGTGTGGTGTGAATGAAACTTTTTGGAAGGGGTGGGATCAGGGAGGGGTTTGGGTGGGATTTAGAAAAATGAGGGGCAATATCATAAAGCATGCAGTCGCATAGTTTTAATGCCGGAAATAACTGCACCTTTGTTCCTGAATATGCCTGAAATGGCCATAATGCAATTTGCAATACATTTTTAGAATTACATTTTGGCCATTTCTGTGCTTGGGAAGGGGGGGGGGTGAGAGAGAGAGAGTGAGTGAGGGGGAGATAGAACCTCTGGGGAGACACTCACAGAGTGCAACTATATCTCAATAGGAGGGCCATCTAATAGCTTGAGGTGAGGTGGTGGTGGTGGTGGTTTCGATTTAGGAGCCAATTTCTCATGTAGAGTGGGACGTACGAACAGCACAGTACACCTTGGTGAAGATTTGACATCATTTGGAGTGAGGAAAGCTCACAAAGATGAAAATTTGAACTATGTTATCTCGCCCTAGCTTGATGGTACCCTGTTATAGGTCCTAATTCACTAAGATTTATTTCCATAGACAGAGAAGGTAATTTTCAAAACTACTTATGCTAGTAAATTGGCCTGGCTAAAAATTGTGCTTTCTATCCATAGGATGTGTACTTTTAGGCAGGTTAAACCAATGTGTTCCCAGGGATGTGTTTTAGGTCAGGGAAGTAAAACAAGGTATGTGCATTCAAATTTCAAATGCATGCTTCTTGATCTGTCACTTGCCAAAAATAGCAAGTGCAACGTGCACATATGCTTATGAAGGCTAATTTTTAAAGGAATTTCTGCAGGTAAAATGATGCTTTTGCCACAGAAAAGGCTTGTTATAAAAATGGCTGCTCCTTGTCAATGGGACCGATGCAAAAAATGAAAGCTGAAAGCAGGCACTGAGTTTTCAGCACCTGCTTTCCTAGTGTGCCCCCAGGCACCTCTCCTAGGGGTGCCATGCAATATTTAAATTAGGGGTCACATTGTCAAGGAGGCACTAGGTTTGCTTGTATGCCCTAGCATGTCCTTGTCAGCAGAAGCCTGCAAGCGGTCAGCTGTCAGCGGCCATCCTCCGGTTAGGAAAACAGAAGCTGAATTTATCGGCGTCCATTTTCCTTATCAGTGCACAGCCACGGGTTCAGGAAACACATGCTTGTTAACTGAGCATCCTTTCCCGAACCAGTCTACTGGCACTATTTAAAAAAACATTTTCTTAACTTTTTAAAAAAAAAATTTCCTTCCTCCTACTTAATATTGCAACAATATTAAGTAGGAGGATGTACAGAAAAGCAGTATTTTCTGTACAACTTTTGGGAGAGCTCAGAAGCCTGCAAAACTGTGCATTTCGGGTGACTAACTAATAGACTCATCAACATGCATTTGCATGTGATGAGCGCTATTAGTTTCACCATGTGTTGGATGCGCATTGTAGAGGAACTAATCCCCTTATTGCACAAGGGGATTAGGTAGCGCCTACCCAACCCGTGTCCAACTGTGGGGTAAACAGTGAGCTGGGCTGAGTGCACTTGCATTGGCCCCAAAATGTAGGTACATTTACTTGAGTAGGTCCTATATGTAGAGTTAGGAGGGTTTTGCACTTACCCTCATGCTTTTTGGTTTGGTATGATAACGGAAGAATAGTTTTATTTTTCAAGTTTTAGAAAATAAATACATAAATACATTTCCATATGCATAAATGTTCACAAAACTTTCCTGCACACAAATTAGCAGGTGAGTGGGTAGTTTTGGTGGGTTCATTTTTGAAGCGAATATATGTATGTAAGACTGCTTTGACAATTGATATATGTGCATATTTGCTGACATTTTTATGCAAGCTGTTCTAAAATTATCCTCTTCGTATAACACAGATAATTTTTTAAAGAGAAATTAACCCAATAGCTTATCTTTGAAAATGAGCTACCAAGTATTCATGTTAAAAATACTTTGCTACTGTGTGTCCTTTTAAGAAATTGCTCCAAGAATGAAAGAATCTTGTGTGGAACAGGAACTATGTAAACATGGTGGGCTTTTTTCCTTCCGATTTTAAACTTTTTGCAGTTTGACAACACATTTTGTGTAAAAAAAAAAAAAAAAGTTAGCACCTCTCATTTCCATCCACGCAAAGAAAACAAAAACAATGGAATAAAAATATAAACTGATATATGGACATAATTCTCAGATTGAGATGTGGCATGTTGAGTATCCATTACAGAATTTATTTCTTGTATTTTAACATCAGCTTCTCTCTTCCTTCATATTTCCCCCTCCCCCAAGACAGCCCATCCCAAGATCGGAAGCATGTATACACTCTGCAGTAATCTGCACATGCGTATATGCACAACCATAGCTTATTGTCCACATGCATATGGACAACACAGCAACATAGCTTATGATGGCAGATTTAAGGCCCTCAAGTCTGCCCAAGTTCTTTCCTGTTGCAATGCCAAAGACCTCAGTTCATTTTGTCACAGTTATGGATCCTCTGTGCTTTTCCCAGGCTTTCTTGAATGCCATCATACATGCATGGAATCTTACCATACTCATGTATGCATGTGATGACTTTTTTTGAAAAATTTAGGACTTGGATTCAAATATTACCACTGACACTTAGGCTCTCTCTGACCATGGACAAGTTACTTTTTTCCCCAGGATTCACTTAAAAACAAAGTATTTGGATTAATCTGGATTTCCCATTAAATAGATTAAATGTTTTAAAAAATAATTTATTTTGGGTTTTTTTTTAATTCTTCTTTCTATTCATCAGTCTTCTCCTTACCTAAAGATTAGTTAAAGGCAATTATTTAAAGGTGATTGTTAACTTATGCTAGCTAGTTTAGGCTTGGTTGTGTAGCAAAGGTTAAATCTTGAATACAAGAACATAAGAACATGCCATACTGGGTTAGACCAAGGGTCCATCAAGCCCAGCATCCTGTTTCCAACAGTGTCCAATCCAGGCCATAAGAACCTGGCAAGTACCCAAAAACTAACGGGCGGATCTTAAAAGCCCTGCTCACGTAAATCCACCCGGATTTACGCGAGCAGGGCCTTGCGCGCCGGCGCGCCTATTTTCCATAGGCCGCCGGCGCGCGCAGAACCCCAGGACGCGCGTAGGTCCCGGGGTTTTTGGATGGGGCGTGTCAGGGGGCGGGGCCGAACGACGCGGCGTTTTGGGGGCGGGATGCGACGTTTTGGGGGCGGGCCCGGGGGCGTGGTTTCGGGCCGGGGCATTCCGGGGGCGTGGCCGCACCCTCCGGAACCGCCCCCAGGTCGGGTCTCGGGGCGCCAGCAGCCCGCTGGCGCATGTGGATATACGCCTCCCTCCGGGAGGCGTAAATCCATGCATAAAGGTAGGGGGGGTTAGATAGAGGAAGGGAGGGGAAGGTGAGGGGAGGGTGACAAGAGAGTTCCCTCCGAGGCCGCTCCGATTTCAGAGCGGCCTCGGAGGGAACGGAGGCAGGCTGCGTGGCTTGGCGCGCGCCAGCTGCCCAAAATTGGCAGCCTTGCGCGCGCCGATCCAGGATTTTAGAGGCTGGGGCTATGATTTTAGAGGATGTGGCTATGCGCGTATCTTATAAAATCCAGTGTACTTTTGTTTGCGCCTGCTGCGCAAACAAAAGTACGCGATCGCGCAGTTTTGTTTGCGCCTGCTGCGCAAACAAAAGTACGCGATCGCGCAGTTTTTAAAAATCTACCCCTAAGTCTATTCCATGTTACCATTGCTAGTAATAGCAGTGGCTATTTTCTAAGTCAACTCATTTAATAGCAGGTAATGGACTTCTCCTCCAAGAACTTATCCAATCCTTTTTTAAACACAGCTATACTAACTGCATTAACCACATCCTCTGGCAACAAATTCCAGAGTTTAATTGTGCGTTGAGTGAAAGAACTTTCTCCGATTAGTTTTAAATGTGCCACATGCTAACTTCATGGAGTGCCCCTAGTCTTTCTATTATCTGAAAGAGTAAATAACCGATTCACATCTACCTGTTCTAGACCTCTCATGATTTTAGACACCTCTATCATATCCCCCCTCAGCCGTCTCTTCTCCAAGCTGAAAAGTCCTAACCTCTTTAGTCTTTCCTCATAGGGGAGCTGTCATTTCTGTTTCTATGTTCCATTCCCCTTATCATTTTGGTAGCCCTTCTCTGTACCTTCTCCATCGCAATTATATCTTTTTTGAGATGCGGCGACCAGAATTGTACACGGTATTCAAGGTGCGGTATCACCATGGAGCGATACAGAGGCATTATGACATTTTCTGTTTTATTCACCATTCTCTTTCTAATAATTCCCAACATTCTGTTTGCTTTTTTGACTGCCGCAGCACACTGAACTGACGATTTCAATGTGTTATCCACTATGACGCCTAGATCTTTCTGGGTGGTAGCACCTAATATGGAACCTAACATTGTTTAACTATAGCATGGGTTATTTTTCCCTATATGCATCACCTTGCACTTATCCACATTAAATTTCATCTACCATTTGGATGCCCAATTTTCCAGTCTCATAAGGTCTTCCAGCAATTTATCACAATCTGCTTGTGATTTAACTACTCTGAACAATTTTGTATCATCTGCAAATTTGATTACCTCACTCGTCGTATTTCTTTCCAGATCATTTATAAATATATTGAAAAGCAAGGGTCCCAATACAGATCTCTGAGGCACTCCACTGCCCACTCCCTTCCACTGAGGAAATTGTCCATTTAATCCTACTCTCTGTTTCCTCTCTTTTAGCCAGTTTGTAATCCACGAAAGGACATCACCACCTATCCCATGACTTTTTACTTTTCCTAGAAGCCTCTCATGAGGAACTTTGTCAAACGCCTTCTGAAAATCCAAGTACACTACATCTACCGGTTCACCTTTATCCACATGTTTATTAACTCCTTCAAAAAAGTGAAGCAGATTTGAGAGGCAAGACTTGCCTTGGGTAAAGCCATGCTTTGTTCCATTAAACCATGTCTTTCTATATGTTTTGTAATTTTGATGTTTAGAACACTTTCCACTATTTTTCCTGGCACTGAAGTCAGGCTAACCAGTCTGTAGTTTCCCAGATCGCCCCTGGAGCCCTTTTTAAATATTAGGGTTACATTAGCTATCCTCCAGTCTTCAGGTACAATGGATGATTTTAATGATAGGTTACAAATTTTTACTACTAGGTCTGAAATTTCATTTTTTAGTTCCTTCAGAAAACTCTGGGGTGTATAAATCACCAGTCCACGTGATTTACTACTCTTCAGTTTGTCAATAAGGCCTACCACATCTTCTAGGTTCAGTCCATTTGAATCATTACCCATTAAAACCTTCTCCAGTACAGGTACCTCCCCATCGTCCTCTTCAGTAAACATCGAAGCAAAGAAATCATTTAATCTTTCCACAATGGCCTTATCTTCTCTAAGTGCCCCTTTAACCCCTCTATGATCTAATAGTCCAACTGACTCTATCACAGGCTTTCTGCTTCGGATATATTTTAAAAAGTTTTTACTGTGAGTTTTTGCTTCTACGGCCAACTTCTAATTCTCTCTTAGCCTGTCTTATTAATGTCTTTTAACTTGCCAACACTTAGGGCCAGATTTTAAATCTTATGCGCGGGGGGTACATTTGTGTGCGCTACCCGACGCGCACAAATGTACACCCGATTTTATAACATGCACACGCTGCCGCGCACATGTTTTAAAATCAGGGGTTGGCGCACACAAGGGCTTTCCCCATTCCCTCCAAGGACGCCCCTTGGAGGGAACTTGGAGCGGCCTTGGAGGGAACTTTTCTTTCAGTCCCACCCCCAGCCCCACCTAAATCCCCCCCCCCACACCTTATTTTATTTTTTACTCCTGCCTCTTGCAGGCATATCTTGTGTGGTGCGAAACTCTGGCATGGCCACTGTGCCGGAGGACTGTGGAACGCCCCCGACCGCCGCCCCCGACCGCCCCTTTTTCAAAGCACCGGGACATACGCACGTTCCGGGGATTGTGCGCGCTGCCGAGCCTATGCAAAATGGGCTCGGCACGCGCAGGGGTAGGTGTTCGGGGATTATGCGTGTATATTATGCGTGTAACCCTTTGAAAAGCTACCCCTTATGCATTATCCTATTTTCTTCTGTTGGATCCTTCTTCCAATTTTTGAATGAAGATCTTTTGGATAAAATAGCTTCTTTCACCTCCCCTTTTAACCATGCTGGTAATCATCTTGCTTTCTTTCCACCTTTTTTAATGTGTGGAATACATCTGGACTGTGCTTCTGGTATGGTATTTTTTAACAATGACACATGGATTTCCTTACTTTGAATTTTTATTCTCTCTTGATGCTTTTGTACTTAATTTATGGTTAGAAGGAGCCATCATCAATGACATGCGAATAGAACCTCTCTAAGCTCTGCTTAGACTGCTGCTGATGCCAATAGTGTGGCCGGAAAATCAGTAGCCATAAAAATATAAATGAAAACAAATATACACCAAATAAACTAATGCTGCATCCCGATGCCTGCTTCCTAATCAGCCTCAAGACAGGAAAAAAGATATTTTCTATTATACTTTAATGGATGATCTTTGCTCTTATTACTTTTTTTTTTTTCCAAAAGAAATATTTCCTGTTAATGCTCTTCTACTGCATCTGATCAGTGTTAATTAGCATTGCTTTTACTTGCTAAGGTCTGATTATAATGGAAAAGAGATTCTGGACCTCACAGTCCCATGGGAGGTTAGGGCAAATGCTTCATATTTTCTTCCTCTCCTCTGGATTTCCTCCAAAGTCAGTTCTATTTAATCTGCCTTCTGCTGCACTGGAAGTGACATCTGTTCAAATTTACTCTCTTTTATCATGGCTGACGTGCTTTGTGCATGTCTGTGTACCCCTAAGCTGAGTTCCAACTGCCTCTTGCAGATTTCTTTTTTGGGTCTAACACAGGCTGATGAGCATTATGTCACAGATATAGCTTTTTTTTATTTATTGATTTGGCTTGTTTCTAAATTGGAGGGCACTTTACCCTCCATTGTCTCAGGTTAAAACATTAGATTGTAAGCTCTGTGGGGATAGGGAAATACCTAGAGTACCTGAATATAATCCACTTCGATGTACATTTTGAAGTGCCGAAATGCGGAATATAAAAAAAATCTAAATAAAATAATTTAAGCAGTGGTAAAAACAGCACCAGAAGTGCAGTAGGGCAAAAGTAGTCAGCCAAAGCCATTTTGAAAAATGATGCCAGTGGGGCAGAAGTGACTGGGTCCATTCCTGCCATCACTAGACCACCAGGGATTTCTTGGTAAGCCTGTGGGATAGTCTAGGGGGTGGAGGAGTGATGGGAAGGGACAGACACCTTTATTGAAATGAGTTTGGGATTTGGGCTTAATTATAGAGTTACTTTTAAAAATTTAGGGCCCAAGTGAGTGATGGGGTAACCACTAGACCTCCATGGGATTTTGGGACAGAGGTATTGGGGAGGCTTTCATGGGCATGTGGCTCCTTTAAATGTCAACCCTGGGAATATTGCAGGTGCATTAACCTGGCAATGCTTCTGGCGAAAGTTGACTATATTTCTTGATGTTTAGTTAACTTTCCGTAAATAATGCAGCTTACAAAGTTTAATGCGAGTTGCATCTGCATGTCAAAGATTTGCTTTGGATACATTTGCATGCAACACTGCTCATTTGCATACAATCAAAACCAAGCACTGTCAAACCCATAACAAAATTACTGTTAGCAACATGTTTACAGGGTTAGCAGCCTTACTGATAATTCATACAATGCTGCTGCTTGAATGTTTTTTGCTTTTGGACTGTGATATTTATTTACTAAGGGGTAGGTTTTCCACTCTGCACGGCAGCGCACACAGATTTTTTAACACGCTCACGTATGTGCGGGCAGCGCACGCAAGACCGGAATGCGTGTCTGCAATTTCCATGCAGTGACGCATTCCACCCTTCCCTAATTCCCTCCCAGTCTACTCCATAATTCCCTACCCCCTAAACCCTACCTTTTTGTGGGGTTTTTCTTTGTTTTACAACTTACTTCAGGGCGTTAAATGGCGCTGTCCTGGCCTGCCCCTTTGAGGAAGCCCGGCACTTGTGCATGTACCAGGCTTTATGCACCTGGCCGGGCCTGTTCGAAAATTTGCTCGGCGCATGCAAGGCCCAGCCAGGTGCGTAAAGCCCGTATTTTACTCATGCAAGGCTTTTAAAATCCGGGTGTAAGCTATTAGTGCAGCTTAATAAATAGTAAATAGGATCCTTATTCTCTAATTATTAGGGATGTGCAGGCAAAAAGTTTTCGTTGCATACGTGATACGTATACGTGGGGGGTCAATTCCGTTTTATGCGGAAGTATGGAGAATTCAATAAGTTGTCGATCTGTAAATACGTTACTACTAAATTAACTACAACCCCCCACCCTCCTGACCCCCCCAAGACTTACCAATACTCCCTGGTGGTCCAGTGGTGGGGTCGGCGCCATTTTGCAATACGGCAATATGGCCATACGGCCGGCGCCATTTTGCAATACGGCCCCGAATGCAGGAGGTTGCTCCCGGACCCCCGCTGGACTTTTGGCAAGTCTTGTGGGGGTCAGGAGGCCCCCCCAAGCTGGCCAAAAGTCCCTGGGGGTCCAGCGGGGGTCCAGGAGCGATCTCCTGTGCTCGTGACGTCGGGGACAGGAACCAAAATGGCGCCGGCGCTACCTTTGCCCTGTCAGGCAAAGGTAGCGCCGGCGCCATTTCTATTAACGCAGCCGTGGCCCGAGAGTGGAAGATCACACCGGGACTCCCCCACTGGACCCCAGGTAATTTAAAACATTTTGGGGGGGGTTCGGGAGGGTGGGGCATTTATTTTAAAGGGTTGGGGTGGGTTTTAGGGTTGTTTTAGTGTGCCGGTTTTCCCGCCCTCCCCCTTCCCCTCCCCCCTCCCCCGATTTACGATTTTTTACAATAAATCGGGGGAATTCCTATTGTATCACGCCTCTAACGATTTTTGACAATTTAAAATATATCGGACGATACTTTAAATCAGGGGTCAGGAACCTTTTTGGCTGAGAGAGCCATAAACGCCACATATTTTAAAATGTAATTCCATGAGAGCCATACAATATGTTTAAAACTAAATACAAGTAAATGTGTGCATTTTATGTAAGATCACACTTTTAAAGTACAATAAGTCTCTGAAAATATTACACCAGGCCTTAAGACACCAATACATCTCCTATTAGGAAAACGGACCAAGTCAGGCTGCTATAGAGTCCTACACAGAAACTACACGCCAGCAGAAAACCTCACCTGAATCACGTGCTGTCCCTCACCTAACATAGAATAAAGAGACCAAAACGCATAACAAGAAGCATGCAGAAAAAACTGAATTGGAAACTGCAACAAGCCAGAGTCTCTGTATGCAGTGTAACAAAGGAAAAAAGAAACATCACCCATCCTTATAAAACAAATCAAGAAATATAAAATCATCAGCAGTAAAACTGTACTAACAAAAAGAACATATTTCGAAACAGCTGATGAGTGGAATATCCAATAATTAAAAACTCATATAAAACATTTTCAGATACCAACAAAATATTTCAAAATAGCAGACACAAAGACCCAGTAATGAAAAATAAGGATACAAAAATTTTTTTGCTCTGCATACCTGGGAACGTTTGATATCCAGGTGTCCTGAGATTGTTCTGAATTAGCAGGAGGAGGGGTGGTTTGCTTGGAACTTTCTCCTCTCTCAGTCACATACCAGCGCTCTCTCTCACACTGGCTCTCAATGACACACCTATACACACATGCTCTCAGTACTCACATATACCCATGTTTTTTCTCTCTCACTTAGATAGGCTCTTAATTACGCATTTACACACATGCTATCTTCTCACGCTTACACACACACACAGGCTTTCAATCACATAAATACATGCTGTCTTTTTCTCTCACACACAGACTCTCATTCACATGCTTACAAACATGTCCTCTCTTTCTCTCATTTACACACAGGCTCTCAATCACATACTCACATGCTCCATCACCTAAACCAGCTCTCAATCACACACAGACACACATGATCTCTCTCTTACTTATACACACAGGCTCTTAATCATACATACACATGATTTCTCTCACACACAAAGGATCTCAATCATACACACATACTCTTTCACACAAACAGGTTTTCAATCACAAACTTACACATACAGGTTCCCAATGGTAAACTTACATTCATGCTCTCTCTCTCACAGGCAGGCTCTCAATCATTCACATACATGCAGCTCTCTCTCTCACACACACACACACACACACACACGGCCCCCCCCTTTACCCCGCGGCCCGGAAGAGGAAGTGGAGATGCATCTCTCACTCACTCACACACACACACACACACACACACACACATACACACAGGGCCCCCCCCCCCCCCCCCCGCGGCCCGGAAGAGGAAGTGGAGTATCGGGTGCCTGCGCGGCAAGAAGAGGCCACGCTAGTGCGCTCGGCATCGGCCCAAAGAAAAGAAGATTGCAGCGCGGCTCGGAGGAGAGTGAATGAGCAAGCAAGTTTGCTCCCTCATTCACTCTCTCTCCCCCCCCCCACCCCGGGAACTCGTGGCAGCAGCAGCCTCCTCCCAACGCTAACCTCTTTTCAGCCCTCGCGGAGGCGGAGTCCCATCGGCCGCGGTTGAAGCTCTTCATTTTCCTCCGAGCCGCGCTGCAGTCTTCTTTTCTTCGGGCCGATGCCGAGCGCGCTAGCGTGGCCTCTTCTTGCCGCACAGACACCCGATACTCCACTTCCTCTTCCGGGCCACGGGGGGGGGGGGGCGGGAAGAAGAGAGCACACCGGTGCCGCTGACTCCAGCTGTCCTGCCGCGTTCCGCCCAGGCTGACAGCATTTTAAGCCCGGGCGGAGGAGGACCGGGAAGCAGCTGGGTCAGCGGGAAAGTGTGGCGACTGTCTGCGAGCCAGATGCAGCCCTCAAAAGAGCCATATCTGGCTCGCGAGCCATGGGTTCCCGACCCCTGCTTTAAATCGTCAAAAAAACGATTCACATCCCTAGTTTTTACCATTATAAAGAAAAACATTGCTGAACATATAGATAAGCATAGTTTAAAGGGACAAAGCCAACATGGATTTAGCCAAGGGAAGTCTTTTCTCACAAATTTGCTATATTTTTATGAGGGCATAAATGAACATGCGGATAAAGGCTAGCCAGATTATACAGTGTATCTGGATTTCCAGAAAGCATTTGAAAGTCCATCATGAGAGACTTCTTAGGAAATTAAAAAAGTCATGGGATAGGGGGCAGTGTCCTGTGTAGATTGCCAACTGGTTAAAAGATAGAAAACAGAGAGTAGGGCTAAATGGTAAATTTTCCCAGTGGAAAAAGATATAGTAGAGTGCCCCAGGGATCTGTTCTGGGACCACTGCTTTTTAATAGATTTATAAATGACCAAGAAATGGAACAAGTGAAGTAATCATAAGAACATAAGAAAATGCCATACTGGGTCCATCAAGCCCAGCATCCTGTTTCCAACAGTGGCCAATCCAAGCCACAAGAACCTGGCAAGCACCCAAAAACTAAGTCTATTCCATGTTACCATTGCTAATGGCAGTGGCTATTCTCTAGGTGAACTTAATAGCAGGTAATGGACTTCTCCTCCAAGAACTTATTCAATCCTTTTTTAAACACAGCTATACTAACTGCACTAACCACATCCTCTGGCAACAAATTCCAGAGTTTGTGCATTGAGTAAAAAAGAACTTTCTCCGATTAGTTTTAAATGTGCCCCATGCTAACATCATGCAGATTTGCAGATGACCCAAATTTATTCAAAGTTCTTAAATCACAAGAGGATTGTGAGAAATTGCAAAAAGACTTTGCAAAACTGGAAGACTGGATATGCAAATGGAAAATTAATTTTAATGTGAAACAAGGACAAAGTGATGCACATAGGGAAGAGTAATCCAAATTGTAGCTATACAATGCAAGGATCCACATTAGGAGTCACTACTCAAGAAAAGGATCTAGGTGATATTGTTGAAAATGCGTTGAAATCTTCTACTCAGTGTGCAGCAGCAACCAAGAAAGCAAACAGAATGATTGGGATTATTAGGAAAGGAATGGAGAATAAAACAGAGAATATCATAATGTCTCTGTGTAGCTCCATGGTGCAACCTTATTTTGAGTATTGTGTACAGTTCTGGTCACCACATATCAAGAAAGATATGGCAGAACTTGAAAAGGTACAGAGAAGGGTGACAAAGATGATAAAGGGGATGGAACAATTCCCCTATGAAGAAAGACTAAAGAGGTTAAGACTCTTCAGCCTGGAGAAGAGATGGCTGAGGGGAGATATGATAGAAGTCTATAAAATGAGTAGAATGTAACGAGTAAATGTTCATCAGTTTACTCTTTTGAAAAGTACAAAGACCAGGGGACACACAAGTTACTAGGTAATACATTTAAAACTAATGAGAAAAATATTTTTACTCTATGCATAATTAAGCTCTGGAATTCATTGCCAGAGGATATGGTAAAAGCTATTACAGCTGAATTTTAAAACGGCCATGCACATAAAAAACAGGTGTTATGCATGTGGCCGAGCCTTGCGCGCATTTTCAAAGGGGCCCAGTCACGCTCATAACCCTGTTATGTGCAGAAGTGCCAGGCCCAGAGAAAGGGGCGGTCCAGGGGGAGGGGTGGGGCTGGAGTCATCCGATATGTGGAGCCATTTGCTGCTGTGTCAGAAGTGTGTACCAGCAGCCTGCCAATGCGCACAAGTTGCTACTGCTCTTGAAGAGGAGCAAAAAGTAAAATTAATTTGGGGTTAGATAGTATAGGGATAGGGGGCAGGGAGGAGAGGGCAAGAGGGAGGAAGGTCAGTTAGGTGGGTTGAAAAGTTCCCTCCCAGTCCACTCCTTAATTGGAGCGGACTGGGAGGGAACTGGGAGAGGTCCGATCTCATCGCCGCATGTACTCTTACAAAATTTGGCCACCCCTGCGCGTGCCGCCCACACATGCACGCGAGGATTATAAAATCCAGCGTGCATGTGCTCATGGCCCATGGATTTTATAACATGTGCACGCTGGTGCACGTGTAACATACCTCTAGGAACTAGGGCAGAGAAATGTTGAATCATCATTGTGACATTAAAAGACTGACAATAGAGTGCTGTCTCTTTAAGAGCTGGGGGGGGGGGTGGGGGAAGGAGATTCAAAATTGGATTGTATTGGGCATGTGCAGCAGATCATTGCTACAGCCTGAACAGTTTCCTGCCCTGCTCTGAACTAATAAATGTTATCTGTTGCTGATTAAGGTGAGCAGCCCTCTATAATTGTATTCGTGTGTAATGTATTTATGTTAGTTAACATTGTTTTGAGATGTATTGAAGTTGTTTTTTTACTTTACCTAAAGAGATTCAAAAATTGGATTGTATTGGGCATGTGCAGCAGATCACTGCTACAGCCTGAACAGAGTTTCCTACCCTGCTCTGAACTAATAAATGTTATCTGTTAGGGATGTGAATCGTGTCCTCGATCATCTTAACGATCGATTTCGGCTGGGAGGGGGAGGGAATCGTATTGTTGCCGTTTGGGGGGGTAAAATATCGTGAAAAATCGTGAAAAATCGTGAAAAATCTAAAAATCTAAAAATCGCAAAACCGGCACATTAAAACCCCCTAAAACCCACCCCCGACCCTTTAAATTAAATCCCCCACCCTCCCGAACCCCCCCCAAATGACTTAAATAACCTGCGGGTCCAGCGGCGGTCCGGAACGGCAGCGGTCCGGAACGGGCTCCTGCTCCTGAATCTTGTTGTCTTCAGCCGGCGCCATTTTCCAAAATGGCGCCGAAAAATGGCGGCGGCCATAGACGAACACGATTGGACGGCAGGAGGTCCTTCCGGACCCCCGCTGGACTTTTGGCAAGTCTCGTGGGGGTCAGGAGGCCCCCCACAAGCTGGCCAAAAGTTCCTGGAGGTCCAGCGGGGGTCAGGGAGCGATTTCCCGCCGCGAATCATTTTCGTACGGAAAATGGCGCCGGCAGGAGATCGACTGCAGGAGGTTGTTCAGCGAGGCGCCGGAACCCTCGCTGAACGACCTCCTGCAGTCGATCTCCTGCCGGCGCCATTTTCCGTACGAAAACGATTCGCGGCGGGAAATCGCTCCCTGACCCCCACTGGACCTCCAGGAACTTTTGGCCAGCTTGTGGGGGGCCTTCTGACCCCCACGAGACTTGCCAAAAGTCCAGCGGGGGTCCGGAAGGACCTCCTGCCGTCCAATCATGTTCGTCTATGGCCGCCGCCATTTTTCGGCGCCATTTTGGAAAATGGCGCCGGCTGAAGACAACAAGATTCAGGAGCAGGAGCCCGTTCCGGACCGCTGCCGTTCCGGACCGCCGCTGGACCCGCAGGTTATTTAAGTCATTTGGGGGGGTTCGGGAGGGTGGGGGATTTAATTTAAAGGGTCGGGGGTGGGTTTTAGGGGGTTTTAGTGTGCCGGCTCACGATTCTAACGATTTATAATGATAAATCGTTAGAATCTCTATTGTATTGTGTTCCATAATGGTTTAAGACGATATTAAAATTATCGGACGATAATTTTAATCGTCCTAAAACGATTCACATCCCTATTATCTGTTGCTGATTAAGGTTTTTCTTTTCTGGAACCCTCCTGTGGACACTTGGGAGTAATTGAACTGTGCCCTGTCAGGATTTGAAGCTTTTCTTTCGGATAGAGGCTGCTGTATTGTGGATTTGACGGTTGAAGCAAAGAGCAGTACTGATGTCATCTACAGCTCTAAATTCAAATGGACACACAGTAGGGTACAATCTGGAACTTTGCTTGTTTAGAGACTGCTTAAGGTCGGGTGCTATTATCACATGCTGATTCTGGTTGAAATACTTAACATGAGTTTATGACAAAGTTGAGTTTTCTCTTGTACTATATACATGTGTTTATATGAAAAATGCAGATGCTTAGGAAGTGAACAGATTTATTTCAGTCATTCATCCCATTAAAGATAAAACTGTTACCCACTAAAGAGCGTGTGGATTCATTTCCGATACTGGGCTGGGAATCAAAGTTGAAGAATAGGCTGAGCAGATAACCAAGAATACCCAGACACCTTTGCTGTAAGGTGAATGAACTTTGAGTGCTTTTCTGAAGCATGACTTGCAGAAAATCTCTGAGACAGATTTGCTGGCAATAACAGGAGAGAGGCCTATTTTAATGGCAGCATTTGCTTCACAATGCAGAGAAACTGAGTCCTGGATGCAGGCTTTTGTCTTGCAGATGCATATTTCAACTAACAGAAACTAGTTGAAAAGGAGATCCTGTGAGGTGACAGTTTTTAATTAAACCCCGGTGCCAAGAAATGGAATCCAAGCCTAGCTCTATTCAAGACCCAGACTGCGAGTTGTTTACATAAACAAAGAAGAACAAAAGAAGAAAAGAAGAATACAGTGCATCAAAGCCAGAATGATACAGGAACTTTTATCATGGGAGGATGGGTCAGGAAAGACTAGTAAATGAATGATTTTTACAATTGAATGGAGGAGGTCCTCACAAGCATTTCCTATACATGATAGATTGTCAGAACTACAGCATAAGGTATTTTTTTGTAAGGAAATCTTTGAGTAGTCACGTCATTCATTCTGGAAGCTTCGGGAAGGTTGTATTTTGATTATATAAGACCGGGCATGGCAGAGATTCACTGAGATGCAAGTTATTACAGATAGAGGGCATATTGCATCTCCCAGAACACTTGTCTTGGAATTTCTTATAAACAGCTGAATAAATTATATTTTAAAATCTTTTTCTGAATCGAAGTGTTCTGATTATGCCCTGTCCCTTCATGGTCGCCAAAATGTACATATTTTGTGTACACAGGGACAGGGCATAATCAGAACACAGGTTTCAGACACAAGGAGTCATAAAGAAATTTGAACTTCAAGGGTTACACACGCATGCTTTAGAATTGGCACGTCCATGTGTGTGCGCCGGGAAGCACATGCACATGGATTCACACGCACACCTTTTAAAATCTACCTCTTAGTACAGCTGCATTTAAAAAGGTTTGGGCAAGTTCCATGAGGAAAGGTCCATTAACCATTATTAAAGTAGATTGCTGAAACATAGAAACATAGAAATGACTGCAGAAGAAGACCAAACAGCCCATCCAGTCTGCCCAGCAAGCTTCACACATTTTTTTCTCATACTTATCTGTTTCTCTTAGCTCTTTGGTTCTATTTCCCTTCTACCCCCACCATTAATGTAGAGAGCAGTGATGGAGCTGCATCCAAGTGAAATATCAAGCTTGATTAGTTTGGGGTAGTAGGGGTAGTAACCGCCGCAATAAGCAAGCTACACGCATGCTTATTTGTTGGTTCCAGGTGCTAAATTTAGGTTTTTCCATAGGAAATTTAAATCCAGAACCTCCAGGATTGCATTCTCAGAAATCTGCTTATTCTTGGGATAAGCAGCTTGGAATCTATCTACTAGAGATGTGAATCGGAACTGGAATCGGTTCCGATTCCTGGTTCGGGGTCTATAGTGAAATCTTTTCCGTGCGGTCCGATCGTGTTTTATTTTATCGGCTGCGCCCGAGCCAATAAACAAAAAACCCACCCTGACCCTTTAAAACATATCCTTTAGCTTCCCGCACCCTCCTGACCCCCCCCCCCCCCAAAAAAAAAAAACTTTTAAAAATTACCTGGTGGTCCAGTAGGGGTCCCAGGAGCCATCTCCCGCTCTCGGTTCGTCGGCTGCCACTAATCAAAATGGTGCCGATGGCCCTTTGCCCTTACCATGTGACAGGGTATCTGTGCGCCATCCAGTGCTCCTACCATGTGACAGGGGCCGGCCAATGGCACGGATACCCTGTCACATGGTAAGGGCAAAGGGCCATCGGCGCCATTTTGATTAGTGGCAGCCAACGGCCTGAGAGCGGGAGATGGCTCCCAGGACCCCCAGGTAATTTTAAAATGTTTGGGGGGGGGGGGGGGTCGAGAGGGTGCGGGAAGCTAAAGGATATGTTTTAAAGGGTCGGGGTGGGTTTAGGGGTTGTTTTTGTGTGCCATTTTTCCCGCCCTCCTCCAAAACGATAGGAGAACCCCACAAACAATTTCATGAGGTTTTCCTATTGGTATCAGGCAGCCCCCAATTTCTGAAAAATGATTCACATCCCTACAATCTACCTTTTGGGATCCTGCCAGGTAAACCACGCGATCCTCATTAAACAGTTAGCTGCTATAGGAATCTCTGGCTTAGCGCTCTCCTGGTTCAAATCATTTCTAACCAACAGAGGCTACAAGGTAAAAATACAGAACAAAGAATCAGCACGCCACGACTCGACCGTCGGAGTCCCACAAGGTTCCTCTTTATCCCCTACACTCTTTAATATTTACTTCCTCCCACTATGCCAACTCCTCACCAACCTCACTTTCTCTATGCGGACGACATCCAGATCCTGATCCCTATCAAAGAATCATACTCAAAAACCCTCGAATTCTGGGAATCCTGCCACCTAGAAATTAAAAGCCTCCTCAACAGCCTTAATCTGGTACTAAACTCATCTAAAACTGAAGTCCTACTCATAACTCCCGATAATAAACCCACAGTCTGTCTTCCAACCAACCTACAAACCACTCATGTAAGGGATCTAGGTGTCCTAATCGACAATAAATTGAACTTCAAAGCCCACATCAACAAAACAACCAAAGACTGCTTCTATAAACTGCAAGTTTTAAAAAGGATAAGACCACTCTTCCACGCCAAAGATTTCAGAACCATTCTCCAAGCCCTCATCTTCTCCAAATTAGACTACTGCAACGCGACTCTTCTTGGCCTCCCCTCCTCATATACAAAACCACTCCAAATGGTCCAAAACGCAGCAGCACGTTTACTAACAAACACCAGAAAAAGAGACCACATCTCTCCAGTCCTTCAAGCCCTCCACTGGTTACCAATCCACTTCAGAGTAATTTACAAATCCATCACATTATTATACAAAATCATTCACCAACACACCATAATCGACCTACAAATTCCTCCCCGTGTTCACGAATCAACAAGACTGACTAGAGAAGCCTACACAGGATGCCTCCTTGTTCCACCCGTAAAAAATACTAATCACAGAACCTTGAGAGACCGAGCCCTTTCAACAGCAGGCCCTCCGCTATGGAACTCTATCCCATCAGATCTAAGAAACGAACCGTGCCTCTTAACGTTTAGGAAAAGACTTAAGACATGGCTTTTCAGGCAAGCCTTCCCGAACTCCACCTAACAAGATCCATCAATGACTCCTATGCTAAGTAGCTGTATATAGTGAACTCCATATTTATTTTGTTCTCTATAGAGGACTCCTTATTTACATTGTACACTTGTATATAATTATCCTCCTCTATCTCTTTTATTTCTTATAATCCCAGTTCATGAACCCTTGTTAATTGTAACTGCTTCTCTTCTCCACGTTTATTTATGTTTTTGGTTATATTTTTGCACCCCTGTTTTCTGTAAACCGACATGATGAGAACGAGTTCTTGAATGCCGGTATAAAAAAACCTTAAATAAATAAATAAATAAATTTGTGATCTGGCTTGGCCACTGTTGAAAACAGAATACTTGGCTTGATAGACCTTTGGTCTGACCCAGTATGGGAAATCTCTTTTGTTCTTACAGTATCCCTTAGTTTTGCACAAAGAAAGCATCAGTCATATCACTCTTAGGTGAACCTAAACTGTCAACTTTATTTCTGGTTTTCAAGCCAGTTGTGATGTACATGAATAGAATAGGGTAGGTATTTCATTACTGAATACTAATTCATGGGATACAACAGTCAGAGTAAATCCTCCCTATAGTTTACCATCTAGTACCCAAAAGGTAAAAGTACTAATCTCTCAGCCTTCACTTGAACATGAATTAGACCTTCCAGCTCCCCAAACCAAACATTTTAGTGGAATTTCTGAATCCCTATGGACATCAGGATTGAGTCAAATTATTTGACTTTTAGGAAAAGGGTGAAAGCCTGGTTGTTCTGGGGGGGGGGGGGGGGGGGTTGTTAAAATTGACATGGTTTCCTCTTAGCCTGATTTGAATAAGTGTGTGGCTGTAGATTTAATTGTATTTTATGATGTTTTATTGTATTTTTATTATTGTTGGATTGTGCTGTGCACCGTTCCAGAAAGCTTTTTGCAGAGTGCGCAGTACATAAAAGCTGGAAAATAAATAAATGAATAAAGTTCTCAAATTATCCTTTAGGTACATATCTTTTCACATTCCAAACCACCCCAAGCACAAAGGAGAGGTACAGTACTCCCCTCAAATTCCTCTTCCTTTCACTCACATCCATGTAGGACATCAGGATTACAGACTTGGGGTCTGTTCTCAACTCCTTGACCTTTCAAATTTTCACTCGGGAATGTCCACTTCTCCCAATCAGCAATGTGCAGGTCTCCACAGTATCTTCCATGCCCTGGACCTTTCTGCAGCATTCCTCATTTCAGAACAACCCTTTACTCCTTTCTACTAGCCATATCCTCAAGAGGATGAAGTGCCTCCTCTCTACATTCTCAGCTACGAGCCTTTTCCCTTGAGGGGAAAAGCCTCATGCAGGACCCCATGCCATACTAGGGTGGTCCTTGGGCCCACCAGCCTGCAGGTTGGCTACTCCAAGTCATTACATCCTGAAGGTCCCTCTGACTCAGACTCTAACCTAGGAAAGGAAAAACTCCTACCAAATCCTCTGTTTTTTTGGTATATATATCTTCCACCAATCACCTAAACCCACGACACACTACCCTGCATTAACCATACAGACTCTCCCCATCATATAGAATCCCCACTACTCATTTGAAGGCTTTGTAGTTGCTCCAGAACTCTGTGGCTTAGAGTTCTAAAAGGAAGTTAAAAGTATGCTCTTGGGAAATAAGACAGATACTAGTCATATAATTGGGTGGTTACTTTTATAGATGTACCAAATGTGAGATGCTTGAAATCTAACATATGCATCATTTATAAGGTTGTATGAACTGACTCCAAACTGTATTATACCTCCCTGTCTGCACAATCTTTGTTAACTTCTGTTTTATTTTACAATAAAATCTATTAAAAAGAAAAAAAAAAAGGTATGATCGTCTATCACCAATGCTTCATGAATTGCACTGGCTACCATTTGTTCGAGTTCAATTCAAAATTTTAACATTATTACATAAAGTATATAATTCTGAACTGGTTTGGCTGGGATTCATTGTTCATTTATACTCTTTCTCAATGCATCCTCCGTTCAGTAAACAGCAGGCCCATTTGGGAACAACCCGAGATTGGATCTGCAACTGATATTGCCCTAAGTTGTTGCGAGCGGAGGGGTGGACCCTTAGGCCGGCCTGACGGAGTGAAGAGGTGGAAGAGGAAGTACACTCCGTGGAGAACAGCAAGCCGGGAGGCGGATACAGACAGGCATTTGAGCAGGAGTCTTCACCCTGGAAACCCAGATCCCCCCCGGGAGGAGCCCGTGAGGACCCAGGCCACTGGGACTTAGGCGAGAAGAGGAAGCAATCCAAAGTCAAGGCAGACGGCAAGCAAAGACCGGGAACAGGTAGGAGTCAGGAACCAGAGAATCAATACCGAGAACTGAAGGAGATCTGGAACCAGAACTGAAGCGGGAGCTGGAACAGAAGAAGATCCAGAACTAGAAATGAAGCAGGAAATGGAAAGAAGCACAAGCAGGTCCAGGAACCAACTGGCAAGAGACAGCTGAGCACAGCAACTAACTTCCAGCAAGGAACCTTGTTGCAAGGCGTCTGACTGAAGCAGACGCTGGCTTTAAATACTTGCCGTCTGACGTCACACTGAGGGGCGGTCCGTGGTCTGGAGGAAAAGCCCTTTAAATTGGGCTTCTTCGCGTGCGCGCGCGTGCCTAGGAAGGGAGGGGCTGGATTCGGAGGCCAGGTGGTGAAACAGGTGGAACAGGCCCAAACGCCCGCAGGCCGCCTCGCCGGCCTGCTGACCCGGAGCGCGGTGGTCCGAGCCGCGGATCCCACCAAGGAAGCCCCGTGGAGAGACGTAAGGACCCGGTGGCAGAACCTGCGACCGGAACCGCAACAAAAGTTATGGAACTCAATGCCAGGGTCACTTCACGCTACAGTTGACACTAAAGAATTTAAAAAGCATAAAAAACCTGGCTTTTCAAGAAAGCTTTTGAGGTCACAACATCTTATAGATGCTGCTTAGGTAATGATGGTTCTAAATTTTTAGCAAGAATGAACGATTTTAGTCATGTTTAAATGGTTGTATATTAGAATAACTCCCTGGTTGTTTTGTTAATTTACATAAATATGTTTCATAAACCACCATGATCTATGAAGTGTGTGGTTAAAAAAAATCTTAAAGAAATAAATCCGATGGTCGTTCAATGATTTTATACACTCAGTTAAAAAATTTAGATGAACTTTAACCAACGAGAATCCTGGGTTCTCCCCTATCCAAAGTATCTTGTACAAGTAGAACTGAAAAGGAGCCCAAATTTGGAGTTTTCCCCACACACAAAAGTCTTGACTCTCAACAATTATCAGTGGATGAAACCCTGTGAAAGTTTCTCTGTGGAGGGGCTCATTTCTGGGACTCTGGCACAGTATTGCTCAGCTAGAGTTTGTAATGTTAGATCTGGCAATTGCATAGCTCTCAACTTTTTCCTAGCTCTGCAAAAATGACAGTTATTTTCAGCAAGAAAACAAGCATCCTTTTAATCATGTGCTTCACTGGCACCAGAATAGCAACACCCTCTTAACACATGAGAATTGTCACACATTGTGAGTATTGAAAGCTACAAAGCTCTCACTCATTAGAAAGCCAGAAGATGAAAGGTACTGTTTGTATTAGAGCTACAAGAACTCAAAAAACTTTGTGATGGTAGATTCCCAATAATGCTTAGCACACACTCAGTATAGACATTGACTGAATGAAGTCTGCATGTTTTCAGAGAGGCTCTCCCTACATGTGACTACTAAAGCCAAATGCATGATCCTGGTCCTTAAGGTCACAGATCTCATTTTCAAGATATTCGGGCATATTCATCAGACATACCTGCATACATTTGGCCTGTGAATGAGGTTGGTTACCCAATTATCCAGACCTGTTTGCAGCCCTCAAGACCAGGGCAAATCACCTCTGGCTGAAATAATTTATTTACATCAAATGAAATATCATATCTGGCTGTTACAAAATAAAACAGTTTTGCAGTTAATCCATTTAGTTACTAATGGCACATGAGTATTGTGAATCTCATTGTATCTTGAAATTATAGAATTTAGCAAAATAGAAATCATGATCCTATTAATAAAACACAATCCTAAATAAGTATGCAGATTTAAATAGAGATAGGTGAGTTAGCTGCCTGTTTTCTGTGGGCTACAGTTGGCTCAGCCTATTTATATTTATTAGATTTGGGGTAAAGCTGAGGTTTACCCTTAATCTGAAGTTCATGAATTAAAAAATCATATTTTGATCTCATATCCCAGAACATCATTAAGGTTCATAAACATGCCATGATTTAAACAAAAAAAACAACTTTATTGAGAATTCTAAAGTCCAAAATTAAATTATGACCTCCAGCTCCATAAACATTACTATGGGTTATAAATGTGGCATGAAACAGGTTCAGGTCTGACAATACCGACCAATGAAATGTGGACCTGAAACAGGCTCATGGGCTCAAATCATTCAAAATTTGAGAGAATTTCAGAGCTAATCCGAATTCATTCATGTATCCTTCAATCTAATATCAATGAAAGTTTCATAAATGGTTGAGCTGAAAATAGACCAGAGGTTGAGGTCAGTCCCCTTCTGATTGCATTACAGCAATCTTTATGTGTAAGCCACAGCAAGGCAAAAAAAAAAAAAATTGCATATCTGTCGACAGTTGAGCTGCCCAAATGAAAAATAATTCCTTTTTGACCCCATGTGTGACCTTCTGTGCAACTTCCTTGATCAGCAACTTTCTGTGGAATCTGCTTTCCTCATGCTGATCAATCCCCTCTTTTGCCATAACATATCAAATTTTACTTTGAAGTTAACTATGGAAGTGTAGTACATTACACACAATTTCAAAGCTAACCAATTTAATTACAGTATATAAGCCCTATAGGGGTATATGGCACACTGAACTTTAAATATGGTAAAGTATGCAAATAATAGCTGAAGAATTATGTAGCTGGGTCTGTAAAACAAGTTTACTATAACAGCATAGTGTATAATCTTCACTAATGAAATATGCAAGAAGTTTATAAACTATAAAACTAAGTTGTACCGTGAGTCAATCAGCAAAGTTTGCAACAAGTTTATATGCAAAAAAAAGCATGCAACTAAAGCAGTGAAATATGCAGCTCAATCAGCAAATTATGCAGGCTGATCATTACTCATTAAATTATGCAACTCAGGCACCAAGGTGTATGACAAATTAACTAATAAAATATTGTGTGCAGTCTGATCATTAAAGTATAGAACAATTTAATGGCCTAGTGAACTATGTACCCAGGATAATTTTTGTTTTTAATGACACATCACTACTACAGTATATGGGCCATTCCATTATTCCATTATAGGCAAGAAAAATGTGATGAAGACTAATCAAAAGTCCAGAATCAGATTACTTGCTGCTAAAATCAATGTGTCGCCAAGACCATTGGACCTCAGATGAAGGACACATTTTTATAGCTTTGTAATTTCAGCTAGGCCGGATGAATGCTGTTTTTAACATTCATTCCCAATAGCTACACAATTGTTAGAGGTCAAACAAATTTGAATAAATGTATTAGTTTTATTTACTTGTGTTGTAGGTTTATACACATTTCAGTTTTATGCATGTATTGTTCACAAATGTCTGTATTGTAAAGTTTATTCTGCTTCTATATAATTCTGTTAGAGCTTGCCTCCCTATTCCACTAGGTTTAAGTTTTTTTAATTTGTTCATTCTATGGTAACAACACTTTACCGGCCTTTCTTCTTTCCAGCCTGTTGTAAGCTTCCAAGTTCTCTCCCCCTGTTGATTGTAACTTTGACTTATTCCTACCTATTGTTATCTTTCGTTTACTTGAATTATTACTCTAGTTTTCCCTTTGTTAAACTGTAAACCGATCCGATATGGTTATTTACTATGAAGGTCGGTATAAAAAACTGTTAAATAAATAAAATAAATAGGTGAAATAATTTCCCTTTCTATGGAAACAATTCATTAATTGAAAAGGGCAAAATTGGAACCAATCTATTGGCATTATAAATGATGTGACCAGACTCCCCCAGCCTGTCAGTAGTTCCATTTCCTGAAATTCAATATCTTGAGCTATGCATCCCCTCTTGCCCTCCTCCCACTTAGGAGAGCCGAGACTGGTTGTTCATGCCCTTTATAACCATCCATTTTGTAGCCAGAAGTGTGGCTAGTGTCAGTGCACAACAGACACCAGAGAGACAAGATGTAGATTTTTTTTTCCCTCCCTGATGAGGGAGGGGTGATTCGAGGTGCACAACCCGCAAATGGATTCTAGGTATTTAGTTGCAGTAAGGATACATTTTTGGCCTGAATCCTTTAGAAACTTGCACTCCAATGCTGAAGACCAGTGAGCCCATTCAATCCCTGAATGAGGCAAGCACCTGTGACAGGCTTGGGTATGTGAAGTGCGTGAAGGCTGAAAGAACACTACCACAGAAGTGAAAGTATTTCACCCTGCTCCTTTGGGCAAGGTTATCCTTGCAGGCTGTACCCAGAATGCAGGGGCTAAAGACCAGTGAGCCCATTCAATCCCTGAATGTGGCAAACACCTATGACAGCAGAAGTCCAGTCTAGGAAGGTTTTGTAGAAGATGGTATTTCTCTTGTGAGGTTTTTTTGGCCACCCCTCTTCACTGGGTCAGCAGGTTCCCACAGACTTTTCAACCCA
Organism: Rhinatrema bivittatum; assembly: GCF_901001135.1. Taxonomy (NCBI): domain Eukaryota; kingdom Metazoa; phylum Chordata; class Amphibia; order Gymnophiona; family Rhinatrematidae; genus Rhinatrema; species Rhinatrema bivittatum. Next base: position 364,406,114 of record NC_042620.1, on the reverse strand, counting down.
AGGAGTCACCTTTCAGAAGAACTGAAGGAATAGAGTAAGAATCTGGAGACCCTATCAGATCTCCAACAACATGGGACTAGAATACAGGGCTGGATGTTCGGGAAGACACCAGAGACTAAGGTAGGACTCTTACTATGCTAGAAGGAGACCCCTGACCTAGGAATCCCAGTTAAGCCACTGGGAGAGCTTTGAGTGCACATTTTACATCACCATGGGAAGCTCAATCAGTTTGCTGAAAGAAAAGGATACCTACTCAGATTTAAACACCCTAACGATACCAAAAATCAACTTTAATTGCACAAGTATTTGAAAATGTACTTTAGTTTGAGTTTAAATCAATCAGTAAATTATTATTTAACACTCAGTTCCTGCCTGTTCTTTCACAGTATCTCCCTCCCAGGGATGCCACAGTTACAACCACATGCACTGGATCACACACCACTGTCTGGGCCATAACAAGAGTTTTCCCCAATATAAAGACTCCTCTCCCCCAGGGATCAGGAGTCAAGCTTCGGAAGGAGTCAGCTAGCTGGAGCAGCCCTGAAGACTATAAATTAGATGTGTGCCCTGAGGGAGTTAATACTCCTGAAAAAGGGGTTACAAGTACATTTCCTAAGAAAACTGATATTAAAAGGAAATGAACACATGGACTATTTATAGTAACAATAAAATGAAAACATTTTACTAAAAAATGAAACAGTATGGTGGTCATGTTAGTCTGTACCTATATGGTATATAGAAAAAAAGGTCAACAGACAAGCTATATGTTGATACTGTTGCACTGGAGGTGGACCCTTGGCCTGGTGCAGGATTGGTACGGCCCTCTGGTTGGACCCAGAGAGCACCTGCCACCAGGAGGCGGAGCACACGAGGAGACAGAGGCTAACTGGAGCGTCGCCAATAACAGTCCGGGGTTTCCGCAGGTTGAGTCGTTGGGTACCCGGACCGCCTGGACTTATCTGGGCCTCAGAGGGTGTAGCGGAGACGTGTGCCTACCACGATTAAGGGTGTGTGGCTGATGCAGAGAGGATGGACCAGACCTGAACTGGAGACTCCGGGGACCTCAGGGAGGTAACAGTTCAGGAAGGCTCTCTGCGTGGAACAGGCAGCATCTGTGGGTCTGGTCAGGTAGAGGCCCACGGTCAGAGTCCAAGTAGGTCAGTCTGGAGGTCACAGAAGGCAAGAGGAGAGTGTCCAAGTGAAGTGCAAGGGTCAAAGCCAGGGTATCCATCCAGAAGTGGTCAGCCAAAGCGGGGGTCGAATCCAAGGTCAGTCCGAGCATAGTCAAGGCAAGCGAGGGTCAGTTCCAGGCGGCGGTCAACATGGTCAGACAAGCAGAGGTCAGGTCCAGGCAGCAGTCAGTCTTAGTCAGGCAAGCAGGGGTCAGTACCAAGAATTAGTCCGAAGGGTACTACCAGGGAACGTGGAGCAGGAACAAGACAGACACTGAATACACGAAGGACCATGGGGATGCTGGAACAAGGAGACACTGGAACACAGGATCAGGCACAATAGCAAGGAACAGGCAAACTCGAAACACCAAGGTGTCCACCTGATTGCCAAGGCGAGATTCTGGGGACAGAGCCTCGCCTTATATACTGTGGCCATATGATGTCATTGGGGTGCGTCCAACCTAGGTTTCCCACGCTTGGCCCTTTAAAAGAACAGACATTGGCCATGCGCGCGCCTGCCTAAGGGTGGGGCCAAAGAGATGGAGGATGCGGAGCCCTTACGGGAGCTCCGCTTAGAGGCCTGAAGCATGGAAGAGGCCACGGATGCCTGGGAAGTGCGTCGGGGGCATCGGGAGCTGGTGTCAGTGGCTAGGTTGGAGCTGGTGGAGGGCAGTGCGAGGTGAGCAGGCCCGACTGTGGCACCAACGCGGCTGGGACACGCAACAGTACCACCCCGTTTACTGGACTGGGTTTTTCTGGGTGTCGACAATGGAACTGGAGAAGATTCTTGTCAAGAATGTGGTGAGAGGTCTCCCAGGAATTCTCTTCAGGGCCGAAGCCCTCCCATGAAAGAAGGTACTCCCAGTGGCATCTACGGTGAAGGAAGTCTAAGATGTCTCTCATCTGAAGGGTATCTTCGGGTTCTACAGAGTGTTGCGTCAGTGGAGGAGGCTTTCGGGAAGGCCAAGACAAGATCAAGGGTTTGAGGAGCGACACTTGGAACGTTTTATGAATCCCCATGGAAGCTGGGAGTCTCAGCTGGTGAGTGACCGCTCCTACCCGTCATAGGATAGGGAATGGACCCACGAATTTAGGAGCTAGTCACCGATAAGGCAACTGTAGCCAGATGTGCTTAGTGCTAAGCCAGACTCTTTATCCAGGTAGGAAAATGGGCTCAGCCCGACGATGGGCATCTGCGACGCACTTGGCCCGGTCAGCTACTTGGCAGAGTCGCTCCGTTACTTGATTCCAGAGCCAGCAAATGTTTTCTGCTATGGATTTTGCTGCAGGTGATGGTATACTGAGTGGAACCGGTAGTGTTAAGCGAGGTTGACTGCCAAAGACGATGGTGAAAGGAGAAAGTTCTGTGGCAGAGGCGATATGGGTGTTATGGGATAGTTCTTCCCAGCAGTCCAGTTATCTTGCTGGTCGTTGATATATGATCGCAGGAAGGTTTTCAAAGACAGATTAGTCCTCTCGGCCTGGCCATTTGCTTGTGGGTGATATGCTGACGTTAAGATTAACGTGATATTGAACTTCTTACAGAGAGACCTCCAATATTTAGCGGCAAATTGATGGCCACGATCGGAGACAATTTCTTGTGGTAGTCCATGCAAATGAAATATGTAGATTAAGAAGAGCCAAGCTAGTTCTGGAGCCAATGAAAGTCCAGGCAAGGGGACAAAGTGGGCCATTTTTGAGAAATGGTCAATTACGACCCAGATTACGGTATTCCCTTTTGAAGGAGGCAGATCCACGATGAAGACTGTGGAAAGTGTCTTCAGCATTGGAGTGCAAGTTCCTAAAGGATTCAGGCCAAAAAGATATCCTTCCTCGTCATGGTGGGTGCAGGAAGTAGTTGAAGCAGCCCCCATGGGCGGCCAGTCAGGGGATTTTGCTGTGCGCAAACCGGACAGGAGTCCACATAGTCTCGGGAGTCCTTAGTCAGACCAGGCCACCAATAGTGCCTTCGGTGCATCTTGAGAGTTGAGGCTCAGCCGGGATGACCGGCCAGCTTGGAGTCATGAGCCCAACGAAGTACAAGTTTATGGAGACGGTGGGGGACCAAGGTCTTCCCAGCAGGTATCGTGGTGGTAACTGCAATTGATATGCGTGGGGGTCTCGGGTATATATTCTAGCTCGATGGAGCGAGAGAGCGCATCTGCACGAAGATTCTTCGCCGCTGGGTGATAGCGGAGCTCGAAGTTGAAGTGTGCAAAGAATAGGGTCCAGTGGGCTTGTCTTGGGTTGAGTAACTGGGCTTCTTTGAGGTGCTCCAGGTTTATATGGTCGGTGTATATTGTGAACCTGTGTTGCGCCCCTTCAAGCTAGGGATGCCATTCCTGGAGGGCAAGTTTTACTGCTAAGAGTTTGCGGTCCCCTATGGTATAATTTCGTTGTGGGAGAAAGTTTGTGTGAATAAAAGGAACATGGAACCAGGGTTCCCTTGGTGGAGTACTGACTCAAGACTGCTCCTGCTCCAATGGCGGATGCATCGACTTCGAGTAAGAAGGGGCGGTTAGGATCCAGGTGACGTAACCACAGGCTAGTGCAGAAGGCCTCTTTCAAGCCATGGAATGCTGATTGAGCCTTGGGAGTCCACACTCGAGGATCACATCCCTTTCTCGTCATGGTGGTGAGTGGAGCGGCCAGTGAGGAGTAATTGGCAATGAAGTTTCGATAGTAATTTGTAAAGCCAAGGAATCTTTGTAGGGCCCGGAAACCCACTGGTTGAGACCAATCTCGAATACCCTGGAGTTTGTCAGTATCCATGGTGAACCCATGGCTAGAGATGATGTAGCCCAGGAATGGGAGACTGGGTTGCTCAAAAAGACACTTCTCCAATTTAACATAGAGATGATGGTCTCTGAGACGCTGGAGGACTGTTTGAACGTGGGCATGGTGAGACTTCAGATCTTTGGAGAAGATGAGTATATTGTCCAGATATACTATGACAAATATGTACAACAGATCCCAGAAAATCTCGTCCATTAGCCGCTGGAAGACTGCAGGGGCGTTGCATAGCCCGAAGGGCATTACGACGTACTCGTAGTGTCAGTCTCTTGTTTGAAGGTAGTCTTCCAAATGTCTTCCAGTTGAATCCGTACTAGGTTATATGCCCCACTTAGGTGTAGTTTAGTAAAGATTTGCATGCCCTGCAGGCAGTTGAAGAGTTTTCTAAGTGGCAGTGGGTACCGGTCCTTATGGGTTACTGCGTTCAAACCTCTGTAGTCTATGCATGGTCTTAGACTGCTATTCTTTTTCTTTCCAAAGAAGAATCCGGCTCCTGCCAGGGAGGTAGTCTTATGAACCTTTTGGCTAAATTCTCTTTGATGTACACTGACATTGCTTGAGTCTCTGGGAGAGAAAGAGGGTAGATTCTACCCTTGGAAGGCATGGCACCAGGTAGGAGTTCTATGGGGCAGTTGAACTTCCGAAGCGGAGGCAGGATATTGGTGTTCTGTTTGGGGAACACGTCTTTAAATTCCATGTATGAAGCAGGTAACCCAAGAAGGGTTGTAGCACTTAAGTCTGGGATAGATGGAGACACTTGCTGTAAACACTGGGTTTGGCATCGAGGACTCCACTGAGTGAGTTGCAGGGATTGCCAGTCAAAGTGGGGTGCATGTAACTGGAGCCAAGGAAGTCCAAGGACTACAGGGTGTGTTGATCGTTTCAGGATCAGGAGGTAGATCTTCTCATCATGGAGAGTCCCAACGGTGAGGCGGATAGCCAGAGTACAGTGTGTGATACAATCAGGGAGATGTTCTCCCTGAATTGAGGCAATGCATAGTGGTATTTCCAATGGTTGAACTGGTATCTGCAGGAGTGTGACAGTCTCTTTTAAAATTAAATTTCCATTTTCCCCGGTGTCCACGAGGGCGGTGGTGGCAAACGAACTTGACTCCCTGAGGAGGGAGATCGGCAGCAACAATTGAGTGCCAGAAACTGTAGCGCCAAACTTGGGACCCCCACTGGGCTCAGGCTTTGGAGTTTCCTGGATGCACTGGACAAGTTTGGAGAAGATGGCTGGAGCCACCGCAATACGGGCAGAGGCCAGATTTTTTTCGTCAAAGACGTTCTTCCGGAATCAGGCGGCCACAGTTGATCTGCATTGGTTCCTCGGGAGGTTGAGAGGCCACAGGTAAGGCCTTCAACCAGGGATTCGCAGAATGTGGTAACCGTAGGGCAGGAGGTCAAAGAGCCCTTACCTCCTGATGTCGTTGCCGAAGACGGTAGTCGATCCTATCGACTAGAGAGATCAGGTCTTCCAGAGATGCATGGATCTCCTGGGCAGCCAGCTCATCTTTAAGGACAGGAGACAGTCCCTTGAGGTATAGTGCCCGCAGGCAGTCCTCCTGACATCCCAACTCTGTTGCTAGAGTTTGGAACCCCACCGTATATTTGGCTAGCAGGTGTGAACCTTGGCAGAGGTGGAGTAGGTGGTGGCCAGCGACCGCCTGTCGGCCTGGGTCCTCGAAGGTGCATTGGAAGATGGAGATGAACTGAGGGAGCTGGTGTAGAATTGCATCGGAGGCTACCCGAAAGGGGAAGCCCATGCCAGGGCCTTCCCCTCAAGATGCAAGAGGATGAACGTGATCTTTGTCACTTCATCTGGGAAGAGCGAAGGTTGCAATGAGAACTGCATGTAGCATTGATTAATAAAACCTCGACAGAGACGAGGATCCCCATTGAAACGGGGTGGAGCTGGGAGGGTCAGCGGTGCCCATGAGGACAAGTTATGGGCAAGAGCCCCTGGATTGTCCATGACTGATTCCTCCAACTGAGAATGCATCTTTTCCATGGAGGAGAGGTGTGCCCACCATGAGTAACGGTGCATGGCTGATGCAGAGAGGATGGACCAGACCTGAACTGGAGACTCTGGAGACTTCAGGGAGGTAACAGTTCAGGAAGGTTGTCCAGGTGGAACAGGCAGCGCCTGTGGGTCTGGTCATGTAGAGGCCATGGTCAGAGTCCAAGTAGGTCGGTCTGGAGGTCACAGAATGCAAGAAGAGAGTGTCCGAATGAAGCTCAATGGTCAAAGCCAGGGTATCCGGCCGGAAGTGGTCAGCCAAAGCTGGGGTTGAATCCAAGGTCAGACTGAGCGTAGTCAAGGCAAGCGAGGGTCACTTCTAGGTGTCGATCAACGTGGTCAGGTCCAGGCAGCAGTCAGTCATAGTCAGGCAAGCAGGGGTCAGTACCAAGAATCAGTCCGAAGGGTACTACCAGGGTACATGGAGCAGGAACAAGACAGACGCTGAAGACACGAAGGACCACAGGGACACTGGAACAAGGAGACGCTGGAACAAGGAGACAGGATCAGGCACAGAAGCAAGGAACAGGCAAACTTGAAACACCAAGGTGTCGACCCAATTGCCAAGGCGAGGTTCTGGGGACAGAGCCTCGCCTTATATACTGTGGCCTTATGATGTCATTGGGGTGCGTCCGAGCTAGGTTTCACACGCTTGGCCTTTTAAAAGTTGTCGCCGTGCGCGTGCAACTAGGGGTAAGGCCGAGGAGATGGAGGACGTGGTGTGGAAGAGGGCACGGATGCCTGGGAAGAGCGTCGGGAGCTGGCGGCAGCGGCAATGCCGGAACTGGTGGAGAGCAGCGCGAGGTGAGCAGGCCCGACCATGGCACCAACGCGGCCGGGACGTGCAACAGATGCCTTCTTATTTTACTAAAATTAAATTGCTGCTGTTAGCGCTTTAGATACCCTTCATTGAATCAGCACAAATTTGTAAAGCACTCAAAATCTAGTCACAAATGCATTGTTAATCCAATAGAAATATACATACAGCTTGTTTGAACTACATTTCTACAAATTCAAACATGAGTTTTCCAAAGTAAGAATATATATTTCTTAGTGGCAGTGTCCCCCTAAGCTGTGCAGGGGACTGCTGACACATTTTTTCCTATAAGCACAAATCACACTGTCTTATTGTTTGAAATGTATGATGGCCTAGAGACTGCAGTTGGGTTGTGCATTCAGATGATCCGAATGTGAAATTTGATCTGATGAGTCAATATTTGGTTTGGGTCATCTAAATGGAATGGATGCAGTTCCCTAAAATCTGAATCTCTTCTAGCTCATTTGGTTCATTACCTTACAAGCTATGAGGGAAAGAAAGCCAAATAGAGCTGAGCCAGTTGAGAATGGGACCAGGAAGAAACAAGAGCAGCCATGTTTCAGCATTTCTTCAGCCAGTCTATCCAAGCTATCAGCTCTATGGATTAATTAATTAAAATGTTTTTTGGTTGAAAATGAAACTAAAAGCACTTTGAGACGTGAGTGACCATTTTATTCTCAGTCATCTGTTGGATTTCAGAGAGAAAACAGCAGTGGAAAAAGATAACTTTAGATTTAGAGGAGAAAGCATGGTTTGCTCTTAAATGTTTTCTAGGCATGCTGCAAGTAGCAGGAGAAATGCAATCACTCTATCAAATGGTTACAATTTACGTAACTATATCAGCAGGGTGAAACTGTACTTCTGCATCAGGCAGGCAGCATGTGTCAATGGGTGTAAGAAACATGCAGAGAGATGTATTGATTTTTTTCTTGCAGTGTGTGCAGAGTGACCAATGACTGAATGGGACGGGGGATACTTTCTTTCTCTGGGTAAAAGTCTGTGACACTGTGATATTGTACTAATTCTTCTTCTGTATGTGACTCTTGCCCTAAATTTGTAGTGTATGTGGCCAGCAAGCAAGCCTTGGTGTGCTTATGCCACTGTGCTTGCTACTCTGTGCCTTTGGTATTATTGTCACTGCTGTACTTTTTATGCTTTGGATATCTATCATTTACTTATATTATTTATTAATCACCTAACTGATAAAAATCTTTCTAGGTGATGTACCACATATAAAACAATATCTTGACATTTTCCAAAATACATAATTACATTACTACATAATAAAATTCCAACTCAAACAGACAGGTTTCCCATTAACCATGTTTTTAACATTTTACGAAATTTCTGAAACTCTTTATTCCCTTAAGCACAATGGGAGATTATTCCATAACTTCGGAGCAGATCAAGAAAAAGATCTATTCCAAAAGCACTCATATTGTATTCATTCTATAGTGTTCCTCTTATGATGCTTTGCTGAATTATTGGCATCAGTAGTGTGGGATCTACTTAGTTTTTGGGTACTTGCCAGGTACTTGTAACCTGGATTGGCTGCTATTGGAGACAGGATGCTGAGCTTGATGGACCCTTGGTCTTACCCAGTATGACAACTTCTTATGTTCATGCCATTATTTAATTTATTTATTTATGCTTTTTATATACCATAGTTCTAAAGGTAGATCACAATGCTTTACAAGCATAGCATTGAATTACATTATCTGTGCTACTTTGCCTCTTTCATCATGGCTTGGGCTATTCATGCCACACTTGGTGCCCGTTGCCCCTAATTTGGTGCCATGGGGTGTGTTCACGCTGCTCTTAGTGTCTTGGAGTGCTGGTGCCTCAGTCGCTCGCTGCTGCCTACCTGCAGGTTTCATAAAACATCACAAATAGGATGCACTGCTTCACCCACTGACTTTAATGTAAATGAATGAAACTAATTAGCTTCTGATCCAAACTGAATGAAAAAGGAATATAAAATAAACAGAAAAGTGTTTCCATGCACACCTCTAATCCGCAGGAGGTGGCAACCTTGTAGAGGTCTAACTGCAAAACAGTTAAAGTGGTGCCAAGAAGGGAAAAAGGCATGGGTATCTTTCCGCACAGCACAGAGGGAGCTTGGCTCCAAATGAACCAGAGATTTTTTTTTTTTTTAACTTCAATAGACATTTGAGTTCTTCATCCATATCTTCAAAACACATAGCTGCATTACCTCCAGGATAATTTGTAGTGGGGCTATATAACCTGAAGTTTATAAAGCACTTTTAAAGCTATAGGACTATGGTCATAGATCATACATACCAAAACCTTTTTTTAAGCAAGTAATTGAATGGTAAAGCTCACAGAAGATAATGTTTAAATGTTATTTATTAACACCTGCATTAATTTGAAAATGGCTCAGTGAGTGCCAAACCTGAATACCTGTGTTAAGTCAATGGAGCAAATGGAATTGAATTTATACCATTTGATAAGTGGCAGGATATGGGGAGCGGTGGTTATGATGATGCTTATGATGCTTAAATGACAAGTGGGGTACCCAAAGGTTTAGAGCTTGGATCCGTCTTTTTCAACATCTTTCTTAGCAAGAAATTTGATGAGAAATTTGAGGGAAAATATGCTTGTTTGGATATGACACAAAAAAATCGGTGACAGAATAAAAACACAGGAAGGGTGAAAAAGATGCAAGGGAACTAGAAGAATGGTCAAAGATTTGAAAAATGAGTTATATGGCTAAACTGTGTAAAGTCATGCATTTGGGATGCGAAAATCCACCAGTCACCTATCAACTGCATGGACAAGAACAGTAAACTCTTAAACAGGAATTAGGTAAAGAAGTTGTCATCTAAAATGATCTCGAGGTGCCTACCTGTAATGTTTTTATGAATGTTTTATTGTACCCTGCCGTGAATGTTGGAGTGTGTGGGTTATAAATCATTTTAAAGAAAGAGAAAGAAATGGTTGTGAGGAGGTGGATAACGTGCACAGTCAGGAACAGTGTGGAAATTAGAAAGAAACCATCCAGAGATTTGCAGGCTGCTTAAGAACGAGAGAAATAGTGAAGGTTGATGGCAGTTGTAGGTCTAAATGGAACTGGAAGCAGGAGACAAGTAAAACGGGGTCAATTTTCAAAATATGCTTAAGGATATGGATGCAGCGATTTTAGAACATATGCGCATTTATGTGCCTATACGCATGCGTGCTATATTAAAATTGGTTATATGCGTGCACATGTGAACATGATTTTATATTGATGCATGCAAATGGCGACTCAAGCGTGTAAGTGGGAGAATTTTAATAGATATGGTGCTAGCACAATTACCTGTTTCCCCAGTTCACTCCCAGTTTGCCCGCAGTAAAGGAGAGATCCTCTAAGCCCCCTAGCTAACTTGCCTCCCTTTTAATCTATTAGCCCCAACCCTTAAAACCTTGCTGACTAGCCTACTTTTGTTTGTTATGTGACTTACATGCCGTCCATAGCAGAAGTAAAGTTACATGATAGGGGACTCTGGTGAGCGTTTGTGCATGCTTATACGTACGCGCAGACTTCATGGAGCAGTCTTGGCCCACCCATGTCCTGTCCATGCCCTGCCCAGATGACGTCCACGGCCACACCTCACCAGTTTTTGTGAAAACATTTTTAATGTGCATACCCGCGCAGTGCACGCCGGGTTAAGTCATGCGTGTATTTCCCAGCTTTGGCGCATGTAGGGCTTTTAAAATTGACCAGTATGCGCCTAAACTTAGCCAGCTAGCACCAACACCAGCAGGCTAATTCTCTCCCACCCGCGCCAATGTAAAATATACTGTGGGACTGTGACAGCCCTTGCCTACTCTCCCTGCCTTCAATACTCTTAAATATGAAATATGCCACAGGGCCAACACCTCCTCTGATCCCCCACCCAAAGGAATAAAAATTATGACATGGGTCCAGCAACTGCACTGCCCGCTAGAGATGTGCATTCGTTTATTACGAATTAGGCAATTTCAACGAAATTGCCTAATTCGTTGTGGTTCGGGGGAACCTGAACCATGAAACAGATTTTCCCCGAGCTTCAGGGAAAATTCGTTTTTCAGGTCAGTGCAGGGGGAGGGGCACATTTATTAAAAAAAAACAAAACCCCACCCCAATTTTACTCTTACACTCCCCCACCATGCCGATCCCTCCCCAAGACTTACTAAAAGTCCCTGGTGGTCCAGCGGGTTCCTGCGAGCGATCTCTCCCTCTATGCTGTCGGGACAAGACTTGCCAAAAGTCCCTGGAGGACCAGCGGGGGTCCAGAGCGATCTCCTGCACTCGGGCCATCGGCTGCCAGTATTCAAAATGGCGCCGATAGCCTTGCCCTTACGATGTGACAGGGGCTGACCAATGGCACCAGTAGTCCCTGTGACATTATGTTTAAACAATTTTATTGGATTTTCAACAAATACAAGAACAAATACAATAACAAAGGGGGAGGGTGAGGTCTGATCCCTCCCCCCCACAAGAAACCCAACTCAATAGCAACAGTACCCCCCTCCCCCCCCCCCCCCCACCCTTAGAGTCCAATACTAGTGGAATAGACGAATGGTGCCAGGCAGTGTAGACTGGGGCACCAGGCGAGGCCTTCAGAAGGTCGATGGCCGCACTCACTCATTGAGCACAAGGCTACGCGCCCGGGGGGATAGCCATTGAATATACGGATTCCAGATATTGAAAAACCGCTGTCGTCGTCTCGGAGAACCCTGAGCCGCCATACTCTCCATACTCAGCATCGCATGCAGTTGATTCCTCCAAGCCCAGAAGGATGGGGGGTCCGTGGATCTCCAGACCTGCAAGATAATTTTTTTCCCCACCAGGCTGGCTTTCTGTAACAGCAGTCGCGCTCCAGGATCTCGAACTCTGATAGGGGAAATGCAACCAAATAAAAACCACATGGGGGAAACCGGCAATACAACATCCAGCAAGTCTGCCAAAAAGTCCGCTATCTTGTGCCAAAAATGCCGAATCACTGGGCACGTCCAAAAAACGTGGGACAGAGTACCCACCGTCCCAGGACAGCGGGAGCATACCGGCGATGTGGCAATTTTCAAATGGTACGCCCCTTGGGGAGAAACGTAGGCCCTACTTAAAAATTTAAATTGCATTTCCCTGAAATACATATGAGTAGAGATCCTGGAGATGCGTCGAAAACAGATACGCAAAATAAGATTCGTAACACAAAAGTCTCCATCTTTGTTCCAACGAGCCACCAGGGAAGAGCAGACATCTACCATGGACCTTTGCTGCAAAGTCTTATAATAACCAGAGAGGGATGGGACCGTGGGTCTCTCAAAATGAAATATACCATCTAGAGTAAGAAACAGCTGATGGTCTTTAGTTGTCGCCAGCAGGGCATTCACATAGTGGCGGGCTTGTAAATATGGGAAAGTATGGATAGGTCCCAGATTGTACATCTCCCGAAAGGCCGAGAACTGCATAAAGACCCCCTCCCGAGTCCACAAGTGTCCCAAATGGGTGATTCCCCGTGACTCCCATAGCCGAAACATCGCAGACTGAGATCCCGAAGGAAACTCAGCATTCCCCTTAAACGGTAAGAAATAAGCACACACCGGAGGAATCAATAGGAGCTTTGTGAGACGCAACCAAGTCAAACGAAGTGGCCGAGTAAGAGCCGCCTGGGACAAAACTACAGGAAGATGACTGGATCCGGCCTGCAACACATAAGACGGGGCCAGTGGATATAGAAGGGCTTGGTCCGTAGACCCTGGAGTATAATGGGAAGTCCCCATTAGCCAATTTCGCAAGAGCCGCAGATTGCAGGCCATATTATAACGCGCGAGGTCTGACACGCCTAGCCCCCCCCATTCCCCAAGTGTTCTGCAGCCATTTTAAGGGGAGTCTAGACCTCCCACCTCTCCACAGAAACTTACGTAGGGCGCTCTCCAGAAGCTCTAGGTCCCCTTTCCGCAGGAGCAGGGGCAGATTCTGGAAAAGATATAACCATTTCGGTATTATGGTCATCTTAAAAAGAGCCACCCGCCCCGTGATTGATATTGGCAAAGATCCCCACAAGGCCAACGAGTCTTTGGTCTGCCGAAGCAAACGAGGTATATTGGCTTGGTAGACCCTGTCTGGGTCCCCGGGAAGGGAAACCCCCAAATACCGAAGGTGATCCCCCGCCCACTGTAAGGGGAAAGGGTCCGTCCAGGTCTCCCGCAAGGCAGACGGATACGCCAAAACCAGCGACTTGGAGGTGTTGAGCCGCAGCCCAGAAAACTCCCCAAAAGCCTTAAGCACTTGCAATAAGAGGGGCAACGACGAATGAGGTTTAGTAATGAAAAGGAGGAGATCATCCGCGAAGGCAACCTGTTTAAAGATATCCTCGCCCATACGTATGCCTCGGATTCCGGGAGACTCATTAATCATAAGCAACAAAGGTTCTAATTGTAAAAGAAATAAGAGGGGAGAAAGGGGACACCCCTGACGAGTGCCTCGACCCACCAGAAACGCTTCCGACTGCGCCCTGTTAGCCACTATACGCGCTCTCGGTTCCCTATAGAGGAGCTTAATAGCCTGCAAGAAAAAACCGCCAAACCCGATGAGCTGCAAACATAAAATAAATACTCCCACTCCACTCTATCAAACACTTTCTCCGCATCGAAGCTGATGGCCAAATATGGGAGGGACATCCACTGACTCATAGTCATAGCGGCTAGAATTCTCCGAATATTAGCGAGCGCATAGCGCTGACAGACAAACCCCACCTGGTGTTCGCCAATCAAAGCTGGCAAGAAAGCCGCCAATCTGTCCGCCAAGATTTTTGCCAATAACTTATGGTCATAATTAAGCAGGGATATTGGTCGATACGATTCTGGTAGCAGGGGATCCTTACCCGCCTTCGGAATCAAAATAATGTGAGCCAGATTGGTATGTTCAGGAAAAGAGCCCTTAGTCACAAGAGCAGCGAACATCAAAGCCAAAGGTTCGGACACCCGATCCACCATTAATTTAAAAAACTCCGCTGTGAATCCATCGGGGCCCGGGGCTTTAAAATTCTTAGACCGGGTAATGGCCAAGCGTACCTCCGCGGCTGAAATGGGGGCGTTCAGCGCGTCACACTGAACCGGGGTCAAATGGGGGAGGGACAGCGTCTCACAAAACTCCCGACAGGCCGCCGGGTTCCACCCCTCAGACGAGTAGAGTGTAGTGTAGAAATCCCGAAAACAATTTAAGATAGAGGGCGTGTCTCGGACCACCTCCGATGGGGACTTGCGCAGCGCCGGGATGACTCTATTAGCCCCTGAGGATTTAATGAGATTAGACATCATCCTCCCGGCCTTATTACTGTATTGATACAACTTAAATCGGTAATATAAATAACTTTTCTTAGCCCTTTGATGCAAGAGAGAATTGAGAGCATGTTGTTTGGAAAGATAGGAGGCTCGCGCCTCCTCCGATCGAACCCGAATCAACTGAGCCCGAGCCTGACGTACCTGAGAGCTAAGCGTCAATATACGGTGATTAAGGCTCTTTCGATGATGAGAGACGTAGGAAATTATTTCGCCTCTCGGCACCGCTTTAGCCGTATCCCAAAATAGAATCGGCTGGGACTCGTGAATGGGGTTGTTGGCTGCAAAGTCTTTCCATTTCTCCAAAAGGAACTCCTTAAATTTCTCGTCTTGCGCTAAGAAATAAGGGTAACGCCAAATTTTAGAGGAGCCAGTAGGGACCAAAAACCCCATATCCACCCACACCGGGGCGTGATCCGAGACCACTATATTCTCAATGCCCGCGTCAATGACCTGATGGAAGGTGTGAGTGCTCAGTAGAAAATAGTCAATCCTAGAGAAAGAAGTGTGGGCTCTCGACAGATGTGTGAAGTCACAGTCAGTAGGGTGCAGGATCCTCCAAACATCCAACAGGTGTAATTGGGACTCCAGCATCGCCGGACCTTTACCCATACCCGTGTCCCACCTACGACGCTGAGACGCGTCTAGCTGAGGATCCCTGATGGTATTAAAATCCCCCCCCACTATTAAGGTATCAGACAAATATGGAATTAAATGAGCGTACAAACTTCTGTAAAAGCTGTGGTCGTAAGTGTTTGGAGCGTAGACGTTACAAAGCACCACCTGATGATTGAAAAGCTCTGCTATCAATATTAAGTACCACCCCTGGGGGTCTTTTATTTCCTTCCGGATAGTAATGGGGAGCTGCTTGTGTAAAAGAATTACCCCATATATAAGGAGAACCTTAAGTAATATAGCATAAATAATTTTAAAACACACATTTATTAAGAAAGACACATCCTAATACAACCCCACTAAATACATGTACAACCACACAATTAAAAATATCACAAACATGAATATCATATAGGCAGTGAATATTTATAAATATAATATAATCATAAACAGTATATCATTCAACTGAATCTTCACATATATTATACTAAAGTGCTTATAAGTGCAGATTCTCGTAGTTTTCAACTCCACAGCTTTCCTCCATTGGTCACTGCCGTAATGTAATTCACTTGAGTAATGCCCGATACTACTCCCGACGAAGATCTCCGTTTCACCTGCCAAGCAGGCTTCCTCAGGGGAAACTTCTAATATCCCTATAACAACCAAAAACAACACCATTTACCACGTCCCACATAAAACCAATGACTACATATCACTTTAACTATAAATCCTTACCATGTGTGTCCAACGAGGGACCGCACAAAAATTTGTATCCAAGTCACGAATATTTCCAAAAGTTCAAATTCACTTCAACTTCATCAAAGCTTTATCTCAATTCATCAATTTGGTCACGAAACTGCAACCACAAACAATATTCTCAATCATCAAAATTTAAACAAAAAGATGAAAGACAGCATACTACTTGAACAAACGCTACCACCACATACCTTCAAAAAGCGGAAGTGACATCATCACTTCCTTTCTGCAAGGATCTCCTTTCTACACAACTCGTACATTGCCTACTCTATATATAGTCCTCAACCACCTCATCTACCAATTAAAGAACATAATAAATTCGCTCATCACCAATAACCCGATGCTACAGATACTTATGATGACCACACAATCACCAATCAAACAATCGTAATAAATCTGTTCCAAACCCCTCCAAAAGAGTAACCAACAGATTACAACAAGAATTAAACTTCCATCCATACAATTATTTAATGAAAGCGCCCCACTCAATTGGACCATTGAGTCCCTGTGGGCTCACAGTATTCCAGTTGAAAATGTAACGTTGTTCAACCCGTCTTAAAATTGATGATAAGTCACCCCCAAACTCGAGCTTGATCTTTTTAATAATAAAGAATTTTAGTTCCTCTATCGAGTGACATTTATCACTCCAGTGTTTGACCAATGGGGCATTCTCAACACATGACCGAATCCTACTTCTGTGTTCCCCAATGCGTAATTTAATAGCTCTAGCAGTTTGCCCAATATAAATAAGCTGACATGGACAAATGATTGCATAAATCACGCCATTAGAAGTGCAAGTAAACCTTTCAGGAATCACATGAGGCTGACTCAAATTAGAATGATAAAACACTTTCAATGGTAAAACATGCTCACAAACGGAACATGATCCACAAGCAAATTGACCCCGTTCAGAATCTACTCCACTATACTGACTCCCACTAAACTTTAAATTGTCCCACAAGTTCTTCCGTTTTTTTCAAAGAGAAAATAGGTTCATCAACAAAAATGTTCAACGGGGATAATACATGCCAGTACTTTTTAACAATCTCTTTAATTTGAAAAGCCTTGGTTGAATAAGGGATGGGACAAACCATTCTAGAAAGAGGCTCCTTCTGCAAATTAATCAACAAGTTATCTCTGTTTCCGCTTGCTCCAGCCGGGGTTGAAGGGCCGATAATTGATCCCGCACCTCCCCCATTTGCGACGTGAGCTGCGACCAACGCTCATCAAGAGCTTCGCGGATCGCCTCTTTGATATCGGCTATGGTCACCGCCAGGGGGGAAGGAGGAAGCTCACCATCGGTGACGGCCGCCATCTTAGATTCCGGCGCGCGCGATCTCTCTTTATCTTTTTTTCCGTTCTTCGCGGACATAACCACCCCCGCCTTTTGCAGGGATCTGGTGCCCAGCATATATTCAGTCCCCCAGGACCTTTCAAAACGAAGAAGCACTACGTTCGCGCTAGGATGTGCCACGATGGGCAGAGTGGGACCCGGAGCCAGAAAGAGCACGTCTCATCGGCTCAGCTCATCACGTGATCTCCCCCTGTGACATTATAAGGGCAAGGCTATCGGCACCATTTTGAGTCATAGCAGGCCCGACAGCCCGACGGCATGGCGGGAGAGATCGCTCGTGGAAACTCGCTGGACCACCAAGGATTTTTAGTAAGTCTTGGGGAGGGATCGGGATGGGGGTGGGGGTGGGATAAGAAAGTAAAATTTAAGGGTTTGGGGTGAGGGGTTTTTCCGATTTGCGTTTTTTTCCCGATTCGTGGGTTGGTTTTTTTATTCATTTTTTCAGGTTTTGGGTTTGGGTTCCAGTTTCGTTTTTGGCAAAAAATGATCCGTGGGAAAACGAGTTTTCCCACGAAGCGCCCGAACCGAAACCCGACCTGAGCCACAAAAATAAAGCTCATCTCTACTGCCCACCCCCTCCCTCCCCCCCCCCACACACACCAATTGCCTGAAGAAAGAATATGCTGAGAGGCCAACAGCCCTTCCATTCCCCACATCTATGAACACGCTTTTTTTTCTTAAATTTCCCCCTTATCATCCCCATCACAAATTCCCCTGACAGCTCCCCCATAAGCTTCCCAAAAGTTCACCCCAGGCAAGCCATGAGTAAGAAGCTGATTTACATCTTCCTGGCTTGGCGTCCAGCACAATTAAACTCTGGAATTTGTTGCCAGAGGATGTGGTTAGTGCAGTTAGTATAGCTGTGTTTAAAAAAGGATTGGATAAGTTCTTGGAGGAGAAGTCCATTACCTGCTATTAAGTTCACTTAGAGAATAGCCACTGCCATTAGCAATGGTAACATGGAATAGACTTAGTTTTTGGGTACTTGTCAGGTTCCTATGGCCTGGATTGGCCACTGTTAGAAACAGGATGCTGGGTTTGATGGACCCTTGGTCTGACCCAGTATGGCATTTTCTTATGTTCTTATGTTCTCAATGACATCTTTAGGGAGGGTATGGGAATGGAGCATCTATCGAACCTGCAGCATATTCTTTATTTGGGTGGGAGAGAGGTGGAATAGAGAGGTTGTTTGCCCTGTGGCATATTCTTTATTCAGATGGGAGGTAGGGGGATGTAGAGGCTGTTGAGCCTATTGCATATTCTTTATTATAGCAGGTACAGGGTTGGGGGGGGGGGGTGGTGGTGCGGGAGAACGCATGTGAGAGCTCTCAGCTCCATGGTATATTTTGTGTAGTCCCTATTCAATCAGCTTCTTGGAGACAGAGGCTTAGTTTGAAGTGCTGGGTAGAGATGTGAATCGGAACCGGAATCGGTTCCGATTCCGGTTCCGATTCACATGTGGGTTTTTTCCATCGGGCCCAATCGCGTTTTGTTTATCGGCTCCGCCCCAGCCGATAAACAAAAAACCCACCCGACCCTTTAAAAGTAACCCCTTAGCTTCCCCCACCCTCCCGACCCCCCAAAAAACCTTTTACAGGTACCTGGTGATCCAATGGGGGTCCTGGGAGCGATCTCCTGCTCTGGGCCATCCTCCCGCTCCCGGGCCGTCGGCTGCCACTAATCAAAATGGCGCCGATGGCCCTTTGCCCTTACCATGTGACAGGGTATCCGTGCCATTGGCCGGATCCTGTCACATGGTAAGAGCACTGGATGGCCGGCGCCATCTTGTGCTCCTACCATGTGACAGGGGCTGACCAATGGCACCGGTAACCCCTGTGACATAGTAAGGGCAAAGGCTATCGGCGCCATTTTGAATACTGGCAGCCGACGGTCCGAGTGCAGGAGGTCGCTCCCGGACCCCCGCTGGACTTTTGGCAAGTCTTGTGGGGGTCAGGAGGGTCCCTCAAGACTTGCCAAAAGCCCCTGGTGGTCCAGCGGGGGTCCATGAGCGATCTCCTGCACTCGGGCCATTGGCTGCCAGTAATCAAAATGGCGCCGATAGCCTTTGCCCTTACTATATCACAGAGGCTACCGGTGCCATTGGTCAGCCCCTGTCACATGGTAGGAGCAGAAGATGGCGCCGGCCATCCAGTGCTCCTACCATGTGACAGGATCCGGCCAATGGCACGGATACCATGTCACATGGTAAGGGCAAAGGGCCATCGGCGCCATTTTGATTAGTGGCAGCCGACGACCTGGGAGCTGGAGGACGGGCCGGAGCGGGAGATCGCGGGAGATCACTCCCAGGACCCCCACTGGACCACCAGGTACCTGTAAAAAGGTTTTTGGGGGGTCGGGAGGGTGGGGGAAGCTAAGGGGTTACTTTTAAAGGGTTGAGGTGGGTTTAGGGGTTATTTTTGTGTGCTGTTTTTCCCGCCCTCCCCCAAAACGATAAGGGAACCCCCACGATCTTTTCCTATCGTTTTGGGGGAGCCCCCGATTTCTGACGATTTTGAAAATATCGACAATATTTTCAATCGTCCGAAGCCCGATTCACATCCTTAGTGCTGGGGCCAAGTTGTGATCCATGCTCCCAAGTTCTTTTCCCAACAGTGGGGGAAGACAAAGTATTTCAAACCCTTAGGCTTTTGGGAAGTCTTCTGACACTTTTCAGTAAAAATAACACACTTCCAGTCTGTTGATCTTTATTCTGATTCCAAACAGAAATCCACTTTCAGACACTCAAGGCAAATCCTCAGTGCAATGTGAGGAATGTGAGACTATCTGCCCTTTCACTATTCACCACTTTTGATTCTCTCAGTCTCAGGATCCTTGAACCCCTCCAAAATCCTCCTCCTCCTAGAAGGCCTAAGGACTCTGACCTTGAGCCCCAGCTACCTTCCCAGAATGGAAGACTGGACAAAAGAGCACAAGCCAAAGTGGGTTCATGAGTTTTGCAAAATTGCACTCCTTGAGAGACAGTTCCCACGGGGGAATGTCAGGAAACCCTACACACTCCTACTCTGTGACCAGATATATTTGGGGTCTGTGAAAACTTTGGTAACACCTTTACATTTGCATTCAGTCAAGTGGGAAGGGAGAGGGTTATTAAATCCTGGCCAACTAGATTTAAATCTGCTATTGCAGGCATAGACTTGGCCAATCAAGTTAGGCAGCTAGCCTTAGAATCAGAGCTAGCCAGCTAACATTCTCTCCCTGATCTAATACCACTATTTGGATTTATACCAGCTAAATTTAACTGCTCAAGCCAGTGGATTTTAAAAGCTTAACCAGTTATTACTTAGCCAGATCCCTTTGAAAATCCACCCATAGGAATTGACAACAGATAAAGATCAAAATGGCCTTCCAGTCTGCCTATTTGAGATTTCTGCACTTTGGGTAAATGATCCTATAAATTTTTTAATATGTAATCTGACACCAACTCCTTCCACCATCATGTTTTTTATCTGTGCTGTCTATCCTTTTCCTACCACTGCCCTCTATCTCTCCTAAGAATACCCCAAATCAGTGATGAACTTCATCCCCTCTACTTGTAGGCCATTTCAGGCTATGCCATCTTCATTTTAGCTTCTTGCAAGACAAATACTTAAAACACCCAGGCACCGTTCTGCTTATTCCCAAGTTTTGTAATCCCTTGAGCTACCAGGGATAGTGAGGTTGTTGTAAAAGCATCTGGCCTCTCCATGCTCATTAAAGTTAGGGATTTAATCATGAGCCTTCCATGCAGGTCATCATAGCCTTCTTGGAAGCCTGATGCTGTTTACCATTGCTGTTTAGGGTGGGATAGACACCTCTAGTTCTTGAGTGCCACAAACAGGCCTGGTTTTTCAGGATATCCATAATAAATATGCATGAGATATATTTGCATGCATTGCCTTCATATCCATATCCTGAAAGCCAGACCTGCTTGTGACACTTGAGGATTGGAATTGTCTACCCCTAGTTTAGAATTATAATTGCCGCTCCATGCAGGTTAGCCCTCTGCTTTCATAAAGGCATGCTACAATCATAATACTAAACGATTAACCCCTAATGTCGTCCTCTAAATTGTAAATTGGGCAGGGAACCAATATGACTTATGTAAAATAACTCTAAATCCCCACACCTCTTAATGTAAGCGATTATCTGCGCATTCCTAATTGACCATCATAATAGGTGTCATTGTGTGGCAATCCATGCCTGTTCAATCACTCTGCCTTATGCATAATCATTGGTCAGTCCATAGTACATTTTTTTAAGAATTTTTTAGTGCTTAAGTGCTCCATGTGTTTAAAATACTTAAAATGTTCACTGTGCTGTTAGCAACTTTAACCAAACTTTTAATTCTTCTTAGTACTTAGCTTTTAGTTGAAATTATTACAACTCTTGCCCGAGTTTCTCCAATCAGATAGTCCAGCAATGTGACCGATACCACATTGCTATGTCTGTGCCCAACGCTGTACAGGTTTCGGACGATGTCGTCCTTCCTCAAGGGCAAAATTCATTACTGCATCATGATGGCTCAACGCTGAGAGCCATCATGATGCAGTAATGAATTTTGCCCTTGAGGAAGGACGACATCGTCCGAAACCTGTACAGCGTTGGGCACAGACATAGCAATGTGGTATCGGTCACATTGCTGGACTATCTGATTGGAGAAACTCGGGCAAGAGTTGTAATAATTTCAACTAAAAGCTAAGTACTAAGAAGAATTAAAAGTTTGGTTAAAGTTGCTAACAGCACAGTGAACATTTTAAGTATTTTAAACACATGAAGCACTTAAGCACTAAAAAATTCTTAAAAAAATGTACTATGGACTGACCAATGATTATGCATAAGGCAGAGTGATTGAACAGGCATGGATTGCCACACAATGACGCCTATTATGATGGTCAATTAGGAATGCGCAGATAATCGCTTACATTAAGAGGTGTGGGGATTTAGAGTTATTTTACACAATCATAATACTGCCATTAGGATTGATGAGAATTGTTCTAGGAAGTCTTTATCTAAAGCTTATCAAAAGCTAGAAACTCACCACAGAAGCATGTGAGACTAATTGAGAGATACAGGTGAAGTTAGTTAAGAAAGAGAGAGCAAAGTCTTGCTTCCTATGTATCATATTTGTTAATTCTTCTAGAGAAGGGGTACAAATAGCATAGTCTTGCTTGTAGAAGGAGGCTGTCAGGAGAAGCAATGGCTCAGCCAATATACCCAATGGTTACCACAGCAATAGGAAGTATCCATGTAAGAAGGCTAGTTAAGTTTGTTCTTGAAAAATGTGTTCTGGTTGCTGCATAACTTTATGCTTGCTGGTATTTAAATGTTGTGATGAAGCACAACCCTATGTGGGGCAGAAAAGCAGGAATAATCTGAAGAAAAACACAACTAGCACTCGAGTCAGACACAAGGGGGCCTATTTCAGACCGTACAAAAAAACGCCCAGGATAGGGGCACCAGCCCACTCTCCCACCGAAATAATAGTGAAAGAACAATGCCCTGCATCCCGCAGGGGACACAGAAGAAAAGGCCTGAACAAAATCACAAAGATGTGACGCAGCTGTCCAAAGATGTACACTCCATGCGCAGAGGCTTGGGAGAAAGGTGAGGGGAAGGGGGGGGCCAGACACAAGGGGGCCTATTTCAGACTGTACAGAAAAATGCCCGGTAGAGGGGCACCAGCCCACTCTCCCACCGAAATATGAGACAAATAACTGTGCCCTGCATCCCGCAGGGGACACAGATGAAAAGGCCTGAACAAAATCACAAAAATGTGAGTCAGCCAGCAGGGCCTATTTCAGACCATACAGAAAAATGCCCGGGAGAGGGGCACCAGCCCACTCTCCCACCCAAATATGAGACAAATAACTGTGCCCTGCATCCCGCAGGGGACACAGAAGAAAAGGCCTGAACAAAATCACAAAAATGTGAGTCAGCAAGCAGGGCCTATTTCAGACCGTACAGAAAAATGCCCGGGAGAGGGGCACCAGCCCACTCTCCCACCGAAATATGAGACAAATAACTGTGCCCTGCATCCCGCAGGGGACACAGAAGAAAAGGTCTGAACAAAATCACAAAATGTGACACAGCTGGCTAAAGATGTACACTCCATGCGCAGAGGCTTGGGAGAAAGGTGAGGGGAAGGGGGGGGGGGCCAGACACAAGGGGGCCTATTTCAGACCGTACAGAAAAATGCCCGGGAGAGGGGCACCAGCCCACTCTCCCACCGAAATATGAGACAAATAACTGTGCCCTGCATCCCGCAGGGGACACAGAAGAAAAGGCCTGAACAAAATCACAAAAATGTGAGTCAGCCAGCAGGGCCTATTTCAGACCGTACAGAAAAATGCCCGGGAGAGGGGCACCAGCCCACTCTCCCACCGAAATATGAGACAAATAACTGTGCCCTGCATCCCGCAGGGGACACAGAAGAAAAGGCCTGAACAAAATCACAAAAATGTGAGGCAGCAAGCAGGGCCTATTTCAGACCGTACAGAAAAATGCCTGG
This sequence comes from Rhinatrema bivittatum, assembly GCF_901001135.1. NCBI lineage: Eukaryota > Metazoa > Chordata > Amphibia > Gymnophiona > Rhinatrematidae > Rhinatrema > Rhinatrema bivittatum. The sequence continues at coordinate 364,382,750 of NC_042620.1, read as the reverse complement.
GAGAGGGGCACCAGCCCACTCTCCCACCGAAATATGAGACAAATAACTGTGCCCTGCATCCCGCAGGGGACACAGAAGAAAAGGCCTGAAAAAAATCACAAAAATGTGAGGCAGCAAGCAGGGCCTATTTCAGACCGTACAGAAAAATGCCCGGGAGAGGGGCACCAGCCCACTCTCCCACCGAAATATGAGACAAATAACTGTGCCCTGCATCCCGCAGGGGACACAGAAGAAAAGGTCTGAACAAAATCACAAAAATGTGACACAGCTGGCTAAAGATGTACACTCCATGCGCAGAGGCTTGGGAGAAAGGTGAGGGGAAGGGGGGGGGGGCAGACACAAGGGGGCCTATTTCAGACCGTACAGAAAAATGCCCGGGAGAGGGGCACCAGCCCACTCTCCCACTGAAATATGAGACAAATAACTGTGCCCTGCATCCCGCAGGGGACACAGATGAAAAGGCCTGAACAAAATCACAAAAATGTGAGTCAGCCAGCAGGGCCTATTTCAGACCATACAGAAAAATGCCCGGGAGAGGGGCACCAGCCCACTCTCCCACCCAAATATGAGACAAATAACTGTGCCCTGCATCCCGCAGGGGACACAGAAGAAAAGGCCTGAACAAAATCACAAAAATGTGAGTCAGCAAGCAGGGCCTATTTCAGACCGTACAGAAAAATGCCCGGGAGAGTGGCACCAGCCCACTCTCCCACCGAAATATGAGACAAATAACTGTGCCCTGCATCCCACAGGGGACACAGAAGAAAGGTCTGAACAAAATCACAAAAATGTGACACAGCTGGCTAAAGATGTACACTCCATGCGCAGAGGCTTGGGAGAAAGGTGAGGGGAAGGGGGGGGGGGCAGACACAAGGGGGCCTATTTCAGACCGTACAGAAAAATGACCGGGAGAGGGGCACCAGCCCACTCTCCCACCGAAATATGAGACAAATAACTGTGCCCTGCATCCCGCAGGGGACACAGAAGAAAAGGCCTGAACAAAATCACAAAAATGTGAGGCAGCAAGCAGGGCCTATTTCAGACCGTACAGAAAAATGCCCGGGAGAGGGGCACCAGCCCACTCTCCCACCGAAATATGAGACAAATAACTGTGCCCTGCATCCCGCAGGGGACACAGAAGAAAAGGCCTGAACAAAATCACAAAAATGTGAGGCAGCAAGCAGGGCCTATTTCAGACCGTACAGAAAAATGCCCGGGAGAGGGGCACCAGCCCACTCTCCCACCGAAATATGAGACAAATAACTGTGCCCTGCATCCCGCAGGGGACACAGAAGAAAGGTCTGAACAAAATCACAAAAATGTGACACAGCTGGCTAAAGATGTACACTCCATGCGCAGAGGCTTGGGAGAAAGGTGAGGGGAAGGGGGGGGGGGGGCAGACACAAGGGGGCCTATTTCAGACCGTACAGAAAAATGCCCGGGAGAGGGGCACCAGCCCACTCTCCCACCGAAATATGAGACAAATAACTGTGCCCTGCATCCCGCAGGGGACACAGAAGAAAAGGCCTGAACAAAATCACAAAAATGTGACTCAGCAAGCAGGGCCTATTTCAGACCGTACAGAAAAATGCCCGGGAGAGGGGCACCAGCCCACTCTCCCACCGAAATATGAGACAAATAACTGTGCCCTGCATCCCGCAGGGGACACAGAAGAAAAGGTCTGAACAAAATCACAAAAATGTGACACAGCTGGCTAAAGATGTACACTCCATGCGCAGAGGCTTGGGAGAAAGGTGAGGGGAAGGGGGGGGGGGGGGGTGGCAGACACAAGGGGGCCTATTTAAGACCGTACAGAAAAATGCCCGGGAGAGGGGCACCAGCCCACTCTCCCACCCAAATATGAGACAAATAACTGTGCCCTGCATCCCGCAGGGGATACAGAAGAAAAGGCCTGAACAAAATCACAAAAATGTGAGTCAGCCAGCAGGGCCTATTTCAGACCGTACAGAAAAATGCCCGGGAGAGGGGCACCAGCCCACTCTCCCACCCAAATATGAGACAAATAACTGTGCCCTGCATCCCGCAGGGGACACAGAAGAAAAGGCCTGAACAAAATCACAAAAATGTGAGTCAGCAAGCAGGGCCTATTTCAGACCGTACAGAAAAATGCCCGGGAGAGGGGCACCAGCCCACTCTCCCACCGAAAGATGAGACAAATAACTGTGCCCTGCATCCCGCAGGGGACACAGAAGAAAAGGTCTGAACAAAATCACAAAAATGTGACACAGCTGGCTAAAGATGTACACTCGATGCGCAGAGGCTTGGGAGAAAGGTGAGGGGAAGGGGGGGGGGCCAGACACAAGGGGGCCTATTTCAGACCGTACAGAATAATGCCCGGGAGAGGGGCACCAGCCCACTCTCCCACCGAAAAAGTCAAATAACTGTGCCCTGCATCCCGCCGGGGACACAGAAGAAAAGGTCTGAACAAAATCACAAAAATGTGACACAGCTGGCTAAAGATGTACACTCCATGTGCAGAGGGTTGGGAGAAAGGTGAGGGGAAGGGGGGGGGGGCAGACACAAGGGTGCCTATTTCAGACCGTACAGAAAAATGCCCGGGAGAGGGGCACCAGCCCACTCTCCCACCGAAATAGGAGACAAATAACTGTGCCCTGCATCCCGCAGGGGACACAGAAGAAAATGTCTGAACAAAATCACAAAAATGTGACACAGCTGGCTAAAGATGTACACTCCATGCGCAGAGGCTTGGGAGAAAGGTGAGGGGAAGGGGGGGGGGCCAGACACAAGGGGGCCTATTTAAGACCGTAAGGAAAAATGCCCGGGAGAGGGGCACCAGCCCTCTCTCCCACCGAAATATGAGACAAATAACTGTGCCCTGCATCCCGCAGGGGACACAGAAGAAAAGGCCTGAACAAAATCACAAAAATGTGAGTCAGCAAGCAGGGCCTATTTCAGACCGTACAGAAAAATGCCCGGGAGAGGGGCACCAGCCCACTCTCCCACCGAAATATGAGACAAAAAACTGTGCCCTGCATCCCGCAGGGGACACAGAAGAAAAGGTCTGAACAAAATCACAAAAATGTGACACAGCTGGCTAAAGATGTACACTCCATGCGCAGAGGCTTGGGAGAAAGATGAGGGGAAGGGGGGGGCAGACACAAGGGGGCCTATTTCAGACCGTACAGAAAAATGCCTGGGAGAGGGGCACCAGCCCACTCTCCCACCGAAATAGGAGACAAATAACTGTGCCCTGCATCCCGCAGGGGACACAGAAGAAAAGGTCTGAACAAAATCACAAAAATGTGACACAGCTGGCTAAAGATGTACACTCCATGTGCAGAGGCTTGGGAGAAAGGTGAGGGGAAGGGGGGGGGGGGGCAGACACAAGGGTGCCTATTTCAGACCGTACAGATAAATGCCCGGGAGAGGGGCACCAGCCCACTCTCCCACCGAAATAGGAGACAAATAACCGTGCCCTGCATCACGCAGGGGACACAGAAGAAAAGGCCTGAACAAAATCACAAAAATGTGAGTCAGCAAGCAGGGCCTATTTCAGACCGTACAGAAAAATGCCCGGGAGAGGGGCACCAGCCCACTCTCCCACCAATATATGAGACAAATAACTGTGCCCTGCATCACGCAGGGGACACAGAAGAAAAGGCCTGAACAAAATCACAAAAATGTGAATCAGCAAGCAGGGCCTATTTCAGACCGTACAGAAAAAATGCCCGGGAGAGGGGCACCAGCCCACTCTCCCACCGAATATGAGACAAATAACTGTGCCCTGCATCCCGCAGGGGACACAGAAGAAAAGGTCTGAACAAAATCACAAAAATGTGACACAGCTGGTTAAAGATGTACACTCGATGCGCAGAGGCTTGGGAGAAAGGTGAGGGGGGGGGGGGGGGCCAGACACAAGGGGGCCTATTTCAGACCGTACAGAAAAAGGCCCGGGAGAGGGGCACCAGCCCACTCTCCCACCCAAATATGAGACAAATAACTGTCCCCTGCATCCCGCAGGGGACACAGAAGAAAAGGCCTGAACAAAATCACAAAAATGTGAGTCAGCAAGCAGGGCCTATTTCAGACCGTACAGAAAAATTCCCGGGAGAAGGGCACCAGCCCACTCTCCCACCGAAATATGAGACAAATAACTGTGCCCTGCATCCCGCAGGGGACACAGAAGAAAATGTCTGAACAAAATCACAAAAATGTGACACAGCTGGCTAAAGATGTACACTCCATGCGCAGAGGCTTGGGAGAAAGGTGAGGGGAAGGGGGGGGGGGGGCAGACACAAGGGGGCCTATTTCAGACCGTACAGAAAAATGCCCGGGAGAGGGGCACCAGCCCACTCTCCCACCCAAATATGAGACAAATAACTGTGCCCTGCATCCCGCAGGGGACACAGAAGAAAAGGCCTGAACAAAATCACAAAAATGTGAGTCAGCAAGCAGGGCCTATTTCAGACCGTACAGAAAAATGCCCGGGAGAGGGGCACCAGCCCACTCTCCCACCGAAATATGAGACAAATAACTGTGCCCTGCATCCCGCAGGGGACACAGAAGAAAAGGTCTGAACAAAATCACAAAAATGTGACACAGCTGGCTAAAGATGTACACTCCATGCGCAGAGGCTTGGGAGAAAGGTGAGGGGAAGGGGGGGGGGCAGACACAAGGGGGCCTATTTCAGACCGTACAGAAAAATGCCCGGGAGAGGGGCACCAGCCCATTCTCCCACCGAAATATGAGACAAATAACTGTGCCCTGCATCCCGCAGGGGACACAGAAGAAAAGGCCTGAACAAAATCACAAAAATGTGAGTCAGCCAGCAGGGCCTATTTCAGACCGTACAGAAAAATGCCCGGGAGAGGGGCACCAGCCCACTCTCCCACCGAAATATGAGACAAATAACTGTGCCCTGCATCCCGCAGGGGACACAGAAGAAAAGGCCTGAACAAAATCACAAAAATGTGAGTCAGCCAGCAGGGCCTATTCAGACCGTACAGAAAAATGCCCGGGAGAGGGGCACCAGCCCACTCTCCCACCGAAATATGAGACAAATAACTGTGCCCTGCATCCCGCAGGGGACACAGAAGAAAAGGTCTGAACAAAATCACAAAAATGTGACACAGCTGGCTAAAGATGTACACTCCATGCGCAGAGGCTTGGGAGAAAGGTGAGGGGAAGGGGGGGGAGGGGGGCCAGACACAAGGGGGCCTATTTCAGACCGTACGAAAGTTGCCCGGGAGAGGGGCACCAACCCACTCTCCCAATGAAAGATAGAGACAAACAACTGTGCCCTGCAGCTCGCAGGACACACTATGTAACAAATTCAGCTGTGCCCTGCATCCCGCAGGGGACACAGAAGAAAAGGTCTGAACAAAATCACAAAAATGTGACACAGCTGGCTAAAGATGTACACTCCATGCGCAGAGGCTTGGGAGAAAGGTGAGGGGAAGGGGGGGGGGGCAGACACAAGGGGGCCTATTTCAGACCGTACGAAAGTTGCCCGGGAGAGGGGCACCAACCCACTCTCCCAATGAAAGATAGAGACAAACAACTGTGCACCAGACACAAGGGGGCCTATTTCAGACCGTACAGAAAAATGCCCGGGAGAGGGGCACCAACCCACTCTCCCAATGAAAGATAGAGACAAACAACTGTGCCCTGCATCCCGCAGGGGACACAGAAAAAAAGAAGGCCTGAACAAGAGTCACAGAGTTGCAGCCAGCAGGGGGCCTATTTCAGACCGTACGAAAGTTGCCCGGGAGAGGGGCACCAACCCACTCTCCCAATGAAAGATAGAGAGAAACAACTGTGCCCTGCATCCCGCAGGGGACACAGAAGAAAAGGTCTGAACAAAATCACAAAAATGTCAGCCAGCAGGGCCTATTTCAGACCGTACAGAAAAATGCCCGGGAGAGGGGCACCAGCCCACTCTCCCACCGAAATATGAGACAAATAACTGTGCCCTGCATCCCGCAGGGGACACAGAAGAAAAGGTCTGAACAAAATCACAAAAATGTGACACAGCTGGCTAAAGATGTACACTCCATGCGCAGAGGCTTGGGAGAAAGGTGAGGGGAAGGGGGGGGGGGGGGGGCCAGACACAAGGGGGCCTATTTCAGACCGTACGAAAGTTGCCCGGGAGAGGGGCACCAACCCACTCTCCCAATGAAAGATAGAGACAAACAACTGTGCCCTGCAGCTCGCAGGACACACTATGTAACAAATTCAGCTGTGCCCTGCATCCCGCAGGGGACACAGAAGAAAAGGTCTGAACAAAATCACAAAAATGTGACACAGCTGGCTAAAGATGTACACTCCATGCGCAGAGGCTTGGGAGAAAGGTGAGGGGAAGGGGGGGGGGGAGCAGACACAAGGGGGCCTATTTCAGACCGTACGAAAGTTGCCCGGGAGAGGGGCACCAACCCACTCTCCCAATGAAAGATAGAGACAAACAACTGTGCACCAGACACAAGGGGGCCTATTTCAGACCGTACAGAAAAATGCCCGGGAGAGGGGCACCAACCCACTCTCCCAATGAAAGATAGAGACAAACAACTGTGCCCTGCATCCCGCAGGGGACACAGAAAAAAAGAAGGCCTGAACAAGAGTCACAGAGTTGCAGCCAGCAGGGGGCCTATTTCAGACCGTACGAAAGTTGCCCGGGAGAGGGGCACCAACCCACTCTCCCAATGAAAGATAGAGAGAAACAACTGTGCCCTGCATCCCGCAGGGGACACAGAAGAAAAGGTCTGAACAAAATCACAAAAATGTCAGCCAGCAGGGCCTATTTCAGACCGTACAGAAAAATGCCCAGGAGAGGGGTACCAACCCACTCTCCCAATGAAAGATAGAGACAAACAACTGTGCCCCAGACACAAGGGGGCCTATTTCAGACCGTACAAAAGTGCCCAGGAGAGGGGCACCAACCCACTCTCCCAATGAAAGATAGAGACAAACAACTGTGCCCCAGACACAAGGGGGCCTATTTCAGACCGTACGAAAGTGCCCGGGAGAGGGGCACCAGCCCGCTCTCCCACCGAAAGAGACAAAGAACTGTGCCCCAGACACAAGGGGGCCTATTTCAGACCGTACGAAAGCGCCCGGGAGAGGGGCACCAGCCCGCTCTCCCACCGAAAGAGACAAAGAACTGTGCCCCAGACACAAGGGGGCCTATTTCAGACCGTACGAAAGTGCCCGGGAGAGGGGCACCAGCCCGCTCTCCCACCGAAAGAGACAAAGAACTGTGCCCCAGACACAAGGGGGCCTATTTCAGACCGCACGAAAGTGCCCGGGAGAGGGGCACCAGCCCGCTCTCCCACCGAAAGAGACAAAGAACTGTGCCCCAGACACAAGGGGGCCTATTTCAGACCGTTACGAAAGTGCCCGGGAGAGGGGCACCAGCCCGCTCTCCCACCGAAAGAGACAAAGAACTGTGCCCCAGACACAAGGGGGCCTATTTCAGACCGTACGAAAGTGCCCGGGAGAGGGGCACCAGCCCGCTCTCCCACCGAAAGAGACAAAGAAACTGTGCCCCAGACACAAGGGGGCCTATTTCAGACCGTACGAAAGTGCCCGGGAGAGGGGCACCAGCCCGCTCTCCCACCGAAAGAGACAAAGAACTGTGCCCCAGACACAAGGGGGCCTATTTCAGACCGTACGAAAGTGCCCGGGAGAGGGGCACCAGTCCGCTCTCCCACCGAAGAGACAAAGAACTGTGCCCAGACACAAGGGGGCCTATTTCAGACCGTACGAAAGTGCCCGGGAGAGGGGCACCAGCCCGCTCTCCCACCGAAAGAGACAAAGAACTGTGCCCCAGACACAAGGGGGCCTATTTCAGACCGTACGAAAGTGCCCGGGAGAGGGGCACCAGTCCGCTCTCCCACCGAAAGAGACAAAGAACTGTGCCCCAGACACAAGGGGGCCTATTTCAGACCGTACGAAAGTGCCCGGGAGAGGGGCACCAGCCCGCTCTCCCACCGAAAGAGACAAAATAACTGTGCCCTGCATCCCGCAGGGAGCACAGAAGAGAAGGCCAGCCAGCAGGGCCTATTTCAGACCGTACGAAAGTGCCAGCCAGCAGGGGCCTATTTCAGACCGTACGAAAGTGCCCGGGAGAGGGGCACCAGTCCGCTCTCCCACCGAAAGAGACAAAGAACTGTGCCCCAGACACAAGGGGGCCTATTTCAGACCGTACGAAAGTGCCCGGGAGAGGGGCACCAGTCCGCTCTCCCACCGAAAGAGACAAAGAACTGTGCCCCAGACACAAGGGGGCCTATTTCAGACCGTACGAAAGTGCCCGGGAGAGGGGCACCAGTCCGCTCTCCCACCGAAAGAGACAAAGAACTGTGCCCCAGACACAAGGGGGCCTATTTCAGACCGTACAGAAAAATGCCCGGGAGAGGGGCACCAGCCCACTCTCCCACCGAAAGAGACAAAGAACTGTGCCCCAGACACAAGGGGGCCTATTTCAGACCGTACGAAAGTGCCCGGGAGAGGGGCACCAGCCAGCTCTCCCACCGAAAGAGACAAAGAACTGTGCCCCAGACACAAGGGGGCCTATTTCAGACCGTACGAAAGTGCCCGGGAGAGGGGCACCAGCCCGCTCTCCCACCGAAAGAGACAAAGTAACTGTGCCCTGCATCCCGCAGGGAGCACAGAAGAGAAGGCCAGACACAAGGGGGCCTATTTCAGACCGTACGAAAGTGCCCGGGAGAGGGGCACCAGCCCGCTCTCCCACCGAAAGAGACAAAGTAACTGTGCCCTGCATCCCGCAGGGAGCACAGAAGAGAAGGCCAGACACAAGGGGGCCTATTTCAGACCGTACGAAAGTGCCCGGAGAGGGGCACCAGCCCGCTCTCCCACCGAAAGAGACAAAGTAACTGTGCCCTGCATCCCGCAGGGAGCACAGAAGAGAAGGCCAGACACAAGGGGGCCTATTTCAGACCGTACGAAAGTGCCCGGGAGAGGGGCACCAGCCCGCTCTCCCACCGAAAGAGACAAAGTAACTGTGCCCTGCATCCCGCAGGGAGCACAGAAGAGAAGGCCAGACACAAGGGGGCCTATTTCAGACCGTACGAAAGTGCCCGGGAGAGGGGCACCAGCCCGCTCTCCCACCGAAAGAGACAAAGTAACTGTGCCCTGCATCCCGCAGGGAGCACAGAAGAGAAGGCCAGACACAAGGGGGCCTATTTCAGACCGTACGAAAGTGCCCGGGAGAGGGGCACCAGCCCGCTCTCCCACCGAAAGAGACAAAGTAACTGTGCCCTGCATCCCGCAGGGAGCACAGAAGAGAAGGCCAGACACAAGGGGGCCTATTTCAGACCGTACGAAAGTGCCCGGGAGAGGGGCACCAGCCCGCTCTCCCACCGAAAGAGACAAAGTAACTGTGCCCTGCATCCCGCAGGGAGCACAGAAGAGAAGGCCAGACACAAGGGGGCCTATTTCAGACCGTACGAAAGTGCCCGGGAGAGGGGCACCAGCCCGCTCTCCCACCGAAAGAGACAAAGTAACTGTGCCCTGCATCCCGCAGGGAGCACAGAAGAGAAGGCCAGACACAAGGGGGCCTATTTCAGACCGTACGAAAGTGCCCGGGAGAGGGGCACCAGCCCGCTCTCCCACCGAAAGAGACAAAGTAACTGTGCCCTGCATCCCGCAGGGAGCACAGAAGAGAAGGCCAGACACAAGGGGGCCTATTTCAGACCGTACGAAAGTGCCCGGGAGAGGGGCACCAGCCCGCTCTCCCACCGAAAGAGACAAAGTAACTGTGCCCTGCATCCCGCAGGGAGCACAGAAGAGAAGGCCAGACACAAGGGGGCCTATTTCAGACCGTACGAAAGTGCCCGGGAGAGGGGCACCAGCCCGCTCTCCCACCGAAAGAGACAAAGTAACTGTGCCCTGCATCCCGCAGGGAGCACAGAAGAGAAGGCCAGACACAAGGGGGCCTATTTCAGACCGTACGAAAGTGCCCGGGAGAGGGGCACCAGCCCGCTCTCCCACCGAAAGAGACAAAGTAACTGTGCCCTGCATCCCGCAGGGAGCACAGAAGAGAAGGCCAGACACAAGGGGGCCTATTTCAGACCGTACGAAAGTGCCCGGGAGAGGGGCACCAGCCCGCTCTCCCACCGAAAGAGACAAAGTAACTGTGCCCTGCATCCCGCAGGGAGCACAGAAGAGAAGGCCAGACACAAGGGGGCCTATTTCAGACCGTACGAAAGTGCCCGGTAGAGGGGCACCAGCCCGCTCTCCCACCGAAAGAGACAAAGTAACTGTGCCCTGCATCCCGCAGGGAGCACAGAAGAGAAGGCCAGACACAAGGGGGCCTATTTCAGACCGTACGAAAGTGCCCGGGAGAGGGGCACCAGCCCGCTCTCCCACCGAAAGAGACAAAGTAACTGTGCCCTGCATCCCGCAGGGAGCACAGAAGAGAAGGGCCAGACACAAGGGGGCCTATTTCAGACCGTACGAAAGTGCCCGGGAGAGGGGCACCAGCCCGCTCTCCCACCGAAAGAGACAAAGTAACTGTGCCCTGCATCCCGCAGGGAGCACAGAAGAGAAGGCCAGACACAAGGGGGCCTATTTCAGACCGTACGAAAGTGCCCGGGAGAGGGGCACCAGCCCGCTCTCCCACCGAAAGAGACAAAGTAACTGTGCCCTGCATCCCGCAGGGAGCACAGAAGAGAAGGCCAGACACAAGGGGGCCTATTTCAGACCGTACGAAAGTGCCCGGGAGAGGGGCACCAGCCCGCTCTCCCACCGAAAGAGACAAAGTAACTGTGCCCTGCATCCCGCAGGGAGCACAGAAGAGAAGGCCAGACACAAGGGGGCCTATTTCAGACCGTACGAAAGTGCCCGGGAGAGGGGCACCAGCCCGCTCTCCCACCGAAAGAGACAAAGTAACTGTGCCCTGCATCCCGCAGGGAGCACAGAAGAGAAGGCCAGACACAAGGGGGCCTATTTCAGACCGTACGAAAGTGCCCGGGAGAGGGGCACCAGCCCGCTCTCCCACCGAAAGAGACAAAGTAACTGTGCCCTGCATCCCGCAGGGAGCACAGAAGAGAAGGCCAGACACAAGGGGGCCTATTTCAGACCGTACGAAAGTGCCCGGTAGAGGGGCACCAGCCCGCTCTCCCACCGAAAGAGACAAAGTAACTGTGCCCTGCATCCCGCAGGGAGCACAGAAGAGAAGGCCAGACACAAGGGGGCCTATTTCAGACCGTACGAAAGTGCCCGGGAGAGGGGCACCAGCCCGCTCTCCCACCGAAAGAGACAAAGTAACTGTGCCCTGCATCCCGCAGGGAGCACAGAAGAGAAGGGCCAGACACAAGGGGGCCTATTTCAGACCGTACGAAAGTGCCCGGGAGAGGGGCACCAGCCCGCTCTCCCACCGAAAGAGACAAAGTAACTGTGCCCTGCATCCCGCAGGGAGCACAGAAGAGAAGGGCCAGACACAAGGGGGCCTATTTCAGACCGTACAGAAAAAATGCCCGGGAGAGGGGCACCAGCCCACTCTCCCACCGAAACAGTCAGATAACCGTGCCCTGCATCCCGCAGGGAACACAGAAGAAGGCCTGAACAAAATCACAAAGATGTGACGCAGCTGACCAAAGAGGTACACTCCCTGCGCAGAGGCTAGGGAGAAAGACGAGGGGGAGGAGGGGACCACTGCCAGGCACGCACCTGTGCCAGCCAGCAGGGGGCCCATTTCAGACCGTACAGAAAAAATGCCCGGGAGAGGGGCACCAGCCCACTCTCCCACCGAAACAGTCAGATAACCGTGCCCTGCATCCCGCAGGGAGCACAGAAGAGAAGGCCAGACACAAGGGGGCCTATTTCAGACCGTACGAAAGTGCCCGGGAGAGGGGCACCAGCCCCCCCCCCCACCGAAAGAGACAAAGTAACTGTGCCCTGCATCCCGCAGGGAGCACAGAAGAGAAGGCCAGACACAAGGGGGCCTATTTCAGACCGTACGAAAGTGCCCGGGAGAGGGGCACCAGCCCGCTCTCCCACCGAAAGAGACAAAGTAACTGTGCCCTGCATCCCGCAGGGAGCACAGAAGAGAAGGGGGATTTGTACTCTTGGCCTATTTCAGACCGTACGAAAGTGCCCGGGAGAGGGGCACCAGCCCGCTCTCCCACCGAAAGAGACAAAGTAACTGTGCCCTGCATCCCGCAGGGAGCACAGAAGAGAAGGGCCAGACACAAGGGGGCCTATTTCAGACCGTACGAAAGTGCCCGGGAGAGGGGCACCAGCCCGCTCTCCCACCGAAAGAGACAAAGTAACTGTGCCCTGCATCCCGCAGGGAGCACAGAAGAGAAGGGCCAGACACAAGGGGGCCTATTTCAGACCGTACAGAAAAAATGCCCGGGAGAGGGGCACCAGCCCACTCTCCCACCGAAACAGTCAAATAACCGTGCCCTGCATCCCGCAGGGAACACAGAAGAAGGCCTGAACAAAATCACAAAGATGTGACGCAGCTGACCAAAGAGGTACACTCCCTGCGCAGAGGCTAGGGAGAAAGACGAGGGGGGAGGAGGGGACCACTGCCAGGCACGCACCTGTGCCAGCCAGCAGGGGGCCCATTTCAGACCGTACAGAAAAAATGCCCGGGAGAGGGGCACCAGCCCACTCTCCCACCGAAACAGTCAGATAACCGTGCCCTGCATCCCGCAGGGAACACAGAAGAAGGCCTGAACAAAATCACAAAGATGTGACGCAGCTGACCAAAGAGGTACACTCCCTGCGCAGAGGCTAGGGAGAAAGACGAGGGGGAGGAGGGGACCACTGCCAGGCATGCACCTGTGCCAGCCAGCAGGGGGCCCATTTCAGACCGTACAGAAAAAATGCCCGGGAGAGGGGCACCAGCCCACTCTCCCACCGAAACAGTCAGATAACCGTGCCCTGCATCCCGCAGGGAGCACAGAAGAGAAGGCCAGACACAAGGGGGCCTATTTCAGACCGTACGAAAGTGCCCGGTAGAGGGGCACCAGCCCGCTCTCCCACCGAAAGAGACAAAGTAACTGTGCCCTGCATCCCGCAGGGAGCACAGAAGAGAAGGCCAGACACAAGGGGGCCTATTTCAGACCGTACGAAAGTGCCCGGGAGAGGGGCACCAGCCCGCTCTCCCACCGAAAGAGACAAAGTAACTGTGCCCTGCATCCCGCAGGGAGCACAGAAGAGAAGGGCCAGACACAAGGGGGCCTATTTCAGACCGTACAGAAAAAATGCCCGGGAGAGGGGCACCAGCCCACTCTCCCACCGAAACAGTCAGATAACCGTGCCCTGCATCCCGCAGGGAGCACAGAAGAGAAGGCCAGACACAAGGGGGCCTATTTCAGACCGTACGAAAGTGCCCGGTAGAGGGGCACCAGCCCGCTCTCCCACCGAAAGAGACAAAGTAACTGTGCCCTGCATCCCGCAGGGAGCACAGAAGAGAAGGCCAGGCACAAGGGGGCCTATTTCAGACCGTACGAAAGTGCCCGGGAGAGGGGCACCAGCCCGCTCTCCCACCGAAAGAGACAAAGTAACTGTGCCCTGCATCCCGCAGGGAGCACAGAAGAGAAGGGCCAGACACAAGGGGGCCTATTTCAGACCGTACAGAAAAATGCCGGGGAGAGGGGCACCAGCCCACTCTCCCACCGAAATAGTCAAATAACCGTGCCCTGCATCCCGCAGGGAACACAGAAGAGAAGGGCCAGACACAAGGGGGTACTAGTGAGGGCTAGAAGGACTACAACTCCCAAGCTCTTAGAGGCTCAGTATGACCCGTGGATAGGGGAGGAAACAAAGCAGCCAGCTGAGCACAATGATAATGAATTAGACACACCGGAATCAATGGTGATCAAAGAGGAGGGTGTGACAGAGTGGTGGAGCTGGCCTAAATACTCTTCAGAGTAAGAGGAGTGTGTCATGGACATAGGTACTCTAACTGAGGAGTCTTCGTTATCCAGCATGGAGATAGAGTAAGTGACCTGGTTGGGAGTATTCCCTACAGGATAAAATAATGTTTTTGTTTATAAGTTTATGAAACTGTTTAGGTGTAACTTGATTTCTGGTTTGGGAAGACTGCTGACTGCAGCACAACAGGGGAGTAGGGGCGAGTTGTACAATCCCCTAGCAGGGCGGCAGTGTCTGGCTAAAGGAGAAAGCCTAAACATTACTTTGGTGTTCGGAAGAACAGGAGATATTTTACAAGACCCAGGTGCTGGACTGGGAGAAAGGTAGCAAAAAGGACTTTTCTGGAACAATATAGACTGTTTATATAACTTATGTTTCCATATCATTCTGGGGGGAGCTTGGCTTACTTTGTTCACTAGTCCAGCTCAAGAAGAGGCCCTAGCCAGGCTAGGGCAGCGGAGGCCTAATTTGAAGCCTGGGACTTGGAAAGGGCTGCAGGAAGATGCAAAAGGAGCTCAGAGGCCAGAGACAGAAGTGGCTTGGATCTGAAGGAGTGACGGACCGGTACCCAGACGGCGTGGAACGTTCACAATGTATTGAGGTCAAATCATATATCATATATATTTATATACCAATAAAACTCCAACAGGAGAAGGAAAAAAGCACATAAAAAATTATGCAAAATCAAATTCAAAAATAAACATTTAATATAATCCTTTATTCAAATATGACCATATTTAAATAGAATAAAATAAACACACATACACAGATTACACACATCATTTAATTCTCACATAAAATTCTTATGCATATTCCTTATAACACATTAGACACACTGTTCCACCCACATAACCATATTACAAATCCAAAAAAAGTAGAACCTCTGATCTAAACTGCTGCTAATCTATAGCTATCATAAACTGGACAAGCCAGTATAGAAGACTACTAACAGCTTTAAACCAAGTGAATAAAGAATGTAATATCACACTTGATGATAACATCCTAACAGAGCATCAATTATACTCATAACGTAGCAAAATCAATGCTTGAAGAACGGTGTTCCTATGGGTGTTATGCTGTAATATCCTAATGTTGTAGTATCCCAGCAAGGCTCTTGTTTTGCAAGTCCAGCTTCCTCAGGGGAAATAATACGTGATTAATTGGACACCCAAGAATGATTGTTAGAGTATATAGCTAATAAAAAACATAAATCACAAAGCACCTTAAAATAAAATTTGAATAAGCCCCTCATAACTAGAATTATTACATAGGGCTACCATTAAATCACCCTAGAACCTATACTTAATTTTACTAATTAAATGCAAAAACAACTAATCTTTATTACAATTACCATTTAGAACAATTTTTGATATATATATATATATATATATACATACACACACTACTAAATATAATTCTAAAGAAATTGTTATTATCAAAGTTTCCTTAAAATAATCAAATATGAAAAAAATGGTTACCTCATCATATACGATGATTTAAGGCCTCCCTTATGAAGAAAGGCTAAAGAGGTCAGGACTATTCAGCTTTTAGAAGAGACAGCTGAGGGGGGATATGATAGAAGTCTACTGCAGCACTGAAGGGCAAATAGTGTGGAGTACTGATATTGATTTTTAGCAGTGGAAAAGAGGAAAAAAAAAAAAATAAACAGTAGGCATCTTGTCTAGGGGTGGGGTTGGTCTTAATCAATAGCAGATAATCTTGTGAATAGCAGGGTAAAGAGCCAGTCTCTTTTCAGGTTATTTCCTATCCAGAAGACCTCCAAGAAAAGTATGTTACTGCCTTAAATCTCTGAAATATAGCCAAAAGGTTTTGTTGGTGTTCTTTGAGGGGATTGCTTAAACTGCAGCACTGAAGGGCAGAAACTTTGGAGTATTGATATTGATTGTTAGCAGCGCTAAAAAAGAGGATTTATAAAAAAAAAAACCCTCATTTAAGTATACAGAGTGTTGCGCACAAAGGGACCTTGGCCAAGTGTTGCGCTCGAGGGCCTTGGCATCCTGTTGCGCTGAGACGAGTGGAGTGTGCCCATGGACCTCGGCGAACCGGGAGAGGAGCTCCATGGAAGCGCCGAGGGAGGTGAGATGGAGCCTCGTCTGGGCGGAGACCGAAAGACCAAATCCCCGCTGACCTGCATGGCCTCCGTGAGGCTAACCACACAAGGTTGGTCTCTGAGTAGTCCTCCAACCACTCCAAGCCCTTTCGGACCTGCCACTGGGTAACGGCAGAGGCGGCAGGCCGGACAGGAGGCAGAGGTGGATGACGGCCATGAGCAGACAAAGACAGGCAGGTTTGATAGACATGTACAGTGAGGTTTGTTTTTATTTTTCCAGGTTTTGTATTTTACAATGCACCTGGCAGTAGAGGGAGTTTGTGATGCTGTTATTAAGATGACACCAGCATCAGAATATCTTTTTTGTATGGTGAGTTGTAGAGGGAAATGTCTTAGTTCTGCTCTGCACTCATTCAGGGTGATCCAGTACCGAGCGGTAGGAAGAGCTGCGTTAGTGCCTACGGCACCCGCGGTTACCGCCCGCACAGTGCAGCTCACCTACCGCTCGATCCTGAAGCCTAATTATATGTAAATGTAAGCCGCGTCCGAAAAGCCTTAGTCCCGCGCAACCCAGGATACTGGATAGAGCGCCTATACAGGATCCTGGGTGCGCGGGCCTAAGGCTTCACGCCACGCTGGTATCTGTCATTTCAAATGTCATTTGAAATGACAGATACCAGGAAGTCTGGTCCGATCGGTGCAAAAGTAAGTTGCTTCGCCGCTGTCAGTGTCGTCCCCCCCCCTCCTCTCGGAGCAGGGAGCGAAAAGCAGCCTTGCTCCGGGAGGGGGGGGGGGGGGGGGACACTGACGGCGGCGAAGCAACGCAGAAGCAACGGCGAAACGACTTTTCAGTGTCCCCCCCCCTCCCTCCCTCTCGGAGCAGGGCGCGAAAAGCAGCCTTGCTCCGGGAGGGGGGGGACACTGACAGCGGCGAAGCTTTCCCCCAGCCCGGACACCGGCAAAACTTGCTGTTTTGCAGCCATGAGCCACGAGCAGGAACGCGAAGATCTGGCTCCGATAGCTCCTCCCGACAAGATGGCCGCCTGCACGGGGAAAGGGTACAATTGGCCGCTCAAGACGTGATGTCGTGATGTCACGTCTTCAGCGGCCAATTGTACCCTTTCCCCGTGCAGGCGGCCATCTTGTCGGGAGGAGCTATCGGAGCCAGATCTTCGCGTTCCTGCTCGTGGCTCATGGCTGCAAAACAGCAAGTTTTGCCGGTGTCCGGGCTGGGGGAAAGCTTCGCCGCTGTCAGTGTCCCCCCCCCTCCCGGAGCAAGGCTGCTTTTCGCGCCCTGCTCCGAGAGGGGGGGGACACTGAAAAGTCGTTTCGCCGTTGCTTCTGCGTTGCTTCGCCGCCGTCAGTGTGTCCCCCCCCCTCCCGGAGCAAGGCTGCTTTTCGCGCCCTGCTCCGAGAGGGGGGGGGGACACTGAAAACTCGCTTTGCCGTTGCAGTCTCCGTGGCAGCCCCAGTCCGGACATCGGAGGGGGGCTGCAACGTTTTTTTCGCTTTTTTTTTTTTTGGCTTCTGGAGGAGGGGAGAGGACTGGGGCTGCCACGGAGACCGGCACCCATGATCGCGGCCGGGGCAGGTGAGCGGGGGCTGGGGGAAAGCTTGCCACCTACCCTTACCCATGCCTCTACCGCCTGGGTCAGGGTAGGCGGTAAGTTTGCAGGTTAAACGTGCGACAAAACGGCAGGGAAAGGTAGCGTTAGTCGGGGCGCGGGTTACGGGATGCTAGGGGAATAGCTAATTGGCTCGTTTGCATGCAATATCGCGCTAATTCGCTCATATGCATGCCGCGGGCGGAAGGGGTTACCCGGGGAATTTAGGACGCGGTAGGAGTAGGTTAAAGGGGATTCGGGATCGCAGGAAGGGCTAACGCGGCCGAAACGTGAGTTAGAAGCGGCTTAGGAGCAGGGTAAACACGGCCGCACTTTACAGGATAGGCCTGATTGTTAGGAAGCAGAAGATTCCTATGGATTCAGAGTATGTGTTTATATTTAGTCCCATGATGGTCATGTATTCAGTGTGTCACACATGTGAGCATCAAGTGTGTTCTGATAGAAAAAAGGTTGAGAACCATTGCTTTAAAGAGATTATTCAAACTGATTCACAGGAAAAGGATATTATAACTGCTTTTGATGCTCTGCTGCACTAATGGTTTATTGCATTGATAGTTCTTTAGGTTTTAAATACGAACATAAGATATGCCATACTAGGTCAGACTAAGGGTCCATCAAGCCCAGTATCCTGTCTCTAACAGTAGCGAATCCCAGTCACAATTACCTGGCAAGTATCCAGACATTAAATAGATCCCATGCTATTAATGCTGGCAACAAGCAATGATTGTTCCCTATTGATTAATAGTAATTTATGGACTTCTCCTTCAGGAACTTATTCCAACCTTTTTTAAATCCTGGTACACTAGCTGTCTTAAGCACATCTGGCAACAAATTCCAGTGCTTAATTGTGTGCAGAGTGAAATACTTTTTCTCTGATTTGTTTTAAATGTGCTACTTGCTAACTTCTTGAAGTACCCCCTAGTTCTTCTTTATCCGAAAGATTAAATAATTGTTTCACATTTACCCATTCAAGTCCTTTCATGATTTTATAGACCTCTATCATATCCCTCTCAACCGTCTTTTCTCCAAGCTGAACAGCCCTAACCTCTTAAGCCTTTCCTCATAGGGGAGCCATTCCCTGCCCTTTATCATTTTGATTGCCTTTCTCTGTAATTTCTCCAGTGCAGCTATATCTTGAGATACGGCAACCAGAAATGCACACAGTAGTCAAGCTGCGGTCTAACAATGGAGCAATGCAGAGGCATTATCACATTATTTGTTGTTCCCTTCCTAATAATTCCTAACATTCTGTTTGCTTTTTTTTACTGACACAGAACACTGAGCCGACAATTTCAATGTATTATCCATATAACACCTAGATCTCTTTACTGGGTGGTAACTCCTAATCTGGAACCTAACATCATGTAACTACAGCAAGGGTTATTTTTCCCTATATGCAACACCTTGCACTTGTCCACCTTAAACTTCCTCTGCCATATGGATGCCCAATCTTCCAGTTTTGCAAGGTCCTCCTGCAATTTATCATAATCCACTTGTGATTTAACTACTCTGAATAATTGTGTCATCTGCAAATTTACCCCTTCAACTTCCACAGCACTGGTGGTGGTTGTACACTGCAATTGTTGCCTACTCTTTCCCTCTTTCCCTCTCCTCTAACACAACAGGGTCTGGCTGAGATGCAGCTGGTTCTGGCAGTTCCTCCTCCCAAAATGTCTATTTCTTGTGGCTTGATATGCCTTCCTCTTCTGTTGATGTTTAGGATTTTAAAATGTCCTTTATTTTGGCTGGGGGGGCTCACTGTTGTATTATCAAAGAATCATTTTCCAAATATGGCTATCCTCGCCATCTATCTTTGCCTGATGTCATGTGATTTTATCAGGTGCTAGACCTGCTTACTGGGATTAAAATGATGGTGGACAAAAGATGTTTTAGACTTTATTATTTTCCATCAGGTGCATGTGTGTGATACTGACTACTAACCTGTGTGATCACTCTGTGTATAAGTTTGAACACACATAGGGGCAGATTTTCAAAGGCTTACGCACACCGAAAACGGCACTGTTGCGCCTAAGTAGTAGGTGCACGAACAACCCAAATTTTGCATAGGCGTAGTTGTGTGCGTAAATGTCTCTGCGCGCACAAATGTACGCGAATAACAAAGGGGCGTGTCAGGCGGATACCTGACCTACGCGTGTAAGACATATTTTATAAGCGACGCGCAATCCACCGGCGTGCGCAGCCAAAAACATGCGCATATATTTACTACTGCTTACCTGTGTGCGCAAGTGACAAGGGAAGTGTCCGCAGCTGCTGGCTCTCATTGCTTAGGGACCCTACATTCTGTGGAAGGGAGAGGTTGTGGGGGACTAACTGGTGGTAACTGGGAAACTACAAACAATTCCCCTAGGCACTGTTGATGTGTGTATAACAGTAGCAGACTGCCTCAGGAGCTTCTAAACTCAACAGCTATTCCTTGGTTATTCCTTTTCTACACATGCTTATAATAGCGATATGGGTCCTGTGGTCTATATGGCTCAGAAGAGAAAGAGAGAGGAGGAGGAGGAGAAGATTGCTGAGCCAGAGGCGGTACCCTTTACATAGAATTTACAGGACGTGCACACAATTTCTGGATCTGTCTGAGGAGGACGTAATGCAACGTTTCAGATTTAATAAGGAGACCATACTGTACCTCTGCCAAATGTTAGAGGCTGACCTGCAACCTCTCACCCAAAGGGGCCATGCCTTGCCTGTACACATCAAGGTGACTACAGTCCTGGCTTTTTTGGCTACCAGCACCTTCCAAATGCCGCTTGCCGTGACTTCTGGAATCACTCAGTCTGCCACATCAAGGTGTCTGGAGCAGGTCCTGGCTGCCTTGCTTCGACACACACACACCACTTTATCTCCTACCCCTTCAGAAGAGAGGAGCAGCAAGAAACCAAGAGACTGTTACCAAATAGCATGCTTCCCCCTCAGTCTTGGGAGCTATTGATTGCACTCACGTGGCCCTAAGAGCACCAGGAGGAGATGAGGCCATCTACCACAACCGCAAGGGTTTCCACTCACTAAATATGCAAATGGTGTGCCCCGCTTTCCTGGATCCATTCACGACGCCTACAGTCTCTCAATCCAGAATCTATCAACACTTCCAGCTGCGACACATCACTGGGGGATGGCTCCTAGGTAGTACACTAATCAACTGCTCACATGAGCCCCGACCTATATTAGTAGAACCCTTATATTTAGGGTGCCACAGTAGGCATCCTGTTTGTAAACCCTGTGAGCTGTACCCCAATGAAGTACAGAAGGAATGTAACCTTGATGCTACAGGTGACAGAGGATATCCACTGACAACCTGGCTCATGATTCCCATGGCCACCCCCAACACTGCAGCTGAGACTCACTACAACAGGGCACACCGTAAGACCAGGGCTGTCATAGAAAGAACATTTGGCATCCTGAAATCCTGCTTCCGCTGTCTGGAAAGATCTGGGGGATGCCTTTTGTACCCCCCCCCCCCCCACCTAAAATGTGTGAGATCTTCCTAGCCTGCTGTATGCTACATAATCTTGCAGTTAACAGACATATCCCTTTACCAGAAGAGGCCCCTGAAGAGAATGAGGAGGATGAGGCCGTGCAGCTGACTCAGGAGGAATTGGCAGAAATCCATTGATTGAGTCAAAGGCGGGCAATACAACAAATACTCTCATAGAAAGCCATTTCAGTAGGTGATAGTGCATTTATTTACAAGTGTGTCACAAAAAGTGCAAATAAAAGAACAGTGAAAAATAATAACGGCCGCCCGCTCTTTCGGCCGTCAGGAAGCTTAGCCTGCCCCGACCGGGCGCTCCGGTGCAGTGGACTTCTCCCACTGCTCACGCTACCGTCAGAGGGCAGAGGAGGTTGGGGCAGTTCCAGGTCATGGCTGCAGGAAGGTACAGCCAGGGGCAACAGCGGTTCTGGTGGTGGTGGGGGAAGCATCACAGGAGGCGGGGGTGGTGGTGCCATCCACGGATAGCCTGGAACAGGCTGAGGTGCAGGTGGCAGTACCACACTGAGCTCCTCCACACGGGCAGGTGCCATCCATGGGTATGGAGGCCCATAAGATGGAGGGTAATGCATCCAGGGCCCCATGAAAGCACATGGAGCCGCTGGTGGCTGCGGCTGCACAGGAGGGAACCATTGCAGCATCTCCCTCCACACCTCAGTTTGTTCCTCAGTAGCCCGGCAAAGGTCTCGGAAGCACGCCTGAATCCCCTGAGACTTCTCCCTGATGATATCAAGGAGGGCTTGTGACTCCTCCCTGATGGTATCACGGAGGGAACTCGCTTCCTGCCACACCACATCAGGCAAGCCAGAGATAGTGTCCAAGAGGCTGGCGCTGTGCTGTAACAACTGTCTCTCAGCTTGACTGGCATCCAGGTCAGGTTCGGGCTGGTCTGACGCACTGCTGTCCTGCCGATCATGTAGCAGTTCAGGCAGTGGGTCCTCCAGCTCCTCTCCCTGCCGCTGCTGCTGCTCCTCTTCCGCAGGCTGTTCCATGTATTCACGGGCTCCCACTTCCTCCTCTTCCAACGAGTCAGAGATCACCCGCAGATGCTGATAGAGTCTTTGGGGTCATCTAGGTGCAGGTCCAGGTTGCTCATCTGGCTCCCCTAAAAAATAGCATGTAGACATTAGCCCACTGGCAATAGAGGTGTTATGTAGTTGGTTCCATATGTGATACATGGTACAGTAGCTGACTAGACTACTAATCTAGTGGTAGTGACATAGGACTCTGCATTCTAAGTAGGCCCGCATCCTGCTTTATACTCCTGGGAGTATCATGTGTGGCATAGTGAGGCCTTCATCCACACCATCCAGCACTTGCCCAACAACACCTTCTGGACACACAGAGGGTTGTCAGTGTGCTGCATGGAATGTGATCAGTTACCAGGAAGAGTTAGGACCGAAAGCCCTGTCGTAGGAACACCTTAACCAAAAACCTTATCAAGCCCCAATGTTGTCTGCATTGCAAGGACACATGACCAGTGCAACATGCTATGGACCCAGTGAATTGGCCACGCCTGCTAGAGGAAGGGGAAGGGAAATAATAGGGGAAGGGGCTGATGGGGAACATGGGGAATAGGGGGAGGTGGGGAGAGCAAAGCACTCCTTAGCAAGGTGGAACATCCAATAATGAGCAGGTGACACTACCAACTATAAGGGACAAACTGTTCTTATTCCTCTCATTGGTTCCCTTACAAAAACTGGTGACTGTCATTGCAGACAGTGTGGAAAGCTAGCATTATGTCACTGCTGTCCCATGTGGACTAGCAGATACTCAGACAGCCTACCTTGCTCCTAAGAAATAACAATCTCTTGGGGATGTTAAGACAGTCCCTATACTATAACGCCTTATTTGGCCTGCTGTATGACCACATATATAAAGCTTTGCCTTACACACACCTACAAGAGCAGTGCATGCTGTACTGCTAGTCTATTACCTAAGCTGGAGCAGTGCAACCCTCTGTGCTGGCTTGGTACATACATCTATATAGCAGCCCTGCCTGGAAACCTGGATACTGACTGCTCTACATACAATGGCCACTGTGTTGGTTATACAGGTTGCAATCTGTACTTACATATAGTTAGAGAAGTAAGGAATGTTAGGTTTCAAACAGTACATCAGCACAGGTAGTAGAGAGATATGAAGACATATGCTGCTATAATGAGGAGCTACATGTATAGGATTACAAGGGGGTAGAAAAAGTTGTAGTTCTGCTTACCTTCCTACCCTACACAGCACATGGTGTCAAGCTGGCCAACTCCAATCACAGCTGCCTCAGAGATGGTACCGAGTATCAGCTGCTCAGAGGGAGAGAAGGTGATGTGGCTCCGTTCTCCCTCTGCAATGCGCCTGGCCTGCTTGCGCTTCACGAGTCTCCTCAAGTCCCTCCACTTGTGCATGAGTTCAGCAATACTCCGATTATGGTGGAACACAGATTTGACAGCGTGCCTCATTCGTCTCCAGATCTGCTCCTTCCTGTATGCACCCACCATACAAGACTGTGAACCATACAGGAGATCCTGGTGCCACATGATATGCTCCATAAGCATATCAACCTCCGCTGGCAAGAAGTTCGGCTTCAGAAACAGAACTGCATGTGCCTGAGACATGGTGAAGGTGGCCATTGAGTGGAGGCGCCCTCCCTTTATAGGGAGCCCACCCCACCACCGCGTAATTCGGGCTCAGAGGTGGCTCCCATTTACACGATTACCAATTACGCGCGCCATCCTGGAAAATTGATGCGTAATTTGCACGCACAAGAGGACATACGCGCGCTGCCTATTGATTTCAATGGAGTTGTGCGCGCCACTCCTCGTGTAATTTTGGAGATGCACGCGCAGCACCTAGTACCGTCAATTTAGATGTGCCTTCTTACTGCAATTAGGTTTGATCGCCCACATGTGTATACTGTTGCACTTCCACCTGGGTAATTAGGACAATTCACCCAGCAGAGTTAATCAATTAGCCCTGCAGTTTAAAGCCATGGGGAGGGGTTGATTTGGCTGCTGGGTGTGGGAAGGGTGTTGATTAGCACCTAGCCTGGATTGAGCTGAGGCTCTGTGTGACCCTGCAATCAAGCTCCTGCTGTGTTCAGACCTATGTCCACATACTGGTGTGTTGAATGTTGCTAATAGAGGAAACTAAATGAACTGTATAGGTAAGAATGGAGAGTCACCTGAAAGGTGGCATGTTTTATTTTGGGGCTGGAGGGCGTGTGTGAAAAGTAGGTTTCTCTGTGTAGCTGGCATGTGTCTTTCAAGGGCCTTCCTGCAATCCTTGAATTTTCCAGCGTTTCTCCTCTGCTTTTCACCTGCCTATGTAAGTGTGGACATCAAGGGTTGGTAGTAGTACACTTCTTTGTATTGGCGCTGTCTGGCCTCTGCAGATCATCACCCATCCAGAAGGCAGCTTAATTTGTGGTATGTGGTAAGCTCTTCATATCTGTACCTAACCTATATGACCAAAATACCTATTTTCCCCTTGTTATACAAACTTGGGAGGCAGTGCTGCATCATTGCTACCATCGGTACCTCCCTGCTGCCCCCAGCTGTTCAGAAATGAGTAGACAGTGTGGGGTTCTGCTGCCTTTCTATCAGGTCGATACTGTAACGTGTGGTTGAAGATTTCCCGTCTGTAACGTGCTGGGAGCGCACAATTCGGACGCGTAAGGCGATCCAGTGATACAGTCTCCAGTTTCACGCGTCCTTAGCGCTTCTTAAAACAGACGCATAACCCTTTCTGCACGCAGCATGTATATGATATGTAAATGAAGGAATTAGCTATTCCCCTCCAATACTGTGACGCGTGCTCAGATTATCTCCTTTGTAACCCGCTATTTTGCCGCGTCCTTAACCTGTTAGTTTACCGCCTACCCTCTACTTGGTGTTAGTGTGGTGTTCGAAAATTAAAACGGGAATAAAGTGTAAAAAATGGGGGTAAAACCGTAAAGTGTAAAAAAAAAAAAAAAAAAAACATTGCAGCGTAAGTTGTTTATATATATATATATATATATATATATATATATATATATATATATATATATATATATATATATATATATATATATATATATATATAAATAAATAAATACCTGTCACTTTCCGAATCCCCCAGGTGTGCGGTCATCGAGGCGGCGGCGGGCGGATGGGCGCCCGTTCATCCAGATGGCGGGAGCCGGCGAACGGGTGGGCGCACGTTGGATCCAGGCGGCGGTGGGAGCCGGCGGGCAGGTGGGCGCGTGTTCGATCCAGGCCGCGGCCGGGTGGGCGTGCATTCATCCAGGCAGAGGGAGCCGGCGGCGAAAGCGGCCTCCGGCTCCCTCTGCCTGGATGAATGCACGGCCCCCGCCGGCAGTGAATGAATGCCCGTGCGATTTCGGCGCTCAAGGCAGTCACATGCCGTGACGTCAAGCGTCATGACGTCACGCCTTGAGCGCCGAAATCGCACGGGCATTCATTCACTGCCGGCGGGGGCCGTGCATTCATCCAGGCAGAGGGAGCCGGAGGCCGCTTTCGCCGCCGGCTCCCTCTGCCTGGATGAATGCACGCCCACCCGGCCGCCTTGAGCACCGAAATCGGGAGGAGAGGAGAAGGGACTACCGTAGCAGGCCCGAGCCTTGCTACTTTTTCGGTTTTTTGTTTTTTTTTGCTTCGGGAGGAGGGGACAGGACTGGGGCTGCACCGGAGACCGGACGGGGCCAGGGCAGGTAAGCGGGGGCTGGGGGAAAGTTTGCTGAGCATCGGGGAACATAACTGTCCACTTCCTGGTACCTGTCAATTGAAATGACAGATACCAGCGTGGCCGTGAAGCGTTAGGCCCGCGAACCCAGGATACTGTATAGGCGCTCTATACAGTAAAATGGGTTGCGCGGGCCTTACGCTTACCTAAGGCTTCGCAGCCGTGGCATGCATTTGTATGCAATTTGAAGAGAGTATCGAGTGGTAGGTGAAGAGAACTGTGCGTGCGGGGAACGAGGGTGCGCCTGACACTGCCGCACTGTTTCTACCGCGGCCTTAGAGTATCGATCTGTATATTTGTTGTATTATATGTATAGCTGTACATGGTGTGAGTCTTCCTCCATGATGACTGTGCTCGAGGTCCTTCTCTCACACCAGTTTGCTGCTCCTTCAATGTTTGGCATTCATTTGCCTTGCCCATACGGCCATACACCCTCTCACTCCCTCACCTCCTCCCTCCCCACAGCATGCCCTCACTTAGAATGAACACACCAGGTTTTTAGGGAAATAGGTTTTATAATTGCAAATACAAACTTATGTACAGATATTGTAAAAAAAAAAAAATTGAGGAGATGGGAACTGCTAGGGACTAAACATATTTGCAAAAATAAAAACTCCGGAAAGTTAGGGAGGCAGGGACAGGAGAGGATGGTCACGTCTGATGGACCAGATTCCCCAGGACTGATACAGCTGCACCCAGCAGCTGTATCGCCCTGAGGATCTGGTCTGTCCGGCACTCCAAATTCTCCAGGTGGGCCATGAGGGCCCCTAGTGCCCCACACGCCCCCCTCACATAGGCCCGGAACTCCCTCTGTGACCATGCTCCCGATGATGAGCTTCTGCCTGGCCCATGTGAGGGGGGCCATAGAGGCACCAGAGGGCCACCGGGGCCATGGAAGGCTGGACCCTGGGTGCCCCCGTGTCCCTAACTCCCTGGGCAGAACGGGGAGAAGACCCTATGGAGGGGGGGTGTTGGGAAGGCCCGGGCTGCGCCTTGCCCTCAGGAGGTGGCAGGCTCCTGCGGTGTCGTCTGGCGCCAGGGGGGGAGAACGCCGCTCCCCCACCCCCCCGGAGTGGCTGCTGCTGGTCGGGGTGCTGGAGCTAGTCCCGCCTCCTCTTCCTCATGTGCTGGAAAAGAAACAAACTATTCAGACTAAGTAGTACATGTAATTCCAAGCACATGTCTTTAGGGCATGATCTTCTATGGGTGCTGCGTGCCCCACCTCTTCTACACACACTGTGTAGCGGTGGTGTGGGAATGGACTGGGCACAGGGTGCTCTAGGTCCCGGAGACAGCTCAATGGCTCCTACCATGCCACCCAGTTGTTGCTGTGGTGGAAATGGTTTGCTTGCTGGGAGCCAGCAGCCACAACTGGTGGTAATTATAATTGCTGACTTTTTAGGCCTGGGGGTGCCATGGAGATAGGGGAAGGTGGTTCGGAGGGGTAGGGAAGTTACCTCAGAGGCTACTCATATATGGGAGCTGTTCCATACCCCAGCATTTCATAACAGGCACATGCATGTGTCCCTGTCTATGCCGGGTAGGTCACCCATCGTCCAGTATAAGGGATGTCTACTTACCACCAGCCCCAGCACCCACCACACGCAGCCGCTCCAGCCACCTCTTCT
This sequence comes from Rhinatrema bivittatum, assembly GCF_901001135.1. NCBI lineage: Eukaryota > Metazoa > Chordata > Amphibia > Gymnophiona > Rhinatrematidae > Rhinatrema > Rhinatrema bivittatum. The sequence goes on along the minus strand of NC_042620.1, from coordinate 364,355,294 downwards.
TGAGGCGCAGCCAACGGGCCTTCTACTTCAGATCCTCTTATCTATGACAACACATGAAGAGAATACCATGATCTGACTGTGCAGGTCCAGCACTCATGAATGTGACAATGACTGTTAGATAAACATTTCAGACCACAGAAGAGTATTGAATGAGAGAGGTCCTACACAATGGCCCGTCAGATTTTCCTTTGCACACTCCACCCCAAAACATTCTCCTGCTACGTTTGTTCCCTCCTCCCATTCCCAAAGTGCTCTAGTACAGTGGGTAACACTTACCCCACATGGGTGTGAGGCTCTGCCATTATATATAGCCTAGAACAGTGGTTCTCAACCGGTGTGTCGCCAAGCACCGGGTAGTGTCGCGTGCTCCGGGTCTCTCCCGCTGCTCTTTCTTCCTTGCTGCCGTTGCCGCCGGGCTATCAGCACGTTCAAGCCCAGCGGGAACGGCAGCGGCGCTAAAAGAAGCTGTGGCACTTCTGGCTGGGCCTTTTCTTTTTCCCGCCCCCCCCCCCTCCCCCGTGACCCGGAACAGGAAGTGATACGAGGTGCGCGGGAAGGAGAAAGAGCCGGCCCGTGCCGCGTGATAAAGTAGCAGCAGCGTCATCGGCCCCCGGGCAATCGAAGCAGCCGGTAATCAAGAAAGGAGAGAGCAGCTTGAGCCTCCCGCGGTCGATGGGATTCTACTTTCTTGGCTTGCGGGGGCTGGAGGAGGAGGCTGCTGCAGTTTCCATTTGTGCTCCGGGGGGGGGGGGGAGGAAGTGAGTGAGAGAAAGAAGCAGCCAGCCTGCGTGTGATTGAGAGCACGTTTGTGAGTGAGAGAAACTGGTCAGAGAGTTGATGTGTGTGTATATGTGAGAGACAATGAAAGTGACTGCTCAGGGAGATGACTGTGTATGTGAGAGTGTGAGACATTAGTCAGGGAGGTGACTGTGTGTGTGTGTGTGTGTGTGAGAGAGAGAAAAAGCATGGAAGTGAGAAATCTGGGTATGTGAGAAAGAAAGGGCGTAAGAAGCCTGGTGTTGGGGGGGGGGAGGGGGTGTGTGTGTGTGTGAAAAAAAGCATGGGAGTGAGAAGCCTGATTATGTGAGAGAAAGAGCATGGGAGTGGGAAGCCTGTGTGTGTGTATGCATGAGAGAGATCAGGTGACTGGTGTGTGTGTGTGTGAGAGAGAGAGAAAGAAAGTGATTATAGAAATGAGAAGCCTGTGCATGTGGAGAGAACAAGCATGGGAGTGAGAGACTGGTGAGTGTGTGTGTGAGAGAGAGAGAGAGACAGAGAAAGTGATTATGAGAGTGAGAAGCCCATATATGTAAGTAGAACACGGGAGTGGGAAGCCTGTGTGTGTATGGCATGAGAGAAACTGTTCAGGAAGGTGACTGGTGTGTGTGTCAAAGACTGGGAGATGATTAGTGTGTGAGAGACAGAAACTGGTCATGGGGGCATGACTGGTATGGTGTGTGTGTGTGAGAGACATGGGCATTAAGGAAGAGGACCATGAGTATAGAGCTTAGCCTCTACTGCTGCTTCTGCTGTGTGCTACGGCCTGCATGGAAGAGGAGCAGGAGAGCTGCTGGAGGGGGTAAGTAAAGGTGGCTTTTTAAGTTTATTTTTCTTGATTGACTGCCATTTTAATTATTTAATATTATGTGATGTCTGCTTTTTTTGAAATATTTTATTGGTGTTTGGAGAATTTTTTAATAGTTTTTAATTGTTGGATGTTCTGTTCATAGCTATTTAGAAACATTTATTCTGCTTATTAGTATAGTTTTACAATTATTTCTGTGTGGGGATCTATAGCTGCTTGCTAGTTCTGTTTTCCTAATAAGAGGTGTATTGGTTTTTAGGGCCTGATTTAATATTTATATTGTTGCCTTTTCATAGATAGGATTGCTCCTATTTGAGTGTATTCCATAATACAAGTGTAAATGTGTGTGGATTAGTTTATGTGCATTACTACAGATCCTGGGAGTATGTTAGGTCGGTTCTGTGTCTGTTACCGAGATGAAATATTTTACTAGCATGTAAGTGTTTTATCAGTCTTATTTGTTGTGTTTTCTCAAGAGGACATGCATTGGTGGTAAACTTCTGTCTTTTCATAAGTAGGGCTATTGAGCCTGGAAGTAGAAGGAGTTTGAGTTGCTGTTACTGAGATGACACCAGAACCAGAATATCTTTTTTGTAGGGTGAGTTGTATGGGGAATGTCATAATTCTGCTTTACATCCATTATTGTGGGTCAGGGGGGTTCCCGTGGATGCAAACTGAACTTTTACATCTAGCCCTGTGACGATCATGGGTCAGTGTGTCACGCATGTGAGAACCATCTGTCAGGTGTGTCCCGACGGAAAAAAGGTTGAGAACCACTGGCCTAGAATCTCCTCCAGGCCCTCCGCAGCACTGGGGAGTTTGTCCGTTGCCTCCTTTGAGGGAACAGGCTCCGTTCCTGAGCCACCACCAGGGACCCCATCAGCTCGATGTCCCTGGTGGTGAAGTAGGGCTGCAGCTCCCCCTGTCCGCCATGTTATCGAGTGTGTCGCACATGCTGGCGTACCCACGCGGTCACATACGCAATTGGGGGCGTGCCCATTGCACGGGGGCACGCAAGTGTATTTGCGCATGTAGGTAATGTTACACAAATACATTTCTGCGCGCCCCCCACGCAAACATCTTTGGGCCGAAACTTGCTCGGATTTTGCATAGTCCGCTCACAAATGCGCATGCTATGCAAAATTCAAGCGCCCACCTACGCAAACACCAACGCGCAACCATAGACACCGGCGCGCACAGGTCTTAAAATCTACCCCATAGAGAATTCACTACAGTACTAAGAACATAAGAAATTGCCATGCTGGGTCAGTCCAAGGGTCCATCAAGCCCAGCATCCTATTTCCAACAGAGGCCAAACCAGGCCACAAGAATATGGCAATTAACCAAAAACTAAGAAGATCACATCCTACTGATGCAATTAATAGCAGTGGTTATTCCCTAAGTAAACTTGATTAATAGCCATTAATGGACTTCTCCTCCAAGAACTTATCCAAACCTTTTTTGAACCCAGCTATACTAACTGCACTAACCACATCCTCTGGCAACAACTCCAGAGCTTTATTGTGCATTGAGTGAAAAATAATTTTCTCTGATTTAGTCTTAAATGTGCTACTTGCTAACTTCATGGAATGCCCCCTAGTCCTTCTATTATTCGAAAGTGTAAATAACTGATTCACATCTACTCGTTCAAGACCTCTCATGATCTTAAAGACCTCTATCATATCCCCCCTCAGCCGTCTCTTCTCCAAGCTGAACAGCCTTTCCTCATAGGGGAGCTGTTCCATCCTCTTTATCATTTGGATTGCCCTTCTCTGTACCTTCTCCATTGCAACTATATCTTTTTTGAGATGCGGCGACCAGAATTGTACACAGTATTCAAGGTGTGGTCTCACCATGGAGTGATTATAGAGGCATTATGATATTTTCCATTTTATTAACCATTCCCTTCCTAATAATTCCTAACATTTTGTTTGCTTTTTTGACTGTTACAGCACACTGAACTGATGATTTTAAAGTTTTATCCACTATGATGCCTAGATCTTTTTCCTGGGTAGTAGCTCCTAATAGGAACCTAACATTGTGTAACTACAGCAAGGGTTATTTTTCCCTATATGCAACACCTTGCACTTGTTCACATTAAATTTCATCTGCCATTTGGATGCCCAATCTTCCAGTCTTGCAAGATCCTCCTGTAATGTATTACAATCCACTTGTGATTTAACTACTCTGAATAATTTTGTATCTGCAAATTTGATAATCTCACTCATCGTATTCTTTTGCAGATCATATATATATATATATATATATATATATATATATATATATATATATATATATATATATATATATATATATATAAAATTTATTTTATTTTTATATACTGACATTCGATCTCAATCAAGATATCACACCGGTTTACATTCAGGTACTGTTGGTATTTCCCTATCCCAAGAGGGCTTACAATCTAAGTTTTGTACCTGAGGCAATGGAGGGTAAAGTGACTTGCCCAAGGTCACAAGGAGCGAAAGCAGGGTTCATAGTCCACTGCTCTAACCACTAAGCTATTCCTTATCTATCTATCTATCTAATCACCGGTCCAAGCACAGATCCCTGAGGCACTGTTGTGGGGGACCCTTGGCCTGAGGTGGTGTTGGCACCCACAGGGGCCAGGCTGTGGGTTCACTCACCCCTGATGGCAGCTGGGGAGCGCAATAGTACCCCACTTTTACGGCCCCCTCCTGGAGGTCTGGATTTCCCAGGATGTGCAGCATGAAATGAAGTAAATCCTTATCAAGGATGTTGACATCTGTTTCCCAGGAGTTTTCTTCAGGACCATATCCTTCCCATGAGAGTAAGTATTCCCACTTACGCCCCCCTCTTACGAACATCGAGAACCTCCTACACTCGATAGTGTTTCGGTCTTGGTAACAAGGGCAGATGGTTCAGGAATCTTGCGTGAAGGCCAGGAGAGGCTCAGTGACTTGAAAAGAATTATGAATTCCTAATGTGGGTGGAAGGGGCAGTTGGTAAGTCACCTGCCCAATGTGTTGGGTAACAGGAAATGGCCCAATGTAGGTACATTGGGCCATTTCCTGTTACCCAACACAGCGTTGAGGCGGAAGTTTTACATGAATGTGGCTCCTGCTAAGCCACACTGTCACCTGGTTGGAATTCAGGAACAGGTCTGCGATGAATGTCAGCGGACTTCTTGGCATGATTAGCCACTTATTGGAGCCTTTCATTGGTATGGATCCACCATGCATGTAGAGCCTCAGCAGTATTCTGAGCCACAGGGGATTGAACTGCTAGAGGCATCAGAAGAGGTGGTCGATGCTGCCTCCCATAGTAGATAGAGAACAGAGAGGCTCCCATGGAAGAGCTGACATGTGAGTTATAGGGAAATCTTGGCCTATGGGAGTAACTGAGACCAGTTGTCTTGCTGGTCATTGGAGTAAGCCCATAGAAATGCCTTAAGCGAGCGGTTCATGTGCTCGTCTTGGCTATTGGCTTGCAGATGGTATGCTGTGGTTAGATCTAAGGAAACTCCAAAGTTCTTGCAAAGGGAGTGTCAGTAACAGGCGATGAACTAGGGGCCTCTATCTGAGGTTATGTGTTGCGGGAGTGCATGTAGACAACATTTTTGAAGGAATAATAGAAGTGCCAACTCAGGTGCAGAAGGTAGGCTGAGCAAAGGAACGAAATATGCCATTTTAGAAAACCTGCCCATGACGACCCAGATGATGGTGTTACCATGGGACTTCGGACGGTCAACTAAGAAGTCCATAGACAGGTGAGTCCATGGTTCTTTGAGGATCGGCAGAGATTGGAGTAATCCCCAGAGCTGACCCATGGGTGACTTCTGTTGTGCACACGTGGGGCAGGAATCCACGTAGGCTTGGGTATCCTTGGACATCGTGTGCCACCAATAGTAATGTTGAAGGAATGTCAGAGTATGTGCACTCCCGGGGTATCTTGCTATGTAGGAGTCATGTATCCATCTCAATACTCACTCACAGAATCTGCGTGGTACTACCATCTTCCCAACTGGGATGGTCAAGACAGCAGAAATATAGATGTTGTGCGCCCTCTAGCCAAGGGTGTCACGCTTCCAGGGCAAGCTTAATGGCAAGGACTTCATGATCACCTATAGTGTAGTTGCACTCTCCAGTGGAGAATGCATGGGAAAAGAAGGAGCAAGGATGTAGAGTTCCCTTAGAGAAGTGTTGACTTAAACCTGCCTCTACTCCGACAGAGGAGGCATCCACCTCTATGACAAAGGAATGAGTCAGATCCAGATGTCATAGGCAGGATCCATGTAGGAAAGCCCTTTCAAAGCTTGGAAGGCTGAAACAGCTTCGGGGCTCTAGTTTCTGGTGTGTGCACCTTTGCGAGTGAGAGCTGTGAGGGGTATGGTGATGACTGAGCAGTTTGAGATAAAATGGCCAAAGTAGTTCGCAAAGCCTAAAAATTGTTGGAGAGCACGCAGGCCCACTGGCTGGGACCAATCAGCAATACTTCGAAGTTTACTGGGGTCAATAGAGAAACCATGCCGAGAGACAATGTACCCTAGGAAGGGGAAGCTTTCCTTTTCAAACAAGCATTTATCTAACTTGGCATACAGGTGGTTGTCCTGTAAGCATTGGGACACTAGATGAATATCCCAACGATGAGTAGACGAGTCTTTAGAAAAGATGAGGATGTCATCAAAATAAGCTACTACTTTGGTATAGAGGAGGTCCTGGAATATCTCGTTTATCGTTTGTTGGAATACCGCTGGAGCATTAGAAAGGCTGAATGGCATGACGAGGTATTCGTTATGCCCATCTCTAGTTTTGAATGAGGTCTTCCAGATATCTTCAGGATGGCTGCAAATAAGGTTATTTGCTCCTCTCAGGTCTAATTTAGTGACTATAGTAGCACTTTGGAGGCAATCAAACAGCTCATTGATCAGAGGCAGATGATAGTGAGTGAGTGGCATTTAGGCCCCGGTAATCTATACAAGGTTGTAATGATCCATCCTTCTTAGCGATGAAAGAAACCAGCACCTGTGGGAGATTTGGAGGGTTGGATGAATCCTTTTGCTAAGTTGTCTTGGATATACTCTGTCATGACTTTAGTTTCTGGGACGGAAAGCGGGTAAGTCCTGTCCCTAGGGGGCGTAGTCCCTGGCAGAAGTTCAATCAGACAAACTCCTGGTGAATTGGAAGGACGTCAGCCTTCTATTTACAAAATACGTTCTCATAGTCAGCATAAGGTACAGGAAGTCCAAGAATGGTGATTGCAATCAGCAGAGATGAGGGTGGTTGAACCCTTTTCATACAAGAGTTGAGACAGTCAGCACTCCATTCAGACAATTGCAAAGTAGTCCAGTTGAATTGGGTCAACTGCTGCTGGAGCCAAGAACCACTGTGTGGATGGACTTGTCAAGAACACAAAATTCAAGTTCTTCCTCATGGAAGGCTCCAATCTTGACCCCAATAGAGGAGGTAATCTGAATGATTCTACTGGGCAGAGGATCTCCATGAATGGGGGCAATGAGTAGTGGAGTTTCAATATCTCGGGTGGTAATCATAAAATGTCATCAAAAAATGTCATCAAAATCATCAAAATAAATAACATTTATTTTGTATACTATATTTAAATTGTATATTGTTTAACCATTTCTATTCTCTCCTATCTTCATCCTTCTCCAAGTTCGGCTACCCTTGTTAAATGTAACTGTACCTTCGGTCACCACAGTTCTAGTTTTTATGTATATAATGCACTCCTGTTTTATGTAAACCAGCAAGATATGTTTTCATGATTGCCGGTATATAAAAACTCTAAATAAATAAATAAAAAATAAAAATGGACAGCGAGGTCCTTCATCAGAAAATTACCACCAGCTCTGGAATCTACCAGAGCAAGCATTGGGAAGGTATGAGAGTTCCAGGACAAAGTAACTGGAGAGTCAATTGAGGGACTGGACAAGTAGCTCCTAAGTTCAGGACCCCTACCAAACTTAGGCTCTAGAGTTTCCTGACGATCCGGGCATGCAGGTAGACGGTGTCCTGCGGCACCACAGTATAGACAGAAACTTGCTTGTCCCCTCGCTCTGGTTGCATCAGCTCTTCGGGCTTACTTATTGGAGTTCCCTTAGTCATGGGTGTCTCCACAAGTGGAGGAGAATGGGAATGCTCTGTTGTAATACGACAAGGGATGCGGAGCTCTTGATTGCAATCCCGTAGTCAGTGGTCGAGGCGACCAGTAAGATCAACAAGGCCCTCGAGCGAAGCTGGAAGCTAACTGGTGGCAAGCTCATCTTTCAGATCAGACGAGAACCCATCCAGGTAGATGAAATGTAGACAGTCCTACTGCCAACCCAGTTCTTCCGCAAGCGTGCAAAACTCAATGGTGTAGTCATTGAGAGATCGGTGTCCCTTCTGGAGATGTAACAGATCAGAACTGGTGGTGGTCTGCCGACCTGGGTCATCAAAGGTCCTTTGGAATATGGACACAAAGTGGGAAAGCTCTTGTAAAAGGGTGTCTGATCGCTCCCAGAGTGGTGAGGCCCATGCCAACAAGGCATCCACCTTCTAACCAAGAAAGAATGAACGTGATCTTGGTAGCATTATCTTGGATCACAGCTGACTGAAGAGCGAACTGCATGTAACACTGATGAAACCTCTACACACCTTCAGGTCACCACTGAAGCATGGAGGAGCAGGTAGCGAGACCAAAGACTGGAACTGCTGGCGAGGACAAACCAGACACAGCTAGAGTGGGGCCGATGGAGACCAGAAGAGAATCCAGTCGGCCATTAAGTCGCTCAGTGGAAGCTGCTAACACCTCAAGGAACCACTGCTGCTCCTGAATCTTGAGATCCAGGCCCGGGATGGCCCTGGATGGTGGGAGCCTCTGCCGGGTCCATGGCCTTGGCAACTTATTGTGGAGATGGACCCTTAGCCTGAGGTGGTGTTGGTGCTACCTATGGGAGGAACCAGGTGGATGGGAAGTGGAGGCCAGCTGGTGCTTCGCCAATACCAGCCATCGTTCCCCCGCAGGTTGAGCCCTTGGGTGCCGGGGCCGGTTGGACTTAGGTGGGCCTCCACGTGGATGATCCCAAAAGGATGGCCTGAGGGTGACACACCAGAGGGCAGCAGCTATCGAAGGAGTCCATCTGCAGAAAGAAGCTGGTGAGATTGAGAGGCAGAACCAGAGGGCTGGCGAGTGGTAGTCAGCTTGGCGTGGAGAGGAATCCAGACAGGAAGGTGGAACCTGCATGAGGCGCAGGTCAGGTCCAGGCAAAGAATCAGAGGCGGGTGGCAAGGCACGAGGTTGAGTGCAGGCAATAGATCAGAACCAAGGAATCCGTCTGAAAGGAAAATGGAGGCAGGAACTGGTGCTGGAACTGAGGCAGGATCAGGAGCTGGAACTGAAGCAGGATCAGGAATGCAGGCAACGCAGAGCACAGCTGAACAGCATGGAGACCTGTTGCCAAGGCAAGCTCTGACTGCCGGAGCTTGCCTTATATAGGATAGTTTGTAGACGTCATTGGAAGGGGCTGTGGGTGGCTTTCCTGTCAAGTGCGCGCGCCTAAGGCCATCAGGCCAGACAGGAGGCAATGGCAGCGTGTGGTGGGGAGAGTCCTAGCCAGGCCCAGAGGGTCTCCCTGCCATATGGAGTGCTCTGGCAGGTGAGAGAGCAGAATGGGAGCGAAGCCACTGCCCACCGCCACCGAAGGAGAAGGGACCAGACCGGAGAGCTGACATCGGGGGTGAGTGAACCTAGCCACGGGCCTGAGGTGGCTGGGGAGTACAACATAAGCTATATTTTCTTCTTTAGACTAGTGCACTGAACAACACACACACACAAAGCAGAGAATGATGAATAATGCTATAATATGTATGTGAGTGCAGTCGTGCATGCACTGGTATTGCCATATCAAACTTAATCTATAAAGTGGTTGGCTCTACCTGTAACAGTGACTGCTTCTTTCTTTGATAGAAGGCACATACCTAGATAGACAGGAAGCATAGAAAAAGCCTCTTTATCTTGGACCCTGTGGCACAGCTAGTGTAGCACTGTCTAGCACTAGCTGCCTGCCTGGCACAGATGCTGGTTCACTTCAACAAGTCTAAACTAAAATCAGTCGCTGCACTGCAGATAGAAGCTGTAGCCTTCAGGTTTTCCCTCGCAGGGGAGAAAGCATTGACACACAAATCTTCCTCTCAGTGGCAGTGTAGGTGAGATGTTACAGAAAATAAAAATTAAAAACCAGTGCAGATGAACACACAGAGCAGACAAAAGGATTGGAATGCAATGTTTCTGATGTTGAACAAGAATGCACTATTGATTAAACACTGTGGAGTGTGGAACACAATTCACAGAACAGCTAGCAATGTTTCTTCCTCGAGAGAAAGATTCAAATGCACTTTCAGTCTGCACATACTATAAGAAGAATAGACAGCACAGTGATTCGCTGATTTAGAAAAATGCTTTCTTTACATTGGCAGTCAGGTTTCCTTGCCAACAGATCCCATTTACTCTCTGACCTCACACATGTCATAGGCACAAAGGCTGGTTGCTATGGAAACTCCACATGACCAGCCTCAGACAGGGTCTATCCTTTACAATGCTGTTGAATGTAGCCTATGCTTTTCTAACGGTAACACCATAATGATGGCAGAAAAGGACCAAATGGTCTATCCAGTCTGCTCAACAAGCTTCTTATGATAGTAAATGCTGATCTGTGCAGGTTATACCCAAGCCTTATGTTAAGGGTAGTAATATTAAAAATCAAAACCAAGCAACTGTAAGCCCACAACAAAATTACTGCTAGCAATATTTTACAGAATTAGCAGCCTTCCTGATAATTCATACAATGCTGCTGCATGAATGTTTTGCTTTTGGATTTGGCCATAGAAGCAGTCCTGCACTTTTTCAATAATGCCTATGTATCAGTACCCTAGACTGTAAATGTCAGGGCCCAGCTGTTTGGAACCGAAGGAGGGAGCGCTAGGGGGTGCTCCTGATTCCACGGGAAAGTGTGCCCTTGGACCTCGGTGAACTAGGAGAGGAGCTCCAAAGCAGTGCCAAGGCAGGTGAGACAGGTCCTCCTCTGGGTGGAGACTGGTAGCCCAGGCCTCGCCTACCTGCACGGCCTCGGTGAGGCCAACCACGCAAGGTTGGTCTCTGAGTAGTGCTCCGACCAAGCCCTTTCAGACCTTGCCGCTGGGTAACGTCAGAGGTAGCAGGCCGCAAATGAGGCAAGGGCGGACGAAGACACTGGAACTGAAGATGTGTAGAGGTGTATAGAGAGGTTTCATCAGTGTTACATGCAGTTCGCTCTTCAGTCAACTGCATCCAAGAAAACTGGTGATGACTAAGACCAGACTCAGGCGAAATGAGGATGAGACAAGCTAAAATCATGTGATAAAACTCAGGATGGAGTGGAATCCAGATATCACTCTAGCACCCTCAGCCGGAAAGCAGGCTGCAGTGGCCAGAACGACCCTCGGGCTATCCACTGGAGCACCGTCTGCTGGAAGCTAGGCGTAGCCGGAATCCAAGACATCAGAGAAGTTAAGTCAGGCCTCCAAGGTGAAGGTTCAAGACATCCATGATGAACTCCCAGGACATTCAGGGAAGGGCACCTGGGAAGAGTGAAGTAGGACATCTAGTTTAGTTTAGTTTATTGGTTTTTTATATACCGACACATCAGACAAGCCTTCACATCGGTTTACACATGATAAAAAGATTAGAAATAACAATGATCATAATAGTAACAGCTAAAAACTATATAGGGTAAAAGAATAAATTAGCTGTTAAGAGAGATAAATCATAGATTAATTAAATAGCATAATCATAAAACATTAAAATAGAAATTAAACTAAAAATATACAGGAGATAGCTCATCAGGGTGGTTTGCCTTATTTCTGGTCAGGCTGGTTAGCTGATTCATATTCTGCAAATGCGCATTTAAACAGCCAAGTTTTTAAATCAGCTTTAAATTGCTTTTTTTCAGTTGTTAATCTCAGTGCTGTAGGTAAAGCATTCCATAGTTTTGTTCCTGCAATGGATATAATACGATCCCTTACATGGGATAATCTGGCTGATTTGATAGTTGGTATTGATAGAAGACCTTTGTCTGCCGATCGCAAGACTCTTTGAGGTACGTGGAGACGAATTGAGGTATTCAGCCACTCGGTGTTTTCGACATAGATAACATTATGGATTATGCAGGCTGCTTTGTACTGAATCCGGTATTGGACAGGAAGCCAGTGCAGTTTAATCAAAGTTGGTGTGATGTAGTCACATTTTCTCTGTCCGGTCAAAATACGTGCTGCAGCATTCTGCAGCACTTGTAAAGGATGAATACTAGATTGTGGTAATCCAAGAAGTAAAGCATTGCAATAGTCGAGATTTGCAAATATAAGACACTGTAAAACAGATCTGAAATCGATAAATTCTAAACGGTTTTAATCTCCGTAATGTAAGTAATTTAAAATAACCGTCTCTTAACTTCAAAGAAATGTGTTTTTTAAAAGAGAACTCGGTATCAATAATAATGCCTAGATTACGAGTGTTAAAACAGGGATTTATCATTATAGTATCAGAAAAGGACAGCGCAGGAATACTAGTAAAGTGACATTTTCGTTCAAGGAACAGAATTTCTGTTTTGTTTATATTAAAATAAGGTGGAGGTGATGAAGTAATTTTTTTAAAGATAACATGTATATTTTAATTATTGCTAGCGTATCTGGAATAGAAGTTTCAATAGGTACTAAAAATTGGATATCATCTGCATACACATAAAATTTCAATCCTAAACCGTTTAAAAAGTGGCAGATTGGTAAAACATAATATTTAAAAGTGTAGCAGACAATGTGGACCCCTGTGGAATACCTGTAGTTAAAATCACCTTTTCTGAGACAGTATGATTGATTTTCACTTGATATGAACGGTTAAAAAGAAAACCATTTAAAAAGTGTCCTTTAAACCAATCTCAGATAGATGTTTCAATAAAATGCTATGATCAACAGTATCGAATGCCGACGACAAATCTAATAAAACTAAAATAACTTTTTCCAGTGTCGAAACTCTTAGTACAGTATCCATAAGAGCAATAAGTAACGTCTCAGTATTAAAAATTTTTCAAAATCCGAATTGATTGGGAAACAAAATATGATTGGATTCTAAGTAATTGTCTAGTTTTTGGGCAACCTTTTCTAGGATTTTTGCTAAGAAAGATACATTTGAAATGGGTCTATAATTGTTTAGTTGTGTGTTATCTAGTGTTGGTTTTTTTAATACGGGTTTGAGTATTGCATTTTTTAATATATCAGGAATATTGCCTTCATTTAATGATGTATTGACAATATTGGTAACCATGGGTGCTATAATTTCAGATACTGATTTAAGGTAAGAGACTTGGATTGGGTCCAAAGGATGTTTTGCAACATTTAGTTTTTTGATATAGCATTCAATCTCGAGACTAGAGACCAGTTCAAATTGGGACCAATTGATATCTGGTTTTGTTGGCATGCAGACTTCTTGAATGGAGCAGATGTTATTGTTCTGAATTAACAGTTCAATTTTTTCTTTAAAATAGGTTGCAACTTTGTTGCATTTATTCGCGGACAGACCTTCAACAGTAGTGGGTAATTTTGTTAAATTTTTTACAATACTAAACAATAGATGACTCCATAACCTGGGAGGTGGTAAAGATGAGCTTCGTTTTTTACTACCGGGTCGTTTTTTGAGTCTGATGCTTTGGGGTAAAGTTCGTTTTTCCTCAGTTAGTTTTTTGGAAAAACAAACAAAAAACTAAGCGGGAAAAACGAAACCGGCCCAAAAAACGATGCGGGAAAACGAAGCTAAAAAAACCCCCCTCCCCAAGCATTAAAATTTACTATACAACCCCCCCACACAACCATCCCGATACATCCCCAAGACTTACCAACATCCCTGGTGGTCCAGCGGGGTCCCACGAGCGATTTGTCCCTCCGTGCCATCTGGCCTGCCTCGCTCAAAATGGTGCCGATAGCCTCTGACCTATTATGTCACAGGGGCTACCGGTGCCATTGGTCATCCCCTGTCACATGGCCATCGGCGCCATCTTGTGCTCCTACCATGTGACAGGGACTGACCAATGGCACCAGCAGCCCCTGTGATATAGTATGGGCAAAGGCTATCAGCGCCATTTTGATTACTGGCAGCTGATGGCGAGATCGTCCCTGGGGGTCCAGTGGGGGTCCCGGACTGATCTCCTGCCCTCGGGCCATCGGCTGTCAGTAATCAAAATGGCACCAATAGTCTTTGCCCATACTATGTCACAGGGGCTACCGGTGCCACTGGTCAGTCCCTGTCACATGGTAGGAGCACAAGATGGTGCCGATGGCCATGTGACAGGGGCTGACCAATGGCATTGGTAGCCCCTGTGACATGGTAGGTCAGAGGGTATCGGTGCCATTTTGAGCGAGGCAGGCCAGACGGCACGGAGGGAGAAGTCGCTCGTGGGACCCCGCTGGACCACCAGGGATGTTAGTAAGTCTTGGGGAAGGATCGGGATGGTGGGGGGGGGGGGGGGTTGTATTATACTAAATTTTAATGCTTGGGGTGGTTTTTTATTGAAAAAATAAAATGTGCCCCTCCCCCTGTACAAACCCAAAAAACACATTTTTCTCATAGTTTGGGGAAAATCTGTTTCAGGGGGCGAGGCCTCTGAACCACGACGAATTAGGCAATTTCATTGAAATTGCCTAATTCATCATAAACAAATGCACATCTCCAGTAAGAAGGGACATAGAAGATCCTCAGCCCCAAAGGATGGAAAGACCCACCAGCACCCTACACACCCCAGCAGGGGTGGTCGCGGACCACTGGGCCACTGCGCGCCCTACTCAACCCAGCCAGGCTGGTCGCATACCACGCAGGGGTGGATCAGAGTGGAGCCTTGGAAGACGCTGGACAGGATGCACAACAGGACATCAAGACAGGACCACAGAACACCAGGACAGATGAGACATCAGCAGAGACCAGAACATGTAATGACACGGGATCCCATGGAGAGACGAAAAGCCAGGCAGGAGCAGGAGATGAGAAGTCCTAGAGAAGAACTAGCTCCTTGCGAAGGCAAAACTGGAATGCACCAGGACCTTGTTATAGGCAAGAGAGGAGGTTCCAGAAGTGATGTCATCATGTACACCACTTCCTCACTGGCCCTTTAAAGCAGGAAGAGAGGCGCGACCCCCTCGCCTAAGGAACAGGGAGTAGAGGGCAGTACCATGGATAGCAGCCATGCTGCCACTGAGAGGAGCAAGAGCAGGCCACGGCCAGGCCCGACGTTGGAGCGGTGTCATCCAAGCCGTGAAGATGAAGCTGGGGGCAGATCCCAGCCACAGCAAGAGCCTGAACTGAAGGCCCCTCCTCACGGAGGGGACAGGAAACATCGGCGGCCTCCGGGCCGAATGGAAGCATGGTGGTAGGGCCCGCCGTGCAGAAGAAGGACACTGACGCAAGGGAGAACCCCGGCATGGCTCCTGCTGCGCCAGTACTCCGGCGGCCTCTGGGCCATGGGAGAATGTCAGCGGCAGACTCCTGCTGCATAGGAGCACGGTGGCAAGGCCCACCGTGCAGAAGATTGTGTCAGGAGTCGGGACGGCTGGCTGAAGGGAGATATGAGGCTGCCCCTAGCTCTGGCTGTGGGCAGCATCGCAACACCAGCATTGGTTGTCATCTGAATCCAATTCTTCTTTTCTCCCCTCCCTCCTGCTGTCGAAGTGGAGAGCGATGCTGCAGTTGCGTCAAAATCATGTTTGCTAATTGGTTAAGGGTGGTAATCCCCTTGCATCAAAATCATATAAGCTTAATGATTAAGGGTGGGAACTTCCATGCCCCATGCATCCTTTTTCTTAATTTCCTTTAGGGATCCACAATGTCTATACCATGCATTTCTGAAATTTGTTTACAATTTTTGTCTTCACCACCACTCTTTCAAAGGGCATTCCAAGCATCTATTTATTTATTTAAGGCTTTTATATACCGACTTTCTTGATACAGATCAAATCAACTCGGTTTACATCGAACTAAGCAGAACTATAACCAACAATTCAACAAGAGACATTTAGAAGGAGCATAAAAGTTACATTATAACAAGGTTGCCTTAACAGGGAGGAGGAAAAAAGAGGGGGAGAACGAAAGATAAATAATTATATACAATGGAGTATGGGATGGAGGCAGAGGCCGAACCTCATGATAAATGTGAGCAAGCTTAGCATTTTGAGTATTTACATAAGAGATATGATGATTCTAAATCAGACTGTAGAACTAGTATCTGGGAAGGCTCGGCAGAATAGCCATGTCTTTAGTTTCTTTTTGAAAGTTAGTAGACAGGTTTCCTGCCTGAGGTCCGGAGGCATGGTGTTCCAGATGGAAGGTCCTGTGATAGAGAAAGTCCTGTCTCTGTTTGAGTGGTGAACTATTTTGATTGGGGGAACATGTAAGGATCCCTTGTAGGCATCTCTTAAGGGTCTGGTCGTCGAGTGCAATTTAAGAGGGTGTGAAAGATCTAATGGAGTTTGATGGTGAATGTTTTTATGGATAATTGTTAGTGATTTATGAAGGATCCTGAAATTTACTGGGAGCCAGTGAAGATCTTTAAGGATGGGGGAGATATGCGCTCTGCGATTAGTATTTGTTAAAATTCTCGCTGCTGCATTTTGGAGCAACTGGAGAGATTTTTAGTAGAAGTCGGTAGACCTTGCAGGATGGAATTGCAGTAGTCTATCTTGGAGAAAAGAATGGCTTGAAGGACAGATCTGAAATCAATGGAATAGAAGCGGTTTGAGTTTTTTGAGTACTTGTAGCTTGTAGAAGCACTCCCTTGTTGTTAGTCGTAAACTTAAAGCAGTTTATAAGACATCTAGTATAACTCCAAGATCTCGGGCATGGGATATTTGTATGTTAGAATGTAGTTGGTTATGAAAGTGACTGCCTTCAGGGGTGATTAGCAGTAGTTCAGTCTTGGAAGTATTGAGCACCAAGTTAATGCTTGAGAGGTGGTGGTTGATCGTTTGTAGATGAGAGTTCCATAATTTGAGTGTAGAGTCCAGTGATTGTATATGGGGATTAAAATTTGTACATCGTCGGCATATATATAGAACTTAAGATTTAGATTTGAGAGGACATGGCAGAGAGGAGTATATAGATGTTAAACAGGGTGGGTGATAAGGAGGAGCCCTGAGGAACTCCGAATGGGGCATTAGTATGAGAGGATTCCTTGTTATTGATTTTAACCTTATACCTCTATTGGTAAGGAAGGAGTCGAACCATTTGAGAGCTGATCCTGCAATCCCTATATCTGATAGCCGGTTTAATAGGGTATTGTGATTTAAGTATCGAAAGCTGCGGAGATGTCAAGGAGGGCTAGAAGGAATGATTGACCTTTGTCGAAACCGATGTAAATTTGATCAAGGAGGAGATGAGGAGGGTTTCAGTATTGTGTTCTTTTCGGAAACCGTATTGAGATGGGTGTAGATATTATGGTCCTCCAGGTAGTCTGAAAGCTGCTTATTTACAATTTTCTCCATGATCTTGGCTATAAATGAGAGATTTGAGATGGGGCGGTAGTTTTGAGGTCATCCGGATCCAGATTCGTTTTTTGAGAATGGGTTTAAGTGTGGCTGATTTGAGAATGTCTGGGAATATTCCTTGTGAGAGGGAACAGTTGATAATATCGCTAGATATTTGGAGATGTATTCTGGTATTAGAATCAGGAATTTGGAGGGGATTAGGTCCAGCGGGTGGGTCGAAGGTTTCATTCTTTTTATCAGATTTCCACCTTATAGTGTGGGTTGGGTCAAAGGATTCCAATCTTATGTCTGTGTTCGGTCGGTGGAGGGTATCAGGAGGCAGTGATTTGGGTTGGTGGGTAGTTTAGCTAGGGTGTTTGAGATTTTATTCTGAAAGAATAATGCCAGATCATTAGCTTTCGATTGGGCTGTATCGTCAGGAATGATAGGGGGGGCAGTTTTGGTGAGTTCTGATACGTAAGAGAAAAGAGCCTTGCATCGAATATCATATCGTGGATACGGTGGGCATAGAAATCTCTTTTTGTTCGAAGTGTAGTCGTTCTGTAATGTGGAGGGCGCTTTATATATGGATAGAGAATGGGGGTTGGGGTTCTTCCTCCATTCCTTTTCTTTCCGTCTAAGGTTTTGCTTCAGGGAATGGAGTTCCTTAGAGAACCATGGCTGTTTATTTTTTTGAAGAGGGTCTATGGTTTTTTTAGACAGTGGACATAGATTATTGGCTATCCTTTCAGTAATAGTTTGCCAAGAGGTGATAGCAGAGTTGGGGTTAGATAGGTCCAGGTTAGGAAGTTCTTTGATAAGAGTTGCCGAGGTCTTCTGATGGACATGGTTTCCTGTAGTGCAGAGTGGTCACCTGACGGGGAGCAGAAAATCCTGTCAATGACTTAATGGTAGAGGTGATCATGAAATGGTCTGACCATGGATCCAGGAGGCATAGAGGGGGTGAAAGTGGAAAGAGGTTGGAATTTGTGAAGATAAGGTCAAGAGTATGACCAGCTTTTTGTGTGGGTTGATTGATGTGTTTGAAACCCATGTCTGAAAGTGCTGATAGGAAGGCTTCGCAGTTAGGAGATTGAGGATTGGCATCGATATGAAAATTGAAATCTCCAAGGATTATGGCTGGTGAATCTAATTTTACGTATTTTGCAATGATTTCCACCATAGGAGAGACATCTTGTTCTAAAAGTCCGGGTGGAGCGTAAGTGAGTAGAATTTGGAGAGCTTTAGATTTGAAAAGGCCTATCTCCAGTTTGGGAATTGTGTTGATAGGTTGAAGAGTGAGGTTGAGTGATTTTTTGGCCGCTATGAGGAGACCTCCCCTTTTCTCTTTTTTCTGGGTAGGGAGAAGATATCATATCTGTGTGGGGAGTTGATTAATTAAGACTGTCTGATGACTTCAACCAGGTCTCCGTGATGGCACAGATATCTGGTTTGGTATCGAGTAGATAGTCATGAAGGATGTGAGTTTTTTTGGTAATTGTCTGGGCGTTGAAAAGAGTTAAGGTGAAGAGAGCCAGACCCAGCAATTGTGTAATGGGGGAAATCATCACCGGAGTTAGATTTCTGCGTGTTATAGGTTGATAACGTAGCAAAGGCTTTGTCTTGAAGCAGATGTTATGGTGCAGAGTATGTATCGGGTATGCGAACATCATGATGGGACTGAAGAGAACACTTTTGATGGGATTTGTCAGCAGATGATATTCTAAGATGTAAAGGAAATGAAGATTTGAGGAAGTTTTCTATGAGGGAGAAAAGAATAAAATAGTACTGATATTTGCTAATCATATGTTGAATGAATGGTGGGGAGGCTAGATTGTACTGAGTTGGCTGATTGAAATTGTGGGATGGATGGATGATTGCTGAGGATGGCTGGGTGTTTGCTGAAGGTGGTTGGGTGTTTGCTGAGGATCCTGGATGAATGCTGAAGATGGCTGGATGTTTGCTGAGGATCCTGGATGATTACTGAAGGCAGCTGTGTGTTTGCTGGAGGTGGCTGGGTGTTTGCTGGGGTTCCTGGATGAATGCTTGAGGTGTCTGGAAGTGTGCTGAGGATCCTGGATGAGTGCCGAGTGTATTTGGAAATTGCTAGAAAGGACTGGCTGCCTTTTCAAGGTCCTGGTGCACTCAAGTGCGCACGAAGGGGCGCACAAAGGGGCTGGCCCCTTTGTCACGCTCCTTAGGCGCGCGACGCCTGGAGCCGTCTCGGCCCTTTAAAGGGCTCTGAAAATGCCGGATCTGACGTCGGGGGTAGGTAGGCGGGCTTACCGGCTCCCTTCTGAGTCGTGGTGTTTTCTTTTTCAGCGCTGATTTTTTATTTTCGTTTTTAATTATAGCGATGCAATGCGGCGAGCTTCCCAATGACCACGTGGGTGGGTGGTCTAGCCTGAGCCCAACTCCCTTACATCTCCATCAAGAAATATTTCCTGATGTTTGTTCTAAGTCTTCCCCCCTGAACTTTCATATCATGATCTTTAGTTCTACTGTTTGCTTTCCACTAGAAAAGATTTGAGGAACATGCATCATTAAAATCATTCAGGTATCTGAAGGTCTGTGTCATATCTCCCCTGCACCTCCTCTTTTCCAGGGTTTATATATTCACATCCTTCAGCCTCTCTTCATAAGTCTTCCAATACAGACTCCATTTTGGTTGCCTTACTCTGGACCACCTCCGTCTTGTCTCTATTCTTTTTCATATACGGTCTCTAGAACTGAGGACAGTACTCCAGATGAGGCCTCACCAAGGACCTATACAAGGGCATTATCAGTTTATCACCTCTTCTTTTCTTACTGGTTATTCCTCTCCATGCAGCCCAACATTCTTCTGGCTTTAGCTATTGCTTTTCTTTGGGAAACATAAACAAATGAAACGAATGACATATGTATCATTTGTGGGAAGTGCCCATTCTTATTCATGGGCCCACAAATGAAATGAATTAGTCTTTCATCGCAGATTGAGCGAGCATTCATTTTAAACAAATGCTCATCCCTACCAAGGAAGACTGGCTGGGCCAGTTGGTGTCATTTGCTGTCATGTAATATATTGTCGTACAGTAGCATGTTAAAATCCGTTAAACCTATGCCGAAAAGTATCAGATTGGAAGATAATACAAAGAACTGCTTGCTTTTAAAATCTAGTGTGTCAGGATGAAAGTATGTTGGCATTTATCTAAAGTGCATTCAAAATATAAACATTGGCTTTGTTGCCTATATTGTGAATGTGCTGCAGATAAATACATATTTTCAAATTCTTTATTATGGCAACTATGCAACTTTCATATGAGCAATAAAGTCTTTTAAAATGATGACTTTGAAC